>NC_058378.1:18785000-21387500 GCF_018350175.1 Felis catus | reverse complement strand
AATCAATGTCTTTTGATTGGAGCATTTAGTCCATTTGCATTTAAAGTAATTATTGATAGGTATGAACTTATTGACATTTTGTTAACTGTTTTATGGTTGTTTCTGTAGTTTTTCTTTATTCCTTTTTCTCTTGATTTCTTCCTTGTGGCTTAATGTTAGCTTACGTTCCTTTTCCTTTATTTTTTTGCGTTATAGGTTTTTGATTTGTGTTTACCATTGGGTTCATATATAACATCTTACGTGTATAGCAGTCTATATTAAGTTGATGGTCGCTTAAGTTCAAACACACTCTGAAGGCACTAAATGTTTATATCCCTCCACATTTTATGTATATAATATTATATTTTATATCATTTTATTTTGTGTATCCCTTAACTAATTTTTGAAGAAATAATTGATATTTTATAGAAATATCAAAATAAATTTTGTAGAAATAATATTACTGCTTGTGATTTTTGGCCTCCATACTGGCTTTATAAGTGTTTCTATCTTTACTGTATGTTTCCTTCTACCTGTGAAATTTTTCCCTTTTATATTTTTCTTCTAGTTTTGACTTTTTCTTTCCACTTAATGAATTCCCTTTAGCATTTCCTGTAAGACTGGTTTAGTGGTGATACACTCCTTTAACTTCCCTTTGTTTGGAAAATTCTTTCTCTTTCTTATTCTGAATAATAACTTTGCTGAGTAGAGTATTTTTGGTTGCAGGTTTTTTTTTCCTTTCATCAAAGCTACATTTTAAGAAATTGTTTTTAGAATTGTTCTAGAATTGGGTCTATAATTGAGTTTTCAATTAAGTAGGTTTTAAAAAAAATAAGAATTTGGCTTTTATCAGAAAAATCTGGACAGAAGCAGAGAGGTATCTATCAAGTGCTCTGGGAGAACCAGAAAAGGAGCATTTGTGTAAACAGATGGAACAAATGGAGCATTCTGCACAAAGACACAGAGGACTAGTATGTCAGTGAGAACCACTAAGAGTGTCTTTCTGGCTGAAAAAAAAATGGGTAGTGGGGATTCATGGGTGATGTGGCTGGTAAGGTTAGAAATTCAGTTAAAGTAAATATAAACAAACAAACTTTCTTTTGGTGCAAAGGACAAAAGTGATAACTTTGCCTCTTGTGGGTGGGGAATTTTCTGTTAAAAACACATCTTAAAACATTACTGAAATTTATTTCCAAATTCACATTTATCCACCCACATTTGATTTTTGATGGGTACAAATTGACTAAGAAATAGGTTTGGCAGGAGTGAAAGAGCTATGATTATAGAAATCCATCACTATAATAAAGCAAAGGAATATATATATATATATTTTTTTTTTCAGTACATGTAGCTTTTATATTACAGTCTTTTACTTAAACAAAAAAGCCTTCAGTGGAACTCAGGATAAGTACATATTACAAAGAAAATAAACATGAAGGACATGCTGAGGGTGTCTAGAGGTCTCATCTTTTAACATCTGTTGGTTATGGGAGGCTCTACTGATATTCTCCCATATCTCATCCTGTGTGTCAGAGAGCAGCTAGCTATCCTTTTGGACTTGTATGATTTACTTACTGGCTTTTCTTCTGCTTTTGTTTACCTCTGCATCTTGAGAAGGCTTGAGACTGATTTTTTGCATCCTAATCAGAACTTTGTTAAATTGGTCTCCTTCTGGATTCATTTCTGTCTCTTGTATTGTGAGTATGAACCTCAGTCCACAAACTCAGCTTTGAAGGAAATTTTAAACCAACATTGGTATTAATTCTGAACCTATTGGCCTGCAGTCAGCAGGGAATTAAACTTCAGTCCCTGCTGGGGTGCTCCCCACAAGGAATTGTCCACTGACCCTGGGCCCTCTCCTGCGACTTGCTGCTTACATTTGGGGAAATGGTAACTATTCTCTGCTGAGAGGCCCAGGGCTCTGCTAAGAAAGAACTCCAATGTTTCCCCAAACGAAAGCCTCTTTCTCTACTTTGCCTTCCTCATCTGTAGAAACATGAATTACCTTCCTCTTTCATAGGCTTGAGGCTCTTGCTTACTTCTCTCCCTCTTAGTTACATAACATATGCTGATAAATGAGTTTAGGCTTTTGAAAACAATGAGTGGGAAAGGAAAGGATGTTAGAGAACATTTTTGCATTTCTCTTTGCCATAAACCTCTTCTGGGCAGACAGCACAGACATCTTACTAGTTTGTGGTGGCTCTCCTCTCCCTAATCTGATCTCTCAAGGCAGCAGCGAAACAACTGGGGAGGGGACAACATGAAGCCACAAACTCTTGCTTCATTTTCTTTTTTTTTTTAATTTTTTAATGTTTATTTTTATTTTTGAGATAGAGACAGAGTGTGAACAGGGGAGGGGCAGAGAAAGAGGGAGACACAGAGTCTGAAGCAGGCTCCAGGCTCTGAGCTGTCAGCTCAGAGCCTGATGAGGGGCTTGAACTCATGGACTGTGAGATCATGACCTGAGCCAAAGTCGGATGCTTAACCAACTGAGCCACCCAGGCGTGCCCCCTTTTGCTTCATTTTCAAAAGGTAGAAACAACTCAAATGCCCATCAACTAATGAATGGATGAAGACCATATGGTACATCAATATAATGTGAATAGTATAGTCATCCATGAAAAGAAATGAAGTACAGACACATGCCACAGCATGAATGACCCCTGAAAATCTTATGCTAAGTGCAAGGAGCCATTCACAAAAGATCTTCTGTTGTATGATTACATTTAAGTGAAATGTCCACATTAAGCTTATTATTTATTTATTTACTTATTATTTATTTATTTTTAATGTAATTTATTGTCAAATTGGCTAACATACAGTGTGTAAAGTGTGCTCTTGGCTTTTGGGGTAGATTCTTGTGGTTCGTCCCTTACATACAACACCCAGTGCTCATCCCAACAAGTGCCCTGCTCAATACCCATCACCCATTTTCCCCTCTCCCCCGCCCCCATCAACCCTCAGATTCTTCACTGTATTTGAGTCTCTTGTGGTTTAGGCTGATCTACTTAGATGGAAAGTAGGTTAATGGTTGCCTAGAACTGAGGGGATTGACCTGACTGATGGGAAAGTAAGAGGTTTCTTTTGGGGATGACAAAATATTCTAAAAAAGATTGTGGTAATTGTTTTATAACTCTTTAAATATGCTAAAAATTATCAAACTGTATACTTTAAATAGGTAAACTGTATGATGTGTGAATTATATCTCAATAAAACTGTTACAAAAAAAAGGAATCATACTGTAATTTGCTGACTCTTGCTCTGTGCAATATCTTCAAAGAAGTGAATATTATCTTTTGGTCACATGTTTCATTAATATTAATGTCTCTTTGTCAGGAATTCCTGATAACTGGCTGTTCTTCCAAGTAAATCACTTTTCTAGGATGCAAAACAATCTTCCTTCCAAATATTTCTCAGAACAAATTAAGCTGATAACTTTCTCCCTGGGCTCTTGAAAGAAAGGAGGGAGAAACCTTTCCAACCTACATCCATAGAGCTTACTTTGAATGCTGAAGAGCCAGCTTTAATCTGCTGAAGTGACTTTGATAATATCTAGGTCATGGATCTATGAATCTTCCAGTTGGAAAATATTTTAGAAACATTTCAGCACATGGTTTTCAAATGTGTTCAGTAGAATGTAAAGCTGTAGAACAGAGGCCTCAGGGGCAACCATGGGAGGGAATTGGGGGTTCTAATTTGGGCAGAGTGGGCTTCCACCTGTGTTTTAATCAGAGCAGCTCTGATTTCATCTAATGTATACATTGGGCTTCACCTCTGTGAAGTTTCATCCCCTAGTCTGTCTTGACTGAAAATCAAAATTGGTTTCACATGGCCTGTTGTTTCACATGGCCTGTCTCTCCCATTCTGTACTTCCATTTGAACTAACTGTAGGAGTTTTCATTTGTTTCAGTTTGATTTCACCTATCATTTTGGATCACTTATCTCAGACTGTTGTTATTTTCCAATCCCAAATGGAAATACCATGACCAAATCCTTCTGACAGCTTGGTCTCATTAGGAATCCACACCCAGTCCTGGAGTTTCTGTTGGGGATGGCACTACATAACTTCTTTGTTTTGTTCATACTTCAAACTGTGGCTTGTTGCTTATCTTTTTTTTTTCTTTTTCATTTCTCTCCTGCTTTGCTCCTCAAAACAAAAAAAAAAAAAATTGAGACCCAATTTCAAGTACTGTCCTTCTCTTTCTGCTTTATTTTCTAGATAAGTTCTCCCTTCCCCCACCAACATGTGGCCATCTTGCTATAGACCCCTTCTAAGCTTGACTCCCTTTAAGCTCAACACCTATGAACTTCCCCAGTAAAGCATAAGCAACACCATCTGACCTTATCTGCTGGTCACAGATTCTGTTCAGTAACTCTAAATATAAGTTTACTTAACTCTCTGTGCAGGACTTTGTTTTTAATGTTGAAAGTAAGAGCCATTGATCTACTAAAGTGTGTCTACCATTTCTCATCTTTGAGAACTCTTTAGTGCTAATATCCAAAAATACCTTGACTTGTAAGATAGCACATGTACCTTTGTGAAAATAAAAAAAATAATCTATTTCAACAAGACAAACGTATGGCCAGAGTTGTAATGCAAATTCCATGTACTCATTGGATTTGCATTGTATTTTATGCACACACACAGGATTAAATTGAGCTTTTTAAAATAAAAATGCAGTTGAATTAATCTTTACCCACTCTGCTAACAATTTCTTTTTAATTCTGTGTGCCAAAGAAAATGTGTTCATTAAGTGACTTTAATGAATTGTTGTTTTAAAGGGCATTCATTGATTTCCTTAGCATCCTGATTATTGAATTCATTAGCTTTACAGAAAGTTAGCTTTGGAATAATCATAAAGGGAAGGTCATTTACTTCCCTTATTTTACAGATGGGAAAAGCAACATTCAGATAGTGTAAAACTGAGCCAAGAGCACACAGCATTAAGCCCCCAGGCTGGGACCAAGACTTCTGTGTCTCAATCAAGTCCCCTATCTGGCCTATGGACTGGCTATATCGTAATCACCTAGGAAGATGTTTAAAGACAACAACAACCAGCCACCCAAACAAACAAATGGTCTGGCAAACTTGACAGTTTGAGTTACAGTAGGTCTGGGTTAGGGAATCTGTATTTTAGAATATCTCCCTAGACAACTCGGATGCATTCTCAGGTTTAGGAACAATCATTCAGGAATGCTATCTAGAGCAGTCCAAGCTCTAGAGATAGAGCTTTCTAGAACTCAGTCTAACTATTGGACACAAACTTAAGAAAGACATGGAATATACTGAAGTTCTCCACTACAATTTTCATGAAAAGAGAAAAGGTATGGCTCTAAATCACTTTGCCCAAATTCCGCCCATCTCCCTAAATTGGATGGCCAAGAAAAATGCTTGATTTATATGAATATTAAAAAAAGATAGAAAAGAATAGACCATAAGAATTTTGGCCAGACCTGTCCAAGAACTCAGTGTAGAAAACTGCACAGTAGGCTTGCAAAAGCATTGGTTTTACTTGCAGTGAGTACTGCACACATTAGTGTCTGTGGTCCAGTATTTGACGTTTGCCCTGCTTCCCCTGCCATGAATTGAAAGTGCTGATTTATTTACCTCTGCCCTTTTCCTTCACTTTTTCTTTCTATTATCAATTCTTTCAAGTGAAGTGAGCCCCAAAAGAGAATGAGTGTTCTGTTACTGCTCGATCTTCGAGCTCAATAACAAGCTCTGTTCAAAACACATTAATCCAGAATATACCTTAGAAATTATACATCATGTTACAAATGCTGGGTAGCATTATGTTTCACTGTCATCCATCTCATTTCTGACCAGGGTCAAATATTGTCAGTTACTGCAATTGCAAATTATTGCCATCAATCCTGCAGAGCATAGTATCTAAATATATAGAGGAAATTGAAAGTTATCTGTTGAAATGAGTGATCCCTGAAACACTGAAAAGATATTGAGGTTGTTCCACCATCTTTATGAGAGTCACTTAAAAGAAACAGAAGAGCATATGAGAGGAATTTGGGAGTTGTCTTAGTTTGTTCAGGCTGCTATAACAAATTGGCATAGACTAGGTGACTTATAAACAACAGAAATTTATTTCTCATACTTCTAGAGGCTGAAAGACCATGGTCAAGGTGCAGTAGATTTGATGTCCAATGAGCTATCTTCCTGGTTCATAGACAGCCTATGTCTTCATATGGAAAAATAAGGGAACTCTCTAGAATCTCTTTTATAAGGACACTAAACTCACTCATGAGGGCTCTAACCTCATGACTTAATCACATCCCCAAAGGCCCACCTCCAAATGCCATCACATTGGAGATTTGGTTTCAACATATGAAACTTAGAGGGGACAAAAACATTCAGTCTACAGTAGGAATATTCAGTGTTTTTTTAAAAAAAAGTAGTCACTAGATTAAATCCCCAAATAAGAAGTGGATTTTTTCTTTATATTTCTGCCTCTTAAATGTAATTACATTAACATGTGACTATCCTTGCAACAGAAAAGTGAAGGCATGTCACAATTAAACTCTGCATTTACTGATATTAAAGCATTTTTTTCAATGGTTGAAAAACTTTATTTTGTCCCTTTATTATTAAAACTGGAAGTAACTTGGAAAAATTTAACCAGTCCCTAATTTTATAATTCAAGAAAGAAAACTGAGCCCCTGAGAAGTTAAGTGTCTCATGAAAGGAGAATGAATTTCTGGCTTACTAACTCCTGATTCAGCATTTGCTCTCCTCTATTGTCTCTGTAGGAAAAAGAAAAGGACTTCAAGTTTTTGAAATTCAAAGTTTCCTTGTTTGTCTGCTTTTCAAATGTTTATTTTGAGAGAGAGAGTAAGCATGAGAGACAGAGGGGCAGAGAGAGAGGGAGAGAGAGAATCCCAAGCAGTCTCCATGCTGAGCATGGAGCCCAACTCTGGGCTCAATTTCATGACCTTGAGATCACAACCCCGAGATCATGACCACAAGATCACAACATGAGTCCATATCAACAGTCAGATGCTTAACCTACTGAGCCATCCAGGCACCCCTCAAATGTTTGTTTACAAGACAGTGAGGAATTTTTTTAACAGCACTTGCAAGTTATTTTTTCTAATTTTATTTTTTAAGTAACATATTACATTTCTTTATTTTGCAACTGGGTCAGCTAATGCTTAGAATGAGCAGATATTTTTTTAGTCTTTAGCATATTTTAATATAGTTTCTAGCTTTGAAGGTGAGACTTGGTTTCATTATTTTTCTTCATGGAGGTTTTCAAATGACAGATTATGAACAATTAGAATTGGTGTAGAACGATCACCTTTAATAGAGACTTAGAGTATAAAATTCACAGTGACTACCTATTATTCCTTCTGAAGAAAATGGCATATGCCTCAAGTTAAAATTGATGTCATTTGAGTTTGATATGCATTGACACACAAAGGAATGAGGTTACTGAGAGAAAACTGATCCATCCAGGACTCAAGGTATCAATTTCTATCCATTTCAAGTAAATCACTATAGGGAGAAAGTATAGGTATTTGGGACCATATTTAATCTGAAGGTTCTATAGAGGTCAACTTACATATTGTGCATCTTTGGCTGGGTATGAAATCAGATGCATCCTGGTTTTTGGGTCATGCTATCAAAGGCCTTTAGTCACTTCCCCTTCCTCACTTTTGCCTTATACAATAATGACTGTTTATTGGATTCTTAAGTTCCCTGGAGAAGAAAACAGGCATTATTTTCTCTCCTATAAGCAACTCTGTAGTCTTAAGTCTAGCTGTAGGTTTGTCAATTTTGTTTATTTTTCCAAAAAAACAGCTCTTAGTTTCACTGATCTTTTCTATTCTATTCTTTTTCATCTTTATTTAATTTTGTCTGCTGTGATCTTTGTTTTTTCCCTTTTTCTACTAACTTTGGCCTTTGCGTTTTTCTAATTGCTCGAGGTATAAAGTAAGGTGGTGTTTTTTGAGAAATTCACTTTTTCCCCCCAAGGAAGCTGGTTGACTTAGTTTGTTTAATTCTTGCTGCAGTGGCTTTACACCCACAACAGTAATCTTCTGGATCATACTTGTACACCTAAGGGCTTTATATGTCATTATACCAATTGAAATTACACAAAAACCAAGATGTCTTATGTATATAGACCTAAGAAATATCAGCAATTCTTTTTACACAGCATTTCCACAGAAAATCTCATGGCCAGCCATACTTTTGTTTCCAATTAGCTGCCTTATAGCATGCCCTCTGTACCTGGGTTCTGTAATCAGCTGTCCTTCCTGTCATTACAAAGCCAATATTTTCAGTTATCTTGAATAAGGGAGTCATTGTGCTGGAATCAAAAAATTTGTCAGATATTTTCTTCGGTGTGACAATTACTGGGGGAATAGCTACATTGAGTGCTTGCATGTCCACTAAGAACTGCCTCTTTGTTTGCTACAATCTCATGATTCTTGTGAATGCAAGCCTTGCTGGCTTTCAGAGATCATTGTTTTGGGGGCCTGCCTCTTGGATGGGAGTCTTAAAAAATGGGGCATACGTGTGGTCAAAACTCTTTGCTCCTCAGTGGGAAGCTGGAAGCTGGGGATCCCCCCTGCCCCTCTCCCATTGTATGGCATTGTGCCAGGGCTGGGGTTTAAGGCAAGCATGTATCTCAGCCTTTCTTACCCCTTTCTCTTTTTTTTTAATGTTTATTTATTTTTGAGACAGAGAGAGACAGAGCATGAATGGAGGAGGGGCAGAGAGAGAGGGAGACACAGAATCCGAAGCAGGCTCCAGGCTCTGAGCTGTCAGCACAGAGCCTGATGGGGGGCTGGAACCCACAAACTGTGAGATCATGACCTGAGCTGAAGTCAGATGCTCAACCTACTGAGCCATCCAGGCTCCCCTTACCCCTTTTCAATGTAAGTATTGCCGAGTAAGTAATAGGTAATTTCTAGTTTTCTTTCGGAGGTTATTTCTCCATGTGTAGCAGTAAATTCAGTGTATCCATTGGGGGATAGAAGTTCAGGAGCCTCCTGTATTGCCTTCTTGGTTAATTCACAAAATTCTTTGGTATGTCTTATCTAAACCTTCCTTTATATGCTACAAGTCCTTTTTTTCTCATTTCTGGGTAGATATGATGAAGGCTACTCTAAAACTTATAAATAACATATGGCAAGCCTATTTCATTGTCCATGTTTTAGGGAAAGGGGACTTATTATAGCAAAGCTCATGTTGCATGATTTATTGTATAATGATTTTTAACTGAATTTTTCAAGTGGTGGGTTAAATTGTGGTTAAGACATGGTTAACCTCCTTCCACCCCTGTGGGTCGTGAGAGCCACTGTAAGACTAGGCATATGACACCCAAGACACTCCCAGCTGGGAGGAATCATGTGCAGTGAGGGTACCTGCTCTGCACCAGAAGAAAAGTGAGCCTTCCACATTTAAAGAGTTGTCTATGATTGCCTGTAAGCAAGTCATACAACCGTCTCAAGTTAAATGTGGTGATACAACCCAGGCATTTGGTTATGTGTTAAGCTCCTTGGTAACATTCGTAGAATTTGGGGCACTTTAGGCATGGAAGCAAGCCTCATGGTCCACATATGCAATGGTTTCACAGTTTCTAGTGGAAGAGGAAGTTGATGATAATAAAAAGGCCAAAAGATACATACATGAATTGCTTATAAGAGAGAAACTTTACCTTTAACAAAGAATTTTATTTTTAAAAACACTGCCTTTCAATTTTGTAGAATCTATGATAATTTAAAATGTGTATAATTTAAGACTCAGACATTCTGCTTCTTATTCATACTCAAACACCAGGAGGCAGTTGCAAAGATGCTCACTGCAACATTGTTCATAGCAGTTACAAATGACAAATAAATGTCTGTCAATAGAAGGATGATTATATAAATTGTGGCATAGAAATACAATGCATCAAAAAATGAAATAGATCTGCATATAATCACACAAAAATATCCTCAAGGTATACTGTTGAGTGAAAATAGCACACTGTAAAACTGTATAATAACTATAAAACAGTATCATAATCTTCTTAAAATATGACACCACATGTTTTACACATACATATATATGTATGTTAAATCCATAGTAAAAGATTTGGAAGGATAAATGTCAAGTTGATAAAGTAGATACCTCTGGTAGTTGTGACTAGCGGTCAGTTATAACTGTAGTCCTTTCCGGAATACAAACATTGTGATAGGCAGAATTCTAAGATGGCTCCTGAGATCCCTGCTCCCTTGTGTATACATCTTGCACTCTTCTTGTCAGGTTCGCTTTGGGCCTCAGCTCCACCCTCAGGACAACCTGAGTGCTCTTATTATATTAGATGGTCCTTGAAACACTCTAAGACCTCACTCATATCTCCTATGAACATTTTCATATGGTCTCCTTATCCCTTCATGTAAAAGAACAAAATGAAACACCCCAAATCTTACATCTGTAGAGTTCTTATTCTCATTGGACGAGTGGCCCTAATTTATAAGTCGAATATTAATCTCTCAGGGTCATCCCTCATTGGAGAGCCACATTTCCCAAGTGTTTAGGAAAGCTGAACGTCAAAGTCGTTGTGTGGCTGAAAGATTCATGAGTCATTGATGATGATGCACTTTTGGTGCTATCAGAATAGAAGAAAGCAAAGTTTTCGAAAATAGATAAGAATAAGATGTTTTGCTGTACTTAACAAACGTTTTACATTTTGACTGCTTACACAGTGATTTTGTGGCCACAGCCACAGCATAGAAAAGAATCAAAGTATCTTGGAAACAAAAGAAACTAGAAACTTCCATAATCCAATTATTTCCCAATACTTTAATTTTTTTTAAAACCTCAGCTTTTACTTGGATACATCTAGTGACAAGGAACTCACTACTAGATGAGGCATCAAGGTCTAATTTTAAACTCTTTTCTCACAGTTAGAAATATTTTTATATTGATTTGGAATCTATGTTCTTTTAACTTTTTAAAATTTATGATGCCAATTCTGGCCTCTGAATCTAAACATAGATCTGTCTAATCCATCTTCCTTTCAGATACTTAAAGCCAACTGTCGCATCTCCTTAAGTCTCCTGCTCTCTAGCTAAATATCTCTGATTCCTTTACATTTAATTAAAGGAGCCTAGGTGATAGGAGGTCTTGTGTGTATGTGTGAATGTGTGTGTGTATGTGTGGCCATTTTCACGTTGTCTCTTACAAACTTGTAATGAGCAAAGGACCCTGGTCTTTTACATTTTATCAGATAATAGGACATGGCTGAGTACTCTAGGCCATGTGGCTTGCTGCAGGAGGCAGTGAGAGCTATATGGTGCATGGTGTTAACAGTGTCTCAACCAATCCAAAGGCATTTAAATGATAATCATTTCATTTTCTTCCCATTGTGTGTGGACCTCAGGGTCTACCTCAGTTAATCTTCAGAACCTAGAGTTCTAGTATCTAGAAATTCTAGAAGTTTCTAGTCCATGCTGCAAAACTTGCTTTCAATACTATGTATCTAAATATTAATTTCTAAATATAATTTAATATTTAATTATATTAATATATTCAATATATAAATAAATATTTAAGCATAAATTGTAGGACATTATACACATTGTTCTACAAATTTGCTTTTTTTTCATTTAACTGTTTATTCTAAAGATCTTAATGTCAGAACATATAAAGTTGCTTTGTTCTTTTTAATGTCTGTGTAGTATTCTATTACATAGGTATCTCCTGATCATTAACTGCATTCTATTTGAGGGACCTTTAGGCTATTCCCTTTTTTTCTTTTACTTCGCAATTATAAACAACATTTGTATACATGTCTTCTCAGATGGGAACAAGGCTATGTCTAGAACAGTAGGTCTCTAACTTTACATGTATAGAGTCACCTGGAAGGCTTGTGAAAACAGATTGCTGAGCCCCATTCCCTGACTTTCTGATTCAGTGGGTCTGGTGCATGACCTAAGAAATTACTTTCCTCACAAGAGTGCAGGTGATGCTAAAACTACTCGTCCTCGGAACATGCTTTGAGAACCACTGCTCTAGGATCCTCAAGTGAAAGTGCTCCATTAAAGGCTATATGGTGTTATATCTCTTCATCTCTGTCTCCTAGTACTTAGGTTAAATGTAAACTATGTGTATCAGGTAGTTCCAGGAAAGTTAGGACTTGCCTCTGCCCTGCCCCTTGGTGGGGAAGGAGGGTGGAATAGAATAACAGAAGCACAGGACTTGCATCCTGGTTACCAAATCTAGAGGCTTAATTATCTTTGAAAGTTTTCAACCTGGCATCTGTGATGGTATATATGGTACCATTGATTGAAAGGTGTTGAAAGCTTTCATTAGGTCTTTTATTATCTCTGTGTCTACAAATATGGGTTAGGAAAACAACACTGGGCATCTCTGGTATTCTGGGCTTGTGTATTCTGGGCTTGGTATTCTGGGCTTGGTGGCTTCCTGCACAGCCAATAGACCAAGACACCTGTAAATACTTTTATAGTGCAGATCTGCATTAGGGTAGAAAGGATGGTTTCATTGCTGTAAAGACAGGGTGTTTATCTGCATGCTGTCCTTACTTTTACCATGACTTCATGTGTTACAACGTTCCAGAACACATTTATTGCTGTCTTTTTTCCTAACCTAGTCTTGGGTGTAGGGGCAATACTTTGTTGAATACTGAGTGCTGGGCACACAATAATATAACAGAATAGCTGTGTGCTAATACTTCCATTTTATAGATGAGGAATCCAAGGCTGGGAGTGAGAAGTTAGGAAGTGGCAGAGACAAGATTCAAATCCAGATCCATTCCACTCTAGAGCCTACAATGTGCCATCTTTTCTCCACCTCCTTTAACATAGCAGTGGTAAATGTCAGAGAATGGTTTGATTTTGGTATCCTAAGTATAACATTTGTGATTAGTGAGTTTGCAATATCAGTTGGGCTTGGCATAGTCCAGGCTGTCTCACTGAGTACTTGCCATATTGACTAGTATCCCACACACTGGAAAAGAATTTCAGATCAAGAAGGACCCTCTATTTCAGTGCTTATGCTTCTGTGTCCTAAAGAAAAGGAATCAAGGGTGTTGGAAAGGGCAGAGTAGACTCAAGTTGCCTTCCAACACAGACAGTTTGTCCTTGGATCAAATACCAGCCCTGCTGTGTATTAGTTCTGAGACCTTGGCCCTTAGCAGCCATATTACATCTCTTGAAACTATAAAATGGTTGCCAAAGTATGAGGCAGTGTCCCCTAATACAGAGTTTCAAAAATTGCCTGATAAGATTGGTTAACATGTGGATTTTTAGGTCCTTTCCCTGGAGATTTTTGATCAGGAGATTGAAGGTTGGACCCAGAAATGAAACTGACGAAGATACATCTTAGAGACCATCTCAATGAGCCAGGAGCACCCCATGCACCTTGGAGTAATGCAATCTGATTGAAGACTAGGTTTTACTCATTGCAACTCACTCAGATAGACAGTCATTACTGAAGGTGCTCAACACCCTCCTACCCTCAGTTCCCAGGTAGGTTAACAGTTGTTCAAGGCCAAGTATTTTCCTGATCATCCTGCAGAGTCCAACCATCTTTGGGAAATATGTGAATAGACTTATAGATCAGGAATTGTTCCTGTCCAGCTGGCATATAATAAGAAATTTGAGACATGGATCACAATGGAGAAGGGAGGCTGGGTGGTAGCCCTGAATAGGACAAAGTGCTACCAAGCACTAAAGATAAACTTTTATTTCATGACATTTTCTAGCCCCTGAATATTTAAAGCAAGAAAAACAGAGTTTCCTACTGTTGGCAGGAAATTATAATAATAAAAATAATTTCTAACATTCATTGAGCTTAATCATTGCTGATGTTGATTTCCACAAGAGATAGAAATTTTTCTACAGTCAGAATTAACTGCTTATCTCTCATTTTTTTTTTAACATTTATTTATTTTTGGGACAGAGAGAGACAGAGCATGAACGGGGGAGGGGCAGAGAGAGAGGGAGACACAGAATCGGAAACAGGCTCCAGGCTCTGAGCCATCAACCCAGAGCCTGACGCAGGGCTCGAACTCACAGACCGCGAGATCGTGACCTGGCTGAAGTCGGACGCTTAACCGACTGCGCCACCCAGGCGCCCCATTATCTCTCATTTTTACCCGTGATGCTTCCAATAACAAATGTCCTTCTGCGCCAGTAGAAAGAACTGACCTTGGTCTTACTCTTCCAACATCAGCCTGGCCTTTAATTTTCTGTACATGGTTTGATGTACTCTCTGGTTTGTTAGCAAAGGCTTCAAGAAGGAATCTCTCCAGGGCATGACCTATGCATCATCTGCTCATTCTCAGAAAACAAAATACCACTAGCACAACAAAAAGATCCAAATGTAATCATTCTATTTCATAGGAGATGCAAAGTGAACAGCACTTGACAGTAGATCATGGTTTAGGGGAAAGAATTACCGAATTAGAAAATAACTTGTCTGACCCATGGTTATCATTATAACCTAAGGAATGGAAATGGAAATAAATCACAAAAACACTAACACCCTTGGGGTAATAAGTTTTGTCCTGAGTCTGCCTCACATTGGCGCTGCATTGTATTTGCCTCATGGAGGTGGGAGGTGGCTCCACTTGGATATAGATGGCAGCCTCAAGCTGAGTATGTATTTGAAAATCTGTACTTGGGTATTAAGCATAAGAAATTTACTTTAAAATGAAATGTGAGTTATAAATAAATTATAAAGTGGAATAGAATTTTAAATAATAAAAAATAAAAGAAAAATCATTTCTAAAATACTATGGAAATGGATGGCTCCTATCCCAAGGAGGGCAGACAAAATGTTCCTGGGAAGATGATTATTTCTCAAACTATTTTCCTGTGGTTGGTTGCAGCTGAATAAAAAAGAATCGTAGTGATAGTCAAGTTTCTGTTTTTTAAAATTTTTTTCAACGTTTATTTATTTTTAAGAGACAGAGAGATGAGCAGGGGAGGGGCAGAGAGAGAGGGAGACACAGAACCTGAAGCAGGCTCCAGGCTGTGAGCTGTCAGCACAGAGCCCGACGTGGCTTGAACCCATGAACTGTGAGATCATGACCTGAGCCGAAGTCAGACGTTTAATGGACTGAGCCACCAGGGCACACCTCAAGTTTCTTAATGAAATGTAAAAGCAGTTAAGAGAATCAAAATGAAAAGAATTCCAAGTAGTGGTAAGTGTGATGTCAGAGGTCTGAAGATGAAGCAAAAAGTACACGAGTTCTACTTGAGTTACATTCTGAAGAATGATAAAAAGGCCAAGACCAGGTCAGTGCAACATGACTGAAAGTCCAGTTAGAGATGATTTCTATTGAATATTCTTCTGCTGTACAGTTAAATTGAAGTCTCCTGATCTCAAGAGATGACCCATTAAAGCACAAAGATAACTTGGTGGCAAGAAGCATTTTCTGTGCTCTATAAGGAAACCTATAGACCAGATGACATATGAGAAGGCTGTGTCTTAGTTCATTTGGGCTGCTACAACAAAATATCATAGACTAAGTGACTTATACATAGAAGAAATTTATTACTCATAGTTCTAGGGATGGAAAGTCTGATATCAAAGTGCCAGCATCATAATCAGGTGGTTCATTGGAGGCTTCTTTTCTCTGTATCTTTACATGATGGAAGGGGCTAGGGATCTTTCTGGAACTTCTTTCATAAGGCCTTATTCCTATTGATGAGGTTTCCACCCTCATGACTTGAGCACCTCCCAAAGATCCCACCTATGAATATCATCATCTGTAGGGGTTATAATTTCAACATAATGAATTGTAGGGGAACACAAACATTCAGAACATAGCAGACTGGAAAGAAAAAATAGATTATTATTATTTTTAGAAGAAAGAAGGTATTTGTTTGGTAAGCTTGAAATCACTCTTGTGAAATAATAAGAAAAAATATGTATTGGTCTCTGCCCTTGGCTCTAGACATAGAGCTACTAAAACCCTTGTAATTTTCTAAGTGATAAGAGAACTAAAAGCATCTTTTCTTCTAATATTTGGTCTTTGACCCTAGGTTTCTGACACAGGGCTCCTGAACTCTTGTATTTCCTGGGTGATAAGAGTATCTTTTGTTCCTTTTTTTTTTAAGTTTTGGAGACAGAGCTAGCAGGGGAGAGGGGCAGAGAGAGAGAGAGAGAGAGAAGGAGAGAGAGAGAGAGAGAGAGAGAGAGAGAGAATTCCAAGCAGGCTCCATGCTAAGTGTGGAGCCTGATGTGGGGCTCAATCCCACGACCCTGGGATCATGAACTGAACAGAAATCAAGAGTCGGACACTCAGCTGACTGAGCCACCCAGGTGCCCCTTTTGTTCTAGTGAGGTGGCTCTGATGGGTTCCTGGGTGGCTTCTGAATGGGGACTGGTAACCAGAAAGACCAAGCCATGATTATTATTAGAAGCTTGGAATTTTCATCCCTGTATTCCATTTTCTTGAGAAGGGAGAAGGGCTGAAAATGAATTGATCATGCCTACACAATAAAGCCTCCATTAATATCCCAAAGTATGGGGTTCAAAAAGATTCCATGCTGGTGAACACATCCAAGAATCTGGAGGTGCTGTACCTCTAATCCTCTTGGACCTCGCTCTATGTATGTCTTCATCTGGCTATTCATCTATATCCTTTATCAGACCCTTTAGTAAACCGGTAAATGCACATAAATGTTTCCCTGAGTTCTATGAGCTGCCCTAGCAAATTAATGGAATCAAGGGAGAGGATGTATTGGGAGCCTCTGGTTTGTATCCAAGGCAGACAGAACTCATGGGCAAACTGGAGATCTCCTACCTGTGATTGGCTTCTCAAATGAGTAGTAGTCTCGTGGGATTAAGTGCTTAACCTGTGAGATCTGATGCTATCTCCAGGTAGACAGTGTCAGAACTGAGTTAAATTCTGGGACACCTAGCTGGTGTCACAGAGATATGCTTAGTGTGGGAAACACCCACACTGGTGGTATCAGAAGTGTTGTGAGTACTTTAGAAGTATGAGAGAAAAGGAGAAACATAGTAGGGAACACAGGGCATTTTCCTATTCCCCTCCAAAACAAAACTATGGAATGAAATATCAAACAAATGAATGAAGAAATAAGGTGATCACTTAGAATGGATTCAGCAAAAATGAAGTGTGCTCCACTAAACCAATAGGTTCTTTAGAGCAATAGATTCAGAGATACTTCGAGTATGTCTGTCAGAGGAGTA
Organism: Felis catus; assembly: GCF_018350175.1. Classification (NCBI taxonomy): domain Eukaryota; kingdom Metazoa; phylum Chordata; class Mammalia; order Carnivora; family Felidae; genus Felis; species Felis catus. The sequence goes on along the minus strand of NC_058378.1, from coordinate 21,370,330 downwards.
CGTCTGGAAGTTAATGAGGTTACTGATGATGGCTTTCTTGCTCTCCTTGTAGGGGCTACATTATAGTTATGTGAAATTTGTTGTTGGGTAACCAAGATGAATTAACTTGCAAATAAATTTCTGGTAATCTGCCACAGGATTGTGCTCTCATTCTTGCCTGAATCCTCATTTTATTAATCATTCAGCAAAATATATTAATGAAAGGCCAGTCAAGTTTCACTGGGATGAGAAACTGGAAGGATATTTAATAGAGACTGAGGTAAACGAATATCTGAAAGTTCTTGATGGATTTAAACGATAAACTGAAATGTAACAAGATAAAATTGAAGAGAAATAAATAGAAAATTCCAGCTTGGTTTTAAAGGTCAGTGGAAATGCAGCTAGAGACATAAATAGAGCACAGACTCTGGAGCTCTGCCTAACACAGATCCCTGCTCTGCCACTTACAGCTGTGTGACCTTGGAAAATTTACTTAACTTCTCCATGCCTTACTTTCCTCAGATGTAAATTGGAGATCATAAAAGTAATTGTCTCTTAGGTGTGTTGTGAGGATTAAACAAATTAATATCTGTATAGTATCTATTATAACCTAGCACAAAACAAACACTATGTGTACCAGTGCTAATCATTATTGTTGTTGTTATAGCAAAGAAACAAATTTCAGAGTTTTAGATGAGTTAATTTTCAATGTGAATTAGTAGTGTGATAAGGTTGACAAGAAAGCACATGTGTCTTAGATTGCATTTATATACATATTGTTTTAGTTTAGGTTCCCCAGAAAGCAGAGGCTAACACAAAAGCTTTTATACTACTGTTTTATCAGGGAAGTTGGGACGGCAAGAATGAGGAGTGACTCTGTGAAGGGTGGAAAGTTACTATGAGGGTGCTCTACAAATCTGGCCACTGCTTGATAACAAGAAGGACTGAAAACTCCATCTCATGGTATTTAGTGGGATGTCTTCCTATAGGCCATTTGGACAACAGATAGCATCACAGGCTGGTCCGTCTTGGGGGAAGAAGTGGGAGAATTTAAGTGCTAGCTCTGATCTCATGTTCGTCAAATGCTGGTCCTGTGTTTATTATGCAGGTGGGTATCAAGCAGGTCTGCATCATCTTCAAACCTCAGTATCGCAAACCATGGGGAGGGAAGCAAGAGATGAATGGTGGGGCACACAGAGCAAGGTGCTGAACTTGGTCATGAGCCCACAGAACACTGGAATAAGTGGCTGGAAACTGACAAGACAGAAGATAGGTAAAGCCAAGATTAACTTAAAATGCTCGTCAGAGGTGTCAGATGCAATTTTAAAGTCCAGAATGAGGGGGAATTGCTATTCCACTAAGAGCTGGTCAATCCATCTGAAGAACCATATCAGTGTGTGGGAACTCAGAGAAAAATAAGAAACTGGAAAAGTCCACTACAATAATGACAGGGGCCAAAATCATATGCCTATATAATTGGAGTTAGCCTGGAAAAACAGACTGTGCGGTCCAGGAAATATTTTCATTCATCTTAAAATTCTGTTGAATATTTTGTCTGAAATCAATGGGTAGAGGTTACAAAGAGGTAGATATTAATTCAATGTAAATAAAAAATATGAATAGCCCAGAAATATAAATGTACCCTGATGGACTGTTTTGGCAGATAGTGAAGTCTCTTACCTGGTTGGGGAAGTTGTGAAGAGTATCTAAGCCTTGGGAGATATCAATCATATGAACTCTGGACTCCATTGCAACACTGTATAAACAAGCCATCAAGAACACTAGGAAATCAAGCATTTTTTCAAAAAGTTTTTAGCAAGACAGGTGTTCTACTTTTTTGCTTAACAGGAATCTACCTATGGGAATCACAAAGACACTTAGAAAACAAGACAAAGTCCTGAGAGATAACATCTGGCAGGCAGGACTAGAAAAACCCGAGGGTTTTGATAAAGTCTATTTTAACTGGATATTTCTTAATTAAATATTCATTTGGTAATGAAAGTCCAAAGTGAATAAAATGTATAAATCAACATTTTTCAAAGTATTTACTTTGACTATACTTCCATATAGCTCTGGAGCAAGCTTTTTTTCTCAAGGAATGATATGTTTAATTTTTTGTTCCCTTCAAACCTATATCATAGCTTAGAACATGAAGAAATTGGAAATGTACAGCTACTTAATTTAAAATTCAGAGATAGTGGGGACCCTATATATAGAATGTCATGGACCACTGGCCCTACACATATCATGAAATGACAGCTCACACAATAGGCATTTTTTATTTCTTTATTCCTTTTGTCTAAGGTCAGAAATGTGGTAAATAACTGTTTTGTCAAAGAGTGGTGGTATTCAGTTGCAGAATCTCTGAGTCAGAAGGAACTTTATATAATCCTAAAATTTATCTGGTACATGATTCCCCCTTAACAAAACCCCTGGGTTATTGTTCTGCTTCTGCTTGAATACTTCCAGCAACAGGGACTCACCATTCAACATATCAGTAATTCTATTACAAGACTGCTCCTCTCAGAAAGTGACGATGGTGAAATGTAACCAGAGATGTAAAGTATAATGAGAAGGAAAATAGGTAAAGAATAAGGAGTTAAACACTTAATTAAAGAAAAGAGGACTAATCAGAAGTCCCTCACGGAAAGAATGATTAGCCATGGGATGTATTGGTGAATGAGTAGGGATTATGGTTTTCTGAACTAGAGGCTATTTTGTGGAATAAAATAGAGCAGTGTTTCTCACAATGTTTGTGGTGAAGCACCAATTTTTAAAAGTCCCAATCCAAGGGTGCCTGGGTGGCTCAGTTGGTTGTGTCTCACTCTTGATTTTGGCTCAGATCATGATCCCGGGATTGTGGGATGGAACCCTGTGTGGGGCTCTGCTCTGAGCATGGATCCTGTTTAAGCTTCTTTCTTTCTGTCTCTCTCTCTCTCTCTCTCTTTCTCCCCCTCTGCTCCTTCCCTGCCTCGTGCTGTCTCTGTCTCAAAAAAAAAAAAAAAAAAGTCCAATCCATCATAGAACAATCATTGTCCTCCTACCACACATACACAGTACACAGCTTGTTGGCTTACAAGTTCAACACCCTTCCAAATAAGTCTATATCTCGCTCAATGAGTTGATTTCACTGAACACACACTTGAATGTTTCAGCAATGCAAAATTGATACAGAAGTTACTTGCTTTACATACTTTAAATATTTGTTTTTATCTTTTCTCAGACTAGAAACAAATAATTTTTAGGTTGAGTCATTCTCAAATCTTACTTTAAGTGGCACTGAATGGGAATATACACTGCTGGATTAGTGCTTATTTTCTGAGATTCTGACATTACTTAGCTCTATGGGAAAACAAGAGCCATAAATCAAAGAATTCCCATATTAAATTGTTCCTTTCTACTTATCACTGTCGATTGGTCTGGTCCAACAGGTCAGTGTGGTTTTTTAAAAAATAACATCTGTAATTAATTAATTAATTAATTAATTTTATGTAAGCTCTACTCCCAACATGGGGCTTGAACTTACAACCCCAAAATCAAGAGTTGCATGCTCTGCTGACTGAGCCAGCTAGGGGTCCCAGGTCATTGTGGTTTTTGATAAAAAATTATTGCTATTTAATATCTTATAATACAATATACATACACAGAAAATAATTATAAATTAAAATTTCTAATTTTATAAAAAATGAAAGATGTCAAAATGGTAATAAATTGATGTCAGAGAACCGGGCAGATGACCCCTGTCAGGTGACTGACAAAGAAGACCTGGCCGTGTTTGAGCAGACAGTAATGGTGATGAGATCTACCTTGGACCAATGGTAGTCCCTGGATAAGCATTGCCCTCTTTTCTCCCTTAAGGAAAAATTATGTGATGACAGGAGAGGAACTTCAAAAGGAAAGTCTTTGGCTATCAAAGCATTAAGGGAAACCGCTTGGAAAACTGATGAACCCCTAAAGTATTTTTACAGAAATGATTTTCTTTAGAATCATGTTTCTTTTTTTTTTTTTTTTAACATTTATTTATTTTTGAGACCGAGAGAGACAGAGCATGAACGGGGGAGGGACAGAGAGAGAGGGAGACACAGAATCGGAAGCAGGCTCCAGGCTCTGAGCCATCAGCCCAGAGCCTGACACAGGGCTCGAACTCAAGGACCGTGAGATTGTGACCTGAGCTGAAGTCGGACGCTTAACCGACTGAGCCACACAGGCGCCCCTAGAATCATGTTTCAACAGTCAAATGTATGGTGAAGATGTGCTGAATATTTGTATTCCCCTCCAAATTCAGTTCTTGAAATTCAGATGCCCAATGTGATGGTGTTAGGAGGTGGGCCTCTGGGAGGTGATGGCATAGCTTTCATGAATGGAATTAGTGCCCTTAGAAAAGAGGTGCATGGAGCTTCCTGCTCCTTTCATTATGTGAGATGCAACAAGTCTGTGACCCAGAAGAGGGCCCTCACCTGGCCATGCTGCCACCCTAATCTCAGACTTCCAGCCTCCAGAACTGAGAGGGATATAGATTTATGTTGTTTATAAGCCACCCAGTCTGTGGAATTTTATTATAGCAGCACAAATGGACTAAGGCAATAGACTATGCAATCAGTTTAGTCAGAAAATTAGGCTGTCAATGTTTAATTTATTCTGTGTCTCTTCTAACAACTAGAGTCTATTTTGTCCAATGTGGCCAAATAAGAAATAAAAAAAAATTACTTTCACAAATTTAAAAATAAAGTTTTGTTTTTTTTTTTTTAATTGTGAAAATGTGCCCCCTGTTGTAAATTTACTCTAAGTGGTTTTTCTGGTACCAGATAGTTTCAAGGAATGTGGATCTTCAAACAGCACTTAAAAACAATGGTTCCTCAGAAAATTAAAAATAGACCTACCCTATGATCCAGCAATAGCACTGCTAGGAATTTACCCAAGGGATACAGGAGTACTGATGCATAGGGCCACTTGTACCCCAATGTTCATAGCAGCACTCTCAACAATAGCCAAATTATGGAAAGAGCCTAAATGTCCATCAACTGATGAATGGATAAAGAAATTGTGGTTTATATACACAATGGAATACTACGTGGCAATGAGAAAGAATGAAATAGGGCCTTTTGTAGCAACGTGGATGGAACTGGAGAGTGTGATGCTAAGTGAAATAAGCCATACAGAGAAAGACAGGTACCATATGGTTTCACTCTTATGTGAATCTTGAGAAACTTAACAGAAACCCATGGGGGAGGGGAAGGGAAAAAAAAAAGAGGTTAGAGTGGGAGAGAGCCAAAGCATAAGTGACTGTTAAAAACTGAGAACAAACTGAGGGTTGATGGGGGGTGGGAGGGAGGGGAGGGTGGGTGATGGGTATTGAGGAGGGCACCTTTTGGGATGAGCACTGGGTGTTGCATGGAAACCAATTTGACAATAAATTTCATATATTGAAAAAAAAAACAAACAAAAAAACCCCAACATAACACAAGGGTGCCTGTGTGGCTCACTCGGTTAAGTGTCCAACTTCAACCGAGGTCATGATCTCATGGTTCATAGGTTCGAACCCCGTGTCAGGCTCTGTGCTGACAGCTCATAGCCTGGACCCTGCTTCAGATTCTGTGTCTCCCTTTCTCTCTGCCCCTACCCTGTTTGCTCTCTCTCTCTCTCTCTCTCCCCAAAATAAATAAACATTTGAAAAAAATTAAAAAAAAAAACACAACATGACACAAAGCTGTACCACATGTGGAATAACTCTCATGTGATATCGCCTCAACTTGTGGCTCCACTTGGTTCATCAGGTAGTGTATCCATCTTTGTCAGACCAGCAGTCGTCTCTCTTTCCAGAAGGAATGCTAGTGCAGAATAGATACCTTCTTTGATTATCAGAAATTGTTTCCTGTGTCTTAAAAGTGGAAGCTGAAAATGTTTCTTTAAAGCACTGGATCTACTAGCATCTGAATTCCACAAACATGTTTAGACAAAGAGGAATTTCTCATATAGAACATATAAATCTTTTCTTTAGACTCATGCTAAAGAAATGCTATCCCATTGAAGGTAGAGATGCAGAAGATGATTCTCAGTATTAAGTTTCTTTTCTGGTGTCGGGTCTATTAGGTTCTTATTTGTCTAGAGTGTGCAATGTGTATGAAAAGAGAAAGCTATATGCATGAAATAATTCATAGAGCAAGGTCAGGAGTGATTAAGAGGGGACATGAATGATACAAACATTTTATTCGCTCCATTCACCATCCCCCCACCCCAAATTGTTTTAGAAAAAGAATGATTCAGACTGAGCTTAGCCAGGTTTCAGAGAAGGCACGGATCAGTTAAGGCTGAAGTGGTTAAGGAAGGCTGCTGGGAGCAGATGGAATGGGAGGGGCATCCTCTTGGTTGGATAGGATTTCCATGGAGATGTGTGTGAAGAATGAGAAGAGTAACCCAGAGAGAAGCAACAGTGTGGCCCAGGGTAAGGTGGTACAAATGACTCTCTGGGATTTGTAGGAAGGAAACATGTGTGGGACTAGAGCTTCACAGTGGGGAGTAAAGGCATATCCAATTGCATTTGGAAGAATGGAGACATATTATGAAACATCTTCAGTGTCTGCTACTTTAGTGTTTGTCCCTGGAGTCATAAGCCACGTGGAACACCTGAAGTTTTCTCTGCTTCGTTGAAAATGGATTGAACCACCCTGGTTTAGTAACATATCATGGTGACATTTGTCCTGTGTGGGAGCAAATTCTCACCATATATTCTCTTCCAGTCTTATAGGCAGCTACTTGAATGCTTTTGTGATTTTAAGTTTGTCCCACTCCCACTAAATATATACTCTCTTTCCTCCAGCCTGTTCCTTCCTCTCCTGTCTCCCTTCATTCCCCTACACCTGTTTTCTCCCTCTTTTTCTCATCTTGTCCCTTCACTCCACTCCCACTCCACCATTTCCCTTTTCTGTCTTAATTCCTATTCTTCAGAGCCGATGGTGATCTTGTTCCAGCAAGGGCTGCATATCCTGCTCTAGCTGACAGTTTATTTCACACTCTTTATATCACAGCAGGAATCTTTGTTGCTTTCTTTATTTCTCTACAGAGTGTGCAGTGCCTGCAAATACATTCCGTATTTAAGGGGAAAAAAGCAATACAAGTGTAAGTAAGGTAATAGGGAGAGCTGGCTTCAGGACTCCTAAGGGTATTTCTGTTCTGACCCCGTATTGCTACCTTCTGAAGATACATAAATTTCATTTGCTGCTCTATTTTTATCCATAAAGCTTAGGACATAAATTCTTAAGATTACAGAATTTTTCTTCCAGGTTCAGTACTATAAATTGCCAGTAGTAGGAAATCCAGGAGAGAAGACATGAGTTTAAAGAAGTTGTTTGATATCACAAAGCATTGGCTTGGTAAAAGTCAACTAGGTAAATTCCAAGTTCTTTATTCAATTGTCTTCAGTCAGTGTTCTGATTTAGACTCAGGGTGGCAGAGGAAAAATGTTGCACACTAAGTTGTAGTCCCACCAGCAGGGAGAATGGGTGGCACTGATATTTGGGGGCTGGCAAAAATAGCAACAATAATGAGAAGACCTTTATGCAAATATGTATGATTTTTAAAAATAAGGTTTTCATAATGCTTGAGAATTCATGAACCTTCTTGAAACACTTGGTGATTAATGATTATCTATCATTAAAAAAAAACAACTTCTGATGTCCTCATGTCTTATCCAATAAAACTTCTTTTAAGTTTCTTGGTAATCCTGGTAATGGTAATCTTGAAATAAAATATACAAGTAAAATTCTTTTCCTGATAACTAAAATTGCCTTATTTTTTATTATAACCATGTTTGGTAAAAAAGACTTTTAAAACTTGCTAAGTGACTTAAATTTTAAGTGAAATACATTAGTGAGAATGTATATGTATGAAAGACATGGAAAACCCATATTGGCTCAAAAAGTAATAGGAATTTGTTGATTATTATTACTGAAAAGTCTAGAGTATGGGTGTATCAGACAGGCACTGACCCAATGGCTCAATGATATCACTGAGCACCCAGTGTTCTCCTGGGTCCCTACTTTGTTCTCTATAGTGTTGACTTGAGGCCAGCTTGCCTCATGAACATAGGATGGCTGCTGGTACCTTGCAGGGATGAATGCTGTCTTGTTTATTCCAACAGGAAAAAGAAAATTGCTTTCCACAACTATCTGGCAAAATGCTGAGCTCTACCCTGAATGGACTAATAGATCAAGTTTTCTCATCTCCCCAACCAAATGCTGTGGCCTGAGGCCTGGGGCTATGGACTGAGAAGGATGGGAGTTGGGAGAGAAAACCATGCCCTGACTGAGGCCTCCACCGTACAATAGTCCTTAATCCAATCTGTGTGACAAGCGGATAGCAGCAGTTACAATTCTAGAAGGTTAGAATTTTTCTGATTGCTATGACACACACGTACTTTTATGCTAATGGTTTATAGGTAGTCACAATAATCAGAGCATCTCAATATTTATCAGTAAACAAGGTACTCTTATTTTTTTCAAATATAATTTATTGTCAATTTGGCTAACATACAGTATATACAGTGTGCTCTTGGCTTTGGGGGTAGATTCCCATGATTCATTGCTTACATACAATATCCCATGCTCATCCCAGCAAGTGCCCTTTTCAATGCCCATCACCCATTTTCCCCTCTCCTCAGCCCCCTACATCAACCCTCAGTTTGTTCTCCGTATTTAAGAGTCTTTTATTGTTTCCTTCCCTCTCTGTTTGAAACTATTTTTTCCCTTCTCCTCCCCCATGGTCTTCTGTTAAGTTTCTCAAGATTCATATATGATTGGAAACATATGATATCTTTCTTTCTCTGAATGACTTACTTCACTTTGCACAATACCTTCCGGTTCCATCCACGTTATTGCAAAGGGCAGGATTTCATTCTTTCTCATTGCCAAGTAGTATTACATTGTATATATAAACCACATCTGGGGCCCCTGGGTGGCTCAGTCATGATCTCACTTCAGCTCAGGTCATGATCTCACAGTCCGTGAGTTCAAGCCCCGCGTCGGGCTCTGTGCTGCCTGCTTGGAGCCTGGAGCCTGCTTCGGATTCTGTGTCTCCCTCTCTCTCTCTCCTGCTCATGCTCTCTCTCTCTCTGTCTCAAAAATAAATAAAAATATTAAAAAAAAAATCTTTATCCATTCATCAGTTGATGGACATTGGGCTCTTTCTATAATTTGGCTATTGTTTAAAGCACTGCTATAAACATTGAGGTACAAGTGTCCCTATGCATCAGCACTCCTGTATCCTTAGGATACATTCCTAGTAGTGCTATTGCTCAGTTGTAGGGTAGTTTTATTTTTAGAACCTCCACACTGTTTCCAGAGCACTTCACCAGTTTGCATTCCCACCAACAGTGCAAGAGGGTTCCCATTTCTCCACATCCTCACCAGCATCTGTTGTTTCCTGAGTTGCTAATTTTAGCCACTCTGACCAGCGGTGAGGTGGTATCTCAGTGAGCCATTGATTTGTATTTCCCGGATGATGAGTGATGTTGAGCATTGTTTCATGTGTCTGTTGACCATCTGGATGTCTTCTTTGGAAAAGTGTCCATTCATGTCTTCTGCCCATTTCTTCATTGGATTATTTGTTTTTCGGGTGTGGAGTTTGGTGAGTTCTTTATAGATTTTGTATACTAACACTTCATCCGATATGTCATTTGCAAATATCTTTTCCCATTCTGTCAGTTGCCTTTTTGTTTTGTTGATTGCTTCCCTTGCAGTGCAGAAGCTTTTTATATTGATGAGGTCCCAATAGTTCATTTTTGCTTTAAATTCCCTTGTGTTTGGAGATGTGTCGAGTAAGAAATTGCTGCAGCTGAGGTCAAAGAGGTTGTTGCCTGTTTTCTCCTCTAGGGTTCTCCTCCTCCTTCTCCACCTCCTTCCCCTCCTCCTCCTCCTCTTCCTTCTTCTTCTTCTGGAACTCCTGTGATACGGATATTATTACATTTCATTGAATCAGCTAGTTTTCTAATTATCCACTCATGGTCTAGTATTTTTTATTTCTCTTTTTTCTAGACTTCATCATTTTCCATAATTTTATCTTCTATATCACTTATTCTTTCCTCTGCCTCTTCCATCCTCACTGTCACTGCACTAGTTTATTTTGCACCTCATTTACAACATTTCTTAATTTGTCATGACTATTTTTTAGTTCCTTGATCTCTGCAGGAATAGATTCTTTGCTGTCTTCTATGCTTTTTTCAAGCCCAGCAATTAATCTTCTGACTAGGTATTCTAAATTGATCAAATATGTTGTTTATATCTGTTTTCAGAAATTCTTTAGCTGTCATTTCCTCCTGGAATTTCTTTTGAGGAGAATTCTTCCATTTCATCATTTTGGCTAGTTTTCTGTCCCTTATATGTTTTAAAAGCTTCTTACATGTCCTGCACTTGTAAGCACTACTATATTAAAAAGGGGGCAAACACTGGCCAGGGTCTGGCCCTTTAGGAGGTGTTTTTGGAGTGTGTTATGTGTTGTCTGTTGTGACTATGGTTGCTCTATCTTTATGGTTGCTTTTAGTGGTGGTTTGGATCCTCCACCAGGTGTGCTTTGATGTGTTCAATGAAGTAACTCTGGGGAAAAAAGAATTAAAAAAAAAAGGGGGCGGTGTGGTGGTGGAAGAAGCTTTATCCCATACAAAGAGAGAAATGACAGGGACAGGGAAAAAGAACAGAAAATAAAATTGACCAGGCAGAGAAACTATATGGCTTAATCTAGAGAGAGATAGAAGAAAATAAAGAAGGAGATACAGAAGAGGTGCATGAGAAGAGGAGATACAGAAGAGGTGTAAAGAGACTAGATTAAATATGTGTGCCTAATCAAACTAACAACCAGAATAACCAGACTAGAGAGGGAAGGAATAAGAGGAAGAAAAGGAAGAAAAATATATATATATAAATATAAGAATTGTCCAAGAATTGTCCAAGAATTGGGGCGCCTGGGTGGCTCAGTTGGTTAAGCGTCCAACTTCAGCTCAGGTCATGATCTCACCCTTCCTGAGTTCCAGCCCCAAGTCAGGCTCTGTCCTGACAGCTGGGAGCTTAGGGCCTGCTTCGGATTCTGTGTCTCCCTCTCTCTGCTCCTCCTCCACTCATACTCGCTCTCTTTCTCTCTCAAAAATAAATAAAGCTTAAAAAAAAAAAAAGAATTGTCCAAGAATTAAATCAGAAAATGCAACACTGCTGGGTGCCTTGGAACCAGTGGCAGCGCTGGTCTGGGGGAGGGGCTGTCTGGTTGTTCAGCGTCAATCTTGCTTCAGTAGATACACAGTTAACAAACATGGAGGGGCGTGGTTTGGTGTAGGTGGGTCCTGTCTCCACTGTGGGCCCTTGTCCAGTCCCTGAAGTCCCACCTTGTTGGTGATGGGGAGAAAAATGGTGACACCCCAGTCTCTCCTCCCCGTACTGGGTGTCACAAACCCAGTCCTCAGAGTGCTGCTGGGTGTGAGTGGGCTCGTTTTTTGTGTTTTTTTTTTTTTTTGTTTTTTGTTTTTTGGTTTTTTTTCTGCTCCACAGTCTCCCAGGCTTCCTAGGACACTGGCTAGGATTCAAATCTTGATGTCCTAAAGGATCCCGTTCTGCGCTGCCGGGTTCTGGGATGTGCTGCTCCACCCCTCCCGATAAAGGGCCTCTGGCTCCTCCCAGTGCCACCTATCGTGAGCGAGGTGGTTTGTCCCACTCCACAGTCTCCTGTACCTTCTAGGCGCTCTTGAAGGATCCCACTTCATGCACTCTGGTTTCTGGGGTAGAGCCACTCTGCCCAGCCGATAAAGGGCCTCTGGTTGGCAGGCAGGCACAAGCAAGGTCCTTTGTCCTTGGAATGGCTATATACTTTTTTCCCACAGCACTCAACGGTGGGGTTTGCTTTCTCTGACCGTGGACTGCGTCTCTGAGCTAGTTATGGAGCCGGAAGCTGGCTCCCCTCCACCCCAGGCTCGCAAACAGGGCAGCTGGCCCCAGTCCAGAGAAATCCCCGCAGTTAGAAATTGGATCTTTCTCCGTTTTTTTTCTGATCCTTGATCCATGTTTCTTCTCTTTTCCAAATACAATCCTATACTTCCACAGCCTTCCTTTTCCTTTTGTCTGTCCACAGAAGGGGATCCCTCCACTCCATGCCTGCTCTGCCTATTTTATCTCTCCCAGTTCACAATCATGCACCTATGGCCTTCCAAGTTGTCCCTGTGGGCCCCTGGAGAAGTCTCTGTCACTTTGCAGCCTGTACTCTTGGAATTCCAAGTCCTGTGGCCTCAACACTGCTGTGTTGAAGGACAGGGAAATTCGGATCCCCCTACTTCTCAGCCATGTTGACCAATCCCGCTTGATCTTGACCACTCCTGCTTGATCAATTATTTCTCAGTAAACCCAATGGAAGAATCTCAAGTTCAAGCCGATCTCCTGATGGCAGAGTGCAGGCAATATCTGGATATTGGTCAACACTTTACAGACTGTTCTCAATGGATTTTCCTTCTTTGCTGAGCTTCCAAGATCAAAGCAGAGGGAGGGAGTGCAGGGCAGGAGCAGTGCCTGGGCATGTGCCCACTGGGGTGGGCCACCTAAGGGACCCAGTAACAGCAACATGGTACTCTTTAAAAGTACTCTTTAAAAGTCTGCTGGTAAGAGGGCAGTGTTTATCCAAGGACTTCTATTGGTTCAGGGTAGCTCATACTTCCAGGTGTGCACCTACATAATACCTGAGAAGGTGCCATTGCAACTGAGCAAGGTGCTATCAAGTTGCATCTATGCATAGCTCCTTGCCACAGCAAAAGCTGGAATAAAAGGGGCAGGCAACAAGGCACATGAGATGTCTGGTACAACTGGTGTGGTCTGAAACACTTGGCTTTATGTTTACAGGTGTTCTGCTTCTGAATCTCCCCTAAGAATAGAGAAATGGAATCAGTCATCTCTTCCCTGATACTCAGTTAAGGGATTTTTATCCATAATGAAATTTTTCTCAGAACATAGAAAAATTGGATGTAGGGTTTTTTTGTTTGTTTGTTTTGTTTTTACCCAAGAACTTTTACAAATTACTTTATTAATTCCTTATAGAGTCACGTTGGGAGGCCATGCGGCATAATGGTTACAAATATAAGCTCCAGGAATATATATGTAGTATTTATTAGCCTACTGTCTTCCTTCTCCTCCCACTACCTTGGCCAAGTTCACCTTTTAAGTTTTGCATAAGGACACATGGTGATGTGCAAAATGGTGCAGCCATGATGCTTTGCCTTCAAGGGAGACAGACGGATGAGTTGCTGCTACTTAAGACAAATATCACATCCTAACTGGATGTTTACCAAACATTAGAACTGACACCTAGAAACCACAGGCAATAGGTCTCACAATTATTCTATTGTTTTCCTGCTTCTTCTATTGTTTTCCTCTGAAGTATATGAATGACAAATGAAATGGTTTTAATTATTTGGTAAGAGAAAAGGATAGAAAAAAAGTATCTTGAGGTGGTACTGTTTCTGCACACCGATTATATTTTGGGATGTGGGGGTGTATGCTAGTATGTAACTGGATTATTTTGGAGCTTTTATTTAACTCCTCTGCCTGTGTTGGTGGGTTGGGATTCCAACCTCATATCAGTTCTTCTATCAGGCTCTAACTATTAGGGAACAGACCCAAAGAGTCACTGGGTCACCCAAAGAAACACATTAGTTCCATGAATGGTGGCCCAATGGTCCCGCAAATACAGGGCTTCTTGGGAAAGCAGAACTGGAGAAAGTGGGGTCCAAGTAGGAGCATCCTATTAACATGTGCTCTTCCTTAGACTTTGTAAGTCACTGGTGAGAAGATTGGAACAAAAATAGACCCTGAGTTTACTCACCTAAAAGTGGAGGATCATAGCCTCTTCACATATGGGGTTTCTAGCAGATTCAGATAGTGTAAGGAACAGAAGCCTTCAGCATTTTGTCTAGACACAGGCCACACCCAGGGGGGCCTTCTGTTTGGGAACAGGAAAGAGAGGAGGGCCACTGCAACACAGAGCAGGTGGAAGAAGGTCCTCCATTGCCTCTTCAACATGTTGACTCTGGTAAAAACAACAAAAGCAACAGCAAAAATCAACAAATAAACAGAAAATAAGGTGCCAGAAAAACACCTCCATAGATACCAAGCTTTCATTAGTCAAGTGAATGTTCTCTGTTCCCTTGGCAAGGAATAAGTGAAAACAAGAAGAGAGATGGGAAATGCTGACTTGTCTCTCTGTCTCCCTAGGGAATGGAGTTAAGTTTCTGACAAAGCAACTGGAAGGTGCAGAAACATGGGAAGGGAGAACAACACAATTCCCCTTTGATGTGTGATTCTGGGGCCTACAGGTACCTCCTAATAAGCCAAATTTCATTTTCTAGTTCACAGTGGTATTATATAATAACAGTTGATGGTTCTTGTACCAGATCATAGATTTGTTGTCCTTCCCAGCATTGCCATTATGGCTCTGTCTCACCCCAAAATCCTTAACAAGTGGATCAGAATCCACAGTTAGACCTGAAGTGAGCAGCGTGAGGTTCATCTCAAAGGCAATCACTGCACTGACACTCCTCTCCTCTTTGCTGAACCTCCCAGGTCAAGATGACACAGCTGACAGAGATGACCCCCCAGCGCCTTCCGCTGTTCATTCATTCCAGCACACATTTTGTCAGCCCTCAGCTTCCTGGAAATCTCAAGCATGTGAAGCATATAAATAGCAGATCATTTTTAATTAAAAAAAGTTGGGGACGGGACCTTATATAGTCACGGAGAAGTGGGTTATGGCCTCATAATTCATGATAATGGGGCTTTAGGTGATTGGGTGCCCAATCCCTGAAGCCTTTGAATTTACTATCAGAAATGGGCTCCTTTCCTACATAACAGGGTCTGCATACTTTTTTTGTAGTCTGTGGCAGAAAGAGAAATTGTTGGCTATCGCCTTCTGTTCCAATCAGTGCCTATGTTTATGGATTCCAGCAAACAGCTTTTACACTTGCTCTTTGGGTTCTCTTTTGCTATTTTAATTAATCCACAGGTGTGAACTAGCAGAGATGCAAGGAATTTGGTTACATATTTATTCTTTCTATCTTCTCTGGCTGGGGATTTTCATGTATATGAGAACAAGTCAGATTGTTCAGCAGAGATGGTTACTCATCCACCAAGGATGCATGTTCTGTTTCCAGTGGTGTGGACTAATGGCTGGAACGGGCTGCCCTGCCAGAGATGACATTTTCCATCCTGCCCATGTATCACCACCAATCTACTTGTGACCATGTGACTAGTTCTCACTAGTACAATGTGAGCAGAAGTGACATATCAGTTGTAAACTGACATGGTGATGAAGCTGGTCTGTCCTCTCTTTCCCATCTGCCATGAGGAAGGGAAGAGATTTGAGGCCCTAAAGGAAGGCAGAGGCACAAGGTCAAAGTTGCCTGGCTCCTGTATATCTTCCAGTCCAGCATGAGCATTTGAGTAAGTTAAATGAGTGAGAACAAAGCTAGGCCATGAAGATTTTGCAGTTTATTTTCTCTAGCATAGAACATTACTTTATTCTTGTTTTATTTATATTTTAATTTTTCTTACTTAAGTTTTTATTTCAATTCAAGTTAGTTAATTATAATGTAATATTAGTTTCAGTAGTAGTATGTTGTGATACATCACTTACATAAAACACCCAGTCCTCATCACAAGTGCCCTCCTTAATACCCATCATCCATTTAGCCCACTCTCTGCCCACCTCCCCTCCAGCAGTCCTAAGTTTGTTCTCTATAGTTAAGAGTCTGTTTCCTTGTTTGCCTCTCTTTTTTCTTCTATGTTCATCTGTTTTGTTTCTTAAATTCCACATATGAGTGAAATCATGTTGTCTTTCTCTGACTGACTTATTTTGCTTAGCATAATATATTCTAGCTCCATCTATGTTGTTGCAAATGGCAAGATTTCATTGTATCATTTGCAAAATGAGTAATATTCCATTATATATATGTATACTACATCTTCTTCATCCCTTTATCAAGTGATGGGCACTTGGACTCTTTCCCTAGTTTGGCTATTGTTGATACTGCTGCTATAAACACTGAGGTGCATGTACCCCTTCAAATCAGCATTTTTGTATCCTTTGGGTAAATACCTCGTAGTGCAATTTCTGGTTTGCAGGGAAGTTCTACTTTTAACTTTTTGAGGAACCTCCATAGTTCTGACCATAGCCATCTAAGTTTGTTCCTGGAACAATATAGTAGGTGTTCAATCAATGTTTTTGAACAAATGAATGAACAAACTTTCTTCCTTTTGGAAATTTGTTTAATGAAACTGCACATAAGGGAGAAGAAAATGGTTGACTAAAACCACAGATGTTGCAGAGAAAGATTTTGTTGGAAAAGCGACCCAGGAATTAAGCACAGGAAATAACTTCTGAATATTAAGAGACAATGTTTCCAGATGGCACCCAGATCAGAAGTTGTCATTTATTTGACAATAATAATGGAACTCAGAGTTTCTCTCCTCCCACAGAAAAGATAGAATGCAAGGCAGCTGCAGCATGGCCATTTTATAATAGTGGGAAGGGAGTTGCATTTGTTGCACGTGTATAACTCTAGGAAGCAAAAAAAGTCCTAAAAAAGGCAAAAATAGAGCTTTAGGGAAGGTATTTACCTGCACTGCAAAAGACAGATTGAGAAGTCTCTGCAGTTGGTTGCCTTAGTAAGAGAGGGAAACCAGGCTGATCAGGTTGGTGCAAGCCACTCCATGAGATGGTCATGTCCTTATGCCATCACGATACAGGTTTCCCAGAAAGTTGCTCCCACAGGCAGCAGGGTCTTTGCACACATTGTTGTCTGTGCCCAAACAACTGATAGGTAGAGAGCATTCCAGTCCTAGTGAGGTCTATGTATTGTCACTCAGGTTTGCAGGCTCAGGTGAAGTGTCACCTCCTCCGTGAAGACTCTTCTGTCCTTTGTTTGTCTCTTCCTCTTCTGTGTGTCCATAGCACAATCATCCTGCTGTTACAGATCTGCCCATTTAGTTGTAGTTTTATGTTTATACTTGATTTCCCCCATGAGACTGAGCCCCTTGAGTTTGTATGCTGAATTTGATTTATTGTTATAGCCCAAGACATGGTACAGTGTTAAATTTATAGGAGTTAAATTATCTCCCCAAGTGAAATGATGAATAAATAAGAGTTTGGAGGACATATCTGAGAATATCTCAGTTTATCTTAGTGTCCACTAGAAGGTGTTTTCTTAAGCTAAAGTTGAATTTTTTGCAAAGTTTCAGTAAAGTTTAGTTTGTCTTGTAAAACCATACAGTGTTTCTTCAAACTGGAACACTTTCCCTTCTTGTTAACTCCTAACTCAGGAATTTCCAAATAGTAATAATAATAACAACAATAATTATATGAGTAATTTATCTTTCCTATTGTTCTCAATATATCAATATTTGTTTTTTAAAAATAATACTTTTAGAAGTTTTAGATTTACAGAATAATTGAGAAGAGAGTAGTACGGTGAGTTAGTTGCCTTATACCCCCACCCCCAGTTCCCCTATTATCAACATCTTGCATTACTATTATACATTTGTTACAGCTAATGAGCCAACACTGATGTGATTAACTAAAGACTATAGTTTATTCAGATTTCATTAGTTTTCACTTAATATCCCTATTCTGTTTCAGAATCCCATTCAGGATATAACATTACATATAGCTGTCGTGTCTCCTTGCTCCTCTTGGCTGTAAGTTTTCCTGAGTTTCCTTGTTTTTCATTACCTTGATAATTCTGAGGAATACTGGTAAGGTATTTTGTAGGATGCCCCT
This sequence comes from Felis catus, assembly GCF_018350175.1. Lineage (NCBI taxonomy): Eukaryota > Metazoa > Chordata > Mammalia > Carnivora > Felidae > Felis > Felis catus. Next base: position 21,352,561 of record NC_058378.1, on the reverse strand, counting down.
CTGCTTTAATTTATCTGATGTTTGTCTCATGAATAGACTTGTATCATGGATTTTAGGGAGAAAGACCACAGAGGTAAAATACCATTTTGTCATGTCTTATCAAGAGTATTTACGATCAACCCAATATATCATGTTGATATTGACCTTGATCACCTGGCTGAGGTAGTGTTTGTCAGGTTTATCCACTGTAAACTTAATCTTTTTCTTCCTTTCCATACTTTCCTTTTTGGAAGGAGCTCACTATGTGCAATTCACATATAAAGAATAAGGATTTGTGGTCCGCTTCCTTGAGGGTGGAGTATCTATCCCTATGGGATAGATTATTTGAAGTTCTTTCACATGGGAGACAATTTATATGCCCTTACCTATTTATTTACAAAATCATTCTATTTATATCAATATGTACTCATGTATATTCATGTATACTTTGGGTTATATCACAATACTACATTATTTATTTTATTGCTCTATTATTTAAGCTTTGGCCACTGGGATCTCTTGTAGTTAGTTGGCTCCTGTGTCCCTTTGATATAATCTATCAGTGTATAGTTCTGTTTTGGTATTTGTTTTTGAGCACTTCTTTACTTTCTGGTACTACAAAATACTGTGTCCTCTTTTATATTTCCTGTCCCAGTTTTAGAATCAGACATTTCTTCAAGTAGCCCTGGTTCTTTTAATTGGAGAATGGTATTTATTAAAAACAAGGATTTGGGTACTGGGAGTGCTAATTTCTAATGGCATGTCATTGATTGTAGGCCCTCTCAGCTGACCTAGCAAGGTAATATATGTGTGAATGTTATGTAATATCTATATGTATATGTATATCTATATCATCTATCATCTATCTATATCTAATCATCTATATCTATCTGTATCTATATCCATCTATATCTTTTTTTTAAGTTTATTTATTTTTGACAGAGACAGAGACAGAATGCGAGGGGTTTAGGGGCAGAGAGAGAGGGAGACACAGAAGCAGAAGCAGGCTCCAGGCTCTGAGCTGTCAGCACAGAGCGTGACGCAGGGCTTGAACTCACGAGCTGTGAGATCATGACCTGAGCCGAAGTCGGACGCTCAACCGACTGAGCCACCCAGGCACCCCTATATCCATCTATATCTAGTCTATATCAGTATCTACATCTGTATCTGTAATCTATATCATCTGTCTATATTAATTAAACTTGAGTTATTGCTGATATCTCTAGAGTTAACTCATTACCACATAGATCATTCTACCTCCTTTCCTTGCTTATTTTTTAGTTTCTGCTCCATCAGTGAGAAACCTGTCACCATCCATATTTACTTAATTGTTCCAGTATACTTGTATAGCAGTGTCAAAACCCATACTCTTTTTTAAATTTTTTTCTTTTTTTAATTTTTTAATGTTTGTTTAAGAGAGAGAGAGTGAGCAGGGAGGTGCAGAGAGAGAAGGAGACACAGAATCTGAAGCAGGCTCCAAGCTCTGATCTGTCAGCAGAGAGCCTGAAGCGGGGCTGGAACCCACCAACCATGAGATCATGACCTGAGCTGGAGTTGGACGCTTAATCTACTGAGCTGCCCAGGAGCCCCAGAACCCATACTCTTGTGGGAAGTAACTTTATTAACTAGAGCACAGTACTTATGTGTAATTCCTTTTGTCTGTAGACTCACAGACTCCACTCATTTCCAAAAATATCTAGGTCAGCAATTTTCCCCATCTCTTTTAGTGAAATTGTTTCATACTTTTTAATGTAATTAGATTTTTTTGGTAATAGTCTGCATTCTATCCTGGATTCTCCTACCTCCTATATGATTTTTTAATTTGTAAACACTAATCTTCATTCTTTGTGTTATAAAGTTCCATTAGTTTTGACAAACTCATAATGCCATGAATCCACTATTTTCAGTATCATGCAGAAAGTTTTACTGCCCAAAAGTATCCCCTATGTTGAACCTATTTAAACTTCCCTCCTATTCCCAAACCCCTGACAATCACCAATCTTTTTACTATCTTTATAGTTTTCCCTTTTAAAAAATGTCATATAGTTGGAATCATACATTATGTAGACTATACAGACTGCCTTCTTCCACTTATCAATTTTCATTTTAGATTTCTCCATGTCTTTTTGTGGCTTGATAGCTCATTTCATTTTTTCCCACCCTTGACAAATGTTTATTGCACATTTACTATGTCATACATCTTGTGGTAAAACACACATAACACAAAATTTACTATTTTAATCATTTTAAATATACAATTCAGTGACATTAGGCACATTCATATTGTTCCATGACTATCATCACTATCTATTTCCAGAACTTTTTCACCATCCCCAACTGAAACTCTGTACACATTGCCCAATAGCTCCCCATTCTTCTTTCCCTCAGCCCATGGTTACCTCTATTCTACTTTCTGTCTCTATGCATTTGTCTATTCTAGGAGACTCATAAATGAAATCATTCAATATTTGTCATTTTATATCTACCTTTTTTCACTTAGCATAACGTTTTCAAGGATTGCTTATGTTGTAGCATGTTATCAGAATTTCATTCCTTTTTTTAAAAAAAATTCTTTTGACAGAAACAGAGAGAGCACACATGCATGTGGTCAGGGGAGGAGCAGAGAGAAAGGGAAAGAGAATCTTAAGCAGGCTCCACGCCCAGTGCATAGCCTGACATGGGGCTAATCTCACAACCATGAGATCACGACCTGAGCTGAAATCAAGAGTCAGATGCTTAACTGATTGAGCCACATAGGTGCCCCTCATTCCTTTTTAAGGCTGAATAATATTCTATTGTATGTATATTCCACATTTTGTTTATTCACTCCTCTGTTGATGGACTTTGGGTTGCTTTCACCTTTTTGGCTTTTGTGAGTAATGCTATTGTGAATATTAGTGCTCAATTACTGAATAATATCTCATTGTGTGATTGTACCACATTTCATCCATTAACCTATTGAAGGGCATTTGGTTGTTTCCAGGGCTTGGCAATTATGAATAAAGCTGCAATAGACATTTGTATGTGTTTTTTTCGTGTGTGTGTAAACATAAGTTTTCAAATCCATTAGTTCAATACCTAGGACCTTCAGTTGCTGTGTTATATAGTAAGAATATGCTTAGCTTTGTAAAAATTGCCAGTCTTCCAAAGTGGCTATACCATATGCATTTCCACGAGCAATAAAGATTTCTGTTGCTTCGTGTTCTCATCAGTATTGAATGTTGTGAATATTTTGGATTTTAGCTTTTCAAGTAAATATATAGTGGTATCTTATTGTTTTAATTTGCAATTCCTTAAGAATATGTGATTTCAACATCTTTCATATGCTTGTCATCTGTATATTTTCTTTAATGAGGTGTCCGTTCAGATCTTTTTCCTATTTAAAAGTTAAGTTGTTTGTTTTCTTATTGTTAAGTTTTAAGAGTTCTTTGTATCTTTTGTATATAATTTCTGTATCAGATAAGTTTGTAAATATTTCCCCCACTCTGTGCCTTGTGTTTTCATTCTCTTTCACAGAGTACATTTTTTCTAATTTTAATAAGGTCTGATATCAATTTTTTCTTTCATGATCAGGTTTTGATGTATTTAAAAACTGATTGTCAAAACTAAGGTCAACTGATTTTCTCCTTTGTTTTTTTTTTCTAGAAGTTTTATAGTTTTGCAATTTACTTTTAGATCTATGATACATTTTGAGTTAATTTTTGTGAAGGGTGTAAAATGTATGTCTAGATTAGTTTTTCTTTTGTATATAGATGTCCAGCTGTTCCAGCATCATTTGTTGAAAAAGTATTCTTTCTCCACTGAATTGCCTTTTCTTCTTTGTCAAAATTCAGTTTACTTTATTTGTGTGAGTCTATTTCTGGGCTGTCTTTCAGTCCCACTGATTTATGTGTCTATTATTTTAACAATATTATGCTACCTGGATTGCTATGGCTTTACAGTAAGTCTTGATGTAAGTAAGTCCTCTAATCTCCTCCTCCCCCTCTCCTCACCTTCTCTTACCTTTACCCTTTCTTCTTCTTCCATACTGTTTGCTATCCTCAGTCTTCCACCTTTCATATAAACCTTAGAATCAGTTTGTCCATAGCTACAGAACAGTTTGCTGTGAGTTTAGTTGGAATTTCATTGAATCTGTATATCAAATTGGGAAAAACTGATGTTTTAACAGTATTGAGACTTCCAATCCATAAACATGGTATAACTCTCCATTTAGTTAGGTCTTCTTTGATTTATTTGTCCCTTATATGTTTCTTTGTTCTGAAGTCTCCTTGTCTGAAATTAATATAGCTTTTCCAATTTTATTTTGATTAGTATTAGCATTAGTGTTAGTATATCTTTATCCACCCCTTAACTTTTAACCTATCCACATCTTTATATTTAAAGTAGATTTCTTGTAGACCACTTTATAGTTGAGTCTGGTTGTATCTACTCTGAAAACCTCTGACTTTTAATTGTAGTATTTAGAGCATTAATTTTTCCCATTTCACCCATTTCCCTATCCAGCTCCCTTCTAGCAACCATCAGTTTGCTCTCTGCATATGAGTCTGTTTTGTTTGTTCCTTTACCTTCTTTTTTTTAGATTGCACACATATGTGAAATCATATGGTATTTATCTTTCTCTGTCTGACTTATTTCATTTAGCTTAATACCCTCTAGATCCATCTATGTTGTCAATGGCAATATTTCTTTTTTTTATAATCACATTAAAAATGGTTATTGACAGTTTGAATAATGTGTACTGTGTTGAAACTGTTTTCTGTTTTTTTCACTTGTTCTCTCCCCCACCCCCTTCTTTTTATGCCTTCTATGGATTTAATGAGCATTTTATATAATTTCACTTTCTCTCCTCTCTTAGCATATTGATTATACTTTTTAAAAATGTTTTAGTGGCTGCCTTAGAGTTTGCAGCACACCTTTATAATTAATCTACTTTAAAACAACACTGTAATGCCTCTCAGGGCAGGTACCTTATGACAGACCATTCTCAATTCCTTCCTCCTGTCCCTTATAGATTGTTATAGTTTATTTCACTTATTCACGTGTTTAATCACAGAGTATGTTCTTGCTATTATTGCTTTGAATAAATATCCATTTTTTCAATTAATAATAGAAATGATAATTTTAATTCATATAAATTTATTTTTGATACTTTATTTTTTAAATGTAGATCTGAATTTCTGACCTGTATCATATTATTTTCTCTGAAGAACTTCTGATGATAAATTCTGTCAGTTTTTTAATGGAAGATTTTTTTTAGCTTTATTGAAGTATAATTAACAAATGAAATTGCAAGATATTTAAAGTGTACAATGTTATGACTTTATATATGTATACACTGTGTAAGGATTTCTCTATTGAGTTAACCAACACATCCATCCCCTCACATATTTACCCTCCGCTTTTTAAAATCTCAATCTCTCTCTCTCTCTCTCTTTCTTTCTCTCTCTCTTTTTTTATGAGAACATTTAAGTTCTACTCTCTTAGCAAATTCTACTTGTATAATGCAGAGTTATCAACTCTGGTCACCATGTTATACATTACATCCTCAGACCTTATTCATATTATAACTCAAAGTTTGTATCCTTTTACTGATATCTTCCTATTCTCCCACTCCCTAGCTCCTGGTAACCACCATTCTAATTTCATTTTTGAGGTCATTTTCTTAAGAATGCACATGTAAGTGATATCATACAGTATTTGCCTCTGTCGGATTTATTTCATTTACCATATTATCTTCAAGGTTTATCCATGTTGTCACAAATAGCAAGATTTCCATCCTTTTTATGGCTAAACAATTCTTTTTTTATGGCTAAATAGTCCTTTTTGTGGCTAAATAATGACATTTTCTTTATCCGATAAATATCCGATATTAAGATTGTCTCCATATCTTGGCTCTTGTGAATAATGCTGCCATGAACATGGATGTGCAGATATCTCTTTGAGATCTATTTCCATTTCTTCTAGATATAGACCCAGATGTGAGATTGCTGTATCATATAATAGTTCTATTTTTAATTTTCAAAGGAACCTTCATATTGTTTCCATTACTTAATTTACATTACTATCAATAGTACACAAGGATACCTTTTTTCCCCACATCCTTACTGACATTTGTTATTCCTTGTCTTTTTGATGATAGCCATTCTAACGTGTGTAAGGCTATATCTCATTGGCGTTTTGATTTGCATTTAGCTTATGGTTAATGATGTTGAGCACTTTTCATATACCTGTTAGCCATCTATATGTCTTCTTTGGAAAAATGGGTTTATTTTTGGGCTCTATTCTGTTCTATTCTGTTTTTGGTGGGGAAGATTTTATTTGTTTTCATTTTTGTTTTTTCCTAATACCATACTGCTTTGAACACTAGAGCTTTGTAATATAATTTGAAATCAGGAACTGTGATGCCTCCAGCTTTGTTCTATCTCAGGTGTGCTTTGGCTATTTGGGGTCTTTTGTGATTCCATACAAATTTTAGGATTAATTTTTGTGAAAAATGTCATTGGAATTTTGATAAGAATTGTATTGAATCTGTAGACTGTATTAGGTAGTTTGTACATTTTAACAATATTAAAATTTCCAATCCATGAAAATAGGATATCTTTTCATTTATTTGTGTATTCTTTAATTTCATTTATCAACATCATATAATTTTTGGTGTGTAGGTCTTTTATCCCCTTGGTTAAATTTATATCTAAGTATTTTATTTATTTTTTTTGGTGATATTGTAAATAAATTATTTCCTTAATTTCTCTTTCTGATCATTCATTGTTATATGGAAATGCAACTGATTATTGTATATTGGTTTTCCATCTTAAAACTTTACTGAATTTGTTTATTAGTTCGAACAGTTCTTTTGTGTGAAATCTTTAGGGTTACCTATATAGTATTATATCATCTGCAAATAGAGACACTTTTATCTACACATTTCTGTTTTGGATGCTTTTTATTTCCTACTTGCTTAATGGCTCTGCTAGGACTTCAGTACTATGATGAATAAAAAAGGTTAAAGTGGAGAGCCTTATTTTGTTCCTGATCTTAGAGGGAATATTTTCAGCTTTTCACCATTGAATATGATGTTAGCTGTAGGCTTATCATATATGGGCTTTATTATGTTGAGGTGTGTTCCTTCTCTACTCAGTTTGTTGAGACTTTTTATCATGCAAGGATGTTGAATTTTGTTAATTAATTTTTTGCATCTATTGAGATGATCATACAATTTTTATTTTTCATTTTTTAATGTGGTTCATCATATTGACTGATTTGAAGATATTAAATCATCCCTGCATCTCTTGAATAAATCCCACTTGATCATGGAGTATGATACTTTAAAGTACCATTGAATTTGGCTTGGTAATATTCTGTTGAGAATTTTTGCATCTATGTCCATCAGAAATATTGACCTATAATTTTCTTTTCTTGTAGTGTTCTTGTCTGGCTTTGGTATCAGGGTAATGCTAGCCTAATGAAATTAGTGTAAAGTGTTTCCTCTTCTTTTATTTTTTGGAAAACTTTGAGAATTCTTGATATCAATTCTTCATTAAATGTTTGGTTGAATTCACCAATGAAGCCATCTTGTCTTGGATTTTTCTTTGTTGGGAGGTTTTTGATTACTGATGTAATCTTATTAGTAATAGGTCAGTTCAAATTTTCTATATTATCATGATTCATTCTTGGTCGGTTGTATGATTTGAGAAATTTATTTCTTCTCATTTGTTCAATTTGTTGCATTATAATTGTTCAATAGTCTATTGTGACCTTTGTTATTTGTGTCGTATCACTTGTAATGTCTCCTCTTTCATTTCTAATTTTATTTATTAGAATCCTCTTTTTTTCTATAGGGTTAGCTAAAGATTTGTCTGTTTTGTTTGTATTTTCAAAGCCCAGCTCTTAGTGTCACTGATCTTTTTATATTGTCTTTGTATCTATCTCATTTATTTTTACTGATATTTGTTATTTCTTTCTTCTACTAACTTCAAACTTAGTTTATTTTTTTATAGTTTCTTGAAGTATATAGTTATGTTATTTATTCAAGATTTCTTTTTTCTCAATGTAGGTGTTCATCTCTATAAATTTCCCTCTTAACATTGCTTTTGCTGCACTTTATAAGTTTTGGTGTGTTGTATTTCCATTTTAATTTGTCTCAAGATATTTTTTTATTTCTCTTATTTTTTGATCTAGTAGTTGTTCAGGAGGATGCTGTTTAGTTTCCACTTATTTCTGAATTTCTCATTTTTCTTTTTGTGATTGATTCTTAGTTTCACACCATTGTAGTAGCAAAAGATACTTGAAATGATTTAAATTTCTTAAATTTATTAAAACTTTTTATTTTACCCTAATATATGAGTTATCCTGTAGAATGTTCCATGTTTGCTTGAGAAGAATGCTTATTCTATTGCTATTGGATCAAGTGTTCTACATATGTCTGTTACGTCAATCTGATCTAACATATAGTTGAAGTCCTATGTTTCCTTATTGATTTTTTGTCTGCATGATCTATCCATTGTTGAAAGTGGGTATTAAAGTTTCTTACTATTATTGTATTGTTGTCCATTTCTCCCTTCAGATCTGTTAATATTTGCCTTATACATTTAGATGCTCCTATGTTGGGTGGCTATTTACTAATGTTATACCTTTTGATAAATTGACCTCTGTACCATTATATAACAACCAGTCTCTAGATATATGCTACATTAGAAATCTGACCCTAAGCAGCTTTTGAAGTATGCAGATAGATCCCTTTCAGAGAACAATTGTGAGACAAGCATTTTTGCCCACTCCCTCTGCATGGAGTCCTGAGCAGTAGCCAGTTATGAACTCTTTATTTTGCAGCAATTTTTGGAACTTGTGAATGGAATACCATTAGCTATCAGAGCCAGAAAATCTAAGGATCCATACCTTGGTGGGCAGTGCAAAAGCTGGGGCATAGATGCATGTACAAGCTTCTTCCAGGGAGATACTGACAACCTTGTGTAGACTACAGGGTGATGACAGTGGAGGTGTCCATCGAGTTTCCCAGTCTCTGGGAAGAATTGCAGCCAGCCTTTAGATGTCAATTACATTAGAATCCTTCAAGCAGCAACTTTTAAAGATTGAACCACCTCAAAGAAAGATTGGAACATGAGCAATTTTGCCTGCTCCTTCTGAATCCTGGGAGGATAACCATAGCAAGTACTTGTGTTCCAATTAACAATTGTTCCTTTGCTATAGTCTTGTGGGTCTCATGTATGTAAGCCTCATTGGCTTTCAGAGCTAGTCTTGGGGGCTAGTCCCTCAAGTAGCAGTCTTAATAGATGAAGCTTTAAATGTGGAGTCAAAATGCTTTGCTCCTCAAGGCGAAGCTGGGAGTTAGTGGTTCCCTTCTGAACATGTGGGGCCATGCTGGGAATGGTATTTATGGTGAGAGTGGGTCTCAGCATTTACTGCCCATTTCCATGTGGATATTTTCTCACTTATCCAATGTGCAGGAGTCAGTTGTTTTCTGGACTTCTCTCAGAGGGGATTTTTCTTTGTGTAGCTATATATTCAGTGTGTCCGTGGGAGGAGAGGAGTTTAGAGGCCTCCCATGTCACCATGTTGGTTGACCTTTCTTCTAACTTTTTATTTGAGAAAAATCTTTATTTATTCTTCACTTTTGAAGGCTAATTTTGCTGTGTATATCATTCTAGTTTTTTTTTAAATTTTATTTTCATCATTTTAAATATTTCAATTCACTTTCCTCGCTCACATAGTTTCTGAAGAAAATTACGCTATAATTCTCATCTTCTTCACTTTAAAGGTAAACTTTTTATTCTCCCCCCAGCTTCCTTCAAGAGTTTTTCTTTGTATTGTTTTTCTGGAGTTTGAATATGATACTCTTTGATGCAGAGTTTTTGATATTTATTCTGTTGATGGTCCCTGAATTTCTGGAACTGTGGTTTGGTATTTTTCATTAAATTTTGAAATCTCTTGGCCATTATTACTTCACATATTTTTGTTGTTGTTTCTTCTTTTGGTATTCCAATTGTACTATGTCATATCTTTCAAAATCACCTCATAATTCTTGAATAATCTGTTCTCTTTCTCTCTTTTAAAATTTCATTTTGGAAAGCTTATACTAACATATATTTGTATTCACTGATGTTTTTCCTCAGCTGTGTATAGTCTACTGAAGAATCTATTTTTCATTTTTTACATTATTATTTTTTTTACTACCAGCATTTTTTTTTTTTTATTCTTTCTGCTTACACTATTCATCTGTCTTTCCATGTTGCCTACTTTTTCCACCTTAACATATTAATCAAACTTATTTTAAATTCCCGGTCTGATAATCACAATCTATGTCATATCTGAGTCTAGTTCTGGTACTTGCTTTGTTTCTTTAGACTTCCTTTTAGCATTCCTTGTGATTATTTTGCTGAAAGCCAGACAAAGCTTATAATAAGCGATGTAAACAAACCGTTAGTGTGAGATTTTATGTTAATCTGGTTATGAGTTGAGCTGTATTTAATGTTTGTTGTAGCTGTAGGTGCCTGGAATACAAATTCCTCTAGTGCTCTTGATTTTATCCCCATGCTTGTCTTTAGGTTTCCCTAAGGACTTCTTCTCAAACAGTCTGGGCCTTGTAGCTTTTTTAGCTGTAATCCATACTGGAGCTTCTTTAATGTGGTGATAAGGAGTGGGTTAGAAGTAGTGTCCTATAATCTTAAAATTAGATCTCAGTTTTTAGTGGGCCTAAATTCCTGGGATGTAAGTTTTGCAAACATTACTTACCTTTAATTTATTTTAAAATATATATTTATATTATGTTTAATATATTTATATTATATTTAATATATTTATATTATATTTATTTGTTATATCTTACCTCTCCCTGCCCTCCTTGAGTGAGACAGGAGGCTAGAGAGGGCTGGGGTTGGGTAGTTGCTCATCTGCCTATGTAAGATAAAGCCTAGCTAAATGTTTTTTTCAGTGGAGAATAGTCTTTTATTATGGAGAACACACTAAGTATAGTTTAAAATGATTATTTCCCCCCTACCTTTGCCAAAGATACTTGGTAACTTTTCTGGGTTCTTCATCTTGAGAACCTGGTGAGGTTCCTGGAAGAAAAATCCATGAAATTGTGGGGAATCTCCCTAAAACCTCAGGCTGCAGGAGTTTCTCATTATTATGCTAATCTACTCTCAACCTCCAGCAATTCCTCAAGTATTTAAATGTTCCTATCAATTGATACCTCCAGTGGCTTTTGCTCTGTATAAGGTAAACTTGACTGTTTCTTTGTATTCTCCTGTGTCTAGATTTCAGACTGGCTGTCTGTCTTGTGACTTCAGTTCTCTGATGGTCCAAAAACTCATTGATTTTTTTTCAACTTTTTTTTTATTGTAAGGATGGAAATGACACCTTCTAAATTTTATATGTCAGAGCTAATACCAGAGGTCTGTTAACATTCAACTTTTAGATTTTAAAAACTTTTAAAAAGAGGTTTTGACAAATAGCCCTCTATAAACATAAGGTAAATTATTGTTAAAATTTTGTAAATTTGATATACTGCTGTCATGTTGGAAGAGGAAGAAAGGAATTGCTCTTTGAAGGATACAAATTTTTTCTGCCATCTGGGTCGGCTTGATAAAGATGTGCACTTAGCATAGATCACATTTCAACCTTCCGAATCTGAGGTGAGGCTAAATGGAAAGATGCGATGTTTTATCATAATTAGATTATAAGTTTTACTTCATGGCTCATTTATTCCTTTCTGGAAGCTTGCAAAGAGGGACCATTAAAAATCCTCCGCCTTTGGAAAAATGTACAGCAAATAAGGTAGCATTTCCTCTGGCCCTTCCCTGATCCGTAAGCATCACACAAAAGAAGTGAAAATGGAAAATCATGGCATAACTGGACTGTTAGAAAATATACTCAAGCTTACTGGCTGGAAAATTACCACAAGTGTGCACATGCAGAAGACTTTAATGAAAAGCAGGATCACCCTAATTTGTTTCAAAATGTGTCTGCAGTCCTGTCTGTGAGAAATAAAATATATCAACCTGATGAGATGGAGTGATATTCAATGAGTCTGTGAGACAGCCGTGAAATTCCAAACTGAGAAAGACCTGAGGGTAGAGATTTCTTCCGTTAAATTTTATCAGAAGCAGCCAGAGGGCAGCACAGCAGTTTGGTTTTAAATGCCAAGAAAACTCTCTAAATGGACTCTTATGCCAAAGAAATGAACGACAGATGGTGTTTCTTATTCAAGGTTCACAGATGCCTCCCACAAACACCAAAGATATAGTCAAGCATTCAAATGAGAATAAGAATACACATGTAGAATTCAAAGAAGCTGTTTGAAAAAATGACAGTAAAACTGATCAACTGATCATAGCAGGTAGCAAAAGACCAGATATGTAGAAGGCAGGCAGATGTATTCAGCAGCACCTGACTAAATAGAACCTCCAATCGTAAATAGAACTGAAATCCTTTTAGACCAGTTAAAAAGCAAAATATTTATTGCATGCATATAAATTTTTAAAAGCTCAATGCCCCCAATATCATTTAGAATCTGTTTCGAAGTCAGTCTAGCTGTAGTCCAATGGCCTGTACTATTTGCCAGTCTATTTTCAAAAATAATTCAAAAATAATTCAAAAATAATTCAAAATAATAAAAGTATAGAATAATAATTCAAAAATAATTAAAGTATAGAATAATGATCCTGAACCCATAAAAACAGATTTAATTCCATTCACTATTTTTGTACTTATAAGAATGACTCATACATCTCAGAAACTTTATTTTTGCAATTTTTTTGCTAATCCTCAGATAATCAGCAAATCTGATTAAACATTTCATTATTGTTTAGTATTTTCATAATGTTTTCCTTTATCTATTGTCCTTTAGCCAGGACCATAGTCAAATAGAAGGTCAGTTATATTCAGGGCATTTGGGGATGTAGCATTCAGTCTATAAAACAAAGTGGGTTAATATCCAGATAAATTTTCTTAGTTTATAGCAACATAATAAATTTAAACCCAGCTAACAATGCTATTGCATCACCTTGTAATCATGAGCTGTTTTCCAGGGAAGGATTTTTTTTAAGGTTTATTTATTTTTGAGTGAGAGAGAGAGAGAGACAGAGAATGAGTGGGGGACAGGCAGAGATAGAGGGAGACACAGAATCTGAAGCAGGCTCCAGGCTCTCAACTGTCAGCACAGAGCCCAACTCTGGGCTTGAAATCACAAACTGCACCTGAGTGGAAGTTGGATGCTTAACTGACTGAACCACCACGTGCTCCTCCAGGAAAGGATTTGATCCATAAATACATAGCCCATATTTTTGGACTCTAAATCAGGGTACATGATAGGTGTGATAGTACCTTTGTAGAGAATGATAGATTATCCAAAGTGTTGGGGACTCCTATAAAATCCAGGATGGGAGAATTACTATATCCACCATTACTCTTTTTTTATTAGCTTAGAAAAGCTTGGAACCTCATGAAAAGACTGATAAATTCATTCATTTGTCCATTTAAGGGTCAGCCTTTCCAGAAGTCCAGGCATTCCAATGTAGGTCATCTGGTTTGAATTGCTTGGTTTTTGCTTGACACAGGTGCAAAGCACTTTTCCTAAGTGGAGGATAGGCCTCTTCTTAAATGTCACCATGATGAAGATGCATGTTTTACTTTTTCTGACAGATACCTCACTCAAGTCTGGGTTGTAGACTTTCTACCAACTGGCCTTGCCCCAAGTGAAATTTTTAACCAGTCCAGAATCTGTAATTAACAAATGCGAAAAAAAAAAAACCCAAAAAAGTTGGTTGCCTCTGATTCATGTTAAGGTCAACCAATGGAAATAATAGCTCCAGGTCAATTAATGAATGCTTAAGAAGGTCAGTAGTTATCCATTTTCAAAAAGAGCACAGATAAAATAACAAAGATAGAGAAAAATGGTCAATGCTTGGTATTTTGATTTGTTAGACTTTTTTTTTTCCCTTGAGGAAAAGCTGGCATGTCTTGCACTCTTTCAAAACATGAATGTGAAGACAAGAGTGTGCTTAATGTGATGACATATGAAAAACTACATGTGAGTATTTAACCATTTGCATTTTAAAGTGGTTATTACTGTTATTATTAATAATATTGCCATTATCATGTCTGGATTCTTTTTTCTTTTTACATATTTAATTATTTCACTCATTAAATATTTTGTAAGTATCTATAAATGCAAAGCATGACTATTCTCTGCTGCCCCTGCTCACCCACATTTCTTTTCAGGTGAACCTTAATAACCACTTGCCATTTTTGGTATTCATTATTGCTTATTAAATAGCAAGTGTTTATTACTGAAGTATAGGTAAGCAAATTTCTTTTTTTTTTTGACTTTTATTTTTTTTTTATTTTATATGAATATTATTGACAAATTGGTTTCCATACAACACCCAGTGCTCATCCCAAAAGGTGCTCTCCTCAATACCCATCACCCACCCTCTCCTCCCTCCCACCCCCCATCAACCCTCAGTTTGTTCTCAGTTTTTAACAGTCTCTTATGCTTTGGCTCTCTCCCACTCTAACCTCTTTTTTTTTTTCCTTCCCCTCCCCCATGGGTTCCTGTTAAGTTTCTCAGGGTCCACATAAGAGTGAAACCATATGGTATCTGTCTTTCTCTGTATGGCTTATTTCACTTAGCATCACACTCTCCAGTTCCATCCACGTTGCTACAAAACGCCATATTTCATTTTTTCTCATTGCCACGTAATATTCCATTGTGTATATAAACCACAATTTCTTTATCCATTCATCAGTTGATGGACATTTAGGCTCTTTCCATAATTTGGCTATTGTTGAGAGTGCTGCTATGAACATTGGGGTACAAGTGGCCCTATGCATCAGTACTCCCGTATCCCTTGGATAAATTCCTAGCAGTGCTATTGCTGGGTCATAGGGTAGGTCTATTTTTAATTTTCTGAGGAACCTCCACACTGCTTTCCAGAGCGGCTGGACCAATTTGCATTCCCACCAACAGTGCAAGAGGGTTCCCGTTTCTCCACATCCTCTCCAGCATCTATAGTCTCCTGATTTGTTCATTTTGGCCACTCTGACTGGCGTGAGGTGATACCTGAGTGTGGTTTTGATTTGCATTTCCCTGATAAGGAGCGACGCTGAACATCTTTTCATGTGCCTGTTGGCCATCCGGATGTCTTCTTTAGAGAAGTGTCTATTCATGTTTTCTGCCCATTTCTTCATTGGGTTATTTGTTTTTTGGGTGTGGAGTATGGTGAGCTCTTTATAGATTTTGGATACTAGCCCTTTGTCCGATATGTCATTTGCAAATATCTTTTCCCATTCCGTTGGTTGCCTTTTAGTTTTGTTGGTTGTTTCCTTTGCTGTGCAGAAGCTTTTTATCTTCATAAGGTCCCAGTAATTTACTTTTGCTTTTAATTCCCTTGCCTTTGGGGATGTGTCGAGTAAGAGATTGCTACGGCTGAGCTCAGAGAGGTCTTTTCCTGCTTTCTCCTCTAAGGTTTTGATGGTTTCCTTTCTCACATTTAGGTCCTTTATCCATTTTGAGTTTATTTTTGTGAGGGTGTGAGAAAGTGGTCTAGTTTCAACCTTCTGCATGTTGCTGCCCAGTTCTCCCAGCACCGTTTGTTAAAGAGGCTGTTTTTTTTCCATTGGATGTTCTTTCCTGCTTTGTCAAAGATGAGTTGGCCATACGTTTGTGGGTCTAGTTCTGGGGTTTCTATTCTATTCCATTGGTCTATGTGTCTATTTTTGTGCCAATACCATGCTGTCTTGATGATGACAGCTTTGTAGTAGAGGCTAAAGTCTGGGATTGTGATGCCTCCTGCTTTGGTCTTCTTCTTCAAAATTCCTTTGGCTATTCGGGGCCTTTTGTGGTTCCATATGAATTTTAGGATTGCTTGTTCTAGTTTCGAGAAAAATGCTGGTGCAATTTTGATTGGGATTGCATTGAATGTGTAGATAGCTTTGGGTAGTATTGACATTTTGACAATATTTATTTTTCCAATCCATGAGCAGGGAATGTCTTTCCATTTCTTTAAATCTTCTTCAATTTCCTTCACAAGCTTTCTATAGTTTTCAGCATACAGATCCTTTACATCTTTGGTTAGATTTATTCCTAGGTATTTTATGCTTCTTGGTGCAATTGTGAATGGGATCAGTTTCTTTATTTGTCTTTCTGTTGCTTCATTGTTAGTGTATAAGAATGCAACTGATTTCTGTACATTGATTTTGTATCCTGCAACTTTGCTGAATTCCTGTATCAGTTCTAGTAGACTTTTGGTGGAGTCTATCGGATTTTCCATGTGTAATATCATGTCATCTGCAAAAAGCGAAAGCTTGACTTCATCTTTGCCAATTTTGATGCCTTTGATTTCCTTTTGTTGTCTGATTGCTGATGCTAGCACTTCCAGCACTATGTTAAACAGCAGCGGTGAGAGTGGGCATCCCTGTTGTGTTCCTGATCTCAGGGAAAAAGCTCTCAGTTTTTCCCCGTTGAGGATGATGTTAGCTGTGGGCTTTTCATAAATGGCTTTTATGATCTTTAAGTATGTTCCTTCTATCCCAACTTTCTCGAGGGTTTTTATTAAGAAAGGGTGCTGGATTTTGTCAAAGGCCTTTTCTGCATCGATTGACAGGATCATATGGTTCTTCTCTTTTTTTTTTGTTAATGTGATGTATCACGTTGATTGATTTGCGAATGTTGAACCAGCCCTGCATCCCAGGAATGAATCCCACTTGATCATGGTGAAGAATTCTTTTTATATGCCGTTGAATTCGATTTGCTAGTATCTTATTGAGAATTTTTGCATCCATATTCATCAGGGATATTGGCCTGTAGTTCTCTTTTTTTACTGGGTCTCTGTCTGGTTTAGGAATCAAAGTAATACTGGCTTCATAGAATGAGTCTGGAAGTTTTCCTTCCCTTTCTATTTCTTGGAATAGCTTGAGAAGGATAGGTATTATCTCTGCTTTAAACGTCTGGTAGAACTCCCCTGGGAAGCCATCTGGTCCTGGACTCTTATTTGTTGGGAGATTTTTGATAACCGATTCAATTTCTTCAATGGTTATGGGTCTGTTCAAGCTTTCTATTTCCTCCTGATTGAGTTTTGGAAGAGTGTGGGTGTTCAGGAATTTGTCCATTTCTTCCAGGTTGTCCAATTTGTTGGCATATAATTTTTCATAGTATTCCCTGATAATTGTTTGTATCTCTGAGGGATTGGTTGTAATAATTCCATTTTCATTCATGATTTTATCTATTTGGGTCATCTCCCTTTTCTTTTTGAGAAGCCTGGCTAGAGGTTTGTCAATTTTGTTTATTTTGTCAAAAAACCAACTCTTGGTTTCGTTGATCTGCTCTACAGTTTTTTTAGATTCTATATTGTTTATTTCTGCTCTGATCTTTATTATTTCTCTTCTTCTGCTGGGTTTAGACTGCCTTTGCTGTTCTGCTTCTAGTTCCTTTAGGTGTGCTGTTAGATTTTGTATTTGGGATTTTTCTTGTTTCTTGAGATAGGCCTGGATTGCAATGTATTTTCCTCTCAGGACTGCCTTCGCTGCGTCCCAAAGCGTTTGGATTGTTGTATTTTCATTTTCGTTTGTTTCCATATATTTTTTAATTTCTTCTCTAATTGCCTGGTTGACCCACTCATTCGTTAGTAGGGTGTTCTTTAACCTCCATGCCTTTGGAGGTTTTCCAGACTTTTTTCTGTGGTTGATTTCAAGCTTCATAGCATTGTGGTCTGAAAGTATGCATGGTATAATTTCAATTCTTGTAAACTTATGAAGGGCTGTTTTGTGACCCAGTATATGATCTATCTTGGAAAAGGTTCCATGTGCACTCGAGAAGAAAGTATATTCTGTTGCTTTGGGATGCAGAGTTCTAAATATATCTGTCAAGTCCATCTGATCCAATGTCTCATTCAGGGCCCTTGCTTCTTTATTGACCGTGTGTCTAGATGATCTGTCCATTTCTGTAAGTGGGGTGTTAAAGTCCCCTGCAATTACCACATTCTTATCAATAAGGTTGCTTATGTTTATGAGTAATTGTTTTATATATTTGGGGGCTCCGGTATTCGGCGCATAGACATTTATAATTGTTTCTCTTCCTGATGGATAGACCCTGTAACTATTATATAATGTCCTTCTTCATCTCTTGTTACAGCCTTTAATTTAAAGTCTAGTTTGTCTGATATAAGTATGGCTACTCCAGCTTTCTTTTGGCTTCCAGTCGCATGATAAATAGTTCTCCATCCCCTCACTCTCAATCTAAAGGTGTCCTCAGGTCTAAAATGAGTCTCTTGTAGACAGCAAATAGATGAGTCTTGTTTTTTTATCCATTCTGATACCCTATGTCTTTTGGTTGGCACATTTAATCCATTTACATTCCGTGTTATTATAGAAAGATACGGGTTGAGAGTCATTGTGATGTCTGTATGTTTTATGCTTGTAGTGATGTCTCTGGGACTTTGTCTCACAGGGTCCCCCTTAAGATCTCTTGTAGGGCTGGTTTAGTGGTGACATATTCCTTCAGTTTTTGTTTGTTTGGGAAGACCTTTATCTCTCCTTCTATTCTAAATGACAGACTTGCTGGATAAAGGATTCTTGGCTGCATATTTTTTCTGTCTAGCACCCTGAAAATCTCGTGCCAATTCTTTCTGGCCTGCCAAGTTTCAAAAGAGAGATCAGTCACGAGTCTTATAGGTCTCCCTTTATATGTGAGGGCACGTTTACCCCTTGTTGCTTTCAGAATTTTCTCTTTATCCTTGTATTTTGCCAGTTTCACTATGATATGTCGTGCAGAAGATTGATTCAAGTTACGTCTGAAGGGAGTTCTCTGTGCCTCTTGGATTTCAATGCCTTTTTCCTTCCCCAGTTCAGGGAAGTTCTCAGCTATTATTTCTTCAAGTACCCCTTCAGCACCTTTCCCTCTCTCTTCCTCCTCTGGGATACCAATTATGCGTAGATTATTTCTTTTTCGTGTATCACTTAGTTCTCTAATTTTCCCCTCATACTCCTGGATTTTTTTCTCTCTCTTTTTCTCAGCTTCCTCTTTTTCCATAACTTTATCTTCTAGTTCACCTATTCTCTCCTCTGCCTCTTGAAGCCGAGCTGTGGTGGTTTCCATTTTGTTATGCATTTCGTTTAAAGCGTTTTTCAGCTCCTCGTGACTGTTCCTTAGTCCCTTGATCTCTGTAGCAAGAGATTCTCTGCTGTCCTCTATACTGTTTTCAAGCCCAGTGATTAATTTTATGACTATTATTCTAAATTCACTTTCTGTTATATTATTTAAATCCTTTTTGATCAGCTCGTTAGCTGTTGTAATTTCCTGGAGATTCTTCTGAGGGTAATTCTTCCGCTTGGTCATTTTGGATAGTCCCTGGCGTGGTGAGGACCTGCAGGGCACTTCCCCTGTGCTGTGGTGTATAACTGGAGTTGGTGGGCGGGGCCGCAGTCAGACCTGATGTCTGCCCTCAGCCCACCGCTGGGGCCACAGTCAGACTGGTGTGTGCCTTCTCTTCCCTTCTCCTAGGGGCGGGATTCACTGTGGGGTGGTGTGGCCCGTCTGGGCTACTTGCACACTGCCAGGCTTGTGATGCTGGGGATCTGGCGTATTAGCTGGGGTGGGTAGGCAAGGTGCACAGGGGCAGGAGGGGCAGGCTTAGATCACTTCTCCTTAGGTGATCCTCTTCAGGAGGGGCCCTGTGGCAGCGGGAGGGAGTCAGATCCGCTGCTGGAGGTTTGGCTCCGCAGAAGCACAGAGTTGGGTGTTTCCGCGGAGCGAGCAAGTTCCCTGGCAGGAACTGGTTCTCTTTGGGATTTTGGCTGGGGGATGGGCGGGGGAGATGGCGCTGGCAAGCGCCTTTGTTCCCCACCAAACTGAGCTCTGTTGCCCGGGGGCTCAGCAGCTCTCCCTCCCTTTGTCCTCCAGTCTTCCTGCTTTCTGAGCAGAGCTGTTAACTTATGACCTCCCAGACGCTAAGTCGCGCTTGCTGTGGGAACACAGTCCGTCAGGCCCTTCTGCTTTTGCAAGCCAGACTCGGGGGCTCTGCTTGGCCGGCGAGCCGCCCCTCCGCCCCGGCTCCCTCCCGCCATTCCGTGGCGCGCGCACTGCCTCGCCGCCCTTCCTACTCTCTTCCGTGGGCCTCTCGTCTGCGTTTGGCTCCAGCAACTCTGTTCTGCTAATCCTCTGGCAGTTTTCTGGGTTATTTAGGCAGGTGTAGGTGGAATCTAAGTGATCAGCAGGACGCGCGGTGAGCCCAGCGTCCTCCTAAGCCGCCATCTTGCCGCTCTCCTTCTAAGGTAAGCAAATTTCCATGGCTCACACCAGTCTTGGGCACAAAGCTGGGGTAAAAAAATAATGTGTGTGTGTGTGTGTGTGTGTGTGTGTGTGTGTGTGTGTGTGCATGCATCAGTATGCCTCTGCTTTCAGCATCTCCAAATATACCCTCTCCTGGTACCCCATTTCTTCTTCCTTCCTCTGCCAAATACCTGCATCCCAGACTTAACTAACCTTTCCAATGTGAGTTAATAGTGGTTTAGCTGCTGTTACCCAAAGGATAGTTTTTCTATTCATGGGAAATATTTGAAGCCTAAAAAATCTTCAAAATCCAAAGAAGTAAGTCTCTATTTCAAGTTACTTGATGTCTTGGTGAAGATAGATTTCTTCTTAGCCAGTGGACCTCTTGACACATGTCATTTTACACCAACCAATCCATCATCCATTTTGTCTGTACTTAGGTCACAATTGATCTTCTTTGTTTATGAAATTTGACAGTTAAAAATATTTATTTTCAAGGTGGCATGCACACCTTCTGGATGCAGTGTATTCAACTGAGGTGGAATAAGGGAAGAATTCATTAAAACTAGACCTAGGAATCCAACTGTCAATCCTTATGGGGAGCAGACTCTTTGAGGCTTGGATTCTGCATCACTCCACTTGACATCCAGAAGTTACAGACTATATTACCTTAGGAGAAGAGGATGTGTGTTATGAACCTAAGTATTATTCAATACACCATATACAAAATGTGTTCACTAATTTTTTAACGATTGAGAGTTATGAAGACACTCAGTGGTTTCTCTGTTCATCAAAGAGAAATGTATATGTCCTAATGTTTGTGTCTGTTTGAAACCAAACATTAAGTATCATTAAACCAAAAATGATTACTTCCTTTCAATTTATCATAAACAATGAATAAAATTTTGGGTTTGAACTTAAATACTCAAGATAGAGTATAATAAGTCAGAGTTAAAAATCAGTGCATATTAATTACAGTTTGTATGTTTAACCTTTTGATAAAACATAAAAGCAAAAACCTATATAATGAATAGCATTGATGTAATAGGACCTTTTATCCTTCTAATGAGAATCAATTTATTATTTTTCTGATTATAGAAATAACACATTTATTGGAGAAAAAATTTAAAATGCAGGAAAATGTTTTTTAAAAAAATGTACCATCTAGAAGTAACCACCATTAGTATTTTGCTATATAGCTTTCCATTTTTTTTAATGCATATCATGGATATCCTTTAAAAAAATTTTACGTAGATGAAATCATGTTAAACCATACAGTTTCATAACTGAACTCTTTGCCCTACATGTACTTGTCTTTGCATGGTGATAGGTAGCAATCTAATTGACCACATGAAAATTCCATGACACAAATTTACAAAGATTGATGGACATTTATACTGTTAATCATAGTTTTACTACTAACACACATTTGTTGAAACTTCTTGCTCTTGACCTGCTCCCAGAATGTGCTTTCAGATCTTTGAAATGGAGATGTCAGTTGAACTTTGTAAATTACTGAGTGATCACCATATAGGCTGGGCCTGGACTACTGATTCTGTTTGAGATATTTGAATTCTCAGGATCCTGCTTTCCTGGGGAAGGAATATGGTGTCCCTTGTAAATGGGGCAGTACTCCTTGAGAAACTGAAATTGGTTTTTCAGTGAGCTTGGCAAAGTATATATCTTGTTTCCCACCTCTGCTTCATATCTGCTTACTCTGAAGGATTTGGAAATCCTATTACATTTATCTACATAGCTCCTACTTTTCATACAGAAACATTTCACTTTTCAGAAATACCAAATAAATATTTGTTTAAATCCATGTCACGATGAATTTTTTGCCTGCTAATAATAATATTATCTTATGTGCAGTAGGAGTGGGACATTTCAAATTTAGGAACAAGGATTTTTCTGCAGGAGGATTTGCCATGTGGGTTCAGCTTGTGGGTTGTTCTTCAATTATCTTTTTTTGGAAATAAATTCATTTGCTGATTTAACTCCAGCTTGCATTACTCCAATTTTGCTGCTGGAGCGGGAGGGAAAACAAGTTTCTCTAAATATTTTTATAAATATTTTATTGGGTTGCATTTTGACCTCACAAAATTCTAGCTTCTGAAGCCAGAAGGGATTTAGAATAGAGAGTGCATAGATCTTTAACCTGGGATACTTGAATGAACTTAAAGAGTCAATAACATCCCAAAATAGTTTGCAAAAATGTGTGTGTGTGTGTGTGTATGTATCCATTTTTCTTACAATGTCCAAAGCTTTTATTAGACTCCCAAAGTAATCCATGATTAAAAAAAAAAGGTTAAAAATAATTCAACATACTCATATTAAAAAAGAACAACTTAAATCCAGAAATCCTACCTAAGTTGAGAGAGCTAGTCAGTAGCAAAGAAAAAGTTATTCCCCCTACTAAATTCTCCTTTTAGGCAAGTGGAGCCCAGGGTTTTGTGTAGTAGATTGCTGGTCAATGTTTAACAATTAGCACTCAAAAAATGCATAAATGTAGGGGCGCCTGGGTGGCTCGGTCAGCTGAGTGTCCAAATTCGGCTTAGGTCATGATCTCGCGGTTCATGAGTTCCGGCCCCACGTCGGGCTCTGTGTTGAGAGCTTGGAGCCTGGAGTGTGCTTTGGGTTCTGTGTCCCCCTCTCTCTTCGCCCACCCCTACTTGTGCTCTCTGTCTCTCTCTGTCTTTCAAAAATGAATAAACATAAAAAATTTTTAAATGCGTAAATGTACAAATATAACCTTATTATAAATTTTATTGGTATGAAGGATGTATGTAATACTATGTACAAGTAATACAATAATACAACTTTATTACAAATTCCATATACCTTTAACTCCAGTATGACTTGCCCTTTCTTACAAAATCTGTTATCAGTTTTTACAATTCTATTGCCAACAATAGTGTCACAAAATCAAACTGTGATGATAAAACCTTAAAAAGCATGGCAAAAATGATAATCAAGTATCGTTCCAACATAAATGTTGAATATGCAAAAAGGAAACAACTCATTTGACAGTGAGGTGAGTGACTTTTTGACTGCAACAGATGATAATTTTCAAATACTATGCTATTGACAATGTAATGAATATAGACATCCACACTTTTCAGCTATATCGATATTTTAACATTTCTTTACCACTTTTAAAATTTAAAAATTTTTTTAAAAATTTACATCCAGATTAGTCAGTATATAGTGAAGCAATGATTTCAGGAGTACATTCCCTAATGACCCCTACCCATTTAGTCCATCCCCCCTCTCACAACCCCTCCAGTAACCCTCTGTTTGCTCTCCATATTTAAATGTCTCTTATGTTTTGTCCCCCTCCTTGTCTTTATATCATTTTTGCTTCCTTTCCCTTATGTTCATCTGTTCTGTGTCTTAAAGTCCCCATATGAGTGAAGTCATACAATATTTGTCTTTCTCTGACTGACTAGTTTCACTTGGCATAATACCCTCTAGTTCCATCCACATAGTTGCAAATGGCAAGATTTCATTCTTTTTGATTGCCGAGTAATACTCCATTGTGTATATAAATATATATATATATATATATATATATATATATATATATATATATACCACATTTTCTTTATCCATTCATCCATCAATGGAAATTTGGGCTCTTTCCATACTTTGGCTATTGTTGATAGTGCTGCTATAAACATAGGGGTGCATGTGACCCTTCGAAATAGCATACCTGTATCCCTTAGATAAATACCCAGAAGTGCAATTGCTGGGTCATAGGGTAATTCTATTTTTAATTTTTTGAGCAACCTCCATACTGTTTTCCAGAGTGGCTGCACCAGCTTGCATTCCCACCAACAATGCAAAAAAGATCCTCTTTCTCCACATCCTTGCCAACATCTGTTGTTGCCTGAGTTGTTAATGCTAGCCATTCTGACAGGTGTAAGGTGGTATCTCATTGTGGTTTTGATTTGTATTTCCCTGATGATGAGTGATGCTGAGCATTTTTTCATGTGTCGGTTGGCCATCTGGATGTCTTCCTCGGAGAAGTGTCTATTCATGTCTTTCGCCCATTTCTTCACTGGGTTATTTGTTTTTTGGGTGTTGAGTTTGATAAGTTCTTTGTAGATTTTGGATACTAACCCTTTATCTGATATGTCATTTGCAACTATCTTCTCCCATTCTGTCAGTTGCCTTTTAGTTTTGCTGATTGTTTCCTTTGCTGTGCAGAAGCTTTTTATTTTGATGAGGCCCCAGTAGTTCATTTTTGCTTTTATTTCCCTTGCCTCCGGAGACGTGTTGAGTAAGAAGTTGCTGTGGCCAAGATCAAAGAGGTTTTTGCCTGCTTTCTCCTCGAGGATTTTGATGGCTTCCTGTCTTACATTTAGGTCTTTCATCCGTCTTGAGTTTATTTTTGTGTATGGTGTAAGAAAGTGGCCCAGGTTCATTCTTCTGCATGTTTGCTGTCCAGTTTTCCCAGCACCACTTGCTGAAGAGACTCTCTTTATTCCATTGGATATTCTTTCCTGCTTTGTCAAAGATTAGTTGGCCATACGTTTGTGGGTCCATTTCTGGGTTCTCTATTCTATTCCATTGATCTGAGCGTCTGTTCTTGTGCCAGTACCATACTGTCTTGATGATTACAACTTTCTGGTATAGCTTGAAGTCCGGGATTGTGATGTCTCCTGCTTTGGTTTTCTTTTCCAAGATTGCTTTGGCTATTCGGGGTCTTTTCTGGTTCCATACAAATTTTAGGATTATTTGTTCTAGCTCTGTGAAGAATGCTGGTGTTATTTTGATAGGAATTACATTGAATATGTAGATTGCTTTGGGTGGTATCGACCTTTTTAACAATATTTGCTCTTCCTATCCAGGAGCATGGAATCTTTTTCCATTTCTTTGTGACTTCTTCAATTTCTTTCATAAGCTTTCTATAGTTTTCAGTGTATAGATCTTTCACCTCTTTGGTTAGATTTATTCCTAGGTATTTTATGGTTTTTGGTGCAACTGTAAATGGGATCGATTCCTTGATTTCCCTTTCTGTTGTTTCATTGTTGGTGTATAGAAATGCAACCGATTTCTGGGCATTGATTTTATATCCTGCAACTTTGCTGAATTCATGAATCAGTTCTAGCAGTGTTTTGGTGGAATCTTTTGGGTTTTCCATATAGAGTATCATGTCATCTGCAAAGAGTGAAAGTTTGACCTCCTCCTGGCCGATTTGGATGCCTTTTGTTTATTTGTGTTGGCTGATTGCAGAGGCTAAGACTTCCAATACTATGTTGAATAACAGTGGTGAGAGTGGACATCCCTGTCTTGTTCTTGACCTTAGGGGGAAAGCTCTCAGTTTTTCCCCATTGAGGATGATATTAGCGTTGGGTCGTTCATATATGGCTTTTATCATTTGAAGGTATGGTCCTTCTATGCCTACTTTCTTGAGGGTTTTTACCAAGAAAAGATGCTATATTGTGTCAAATGTTTTCTCTGCATATATTGAGAGGATCCTATGGTTCTTGCCCTTTCTTTTATTGATGTGATGAATCACGTTAACTGTTTTGCGGATATTGAACCAGCCCTGCATCCCAGGTATAAATCCCACTTGGTAGTGGTGAATAATTGTTTTAATGTATTGTTGGATCCGGTTGGCTAATATCTTCTTGAGGATTTTTGCATCCATGTTAATCAGGGAAATTGGTCTATAGTTCTCCTTTTTGGGGGGGTCTCTGTCTGGTTTTGGAATCAGGGTAATGCTGGCTTCATAGAAAGAGTTTGGAAGTTTTCCTTCCATTTCTATTTTTTGGAATAGCTTCAAGAGAATAGGTGTTAACTCTTCCTTTAATGTTTGGTAGAATTCCCCTGGAAAGCCATCTGACCCTGGATTCTTGTTTTTTGGCAGATTTTTGATTACTAATTTGATTTCCTTACTAGTTATGAGTCTGTTCAAATTTTCTATTTCTTCCTGTTTCAGTTTTGGTAGTGTATATGTTTCTAGGAATTTGTCCATTTCTTCCAGATTGCCCATTTTATTGGCATATAATTGCTCATAATATTCTCTTATTATTAATTTTATTTCTGCTGTGTTGGTTGTGATCTCTCTTCTTTCATTCTTGATTTTATTTATTTAGGTCCTTTCCTTTTTCTTTTTGATCAAACTGGCTAGTGGTTTATCAATTTTGTTAATTCTTTCAAAGAATCAGCTTCTGGTTTCATTGATCTGTTCTATTTTTTTTTTTTTTTTGGTTTCGATAGCATTAATTTCTGCTCTAATCTTTATTATTTCCTGTCTTCTGCCGGTTTTGGGTTTTGTTTGTTGTTCTTTTTCCAGCTCCTTAAGGCTGTAAGGTTAGGTTGTGTACCTGAGATCTTCCTTCTTTAGGAAGGCTTGGATTGCTATATACTTTCCTCTTATGACCACCTTTGCTGTATCCCAGAGATTTTGGGTTATGGTGCTATCATTTTCATTGACTTCCATATACCCTTTAATTTCTTCTTTAACTGCTTGGTTAGCCCATTCACTCTTTTGTAGGATATTCTTCAGTCTCCAAGTATTTGTTGTGTTTCCAAATTTTTTCTTGTGGCTAATTTTGAGTTTCATAGCATTGTGGTCTGAAAATATGCATGGTATGATCTCGATCTTTTTGTACTTACTTAGGGCTGATTTGTGTCCCAGTATATGGTCTATTCTGGAGAACGTTCCATGTGCACTGGAGAAGAATGTATATTCTGCTGCTTTAGGATGAAATGTTCTGAATATATCCGTTAAGTCCATCTGGTCCAATGTGTCATTCAAAGCCATTGTTTCCTTGTTGATTTTTTGATTAGATGATCTGTCCATTGCTGTGAGTGGGGTGCAGAAGTCTCCTGCTATTATGGTATTACTATCAATGAGTTACTTTGTGTTTGTGATTAATTGATTTATATATTTGGGTGCTCTCGCATTTGGTGCATAAATGTTTACAATTGTTAGGTCTTCTTGGTCTATAGGCCCCTTGATTATGATATAATGCCCTTATGCATCTCTTGATACAATCTTTATTTTAAAGTCTAGATTGTCTGATATAAGTATGGTTACTCCAGCTTTCTTTTGTTGACCATTAGCATGATAGATGGTTCTCCATCTCTTTATTTTCAATCTGAAGGTGTCTTTAGGTCTAAAGTGGGTCTCTTGTAAACAGCATATAGATGAGATGTTTTCTTATCCATTATGTACCCTATGTCTTTTGATTGGACCACTGAGTCCATTGACATTTAGAGTGAGTACTGAAAGATATGAATTAATTGCCATTATGATGCTTGTGGAGTTGGAGTTTCTGGTGGTGTTCTCTGGTCCTTTCTAATCTTTTATTGTTTTTGGTATATATATATATATATATATATATATATATATATATATATATATTCATCTTTTCTCCCCTCAGAGAGTCCCCCTTAAAATTTCTTGCATGGCTGGTTTAGTGGTCACAAACTCCTTTAATTTTTGTTTGGGAAGCTTTTTATCTCTCCTTCTATTTTGAATGACAGCCTTGCTGGATTAAGAATTCTTGGCTGCATATTTTTCTGATTCAGCACACTGACTATATCCCTCCACTCCTTTCTGGCCTGCCAAGTTTCTGTGGATAGGTCTGCTGCAAACCTGATACATCTTCCCTTGTAGGTTATGGACTATATTTCCCTTGCTGCTTTTATGATTCTCTCCTTGCCTGAGTATTTTGTGAATTTGACTATGATATGCCTTGTTGATGGTTGGTTTTTGTTGAATCTAATGGGAGTCCTCTGTGCTTCCTGGATTTTGATGTCTGTGTCTTTCCCCAGGTTAGGAAAGTTTTCTGCTATGATTTGCTCACATAACCCTTCTACCTCTATTTCTCTCTGTTCCTCCTCTGGAACCCCTATGATTCTGATGTTCCTTTTTAATGAATCACTGATTTCTCTAATTCTTAAATCGTGCTCTTTTACCTTAATCTCCCTCTTTTTTCTGCTTCATTATTGTCTATAAGTTTGTCCTCTATATTGCTGATTATCTGTTCTGCCTCATCCATCCTTGCCACTGCTGCATCCATCTGTGATTGCAGCTCAGTTATAGCAATTTTAATTTAATTCTGGCTATTTTTTACTTCTTTTATCTCTGCAGAAAAGGATTCTAATCTATTTTTGACTCCAGCTAGTATTCTTAGTATTGTGATTCCAAATTCTGGTTCAGACATCTTGCTTCTGTTTGTGTTGATTAAATCTTTGGCTGTCGTTTCTTTGTGCTCTTTCTTTTGGTGTGAATTCCTTCATCTTGTCATTTTGAAGGGAGAAAAGGAATTAATGAGATAGAAAAATTGGAATTAAAAAATTAAAATTAAAAAAATATTAAAATTAAAAATTAAACACACACACACACAAATTGAATAGATGATGCTAGATCCTACGTGTGTTTTGGTCTGGGTGTAGAAAGTGGTTTGACAGATTAGAGAAACAAAACAAAAACAAAAACAAAAAAGGGGGGGAGAGAAAAAAAGGAAATCTTTTGAGAATTTGAAAAAATGAATATACTCAAGTAGACTAAAATACACAAAAAGTAGACAATATAGTAGAAAAAATTATTAAAAAAATATTTTTAATAAAAATTAAAAATACACTGTAGTAGACTGGAATAAAATGATGGGAGTAAGATAGAATTTGAAAAAGTTTACATAAAAGCAAAAAAATATAGTAATAAAAATTAAATAAAAATATTTTTAAAAGAAATTGAAAGTAAAAATGAAGTTTTCTCTTTCTGCATTGAAGAAAAAAAAAGAAATGAAAAAGAGAAAAAATAAAAAGAAAAAAAAGAAATTGTTTGAAAATTTGAAAAGGTGAGTACACTGAAGTAGACTAAAATAAAATGATGGAAGTAAAGTAGAATTTGAAAAAATTTACACAAAAGTAAAAAATAAAGTAATAAAAATTAAATACAGATATTTTTAATAAAAATTGAAAATAAAAATGAGTTTTTTCTCTTTCTGTATTCAAGTAAAAGAAAAGAATTGTAAAAGAGAAAAAGAAAAAAGAGAAAAAAATTGAATAGATGAACCTGCTATTCAAGTAGATTGAACTAGGACTGAAATTGCTTCGTTTCCCCCTAGAGGTCCATCCATGTAGCTCTTTATAGTCCATAAAGCCGGCAGTGAGGTTTGTGTTCTTGAAGAGAGAAGTTGGCCCAGTTGGGCCAGGCTCGGTGTAACAGCTCCACTCTCCACTAGATGGCACTGCTAGCCTACTGGGGTGGATTGTTGTGCTCGGTGTGCATGTGCATGCACAGGAGCAGTGAAAAATGGTGCCATCTAGCCACCCAGTCTGTTCTTCCGGATCAGCAATCACGCACCAGTCCTTGGTCTTCAGCTCTCGTCCACTCCCCACTTTTCCACTCTCCGTGACTAGGCCCCAGGCAGTAACTGTCTCCCAAGTTTTGTCTCAGATGTGGCTGTTTTCCCTGGCCCCTTAATTCCAAAGGACTGTGGCTTTGACCTGCACTGCCCCTCTGTGGGAGGATCTCACTGAGCAATGGCCGAATGAGCAATGGCCGAATGTCGGCTCCACCCAGGAACACCCACTGGACCCTGATGTTGCTGATACCCCGAGACTGCGGCCAGGTGCCAGCCCGTCCCCAAAAAAGATTGCAAAACAGTGTAGCCTCAGTGTTTCAGGGACCATGGAAAATCGCAACACACATTTGGCACCAGGCTTCACCCTCAACAACCTTGCCCCAGCACGAGCAAATGTGGCTGCCTTCCAGAGTTTGCTGGGACCAAGTGGCTTCAACAGTCTCTACCAAATGTCCTTCCAGCCATGGAACCGGTTTTCCCCATGTGGCCTGAGAACCTCCTGGACCCCACTCTGTTCCTGGGGATTCACTTTTCCCACCAGAGCACCGCCAGGTATCAAGCTGCGGAGTTGCAGCCTTTGTGTTCCCCTTGTTTACAGTCTTAATGGAATTTAAACCCTCTCCTTTCTCCTTTCTCCCTTTTTACTTTAGTCCCTGAGGCTGTTTCCAATTTTCCACTTTCTCTCCAGCTGCTTTTGGGGAAGGGTGCTTTTCCCATATGCTCCCCCCTCTCCTCAGTCTCCATCCTCTCTCCACCTGCAAAAGGGGTTCCCTACCTTTAAGGGCTTCTTGCTCCCCAAGTTCAGCTCTTTGTGTCATGTACCTGCTGAATTCTGTGGTTCAGGTTGTGCAGATTGTTGTGTTAATCTCCCAATCAGTTTTCTAGGTGTGTAGGATGGTTTAGTTTTGGTCTGGCTGTATTTCAGGGCCACGAGACACACAAAAAGCTTCCATGCTGTTCCACTATCTTGGCTTCTCCCTGTTTTCTATAAACTATGCTGACAAGCTGGTGCAGGTTGCCCTGATGTATCTTAGTGCCCAGGAATGTGATCCATTTCATGTAGGTTTAGCTAAGGATAATTATCATAGTTTCAGGCATCCCCAGAGATTAACACAGTTGAGATTAACCCAGTACTGACCTAGTCTACTCCTTGAGCCGTGGTCAAGCTTCTTAATTATAAATTAGTCATCATCATTTTTCTCTCTGCACTTTTACACCACTTATAAAACAAAAAATATTTCATTCTCTTTTATTGTTGAGTGATACTCCATTGTATAAATATACCACACCTTCTTTACAGGATGAAATGTTCTGCATATATCTGTTAAGTCCATTTGGTCCAGTGTGTCATTCAAAGCCATTGTTTCCTTGTTGGTTTTCTGCTTAGATGATCTGTCCAACTTATTTCTAATCATACTGGTCAAGAGCTGGTCAACTCTTTTACCTCCCTCAACTACTGAATTTGAATTTCATGAAAGGTGTCAACAGTTTAGTTCAGAGCAATAATTAATTACTAGCAAAATCTAATTCTTTCTCTGGTCAGTCTATTTTATCAGAAGAATATCGTGAAGATTTAATTCATCCCCTCAGTTTGCTTGACCATCATATCATATTAGCATTGGACTTTTTCTGATATTAATAAAGTTGACTGAGTTTTGCTTTGGTTAACAGTCACCACATATGAGAACTGCATCATTTTACACTCCCACTAAAGATCCTGTTTTTGTCATACATCCTGTTTTTATTCCCTCATGCTCCACGTTCCTGGGACTCAGTTCACTCAGCTATGCTCCTTTTTGATACTCAGCCCAGGGCCTTGGAACCACTGTCCAGGCAAAGCCAATGGTGGCCTAGACTTGACCTTAACTGTCTCATGGGAGACAATTGTTAATATTTTAGGGACTTTGAAAGTTGGTTGTTAAACTTAACCGTTATTAAAAATTAAATTATACACACTTAAAACTAAATACATTACATTAAAAATAAAGGTAATACATACTAACAAGTCATCACTGCCTAGTCATTTTATTGCATTTTACTATGTATTGATCTACACTATTGAGGTCATTTATGTCTATTGTTTCTGAATAGTGAAGATACTGCATAATAGTGTGTTACCAAGCATATATTCTCAACATCTGGTCCAGTGAGGTTTCATAGGCAGCTTGAAATCAGCCATTATGAGAATATTTACACTATGGAAATTGATAAACACTACAACTTTGGGCTTGACTTATATGTATTGATTGACTTAAGAAAGTGGTAAAGAATCGGCCAGGAGGAAGTCAAACTTTCACTCTTCGCAGATGACATGATACTCTATATGGAAAACCCAAAAGATTCCACCAAAACACTGCTAGAACTGATTCATGAATTCAGCAAAGTTGCAGGATATAAAATCAATGCCCAGAAATCGGTTGCATTTCTAAATTTTTTTTTCAACGTTTATTTATTTTTGGGACACAGAGAGACAGAGCATGAACGGGGAGGGGCAGAGAGAGAGGGAGACACAGAATCGGAAACAGGCTCCAGGCTCTGAGCCATCAGCCCAGAGCCTGACACGGGGCTCGAACTCACTGACCGCAAGATCGTGACCTGGCTGAAGTCGGACGCTTAACCGACTGCGCCACCCAGGCGCCCCTGCATTTCTATACACCAACAATGAAACAACAGAAAGGGAAATCAAGGAATCAATCCCATTTACAGTTGCACCAAAAACCATAAAATACCTAGGAATAAATCTAACCAAAGAGGTGAAAGATCTATACACTGAAAACTATAGAAAGCTTATGAAAGAAATTGAAGAAGTCACAAAGAAATGGAAAAAGATTCCATGCTCCTGGATAGGAAGAGCAAATATTGTTAAAAAGGTCGATACCACCCAAAGCAATCTACATATTCAATGTAATTCCTATCAAAATAACACCAGCATTCTTCACAGAGCTAGAACAAATAATCCTAAAATTTGTATGGAACCAGAAAAGACCCCGAATAGCCAAAGCAATCTTGGAAAAGAAAACCAAAGCAGGAGACATCACAATCCCGGACTTCAAGCTATACCAGAAAGTTGTAATCATCAAGACAGTATGGTACTGGCACAAGAACAGACGCTCAGATCAATGGAATAGAATAGAGAACCCAGAAATGGACCCACAAACGTATGGCCAACTAATCTTTGACAAAGCAGGAAAGAATATCCAATGGAATAAAGAGAGTCTCTTCAGCAAGTGGTGCTGGGAAAACTGGACAGCAAACATGCAGAAGAATGAACCTGGGCCACTTTCTTACACCATACACAAAAATAAACTCAAGACGGATGAAAGACCTAAATGTAAGACAGGAAGCCATCAAAATCCTCGAGGAGAAAGCAGGCAAAAACCTCTTTGATCTTGGCCACAGCAACTTCTTACTCAACACGTCTCCGGAGGCAAGGGAAATAAAAGCAAAAATGAACTACTGGGGCCTCATCAAAATAAAAAGCTTCTGCACAGCAAAGGAAACAATCAGCAAAACTAAAAGGCAACTGACAGAATGGGAGAAGATAGTTGCAAATGACATATCAGATAAAGGGTTAGTATCCAAAATCTACAAAGAACTTATCAAACTCAACACCCAAAAAACAAATAACCCAGTGAAGAAATGGGCGAAAGACATGAATAGACACTTCTCCGAGGAAGACATCCAGATGGCCAACCGACACATGAAAAAATGCTCAGCATCACTCATCATCAGGGAAATACAAATCAAAACCACAATGAGATACCACCTTACACCTGTCAGAATGGCTAGCATTAACAACTCAGGCAACAACAGATGTTGGCAAGGATGTGGAGAAAGAGGATCTTTTTTGCATTGTTGGTGGGAATGCAAGCTGGTGCAGCCACTCTGGAAAACAGTATGGAGGTTGCTCAAAAAATTAAAAATAGAATTACCCTATGACCCAGCAATTGCACTTCTGGGTATTTATCTAAGGGATACAGGTATGCTATTTCGAAGGGTCACATGCACCCCTATGTTTATAGCAGCACTATCAACAATAGCCAAAGTATGGAAAGAGCCCAAATTTCCATTGATGGATGAATGGATAAAGAAAATGTGGTGTATATATATATATATATATATATATATATATATATATATTTATATACACAATGGAGTATTACTCGGCAATCAAAAAGAATGAAATCTTGCCATTTGCAACTATGTGGATGGAACTAGAGGGTATTATGCCAAGTGAAACTAGTCAGTCAGAGAAAGACAAATATTGTATGACTTCACTCATATGGGGACTTTAAGACACAGAACAGATGAACATAAGGGAAAGGAAGCAAAAATGATATAAAAACAGGGAGGGGGACAGGACAAAACATAAGAGACATTTAAATATGGAGAGCAAACAGAGGGTTACTGGAGGGGTTGTGAGAGGGGGGATGGACTAAATGGGTAGGGGTCATTAGGGAATGTACTCCTGAAATCATTGCTTCACTATATACTGACTAATCTGGATGTAAATTTTAAAAAATAACAAATAAAGTTAAATTGTAAAAAAAATAAGCTAAAAAGGAAAGAAAACATAGGTAAGGGATGCCTAGGTGGTTTAGTCAGTTAAGCATCTGACTCTTGAGTTTGGCTCAGGTCATGATGTCGGTTTGTGAGATCTGCTGTCAGCACAAAGCCTGCTTGGGATTCTCTCTCTCTCTCTCTCTCTCTCTCTCTCTCTCTCTCTCTCTCTCTCTCTCCCTTCCCAGCTTGCACACATGCTCTCTCTTTCTTCTCTCTCAAAATATATAAATGAACTTAAAAGAAATAGGTAGATTTTTACACTTGGTTATATTTTCTTGATTTTTGCTACTGAATCTGCTCAATGGTCTGTTTTTGGCTTTTTGTGACCAGAGGGGTAAAAAAAAAAAAACAAAAAAAAAAAACCACTTCTTTATGAAATAGGTGAGGTTTTTTTTTTTTTTTTTTTTTTTTGAGACAAAGGATCTTGCATATATCTTGATGGTTTGGAGTTGAAGACCAAATACATCCATGAAACTGAAAAAGCACATGGGACCCTGTGTTTAGGAATCTCCTTCCTTTACTGGGCTTTATTTCTGCTGCTGTACTGTAATCCCTTACCTTTATTAAAGTCTTTAAGTAGTACCACCTGAAGAATTCATGCATCCTTTCATTTTTTCTGATCATGTGAAATTCCCATACCAGTGTATTAGTTTTTCTGTTATACAGCCAAACAAAGTGACAGAGAAAGATTGGTTGTTAAAGAATTAATAAAGAGGGGCACTGGGGTGGCTCAGTCAATTCGGCCTCTGATGCTTGACTTCAGCTCAGGTCATGATCATAGGATTTGTGAGCTCAAGCCCCACACTGGGCTCTGTACTGACAGTGTGGAGCCTCCTTGGGATTCTCTCTCTCTCTCTCTCTCTCTCTCTGCCTATCCTTCACTGGTGTACTCGCTTTCACTCTCTCTCTCTCTCAAAATAAATAAAACTAAAAATAAAAGAATAGGCAAAGATACATCTGGCAACTGCAAAAACAAAGGAAAACAAATATCATATGACTAGTATCAGGCAGCCCTCAGTTCATGGGTGAAGGCATTAATGGGACATAAAAATGAGTTTATTAATGAAAAGTAGTACCATTCCAATGACAATATGTGAATCTTTTGGAACAAATAACATCATTATGAGAGCGTTAATCAAATCTGACAATTAGAAAGGAGATGGCATATGATACTGGACAAGTAACTTTGTCTGTGTCCCTCTTAGCCCTCACACAACTGTGGCATAGTGATTATGTGCTAAGGCTCTGGAGCCAGAAAGCCAATGTTCATTCACATACTACCTCTTCCATGCTTAGTTATATGATGCTGTTTTAAATCATCTAATCTCTCCAATTTTGTTTTCATGTGGCCAACATGTGGATGATAACAGTTGTTGAATTACTATGTTGTACACCTAAAATTAATGTAATTATACTTAAATAATAAATAAATAAATAAATAAATAAATAAATAAATAAATAAAATAAACAACAAAAACAAAGTGGGGATAATGACAATATTACCTAGCTTATTGGTTACTCTTTTGGTTTAATGAGATAATACCTATAAAGTGCTAAGCATTTAGTAAGAGACAAATAAGTTAGATGTTATTGTTTTAAAAATTGGGGTGTTTGGATGGCTTAGTTGATTAAGCATCCAACTCTTATTTTAGGCTCAGGTCATGATTTCAGTGTCCTTGGGATTGAGCTCCATGTCAGGATCTGCACTGACAGTGCAATGCCTGTCTGGGATTCTCTCTCTGCCTCTTTCTCTGCCTCTTCCCCAACTCATGCTCTTTTTGTCTCTCTCAAAATAAATAAATAAACATTTAAAAAATCATTATAATAACCTTGTTTGTATCCTTTTCCCCAAATCTTTCTGGCTATCTTGGCCATTAGGGTGGAAGAAATGAAGATTTACTTATTTATTTAGTTATTTATTTACTTCTTATACTACATGATTTTTTAAAAATTCCAATTCATAAAAGGGGGTTTCCACAAAAAAGCAAACTTTTTTTGATGCATGATTTTTATTTTTATTTTTTTTTCAACGTTTATTTATTTTGGGGACAGAGAGAGACAGAGCATGAACGGGCGAGGGGCAGAGAGAGAGGGAGACACAGAATCGGAAACAGGCTCCAGGCTCTGAGCCATCAGCCCAGAGCCCGACGCGGGGCTCGAACTCACGGACCGCGAGATCGTGACCTGGCTGAAGTCGGACACTTAACCGACTGCGCCACCCAGGCGCCCCCTTGATGCATGATTTTAAAAAACAAAACAAAAAAAACCCTATGTATCTGAGAACTCTAGTTCCCCAAAATAATCTAGTCTATCCTATTTCCATTGAGACAGATTAACAGTAATGTTTTAGTCAAGATGTCTAAATCCATAGTAACTGGATTCCTTTGTTCTTGTTCACTTTATGCAACCTACTTAACA
The DNA here is from genome assembly GCF_018350175.1 of Felis catus. Lineage (NCBI taxonomy): Eukaryota > Metazoa > Chordata > Mammalia > Carnivora > Felidae > Felis > Felis catus. Next base: position 21,315,988 of record NC_058378.1, on the reverse strand, counting down.
GATAAAACAGATAAAAATCAATTAAGGGTATGTAAAAATTTGACCATTGGTGTTGGAGTCAAGACTGAATGCCAGAAGCCATAATTTAGTAGCTAAATTACTTTGTAATCTTATTTGTACCTATTATATTGAACAAAATTATTTGAACAAAAACATTCTGCTATGAAAATGATACACCATCTTTAAGTGCTTCATTGGGAATAGCATTTAAAAGACTAATGGCAACCATCCTCTTTTACTTTGCACTAATATTTTGAAGTTCCATCTATAAATCATTAATAAATGAATTCATTATCTTTGGAGTACCATATATGTGAATTAAAATACCATAACTCCATTGTGCTACATATAACCTTGTTGACTCTTTCATTTTTATTTTGAGATGTAGTAAGAAAAGTCTTTGGAGGAAAATTTAATTTGAGATAAAGCTGATAATTCCATTGGCAAAAATTCCACACTGGCAATGTCCTAAAGGAAATGGAATCAACTTAAAAGCATAATAATTATTAAGAAAAAAGGGGTCTTAGATTTTTATGAAATTGATTTTCATACTAAAAAATAGTAAGAACTCTTGGGAACTGATACTGGGTAATATTTAGAAATCATCTTACAAACTAGGGTACCATAGTCACATAAATTTAAATATTTGTAAGTTAAAATTTATCCACTGTTCCCTCTTTTCACTCTTAGAAACATATTAGTGAAATAAGAAAACTTAATTTTACAGTATTGCCATTTGCTTGGAATGATTATTTCAAGAGCATGAAAGGGGCCAATTGTCTCCAATAAAGTGAATAGTTTTTGATCAAAATACAATTCAGTAGAAAGAACATTGCAATCAATGTATGCTGGAAATGAAGGAGAAGGAAGCAGATAGTGGGAGGAAGAAAAATAGCAGATTTAACGAAGCTTCTAGTATACATAGGGAGATTGGGCAGTTAGAATTATCAAGGTCTTGTAACTGTCAAATGAGTAGTAAAAATAAATAAGGTCACATTACATGTGAATTTGAAATTAAACAAAACATACTATTAATAACACTCATATTTTTCCAAATTTAAAAAACTGTGTCCAAATTTCACAGCTGGATGTTTGTGTGAACTATAAACTGTGATTTGACTGTGGCAAAATGTTGGTACCACTTTAGTTTGTAAGTAGAAATGCCCAACATCTTTTGTCAGAGTTGCTTATTATTGTGTATATACACATGTGTGTATATGTGTATATACATGATTTTGATAACTACTTTGCTATTATTTTAAAATTTCTTCTTTTAATAATTAATTTTTTTTCTGTAACAAAGTCATCTAAGTATTCATTATGAGAATATGGTCGTAAAAGTGCTGATGCTAATGTTTAAAAAAAAGTGCCTGGAAACCAAGACTCTGGAAGAAAAATAGATGATGACTAAAACACTTGAAGGAAGGCAAAACAGTCCCCATCCCCCAAGAATTTCTTCTAAAGATTAGAAATAATGTTGAAAAAATAAAAAGCAGGATCAAAGCAAATTTAATGGTTATAAGTGTACACATTAGAAGCAAGAATTACTAGCTCAGCCATTCTGGAGAACAGTATCGAGATTCTTCAAAAAAACTAAAAATAGAACTACTATATGATCCAGCAATTGGAAACCTAAATACTAGGTATTTACCCAAAGGATAAAAAAATACATATTTGAAGGGGTACATACACCCCAATGTTTATAGCAGCATTGTCAATAATAGCCAAGCTGTGGAGAGAGCCCAAATATCCATTCATCAATTGATGAATGGATAAAGAAGATGTGGTATGTATATACAATGCAATATTACTCAGCCATCAAAAAGAATGAAATCTTGCAACTACATGGATGGAGCTAAAGTGTGTTATGCTAAGTGAAATAAGTTGTAGAAAGACAAACACCACAAAATTTCACTCATATGTGGAATTTAATAAACAAAACAGATGAACATATGGGAGGGGGAGAAAAGAGAGGGGAAAAAAACCATGGAAGACTTTACAAAATTTTTTTAAATGTTTATTCATTTTTGAGAGAGAGAGACAGAGTGCAAGTGGAGGAAGGCCGAAGAAGGCTCCAGGCTCTGAGCTGTCAGGACAGAGCCCGATACAGGGCTCAAACCCATGAACCATGAGATCATGACCTGAGCCAAAGTCAGATGCTCAACTGACTGAGCCACCCAGGCACTCCATGAGAAACTCTTAAAAATAGAGAACAAATAGGGTTGATGGAGCGAGGTGGGTGCGGGATGGGCTAGAAGGATGATGGGCATTAAGGAGGGCACTTGTTGTGGTGAGAACAGCGTGTTGTATGTAAGTGATGAATCATTGAATTCTACTCCTGAAACCAATGTTGCAGTGTATGTTAACTAACTAGGATTTAAACAAAATTTGAGGAAACAAAAAGGAAAAAATAAAAAATAAAAAAATAGTAAGCATCTCCTTTCATATTCTTATATGAGAATATTCATATGAAAATGTATCAGTTTTGAATTATGTAAGGTCATTGATATGTCTTCCTCACATAAAACATGATTGATGGTACTCAAGATTCATAGGAAGGATGATATGTCTAGAAAGGCAAATCTATAGAGATGGAAAGTAGATTAGTAGTTCCTAGAGCTGGGGTTGCAATAGGGATTAACTGTAAAAGAACATGAGGGATCTTAGTGGATTCATGAAATGTCTAAAATGAATCTTATGGGATAAAATGAAGAGCTGTTTCTGCAAGCTCCAGGAATATGTCTGTTCCTTGCTTTTTCAAGTGTCTATAATTTTCTGGCATTCCTTGGCTCCTGGCTACATCACTCCATTCTCTGATTCCACTGTCACATCACCAACTCTCTCACTAACTCTTCTGCATCCCTCTTATAAAGGTCCTTGTCGTTACAGATAGTGCCTACCAGGTAATCCAGGATAATCTCCCTAAATCAAGAACTTTAACTTAATCACATATGCCAAGACCCTTTTTCCTTATATGGTAACACATTTGTGGGTTCTGTGGATTAGGACATGGGTATATTTGGGAGCCCTTCTTGAGCCTACAACAGTTGGGTAGAGAGGAAGGCAGGGACTTTGATTCACCATCTTTGTTGTCTCCACATTTAGCACTATACCCAGCCCCTGGCAAATACACATGTGCCAAGTTGAGGAGTGGACATGAGGGAAGGCACAAAGGTTGGAAAGAGCAATATGTGTCCTGGGAACTCTGAGTAGACTGTTCAATGTGGACTTAAGGATTATAGTAGTAAGGATGGCAGGAAATGGAGTGGAAAATCAGGTTGGGGCCACAGTAGTGAGGGCCCTGAGTATCAGACTGTGTTTTTTAGATTTAAACTAATGAGCAACTAATAAAGTCTTTTGATTATGGGCAAGAAATTATTATAGGAAACATTGATAAAAGGTTAATTTGGTGAATACTGACAGAATTAGAGAGGAAACACTGGAGGTGTATGCATGTTTGGAGGCTACTTCAGCATTCTGGCCATGGAATAATGAGACCTGGACTTTAGCTGTGATGGTCATAAGAATGACAAGGCATGGGGTGCCTGGGTGGCTCAGTCAGTTGAGCATCCAACTCTTGATTTCAGCTCACATCATGGTCCCTGGGTGGTGGAATCAAGCCCCCATGTGGGGCTCTGCAGTGAGCATGGAGCCTGCTTGGGATTCTCTCTCTGTTCCTCTGCACCTCTCTCCCACTCTGTCTCTCTCAAATAAACAAACAAACAAATAAATAAGTAAATAAATAAATAAAAACAAGTCAGAAGCTGAAGCAATATGAATAAAGAATGCTCTGCACTCAACAGCTGAATCACTACAAGGGAGTATGTCTGTTAAGATTGATCATATTTGTGCTACAAGGAATAGAAATTCAGTGTAATTAAATAAAAGCTATGTATTTTCTCCTATAATGTGGAGACTGAAGGTAGGTAGCTATGAATTTACACAAAGTAATTTTTCCTACGATCTTACGCAAAATCCAGATGGGAGTATTGGACTACAGAGTGTCAGACCAACCTTTTAAAATACAGAAGTAGGACACATAAATACAAAACAAACTATGTTTCCCTTTTGAAAAGGAAGAGGTTGGTAGAATGTCTGCTTTAGGAACTTTCAAGGGTTTCTCAACAATAAGTAATACTTCACTAGGCACTCACCAAGCCAATGACCTTGAAAGAGGGCAAACCGTAAAGTCAGAACTTACATAAACCTCACAGCCTTGGACAACTTCAAATCCTTTGTTGTCTATGGGTTGTATTAGAGTTGGAAGGTGTGAGGAATAGGAAATGCATTTTGTAATGCCCTGTTAGCATAATGATTTTTGAAAATGACTGTATCTCCTTTCTCTGTAATATCTTAAGAAGAAAGAAAGAAGAGAGCCTATTAGGTCATCTTTGGTGGTCACAAATGGGCAGGAAGCAGAGTGAAAAGCCTTTCTATACAATTGTTCTTCCTTTAAAATTATACACAGTTGTCTGCAAAACTTTTTTCTTAAGTTCTTTTATAGCAGGAATGACATTGTAATATGGTGAACTCATAAATTCATAGATAAGAAAAGCTTGATGATAATCATCAAAAAATACAGGGACAAAAACTAATAATCCTGAAATTAACCAGGTCATTTACAGTTTAAAAAAATAAACTAAATTACATTCATTGTATTCTAGGATTATCAATAAGGTTATAATAAACATTAATTTCACTCTTCACTATAGCTTTAAAAAGGAAATTTTCCAAAGCACAAACTTTGTGTGTGGCATTCACCCGTGTCTGAATTTTTCAATCAATCCCTCCCATCACTGGGAGTGTTTTATAATTTTATGAAGGAAGAAGACATGAAAATTTCAGCCACTGTCATGTTTTAAGAAAATTTTTAAAAATGTTGGTGGCTTGGGGTGCCTGGTTGGCTCAGTCAGTTAAGTGTCTGACTACTGACTTCTGCTCGGGTCACGATCTCACGGTTCATGAGGTTGAGCCCTATGTTGGGCTCCAAGCTGACAATACAGAGCTTGCTTGGGATTCTCTCTCCCTTTCTCTCCTGCCCCTCCCTTGCTCATGCTGTCTCTCACAAAATAAATAAATACACTTAAAAAAAAACGTTGGTGACTTAACTAACAATGTGATAACAAATTAAAATATCCACAGTCACATGGGGACTCTACCTCACCAGTTTTCCAATATTCTCCCCAACACTCCTAGTGCTCATTCTCCTTGCATGGAGAAGCACGGTTTTGTTTTGTGTGTTTTTTGTTTTGTTTTGTTTTATCTTACAACCATCAGACCACATTTTCAAAAGATATCATCTTATAGGTTCTCTCTTACTCTTTCTTCTGCTTCATGAAGGTGGGGGTTAGGTGAGTTGAGTTTTTCTCTGCAGTCTTCAACCTCTCTTCCCAGGTCCTGTGGGCTCAGGTAATATCCTACAAACTAGCTCTCTCTACACATGTGTCTGAGAGAATTCTGGGTTTAGATTCAGATCTCTCCATCAGTGGTCTTCAGATGCTGTTTTGGAGAGTACTATAAAAATTTCAATCTCACTTTTGCCCCTTGAGTAGGAACCTTGCAGGCATAGGACAGAGGTGGTGGTTAGAAAAGTACTGTTGCCTCCTTAGCTGTAATATCACTGAATACCTTCACATTTAATTATCCTCCATGTAAATTATAACCAGTTGGAGAGCCATGTGGCTATATTGAGTACAGATAAACATACACATAACTTCTGGCCAGCAATTTCACTCTATATATAGAAGCTTTCACACATAAGGAAAAACCATACAATAAAGTTTGTTGCAGCTTTGTAATAGCACATACAAAAAAGGAAATAACCTAAATGTCTATCAATAAGAGAATGGATACACTGTGGCATATTCATAGAATAAAATATTATTCAGCAGTAAAAAGTGAATGAGCTAGTGGTCCAACAACTCTAATTTATAGAAATGCTATGTATTTCATGAAAACAATACTATATATTCCAATGGAAGCATACATATAAATTGAAATTGAACTTGAAAATTGAATAAATTTAAATTTAAATTGAATAAATTGAATTGAAAATGGGAAACACCAGATTCAGGAGGATGATTGATTCTGAGTACCAAGAAATAAAACTATGGAGAGGTACAAAAGGCTTTAATTGTAATATTTTAATTTTTTAGTCCATGTGTGGGATACATATATGCTCATCACATTATTCTATATACATTTTCATATGTTTAAAATATTTTGTTCCTAAAAATCTTATAAACTCCTGAGAGGTTCCCATATCACATATCAACCATTTACAAAAAGAGAGATATGTTTTAATCAAGGTACAAGGAATAAGTGTTTTCTCCTGAGAAACTCTTTTGTTTTCTTTTCATTAACCAGGTAAATCACTCACTAATACTTTCCTTTTCCTTGCCTAGAAACTGAGAACCAAATTTGTGGTTCAACTTTAGTAACCAAGTAAGACCCTGTATATCATTTTTTTTCCTCTCTGAACTTGATTTTCTTTCAAAATGTGCATTTGTTTATTCTATTTTATGGTGTTATAAGCCTCTTCCCATTTTTTTGAGGAAGAAAAAGAGTTATAAATAAAAATATAAAAATTATTTTTTATATTCTGGTTTTCTTCTTGCTCACATAAACATATATATTTGCACAGAGAAGGGCTGTGTGTCTGCCTTGTCTACCTTTGTACACCTTTGGGTCTAGCATGGGCATAGCATGTCTGGTACGTAGTGGGCATTTTATCACTAGCTGATTAAATGAGTTAATAAATCCACAAATTCATCCTTAAACAGATCTTGATTTTTTTCATATTTCAGAAGTGTCTGATTTGTCTTATTATAAGTTTAACTTTAGTAAACATCTTGGTGAATTTAGTTTTGGATTATTTCCTAAGGTTATTTTTCCAGGAGTAAAATTACATGGGTCAAAAGATATGAACATTTAATGGCTATTAAAGTGTTTTTCCAAATTGCTCTCCAAAAAAGCTTTTACCAGTTTCTACAGCAACAGGCAATGTATGAGGGTATCACTTCCCCATAACATTATCTGTGCTTATGCAGAGTTATGTTTTATTTCATTTTGCAATTTAATAGGTGTAAAATTACAGCTTGATGTAGAACCAATAATTTTTTTAATGTTAATTTACCTACCATTTGTATCATCTATTTTACATCACTACTATTTTTATGGTGAATATTTACCCAGACCTCATCATATATTTCGATGTTTAAAATAACCCAGAAAAGAAAAATAACCCATGAAAATTATTGAGGCTTCTTAATTCCCAATAACTGCCTTTATGACCTATGAATAATAAATCTCTGGGCTTTGAATTCCTCATCTATCAATCGGAGATAAGAATATGTGCCTTGGATGCCTATTATATTACAAGTTATATATATATATATATATATATAATACCACCACATGGCAAGTTTTCAGTAAATAACTATTGCTATTTTAATTATAACCTGTAAAATTAGGTTAATAACCTAGATGATCATTGAGTTTATTTCCTGGTCTGTGTGCATAAGGAACTTATATATATTAATTATAGATTCCTTTTATGACCCATCTTGAACTACCTAAGCAGAAAGTAAAATTTACCAATACAAAGATAAAGTAATCAGGAATAGGAGAGAGCAGGGATTCATCTGGGACTCTAAATACAGGAGTCCCCAACCCTAATGTTGTTAGAACATTTTCTCATCAACTCCTATCTGTGGTTCTCTTTGCACTTGAATGCTATTCTCTTCACAGGTGGACTTTCTCTAGCAAATGCTGAACACCGTCAAGTTTTATATTTTACAACTTCAGTTTCTGAGGAGAGATTGTCTGGACAGTCTCTCAGGTTTCAAGTCCAACTCTTTCGGGGAAGGGGCTTTTTGGCCCAGCTCGGCTCAGATACCCTGAAGTGTGGTCCGGTGCTCTTAACCAGCGTTCTAATCAGTGCTGACTGAGGTAGGGATATGTTTGGGTCATGTGAAAATATGGCAACTTCTACTGAAACTGTCAGAGAAAAGGGGGAGTGGTATTTTCTGATGAAATGAGGGATGAACAAAACATCCAGTGTTCACCATAAATTTGTCAAGGTCATGAATCCCTTGACAGGGAGTAATTGATCCTTTGGGGATGGGCATAATCCCTTTGTATCAGATCTGGAATAAACACAATTCAAACAAAGTATAAGTTTCTAAGTGAAAGACAAGTAGTAGCAAGGTGAAGACGCACTGGTAAAGAGGGTGTCTTGTTATGTATGTATATGTGTCTGAAAGCCTTGCAAGCTACCCTCCCTCGAGATGCTCCGTGAAAAACTATTGATTATGGAAAAACATTTAATAAATTGCCAAACACAATACCTCGCCTATAATAAGTTCTGTTTGTTGAATTAATGAGGAACTACAAACCTGGGTTTCATTGTGGGTGTAATTCTAAAAATGTGAAATAGTAGCCTGATGGTAACTAGAGAAGAGAATCCAAGAAATTAACACCACAGTAACCAGTAGGATCCATGCAAACAGTCATTGGCCATAAAAAATAACTCTGCTTGGGGCACCTGGGTGGCTCAGTTGGTTAAATGTCTGGCTCTTGATTTTGGCTCAGGTCACCATCTCATGGTTGGTGGGATCGAGCCCCGTTTTGGGCTCTTCTCTCCCTCTCTCTCTCTCTCTGTTCCTCCCCTACTGGTGCTTGTGCACTCACTCTCTTACAAAATAAATACTAAAAATACTACTAATAATAACTCTGGTTAAGAGCACTAGAACACATTGAGGTAGTGTATCCAGAGTGGCAGTGGAATCTGGTACAAAACAATCCAGGAAGGACAGAAAGACAAATTCTCTGAAGTCATATCATTATGTTGTCTTCAGGGACCTGAGGTTCCTGGACCCTATAGCCAGGAGAAACTAGTAATAAGGATTCAGGCAATTATTTGCTTTCATAACTATTAGATATTTCTTTTATCCCAGTGAAGAAATATCAATAACTCCCCCCAAATGTATATTTGAGCATTTAATTAATTCCAACTTCCCTAGACTCTTTTCCCAATCTAGACTACATAGTCTACAATTTGAACTACTATAGTGCACCACTCAATGACTGTTTTAGTTCCTTTGGTCCTTCTGCCTCTTTGTCCTTATACATGGCTATCCCTGCATAATCTAAGGTATATCTCTTTTATGCTCCTGGAAAACATCAGACAATAAAATTGGGTCCACCAAATGTTAAGAGTTTTCAAATCCATCTGGGCCAGTTTGTCTATTGTACAGCTCCCTTGTCCTCAGTTTTCCTTCCCATTTTCCTTTTTGGTGCTCTTCTAAACTTTAGCCATTCTCCTCAAGCATTTTTCCCATAGCCCAGCCCCCCCATCTCAACATGTGTCTTAAGAAAGTAGTTTCTCCAGGAAAATGGAAGCCTTCTACTGTGAAATATATAAATATCCTGCTTTCCCCATCTTAAACTTATTTCCAGCAGTTTTCAACACTGAGTTCACGTTAAAATTACCTGGAGAATTTTTTTTTCAAGTCTGTATCTTTCCCCACAAGATTCTGATTTTATGGCCTGGGACAGACTTTGGGATTTTTAAAAAGCTCCCCAGATGATTCTATGCTTTACCAGGGTTGAGAACCACTGACCTAAATTCATTCTTCCAGCATCTTCTTCAGTCTCTGCAATATGTGTCTTACAAGGTCAAAGCTAATTCTTTAAACAGGGTTTTTCTTCTATCCCATCAAACTTACTGGTTCATTTTTTTGTGTGTGTGTGTTTTTTGTTTTTTTCTTTGTTTTTTTTTTTGTTTGTTTGTTTGTTTTTTTTTGTTTTTTTTTTGTTCCTTGGTGGATAAGGAATTCTGGCAGGAATGCTAGACCTACCGGCTTGCACCTAAGTTTTGTCCTGGGAACCACTGAGATGAATTGTTCCTCCCAAGTAACTGGAAGAAAATATACCCTGACTGGTAAGGGCAAACTCTGCCTGAACAGCAGTTGAAGTACCCAAACAGTATCTGAGATTCTAGATATCTCATAGAGTTACGAGCACAGGTCTGGAGTCCATTGTATCAGTTCAGTTCCTACTCTGCCACCCATCAGTTATGTGACTTTGGAAAATTCTTAAACATTTTGACCTATGTTTTCTCTTATGTAAAATGTACCTACTTTATTGGTGCTGTGCATATAATTGAGATAATGAATATAATTTTCTTTACCCAGAGCTTGTAGGATTTGGTCAATAAATGGTGACTCTAGACAGATTTGTTTAAGCTAAGTCTCTTTTTTATTTCTTTACTCTAAGAGCTCTCCATGGGTGATTTCATTTGTTTCTGTGGTTTCTCAAATATAAATCTCCATTTCTCAACTAAATCATGAGCCTTAAATCCATCTCTGCCTAGGTAATTCAATCTAGATTTCTAATCTCTTATCTAGGGCATGTTACCAATCAAAAAGTCACTCATTCACTAATTCATCCAACAATTTCCATTGATAGCCTACTATATACCAGAAATGTATTAAGTACTGGGGATGCAGAAATGAACAAAACAAAGTCTTTGTCTTCAAGTGTGTATATTTTACTGTTTCCAACTTGATAGCCATTGCATTATACAAGCCCATGGTACTAGTTTCCAAGCCTCTGACTCCTAATAGCTTCCTTGCCCCTCTTACTGTTTTCCTTCAACTCATTCTTCCCAGAGGACTGGAGTAGTTATTCTAAACTCTAAATTTTTACAAGCCAATATTCTGATTAAATTCCTTCAAAAATAACTTGTTGGATTAAGTTTAAATCTAGAAAACTCTTGATTCCTTTTCTATCTGTTTCTTCAGCCTCATTTCTTTCTAGGTTCCACCACAAACTTGACACACCAACAGCAGCACTAAAGTTTTGGAGTTCCATAAATATTTCATGTTTCTTTGAATGTCTACACAGACTTCCCTCCCTTTGTGCCTGACAAAATCCCATTAGTTCATTGAATATCCTGCTTTCTCTGATTCCTCACCCTTCTCTGATAGAATTAATCATGAATTCCTTTGTATATTGTTGGGTCTTATAAAACTCTCCTATTTTTTATTTCCTATGACACTATATTTATTTATTTACTTGTCTGTCTGGTACTAAGCCAGAAAGTCTTTAAGGCATGAAAAGTGTTTTACTCTTCACCTTGCACAATGCCTATGCATAATAAGTGCACCAATACTGATTGCAATTTATAAATATTTAATTATAATATATAAATAACAGAAGGTTCAAATAAGGTTCATTCTGTCTCCATTTTGGCTGAGGCTCTAAGACAATAGTTAATAAGGACTCCCATATGCATATTCCTGGACCACCAGTGCTGGAACTTGAGAAGAGGTAGCTGAAAGTTAGTTTTGTAACCCCAAGGAACTTATCCCCTTGAGGGTATATGCAAGTTTAACATAAAGGGACCAAAGAATGGGAAATTAAAGATATCTTCAGAGGGAGATGTAGTGTGTTCCCATGAAGGAGAGGAAGATAAACTTCTCTTATCACAAAAGTTTAGAAGATTTCAAGGAGAAGTCCTAAAAGCTTGACTTGTGATCCATGGAGACTGTAGACTAATACAAAACCTTTGTCAGGAAAAGACTCAAGACTACAAAGTGAAGTTGGCTAGCCAAGGAGAGAATATTGTCTTGATAATGGCCTAAAATCCTAAAGTTTGTCAGAGTTAAAGATGCATGAGAAATGAGTCTCTTGATATAGAGAGCAGGCCTGGAGGCATCTAAAAAAAGAATTTGGACATAAAAAGCACTTCAAGGAAAAAGGAAAAATGAAACTCTAACTTCTGCATGTTCTGGTCCAAAAACAACAACAACAACAACAAGGACTTTGATGGTTAATTTTATGTGTAACTTGAGTTAGTAAACTTGAATGAGTTCAGATATTTGTTTAAACATTATTTCTTATGTATCTGTGAGGGTGTTTATGGAAGAGATTAGTATCTGTATTGGTAGACTGAGAAAAACAGATTGCCCTTTCCAATGTGGTGGTGGGGGGTGGGACAGGGGGCATGATCTAACCTGTTGAATATCTGAGTAGTACCAAAATGTGGAGGAAGAAAAAAATTTCTGTCTCTGCTTAAAAGCTTCTGCTTTGGGACTGGGATTTATACTATCAGCATTCCCAGTTCTCATCTTTGGACTCAGGTTAGAAGTACCCCACTAACTTTCCTTGGGCTTCCAGTTTACAAATGGCAGATTGTGAGACTCAAAAATTTCATGAGCCAATTGTTTATGGTAAATATCTTTATTATATATTGTATAATATATATAATAGCAGATATAGAATATAACTATAACTATAAAACTATAACTGTAACTATGTATATCCTACCCTATATCCAGGGTTTCTCTGGAAAACCCTGACTAATACAGAGTTGTAAGTAGCCAGTTAAAGGGCAGTGTTGCCTCTTATGAAGTATGAGATAACTCCAGAAATGGAGGATTTTCTGAAGAATGTGTATATTATCTCTAATTTCTTAGATTTCTAATTTCTAAAATTAGACTTCTAATTTCTAATTATTTAACATTTAATTTAATTTAATTATTTAAAATTATTAAAAATTTCTAATTTCTAAAATTTCTAAATTTTAAATTTCTAATTTCTAATGTCTTGAAGCATTCAGAAAGCTCAGAGAAAGTTATTTAAGCTGTATGCTACAGCCAGAAGAAACCAGTACTTTGTTACATGCCCTTATCATCTTTTCATTTGGGTTCCCACCAAAGCAGACTCTCAGACATGGATTTGAGTGCAAGTAGTTTATTGGGCAGGTGATCCTAAGAAGGCAAGGTAGTGGGCAGTGAGATAAGGAAAGAAAGCCAGTAACATAAGAAATTGAGTAGGTTACTGCTATGGTAACCAAAGCTCAATCTTCCTACTCTAGTATACAGTAAACGATGTACCTCAGAGTAATCCAACCAAGGTAGACAAATGTCCATCAATTCTTGTCAGTCATTTATTGAGGGCTGCTTCTAGGAGCATTAATTCCCCCCAGAAGTTCTGGCCTGCCCTGGAAGCACAAAGAGTGGGCTCTAGTGGCCAAAGAAAGTCCTCCAGTGTAGTGTTATGGCACTTGTAGGTGAAAGCCATGGGTAACATAGACTGAATGTGAGGGGTTATGAGCACAGTAGTGATAGCAGTTGCTAGACTTTTATCTGAGTCCTGGAGGTGTCAGAAGCACTTGACCTGGGTAGTGGAGGGAGAAGTAGAAACACCTTCTTGGGAAATAGAAGAATCCCATCATATGAAGGCTTCTTACCTGTAACAACCCCATGCTAAGGGAGAGGAGAGGCTCTACATTTGAATGGAGTTTTTAGTGTTTACTTTTGCCAGAACTGTCCCTTTTAATGTCTTAACAGAGTACTTTTGTGACTAAAAGTGACCAGATGATGATTAGTTCTCTGTTAGTCACCAAGAAAGTCATAAGACCTGCCCTAGATTTCATGGAGTAGATGGGGGAAAACTCCTCCAAGAGAAGGACTGAATGGACAGTGGAAAGTGTAAAATATATTGATTTTCTCATTTCATGAGTCCTATTCAGGTGTTTTAGTTGAAGAATCAAAAATTCAGTTAACCATATTTTTTATCTGTGGAATAACAAATGACTCATACTAATAAAAAAAGCATTTACTGAGAAATTTCATGTGACTAGCCTTGCACTAAGAACTATGAAGGATATTGTACAAGACCAATCCTAGTCCCTAAGTGGTATTCACTACATTTTCATTGGGAGTCTAGAATTCCATTGGAAAATTTTTTCAACAATGAACAATTATATGAATTTTTCCATCCAATACTCATATATTATTTTTATAACCATTATAACTATTAGTATTCTGCAAATAAGGCATTTTCTCCCTGATGATTCCCCTAAATGTTTATTATATGTATTGACTATTGTTGAATTAAAATCTGAGTGAGAAAGAGGTGTAAGTTGAAATAAAATCACAAATTTATGTATAAGCTTATGCCAAATACTAGGCACATAATTTAACTAATTTGAGTTTATGGGTCACCTATATAATTCTACAACTGAGGATTTAAAAAACGATTGAGATGTTTGTTAGCACCAGAAGTATCAGGAAGTCAGCACAAGCAAAAATAATAGAACATTTTAAATATTTTTTCTAAAATTAATATCATTACAACTTTAATCAAAAACTAAAATAAAGTCATTGAGGTTAATATAATGAGGAATGTAGAATGAGACAATATACTATTTTTCCAACTTATTAGACCAACTGGTATAAAAGTGTTTAGTAGAAAAACAATCCTAGTCACACATATGAGAGGTCCTTGAGAGAAATATGCTAAATAGTATATCTCTTTTCCTTTGCCTGCTTCAGAGTTTGCTTTGATGGATTTAACACTCCCAAGGTAATCTATGGTAGGTGAGGAGGGAGGATTAGGGAGGGGGATAAAATCCCCTGTTGACCTGGGCACAGTGAGTATGGACTTGTCAACCATGTGGGAGTGATAAGATACCTTGGTTTGGGGAAGAGGATCCTATAGTGAAAAAGCAGGGATTTGGCACTATGAGTTTCAGTTCCACCTTTGCCCTTGCTCTTTATCTGCTCTTAGACAGTCTATTTAACATTTCTGAGTTTCCATTTCCATCCTTGAAAATATAGGCATAGTAATAAAATTGAAAGCAATGCCCTAGATTCTGGTTCATGGACTTTGTATGTCTGTCAGACGGGGTTGATAATCAGAGAGTAAATGGATTCCCTGAAAGGAAGAAAAGTAAATCCCCAAGTTGAGAAATGAAGGAAAGATCCTGATTATGCATGGTATCTACAGTCTTAGAGATTCTAATTCAGTAGGTTGAAGAGAAAATCCAGGGAATCAGTTACTTTATTGAATGGGGGTTGTATAAAAATCAATCAGATCAACTTTCAAATTACATCCTTGGTGTTATGTAGACTGTCTATAGGGTTAGTAGATCTATGTTACTAACCTGCCTAACTAGATACTTGAGAAGTAATATTTAAATATCACTATCTTAACCAGAAAAATCAGGCCAACCATATCTATTAGCCATATCTGATTTTGTCATGGATACAATCAAATGTACAATTCGGTTCTATGTCACTTTCAAAGAGAAAATAAGTCCAAAGACGTTCAGCAATTTACTCAGAACTGAGAACTGAAACTATTCCCAGATTCTTTTTAATTTGCCTTGCATTCCTCCAAGACAATTAAATAAATGCTTAAGAATAATAGGTTATGGTTAATGTTTTGGGTGGTTCTAAGAAAATCTTTTTAATATAAATAATAAATGCAACCAAAGACAATCTTATTATAAATGTGCTCTGTGTTGGGGATAGTGATTCATAAGCTTGTTTGCTTCATGACTCATAGGTCTTGGAAAAGAACAAGATTCCAAGGAAATGTTTTTTATTCAGAACTGGTCAGTTGTTTTATTCACTTTCATCTCCTATTTTTTTTTTTTTGAAAAACACAACAACAACAACAAAACTACAGCCAGACAGAGTGTTTTAAAAAGCATCAATATGTAAGTCTTTATCATCTAAACCATATACTAACAGAACTTCTTTGCCATGTGAATACATATGAGAATATTGATAATAACTATTTCTAGAAAGAATAGCTATAGATGAGAGGCCTTTAGAAAAAAAAGAATTAGGGGTATATTATGAACACATCATGATTACTCATTATAAGTTTTTCCATTGCTATGAGTCAGTCATGACCCAGGTGTCAGTCAGCACCTACAATGAATTTTGAAGATTAGATTGTCATAACACAAATTTGGAGAAGATAACTTAAAGTATCAGAATTCATTCAAACTGAGAATGCACTAGATGATGGGATGAGTAATAAAATGCACAGAGAAAATTCTCTTGAGATAATAATACTCCCCAACAGCTTAAAGGGAAAGAAAAACAACTTGCTGTAAAAAATACATTTTCTGTTGGCTTCCCAAGTAGGAAAGAATTTGAAAGGTACCCATTATTTTATACCAATGCAGAATCTCTTATCCTTTTCACATTTCTTTTTCCCTTTTGTGTGCTCCCTATTGTAATCCAGGGTGAAAATGAAAATAGATAACTTATGTGAATCAGGCTGATTACAAGTAACAAAAAAAATCAACAAAAACTTAGCTCAGACTAGGTAAAAAAGGAATTGATTTATTTGTAACTAACTGAGAAGTTCAAGGGAAATGAGGTATGGTTTGGTTCAGGAACTCAAAGGATGCTAGTATCTTTGTACGTCTATGGCTGTCTGTCATTCAGGTCTACCGTCTCCCATACTGGTCTCATTCTGAGGCAGACTTTCCTGAAAATGAGAAAGATTACTGCACCCAATTTCCAATCTTCCAGCTTAGCAATCTAAAGGAAAATGGGGGGAAATTCTCTTGGATCTTTCACAGTGTATGCAAAGAAGTGCTTGCACTCCCACAGACCAGCGTGGGTTGAATGCTCAACCCTGAGTCAATCACTGAAGCTAAGGGAAGAGATAATGTTAATGTTCAGGCTGGAGGGTCATGTGACTACCATGATTGGTGAAGAGTTGGGCAAAGAGGTGAGGCCAGCCTCTGTGATCCACATCAGCTGAAAGCAGTGGAAGGAGAGGCAAGTTTTCTGTTACTGGAAAAAGACATAGGCAAAAGCAATTGATGTTTACTGCATAGACTGATAGTTACCATTTTTCAATGCAAAATGTTTCCCTGGGGCCCAGAGCAAGTTCTTCTTTTCTCTGACATTGCTCCTGAGGGGCAAAATGGATCCTGGAAGCTCTTTCTCATTCTCTCAGCAGCTTCTGTTCTGCCTCCATTCCAATCAAGTCTTGGGCCTAAATTCCCTCTGATTAGTCTGCCCCTTGCTGGTTTCATCACAGCCCACTCAGTCTACAAAAGATGCATTTTCTCTAACCTGCCTAGGGTGCACTGCTATAAAGCTGGAGAGGAATGAATCTAAGCAGAGAGTAAAGAGAAGAAAATGATTTCTTTCATCCCACATATTGCAGGAATTCATGTTGATTATATTTCCTTTTTTGAGAAAGTCTAATTCCTTCATCAGTTTGGAGCTATTAACACAAGTACTAGAGACAGTAGTGACTAGAGAATTATGTATGGGATGGTAGCGTAATTCATCTTTGTTTATAATCCTGATGCATCAGACTTACCTTTGTCTATTAGATATTGAAATAGTTTTCTTAGATTTAAAAAATAACATTCTTTTTAAGAAATGTCAGAGTTCAAAATCAAATAAGACAGTAAGTAGAAGAACTGATAAAAGTTCTGTTTGTGGTTATACTTTTATAGAATATGGGGAGAGAGAATCTATGGGGAATTGAGATTCTCAGACCTGGAAATGGAAAGCAGCTTGATGAATATCGACATTTATTTAACATCTAGTTCATGTTTTCTGTTCAAACCAGAATTCAGCTCACTGTTCAGCTAAATGTCTGCTTTGTTTCATCCCTGCTGTTTTAAATGTTTGGGAATTGGATTGAATTCACAATGAAGGTGCTAAGG
This sequence comes from Felis catus, assembly GCF_018350175.1. Lineage (NCBI taxonomy): Eukaryota > Metazoa > Chordata > Mammalia > Carnivora > Felidae > Felis > Felis catus. The sequence goes on along the minus strand of NC_058378.1, from coordinate 21,298,488 downwards.
CATTTTGCTCATCTGGAAACTGAATACAAAACTGCAGAGATGACAATTTTTTATTTCTTTTGGCTGTAGCTCCCAAGATTGTCATGTTCTATGCATACAGATGCCAAGTACCTTTTCCTAAACTAAAGGATGAACTGGGCAGATGGCCAGTGGGTTGAGCTGGAAGATTCTTCCTGATTTGGGCTGAGATGAGGCCCCAATCACTGCTATAATGCTGGAACTTGATTTGAGTGATGACTTATAAAGAAACAGCATTAAACAACTGACTCACCAAGTGAGTCACCCTTGCTGAGCTCTGCACTTTTATTATCCTCAGAAAGCGATCAAGAAATTGTCTCATTGCTTGCCTGATGCAAATGGAAAAGTCTAGCATATTGATTCCATTCCCAGTTTACACTCTGGATGGAAACCAATTTACACCTGGGGAATGTGCCAGGATCCTGCTGGGGTGAAATTGTGAAATAGGCAGGAACTGTCTTCCAGCAGCTCTTCCTAAGCCCCCTACTAGTGTATATTTATCCCTAGCTCTCAGAAAACAAATGGTTTCCCTCTACTCTCTTTTTTCACTCCTCTTCACCCTTTCCCTTCTCCCCTTCTATTCCTTTTCTCTTCCCCCTCCCCTGCCTGCCTTTCTCCTCCCATCTCCTCTCCTCCTTGTCCCCCTTCTTGTCTTGTTTTCTCTCTCTCCTTACCCCTTATACACACATACTCTCTCTCCTAATCACTTCCTGGATTCTGATGTCAGAACACTGTCTTTCTCTCATCAGATGCCATCTTCTCTTCTGAAATTTTCCCCTTGCCCTTGTTCTCTTCCTCTACACTAAGCTAATCCTCTAAGTTTATTTCTCTTGGCCCTTGCTAAGTGGTTGAAATTAATTTGATGAAGATGAACTTGCATATTGGACTAGGTAGTTGATAAGAAGTTCTTACAACTTACTATCAGAAAAACATAATCTGTGGAAGATGCAAAACTTTTCATTAGGCCAATATATGCACACTTGGCACCTGAATAACTATTTGGAAAGGCATCAGGGTTTGGTAAAGAGTATAGACCAGGAGGGGTGCCTGGGTGGCTCAGTCGGTTAAGCGGCCAACTTCGGCTGGGGTCATGATCTCGCGGTCCGTGAGTTCGACCCCCCCCGTCGGGCTCTGTGCTGACAGCTCAGAGCCTGGAGCCTGTTTCAGATTCTGTGTCTCCCTCTCTCTGACCCTCCCCCGTTCATGCTCTGTCTTTCTCTGTCTCAAAAATAAATAAACGTTAAAAAAAATTAAAAAAAAAAAGAGTATAGATCAGGAATTAGGCAGATTGTGTTCTCCACCTGGGTAATTTTGAGTAACTGTTTTAACCTTTTTAAGATTAGATATTCTTACCTATAAAAGAAGAAGAAGAAGCAGCAGCAGCAATGGCTTCTTTTTTTACTACAGTGGCCATCTGCTGGTTTTGCCTGCTTGGCAGATATTTCCCCTCCTTCCTAATATTCTTTTGTACAAACATCCTTCCCACACTTAGTCTATGTGCTTTGCTTTATGGTATTCAGGACCCCACTGGATCCAGAACAGTTAGGGTTAGCCTTGGGATTCTTGCTACAACTACTAGAAAAGTGGTGAATTCCTTCCTCTGATAACTTAAAATGCCCAGTAGCCATTTTTGCTACCACTTAGGGAGAGCTACAGGCCTAATACACACAGGTTAGCAACACCAGCAAACAAGAGTAGTCATCATCTTTCTTACGGGATATGCCTATCAGTCACAGGAAAGATCACTAGTTGTACCTGATTAGGTCAGAAACCCACCCTTGAATCTGGTCATTCCTATTATCAGACCTACTCCTAATCTATATGATTCAATAAATCCTCCTGTTTGTCATAAACATATTTGAGTTGGGTTTCTATCACCTATAGACAGGAGAGTTCCAACTTATCCAGCTTGAAAGCAGTAAAAAGAATTCCATGAACAATTTGGCCTGTGTTTTATAGTGGGGTTTGGCAAAATTTTTCTGTCAAGGGTCAGAAAATATCTCAGGATTAATGGACAACAGAATCTGTGACAACTCTCCAACTCTGCCATTGTAGTAAAGAAAGCAGTCATAGCCATGCATAGATGAATGAATATGGCTGTGTCACACTCATTCATTTTGATATAGATGAAATAAATATTTCATCCATAAATATTATTTATGGACATTGAAATATAATTTTCACATATCTTGAAATAGTTTTGGATTTTTTAACCATATGAAAAATGTAAAAAACACTCAGTACAAAAACAGGCATGCAGTGATTTTGTCTGTAGGAATAATTGACTGAAAGAATTGTAGCAACTGGCTTTCTGTAGTTCAAAAAAATAAAAAGTTCAACTGACAACACCTATGGCCCTGTGTACAATCACAGAATCAATCATTTTTCAGTGACTCTGGGTTTTTTGTTTTTATTTTTGACTATCCTCACAGCTAATGTCTGCCCAATTAATAGGATTAACCACATACTGAATTTGATTTGAACATTAAATGGCCTAATAATTAGGTTTCCTATGTATTTGTCAAGTCATATTTCCCCCTAAGATTCTATTTAAATTATATAGTCTACTCAGACAGTGAATTGAAGAAATCTACAAGTTAAGGAATTGACTAATAGAGTCAATAAAAAAATATTCACCTATTCAAAAATACATTGAAGAATAGTTATGCATAGGGAGAGATGATGGTCAAGACATGACTAGTAAAGATAGTAGCTAAAAGAGGAAGGTGAAATGTGGTAGAAGAAACTCCAAATACTCAGATGCACTAATGTAAAGTGTTCATTATCTTTAACATTCTCCTATTGTTTGCATGACTAGATGCTAAGAGCTATTTACTTATTTTATATTTATATATATACAAATTATATGTATTAGATTATTAATTTGATATATATTATATATACACAGAAATTATATATATATATACACATATATATATAAATTATATGGACATCTTTGTAAGTTAGTAAATTAAGTAATGTTAATTTATGATGTTCAAGATAGGAAAAAACAAAAATATTAAGATTTTCAAATGATGTGCAGACATGAGGAGTTTAAATTTTCTCATACATTAAGTAACTTAGCATGCTGTTAGCTCTTTTTTCAAATAGTTCTGAATATAGTGATTATTTTTTAATACTTTTGAATATTGCTCAAAACATTTTATTGCCTGTGCATTACCAAATCAGTCTGAATGAATATAATTGAAAGACATTCCAAATACTGAAGATAACTTAGAAGTAATATTCAAGAGCTAACCCAAGTCCCTCCTTTCATATAGAAGAGTTTCTTAGCTGAAATACACCTTTAGAATGACTTTCTGTGGGGAGAGGCCAAAATGCTTGAATGTTCAATCACCCTGACACCAAAATGAAAGCCAATTCCTTTTATTTTTTATTTATTTTTTATTTTTTTGTTTTTTCAACATTTTTTTATTTTTGGGACAGAGAGAGACAGAGCCCGAACGGGGGAGGGGCAGAGAGAGAGGGAGACACAGAATCGGAAACAGGCTCCAGGCTCTGAGCCATCAGCCCAGAGCCTGACGCAGGGCTCGAACTCAAGGGCCGCGAGATCATGACCTGGCTGAAGTCGGAGGCTTAACCGACTGTGCCACCCAGGCGCCCCAAGCCAATTCCTTTTAAAAGTGAATTGGGGCTCCTGGGTGGCTCAGTTGGTTAAGTGTCCCATGATCTCATGGTTTGTGGGTTGTTAGAGCCCGCAGTCAGGCTCTGTGGTGACAGCTCAGAGTCTGGAGCTTGCTTCAGATTTTGTATCTCCCTCTCTCTCTCTGTCCCTCCCCTGCTTGCTCTGTCTCTCTCTCAAAAATAAACATTAAAAATTTTTTAAAAGAAGCAATTGCACTTTATCTTCTGTGCATCACTTGGATTTTATTGAGATAAATACATTCTGTACACCAAATCCAACCTAATTCCTATAAATAAAACAGAGTGGGAGAATGTGATCCTCTATTTTCTTTTGTTGCTGAGAAAGACTAATTCCTGAGAATTGGTAGCTTTCCATTTTGTTACGATTTGGTTTCTTTAGAGCAGCAGTTTGCAGACATCCAGACCTACTAGCCTTAATTCCTGTTGGAGCAAAGGGATTATGGAAGCAGACATCAGTAACATCAGTGTCAGGCTGAGGTGTCTCCAAGTGAAGATGGCTCCAATGAAGAGTTTCTCAGATGTGCAATAGAAAAGACATGCTATTTTAAGCAGGAGGAAAACAGAGTGATAAATTAATATCCAGTACCAACATCTATCTACTTGTTTTTCTATCATTTCTAGACCTAAATACTTAACTTTTTTTTTTCTCAAGAAAAGAAGTTTACCCCAAAATTTCCTTCTCTTTTTTAATTTATTTCTCTCCTTTTCTTTTCTATTTTATGTTTAATATCACTGCTCTGACCTTATTACTGCCTCGCTGAAAAACTCTCAGGGGATCCCAAAAGCTAAAGGGCACCTAAAGTTCTCCAAACAAAATATTTAATCTGCTCCACATGAAATTTAAACTTACTTTCCCAACCTGTATACCAACCAGCACCCTTCAGACATTGTTAAGACAGCCAATCAGAAAATTTTACAGTTTCTGGTTCATGTCCTTTTTTTTCTCCTCCAAACCTTTTTTCAAACTGTTCCCTCTGTTTTCATCTGCTGAAATTATCTTTGTCTATCAAATTTAGTTACTTTCTCCAAGAAACCTTCCCATATTCCCAGGCAGGGTTTTGATGTCATTGTGATCCCACAGCACTATTTTGTAGCACTCATTACAATATATTGTGGATTATATATATGTGTGTATTTTTTTACATCATCTCTCCTACTAGAGGACAAGTGTGTTTGAGGAGAGTAACTGGATTTTTTTCACCATTTTACTCCTTGAATTTTGCTTTAAAGCATGAAAGAAGTGCATAATATGTTTGCTGTGTTAGAAAATAAAATAACACTTCTTTCTCCTTCCTTTTAAAATTTCCTTCATTTATTTTCTCATTTTTTCTTTTTTGGCTCTCTTATTTCCCTCTATAATTTTACAAACATTCTTCTTTCTTATTTTTACAATTTCCTCTTTTTCTTTCCATTTATTATTTATTTATTTTTTTATTCCTTCACTTCTTTTTCTGCTTCTTACTTATATCTTCAATATTGTGGATTTAGTATACCTTTTTCACCATCTATTTACCTGTCCTTTACATTTTTTATTTTTGCATGTTGAACGTGTTCTGGAGCAAATTCTGGCAATGTACATTTGTTTTATTACATCTCATTAAGTATTTATTGTTTAATCACTAGCATCAAGCCCTGTTCTAAGCCCTGGAGATCCAAATTGATGAAGAGTTGCTGTTCTCATGGAGGTTTTGCTATCATTGGAGGAGACAGATTAAAAAAAAAAAACTCTCACAAAGAAGCAAAAAATATTCTGTAATGATGAGTGGTAGGTAGAGAATTTTAAAATAGACTTAGAATGACAAATTCCCAGTCCCAGCAATGACAGTATCAGACTTACCTTTCAGCCATAAACAAATGTAGAACAAACAAAGAAGATAAACAGCAACACTTTCAAGCCTCTAACAGCACACCCTACTTACTGCACTGTTATTTCTAAAGGAAAGAAAGATGAGGTGAGCGGCACATTTACCATGCTTTCTGCTTACGAGCACTTTCCAAACCATAGAACAGTAAAACAGAACCCAAACAGATATCAGTATTGTCCAAGGTAGGAGTTAAGAGAACTGTGGTGGTGAGAATTTGTGAAGCAGGTTAGTAGAGAGATAGTAATTTAGAGATGGAACTTCAGAAGTCTTTCACAAGTTCCCCTTGAGCCACTGACTGAGTGCTAAGCTCTGCATGCACAGGGCAAGACTACAAGAGGCTCAAAAGAGAATTATTTAAGGGCTGTAAGATGAATGAAGATTTAAAGGCTCAATAGCACAGAAAGTCATTAAATGTCCATTGAGCCAGAGCAGTGGGACCTTGTTCTGTATGAGTCCAGTGGGCATTGGGCTGAGATGGCAAAAAAGCTACATCTTAGGGCTTTCATCTGTTCTTGCCCTAGAGCAAGGATTCCTCTAGACATGTTCTAAGAAAGCCTAAAACCAAGCCTCAAAGGAATCAAACAGAGCCACTGTCTGTGGGAAGGAAACTCAGTACTCTTCAAAGAAAGAAAACACCACAGAGACTTTGTTTAAATGGTGGTAGAAAAAAAAAAGAAATAACATAAAATTCACTATCTAACCATTTTAAGTGTCCAGTTCAGTAGTACTAACTATATTCACATTATTGTGCAACAAATCTCTAAGCTCTAATCTCTAGAACTTTTTTCATCTTGTGAAATTGAAAAAAATATTATACCAATTGAAAAACTTCCTATTTCTCCCTCCTCCCAACTGCTGGCATTCTTTCTGTTTCTATAAGATATAATTTTAGATACTTCATAAGAGTGGAATCTTAAAGGATTTGTCTTTTGTGCCTGTTTTGTTTTACTTGATATAATGTCCTCAAAGTTTATCAATGTTATACAATGTGGCAGGATTCTTTTTAAAGACTGAATGATATCCAATTGTGTTTATGTACTACAGTTCTTTATCTTTTTATTCATTGATGGATATCCAGGTTGCTTCTACTTTTTTACTATTGTGAATAATGCTACAATTAACATGGGTGTGCAAATACCTCTTTGAGATTCTGTTTTCAATTAAAATCTTTTTAATGTTTATTTATTTTGAGAGAGAGAGAGGGAGACAGACCACGAATGGGGGAGGGGCAGAGATAGATGGAGACATAGAATCTGAAGAGGATCTAGACTCTGAGTTGTCAGCACAGAGCCTGACATGAGACTCAAACTCACAAGCCATGAGATCATGACCTGAGCTGAAGTTGGACACTTAACTGACTGAGCCACCCTGTTTCCCCCTGTTTTCAATTCTTTTGACATATACCCAGAATAGGATTGCTGGATTGTATGGTATATTACTTTTAATTTTTTGAGGAAGCTCTTTTCCTATGTATACTTAGCCTTATGCATCTCTTCCATCTGGCTGTTCCTGAGTTATATCCTTTTATGATAAATTGGTAATCTAGTGGGTAAACTAGTTTCCTGAATTTCATGAACTACTCTAGCAAATTAATTGAAACCAAAGAGGGAATGGTTGGAATCTCCAACCTGTCACCATTTGGTAGAAATATAGGCAACAACCTGGACTTGCAATTGGCACTTGAAGTAGTGGGCAGTCTTGTGAGACTGAGACCTTAAACTTTGGAATCTAATGCTCTCTCCCAATAGATTGTGTTAGAATTGAGTTGAATTGTGGGACACCCAAGTAGCGTCTGAGAATTGCTTGATAGTGTGGGAAAACCCCCATGACACATTGTCATTGGTGATCAGAATTGTTAAGGAATTTTAAATATATATTCTGGATATTAATTAGTTATCACGTATATGGTTTACAGACATTTTTTCCAAATATATGGGTTGCCTTTTCACTCTGTTATTCACTTTAATGCATAGATATTTTTAAATTTCATGTAGTCTCATTTGTCTATTTTTTCTTCTGTTGCTGGTGCTTTTGTTGTCATATTCAAGAAATTATTATCAAATCCAAAGTCATGAGATTTCTCTCCTACTTTTTCTTCTAGGAGTTTTATAGTTTTATGTCTTATGTTTAAGTATTTAATCAAATTTCATTTAATTTTTGTGTATGGTATAAGATAAGGATCCAATGTTATTCTTTGGTGTGTGGATAGGATATCCCATTTTCCCAGCAGAGATGAGACTCTCTTCCCCAATGTGTGATCTTGGGCACCTTGATTCAGAACATTTGACCATATATGAGAGGGCCTATTTCTGGGTTCTCTATTGTGTTGGGGCGCCTGGGTGGTGCAGTCGGTTAAGCATCTGACTTCAGCCAGGTCACGATCTCGCGGTCCATGAGTTCGAGCCCCGCATCAGGCTCTGGGCTGATGGCTCAGAGCCTGGAGCCTGTTTCTGATTCTGTGTCTCCCTCTCTCTCTGCCCCTCCCCCGTTCATGCTCTGTCTCTCTCTGTCCCAAAAAAAATAAACGTTGAAAAAAACATTTATAAAAAAAAAATTTAAAAAAAGTTTAAAAAAAAGATTTGTCAATTTTGTTGTTGTTTTTATTTATTTTTTTAATTTCTAAAAATTTTTATTTATTTTTGAAAGAGAGAGAGAGAGAGAGAGAGAGAGAGAGAGTGAGAGTGGGGGAGGGGCTGAGAGAGAGGGAGACACAGAATCCAAAGCAGGCTCCAGGCACTGAGCTGTCACCACAGAGCCCCATGTGGAGCCCAAATTCACAAATGATGAGATCATGACCTGAGCCAAAGTTGGATGCTCAACAAACTGAGCCATCCAGGTGCCCCTTTGTTGATCTAAAAAAAAAAAAAAAAAAAAAAAAAAAAAAACTAACTCTTTTAATTTTCATTTGTCTGAGAAACTAAAGGACTTTGTGACCACTAATCCACTAAAGAAATATTAAAAGGGACATTTTGAGTGCAAGGGAGAAACCAAAAATAACAAACACAAGAAAGGACCAGAAAAAAGCTCCAGAAACAATGATGACACAAGTCAAACTGGCGAGGAAGGAGGGGAAGATGGCAGTGCAGGAGGACGCTGGGCTCATCTGCTGATCACTTAGATTCCACCCACATCTGCCTAAATAACCCAGAAAACTTCAAGAAGACTCGCAGAATGGACTCTCCAGAGCTAAGCATAGACAAGAGTCCCACGGAAGAGGGTAGGAAGGGCGGAGAGGCAATGCATGCTACATGGCGGGAGGGAGCCAGAGCAGTGGAGGGGCAGCCCACCCGGCAAGGCAGAGCCCCCGAGTCTGACTTGCAAAAGCGGAGGGGCCAGACTGTGTGAGTTCTGACAGCCAGTGGGACTTAACATCTGGAATGTTATAACTCAATAGCTCTGTGCAGAGAGGGGGAGGGCTAGAGGACAACAGGAGGGAGAGGTGTTGAGCTCTGGAGGACAGAGCTCAGCTCCGCGGGGAACAAAGGTGCTGAAGCGCCATCTCCCTCACCCATCCCCCAGCCAAAATCCCAAAGGGAATCAGTTCTTGTCACGGAACTTGCTGGCACTGCACAAACACCCAATGCTGTGCTTCTGTGGATCCATCCCTCTGACTCCCTCCAGAGCCACAGAGCCACTCCTGCAATGGACCACTGAAGGCAAAGTGAGCTGAGTCTGCCCCTCCCGCCCCTGTGCATCTTGCCTATCCACCCCTGCTAATACACCAGATCCCATAGAAGCACCACCACAAGGCTGGCAGTGTGCAAGTAGCCCAGACAGGGCCACACCACTCCACAGTGAGTCCTGCCCCTGGGAGAGGGGAAGATAAGGTACACACCAGTCTGACTGTGGCCCCAGTGGTGGGCTGGGGACAGACATCAGGTCTGACTGTGGCCCCGCTGACCAACACAAGTCACTCCAGACAGCACAGGGGAAGAGCCCTGCAATTCCGCACCACTCTAGGGACTATCCAAAATGACGAAACGGAAGAATTCTCCTCAAAAGAAACTCCAGGAAGTAGCAACAGCTAACGAACTGATCAAAAATGATTTAAGCAATATAACAGAAAATGAATTTAAAATAATAGTCATAAAAGTAATCACTGGGCTTGAAAAAAGTATAGAGGACAGCAGAGAATCTATTGCTACAGAGATCAGGGGACTAAGAAACAGTCATGAGGAGCTAAAAAATGCTCTAAATGAGGTGCGAAATAAAATGGAGAGGACCACAGCTCGGATTGAAGAGGCAGAGGAGAGAATAGGTAAATTAGAAGATAAAATTATGGAAAAAGAGGAAGCTGAGAAAAAGAGAGATAAAAAAAATCCAGAAATATGAGGGGAGAATTAGAGAACTAAGTGATGTGATGAAACGCAATAATATACGTATAATTGGGATTCCAGAGGAGGAAGAGAGAGAGAAAGGTGCTGAAGGTGTACTTGAAGAATGCCAGAGTCCAGCTCCAGCAGGTCCAGGGATTCCCGAAGGAAGAACGACATCGGCGAAAATAAAACAAAACTAAAATAAAAACCTAAAAAACAAAAAACTAAAATAAAAAACTAAAACTAAAATAAAAATGCACACAGACAACAGTAGTGTGTTGAACTGGCTGATTTATTGTAGTAAACGTGGCATTATATAGGATAGTGGTTTTCTTGTAACATACGTCATCTATGTTTTTCTAACATTACCTAATTTTGAAAATGTTCCTATGTATAAACAACCTTTAAGAAATAACATGGCGATTTTCCCCTAATATTCCCGCATACCCTTTGATTAGTAATTACTTTCTTACATTATTCCATTATGCATCTGCGTTTATCTATAATCTACTGTTATGCCCAGAATTCGTGATCCCCAAAGACCGCCAGGGAGCCGAGTCCGATGTAAAAGCAAAAGAGCCTTTATTCGAGCTAGCTCGAGCTGAATCCCCTACCTGCACCAACGACGCAGCGGTGAGATACCAGGGAGAGAGAGCGAGTTTCAAAAGGACAAAGGTTTTATTGGGGCCTAGTGGCAGTTGGTGAGGTAATGGCTGTGGCCTCAGCTGATTGGCTGGGGAAGGGTCCTGGGGAAGAGTCCTGTTAGGCAGTTGAGGGGGGGTGGTTACTCAAGGGGAGGAGGTGTGGTCAAGGTGAAGGACACAGAACAAGATGGAGTTGGCCGGAGTAGGCCCGCCCTTTCACTACAAAGCATTTGCTTTGCTGTTCTGGTGAAAGGCCCTCCATTTCTCAACACCTCAAGTGGAACAGTTACAGGGACATGACCTCCTAACCTCATGAGGCCAGAAGAACAATGTGTTTGCCTTGGTCCGAGGTGCCAGAAAGGGGCTGAAAAAGCGTTAGAAACCCATGTCTCATAAGTTCTCAGAGAGACAATGCACCTAGGAACCAATGAACCATTCTGTACCTTAACCGACTCGGTTCAGTCATCATCTGGAATGCCTCTGGGGGGCCAGGTGGGCCTAGGGATTGAAGTCACCTGTGCCCAGAGATACACTCCTTTGTCGCTGGAGTGAAGCTTTCAAATCCATATGTCTCTCCTTTACGGGCCCACTTTGCTGGCAAATGTATGAAGCTATCCTTCCTGTAAGTAGAGGAGTCTCCATAGGGGATGTCAAGGGCTAAATATAAGGCCCCACAATTTCTTGTGAAACCTTATTTCCTTCCTAATGGTTCTTTTCCCAGGAAGCCTGCATAGGGAAATTCCCCAACAGACAATAACCCAGTAGTTTTAGTTTTAAGGCAAAATTACCTAAAAGTGGGAGTACAAGAAACTTCCCTGTCGGTGGGGCTGCCTTGCAGTCACCAATCCGTCCACAGCCCATGCCTTGCCACTCAGACAAGGATAGCTTGGCTTCCAGCAGAAGAAATCATAGCTGAGAACTTCCCTGATCTGGGGAAGGAAAAAGGCATTGAAATCCAAGAGGCACAGAGAACTCCCTTCAGACGTAACTTGAATCGATCTTCTGCATGACATATCATAGTCAAACTGGCAAAATACAAGGATAAAGAAAAAATTCTGAAAGCAGCTAGGGATAAACATACTCTAACATATAAAGGGAGACCAATAAGACTAGTGATGGATCTATCTACTGAAACTTGGCAGGCCAGAAAGGAATGGCAGGAAATCTTCAATGTGATGAACAGAAAAAATATGCAGCCAAGAATCTTTTATCCAGCAAGTCTGTCATTTAGAATAGAAGGAGGGATAAAGGTCTTCCAAAACAAACAAAAACTGAAGGAATTCATCACCACCAAACCAGCCCTACAAGAGATCCTAAGGGGGATTCTGTGAGTGAAATGTTGCAAGGCCCACAAAGCACCAGAGACATCACTACAAGCATGAAACCTACAGACATCACAATGACTCTAAACCCATATCTTTCAATAATAACACTGAACGTAAATGGACTAAATGTTCTAACCAATAGACATAGGGTATCAGAATGCACAAGAAAACAAGACCCATCTATTTGCTGTCTACAAGACTCATTTTAGACCTGAGGACACCTTCAGACTGAAAGTGAGGGGATGGAGAACTATCATGCTACTTGAACTCAAAAGAAATCTGGAGTAGCCATACTTACATCAGGCAAACTAGACGTTAAATTAAAGGCTGTAACAAGAGATGAAGAAGGACATTATACAATAATTACAGGGTCTATCCATCGGGAAGAGCTAACAATTATAAATGCCCAAGAGTGTGGTAATTGCAGGGGACTTTAATACTTCACTTACAACAATGGATAGATCATCTAGACACAGGATCAATAAAGAAACAAGGGCCTTGAATGATACATTGGATCAGATGGACTTGACAGATATATTTAGAACTCTGCATCCCAAAGCAACAGAATATACTTTCTTCTCGAGTGCATATGGAACATTCTCCAAGATAGATCACATACTGGGTCACAAAACAGCCCTTCATAAGTATACAAGAATTGAGATCATACCATGCACACTTTTGGACCACAATGTTATGAAACTAGAAATCAACCACAGGAAAAATTCTGGAAAACCTCCAAAAGCATGGAGGTTAAAGAACACCCTACTAAAGAATAAATGGGCCAACCTGGCAATTAATGAAGAAATTAAAAAATATATGGAAACAAATGAAGATGAAAATACAAAAATCCAAACGCTTTGGGATGCAGTGAAGGCAGTCCTGAGAGGAAAATACATTGCAATCCAGGCCTATCTCAAGAAACAAGAAAAATCCCCAATACAAAATCTAACAGCACACCTAAAGGAAATAAAAGCAGAACAGCAAAGACACCACAAACCCAGCAGAAGAAGAGAAATAATAACGATCAGAGCAGAAATAAACAATACAGATTCTAAAAAACCTGTAGAGCAGATCAATGAAACCAAGAGTTGGTTTTTTGAAAAAATAAACAAAATTGATAAACCTGTAGCCAGGATTCTCAAAAAGAAAAGGGAGATGACCCAAATAGATAAAATCATGAATGAAAATGGAATGATTACAACCAATCCCTCAGATACAAGCAATTATCAGGGAATACTATGAAAAATTCTATGCCAAAAACCAGACAACTTGGAAGAAATGAACAAATTCCTAAGCACCCACACACTTCCAAAACTCAAACAGGAAAAAAAAAGAAAACCTGAACAGACCCATAACCAGCAAAGAAATTGAATCAGTTATCAAAAATCTCCCAACAAATAAGAGTCCAGGACCAGATGGCTTCCCTGCGGAATTCTACCAGACATTTAAAGCAGAGATAATACCTATCCTTCTCAGGCTATTCCAAAAAATAGAAAGGGAAGGAAAACTTCCAGATTCACTCTATGCAGCCAGCATAACTTTGATTCCTAAACCAGACAGAGACCCAGGAAAAAAGAGAACTACAGGTAATATCCCTGTATGAATATGGATGCAAAAATTCTCAATAAGATACTAGCAAATCTAATTCAATAGCATATAAAAAGAATTATTCACCATGATCAAGTGGGATTTATTCCTGGGCTGCAGGGCTGGTTCAACATTCACAAATCAATCAATGTGATACATCAGATTAATAAAAGAAAAGATAAGAACGATATGATCCTGTCAATCAAAACAGAAAAAACATTTGACAAAATTCAGCATCCTTTCTTAATAAAAACCTCGAGAAAGTTGGGATTGAAGGAATATGCTTAAACATCATAAAGCCATTTATGAAAAGCCCACAGGTAATATCATCCTCAATGGGGAAAAACTGAGAGCTTTCCCCCTGAGATCAGCAACACGACAGGGATGTCCACTCTCACTGCTGTTGTTTAAAATAGTGTTGGAAGTGCTAGCATCAGCAATCAGACAACAAAAGGAAATCAAAGGCATCAAAATTGACAAAGATGAAGTTAAGCTTTCACTTTTTGCAGATGATATGATATTATACATGGAAAATCCAATAGACTCCACCAAAAGTCTGCTGGAACTGATACCTGAATTCAGCAAAGTTGTAGGATACAAAATCAATGTACAGAAATCAGTTGCATTCTTATACACTAATAATGAAGCAACAGAAAGACAAACAAAGAAACTGATCCCATTCACAATTGCACCAAGAAGCATAAAATACTTAGGAATAAATCTAATCAAAGATGTAAAAGATCTGTATGCTGAAAACTATAGAAAGCTTATGAAGGAAATTGAAGAAGATATAAAGAAATGGAAAAACATTCCAAGCTCATAGATTGGTCAGTACTACCCAATTACTCAATACTACCCAAAGCTATCTACCCATTCAATGCAATCTCAATCAATATTGCACCAGTATTCTTCTTGAAGCTAGAAGAAGCAATCCTAAAATTTGCATGGAACCACAAAAGACCCCGAATAGCCAAAGTAATTTTAAAGAAGAAGACCAAAGTGGGAGGCATCACAATCCCAGACTTTAGCCTCTACTACAAAGCTATAATCATCAAGACAGCATGGTATTGGCACACAAACAGACACATAGACCAATAGTATAGAATAGAAACCCCAGAACTAGACCCACAAAATTATGGCCAACTAATCTTTGACAAAACAGGAAAGAATATCCAATGGAAAAAAGACAGTGTCTTTAACAAATGGTGCTGGGAGAACTGGACAGCAACCTGCAGAAGAATGAAACTAGACCACTTTCTTACACCATCCAGAAAAATAAACTCAAAATGGATAAAGGACCTAAATGTGAGACAGGAAACCATCAAAACCCTAGAGGAGAAAGCAGGAAGAAACCTCTCTGACTTCAGCTGCAGCAATTTCTTCCTTGACACATCCTCAAAGGCAAGGGAATTAAAAGCAAAAATGAACTATTGGGACTTCATCAAGATAAAAAGCTTCTGCACTGCAAAGGAAACAACCAACAAAACTAAAAGGCAACCAACGGGATGGGAAAAGATATTTGCAAATGACATATTGGACAAAGGGCTAGTATCCAAAATCTATAAAGAACTCACCAAACTCCACACCTGAAAAACAAATAATCCAGTGAAGAAATGGGCAGAAAACATGAATAGACACCTCTCTAAAAAAGACATCCAGATGGTCAACAGGCACATGAAAAGATGCTCAACGTCACTCCTCATCAGGGAAATACAAATCAAAACCACACTCAGATACCACCTCATGCCAGTCAGAGTGGCTAAAATGAACAAATCAGGAGACTATAGATGCTGGCGAGGATGTGGAGAAATGGGAACCTGCTTGCACTGTTGGTGGGAATGCAAACTGGTGCTGCTGCTCTGGAAAACAGTGTGGAGGTTCCTCAAAAAATTGAAAATAGATCTACCTTGTGACCCAGCAATAGCACTGCTAGGGATTTACCCAAGGGATACAGGAGTACTGATGCATAGGGGCACTTGTACCCCAATGTTTTTAGCAGCACTTTCAACAATAGACAAATTATGGAAAGAGCCTAAATGTCCATCAACTGACGAATGGATAAAGAAACTGTGGTTTATATACACAATGGAATACTACGTGGCAATGAGAAAGAATGAAATATGGCCTTTTGTAGCAATGTGCATGGAACTGGAGAGTGTGATGCTAAGTGAAATAAGTCATACAGAGAAAGACAGATACCATATGTTTTCATTCTTATGTGGATCCTGAGAAACTTACAGAAGATCGTGGGGGAGGGGAAAAACTAAGAGGTTAGAGCGGGAGGGAGCCAAAACATAAGAGACTCTTAAAACTGAGAACAAACTGAGGGTTGATGGGGAGTGGAGGGAGGGGAGGGTGGGTGATGGGTATTGAGGAGGGCACCTTTTGGGATGAGCACTGGGTGTTGACAGTAAATTTCATATAAAAAAATAGATGATTGATTGATCATTTTAAAAAAAGAAACAACACTAAGAATAATATTTTTTTTTGGTCAGAAGCAATGCAATCCTCCAAACAATATAGTTATATTTTTAAGGTCCTAAAAGAAAACAAACTTAAAAAAAAAACATTAAGCCACACTTCTATATCCAACCAAACTATCCTTAAAAAATGAAGTCCAGATAAAAATGTTTTCAGGTAAACCAGAGGTGAAAGAACTTAACACCAGTGTACCTGGATTATAAGAAGTGTTCATGGTGGTTCTTCATGAAATGATTACCAGATGGTAATCTGGCTCACATGAAGGAATGAAGAATAAATGCGTGGGTAAATATGAAAGCTATTTTTCTTATTTCTTAATTTCTTTCAAAGACAATTGACTGATCAGAGCAAAACTCATAGTTATGTATTGTGGGATTAATAACATATGTAGAAGTAAGGTGTATAACAAATATGGAAGGATGATAGATTTATTTTGTTATAAGTTTCTTACATTATAGGTGTTACAATGTTAATTCAAGATGCACTGTTAGAAGTCAAGGATTTTTCCTAAAATCCCTACAGCAAGCAGTAAAATTAATACATCGATATAGACAGACACCAATTAGAGTAGCTAAAATGAAATACTAAGAAATAATCAGTTCAAAATATGGAAGAAGAGGGAGAGGAAGAACAAATAAATGAGACAAACAGAAATGAAATAGAAACCATTTCAAAAATTACTTAAATACAAATATACTAGACACCCCAATTAAATATTAAAAATTGTGTGCCTGCATAAAAATAACAAGGCCCAGTTATATACTGTATGAAGAAGAAAGAGATAGGGAAAAGGTAAGTTTGGAAAAAGGTATAACATGGAAACACTAATTATAGGAAAACTGAATTTACTATAATAAGGCATACATTATTTCAAGACAAGTACTATTACCTAGAGAAAAAACATTTCCTAATGATAATAAGATTAATTCACCAAGAAGGCAGTATAGTTAGAGCTTTTTTTTTTTTTTTTTTTTAATTTTTTTTTCAACGTTTATTTATTTTTGGGACAGTGAGAGACAGAGCATGAACGGGGAGGGGCAGAGAGAGAGGGAGACACAGAATCGGAAACAGGCTCCAGGCTCTGAGCCATCAGCCCAGAGCCTGATGCGGGGCTCAAACTCATGGACCGCGAGATCGTGACCTGGCTGAAGTCGGACGCTTAACCGACTGCGCCACCCAGGCGCCCCTAGTTAGAGCTTTTTTAAACAGCAAACTATAAAACACCTGATGTAACAATTGAAAGATATAAAGGGATATATGTAACAACATGCATATGTCATAAGATAATTATGCTGACTAAAAGAAGACAAAATGTGAATATATTCATTGATTCCATTATATAAAATTCTAGAAAATGCAAAATATTCTTTATTAAAAGAAAGCACATCAGTTATTCCCTGGGTATGTCAGAGAGGAAGGGAGGGTTGAGAGAGAAAGATTTTATAGGGGACCATGTAACCTCTTGGGAGTGGTAAATATTTTTGTTATTTTGATTCTAGTAATGATTTAGTGGACATATACATACAGCAAAACTTAATAAAATGTAGACTTTAGACATGTACAGAGTATTTAATGTCAATTATGCCTCTATAAATCTATTAAATATAACAAAAATAATTCATTTTGAAAAAGTCTTTATTTTTTCTTTATCCTTAAAAGATGAGTTCATTGGCCAGAGAATTCTAGGTTTATAATTATGTTCATTCAGTTTCTTGGAAGCTTTATTTTATCATCTTCTATCTTCCATTGTTTCAGTTTAAATTGTTATAATTGGTCATTCAGAATTAACCTTTCTCTTTTCTTTGGCCTTTGTTTTTGGCAGCTTTATTATGGTGTGCTTTCCATTTGAATGTACTTGGATATATTTGCCTTAGTTGGAGTTAACAATGAACTTTTAAATGGTATTGATGTTCTTTGCATATTTTTGGAAAATTCTCATTATTATATCTTCAAATATTGTTTTTGTATCATTGCTTTATCTTCTCTTCTGGGATTATGATATATGTATGTTAGACCCTTTCAATTAATCTCCTTTGTTCTCATTCTTTTCTGTATTTTTCATCTTTTGGTCTATCTGCAATACCTTAATTCTAGATACCTATTTTCTACTGTTCTATACTTTCACCCAATAGTTCTTTCATCCAAGTCCACCATATATTCATAGAAATTTTAGGAGCTTCTTCCCAATTCTTATACCCAAAAAGCCTGTTGAGATTTTGTTTGTAATTGTGATTGGAAATCTATCAATCAGTTTGACATATTGAGTATTTCAATCCATGAGTATGATAAATTCTCACTTATTTAGGTCTTTAATTTCAACGATGTTTTACAATTTTCACCAAGATGTCCTAGCCAACTTTTATTAGACTTATTCCTGGAGTTGTTTTGTTTAATGCTGATTTCAGCATAATTTTCACGATTTTCCTTTCCAGTTGTTTGTTAATATGTATGTAAGAAAACAATTTTTTTTGTATATAATCTTGTGACCTATGTATGACCTTGCTAAATTCATGTTAGTTCTATTAGATGTTTTGTAAATTCCCTGAGGTTTTTCTCTGTAAACAGTCATAATCAACTGCAAATGGGGAAAATTTTACTTCTTCCCAGCCAACCTAATACTTTTTTTCTTGCCTTATTACAATGACTAACACCTCCAATCAATATTGAATACAAGCACTGAAATAGGCATCTTTGTCTTATTTTAGATTTAAGGTAGAAACAGCTCAATCTTTCACCAGTAATATTCATATTTTTGAAGTATTATCAATTTGAGGAAGTTTCCTACTATTTCTAGCTTGGTGTGAGTTTTCATTATAAATGAATGTAAACTTTTTCAAATACTTTTTTCTGAATAATAATGATCATTATTGTGTTAATATGATGAATTCCAATTATTAATTTTTAGATAATAAACCAACAATGCATTCCTAGAATAACTCTTGCTTGATTGGGATATATTATGCTTTCTCTGCTTTGTTAGATTTGATTTGTTAATGCTTTGTTAATTCCTTTCTATGTAGTGTCTTTGTGAAGATATATTTGTATTTGCCATGTTTTCCTGATGATATATCCCTTTTATCATTATAAAATTTTCTCATTTTGTATTTTTATTGTGAATTACATTTTATGTGATTACAAAAATAGCTAACACAACTTTCAGATTAAAAATTTTTTGTATAATTTTTCACCCATTTATTTTTAACCTATCTATGTATAGTTATTTACTTCTTTGTAGATTTATTGTAATATAATTGACATGTAACACTCTGTAATTTTAAGGTGTATAATGTGTTGATTTGGTATACTTATATATTGCAAAATGATTATCAATATAGCATTAGCTATCATCTGTGTCACATCACATTATATCATTTCTTTTTTGTGGTGAGAACATTTAAGGTATACTCTCATTAACTTTCAAGTATATAATACAGTAATTATTAACCATAATCACTATGATGTACATTAAATTTTTTTAATGTTTATTTATTTTTGAGAGAGAGATAGAGCACAAGCAGGGGAGGGGCAGAGAGAGGGGAGACACAGAGTCCGAACCAGGCTCCAGGCTCTGAACTATCAGCACAGAGCCTGATGCAGGGCTTGAACCCACAAACTATGAGATCATGACCTGAGCTGAAGTTGGATGCTCAACCAACTGAGCCACCCAGGCATCCCTCTACAATGTGCATTAGACCTCTAGAAATTATTAATCTTATAGAAATTTGTACTCTTTTGACATCTCCTTTGCCCCTATTTTCCAGCACCTGATATCTACCATTCTAGTCTGTTTCTGTGAGTTCATTTTTTTTAATATTTCCCATACAGGTGAGATCTTACAGTATTTGTGTTCTTTGTCTGAGTTATTTCACTTAGTATAATATCCTCAAGGTCCATTCATGTTATCACAAATGGCAGGATGTCCTTCTTTCTCCTGGCTGAACAATACTCTATATGCATTTATATACTACCTTTTCTTTATCTCTTCATTCATTCATGGGAACTTAGGTTGCTTCAATATCTTGGCTATTGTGGATAATGCTACAATAAACATGGATGTACAGATATCTCCTCAAGATCCCGTTTTCATTTCCTTTGGATATGTATTACCAGAACTGAGATTACTAGAGTATATGGTGGTTCTATTTTAAGTTTTTTGTGGGGGGTCTTCCATACTGTTTTCCATGGTAGCAATTTATATTCTAATCAACAGTGCAGAAGAGTTCCTTTTCCTCTACATCCTTGCCAACACGTGTGATTTCCTGTCTTTTTGATGTACTCATCTTAAGAAGTGTGAGGTGATACCTCATTGCAGTTTTGACTTTCATTTCCTTCATGATTACTGATGCTGAGCACCATTTAATGCACCTGTTAGTCCTTTTATGTCTTCTTTGGAAAAATGTCTATTCAACTTCTCTGTCCATTTTAAAATAGATTGTTTTTGGTTTTGTATGTTTTTTACTATTGTTTTATTAATTCCTTATATATTTTGAATATTAACCACTTATCAGATATACGATTTGCAAATATTCTCTTCCATTTGATAGATTGCCTTTTAACTTTGTTGATGATTTTGTTTGCTGTGCAGAAGCTTTTAAATTTTATGCAGTTCCACTCATTTATTTTTCTCTTGCTGTCATTGTTTTTTATGTCAAATCCAAAAAACTACATGGACAAGGCTGATATCAAGGAGCTTATCCCCTATGTTTTCTTCTAGGAGTTTCAGGTATTAGGCTCAAGTCTTTTTATTTTATTTTTTTAGTGTTTATTTAATTTTGAGAGACAGAGAGACACAGTGTGAGCAGGGGAAGAGCAGAAACAGAGGGAGATACAGAATCCAAAGCAGGCTCCAGGCTCTGAGCTGTCGGCACAGAGCCTGACATGGGGCTCAAACACACAAACTGTGAGATCATGACCTGAGCCATAGTCAGATGCTTAACCCATTGAGCCACCCAGGCACCCCTAGGTTCAAGTCTTTAGTTCACTTAGAGTTGAATTTTGCATATATGTAAGAAAAGGATCCGATTTCATTCTTTTTCATATGGCTGCCCAGTTTTCCCAGAACCATTAATTGGAAAGACTATCCTTTGCCCATTGTATATTCTTGGATCCTTTGCCAAAAATTAATTAACCATACATGCATGGATTTATTTCTGAATTCGCTATTCTATTCCATTGATCTGTGTGTCTGTCTGTTTTTTATGATGATACCATCCTGTTTTGATGACTATAATTTTATAATATAGTTTGAAGTCAGGAAGTGTGAGTATTCCTCTTTCTAATGGTTGCTTTGTCTACTCAGTCTCTTAGTAAGGGTTTTATATAAATTTTAGAATGGCTTCTTCTATTTCTGTAAAAAATGCCATCAAAAATTAATAAGGATTGCATTGAATTTTTAGAACACTTTGGGTAATACAGATATTTTCACAATATTAATTTTTCCAATTCATGACCATGGGATATCTGTCCATTTATTTGGGTCTTTTCAACTTTTCTCATAAACTCCTTGCCCTTTTCAGCATACAGAACTTTCATTTCTTCAGTTAAATTTATTCCTAACTATTCTTTTTGATGCTATCGTAAATGGAATGTTTTCTTAATTTCTCTTCCTGACATTCCTTGTGAGTATTGATTTTTGCATATTGATTTTGTTTCCTGCAAATTTACTGAATTTTTTTGTTATAACAATTTTTTTAGATCATGTCATTTGCAAATAAAGACAGTTTACTTTTTTTTTTTCTAGTTAGGACGACCTTTATTTCTTTTACTTGACCAATTGTCACTACTGTGTTAAATAGGAGTGGTGGGAATGTGCATATTTGACTTGTTTCTGATCTTAGAGGAAACATTTTCAGCTTTTCACCATTGAATATGGTTAGCTGCGGTATTGTTATTTATGGGCTTTATTATGTTCAAGTATGTTGTTCTATATGAAGTTTGTTGAAGTTTTCATTATGAAAGGATGTTGAATTTTGTCAAATGCTTTTCCTGCATCTGTAGAGATGGTCACGTGATTTTTATTTTTTGTTTTATTTTATTTTTATTTTAGAGAGAGAGAGAGCATGTGAGTGAGGGAGGGGGGTAGAAAGAGAGAGAGTATCTTAAGCAGGCTCCACGATAAGCATAGAGCCTGAGACAGGGCTTGATCCCACAACCCTGGGATCATGACCTGAGCTGAAATCATGAGTTGGGTGCTCAACTGACTGAGCCACCCAGGCACCCATATTTTTCATTTTGTTAATGTGGTTTGCTGATGTTGAAATATCCTTGCCTCCTTGGATATTCAATCATATTTTATGATTCTATTAATGTATTGTTGAATTTGATTTGGTAATACTTTGTTGACGATTTTTGCATCTATGTTCATTAGGGATATTGGCCTGCAATTTTCTTATAATGTCCTTGTCTGGTATTGCTATCAGGACAATGCTGGCCTTATAAAATGAACTTCAAAAGGTTTCTTCCTCTTCAACTTTTTGGAAGACTTTGAGAAGGATTGATATTAGTGCTTCTATAATTTTTTTTTTTTTTTTTTGGTAGAACTCACCAGTGAAATCATCTAGTCCTGAACTTTTGTTTGTTTGGAGATTTTTGATTATTGGTACAAATTCCTTAGTAAAAAATTAGTCTCTTTAGGTTATCTGTTTTTTCATGATTCAGTCTTGGTAAGTTGTATTTTTCTAGAAATTTATGCATTTCTTCTAGATTTTTCAAATTTTGGCCATATAATTTTTTTATAATAGTCTTATTATTTTTTGTATTTTGGTATTTTGGTATCTGTTGTAATGTCTCCTCTTTGATTTCTAATTTTACTTGTTTTAGTTCTTTCCCCTTTTTCTTGGTAAGTCGTGCTAAAGATTTGTCTATTTTGTGTATATTTTCAGAAAACCACCTATTTTCATTGATATTTTTAATTTTCTTTTCAGTACCTATTTTATTGATTTCTGCTGTGTTCATTGTTATTTCCTACTTTCTGCTAACTTTGGACTTAGTTTGTTCTTTTCCTAGTTCTTTGAGGATAAAATTAGGTTATTTATTTGAGATTTTTAAAAAGTTTTTATTTAAATTCCAGTAGTTAAGGGGCGCCTGGGTGGCTTAGTCAGTTAAGCAACTGACTTCAGCTCAGGTCATGATCTCGCAGTTTGTGGGTTCAAGCCCTGCGTTGGGCTCTGTGCTGACAACTAAGAGCCTGGAGCCTGCTTCAGATGCTGTGTCTCCCTTTCTCTCTGCCTCTCCCCTGCTCGTTCTCTGTCTCTATTTGTCTCTCAAAAATAAATAAAAGTTAAAAAAATTAAAAATGTAAATTCCAGTAGTTAATATACATTATTAAATTAGTTTCAGGTGTACAACATAGTGATTCAGCACTTCCACACATTACATGGTGTTCATCCCAAGTTCACTCCTTAATCCCCATTACCTATTTCATCTATCCCCCCACCCACCTCCACTCTGGTAATCATCAGTTTGCTCTCTCTAAGCGTCTGTTTCATTGTTTGCCTCTCTCTTTCTCTTCCTTCCCCCTACCCCATGACCATTTGTTTCATTTCTTAAATTCCATATATGAATGAAATCATATGGTATTTGTCTTTCTCAGGCTGACTTATTTTGCTTAGTATAATACTATCTAGCTCCATCCACATCATTGCAAATGAGAAGATTTCATTATTTTTCAGGACTGAGTAATATTCCATTATATATGATATTAATTATATTAGTTATATTATATTATGCTATGTTATATTAATAATGTTATGTATTATATATAATGGAATAAATATAATGGACATGTATACATATATATATTATGGAATATATATATTAATGGAATAAATATTTATTCCATTATATAGGTATAGTCCATTATATATGTATATTCTATTTTATTTATACATATATATTCTTCATCCATTTATCATTTGAGGGACACTTGGGCTGTTTCCATAATTTGGCTATTATAGATAATGGTGCTATAAACATTTAGGTATGTGTATCCCTTTGAATTGGTATTTTGTATCCTTTGGGTAAATACCTAGAAATGTAATGGCTAAATTGTAGGATAGTTTTGTTTTTAACTTTTTGAGGACATTCATACTGTTTTCCAGAGTGGCTGCACCAGTTTGCATTTCCATATCCTTACCAACACCTGTTGTTTCTTGTGTTGTTGATTTTAGCCATTCTGACAGGTGTCAGGTGATATTGCATTGTAGCTTTTATTTGTAATTCCCTGATGATGAGAGATGTTGAGCATCTTGTGTCTGTTGCAACAGAAACATGAGTCTGTTGGCCGTCTGGATGCGTTCTTTCAAAAAATGTTTACTCAAGTCCTCCACTCATTTTAATCAGATTATTTTGGTGAGGTTTTTGGTGTTGAATTGTATGACTTCTTTATATAATTTTAATATTAGCCTCTTATTGGATATATCTTTTGCAAATATCTCCTCCCATTCAACAGGATGCCTTTTTGCAGATTGTTTCCTTCACTGTGCAAAGCTTTTTTTAAAATTTGATGTAGTTCCCCTAACATTAGGAACAAGACAAGAATATCCACTGTTGCCAATTTTATTCAACATATGTTTCCAGTACTAGAACATATTATCCTTCCAGCAATAAGGGTCATATCCACAATAATAAAAAACAATTAATTAATTAATTATTAAATAAATAAAAGAAATTTAAATTGGGCAGGAGAAAGTAAAACTGCCACTGTTTGTAGATGATGTGATACTGTATATAGAAAACCCTAAAGACTCCATTAAAAAAGTATTAGAAATAATAAATGAATTCAGTAAAGTTGTAGGATAAAAAATTAATATATAGAAATTTGTTGCATTTTCATACATGAATAATGAAGTAGCAGAAAGAGAAATTAAGAAAACAATCCCATCTATAATTACACTAAAAAGAATAAAATACCTAGGAACAGATTTGACTAAGAAAGACCTATACACTGAAAACTGTAAGATAGTGATGAAAAAGCTTTGAAAATAACACAAATAAAGGGAAGATATATCATACTCCTGGATTGTAAAAATCAGTATTGTTAAAATGTCAATACTACCCAAAGCAATCTATAGATTCTACAGTGTAATCTTTATCAAAATACTAACAAGGGAATAGATTCTTATTGAACTAATACAAGTAATTATAAAATTTTCAATTCTTTTACAGAAACATACTTTATAAAATTACTCTGAGACATAAGAGAAAAAGGTTTCCTTAACTCCTTGAGAAATAAAACATTAAGGATCAAGCAATGTTTCAAAGAGAAGTTTAAAAAATATATAATCATCCTCATCAATTCATGCAATCCCATATTATTAATTCTTATTTTACTTGAATAGTGTTTCTATTAGTCCTAGAAATTCTTACCAAGGTCAGTTTTATGATCTTAAAGTTATCAGAAACCTATATTCTAGAGTCCATTTCAGAATCTTTTCCATGAATTTCTCTAAAGACGAAGAACCTTTGCAAAAGCATCAGTGCACTTGCTGGGTTATAGTGTAGTTCTACTTTTAATTTTTTGAGGAACCTCCATACAGTTTTGCAGAGTTTGCACCAGTTTGCATTCCCATCAGCAGTACAAATGGTTCCTCATTCTCTACCTCCTCACCCAAATCTATTGTTGCCTGAATTGTCAATTTTAGCCATTTTGACATGTGTGAGGTGATGTCTCATTGTGGTTTGTTCCCTGATGATGAGTGATGCTGAGCATTTTTTTCATGTGTCTGTTAACCATCTGAATGTATTCTTTGGAAAATTGTCTATTCATGTATTTTGCCCATTTCTTCACTGGATTATTTATTTTTTGGTTGTTGAGTTTGATAAGTTCTTTACAGATTTTGGATACTAACCCTTTATCTCATATGTCATTTGAAAATATCTTCTCTGATTATCAGTTATTTTTTTAGTTTTGCTGATTGTTTCCTGTGCTGTGTAGGAGCTTTTTATCTTGATGAGGTCCCAATAGTTCATTTTTGCTTTTGTTTCCCTTGCCTCTGGAGACGTGTTGAGTAAGAAGTTACTGTGGCTGAGGTCAAAGAGGTTTTTGCCTGCTTTCTCCTCTAAGATTTTGATGGCTTCCTGTTCTTACATTTAGGTCTTTCATCCATCTTGAGTTTATTTTTGTGCGTGGTGTGAGAAAGTGTCCAAGTTGATTCCTCTGCATGTTGCTGTTCAGCTTTCCCAACACCATTTGCTGAAGAGACTGCCTTGTTTCCATTAAATATTCCTTCTTCCTTTGTCAAAGATTAGTTGGCAATACGTTTGTGGGTCCACTTCTGGGTTCTCTATTGTGTCCCATTGATCTATGTGTCTGTTTTTGTTCCAATACCATACTGTCTTGGTGATTACAGCTTTGTAATGCAACTTGAAGTCTGGAATTGTGATCATCCAGCTTTGGTCTTCTTTTTCAGGATTGCTTTGGCTATTCAAGGCCTTTATGGTTCCATACAAATTTTAGGATTGTTTTTTCTAGCTCTCTGAAGAATGCTAGTGTTATTTTGATAGGGATTGAATTGAATATGTAGATTGCTTTGGGTAGTATCAACATTTAATAGTATTTGTTTTTCTAATCCATGAGCATGGATGTTTTTCCATTTTTTGGTGTCTTTTTCCATTTCTTTCATAAGATTTCTATAGTTCTCAGTGTATAGAGTTTTCTTCTCTTTGGTTAGTTTATTCCTAAGTATTTTACGGTTTTTGGTGCAATTGTAAATGGGATAGATTCCTTGATTTCTCTTTCTGCTGCTTCATTATTGGTGTATAGAAATGCAACCGATTTCTGTGCATTGGTTTTATATCCTGTGACTGCTGAATTTATGGATAGGTTCTAGCTTTTTTTTTTGATGGATTCTTTTGGGTTTTCCACATAGAGTATCATGTCGTCTGCAAAGAGGGAAAATTTGACTTCCTCGAATTTGGATGCCTTATATTTCTTTGTGTTATCCGATTGCCGAGGCTAGGACTTGCAATACTATGTTGAATAACACTGGTGAGAGTGGACTTCCCTGTTCTGTTCCTGACCTTAGGGAGAAAGCTCTCAGTTTTTCCCCAATTGAGGATTATATTAGCAGTGGGTCTTTGTATATGTCCTTTATGATCTTGAGATATGATCCTTCTATCCCTACTTTCTTGAGGGTTTTTATTAAGAAAGGAAGCTGTATTTTGTCAAATGCCTTTTCTGCATCGATTTACAGGATCATATGGTTCTTGTCTTTTCTTTTATTAATGTGATGTATCATGTTGATTGATTTGCGAGTGTTGAACCAGCCCTGCATCCCACGAATGAATCCCACTTGATCATGGTGAATAATTCTTTTTATATGCCGTTGAATTCGATTTACTAGCATCTTATTGAGAATTTTTGCATCCATATTCATCAGGGATATTGGCCTGTAGTTCTCTTTTTTTTTACTGGGTCTCTGTCTGGTTTAGAAATCAAAGTCATACTGGCTTCATAGAATGAGTCTGGAAGTTTTCCTTCCCTTTCTATTTCTTGGAATTGTTTGAGAAGGATAGGTATTATCTCTGCTTTAAACGTCTGGTAGAACTCCCCTGGGAAGCCATCTGGTCCTGGACTCTTATTTGTTGGGAGAGTTTTGATAACCGATTCAATTTCTTCCCTGGTTATGGGTCTGTTCAAGCTTTCTATTTCCTCCTGATTGAGTTTTGGAAGAGTGTGGGTGTTTAGGAATTTGTCCATTTCTTCCAGGTTGTCCAGTGTTGGCATACAATTTTTCATAGTATTCCCTGATAACTGTTTGTATCTCTGAGGGATTGGTTGTAATAATTCCATTTTCATTCATGATTTTATCTATTTGGGTCATCTCCCTTTTCTTTTTGAGAAGCCTGGCTAGAGGTTTGTCAATTTTGTTTATCTTTTCAAAAAACCGACTCTTGGTTTCGTTGATCTGCTCTACAGTTTTTTTTAGATTCTATATTGTTTATTTCTGCTCTGATCTTTATTAATTATCTTCTTCTGCTGGGTTTAGGCTGCCGTTGCTGTTCTGCTTCTATTTCCTTTAGGTGTGCTGTCAGATTTTGTATTTGGGATTTTTCTTGTTTCTTGAGATAGGCCTGGATTGCAATGTATTTTCCTCTGAGGACAGCCTTTGCTACATCCCAAAGCGTTTGGATTGTTGTATTTGCATTTTCATTTGTTTCCATATATTTTTTAATTTCTTCTCTAATTGCCTGGTTGACCCATTCATTCTTTAGTAGGGTGTTCTTCAACCTCCATGCTTTTGGAGGGTTTCCAGACTTTTTTCTGTGGTTGATTTCAAGCTTCATAGCATTGTGGTCTGAAAGTGTACATGGTATGATTTCAATTCTTGTATACTTATGAAGGGCTGTTTTGTGACCCAGTATGTGATCTATCTTGGAGAATGTTCCATGTGCACTCGAGAAGAAAGTATATTCTGTTGCTTTGGGATGAGGAGTACTGAATACATCCGTCAGGTCCATCCAATCCAATGTATCATTCAGGGCCCTTGTTTCTTTATTGACCGTGTGTCTAGATGATCTATCCATTTCTGTAAGTGAAGTATTAAAGTCCTCTGCAGTGACCACATTCTTATCAATAAGGTTGCTTAAGTTTGTGAGTAATTGTTTTATAGATTTGGGAGCTCCCATATTTGGCACATAGACATTTATACTTCTTAGCTCTTCCTGATGGATAGACCCTGTAATTATTATATAATGCCCTTCTTCATCTCTTTTTACAGCCTTTAATTTAAAGTCTAGTTTGTCTGATATAAGTATGGCTACTCCAGCTTTCTTTTGGCTTCCAGTAGCATGATAAATAGTTCTCCATCCCCTCACTCTCAATCTGAAGGTGTCCTTAGGGCTAAAATGAGTCTCTTGTAGACAGCAAATAGATGGGTCTTGTTTTTTTATCCATTCTGATACCCTATGTCTTTTGGTTGGCACATTTAATCCATTTACATTCAGTGTTATTATAGAAAGATATGGGCTTAGAGTCATTGTGATGTCTGTATGTTTTATGTTTGTAGCGATGTCTCTGGTACTTTGTCTCACAGGATCCCCCTTAGGATCTCTTGTAGGGCTGGTTTAGTGGTGACGAATTCCTTCAGTTTTTGTTTGTTTGGGAAGATCTTTATCTCTCCTTCTATTCTAAATGACAGACCTGCTGGATAAAGGATTCTTGGCTGCATATTTTTTCTGTTCATCACATTGAAGATCTCTTGCCAATCCTTTCTGGCCTACCAAGTTTCAGAAGAGAGATCAGTCACGAGTCTTATAGGTCTCCTTTATATGCTAGGGCACGTTTATCCCTTGCTGCTTTCAGAATTTTCTCTTTATCCTTGTATTTTGCCAGTTTGACTCTGATATGTTGTGCAGAAGATCGATTCAAGTTACATCTGAAGGGAGTTCTCTGTGCTTCTTGGATTTCAATGCCTTTTTTCCTTCCCCAGTTCAGGGAAGTTCTCAGCTATTATTTCTTCAAGTACCCCTTCAGCACCTTTCCCTCTCTCTTCCTCCTCTGGAATACCAATTATGCGTATATTATTTCTTTTTAGTGTATCACTTAGTTCTCTAATTTTCCCCTCATACTCCTGAATTTTTTTATCTCTTTTTTTCTCAGCTTCCTCTTTTTCCATAATTTTATCTTCTAGTTCACCTATTCTCTCCTCCGCCTCTTCAATCTGAGCCGTGGTCGTTTCCATTTTATTTTGCATCTCATTTATAGCGTTTTTCAGCTCCTCCTGACTCTTCCTTAGTCCCTTGATCTCTGTAGCAATAGATTCTCTGCTGTCCTCTATACCGTTTTCAAGCCCAGAGATTAATTTTATAACTATTATTCTAAATTCACTTCCTGTTATATTATTTAAATCCTTTTTGATCAGTTCATTGGCTGTTGTTATTTCCTGGAGATTCTTTTGAGGGGAATTCTTCCGTTTGGTCATTTTGGATAGTCCTTGGAGTGGTGAGGACCTGCAGGGCACTTCCCCTGTGCTGTGGTGTATAACTGGAGTTGGTGGACGGGGCCGCAGTCAGACCTGATGTTTGCCCCCTGCCCACCGCTGGGCCACAGTCAGACTGGTGTGTGCCTTCTCTTTCCCTCTCCTAGGGGGATTCATTGTGGGGTGGCGTGGCCCATCTGGGCTACATGCACACTGCCAGGCTTGTGGTGCTGGGGATCTGGCGTATTAGCTGGGTAGATGCGCAAGGTGCATGGGGCTGGAGGGGCAGGCTCAGCTCGCTTCTCCTTTCGGTTATCCACTTCAGGAGGGGCCCTGCAGCAGCAGGAATGAGTCAGACCCGCCGCTGTAGGTGTGGATCCGCAGAAGCACAGTGTTGGGTGTTTGCGCGGTGCAAGCAAGTTCCCTGGCAGAAACTGGTTCCCTTTGGGATTTTGGCTGGGGGATGGGTGAGGGAGATGGCACTGGCAAGTGCCTTTGTTCCCCACCAAACTGAGCTCTGTCATCCCGGGGCTCAGAAACTCTCCCTCCCTTTGTCTTCCGGCCTTCCCGCTTTCGAGCAAGGCTGTTAACTTATGACCTTCCAGATGTTAAGTCTGGCTTGCTGTAGGAACACACTCCCTCTGGCCCCTCCGCTTTTGCAAGCCAGACTTGGGGGCTCTGCTCGCCTTGCGGGCCGCCCCTCTGACCTGGCTCCATCCCGCCAGTCCGTCTAGCGTGCACCGCCTCTCCGCCCTTCCTACCCTCTTCCGTGGGCCTCTCGTCTGCGCTTGGCTCCGGAGACTCCATTCTGCTAGTCTTCTGGCGGTTTTCTGGGTTATTTAGGCAGGTGTAGGTGGAATCTAAGTGATCAGCAGGACGCGTGGTGAGCCCAGTTTCCTCCTACGCCACCATCTTCTCTCTTGGGAGATTTTTGATTACTAATTCAATTTCTTTACTAGTCTGTTCAAATTTTGTATTTCTTCCTGTTTCAGTTTTGGTAGTTTATATATTTCTAGAAATTTGTCCATTTCTTACAGATTGCCCAATTTATTGCCATATAATTGCTCATAATATTCTCTTGTTATTTTTTTTTTTTTTATTTCTGCAGTGTTGGTTGTGACTTCTCCTCTTTAATTATTGATTTTATTTATTTGGGTCCTTTCCTTGGGTCTGTTCTTTTTGATCAATATGGCTAGGCAGTTTATCAATTTTGTTAATTCTTTCAAGAACCAGCTCCTGGTTTCATTGATCTGTTATACTTTTTTTTTTAAAACTTCATTAGCATTGATTTCTGCTCTAATATTTATTATTTTCCATCTTCTGCTGTTTTTGTGTTTTATTTGCTCTTCCTCTTCCAGCTCTTTAAGGTGTAAGATTAGGTTGTGTACCTGAGACCCTGCTTCCTTCTTTAGGAAGGCCTGGATTGCTATATACTTCCCTCTTATGACTGCCTTTGCTGCATCCCAGAGGTTTTGCACTGTCGTGTTATCATTTTCATTGCCTTTTATGTACTTTTTAATGTGCTCTTTAACTTCTTGGTTAAGCCATTCTTTCTTTAGTATGATTTTCTTTAATCTCCAAGTATTCACGGTGTTTCCAAATTTTCCCTTGTGGTTAATTTCATTTTTCATAGTGTTGTGGTCTGAAAATATGCACAGTATAATCTCCATCTTTTTATACTTGTTGAGGGTGATTTGTGTCCCAATATGTGATCTATTCTGGAGAATGTTCCATGTGCATTCAAGAAGAGCATGTATTCTGCTGGTTTAGGATGAAATGTTCTGAATATATCTGTTAAGTCCATCCAGTCCAGTGTGTCATTCAAAGCCATTGTTTCCTTGTTGAATTTCTGCTTAGATGATCTGTCCATTGTTGTAAGTAGGGTGTTGAAGTCTCCTACTATTATAGCATTATTATCAATCAGTTACTTTATATTTGTGATTAATTGATTTGTTTATTTGAATGCTCCACGTTGGGGACATAAATGTTTATAATTGTTAGATCTTCTTGGGGGGATAGACCCCTTAATTATGATATAATGCCCTTCTTCATCTTTTATTACAGTTTTTATTTTAAAGTCTAGATTGTCTAATATGAGTATGGCTACTCCAGCTTTCTTTTGGCAACCATTAGCATGATAGATGCTTCTCCATCCCCTGAGTTTCTCTCTGAATGTGTCTTTAGGTCTAAAGTGGGTTTCTTGTAAACAGCATATAGATGGATCTTGTTTTCTTATCCATTCTGTTGCCCAATGTCTTTTGATTGGAGTGTTTTGGTCCATTGACATAGAGTGAGTATTGAAAGATATTATTTTATTGCCATTGTGTTGCCTGTAGACTTAAGGTTTCTGGTGGTGTTCTCTGGTCCTTTCTAGTCTTTGTTGCTTTTGGTCTTTTTTTTTCTTCTTTTTTCCTCTCAGAGAGTGCCCCTTCAAATTTCTTGGAGGAATGTTTTCGTGGTCATGAACTCCTTTAGTTTTTGTTTGGGAAACTCTATCTCTCCTTCTGTTTTGAACGACAGCCTTGCTGTATAAAGAATTCTTAGCTGCATATTTTTCCAATTCAGCACATTGAATATATCCTGCCACTTATTTCTGGCCTGCCAGATTTCTGTGGATAAGACTGCTGCAACCCTGATCTGTCATCCCTTTAGGTTAAGGGCTTTTTCCCCCCTTGCTGCTTTCATAATTCTTTCCTTGTCTGTGTATTTTGTGAATTTAACTATGATATGTCTTGCTGATGGTCGGTTTTTGTTGAATCTAATGGAAGTTCTCTGTGATTCTTGGATTTTGATATCTGTATCTTTCCTCAGATTAGGAAAGCTTTCCAGTATAATTTACTCACATAAACCTTCTACCCCTTTTCTCTCTCTTCATCTTGGGACTCTATGATTTGGATATTATTCCTTTTTAATAAGTCACTGAGTTCTGTAATTCTTTTTAATTAAAAAATTTTTAACATTTTTATTTATTTTTGAAAGAGATAGAGACAGAGCGTGAGTGGGTGAGGGACAGAGGGAGAGGGAAATACAAACTCCAAAGCAGGCTTCAGGTTCTGAGCTGTCAGCACAGATCCCAACATGGGACTCAAACCTATGAACCATGAGATCATGACCTGAGTCAAAGTTAGATGCTTAGCTTACTGAACCACCCTGGCGCCCCTCTAATTCTTGTATCATGTTCTTTTGTCTTAGTTTCCCTCCTTTTTCTTCATTATTCATAATTTTGTCTTCTATATCACTGATTCACTGCTCTGCTTCATCCATTCTTGCTGCCATGGCATCCATTCAGGACTGCATCTCAGTTATAACATTTTTAATTTCATCCTGAGTAGATTTTAAATCTTTTATCTCTGCAGAAAGAGATTTTATGCTTTTTACAACTCCAGCTAATATTCATATTATCGTGATTCTAAATTCTAGTTCAGACATGTTGCTTATATCTGTGTTGATTAAGCGTCTGGCTGTCATTCCTTCCTATTTTTTCTGTTAGGGCAAATTCCTTTGTTTTGTCATTTTGGAGGAAGAAAAAGAATTAGTAAAATAAAAAATTCAAATTAAAAAATTCAAAACAGCACAAAAAATTGAATAAGGTAGCTAGATCCTAGGTGTGTTTTGGTCTGGTTGTTGAAAAAAGCTTGATAGAATAGGTAAGAAATGGAAAGAGTAGAAAAGAAAAGTAATAAAACCTTTACAAATTAAAAAAATGTATACAGTAAAATAGAATAAAGTTAAATGATGTAAAATAGCATAAAAATTTACAAAAATATAGTAAAAAATAAAAATTAAAGAATGGAAAATATAAACATTTTTTTCTTTTTCTGTATGCAAGAATAAGAAAAGATAAATGAACAAACAAAAAAACGGAAATGAACAGAATGAAATCTGAATGAAATTACATACAGTTTCCCCTAGAGTTCTAACCATGAAGCACTTTATAGTCCGTACACTAAGTAGGCAGAGAGACTTGTGGTGGTCCTGTAGGGCCTGAGCTTGGCTGGCGCAGTTTGATGGGGCTTAGTGTAATGACTCCACTAGTTGGCTCTGCTTAGCTTATTGGGGTGGATTGATGTAGTGCCCGTGTATGGCATGCATGGGTGAGGTAAAAATGGCATCACCCAGCTTCCTGGTCTCTAGCATAGAACTCTGCATTCTCACTGACCATCAATCAAGCACCCCTCCTTTGTCTCTGGCTTCTGTCCATTCCCTGCTTCTACACTGTCCACATCCAAGCCTGTGAGGCAGAACCTCCCTCCTGAATTATCTCCAAACCCCTCACTTCTGACAGCCCTATGGCTTGGACCTGCTTGGACCCTCTGGGGGAGTGTCTTGCCAGACGATGGCCAGGTACCAGCTTGTCCCCAGAACATTTGTGAGGCTGCGCTGTTGCAGAGATTCAGAGATTGTGGCCTGCACTGTTAAAGAGATTCAGAGATTGTGGCAAAACACAACATACAAATGGCACCAGGTTTCACTGTACCATGGTGTCTTTGTTCTAATACCAGCAAATGTAGCTGTCCTCTGGGGTCCTCTGGGGCTTTTGCCTGTGGGGAGGCCATATGGCCTCTACCAAATGCCCCCTAGCAGGGGAACTGCATCTCTCCATGTGGCCTGCGACCCCACAGCCCTCATTGCCTGCTCCTGGGGATTCACCATTCCTCCCCACCAGAGCAATGCCAGGTATTGAGCTCTGGAATTTCTGACTCTGTATTCTCCTATTTATAGAGTCCTAATGGTTTTGAAACCCTCTGTTTTCTCCTTTCTCCCTTTCTTGTTCAGTTGCTTGTGGGTGTTTCCATTCTTTCTCTCTCTCCAGCTACTTTCAAGGGGAGTGCTTTTCCTGCATTCTCCCCCATTTCTCTGTCTTCTCTCTGCAAAAACAGGTCCCTATCCTCTGCAGCTTCTCTTTCTCCCAGTTCACCTCTCCACGCCATGTACCTGCCAAGTTCTGTGGCTCAAGTTATGCAGATTGCTGTTAATTAATCCTCAGACCAATTTTCTAGGTGTGCAAAATGATTTGGTGCTAATATAGCTGCATTTCAGGGAGGAGAGAGGCTGAAAACTTACATGCTGTTCTGCCATCTTGGCCACTCTCCAGTGTAAATATCCATTCAAAGTAATTCTTGATAGATAAGTATTTATTGCCATTTTATTACTTGTTTTGTGGTTGTTTCTGAAGATTTTCTCTTATCTTTTCTTGCCTTTCTCTCTTTCATGTTTTGTTGGTTTTCTTTAGTGATATGTCTTTAGGGATATTCATTACTGGTTTTTGATTTGTGGCTACCATTATGGTTGTATATAACCTCTTCTGCTTATACCAATCTATATTAAGTTGATGGTCATTTAATGTTGAAGCCATTCCTTACTCCTCCACATATGTCATATTTTATATTCTTTAATTTTGTGAGTTCCTTGACTTATCTTTTAAAAAAATAATCATTTTTTACTGCTTTTGTGTTTCCGACTTTCATATTGTCACTTTTGGACTGTGCTTTCTACTCAAAGAGTTCCCTTTAATATTTCTTTCATGGCTGGTGTAGTGGTCATGAACTCCTTAATTTTTTTGTTTGTCTGGGTAATTCTTTATTTCTCCTTCTATCCTGAATGATAGCCTTGTTAGATAGAATATTTTTGGCTGCAGATTTTTCCTATTCAGCACTTTGAATGTATCATGCCACTCCCTTCTGGCTTGTAGAGATTCTGTTGAAAAGTCCCCTGATAGCTTTATGGGTTTTCCCTTATATGTAACTGTCTTCTTTTTTCTTGCTGATTTTATTTTTTTATAACTGTATTTTCCCATTTTAATTACAATATGTCTTGGTGTGGATCTGCTTTTGTTGATATAGTTGTGGGCTTTCTGTGCCTCATGGATGTGGAGAATTGTTTTCTTCCTTGGATTAAGGAGGTTTTCAGCTATTATCTCTTCAAATAAATTTTCTGTGCCTTTTTTTCTCTTTTTCTTCTGAGACTCCTCTTATGTGAATTTTATAATGTCTGATGTAGTCACTAAATATCCTAAGTCTATTCCTATTGCATAATTCTTTTTTTTTCTCTTTTCTTCTTGATTACTTTCCATCACTTTGTCGTCTAGGTCATTAATGTGTTCCTTGGCTTCTTCCTTGCTGTTCATTACATCAGGTGTATTTCTAATCTCATTTATTGTACTCCTCATCTCTGAGTGGTTCTCTTTTTATCTCACTGTTAAGGGACTCACTGATGTCTTCCACTTTTCTCAAGTCCAGGGAGTACCCTTATAATCATTGTTTTAAATACTCTATCAGGCATATTACTTATATATCTCGTTTGGTTAGATCTCTGGCCATGGTCTTTTCTTATTCTTTCATTTCGGACAAATTTCTCTGTCTTCTCATTTTGTTTAAATCTCTGTGCTTATTTCTCTGTGTTAGGAAAGTCAGCTATATCTCCTGTTCTTGAGGGTAATGGTATTATGAATAAGAGGTCCTAGAGTGCCCTGCTATGTAGTGTTTCCTGTTTCCCAGGGCCTCATGCTTGTGGGATTGTCTCCAAAGTGTGCAATGTGCTGCTCTGCTGTTTTTCCCTGGCCACTTAATCCTTCAGGCTTGTTGTCTGCAGAGGCTCTCTTTGCCTGTTGTAGGCAGTGTTTGGTCTCTAGCCTGAATGTGTTGCATTTTAACTAGGTGTCATCTGGTCTGCTTGTGAGATGAGACTTGTCAGCATTGCCACTGGAACTAAGCCTCTGCAAAACTCCCAGGTTGGGAGATGTGGTGTTGTCAGTGGTTTGGGCCTGTTTTCTAGGGAAGGGAGCCAACTATGTTGGGACTGAGACTAATGTGACTGGGAAATGTTCCATTGGAGTGCAGTGGGGTGGGCTTGGTGTAACCAACTTAGGTAGGGAGTGTGAGCACTATGCTGCTTCCTGTACTTATGCTGATGGGTTGGGAAGGGAATTAGCACTGGCCAGTTCCTTTATTCCTGGAGGGTTCTGTCTGCGAATGGTACCTCTCTGAGACATGCTCTGAGATTAGCAAGTAACCTCTCCACTGTGTGCCCCAACTGCTCCTCAGATCTTTGTTCCTATGCTGTATGCCTGAGGGTTGTTTGCCCTACCTTCTCTCCAAGAGCAGCCCCAATGCTTCTAGGCTGTTCTTGAGCCAAGCCCACTGACCTTTAGAACTATAGGCTTTAATCCCCACTGCTTGCAAGAACTCATGAAATTTGGGTTCTTTTGCTTTCCAAGCCAATTGCTATGGGGATTCATTTTCCCTGGGCACTCCCCATGTATGTTAATCTGTCTCTCACCTTTCTCCATGACTCCAGCTCCCTCTCCACCACATTGGCCATGATCTATTTCTTTCTCAAGCTGCATCTCCACACTTTCTACCTTCTTTGATGTGGACTCTTCTCTACCTTTAGTTGTGGAATTAGTTCTGCCAGTCTTCAGGTTGATTTCTGGGGCATTTAGGATGACTTGATAGTTATCTAGCTGTCTTCATGGGACAAGAAAATCCTACAGTCCTCTTACTTTGCCACCATCTATCCTACTATCTTGTGATTTATCTTATTTGTCCATTGGTTGTCCGGGAGAATGTTGTTTAATCTCCACATATTTGTGAAGTTTTGAGTTTTCTTCTTGTAATTGATTTTCTGGACAAATAACAAATCCACTTATTGCTCTCAAAGGAAGCTATCTCAATCTTCCAATGCTAATGGCTCTACAAAACTCTTTAAAAATATAGTCTGGAACAAAGGTAATTTTTCTTAAAATATACGCAAGAATGTGACAGCTATAGAGAATTGCTTCCCAGCAGATAGCTATATGAAAAAAAATGATCCATATCTTATACCATATACAGATACTAGTTCAGAATGGATCAGGGGTTTAAATGTTAAACCAAAAAGTATAATGTGTCTAGTAGAAAACATAAAACAAATTTTCCATAGCTATAACACTAATGCAACCCATTAAAAATTTGATTAATTGGACTTCATCAAAATTACAAATGTCTGATCTTGCTAATTCTTGAAAAGCACCAGTAAGATAATTAAATGACATGACACAAACTAGAAAGAAATATTTACATACTATATATCTAGGAATTTATTGACAACTTTTTAAAATGGGCAAAAGATTTGAACTTGCTCTTCACTTTTGAAGATATAAAGACAACAAATGACCACATGAAAGAGTATTCAACATTAGGAAAATGAAAATTAAATCCACAATAAGATACTACTATATATTCACTAGAATGGCTAAAATTCAAAGGACTGACTATAACAAGTGTCAAGGATGTGGAGAAAACTCTCATACTCTGTTGGTAGAAATAAAAAATGGTATAATTATTTAACAAACGAAAAACAGTTTGTCTACTTCCTCAGAAGTTAAACATACATGCACCATTCCATTTGTATGCATTTTCACAAACATAATACTGAAAAAAAATTTTTTAAGTTTATTTAGCTTGAGAGAGAGAGAGAGAGAGAGAGAGAGAGAGAGAGAGAGAGAGAACACATGGGACGGGCAGAGAGAGAGGGAGAGCCTCTCAAGCAGGCTCCCTGCTATCAGCATAGAGCCTGACATGGTGCTTGAATCCACTAACCATGAGCCAAAATCAAGAGTTGGATGTTTAACCAACTGAGCCACACAGGCACCTTCAAAATTTTTTTATCTAAACTTTCTTCTACCCAAGGCTTACATGTACCCTTATGGAAATGTGACCTCTTCCCTTACTCCCCTGATTTGAGAATTCCTTTGAAGGATTATTATACTAAATATTTTATTATTGAAAATATAAAATAGACAAATGATAGAAATGGATAGACAAAATAGAATATGAGATCAAAACTGTTACTAGGGACAAAGAAGAACATTTTATAAAGCTAAATTTGTCAATACATCAAGAAGATATAACAATTATAAACATATATGTACCTCACAAAAGAGGCTTAAAATGCATGAAATGAAAAGTGACAGAAAGGAAGGGAGAAAAAGGTGAACAGTAGTTGGAGACTTCAGTACCTCACTTTCAATAAGAAATAAGACAAGTAAGCAAAAACTTGACAAAGAATTAGAAGACTTAAAAACACCATGAACCAATTAGACTTACCATATCTATAGAATTCAGCAATAACAAAATACACATTATTTCAAGTACACATAAGTTTTTTTCAGGATAGACCATATGTTATGCTATAAAACAAATTTCAATGAATTTAAAAGAGCTGAAATCATAAAAAAATATGTTTTCTGACCACAATGGAATGATATGAGCAATCCATAACAGAAGGAAATTTGGGGATTCACAATGGGTCACAGAAGAAATCACAAGAGAAATTAGAAAATATTTTGAAATGAATGAAAGTGAAACATAGCATACAAAACTTATGGAATGCAGGTAAAGCAGTTCTTAGAAATTGATAGCTGTAAACACCTATATCAAAAAAGAAAAAAGATCTTATATCATCTAATGTTATCTTTAGAAAAAATTAGGAAAAGAAGAGAAAAATAAACCCAAAGAAAGCAGTAGGGAAAAAAATAACAGAGTATGGCAGAAATAAATAAAATAAAAAATAGAAAACAATAGAAAAAAATAAAAGAAGTAAAAAGTTGGTTCTTTGAAAATATCAATACAATTGACAAACCTTAGACTGACTAAGAAAAAAAGAAGTGATTCAAATTACTAAAATCAGATATGACCGAGGGGACATTTATAGGAATAAATTTATTAGTTGGAGAAATGAAACCCATGAATTCATTCCTGCCTTCCATCACCCAAACTTAGCTGAGTCCTGCAATGAACCTTTGAGGCAAATGTAATGACTGAGGTATTACAGGTTAGTGGAGTTAACAGTGATTCACAGGCCAAGCTGAGATAACAGATGTTTTCCAGCTAGCTCATCCAGTTATTTAAAAAAAAATTTTAAATAAGTTGATGATATGTAAAAATCAGGAGTTTTCACAATTAAAAATGTTTTTGAATTCTCCAGAAAGATCTGAAGATCTGGCTGACTACATTTCAATGTGACAAGCACTAGGTATAGCTGAGATGTAGCATGCACTTTAGAAGAGACACGTATTTCCAGTTGTTCACAGCCCCTATGGTCTTCTGCCTGGTCTTTTCTTTCATTTACTCAACCCTCCAGCTGTCCTAAACATTGTTTTCAAACCCTGTTTATAGACCTAGATTCATGACCCATTACACATTCAGTGTATGACAAAAGCTTATTTTCTTAATTAGCAACCTCAAAATTTAGTTTTAGAAAATAAAAATCATCCTTTTTTTAATTGCTCATACAGATGTGTAAGGAAAATAAGGTGCAAGGACATAAAATGCTATACCCAAGGTCACACAGCTAGCCAGAGGCAGAGCTGG
Source organism: Felis catus (assembly GCF_018350175.1). NCBI lineage: Eukaryota > Metazoa > Chordata > Mammalia > Carnivora > Felidae > Felis > Felis catus. The sequence continues at coordinate 21,258,315 of NC_058378.1, read as the reverse complement.
AACTAGAACCTAGGCATATCAGCCAATTTTTTGCCACCACACTTTTCTAACTTTTCATATCTTCCAAATCTTTTTGACAAGTATATAAATGTTATTTATACCAATTCTCTGAGCTATGAGTCCACGTTTGTTAACTTCTGCGTCAAAATCCTTGTAAGTGTTCTTAATTTTGTCTCTTTTCAAGGATGGAATGAGGAGATTTGGTTTTTAAGAAATCCATTTTCACCTCTTCTTTATGATTTCCTATTTTATAGGCTTTGGTCATTTTTTCCCTGGCCTTTGTCTTTTGGAACAAAGAACCTTAATTTCTCTGTAGGGCTTGCCTTAGAAGTGTCTAGAGGTCAGTCTGCTACAGGTTTCTGTTTTATAGGGAAACTCAAGGAATATGTTTGTAAGATTGCTCTCAACCTCTCAGTGTCCTACCTGCTTATGAGGGGATGGAGGCTCAGCCCAAGAGTAGATGACGGTTTCTGTATCACCTTCCACCGGGGTCCATTCTCATGCTCTACCACTTGTTTTCAATGATTTCTCTAAAGTTCAACTTTTCTTTTTCAGGCCTTCACACGGTTTGCTCTAATTCTCTTTATAATGATGATTTTTTTCATATACTTTTTCTTTTTGCCTTTTTATCTCCCAATTTCTAATCTTAGTCCTTAATCTTTTATGTTTATATGGGTTTCATCTAATATTTATTTCATGGATATTTATGCTTTATCTCCTTTGCTTTTAGATTTTTAATCTTTAAACTCATTGACCCATAGCTTTTTATACTTTATTTTAAAATTCACCTATTTTCTTTTATTATTTTTAACCATTATTATTTTGTCTTTGTTGGGCTTTTTATTCTCTTTTAATCTGTATTTTATTCCTTTTTCTTTTTTTTATTCTCAGTGTTTTAATGTTGCTGTTTTCTCATCTTCCATTCTTCCTTTATTATTAAAAATTAGTCATATATTTTTCCTTAAATTTTTTTTTTATGGCTGACAAGGAGTGTGATCAGAGAGGACCTGTACTAGAAATGGGAATTGGAAGTTTTCCTTTCTGCCTTCCTATCTCACAGGCTCCTCTTAGTAATCTTATTTGCTCATCTTTCTCCTGGACTGTTTATCTTTTTTTCTTATGTTTTCAAAAGAGCATTTAACATTTATTCATTTTACATTTCCTAGCAGACTAATATGCCTCTGGGTACCTGAATTTTAGGCTTAGGATGGTCTTATGTGGTCCCACCTTGAATACAGGGATATAAGATTAGTTCCCTATGGAACATTTTTTTTTTAAGAATAAGATGCATTACTTGAAATGAAAAATTTCTCACAAATTATACACATGAACTGAGATGATGGTGGTGTATATGAAGGCTTAGGAAAAATTTCAGAGGATTTTGGTCCAGAGCCTCACAATGCAGAACTTCCAGGGTGTGTCATTCACACAAGCTATAGTAATGCCTCCTGAGTGTGTGAAACCCAGGAACCTGCATGTCTAATTTTTTTTTAAATTTTTTTTCAACGTTTATTTATTTATTTTTGGGACAGAGAGAGACAGAGCATGAACGGGGGAGGGGCAGAGAGAGAGGGAGACACAGAATCGGAAACAGGCTCCAGGCTCTGAGCCATCAGCCCAGAGCCCAACGCGGGGCTCGAACTCCCGGACCGCGAGATCGTGACCTGGCTGAAGTCGGACGCTCAACAGACTGCGCCACCCAGGCGCCCCTACATGTCTAATTTTGATGTCAGCACCATGTAGTGTATCAAGTTACCCTCCCTACTAATCATCATCATCAGTATGATTTATTTTTTTCTCAGAAAAAATAAACACAACATTTTAATGTGTAGCCTACATGTCCCAGAGTCCATTAATTCTTTCTCAGACCAGGAGCTAAGAGAGCTGAGAGAAGTAAGATGAACTTTAAAACTTTATTTTGCCCATTGCTATCAAAAGCCTGTTTAAAATTCTGCCCTGATGCTTCAATGGAAATTTTATCCCTGTCCCTTCTATCATTGTTGTTATTTGAGCTTAAAATAGATCCATCTTCATTGTGTCACAACGAATGTGGTACTCATCCAAGTGCCTGTCTTAAAATAAACCTTGACCTGTTAGTGACCTAAAAAAATATTCTTTTTCAAAATTTAGGAATTTCTTTAAATGAAATTCAAGTATTATCAAAAATTTCTTATCACCTTAAAAAATCCTCATGTTTAATAAATCTGTGTAGGAAAAATTTGAGTTTGGGTTGCACAGGTGACTAAGGGGACAGGTACTGAAGCTAAGATCTTGATGGCTACTTGGCAGGAGGGGTTCATCTTCAGTTTCAAACTTAGCAGTCAAACCTTTGAGGATCTGATGCTGCTTGCTAATCAGCTCTTTTATTGCATAGTTAAGCAAACAAACAAGCAAGCAGACAAACAGAGAATCCTATAATCCAAACAAAGCCCTTGGAAAGATGTCCAAAGCCCTTGCCACTGATTTCCCTTTATCAATATAATGGCAGAGTCTCATTTGACTAGACCCAGAATATAGTCCATTTGAGCGTTTCTCAAACTATGTCCAGAAACATAATCCAGAAATTTTGTACATTTTCTGTGATAATTTTAAAAAATGCCTCTTATTTATTTCAATGAAATTTAAAGAAAATACAATTAAATAAGCCCTCAATTTAAGTACAGTATGGATTACCTGGATGACATCCTGATAACCAAGGATATTCATAGGAATTCCATGCACATTGACAATTGTGTTAATTCCCTTGTGGCAAGATGGTGACTTAGAAATTTACACTGAGATATCAAGAGGTGGTAGAATTAGATAAAAAAGAGATAGGGAGACCAACCACCAAGATGCACATTTTCAAAGAAAATATTTAAGAATTGGGTATGACTTTTGAATTCTTTTTGTTGTTGTTGTTGTTGTTGTACAATTTTTATTTTTATTTTTTTTCAATATATGAAGTTTATTGTCAAATTGGTTTCCATACAACACCCAGGGCTCACCCCAAAAGGTGCCCTCCTCAATACCCATCACCCACCCTCCCCTCCCTCCCACCCCCCATCAACCCTCAGTTTGTTCTCAGTTTTTAAAGTCTCTTATGCTTTGGCTCTCTTCCACTCTAACCTCTTTTTTTTTTCCTTCCCCTCCCCCATGGGTTTCTGTTAAGTTTCTCAGGATCCACATAAGAGTGAAACCATATGGTATCTGTCTTTCTCTGTATGGCTTATTTCACTTAGCATCACACTCTCCAGTTCCATCCACGTTGCTACAAAGGGCCATATTTCATTCTTTCTCATTGCCACGTAGTACTCCATTGTGTATATAAACCACAATTTCTTTATCCATTCATCAGTTGATGGACATTTAGGCTCTTTCCATAATTTGGCTATTGTTGAGAGTGCTGCTATAAACATTGGGGTACAAGTGCCCCTATGCATCAGTACTCCTGTATCCCTTGGATAAATTCCTAGCAGTGCTATTGCTGGGTCATAGGGTAGGTCTATTTTTAATTTTTTGAGGAACCTCCACACTGTTTTCCAGAGTGGCTGCACCAATTTGTATTCCCACCAACAGTGCAAGAGGGTTCCTGTTTGAATTCTTTATCCAGATGGAGAATGGCAAAGGCTAGAAAGGATGGAGAATCAGTTAGAATATCTTAAAAACTTATTTGAAGCAAGCTGTGAATATCACACACACACACACACATACACACACACGATGGAGGGTTTCTTTCATTACCACAAACATTGAGAGGGATTGAGGGGGGAGGCTATAATAGCATATATAGTTTAATATGAAAATACGGGTGCAGAGTGGGGCTGGTACATGACTCACACCCAGAAGTCAACACGAGGGTCCCACTACAGATTTCTTTTCTTTATAAAGAATACATATATTACTAAAGCTGTAGAGTAATAACGCATTTCATTTTTTGAAAAAAAATCCTTTAATCTGAAAAAAAAGAAAGATTTATTACCTTATTACACAATTCATTTAAAATATATGTTTCTCTATGGGGCGCCTGGGTGGATCAGTCGGATAAGCATCTGACTTGGGCTCAGGTCATGATCTCACAGTTTATGAGTTCCAGCCGTGTCAGGCTCTGTGCTGATGGCTCAGAGCCTGGAGTCTGCTGGGATTCTGTGTCTCCCTCTCTGTTCCTCCCCCACTTGCTCTGTCTCTGTCTCTGTCTCTGTCTCTGTCTCTGTCTCTCTCTCTCAAAAATAAAGATATAAAAATCATAAAAAATAAAAAAGTAAAATATATGTTTTTCTCTTGAGTGCAAGTTTGGGGGCTGGGATTCTAATCAAAGAGCAAATAAATGCTGCTTCATTCATCACCACCTCATAATAATTTTTTTTAAAACTAATTGAAACAGGTTCAGTGCTTTTATCCACTTTCCCCCAGCCTTTGATTCTATGCATAGAGATATCGGTTATGGGCTCAGTTGACGAGCTTAACTAAATCCTTTGGGTTTTTTTCTTAAATTTTTAAAACATTTATTCATTTTGGGAGACAGAGAGAAACAGAGCATGAGCAGGGGAGGAGCAGAAAGAGAGGGAGACACAGAATCTGAAGCAGGTTCCAGGCTCTGAGCTGTCAGCACAGAGCATGACGCGGGGCTCAAACTCACTGACTGAGTGATCATGACCTGAGCCAAAGTCGGACACTCAACCAACAGAGCCACCCAGGAGCCCCCTAAATCCTTTGTTTTTGATTCATGTATAAACTTAATATGGCTATATGAGTCAGGGTTGATTGATATGTTCTATTAATTAATCACATATCAATTTTCACAGCAGAAGTGTGTTCTGTCCACTGTTCCTTTTACTTCAAAGTTTATGTCCTGAAACTACTTTTGTGTTAGAGACCCACTTCCCTTGCATAGAGTATAGAAAAATTAACATTATTTGATATGTATATATCATGGTTTTATTTCATGAACAAGCAGTGCCCCTAATAGATAACCAAACCAGCTGTGATTACTGACACAAAAGAAGGGATGCAGATCTAATATTTTGATACCAAAGATATTTTGTGATGAAGAGATTTGCCATAACAATTTTCTAGACAAGCTTCAATGTGGCAAGTCTTAATTAACTCTTCCATTATGTTTTATAGGAAGACATATTTCTTTTGGTTTCTTTTGGAAGATACATCAGAGTGCACAATTTAAATATTCTCTGGCTTTCCTAACAATTATATTTTTAATGGCATAGGTGGGTGTCTGATGCTCCAAATGTTTTCCAAGCTAAAACTATTTTGGCTATAATCTGTGGAGTAGAATTTGGGGGTTCAACTACCTTTTCATGTGTGTACTAAAGAAGAACCAAAGCAATTTCTTGAGGGACTGCTTGGCCAGTGTGAAGATCCTTTCTCAGCTAAGAGGTAGAGTGATATATACTTGGCAGTATCCACATTTTTTTTCAAAATAATATTAGTCCCACTCCATCTTGGTTAGTTGTTAAAATATACATCTCCAAGTTTAACTAGAAGCTTACAGTACTGTAATCCAGGTCTTGAGACTAAGCACCAGGCCATCTATTGCTTTGTCTGTCAAGCATTGTTCTATTTTGCAAGTATCTTCTTCATTAGAAAATTACTGACCCACCTTGTTGTGGACTGAATGTTTGTGTCCCCAGAAAATTTATATGATGATAACCAAACTCCCAGTGTGGCTGTATTTGGATATGCAGCCACTAAGGAAATAATTAAGATTGAGTGAGGCCATGGGATGGGATCTTTATGATCTAATAGTTGTCAAATGTCAGGATTTAGGCAATGCAAAAGAAGCCAGTCTGGGGAATGAAGCTAATATTCTAAGAGAAGCAGAGATGAGAGGGGGGAGAGCATTGATTGTGGTCAAACCCTGGGTTCCAATTGTTTCTGAGACCCAATTCCACCTCTTTCCTCTGGTAGTTCCTTTTAGCCTGAGCTAGTTTAAATGTGTCTGTGTTGCTTGCAGCTTTAAGTCCTCCCTAAATCAGGGGACATGATTTAACAAGCCTAATCTAGTTCAAAATTCACAAACATTTGGTGGAACAATTTATTGCCTAATGGATAACACAGTCCATTCATCCTCCCATAAAACTACTTTCAAAAAATTGTACTACAACATCGTTATCAACCTTCTGCATTAATGCAAGGTATTAGAAGCCACCCTATAACACTGTTATAATTATCGTAAGAATCTTAAGGAAATTGTACATGACACAGTGTCCTCTCTCTAAAGATGAGCAAGATAAACATATTTTTAGTTGGAGGCACTAAGACTATTTTTTGAGAAGTAACATCATGCTTTAGTAGAAGTAACACAGGATTGAATTCAAAATAGTAGAGTTTGAATCAGGCTCTGCTACATAGAAAAGCTGTGAGTACTTACAAAAAGTAAGTACATTTGTAAAGTAATGATAAATAATGTGTGTCCTACATACCTCACATGTGGCTGTAAGTAAATATATGTACAAAGTGCTTTGTGCATTAGGGACCATAAATCTTAGATGTTATTAATCATTTCCAATTTCACTTTTACCATGGATTTTAAGATGACTTTAATTTTTTTCTTCTTGCTTCAGTAAAGCTCTGAATATTGATGCTTAGAAAAATCTGCACCTTGACAAGGGCAGTAGGTTGTGAGAATAAACAAAAACAAAAACAAAAAATTATCTGCAAGGTAGGTGACCCTGAGATGATGGAGATTTTTATCTGCCACCTAGCTCCAAGCCCTGGGCTCTGGGTCCTTTGTACAGATAAAAACCAAGATTAGCCAAAGGTTTGTGTTTACAGCAGAATCACTTAATTTGGTTCACCCAAGGGTTTACTTGACTATCGGCATGGTGTCTGCTTCTATTTTAAATCTATTTTGATTCAAACTTTGGATTTCTCCCTTCAGCGTTCTGTGTTTGTATGTGTGCATGCATGCACGCATGTGTGTGTGTGTGTGTGTGTGTGTGTGTGTGTGTATGTGTGTGACAGAGAGAGAGACAGAGAGAGTAGAAAATATAAGGATTTTAATTTAAAAAATTTTTAAAATATTTATTTACTTTTGAAAGAGAGAGAGAACACAAGCGAGGGAGGGACATGGAGAGAGGGACACAGAATCTGAAGCAGGCTTCAGGCTCTGAGCTGTCAGCACAGAGCCTGACTTGGGGCTCAAACTCACAAACTTTGAGATCATGACCTAAGTCGAAGTTGGATGCTTAACCTACTAAGCTTCCCAGGTGCCCCAAGAAGGGTTTTGATTTTTTTCCTTCTGATAAATATTCATTGAAGAAATTATAAACTATAGAGAAAATATTCATACAAAATAAAATTTGTCCCAGAACTTTCTTACATAGAAATGCTCACTGTTAGCTCTGAATTTTTTTTCTGTGCATAATATATTTATATAGTTAAGCTTATGCATATATACAATTCTATGGTCTGGCTTTTAAAAATAATATCACATTCTGATAATTTCCCAAAGTCACTAAAGTTCTTAGTAAACATAACTATTGCTATGTTTCATATTCATAATTATATGTAGCTTTTATATTTTATCATTACCCTATTTTTAGATATTCAGGAGAATTCTGAAATTTTGCTTTTATAAATAGTTCAGTGATTGATATTTTTATTTGTAAAAGCCAGTACTCTTATTTTCCTGGTAAATAATTTTTTTTATTTTTTAATTTATATTTTAATTAGTTACAGTGCAATATTCATTTCAGAAGTAGAATTCAGTGATTCATCACTTACATACAATACCCAGTGCTCATCACAAAGCCAGAACTCTTTTAAAAAGTCTTCCTATTTGCAGTCTTTAAAAAGGACTTCCAATTTATTTGCGGCATTTTGTTTCCCATATTTGGAGACTCTTCTACTTAAAAACAATTTAATACTAAAAATTACGTGTAAGTCAATTTTGTTTTTAGTGTAAAGACATCAGTGAGATCTAGAGCCATCTGTTGGCAGTAAGCAAAGACCAGGGACCTTTCTCCGAATTGTGGTTTTGTTTATCACTATCGAAGACCTTAGGTTGAACATTCATAAACAGGTGATCTTTGCTAAATTCTCAGATGCTGAGTTTGTTTTTAATCGATTCAATCAGTCTATTCAATTATCCAATTTTATATCTTACTTTTTATTCAAATAACATGTTGTGATTATGTAGATAACATATTTATTGCAAATGGAAAACAAGAAATTCTGAAGTTAAAATGATCTGTAACTGTATCATGCTTAACCTTTTATTATATTTTTATCTCACTGTATGTATTTGTGTATACTTGTATTTTCTTTCACATAGTCAAACTTATGCTATATATGCATTTTGTTTACAGAAGCCACACTATAGCAACCAGTCCTGGTGGTATCCATTACACATCTGGGTGTATGAGTTACTCTGTAGTTTCCTGTGGATCACTTTTTGCACTGTGTCCTTTCACCTTGTCCAGTCTTATTATCGAGGAGTAATAACAATGAAGTAGTTGGTACATGAAGTATATTTTGTGGCCCATGGAAAAGGCATGTGTAAGGCTAAGTTTCATATTGTATTTTTTAACTCTGTGACCTTGGGCAAAGTCTAACACCTCAGAGCCTTTGTTTCTAGATCTAGAAAACAGAATCAATAAAAATACCTACTTTATAGAGTTGGCATGAGGATCAAATGGAATAGTAGATATGAAGAGCAAAATGTGACCTGCTTTATCATTTTTGATTAAGAGGTAAAAGTCGATAACTGGTGGAAGGAGCATCTGAAAAAGATGCATCTTGGCTACAAAAGCTTCAAATCCAATACTCAATTACATTTAAGAAAAGAGGTTTGAGTGCTGCAAATGCTTTGCTCATCTTTTAGATCTTGCCCACTTTCAGCACTAGGCTAGACTCCTTTGGAAAATTTATCTTTGTAAGCAATAGCAGTGGATTTATATAGATAAATATTTATTCATTCATTAGCTCATTTGTTCACTAGATAAAATATTATGAATATGCTACTATGTATCAGGTATTGTACAGAGCCCTAGGAATGAAATGTAAGTAAGGCATAGAAATTGATCTTAATTACTGCACAGTCTGGTGTGGAAAATAAGTATATAAGCACAATCTCATGTCCACAGTACAAACAAGTTTCCTAAGCAAAGAAAAAGAAGCAGTTAATTCTGAGGGGGGTGGAGGGGAGCTTGAAAGATTATAAAAATGTGACACTTAAATCTAGTAGATGCAAAAAATGAGGAATGTCCTTCTTGGTTAGGAGGACATCATATACAAAGTACGGAAGTACAGAAGGTATGGTTGGAAAACAGAGTCAATAATGGGTAAAGTGAGAACAGTAAAATGGGATTTTGTTGGAAATTGAGGGAATTAATTGGATTATGCCGGATATGTTTTTGTCTGCCTGGCAATTCACTGGAGAACTCTCTCCCATTCTTAGTTCAAGTCATAGAAATAGAGCTGATCCCATCTCCTGCCTTGAGTGGCAGTTCTTGTATCTTTGATTATACAAGTGGGAAATTTTATTATTTAATAAAAATATCTTGTTGAATTAACAAAAACTCCCAAAACACAGGATTTATGGAGAATAAATAATAGAAAGAACTCCTAACCTTGAAGAACTCTGAGAAACACTAACTCACATAATGAGGAACATGCCTCCAACTAGAATATTCAGTTCAGCATCAAAGAGGGAGCAGGTCACATTGACTAGGTGATTAGAACTTTTACTCTCGTATGAAAGAATCTTCAAAACTAATAGGCAAACCAATGGAAACTGCATTCTCGAAGGTTACACATTTGTCAACAGTTTAAGTAATTTGAGTTAGACTAATTCTTTTTCTGGGAATATTCATGTTCTGGGACCAACATATATTCCTTTGGTCTTTGTTTAATTTGCAGTGATAGTCAATGGTGAATAATTTATTGATAGTGTAATAAGGAAGGGAGAAACATATTTGCAATGAATATTTCTGTATTCCCTCAGAATGGGGTGGGCTATTCCTATAAACCCTGATTGTAACAACTCTGAAATAGGGAAATTGCAAGATTGAGGTAACTCTTTAGTGTTTTGATGCTATTTTAGAAGCAAATAATACTGAGTGATACTTTATTGATAAGTTCCTAGCTTTTTCACCTACATTGAAATGTAAGGCGAGCCTCCTATTTCACAAGAAAGAACAACAGAACAATGGCCAAAATAGCATCAGCAGCTCCAGTTGTTAATAGAAGAAAGGGTTTTGAGGCACAAAGTGCACCTGGGTGGGAACTCCCAATGAGTTAGAATTAGGAGAAAGGAACATCCAGAATGCTTACTTTTCCCTTAATAATGAAAAGTCTTAATGTCATCATCACCACTGCTCTTACTATGGCTATTAAGGTTTCTCAACCATCTTTTTATGTGGAATTGAATATAAGATTTAGTTATAGAAACCATTCCTAATGCCATCAATTTGAAGTCAGGATGAAAGATTTTCCAAGCATCTCACCCAGCAGCTACATGGCAATAGAAGTGTTTTAGCTGGGAGATGTGTGAAGCTAGAAAAAAAGGTATAAGTACAAAAAATACTTTGTTAGAGATTTGGGTGGGGGAAAGAGATTCTCTGTGTTTCTAAGTCACATTATTTTGTTGATTTCTTTTAAAAAGGAAAAAAAAAATATGGGACATTCTAGCTTAACACAACTGGGATGAAATCAGCTTGATCCAGCTGTCTGAAGCATCAGAAATGATTACAGCTGCCTAATCTCTAATTATAGAATCTCTATTATTGGTGATGTAAGTGGCTGAATCTGTGGTTTGACTTCTATGATCCTGGCTGTGTGAAAAGCTGGGATTTTTGGATATTTTTTTTTCCCTCTGGATAATCAACTAAACAAATTTAAATTAACTCGGGGCAAATATAATTAAGGAGTTGCAGAGGATATTTTTGTTTCTTTCACTGACCAACTGTGACTTTGGATGAAGCTATTAAATCCTGTTTCTGTGGGATTTAGTCAAGATCATTCAGCTCTGATGTCCTAAGGTATTTGGGGAGGCCAAGGTCAACATCAACAATTCTGAGTTTCAGAGAAAGTTTATTTCTTTAATGGTTTGTGTTTAGAGAAGATTTCAGACAGAATTATTATATTTCAACAATTATTATATTTCAACCTTAGTTGAACCCTCCATTGATCTTTTCTTTTCTTGCTTTCATCTGTCCACTAAACCTGTCTGTTTTCACAGACTGGTTTAGAGAGAAACAAGTGGCAAGGTTGAATCTAGGTAAGTTACCAGTGTCAATGTATTAGTCCACTTGGGCTGTTATAACAAAATACCGTAGACTGGGCAGCTTAAAGAACAGACTTTAATTTCTCATAGTTGTGGAGGCTCGGAAGTCCAACATCAAAGTGTCAGCTGATTCCTTTCCTGGTGAGAGCCCTCTTCTTGCCTTGCAGATGGCTGTCTTCACACTACGGTGGAGAGAGAGAGAGGGAAAGAGCTCTACTCTTATAGGTGAATTAATCCCATCCTGAGGATCTCCCCTCATGACCTCATCTAATCCCATTTACCTCCAAAGGCCTCACCTCCAAATGCCATCACATTGGAGGTTAGGACTTCAACAGATGAAAAAGGCCTAGGGAGGTGACGCAAACATTCATCTCATAATATGAAAACCTTGTTAGCTGGGTCTTATCAGACTTTAATTCTCAATTTGTCACTTTAAGAGATGGGAACAGGTCACAGTTTTATTTGGTAAAGGAATCTAAAGCAGTACCAAGATGGTCATCCACCCAGCTTCAGATATCATCTTTGTGTTTGATACCACACCGCTGTGACTGATGGTGGGAATGTTGCTGAAAACATTGAAAAATTTTTAGACACCAGAAAGTCAATGTGTAGTATGTTCTCTATATAAATTTATAAATCTGGACTTCTAAATTACAAACGTTTTCATTTGTTTTGAAGTGAAAACATTTTAATTGCAAGCAAGCCAAGAATTGTATATAAATGGCATCCCTCAACTCCTAAACATTTTAGCCAGATATTACCTGGATATTATAAAAATATATAATACAACATCTATTTTGATTTTTCTAATAGACAATTGTTGGACAAATATAACTATTATTTACCTCTCACACAAATCTGTTACTGAGAAATCATCAATCCTAACTCAGAAAATGTGTTTTTCCTTGATCCATTAAAAAGCAGAGCCTAAGGCAGAAATTAAAGTGATGACACTTTATTTGAGAGGTATCTGGGGTGAGAAAAAAGGGAAGTCAGTTAAAGAGATGTAATACTATATAAGGTGATACATTTTCATGTGGCTACCATGTCCCAATGAACCATGAAGAGAAACTGTAGGTCCTTCAGGAGACATGCTTACTTAGCATGAAGAATCTTCCAGAAGGGCTATGAAGAGGACATGCACCTCGATCTAGAAGTGTACTGTCTAGTTTCTTCCTGTCCCCCATTTCCCACCGGTCAAATTTAACTCTCAGGGCCTTAACTCTCCCACACTTTTGGATTGTGTTATCAGTCCCTTTGGAAGCTTAGGAAGCTCTGTCATTCATGTCCTGAAAGGCAGGGATAACTTGGCATGAGGGTCATGGGGTCATGACCTGAGAATTTAGCTCATACCTTCCTTCCTGGGGAATTTAGTAAGCTAGTAGCAGCAATGGTATGGTCCATGAGGCGGGCATTGCCTCAGAAAGCAGGCAGCAGTCAGCCAATTGGAATTGACATACAAGGATCAGTCTGATACAAAATCTTACTGTTCAATTTGAAACTTTATAATGTGAGAAATTTATAAAAAGTAAAAAGATAAAAGAGGAAGCATTAAAATGATTATTTTTTTGGGAAACTAGACCCATTCAGAAACATTTAGTCAGTATTCTCCATAGAAATAGAATAAATAGGAGATATCTATATTTGTCAATATAAATACCTGTATCTGTATACATACATATGTGTATAGATTTATTAAGAGGAATTGGCTTATACAGTCATGGAGGCTGGTAAATTCAAAATCTGCAGGGTGTGCCAGTGATGCAGAAGACCCACAGAAAGTTTGAAGATAGGCAGAAAGAGCCAGTATTGCAAATGAAGTCTGAATGCAATCAGCTAGAAAATTCTCTTACCTGAGGAAGGGTCTGTCTTCTTGTTCTTAGGTTTTCAACTGATTGGGTGAAGCCCACCCACATTATGGAGGGCAATCTGTTTACTCTACTGATAAAATGTTAATTTAGTCTAATTTTAAAGTCTAGTAATTTGAATGTGAATCTTATCCAAAAATTGTCCTGGAAACACTCAGAATAATGTTTGGCCAAATATCTGCATATCCTGTGGCCTAGTAAAGATGACACATATAATTAACCATCACAATGGTCTATTCAATTTACTAAAAAATTTTCTGTGAAACCATAGAAAATTATTAAAGCTAAGGAGTTCTGTATTCAAGCCCAGGCTCTGCCAGTTGTTAACTTTTTGATCCTGGGTAGGTCAACTTATATCTTTGGGTCTTGGGTTACTCATCTATAAAACCTGGGGGGTAGATGTCTAAGGACTTCACAGCTCTAAAATTCACTGATTATGTAATTCTTAGAACTCATCTACCAATGGTGTATTATAAAGTGATGAGAGGCCATACTCTTGAGTTAAAGCCAAGCACAAGAAATCTATATAAATTTATAGCAAGACAGATTTGTATATGGGAGAATCTCTTGATTTACTGAAGAGGATGAGCGAGACTGAAAAATAATTAACTGCAGAAGATGGAGGGGATAACGATACCCCTGCTTTGATTCCATATACTTTTTATTTAAAGTAAAGTCAGTTATTTTGGGCCTGCACTTCAAGATACCACTTTAATTCCTGATAAGTAATTCTGCAAATTATATATTTTGTGTTTAAATGTTTGCTGTCTTAAATATTATTTTACATTTTAAATGCTTGATCTCTTGTAAATACCTGCTTAGAGCAAAGAAATGTAGCTACTACAAGCAATAAACATGAAGATTTCAGGAAAGAAATTGGGTAAATAGATTTGGAAAGGTCAGCTGTTAGAACACTAAGCAAAATGCAATTTTCCTACCCTGTTCAGTCTTTTGTTATGCTGTAAGACCAATGGCATTTAGTTTGCCAATTCTCTTGCTGGGTTGTTTGTGATGATTCTCGTAGCACCTTTGTCTTCTAGTCCCAGTTACTTTCTATCCCATTGCCTTTGTATAGGAATAAATGTGTTTTCACGCAGAATCTAGCTCCAAATGTACTCAACTCAGCCAGGTACATCTCAGATAATGAGTATCAGATTTGAGTACTTGCAACAATTATAATCAGATTAAATATATATGAATTACGATTATTATTAATATTCTAAATTGGCTTTCAGTATTCCACTGTGAGATTGTATGAGGTGATAGGTTTGCTAACTTTGGTATGAAATAGTAGCCTTGAAAAATGGGCAACATTTGGTGATTTGGGTGTAATAGAGTCCTTTTTCAAAAAATCCAAATATGCCTTCTCAAGGCAGTTTAATCTTGGATCAGTCAATTTGCCATCATCCTGTGGGGAATAACTTTGGTGCTCAAGTCACATTTTCTAGAAACTCCTCTTCCTGTTGATACATAGATATTACTGAGAGACTTTTCTCTAGGTAGTTAGTTTTCAGTTGTAACTAAAGCGACAATGGGTGTGACAGCTATATTTCACAACAGGAACAGAAAAATAGAGAAAACAAAGTTGGAGAGAAGCAGAATAGAGAAAAGGGGAGGGAAGGATGGGGAGGGAAGGAAAAGAATAAGAAAAAAAAGAGGAGGAGAAAGAGAAGGAGGCGGAAAGAGAGAAAGAGGAGAAAAGAAACAGCAGTAATGACGACAAATAAGAAATGGCCAAAGCACACAAGGCAAGTGTCGGTTCCTGTCTCTGTTACGTCAGTCTAAAATGATAGTTGTAAAGTAGTAATGTATTGTTTAAATAGAGCCCATAGAGACATTTGGCTTGATCTACATAGTTTTTAAAAATTAACTTCTAATTGAGAGATTTTATGTAAAAAATTCCATATTCCTAACTTTTAAAGATAAGCATAAGATTCGATGATCTTTGACCCTTTGACCCCTTGACATTTCCTAATGGCAGCAATGGCTGTAGCCTGAACAGAGGTGTCTCCTTTAGACAGAACATGAACTCTGTCCACTTAATCACAGTCACCACCACGTCCTATTATTTCCTTCCCTCTGCTTCACTGGCTTATGATGCCTGCTGCTGTCTTTGGGTTTTGAGTTAGACTTTTGCAGGAACCTCTTCTGTGATCTAATCACCTTTAAATATTTATTCTCTTTAGTCTGCTTGGCACATATAGGTGCCAATGACTAATTGTTATTAACGAATAAAGATATTGTTGGAAACAGGCCTACTCCTAATATCTGAGGGAACTGGAGCAAGAATACAGATATTTAAAAATAATAAAACAAGTTAACAAACTGTTAAGTAAAATCCATTCTATCCTTCTACTGTGGCAAATATATCTTCATAATAACAAATCAAGAATATCTTTAAAGCTATAGCTTTAATAGAATTAAATCTAGCAAAATGCCAAAGATGACTGAATTCAATGGGCTATTGATGTTTGAAGGACTAGTAAAATAAAGATCTACATAATTTGAAAATGATTTTATATTTATCCAATGTATGTTTCTTGACCAAAACAAAAGCTTATGTTGCTATAATCAAGATTTGCAAATAACTTGTGGCCTGTTCTCAGAAATGCCATTTTTTTGAGTTATTGTGGTTCTCAGATAGTTTTTTATTAATTTCATTTCAGGGAAACTTCATTCACCTAAAACAATAGCAACTGGAATTATTAAAAAGATTCTTACAGCAATATTTCAATTTGAAAATAATCATCAATTTTACACATGATATCAAAGTCATAAGTTTACATATCATGTTCAAACATTGTAACAGGACTGAATATGGAAAAAATGACCATGGAAAATATTATGAAATACTTTAATTTTATTATTCCTTAATTTTCTCCCTATCCAAAAGTAATTGTAGGTCCACACAGTAATATATGGAATTGCTATCATACTTCATACGTGTATGTATGTCTTTAGATACATGTATGTGCATGTGTGTGTGTGTGTGTGTGTGTGTGTGTGTGTGTATTTGAACCATGCAGGTTAATCTATTCAAAAAGGGACAATTTTATATGCCAGTTTTATATGATTTAGCCTGATATGTATTTGTTATATGAATGCATCATATTGTAAAATATTCCTTAGCTGACAATACCTCACTAATCTGCAATTGTCTCTAGAACTACACATTGGAAAGAAGAGAGACAAAGTGGGTGCTCAGCACTATGGGAGACTGTTATGCAGGAGTCGTGCATTCAAGCTATCTGACATGAAGGATTGACACGTTAGCTAATTTGTCTTTTCTTCTACCCAAGCTCTTCTGTCATTCAAATCCTGTACTCTGGAGTAGGATCTGTGGAAAAACACACAAACTACCAGGGCTTTGGGGCACACTTTTCGAGAATGGAAGGCAAGACATGTGTTGCCCTGAGGCTGAAGCAGTGTTGGAGGCAGAAGTGAATATTTAACTGTTGGTCACACTCAGTCAGTGCTGAGCATTGGGTCCCAAAAGATCCATGTGTCACCAAGTGCTGGCTAACAGTCCTTTAAAGTATGGCCTAGCACACAGCCCCCTCTTAGCCTGAGTTGAAGGGTGACACTGGCTGTCAAATTCATACTCCTGAAGTGTGCTTCCACTCATACCATGATCCCACTCATAAGTGTTCACCAGTGCACAGAATACAGTCAAGCATGACGTCACAGGCACTACATGATCAGACCACAACTCAACCTGCAGGCCTTGACCCCTATATTTGGCCGTTAACAGTCTCCTCAAAGGCAAAATTGCAATTAAAACACTAAATTCTAGCTGCCATCCACTATATGGAATTATTTCTTACCATCCTTAAAAGTTTGAAAAATTGTTTACAGTAGAATTTGAAACTTAGAAATACTAAGAAATTAGATGTTAAGCAAGTTTTTCAAAATTCCCACCCAGATCTGGCTCCAAATATTATCATTTTCCACCAAAGCAGGCTTTCCTCAAAAACCCAGAGGTGGCTTTTCCTTTCTGCACAGTCCCTTCTTGCCTTCCATTTAAAATGTGCTCAATTAGTGTTTGTAGCCTGAATACACTTAAATTTTTACAGAATCCCAATGGAGTAGATGTCCAACACCATGATATGTTTCCTTTAGGCAGTATTTTTCCTTTGGAAGAATGGCTTAATTTACCAAAGAGGAGTTGCCTTCACCCAGCACATTCCCCACAAAGCCCACATTGAATTTGTACTTGGGGTTTTCTGCTCTTGTTATCACGGGTTAGACTGGCTATTGGCCCAATGAGGTAATGATTTCTATTTAGAGCTCTTTGAGATTCTGAATAGTCTTTAACATTATTTATTCCAGAGTGTGACAGTGAATTCTTAGCATCAGAGTTATTCCCTTGGCTATCTTGATAAAGCTAAGAATAGAACAATTGAAAAAAAATTTTAAATTGCATCTATATGAGAGATTTTGTTATTCAATATTTTACCTAATTATAGACTGTGTATATGAGTGGGATACCATTTGGCAACTTTAAACAATAAACAATAATTTCAAGTACTGTAACCAATAACAACAATACAAGTGAATAGGGGCTGGATGACAGGGAATGCAGAAGACATACACCTACAGAACTTATTGTACATTTACATAACTTTACTATTTGGCTGCTTTACCAATATAACTTTATTATTCCACTGCCTCATCAACTTGATTTCACTATTCCAGGGTACTCTTGCCCATGAAGATAAGAGTTGCAAATACATTTATTATTTGTTTTAGAAACTTCCCCTAAGTCCATTTAAATGAACATCAAATGACTAACTCTTGAGTAGATGGCATCAAACCACTGTTTATAGCCCAAGACTCTTTGAACCCTTTACCTCAAATTTTTACCTTACTGTATCCATGGATCATAAATCATCACATCATGATCCTTAATCCTAATCACGTTCCCCTCCTTTTGAGTGATCCACCTTAAACCAGACTCCACAATCTCATAAATATCCCAACTTTGCCATCCTCACCCTAAGAAGATATTAGGACTTTGGTCGTAGTCTCCCCTATCAGGGAGGAATAAACTCAACTTTGTTTTACCGATTGGCTGTTTTGATGCTATGTTGGGGGAGACAGCATTTGACAAAAAAATGGCTCAATACTGATAATTGGTAAACCTTGGTGATAAGCATATGGAGTTTACTAGTCTTTCTACTTTTGTATATTTTGGAAAAGTAAAAATAAAATAAAATATAAAATAAAATAAAATAAAATAAAATAAACAAGCTAAAATCCTTGAATTAAATTGTAGCTTGGCTGTAGACCAAGGAAGGGAGCTGCTGAGTGACTGATGACAGTGGAAGACAAGGTGATAAGCAGACTGGAAAGTGTAGCCCTAGTATTAGAACTCTGCAGCCCTGTGACATGGTCTCCCTCAATTTGAAGAGTGTGAATATAAAATTCCCAACCCAGTCCTTGATAATACACAGCACAACAAGGTAACCCTACCCATTCATGAATGGTACAAGGCAGATCCCAGCTGTAATACTATTCTTATGAGCACATCGATCAGTGGTGTGTTTGCTCCAGAGCTTGGATAGTGTGAAGTGAACCGTCCTTCACTATGTCATTTCTCAAGATGGTAGGAAGAAGGTGGATAACAAGTGGGTAAGGGGATTGTTAGGGTGTGAAATAGCACAGGAGCCAGACAGTTGGGAGAATCTCAGGCCTTGATTGGAAATCAGATACCCCTGTTGCTTCTCAGTAGCTACACATAATTTGATAATTTGCCTGTCATTTCTTTCCTCACTTCCTTTGGTACCTCTTATTTATTTTTCTCCATCTAATCCTCCTCTGTGACTCCGGTAGCCTCCAAACACTTCCCTTCCACAACATCTACTTCCAGACTTCAGTGATTATAATGGTGGCGGCGGTGCAGGAGGGTGGGAGTGGGGGCTGTGAGACATCATCTTAGTCCCTTCAGCTTTCTCCCATAAGCATAACTTCATGGTGGAGTCATAACCAGACTAGCCCACAGAAGCCAATTTACCCATATAGTAGTATTATAATACCATATATTCAAATTCTGAACTCCAGCCAGTCCTTTACCACTTCCATTAAGTCATTTATATGTTGATGTGGTCATTGTCTAAGTAGGGTTTTAATTTCAAAGGTTTTGTCCCTCTCTATACACATTTTTTCTTTTCCTTCTCCCTCTTTTCTCTTTCTTCCCTTCCTTCCTCTGCTGCTGCCTCCTTCTTCCCTCCCTTCCTTTCTCTCTTTCCCTTCCTTCCTTCCTTCTTACCTTCTTTCCCTTTCCTTCCTTCTCTTCCCATCCCATCCCTTCCCTTCCATTCCTATAAAAATGCATCATGCAACTTTATTTTTACATTCTCCAAGAATCACCAAATTTTAAAGCCTGCAAAGCCAGTAAAACCCATCAAATTTATCTGCCTTATAATTTAGGACACTGAGGTCCTGAAAAGTTTAGCTATTTACTGTGCAGTAAATGATAGAATTGAAGCAGCTTCTAGGCCCCAGAACTCCCTGTTTGTACTTTTTGCCATGTTATGTTACTCTCTGGGCATTTAAGCTTTTAGCATTTTAGTTATTAGATGAAAAGTATCTCTAGTGGGTGATACATTTTTTAAAATTTATCTTTCTTTGTAAGCTGATTCTGGATATTCTATGTTTGTTCACTAGGTTGACCATATCTAATCATTTTTGTGGCATAATCCATGTCCTATTAGTTCTAGGACTCAATATTTACTATTTTAGTTGAAAGTCACAACATTACCCATGAATTTTTAATGAGTTTTTGAGGACCATTAAGAAGTTAGTTGGGTTTTTTTGCGAAGTCAAGCCCAAAGACAACAGATCCAGCAGTGATCTGAGTTGAATCCTGTGCTGAGGGATAGATACCAAATATAGAAACACAGCAGCCTTGACTGCTCTAGAGCCCAGGGGAATGTGGCTCTCTCTATATATGCATAAACCACCTATATATGACAAGCAGCTCATGGAAGACAGAGCTTAGGTCACTGTCTCAAGGAAATGATAAAGGCAAATTTTATTTTATAATAATATGCATTTAGTATTTAGAAATAGTTGTGGAGTGAGACATTATGTTTTTAGAACTATAAATACATCTACTGTTTTCAGTACCAGTAAACAGTATTCCTGCCCAACCGTAGCAAAGTAGGACTTTGAGTTATTTTTCCAGTATGACTGGTAGCTGATACAATTTACTAAATTTCATGAGCCCAAATTTATGAGCCCACTAGGGAGAGAGCTGGGAAGAGGAGAGAGGAAAGGAGAAAGGAACAGGGCAAAGAGAAAAGGGAAGATTTTTCTGATAAGATTTTTCTGTATTACTACTGAGAAAAATAAAGGTAAATTGCTTCATATTTGGATTTTATCCAGCTTTTATCCAGCTCGCCAATACTGGCTTTATTAGCAACATGCTTTGAACTACGAGTTCTTAATCTTTTTTTTTTTTTTCTCCTCCAAGCCATACAAGATGGATGATGGCTGGGTTGTGGAATTTTCCCATGAGTGTGCCAGAGTTATGATCAGTTCCCAGTGGCAAAGCTGCAAGAAGCCTCACTTCATTTCCAATGAAGAATGAAGTTAGAAATGCATGTAAGAGAGTGATGTTGTAGCAAAAAACTTGGATCAGCTCTAATTTATTATTTAGAAATTGAATTATTCACAAATGTCAATATTAGAAAAATGACTTGCAAGTTGCAACATACCTCACAGTTAATCACATCATTCCAGGGTGTTGAAACAACACTGTCGAGGACTGTGGCTTGAATTAGTTAAATTAAGCAACTACACTTTTTGTTCCTTGAAGATGCCAGAAATCTCACCTCTCTTCTTAATAGCTGTATCTTCCTTTTCTCTCTCTTTATATATACCCATAAATTACAGATTATCCATAAAGTACAGATTATCCATAAAGTATAGATTCATTGAGATGAAAATTATAACTATCTGATGTCATGACTCTAGGGATAATTATTCCTAGATTCATAGATGCATTTAGTACGAATGTCTGTGGCAGATTAAAAATGGCTAAAAATTCTTTGACACTCCACCTATTAAGAGGTGTGTATTATTCTGCCCTTGTATCTGCATTAACTTGTATCTGCCTTTGACCAATAGAGTACGGCAAAAGTGATATTATGCCATTTAGGCCAAACCTTTAAGTGGACCAGCAGCTTCTGCCATTGTTTTTTTTTTTTTTTAAGTTTATGTATGTATTCTGAGAGAGAGAGAGAGAGAGAGAGAGAAAGAGAGACGCAGGGAAAGGGCAGCGAGAATCCCAAGGAAGCTCCATGCTGATAGCCTAATGTGGGGCTCGACCCATGAACTATGAGATCATGACCTGAGCTGAAATGAAGAGTCTGATGCTTACATGCCTGAGTCATGTACTGTCATGGTCTTTTGGATGTCACCTGCCATGTAAGAAGATGGATTGCCCTGAGACTGCTGTGCTGTGAGAAGTTCAAGCCACATGAGACCCTGAAGGATAAGATGCCTTGTGGAGAAAGATGTCAAGAAGCATTGGGTTATTGGCTATGTGAACGAAGAAGCCATTTTGGAAGGCGGTCCTCCAGCCCCACTTGCTTCAGCCTGACAACATATGGATCACAGATGAACTGCCCATAAGAACTCTTGTGATATTCCTGACTCTCAAAATCAAGAGCAAAATGAAATGGCTGCTTTAAGTCATTAAAGTAATAGATAACCCCAAAAATGCCCATGGATTGAGAATTTTAAAGAGATCCAGAATATCATTGTGAATAAAGGTATTTATGAAAGATGATTACTGGCTGAAATGTGGGCAGGTTTACATGGGCCAAAGCTCATAGACCATGTATAAAGAAAGTATACTGTCAAGACTTAAAAACAAGAAAGTAGTCAAATGTAACCACAGGAGGAGAAAGAAAAACTTGAAACCTTTTTGAAGGTGTAGAGGGAATAAAGGAGAGAAAAATACCCTTTCTGCTTCATAGAGCAAAGAAGATATTCATTGCTGAGTAAGGTCCAGATATCTTGGATATGTTTTGCTTATGCGTACCCAAATAAGAATGAGGTTGTCCTTCCCAACTGGATGACTCCTTAAATTGCTCTCTTTGTCTGACCAGATCTTCAGTTATACCAGTTTTCTGGAAGGAGAGTGCCAAAGAGGATAAAAATGTCATTCCCACTTTGAAGTCATTGGTACCTTCCAGCTATTACCTGGTAATTCTGGGGCCCTCACTGTACTGTCTCTCATCCTAGCAGCAGCCCAAAATTTGGCCCAAGCACTTTTTCTCATTTCTTCTTTTCCTACCCTCCTTTCCTAAAGTAAAACAATTTCAAATATTCTAAGTTTTAATATATTAAATAATTATTTAATACACCTTCCCTGATTTATATAATTTTTAAAAATCATGTGTTGAATAAAAGTAAGTCTAGGGAGGAAGGGAAGATGGCGGCGTAGGAGGACGCTGGGCTCACCGTGGGTCCTGCTGATCACTTAGATTCCACCTTCACCTGCCTAAATAACCCAGAAAACCACCAGAAGACTAGCAGAATGAGTCTCCGGAGCCAAGCACAGACGAGAGGCCCACGGAAGAGGGTAGGAAGGGCGGCGAGGCGGTGTGCGCTCCACGACTGGCAGGAGGGAGCTGGGGCAGAGGGTCAGCCTGCCAGACAAGCAGAGCCCCCGAGTCTGGCTTGCAAAAGCGGAGCGGCCGGACTGAGTGTGTTCCGACGGCAAGCAGACTTAGCATCTGGGAGGTCATAAGTTAACAGCTCTGCTCGGAAAGCGGGAAGGCTGGAGGACAAAGGGAGGGAGAGTTGCTGAGCCCCTGGACGACAGAACTCAGTTTGTTGGGGAACAAAGGCGCTCATCAGCACCATCTCCCTCGCCCATCCCCCAGCCAAAATGCCAGAGGGAACCAGTTCCTGCCAGGGAACTTGCTTGCACTGCGCAAACACCCAACGCTGTACTTCTGCAGATCCACACCTACAGCGGCGGGTCTGACTCACTCCCGCTGCCACAGGGCCCCTCCTGAAGTGGATCACCTAAGGAGAAGTGAGCTGAGCCTGCCCCTACTGCCCCCGTGCACCTTGCCTACCCACCCTGCTAATAGGCCAGATCCCCAGCACCACAAGCCTGGCAGTGTGCAAGTAGCCCAGATGGGCCACGCCACCCCACAATGAATCCCGCCCCTAGGAGAGGGAAAGAGAAGGCACACACCAGTCTGACTGTGGCCCCATCAGTGGGCTGGGGGCAGACATTAGGTCTGACTGCGGCTCCTCCCACCAACTCCAGTTATACACCACAGCACAGGGGAAGTGCCCTGCAGGTCCTCACCACTCCAGG
The DNA here is from genome assembly GCF_018350175.1 of Felis catus. Lineage (NCBI taxonomy): Eukaryota > Metazoa > Chordata > Mammalia > Carnivora > Felidae > Felis > Felis catus. The sequence goes on along the minus strand of NC_058378.1, from coordinate 21,234,881 downwards.
GACTATCCAAAATGACCAAACGGAAGAATTCCCCTCAAAAGAATCTCCAGGAAATAACAACAGCCAATGAACTGATCAAAAAGGATTTAAATAATATAACAGAAAGTGAATTTAGAATAATAGTCATAAAATTAATCGCTGGGCTTGAAAAGAGTATAGAGGACAGCAGAGAATCTCTTGCTACAGAGATCAAGGGACTCAGGCAGGAGGAGCTGAAAAACGCTTTAAACGAAATGCAAAATAAAAGGGAAACGATGACGGCTTGGATTGAAGAGGCAGAGGAGAGAATAGGTGAACTAGAAGATAAAGTTATGGAAAAAGAGGAAGCTGAGAAAAAGAGAGATAAAAAAATCCAGGAGTATGAAGGGAAAATTAGAGAACTAAGTGATACACTAAAAAGATAATATATGCATAAATGGTATCCCAGAGGAGGAAGAGAGAGGGAAAGGTGCTGAAGGTGTACTTGAAGAAATAATAGTTGAGAACTTCTCTGAACTGGGGAAGGAAAAAGGCATTGAAATCCAAGAGGCACAGAGAACTCCCTTCAGACGTAACTTGAATCGATCTTCTGCATGACATATCATAGTGAAACTGGCAAAATACAAGGATAAAGAGAAAATTCTGAAAGCAGCAAGGGATAAACGTGCCCTAACATATAAAGGGAGACCTATAAGACTCGTGACTGATCTCTCTTTTGAAACTTGGCAGGCCAGAAGGGATTGGCACGAGATCTTCAATGTGATGAACAGGAAAAATATGCAGCCGAGAATCCTTTATCCAGCAGGTCTGTCATTTAGAATAGAAGGAGAGATAAAGGTCTTCCCAAATAAACAAAAACTGAAGGAATTTGTCACCACTAAACCAGCCCTGCAAGAGATCCTAAGGGGGATCCTGTGAGACAAAGTACCAGAGACATCGCTACAAACATAAAACATACAGACATCACAATGACTCTAAACCCGTATCTTTCTATAATAACACTGAATGTAAATGGATTAAATGCGCCCACCAAAAGACATAGGGTATCAGAATGGATAAAAAAACAAGACCCATCTATTTGCTGTCTACAAAAGACTCATTTTAGACCTGAGGACACCTTTAGATTGAGAGTGAGGGGATGGAGAACTATTTATCATGCGACTGGAAGCCAAAAGAAAGCTGGAGTAGCCATACTTATATCAGACAAACTAGACTTTAAATTAAAGGCTGTAACAAGAGATGAAGAAGGGCATTGTATAATAATTACAGGGTCTATCCATCAGGAATAGCTAACAATTATAAATGTCTATGCGCTGAATACAGGAACCCCCAAATATAGAAAACAATTACTCATAAACATAAGCAACCTTATTGATAAGAATGTGGTAATTTCAGGGGACTTTAACACCCCACTTACAGAAATGGATAGATCATCTAGACACACGGTCAATAAAGAAACAAGGGCCCTGAATGAGACATTGGATCACATGGACTTGACAGATATATTTAGAACTCTGCATCCCAAAGCAACACAATATACTTCCCTCTCGAGTGCACATGGAACATTCTCCAAGATAGATCATATACTGGGTCACAAAACAGCCCTTCATAAGTTTACAAGAATTGAAATTATACCATGCATACTTTCAGACCACAATGCTATGAAGCTTGAAATCAACCACAGGAAAAAGTCTGGAAAACCTCCAAAAGCATGGAGGTTGAAGAACACCCTACTAAAGAATGAGTGGGTCAACCAGGCAATTAGAGAAGAAATTAAAAAATATATGGAAACAAATGAAAATGAAAATACAACAATCCAAATGCTTTGGGACGCAGCGAAGGCAGTCCTGATAGGAAAATACATTGCAATCCAGGCCTATCTCAAGAAACAAGAAAAATCCCAAATACAAAATCTAACAGCACACCTAAAGGAAATAGAAGCAGAACAGCAAAAGCAGCCTATCCCAGCAGAAGAAGAGAAATAATAAAGATCAGAGCAGAAATAAACAATATAGAATCTAAAAAAACTGTAGAGCAGATCAACGAAACCAAGAGTTGGTTTTTTGACAAAATAAACAAAATTGACAAACCTCTAGCCAGGCTTCTCAAAAAGAAAAGGGAGATGACCCAAATAGATAAAATCATGAATGAAAATGGAATTATTACAACCAATCCCTCAGAGATACAAACAGTTATCAGGGAATACTATGAAAAATTATATGCCAACAAATCGGACAACTTGGAAGAAATGGACAAATTCCTAAGCACCCACACTCTTCCAAAACTCAATCAGGAGGAAACAGAAAGTTTGAACAGACCCATAACCAACGAAGAAATTGAATCCGTTATCAAAAATCTCCCAACAAACAAGAGTCCAGGACCAGATGGCTTCCCAGGGGAGTTCTACCAGACGTTTAAAGCAGAGATAATACCTATCCTTCTCAAGCAATTCCAAGAAATAGAAAGGGAAGGAAAACTTCCAGACTCCTTCTATGAAGCCAGTATTACTTTGATTCCTAAACCAGACAGAGACCCAGTAAAAAAAGAGAACTACAGGCCAATATCCCTGATGAATATGGATGCAAAAATTCTCAATAAGATACTAGCAAATCGAATTCAATGGCATATAAAAAGAATGATTCACCATGATCAAGTGGGATTCATTCCTGGGATGCAGGGCTGGCTCAACATTCGCAAATCAATCAACGTGATACATCACATTAACAAAAAAAAGAGAAGAACCATATGATCCTGTCAATCGATGCAGAAAAGGCCTTTGACAAAATCCAGCACCCTTTCTTAATAAAAACCCTTGAGAAAGTCGGGATAGAAGGAACATACTTAAACATCATAAAAGCCATTTATGAAAAGCCTACAGCTAACATCATCCTCAATGGGGAAAAACTGAGAGCTTTTTCCCTGAGATCAGGAACATGACAGGGATGCCCACTCTCACCGCTGCTGTTTAACATAGTGTTGGAAGTGCTAGCATCAGCAATCAGACAACAAAAGGAAATCAAAGGCATCAAAATTGGCAAAGATGAAGTCAAGCTTTCGGTTTTTGCAGATGACATGATATTATACATGGAAAATCCAATAGACTCCACCAAAAGTCTGCTAGAACTGATACATGAATTCAGCAAAGTTGCAGGATACAAAATCAATGTACAGAAATCAGTTGCATTCTTATACACTAACAATGAAGCAACAGAAAGACAAATAAAGAAACTGATCCCATTCACAATTGCACCAAGAAGTCTAAAATACCTAGGAATACATCTAGCCAAAGATGTAAAAGATCTGTATGCTGAAAACTATAGAAAGCTTATGAAGGTAATTGAAGAAGATATAAAGAAATGGAAAGACATTCCCTGCTCATGGATTGGAAGAATAAATATTGTCAAAATGTCAATACTACCCAAAGATATCTACACATACAATGCAATCCCAATCAAAATTTCACCAGCATTCTTCTTGAAACTAGAACAAGCAATCCTAAAATTCATATGGAACCACAAAAGGCCCTGAATAGCCAAAATAATTTTGAAGAAGACCAAAGCAGGAGGCATCACAATCCCAGACTTTAGCCTCTACTACAAAGCTGTAATCATCAAGACAGCATGGTCTTGGCACAAAAACAGACACATAGACCAATGGAATAGAATAGAAACCCCAGAACTAGACCCACAAACGTTTGGCCAACTCATCTTTGACAAAGCAGGGAAGAACATCCAATGGAAAAAAGACAGCCTCTTAACAAATGGTGCTGGGAGAACTGGACAGCAACATGCAGAAGAATGAAACTAGACCACTTTCTCACACCATTCACAAAAATAAACTCAAAATGGATAAAGGACCTGAATGTGAGACAGGAAACTATCAAAACACTAGAGGAGAAAGCAGAAAAAGACCTCTCTGACCTCAGCCGTAGCAATCTCTTACTCGACACATCCCCAAAGGCAAGGGAATTAAAAGCAAAAATGAACTACTGGGACCTTATGAAGATAAAAAGCTTCTGCACAGCAAAGGAAACAACCAACAAAACTAAAAGGCAACCAACGGAATGGAAAAAGATATTTGCAAATGACATATCGGACAAAGGGCTAGTATCCAAAATCTATAAAGAGCTCACCAAACTCCACACCCGAAAAACAAATAACCCAGTGAAGAAATGGGCAGAAAACATGAATAGACACTTCTCTAAAGAAGACATCCGGATGGCCAACAGGCACATGAAAAGATGTTCAACGTCACTCCTTATCAGGGAAATACAAATCAAAACCATACTCAGATATCACCTCATGCCAGTCAGAGTGGCCAAAACGAACAAATTAGGAGACTATAGATGCTGGAGAGGATGTGGAGAAACGGGAACCCTCTTGCACTTTTGGTGGGAATGCAAATTGGTTCTGCCACTCTGGAAAACAGTGTGGAGGTTCCTCAGAAAATTAAAAATAGACCTACCCTATGACCCAGCAATAGCACTGCTAGGAATTTACCCAAGGGATACAGGAGTACTGATGCATAGGGGCACTTGTACCCCAATGTTTATAGAGGCACTCTCAACAAAGCCAAATGATGGAAAGAGCCTAAACGTCCATCAACTGATGAATGGATAAAGAGATTGTGGTTTATATACACAATGGAGTACTACGTGGCAATGAGAAAGAATGAAATATGGCCCTTTGTAGCAACGTGGATGGAACTGGAGAGTGTGATGCTAAGTGAAATAAGCCATACAGAGAAAGACAGATACCATATGGTTTCACTCTTATGTGGATCCTGAGAAACTTAACAGAAACCCATGGGGGAGGGGAAGGAAAAAAAAAAGAGGTTAGAGTGGGAGAAAGCCAAAGCATAAGAGACTCTTAAAAATTGAGAACAAACTGAGGGTTGATGGGGGGTGGGAGGGAGGGGAGGGTGGGTGATGGGTATTGAGGAGAGCACCTTTTGGGATGAGCACTGGGTGTTGTATGGAAACCAATTTGGCAATAAATTTCATATATTGAAAAAAAAAGTAAGTCTGTTGTTTTTTTTAAGTTTATAAGGACTGTATCCACAGAGTACTGATTATATGAAACTGGAAGGGATAACCAACATAAGTTTCGCTAAAATGTATATTCTAGAAGACTTGAAAAGTTGTATTTAATAGCATGAAATGTCAGATCAAACAATACAGAATTTCATGGTAATATATGCAAAGCTGGAACATGGTTCAACAAACTAATTGCTCTTCTAGATAGCACAGTTGCGAATCAGGAATAGCAGTTGACTCCAAGAATCTGAGGCTCTGGTGTGATTCCACCACTCAGACCACTCAAAATGATCTTGGGCCACATGCGAAGAGTATAATGGTAGGAAGAAGGAGATGCAGACTCAATTTCACCACTCACTCGGAAAACTGTACCTGGATTAAGATGGCCAGTGTAGTCACTGCACTTTCAGAGGACATTATCACAGTTTATGTTGAGCTACACAATGAAGAGTGATGGTGAAGGGATTCTAAATCATGCCAAGTGAGAATCTACTGAAGGAAGAGATTCCCTGGTCCCTGACCAGGGGACCAGAAGATAGAGCAGATTAACTTTGAAGCATTTAGCCACTGATGAAAGTAATAACAAGCAAGGGGGCATTCTCCCCCCCCCCCCCCGCCAAGAATTAGAGGAGTCCAATAAAGGACTTTGTGAGGTGTGAATTTCTCATCCCGGAGGGTTTCAAACAAGAGTTGGGGATTGTCCTTGCAGAAGTTTGGTAATTAAAAAACAATTAGACCAGATAACTTCTGAGACTCCTAAGAATCACATCAACCAGAAGGATGTATTTGGTTATCCGAAAATTAATTCAAGGTAAGGTATTAATAATGAAATGTGTTTTTTTTCCTCCAAAGTTATGTTATAATGGGGTGTTCTAGGTCAATAATTTGACTACCATGCCCTTTTCCATAGAAAATAGTCAATCCCAGTGCTCTTTTTGGCTGGACTGGGACCACAGCTTAGAAACAATGTTCTGGGCAGCCAGTACCATCAGCCTTGTTGGCATAATGGCACGAAATCTTTTTGTTAACCTGTAAGGCAAAGGAAGGAATGTCCAGTACAGGAAAGCCTCATTACCTGAAGATAACTTGCCTTGGAAAAAGTCTAGTTACAATGAATCACTTAAAACAGAAACTAGTACTTCAAAGTAGATAGAAAAAGTAAGGGAGTGAATAGAGATTTGTCTTTAAAAATGATGCTGAATATTCACTAATTCATTTCATTCCACAAATATTTACTGTGTAGCTACCACGGTAGACACCCTTTTTGGCCCTGAGGATAGAGTAGTGAATTAGACCCCCAAATCTTTGTCCTCAGAGAGTCACCATTTTAGTAGGGGAGATAGATAATTATAACACAAATAAACCATTACAACACAAATAAACAATAAAAAATAAACAAAGTATAACACAAATAAACAATATCAGGTGGTGATAGGTCCTATGAAGAAAATAAAGCAGAATAAAGTGATGGAAGCTACTAATTTAGGGAAGGTGATCAGGGAAGCTTCCCAGAACAAGCACATTTTAGCAGGTCTGGGGTGTTCCTAGCATAGGAAATAGCAACTGCAAACGTTCTAGGGTAGGATCAAGTTCACTTGTTGTAATAACAGCAGGGAGGCCAAAGTGGTTGGAGATAATTTCAGAGCTGTCTCCAGGGCCAGAGTGCATAGGGTAAGTCATGGTAAGCAATAAAGAAATTATGAAAATATTCTTAAGTTATATTATGGATATAATTGTAATACTGAGCTAATTCCTAGAAACAATAAAGAATAAATCATGCCTATTGAAGGAGTTATATATACTTTTTTTCTTAAAAATGTTAACAGTTCAAAAGGATAACCTTTACCTCACATTTGATTCTCATTGTACAATTATAAAAGATAACATTTACAAAATTAAGAACTTCATAAATTTTTCCAAGGGCCACTCTCAGTCCTTTGATATTAAACTCATTCCCTTTGGAACTGACATGTCACCATCTCTGTCAATTTTATATTTTTTGGTCATTACTGCGAAAATGTCATTTAAATGCAGTTCAAGACATTCTCTGACATCACTTCCACTGACTTCATGAGATCTTGGAATTTCACTTGGAATCAGTTTACAGTGTATCTGTGTTGTGGACTTGCTATACACTAGCATTAATTAGGGAGAGTTGTTTGAATGAAGACCAAGATCATAACCAGTTGGCCAGCAGTTTATATTTCTTCTGTCATGGCTTTGCTTGTCTGGGCATCTTTGAATCTTCAGAAGATCAGATGTTGATCACTCAGATAATGAGGGCTGTCTAATCATGGCCTCAGATATTGGAGTTGATAAGAAAAAGGATTAGTGGACAGTGAGTCAAGAGAGTTTTCTTTATGGAAAATTATCTTTTCAGGCAAGAGTTTTCTCTTTCCACAGGGAAGCTTGATCATTCCCAAGGGTCCTGACAGGAAACTACAAGTCACAGAGTCCAGGCCAGTAGAGTAGGCAACTTTGTTGACTTCCTGGCATTGTAAAGATTCTGGCTCCCTGCCACAGTGTCTTGCAGAAAGTGATTTCACAGAATTTCATGTTTCTCCAGGGATGTGCAAGTATTTTAAATCAAAAGCCATTATGGATGGAGCTCGTTTCATTTTAAGAGCAGCCCATCTACATTTAGTAAAGTTTTCATTTTTATTGTTCTTAAAAAAAAAAAAAACTATTAAAGGGGCACCTGGGTGGCTCAGTTGGTTGAGTGTCTGACTTCAACTCAGGTCATGATCTCACAGCTCTGAGCTTGAGCCCTGCATCAGGCTTTGTGCTGACAGCTGGGAGCCTGGAGTCTCCTTCGGATTCTGTGCCTCCCTCTCTCTCTGCCCCAACCCACTCGCATTCTGTCTCTGTCTCTTTCAAAAATAAATAAACATTAAAAAAATTTTTTTAAAACCCTATTAAACACTGTGCCACTATGGAAAATAGAAAGAAAATATCACCTGTAAATCTAACTACCCAGGCACAGCAGTTTGCCTATGTTCCAAGATTTAAGTTTATGTATTGTTATTTGTAATAACAATAATAATAATAATAATGAAACAGTATTTATTAGCCTTTTTCTGTTTTCAGTCATAGCTGACTACTACATCATTGCTTTTATATTTTGCATGTAGTCAAGCCAGTATGCTGGAATTAAGTACTTTTTCAATTATAAGGAAAAGACTATTATTAAAATCTGAAATTTAGATATCGGTTTTAAGAGCACTGATAAAAAAATAAAACGTTGAAACTTCTAATATGTAAATAAATTAGCCATTTTTAAGTCTAGCATCTTCAGTTCCCCATGTACTCCTTAAAAAATAAGGTTGTACATGTAATATATACACTGGATGTTACATATATGTATGCATATATACATACACATTTACTGTAAAACGACTTTGATGACAGGTGTTGTGTCTGTCTTGTTCACAGCTACAGAATAGTGACTGGTAGTATCATTTGTTCATTCATTTATTTGTTCACTGAATAATTATACCAGTTAATCTGTTTTGCAGTTTTTCCCTGATATACTCAGAAGTCCTTTTCTCAAAATTCTTAAACATTATGTTAATAGATAATATATTTAATAAAAAACTGTTGATTCCTCAATGAATTTGAAGAACATTGGTTAATGGGGCACCTGGGTGGCTCAGCTGGTTGAACATCCAACTTCAGCTCAGGTCATGATCTCATTGTTCATGAGTTCAAGCCTCACATTGGGCTCCGTGCTGACAGTGCAGAGCCTGCTTGGGATTCTCTCGCTCTTTCTCTCTCTCTCTGTCCCTCCCCTACTTGCTCTCTCTCGCTCTGTCTCTCTCTTGCTCTATCAAAATAAATAAAAACTTTTAAAAAACTTAAAAAAAAAGAAAAACATTGGTTAAAAAATGATGAAATATATATATTTTATTTTTTTGCAAACTGGTGGAGTCACTCGAAAACAGTATGGAGGTTCCTCAAAAAGTTAAAAATAGAACTACCCTATGATCCAGCAATTGCACTACTAGGTATTTACCTATAGAACACACAAATACTAATTCAAAGGGATATATTCACCCCAATGTTTATAGGACTATTACCTACAATAGCCAAATTATGGACACACCACAAGTGCCCATCAACTGACGAATGAATAAAGAAGATGTGGTAATAGATATACAATGCAATATTATTCAGCCATAAAAAAGAATGAAATCTTGACATTTGCAATGATGTGGATAGAGGTAGAGAGTATTAAGTGAAATAAGTGAATCAGATTTATTATACCATACAGTTTCACTCATATGTGGAATTTAAGAAACAAAACAAATGAGTAAAGGGAAAAAAAGACAAAGGCAAATCAAGAAACATGCTCTTAACTATAGAGAACGAACTGATGGTTACCACAGGGCAGTTTGGGAGGATGGGTTAAATAGGTGATGTGGATTAAGGACTGCACTTGTGATGAACACTGGGTGATGTATGGAATTGTTGAATCACTATATTGTACACCTGAAATTAATATAACACCATATGTTAACTAACTGGAATTTAAATAAAAACTTAAAAAAAAACCACAGGATAAAAAGTAATGAAAAAAAAAAAGAAATACTTTTTTTGCTGCCTAATGTGCATTGTGAATTTATAATACACAGTTGACCCTTGAACAATGTGTGGGTTAGGAGCACTGACCTCCACACAGCTGATAATCCACATACAATTTTTGACTTTCCAAAACTTTACTAATAGCCTACTGTTGATTGGAGGCCTTACTGATAAGATAGTCAATTAACATGTATTTTGTATGTTATATGTATTACATACTACATTTCTATAACAAAGCAAGCTAGAAAAAGAGTATGTTATTAAGAAAATCATAAGGAAGAGAAAATACATTTACAATACCGTATTGTATTTATTAAAAAAAAAACTGTATGGGGCACCTGGGTGGCTCAGTTGGTTGAGTGTCCGATGTCAGCTCAGGTCATGATCTCTCAGTTTGTGGGTTCGAGCCCCACATCGGGCTCTGTGCTGACAGCTCAGAGACTGGAGCCTGCTTCAGATTCTGTATCTCCCTCTCTCTCTGCCCCTCTCCCGCTCATGCTTGCTCTCTCTCTCTCTCTCTCTCAAAAATGAATAAACTTTAAAAAATTTTTAAAAATCTATACATAAGTGGACCCACACAGTTCAAACCCTTGTTGCTCAAGGGTCAGCTTGCACACCTTTTCAAAAACTTAATTTTGACGATGTAGCTCTCTTTTCCTTTTCTTGGATCATCTGGGAAACTGGAATTCCACTGAGGTCGCTTTGGGAAACACAGGTCTAGAAGTTACCTTTTTCCAGAATGCCAGTATTAGTTTTCTGCTTCTCTTTTTGAACTCATCTTAAACTGCTGTCTTGTCACACAGGGTCTCCAGAATAACCAGATGGTATATGATTATTCATCAGTATTGCTCTATTCCAAGTTGGATAATACAGAATATTAAAACAAAACAAAGCCCCAGATATTATAAAAATAACTTCTACACCTGACTTAAGGTAAGTTAGAAGAACTGATTCAGAAGTAAAAAAATGAGTGATTGATTTTCTTATATAGTCCACATAAGAGGATTTTATTTTTCCTGGGACATTTTTGTTTTTTTAACCATAATCAACTATATCAACAAATTGTTTTCATTGTGTAAGTGTACCACCTAAAATATAATTTTGGTACATTTTATTCATGACCTGATGAGATTTCTGATTTCTTTTTGAATTCATTATTGAATTCATTATTGAATTCATTATTGAATACTTGAACTTATTTTACACAATTGTTATTTTATGTTATTTGCAAAAGGCTCACATTATTTCATCTTGTCCAAGTCCTGTTTCAAAGTTGAAAAGCATAGAGTTTTCTCATTTCAAATGGATCACTGGGAATGCTAAAATGAGAAAAGTATGATCTTTCTCTGCATTTTAACGTTAAGAATAAGCACCATAGACAATGAGTAAAAGGGGTTTCTGAACACTGGCAACCTTTAAATCTTTAGGGCCAAGAATGTGGAATATAGAATTGCCTTCATTGGTCTCAATAGAATGGAAAGAATAGATCTCAGTTTGTGGCAACTAAATAATGAGTATATATATATATATATATATATATATATATATATGTATGTATATGTGTGTATATATATATACATATATGTATATGTATATATATATATATATATATATATATATATATATATATATATAATAGTTCATGTCTAACACTCCTGAACATAGCTCGTATGAGGCAGTAGGTGATTAAGGAACATATATATATTGTTTGAGATGAATATTTCTAAACTTCTTATAGTCTGTAGAATTCAGGTCTAAGACCATATTGGGCTTTTATTCAGCTACTTTTTCAAATATTTGAAGTGAGGAAAAGAAAATTGCAAAGGACCTTAATGAAACCTGTTTTTCTTGGAAAACTGAATTTTGATTTTTCAAAGTATAATAAAAGTTAAAAACATGACACTCATACAAGCATAGGCACACATCAGAAATCTATTAATTTATTAATAAAGGAACCTGTAAGAGTGTGGTGCCTTTGAAACCAAGAGTATTTGAATATTTACAGGCATGTAGAAGAATATTCTATATGATTGTTAGGTGAGATACAAAAGTGGTTAAAGTTGCACAATGCAATAATACCATAAACATTTAGGTTATCTTTTCCTCTGGACAGATTGGACAAAATGTACAACTTAACAGGAAACTCCAGCATCTGAGGTCTAACCAATAGTGAACAGCAACGGCACACACAAGTACATTTTCCTAGAGAATTAAGTAGTCCTTGGGTGGACCTGTAAAACAAAGTCTCAGTGTGATACTGAAAGGTAATGCTCTTCCCCCTTATTACCAAATTTTGGGTAATTTTTCTAATTAACCAAAAGTAAAAATTTGAGGTTTTTGTTGTGTTATAAATTAACTCATCGCCTGATATAGTTTGAACATACCATAAATACCATATTTAAAACATACCATCTCAGCTGCTTCTGCGAGTGGAGAGGTTAAAGGGGGGGGGGGTGGCTGGGGAATTTACTTAATTCAAAAATCAAAATAAGAATCTTTCACAGATGACTGTTCATTTCATATCAAGGTCAAGTTGGCAGGAGAAAAGAACAATGGAAAGAGGGCAGGACAAATATTCCCAGGGGAATGAAGCAAATGGAGGCCTGACAGCCTTCCCTTCCCCCAACAGGGCTGCCTTTATTTAAAAATGGATGGCATTTGTGGATTCCATCTCTCGCCCTTTGTAAGGGTGCTTGGGAGTGGCACTCAGACGGGCTACTCTGGGCACAGCACATCCCACCCCTTGCACGGCCCTCCAGTCCCCAGTACCGCCTGGAATAAATTCTCCACTGGCCCTGCGTGGGTTCATTCATAGCCCTGTCCTCAAGAAGCTGGGCGCTTCCTCTCTGAGACTGAAATGACAGTGCAGACCAAGCGGGTGTGATGCAGTGAGCCCTCCTTCAAATGCAGGGCAATAAAAAGCAACACACACACACACACACACACACACACACACACACACACACACACACAGCAAAAACAACAGCTATGTCCTCTTCTCCATCGTCGTTCCCTCCTGACGGATGAATTTCTGCGAGCCTCCATCCCTAGAGGGGGTAGCTCTGTAAAATTGGCAGGAGACGTCTGGAAGAAAGCAAGTCCCCCAGCGATTTCAGCACCTAGGCAGAAACGGCTGGGCTTTTCCACTGCCAGCCCCGGGGTGGCTGGCACCCAGAGGCCTGGACTAAACGAGGTGCGGGGCCGGCGAGGTTGAGGTCCGATAACTCTCCAGGCACTCTTTGCGCGGATCCTGGGGGGCCCGGGGCCCAGGGCCAGCTCCGCCACCGCGCCCCGCCCAGCTCTGTCCCCACAGCCTCGCGGGCTGCTGGGCTTTGTGGTTCGCCGGTGCGGCTGGGCCCCAGCTGGGGGTGTCGTTACGAGCATGTGCAGACAGCAGCCCAAGGTAGAGCGAGCGTGCCGGGCGAGCCCTGAGACTTGCCTTGCAATGCCATGTTTGTGTGTGTGCTCTAACTCCCGGAGAGCAATCAGGGAGACGGCTCCCCGGCCGGACTTGGCTGATGTTTTCTTGTTTCTGTTTCAGCCTTCAGGATAATTCCTTCAGCAGCACCGCTGTAACAGAGTAAGTGATTCTTGCTGTTAAAATAACACTTGCATGCCTTTCTCTGGAAGCAACTATCGTGAAGGTATCTTCCACCGTCCCCCGCCGCTTTTCGTATTAGATGCATTGTCTCTTGTAATCTGGGCTCTGAAGACCGGGAGAGGTGCTGACTGATGATGGGGCCCAGAAATCTTTACAGGTTGAAATCAGCCTTTTAGCAGCTATGGGGGGAGATATCATAACAAGCTAATTGCTTGCAGGAGCTCAGTGCTCTAAGATATGTATTCTTGGAGCACAAATTAAAAAAAAAATGTATTTGACATGTCAAAAGGAAGCTTTGTTTTATTTTGCCAACATTGGTGTCAGTTTTCACGGAGCATGCTGTATACATTTACAACAAATAGAAGATAGATGTGAAATGACTTGAGTTGAATTCTAGCATGTGGTAAACAGGTTAAACTTATTCTTACCCTCTCTTGTCTACAGATTTTTAAGACACAGTGAACTTTTCTGCGTGCCCTTTGTCATTTTTTGTCTTCTGACCTCAAAGATGTGGCTATAGGAGGAATAAACCATCTTGTCCTATGGCTAAAGCTGCTGATCGGGGCAACTAACATAATTTAAACATGGAATGAAGGAGTATAGTATTTTACTCAAGGCCAGCAGTCATAGTATTTTTTATTATAGTTCATGGTTTTAATTCTTGTTATCCCTTCCTAATGGGATGTTTTCCTAATATTATACTATACATATATGTTACAAATTAGTAGGTAGTATGTTATACTAATATTATATGTAATTTGCATAACATTTACATATATACATGTATATGAAGTATCTACACTGCATTTAGCAGTCTTTCTAGGCTAACTCATGATGTTTACTTCTGGGACCTTTTGGTAAAGTCACTCAGCAGCTGTTCAGGAAAAAGGGATGTATAAGGCTGTATACTCACCTATGTTTCAAAAATGCTGCAGGTTTGATATAGAAAAGCCCAGTAACTCTGGAACTGTTTGCTAAAATTTCCTAAAAGGCAAATAAATGTGGGAATAGATACATGAGTGTCAAGTTTTACCACAGTCATAATGACTTGGTGATGGAAGGGTAAGATTCTACAGGACTTCCCAGGTCCCATGGTTTCCCACATCTTTTGTTTCTGCGTTTGGATATGCTGCTCTCTTATTGTCAAGCTTTGGGCTCACTTAACTGGAGTTACTTAAAAAAACAACAATCCAGGATTGACTTTACAAGATGCCATATAAAATACTCACTGGGGCCAGCATCTGTTAATGAGATTGCTGCAACTTTGGTTTTCTAAAAGCCCCAGAGAGGAGGAGGGAACGTGTGCTGAGGTATGCACGCCAAAGATAGGCCGTGACTTCCTGGTTCAGGTTCACAGGTGGTGCTCTCCTCCCTTTGCTGTGCTTATAGGCACCAAGTGCTTTCTGTGCCTGATTCTTGGGAGCCCTGTGTGGCTGAATCCTTAGAGTCAGCCTCAGACATAGGGGCTTCAAAATGAGATACTCAGTTCCAGATTTCACATGGACATTTTTTTAAAAAAGGTTTTACACTTAGCTGTGGGAAAAGTCTGGTACTTTTTCTTTGGAGACTCCTCAAGGAGTTCTGATTGCATAAGATCCTGTTGTTGTTTTCAGAGAGGTGACAGTGATTTATTTTATAAGGCCCTGAGTGACAATTGGAATGCCATCTGGCTAATCTAAAAATGAAAGGAGTATATTTAAAAATACCAAAAGCTTCATAGGTGTCACACAGCACAAAGTAGGGTCACTGAAAACTAGTTATTGTCTAGTGTAACATTTTCTCCTCTCATCAGGAATACAAAACATTTTCCTTGGTTTTTTGGCATTACCCCAAAGCCAACAGGACCAGGATCGCTATCCTGAGAATTAGATGTAGCAGGTGCTCAGTAAATATTTGGGAGTGGTCTTAACATACACAGAGGAGGCACTTGTCTCCTTGTATGTTCTGGATACATACAAACTTCCTTCCCTCCTGTCCCTATCCCTCCTACTTCCTCCTACCCACACTCACTTTTTTTTTTTTGTATCTGAAATTGCACCCAGAGATGATTTTTTTTTTGCATGCAGGCCTCTGGTGGTGACCCTTATTAAAATGGAAATTAAAAAGTCTGTGCCCCTGGCAGGCAGATTCAAATTGTCATTAACACTTTAATATAATTTATGTTATCAGGTAGTCTAGCCTGGTAGGGGTGAGCTTGGCCTCCTGGGGGTCTCCTAAGAGTCAAAGGGAAGGGAAATTGGGAGGGACTTAAGGACAGATTTTATTCTCTTCTCGGTTTTTTCCCAGGCCTGGCACTGTTTGTGCAGTTCTGACCAATTCAGTTTCTTTTTATACCCAAATTCTTCCAAGATCAGAATGGCCTTGGACTTCCCTTCTGTATCTGCAGGGTCCTTTTATCTATTTTTCCATGGTCATTTCCTATGTTGCTCTGGCTACGTTGCTATATGAAATGAAGCCTGGCCAGCAAATGCATTCTGCAATGAATTAGTTATCATCTGAAGCAGTGGTTCTCAAAACTGATCATCAGTATGAACTGGGGAAGGGCATTGAAACATGTACAAGAGGGGAGCCTGGGTGGCTCAGTCGGTTAAGCAGCCGACTTCGGCTCAGGTCATGATCTCGCAGTCTGTGGGTTCGAGCCCTGCGTCGGGCTCTGTGCTGACAGCTCAGAGCCTGGAGCCTGTTTCAATTCTGTGTCTCCCTCTCTCTGACCCTCCCCCATTCATGCTCTGTCTCTCTGTGTCTCAAAAATAAATAAACGTTAAAAAAAAATTTTAAAAAAAGAAACATGTACAAGATTCAGTTTCCCAGGGGCGCCTGGGTGGCGCAGTCAGTTAAGCGTCCGACTTCAGCCAGGTCACGATCTCGCGGTCCGGGAGTTCGATCCCCGCGTCTGGGCTGATGGCTCGGAGCCTGGAGCCTGTTTCCGATTCTGTGTCTCCCTCTCTCTCTGCCCCTCCCCCGTTCATGCCCTGTCTCTCTCTGTCCCAAAAATAAATAAACGTTGAAAAAAAAAATTTAAAAAAAAGATTCAGTTTCCCAGACTTTATCCCAAAATGGGAACCTACGATTGGTGATTATAGTGGAGTCAGCCCAGTGATGGGCCTTGTAAACTTTTAAGTCAGTGTTAGTTATGTTTGTGTGTGTTTGAGAAGGCAGTCTGGTTTGAAAATTCACATTCCTGGGCCTCACCTTCAGGGAGCTAGCCTATCTAGTGACACTGAGGTGCTAGTAGGTCCCAAGCCTGTCCTTTTAATCAGGATCCCAAAGAATGCTAATGCAAATGGTTCTGGAGACACACTGAGAAATCCCATAGGATTTCAGGCTGCACCTCTGCACCTTTGCTCTCAGGGAACACAGGACTACTGCGTGAATGGGAGTCTCCTTGGCACAACCACATTTTATCTAATAACCAATCTGAGGCCTCTCTTCTCATTTACCCCAAGTCAATAAAAAGAACCTCTCATGGGCACTTCTTTCCCCACCATTATTCTAAGAAACAAGTCATTCTCCTTCTTTTGCGAGCCTCTGGAATATAAACTAAAGAGACTATTTGGTAGGCTCAGTATGGTGGAGCAGAAATACCACAGGGACCATTGCCTTCCACATTGGACTTGGGCAATTCCTTCACCTCTTGTGTGAAGGTGGCCCTTACCTGATTGCATTGGCAGGCTTAGCTGAGATGCTATGAAAAAGAAGGTAAGCGGTGAAGGTAAAGTCCCACATAAGATTTTCTTGTTTGTGATTGATAGAGGGAATAAAACTCCGAGAGGGAAAAAGGTAACAACCCTGAGCATTTCACAAATAAGTGATTGCAAGGACAAATTATCCATATATTGTCTGGGTAACAACAAATCAAGAACTCGGGGACTTAGACCCTAGTTGATGAGACTTCAAAGGAAGTCATTTAATAGAGATGCTGTTCACATTTTTTTTAACTACAAAGAGTAGTAAGAAAAACATTTTATATTATTTTATTATTTTATTTTATTTTATTTTATTTTATTTTATTTTATTTTATTTTAAAGAGAAAGACAGAGACAGAGAGAGAGAATGAGCAGGGGAGGGGCAGAGAGAGAGAGAGAGAGAGAGAGAGAATCTTATGATTCTCATAAGAGAGATCTCTTGACCTTGAGATCATGACCTTAGCCAAAATCAAGAATCTGGATGCTCAACTGACTGAGCCATCCAGGCGCCCCATAAAAACATTTTATAATGCAATCCAGCACACACATATATACATGACTTATTTAAATAAGTTCTGTGAAATAACACTTAAACCTTATGATACTGCTATGTTGTATTCTATTTCTCTAACAACAATAACAGCATGCTGGTAGCTGCTATCTAATTTCAAGACCTACTAATAGGTCACAGTTTACATTTTGAAAAGCATTGCATGTAGAAGATGCCAAGTTTTGAATATTTAAGGAGATCATTAAAGTGACTGGTCTTTAAATTCCTGTAGTGGAGCTATAATATAGTAAGAAAATGCCATGCCCAAGACCAGTAGGGTACTTAGTCTGAGCTGGTTTTCTTACAGGAATGGGGATATCTGGATATGGGTTCCACTGTGGAATCCAGTTTTACAGTTGGTTCAACATTGTACAGGGGGCTCCTGCCCAAGGAATCATCAGAAGAGTCACAAAGGAGATGTTAATTCAATAAAACTTAATGGTCTTCATCAAAGCAAATGTAAAATCCAACTGGACTAAAAAGCTTGTATATGTGTTCGTGTAAGCCAGTACACAGATCTATTTCATTGCTGTATCTGTGACCTAGGAATTGTGTTTCCTTGAGGGGCTACTGAAATCATTCAATAGGCCTTAAAATTGGATCAGCTAATCAGGATCTGGCCTCATACTTAAAAAAGCTTGTGCAACTTTGTACGTTCTGGTGCTGAGTTTCCATTTTTACCTAATTGTACTTTGAAAAGAAAAGTTAGTAAATCAAGTGAGGGGGAGAAAAATATGTTCTTGCCAAATTCCCAAACAATAGGTATTGTTGAGCTCTAGGGTTGAAACTCCGATTGAACCTTAGTTCTTTGGAAGCAAAAATTCTAGGTTTCTGTTTGTCACTGGTTTTTCTACTTTGCAATATTACTTTCATTGGGAAACATTTTTCATTCAAATTACAAAGCTTAGATGATCTATTAAAGTGAATGTCTCTGATGGAGGAGAATAAGGCAATACTTATGAATTCAATTGTTGTTTACATGAGATGAATAGAGTGGCTTACTGACAGTCAAAAACATGAGAAAGCAAGAAAATTTAATTATTTTGTTAAGAAGAGCACTGTATTAAGTCGACCGATTTTTCTTTTTAACTGCCAATAGGAATAAAATATTTCAACAGGCAGAGAGAGTTAGAATCTATGTAGCCTTTGTTTTAATTCATTTAAAAAAAAACCCATAAGTTAAAAGGGATTGTGAGGGAAGAGGACTGGAGCTTTCATCAATTTGTTCTGTGGACAAGTTATATACCATTGCAAGCAAGGAATATTTAAAAATTATAAATGATTTCATAAAGTATGAATATTATTATTATATTATGGTGATATTACATATGTATGTATTTATTTATTTTTGTCTATTTATTACATTGTGAATCAGAGCAGGGTGGAGGACTTTTTCAACTTTGTGTCCTTTAGAAGTAGTGCTACTAAAAGTATGGGCCCCAAAATTGTTTGTAACTTGTCTGAGACAAGGAAAGTACAGAAATAGGGAGTAAGAATTTAATATTTTATGGGAATTTGGCATCCCTGTGGCATTTTTACCAAACTACCATAGTGGATTGGAAATAGAAAACAAACTGGTCAGTCCTAAATCCCAAAGAGTTTGAGAAGCACACCTCCAATGCCTAATAAGTACCTGAAAGATAGCAAATGTTCCATGAATGCTTGTTAAATTATTTCCAGTCTTGCTGAGGGGCCAGAGCTAATGATTGTATTCAAACACGTATTGGATGCCTACTTTGGGGTAACACTGTGGGCACTGTGGCGGTTTATCTAGAAAAAAATATCATTTCTTCTCAAGGAATTAATAACTAATTAAAAGAGCTCAGAGGTATGAAGGAATTACAGAGCAGTGTGAGGCAAGATACAGTTGGTTACCCAAACCTCAGAATGAAGAGTAAACATTTATGTATCAAGGTTAAAGTAGGAATGTGGCCTGTGGGTGAACTTGGTTCATGGAGCTCATAAGACTTCATTTGGGCAAGTGAAGGATAAGTAGGAGTTGGAGATGGAAAAGCATTCCAGGCTGGAGCGGGATAAGAAGGGCTGAGAACAGGAACAAAGGCTCCCTCCTACACTAGAGTGAGAGAGTGGTCTTGCTCTAGATTCCCTCAGGCAGTGTTGAACACAGAAGACTTTTCATTTAGAGGAGCCACGAATTTTTCACCAGGTTATTCCAGAAGTTTTGTGATAAGGAAGGGGACTGAGAAAGTCTGGAGGCCAATGAAGGAAGCCAAATGGAAGCTGATGTGGTTTATGATTGCCTGAGGCAGAGGAAATTTCAAGAGGCAGACAGTGCATTTGAGCCAAGAATAATCCACCAATCTTGGTGTTAGTTGTCCCTCAAGTGCTTTGAACACTTCAGTCCTTGCCAAAATCTTGTTCGTTAGGTGATTCAGAGCAGTGGATCATAAAGGAGTGTTACCTCTAGTTCTGAGGTATGATCACATATGACAACATTGGTGTCATTACCTGGTACACATGCTGGGAATTGGAGCTAGTTTGAGAGAGAGAGAGTGGTGAGGGTTGTTCTATTTTTTAGTTTACCGAACTAATCGAAGATAATTTAGACTCTTGCTGCTTCTGCTGCTACAGACTGCTGGATCTGATGTGGTTTTGTTCCTTCTCTCCAGGTGTGACGAAGACACAGTCTCCCTACATGAAGATCAGACTGATTGCTCCAGTCTCAGGTATGACCCACAATTGCCTGGTTCTTAATTATGAAAGACAGAAATCATTTGGGTCTAGGCTCCTTTGTTTCCTCTTTGAATTACAGTCACTTGTTCTTGTGTGTAAGTTCTTCTAATAAACTATCAGTTCTTAAAGGAAGTTTTGTCTTGTCCAGTTTTGGGATGCTCCCCTTAGTACCCAGGCAGTGCCTTCATATGGGGAATGCTAATTAAATGCTTACTGAATTAAATATTGATTATACCATCTCAATGTTCCCATCATAGAGCCTTTGGAAGAGATTATAGATTTATTCACCAAACATGTCATCAAATGTTTGGAGTATGGTCCTGGTCATCGAGGGGTTCATGGTATGGCAAAACCTTCACAGTTAACTTTCTTCCATATTTGCTTGTTCAGAGCACTTTCATGTACATTTTATTATTTAATCCAAACAATCGAAAGGAGGCTGATGTTTCTCTCTTTATCTGGTAGCAGGGAAACTGAGGCTCAGAGGGATTATAGCTCATCCAAGCTAACATAGCTACCATGAAGCAGAATTTGGACTCAGGTCTCTCTGACTCTCAAGTCCGTTTGTTAGATAACAAACAATTGTTGAAGGCCTATTTTTTTGTGCCAGAAACCAGTCAATATAGATGATGATGCTACAGTGCATTAAGTACATTTTACTAGCGTGGACAGAGGATTCATTTAGAAGGACCAAATAGCCCAGAGAGGTTTCTGGGATGGATTCCTAAAGAAAATTACAACAGCACATGACGTGTGTGTGTGTGTGTGTGTGTGTGTGTGTGTGTGTGTATGTGTGTGTGATATAAGGCCAAGAAAAAGAGGATGCCACCAAGCAGAGGGAGCAACTTACTGGAAAACCAACAGCGGGTCGTAGGAATAGCAGGCAGTTCAGGATGGCAGGAGTCTTGAGAGCCTGTGGGAGTGAGGAGGCCAGGAGTGGTAAGAACTGAAGCTCCAGAGATAAACAAAGATGGATTTCAAAGGGTTTATGTACCTTGCTAAGGAGTTTGGAATTTATCCTGGAGGTATTGGAGAGACTAAAAAGGGCACTCAGTTGTTTCTTTACAAATAACCATTTGGCTAAAGCCCTGTGAGCATAACAATAGCTCCCATTTATTGGGCTGTGGCCTTGAGCCAACTTCCTATGGCAGGTATTTCTAGGGACTGTCTTGTCTTTGCAAGGTGGAGAGACATCCATCTTAGGATGAGGACCAGAGAGGTGACACGCTGTGGACCAGGTGACACAATTAATATGTGGGAGGATCTTTCAGACTCTTATTCTTTTCAGAACACCACTTAGTTGTCCATTCCCTGTTATGAATGATTCCAATAAGTAGTGGCATAAATTACATAACTTGTACTTTCCTGTTTTGGAGGTTCTGAGGAACCATTAACAGGTTAGAAAGACATTTGTAAAGATGACTTTTGTATTTAGGTTCTAAGTTTGTGTAATGAGAGAAAGATACTTTTAGCTCCCCCTGACCATGTTCCTTGTTTTTCAAGTCAAGGAGGTGAACAAGATGATTTTATAAATTGGGGGCACCATGGGGCGCCCGAGTGGCTCAGTCAGTTACGCATCTGACTTCAGCTCAGGTCATGATCTCACTGTTCGTGGGTTCAAGCCCCATGTTGGGCTCTGTGCTGACGGCTCAGAGCCTGGAGCCTGCTTCGGATTCTGTGTCTCCCGCTCTCTCTGCCCCTCTCCACCACTCTTTGTCTGTCTCTCTCTCTCAAAAATAAATAAATATTAAAAAAAAAATTAAAAAAAAATAAATAAATTGGGGGCACCTTGAAAATATGTAAAAATGAAGTCCAGGTATTATTTTAGGAATAAGTGTATCAAAAGAGTAATTTTAGATTTGAAAACTGACATTTTCCCACTTATTCTTGAATATTCTAGAATTTTCCTTGAATGAGGACCCATTTAGGTTTACTGTAAAGACAGCCATTCCTTTTGTTTCTCACCGGGGAACACAGAGTGCATGAATGAACATTCTTTGTTTCCAGTGATAGAAATTTCAAATGAACCAGTACAATTCCAACTCATGGTTTCACATCACTTTCCAAATCCATTAGTGAGTTAAAATTTTTTAAATTGTAGCCGATCTTAAGGGAAAATATTAACCAGTGTCACTGGCACTGACTTGTAATTTTTTTTTTCAGTTACTAATACTGAAGAATTGTTTCACTTGTTGGGTTTTCCTTTATCAGGCATTATGAAGTTTGTTCTGAGGCTTAAGACGAACTGTTTGACATAGTTTTATTTCCGCGCCTTGCCTGACTACACCCTGATCATGCGCCAGACTTCCTATCCTGATGTTTGCTTTGATCTTTTCCCAGAGGCTAACTGGAGTTCATCCTTTCAATATCAGTTCTGTGAATTTAATCTCTCTTTTACTTGTGAAAAGGCATCTTGAACAGGGGCACAGAAATCCTTTGTTTGCTGGTCTTGTTTTTTGGCTTTAGGTATCCTTGAACCATGAGGAATTGCTTCCTAACTGACCTTGTCAAAATCTCTTCTATGGGTTCTCAATCAGGGAGCAGGAGAGAAAAACAGCACCTGCGGGAAGTGGTCACTCCTAGAGAATTGCATGATCTAATACCAAATGATCGCCAGTGGATTGAGGTTGAGGATATTGATTGTATAAAGTGAATGCCCCATTTGGTTATATCCCTGGATTCTTAGCAAAATAAGAATATGAAATGCATCTAGATTTAAGAAGGATTAATGACTTCAAATAAAAGTGTTATGTCACTCCTTTGGAGGAAATTGAAACAGTGGGGTGATACTGTATGAATTTGCTTGCTTGGTGAAAATTAAAATGCCACCCTGGCACTAAATGTATGGAGGTAACGCCGGCCCATTCAGTCACCTCCAGCAATTCCTCACTGATGAAAGCCTGACAACAGGATCTTCGAGTGTGCACTGAGGGTGTTGTCAGATGGTTTGCTTGGGTAAAATTTGGCCCTTGTTTTATATTTTTTTCAAGTAGCATGTTTCCTATCAAAGTAGACCCTGTTAAACTTCTAGAGGCCTTTGAAAACTGTAGGGAGATGATTACAAACATGCCAGGGAAGAGGAAATAGCATGCCTTAAATCAAAGACATATATGCAGGAGAGTCTGAAGACCTAGCTACCACTCTGGGTCTGGGTGAATTAGCCCTTCTGTTAAGCACTTCATTTAATCTCTGAGGTTTACAGTCTTACTCTATAAAACTGGGATGATGATCTCTAACCTGAATCTCACATTATTATTGTGAGAGAAAAAAATATATACATGAAAGCATCTTGAAGTGGAAAATTAAAAACACATGTGATCGTATGCACACAGTCACAACTACAAACAAAAAAATATGTATTCACTAGCAAAGATTAGAAGGGACTATGGAGTGATCTAAAGAGTGAAATTCACATTTCTTCGGTTCTTGTTCCTGTGAAACTAAGTCTACTCTAAACATTTTGCTAGATACCATATAAATAGAGCAGCTATGAGTATGCCAGCCTCGCTTTCCCGCAGCAGTTTAATACTTTTTTTGGGTGCTTTCTAAATTGGGCCTTTCCTGTTTTAGAGATGAAGACAATAAAGAAAATTACCCCGAAGCCGGGGCTCTCCTAGAGGAGCCCGCGCCACCCTCTCGGGAGCCACAGCAGCATGTAGAGCAGACCTTGCTGGTGGACGGAGTGCTGCGACCCAGCATGGGCAACTTCAAGTCCCGGAAGCCCAAGATCCTGCTCAAGGCAGAGAGCGGGAGGAGCCACGGAGAAAGTCAGGTAGTGGGCTGTACCTCCAAGCCTTTGCCACACTCTGGCAGGCTGTGTGAGCACCTTATTTTTCAGGAGGTGATGACGCATCTTGAGGTGTCAGTGTGCAAACTACCCAGCACAGTTCTCTGAGCAGGCTGATAATTTAGCGCCCTTTCAAACTGATACTCTTGAATACTGGGCTTTGGCATAGGTTCAAAGGAGATGCTGCAATCTTTGCAGGGGAGAGTAGAGGAGGATCTCCTACCATCTTCACTTATCCAGGTCATGTAGCTCTTGCCCCGCATTTGGAGATTCTTCTCAGCAAAAGTCCCAAGTTTACTCTGAGCCATTCACTTTAGGCTGCAATTTAGTAGCCTTGGATAAATATTCAAGTGTGCATGCATGTGCCAGTTTGTATGTGTGTATAGCATCTGGTTCTTTGAGGTCAACGTGTTTAAATGGATGAACGAAGCATTTTTTGCACTTGATTTGGGTAATAAATTTACAGTTTCTATTTTTTTCAAACTTTCTCTAAGTGTAGAGGTATGTAGCAAAGAATGTGATGTTTTTAAATCTTAAAAACT
The DNA here is from genome assembly GCF_018350175.1 of Felis catus. Taxonomy (NCBI): domain Eukaryota; kingdom Metazoa; phylum Chordata; class Mammalia; order Carnivora; family Felidae; genus Felis; species Felis catus. Next base: position 21,210,426 of record NC_058378.1, on the reverse strand, counting down.
CCACAAATAATTTATGATGCTTTTAAAAAAAGATGAAATGAATATAATCTACTTTAATCTTACTAGGAAATTAATGAAATTATACTTGTAATGCACCTAATGTAGTTTTGGGGGCACAGGTGCTTCATTAATATTAACTTTGCTTTTTTGTTAACATTTAAGTCTTAAAGATAATGTGGGAGGTTCTATGCATAATAGATTAATTATATAATAATTTTAAGTCCAGTCCTATATAGCAAATGGGCACTAGGTGATCTTCCTATTAGAACAACTTTAGCTGAACACTTTATTTGACCTTGTTATTTTCTTATTTGTCTTGTGATTTTTATCTAATTTCTTCCTTAGCATTAAGACCTCTTAATGCGTCAGTTAAGTTTGCAATAAAATGAAAACACCCTCTGCATTCATAAAGCTGTGTTGTAATTATTTTAAACTGAGTTGACTTTCAGAGAGAAGTGAGTGTGAAATACTATTTGAGTTCTCATAAACTTGAGACCCTGTCTATTACTGAACGCACCTAATCTGATTAGAAGTGTGGTGTTGGGGAGGATACAGGTACCCAAAGGGCTGCCTGCAGAGTCTGGTGGGTTTCAGGGAGGCTCTGATCTTGAATCTCCTACCAAGGGTCACCTGTGACACTTTGGGCTTTGGGTAACCAGCCATTTCTGCTAGAGTGCTCTCTTTCTTGTCATCCTATAATCTGGCTCTCAGAAATTACATAGCTGTCACTTGTAATAAGGTGCTAATGGAGCATGCAATTCCAATCCATTGCTCATACACAGGAAGATATCTGGAGATATACTTGTATTGTCTTTGCTGCTAGTACAGCAGTGGAATCCTGGAGTGCAGGTAGAATTTCCAGTTCATTCCTAACATCTCTACCCACACAAGGAGATTCCCCCCTCCAGTCACTAAGAGAACTTTTATAATATTAGATCATTCATCTTTGGGAGAAATTTGAAACACATTTCATTCTTCCTATTTTCTTTGGGTACAGAGAATTTACACTGTTTGAGTATTGAGCAAAAACTGAATCTATAAGTAATACTATTAATAAAATCAGCTAACATGTATTTCAGTATTTACTGTGTTCCGGGCATGTACCATGTTTTACCACAATCCCACGGAATGGGTATTATTATCTTTTTCTGTAAAGGAAAAAGTAAGGAGTAGAGGGATTACATAATGTCTCTAAACAGAATTGGAAGAACTTAAGTGGAAGGTCTTTTCCATAAAAGCACAGTGTTGCTAACAAGCGGTACATAGATATTCCCAGATCTAGTGATTTACCTAATCCCTTATCCTACTCACACCTTAATTTTTATATAAAACCTGCGATTTCACTCTGGAATTGTTTTCCTATGCTGATATGTTGTGCTGCGAATCAGTAACTACTTACTTAGAAAAGACTACTTTGGGGAGAATATTTTAAATGTAATTTTTCTTTTCTGCCTTAAAGCTTTGTAATATTGGTCACTGAAGCTAGATAAATGTTGAGTGAATGTTAGCTTGTAGGATGCAAGTTTCTTAAGGTCAGTGATTCAGTCCTTGTTTATCTTTGGATCTATAGCATTCAGTAGTCACTTAGTATTATTTGTTGAATGATTCAAAACTGGTAAGAGAGGTGTATACATGATTGTATCATCTTTTTTTTGTGAAATGTGTGTTCTCAATCAGTTGTGAAAGTTACATTTTAAAATAATATAATCATGACTCTCTTACAACTATAAAATAAAGATGTATCAAAGATTTTATTTAAATTATTAATTAATAAGGGAATCAGTAAGATATTACAACCAGTTCAAAAGAGAATGCAAAGTATCACACATTTGTAATCTGACAAGAATTACAGAAATAAATTTACAAATGGACACAAAATTAGCAAAACTTATAATATCCATTGGGTGGTAATCAATTACTTTCTCTTGGACATGAGAAATTATTTGCATTATGGTCAATATCTATAAGTTCACTTCTGTGGCTATAGCCTTGTAAAATACCCTATTCATAGACAAAAGCAAAAATTATCCAGATGGATGAGCTAGCCAGGGTATCTACTAAATTTCAAAGTCATTTATAATTTATATAATCTCAAAGAAAGATTATTCTTAATCACAAAATAAGGCTAGTCTCATTAGGTTTGGCCTGAGTAATTACATAGGCATAGCAAGAGTGTTAATTTACCATATAGGTCTTCTTAAGTATGCTTTGCAAAATCTAAAGCCATTCACTATTGACTAACTACAAAATTAACTTTTCTCTGGGAATTTCATTAATGCCTCTATTTGCAATCCCAAGGCAAGGAAGACAAATTCAAGAAACTCCATCCATTATATTTCAACCTATGCACTTGGATAAATTTCTCTCTTCTTGAGGTCCCCAAAATAACATTAGGTTGCTACCTTGCCAGGAAGTGACCATCATTACCACATGTAAGATTGGACCCTGTAAGCCAGATAACAGGCCAGTTATCCAAGGAAGACTCTGTAGGCACAAGCTTCATAAGTAAAATCACATTTTTTCCTTAAAGTGGCCTTTTTTTTTTCCTGATTCAATGAAAATTATTCTCAAGACAGCATTCCAGGCAAGATGTTAGTTGAATAACAGATTTTTTTCAATTATATTCAGGTAAAAAGGAAGACAGATTATTACTGAATATATGAAATAACCTTATTGCAATTGAAAGTGAGGATACAGAGTGAGTTTCTGAACTCTCAGGTCAGTGAAGCTCAGATACCATTTTTAAATATTTTATTTTGGTTTACATAATAGAATGATTTTAAAACATAGTTTGTATTTATTATTATTCAGGTATGGTGAGGCCAATAGATGAGGAGATGACTGCCATTTGAAAAGATTCCTACTCCTAGTTCTTGAGAGGGGGCATGCTATGCCATGCAGGGCCACAGAGGGAAGGCACCAGTGTTAGTTGGGAAGTAGAAGGGGCAGGGTGGAAAGCACGGCAGAGGCCTTTATGTGGTTTCCATGGGAAAAACAAGGCGAGGTAGGGAAAAGCAGTCTTAGAATTGACTAGTTTGAATCATTTCAGTAGAGTGTGAGGTATAGGGGCTCTCTAGTACCTGGTTCATATGATTAGGGCAGAGGAATATTGCCTTCTGGAGTGTGCGAGCCAGATAGAAGAGTTGTTTCCAAGTATGGACTCAGGATTGGCTAGTTTGCATGTGAAAGGCTTGTTCCTGGGCAAGTCATTTCATATGTTCTAAGAAATGGCTAGCCCTAGAAGAGGCATTTACTTCCCATGAGTGAGGCTCTAGATGCCAGTACATCAAAAATACAGAAAATAATAAAATATGGTTAATAAAACAATCTACTAAATTGTCAGGTGAAGTAGAGAAAGGACTTTTTTTTAGATCCAGTAAATAGAACATTAAGGTAAAAATATTGTGGGACCCCTGGGTAGCTCAGTCAGTTGAGTGTCTGACTTCAGGTCAGGTTATGATCTCATGGTTCATGACCCCCATCTGTCTCACTGCTGCCAGCCCAGAGCCTGCTGGGCTTCACATGCTCTGTTGCCCTCTCTCTCTGCCCCTCCTCCTGCTCATGCTCTCTCTCAAAAATGAATAAACATTAAAAAAGATAACAATACTCCAAAAATAACTACAATAAAATTTACCTTTTCAATCCATTCGGTTTTATGTAATTAATTTTTGTTCTTATTGATCTTGCGTTAGCAGTAGCATAAAGCTGTCAGCTTCTTGACAAGTTCTGTATATCTTGACTCAGCCCATTGGTGTCATCGGATTCCTGTACCCAAGACCCTGTTCTTGAAAATGTCAACTGTTTGAAGCATCTGGTCCTTACCATGGTAGTATTGAGAGTATTCTTTGTTGAAGACACAAACTGTGTCTTGGTGCTGATAGTAGAAGCTATAGGCAAGCATCTGAACAAAACAAGCATGTATGGATGACAGAAACTGAAAATAGTTGTGATTATTTTTCTTCAAATCATTTTCAAATGTGAAAAGTCTGATGAGAGCTCATAATAAGAATAATGAATAGATGTGACATGCAAAACAAGATAATAAAATCATTGCCCCCAAATTAGGATGTTTCAAAGGATAATGAGTAAGTCTATTTTTAAAGAAGTCAGGGAGTGTTTACTTATGATTTTACAGAATAGATGAACATAATTTTTACAGAGGGAAAAACCTGGAGATATAATAATCCTGAAAGAACATGCCAAGAATGTGAAGTAAAATATTCATTAATCTGGTGTAAATTGTGGATATCTGCACTTTTATTAAACTCTATAGGAGAGTCTAATGTGCACCTCTGAAAACCACTAGCCTGGGGGCACCTGGGTAGTTCAGTTGGTTGAGTTTCTGACTCTTGATTTTGGCTCAGGTCATGATCTCAGAGTCGTGGGATTGAGCCCCACGTTGGGCTCCATGCTAAGCGTGGAGCCTGCTTAAGATTCTCATTCTCTCTCCCCCTTGGCTCCTCCCTCACTTGTTTTCTCTCTCTGTCTCTCTCTGTCTCTCTCTGATTCTCTCTCTCTCTCCCTCCCTCTACAATAAAACAAAACAAAAACCATTAACCTGGATGATATTAGATTCAAATGAAAGAAGTAAAGCTGTGAACAAGTCAGCATTTTAAATAATAACTACAGTTATCCCTGAGAATACTATAGTGTTCTTGGCTAATATCATCAGGCAAAATGCCACGTGGACTTGAACAAAGATATAAGAAGTTGATAGAACTATTTCATAAGAGTTTCAATCACAGGATAAATGTAACATTAAGCAGATTTACCATGCACTGAGATAAAGACAGCTGTTCTGTTTGTAAAGCTGGACTTGTTTGGGGGGGAACTGAAGCTTATGCTTCAAATTCTTCCCAATGCTTGTTGCCACCATCAATACACAGTTCTAACTGGTTTGTTATGATCACCATTTCCCAAAAACACCTGTGTAGATTCTGTGAGCTCACCCTTCTTGAACTTAAAAACAACACTCTTTGAAGCTGAAGGGCACCATTTTAAGAGTTTACCTATTGCCATTTTGGGCTCTCTTGTCACAAAGTTTGTATTCAGCACCCCAGAGTGGATCTTCAATCTGATCCTAACCAGGTTGGGAATGGGGGTATGTGGAAGGGAGAAGGGGCCAGAGGGTTGCCATTGGAAATTTTAATCTTTTGTACCTTTCTTATCAATCCCAAAGTCAGATTCAGAAATTTTACTTCTGGAGGATTAGATTCAAATCTCACTATGAGCAACCTTTCTTTAATCCTGGCCTTGCCATTTCTCTGAGGAACCCTGGGTAAAATAACAGAATCTGAGGTTTTTTGTGCAGGTATGAATGATTGATTATAGTTTTACACCCACTATATATGAATGATTTAAAAGAAGAATGCTTTAAGTATATTTGCTAGTCCAATAAAAGTCCAGGAATCAGGAAGACAATGAAAGAATGTTCTCAAAGAAGTTAAGATATTTGAAATAAGGAGATTATTTATTTGAACCAGGATCAATTGCAATTTTCCTTCCTGCTTGTTTATCCCTGTCTTCATTAAACAGGGAGCTGTGAAAAAGAATAGGTTGGAAAGGAACCATTTAATGACTTGTCTCCTGGAAGGTCAGCTTTTATTGATGCTAATACCAGAGTTCATTGATATGATTCACTTGAGGCTAAAATAAGACTTGTGAGTTTGTGTTAAAGCAGAAACTCCTTATCCAAGTACTTTATTGCTCTTTCTGGGGAGGAGAACTGATTGAAGGCAATAGATTACATATACTGTAATATTTTGTGATATATTACATAAAATATGAGGGGGGGGTAGATGAAATGGGTGAAGGTGGTCAAAAAGTATAGACTTACAGATAGAAAATACATAAGTCCTAGGGGTGTAGTGTATAGCATGGTGACTATGAAAGTTGTGAAGAGAGTAGATCTCAAAAGTCTTCATCACAAGAAAAAAAATTGGTCACCATGTGTGTTGATGGATGTTAACTTGACATTGTGGTGATCATTTCACAATATATACATATATTGAATTATTATGTTGTACACTTAAAGCTAAGATAATGTTATAGGTAATTTTTATCTCAATAAAAAATGTAGTTGTTCATTATATCTCATTATGAATAACAGTGATCTCTGAAAGTTTCATCTCTCCCCTTTAGTATATCTGGGTAATTCATCATCTTGGAAAACTTTGGGGTTGATTTATTATCAGGCTCCCTCCACACATACTTTCTGTTTATTGTGTGTGACCACCAGTCTTGATCAGTCTTCCCTGTTCTTGGTATAATATCTACCTTTTTCTGGAACTGTTTGTCTTACATTAATTCCTAGTATTCACATTTCCCTTATTATTCAATAAAAATGTGTAAACCCACTATTTAATAAAAATCCATATTTATTGACATTCTCCTACTGATTAAAATAAACATAGTAATAGATTATTATAATATTTTGTGAAAAATTAAAAAGAATTCCATATTACTATAATATTAATCCCTAACAACCTGACTTGGGGATGATTGGACTTGACTAACAGAACCAACTTCCTGTATTGGACCTCATAACTGTCCAGAGGGCATGTAGATTTAGCATTGGTAGAATAAGTCTTATCATCTTCACTCCCTACCAGCTGGCATCAGGCGATGCACCAACTTTCTGCCCTCCCCTCTGGTGGCTATTTTAGCAGAAGACAAAAACTAGCAGGCTATACAGCAAGCTTTTCTGCAGTGAGCTGTGTACTGCAATCATACTGCTAATCCACTTCCTGGGGAGACCAGCTGTTCCGTCTGGTGTACATCAGCATTAGGTTTCCTCCACTTGGCTCCAGTAGATGTGTTAAGAGGCTGGAAAGGGATCCAGGTCTGATTGTGAAATTTGCATTTTAATGTTTCTGCAGAAATGAAAAACCCCTAAACACTTTTCAGGCAAAATAACTTAACTACGAAGTATTTACTATATTTCTGCTTTTGGAGAGTATAGTTCTAATTCTTTCTGTGTTAGACTCTAAATTAAGAGACAATAGTTAATTCTGAGTCATTTTCCCCCCAAAGGAACTAAGATTCTGTTAAAATTATAGCTCTCCTTTATGTACATTTTTCTTAATATATTACTGAAACACTAAGTGCAAACTGTAAAGCAAAAAAACCAGTACAGCTGATTGACTTTGAAATTGAGAGCACCAGAAAGCTAAAATGAACTTCAACTAGAATTTCACTTGCTTTTTAGTGAAAGGAAGACTTAAGTTCTGAATATGCCTCTGAGGGCTTACTTTTTGGAGTGTGTCAAAAGGATGAATTCATTGTGATCCTAACAATGGGCCTCAGATAATTGTTTTGACTCATGAGTTTGTGTTGCATTATCTTTCTTGCATGGTGTTGCAGCTGCAGCATGGAGGTTTTACTTCAATTCCTGTTATGGATTTTTTGGAATGTCCTTTACTGGTCATAAAGAAAGATAGTCCTCTGGGTTTGTTTTCCAAGTTCTCCTTTACTCCTCTAAGTAAAATTGCTGAGATTCAGGGGAACAGAAATCTGAAATATTCAGTCCTTCAAAGTGAGACCATCTGAGCTGATGCTTGGATTTTTGGTTTCTCATAGTATATTAGAGTCTGATACTCCTCTTTGAATTAACAACAAATCTGTTAAATGATTGAGTTGATGAAGAAAGATATTTTTAGGAAGGAACCTGGAATGTCTGTAAAATAACTTTTACTTTTTTTTTTTAAATATACAAATATGCTGCTTAAATACTGACATGAAGGAATCTTAGAACTAAGTGATGTGACTTGTTTGCCTGGGCATTAAATCTCAAAAGTTAAAAAAAAAATGTCACTCAGGTGGAGTTTGTGTTCAAAACAATGTAACTAACTGGTTTGAGACAAGTTTACAAGCAATGGAAAATTTGAAACTTTGACATTGTAGAACTCAGGTCTCCTTTAGCTAAATGATATTTTACCTATAATGGACGTTACAAAATTCTCCTTAAAAAATGAAGAAGGTATTGGTGATATTGGTTCTTTTGAGTGTAGCAGCAGAGAATGGCAAGAACTGATCTCTACTTTTATGCTGCATGGAATATTTATGGGTGTGCAGATGGCTCCCACATAGAATGGCTCTTAAAATTGTCTTGTTATGCCTCTTCCTCTGTATCTTTTGCATAGATAAATAAATTCTGAATTAAAGAACTTCCGATTTTCATGACATTGTTCCAAAGATGGCTTTTAGCATTATATAGCCTTATAAATTCAGCCCATAGTCAAGACCTACCAATGCATGGAAAGAGGAGTAACATCCATAGGACATCTTTGTCTTTATTGGCATCTGCTGGCCCTCGGTGGAGTTCCAAGTCTTGCTCCCTCTACTATGTAGAAATTTTCTTTAATAAATCCCAGAGCGAAAGAGTTGAGTGGTGGTATAGGGAGGTAGTGAAAAGTACGGTCTATAGGTCCAGATGGATATGGGTTCAAATTCTTTCTCAGCCACTTACTTTCTCTACGACTTTAAGCGTTTACTGATCAGCTCTTTAAGTGTCTGTTTTCCATCTGTAAAGAAGAGATGATATTTTGAACCTACCTTAAGAGTTTGTTGAGTATAAAGAGTGATAATGATTTAAACTTAAACACTCAACAAGTTTTAGGGGGATAAAAAATTGTGTATAAAATGTTTTATATGCACTAAAGCCTCAAAAATTGCATTTCCCCTGAGTTAGACCAGCCTGTGCTATGCTGCAATAACAGCTCAAAACCTTAGCAGTTTAAGCAAAACTAGGTAGTAGTTAAAAAAAAACATTTTTTGCACATTACATATCCTCATTGGTCACCAGGAAGTGTCTGATCATGGCAGTCAATTAAAGACCCAGACTAATGGAGCAATCACAGTCTTGACCATTGCTGGTTTCAAAGTCAGAGAGAAAAGAGAGTCCTGGAGGGTTCTGCACCAATTAGAAGCTTCAGGCCTAAGTCAGCATATAGTATTTACATTCTTTACTAATTGGCCAGAGCTGGTCATGTGCTTCTCCCATAACTACAAATGTATGAGAGAAGGGATTAGGAAGTACAATCCTATAATGTATTCTAATGCGGGGTGAGGAATGAATTATTGGCCAGCAGCACTAATGACTTCCACATCTTCTACTCAAACTAGCATATAACCTCAAGCAAAAAGTTAATTGGTATTTTTCTCTTCTAGTCCTTCACAGTACTGAGGTATTGTTATTAATGTCAAGTACTAGAAGAAGAAGAAGAACATTAATTAGGTTAATGAAGTATCACCAAAGGACTTACATACTGTTATTGCTTTGAGCAGAAATTGGAATTTTAGACAAGCACCCCTTCAATTAAGCACCTGCTTCATTATTATCAGGAAAAAGATAGGTTTAGTAATTGATTTTTTTCTGTATAGCCAAATGAAACTTCAGAGTTTACAATTTTATTATTTTATTTAGGAATAATTATGGTTTTACTCTTGCCATAAGAATGTAGTGACTTTGGCTTATGCCAGCTAAACTTGTGGTTCTGTGATTAAGAGGCATTTTAAAATCTCATCCAAAAATAATACTTCCTATAGAAAGTAGATTTGACGATTTGGATATTGTCAGATGTGGAAGCTGAGTTTCTGCATACACACAGATATGCAAATTCACATCCTTATGTACTTGGTGATATTTATCCAAGAGCAGAGTGTTCTTTAGGCAAAGAACACAGTTTAGCAGGGACTTCGACAGCCTGTTTTGGAGCTTGGAAGCAAAGCTGGGAAGTCTGGATAGCAGAAACATAATGAAGTGACATTTCGGGTAACTAAGAATTGCCAATCCAAACTTTATCAAACATGGTTAAATATCACTTTGGGACTGAGACATAACATATCAACCTCAAGCCTACAATTTTAGGCTCCATATTTTGTAAGACATGTAGCTGCCAGAAAAAATATTGGATGCCCAGCTAAATTTGAATTTCAGATAAACAAGGAATAATTTTGTAGTTTAAGTATGTCCCATGTAGATACTGTTTGGAATAGGAATGGGAGTTTTGTGTAAACAAACATCTACATGGGACATACTTATGCTGCAAAATTATTTATTGTTTGTATGACATTCAAATTTAACTGGACATGCTGTGTTTTTATTTACTAAATTTGGCGACTGTATCAAGAATGAATTACATGCACATCTGACCTCATTTACCTTCACCTGGTAGAATATCTGACCTCACTTACCTTCAACTTGGTAGAAGTAACCAGTTGTGCCTATGTAGCCTGATGCATTAGGATCTTTCTTTTACTTCAGTCCTTCTAGAGTAGTAAAAGAAGGAATAGGAAGTCAGTGTAGGTGACAAATTGTAGTAATTATCTTATATCTTTTTAGCATCTGAACAGCATGAAACACCCTGGAAAAAGCAGCCTACTCTTTAGGCTTAAAGCCTTAAAGCCTTAAAAATTGGATACAATGGCAACAATGTTTGAAAATCTGCCCTTTGAAGTCTGCAGACAATTTATCCCACTGACCCCTACCTGCCATGAACAGTTGCTGTTATTAAGTCCAGAGAAAGCCTGACATTGATTAGTCAGTTTTGGTGTTAAAATGATCAAAAATAGTGTAACTGATGGAAGACACAGACAACAATAGTGTCGTATTTTGGGCATTAATTCTACTGGAAATAAGTGGCCTGACAAGGGATTGCTGCCTTGGAAACTGCTGCTCTAGACTGAGGCTAGTGTCACACACAAGGATGGCTTGACTATTTTGAGTATTATTTTATTATGTGATTGCATCCAGACACAGGTAACTGGTGGTCTTTGAGTCATGATGGAACTTTGCTTTCCCACCCAACATCGCCCAGCTTGGTTTTGTTATGAATCTTTTGTTTTTGTTTTTGTTTTTGTTTTTATAACTGAGCCCTCTGCGACTTTTACTGCTTAATCAGTTGTAGCCACAATTAGGGGATTTTTTGCAGGAACAAAAATGCTCAGCTCTGCTTCTTTTGTTCATTAACACCCCAAACTATAATATTATGATTGCTTGGCTTAGTAATGTTGCATGCGTCAGGGAAATTTCCAATAGGAAAGGCCATTCCAATGTTATATTTTTAGGCTTTTCAGCTGTAACTAAAATTAAATAACCAAAAGAATACCGTCAAACTTTAAAGCTCTTTCAATCAGTACCTCAGTGTGGTGGGGGTGTGGTTGTATTTTAGTGTGTTTTACTCTAGAAAACACTAACTATACTGGAAGTATAAAAACTTCCAGACTTAAAAACACCAGGGAAAATCATTAAATGTTGTGCTTGTGGATCCACAGAAGGATGTGGTTCCCACCAACCTCTTGCCTCTGTCTGTTTCTCCCTGGGCATTGCCACAGACTGAAACTCACTCTTGATTAGGAACCAGACAGCCTGGTTCCCTGAAGATCTGAATATTGCTCTCTCTGAAGGACAAAAGCACTGAACAAAAGACTGAGTTAGTTTAGCGCTAAATAAAACACAGGCATATACTAATGATTTAGGGCTCCTTTAAAAATATTGTTTATTATTTTACTGATTAATAATAAAGACTTTGACAGCTGGAACCTTTTCTGCCTGATGTGAAATGTTAAGGTGGAACTGGACAAGAAAACAAGATACCCTATTAAATCTCTATCCCACTTCTACCTCATGCTAAACAGCAAGATGGGAGCTCAGTGATCGGTTCTTAATGTGATGAAGTGTCAGGAGGAATCAGCATCTGAACGTTAAAACCTCTCCTGGGCCACGTACAGGGTAGGAATCTGGTGAGCTCTGTTGTAGCCTATGTAACCTGGGGTCTCCTGGATTAGAGACAAGTAAGAAGCCCAGATAGAGTCCCCCACGAGTAATCAACTCTATGCAAAGACGGGCAGGCTCGGGGTAGGCATCAGATGAGGGGGCAGCAGGGAGCTCATGCTGAAAAAGAGATAGGGATCTAATCTCTGAGCATAGAAGATAAAACTCTAGTTCATAAAATAATGAAAGTTTTTGCAGATGCTATTTTTAAAGATTTTTTTTTAGGTCAGAAAATGCAGTAGATGCAAACATACTTGAGCATTATTTTATTTTCCTGTCATAGAAAGTTTTATTATTTGGTTAAAATTTCCAAAATGACACATCTAGAATTTGTTAGAGTCTGATTGCAGTGCTGTAACTCTGAGCACATTTTGGCGCTAACTAGGGTACTTTTGAAGTTCGTTTGTTTTGGCTTCCTCTTATTTACTTGTGAGCTAATTGCTAAATGTGATTTATCTCAGAGCCTTTTAATGTTGTATTCTTTAAAGGAGGTTTTTCCATTGCAAATAAAACCAAAGATTATGCCTTTAACACACATACAAATTATCTTTTGTCTTCCTTATTTCAAAATTGATGATTTGAATGTCAGCTTTTCAGCTTTAGCGATTTGGAGACCTATGTTCTATTTCAGAGATGGCCTGTCTTATGCACACTGACCTGGTCTTTTCATTTGCTTCCTAAACTGCTAATATCCATTCCTAGGCAAAACCATTCATCAATTTTGCTTGATTTGCCAAACCAGGCTCAGTCATGTGGTGTCTCATCAGTGCTGCTGGACTGTGTGTCCCCAAGGGGGCCTGTATTTCCCCTCGTGCTAATTTGAGGAGTGTACTATGTTGAATAGTGTCTTCTCAAAATTCACGTTCACTTGGAACCTCAGAAAGTGACCTTATTTGGAAATATGGTCTTTGCAGATGTAAGTGAGGTAAAAATTTGGATGAGATCATTGTGGATTTTGGGTGGGCCGTGAATCCAATGATTGGTGTCCTTATGAGAAAAAGAATGGACACAGAGGGACGCAGGGAGGAAACCAATGTGGAGATGGAGGCATAGATTGGAGTCATGCTGCCACAATCCAGTGACTGCCAGGAGCCACTTGGACCTGGAAAAGGCAAGGAAGGATTCCTCCCTAGAGCCTTAGAGAGAGTGTGGCCCTGCTTACACCTTGGTTCTGAACCTCTGGCCTCTACAACTATGAGATAATATGTTTCTTTTGTTTTCAGCCACCAAATTATAGTAATTTGTTTTAATAGTTCTAGAAGCTAATACAAGGGGCTTCCAATAGTTAGACTGTGTATTGGCTGACTGCCCAATGCTCCAAGCGTCCCAGTGAGAGTCTGGGAGAACATGGGGCACTAAGCAGACTGACAGGGCAGAGAGCCATGTGGATACAGAGTGACTGAGATCCCATTAACTACAAAGGGGTACAGAATAGGGGTTGGGGACAGGAACAAGGCAGACATAATAAAAACAGAACATCTGTTTTTGTGTTACCTGGGCTGCATTTCCTTTCCTTTGACAGAGGACAGAACCAGCCCAGACCCTGAGAGACCTGAAGCTTAACACAGGCCAACCATCAGACGGACTCTTCTAGAGGTGGAGCAAGGCAGGGGGTCAAGCAGTTCATTACACAAAATGGTTGGATAATTGGAAGTTTCTGGATATACATTAAAATGTTCTCTAGTCCTGTGCTTGGTTGGCACCATGCCAATCTTATTTGTATTTTTGGACGTGGCTAGTGAAGGCTAGACGTTGAAGGCTTTATCCTCAAGCTCCGGATATCTTTCTCATGAGTCCTCTCCTTGTCAGCATTACTGCTATAGCCCTAGCTCAGACCTTCTGAGTCACACCTGGAGAGCTGTAATGATAACTTCTATAGTAATGACTATGCACATAAATAGCCTTGCCTTTTTTTTAACTTTAGTGAGGAATAACTGGCAAATTAATTGTATAAATTTAAAGTGTACAATGTGATGATTTGATATACATACATGGTATAGAATGATTACCAAGATCAAGATAATTAACATATCCGGCACCTCACATAGTTAACTCTGTGTGTGTGTGTATGTGTGTGTGTGTGTGTGTGGTGAGAAGGCATACGATCTACTCTCAGCAGCGTCCAAGTATACAACACCATATTAAGAGTATTCATCATGTGCAAAGCCTTGTCTTGAGTGCTGCCTATAATAATTCATTTGATTGTCACTACCACCCTATGAGGTTCTGGTACTCTTATTCTTTTACACAGATGAGGAAACTGAGGCACAGAGAAGTTCAGTAACTTACTCAAGGCCACATAAATTGAATGACTGAACAATGTTCCTAGGTATAACTTCTTACAGTTGTATTAAAATTGATTTATGCTTTCTATTGATTTGGGTATGGATTAAACATTTGTGTGTACTTCAAAACACACATTGAATAGGTTACCACAGATTGTGAATGTGTCTGGGGCCTTGGAGGATAAGATCTAACTGGGCTCAGGAGAAAAAGTGATCAAACATTCTTCTCATTGGTTGGGATAAGATAAATACATAATTTTTTTATTTTTTGTTTTTTTTAGTTAATTTACTTATTTTGAGAGAGACAAAGAGAGCATGAGCAAAGGAGGGGGCAGAGAGAGGGAGACAGAGAGAGATGGAGAGAAAGACAGAGAGAGAGAGAGAGAATATCCAGCAGGCCCCACACTGTCAGTGCAGAGCCCGATACAGGGCTTAAACTCAAAACTGTGAGATCATGACCTGAATGGAAATCAAGAGAAGTATGCTTAACTGGCTGAGACACCCAGGCACTATAAGAAGAAAACACAATTTTAAACAAAGGAATAAATTGCAGAGGGATTTCTTACTGCACTTGTTGAGGAGTGGTGGAAGGAAACAGATATTTTAACAATATATCTTTGTCATTAATGACAGGGCTTTTGTCAGCTGAGTGCTGTGGTTTGGATGTGGTTTGGTATGTTTCATATGACTTCTTGTTTTTTAGGTGGTATGGAAGCGCTGTTCTTAGGAGTGGTGATTGGGGCAGTCCTGCACATGAGCAGCAAGTGGCAAAATAATCAGCTGCTAGTTTTCTGCAGCTGGTGTTTAGGCTTCTGGAACGTTGTCACCTGAGGGAGCTGGGCAAGTTGATAACCAACTTTTAAACATAGCTATTGCATCAAGGATAGAGAATTGTCTACGAAGTAGGAGAAACCAGGTAGAATGTATTCTCTTAAGCCTTGCTTTCTTACCATCATGGATGCCAAGTGTCTTTGACAGTTTGTACAGGGTGATGGTTTTGTTCTTGACTTTGGGCATGGCTAGATGGCAAGATACAGAGCTTATTGACCTTCAGATCAGATTTTGAATTAATAGATGATACAGGACCCTCTCTCTCTTTCTGTGACAACAGATGTTGAGGATGCCTCTGTATGAGAGGCCCTGAACCAGTCAGTGTAGCTGTGGGCACAAGGAGGGGAGAGCTGGTGCTTGTTCTTGAGGTGAGTGTACTGTCATTGGGGTGACAGCAGCAACAGTCAGCGGAGTCCTTACTGAGCGCTGGATAAGAGCACAGCCTGGACTGCCTTCCTCTTTGTACCTGGATCCCAGTGAGGCTCGTAAGGTTCCCCATCTGTGAAATGAGGGATAATATCACCCACCTATCAGGTTCCAATAATTGAATAAGATAATCCTTGTAAAATACTTACTGGAATGCCTGGTCTATAGTAAGAGCTCAGTAAATGTTAAAATGCTAGCTATTAGTGTCCTAATGTATTGTCCCAGTTGTAAGAGTGAGAACTTCCTATCCTTTTAGGGAGAGACCAGTTGTTCTGTGGTTACCAGTAAATATCAGAACCTGTTTCATAGCTGTGGCAGCAGTCTTTCATGCTTCTGTCAACTCGCCCATCAGTGACAGCAGCCCCCACACCCACCAACACACACAGTAGTACAGCCAGACAGTCACGAACAGCTTAACTCCAGTGATGTGCTTTTGCAGGTCAGCCAGTCAGCAACATCCTCACTCCACCTCTGCTTCTGCAGCTGAAGGTCCCCTGCTGTCTAAACATGCCACCTCCTGGATGTCTCCCAGCCCCTGAGCTGGAAGCATCTCCCACCCCTATAGAAGATCAGCGTTCTCTGCTTTGCTCAAGGGCCCTGTATGCTGACGTGCAGCTCTCCCTTGCTTTAGCAAGCAATAAATTCAGTTTTTTGGTCACTTGTTGAGTGGAGCCCCCTTCTTTTAACAGTGGAGACATGTAAAATATGCTAAGAGATAACAAAGATGGGGCTGTCTGAAAGAGCTCACACAAAGTGCTGAGTTTGAGTCCAGGGTGTGAAATGGGAGTTATTCAAGTCCAGAAAAATTGCAAGGGGGAGGTTTTCTAATTTGAGGGAACACACCACGAGTGGAGACCTGAGTGATAATGGCAATGGTTGTGGAGCTGCCTCCTAATCCGTCATCCCTGGACACGGGGTAGGTGTAGGGTGGGGTGCTGGATACTAGACCGGAACAGAACTAGGCTGGATTGTAAAGGCCTCAGATCCCATCCAAAAGAGTTTTCCTGTTCTGGTGCTTCTCAAACATTTTTCTCGGCTTCTGAGTTCTAACCACAGAGGAAACTGAACTTTTACCATATGAGGGAGTTTCTTTGAAATCTCCCTATTGGGGATATTTGTCATTCTTTTTTGGCTGCCCAGCATCTGAACTCTGTTTTTGTGCTTGAAAATTTTCCCATAGGAGGGAAAAAAGCAA
The DNA here is from genome assembly GCF_018350175.1 of Felis catus. Classification (NCBI taxonomy): domain Eukaryota; kingdom Metazoa; phylum Chordata; class Mammalia; order Carnivora; family Felidae; genus Felis; species Felis catus. Next base: position 21,193,916 of record NC_058378.1, on the reverse strand, counting down.
GATCTGTTCCCTCCTGCCCCACTCTAAAAGCTGAAATGCCAGTACTTGCCTTTCTAGCCTCCTTTTCAGCTAGGACATGGGCAGAACCTGAGGTGGGAGTGCACACGGCAAAAGACGAGATCTGGGCTGTGTGCAGTGGTCATGGTCACAGCCTGTCGCTACTGTGTGATGTGAGTGATGTGAGTATTGCATGCTGCAGGAGTGACCACTTTTAATCAATCCTATGATTCACATATTACCCAAATTTTAATATTGCTGAAATCAGGACACTCCTTAAAATCACCATTGTGAGTTTGATAAGCATTATTATTTATTTTTTTCCTTAAAAGATAAAATAATAACCCAATGGTCTTAGAGTCAACAACATCAGAAATACAGATTCCTGGGGCGCCTGAGTGGCTCAGTCGGTTAAGCGTCCGACTTCGGCTCAGGTCATGATCTCATGGTTTGTGAGTTCAAGCCCTGCATCAGGCGCTGGGCTGACAGCTCAGAGCCTGGAGCCCACTTCAGATTCTGTGTCTCCCTCTGTCTGCCCCTCTGGCTGCTTGCATTATGTCTCTTGCACTGTCTCAAAAATAAATAAACACTTAAAAAATTAATTAAAAAAAAAAAGAAATACAGATTTCTCAGTGGTAGCAGAAATGTCCATGTCAGACCAGTTCTGAGCACTGGGTTAGCCTCAGAGCCTCATGTCTGGTGGTCTATCCCTTTACGTTACTCTGTAAGCCTTCTAATAAATTTATTATTTGCTTAAATTAGTTAGACTTTGTTTCTATTGTTTGAAACTACACATCTTGAAACTACACATCTTGGTATATACAAGTTATCTTAAAAAGTTTTACAAATCCTGCAGTTTGTTAATATATCTGTTTTAATGGAAAAAGGACTTTTTCTCTAAATCTTCACTTAAATTTGATGTCTCAAGAAACTATGTCAGGTTGATAACTCACAATTCAACAAGTATTTATTGAAAACTTCTAGGTGATATTATGGAGTGGGGCTTTCTGGAACTTTCACTCCAACGTGTCCCTTGTGGGCTTGCATCCCCCCTCCCCCGGGCCCCCTCCCTCCCTCCCCCGAACATCACCTGCCATTCCTATCCCGGGGACTTGACTCTACATAAGAAGCACAGTGTAGGTAATGGAGAGCTGGGAGATGCTTTAACTTAAGAGTGATGTGACCACATTCACACAATCACTTCTATGGGCTTTCTTCACGTATTCCCATCCTCATTCACCTGGGGCAATCCTGTCTCCCTTCACAATCTCCTTTATCTTGAACCTCTATGGAAACTGTTTGGAGCCCAGAGCTGTGGGCATTTGGCTTTGAAATGCCAGATATCTTTTATATTCCAAATGTTTTTGAATTCAAATGTTCTGAGTGTTAGTTCTTTCTTCATTCCAGATAATTGCTGGGTTTCCAAATTAAAAAAACAAAAAAAAAAACAACAATGTCTTTCAAAATAAAAACTTCCTCAGCATGAACAATGTTACAATTGATATTTGGATCTAATAGACCCTTCTTAGACTTTTCTCAGGTCCGCATGCAAACTTTTCTTGAGTTACCTTTACTTACAATATTCACTTCAGCCTACATGGGTCATTTGCTCTTACTGAGTAGAGGGAAGCATGCTTTCAAAATAGAGAACTTTTCTGAAGCAAAAACTTTACATATTCCACTTGTGGTTGAAGAACCTGATGAAAGATTTAGAGATAAACAGTCCTAATCACTGTTGATTGGGAAATTAGGCACAGAGACTGTTTGGGGAGCATTTGGTAAGACAAGACTCCATCTTTGGAGAGCTGGTCCTGCTTTGTGATAACACTGTAGATGATCTTTGAAGAGGGAGCTAATAGTTTGCACCTTTGTGGAATCCCCCCAAAGTCTTGTCTCTGGGGCATTACAGTGGGGAGCTAACCTCAAAGACTTGTCATCCTTAACTATTGTTTTAATGGATGAAAAGCCATAATGCAGTGAATGTTAGGCCACTATTTGCAATATGTCTATTCTCTTTAGATACAGTAGAATAATTTCTTGTCAGGATTTAACTTTCTTACTGTTGTTAATTTATTTTTATTTTGAGATAGTGTAGTACATAGTATTACATTTTCACTTCAGTTTATTTTAAGTCCAGTTATAAAATGCCTTTTTAAAATAGGTTTCTGTGAAATTAAAATCCATCTAGCCATTTCTGGTTTCTGAGATACTATTACTTCCCATCTTCTTTCTGCTTGCCTTCTACAATCTCCCACCAAAGACAAACCCAAAACAAAACCACAACTAAAAACAGAACTATATGTTTTAAATACAGAGGGAGATCTGATACTTCCATGAAGTCTTTATTATTTTTTTTAAAGATTTCATTTATGTAATCTGTATACCCAACATGGGGCTCTAACTCCCAACCCTGAGGTTAAGAGTCACATGCTCTTCCAACTGACCCAGCCAGGTGCCCCTTCCTCCAAATCTTTAAAAGGAAAATGTTGGAATGACATGATTCTTCTTTGTGTTAGATGTTCCACATTTTGTGAGAAGAGTTAGGCTTTCCTAATAGTCCTCAATGACTGGCTCAACAGAGTGAAAGATACATGTCCGTTTTAATATGGGAACATGTTTGGAGGCCAGTGTGGAAAGCTATGGAACACCCTTGTCTGACGCTGTGTTTTGTTCAGCACTTGGATGGAATTCAGTGTTCTATAGGAAGATTTAAGCTTTCGCTCGTTCAGAATTTGTAAGAAAAAGTCTGGGTTAAATTTTACATGACCATCTTCTATAAAAGATGGTTAGACATAATCATGTAGACAGAGAAACACTTAAAACTCTGATTCTTTCCAAGTACTTAGATGCCCTCACTTAAGAAACATACTCGATAAGTTATGCTAATGGATGGGAAAGCAGTCTGAAAAGTTTACATACTGCAAATGCAAGCTGCTGTTAGTATTTGGCAGTCTCTTATTTATTCAGTAAAACAGCTGTTCAAGGCCCTTCCCTGGGCCAAACTATCTTAGCCTCATTCCACTTATAGAAATGAGCATGCAAGCAATGAGAAATGGGCATTTCAGTAAAAATATTTTCTTGTTCCTATTTTCCAGAAATTCAACTGGCATTCTCCTTAAGTTAATCCCAATCTTTAGGTTTCCCAAATCCATCAACGACTATTCCTCAGCATCAGGCACTGGTGCTCAATGGACGTGTTATGACTGACTGAATGAATCAACAGATATTTTGTACAGTGCTGAAGCACCTCAAGAAAGGGAAAGAAATGCAAAATGCAGACACTCTCACTTGGGCTACTTACACTTTAACTTGGGAACATAAACCAAGCACACGGATTCTGCATATGCTGCAAAGCAAGGCTATGCAGGATTAAACACCAAGGGGATCAAGAGGAGAGTCCAGAAGGAGAGAGACAGGGCTGTTGATGTGGCCTCAAGTCATCAGAAGAGATGGGATTTGAAAGGGACCACCAGGCCCCATGGGATGTGGTTTGTACTACATGTTTGTATATCCCCAAAATCCATATGTTGAAATCCTGATTCCCCAATGTGATGGCATTTGGAGATGGGGCCTTTAGGAGATGGATTTATGCCCTTATAAGAAGAGACAATGAGAGAGTTTGCTTCTTCTCTTTCTGGCATGTGAAGACACAGTAAGAAGACATCCATCTGTAAACCAAGAAGACAGCTATCACTAGGAACCTAACTGGCTGGCTCCTTGAACTTGGACTCCTAGCCTCCAGAACTGTGAGGAATAAATTTCTGTTGTTTAAGCCACCCAGTCTATGATATTTGTATTATTGCAGCCTGAACTAAGACAGGATAGAAATAAGGCATTCCTGGAATGAAGAGAGCAAAGGGTCTGAATTGAGGAACACTCCAGGTGCAGAGGAGCTCCTCACAAGCTATTTTACATCTCAGGGTGCTCTTAGGCTTATTGATTTCATCATCCATTATTGTAGAAGGTAGGATATAGGATCAAATATGCACTGACTTAGCAAAAAACCTAGAATTTACAGTCTCTTTTCCTTCCTCCCATCCTCATTCTCTCCTTCTTTCCTTTCCCTTTCCCTTTCCCTTTCCCTTTCTTTCTCTTTCTCTTTCTCTTTCTCTTTCTCTTTCTCTTTCTCTTTCTCTTTCTTCTCTTTCTCTTTCCTTCCCTTTCCTTTCTCTCTTCTCTTAAATTTTGTTTAAGTTTATTTATTTCTTTTGAGAGAGAGGGAGAGAGAAAATCCCAAGCAGGCTCCACACTGTCAGCACAGAGCCTCAAACTCATGAACCATGAGATCATGATCTGAGCTCAATGGACTGGTCACCCAGGCACCTCTATTCTCTTTTCTTTTTTCTTTTTCATGTTGTTTTCATGAGTGTTTTTCTTTCCTTTTCTTTTCTTTTTTTTTTTTGCCACTGCAGTCCCACAGCTAGAACTATCCCTGTCACTGTAGAAAGTATTTGAATAAGTAGCCACCAAGGAACCACAGAGTTTATTAATAACTAGAATCAGAAGCCTTTCCCGCCTACTCACTGAGTTTAGAGCTTTCTCTGAGTTTAAGGATCCACAATTTTCTTTGTGCTTGACATTAGTGGAGAAGATTGAGGCTCTTGGGTAATTTTTATGACAGTAATTTTGGATTTTGTCTCATGACTGCTTTGGGAGTAGAAGAATAATTTTATTCTTGCTAAACTAAATAAAATAAACAAGAAGCTTATGAAATGAAACATTGAAGAACATTAATTAATTAAAAAATTTTTAATGTTTATTTTTGAGGGAGAGAGAGAGTGGAGGAGGGGCAGAGAGAGAGGGACACAGAATCCGAAGGAGGCTCCAAGCTCTGAGCTTTCAACACAGAGCCTGATGTGGGGCTCGAACTCATGAACTGTGAGATCATGACCTGAGCAGAAGTTGGACGCTTAACTGACTGAGCCACCAAGGCACCCAACATTGAGGAACATTTAAAAGCAAACAGTAGACATAGCTTAATAATTTCAAAAAATAACATGGTAGATATTCTATATCAGCAGACTGTTCACTTTCTCAGTGAAAAGGAGAATAAAAGGTGTTTTTTCCTAGGAAGGCAATGTTCTATAGTAAGCAGAGGTATTTAAAGGAGTTCAAATCTTAACTCAAAGGGAAATGACTTAAAATATATGTAAACATTTAATTTACATTAAAATCACTGAAATCAGCACTTCTGACTCTTCAAATTACTGTAATCTTTTTAAAAATAAATAATTTTTCTTTTGGAAATAAGTGACTAGTTTCTGTAATAGGTTAGAGATGCCATGTGGCCCAGAAGGGAATATAGACTTGATGAAAGTGCCATTTGCCTTTCTTTCTTGCCTGTGCACTGTGAATATGACCAAGTCCCAGTAGGAAGCCTTCAGCTATGTTTCCGTATCTATAGGTGCTGACTTACTCACTGCTCAAATTGACCCATTTGTTCATAATTTTTTATTCCTTGTTGATGAAAATTATATGTCTTTATTAAAATTTAACATAAATAGACTATAGGAAATAGTGGCACCTATTTTAAAGATCATTATGTATAACATTTTCAGACAGAAGTCATATGGTTGAGTGCATGTTTACCAATATTTAATATTTCTTTTACTGCTTTACCTTGATTTTCTACATGGAGTAAAATCCTTTAGCATACCATTAAAGTAAGACATAGGTAGGGTCAGACAATAATCTTCCTTTTCTCTGCATTTTCTTCCCATCTCTCTTTCTTGGACTTTGCAGTGTTCTATTGTCTGTCTCTTAAATGTTTTTAAAATTAAGTATTCTTATTTTAAATTGTAAAAGCATTACTTACTCATTAAACAATTCAAGCAATGGAATAGTTTATAAATTAACATGTCCCACAGAAAAAACACAAGTACACAATTACACACGCACACACACACACACACACACACACAATCTTCCCCTCTACCTCTCCTTATGAGACCTTACTACATACACTATTTTGTAGGTTGATTTTTCATTTAACAATATATCATCAATCCCATAATTATTGGTGTCTTCTTGTCCATGTTTTCTTTTCTCTCACTGCAAGTACTGTAGTTTTAGCCACCTTCATGCTCATTCCCAAATATATCCTCCCAGCCCTGATGTGAGTCTGTCACTCCAGCCCACCTATTGTCATTGCCTCATAGACACTGATGTGCATCTCTCCCTGAACACTGTTTCCCTTTCTGTCTCCATCTCAAGGAGCATGGTATTTTTCATCTCATTTTCCAAGTCCAGATGTGGCATCATCTTCAGTCCTTCCTATTTCTTCTTTAGCCATATTGTGCCAATCCCCAGGCTTATTGTTTCCACCTCTTCAATGTCTCTTAGATCAGTTTTTCCCCTTTCTGACTATCACTTCTGTGATGCCAGGTGAGCATCATGTCTTGCTTGGGTGCTCTACTTGTCTAACTGTCCTCCCTTCTTCCACTCTCCCTTCTCATCTAATCCATCTGTCTCACAGGATTCAGATGATCTTTCTTCAGTGTAAATCTTAACATGTCTTATAATAATGACTTGCCATTGCCTTCATAATAAAGCCAAAACTCTTTAAGACTTCTAAGAGTTCATCTGATCTGGCCTCTGCCTTTGCCTTGCCTGCCTCACTGATCACCATCCCCACCTGTGTTTGACTCTAACCCCATAGTCAACCATTCTGAGATCCTTGAACATGCCATGCTTTCACTTACGTGTTTGCCTTGGTACATTGTGTCTCTCCATCTCTTTGTTTCCTCTTTTAGGCTACTTCATGGACACCTTCTTTTACAAACTGGGTTTGGTGTCATTCCTATGTGTTTCCAGAGCATATCACACTTACCTTTACCCTATTTTACTGTAGATCATACTGCAGTTACCTGTGTATGGTTTGTGTGACCCTTCACCCTTAGCACCACCACCACTGGTGACTACACTATGCACTCCCTGACTGCAAAAACTAGGGAGAGCACAAAATGTAGCACCTGTCAGAAACTGCATATTTGAATGATGAATGAACATAGAAGCCCAAGAAGCCCAAAAACTGAAGGGGTGGCTTGTTCCTCAATCTTAGGAGTTATAATGGTCAAGTTAGAAACTTCACGTGCCTGAGGCTGACTCTGGTTGGGATAAGCACTTTTCAGGGCCTGGATATGGCAGTTTGAAATATCAGTGCTATTAAGGAGTAAAGCAAAGTTATCATGACCAGAGTCTGTTTGCCTTCTGTTTTTCTTTGAACTTCATCCTATTTGGGGACTTCTATAGACTCAGAGTGAGCAGGAGAGGTGATCTAACTCCTCAGTGGGGCAGGAGCAGAAATATGAGGGTTCTCAGAGTGAGGTACTTAGATTTGGGGTAGGCACAACACTTTTGTTGGCTAATCTCGCCTCCCACACAGCTGGTTAATCTGCCTACTTCTCTCCTGCCTCCAACCTTCAATGTGGGCAAGTTCATTAAAGGAAGACCTTCATTTCTTTATGAATCTTTCTTACTTCAGAGTCCCTGTGTCCTTTATCCACATGCTGCAAAGAAAATAAATACATACCACTGATAACCCTAATGCCTTATGACTCTCTTTTATACTTTCTTGCATGCTTTATTGATTTTACATTTGAATACCACACACTCCAGCTATTACAGTTTTTTTTTTATGTGACTGTGTTTTGCTGATTTGCATGGAATACTTCTCAGCTTTACAGTGATAAAGTTAATTTGTATATTGGGACTCACAAAATGGAGGCCTCCCTGGTAGCCCTGCCCTATCACAAACCTACACCTAAGTGAGCCTGCACTTATAAGAAACACCTGTCAAAGAAACCCAACATACATCAATCACACTCCTCCAACTCAGCTTTACCTAGTTCATTCTAGAAAATAGAAATTCTGCTAGCCTTATAAGGAAATCCCCAATCTCCTAGTCAAGCATGCCCTGCTTCCACATTGCTTCTTGTAATGCTCTATAAAACTTACTGTTGCCCAAATTCCCTCAGGAAGGGTGTTCCACTGTTTGGTAGGCATTATATTCCCCCAATCCATGTATCGTTTTTCCTTGAGTAAAGTACATCAAACTCATTACTAAATTGTTTTAGTTTTGTCAGTTGACAGTTTTGGTGACAAGATGGGACCCAAAGACAACTTGCTGAAGATTCTGAGAATGGCCCCTAGATGTATAGGTGAAGGTATCTAGAGAGCCCTTTTGGTTCTCTGCCTATTCAGCCACTCTCCAGCATCTCTGGAAAGCTGCTCTCAGATGGAGCTCTGTATATTTTGCATTCTGAACTCTTTGAATTTGTCCTAATCCTTCCAACTGGAAAACTGGGGTGTGCGAAACTCTAGATTTTCACCCGGTGGAAATTGGGATGTAATAGACTCCAGATTTTCACAGTGAGACTCACAGGTTTCAGGAACTGTGCACAGGCCACAAGAAATAGTAAGACTGGTTGAATTAGGGAGGATTACTTCAAGGGAGAATAATGAGTATCCCTCAATCTAAAGAAAGCAAGATGGCAGCTTTTAGGGGACTCACAAAGCCTCAAGGAAAGCCCACAGTGTGAACTACTGGGTGATTTGGGGAAATAAAGAGAAAAAATTCAGAATTTTTTGATCAATAGTATATTGAAATGTAAGTAGGCACAGGTCAGACTATTAAAAGCCATCAGGGTTTTCTCCATTATAAAAGGATATTATTAAAGGAATGATAGATCTATTGCTAATGGGAATCTCAGAAGGTAAAACTGCAAAGTTGGTGCATGCAGGTTGAACACTTGAGTACTTGCCACCCAACTCTAAGAACTCTGTGCCAGGATAGGTTGGTCATGGAATGGGTCAGAAAGATACCAGGTCACCCACCAACCTCAAAATTTTTTTCATGCAGCAAGGTGCCCTGTAAAATATTAAAATCTTCAACCCAGGTGCACATCCCTCCTAAGTATTTGGCTCCACGAGACCCAAGGCTTAGCTAAAGAAATGGGATTGTCAAGTTTCAAAGAATTAAGCACATCACCTTTTGGCACATCTGCTTAGTTTATCTCTGAGAAATGTGGTCCCAGAAACTACAGATACATACAAAAGGTGAAAATCTTACTAAGACAACTTAGAATTACAATGGTCATTGTAGGGAACATTTCAATTAGACAAGATTGTTAAGAAGTGCACTCAACAGTAAAGTGTTAAAAGTTCAGAAATAGCTGAAATAAAATTGATGAATTACCAAACTAGTAATTAGTAAGAGATTATTGTGCACACAACAAAAAGATAGTTCTCAAACTGGGAGCACTCAAACCAAAACATGGAATGAGGCTCAGTGGTATATTGTTATAAAGCCATATATATAGTAGGAAGTCACTCACTGCTTATTTTTCACAGTGATAATAATCACTTAGAATTTTCTAAAATACAGAGAACTGGTTAGTGGTTACTCCATAACAATTTTGGAAAACAATTTAAATTTTACTTGTGATTTCCAGAGGCATAAGCAAGAAATGACCCGGGTCAAGTAAGTCTTGCAAAATATGCTAAATTAAGCTTTGCTTGTATGGCTAAACTGGTTTTGTCTGCTTAGGGAATTTTTGAGGCTGGTCTACATTTGGGTTTTATTTTAACAATACCTTCCTTTTGGTCATTCTTTCAGCAGGCTAAGTGTATGACCAACCAGTATGGCATTCTTCTCAGTTACCATCATTGACGTAGTTCGGCCAAAGAACCACATATTTTGTTTCCACTCATTGAATCATCAAATAGGAAGGTCATGTAGTCACCATCTTCATCATTTATGTAATTATTGTTGCTTTTATCCAGTTGTGTAATTCTAATGGATACCAATTCTAATGGATCCATCAAAAGTATACTAACCTGGAGAGGTTATTATGACTATAAGGAGAACAATAGCCAACAATAGAAAAATTCTCCAGAACAGAGATTCCCAGGAGCCAAGATTTAACCAATTAAATAACTCAAGTGCGTTATAATCAGATTCAGTTTTAGCTAAATCAATCTATATGTATTTTTGTGGATAATTGGGTGTATAATGTATACACCCAGTGTATAATTGGGTTTCAATTTTTTTCTGAGTCATTTATATAGGCACAAATATGCCTATATAATGTATTAGCAGGCTCATATCCTCATGATTACTTGAGAAAGAATGAATATCAGGATGTTTCTTTTCAGGAGGTGGTACTGCAGTTGAGCTTCCCCCTAAATTAGACCTCTATATATTGTGAGCAATCAGAAAATTTAATAAGAGGTATTTCTATGGAAACAAAATAAAAACAAAGTTAATCATTGGAGCAAATTATAAATTCAGTTTCTGAATTTAGACAGCAGCTGGCTGAGAAGATTTCTATATGTCAGTTTGAAGCACCTTCAGATAGAGTGAGGGAAAGTACTGGCATTCTGACAGATTTTTCTGCCTTGCAGTTTGAATGTCTGTGGTGAGATTTGTGAGTGGCTCCATAGGAACAGGCATGAAGACTATGCACACATGAGCTATTGTGGTGATTTCTCTGAAAGTTATATCAAGTTTTCCAGTTTTAACTTTCATGGCTTTGGAAAGGGGGAAATTTTAGTTGTATAGTGATTATAAGTCAAAAGAGTGAAAAAAATTAGAAATGTGAATTTGGAAAGTTCTAACCCAATATTGAAGAATTCAGGACCCAATCCAGTTTATAGGTAGAAAACAATAGCTCAAAGACAATTAACAGCACTAGAATCTGATATCCACAAAGATATATTACTGAAACATTATTTTTCTTTCTATAATCAACCTCATTTCTATCAAGGATAACCACAGTAAGACGAATTTGTTTGCAAATTAAATCTAATTTCAATAAACTTGGCCTGATTATTGACATAAATGCATCAATAAAGTGATTGACCATATAAACTCTTTTAAATCTGCTTTGCAAGAGCTTGTCTAATTGTGTCCTGTTACCTAGAGAACATATTCCTATTGAACTTATGAAAATACATACATTGTCAAGAATATTTAATAAGAGTTTCCAAATTCTGGAGGGATCAGGTAGGGTGAAAATCATAAATGTTTCAATATTTGTTGCAAAATATCTATAACTTACAAAAATTTGGTAAAGTGCAGCTTTAAAGAAAGTAGGAAAGGGGGTCTTTTAAATCTGGAAAACAAAATATTAAAGAACCAGCAATGTTTTAAATCAAATCATAAAAATTATGATTGTCTTCAACAGTTTATTCAGTCTTATGTCATTCGTGTATTGGTTCATCTTGGGTGAGCAGCTTTATAAATCAATCAGTTTTCCAGTGTTATGGTCTTAAACTTGTCAGAAACCTGCATGTTAGAGTAATTCTCAGGGCCGTTTCCATGAATCCCTCTGAAGATGAAGCATTTTTGCAGGAACAATTACAAAAGCAACAAAGCAAAATAACTGTAAAATTGATGTAAACAACAAAAGACTTAAAAATAGCCATGGTTAGAGATCTGGTGAATGGTCAGACACGCACACACACACACACACGCACAAAATGACACAAATGACAAGAAAATTTGGTCATTTTTGTAATACACAATATTATAAGATAATAGATGAAATTATGAACTGATAAGATTATAGCAGGACATATCAGATTATTACAATTTTATCTAATTTATGAACTACTTATTTTAATGGTTGATATCTCATATAAATTTGGTTGAAAAAGGTTGAACATTACTTTTTATTTGATAGTGTATCCCATGTGATGTAATATACCAAATAAACCTAAGTAAAGTAACATTTTTTCTTTATACTTCATTCAAAATTTGAGAAAGTTTGTTTAAATGTCAAAATATTTAAAACATTTAATTAAATAGGATAATAGGTCACTGTGAAATAATACTTAGTTATCCATTTAACCAAAGTGACAAAGACTTTCAAGGCAAATATGAAAAGTTACATAGTTGTTATACAAACAAACAAACAAACAAGCAAATAACCTTAGCTTTTTATTTATTTTTTTTTTAAATTTTTTTTTCAACGTTTATTTATTTTTGGGACAGAGAGAGACAGAGCATGAACAGGGGAGGGGCAGAGAGAGAGGGAGACACAGAATCGGAAACAGGCTCCAGACTCTGAGCCATCAGCCCAGAGCCCGACGCGGGGCTCGAACTCCCGAACCGCGAGATCGTGACCTGGCTGAAGTCGGACGCTTAACCGACTGCGCCACCCAGGCGCCCCATTAGCTTTTTATTTTTAATAGAGAAGGCTTAGTCTTTATTTTTCTGAGTAACCAGAGATCTGATAAAAACAACAGGGAACACAGGATATTATTTTCATAAGACACATCATCTTTGTTACAGAAATTGGTTGCATTTCTATACACCAATAATGAAGCAGCAGAAAGAGAAATCAAGGAATTGATCCCATTTACAATTGCACCAAAAACCATAAAATATCTAGGAATAAACCTAACCAAAAAAGGGAAAAATCTATATACTGAGGACGATAGAAAGTTTATGAAAGAAATTGAAGAAGACACCAAAAAATGGAAAAACATTCCATTGTCATGGATTGGAAGAACCAATGTTAAAATGTTGATACTACTCAAAGCAATCTACATATTCAATGTAATACCTGTCAAAATAACATCAGCATTCTTCACAGAGCTAGAATAAACAAGCCTAAAATTTGTGTGGAACAAGAAAAGACCCTGAATAGCCAAAGCAATCCTGAAAAAGAAAAACAAGGCTGGAGACATCTCAATTCCAGACTTCAAGCTGCATTACAAAGCTGTAATCATCAAGACATGTACTGGCACAAAAACAGACACATAGATCAATGGGACAGAATAGAGAAACCAGAAGTGGACCCACAAACATATGGCCAACTAATCTTTGACAAGGCAGGAAAGGATATCCAATGGAAACCAGGCAGTCTCTTCAGCAAATGGTGCTGGGAAAACTGGACAGCAACATGCAGAAGAATGAAGCTGGACCACTTTCTCACACCATACACATAAATAAACTCAAAATGGATGAAAGACCTAAGCATAAGATAGGAAGCCATCAAAATCCTAGAAGAGAAAGCAGGCAAAAACCTCTTTGACCTCAGCTGCAACATCTTCTTACTTGACATGTCTCTGAAGGCAAGGGAAACAAAAACCAAATGAATGATTGAGACCTCATCAAGATAAAAAGCTTCTGCACAGCAGAGGAAACAATCACCAAAACTAAAAGGCCACCAACAGAATGGGAGAAGACATTTGCAAATGATATATCAGATAAAGGGTTAGTATCCAAAATCTATAAAGAACTTATCAAACTCAACAGTTTGATAAAAACAAATAATCCAGTGAAGAAATGGGCAAAAGACATGAATAGACAATTTTCCAAAGAAGATATTCAGATTGTTAACAGACACATGAAAAAAAATGCTCAACATCACTCATCATCAGGGAAATACAAATCAAAACCACAATGAGATACCACCTCATACCTGTCAGAATGGCTAAAATTAACAACTCAGGCAGCATGTTGGTGAGGATCCAGATGCAGAGAAAGAGGAACCCATTCACACTGCTGGTGGGAATACAAACTGGTGCAGCCACTCTGGAAAACAGTATGAAGGTTCCTCAAAAAATTAAAAATAGAACTACCATATGACTCAGCAATTGCACTATGAGGTATTTATCCAAGGGATACAGGTGTGCTGTTTTGAGGGTACACATGCACCCCAATGTTTGTTTATAGCAGCACTATCAACAATAGCCAAAGTATGAAAACAGCCCAAATGTCCATTGACTGATGAATGGATAAAGAAGATGTGGGATATATATGCAATGGAATTTTACTTGGTGATCAAAAAGAATGAAGTCTTGCCATTTGCAACAAGGTGGATGGAACTAGAATGTATTACGCTAAGTGAAATAAGACAGTCAGCAAAAGACAAATATCACATGATATCACTTTTATGTGGAATTTAAGATACAAACAGATGAACATAAGGGAAAGGAAGCAAAAATAATACGAAAACAGTGATGAAGACAAACCAATAGGGACTCTTAAATACGAAGAACAAACTGAGGGTTGCTGGAGGGGTGTTGGGGGGGAATGGGCTAAATGGGCAAGGGACATTAAGAAGGACACTTATTGGGATGAGCACTGGGTATTATATGTAAGTAATGAATCACTAAATTCTATTCCTGAAATCATTATTACACTGTATGTTAACTAACTTGGATTTAGATTAAAAAAAAAGACACATAATTGTTTCCTAGTCAGATTACATTAAAGGTAAAGGAAAACCTTTGTTTATAATTTATTAACAGGACACAAAGATAACCTAATTCTGGTGTATATTTTTAAATGTTTATTTATTCATTATGAGAGAGAGGGAGAGAGAGAGAGAGGGAGAGAGAGAGAGCAGGTGCACGTGGGGGAGGGGCAGAGAGAGAGTGAGAGAGAGAGAATCCCAAACAGGCTCTGCACTGTTAGCCCTGAGCTGGATGTGGGGCTTGATCTCAGGAACCATGAGATCATGACCTGAGCAGACATCAAGAGTGGGTCGTTTAACTGACTGAGCCACCCAGATGCCCCTACCAGTATACTTTTGATACTAAAACACTTTCTTTTTTTTTAACTTAAATAAAATCATTCCAATTTTAGTCAGCCTGATCACACATAAATTTCCTTTCTCAATTTATTTTCCACAAGCCTTCCACAACTTTTCTACGTCCACTTAGGTTTTGCCCTTTATCCTTATTCTGAAACAATTATTTTACTTTAGGACAAAATGTGGGCTTTTTTTCTTACCAAAAAGCAAAACAAAACAAAACAACATGTCCTTCATAACTTTCTTTATCCCCCAAAACACATTCTATTCACCTTACCTACTTTTTATATAAAGTTGTTTTCTTTAGCCCTTATTATTTCTAGTAGTTTTGTTTATATATACTTAATTTGTAATTGAAGTATAGTTGATAATATACACCTGTATATTAGCTTCAGGTGTAAATTGTACTGATTTGACTATTACATATGTTATGAAATATCATGATAAATGTAGTTGCCCAATGTCACCATACAAAATTATTACAATATTATTGACTATATTCCCTATGCTGTAATTTTCATCCCCGTGACTGACTGACTTTATAATTGGAGGTTTGTACCACTTAATCCTTTTCACCTATTTTGCCTATCTTTCACCACCTCCCTTCTGGCAACCACCAATTTGTTCTTTGTATTTATGAATTTGTTCTTTATTTATTTTTCACTTTTTGTTAGTTACTTTGATTTTAGATTCCACATATAAACAAAATCATGTAGTATTTGTCTCTCTCTCTTTGACTTATTTCACTTACCATAATATCCTTTATGTTAATCCATGTTGTTGCCAATGGCAATATTTTATTCTTTTTTATGGCAGAATTATATTTCATCATTCATTTACTGATGGACATTTGGGTTACTTCCATATCTTTGCTATTGTAAATAATGCTGCAATAAATATAGGAGTGCATGTATCTTTTTGAATTAGTGTTTCCATTTTTCTTTGGATAAATACCCACAAGTAGAATTACTGGGTAGCATGATATTTCTATTTTTATTATTGAGGAATCTCCATACTGTTTTTCATAGTAGCTGTACAAATTAAAATGCCACCAAAGTGCACAAAAGTTCTTTTTTCTCCATAGCCTCGCCAAACACTTGTTATTTCTTATCTTTTTGATACTAGCCATTCTGACTGGTGTGAGGTGATATCTCATTATGGTTTTGATTTGTATTTCCCTGATGATTAATGGCATTGAGCATGTTTTCATGTGTCTGGGACTATCTGAATGTCTTCTTTGGCAAAATGTCTATTCAGGTTCTCTGCCCATTTTTTAATTGTATTTTTCGTTTTTTGGATGTTGAGTTGTGTTAAGTTCTTTATATAGTTTGGATATTAACCCCTTATGAGATGTATTATTTGCAAATATCTTCTTTCATTCAGTAGGTTGCCTTTTTGTTTTGTTGATGGTTTCTTACACTGTGCAAAATCTTTTTTATTTTGATTTTGATTAGTCCTAATAGTTTTTTTTTTTTTTTTTGCTTTTGTTTCTCTTTGCCTGATGATACGTATCTAGAAAAATGTTGCTAAGGCTGATCTCAAAACGATTATTGCCTAAGAGTTTCATGGCTTTAGAGCTCACATTTAGGTCTTCAATCCTTTTTTACTTTTGTGTTTGGTGTAAGAAAGTGGTATAGTTTCATTTTTCTGCATGAAGCAGTCCAGTTTTCCTAGCACCATTTATTGAAAGGACTGTCTTTTTCTCATTGTATATACTTGCCTCCTTTATCATAGATTGATTGACCATATAGGTGTGGGTTTATTTTTGGGCTTTCTATTCTATTCCATTGACCAATGGGTCTATATATGTTCCAGCACCATATATATGGCATATATATATATATATATATATATATGCCAGCACCATATACCATATATCATATATTATGGTGTGTATATATATATATATATATATATATATATATATATATATATTCCAGCACCATATACCATATATTACAGCTTTGAAGTGTATCTTAAAATCTGGGATTGTCATACCTCAAGCTTTGTTTTTCTTTCTTAAGATCACTTATGCTGCTTAAGGCCTTTTGTGGTCCCATACAAATTTTAGGATTATTAGTTCTAGTTCTTTTAAAAATATTATTGGTGCTTTGATAGGGATTGCACTGAATCTGTAGACTGCTTTGGGTAGTATGGATATTTTAGCAATATTAATCTTCCAATCCATGAACACTGTATATCTTTCCATTTGTTTCTGTCATCCTCAATTTCTGTATCAATGTTTTGTGGTTACAGAGTATAGGTCTTCAATTACTTGGTTAAATTTATTCCTAAGTATTTTGCTTTTTTTTTTTTTTGCAACTGTAAATAGAATTTTTTCTGAATATTTTTCCTGCTACTTTGTTCTTAGTGTATAGAAATACAACAGATTTCTGTATATTAATTTCGTATCTTGCAACTTTATTGAATTTATATATTACTTCTAGTAGTGTTTTGGTGGAGTGCTGGAGTCTTCAGAGTTTTCTATGTATAGTATCATGTCATCTGCAAATAATGACAGTTTTACTTCTTCTTCACCAATTTGGATACTTTTTATTTCTTTTTCTTGTCTGATCGCTGTGACTAGAACTTCCAGTACTATGTTGAATAAAAGTGGTCAGAGTAGACATCCTTGCCTTGTTTCTGATCTTAAAGAAAAAGCTCAGTTTTTCACCATTGAGTATGACTTTCACTATGAGTTTGTTTTATATTGTCTTCATTATGTTAAGGTGTATTCCCTCTAAACTTGCCATGTTGGGACTTCCTATTATGAATCGATGTTGAATTTTCAAATGCTTTCTCTGCATCTACTAAGATGATCATATAACTTTTATCCTTCATTTTTAATGTTGTGTATCACCTTGACTTGTGGGTATTGAATCATTCTTGCATCCCTGGAATAAATCTCATTTGATTGTGGTGAATGATCCTTTTAATGTATTGCTGAATTTGGTTTGCTAATATTTCGTTGATGATTTTTGCCTCTTATTTTGATCAGGGTTATTGACTTGTAGTTTTGTTTGTTTGTTTTTTATGGTGTTTTGTTTGTTTTTGGTATCAGGGTAAGGCTGCAGTAGGATGTATTTAAAAGCTTTCATTCCTTTTCTACTTTTTGGAATAATTTGAGGAGAGTAGGTATTAACCCTTCTTAAATGTTTGGTAGAATTCACCCATGAATCCGTCTGGCCCTGGATTTTTTTTAATTGGAATTTTTTGATTACTGATCCAATTTTGGTACTAGTAATTGGTCTGTTTAAAGCAGGAAAGTTTTTGAGGGAAATGGAGAAAAAAATTTAGACCCAGTAGATTTCATCTTTCCCT
This sequence comes from Felis catus, assembly GCF_018350175.1. NCBI lineage: Eukaryota > Metazoa > Chordata > Mammalia > Carnivora > Felidae > Felis > Felis catus. The sequence goes on along the minus strand of NC_058378.1, from coordinate 21,176,052 downwards.
TTAGACTCCCTAAGATTTCTTAAAATGAGGGGCCTTCTGATTTCAGTAGCTGGACTTACATGCCCCTCCCACCTCCTTTTGAGCAGAATAGTGTGACTTACCAAGGAGTTTCAATAAACAAAATTCAGGTATGCACAATAAAGTTAGAGAGAGCTCAAAATGCAAAGAGAACAAAGCTCACATTGAAGAGACACTCTCAAATTTCAGAGTCAGCAAGAAAGCATAGAGCTCAGTGGATTTTGGGAGTCAGCATTTGTTTGCTCACTGCCCTTGGAGTCACTGCGTCTTTGGATTTCCCTTCCGAAGCTACGAAATGTCAGAAATTCATAAATAACAGAAGTATAAACAATTTATCACTGAGGTAGTAGTCAGTAAAAGTTTATTGTGCACACATCAAAAAGACAGTTCACAAACCAGGAGCACTCAAACCAAAACATGGAATGAGGCTCAAGGGTATATTATTATAAAGCAGTTTGTATAGTGGGAAGGCAGTGGCTGTTTATTCTTCACAGTGATTGGTTATAATATCAACATTTTCTTCAATTATAGGGAATTGGTTTTGTCTGCTCAGGGAATGTTCAAGGCTGGTCTCAGTCTATTTTTGATTTTAACAGAAGGTTCCCAAATCAGACAAACAGAATGAGATAACTATTTTAATTGCCATGCAGAAGTCACCAGAAGTCTTCAACATTCTAAAATAGCTTCATTGAAAGATTCATTGCAAAAGGCTGATGAAAAATTAAAGACCTAAGAGGTACCTAAAAACAAAAGGCTTTTGAGACTGGCATATCTCTTTCTACTCACCACTATCTTCCTTTTTTTCAATAGTGTATTTTTGTTTTTACTAATCCCCTATTGAAATTGACTTTCCATTTGAAATTGACCATAAGACCATAAACATAAGTCCAAGTTAGTAGCCTTACAACTGAAACAGCTCCAATTCAAGAAACCTAAAAATTCTGATGTCACTCTCCTAGAGGCCCATCACCAACACACTGGCCCAGAAATCAGTGTCTCATTTGTAATCAATGGGGGACACTGGAAAAAAGACTTTCCTCAAAGATTTTTTTGTCAAATTCTTCCACACCAACTCAAACGCCCCCATATCTACGCTTGAAAGAGGGCCCCCATATGGACACCTCTCAGAATTACCAGGACTTCAAGGAATTCTCCTGTCAATGGCTACCAGTTGCTCCCTTAAACAACCAAGGGGAAACTAAATTAAAATTAATGGAAAATCTTGTTAAATGTTGTCGATACCAGAACTACTTTCTAAACCCCCTCTCTTTGGAGCCTATGAATGGGATCTTGGGAAAACTGGCAGAAGCTGATGAAAGGTGAGAATTCTTATTGGAGTCAGCTCTCCAAGATCTCTATAGTGCCTGGTTGGTAGAGAAAAGTAAGATTTCATGTTATCCTTCCCTTCTAAATTCAGACTTTTATGAATTTGGTTTTGAGGTCCCCATTGGTTGTCAATCGTTTGTCTCCCAGGGACAGTTATTGTCTTCTTGTTTGTCTTGTTTTGTGTCCTAAGAACTTCCTGAGAACTTGGCTTAGTTTTCTGCTTGGCAGGGGCAGGCAGGTTGTTGGGTTCTTGCATATGTGGGCAACTTAAGAGGAGGGAACCCTGGGGCGCCTGGGTGGCGCAGTCGGTTAAGCGTCCGACTTCAGCCAGGTCACGATCTCGCGGTCCGTGAGTTCGAGCCCCGCGTCGGGCTCTGGGCTGATGGCTCGGAGCCTGGAGCCTGTTTCCGATTCTGTGTCTCCCTCTCTCTCTGCCCCTCCCCCGTTCATGCTCTGTCTCTCTGTCCCAAAAATAAATAAACGTTGAAAAAAAAATTAAAAAAAAAAAAAAAGAGTAGGGAACCCAAAACATGGCCAGGAAGAAATGTAGGTTGCAATCCATTTGTGATTGGGGTCCTACTTACTGTTGCCCACTCTCAGAGGAATTGTCTTAAGTCTTTCCTACTCTTGGCAATTTTTGGAAATGGCTCTGGATATTGGGAAGCTAGTGTCTTTGAGTTGTTTAATACTAACAGGAATGTTTACTGTTTGCCCCAGTTGAAACTTGACAAGATATTTGCAAGGATTTCTGAGTAGCTTTATGGTCAGAAGTTAGCCACATTGTTAGCTGACATTCAGAACCTGATAGGAACTTTTTTTTCTTTTTTACAAGGCTTTCTCCCCTAAGCTAAATGTATCCAGAAAGAAAGAAAAACAAAGACAAATTTTATCCAAGGGTGAAGCTCTAAATCTAGAACATAGGAATCTTTTGATTTGCATCTTAGTTGAAGATCTTCTCCCTTATCTAAAGAAGCAAATAGATAAAGTAGTTGGATTGGAAGGGTCAGCATCCTTGATGCCATTCAGATTGCAACCTAATTTTTGAGGAAGTAAAAACAATTGTACTTGTCTTATAAATTGAGTCATTATAAGAATATAAGTACAGCTCTGGACTTTTTTAAAACCACCACTTTTACTTTTTTAAAACCACCCTCCAAACATCCCCTTTTCCTCTCATAAGATTGTAGGTATTATAAAATTCTGGATTTAGTAAACAAAGTCTTTGTAGAAACTTGCACTCTTTTTCTGTGTTTTTGAGATGTAAAAGTTGAACTTGGTCATCTCTAGGAACTCTTATCTATAGAAGCCATCTCTTTGAAATACAAATTTTGGGGAGGTTATTTCTATCACAAGGGGGGGGGAAGGAAAAGCAATTTGGAGCCTAGGCATATGAAGAAATCTTAAAAGTCTTCTCCAAAAATATTATGAAAATGTGTAAGCCATCTGAGCAGGTAGCCTAACATATTCTATCTGTCAGAAACCAATTTGTATCCAACTCTTCTTTTAGAGGCTACAGAATTTTGCATTATTGTACCTGTCTTGTGGCTAAAATTTGAAATTAAAAAACTAGAAGATCTCTCTTTATATCTGTCTGTATGTCTATGTATGTGTATAAGTGTTTTATAAAAGTGTGGTAATTTCTATATCTAGATGGTATTGCCAAAATTAATTTGTGCAGAGTTCTATTTATATATAAACATACATATAAATCAAATATACTCACAGAACTATAGAAAGTAACCCAAATGTTTCTCAAATTTGTTTTAATCTAAGATAATATTTGGTAAATAAACATTAATTTAAGTTCATTGGTTTAATTAAAATTATCATGTCTTTAGAGCTATCAGTATTAAATATAATGCAGCTCTACAACTTTTATTATACCTAAGTTTACTAAAAGTTAAAGGAGCTCATATTATCTCTGTTACAGAATTTGTGAGCCTAACAGATAACTTAATTTCATGAATCATTAAACAGCAAATCATCTTTTCATGAGTAATCTAAACATAATTGTTAGAAATAAGTAAATTAAATAGAAGCAAGTAAGATAAAAATTTATAAATGAACTTTTCAACAATAATTATCCTTTTTTGTACATCTACTTAAAAGTAGCTTACAAAATCTTTTTGGCAACTTGAAACCTTAATATTATACTGAGATAAGTTAAATGATGGATATACATTGAATATCTAGATCATTTATAAGGAATATAAAATATTGAAACATTAACTACTGAGCATAGATTATCTACTTATTTCCTTTTACAGAAGAACTAAAGATATTTGGTCTACTAGTAAACATGTTCTGTCCACATTGAAAAATTCACTGAGGAAGATGATATTTCTAGAAATTATGAAATATATATGTAAATTTGCCAGTCCACATTTGCTTACTTCTTAGTTTTCACTAGGAATTTAGGATTCTAATGGTAATAATTATAATCATATATGTAAATAAAACTATCAAAAAATAATAAGGGTAAAAGTAAACAACTGTGAATGAAAAGTAAATGAGGAAAGGGGTGCCAGGGTGGCTCAGTTGCTTAAGTCTCTGACTCTTGGTTTCAGCTCAGGTTATGATCTCAGAGCTTTGTGGGTTTGAGGCCTGCATCAGGCTCTGTGCTATCAGCACAGAGGGATTGGGATTCTCTCTCTCTCTCTCTCTCTCTCTCTCTGTCTGTCTCTCTTTGCCCCTCCCCCACTTGTTCTGTCTCTGTTTCTCTCAAATAAACTTTAAAAAATTCAAAAAAGTAAAATAAAAATAAGGAAAGGAAAGTGACTGTTTCAGAGTGAAAAAGAAGGAAAAAATACAGTAAAAAATCTGAATGGTTATAAAAAGTTGTAAAACTTTTGTGGAAAAGGAATCTTAGGAAAATAATTTTAGCTATGGCAAGCTGGCTAAGATTAGAATGGATTTAGGGGTTTTTTTTTCCCTAAAAAAAATGAGTTTTGTTATTAAGAGTGCCCTGAAGCAAAATTAAAATTTGGTTTTCTCTCTGTGAAAAAGATATTCCTGTACTATTCAGTCCGCTCTGGATAAATGATTGTGAAAGGTTTGTTGTTTGTTCCCTTTACTTTTAAGGCAATCTACCTGCAAAGCAAAGATTTTTTTTTTCTCTTAGCAAAATAATTTCCTTTGTTTCATGTTGTTTTTATATCAGGTCTTAGATTACTTAAAAGAACCCAGTCTTCTTAATATTAGGAACTAAGTCTCATTCATAACAATGTAACCTGTGTTTGCCTTTCACAATCTTCTATTGTCAATTTAGGTAATTAATATTTGATAATGATCTGTGGTCTCACGTAGTCAAATGTTCAAACCTTTTGCCATTTTGACAACTTCACCAAATCAAACTCTAAAGGAGTCTTTTTGACCTTAAAGTAACTTTGATATATCCCAGAGAGTCCCTGGAAATCTCAAAAGATTTGAATCTCACCTTGGAAAAGAGAGATGTTAAAGAAATTAGGTTTATTTGATATGTTAAATTATGTGGGAAACATTGTCAAATAAGTAATGATAAACCTTGTTAGGTTATGTGTGTATGGATATATGTTACTAACATAGGTATTCCAGAAATTGTTTATAGAGTTTCTAGAAATTTATCAATACTTCAATGTCCAATTATTATTCTAAATTACTGTATGCCACAGAAATAACTACATTTAACCATCAAAGAAACTCTCATCAGTTCTTTAACCATGTGCATTTTTAAATATTTTGTTATTTTAAGACAATCACTTTTTATTCTAATGATTTTGCAAAACTAAGATTAATGGAAAGGACTCTATCTACCAAGTACTCTCATACACAGACACCATTGCCAAATAACAAGATGTTTAAACTTGGGTGCTTATTTCACAACTGGAGAAGTCTCCACTTGACATCTGGTCTTGTGCAAATGCTGGAGACATGAAAATCAAACTGACTAGGAAAAAAACTAGCTGATGTTGAAGCAGACTGCTTCCTCACAAAACATTGAGAATGATTCTTTCCATTTCTCCTTCCCTTTCCAACAATCCTTTTCCTAATTTTTACACCATGAAGGTTTTTGTCATTCTTTTGTCAACCTATTGTCTTGCCCTGGCCTGGAAAGACAACACCATTGTTCATATATCTCAGACCATTACAAAAGTGGGCTATCCTGCCTCCAGTGGACTGTTGGATTTAGTATGATGCTGGTGATTCTGTCATTATTCCCATCATAAACCTCTTCCCCCATTTTCAATGCCTCAGTTTCTCTGAAACACACTGGTGGATAAATAGTTCTGTAGAAGTGTAGACTGTTTTACAAAATATATAAACAAACCATTTGGTTTGAGAAAGTAACTCCTTCAATGAAGTCTTTCTTTGATCTATTTACTCTAAGTCGGTTTGGTCCCTGGGGATTGCAGCATTGGTGTGTCCTCCAAATATTGGGTATTATTCACTTTATAGCCATTCTAATAGTCACCTTGATGCACTGTGTTCTCTCAAAAGCTTTAAAGGCATGCATGCAGCCACTGGTAATGAGACAAATGGTCTTCCTGTGCCTAGAATGACAAAAAAATGGGATGAACAACTGCCAACTAAGGGACTTTGATATCCTAATCTATGAATTGTGGTCAGAGAGTCATCCTGACTCCAACATTGACAAGGAGTAGTAGCTCACAGTGGCACCAATACTTTAAATTTTGATCAATACTTGCAGTACAACTGAGAGTATATCAAAAGGAGGAAGTTGATAAAGTTAATTTGTATATTGGGATCCACAAAATGGAGGCCATCCCAGTGGCCTAGCCCATGTCACAAATCTAAACTAGGGCAGCCTGCACTTACTGAAAACACCTGTCAAGAAAACATAACATTAGTCACAATTGTGCAAGTTAGCCTTATCTAGCTTATCTAACCTAGAAAATAGGACCCACTAGCCTTATAAGGAAACCCCTGTCTTCTTAGCCAATCATTCCCTGTTTCCATGTTGTCTCTTCTCACTCTATAAAACTCTTTCTTGCCCAAAGTCTCTCAGGAAGAGTGCTCCACTATTTGATAGGCTCTATACTCCCCAGATAATAGTTTTAGTTTTGTCACTTGAGAATAATAAATTTGGGATGTTGAAAAAATGGAAAGAATTCTGAATTTGAGTTTAGGAGATTAGAGCTAGGATCTGACTTCTATAGCTCAAAAGATTCGGTGTGGTCCTACTTTATGCAATTTTGAATTAAATATTGAATATAACATATTAAGTCTCTGAATGGAAACAATTTGAAATAATGCAACTACCCCCAAATTTATCAAGATCTGCATAATTTCAAAGCACTTCAGGACTATTGAATAAAAGTTGTGTTTATTTTATTAAAATATTTCAACTTTAGCTGGTTAAACAAAATATTCACTGTCTTCTGTCATGATAATAGAGATATCCCTTGGGTTTTGAAAGTTCATGTTATGCCAATTGAGTTTTATGAAAGACCTATATTGGTACATATTTCCACTAACCAGAAGAAATCTGAAGAGGATTTTTACTTTTATGAAAAAAGGCAAAAAGTGAAAATAGCATGGGGTGTTTGTTTTACAGTGAGCCATTATAGAGGTAGCATGCACCCTGAACAGCTAGTGCGGTGCTACCAAGCTGCTTTACTGGGAATTCTACTCAGAATCTCAGCATTAAGCTGCCATAGCTTTGAACTGGGTCTGTGAACATCGGTGCTTTATCTAGATTTATTTTGTGTGTCCTAAGGTATCAGAAGGGTGTAAGAGAGGTTACTTTTTGGGGTCTGGGAATAAAAAAAAATTTGCCATATAGACTAATGGTAATTGCTGCTTTGCTTTATACCACCATGACTTCTGGAAGATTTCATAGGAACACTGTACTTTTGATAGTGGGGAAATGTGTAGCCTTAAAATGCATAAATATCAGTTAAACTGAAATTTTCAGGGTTTTCTGGAAGGCATCACTTGCATAAAAGACAATATTTCTGGCCTTAATACGTCACCTGTCTTGTTTTCACTTGATTATTCTTAATGGGTGAAAGTGGCACAGTGAGATCCACCTCCTGGTTTTAAAAGAGGAAATACAAGTTAAAAGTGTGTAGTTTAGTGCTGGGTATAGATCAGGCACTCAAAGAATGTTATTTGATTTGGAAAGTGGACAAGATAGCATAATTTGAATATCTGTTTTCTACTAGAAATTCTTACAAATGTAAGCAGTAAACTTAGTGATATCTCTGTATTCAGATAAGAAAATAGGATCAGAGGAGATCCTACTTTGTGGATATGTGTGGATTTTGAACCTATGCCTATCTTCCTCCATAATTTATTTTATTTCTGTGTTGAAATAGTGAACAAGGTAGGCAGAAATTTTATTAATTAATTAATTAATTAATTAATTTATTTATTTTTGAGAGAGAGAGAGGACAACCTGGGAAGGGGCAGAGACAGTGGGGGAGACAGAATATGAAGCAGGCTCCAGGCTCCAAGCTGTCAGCACTGATGTGGGGCTCGAACTCATGAACTGAGAGATCATGACTTGAGCTAAAGTTGGACACTTAACTGACTGAGCCACCCAGGTGCCCCCAGAAATTATTTTTAAAATAGGTCTGAAACAACAGTTCTCTAAGTACTATTTCTTAAATATCCAGAATACTTAAAATAATAATGACACACATTTTTAGAAGATATTCTAATCAGCTCTTCCAGTGCCTCTTTTCCCCCAATTATAAAATGAATGTGATAATTCTTTTAATCAGGGGAAAGGTCTTTAAAATCCCCAATTATTCAAAAAGACTTTAAGTCATTTTCATAGATGTGTGCAGATTTAAGGTAAAAGGTACTCTGGGGTGACATAGGATAAGGTACACTTATAACATATTACCTGTTTGTTGTAAGAGATGAATATTTTTGTTTTTCAAAACTATGGAGATATCAGAAGTATTAATCATGTAGTATTTAGAGCTCTTGGGAAGAACATGCTCTGAAAAATGCAAGGCATTAGCAATGGAGTGATTAGTTACAAATCTGTTTAGTTTACAATTTAAGCCAGTAGTTGAGGAAAGTAACTTGTTTTATCAGTTTTGGAATAGAATGGACATAATAAAACCTCAACTGTGAGAAGCTGAAAAGAGTTAATGTTTTGACTGACCACATCTTGAAAGGAAGATTTAAAGGACGCATGTGTCTTTGAGGTCTAAAGGTAGTGTTCTGATTTGGCAAGCTAGCGTAGATGAGCAAAAACTAAGACTAGGATGGAAATTGTTTTCTTTCTTCTGAGTTATGGATTTGTACAAATTGGGGGACTTTCCAAGTCCAAGGTCCTGAAGTTGTGGCCATGCCATTGGATCAAAACTAGATTCTCTCAAGTTTGGTAAGAGTCAGCTGAATTCACTAAAATCCCAACAAGGGCAAAATATTATATTCCACTATTCCCACTTTAGGGGCAGCTAATTTTTCCTTGACTCAGCTGAGGTTCCAAGCCTCTCAATCCAACAGACAGTCTCTCTGTTGTCATTGTGCATACTGTCCTGGCCTGTGCTCCTGGGTCAGAAAATGAGTGAAATAATGCTTGTGTGACACTTACCTTACTCATGTCAGACCTAAGTCGATGTGATTGGCCCTGCATATAGCAGAGAACCAAGAAATCACTCCACTGAGGCTAGAATTAGGATGTACAGGAGGTGAGATCAGAAGATAGAGAATGGCTGGGAGGAAGAGAAGAGGTAGGATGACTCATCATATACCCACCCAGACTCTGCCTGGCCAGGTACCAGGGAGACAAGCCTGGAGGGGAGGGTCTTGGCTTCTTCCTTCACTTCCATTGGTCAGCTTGGACTTGCCAATCTGGCAAGTACATTAACACAGAAGTAAACAAGTTAGTGTCTGCTCTCTCACACTTTAGTGTTTGTCAAACAGTAGATTTTAAAGTTCTTTGGGGGCAAGATTGTCTTAATCACTTTTATATAACTTCCTCAACTGTCAACATCCTTGGTTTATAGTAGGTGATTCCCTTTGGAGTAAAAATATATCTCAGTCATTTTAAGATAAACACCCTGCTTTAATGTTCTAGAATTTTTGAGGTGGCGGGGGGGGGGGGGGGGAGGGGGAGGAGTGTCATAGCAGATTCCAAACAAAGATATAATGAAGCTTAAGTGAGCAAAACTAATTAAATATATTATTCTTGTTCAGATATTGTCACCTTTGGGGGGTTGGCAGGGAGAATATGTTCACTCTCAGTCATACACAAGTACACTATCTATTCTAAGAACTTTCTTTGGCAGTCCTAGTTAACCTTGTCACTTGTCAGGTGGTGGAGCCCAACTGGAATAGGGATGTGAACTCACCAAGGGGGATAAGTCGTGGTCTCTCATGTGTCTAGCTAAATCTCTGTTATAAAGGCCAATAACTATGACTATTACTGTTCTTGTTATATATTCTTTCCCTTATGTCCTTATGAATAAATGATACCTGGCAGCACAATACTTTTGGAAGCTATTGTTTTATTAATTTATTTAGAATGATATCCCTTTTCTTTCTGCCTTATCCCTTTAAGGAAAATCATGAAATTATTTTTTAAAAGTGGAGCAAGTAAGAATTGGGGTTTACTCCCCTATTTCCTATGAGGTTCTTGAGTAACTTCTAGATTAGACTCTTGAAGTTGCTTTTTCTGGTGTGTCCTACTGACAAGACTGCTTTTGTGTCACACATAGTACTGTGTTTTGCTGGGCATGATCTGAATTTCCTTGATGCCAAAACATATATTTTTCACACTTTGACCTTTCTTATAGCTGATTATACTTTAAAATTGATGGATGCACTTAATATGGCATTATTTTTTTTCCTAACATGTTATTTAATTAAACTGATGTTGGCTTTTATAGTTGGTAGTATCTTAGATCAAGAAAAAAAGGTAGTGGTATTTTAGTTATCTATAGTTGTATAACACTTAAAACAAATATTTATTATGTCTCGTGGTTTCTGTGGGTTAGGAATTCACTTAGGGCATAATAGGGAGGTGTTGTTTCACTTCATGATGCCTGGGGCCTCAGCCAGAAGACATGTAGCCTACAAGAATCACCTGAAGGTTTTGATTCCCATGTGGGGTTTGCTGGGGTTATTGGTCCACCTGGAGCCATTCCATGAAGAGATAATAGAATGGAAGGGACTAAACTAAAAATACTTATTCCTTTTCTTACAAATGAGATTTTCCAAACTCATAGGAACTTTGGAAGGAAGAACCCATTCAGCATTTTCAGAGAGAGGCTGGACTTGTTTCTGATCTGAGGAGGTTTTGGAGATCAACACTTTGGAGCATGATCTAACATTTTGTCATTGGAAAGTGCAGCATCCATCATTACAATTATGCTTATATTTCGCATCAGAGTCTGCTCTGTTTGTTGGTATTCAGGATGCTTTATACCAAAGTCCTTACTCTTTCCAAGTTCTCCATACCATCTTGAAGTTTCAAATTCTTAGTGGGCAGAAGCATGGCTGACAATGCCATTTTTTTCTCCTCTTGAATCAGGGACTTGATTGTCAGATGTCCCCAAATACTCTATCCACCCATGCCAGAGAAAAATTCTCCTCTTGCAACGCTTTGAGATCTGTGACTTGAGAGGATTATGGCACTTTCTCCAGAGCCCCATTTATTCATCTTTTTAAAAAGACTTTTAATTTTTTAAGTAATCTCCACACCCAACATGGGGCTCCAACTCACAACTCTGAGATCAAGAGTTACATCTTCTTCTAACTGAGCCAGCCAGATACCCCTCTTATTCATCTTTAAGATAAATCATAAAATCCATGGCAGTCCAGAATGTGTGGCCTATAACCCTTCTCAAACTTTTGTGGATTCAAAGGATTAGATAAGATATCGTCTTTAAAAAGAAAAAAAAACTACTTTTTCCTAAAAGGAAAATTTTTAATAAGATGGAAATTTCAGATTTAAACTTTTTAGAGATTAGAAGAGTCTTTCCTTTAGGCCTACAGGTATTGGGCTTCTAAGTATGATGTTTAAAATGATATTAATAGTATAGAAATATGAAACAAGCATTCTGCCACAAAAATAGGTGTGTTTTTGATAAACTTATTTGGGTTAAATCTCTGAATATTTCCTTAACATTACTTTCAGAATATTGAGCTTTAAAGGAATTTTTATAAAAGCAATATTAGCATTCATAGCTCCCATCTGCTGTGTGCCTCCAGTTGACAGGAAGTAAGAGATGTTCTAGTGACATCTTGTTCAACAACTTTGTGACCTTAGAATATTATTCCCATTTTACAGACGAGGAAACTGAGATCCAGATAGTTGATGTAACTTGTCTAAGGTCACATACCTTGCAAGTGAGCTATCTCACTTGAAAGCCACTGTTTGGGGAAACTTGCCAGTATTGGGGTAGTTGTAGAATTTTTCATAAGCAGTTACTACTTCCAGAGTGTCTTCTGCCTGAAGCTGGAGGCTTAGAAAAATGGAATTAAAAGATTCTGGTGGCATAATTAATCCCTTTCCTTATCTCTGTCCCCACTCCCCACTTTAACTCTCTTATAGAAAAGTATCCATGTAATTTTGTTTTAGAAGCTTGTGATGACTACTTGGCAAAAAGCCCCACCACATTAGTCTAGTGTTTTGGAAAAGTGACTTGACATATTGTCACTTGTACTGACTTTAGCCCACACTCAGAATAGAAAATCTTGGTCTCTATTGCCACCACATTATACTGCTAAGATCCAAATGTATTGCAGCATATGATTTTTTTTCACTACATGATGGCAGCCATCTGGATTTACTGATTATAGTTTTAGTATTTTTTTTTTATCAGGTAAAGAGGGGCTATTTTGCTGTTAGGAAAACTTGTTATTAGGGGTTGGCACAGCTCAAAGACTATAGCGGTTCAGCTGTTGAATGTGTATAAATCTTTTGTTTTTAGCGTGTGTGTGTCTTTATAGTGCATCCAGATTCATTTTTGCTTCGATTTGTTTATGATATTCTCTGGAGAGTTTGGCATTCTGGAGTTCTTCTAAACTAATGAGTAGACTGCAACATGGGATGACCAATGTAGTGATTTCTTTGGATGCAGTGTAGCTAATGGCAAGTGTGTGTGTGTGTGTGTGTGTGTGTGTGTGTGTATTCTGTGTGTGTGCATGTCAGAGAGAGGGAGTGGGAGAAGGAATATCAAGCATATTTGGTATTTATAAAAATGATATGTTCCTTAAATTTCAGACTAACTTAAATTTATTTCTTATTATAGGAATAATGTATGTTTATTGTAAAAAAATATAGATGAGTCCCCAAAAGAAAAATAAAAAAGAAATGACATCTCAGAGTTAGTCACTGTTAAGATTATGGTATCTCAATCTGTGTGTATGTACATTCATACATATGTTTGTTTTTACAAAAACGAGCCAATGCTATAAATATTCCAGAAATTGTATTTTCAGATATATCTATTTATTCAATATCCTTTTATAATATTTTAATGTGAAAATTTTAATGTATGGTTATATCATCACTTGAACATTAGATTTTTAATTATTTTTCTCTTCATCCTGTAATGTTGTAGCAACTGACAGAAAGAGGTTTCTTGAATTTCAAATCACTTATTGGCCTCCTTCCCCAACTATAGTCGGCAGAATGTGTTTTGTATTGTGCTCCCTGCCCTGAGACCCACTCCCAGCTGAAGAGCACTGTGGAACACTAGAGAACGGATGGCCTCTGACAGCTCCTCTACTTTTGCTGTTTCTTCTTGCAGGAGACAGAGCATGTGGTACCCAGCCAGCCAGAGTGTCGGGGGAGAACAGGAACGCAGGTCCACGAGAGTCCACAAAATCACCCTTTCAGGTGCCAAGAAACAGTGCGAGTTCAACAAAGGTGGGTCTTTTGCTGTCAGAAGTTGTGCTGTGCCTGGTGTTGCTTTCCCAGAAATGCTGATGCTGGTGCTTGTCACCCCCATACAAGAGGCAAGGCTTTCTGACTTTGGCTGGCATTCCTTACAAGTCACAGAAGCAGCTTTAAGGGGCTATAAGAGAGTATCATTGAGTCTGAATTGAAGAGAAATGTAAATAACCTACTGTCACTGTCTTCATTTTGGAGATAATCAGCCTTACAGCTCAGAGACGACAGGAGATAATCTGGGAGAAAGAAATGTTGATTTCATTTTGTACTCTTTCATTCCATGCTAGAAATGTTTTCCTCCATGATAATGATAATTAGTGATGACAGTGTAGACATCAAGTCAGTTTCTTTTTATATATTATCTCATTTAGCCTTCATCACTTCCTCATAAAGTAAGTATTTATAGCCCCATTTTATGGAGGAGGAGCCTGAGGCCCAAGATTCATTGTGTCCCTGGCCTGATATTGCACAAGTGAAAAAGCTGAGCCAGAATTTGAACCCACAAATGTCTGATTACAGCATACCAGGTGTGCTTCAATGCTGATCCAAGTAGTATCCTTGGGACACTTGAAGCAGTCCAGGGGCTGGCCTCTCTGGTCTGCTAGACCTGCTGGAGACAGCCCTGGGTCCAGGGCAAGGATGTGGGTGGAAAGCTGTCTGCAGCAAGTTGGCATGACATTCTGATGGGAGCCTGGCATTGCAGCTGTCTGTGGAAAATCTCTTCTGGAAATAAACAGAAGAAAGAATTCAGCTGCTAGTTGTGTCAGCTGTCTTTGTAGGATCTTGTATACAGCGTAATCTTAGCCCTCACTCAGTGGGAAGAGAGTGCTCTGCTTCTGAGCACGACCTTTAGATTTTTTTTTATGGCAGCACAGCCTAAATGAATCAACAACTACAGAGAAGTTGGCTGTAGTATATAATTTTGCTTTAAAATATTCAAGTACTAAATTTAGAATCATAGATTCCTAAAAGTTTGGAGGGACCCCAAAAGCAAGGTGACTCTTTTTTCAACTGTATTCATAGGTGTCTTGTATCACCCTTCTCACAAGTTGCCACCTCTTTTCTGTTTATTCTTACGTGACCTCAGGTCAGGTAAGACTCAACCTTGTCATTGGAGCATTCTCCTTCCTATTTGAAGCCTTATTATAAATTAAGCTGTTTTATGGGGCACCTGGGTTGCTCAGTCAGTTAAGCGTCCAACTTCAGCTCAGGTCATGATCTCACGGTTTATGAGTTCGAGCCCCGCATCAGGCTCTGTGCTTCAGAGCTTGGAGCCTGAAGCCTGCTTCGGATTCTGTGTCTCCCTCTCTCTGTTCCCCCCTCACTTGCACTCTGTCTCTCTCTGTCTCTCTGTCTCTGTCTCTCTGTCTCTCTCTCTCTCAAAAATGAGTAAAGATTAAAAAAAAGTAAAAAAAAAATAAATTAAGCTGTTTTAGACTGACTAGAACCAATTTTGTGTAGTGACACTGTCTCCCCTCTACCAGACTTGTAACTACCTTTCGCAGCAAGAATATAGCCAACTATATACCCATGCATATTTCAAAATAATAGAACAAAACAAAGCAAACAAAAAAAACCCTAAATTATTTTTGTGTGTGTGTGTATGGAATATATACTTGATGTTTGGTAACTTTAAACCATTTTATCTCTTATCTACAGCGGGGAAGGTAAGTGGTAATATTCCTGTTATCAGTAAGAGCTGAGAGTATGGAATGAGAATAGTCTTGATGAGGAAATGTACCAGGCAGCAATTCTTACATTTGAGGATAGATGGGTAGTTACAGCTGAATTCGGATTTTCAGGTCTATGACACCTTTTCTCAGAAAAACAGAGATGTACATATACACAAGTCTGTAACATCTTAGGTTCTTAGACCTCCTCTGCATGTCAGAAAAAGGAACTGAATACAGTTAGGGTCACTGGGCAGCCTTCCTCATTAAATCAGCCTTGTCTCTCTCCAACACATTGGCTACTTCTGCAGCTTAGCAAACCTCCATAGGACCCCAAATATCCTGTTTTCCTTTTCTTCTCTTCCCTTCTAGCCCCCAGGTTCCACTTTGATAGGATCTAGCTTTCTGAGCTAGCACCATTCCAGAATATTCTGCACCCCAGTTTTAGGAATCACAGGATCTGGTATTAAGTCTCAGATCAGAAGTGGTGATAGGCCACTTATATCTGGTACTGTTAAGTTTAGTATTTAGGTTGTGTTGGTAACCTTTAAACTACAGAGTTATTTGTCACAAACATGGTGACGTCACCTAGGGACATTCTAATGAAACTTAAAAAAAATCTCAAAATATTACAGGGATTGTGAAATTTGATGAACTGGTGAAATGAGATCTGAGGCTAAAAACAACTTTGAGTCAGGTATCTCACATTCCTGATAACATTCCTCTTCCCTTTTAAGTCAGCATATGACCAGGTTGAGGCATATGGTGCCCAATAAGATCTTGATAGATACATGATACTGTAACAGGACACTCCAGACCTAGGTCTGACTCAAAGTGAGGGAAGAAACCAGTCTGTATCTCAGCAGGTGTAAAATGCCACCTTCTTGGGGATGGGGGGAATATTTTATTTGCATAATGAACACTTTGAAAAAGGGAAGAAAGATCTTTATGCTGTCAAGGGGTCACATGTCACTTCAGCAAGACTCAAAGGAACAGTTAGTCTTCAGAGAATTAACCCATGCTTGTAGAAGTGAGATTTTTGAGCTAATTGTGTTGAGATGGGATCTGATCTTTGCATGCATGTCTAGGAGAAATAGTTTCATACCTTTAGCTCTCAGAGCATTGTGTTGTCTGTCAGCTCTTTCTAACACAGGGAGCCTATATTTGTGTCTGTGGATGAGCTTCAGAGAGGTTTATGAATTTTTTTTCTAAAGTTTGAGTGTATATATATCATATTGGTTTTCTGTTGATACTGTAACAAGTGACCACAAATTTGTGGCCTAAAACAACACACATTGACAAAATCTTACAGTTCAGTAGATGTCCAACATGAATCTCCTTGGGCTAAAATAAAGGTGTCGGTAGGCCTGCATTCCTCTCTGGAGTCTCTAGGGGAGAATCCATCCATTTCCTTGCCTTTTCCCATTTCCAGAGGATGCCTACATTGCTTGACTTGTGCGCCTTCTTCCACTGCAAAGCTAGCAACATTGCATCTCTGAGCATTCTTCCATACATCTCTCTTTGACCATGCCCAGGGAAGATTTTCTGATTTAAAGGATTCATGGGATTAGATTGGACTGATTTAGACAACCCACAATAATCTCCCTATCTCAAGGTCCTTAACTTAATCATATCTACTGAATCCCTTTTATCACGTAAGAGTGACATGTGGAGTGGGACAAAAAATGAGGACGTGGGCACCTTGGTGTGTGTGTGCACTCCATTATTCTGCCTACTACATAAAAGTTGTTTTCCAGGGAAGATCTCTAAAGCAATTATCAGAATCTTATGTCACTCATGACCCCAAAAAGTTTAGAAACACTATCCTAACCACTTCCAACCTTCCATTTTGCATATTGATCCACAGAGACAACCTCAGATACTGATTTAGCCCCCTCTGTCCTCTTTCACTGCATCCATCCTCCTTTTTGCCATGTCTTTGCTGTCCCTATATTATATTCCTTGTACAGTGCCCCACAGCAGAGATCTGTGATGTATCTAAAGTGTGGAGATACATTTGGCTTACAGAATGTTTTAAAATATTTTGATTCAATATTTAAAAATCCGAAAGTTTTGGGGTGCCTCACTGGGTCAAGTGTCTGATTCTTGATTTCAGCTCAAGTCATGATCTCATGGTTAGAGAAATTGACCCCTGTGTCAAGTGCAGAGCCTGCTTGGGATTTTCTCTCTCTCTCTGACCCTCTCCCGCTTCGGTCTCTCTCTCTCTCTCTCTCTCTCTCTCTCTCTCTCTCTCTGTCTCTCAAAATAAATAAACTTAAAATCACCATGTTTATAGATTTTGGAGATTCTTTTTGAAGATCTGAAGATGTGATACCCAGGGCCCTATAAGGCAACAGTTAGCAGGAGCTGAGGAGCAGCCATCCATTTTTCCACAACTCCTGCCCAGATCTGCCCACTTATTTGTACTCTTTGCCTGACTCATACAGGCATTTGATTTATAATGCTTACTTCAATCATTTTCTTCCAGGCAACTACTCATCCTGGGTACTCTAGGTGCTCAGAGCTAAGCCTTGATAAGGTGATGTCTGATAATGTCTTTTGCCTCCTTTCCAAGATGATGTATTTATATTTTAACTTGGATTTCCATTGCATCTGAGTTGAGGGGTTGCATATTACCCTACTCTGACATACTCTTCAGTACCTGGAGCTTTTCAAAACATATAAAGTTATAGAACTGCATTTAGTTAGAGCAAGAATGAAGCCTTAATAATCATTTAATACAACCCTCTCATTTTCTAGTGTGACACCCAGTGAGGCTGTTATTTGCTTAAGCCCTTGTTCCCCTTATAACAGAATGAAGACAAATGCCATCAATCTGTTCAGAGCAGTAACTTGATGAATATGCATCAGTTTGATTGATTTTTTTATATAGCTACAGCCAGTGCCAATCCTGTGAACCCTCGGATATGACAAAGGAGGATTTATCAATGTAACAGAATACTAATGAAGCTGGGGATTTCTTACCCAGCTAAGTAAATTTACTTTTGAGAGTGATTAATTCACTTGTGTTTAAAATATTTTATTAAAATTTATGACAGCATTAAACCTTTAATGTTGTTAAGACCTTGTCTGTATAAACAGGAACTATTCTGTAGCATTGTGTTACTGCTAATTAAGTTGGTGGTTGCATTTGTGAATTGGAGTTCATTAGCCTCTTCGTCTCGAAGTCCCCAGTTAGAGGGGGTTGAAGATTGGAGTATTAGCAAAAATAATGACCTTTTATGGCTTTGACTATTTTTGTGACATTCCAGAAGAAAGAAAAAGGGTTGTTGCTTTATGGAAAGAGGAAGTTTTGTTGGCAGCAACTTTTCCATGAGGGATAAATCCTTTCAGGTTTTGTTTTTGAGATAGACAACTTGTGTGTGTTTTAATAGCTAATTGTTTCTTATTTAAGTGTTTTTCATAGAAGTAAGCAGAGCCTTAAGGAGCTCTGCTAAAAAGAGAAAGAATGAGTAAGAGAATGAGCACCCAGAGATTCTTAATAACATAGTACACGAGAACTGCCTTCTTGGACTGTACCAGAGCAGGAGCATTACATGTTGCCAGCATGTTCTTATTAGTGTGCTCTTAAGATTTCTTTTCTTTTTTCTTTTCTTTTCTTTTCTTTTCTTTTCTTTTCTTTTCTTTTTTCTTTCTTTCTTTCTTTCTTTCTTTCTTTCTTTCTTCTTTCTTTCTTTCTTAACAGGGCAGGGGGAGAACAAATGAGGTATAGAACAAAAAAATTAGTTGGTCTTGATAGTGTTTTGAGACTGGAATAGCTTATTTTGCCTATATTGCATAGGAAGGGGGCCATATAGTTAGGGCTGTTTTTCATCCCCCGATCCTGCCTCCATCCTGATGGGCTCAGAGACAATTTGGTAGAATGGAAAGAACATTCAAATTAAGAAATGCAGTCTTGTATTATGTCTCTCAGGTGACCTTGGTCACTTCATGCAAATCCCTCAGTCCCCTTGTCTTTTTTTTTTTTTTTCTGATCTAAGATGGTTTAATGTCTTGACAAAAGGTGAGATGACTTAAGTACATTTTACATTTTGTGCATTTAGACCACCATATGCATAGATGTTCTAATGCTAAATTCTCGTCTTCAGTATCTCATAGTGCTGGATGCCCGGAAGTATGACAGAAACTTGTAACACAGACTAACCACAAAGTACCAGATGTTTCTTGCCATTTGTGATCTTACAATTGCCACATTTAGCTTTGCTCCTTCTTGTTGTACAACATATTCTGCCAATGCTTTCGTGTATATGTATGTATTAGGTCTGTCTCCTATCAATTTTGGTGTGATATCATTTACCAGGCCATCATCCATCCACTCTAAAGAATCAATCAGTTTCTTGGGATCCACAGGAGGTGGATAGACTACTTCATCAATATGCTTTC
The DNA here is from genome assembly GCF_018350175.1 of Felis catus. Classification (NCBI taxonomy): domain Eukaryota; kingdom Metazoa; phylum Chordata; class Mammalia; order Carnivora; family Felidae; genus Felis; species Felis catus. The sequence goes on along the minus strand of NC_058378.1, from coordinate 21,156,774 downwards.
GATTGCAGTAGGCATATGCTGTTGATACATGCATGAATACTTCCAGATTCTTCATTTGTTGTGCAAGGAGAATAAGCTGACGTGTAGCAATCACATTTAACTGAACAGCATCTCTTAAATTTTCATTAAACCTTACTGTAGCTGCACAGTGGAATATAATATTGATAGAATCTATGATGATCTCTTTATCTTCTTTACTAAGAGCCAGTTTAGGTTGGGTGAGTTCACTGTTGATCGCTATAACTTTCTCTCTAAAATCTGGATTTTCATCTCTCAATCTGTCAAAGAGCTTGCCACTAATAACTTCTTCTACTCGCTCTTGGGGTGTCTGTCCCGCTTTCTGCCTCACCAAAACATACACTGAATTCACCTTAGGACAAGACCTCAGCAACTTTTCCAGAAGTACCTTCCCTAGGAAACCGGTAGCTCCAGTGAGGAGGACATTCTTGCCTTCATAGTACTCTGGGATTGAAACCATTCTGATCCTAGACTCAGAGGCTCGGGCCTCGCTTTCCCCCTGGTGGTCCAGCGATGTCTCCGCCGCCGTGGCGCTCTCCTCACTCGCTCCTCAGTCCCCTTGTCTAACACGAGTCTGGGTCAGATGACTTCTTAGTTCCCTTCTGGCACTAACACTAAAAATGCTCAACATTCTAGATATTTAAAGGATTAGAGTGGAAAAATTGTAGCTTAATAAAACAATCTCTTTCAGTCACAGATAAAAATAATTCCTCCTCCCTGCTGTAGAGCACAAAAAGTATCCTACACCAAATCACCAAATCATTGAACTGATTGACAACATAGAGCCCACACTTGATTATTCTGGGAATGAAACACTCCTTTTTAAAAATTATTATTATTATTTTTTGCAACTGCCCTTGATTACTTTATAAATTGTTAGCACTTTCGCTGGACAATGATTAGGAATAAAGATAAAAGGGAAACTCAGAGACATTCTCTCATTAAAAATAATAATAAATGAAATATGGTTATATTGGAAAATATAAAAAATTCCAAAGAAATAAAAATTTCTCATAATCTTACCACCCCAATATAACCATGGTTACCAGTGTAGTGTATGTTTTTATATTGTTGCTATTTTTTTTTTTTAGTTTTTATTTTAATTCCAGTTAGTAAACATACAGTGTTATATTAGTTTCAGGTGTACAATATAGTAATTCAATACTTCCATGCATCACCAGTGCTCACCACAAGTGCACTCCTCGTATTGTTATTGTTTTAATATGGTATTAAAAAATTGTGTATAAAAGGGACTTCCTAATACATTCGAGTTGACTTAATTTTAAACAGACTCCAGAGTATAAAGGTAGGCCAGAATGCATTCTGACTATATAATCTTAAAGATTATAAATATAAAGATATATGAATATAAATATAGATATATAAGTATAAATAAAAATATAAATATAAGATTATAAATATGAAATGGGGTAATTATCACCAAGCTCAGCTTCATTTATGGCTAAGGTGATCAAATTTGATTTTTCATCAAAATACTCTAATACAAGTTTCTATAAGAAACATGTTTTACAAACTTTGGTATCATTATAGCCTATAGTGTTAGAAATAATATTTCTAGGAGATGGAACAAAAAATTTGTCCTTAATATCTCAACATCTTGTAAATCTTCTTGGCCTAACCTGGACTAGACTTAAGAGACAAATTTCAATAGTGATTATAGAAGACAGAGTGTGCATATAAACTTAAATTTAATTTAAAACTGACCAGCTGGTTAGGCGTTCAGTGTGCCTGAGGCCATGGGAATGAGGTTATTCCTTTGTTGTTGTTGTTTTAACTCAAGTTAACATTCAGTGTAGTCTTGGCTTCAGGAGTAGAACCCAGTGATTTATCTCTTACATATGACACCCAGTGCTCATCCCAACAAGTGCTCTCATTAATGCCCATCACCACCACCCCCCCACCTCCCCTCCAGCCACCCTGTTGTTTGTATTTAAGGGTGTCCTATTCTTTAACTTACTCTTTATCTTCCCAATGAGGCAATGGTTGCTCTGGTGCTTAAGGGTTATTCCTTTTCAAGACTAATGTTAAAAAAAAAGACTAATGTTCAATGCTAAACACACACACACAAACACATCCACATCCGCATTCACATCCACTCACATCATATATAGTGACATATACAGTTTCCACCCACTCTTCCTATTTTTCTTTTATTCTTAACCAATTTAATTTGTATATATAAATTTTTTTCATATATATGAAATCTTAGGCATTTCTGTGTAGCTTGTTTGTCCTACTTAATATTGTTTTTTTCCATATGATAGTGACTATGAAATATACCATCATTTTTGTAACTCCAAATCAGTATGTATTTTGGTTACTTCTGGAATTCATATTTGTAGATATTGCTGTAGTAAGAATTTCTTAAAATATTTTTATGTACTTCCATTTCAGTTTCCTTGGTTTGTGCTTAAGGGTAAAGCTATCCAGACATGGGATTTAAAATGATAAACCAAAAAGATGTGGCATATAAATTTTTCAGTTATCTGATCATGAAAGAAGATAGGACTAAAATGGATAATTGATAATTTTGAGAGAATTAGAAAGTCATGTGGCTGGATTTCTGTATATGGCAGCATCTTAGGATACTGGGTCTAAGTGGAACATTTGAGACAGTTCAGTCCAATCCCCTTCTCCATACTTGTATATTCTAGATATTTCTATTTAACCCACTAGCCCTTACAGTTTTTTTAGCTCAGATTGTTCTTAGGGCAAAATGCCTCTGACTTTAACATTCCCAAAAGACATTTGGAAGGCATGCCAGGTATGGAAAAATTCTTTGATGGGTGAAACTACCCTGCTCATCTCAAGGCTCTAGTATCTTTGGTTGTAGCCTACAGAATGTCAGCAGGGACCCCCAGCCTTTGCACCAATCACAAATAGCCTCTAAATTTCCTAAATGCTTTCTAGAGTGCATACCACCACCTCCAAGAGAAATGCCAAAATTCATGATGGATATTTAAAACTATGTTTTATGAGAGTCTTCATTAACATGGATACATATTCATGATTTATTTATACATGGAGAAAAAAGCAACTACATAACAGAATTATAAGTTTATCTTATTTTTGCTTAACATATAATTATATACAGAAATATACACTGGAAAGACATAAATCATTTTATTGGTGGTTATTTTCAGATGGAATGGCTGTGGGTGATTTTTAAAATATTCATTTTGCTTTCCAAATTTTCCCCCTTTGGGTTCCTCTTAAGTTTGTAACAGGGAAAATTATTTATACATGAAAAAAAAGTAGTATCAACTGTTCAAGATATAGAACCAAAAATAAATTTACTATAATTGCTGCAATCATCAATTTGCACAAATGCAAATCATCATTTATGTTCTGTTTCTTTGAACTGTTGTTTATCAGTTCGAGGTAGAGAAGAATATTAGGAAAGTATAGAAGAGAATGGATTTTTAAAAATTATTTTTGACTAGAAGAAACCTAAAAGGCATTTTCAGTGGTATCTGTGGCTTTTATGGTTTGAGTCAGTTGGGATCAGAAAGCAAATATTAAAGGTGATTTTTATAGGGTCAGATGACACTTAAAATCAGAATTTGTATCCTAGACACCTCTTCATTTGAGTGTTTTATTCTGTATATAAAAGTTGAAGAAAGTCTGTTTTTATATCCCTTAAGCAGAGCAAGCCTTTCAGGGGTCCACTAGCATAGAGTTCTAATCAAGAGAACTCCTATGACTGTAGATGCCATGGGCAAAGGAAATACCAGGGCCCATTTAAATGGCAATGGGGTCCAAGAGGTGAAACTTGAGAAGGTGGAAGCAAGAGTAAGGCCAGATTTCAGGAGACTTTTTAACAATGCCTTGAATTTAATACCCATACAAGAAAACAACTTTGGCCACACTGAGCCTATTGAATACATCTAGACACACAAAATAGAGTCCTTGGGATTTGCATGTGAAGGGCTAGTTCCCTGGGAAGGTTGTTTGTCAGAAGTGGATTTGAGGTAAAAAGTGCTGAGAAGACAAAATCACCACACTGTTGGAATGACTTGTGGGGAGGGGCATGAGAAGAACTTGAAACTGAAAGAAGACAGTTAAGAACCAAGGTAACTGCCAAAAAATTTAATGTGCCTTGTCAAACTTGAATGAGATTAAAGCATGCAAGAACCAGGCTCCTCTGACTTGTCTTTCTGATCATTAACTCACCCTTGCCTCTCAGAGTAGCACTAATCCAGGTCCTGGATTCCAGATTATTTGCCAATCCAAACCTGCCAAATCCAGGTTCTTTGCCAAGACCACATTAGTAAGGAGAGGTTAGTGTTGCATATGTGTATGGCATTTGTTGTTTGCTTTAAAATGGAATGATATCGAGAATCCTAACTAGTGTAAGTACTCAGAATAGTGGTGTGGAGGTGCTGGCTTATTCAAGTCATAGACAAAGGGCCAAAAGGCTGGAGAAGTTGAATTGCAGAGGGAATATATCAGATGGCATCAGAAACGCTGGCAGTGCCCAGACTGCACAGGGCCTTGAAGCCAGGGTATGAATCTCAGATTTTGTTGAAGTGCAAAAGGAAGCCATTTGAGGTTATAACCAGGAGAATGACATGCTCAGATTTCCATCTTTAAAAGACCACTCTAGGTAGTGTGTGATATGGGGAAGCAGGGAGACATATTGGAGGCAATGTATCATCCACGTGGGAGGTGATGGTGGCAGTGAAGATGGAAGAGGGAAGAGTAGAAGCGAATATTAGAGACTCATAACTTCTTGTTTTTGGAAGAGAAGGAAAATCTTTAATAGGGAACAGTTAGGATTTAGGCTTGTTTAATATTAATGCTTATGTAAGTCCTCTGTGTCATTTCTTAAGTTCTTTTGTTCCTAGCACTATCTTGATTCATAATTAAAAAGATAGAATGTTGGAAGGCCAAGTATCAGATGTAATATCACAGTGCCCAGTGCAATGAAAATTTAATATTCATTAAATATTTACCTGTCATTCAAATTAGCCACCCTCCCCCACCATTATTTGTGATCTGTCCCCTTCACTGTATCTGTCCCTAGACTAAATCTTCATTTGGATGATTTTTTTTCTGTCTCTGACTCAGAAAGACAAGTAACGTGTTTACTTTGTAATGTTGCTTGCTTACATTAGATTCCTTCAGAAAGCAGAGTCTTATAGGAAGCCTTAGGTAGAGGGAGGTGATAGAAAGTGGGGGAGGAGGGAGAGCTGACAGCATGTGTGTAACTAAGGTTACTACTCTTGGCGACTGGAGATTAGCTCCCTGAGGACTCTCTGAGGAACCTTGTAAATACATCTGAGGATGTATCCCTTTGAAATTTGGGGGCTGAAGTGTATATTCACATGCTCCCCTCTTTGCTGGCAGAGGGTTGTCCCCAGAGGAGTAACTCCCCCACACTTCTAGGGTGTGGGAGTGAGCTCTGCCTCACAAAATCTTGAGGCAGAAAAGTAAAGAGACTTGGCAGGTGCTTAAAGGGAGATAATTTGAGTGAGCAGAACTGTCCATGGAGCTAACGCATCTGCTATGACCACTGTGCCTCTTGGGCAGACCACTGCCTGGCACAGGAAGCAGATGTCTCATAAATACTTACTAAGTGAATGGAATAAATGAGATGATGGAAGGAAGTGCTTTGTATACAGCTCAGCAGACCAGGTGCTGCTATCAATAATAATGTATTAGGATCTGTGCTCCCAATGGATCCCTTGTCCTCAATCCCTTCCCAAACTCTTCTTTTTGATTCATAGGGGTTTTTGACCACACCCATGGCTACTCTACCTCCTTTCTTCTCTCAGTACTGATGCTGGCCTCATGGGCTTGACTCACACCTCACACATTCTTTGGACATTGGTATGGTTCTGACTGTTTCTGGGCTCTGTTCCAGCCCACCAAGGTGAGGAGCGGTATCTATTCCAGTGCAGCTGGGCTGCCTTGTGTTCAGTGTTTTTCTTAGAGTCTCTTCAGGGACATGATTCTTCCTTTTTTGGAATGTGTCCCCTGGGAGCTCAGGCCAGAAATACCCAGAGCACTCCTGTACTCACAGAAGTCCTTCACCTGTGCTCTTCAGCCACTGGTATCCTCCCATTACCTGGACCTTTAGGATAATGTTTCCCAACTAGGAATGCCCTGGAGTGCTTGTTAAATACATATTACCAGTGCATTCCTTTGGGAATTCAGCTTCAGTAAATGTGGGGCCCAGGAATATGTTTTTAATAATACTGATTGATAGTAATCTTCAGAGAAGTATGAAAAGCAGTGGAGACTGGGTTCTCATAATTCGTGCCAAGGCATATTACTAGAAATCAGCATTCTGCTTTTAACCATGACCTCCTTCTCCCCTCTACGGGAATTTATTTACATGGAAAAGTACATACATGGTTTGAAAAGTCAGTTCATAAAGATCTACTGACTACCAGTTCTGTTTTCTGTCAGTGGTCTCTTGAGGGTCATTTAAGATTCAGTGCCTTGGTTTCTTTATCTTTGAAGATAGCTGCCCAGTACGTAACCTCAGTCCTTTGGCACAGAAATTTGGTTAAAAGAAAACACCAATAAGAGGATGTCTTTAATATAGCTTAGACTCCCTAGAGAAAGGAATTTTATATTTACTGGTATTGAAGATTGTTATTGTTGCTAATAATACTACTGGAATTTATTGGCATCTTGTCTGTGTCTGCATATAGAGCTATTGTTTATACATAAAGAATGTTTTGCTCAGATGGTTGTCCTCTTGGGATATACCTTTTGTTTTAAAAGAGTTTCAGGAAACAACAGTCATACAGCTAGCCAGTAGTCATCCGGGTATACATTAGTGTATCCCATGTTGCTTTCTGAACAGAGGCTCAATTTAATGCAGTGGAATATCTTGAACTCTTAAGAGTGATCCAAAGTTCAGCTTGGTTCAGACTTAAGGTTCTGATTCTATATGAAGCATTCTGAAAAGTGTACTGGCTGCTCTCCTTTTACTCTTTCTGCCCGGGTTTTCTAAATGTGGATTAGAACACCACTTGCTAATCTTCAGCAGGTCTCCCCAGGGAAGAAATGTAACTGTTTGTAGGAATGAGAGTCATCCTATCCTGCCAGTCCTGCTAGAAAATTACAGGTGGGGAAAAAGCATGCGTTTTATCATAATTATTGTACATACTTGGGAATATACCAGAATTGGCAGCTGGCCATAACCCTAGGATGAATACTTTGTTAACAAACATCGAGTGCCTACTATGTGCCAAATGTCAGGATTAGCCCTAGAGATAAAAATAACAAGCAAGACTCACAAGGTCCCTGCTCTATAGAGTGCTCCATCATGAAAGAGACAATCAGATAATTATAGAAATACACAATTAGGGACTATGCTATGGAGCAGATGTAGATCAGAATACAGGAAGAACATATAAAAGGGAGACCTGATTATGAGCTACCTTGTGTCTATAGGATGAATGTGTTAATTAGGAAAGAGAATGGAGAGGGAACAGCATTATGTGCACAGGAACAGCACATACGAAGGCCTGAGGTGAAAAGGAACATGGTGCATCCAAAGAACTGAAAAAGTGTCAGTGTAGTAGTAGCAGAGAGTGAGAATGGTGTGAATTGAAGTTGAAGAGGCTAACAGGTGATAAATCCTTCACAATGTCCTAGGATACTTTAAGAATTTTGGTCTTTATTTTAAGTGTCATGTGGAGAAGGGAAATGATAAGGTGGTTGTGTAGAAAATGGTTTGTGGGAGTAGAGGGGAAATAGGGAGACCATGGTGGTAGTCCAAAAGACAGATTATAGTTGTTTGACCTGAGGTAGTAGTGATGGAGGTGGAGGGGAAGAGGACAGATGCAGAAGTTATTTGCGATAAGAAATTGAAGGACTTCATAATACACTGGCTATGGGGCTTGAAGGAGAGGAAAGTGTCAGAATAACTCTCAGATGTCTTCCATGAGGAAGACATTGGATAGAGGGAGAAGATTTTCACTGAGATAGGGAACACCTTCATCTGCTAATTTAATTATAGATAATTGAAAGGTTGATATAAAAATTCTATGCTAAGATATTGCTTCTTCACAAATTATCACATCTGGGGCTTGACACTACCCTTAGGCCAAGAAAAATATCTTAATGCTTTGTTTATTTTGCTATTTTGAATTCCAGTGCACATTCTGAGGGAAAACCACTGCAGAATGACCATATAGATTGACTCAGCACATGCTTTAATTTCCCAGCAATGTGGAAACACCAAAATTTTAAAAATTTGCACTTCAGTGGGTTATACATAATTTTGCAGTGACCAAAACTGGATGCAGTTCCATCCAGGAAGAAGCACTTCTAATATCAGCACATAATTAGGTTTTATATTTCTCTGTTAGAAGTGCTTTTAATTCAAAATATATAATGGTGGCAATGATGATAGTGTCAGTGTTGGTGGTCATGGTGATGACAATAGTGGTGATGGTTGTAGTGGCAGTGACAACAATGGTGGTGATGACACTGGTGATGGAGGTGGTAATGACAGTGGCAGTGGCAGTGATGGCGGTGGTGGTGGCAGATACAATAGTGGTCATGGGCGATGGTGGTGGTGGTGATGATGGCAGCAGTGATGGTTACAATGATGGTGGCAGCAGTGGTGGTGACCTTGGTGGTGGTGATGATGGATGTGGCAGTGATGACAGGGACTATGGCAATGATACCAATGGTGGTGGCAGTACAGTAGTGATTGTGGTGATGGTGGTGGTGGTAACAATGACACATTGGTGTGACACATTGTTGTCACAATGGTGGTGATGGTGACAGTGATCATGGTGGTGGTGATAATGACAGTGATGGTAGTGGTAGTAATGCTCAGAAGCAGGACATTCCCATCAGTGCTGAGGGCCATAATCATGCTTTGAGGAGTCCAATCTGCATTTCCTGTTGCTTCGACCACAGAGCAGGGCAGAGTGCTCTGACTGGCCTTCTCATCACTGACCTCTCCAGAAGCATGCATTGGGTAGAGATTTGCTTGATTCCTTTCCTGTTATTATTTTGGGTGAAGAGAAGCAAGAGAATTGGAGGGAATGTTTCAGTGTGACCCAGTGTTTGTATTTAGGTTAGCTTCCAGGAAGATTTACAAATGGTCCAAGCAATATCTTCAAACACCTTTAAAAAAAGGGGGGGAACTTGAAACACCTAGCTACTGTTCCAGTTTTCTTTTCATAGCTAAACTTCTCTAGTGAGAAACTTTCATTTCTGTTTCCTCTTCTGCCATGAGGTTTATCTTGTTCAATTCCACTGGCCTTTTGTTTCTCTGCTTTCATTCTCATTATCTCCAGATGACTGAGATTTTCTAGCAGTGTGAGTTTAGGCATTCCATATGCATGCCCTGTTCTTGCCTTGCTTTCTTTTTCTCCATAATACTTAGCATCTGGTGCACCATAGCTCACTGGTTTATATCTGTAGGTTCTTTCTCCTTGTATGAAAATGACAAGTTCCAAGAGGGCAGAGACTTTGCTTTACTGTTTTATTCCAAAAATCTGCAGTCGTACCTGACACATAGTTGGAGGTTCATAAATAGTAGTTTAATGAATGTATAAAGTTGTTTAACTTCCCTGTTTCCTGTTAAGCCAAGTGATATAGTAATGCTAATCTCATATAATCACTATGAAGATTAAATGAAATAATGTAAGTAAAGTACCTGGTGTTCCCAGCCTGGCATAGTAATGGCTGGCAATTTGTTAGATGGTCCTTGACACCTTTTTTTTCTTATAGCTTCTTTCTCTTTAATATTTAGAATGATATACTAAGCTTCTTTACTCCTAGTGATGGATCTATACTTTCTTTCATTTGTCTACCAACTGACCAGTTTCAGAGACCTACCCAGTGGACCTGAATAAGGAAGTCCCAGGTTTTGTCCCTTTCAGTTTGCTTATTCACAAGACTTTGATCATTGTTAATAAAATATACCATTAATTATCATCATTTATAATTCGATTATGGTATTTTTCATATATGATTCTAGAATCCATGTGTTATTTTTAATACGCCTAGCAGTAGTATCATGAATTATCCTATGAGGTAGCTGTCATTATCCTCACTTTACAGTTGAGGAAACTGAGGCTTAGAGAGATTGATATTTTACCCATGGGGACATACACCTAGTAAGTGGTGGATGAAGAACTCATTCTTAGATCAGCTTCCTTCTGTTTCTTCCTTTACCCACCCATCTGAAGGACAGGAACTGAGTGTATGCCATGCTAGGCATAATGCTAGGCTCTGGCCACACTGATGCTAGACTCTGGCCACACAACAGGGAAAATATCAAGGCAGAACTTGTGACAACACATCACTGTTACCATCACCACCACACCTCTGCTGAACACACTGTAGAGTTCCAATTCTAGGTTGAGCCCTACTGAGGGATTACTTCTCTATTTCAGACTGAAAATATCTAAATCTAGACTCATGAATTGCCTCCCTTTCTGCCAACTGCTTAATCTTCCCACCAAAATTAAATATTTCTTTACCTCCATTATAAAAACCACCTGTCATCTTTCTAGTCACATGTCTCAAAACTTGGGAATAATTTTGATTATCCTATCTCTTTTATTCCATACTTTAAATACGTACCCAAGACTTCTTGATTGTTTTTATCCTTGAAAATATCTCTCTAGTTTCTACCTCCCCAGTTCCTTTCTACCATTCTAATATCAGCCTCTATGGCCTGATCCCTGACTTACTGAAATTAGCTTCAAGACTTGGTGTTAGCTTTATCCTCTGCTTCAGATTCCACTAAATCATAAGCTTCCTAAAGGCCTACAGTTTTATTAACACTTACCTCCCCAATACTATACCAGGCACATAGGAAACATTCAGATGGCTATTGAATTAAAGGACCCTTGATGCTTAGACCACAGTTTTCAAAATTGATCTTGAGGTTTATTTGGAGATTTTAAGTAGTTTTCATGGAAGATCACGTGAGTGTAGTACAAGTAGCTGTACTCTGTATCTTAGTAATACATATTTTTAACAAAGTCTATTTCTGCTTTTTCCATTAATATATGCTATCTTTGTATTTGTTTTAAATTCCTAGACAAATTTATGTTTAAAATATAAAGTAGTAAATATTTTTTTTCATTAAAGGATATCACTCTTCCATTTTTCTGGTGCTATTACAACTCTATAGAAATGCAATTTGAGAACCACAAAGAATTACAAAGAAATTATGAACCACTAAAAATTTTAGATGTTACTGGATTGGACAGGTTAATTTCTATCCTCAAGAGGGTTTCCCCCATTTGGAATAGAGCAATTGAGTATTTTCTGAATCCCTAAAATTACTGTGTTTGCAGATCAGGAAATTGATGAGGATAGGATGGGTGTGCCAGCAGTGTTCTTCCTCACTTTGTTTTCTCACTGAGTGGACTTTCCCTGAGCTCATTCTTGGACCATTAACCTTCTTTCACACTCAGGAGATACATGCTCATTTGTGGTGTAGTAGACATCAGTGCATCTTATATGATTTTGTTTTTTCATATCCTTACTTTTCTTATTTTAAGTAAATTGTTTGCACAGTTAGCAATGCCTTTGGACTGAATAAATTTTGTAATCTTAATATTTTGAAGAAATTATGCTTGTGGCATTTTTAAATGTGCATCATGACTTAAAGAAATCGTTAATCTTATTGACCATTCAAAGGTCATGTATGCTTTCTTCAGGACTCAAATTGAAGTAGAATAATAACTATAAATAATTATGTCCCCAAATAAAGCTTTTTATAAATGACTTAATGGTGACTAAATATTTTATTAAGAGAGCAGGACTTTTTATAAGGATATTAACTATAATTTAATATGCTTATTATATAATATCATGCAAATTGTTGTAGAAAAACTTGAATGTTATGTAACAAATACTATTGGATTATAACATTGACAAATCATGATTTGGAATTTAGCATCGGTCAGTAGTGAAGTTTTGCTTTTTTGTATTTAAACTAAAAAAAATGATTCAGAGTAGATTTGCCTTATTTTATTAGAAACTATGTAGTGGCAAAACCTAGCTTCACAATGTTACCCAGAAATTGCTATGTTTTTTGTGTTAGTAAAAAGACAGCATGAAATTTTCAAATGCTGTCTTCAGTGAACAAATGGTATCTTTCTGTAGTGACTGTATCAGATCTATCTGATCACATAAGACTTTTTTTGAATGAATGAAAAATATTGAATTTGTATTAGGTACTCAAGATTCAGCAGTGTAGAGAATGGACAAAATCACTAACTTCTTGGAGCTTACCTTTTAATGTGGAAATGCAAACAAACAGGTTACTTTCAGATAGTGATAAGTGCTAAGCAGAAAATTAAGGACAGTGTGATAGTGATTGCTTCTAGTCAGGGACATCAGGAAGTCTTATTGGGAGGTGACATCACAACTGAACTGATGTTTACATGCTGAGAAGAGTCTGTTTATGAAGATCTTGGGGAGAACAGTTTGGGACAAGTGTGAAGGTTTGAATGGGAACCAGCACTATGTGTTCAAGAAACCAAGGGAAGGCCAAAAGAGCCTGGAGTGTAAGGAACAGGATATGAGTGTTGGGAAGTGGGATCAGGCAGGCTGGCAGAATTTAAGCACTGATATAATATATAATAATAATAATGTGTTGTACACTATTATAAGGAGTTTGGATTTTATTCCATGGTCAGTGGGACACCACTGAGGGTTTTGAACAAGGGCACAGACAGATTTGTAGCTGCCAGCTTCAAATTGTACATTGTTGAAAAGTTTCTTTTCAATGGAAATACGTTTTCTTTGTATTTTATAGAATCGACCAGAGGGCTACCATTTGGTCAAAGGACACTTTTGAGACTCGGCAAGAGTTAAATGAGGTAGGTGTCATCATTATTAGTTGTATGAACATGAATTAGCTAATCATGAAATGTATTATTCTTTTTCCTAGTATAAGGAATTCTTTCTGATTAAAACTTTAAGTGTTTTTACTCTTAAGTGAATTTGTTTTTCCTGTAGCTCTTTGGATAATGTTTTTCCTCATTCTGGAGCAAATATATTTAAAATATTATCTGCAAGATTGCTCACTGTATCTTGGACATAAACCAAGTCCAGTATTAATTTAAAAATTTTTTTTAACGTTTATTCATTTTTGAGAGACACAGAGAGATGGAGCGTAAGCAGGGGAGGAGCAAAGAGAGAGAGAGAGAGAGGAGAGAGAAACAGAATATGAAGCAGGCTCCAGGCTCTGAGCCATCAGCACATTGCCCAATGTGGGGCTCGAACTCACTGACTGGGAGATCATGACCTGAGTTGAAGTCAGATGTCCAACCGACTGAGCCACCCAAGCTCCAGTGGTCATTTTATTACACTCTTTTCAACTTTGCATTAGGATTGTATAATCATGGCTATGGCAGTTCCATTTGTAGAATTTTCTCTTAATTTTATTCTCCCTCTATTTCTAATGGCAAATATAATCATGCTTACTATTTATCCATGGAGTATAATATAGTTTGGTGTTTGCAGTATGGTCTTCTTAGTATGCTTTGAAACATTGAAGTCCTGTTTTCCACTCCAAATGGTTTCTCACCAAACCAGACATCACTATGTTAATGTTTGTTCTAAATTTTCTTTGAAATAGATAATTTAATCCTCCTGCTGGAAATCAATATAACATAATTAGGATCCGTTATTCTGAATGCCTTGGCTTAAGGCCTTGGTTTGAAATACCGTCTAGTTTCCCTGCCCTCATTTTATAATTAAGGAGAAGTGGGTAGTATATCTGATTAGGACTACAGCAAAAGGAATGAAAAGACTGGATGCTCAGATGCCAGGAAGAGATGATGGACTTGAGGCATACTGTTTATAAGTCATTTGAAGATTGATCTTTTCTCCCCCTCCAAGAAAAAGGTAATTAGCTAAATTTAGGGGATTTTCTTTTTCTTTTTTTTACTTTAGAATTTGGCAGAAATGAATAGACAAAGGTAAACTAGATGATTGATTAAATTAAGTTAGATAAATAACTAAAGTTGTAAAAAATGACCTAAAGTTAACAACATAGAACACTGCTTGTTATTTATTTGTGCATAGAGACAGCCTTCACATTCCACAATCTCACTCATGGTAACAAGAGTGACAAAGAGTTTAAGAAAAAAGAGGCAAGAGCCTGAATCAATGAATGCATTGTGAACAAGTAAAATGCTAGCTATAAAGAAGCATTGATTTGTTTTGACATAAGTGAGTAGAAAAATGAAGTGATTGTAAGAGTCAACTTGTGATAGGTTTCAAGTATTTGCGAGAAACTCAGATTTATGAGCTGGAAATCCATGAGAATGCTGAGATTACTTGGGCATTCCAAAATCACAGCTGCAAAAAGCTCTATTTGAAATTTGTTTTCCTGTATTTGTTTGCTGTATTGTATTGACAAATTTCATGAAATGTGCCAATTCACTGCTCTGGGATTAGACGGGTGCAAGAGCATTGAATGGAGTCATGATTTCAAAAGAGGAGGCAACACCCTATTTTAAATGTGTGCTCTTCCATGATAAGGTGGTGCTGCTGATCTGCCCTGGTTGATAAGATTCAGTGTGTGTTCAAAGTGGTTTTGTTCCAGTCAGGGGGCCAACTATGTGGGGTATGTACAGATCCACATCCTTTCATGCAGTTTCTGTTGTGACTGAAATTTGGGGGCCAGAGGAAACCTTAGAAAAACTTGAATAGAGACAGTATGAGTGGATCCAAGCCCATGCAGGGAGAGTTAATATCATTGAAGGAGACATCCTACAGAGTGGAAATATATTTAACTGGGTTTTCCCCAGCATTTTCCAAATGTATGGAAAACCAAATTATTTTATGGAAGAAGTCCATAACATCACATTTCTTTAGGCAACAGAGTCCTGTGGAACACAGGTGGGAAATGCTGCTTTAGTATTTTTTAAAAATTTTTTAATGTTTATTTTTGAGAGAGAGTGAGAGAGCACAAGTGGGGGAGGGGAAGATTGAGAGGGAGACACAGAATCTGAAGCAGGCTCCAGGCTCTGAGCTGTCAGCACAGAGCCCAACGCAAGGCTCAAACCCATGAGCCATGACGTCATGACCTGAGCCGAAGTCAGATGCTTAACTGACTGAGCCATCCAGGCACCTCTAGTATTTTTAATTGAAATGGAAAATATATATAGAATAGTGTGTATATCCCAAATGTACAGCTGGATAAATTCTCATAAAGTGTGTAACTAGCACCTAGATTAAGAAACACTATTATTAGCATCCCAGACACCCCTTAGTAATTCCTTCCAGTCACTACTCTCCAATTAGGATAACTATTCTTCAGACTGAAATAAATTTGTTTTGTCTATTATTGAGCTTTTCACAAATGCACTGTATGTACTTTTTTGTGTCTGGTTTCATTTACTCAGTATTGTGCTTCTGAGATTCATACATATTTAGGTATGTAGTTTAAGTTTTCATTCTCCTTGCTGTAACCCATTGTATGTTTTTTTCCTCTAGTTTTTGACTATTATGATAAGTTGTTACTGAGAATAATTTTTTTTAATGAGTTGTGGTTTGGTCTCTGAACAAGTGACTTTTTATACAAGTATTCCTTCCATCTGTAAATAGAAATACAAGGTGGAATTTTTGTTATGTGAGCTCTCTTCATTGCTCTTTGTTTCTTTCTTGTATTTATTTACCACTGCCCCCTTCTGTACCACACACATACAGCTATCTAGTTTTGTAAAAAGAACCCACCAGTTCTGTATCTGTTTTCCTTCTTCATCCCAATTGCAAATCTAAAGTCAAAAGAGTTTCTTGAGTTTCATGAGAAGATGGTCCACAAATATTTTCCAGACATTTCCATAGACCCTAAAGTTTTATATATAATATATATTGAAGGAGACATCCTATAGAGTGGAAATACATTTAACTGATATATATATATATATATATATATATATATATATATATATATGATAAAAATTTTAAGATGCTACGTATGTGCTTTATTTATATTTTCCCCAAATTTCATCTGGCAATTTACTTCTACTTTTTGAACTTTTTAATTATACTTTCTCTGTCACAGATAAATGGGGCTCAGCTATATTTTGGTTCCAGAACTGGTACTTGACCCAAGGTGTCCTTTACTCAGTGATACATGGTGTGATAAATCTACATATAAGCATCTGTCTCTGGGTGTATTCCCCTACTTTCCCAGTGAACTGGAAAACTCACTCACTTATTATTTCCAGTTGGCATGAATATAGATTTGATTGTAGCTAGTCTCATTTTTGTTAAGTGAGTCCCAAGCTACTAGTCTTTGACCTTGGGTCTCTTGATAAGACTTGTATCTTCATCCTATGAGTTTTAGTGTCTCTGAGACTATGTGATAGGAGTTTATAGATGAAAAACTGAGTAAGTCTCCCTGTTGCCATTGACCTGGACTGTCAGATTCTTCATCTGTAAGACATCAAGAGGTTTTATTTTTTGGAGTCTTCTGGATCCTGCTTGGAAAATATTCTAGACTTGAGATCTATCCACTACCCATGTCTCATCCATCTTAATCCTTGGTTTTAATTATTCCTCCATGTCCATATAATTGACAAGCACTCAGTAGATCAAAAAATTGAAGGATAAAATGAGAACAAATATTGTTTTCCTTCTCTACATATTACTAAATCCTCTTCCTGGATGGCTTCAGTTCCAATTAGGAAAATAGCAGATGCATAAAGAAAACTAATGGATCTCCCCTTCCCTGAGAAAGCATGCCATATTGTGTCTTCAAACTACTTTTTGTATTATAGACCACAGATAATAAAGCATCACATCAACTTATTTTAGTTTTTCATT
This sequence comes from Felis catus, assembly GCF_018350175.1. Taxonomy (NCBI): domain Eukaryota; kingdom Metazoa; phylum Chordata; class Mammalia; order Carnivora; family Felidae; genus Felis; species Felis catus. The sequence goes on along the minus strand of NC_058378.1, from coordinate 21,139,953 downwards.
TGGAAAATTGAGGCAGGAAGTAGTTTTTTTAAATTTTTTAAAAATGTTTATTTATTTATTGAAGGAGAGAGAGGTAGAGTGTGAGTAGGGGAGGGGTAGAGAGAGAGGGAGACACAGAATCCAAAGCAGGCTCCAGGCTCTGAGCTGTCAGCACAGAGCCTGATGTGGGGCTCAAACTCATGAACTGTGAGATCATGACCTGAGCCAAAGTCAGACACTTAATCGACTGAGCCACCCAGGCACTCTGGCAATAAGTTTTGGATTGGGTTAACTTAAGAGCCCTTTCAGTTTTAACATTTATTGATTCTCTCCCCCTCCAACCCCCATTTTTATTCATTTTCCCAATGCTTGAAGGCCTAGTTTGGGGAGCATATATTAGATCTTCTCTGTTCCTTTCTTTCCTTTCATTCTTCTTTCACCATAAATTGGCTTTCTTCAATGATGTGCTTGGATTCCTTTCCCTTGTTTTTTGCATATCTATTACTATATTTGATTTGTGGTTACCGTTAGGTTTGTATGTGACATCTGCATATAGCAGTCTATATTAAGTTGATGGTCACTTAAGTTTGAACCCATTCTTTACTTCTCTCCTCCCATGTTTTAGGTATATGGTGTCATACTTTACATCCTTTTATTTTGTGAGTCCCTTGACTAACACTTATGGATATACTTATTTTTATTGCTTTTGTACCTCCTACTTTTCTTACACTTATGCTCTTTCCATATACAGAGTCCCCTTTCACATTTCTTGTAGGGCTGGTTTAGTGATCATAAACTCCTTTAGCTTTTGTTTTTCTGAGAAACTCTTTATCTCTCCTTCTATTCAGAATGATAGCCTTGCTGGATAGAATATTCTTGACTGAAGATTTTTACCATTCAGCACTTTGAATATACCATGCCACTCTCTCCTGGCCTGTGAAGTTTTTGCTGAAAAATCTGCTGATAGCCTTTTGGGGTTTCCCTTGTATGTAACTGTCTTCTTTTGTCTTGCTACTTTTAAAATTCTCTGTTTATCACTACTCTTTACCATCTTAATTACTATGTGTCTTGATGTGGACCTCCTTGGGTTGATTTTGTTGGGGGCTCTCTGTGCATATCTGGATCTGGATATCGGTTTCTTTCTCCAGATTAGGGAGATTTTCAGCTATTATTTCTTCAAACAAATTTTCCACTTCCTTTTCTCTCTCTTTTTCTTCTGAGATCCCCATGATGTGAATGTTATTGCACTTGATGGAATTGCTGAGTTCCCTAAATCTATTCTCATTTTGCATAATTCTTTTTCTCTCATCTGCTCAGCTTGATTACTTTCCATTTCTCTGTCCTCCAGATCACTAATTCATTCTTCTGCTTCTTCTAGCCTGCTATTTATTCCACCTATTGTATTTTTAATTTATTGAGTTCATCTCTGATCAGTTCTTTTTTATTTTCTATCTCTTTGTTAAGGATCTCACTGAGGTACTCCACTCTTCATAAGTCCAGTGAGTATCTTTATGACCATTACTTTAAATTCTCTAGCAGGCATATTACTTACCTCCATTTAGCTTCAGTCTCTTACTGTGGTTTAGTCCTGTTCTTTCATTTGGGACATATTCCTCTGTCTCCTTATTTTGTCTAACTTCCTGTGGCTTTTTCTCTGTGTTAGGAAAGTTATCTGTCTCCTGCTCTTGAAAATAGTGGGTGGGGTGTGCATTTTTAACAAGAGAGTACTTGCCCTTTTCCAGAAGCGATGCAGCCATTGTTGAGACTGGGCCAGCTGGGGCCACTGCAAAATGTGCAAGGGTTGGGTCAGTGCAGTGCCCATAAATTTCACATGATGGCCCTCTTCCACAGGGGACATGCCATTGCTGCCAGGACCAGTGCCAGCTAGAGTCTGATCCACAAAGTGCACATGGACAGGGCACTCAGTTTTAACAAAGTGTGTGTATCCTTATAGGAGGTGCCTGCCAACACTGCAGCTCAGTCAAAGCCTTGCAAAGCATGCTGTCTGGAGACATGTTGTTGGTAAGGTTTGCACCAGTCTTCTAGGAAAGAGGACTCACAGTCCCAGGACTGAGGCAGGCCAGGCTGGAGGGGGAAGAGCATAGTGTAAGCAAGTTAGGTAGCAAATGTTGGCAGCACTGCCCTGGTTCCCACAGATGGCCATGTGTTTATCCTGGGACCAGGGGAGGGAAATGGCACCTGCTAGCTCCTTTGTTCCTAGAGGAGTCTTCTAGCAAATTCTGTACTCTGGAACCTACAGTTAGTAAATATCTCTCCCTCCCGTATGCCCTGGGCATTTTTCAAACTGCTGCTTCTATCCTATATATTTCCATGGGCTATTTGTTGTGCCATCTCTTTAAGGGTAGGACTCAGTTTTCTGTTGCCCTCTTGGCTCTCTCAAGGCTGAGCCTGCTGATTTTTAAAGTCCCAGGCTTTAAGCCCTGCTAGTTGTAAGAACTCACAAAATTTGGCCCCTCTGGTTTTCAAAGTTAAATGTTATAGGTATTTGTTTTCCCCATGCAGGCTCCCTGGTGTGAGCATCTGTTTCTCTTCTCCCTCCATATCTGTGACTCCCTTCTATAGGCAGCCACAGCTTAACACCCCGCTATGTTTGTGCCCTTCTTACCCCCTTCCATGTGACCTTTTTACTACATTTAGTTGTGAAGTTTGTTTGCCAGTTTTGGGATCATTTCCTGGGCTATTTACACTGATAATGTAAGTGTCTAGTATCTGTAGGGTGAGGTGAAATTAGGGTCCTTCTACTCTCCAATCGTCCCCGGAAGTCCTCTGGGGAGAAAACAATAAAAAGTGTTACAAAAATGCCATAATCACTTAATTTAATTATTTATAAATTTTGTACAAGAATAAGAGATGCTACATGATCAAAGGTGAAGAATTGAGGTCAATTTAGCTGAAATAGTACAGCCTAAGGAACATACTGAAATTCTAGTCAATTTGGACTTTCTGCCATTATACTTGCCTAACCCAGTTCTTCTGTTATCATCTTACAGAAGGAAATGGTCACTTCAAAAAATGTCCATGACTTCTGTGCTCAGGAAAAAGTGTTTTATTTTCTTATCTGATAAATACTTTGAAGGTATTCTGCACTTAACTTGTGGATAAAGCAAGTTTCTGCTGAGTGAATAAGAGTTTGTTTCTATTTCATTTTTTGCCTGGAATTCCAAGGTCCTAGAGGTAAGGTCAGCTACAAGCCAATGGGCACTGAAAGAAAAAATTGACTTTAATTGCTCTTACGTGGATTCCTTATTTCTTTTCCCTCTGAGGCTTGTTGGCTATAAAACTATCTTACACTGTCATGGGCCAATGTAGAGTTAACCTCTCTAGGCCTAAGGAACCAGTTTATAAATCTGAAGAAAAAAAATCTTGCCATTGGTTAATGTTTACCACAAAGATATATGTTAAGCACAAAGAAGCAGCTATTCAACATTGGAATTAGAAAACAAATACATGCCACCTTAGTCTTTTGCCCACAATAAGCCCTACAACTTTATTCTGAGAATTTCAAGGTAAGTAAGTCTTAAAGGGTAATTGAGGGAAATATTTCTAGCCTTTTTTGTGTCCCCAGAATCAAACTTTGGAGACATATAATTCCTACCAAGTAAGGAGTCCAAGTGAAATGACTGACTGTTAAAGCACAGAAGAACGTATAACCTTAATATAATTAAAATACTAGAATAAGTTTACGTATAGGGTAAAGTAGAAAAGATGGAAGATATGGAGAATGTTCTTAGACAGTTTGAGATCCTGGAAGTTTAAGGCAACCTGCTGAGATGCCAGCCATGGCTAAATGGAGTTGACATTATGCTTGAAGGGGCTGAGGAATTATGGGGACAGATATTAGCATGGCTATCATTCTGACATTGAAGTAACTGAATATAAAAGGGGCCTCTTATGGAAAGGAAGAAACTAACCCAAATGAAAATCAATGAAGCATGTATATCCAGATCATGGGATGTATTTATAGGAGAAAAGAAATTGATAACTAATAGTAAATGTCAAAATGGTAATGTTAATATAAACTTTGTACCCTATTTAGCTCTAACTCTGTGAAGTGGAGAGTAGGAAAAGGAAATGCCCTCTGAAAGTAGAGAAAATTCTAGTCACATTATGTCAACTTTTCTAATTGAAAGAATAGTCACACTGGCTATGCCATTTTACCTGGTAACCAGTAAAACCTAGTATATCTGAAAGAAACCAACAATCACAAGTTCTTTGATACCATATTGGACTCCTTTTATGAGTCCTTACAAAAAGAGTGTAATAGAATCTTTTTAATGCAATAAATATTCTGAAGTGCAGTACTATTCTGAAGATTCTATCAGGAGACCACTGAGTTTACAGAATAGAGTTGGAATATTTTAGGTGTTAATTGACTGTACAGGGCATCCTAGAGATGTGTTCTATACCTATGGCTGCTTTGAAGTTTAGTTTTGACTTTATCAAAAACAGCTGGGACATTTCTAGATTTGTTTGTGGTATCATCACTCTCAGTGACTGGCAAAAAACTAGAGGAAGAAAAAAATGCCCAAAGTGCAATTGTATTCAGTCTTGTCTTGTGCTACGGCCTGACTGAGGTTCTACCATAAAGAAACAATATCTTTAGGAGTGCCATTGGAATTTTCAAGAAGGGTCTGTGTTATAAGAAACAAGTGTAATAAATTGTTCACATGCAGCAAATGTTCCATAATGACCTAACATCAATAATAAGTTCTTATTTCACAAAGTGGACATCTATTTTACATAGCTTGCCGTGAAAGAGATCATTTATCTACCAGAAACCAGTATGAACAACTCACAATTCTTTTACATCAGTACTGTTGTTACTCTTTGTTTGTTGAGTTAATGCTAGTCAAAATAACTCGACATTAGCCTCAACATTAAAGATACCTGCCTCTTTACAGTCTATGAAGAATCCTTTAATACTTTAATTTTATTAAAAGTAGACCAATTTTCACATTTGTAGTGCTCCTTCCTGAGCCTATATGCATGTGTCTATATGTGTGTCTCCATGCAAATAATTTACATGTCTTTTTATTACCATCCAAAGGTTAGTATATAGATATTTTGGCCTCAAATTGTATCAGACCTCAAGGTGGTACTTACTGTTTCATTTGAAATGTTTCTCCCTCAAAATTGTTTTAATTTTGAGAAAATAATATAATAAGAGGCTGCTTTAGGCCTTTGATGCTCTTCAGTTAGCTGAATGGTATTATTTCTGAAGGAATAATAATCAGCTGTATTTTTCTATTAAAATGCAAATCTAGACTATAGGTTTGGCCATAATTCAGAATTAATTGAATATTTTCCTCTTTTTTATCTTTTTTTCAAGTATCTGGTTTTTTTTTTTCCTTGTGGCTTAAAGTCAATTCAACATGGCTTTAATATTAACAGAATTTTATTGACTTACACAGTGGGAACTTTTAGGATCTGGATAGGCTCAATGCATGGCTAGATCCAGGGATTAAAAACTTGTCATGTAGATGGCATCTCTTTCCATCTCTTATCTCTGCTTTCCTATACTGGCTTTATTTTTAGATTGACTTCTCTCTAGGGACATTATTCTTACAGCTAGCAATTCCAGTGTATATTAGTTTTTTATTACTGTGTATCAAATTAACAAAAGCTTACTGGTTTTGAAGGCCTATTTATTAGCTCATAGTTATGTAGGTCATAAATCTGGGTGGATTCACTTGGATTCTCTGCTCAAGTTCTCATAAAACTGAAATGAAGCATTGGCTACAATAGGTTCTTATCTGGAGATTCTGAAGAAGTTTCCATGTCCAAGTTCATTCAGGTTGTTGCTTGAATTTACTTTTTCAGGGTTGTAGGATTATGGTCCCTGCTTCCATGCTAATCATCAGCTGAGGGCAGCTTTCAGATTTTAGAGGTTACCTGCATTCCTTCTCACATGACTGCCTTCATCACTGAGCCACCAACAGCAACAGCACACCAAATCCTTCTGTGCTTCAAATTTCTCTGATGTTGTCTTTTGCTGCCAGCTGGAAGAAACTACCTGCCTTAAAGGGCTCACCTGATTGGGTGATAATTTCTATATCTTTGGTCAACTGAGTTAAGATTTAATTAAATCTGCAAAATCCCTCATAGCAGCACCCAGATTAGTATTTGAATAATGAGGGTACATGAATCTTGGGCCATTCACAGAGTAAAAGGGTAGAAAGTCCTAACTTCAGTTTCATTTATGTAGGTTGGGGCATGGAGCTTCTGGCTGAACCAGTCACTATGACCTTGAGGTATGGAATTAACTGATTGGCTAGATGTAGACTATATTTCCCACTTTAGATCTTGGAGTGCTGTCATCAGACGGTGTATAAATGGATGCTGGACTGCATAATACTCGTCTCTGAAACATGGTATCCAATGTAATTTTCCTGTGTGCTGGACTACTTAAGGATGTCATTTGGAAATTTTTTGGTATGGTTTTCTGAGTTGAGATAAAGTGACCTTGCTTCCTTACCAAGGTTTCTTCCTCAGCTGGCACAGTGTCCTATTATCATTTAATTTCAGACAATTTCTTGTCAGTTGTCAATGAGGACATCCTGTAGCCAACATGTTCTTAGTTGCAGTTGCATGAACGACACAGCAAAGAAACTCAGAACAGTTTCCAGGCTGGTTTAATCTGTCCTGCCATTCAGAGGCAACTATCCAGCCTGGCTTTTTGTTTCTGGGAGAATCAGATCTAAGGTCCTCACTCTCAGGAGAATCCTTAGATGCTGGCAGAAAAGGCAGAAGCTATGCCAACAATTGCGTATATTCTTCCTCATCTGAGAATTAAAAAAACTACAGAGGTGTTGAGCTGAGCAGAGGAGTTGTGGTAACCCCTACCATAGCTGATCGACCTGTGTTTGCCATTTGTCTACTGGCCTTCCCCATCTGCCACACTCCACTAGAGTTTTGTCCCATTGGCTCCTGCTCTTTCTTCTGCTATACTCTCATGATTCTTCTCCTTGTTGCTCATTCTTTCGTTTAATTCTCTTCATACTACTAGTTTTTTGCTCTCTCATGGAAAACTAGAGTAGGCTGCGTCTACTGCAGTGACTCTCAGGTGTGCTGTAGTTTTTACTGCTTCATAGAAAAAAAAAAGAAAGAAAAAAAAAAAACCAAGAACAATGCAGTGAGTTTTTCCATAAAGCTGGATGCTTTTATTTAGAGATTGGTCTTTTATTTAGAGATAGGTCTAAAATTTCCATTTTCTGATGAAATGATGGGAAGGGTTTATTTGTTTTCCCACATGCTCTTACTCGGCAGGATATAAAGCTGACAGCCATATATATATATATATATATATATATATATATATATATATATATATATATTCCCCTGACCCCTAATAGCTTTAAAAATATTTCTGCTCATTCTAAGACTGAAATTTTGCCTTAAAGCTATGACTTTTTGAATATTTTCTCTAAGGAATAATTCTTTCTTTTAACAGTGCTTATTTAGAAGCAACTATGTACCCAGCTCTGGATCTGGTACTAGAATGGAGTGTGGAGCTGCGGTAGAAGAATGAAATTTGTAATCTCCACTTTCCAGGGAGATAGAAATACACATCAACTTAATATCCTATAGTCTGGCCTTGCTAGTGTTGGTATATTTTGATTTTTTAAGATATTATTGGCTTTCTTAGGGCTATAAAAATCAGATTTTAAAACAGGTAGATGATTTTTTTTGGTTTTCTAAAAAAAATTCATATTTGAGGAAATAACTAATACTTTCCAGTGTGACCTGCCACCTTTAAGGCATAGATAGGTAGTGTATTTCATCTGACATGTGATTTTATGATTTTTAGTGGAATAGTTATTGATCTCTAATATTCATTGAATTTTAGAAAGTGAAGTGGTTAAGGTAGTGGCATCAGGAAAAACAAGGGGCCTAAAGCCCAGCATAGTTGTATGGCTTGCCCAGGGACACAGAATAAGCCAGTGGTAGATTTCTGATTAAAAGCTCCTATGGGGCCAGTACTGTGCCATGTTTTACTGAGTTTAGTTTTTCTTCTTTTTTTTAATTGAACTATAATGGACATACAGCATTATAGTAGTTTCAGATGTACAATGTAATTATTTGGCACTTGTACACCCTAAAAAATGTTCATCACAAGCGATGTAGTCTGTTACTATAAAAAGTTACAAAAAATTTTTTCTTGTGATGACAATTTTCAGGATACATCTCCCAGCAACCTTCAAATATGCACTACAGTACAGTTGGCTATAGTCACTATGCTGCACCCTGCATCTCCATAACCCATTAATTTCACAACTGGGAGTCTGTACCTTCTGATCCCCTTCAGCCATTTTGCTCACCCCTAAATCCCCCAACAGAGTGGCAACCACCACTCTGTTCTCCCTATCAATTAGTTTTGTTTTCTTTGTAGATTTCACATGTAAGTGAGATCATATGGTATTTATCTGACTTATTTCACTTAGAATAATACTTTCAAGGGCCATCTATGTTGTTGCAATTTCATTTTCATTCATTCATTCTTTTTAATTCCAGTGTAGTCAACAGACAGTGTAGTATTAGTTTCAGTTGTATAAAACAGTGATTCAACAATTTCATGTATTACTCAGAACTCATCAAGATAAGTGTATTCCTGATGGATATGTAGGCTCTTTTGATAATTTTACTATTGTTGAGAGTGCTGCTGTAAACATTAGGGTACATGTGCCCCTATGCATCATCACTCCTATATCCCTTGGGTAAATTCCTAGCAGTGAATGGGTAAAGAAGAAGTGGTTTATATATACAATGGAATACTACTTGGCAATGAGAAAGAATGAAATCCTGCCATTTGCAGCAACGTGGATGGGACTGGAGGGTTCACTTGTGCTAAGTGAAATAAATCACTGAGAGAAAGACAGATGTATCATATGTTTTCATTCATATGTGGATCTTGAGAAACTTAACAGAAAACCATGGGGGAATGGAAGGGGGAATAAAAAGTTACAGAGAGGGAGGGAGGCAAATACAGAGAACAAACTGAGGGTTGATGCGGGGTGGGGGAAAGGGGAAAGTGGGTGATGAGCATTGAGGACGGCACTTGTTGGGATGAGCACTGGGTGTTGTATGGAAGCCAATTTGACAATTAAATAGATTAATATTAAATAGATGATAGATAGATAGATAGATAGATAGATAGATGATAGATAGATAAGTGTATTCTTAATTCTCAAGATTTTATTCTTTTTTATGTCTGAGTAGTATTCCATATTTGGTCTATACACATAACCATATCTCCTTTATCCTTTCACTTATTGATAGAAACTTAGATTGTTTTCACACTTCAGCTATAAATTAATCCTGCAATGAATATAGGAGGTGCACATATCTTTTTGAATTGTGTTTTCATTATCTTTGAGGGAATACCCGGAAGTGGAATTTCTGGATCATATGGTATTTCTGTCTTTAATTTTTTGAGGAACCTGCTTATCATTTCCATAGTGAATTCACATTCTCACCAACAGTGCATGATGGTTCCCTTTTCTCCACATCCTCACCAAACGTTAGTTCTTGTCTTTTTGATAACAGGTATTCTAATGGGGTGAGGTGATATCTTATTGTGGTTTTGATTTGCATTTCCCTGATGATTAGTGATGTTCACCATGTTTTCATATGTCTATTAGCCATCAGTATGTCTTATCTGGAAAAAAAAAGTCTATTCAGATCTTCTGCTCATTTTTCAATTAGATTTTTTTTTTTTGCAATTGAGTTTTATAAGTTCTTTATATATTTTAGATATTAACCCCTTATCAGATTTTATTTGCAAATATTTTCTCCCATTCGGTAAGTTGCCTTTTTATGTTCACCAGAGATACTGGCATATAGTTTTCTCTTTTTGTAGTGTCTTTTTCTGGCTTTGATATCAAGGTAATGCTGGCTTTGTTGGTTTCCTCTGCTCTGCAGAAGTGTTTCAGTTAGATATAATCTACTTGTTTATTTTTGCTTTCATTGCAGTGCAGGAGGGCTCCTCTTTCTCTGTATCATTGTCAACACATTTCTTGTGACACTAGCCATACTAATTGTGGTTTTGATTTGCATTTCTCTGATTATTAGTGATGTCAATCATCTTTTCATGTGTCTGTTGGTCATCTGTATGTCTTCAGAAAAATGTCTATTAAGATCCTTTACGTATTTTTAATTGGATTATTTGGTTTTTTGGTGTTGAGTTGTGTAAGTTTGTTATATATTTTGGATATATATATTAGATATATCATTTGCAAATATCTTCTCCCCATTCACTAGGTTGCCTTTTTGTTCATTGATTGTTTTATTTGCTGTGCAAAATCTTTTTATTTTGGTATAGTCACAATAGTTTATTTTTGTGTTTTTCCCTATCATGAGAAAACATATCCATAATATGTTGCTAAGGCTGATGTCTAATAAGTTACTATTGCTTTTTGGAAGTTTTTTGATTACTGATTTAATTTCATTACTAGTAATCTATTCAGATTTTCTGTAGGTATTGTATGGTTTCAGGTCTCACAAAGAACTTTTAATCCATTTTCAGTTTATTTTTGTGTATGGTATATGAAAGCAGTCAATTTTCATTCTTTTGCATGTAGCTGCCCAACTTTTTCCAATACCATTTATTGAAAAGACTGTCTTTCCCCCCATTATATATTTAATCCTTTGTTTTAAAATAATTGACAATATAGGTGTGGGGGTTTTTTTTGTTTTATTTTGTTTTGTTTTGCTCTCTATCCTGTTTCTTTGATCTATGTGTCTATTTTTGTGCTAGTACCATACCATTTTGATTACTATAACTTTGTAGTATACCTTGATATTTTGTATTGTGATACCTCCAGCCATGTTCTTTCTCAAGATTGCATTCATTATTTGATGTCTTTTATGGTTACATACAAATTTTAGGATAATTTTTTTCCAGTTCTGTGAAAAATGCCATTGGAATTTTGATAGGGATTGCAATGAATCTGTAGATTGCTTTGGGTAGTATGGGCATTTTAATGATATTATTTCTTCCAATCCATGAGCTTGGTATATCTTTTCATTTGTTTGTGCCATCTTCAGATTCTCTCATCAGTGTCTTATAAGTTTTCTGGGTATAGATTTTTCACTTCCTTGGTTCAATTTATTTCTAGGTACTTTATTCTTTATTGTGCAGTTGTGATGGAATTGTTTTCTTTATTTTCCTTTTTGCTACTTTGTTATCAGTGTATGGAAATGCAACAGATATCTGTATATTAATCTTGTATCCTACAATTTTGCTGAATTAATTTATCAGTTCTAAAAGTTTTTGGTGGAGTATTCTGTATATATGCAGTATTATGTGATCTGTAAATAGTGATAATTTTCCTTACTGATTTAGATGCTTTTTATTTCTTTTCCTTGTCTAATTGCTGTGACTAGAATTTTAAGTATGTTGTTGAATAAAACTGATAGGTAACCATGGACATTCTTGTCTTTTTCCTAATATTAGAGGCAAAGCTTTCAGTTTTTCATCACTGAGTATGATGTTAGCTGTGATTTCTAAAAATAGGGCCTTTATTGTATTGAGGTATTTTCTTCTAAACTCACTTTGTGGAGTTTTTATCATGAATGGATATTGTATTTTGTCAAATGCTTTTTCTGTGTCTATTAAGGTGATCATATGGTTTTTATTCTTTATCTTGTTAATGTGATGTATCACACTGATAGATTTACAAATACCAAAGTACGTTTATAATCCTTTGTGTTGCTGCAGCATCAGTTGTTATTTTTGCTTCATTTCTGATTTTATGTATTTGAGTCCTATTGCTCCTTCTCTCAATGGGTTTGGCTAATAGTTTATGAATTTTGTTTATCTTTTCAAAAACCAGTTCTTGGTATATTTGATCTTTTCTATTTTTTTGCCACTATTTCATTTATTTCGGCAGTAATCTTTATTATTTCCTTCTACCTGCTTTTAGCTTTGTTTTTATTTTTCTAGTTCTTTTAGGTATAAGGTTAATTCATTTTTTTGAGGTTTTTTTTGTTTTTTTGAGGTAGGTTATATTCCTATACTCTTCCCTCTTAGAACTGCTTTTGCTGTGTTCCAAAGATTTTGAACTATTGTTTTCATTTTTATTTTTCTTCATATAGATTTTGATTTCCTATTTGATTTCTTGGTTGATCCAATAGTTGTTTAGTAGCATGTTGTTTAGCCTCCATGTATTGTGGTTTTTCCACATTTTTTCTTGAAATGGATTTCCAATTGTATACCATTATGAATGGAATGATGCATGATATGATTTCAGTCTTCTTAAATTTACTGAGACTTTTTGGTTTGTGGCCTAACATGTTATCTATCCTGGAGAATATTCCATGTGCACTTGAAAGCAATGTGTATTCTCCTACTTTTTGGTGGAATGTTTTGCATATATCTGTTAGGTTCATCCGGTGTAATATGTTGTTCAAAGTCACTGTTTACTTGTTTTATCCGCTGATGTAAGTGGAATGTTAAAGTTCCCTATTATCATTGTATTCCTGTCTATTTCTTCCTTTCTGTCTGTTAATATTTGCTTTATGTATTTAGGTGCTTCTATATTGGGTGCATATATATTTATATCCTCTTGTTTGATTAATCATTTTATCATTATGCAGTGCCCTTCTTTGTCTCTTGCTATAGTCTTTGTTTTAACACTTATTTTGTCTAATAGAAGTATTGCTACTTGACATTTGTTTTTGCTTCATTTGCATGATATATTTTTTCCAACCTTTCACTTTCAGTCTTCATGTGTCTTTAGGTCTCAAGTGAGTCTCTTGTAGGAAGCATATAGATGGATCTTGTTTTATTTATTTATTTATTTATTTATTTATTTATTTATTTATTTATTTTATTATTTTTATCTATACAGTCACCCTATGTCTTTTGATTGGAGCATTTAGTCCATTCACATTTAAAGTAATTATTCGTAGGTATATATACTTATTGCCATCTTGTTCATTGTTTTCCAGTTCTTCTTTGCTCTCTCCCCTTGTGGTTTGTTGGCTTCTTTTACTGTTATGTTTGGATTCCTTATTTCTTTTGTGTATCTATTATAGGTTTTTGATTTGTGGTTACCACTGGGTTTTTATACAACATCTTATGTGTACAGCACATATATTAATTTGATGGTTGCATAAGTTTGAATGCTTTTTAAAAGCACTAAATTTTTACTCTTCCTTCTGCCTTTTATGTATATGATATAATATTTTACATATCTTTATTTTTTGTATTCTTGAACTATTTTTTGTAGATATTATTGTTTTACTACTTTTATGTTTTAACCTCCATACTGGCTTTGTAAATGACTAATCTACTACCTTTACTATATGCTTGCTTCTACTCGTAAATTTTTTTTCCTTTTATAGTTTTCCTCTAGTGATGGCCTTTTTCTTTCCACTTAAAGAATTTCCTTTAATATTTCTTGTAATGATGATTTAGTGGTAATGCACTCCAATCTTTGTCTGGGAAACTCTTTATATCTCCTTCTATTGGGAATGATAATCTTGCTGGGTACAGCATTCTTAGTTTTAGGTACTTTCCTTTCAGCACTTTGAATATATCATGCTGCTCCCTTCTGGCTTACAGTTTCTCCTGAAAAATCAGTTGATAGCCTTATGGGGTTTCCCTTGTATATAAATGTCTCCTTTGTCTTTCTGCTCTTTAAATTCTCTACTAATACTTTTAGCCATTTTAATTATCATGTGTCATGGTGGGACCTCTTTGGGCTCATTTTGATATGGGTTCTCTGTACTTCCTGGACCTGTTGTCTGTTTCATTTTCCAGATTAGGGAAAATTTTACCTACTATTTCTTCAAATAAGTCTTCTGTCTGCCTTTTCTGGGATTCCTATTATGCTAAATGCTCAATGATGTCACTGATGTTATTTCTTTTTGCTATTCACTTTGATTGCTTTCCATTACCCTGTATTCTAGATCACTGGTTCATTCTGCAACCTCTAATCTGCTGTTGATTCCCTTTGGTATATATTTTATTTTAGTTACTAAATTCTTCAGTTCTGACTGGTTCTTTTTTATATTCTCTCTCTTTGTTGAAGGTCTCACTGAGTTCACCCACTCTTACTCAACTGTAGTGAGTATCTTTATGACCATTACTTGGAATTCTTTATCAGGCATATTGCTTATCTCCATTTCATTTACCTCATTTACTGTGGTTTTGTCTTGTTCATTGACTTGGGACATATTCCTCTGTCTCTTCATTTTGTCTAACTCTCTGTGTTTCTATGCTTTGGGTAGGTCAGCTATGTCTCCTGGTCTTGAAAGTTGTGGCTTTATACAGAAGAGGTCTTTTGACCTGTCGTGAAATCCCCCCTGGTAGCCAGAACTAGGCCCTACATGAGCTGTATATCCCCTCCTGTTGTGGCTGAGCCCTGATTACCTTCAGCCCATCTGGCTGCAATTACCCACTTTACTTGCTGTGGATACACTGGGCAGGATTTGGTTCCCACACTGTTGAGAAGCCTGTATGAGGCTACTGCAGTCTTGTTGGTGGATAGGGCCAGCAGTCATCTCAGCTGTCTACAATTGGCTTCTCTGCCACAGTTGTGGGTACAAGGAAGGGCAGCACTTGTTCCCTGCTGGACCAAGTGAGAGGTTCTCATTAAGAGATTGGGCTGCTGCAAATGTGGGCATACTAGTGTGTGAGGTTATCTCCTTCATTCCCTAGGGCAGGAGGAAGTTTGGAGTGATGGTGGTCCCCTCTGCCAGGGCTACCTGCAGGGTTCAGTGGAGCAGAAGCTGCTTAGGAGGGATGCCTGCTGAGGCAGGAAGGTTGTGTTGGGTGTGTCCACAGGGGAATTCTGGAGTTGGGTATGCTTTGCTAGAAAGGTAGCTAGAGAATGTTAGAACTGGCTCCTGCAAGCATCTGGCTATCTAGGCTGGGGAACTGTAAAATAAGTAGTGCCCACCAGCACTTATATTCCCTAACAAACTTTCTGAAGTTCCCTGTCCCTCCATCACATGTGCTAAGATCTGTCAATAAATCTCCTTCACATATACCCCAGGTGCTCTTCAAACTGATATTTCTGTACTGTATCTTGGGCTTGAATTATTCATTGTGCTGGCTCTTATGCCATTTCTTCCCATTCCTGACTCTCCTAGAGGTAAGCCTACTATTTTTAAAACTATAAAAGTTAAGGCCCACTGTTTTTCAAAGCCAGATGTTATGGGGACTTGTCTTCCCAGTGTGGGTCCCCTGTGCCAGGGCACTTGGTGTGGAGTCTGCTTCTCTCACTTCTCCATACTTGTTATGTCTCTCTTATTTGTGGTTAGTCTCACCAGGGGTTTCCAACCATGTCTCTGCCCTCCTACCCTTTTCAATGTGAATTTCTCTCTATAATTAACTGTGGAATATCTGTTCTGCCGGTCTTAGGGTCATTTTAAGAGTTAGTTTCATAGGTGCAGCTTTTATCTCAGTGGGTCTGTGGGATGAGGTAACTTTAGTATCTTCCTACTTCACCATCTTCATCACAGCTCTTAATTTTATTAATATTTTCTATTGATTTTTTCATCCCTGTTTATTTATGACCTGATTTTTATTATTATTTCTTTCCTCCTACTAATGTAAGGCTTTGCTCTTTTTTTTCTAGTTGCTCTAGGTGTAAGATTAGTTTATTTGAGTCCCCAAATTTGTTGTTATTTCTTGAGATGGGCCTGTATCACTATAAACTTCCCTCTTAGACCTACTTTTGATGCATCCCATATTTTTGAGCATTGTGTTTTCATTTTCATATGTCTCAAGGTGTTTTTGCTTTCCTCTTTGATTTTTTTCATTGACCCCATTGGCTGTCTTGTAACATATTTAGTCTTTACAAGTTTGTGCTTTTCCAGTTTTCTTCTTGTAGTTGATTTCTAGTTTCATAGTGCTGTGGTCAGAAAAGTTGGTTAATGTGATTTCAGCCTTCTTAAACTTATTGAGACTTATTTTGGGGCTAACGTTATCTGTCTTTGAGAATGTTCCATGTACATCCAAGAAGACAACATATTCTTTTGTTTTTGGAGAAATGCTTTGTATATATCTGTTATGCCCATTCAGTCTAATGTGTTGTTCAGTGTCAATGTTTCCTTATTGATTTCCTGTCTGGATGATTTATCCATTAATGTAAGTGGGTTGTTAAAGTTCCCTACTATTATTGTATTATTGTCAATTTTTCCCATTGCATTTGTTAATATTTGCCATATATATTTAGGTACTCCTATGTTGGGTGTATAAATATGTACAATATTGTATCTTTTATTATTAATCTCTTTATCATTATGTAATCTTCTTCTCTGTCTCTTGTTACAAACTTTGTTTTAAAGTCTATTTTGTCTAACATAAATATTGTCACCCTAGCTTTTTGTTTGTTTGTTTACATTCGCATGGAACATATTTCTATCCATTCATGTTCAGTCTATTTAGATCTTTAGATCTAAAGTGAGTGGCTTGTAGGCAGCACATAGATGGGTATTGTTTTTTGTTTTCTTTTCCCCCTTCCATCTTCCATTCAGCTATCCTATGTCTTTTGATTGGAACATTTAGCCAATTTACATATAAATGAGTTATTGTTAAGAATATATTTATTGCCATTTTGCTAATTGTTTTCTGCTTGTTTTTGTAGCTCTTCTTTGTTCTTTTCTCTTTATTTGCTAGTGATTTGAAGACTTTCTTTAGTGTTATGTTTGGATTCCCTTCTTTTTATTTTTTATGTATGTAGTATAGGTTTTTGGTTTGTGGTTACCATAAGTTTCATATATAACCACTTACGTATATAGCAGTCTATTTTAGTTGGTGGTTGTTTAGGTTCAAATGCATTCTGATAGGGCTACATTTTTACTTCTCCCCCAACACATTGTATGTTTTTGATGTCATATTTTACATATTTTTATTTAGTGTATCCTTTATATAATTATTGTAGATTTAATTGATTTTACTGCTTTTGTCTTGTAACCCTCATACTAGCTTTACAAGTGGCTGATCCACTTGCCTTTACCATTTCTGTATGTTTTCCTTTACCATTCAGATTTTCTCTTTCAAATATTTTCTTATTTCTAGTTATGGCCTTTTCTTTTCTGCTTAAGGAAGTCCCTTTAATATTTCTTATAAAGACAGTTCAGTGGTGATGAACTCCTTTTTGCTCTTTATTTTCCCTTCAATTCTGAATGATAACCATGTCATATAGAGTGTCCTTGGTTGTAAGTTTTTTTTTCAGCACTTTGAATACATTGTGCCATTCCCTTTTGGCCTGAAAACCTTCTGATGAAAAATCAGCTGAAAACCTTTTTGGGGGGTGGATTCCCTTATATTTAACAACTTGCTTTGTCTTGCTGCTTTTAAGATTCTCATTATTTTTAATTTTTGGCATTTTAATTTTAATGAGTTTGGTGTGGATTTCTTTGGGTTCACATTTTTTGGAACTCTCTGTGCTTCTTTTACCTTGATGTCTGTTACTTTCCCCAGGCTGGGGAAATTTTCAGCGGTTATTTTTTCAGATAAGTTTTCTGCCCCTCTCTCTCTCTGTCTCTCTCTGTCTCTCTTTTCATTCTGTAATCCCCATAATGATAACTTTAGTACCCTTGGTGTTGTCCCAGAGGTCCCTTAAGCTATCCTCATTTCTTTAAAATCTTTTTTCTTTCTGTGCTCTTCAGTTTGAGTGATTGCTACTACCCTGTCTATCACATCACTAATCAGTTTTCTTTATCCTCTAATCTGCTGTTTATTCCCTCCAGTGTGCTTTTCATTTCTCTTATATTCCTCAGGTCTGTGACTTCTGTTTGGTACTTGCTTATATTCTTTATCTCTTTAGAGGTTGAAGTTCTCACTGGGTTCATCTATTCTTCTCCCAAGTTTGGTGAGCATCTTTGTGATCATTACTTTGAATTTTTGTAATGTAGCTTACTTATCTACATTTTATTGTTTTTTTCCTGAGGTTTTAGTTAGTTCTTTTATTTGGAACATGGTTCTCTGTTTTTCTATTTTGATTGACTCTCTGTGTCTGTTTCTATGTATTAGGGTAAACAGCTATCTCTCCGAATCTCGAAGGAGTGGCCTCATGTAGGAGATGAACCTTATCTTTCAACCTTGCCCTAGTCCTTGGTTGTCTCTAGAACTTTTGTGATTGTCTAAGCAGCCTCATTTATTCTTGGTAGGTCCCACTTTTTGAGAGTGTGCCAAGGCATGTAAGTGTCCCAAAGGGAGAAATCTCAGTCAACACCTAGTTTCAGGTGATTGGAAGCCAGATCCTCAGGCAGCAACTTTTATAGTTTGCAAATATATATACTCATGAAGGACTGCAATTATAGTTTCCAGACAGGTCATCTGGAGGTGTCCCCTGAATGATGGTTGCAAAAATCAGAACTTCAGATGAGTGTATTCTTTTCTGGGAGGTACCAGCTTGTGTGGTAGTGAGGTCAAAGGAGAACACAATGATGGTGTTCCCACTTAGGTTCCTTGAGAACACTTCCATAGCCCCTAGATGTCTGGCAAACCTGAAGTCTATCCCTCATGCTGAAGGTCCAGAATAAGTAAATATGCCTTTTTAGCAGAAAGACTGGGGGTGTCTTTCAGTCTGGGGTGGTAGTAGTCTGTCAAGAAACATTTCCAATTGTCATAGTCCTATGGAACTCAGGAATATAATCCTACTTATCCAGAAGAGTGAGGTTATCAAGTGTTCCGTATATGGACTGTGCATGCCCACTGGCCTTAGTAAGGCAATGGGAGAACATGGGGCTGGAGTGTGCTGGCAGACCATACCAGGACAGTGGGAGACTGCAGGGCAAGGGTTCACCTGCCAACTTTGGCAAAGCAGTGGGAAAATTCAGGGCTGGGGCACACATGCTTGCACTATCAAGTTAGAGGAAGAGTACAAAAGTGGCACCTGCCAGTGCCTCTTTCCCCACAGAGTCCTAATAGACTCCTGCACCTTCAGCAGATGGTTTAAGATTAGCCTTAAATACAGAGAACAATCTGAGGGTTGATGGGGGTGTGGGGGAAAGGGGAAAATGGGTGATGGGCATTGAGGAGGGCACTTACTGGGATGAGCACTGAATGTTGTATGTAAGCGATGAACCACGGGAATCTACCCCAAAAACCAAGAGCACACTTTATACACTGTATGTTAGCCAATTTGACAATAGATTATATTTTAAAAAAAAGATTAGCAAATGAATCTTCTTTACATGTAGTTTAGGCACTTTTCAAACTGCTGCTTCTGCTCTAGTCCTCAGGGTTAGTTAGTCTGCATATAAGGCCTCAAGTATCTCAGTTCTGTGCAGTCCCCTGGGTTTTATGGACATGAGTCCCACTGTTTTTCAACGTCAGATGTTTTGGGGGTTTGTATATCCACTGTAGGTTCCAGGGATGGGATGCCAGATGTAGGGCATGAAACCCTCCCCTCACTTCTCAGGGGGCTTTGTATTTGTGAGATTCCTCCTGATTGTGGATCACCATGCTGGGGGTGGGGTTTTTGGCAAGATTGTGTGTCTGCTTCTCCTATCCTTCTCAATGTAGCCCTTTTATTCTTTGTTGCATAATAGCTGTTCAGCTAGTTTTCAGGGTTTTTTTTTTCAGAGAAGATCATTACATATGTACCCATATAAATTTGGTACATCCACAGGAGTAGAGGAGTTCCGGATTTTCTTGCATTTTCGTTGTAGATCATCCTATCTTACTGAGTTTATTTTTTAAACAGAATATTTTTCAGAGCTAAAAGAAATTAGAACAGAAATACCAATAAGAACTAATGTATGGGTTACAACACAGACTACACTTGTGGACTTCAGCCCTTGGGTTATAACTGATGTTTTGGAAAGTATGAATTTTTTTTGGGGGGGGGAGGTAGCTATTCACTTTCATACTTGTCCTTTTAATAGGACCTTAATAGCTCCAAAGACAAAGTATTGAAATCCACACTATAAATTGAAAATGAGACACATTGTAGTTTTAGAAAATCAATGTCTTATCATCTAGAAAAGCTCAGAGTCCTGAATTAAAATGAGTTCATAAAACTGTATTATTCTCTTCCAAACATCTCATTTTCATATTTATTCACCAAGGTGAACATAGCAAGGACATCACAACGAGATGAAATGAAGTACAGGACTCCCCCTTCCCGGGTTGAAATCATCCATCTAAAAGGAAATTTGGTTTGGGTTATTGTGTGTTGTGGTGATGTTGTCCTTGTTTAAAAAGAAATCCTGGTAACATCAGACTATGACCTAGATCCTCCTGTCAACAAAGGGCCCCTAGAAGTGAATAGTTTGTTCCCTTGCATTGAATTTCACCATAGGGGATTGTGGGGGTGATAGCTGATCATCTGGAGCAGAGGGAGGCTGAGCTGAGTTGTGTCATCCTTCATTTAGACCTGGCTGAAAAACGTGCTGGGATATAAGCAACACAGGCCCCAAAGAAATTAGCCAAAAGCCCAGTCTTTCTAGGGGCAGCGTCAATTTGGCATTTTCTTATAGACATTACTATTGGGGGAAGTCCCACTTCTTTGGCAGGAACATTCAGAGATCCGCAACAACAATTCAGGAGGCAACATTGCCTTGCTTCTGAGCACTTCATACTTTATGTGGCTTGGTATGTGTGTGGAGGTGGGGGGAGGGCGGCAGAGCAGCAGCCATCAAGGGGAGTCCAGGGCAGGAGAATAATGAGGGTGTCAGAGGGCAAGGAGTCATGGAAAAGCTATTGTCCCAAGGACAGGGACTCAGGCAAGTAAGACAGCATTTAGAGTGAGCCAAATCCCGAGGGAATAGGAACTATATCTTTAAAGTATAGATCTTAGACCTCCGGTATCTAAATGACCCTGTCCTGGACCACAGAATCTGAATCTCTGGGGTAGTCCCTGAGTGAATGCACATCTTCAGTAAATTCCCTAGTGATTTGTAATGATTTTAAATTTTCTGGACCAGGGCAACAGGGCAGCTTGAAATTGGTACTCAGAAAGGCCTAAAGAGTCCAGAAATCAAAATTAATATGCAATGGCAGTGTTTTTATTGGTTGGCTCCTGTGATACTCATTGTGCTAGGTATGGTAGTGAAAAATGGAAGCATATTGCCAGCCCATTTGGAGCTAGAAAGAGCCAATAAACAAGTAAGGAAATGAATGAATTTACATATTATATCAAGTGTTAGAAAGAAAATAAATGAGATGCTAACAGAGAAATTGAGGGGCTCTACTTAGGTAAGGTAATCAAAAATGGCTCAAGAAATTTATAGAAATTTGACTGTGAAGCAACTATAGCTAAATCAGGCCTGGGGAGGTGGGGTCAGGAAGCAAATGCAAAGAGGGGATACTGTGTGTGTGCCTATGTGTGTATGTGTGTGTGTTAGGGAGGTGGGTAATGGAGGAAATATGCATGGAAAACATTAAAATCATGGAAGAATAGTGGTAAGTAGAACTGAGGATGTTCAGAGACCCAGTTGTATCCCCAACTTTTAGCAAATTTCCAGTTTGATCTTCCCATCACTATAGAGAATCTGTATACAGTTCTTAGATAAAGGGATGTGAGAGGACAACTAAATCTCTTCACAGAAATTAAAAGTAAGCTGTCCCTACTCTGCCACTGGTGAATTGCAGACAAAGGCACCTTAAAATAGTATTTAACTATCCATCCTGTGTGGGTGTTCTCCATTCCAACCAAACTAAAGACAGATTTGGTAATTGCATAGGAGAGAAAAGTGAGTATAGTATTTTCTAAAACAAGTAGCATGTTTTCCATTATGTAAAAGAGAGAAATTAGCTTTTAGAAAGCCACACCTAGGTTTCACTGACTTGTCTTTGTTTTTTTTCATACCCAGATGCAAGAGGTGGAAAAGAGAGGTAGTCATTTTTCTTTAGAGGATCCATCAGCCTTTGTTCAATTTTCCTGCAGATCCTAGAGACCCATTCATGCAGACTTGGAATATAAATATGGAAAAGTGCTAGCAGCCCACCCCTGAGGGATGGGCTGGGGGCAGCTTCACAGAGGGTGGGGGTCCTAGTGAGAGAAGGGTTTCATTGAGGTAGCACAAAGACACCGGGGATTTACTGCCCTTAATTTTTCTGTAAGGCAAAAGCATGTTCCTACATTAAAGATCACAAAGTCAAGGATAATCAGAGTGAAATAGGTATTTACTCTTTCCTTGGGCTTATGGTTTCTTTCCTCCATCACCCTATGACAGTAGAAACTGACATTATTGTTTGATTTGTTTCCTTGTTTTATGGCTGTCTCCCCAGTAGAGAGGAAGCCTCATTAGGAAGGGTCTGATATCAGTCTCACCAGAGCCTAGTGCATCTCTCTGTGCATTTAAAGCTGCTAGAGCTTAGGAGCTGCATGTGTGGTGTGACATTTATGTAGAAGTATGACCCTTGTTTGTGCAGTTTTAGTTGTCCATGGGCCTTCTCAAGGGTGGCTCTGTGGGACTCAGCCCTGATGGCTGGCCAGATGTCTTCTGTTGCCCACTGGAAGGACATGTGACAGTGGCATAGATTGTTCACAGGTAAAGTCCCCACTCTCATTCCTGTCCTGGGTTTCCTAGTCATCAGGACAGGCATTCCTTTATGGACCTGTTCCACACATGGTGTCCAAGTTCCCACTTTCGGTTCTTATATTGGGGAGCAGCAGGTCATCTTCAGGTAAAGGGTCAGTATGGGGGTGGGGAAGGGATACAGTTGATGACAGCTGGTCTGCAGAGTTTCTTCCATTCTGCTTTCTTATCCTCAGTTATAGCAGCTTATTTTTCCCCTTCTACTTGTCCCTTGAGACCTTCATCTTCTCTCTCCTGTTTCATTTGTCACTTGTTTTCTCCTCCATTCCTTTAATCTTACACTTATCTGGTTTCTCAGAAAGGAATAAATCAGCCATGCAGATGGATCTCCTTTGGCAAACTTAATCAAGCAAGTCTTGATTTTGCTTCAGTATGAGCACAAGGGAGGAAGTGGGAGAGGAAGATGGATGACAACCCAGTTACCACTTCTAGCCACAATTGGGTCTCAGCATCATATCTCACTCCCTGTGGGAGTTCAGTAGCCTTTGAATGTGAATGTGAGCTGATAGTCCTATGCATTGAAATTCTTTGCTATTTACACTTTATTCAGTTCCAGAAACACTGTCTAAGCACCTACTTTGTGACATTCTGTGCACCATCCTCAGTATATGCATGTTTGTTTTCCTTTCATTTAAAGTTGGAAAGGAGGGCACCTGGGTGGCTCAGTCTTGGTTAAGTGTCTGACTTGGGCTCAGGTCATGATTTCACAGTTCATGGGTTCGAGCCCCATGTTGGGCTCTGTGCTGATAGCTCACAGCCTGGAGCCTGCTTCAGATTCTGTGTTTCCCTCTCTCTCTGTCTCTCCCCATTCACATGCACTCTCTCTCTCCAAAATAAATAAACATTAAAAAAAATTTAAAAAATAAAGCTGGAAAGGAACTTAGAAGTCATCCAGTCTCAGGACCTTTATAGGCAGATGCAGACAGTCGGGCCCTGGGAGATGAAGTTATGAGTCAAGGACTTAGAATTGGTATAGAGTTTGGCCTTGCACATGACAAGAGCTCTACCCAGCAGCCTCTGGGGTATAGAGATAATTCATAATAAACCCAGTGTTCAGTCCTTGAGTGTTTACTATATGCTGCTGTGCAAAGTGCATTTCATGTGTTCTTCCATTTAATTCTTACAACAGCTGTCATTGTTAGTGTTATTATTGCCTTTTTTTTACAGATGAAGAAACCAAGGTTTAGAATAGCCCAGATGCTTGCCCAAAGTCAGATGAATAGGATGTAGTAGAGCTGACATGTCCTCCTCTGCTTTGTAGAATATACAAGAAAACATGGAATCTGCAAGAAGCTGCTGGTTCTACATCCTCCCTCTAAATGGATGGGAGGAATTTCTTTCTTTCTTTCTTTCTTTCTTTCTTTCTTTCTTTCTTTCTCTTACCTTTATTTCTTTCTTCTTTCTTTCTTTCTCTTCACTTTTACTTTTTAAATTGTAGTAATATATATATATATATAACATTTACCACTTTAACCATTTTCAAACATACAGTTCATTGGTATTAAGTACACTCACATTGTTGTGAAACTATCACCACCATCCATCTCCAGAACTTTATTCATCTTTCCTAACTGAGATTTTGTACCCATTAAACCTAACCTCCTTTCCCTCACCACCAACCCCTGGCAACCACCATTTTCTATTTCTATTAGTTTTATTACCCTAGATATTGTCCTTTTGTGAATGTCTTTTTTCACTTAGCAAAATGTCATCAGGCTTCATGTTTGTTGTAACATGTGTCAGAATTTTCTTCCTTTTCAAGGCTAAATAATACTCCATTGTATGTATATCACATTTTATCAATTCATCTGTCAATGGACGCTTGGGTTGGTTCTACCTTGTATTAGTCTGCCAATACTCTGTTAAAGTTGCCATTAAAAAAAAGACTGGGTGGCTGAAACAACAAACGTTTATTTTATCACAGTTCTGGCGGCTGAAAGTCAAGGTGCTGGCAGAGTTGGATTCTCCTGAAGCCTTTCTCCTTGGCTGGCAAATAGCCACCTTCTCACGTGGCCTTTCCTCTGTGTGTGCATCCCTGGTGTCTCTTTCTCTCTGTAATTATAATTATACCAATCATATTGAATTTGGACTACACCCTTATACCTCATTTTACCCTTAAAATCTCCAAATACAGTTACATTGGGGTTAGGTCTTCAACATATAAATTTGGGGGAGACACAATTCATCCCATAATATACCTCTTGTCTATTGTAAATATTGCTATGAATATAGGTGTACAAATATCTGTTTGAGTCCCTGCTCTCAATCCTTTTAGGGTATATACACAGTCGCAGAATTGCTGGATCATATGGTAGTCCTTTTTTAATTTTTTGAGGAAATGTTATTCTGTTTTCTATAGCAGCTGTACCACTTTACATTCTCATGGTGTCATTTCTTAATCTTCAGAATAGTTTTGCTCTTTTTTAAAGGTTGTGCTCATTTCCAAGGTCCTTCAGTAGGAAGCTTGCCTGGAATTATTCTTTTTGCTTCCCAGATGGTTGGAATTCTTTTCAGAAACTTGGTGTCCTTATTCCTCTATACCTCCTGTCAGTAACCTCAGGCTCTGACTTCCACACTCAGCTTCTGGGAGAGCATCCCAGAAAGGAGGAGAGAGCAATAAAAAAGTGATCTGGTCTCAGGTAGATGTCTCATCTGAACTGTGTGGTCTCAATCAGCAACCCCTGAGCACAAAGGAGGTTTGTACCTTCATCTCTGAGCACAGCACAGGAGGTATCTGGAGCCCACTTAGCAGTGAACAACTTTGAAAACACTGCTTTGGGCTCATATTTGCTCACATAAACAGCATGGATGAGGGTATGGGTGTGGGAGTGGGTATTGTATAAGGGGAGGAGTTCAGTGTGAGGAGATGTTGGGGGTAGGTGCTTATGTGAGGTAAGGTATAAGGGTGTATATGGGGGTAGGTGTGTGTGTGTACTGAATAGATGTGAGAGTGGGAGTTGAGTATGAGGGTGTATGTAGGGTGTAAGGTAGGGTGCTTCCATGTGCATGTGTGTGTGTGTGTGTGTGTGTAGTAGGGGATATAAGGGATGAGTGTGAAGGGTAGGAACGAGAGTTTATATGGGGTTATTTGTGGGTTACATTGTATGGGCAAAGTAGTGCGAAGGTAGGGGGTTGGACATGAAGGTGTGGAGAACAGGAGGTGAAGGTATATATGAGGTAGGGTGTGAGGGTATGTGTGGGATAGGAATGGGGGTATGTGTACGGAGTAGGGTGTGATGGTTGGGTATGAAGGTGTATGGGGAGTAGACTGTCAATAGAGTGTGTGTGTGTATGGAAGAGTCATAGTAGGCACAGGATCACTGGCTCCACTGCAGGTAGCCACCCCTGCCAGGAGCTCTGTGGGTGGAGGAGCTGCTGAGGCCTGCAGAGCTTTCCTGTTGCAGGGGAGTGGCTCCTGGCCAAGGCCTCAGGCGTGACTCACTTTCACCTGGTCAGGGGAATTAATTTGCTGGGCATCTGCATCATGGCAGGATACATGCATCAGTCTGTATGACTGTATTCTTATTAAGAACCATGAGAGAAATTTAAAATGGGAAATGAAGGGGGTGGGGTAGGGTTGTTCTGGGAGCTCAGAAATTGCTTCTCCCTCAGTGGCTGGGTCACACTCAGTGACCAGGGCCCTCTGCCTTGCTTCTCCCACTCTGCTCCTGATAAAGGCAGTGATAGCCATTCCATGTGAGAGGAACAACTTCAGAAGACACACACACACACACACACACACACACATGCATGCATACACCCCCCCACACACACACACATACAGATGTAGATCAGGGAGCCCAGAAGCACCTCCCAGATGCTAGGCAGTCTCTGCAGCAGTAACTCTTTATGCACTGCAGTCTGCTGCAGTGTTCAGAGGTTAAGGAATGCTGGCTTTTATGAATGGTAGCCTGGGAGGGGCCTAATATCACTTGCTCCTGATGTCAGCACAATGAATGAAACACTTGCAAAGCGTAAAGCCTCAAGCACCCGGGAAGCAGATACCGTCTCAGATTGGTTCTCTTGGTGCAGCGTCTCTTGCTGACGAAATCACCAGTCCCGTGTGTGTCATATAGAGCCAAATACGTTAGGATTGAAATGAGGCAGAAACTGAGGTTGCATGTGGAATAATGTGTACCTGATTCTGGTCCAATCAGCTCTGCCTGAAGCAGCTGTGGTTGAGATCCTCCTCCTGCCAGGCGCTGGAGGAAGGTGTTCTGCAGGAACTGCGGACTTACTGTTGTGTATTAGGCAGTTACTTAGCTAGCCTGATGTTCTGCTTTTGCTGGCAGAATTCCTTGCTGAAGCTCCAAGCCCTAGAAACTGATCTGTGCTCTGCATTTTTGACAAACCAGGAAGAAGCTGCTCAGGTGCATGGACTCAAGGACCCAGACCCAGTGTCGACCCAGAGTGTGCTTGCAGAAGGCGCAGATGTTGCAGGTAAGAGGCTGAGGTGGGGGAATGTCCTCACATGTACCATCAGGATAGTTCAGGCTCTTGCTGCTTTCTCCTAAACCTGGCCTCTTGTGGGAAACCATGCCTGGTGCAACAGAAAAGCTGAAGAGGAGCTTGAGTTGCAGTGGGGGAGCTGAGACGGTGCAGGAAGAATTAAGGTGTGTTCTGATACAGAGAATTCTCTCCAGCTGGGGGCCAAGCATCAGACTATGCATAAATAGGTGTCAGGTGAAAAACATCCACCACTACTCCTGGTCCTAATGAATGCCTGATTGGCCTCCTGTGACAAACAAGTAGTGTGCTTATTTTCTATCACTGCATGTAGATAATCTGTACTGTCGATTGTCATGGTATTTTTGAGGTATTCAGTGATGGGATAGTTTTAACATTACTACTTCCTTTCTTCTATTACCTGCTTGTAAGATGATTTATCAACATAGGAAAGTGGAGGTGAGTGGTGTAGCTCATTCTGATCCTATATTGTCTTTTTTTGTCTCAATTTTTTTTTAGCATTAACGTCTGTGTTGAAAAGTCTCAAAATTGGTTCTCATTTGTCTGATAATTTCTCTGGTTTTAATCCCAGGAATGGTAGATTGACTAGTAAGCAGAAGGCAAACTAATGCTCCCTGAAAGATTTAGATAGAAAAGAAACACTAATTTATATGAGTAGAAATGAGAGCACAGCTTATCTTTTGTAACACAAATAGATCAGGGGTTTGTAAACTGGTTTCTAGATAGGTGGTAAAATTGGCTTAAGTGAGCTTGCTTCATGAGATGCCCTTTAGTTCCAAGAATTGAAGGAAGAGATTTAAGAAGGTAGAGTATTTCAGTATGATTATTAATAGTTCATTTAAAACATTACTGTTTAAAACAGATCCATATGGTCTAAGTAGGCAAAACTTCCAGTGTTTATTCATTAAGAATATTAACAACTAAGCATATTAATAATAGTGGCCAATAATAAAGCTATTAATGGTAGCTACTGTTATTGAAGACTTTTGTGATCCAGGCACTGTTCTAAGTACTTTGTATATTTTATATTAAATCTTTAAACAAACCTGTGAAATAATACACTTCACAGTAAGGACACTGAGGCAAGGTGCAAACCTGTTGGTAAGTGATAAATTATTTCCTCATGGATGCAGGTGGCTAGTTGGGTGTCATTATTGTCTGGTGAGCTACCCTTGTTCTGTTGGCCATTGTGTTTGGATGGGAGGCAAGTAAAATGGGCAGAGCCCAATGTTGATCTAATTAGAGGTTTCAGTCAGATTATTAGACACACTCTTCTTCTTCTACCAACCCCAACAAACCACATACAAAACACATAAAGAAATCTTAAGCCAGATATAAATTAACTTTTGAGTTATTTGATGTTTTGTGTAGCTACACAAGTATCTGGCAGAATTGTACAATATTTGCGTGTTGGATATGGATATATATATATATTTTTAATTTTACATGATGACTTTTAAGTGCATGTATTGTTTTATATTCTCCAAAGATCAGGAGTAGTTTTGCATTTTCTCATCCTGGATGGACAGGATTTGGACAACTTTATTAACACTCCTTGTGTAATGGAAATACATACTGAGTTCATGTAGGAATTGCCCATACAAAGGAACCATCAATACATTTCATGTTAAGTGTTAAATGGCAGAAATGGACAGAAGGTTCCTTACAAAGGAGACTTGTGGGTTGGGTACTGAATTTTCCAAAATGTAGGTGAATCTGAGATGTTCCAGAGCCCTTCCAAGAGAGTCTATGAAAAAGAGACATTTTCACTGTGTGTGTACTAGTCAATATTTCTCACAAGTTTTCTAAGATAAAACCCATCTTGATGTTTTTTACCTTTGTAGTCTTTGTGAATAAGGAGTCTCATTTAGCTAAAATGACTGCATGAAACTTGATACGGGGAAAGTGAAGAAGCTCTAGCCCTTATATTGAAACTTGTAATATTTATTTGACACCTTTCTTCTCTAATTTTCCAATAACCCTTTGACACAATCTGGAAACCACCTGCTAGATCTTTTTAGGGACCTAAAAAGTCTCATCATTTGGCAGGAATATTGCCAAATTGGCAAGCATTTAGACTAGGTTTTCACAGATTAATTTATGGGATCGTTTAGTCTCATTGGCTTCCAAGATAAGTGTTTATAGGAAGGTCCTATATTTCTATTCCATGTGTCACTCAGAAGGAAGAAATGTTTGCTCATTTAGAGTCTTGGGCCCTGTGAAGGGATTTCTAGAGTGATCTTTGAACATCTCGAAGCTAGTTTTTATGTGTGTATAAATCTCTTTTGAGAGTGTGATCACATAATAGTACAAATGGCCATAAGTCTATAAAGGAATATAGTAATTTAAAATTTTGTCCTTTCCCAAAGTCTAACATCTAGCCCTGAGCCTTACATGTATATAAATATTCAATTACTTATTTTTGATATCAATAATTGCTATAACAAAGACAAAGCCAAAGGGGTGATTTTTACAGGAATTTCTGGACATAATATGCTACCAGTTCACTATTAAAAGCAAACACTTATCACTATAAATTGGTATGACACAAATAGGTTTCAAGCTTTCTTTAGACTCAATTAGGACCTGACCAGTAAAGTAAAACTTTTTCAATAGGCATTTGAAATGATGATCTTAGCAAAGCATTATACTCTCTACATCTTGAGATCAAAGTATTGGGTTTTAACTTGGGTTTATGTATTGCAAAGATCAGTCCTACCTAGTAAAATACCTGAAATGTGTCTCCACTCTGGCAATGCAATTATGAACTGCACTTGCAGCAAAAACACATTTCATGGTACCCCTGGAGGAGCACTGTGTTCTAAATAGTGTTTGTGAGACTTCCTGCACATCACAATTACCAGGAAGCTTTGCAAGCTTCTGCAAGGATTCTTAGTCCTTATCTTTAGACAGTCTGGGGTAGAAGTCTTGTAATATTTATATTTCATAAACACTCCCAAATGGTGGGAACCATTATTTAAGTGTCTTGAATTATGAGAGAGAAGACCAGGTTCTCTCAGGTTCTCTTTGACTCTGCTTCACCTCAGTTTCATGGACAACATGGACTTACAACTCAGGGTCAGTGACCAGTTGGCTCAGTCATTTACTTCAGGAGGAGGAAGGTGCTTGAGCACCCAAGTCCTCAGGCTAGAAAAGGGTGGGATGGGACATGGGCAAGGGACAGGGACAGATTTGAGGGGTGTAGATGTAGAGGCCCTTAGAAAAAAATGACACCTGCTAGATAACTTCAAGACTGTACATAGGGTAACCAATTGTCATGGAATGTCCAATTTGCCCAGGAATGTGTCCCAGTTTTATCATTAAAAGTCACACATGCTTGGAATTCTTAGTCCTAGGTAATCTGTGACAACTAGTCACCCTACTTGTAGGTTGCAAATTGCCTAATTTGATATGGAAACCCCGAAAGCACTTAGGCTCAAAAATCCGAACTGCATCAATAGCCTTTTACAGTTGAAGCAAATGCTTCCTCTGTTGCATTAGTAGGGATCTATTCTGGTGTTGTTGAACAGAAAATGGAGTGAAAATTTCTTTTCAACTGCTTGTCATTTTCTAAGTTTGCAGAAGGACTGTTTGTTCCTCATGACTAAGCATAGTAACCCCTGTTCTGTGTGACCACAGGTGATTGAATGGTTTGGAGTTTGTGGCAAAAGCTGTCACCAGTGATAAAGACTTATTACTAGAAATAATAATGCCACAGCAGTTTCTAATTAATTTCTTTTACTGTAAAATCTTGATTTTCAATCTAACAATTTGGGTAAGAGCCTTGTTCCTAATGTTGATTATTAGAAAAAACTAATACAGGCTATAATTATTCCGATAACGAATTCTTCATGGTTTGTAGGTCTTTTCCTGATGTTGAAGTTAAGATGGGGCAGAGTTAAAGAGGACCTGGCCTTCTCTCTCACATTTCAAGACACTGTCCACTTGACCAGAAGTTCCCAATTACTTGGGAGTGATTATTACACTTCCAGATGTCTGAGCTCTCTATCTTAAAAGGAAAAATTTAAATGTAGGTTGAAGCCTGAAAAATCTCCATGTTTGAAAATCTTCCCCTCGTAATTCTGAGGAGCAAGTAGATTTAGGAACACTTTCTAGAGCACAGTACTCCAGAGCTTCTCTAGAGAGTACCATGCAATGCGTTCTTGCTGCAGGTGGAGTTTATAGTTGGCCTTCTGGAAAAGGGGACATCTCAAGTATCCCACTAGGTGGGGCATCTACATAACTTGGTGTTTCATCCTATCTGGCAGTAGTCCAGACACTGTTTGAAAGTTGGTAAGAGGGGGTCTATTACTTCAACCTTGTAAGTGCACAGAATTCCAAATATTCTTTAGAAACTTTGTTTATTATGGGTCAATGTGTATGTATATGCATTATTTCTAAGTCCTTCCTGAACCTTTTTATGTTTTCAGTATGTACCACCTGTTGCTTTAACATTAAGAAATGGCTACCACTGTAGAAAGTAGTACTTCATCTTTTCAGTTTCTTTAAAGTAGTGGTTTTCAGTCAGGGTTGATTTTTTTTTTTTCATCTCTCTACCTTCCTCTCTCCCTACCTTGGGGATACTTGGCATTATCTAGGGACATTTTCAGTATCGCAGCTTGAAGGTGAGTGCCACATTTAATGAGTAGAGGCCAAGGATGCTTCTGAACATCCTGCAATGTAAGGAACCCCCAATGTCCACCCCACCACCCCAATAAAGAATTATCTGGTCCAAGATGTCAATAGTGCCAAGATTTAGAAACACCCTTTTAAAAGCTTTTAAATGCATACCATCAGTATTATTAACAGCACTAACAATGACATTTTCATTTGTGTCAGACATTGTTACATGGGTTTCCCTGTTTTATGTTCACAGTCCTGAATGAGGTATGTGCCATTATTATCCCCAGATGGAAGATGAGGAAATAAGCTTGGAGAGTTAGTGTAACTTACTGAGGGTCCCACAGCTACTGAGTGGTAGAGGTTGGGAGGAAATGGGAGGAAGAGAGGGTTTCCCAGTCAGACTCCATAGTTTAGTGCTTCACACTATACTATTAGCTATCCAGTCTAAATATTAAGTCCCCATGGTTCTAATATTCTAGAATTTGAAATTAAGCCCATAGTCAACCTATATACTCTATTAATGTGTTATGAAAGTCATATTTTCTTTATCCACTCCTGAGTTTGTTTTGTCCACCTGAAGGGACCTAGATTTATAGTTGAATAACCTGTTATAACCCCTCTTCACATATTTATTTCAGGTCCTATGATCTAAACCATCTCTAGAACCCTGTACCTTTCTTAATATGCATTTACCTGACCTGCATAATGTATTCCAGATGGAGTCAAATAGAATTTTATTTGTAGATATGATACCATTAGGGGAAATTGGCAACATGGACAAGGGATCCTTCTATTATTTCTTGTAACTACATGTGAAGTTACAATGATCTCAACAAAAAATGAATTAATATCTAAAAAATATGGGCATGGGGGTGTTTTATTAATTACAAAATAGTATGCTTGTTATATTGTTTTCCACACTCTTCCTAGAGATGCATGTTCTTTTCTTGGCCTTTTTGTCATAGAACTGTATTCCATTAGAGCTCCCAAAATTCCATTCCCTACCAAACTAATAGTTTAGTACTTATTATTAAGAGTACATGGATTAGTTTTCTCCAGCTGCATTGCCTACTGGCCCACATTGAAGGTCGTCTGTCACTGTTGAGCTTCCTCATGCTTTGCGAGCTGCTTTTGTAGTAGCTTAGCATTTTATTCTTTGAAAAATATCAATATCGTCTGCAAATTCAGACTCGCAAAGCTACTACCTCTTCTATGTCATTTTTGAAATGTAAAATAAGGTTAACCCAGGATCCATTTGCAAGGATTAGTACTGATATTTCCATCATAAATATACTAATTCATCTCTGTTCTTTGGTGCATATTGTTAAGTGGATTTTGTAATCCACTGCAAAACATTTAGCTCAATCACCATTTGGTTTTGTTTTTAAACAATTTCTCGTTTAAAAACCATGCCATGCACTTCTTGAAAGCCCAAATAAATTATATTCATTGGCTCTACCTTGTTCGGAAACATAATTCTTTGCAGAACTTGATGAGCAGGTTGGGTGATCTTGGACAAGTGATTTGTTCTCTCTATGCATCAGCTTCCTTTTCTTTAATATGGGAAAAAAGAATAGTATTTACTTCTTAGATTATTGTGAAACTATTGTAGCATAATACATATGAGGCACTTAGCACATCCCTCTTAGTAAATGGTCAATAAATGTCAGCTATAATTTTTTAAAACCTGGGAATTCTTGCTGTCATCAGAGCTTATGTTGCCTTTTTTCCAATTGATAATGTTTACCCTTGTCTTTATCTACTCTCATAATTCTAACTACTTTCAAGGTGTTGAAATGCCATTAGTACTGTTCATTTCCTAGGTTCCCTCTAGAACATTGCATATGATTGACATTACACTAATTCTCTTCAGCAAAAAGTATTTATAACAGCAATAATCTACAGAGCTGATGGTTGAATAATTACCTCCTATTAAAGTTGAAACTACATTTGTTACCATAAACCTATCCTGTGCTAAACCTATGACATAACTTGGCTGGAAATTATCTTTACTGTTAATAATTTTTCCCTGGTACTTTTATTACCATATTCATAGTGTCTGAAATAGGGGGCTTCACATTAGCCCCTTGTTTTCCAAAGAAAGTTTTTTTTTAATGATTTTGAAATTCATAGATGACAGTATATTCTCTAAGTCTGTTTCCATAACTGCTTTATAGGGAAAGGAAAAAAAAAACAGTCCTACAGTTTAAACTCTAGGTGATTATTTTTAACAAGATTTTTAAATTCAGTTTTTAAGGCAGGTCAAGGAATGTGGTAACATTTTTCCTTGCTATAACTCTTTATAAATGAGGACTCTGACTTAGAAGAGCCTTACCTGGCCAAGGACATAATAATTGTGAGCAAGTGGCATCTCAGACCGAGTCTGATTGCATCTCAGACTTTTGGCTAAGATCAAGTATAGTGTCAGACCAAGTTTGGGGCTCTGACTAGAGAGTCCAGGCTTTTAACTTGTAGATTTATAGTAGTGTTTTTTTTAATTAATTTTTTAAGAAGTGTTAGGTTTATAGAAAATTGAGCAGACAGTACAGAAAATTTTCATATACCCCCTTTCTCTTTCACATAGTTACCCATATATCATGCCCAGATACTTGGTGTCTAACACTGTTCTGGATGCCCCAACCCTACCATCCCCAAGCTCAGCGTGAACAACCTTTACTGTCTCTTCCAGTTCCATGAGGATCATACTTTTTTGTGGCTCTATGTGGAGCTTTGGGACTAACTTCTCTGACCAAATTTTCCTAACTAACATTGGATGAGGCTCATAAAGATACAGACCCCAATTGAAGATTAGAATTTCCTTTGATAGCCTTCCTGTTTGCTTTGTATATTCAATTTTCCTTCTGCTTTGCAAAGTACATCTGCTTATGAATGTGAATGCTTACAAAGATTGCTTGTTATCTTAATAGAATTTTATCGGCTGTACCACTGAGGTGGTCAATTGTGCAGGAGTTGACTAGAGGACCTGGAGAGTCTTTTAGCCTGAAAAATAACCAGAACACAGTATCCAGCTTTCTCTATATATCAAGAGTGTGCTTCCAAATCTTGGACATTATCGTGGATAGTGATAGATGCTTGCTCTTTCCCTGATTCCACAGTTCAAGCAGAGCTCTGTAATCTGAGCATTTGGCTCCACTTTTGTGACACGGGGAGGGAAAAAGTTGTTCATTGGCCTTGGCCATTTCCCTTGTTAATTTCTCAACTGTTCTTTGGTAGTATGCATATAGGCAAAAGAATAAGTCTTGGATAATCAGAGAATAAGGTACAAAGCTTCATTTAGCCACCTGGTAGATTTGTCTAGAAGATTTGCTTCTTTCCTTACCAAATTGGACATTTGGTTTGGTCCTGTGTAGAAACTGCCTCCAAAAATATTAATTATTCCCACTTCAAATGTTCTACTCCAAAACAATGCAAAAAATGGATTTCTTCCCTTTCTCATTGTGACAGGATCTGGAGATCTCACATCTGTCCTCAGCATAGGTCATGTTACTATAGCCCATGGGTAGAATTTACTTTGATTTAGGTTAGAAGTCATTAATGTCTGAAGACCTCAGTCTTTCATGGACTAGAAGCTTGTGTTCACTCCATGTTTCCTGAGTATAAACTCAACCTCTGTCACTTGCCTCTCCTTCCTTCTCACCCATCCCCACCACCATGCTATCACTTTGTTTCTATTCTTCTTTTTTTTCCCACAGCTTTCTGGCTGCTTCTCTTTCTCAGCCATGACCTTGCCACTTTGTCTTCCTCTGTCTCTATCCCTTCTAGTTGTCTTTACTGCCTCTTTTCTTTTACTTTGTGACCTTATTTTGCTAAGCTAGTTATGGTATGGAATTAAAATGTATTTAAGATACTTAATTTTGTCTGGACACTTAAATTTATTGAACATTATTATTCTGAAAATTTGGGTGATTTCAAACTGTTTTCTTTTCCCCAAATGATACTAAAAGGTTAGTATAATAGTATATAGGATAAACAACATGTTAGCCAAATGGCAATGTGATTTTCCTTTGGTTGAGCCTTTGTGGATACTGTTTTGTTTTGTTTTGTTTTTCTAACTAGAAGTCATTTATTCCTTATTCTTACCATTGAGACTATAAAAATACTAGAAAAGAACTATTTTATTTTATTTTATTTTATTTTATTTTATTTTATTTTATGCCATTCCAAGGCTTTTTTAAAATTTAAATCCAAGTTAGTTAATATATAGTGTAGTAATGATTTCGGGAGTAGAATTTAGTGATTTATCACTTGCATATAACACCGAGTGCTCATCCCAACAAGTGCCCTCCTCAATACCCATCACTCACTTAGCCCATGCCCACACCCAATATCCCTCCAGCAACCCTCAGTTTGTTCTTGGTCTTTAAGAGTCTCTTAAGGATTGTCTCCCTCTCTGTTTCTATCTTATTTTTCCTTCCCTTCCCCTATATTCATCTGTTTTCTTTCTTAAATTGCACATATAAATGAATTCATATATTTGTCTTTTTCTGACTTACTTCACTTAGCATAGTACATACACTGTAGTTCCATCCATGTCATTGAAAATGGCAAGATTTCATTCTTTTTGATTGCTGAGTAATATTCCATTGTATATATCACATCTTCCTTATTGTCTATTATGAAACTGCGTATAAGTTATGATTGGACTTGTAAAATAATCAGTGACAATATACCCTGAAGATTTATGTATTTGGGTATTTCTATGATTTATACATGTTATGTTTCCTTGGTAAAAGTATTGCTTATGTTAGATATAATCACAACAACTCAAGAAAAAAATATTCTGAAATTGTCCTCTTATAATTTTCTAGGAAACAAGAGGTATGAAGTTAAATTTAACTTAAGAACTATTCACAAGGGTGCCTGCCTGGCTCAGTCAGTAGAGCATGCAACTCTTGATTTCAAGGTCATGAGTTCAAGCCCCACATTGGGTGTAGAGCTTACTTAAAAAATGTACTTGACCTTACAATAATCATGCAGTAAAAAAAATACCAAAAAGAAAAACAAAACTACTCAAAAACCTAAAACCTGGTTCTGTATTTACTGATGGAAATTTAATTAGAAGATTGTATTTAAAAATGCAGATGAAAGGAAAATGTTTAGATCTGAGCTGAGGCTTCTTGATCCATGTAGTTTTCTGGGTTTTAGGGAGAAATTTGGGATTTTTCATTATTCAGCTAACCCAATGCCCTCATCTATTAGCCATTCATTTTAATTGTAATCAGTACATTGACTCCTTCAAAATGAAAATGAGGCAGATGGCTCTGCCTCCTCCTGCAGATGACAGATTTGGGGAAGTACATGCTGAGATCAAACCCAGCTGGACTCTGTCTCCTGAGTTCCATACCTACACATATCCAGGGCCTCCTGGACACCTGCACTGGATGACCAAAACTGCCTGTTAACTCAGGGTATCTAGAACTGAATTTATCTTCCTTTCCCCCAGCCAACTCTTCTACCAAGTTTCTTAACTAGGTAAAAGATACCACCATAAATACAAAACAACAGCAAGTAAAATTTATTGATGGGTTATATCCCCTCCCCTGGGGCACTGTCCTAAGCACTTGAGATTCCTTGTCTTCTTTTCAATTCTCCAACAATTTATGAGGTAGATACTGTTTTGTCATCCTTCCCTGAAACAGGGCTCTGGCATGCAGTAGATGGCTAATAAACATTTGCTGAATGAATGAATTCCCATTATATAGATGGGAAAACTGGGAATGTAAAGAGTGAATAATGTGTCCCAGGTCACATACATGACAAAACTGGGGCTTCAATCTAGGTGTTTCTGAGCGTATGAAAAATCCTCTGTGAGGGGCGCCTAGGTGGCTCAGTCGGTTAAGCGTCCAACTTCAGCTCCAGTCATGAACCGACTTCAGCTCAGGTTATGATCTCGCGGTTTGTGAGTTCTGCCCCATATTGGGTTCTGTGCTGAGAGCTCAGAGCCTGGAGCTGCTTCAGATTCTGTGTTTCCCTCTCTCTTTGCCCCTCCCCTACTCATGCTCTGCCTCTCTCAAAAATAAATAATAAAATATTAAAAAAAATTTTTTTTAACCTCTGTGCTTTTTTTTAAATCCTGTGCTTTTAACCATGATGGCAAAGTGACTCTTAGACCTGCAGAGTGCCTTCCATAAGGCCCAGCCCTGCTTTCACAGTGACAAATTTCCCACCCTTCTACCTCACTGATGTTTCTGGTGGTTGTCCACAGAAGCTGGCACTAAGAAGCCTACTTGGAGTGCCACCCACACCCCACTTGGTGACTCAGCCAGCCTTACCAATGAGGAATCTCTCTTCCATCTGTCCTTATGCTTAGCCCCACCCAATCTAGCCTTGGAGATACTGCTGCTCACCTCTTGGTAGGTAGTCTCTGAGCAAGCAATCTCACCTGCGTCCCCAGATTTAGTTACTGGGATGACTTCAAGATTGCCCATGTACTTTCTGTTGTAACCCCATAGCTAACCTGCTAAGTGCCTTCAGGTGCTCAAATTCAACATACATAAAACTGAACCCACTGTGTATCCTTCAGTTGTTTTGGAGAGGCTGGCTGAGAACTCTAATGCTTGTACCTTGTTAGAATTATGGACATACTTTTGACTTATCTAGCTTTTAAAACCAATAAAGGCTGACATTTGGCATTTTGGAATGTACCTGAATGCTACCTATAAAAGCCCACCATGAAGGCTAAACCCAAGAGTGCAAATTAACAAATCCACAAGACTATGGCTAATTTATTACTCAATTATATTTCAACAGTACATCTCAAATGGTTGCAGATAGAGATTTATTTGAATTTTTAATTGCTTAAAAATTCATATTAGATATATTTTTAAATCTGACTGACTTATTAAACAGCTATAATACAACATCTGTTTCTGTCTGGGGTTGCAGCAAGATCAGAAGTGGTCTCTTGGCCTTCACGCACTGATGATAATTATTTCTCTTCTTTGTTCCCTACTGCTCAGTAAGTGGGCCACCGGAAACATCCGTTGGCTCCCAGGGTCAGAGATGTGGAGTCTTCTACCATGGACACTGGTCAAACCCTCCCTGGAACTAACATAGTTTATATCACCCTGCATACTGAATTTAAAATGGATATCATATTACTATCAGCCTCATGTGGTTGTTATGAAGATTAAATACATGCAAAAACTCTTACAGGTTTGAAGAAATAAGTGAGTTACTCCAGAAATATTACATATGATTATTCTTATTTATAACTAAGAACTGATAGGAGGGACAATATGTTGAGGGGCATATTGGTTCTCATTTCCCTTATTAACCCCACAGGGATTCTGAGTATAATTCATGTTCAATAAGACAAGATAATATTCAGTTCCTTATTCTGATGATGATAATTACTATAAAATGATGGTTCTCATGGTTACTATGTTTAGCAGCTTCTATGCCTTATCTCAGTGTTTCACCAAATATGCTAGACAAAGGTCCATGGGCAAATATTGTTAGTTTTACTAGAAATTTATTTTAATGTGTATTAGTAAGAAAAATAGTAACTAGCACATCAAATTCATTATGTCTTGACCACCATAACTTAAGATGAAGCCAAAATTAAAAAATGAAAACAATTATAGGTTGAAATTTTATCTATCCATTTAAAATACGTAGTAAATATATTAATTTATATAAAATATGTACTCTTTTGTACATATTCTACTCTATATCTATATACAGATCTTCAGATTTTCTTTGACTTATAATAGGGTTGCATCCAGGTAACACACTGTAAGCTGAAAATATTGTAAATCAGAAATTCACAGAGGGGCACCTGGGTGTCTCAGTAGGTGAAATGTCTGCCTCTGGATTTTGTCTCGGGTCATAATCTCATGGTTCGTGAGTTTGAGCCCCATGTTGGGCTCTGCACTGACAACGCAGAGCCTGCTTGGGATTCTTTCTCTCCCTCTGTCTCCGCCACCATACTCTGTTCTTTCTGTCTCTCTCTCGAAATAAATAAAAAAACATTAAAAAAAACTTTTTAAAAAATCCATGAAATACACCTAGACTACTAAGCAATCTAACTTAGCCTAGCCTACATGAATAGGTTCTCAGAACACTTACATTAGCCTACAGTTGAGCAAAATTATCTAACATAAAGCCTATTTTATGAAGTTGAATATCATGTAATTTATTGAACACTGTACCGAAAGTGGAAACAAAAATGGCTGTATAGAGAATGGTTTTAAGTGTATTGGTGGTTTACCCTTGTGACTGCATGGCTGACTGTGAGCTGTGGCTCACTGCCACTGCCCAGCATCACAAGAGAGTATCGTACCACACAAAGCTATCCCAGGAGAAGATCCAATTTCAAAATTCAAAGTATGGTTTCTACTGAATGTTATCACTTTCACACCATCGTAACATCAAAAAATCATAAATTGAACCATCATAAGTTTGGGGTGTGTGTGTGTGTGTGTGTGTGTGTGTGTGTGTGTGTGCGCGCGCGCAGAGAGAGAGAGAGGGACAGGGAGTAAACATAGGTTTATGTGGATATGGCAAAAATTTTGTAGAAGATATAGTTTTATTTCATTTCATCTTCATCCTCACTTAGTCTTGTGAGGCAGGTACCATCATTCTCTCCATTTTACAAGTGAAAAAAAAAATCCATGTTTAAAAAAGCCCAACATTTCTGAAGTCTTTCTAAACAAATGGTAGACCTGAGGCTCCAACTCATAATCTTTGCTCTCTGTTGTGGCATCCCTGGGGTTGTTTCTCACATTCTCAGGAATGCTCATTTTCTTTCAAACTTTTTAAAAAATATTAACATTTATTGTTTTTTCCTCCTATAAAATTAAGATTTATTCATTATAGAAATTTTAGAAAATAAGATTTCTTTTAGAAAAGAAAAGAAGAAATAGG
The DNA here is from genome assembly GCF_018350175.1 of Felis catus. Lineage (NCBI taxonomy): Eukaryota > Metazoa > Chordata > Mammalia > Carnivora > Felidae > Felis > Felis catus. The sequence continues at coordinate 21,099,471 of NC_058378.1, read as the reverse complement.
TTTTTTTTAATTGTGGTAATAACATGAGAGCTACACTTTTTTTTACCTGAAGATCTGTTTTTTTTTTTGACATAGATATATACTCTTAACAACTTTTTAAGTGTACGGCAGAATACTGTTAACTCCAGGCACAATGTGCAGCAACCTCTTTTTACTTTCCTGTCACAGCTCTGTAAGATGGGCCAAACAAAGACACTGAGAGAGGTCAGGAAGTCCCTGGAACTTCACAAGAAAGTATAAGCACACCAAAATTCCTGGTTCCTAGGCCCCTTCCTTTAAATCACACTGCATCACATGAGGGGCCCTATAGCAAGCAGCCCTGTCCTTTGGAAGACAAAGTAACATACTCAACTGAGAAGCATCAGAAACCGCAGTAAGCTTTTCCCTGTTGGGGAGCAGGGTCTGTAAGAGCTGACCTGGGCTCTATTCCCAGGATGATAGCAGCAATGGCTGCCTCAGAATCTGTGCTGGCCTCTTCTGAGCAAGGAGCTCAATAATTCTGTGTGTGCAAGTGCCCACACACATGCACCATCTGATTTAATTAAGCCACTTCTCAATTCAAATAATGAGTTTGAACACATAACTGAAGCACTACCAAATTACCAATTTTTGACTTTTTGTTGGTTTTCAGCTTGGTGCTTCTAGGTCTTTGTGGCTCTCTGCTTCCTCTAGTGGTAAATCTAGGGCAGGGGGTTTGGGATGTTAAGTAGGCAGCAAATGACATGAGTGCCCACAGAAGCACACACCATATAAATGGAGGTTTATGGATTTAATTGTAATGCAATTCAAAAGGAGCCATTCAGAGTGATCCATGATCTTATGAAGTTCCATCATAGGACCCTGTGGGTTTCAGAAGCTAAGCTCTCTTCTTGCCTCCACTTCAGTCAAATGGCTAGGAGCCCAAGTGCCTCCATTTGGCATTACAAAGCAGCACCAAGAGACTCATGTTCATTTTGACCCTAGGGCCACAGCTGAGCTGAAGGGCTGAATGCCTCAGACCTTTCCCATTTCAACAAAAATACACTGGTCCCAGGTGCTTGCTAAAAATTCTCTTCTTCCCCATCATTATTACCAAAAGATTCTGTCCAGAAACAGGTAATAAGAATAAAATGCATTTCTTTTTGGGGCCTAATGGTTTATTGAAAGGATTTGGTAAGCACCTGTATACCTCCTGGTGGGCTTTGAAGGTGATTGTTAGCATATGTTGTTGATTAGTAACATTTATTGATTAGTAACTCTTACTCCTGTTACTCTTTAAGGCTCCTGCCAAACTGTGTTTTCTGGGTAAATTATTCTTAGCAAGGGTGTTGCCTGTGGTGAGTTGTCAGACACACGGACACACCTTGCTTCAGACCTGGGTACTGGTGTTCATCTGGCCCCACCTCTTCACCAGCCCTCATCTCATGCACTTCTGGCCAGCTCAGCCACTGATAGTATGCTGTTAGTGAGCTTCACAGGCACATTGGAGGCATTATCCGGGCTCCCAGTCTGAAACCCAACAGGGAAGAAGCCAATTGAAAGCACACAAGGGATCAGACCTTTGATGTTGCACAAAGCAAATTGCATTTCAAGCTCTGGAGAACATGAGCCATTCTAAACCTGATTAAGAGTCATCCGGTACCAAATTGTGATAAATGTTTATTTTGGAAAAGTGGATTGTCAGTGTTTTCAGATTCTGCTTATTCACCCAGAAAGCATTTGTTTTTCTCTTTATTTGGGGTAAGAATAAAAGAAAGCCTTGAATTGTCCTGAGTTGTTTGCTGGGCAAAATTGAGAAGGAGTTTGTTTTGGCTTCTGCTCAAATAACTGTCTAGAGCCCCCTGATGTAGAGAGTCTCACCTGGCCACTCTGACTGTGTCTTCATATTCCTCACTTATCTGCCCTTCCTCTAGAGCGCAGTGTGCCCACTCTCTGGACTGGCCCTGAGGTGGGAAGTTAATGAGTTCATTTAAAGGGAGAGTGATCTGGACCCCTGGGTGGCTCAGTAGGTTAAGCATCGGACTTTGGCTCAGGTCATGATCTCACAGTTCAACAGTTTGAGCCCTGTGTTGGTCTCTGTTCTGACAGCTCAGAGCCTGGAGCCTGCTTCGGATTCTGGGTCTCCTTCTCTCTTTGCCCCTCCTGCTTCTCTCTTTCTCTCTCTCTCTCTCTTTCTCTCTCTCTCTCTCTCTCTCTCTCTCTCAAAAATAAACAATTAAAAAAAATAAAAGGGGAGTGATCATAGAATTCAGACACAGACGTAGCTGGAGACAGGATTTGGAATCTGTTTTGTTCTTGTTTTTTAATTTTTGTCAAAAATAAAATGCTACAAAAAATTTTGGAGGAGAAAAAGAATCATTCCTAATTCTTCCATGCTTTGTAGTTGCTAAGTAGCTTCTTTGGTATTTTAGTGCACTTACTTGTACACATAAATGTATGCTTTTTACGTAAAATGAAATCATTACTGAATCATTACTTTAAATTTATACCAAAATAATTTGTGTTTCCATTTTTTTGTTAGTGGCTTTGTAATATTTTCTATCCAGTTTCTCTGAGAATAAACATAACAGTACTTTGAAAGCCTTTCATATCCCCAGAAAGAAGAAATGACAAAGAAGCCAGACATTATAATGAATGTTTATGATCTTTACTTAGGAACATGACAGTCTCAAGGCCTCTGTCATTTCTGAATCTTGATGATTTATCTTGTTTCCTCAGACCCTGCACCAGCCCACAAAGATGGGCAGAATGAAGCAGACAGTGCACCAGAAGACCTCCAGTCTGTCGGGACTAGCAGGCTTCTCTATCACATCACTGACGGTGATAACCCACTGCTGTCACCACGATGCTCCATCTTCAGCCAAAGCCAGAGATTCAACTTAGACCCTGAATCAGCCCCTTCTCCACCCAGCACTCAGCAGTTTATGATGTAAGAAAACCTTATCTTCATTTCATCCACTTTTTCAAATACATTTATAACCTATAACGAAGTCTGTGTCTGAAATAGTGCAGACATGCCTATCAAATACAACCGCAAGACCTGAGCAATGAATGGCAAGAATCAGTGTACTTTCTATTTGGGAATACCGTGTCAGGTCTTGCCATCTCAGGAGGAAATGGTCATGAGATGCAGGAATACCCCAGAGCTTACATGTTTGAACATTTTTGGTCAAATGACCAGAGTCCTAAGTAAGAATATGTCTATGCAAATATCAGGAGTATCCTTCTTGGTAAGCTCAATATTCTTTGCATGCCCAACAGTGGCTTCAGGGGATAGCTTGCGGCAGTGCTTGGGAGTTGTCTACCTCAATTTCTTCTTAGATTCCACAAGAGTAGCAGCTTACAATAGCTGCCCTCCACTCCCCCAAAAAAGTGTGAAACTATGCATTCTTTTTTTAAAAAATCTACAAATAATTTTGATTCAAAACTAAAATGAGTGTCCCTTGGCTGAAAATATGTACAGAGAATCCTAGTTTCTCCTTAGTAACTTCTGCTGTCATTAATGAATTTTCCAAATCTGACCTTGCAGGCTGTCTATTGATGGATTTGAGGGAGTTAGTGGATTACTGCTATTGTAAACTGTGGGCTATGTGAGAGGGTCAATGCATTTTCTGGAGGTGGAGGTCCATTCTTATTAGATTCACAAGGCTCTGTTGTGTCAAGAAAATTAACTACTTATCTATATCTTCTTTAAAAATGTTATTAGGTGCAACCTGTTAGGGATAATGCCACAGCAGGCTATTTCTTTTTGTCTTAAATTGGCCTCTTCCAAACTTTAGGAAATGCACTTCCTAGAATAATATTCTGACATTTCTGCACTAAATTCCCTGATAGCACTGTCCCATAATGGAATTCTTTGATCAGTGGTCTCTATTAATAAGTAAATGCCACCATGGTAGACTCATCAAAAATGGCCTATCCTCTCTGATAATCCAGGAAGCTTCGTTTGTAGACCAGCAGCAATGTTTATGGGAAGACCATGGTTTTTGATGATTCTCTCCCTCCCTGCAATCATTACAGGCCACGAAGTTCTTCACGGTGTGGCTGTGGTGATGGCAAGGAGCCACAGACCATTACCCAGCTCACCAAGCACATCCAGAGCCTCAAGCGAAAAATTAGGAAATTTGAAGAAAAATTTGAACAAGAAAAGAAATACCGGGTAAGGACCCTGTGGCTTGAAATAAGGGTTGATTGTGTCTGAGGTGTGTGGGCTTTTCTGTCCTTCCTTTTTGGGTACTCCTCTGTGCCAGGGGACAGCTGTTTTCATTTGCCAACACAGGATCTATCATAAATAGAGTTCCTATCCTGGATCTGTCCTATTCTCACAGGCTGTCAGTTGCTCTCTAAAAAGATATTTTCTGGTAATGGATTATACCTCTTTTTTAAATCTTTTTTATTATTTATTCTTTAATATAATTTATTGTCAAATTGGTTTCTAATGCAAATTGGTGCAGCCGCTCTGGAAAGCAGTGTGGAGGTTCCTCAGAAAATTAAAAATAGACCTACCCTATGACCCAGCAATAGCACTGCTAGGAATTTATCCAAGGGATACAGGAGTACTGATGCATAGGGCCACTTGTACCCCAATGTTCATAGCAGCACTCTCAACAATAGCCAAATTATAGAAAGAGCCTAAATGTCCATCAACTGATGAATGGATAAAGAAATTGTGGTTTGTATACACAATGGAATATTACGTGGCAATGAGAAAAAATGAAATATGGCCTTTTGTAGCAATGTGGATGGAACTGGAGAGTGTGATGCTAAGTGAAATAAGCCATACAGAGAAAGACAGATACCATATGGTTTCACTCTTATGTGGATCCTGAGAAACTTAACAGGAACCCATGGGGGACGGGAAGGAAAAAAAAAGAGGTTAGAGTGGGAGAGAGCCAAAGCATAAGAGACTGTTAAAAACTGAGAACAAACTGAGGGTTGATGGGGGGTGGGAGGGAGGAGAGGGTGGGTGATGGGTATTGAGGAGGGCACCTTTTGGGATGAGCACTGGGTGTTGTATGGAAACCAATTTGTCAATAAATTTCATATAAAAAAAACACCCAGTGCTCATTCCAACAGGTGCCCTCCTCAATGCCTATCACCCACTTTCCCCTCTCCCCCAACCCCCATCAACCCTCAGTCTGTTCTCAGTATTTAAGAGTCTGTTATGGTTTGCCTCTTTCACTCTCTGTAACCTTTTTTTCCCCTTCCCCTCCCCCATGGCCTTCTGTTAATATTCTCAAGAGACACATATGAGTGAAAATATATGGTATCTTTCTCTGCCTGAATTATTTCACTTAGCATAATACCCTCTAGTTCCATCCACATTGCTACAAATGGCCAGATTTCATTCTTTCTCATTGCCAAGTGGTATTCCATTGTATATATAAACCACTTCTTCTTTATCCATTCATCATTTGATGGACATTTAGGCTCTTTCCATAATTTGCCTATTGTTGAAAGTGCTTCTATAAACATTGGAGTACAAGTGCCCCTATGCATCAGCACTCCTGTATTCCTTGGGTAAATTCCTAGCAGTGCTATTCCTGGGTCATAGGGTAGATCTGTTTTTAATTTTTTGAGGAACCTGCACATGTTTTCCAGAGCGGCTGCCCCAGTTTGCATTCCTACCAACAGTACAAGAGGGTTCTGATTTCTCCACATCCTCACCAGCATCTGTAGTCTCCCGATTTGTTCATTTTAGCCACTCTGGCGTGAGGTGTGGTATCTCAGTGTGGTTTTGATTTTTATTTCCCTGATGATGAGTGACATTGAGGCATCTTTTCATGTACCTGTTGACCATCTGAATGTCTTCTTTAGAAAAGTGTCTATTCATGTTTTCTGCCCATTTCTTCACTGGATTTTTTTTGGGGGGGTGTGGAGTTTGGTTAGTTCTTTGTAGATTTTGGATACTAGCCCTTTGTCTGATATGTCATTTGCAAATATCTTTTCCCATTCCATTGGTTGCCTTTTAGTTTTGTTGATTGTTTCCTTTGCAGTGCAGAAGCTTTTTATCTTCATGAGGTCCCAATAGTTCATTTTTGCTTTTAATTCCTTTGCCTTTGGAGATGTGTTGAGTAAGAAATTGCTGCAGCTGAGGTCAGAGAGGTTTTTCCTGATTTCTCCTCTAGGGTTTTGATAGTTTCCTATCTCACATTCAGTTCCTTCATCCATTTTGAGTTTATTTTTGTGAATGATGTAAGAAAGTGGTTTAGTTTCATTCTTCTGCATGTTGCTGTCCAGTTCTCCCAGCACCATTTGTTAAAGAGACTGCCTTTTTTCCATTGGATATTTTTTCCTGCTTTGTCAAAGATTAGTTGGCCATACAATGGAAGAATAAATATTATTAAAATGTCACTACTACCCAAAGCAATCTACACATTCCATGCAATCCCAATCAAAATTGTAACCACCATTCTTCTCGAAGCTAGAACAAGCAATCCTAAAATTTTATGGAACCACAAAAGACCCCAAATAGCCAAGGTAATATTGAAGAAGAAAACCAAAGAGGGAGGCATCACAGTCCCAGACTTTAGCCTCTACTACAAAGCTGTGATCATCAAGACAGTACGGTATTGGCACAAAAACAGACACAGACCAATGGAATAGAGACTCCAGATTTGGATTATAATTCTTATTTCCAAACTGATTTGATTATCTGTCCTCCTCTTTCCTCCCTAAGGAGCATTCCTATCACTAATAGTCTAGGACTAAAATTTAGAAAACTTTTGAATTATGATCTTATTTTTTTCTTTAACTCTTTACCATTTACATGTTTATAAGAACCTATTAAGGACACAAAGGACAGAATCTCTACTTGTATAACAAAATGAAGGAGAGTTTTCTTTGACATAAAAATATCTCCTGGTTGATAGATAGGGACCTATCAAGTAACATCTGTTCAGGCCACTCATAATAACAACCCCCAATCTATCTTTTCCAGTCCAAGAGACACCAGTCTTCATGCTGGTGTTGCAGTGTTGTAATGATGAACTTTTTCTTTCATTATATAAGAAACAATAGAAAGGTATGTGTCCTCATTGTCAATGTTAGTTTTATTTATCTTCCCTAATGGTGACCATGGCATAGAGAAAAATCATATTCATGTAGAACTGCACAAAGATATTGGGTCTTTGGCAGAGGGCCCAGACAGCTTGTTATCAGAATAAAAGAGAACAGGGGATAATGTCTCATACATCTTGAAATATTTAAAGGCTCACTAAACCTTGGTACAAAGGCAATTGACACATCCCCGTGAGTCAAATAAGATTGGGGGAGGGAGGTGAAAGTGGATGATATCCCACTCTCCCATTCTTTCTGACCTGTTTCCCACAGTGGCTTCAAATTCACTAAAAGAGGGGTGTAAAGAGTGATTTTTAGCTTTGCACAATAGAAAACAAAATCAGACAGCTTTTCAAGACGAACTTTTCTTTTTCAAAGCTACTTACCGTCTTTTACCTTTTTAGCGCAGGAGGGGCACCCTACAAATAATGAATACAAGCCTTTATTTTACAGATAAGGAAATTGAGGCCCAGAAAAGACCTGTAACTTGCCTTAGGTGGTTGCATTCTGTCAGCTCAGACTTAGGATGGTAGAATAAATATAAGTGGGTTTTGCAATGGAGGAATAGAAGTAAGATTTGTAAGTGTCCACATTTTGAAAGTTCTAGATATCTTGAGAGAAACTGATTTTTTCTGTTTGCAGCTGGAGTGTTATTGGATCTGTGATGCCCTCACTTTGGGGACTGTAGAGTAACAACTATAAGCTCCATTACCGGAGCCTGTTAATACTTATTACCTGCCAATTTTTTTATTTCAAGTTTTTATTTAAATTCTAATTAGTTAACACATATAGTAAAATTGGGTGCAGGTGTAGGCTTTAGTGATTCATCACTTAAATACAACACTCAGTGGTCATCACAAGTACTCTCCTTAATCCCCATCATCAATTTAGCCCATCTTCAATTTAGCCCAACACCTTCCATCAACAGTTTGTTCTCTATTGTTAAGAGTCTCTTGTGGTTTGCTTCCCTCTTTTTCCCCCCTTCCCCTATGTTCATTTGTTTTGTTTCTTAAACTCCACATATGAGTGAAATCATATGGTATTTGTCTTTCTCTAATTTTGTGTAGCATAACATATTCTAACTCCATCCATGTTATTGCAAATGGCAAGATTTCATTCTTTTTAATGGCTGAGTAATATTCCACTGTATATATACACCTGGCAATTCTTTTTTTGGGGGGGAGGGGGCATATCTTTTTTTTTAAATTTACATCCAAGTTAATTAGCATATAGTGCAATAATGATTTCAGGAATAGAATCCAGTGATTCATCCCCTACATATAACCACCAATGTTTATCCCAAGTGTCATCCTTAATGTCCCTTGCCCATTTAACCCATCGCCCTACCCACAACCCCTCCAGCAACCCTCAGTTTGTTCTGTTTGTATTTAAGAGTCTCTTATGTCTTGTCCCCCTCCCTGTTTTTATACTATTTTTGCTCCCCTTACCTTGTATTCATCTGTTTTATATCTTAAATTCCACATAAGTGAAGTCATATATTTGTCTTTCTCTGACTAATTTTGCTTAGCATAATACACTCTAGTTCCATCCACATTGTTGCAAATGGCAAGATCCCATTTGTTTTGATTGCCCATTAATATTCCATTGCATATATATACCACATCTTCTTTATGCATTCATCAGTCAATGGACATTTGGGCTCTTTCCATACTTTGGCTATTGTTGATAGTGTTGTTATACATATAGGGGTGGGTGCATGTGCCCCTTCAAAACAGCACTCCTGTATCCTTTGGATAAATACCTAGTAGTTCAATGCTGGGTCGTAGGGTAGTTCTATTTTTAATTTTTTGAGAAACTTCCATACTGTTTCCCAGAGTGGCTGCACCAGTTTGCGTTCCCACCAATGGTGCAAAAGAGTTCCTCTTTCCTCACATCCTCGCCAACTCTGTTGTTGCTTCAGTTGTTAATTTTAGCCATCTGACAGGTGAGAGGTGGTATCTCATTGTGGTTTTGATTTGCATTTCTCTAATGATGAGGGATGTTGAGCATTTTTTCATGTGTCTGTTAGCCATCTGGATGTTTTCTTTGGAAAATTGTCTACTCATGTCATTCGCCCATTTCTTCACTGGATTATTTGTTTTTTTGGGTGTTGAGTTTGGTAAGTTCTTTATAGATTTTGGATACTAACCCTTTATCTGCTATGTCCTTTGCAAATATCTTCCCACATTCCATCACTTGCCTTTTAGTTATGTTGATTCCTTCTCTGTGCAGAAGCTTTTTATCTTGATGAGGTCCCAATAGTTCATTTTTGCTTTTGTTTCCCTTGCTTCCAGAGATATGTTGAGTAAGAAGTTGCCATGACTGAGGTCAAAGAGGTTTTTGCCTGCTTTTTCCTCTAGGATTTTGATGGCTTCCTGTCTTATGTTTAGGTATTTCATTCATTTCAAGTTTATTTTTGTGTATGTATAAGATAGTAGTCCAGGTTCATTCTTCTGTATGTTACTTTCCTGTTTTACCAACACCATTTGCTGAAGAAACTGCCTTTTTCCATTGGATATCCTTTCCTGCTTTGTCAAAGATTAGTTGGCCATACGTTTGTTGGTCAATTTCTGGGTTCTCTATTCTGTTCCATTGATCTATGTGTCTGGTTTTGTGCCAGGGCCACACTGTCTTGATGATTAGAGCTTTGTAATGCATCTTAAAGCCTGGAATTGTGATGCCTCCAGCCTTGGTTTTCTTTTTCAGCATTACTTTAGCTATTCGGAGTCTTTCTGGTTCCATACAAATTTTAGAATTGTTTATTCTAGCTCTGTGAAGAATGCTGGTGCTATTTTGATAGGGATTGCATTGAAGATATAGATTACTTTGGGTAGTATTGACATTTTAACAATATTTTTTCTTCCAATCCATGAGCATGGAATGCTTTTCCGTGTGTGTGTGTGTGTGTGTGTGTGTGTGTGTGTGTGTGTGTGTTCTTTGATTTCTTTTATAAGCTTTCTATCGTTTTCAGTGTATAGATTTTTCACCTCTTTGGTTAGGTTTATTCCTAGGTTTTTTATGGTTTTTGGTGCAATTGTAAATGGGATAAATTCCTTGATTTCTCTTTCTGCTGCTTCATTATTGGTATATAGAAATGAAATTGATATCTGTACATTGATTTTATATCCTGCAACTTTGCTGAATTCATGGATCAGTTCTAGCAGTTTTTTGGTGGAATCTTTTGGGTTTTCCATATAGAGTATCATGTCATCTGCGAAGACTCAGAGTTTGGCTTCCTCCTTGCTGATTTGGATGCCTTTTATTTCTTTGTGTTGTCTGACTGCTGAGGCTAGGGCTTCTAACACTATGTTGAGTAATAGTGGTGAGAGTGGATATCCTTGTCGTGTTCCTGACCTTAGGGAGAAAACTCTCAGTTTTCCCTATTGAGGATGATTTTCGTGGTGGGTCTTTCATATATGGTTTTTATGATCTTAAGGTATGATCTTTCTATCCCTACTTTCTTGAGGGTTTTTTTTTTTTATCAAGAAAGGATGATGTATTTTGTTAAATGCTTCTCTGCATGTATTGAGAGGATCGTATAGTTCTTATTCTTTAATGTGTTACTATTATTATTAATGTGAAGTATCACATTGATTTAATTGCAGATATTAAACAAGGCTTGCATCCCAGAAATAAATCCACTTGATCGTGGTTAATATTTTTTTTAATATATTGTTGGATCCTGTTGGTTAGTAACTTGTTGAGGATTTTTGTATCAATATTCATCAGGGAAATTGGTCTGTAGATCTCCTTTTTAGTGGGGTATTTGTCTGGTTTTGGAATCAAGGTAATGCTGACCTCATAGAATGAGTTTGGAAGATTTCCTTCCATTTCTATTTTTGCAACAGCTTCAAAAGAATAGATATTAACTCTTCTTTATTTTTTTTGTTTTTCTTTTATTTATTTATTTTTTAATATATGAAATTTACTGTTAAATGGGTTTCCATACAACACCCAGTGCTCATCCCAAAAGATGCCTTCTTCAATGCCCATCACCTACACCCGCTCCCTCCCACCCCCCATCAACCCTCAGTTTGTTCTCAGTTTTGAAGAGTCTCTTATGCTTTGGCTGTCTCCCACTCTAACCTCTTTTATTTTTCCTTCCCCTCTGCCATGGTTTCTGTTAAGTTTCTCAGGATCCACATAAGAGTGAAAACATATGGTATCTGTCTTTCTCTGTATGGCTTATTTCACGTAGCATCACACTCTCCAGTTCCATCCACGTTGCTACAAAGGGCCATATTTCATTCTTTTTCATTACCACGTAGTACTCCATTGTGTGTATAAAACCACAATTTCTTTTTTTTTATATATATATGAAATTTATTGACAAATTGGTTTCCATACAACACCCAGTGCTCATCCCAAAAGGTGCCCTCCTCAATACCCAACACCCACCCTCTCCTCCCTCCCACCCCCCATCAACCCTCAGTTTGTTCTCAGTTTTTAACAGTCTCTTATGCTTTGGCTCTCTCCCACTCTAATCTCTTTTTTTTTTTTCCTTACCCTCCCCCGTGGGTTCCTGTTAAGTTTCTCAGGATCCACATAAGAGTGAAACCATATGGTATCTGTCTTTCTCTGTATGGCTTATTTCACTTAGCATCACACTCTCCAGTTCCATCCACGTTGCTACAAAAGGCCATATTTCATTTTTACTCATTGCCACGTAATATTCCATTGTGTATACAAACCACAATTTCTTTATCCATTCATCAGTTGATGGACATTTAGGCTCTTTCTATAATTTGGCTATTGTTGAGAGTGCTGCTATGAACATTGAGGTACAAGTGGCCCTATGCATCAGTACTCCTGTATCCCTTGGATAAATTCCTAGCAGTGCTATTGCTGGGTCATAGGGTAGGTCTATTTTTAATTTTCTGAGGAACCTCCACACTGCTTTCCAGAGCGGCTGCACCAATTTGCATTCCCACCAACAGTGCAAGAGGGTTCCCGTTTCTCCACATCCTCTCCAGCATCTTTAGTCTCCTGATTTGTTCATTTTGGCCACTCTGACTGGCGTGAGGTGATACCTGAGAGTGGTTTTGATTTTTATTTCCCTGATAAGGAGCGACGCTGAACATCTTTTCATGTGCCTGTTGGCCATCCGGATGTCTTCTTTAGAGAAGTGTCTATTCATGTTTTCTGCCCATTTCTTCACTGGTTTATTTGTTTTTTGGGTGTGGAGTTTGGTGAGCTCTTTATAGATTTTGGATACTAGCCCTTTGTCTGATATGTCATTTGCGAATGTCTTTTCCCATTCCGTTGGTTGCCTTTTAGTTTTGTTGGTTGTTTCCTTTGCTGTGCAGAAGCTTTTTATCTTCATAAGGTCCCAGTAATTCACTTTTGCTTTTAATTCCCTTGCCTTTGGGGATGTGTCGAGTAAGAGATTGCTGTGGCTGAGGTCAGAGAGGTCTTTTCCTGCTTTCTCCTCTAAGGTTTTGATGGTTTCCTGTCTCACATTCAGGTCCTTTATCCATTTTGAGTTTATTTTTGTGAATGGTGTGAGAAAGTGGTCTAGTTTCAACCTTCTGCATGTTGCTGCCCAGTTCTCCCAGCACCATTTGTTAAAGATACTGTCTTTTTTCCATTGGATATTCTTTCCTGCTTTGTCAAAGATGAGTTGGCGATAGGTTTGTGGGTCTAGTTCTGGGGTTTCTATTCTATTCCATTGGTCTATGTGTCTGTTTTTGTGCCAATACCATGCTGTCTTGGTGATGACAGCTTTGTAGTAGAGGCTAAAGTCTGGGATTGTGATGCCTCCTGCTTTGGTCTTCTTCTTCAAAATTCCTTTGGCTATTCGGGGCCTTTTGTGGTTCCATATGAATTTTAGAATTGCTTGTTCTAGTTTCGAGAAGAATGCTGGTGCAATTTTGACTGGGATTGCATTGAATGTGTAGATAGCTTTGGGTAGTATTGACATTTTGACCATATTTATTTTTCCAATCCATGAGCAGGGAATGTCTTTCCATTTCTTTAAATCTTCTTCAATTTCCTTCATAAGCTTTCTATAGTTTTCAGCATACAGATCCTTTACATCTTTGGTTAGATTTATTCCTAGGTGTTTTATGCTTCTTGGTGCAATTGTGAATGGGATCAGTTTCTTTATTTGTCTTTCTGTTGCTTCATTGTTAGTGTATAAGAATGCAACTGATTTCTGTACATTGGTTTTGTATCCTGCAACTTTGCTGAATTCCTGTATCAGTTCTAGCAGACTTTTGGTGGAGTCTATTGGATTTTCCATGTATAATATCATGTCATCTGCAAAAAGTGAAAGCTTGACTTCATCTTTGCCAATTTTGATGCCTTTGATTTCCTTTTGTTGTCTGATTGCTGATGGTAGAACTTCCAGCACTATGTTAAACAGCAGCAGTGAGAGTGGGCATCCTTGTCGTATTCCTGATCTCAGGGAAAAAGCTCTCAGTTTTTCCCCGTTGAGGATGATGTTAGCTGTGGGCTTTTCATAAATGGCTTTTATGATGTTTAAATATGTTCCTTCTATCCCGACTTTCTCAGGGTTTTTATTAATAAAGGGTGCTGGATTTTGTCAAAGGCCTTTTCTGCATCGATTGACAGGATCATATGGTTCTTCTCATTTCTTTTATTAATGTGATGTATCACGTTGATTGATTTGCGAATGTTGAACCAGCCCTGCATCCCAGGAATGAATCCCACTTGATCATGGTGAAGAATGCTTTTTATATGCCGTTGAATTCGATTTGCTAGTATCTTATTGAGAATTTTTGCATCCATATTCATCATGGATATTGGCCTGTAGTTCTCTTTTTTTACTGGGTCTCTGTCTGGTTTAGGAATCAAAGTAATACTGGCTTCATAGAATGAGTCTGGAAGTTTTCCTTCCCTTTCTATTTCTTGGAATAGCTTGAGAAGGATAGGTATTATCTCTGCTTTAAACGTCTGGTAGAACTCCCCTGGGAAGCCATCTGGTCCTGGACTCTTATTTGTTGGGAGATTTTTGATAACCGATTCAATTTCTTCGTTGGTTATGGGTCTGTTTAAGCTTTCTATTTCCTCCTGATTGAGTTTTGGAAGAGTGTGGGTGTTTAGGAATTTGTCCATTTCTTCCAGGTTGTCCAATTTGTTGGCATATAATTTTTCATAGTATTCCCTGATAATTGTTTGTATCTCTGAGGGATTGGTTGTAATCATTCCATTTTCATTCATGATTTTATCTATTTGGGTCATCTCCCTTTTCTTTTTGAGAAGCCTGGCTAGAGGTTTATCAATTTTGTTTATTTTTTCAAAAAACCAACTCTTGGTTTCGTTGATCTGCTCTACAGTTTTTTTAGATTCTATATTGTTTATTTCTGCTCTGCTCTTTATTATTTCTCTTCTTCTGCTGGGTTTAGGCTGCCTTTGCTGTTCTGCTTCTAGTTCCTTTAGGTGTGCTATTAGATTTTGTATTGGGGATTTTTCTTGTTTCTTGAGATAGGCCTGGATTGCAATGTATTTTCCTGTCAGGACTGCCTTCGCTGCGTCCCAAAGCGTTTGGATTGTTGTATTTTCATTTTCGTTTGTTTCCATATATTTTTTAATTTCTTCTCTAATTGCCTGGTTGACCCACTCATTCGTTAGTAGGGTGTTCTTTAACCTCCATGCCTTTGGAGGTTTTCCAGACTTTTTTCTGTGATTTCAAGCTTCATAGCATTGTGGTCTGAGAGTATGCATGGTATAATTTCAATTCTTGTAAACTTATGAAGGGCTGTTTTGTGACCCAGTATATGATCTATCTTGGAGAATGTTCCATGTGCACTCGAGAAGAAAGTATATTCTGTTGCTTTGGGATGTAGAGTTCTAAATATATCTGTCAAGTCCATCTGATCCAATGTCTCATTCAGGGCCCGTGTTTCTTTATTGACCGTGTGTCTAGATGATCTATCCATTTTTGTAAGTGGGGTGTTAAAGTCCCCTGCAATTACCACATTCTTATCAATAAGGTTGCTTATGTTTATGAGTAATTGTTTTATATATTTGGGGGCTCCGGTATTCGGCGCATAGACATTTATAATTGTTAGCTCTTCCTGATGGATAGACCCTGTAACTATTATATAATGTCCTTCTTCATCTCCTGTTACAGCCTTTAATTTAAAGTCTAGTTTGTCTGATATAAGTATGGCTACTCCAGCTTTCTTTTGGCTTCCAGTCGCATGATAAATAGTTCTCCATCCCCTCACTCTCAATCTAAAGGTGTCCTCAGGTCTAAAATGAGTCTCTTGTAGACAGCAAATAGATGGGTCTTGTTTTTTTATCCATTCTGATACCCTATTTCTTTTGGTTGGAGCATTTAATCCATTCACATTCAGTGTTATTATAGAAAGATACGGGTTTAGAGTCATTGTGATGTGTGTATGTTTTATGCTTGTAGTGATGTCTCTGGTACTTTGTCTCACAGGGTCCCCTTAGGATCTCTTGTAGGGCTGGTTTAGTGGTGACAAATTCCTTCAGTTTTTGTTTGTTTGGGAAGACCTTTATCTCTCCTTCTATTCTAAATGACAGACCTGCTGGATAAAGGATTCTTGGCTGCATATTTTTTCTGTCTAGCACCCTGAAAATCTTGTGCCAAGTCTTTCTGGCCTGCCAAGTTTCAAAAGAGAGATCAGTCACGAGTCTTATAGGTTTCCCTTTATATGTGAGGGCACGTTTACCCCTTGCTGCTTTCAGAATTTTCTCTTTATCCTTGTATTTTGCCAGTTTCACTATGATATGTCGTGCAGAAGATCGATTCAAGTTACGTCTGAAGGGAGTTCTCTGTGCCTCTTGGATTTCAATGCCTTTTTCCTTCCCCAGTTCAGGGAAGTTCTCAGCTATTATTTCTTCAAGTACCCCTTCAGCACCTTTCCCTCTCTCTTCCTCCTCTGGGATACCAATTATGCGTATATTATTTCTTTTTAGTGTATCACTTAGTTCTCTAATTTTCCCCTCATACTCCTGGATTTTTTTATCTCTCTTTTTCTCAGCTTCCTCTTTTTCCATAACTTTATCCTCTAGTTCACCTATTGTCTCCTCTGCCTCTTGAAGCCGAGCTGTGGTGGTTTCCATTTTGTTATGCATTTCGTTTAAAGCGTTTTTCAGCTCCTCGTGACTGTTCCTTAGTCCCTTGATCTTTGTAGCAAGAGATTCTCTGCTGTCCTGTATACTGTTTTCAAGCCCAGCGATTAATTTTATGACTATTATTCTAAATTCACTTTCTGTTATATTATTTAAATCCTTTTTGATCAGCTCATTAGCTGTTGTTATTTCCTGGAGATTCTTCTGAGGGGAATTCTTCCGCTTGGTCATTTTGGATAGTCCCTGGCGTGGTGAGGACCTGCAGGGCACTTCCCCTGTGCTGTGGTGTATAACTGGAGTTGGTGGGCAGGGCCGCAGTCAGACCTGATGTCTGCCCCCAGCCCACCTCTGGGGCCACATTCAGACTGGTGTGTGCCTTCTCTTCCCCTCTCCTAGGGGCGGGATTCACTGTGGGGTGGTGTGGCCTGTCTGGGCTACTTGCACACTGCCAGGCTTGTGATGCTGGGGATCTGGCGTATTAGCTGGGGTGGGTAGGCAAGGTGCACAGGGGTAGGAGGGGCAGGCTTAGATCGCTTCTCCTTAGGTGATCCACTTCAGGAGGGGCCCTGTGGCAGCGGGAGGGAGTCAGATCCGCTGCCAGAGGTTTGGCTCCGCAGAAGCGCAGAGTTGGGTGTTTGCACGGAGCCAGCAAGTTCCCTGGCAGGAACTGGTTCTCTTTGGGATTTTGGCTGGGGGATGGGTGGGGGAGATGGCGCTGGCGAGCGCCTTTGTTCCCCACCAAACTGAGCTCTGTCTTCCAGGGGCTCAGCAGCTCTCCCTCCCTTTGTCCTCCAGCCTTCCCGCTTTCCGCTTTCCGAGCAGAGCTGTTAACTTATGACCTCCCAGACGCTAAGTCGCGCTTGCTGTCAGAACACAGTCCGTCAGGCCCCTCCGCTTTTGCAAGCCAGACTCAGGGGTTCTGCTTGGCCGCCGAGCCGCCCCTCCGGCCCGGCTCCCTCCCGCCAGTCTGTGGAGCGCGCACCGCCTCGCCGCCCTTCCTACCCTCTTCCGTGGGCCTCTCGTCTGCGCTTGGCTCCGGCGACTCCATTCTGCTAATCCTCTGGCGGTTTTCTGGGTTATTTAGGCAGGTGTAGGTGGAATCTAAGTGATCAGCAGGACAGGCGGTGACCCAGCGTCCTCCTAAGCCGCCATCTTGCAAAACCTCCCTCAAACCACAATTTCTTTATCCATTCATAAGTTGATGGACATTTAGGCTCTTTCCACAATTTGGCTATTGTTGAGAGTGCTGCTATAAACATTGGGGCACAAGTGCCCCTATGCATCAGTACTCTGTATCCCTTGAGTAAATTCCTAGCAGTGCTATTGCTGGGTCATAGGGTAGGTCTATTTTTAATTTTTTGAGGAAATTCCACACTTTTTTCCAGAGCAGCTGCACCAGTTTGCATTCCCACCAAAGTGCAAGAGGGTTGCCGTTTCTCCACATCCTCGCCAGCATCTATAGTCTCCTGATTTGTTCATTTTGGCCACTCTGACTGGCATGAGGTGATATCTGAGTGTGGTTTTGATTTGTAATTCCCTGATGAGGAGCAACGTTGAGCATCTTTTCATGTGCCTGTTGGCCATCCGGATGTCTTCTTTAGAGAAGTGTCTATTCATGTTTTCTGCCCATGTCTTCACGGGGTTATTTGTGTTTCGGGTGTGGAGTTTAGTGAGCTCTTTATAGATTTTGGATACTAGCCCTTTGTCAGATATGTCATTTACAAATGTCTTTTCCCATTCCGTTGTTGCCTTTTAGTTTTGTTGGTTGTTTCCTTTGCTGTGCAGAAGCTATTTATCTTCATGAGGTCCCAATAGTTCATTTTTGCTTTTAATTCCCTTGCCTTTGGGGATGTGTCAAGTAAGAAATTGCTGTGACTGAGGTCAGAGAGGTCTTTTCCTGCTTTCTCCTCTAGTGTTTTGATGGTTTCCTGTCTCACATTCAGGTTTTATCCATTTTGAGTATATTTTTGTGAATGGTATAAGAAAGTGGTCTAGTTTCATTCTTCTGCAGGTTGCTGTCCAGTTCTCCCAGCACCATTTGTTAAAGATACTGTCTTTTTTCCATTGGATATTCTTTCCTGCTTTGTCAAGGATTAGTCAGCCATACTTTTGTATGTCCAATTCTGGACTCTCTATTCTATTCCACTGATCTATGTGTCTGTTTTTGTGCCAATACCATGCTGTCTTGATGATGACAGCTTTGTAGTAGAGGCTAAAGTCTGGGATTGTGATGCCTCCTGCTTTGGTCTTCTTCTTCAAAATTCCTTTGGCTATTCGGGGCCTTTTGTGGTTCCATATGAATTTTAGAATTGCTTGTTCTAGTTTCAAGAAGAATGCTGGTGCAATTTTGATTGGGATTGCATTGAATGTGTAGATAGCTTTGGGTAGTATTGACATTTTGACAATATTTATTCTTCCAATCCATGACACAGAATGTTTTTCCATTTCTTTATATCTTCTTCAGTTCCCCTCATAAGCTTTCTATAGTTTTCAGCATACAGATCTTTTACATCTTTGGTTAGGTTTATTCCTAGGTATTTTATGCTTCTTGGTGCAATTGTGAATGGGATCAGTTTCTTTATTTGTCTTTCTGTTGCTTCATTGTTAGTGTATAAGAATGCAACTGATTTCTGTACATTGGTTTTGTATCCTGCAACTTTGCTGAATTCCTGTATCAGTTCTAGCAGACTTTTGGTGGAGTCTATCGGATTTTCCATGTATAATATCATGTCATCTGCAAAAAGTGAAAGCTTGACTTCATCTTTGCCAATTTTGATGCCTTTGATTTCCTTTTGTTGTCTGATTGCTGATGCTAGCACTTCCAGCACTATGTTAAACAGCAGCAGTGAGAGTGGGCATCCTTGTCGTGTTCCTTATCTCACGGGGAAAGCTCTCAGTTTTTCCCCATTGAGGATGATATTAGCTGTGGGCTTTTGAAAAATGGCTTTTATGATGTTTAAGTATGTTCCTTCTATCCCGACTTTCTCAAGGGTTTTTATTAAGAAAGGGTGCTGGATTTTGTCAAAGGCCTTTTCTGCATCGATTGACAGGATCATATGGTTCTTCTCATTTCTTTTATTAATGTGATGTATCACGTTGATTGATTTGCGAATGTTGAACCAGCCCTGCATCCCAGGAATGAATCCCACTTGGTTATGGTGAATCTTTCTTTTTGTATGCTGTTGAATTCAATTTGCTAGTATCTTATTGGGAATTTTTACATCCATATTCATCGGGGATATTTGCCTGTAGTTCTCTTTTTTTACTGGGTCTCTGTCTGGTTTAGGAATCAAAGTAATACTGGCTTCATAGAATGAGTCTGGAAGTTTTCCTTCCCTTTCTATTTCTTGGAATAGCTTGAGAAGGATAGGTATTATCTCTGCTTTAAATGTCTGGTAGAATTCACCAGGGAAGCAATCTGTATTCAATTTCTTTGCTGGTTATGGGTCTGTTCAAACTTTCTATTTCCTCCAGTTTTAATTTTGGAAGTGTCTGGGTGCTTAGGAATTTGTCCATTTCTTCCAGGTTGTCCAGTTTGTTGGCATACAATTTTTTATAGTATTCACTGATAATTGTTTGTATTTCTGAGGGATTGGTTGTAATAATTCCATTTTCATTCATGATTTTATCTATTTGGGTCATCTCCCTTTTCTTTTTGAGAAGCCTGGCTAGAGGTTTGTCAATTTTGTTTATTTTTTCAAAAAACCAACTCTTGGTTTCATTGATCTGCTATACAGTGTTTTTAGATTCTATATTGTTTATTTCTGCTCTGCTCTTTATTATTTCTCTTCTTCTGCTGGTTTTGGGGTGTCTTTGCTGCTCTGCTTCTATTTCCTTTAGGTGTGCTGTTAGTTTTTATATTGGGAATTTTTCTTGTGTTTGAGATAGGCCTGGATTGCAACGTATTTTCCTCTCAGGACTGCCTTCGCTGCATTCCAAAGCATTTGGATTGTTGTATTTTCATTTTCGTTTGTTTCCATATATTTGTTTATTTCTTCTCTAATTGCCTGGTTGACCCACTCATTCGTTAGTAGGGTGTTCTTTAACTTCCATGCTTTTGGAGGTTTTCCAGACTTTTTCCTGTGGTTGATTTCAAGCTTCATAGCATTGTGGTCTGAAAGTATGCATGGTATGATCTCAATTCTTGTATACTTATAAAGGGCTGTTTTGTGACCCAGTATGTGATCTATCTTGGAGAATGTTCCATGTGCACTCGAGAAGAAAGTATATTGTGTTGCTTTGGGATGAAGAATTCTAAATATATCTGTTAAGTCCATCCGATCCAATATATCATCCAGGGCCCTTGTTTCTTTATTGACAATGTGTCTAGATGATCTATCCATTGTTGTAAGTGGGGTATTAAAGTCCCCTGCAATTACCACATTCTTGTCAATTAAGGTTGTTTATGTTTGTGAGTAATTGTTTTATATATTTTGGGGCTCCCGTATTTGGCACATAGACATTTATAATTGTTAGTTCTTCTTGATGGATAGACCCTGTAATTATTATATAATGCCCTTCTTCATCTCCTGTTACAGCCTTTAATTTAAAGTCTAGTTTGTCAGATATAAGTATGGCTACTCCAGCTTTCCTTTGGCTTCCAGTAGCATGATAAATAGTTCTCCATCCCCTCACTCTCAATCTGAAGGTGTCCTCAGGTCTAAAATGAGTCTCTTGTAGATAGCAAATAGCTGGGTCTTGTTTTTTTATCCATTCTGATTCCCTATGTCTTTTGGTTGGTGCATTTAGTCCATTTACATTCCGTGTTATTATAGAAAGATACGGGTTTAGAGTCATTGTGATGCCTATAGGTTTCATGGTTGTAGTGATGTCTCTGGTACTTTGTCTCACAGGGTCCCCTTAGGATCTCTTGTAGGGCTGGTTTAGTGGTGACGAATTCCTTCAGTTTTTGTTTGTTTGGGAAGACCTTTATCTCTCCTTATAGTCTAAATGACAGACTTGCTGGATAAAGGATTCTCAGCTGTATATTTTTTCTGTTCATCACATTGAAGATTTCCTGCCATTCCTTTCTGCCCTGCTGAGTTTCAGTAGAGAGATCCGTCACAAGTCTTATTGGTCTCCCTTTATATGTTAGAGCATGTTTATCCCTCGATGTTTTCAGAATTTTCTCTTTATCCTTGTATTTTGCCAGTTTTACTATGATATATCATGCAGAAGATCGATTCAAGTTACATCTGAAGGGAGTTCTCTGTGCCTCTTGGATTTCAATGCCTTTTTCCTTCCCCAGATCAGGGAAGTTCTCAGCTATTATTTCTTCAAGTACACCTTCAACACCTTTCCCTCTCTCTTCCTCCTCTGGAATACCAATTATGCGTAGATTATTTCTCTTAGTGCATCACTTAGTTTTCTAATTTTCCCCTCATACTCTTGGATTATTTTATCTCTCTTTTTCTCAGGTTCTTCTTTTTCCATAATTTTATCTTCTAGTTCACTTATTCTCTCCTCTGCCTCTTCAATCCGAGCTGTGGTCATCTCCATTTTACTTTGCAGCTCATTAATAGCATTTTTTAGCTCCTCCTGGCTGTTAGTCCCTTGATCTCTGTAGCAATAGATTCTCTGCTGTCCTTTATACTGTGTTCAAGCCCAGCAATTAATTTTATGACTATTATTCTAAATTCACTTTCTGTTTATATTGTTTAAATCGTTTTTGATCAGTTCGTTAGCTGTCGTTATTTGCTGGAGGTTTTTTGAGGGAAATTCTTCTGTCTGGTCATTTTGGATAGTCCCTGGAGTGGTGAGGAACTGCAGGGCACTTCCCCTGTGCTGTCTTGAATAACTTGTGTTGGTGGGCAGGGCTGCAGTCAGACCTGATGTCTGCCCCCAGCTCACCACTGGGGCCACAGTCAGACTGGTGTGTACCTTCTCTTTCCCTCTCCTAGGGGCGGGATTCACTGTGGATTGGCGTGGCCCATCTGGGCTACTTGCACACTGCCAGGCTTGTGGTGCTGGGGATCTGGCGTATTAGCTGTGGTGGATCAGCAAGGTGCACAGGGGCGGGAGGGGCAGGCTCAGTTTCCTTTTCCTTCGGTGATCTGGTCGGGAGGGGCCCTGTGGCACCGGGAGGGAGTCAGACCCGCTGGAGGGATGGATCTGCAGGAGCACAGAGTTGGGTGTTTGTGAGGTGCAAGCAAGTTCCCTGACAGGAACTGGTTCCCTTTGGGATTTTGGCTGGGGAATGGGCGAGGGAGATGGTGCTGGTGAGCACCTTTGTTCCCCTCCAAGCTGCACTCTGTTGTCTGTGGCTCAACAACTCTCCCTCCCGTTGTCCTCCAGCCCTCCTGTTCATGAGCAGATCTGTTAACTTACAACATTCCAGATGTTAAGTCCCACTTGCTGTCAGAACACACTCCGTCCGCCCCCTCCGTTTTTGCAAGCCAGACTCGGGGTCTCTGCTTTGCCGGCAGACTGCCCCTCCATCCCGACTCCTTCCCTCCAGTCCGTGTAGCGCGCACTGCCTCTCCACCTTTCCTACCCTCTTCCGTGGACCGTATATGCTTGGCTCTGGAGAATCCGTTCTGCTAGTCTTCTGGTGATTTTCTGGGTTATTTAGACAGGTGTGGGCGGAATCTAAGTGATCCGCAGGACGTGGTGAGCCCAGCGTCCTCCTACACTGTCATTTTCCCCTATTAACTCTTCTTTAAAAGTTTGGTAGAATTCCTCTGGAAAGCCATCTGGCCCTGGATCCTTGTTTGTTGGGAGATTTTGATGACTAATTAAATTTCTTTACTGGTTATGGGTCTGTTCACATTTTCTGTGTCTTCATGTTTCAGTTTTGGTAATATATGTTTCTAGGAATTTGTCCATTTCTTCCAGATTGCCCTATTTGTTGACATAATTTCTCATAATATTCTCTCATTATTTGTTTTTATGCAGTGGTGGTTGTGATCTCTCCTCTTTCATTCTTGATTTTATTTATTTTGGGTCCTTTTTTTTTTCTTTTTGATCAATCTGGCTAGGGGTTTTCAATTTTGTTAATTCGTTGAAAGAACCAGCTCCTGGTTTCATTGATCTGTTCTACTGCTTTATTATTATTATTATTATTATTATTATTATTATTATTATTTTGATAGCACTGATTTATGCTCTAATCTTTATTATTTCCTGTCTTCTGCTGGATTTGGGCTTTATTTGCTGTTATTTTTCAAGTTCTTTAAGGTGTATGGTTAGGTTGTGTACCTGAGACTTCTTTCTTCATTAGGAAGGCCTGGATTGCTATATACTTCCCTCTTATGACTGTCTTTCCTGTATCCCAGAGGTTTTGGGCTGTTGTGTTATCATTTTCATTGGTTTTCATTTACTTCTTAATTTCCTCTTTAACTTCTTAGTTATCTCATTAATTCTTTAGTAGAATGTTCTTTCGTCTCCAAGTATTCATTGTCTTTCCAAATTTTTTCTTGTGGTTGATTTTGAGTTTCATAGCATTGTGATCTGAAAATATGCACAGTGTCATCTCAATCTGTTTGTACTTGTTGAAGGCTGATATGTGTCCCAGTATGTGATCTATTCTGGAGAATGTTCTATGTGCAGTTGAGAAAAATGTGCATTCTGCTGCTTTAGAATGAAATGTTCTGAATATATCTGTTAACCATCCAGTCCAGTGTGTCAGTTAAAGCCATTGTTTCCTTGTTGATTTTATGCTTAGATGATCTGTCCATTGCTGTAAGTGGGGTGGTGAAATCCCCTAATATTATGGTATTATTATCAATGAGTTTCTTTATGTTTGTGATTAACTGATATATATTTGAGTACCACCACGTTGGGGCATAAAAGTTTACAATTGTTAGATCTTCTTTGTGGATAGACCCCTTAATTATGATATAATGCCCTATTCATCTCTTGTTACATACTTTATTCTAAAATCTATATTGTCTGATATAATTATGGCTACTCTGCCTTTCTTTTGGTGACCATTAGCATGGTAGATGTTTCTCCATCCCCTGACTTTCAATCTGAAGGTGTCTTTAGGTCTAAAGTGGGTCTCTTGTAAACAGCATATAGATGAATCTTGTTTTCTTATCCATTCTGTTACCCTACGTCTTTTGATTGGAGCATTTAGTCCATTAACATTTAGAATAAGTACCGAAAGATATGAATATAGTGCCAATGTGTTGTCTATAGAGTTGGAGTTTCTGGTGGTGTTCTCTGGTCCTTTCTAGTCTTTGTTGCCTTTGGTCTTTTTTGTTTTGTTTCTTCTTTTCTCCACTCAGAGAGTCCCCCTTCAAATTTCTTGCAGGAATAGTTTCGTGGTCATGAACTCCTTTAGTTTTTGTTTGTCAGGAATCTCTTTATCTCTCCTTCTGTTTTGAACGACAGCCTTGCTGGATACAGAGTTCTTAGCTGCATATTTTTCCAATCCCGCACGTTGAATATATCCTGCCACTTCTTTTTGGCCTACCAGGTTCCTGTGGATAGGTCTGCTGCAACCCTGCTCTGTCTTCCCTTATAGGTTAAGGACTTTTTTTTCCCATTGCTGCTTTCATAATTCTTTCCTTGTTTGTGTATTTTGTGAATTTGACTATGATATGCCTTGTTGATGGTAAGTTTTTGTTGAATCTATTGGGAGTTCTCTGTGCTTCCTGGATTTTGACATCTATGTCTTTCCCCAGAGTAGGAAAATTTTCCAGAATAATTTGCTGACATAAACCTTCTACCCCTTTTTCTCTCTCTTCATCTTCTTGGACTCCTATGATTCAGATGTTATTCCTTTTTAATAAGTCACTGAGTTATCTAATTCTTGTACCATGCTCTTTTACCTTAGTTACTCTCTTTTTTTCTGATTCATTATTCTCCATAATTTGTCTTCTCCAATCACTGATTTGCTGCTCTCTTCATCCATCCTTGCCACTGTTGCATCCATTCAAGATTTCCTCTTGGTTATAGCATTTTAAGTTTCATACTGACTAGATTTTACTTCTTTTATCTATTCAGAAAGAGATTCTATGCTTTTTTCAACTCCAGCTAATATTCTTATTATTGTGACTCTAAATTCCAGTTCAGACATCTTGCTTATATCTGTGTTGATTAAGCCCCTGGCTGTCATTTCTTTGTGTTCTTTCTTTTGGGGTGAATTCCTTCATTTTGCCATTTTGGAGGAAGAAAAAGGATAACTTAAATAAAATAAAAAGTAAGAAATATTAAAAACAACACAGAAAATCAAATAAAAGAAGCTAGATCCTCTGTCTAGGTGAGTTTTGGTCTGGTTGTTGAAAGAAACTTGATAGAATAGAGAAAAAAGGGAAAGAAAAGAAAAAGAAAGAAAAAGACAAA
The DNA here is from genome assembly GCF_018350175.1 of Felis catus. Taxonomy (NCBI): domain Eukaryota; kingdom Metazoa; phylum Chordata; class Mammalia; order Carnivora; family Felidae; genus Felis; species Felis catus. The sequence continues at coordinate 21,074,079 of NC_058378.1, read as the reverse complement.
AAGTAAGAAAATTTAAAAATTAAAAATATGTATACAATAAAATAGAATAAAATGTAATAAAGAAAGTGAAATAGAATAAAATACTTAGAAAAAATTATAAAACATAGTAAAAAGAATTTAAAAAAAATTTAAAGGAAACTATGGGCGCCTGGGTGGCTCAGTGGGTTAAGCATCCAACTTCAGCTCAGGTCATGATCTTGCAGTCTGTGAGTCTGAGCCCCAAGTTGGGCTCTGTGCTGACAGCTCAGAGCCTGGAGTCTGCTTCAGATTATGTGTCTCCTTTTCTCTCTGCCCCTCCCCAACTCACACGCTGTCTCTCTCTGTCTCTCAAAAATAAATAAATGTTAAAAATTTAAAAAAAATAAAATAAAAAGACAAAAATAAAATTTTCTTTTTCTGTATCCAAGAAAAATAAATGAAAGGAGAAAAAGAAAATAAAAGAAATTAAAAAAATAGATGAACCAGCAAACAGAGTGAAACTTGAATGAAGTTACATCCAGTTTCCCCTAGAACTCAAACAATGAAGCACTCTATAGTCTGTACAGTAAGAAGATGGAGAAACTTGTGGTTCTTTAGGGCATGTGCTTGGAGGGCAGAGTTGGGCGGGGCTTGGTGTAATGGCTCTGTTCTCCACTAGGTGGCACTGCTTAGCTTACTAGGATGGATTGGTGTGGTATATGTGTGCATGTGCATGTAGGTGCACGTGCAGGAGAGGTGAAAATGGCATCACCCAGCTTCCTAGTTTCAGGCACAGGAACTTTGTGTTCTCACCTACCCAACAAGCAATCAAGGATCCCTCCTTTGTCTCAGTCTTCTTCTGTCCATTCCCCACTTCTACACTGTGTCTGTGTCCAGGCTGTCAGCCTGCCATACACCTGGAAATTCTTAAATCAAACTGATCTGGATTTGAATCTGGCACAGCTAGTTAGGAACTCTGTGACTTTGGACTTGTTATTTTATCTTTCTGAGTCTCCGTTTATCCATCTGTGCAGTAGAGTTAATATTAGTAGTGACTTCTTAAGTTTGTATTAGATGAGTGAATATTATACTGTAATATAATGCTTATTACAGTGTTTCACACAAGGGAAGTAAGTGGTCCTAGATATTATTACATTTTTAATCTATTTTAGTGATATTCGACCAGGCTGTCCCCTGACAGTCCCTGCCTTGTCCAAAGAGAGAGAAACATTTGACACGTTAATTCTTCACTAAATTTTTCAGCCTGCAGCCACAGGACTCTGGATTACTTCTTTCTATTGTAAGAGCCACCCAGCAGGCTGCCTATTTTAATAGAATTTCTCCTGGCACCTCCTGTTTTTGTCTAGAGAAGTTTTAGAGCTGGTGCAGGCACATGCTCACACAACACACTTAAACATCACAAATGCGGATGAATGCATTTGGGAGCAGTAGAGGAGGGCGTCATGGTCACCACTGCTTCAGTGTGTACAAAAGTCTCTGATGTAATCAGAACCTTTGATGTCTCAGGGAACAGAGCTTCCCCTCACCCTTCTTGTCAAGGTGCCAGGCTGTGGTTAGAGGTTTGACATGTCATTGGGCTTTAATTGGTTGCTGTGTGTAAGGCTTTCCTTCCTGTCATGCATACTATGGAATTAATAGCACCCACAGCTAATATTTTAGTCTGAGCTCTTGCTCGGCTTCCATGTTAGTCTGATGCCCTGGTACAACATGCATCTTTCCTTCTATGTTGAATGTGACCGTTTTATATTCCTATCCAAACCCTGTTTATTTCTACAATTAATTTCACATTTAACTATCATTATACTCATGGACTTATGAAAGGCTATTTCAGCCAGATGTTCACTATTTGTGAAATTAGAGAATGTTAGAATTAGAAGGGATCAGCCAGTCGTATTTCTCATTTGACCTTTGAAGGAACAGGCTCAGAGAAGGGAAGTAACTTCCCCAGGATCACACAGCAAAGAATTGACCTAGCCAGGACAACTCAGGTCTCTTCATTCCTAATCAGATCTCTTTCCAAAGTGTCTTTTGAACTGTGTTTGATAGAGCACAGATTTGGTCCAGTGATACCCTCAGTCATGTGCCTTGGAGATCCCATTTTAGTTGCATTGAACAAAATATACACTATAATTTCTGGGCTTATAGCCTCTTGGGGTCTATTAAACTGAAATATTTCAATTTATAAGTTAGAAGGCTTGAAGATCCACAGCTTGTTAATGAAAACTTTCCATGCGATTTTAAAGCTGCCATCCTTGTGAGCTTGATTTAACCTCTTTTGAAAGCTCCCCCAGGAGTAAAGAAATAAAAAAAATCATTTCAGAAAATGATTTCAGGCTTTAAAATATTTTGTCAGAAGAAAAAATCAGCCTTAAATTTTTCCTACGTCCTATTTGCAGTAGTGAGAGCTCATTTCTTTAGTAGTCCTTGGTTCTAGGGTTTTAGGCTTTTGTTCTTAACATTACTTCAAAAGATGATTGGGGCCAGGGAGTGTATTAAATGGGTGATGGGCATTAAGGAGGGCGCTTTTTGGGGTGAGCACTGGGTGTCATATGTAAGAGATGAGTCACTGGGTTCTATTCCTGAAGTCAAGTCTACACTATATGTTAACTAACTCGAATTAACTAACTTGAAAGATGGTAACTGTATAGAGCATATCCAGCGACAAAGACGTGTTCCAGGTGAATAAGATGTGTTTACAGATCAGAGGGTAGAATTCTGTGAGGATTTTGTGAAACTAAATGTAAAACATTGGGTGTCCATACAACCAGGCTGTTACCCAAAGCCAGCATACTAATCTGTGTATCAGGGAAGAGGTACAGTGCATCATCCTAGCACATCATGGGTAGCACCAGGCTAAGCTGTTCGGGAGGTGTGTCCTTGTGTCACTGTCCAAGGTACTGAAACCAGGCCTTCACTCATAGAAAGCATCTATACTATCCCATCTGAGTTCCTGTAGGAAAAAACCACTGTTGTTTTCCTTCAATCGTTTCCATCTTGACTCAGACATATGTGGTTTTTACATCACTCTAGAAGTGACAGAACTGTGCCTTGTGTTTCACTATTAATATATTTATTTTCCATATACATTTGATATGTACATTTGATGACTATGTCAAAACAAGCACTGTTTTTTCCTTTGAACCTAGGAGAGACACATTTCTCTCCTGATGCCTTTCTCTCACCAGAAACTTGCTAACGTTATACAGACTTAGTGGATGCTTTAAAAAAAATATGGCACAGCCCCTAGACTTAGCCAATGTACGTATTTACTTATCAATGTACATATTTCTAGCAATATTATAATTATGATCAAGTCATTGTAAACATTCCTATATAGTCTTGTATATATTCAATTTAAAGTAACCATTAATTTTCTTGAGTCTGCATTGAAGTTATCAGGTGGCTCTGATTTGTTTAAGAATGATCTCACTGATCTATGGGGATGGAGACTAAGTATGTCTATCTTTCTTTCCTAGTTTCTCTCCTGTAGAAAATCCACTTTCATGCTCTGAGAAGAAACCCAGAAATCAAAGTGAATGATTTGTATTAACAGAGTCATGTCCTTCCAAAATCAAAAATAATTTTTATTGCCACATCCAACTTTGATTAGCTACTTGGCAAGAGATACATACCCCTACATGTATGTTTGTTGGTGAAAACATATCCAGAATTCCCATGAAAGTCTGATAGTAACACTATTACTATTGTCACCACCAGTAATAATAATAATAATATTTGTGATTATAGCTAACACACCTGTAGGGTATAGCATATTCCAGTAACTACTTTCACTGTTTTACATACATCAACTAATTTATCCCTCACAGCAACCCTATGAGGCAGATGTTGGTGTAATCCTCATTTGGCAGATGAAACTGAGGCTAAGTAATTTGACCAAGGTCAGACACATATAATTAAGTTTGACTTTAGTGCTAGCCTAGTAGGATATTGAGTGTATAAACAGTGAGATGATTAGAAATCTGGGTATCCCCCTGAAGTACTGATTTCCCAGACTATTGTCAGGTGTTAGACATCCTGGGGTCTCCTTTCTTGAGCTTGGTGGAAATGACTGATAGGAAATCTTCAAGGAAATCTTCGAGTTTGTTAGTATAAACCAGACAAGTTGTGGTCATAAACCTTGTTTGTGAGTACAGGCAAGGGAGTAAGCACTGGTTTGTATCAGAGCAGTCATTTGAGCTTATATGAAGAATGGCCTAGCAACCACATGTAGGGTGTGAGTGGACCACAGGGTGATTGATGGTCAGACTGTAGGGGACACTGGCATGGACAGGCTATATGAAAAGTGATGAGTGACCAGGCATGGTTAGGAACAATGCCCATGGAAAGGACAAAAGTGTGGAGGAGTTCAAGAATGTTTGCTTTGTTTTTCAGAACTAACTCTATCATCTGGAAGTTGTCATACATGAATTTCTCTCCCAGATTTATATGTTTCTGAACCATCTCTGTGTGTCTTGGCTGTCTAAAAATTTTGATTTTCCTTTCTTACCTTTCTTTCCCTTCCTCCCTCCCTTCCACCCACACTTTCCCCTCCTTTGTAGCCTTCACATGGTGACAAGACTTCTAATCCTGAAGTCCTGAAATGGATGAATGATTTGGCTAAAGGTCGTAAACAACTTAAAGGTAAGTGCCAGCCAAGAGTCTCTTTTTCCATAAAGGAAGCAGTTAAAATAGATAATTTGCTCCAAGATATTTTTTATTCTTTTCCACCTGTGCCCTCTTTAACCTCATCTCTCACGTAGATTGGAGGCTCCATTTTAAAATAAATGGTCCTGGGTCCCTTTCATTATTTGGCCCCATGTAATAATTCTCCTTATAAAGAGATTGAAGAACTCCAGACTCCAAAGAGAAATGATTCACTTCAGTGCCAGGAACATTTCAACACGTGGAGTATTAACTTCCCCCTAGGTTACTGGATTCTTGGATGTTAGAAAAAGGCCTGAACAATCATTTACTCCATATACCCCATTGTATATATGAAGACATTTATGTCCAGAGATAGAGACAATCTATGTAGCTGGGAGGTAGTGAGCTAGATATAAAACTCAGTGCTCTTACCTCCTAATCCAGTGTTCTTCTTTCTTCTTTCTCTGGAGATTATGATGATGATATGAGTGTTAATTAACTCTAAAATCCATTTAAAAGGACTATGGTATTTACCAATAAAAATTTATTTGCCTCCTCTGGGGCACCTGGGTGGCTGGCTCAGTCGGTTAAGCGTCTGACTTTGGCTCAGGTCATGATATCACATTTCATGAGTTTGAACCCCACATCCAGTTCTGTGCTGACAGTGCAGAGCCTGCTTGGGATTCTCTCTCTCTCTCTCTCTCTCTCTCTCTCTCTCTCTCTCTCTCTCAAAATAAAGAAACTTTAAAAAATTATAAAAAAAATAATTTTCCTTCTCTTTCCACATTCTTATTTCAATACTTAGATGTGGAAATTTTTCCAAATTTGTAAATTTTCCAAAGGTGATAAGGAACTGGAAGGGAATCTGAACTCAGTGGTATTAAACTGTAATGATGTTGCAGGTTTATAAAATATGCAATGTTTAAACATCACACCAGAGTGTAACTAAAAAACAAACATCAAACAAAGAAAATGAGCTCTGTAATTGAGAAATCAATATAAGTGGCCACCCTTTAGCATATTCTGAAATTTAATTCCATGATAATTCCCAAGTTGCTTTTTTACTTTTAGTTATTTAGGTTTATATAGAAACACATTGCAATAATGGTGAATCCTGGATTTTAAAAGATGACATTAGACAAAATTGTCAAGTTGGGGCTGCACTCCCATCTCTCATATCCTATCCCTCCTGTATTTCCTCAGATGTCTGCATGTGTAAAGCCTTACAGAAGTGCTTGCATTTACACAGGGGCTCTTAATGACACAAAACTTTCAAAACTCAAGTAAATGAACCAGTGAGTATAGAATTCCAGGTGTTGTGGTAGGTATTGGGTGAAATATTTGAGGGCCTGGTACCATCTTCCTCTAGACCTCATCCTTTGAAATTTAAGCCACTGACTTACTTCTACACATAACCCTCAACTTCCATAAGATCCCAGTCTCTAGAGCCCTTTGTTTTCACACCTGAGTAGGAGATATGCTGTTGGTTATAGTTATTAAGGCTGCCCTTGCCCTGTGGAAAGCTATCAGCAATAGTGTCCATTTCCACTGACTTCACATCAGTGGTGGGAATTTCTGAAAGGCTCTCTGCTCTTAAGCCCAGTGAGTCCTCCTTGCTCATGGTAACTCATGGCATTTCTCTTAGAACTAAAGCTGAAATTGTCAGAAGAACAAGGGAGTGCTCCCAAAGACCCACCTAGAAACCTGTCCTGTGAGCAACCTGCAGTCCCCAGAGAGAATGGGAAGCCAGAAGCTGTGGGCCCTGAGCCAAGCTCCTCTGGAGAGGACACTCCTGATACTGTGCTGACATGCCTAAAGGAGAAGACAGAGCAACTTCCTGCTCAGGAGGATTCTAAGGTACCTCACCATATCCTCACAGGTCCCAACATTCAATAGGATTCCAGAGAGATTATGGTTTTGACCAATTTGTAAGAGCACTTGGCACTACATAAACATCTTTAGGAGACTGGTTCTGAATTTCAGTCAGGTGACCTCCTAGCAAGTTATTGACCATGACCTATAGGTGTTGCCACTTAATTCCAGAATGTTATTCTGGAAGTTATACTATTGCATGCTGGTAGGAAGCAGATAGCAAAGATATTAGGGCGTATCATATCTACTTTCTCCCTTATTCCCCTAATAAATTAGCAAATTAACCCAAGACTAGTATTACAATCCCATTTTACCATATATTTTATTTAAAAAATAATGCAGCTGGGATGAGGTATTCATAGTAAGGAAAATGGTTTAGTATCTTATAAGATAGATAGGTAGGCTTTTTAAGAGAGTGTTAGGTAAAAAAATGTCTAAAGACCTCAGTTTTAGTCTTTGGACTGAAGTCTTTAGACATCTTAGTTTTGAAATCTTTGTGAAAGATTTCACATCCTGCACATCTTCTCATCCTGCACATCTATGCTTACATTTCATTTATGACCAGGAACCTTCCTTGTAGTCCTTTCTGTATCAACTCTAAAAGTGGTATGATTGCCTTTAATTTCTTGAATAAGAGTTGTAGCTTGCATATCATAGCCCTAACTATGCTGTATGACATTTTCTATCTCTCATTTTATACTTTAGACCTCTTGAGTAGAATAGCTATTTGTAGCTCATGATCCTACAGTGTCTGTACATAGTAGGTATTGAATAAATGTTTGCTGAATGAATGGACAGATGAATGAATGAACTAACATATTTAACTTTGGAATCAAGTATTATTGATAATAATGGTGACTTTACCTGTTATATTGCACATTATATGGTCTTAATCATAGGTGACAACATATGCCAAATCCCAAAAGGCTCACCATATGCCCCTGGACTTGTTCTTTACATGGAGACTTGTGATGTACAAGCAGAAATGGGCCTTTGGCCACCTCTATTTTTATGAAATACTTTTAGATTAAAAAAAAAAACAATTCTATGTTGTAAGAAGTGAATAGGTTTTTATTCACTTGGCCAACTCATTCCACCCCACCAAAGATTCTGGATTTTTATGATAGTCAGCGGATAAATGGGTAACACACACACACACACACACACACACACACACCCCTAATTCTATGTTCTACTTGATTAGGGCAGTGAGGGATGAGTTAGGATTGGTAGAGTAGACTTAGATCAGGACTCAATGCTTCAATAAGCCACTTTCTAGCCATGTATACTTAGTAAGTGAATTAGTTCTCTGAGATTCAATTTACTCATCTATAAAATACAGATAATACCTACTTACGTAATTATTGTGACAATAAGGAAAGATGCCTGGTGACTGGTGGGCAATCATTAATTTGCAAAAATATTTGAGTGCCACAATAGGCACAACAATGTGTTGTGAGGTATGATACATATTGGATATAATAAGATAGAGAAGCTATGAGGGTTACTGCCCTCATGAAACTCATGTACTTCTGAAAATTGGGATACAACAACAAATAAACAGCTCAATAAGTAAAATTATTAAAGATTTTGATAAGTAGTGTGCAAAGAATTAAACAGATAGTATAGAAAATAATGGGTATGCTTTCTACTTTATATAATGTGACTAGGAAGGCCAATAGGTGACATTTAATGAAGAATCAGCAGGCCAAGAGAGCAGCAAAAATCATTTTAGGCAGATGGAACTGCCAATATGAAGGCCTTGAGGGAAAAGATTGTGTGTACTTAGAATTCTGGGTCTGAGGGCTAGAGCACAGGATGGTATGAGATGTCAGAAAGTCAGACTGGGGCCCCTGACATAGTACCTTTTAAGTTACTACCTGAAGTATTGGAAAACTGTTGAGTTGTTGAAAGCAGGAAAGTGATATGGTGTGATTTACATTTAAAAGATACTTCTGAAATTTTTAAAAATATTCTTGAGAGAGAGAGAGAGAGAGAGCAGGGGAAGGGCAGAGAGAGGTGTGTGTGTGTGTGTGTGTGTGTGTGTGTGTGTGTGTGTGTGTGACAGAATCTGAAGCAGGCTCCAGTCTCAGCTATCAGCACAGAGCCCGACGGGGGGCTCGAACTCATGAACTGCGAGATCATGACCTGAGCTGAAGTTGAACACTTAACGGACTGAGCCACCCAGGTGCCCCTAAAAGATCTTTGTTATTCCTGCATGGAGAACAAATCACAGGGGAAAATTCTGGATAGAGAAAGATGAAATGGGTGGTTTGGACTAGCATGAAAGCCTTGTGGATGGAAAGAAATAGACATACTCAAAGTATATTCTGGATGTATAATCAAAAGGATGTGCTGAATCATTGGATGGTAGGAGGGAAGGAAAGGAAGAATCCAAGATGGTGACAGGTCCATTTACTGAGATAGGGAAACTACAGAAGGAACAGATTCAGGATGAGTGAAAAATTAAGAGGTTCTGTTTTTAACACGTTCACTTTAATATTCTTGAGGAATACCGTGACCAACCATCCCTGGTTTCCTTGGATTTTCCTGGATGCTAAAAATTTCACGTCTTTCAAAATGCCCCATCCTGGAAAAATGGGGATGGTTGGTCACCCTACTGAGACATCTAAGTCTAATAGGCACATGAACAGAGAATCTAAAGATCAGAGAAACATATTTGAGTTCTTTGGAAGTTATCTTTGTTTAAATGGCAATTTATTTCTATTATTTTAAATGAAGTATCTGTTAAACTGTATAATAAGTGTCAGAAGCCCCTTCAGATAAAGCTAGCATCTCTGCAGTAGGCTAAAGTGAGGCCCTTTAAATAGAAAGCATCTGTAGTGGAATATGTAGCTCTCAATATCTAAAGCTGTAGTATTGTTCCTGGGCGGGGGGGGGGGGGGGGGGGAGTTAAAATACCAAACCTGATAGTGGCTAGTCAGCTATCAGGTGGTTCCTACAGGAGAGTCCAAAAACCACAGAAGCAGCCAAGGGAGGATTGCAAATTTCCACAGTAGCTATATTATTCCTGGATCCTCAGTGAACTCATTAGCACTTGAGATTATCTGACTAGGTTCTATTTCTTTACACTCAAATTGACAGATTATTTTCATCTGGGGTCCTTGCTTTACTGTTGAAAATACTGTAAATATTAAAATGTCCAAGATGAAGAATTATTTCTTTTCTAGAGAGAACTTTATGAAATTTTCACATTTGGTGTTTAGTCAGAGTCCATACTAAAGCTGATAAATCCCACAGCATTGCCTTGTCAGTTCAGATACTGCTATAGGGTAATTTTCTTCCTCTTTTATTTATAGATGATTTTTGGAGGTAATAACTTCTGGGTCACAGGGTATCTATTCATTGAGCACTGTAAGTGAATGAATCATCCCTTAGGTATGACTGTGGTGCCTATTTATGTCCATTTCTTGTGAAAATCTTGAATTGGTGCTGGCACATCATACCTATTTTATTGCCCTTTCTCAGAACTGTAGGGTGGTATCAGGTGCATGGCACAAATTGAGCACTGTAAGTGAATGAGTCATCCCTGACTGTGGTGCCTATTTATGTCCATTTCTTGTAAAAATCCTGAATTGGTGCTGGCATGTTATACCCATTTTATTGCCCTTTCCCAGAACTGTAGGTGGTATCAAGTGCATGGCACAACTTACTAACTGGATGAGTAATGGCAGTTACTTCTGGCCCTTCACTAACTGCAGCATCTTTGAGGAGGAAAGCAGGTTTTTAAAAATATATATAACTCATTTTATTTTAAAAAATAAAATGAAAATATAGTGATTAGTAGGTTGTTATACCCACTGGTTGTTATACCTTGCAGAGAGGGCAACTTAAAAGTAAAGGGCACAAAAAGTAAGATCCCATCAAGTTATTTTGCCTACTTGTCATTTTAAATAATAAAACAATTTTTAAAATTGGTAATACTATCTCACATAGTTCAAAAGAAAATACAAATGGCCACACATTAAATAGATTCTTTGCCACTCCATCTGCTAGCTCTAGAGGTCTCCCATCCCCAAGCAGGTAACTATTGCGGCTAATGTTTTATGTGTACTTTTGGAGTTTCTATATAAAGCATATACAAGGGATTACTTTGGTAATTATTCTAAGAGTAAAATCAACTAATCAGAGTGAAAGATAAGTGCATACATTGTACATGGACCCTGATTTTCATCTGGCATCTTTGGACAATATTCTTCTATAATGGCATTTATCATCCTAAGCTGCTCTTTGGTCACTATTTTCCTCTTTTAGGACAAAATTTAGCTTTTCTAGAATCCAAAGAATTTAGTAAAAATAAATAAAATTACAAAAATCAAACTGCTGTACAGAGATGCTAATAATAGTTAAATACATCATTTTTCTGAAGTTGCTTTCTATGAAATATAAGTCCCAATGAGATACTGAATAAAAAACATTGTTCATGTTTTCTGAACTTGGATTGAGATTTTTTTTCTTTATTACCTATTAAAACCCCATAAGATAGATAAAAGGTTTGTTTTTTTCATGGCAAGATGTATCATGACTAGGAAAATATTTAAGAAATTATTAGGCTGGAAAACGAAAGGGTCTTGTGGTTACTTAACCAATACTTAAATGGCTTCTACAGAGAGAGGTGATCTATCTTTCTACTGAAAATGAAAGTTCTTAGGTTATAGCCTATGGAATTTATATGAAGATTGTTAAAAATTAGGGTACTTTTGTTTTTAAACCTGAGTTGATATATTTATAGCAGGGAAGGGGATGTGTTGAGTACTGTGAGAATTTTTTAAAATATCTGATATAATTTTTGTCCTCAAGAAACTTCTAACTCATTTGGGCAGACAAATCTGAAACACAGTACATAGTTAAGGCCCAGATAATCAGATAGAAAAGTTCAGAGAAAAGGGAGCTAAATGTGGGCCAGAACGGTTCTCAACTGGGACAGGGGTAGGGTAACATGTGAATAACTAGGAAGTTTGAAAAATACACATACTTAAGCCATGTTCTTTTCCTTCAGGATCCCTTTGTGGGATCTGGAAGGCAGAGATCCAGAGAGCACCTTGGGTATGTGTACTTTGACAAAAGATACCTGGGTGATTTGCTCTGTGATGTTTCTCCTGTTTCCTTCCTGCTAGTCGCTTAGTGAGAACCATCTGACCAGAGTGAAAAAATTATGTGTAGTAAACATATAGAAAATTAATGTAGGATACACAGAAGGGAGGAAAACCAAGGCAAGCAGAGGTTTGGTCATTTTTGATGGTCACTTTGGATGGAGAGAAGGATGATAGTGGTGGTGGGTAGGTAAATAGAGGATTGATAGATAAATAGGAAGCTATTTAAATTTTTATGCACAGTGTGACCTGTTAAAAATAGTGCTTAGGAGAATACATATTTGGACCAAGAGTTTATGAAATCTTTCAGTTGGAAGAAACTTTGTAATTCCAACCTCCTTATTGTACAGGTAAGATAAGGATTCAAATAAGTTAATTGTCATATCAAAAATAGTTTGTGGCAGAGCTAGCCAGTAACCTAGTATATACTCCAAGCTTGTGATGAAGACCTGTACAAAGTTTGTGTTTGTGAATATAGTCATGAAGATCCATATAAAATACATGTTTCAGAAGAAAAATCAATAGGTCTACATATTGTTTTTTAAGAATGAAGAAGTAAAATGACAGGCTTCTTACCATTACATATTTAGGATTCCTTCAGAAGCCTTAAAAACATCTTTCTAAACTTGGACCTATCCTTTAAGAAACTTTTCCTGGAAGAAAATTGGCATGTGCTTTAAACAGTATCTTATAATTGTCTTCCCTTTTTCTAATTACTGTTGCATTATAGTATTATTAATCCCTTACTTTGAGGCTTCAAAACTGTTTTTTTTTTTGCCTGCTAAAAATACTGACATGCTTTCATTCTTGCCTGAGAAAGGAACAATAATTAATTTCATGTTTTTCAGGTAGCTAAGCAAGACAAGAACCTCATAAAGCCTCTTTATGACCGATACAGAATTATCAAGCAAATCTTGTCAACACCTTCCCTTATTCCAACAATTGTAAGTCAGCATGCTTGCATTAACTAGAAACCTGTACTTGTGCTTGGTATTGTTTAAGTAGGGAGGCAGCACTATGACAGTGATAAAGAAGCCTTCTTGGTAGTATATGCTGCTAAAAAGGTCAGTTGTTATTTCACACAGTAGAAATGTGGTCTCCTTTGAGCCAAATATCATACTTAACAGGTGGATGATAATTAAAACTATTATGAAACAGGAATATATAGCAACTGCATTTTTTAGTTTATTTTGTGAGAGAGCACACATGGGAGGGGTGGTAAGAGAGGGGAAGAGAGAGAATCCCAAGTAGGCTCTGCACTGTAAGCATAGAGTCCAATGTAGGGCTCAAACTCACAAAACATGAGAACATGAACTGAGTTGAAATCAAGAGTTAGACACTTAATCAACTGAGCCACCCAGGTGCCCAGCAATTGCATTTTTGAAGCCAGTTTTAATATTTGCTTTAATTTCTTGGATGAGGAGAACAACTGATGAATTTCAATTTCATCATCTAATTTACAACACAGCTAAACCACACAGAGTCTTTCTATTCCGTGTGTTAATTTTTCTTCTTTAATAAGAAAATTGACTACATGTTCCTTGATACAAATGCAACATTTGTTTTTGGTACCATTTGACCATCACTGAATAAGACATAAGATTTATTTCAATAGAAAACATGGCTACTAAAATTGAGCTAGACTGTTTTTAATAAAGAATGATTTATGGGAATACAGAACTAGAAAGGCACCACAAATCCTACTCCTTTAATATTAAAACAGTCACTTGCTCAAGATATCAGTATAAAAAGGAATAAACATTAACAAATATACATTTAAGTATACTGGACTACATTTATAATTTCACAATTTTCAAGACAAACACAATAGTGATTCATAATCTCTAAAATGTTCCCATTAAAGAAGCATGGTTTAAAATGGGGTATGATTTTCAGATTTCCTTGCAAAAAATTCTTTTGGTTGTGGTATTAGCAGAACAGGTTAAGGAGTAACTCCATTTTGCTTTGGCCTTCATAGAGCTCTTCCCTGAATTTGTCAATTTTCTGACTATCCTCTATATCTGAATGTGGCCCACACCAGGGTCTGATTTGGGGTATTTCTGAATAACAAAAGGTATCTGAAGTCCATTTCATCCTAACCCATGTAACTGTTGTGAAGCTGGGGTCCAGGTCTGAGTGAAAGGGAGGAACTAGTAGGCAGTGCAGACAAGAATGGGACCATATCCTAGATTCTGTGCCTTCTTTGGTCCAGCAAAAAGACAAACTTGCTGAGCATTTTAGCCCAGCATTGGGTGGGGATGGGGTGCTTCTTTGATCATTAACTTCTGTAAGTTTTTTGATGCAACTGAGGAAGAGTCACTCTTGTTTGTTTCCTTCTGGGTTTTCAGTGGTACAGGGATCACCTACTCTTTTCATGGTGTCTATTTATGGTTCCTCTTCCTGTTTTTGCTTCAAGAGTCACTTAGCATTTTTGTGACTTCATTTAACTCTGCTTGTGATAAGCAGGAGGAAGAAGACTCTGATGAAGACTGTCCACAGGGAAGCCAACAACCTTCTCTGCCAGATCCAGCATCTCACCTGCCTATTGGCGACCACCTCACCTTCTCTAATGAGACGGAACCTATTAGGGTCCTGCTGTCAGATGAAAAAAAAGAAACCAAACAACCAGCCCTATCCATGTCCAATTTACATGAGGCCACTATGTGAGTGTGAATCTTAAATATGGAGTTTCTTTTTAACTCTTTATAGTCTGAGATACCTTACATGTGCCTACAAAATTCACAAGAGCTGTTAGATCCTCTAAAAAATGCAACCTACCAGAGAGCAGCCTAAAAGCATAATCTGGTTGTTCTCTTTATTGGAGAATTGAGAAGACAAAGCCATGAGGAACCAACACTCTCAATAAGGTCCTAAAGATGCCAAAAATGTTAATGTTCAATTTCCTCTAGTTGCATACCTTTTCAGCAGGTTCTAGCACCAGTCTAATTCTCAGCAGTGTGTGAAGCAGAGCTGGCTTTTGAAAATGCTAGACCAAAAGGAATTGGGGTCCCATGTGGTTCAACATTTGTCAGGGCCTTTAGATAAGATGGTTTCTCTAGCCTGGGAATCACTTTGGGTTTCAGTAAATGAGCTGCCCTTTTTCTCCTAATGGCCCTTCAGGAGCTATTTGTATTTTCATTAGTATTATCATTATTGTTATCATTACCATTATTTAGTAGTTGGCTTTTCTCTTCATCATTTCACCTTCTTTGGTTTGTATGTTATAGGCCAGATTATGAGATTTCCTTTAACATGTATTACAGTGTGGTGAGTGTATACCTCAAGATAGGTATGGAATCCACCCACATATATGAGGTGAGACTAAGGACTAAGTTGTAAATTGGGATTTTAGTGTGTTTGTAGAATCAGTTGGTACCACAACTTCGGCTCAGAGAAGTAACCCATTTGGAAGCAGAAAATCCATCTTCCTTCCGCTCTTGTTTTCTTTCTTTTTTCCCTCCTCTTTCCTTTCCTTCATTTATTTGTTGGTTGTTTGGTTCTTAAGCAGCTTTTGAGGGGTGTTAAGAATATTTTTTTTAATGTCAATATATAATTTCAGGGCGTTCAGTCTCTGAAAAAATGCACAAGTTCCCTAGATAAAAATTCCTGCTCTAAAAGATATGCTTTGTCTTAGTAGAATGAAGTGAGTAGAATTTTCAGTGTAACTCTATCTTCACTTTGGGTCCAATTTCATTCCCAAGGTTTTTGCCATTTTCCCCATACTCTACATTAAGGATGGAACTTGTTTTAAACTCTCTTCCTCTTGTGCCTCTTAAGTCTAGTCTATCACCAAATACCAGTGAGTATTCTTTTAAAATGTCTCCTTTTCCCTCATCCATTCATATGGTCATTACCCTCACCACACTTCAATTTTTTTTTGAGATTTTATTTTTAAGTAATCTCTACACCCAATGCGGGGCTTGAATTTACAACCCTGAGATCAAGAGTCACATGCTCTACTGACTGAGCTAGACAGGTGCCTCACCCTAACCACATTTTGTAATGGACTTAGTCACTCAGTCAGCTTGCCTTTTTTCTCCTCTCCTTTCTCCTTTTGTTCTTTCTCTTCTCCTATGACATTGTTTTCATTCTCTGCTTATGTGCTTCCCTATGATTAGGTTCTACATGTACTATATTTATTCAAAAGATACTTTTAGGCAGAACCCTTCTGTATCATAGTATGATTTGCTGAATAGATAAATCATTTTATGATGTCTCAATTATGCCAGAGTTTAGTAATGGCAAATCCATATTTTACTTGGTATAGGCCTGTACTTCTTGACCATCTCCGAGAAACTAGGGCTGACAAGAAGAGACTTCGGAAAGCCTTAAGAGAATTTGAAGAACAATTTTTTAAACAAACGGGAAGGTAAGTTGGGCAAAGATTTTTTTTTTAAGCAAGTATTTCCTAGGGAACTATCATTAAGAATGAGCTGGAGTTTTGGGCAGGAACGTGAATTTATAAAAGATATAAATAATTACAATAGTGACTGAGATCTAATGCAACATTCTAATAGTGCCATTATTAGGTATGTTTTATGGGAGGCTGTAGCCATCAAGTATGACATAAGGCTTTAAAAAAATAAAGATGAATTGCAAAAATTCCTAACTTTGCTTTATAAATCTCTTTACAATTATTGAATTTATCTAAAACTTTAAGAAATCTATTTGATTTTTTAACCCATATAATTTATTTGTTCTTGATTAGTTTCACAAATTATTCCCCACTTCATTAATTCTTCCTTTGCTTTAAATATATCTTTTAAACTTCAGGATCTATCCTTAATTATTTATTTTCAGGATTTGGTCAAAAGTTCATAGCTATTCTCTCTATCCTTTAAATAAATGTTTAGCTGTATCCTTTATTTGTCTATTTTTGTCAACCCAAGTCTCCATGTGCACTCCATCAGTTTCCTCTAAATTTGGCTATATTGTCAATGTATATATAACTTTTATATGTACTATATATATATGTATTATATATGTGCATGCATATATATATATATATAATTATGAGATTAAGGATTATGTGTGTGTATGTATGTACATATATCATGAGATTAAGGATTATTGATCTATGTAAGAGAAAGAAGAAAAATCATTTGCCTATCCTCAGCCTGTTTCCATGGTTGTACAATGAAATGACTGGACTTCCTGGAATACTTTGGGAAGGTATAGTTGTCATGTGGGATGTCAGTATTAAAAATAATAAGGTGTAACTTTCCCAAAGTCACAAAGTTATTAAGGTGGCAGAGGTGGGAGTCAGTGATACACTGGCCCCTTGATATTCCTCTCCATGTACATATCTGCCTCTCGTGATTTCTTCCATTTCAGCAGACTGAGGGTTGACCTAATGGACAAGGGACTATTTTCTAAAACACCCTGAAAGAGGTCTACTCACCTCTTAGCAGTTTCTCCATTTCAGTCCTCCAGAGCTGTGTACTAGGATTTGACCTATTAAGTCAGAAACTTATTGTACTTAGCAAATACAGATGTAATCCACTTTGTTTTCTGCCTGGACTCCAAATTTACCTTTCTGCTGTTGTTAACTAATCTACTGAAAAATGTTATGTGGCTGTTAAATTTAGAATATAAAACATAATTTTTCATTTTCTTTTTTCATTTCCATTATTTTTCCTTTACAGAATTTCCATACAGCTTTTACATTTACATTTTTTTTTACCTATATGAACCCAGGAGTCTAAAAAGTTTGAGAATCCCCCTCACCCAGCAGTATGCTAATAGTCCTGCCTAATGGAGGACTACCACTAGAGAGTGGTACTTGTCATGCCTTCTGATATATAGAGAAGTTAGTGATGTTCTATGTATAGTACTCTACTGCACCTTTGAGTCCTAATCCCACTTCAGATATGCCTATATTTGACTGAAATTTTAGGCCCTCTTGTGGTAATACACTTAAACTAAATGCCAAAGTGGTAGTAGATTACAACTAAAATCAAAGGGTTAAATGGGTAGAAAATATGGATCTTAATCTTTTCTCCTAAAACATTTTATTAGGAAGTCCTAATCCTATCCATATGGTAAAATAACCATGCAAATGGAGTACTAAAAAGTTTAAGTTACTATAAATGTTCTTGGTAATATTTGCCAAGCAAGAGGATTAATCATATAGATATGACATTAATATTTTTGAGCCAGGAACTGTATTAAGCACATTAGCATGTTTTACATAATGGGAAAACTGCTTCAGGAAATACTTAGCAAAATTTTTCATTCTGGCCAATGCACTCTTCTTTATTAGCCAAAATGGAGTATGCAGGACCAGGGAAAAGTTACATGATGGATTACTAGTGTTTCCCTATAAATTAGACCATTTCTTCACTTATATATGTTTATACAAGTTAAGATGGTATTAAATTCCCAGATAAAAGGTTGATCCATAATACATAATGGAGGCAAAGGAATTGTTAAATAACTTAGGCAATATTTAATAGAAACCCTGTCTTTAGGTTTGTGTACTCTTCTGAGTTCTGTACTAGAAATTCCAGGGCAATGTATAGTGTTGTGTCACAAGTAGATAACTACATTCTTAGGAAATCTTTATACTTTCACTATTTTTTTTATTTGTGAGAGATATTTCTTTTATCAGTACTAGGAAAATAGAAGGAACTATAGGTAAAACATCAAGTGCTTGCAATTTACCTATATTCAGCCATACTAATATTAGTGTTTATTTTCAGTAGCAACTGTGGTACTTTATCTGTTTCCCACCCCTTATATTTCAAAGTCATGAGTGAAAATGTTCTAAAAGCAATTGGTCATCTTATCAACCAAGGAGACAAGGGCCATCTAAGATCATGAATCAATTACTACCCTTTAGAAAACATATCCTGGCAACATGTTTTTGTGGGAAGGAATGGTTTTAACTCCAGATGTTACCCAAACATTCTTCAAAGTAAATGGCAAGAACACACAGTAGTTAGAATGCAGATGTATAAACTGTACTTAGATGTGTAGCCTTAGAATTAGTGTGCAAAGAGAACCACTGCAATTCAGACTCCCATAAATTCAATCCATAAATATCTCCTTGATTCTACTACACATTGGCAGAGATAGGTATTATAATTTAAAAAACTTGGAAATATTTCATATTTACAAGATAGCCAATGAGCTTTTTTCCCCTATAACAATAAATTTATACATTCTTTTAATTTATGTAGTTTTTTAGGTTGAATTTTGAACAATTCTGACTGTCAGGGCTGGACATTCTGCACAGGTATGGGACTTTGGCATGAGTGTAACGGTAGAATAACTAAAGAATGCCTTGAGTTGTGGTTTTTGTTTTATTCCTCAGACCTTTTTACTTGCTCCATTGATATATGTCTGAGCACTGGATCATATATCTGCAAAACACCTATGACATTCTCTATTATATAAAAATCCAATAACACATGAAAGAGGGAGAGTGTGAAGGTGGAAGGGAAGGTAAAAAAGACATGATGCAAAAGCCAAGTGGAAACATCCACCCTGTACTTTCTCATGTAAAAATTATAAAAGGATTTTTAATGATTTATTATGAGCTAATAGTCTTTCCTGTTTTGCAGAAGTCCACAAAAGGAAGATAGGATACCGATGGCAGATGAGTACTATGAATACAAGCACATAAAAGCCAAACTGAGACTATTAGAAGTCCTCATCAGCAAGCAAGATGTGGCCAAAACCATCTGAGGTTCAGGAAATATTTGTGCTCACTTTCAACCAGGATAAGGCCAAGTTTCTTTACCTCTGACATTCTTGCTAAGTAGTTTTGACATACTGAGAATCAAAGCACTT
Organism: Felis catus; assembly: GCF_018350175.1. Classification (NCBI taxonomy): domain Eukaryota; kingdom Metazoa; phylum Chordata; class Mammalia; order Carnivora; family Felidae; genus Felis; species Felis catus. Next base: position 21,054,676 of record NC_058378.1, on the reverse strand, counting down.
TAGTGGTAGTATTAGCTGTTTTTAAGAAGGGATGGCAAGTGTAATTATAAATGAGGATGGAAGAGTTAAATGGGGGAAATATATTAACAATATAATTGGAAAAATTGCTCCATGCCAAGGAGAAAACACATGGTCAGTATAATTATTTCAAAAACCATCTTAATATTTTATCAAATCTAAATAATACTTGTTCAGTGGGCCACTTGTTAGGAAAAGTCTATTTTGTGTCCAAAAACTGCTTATGTTAAAGTGTGGAAAAGAGCATGATTTTTAAAAAATCAATAAGGAGGGAAAGAAACTTTTCTTTTTATGTAGGAAGGAATATGGCTAGTAAGAATTTAATATATTTAAAACTTCTAATAGATTTTTAAGTAATAAAAAAATCTACCTTGTCCCTTAAGTCTGCTAGGCTATCAGTAAAGCATACTAGAATGTGTCACTGCTAATTTTTTATTTCTATATAAAAATAGCAGATTTTACCTGTTATTTGAGATTTTACATTTCTGGTTACCAAAGTTCATTCTGATAGCATGTACTTTGTGAATTAACTTTGTCTATAATGACAGATGTTTATATTAAAGTAAACTATTGTATTAAAATTTAAAAATAGGTATTTTGGGATAGATTCATGGTCTGCAGTATATAATTCTAATGTGATCATAGTTATGATTGCTAATCTTTTTGTTTACTATAAGAGTATATAACTATTTTTCCATTGGGAATATGCATTTTTCTTAATGTTCCAAAGTCTGTACTTTGTATAGTCACAAAGCTTTCTCATGAGTTGTAGGTATTCTTCATCTTGCACAAAATCTGTAAATTGCTGACACCTTGGAAAAGAAAGCTAAATATTTTATTTGCTTCATCAACTTTAGTGCATATGGTTTTGTGTTATTTTGTACTAAAACATGCGTTTATTATTTTGCCTTTGTAAAAATAAGAGGTCAACATTTTCTCTCTTGTAACAACCATGTTTGTATTTCTGTTTTCTGTAATGTTTAAGCATGATGTTGAACAAATTCACATTTTCATATAGTTTGGGTGGGAAGAATATTGACTTTCAGAAGTAGAGTATTTCAGAGGCTTATTGTTTTCTCTGTATTTACCTGGTATTTTATAACTTTTATGAATCAGAATGATATCCTTCATAAATTTGTTTAATTGAAGTCATCTACTTGTAACAGGACAGATACACAACTATTTGAAGTTTACAAACTACATCTTTGATAAGGGAAATGGTTTCATGACATGTATACAATTGCTATTAAAATGTAACTCTATATATTCTATATGATTGTAAATATTTTATACAACAATACAAATAAAATATTTTTCTATTATATTTATTATGTTGAAACACAATAGTTGTTTCCTGTTAGCTAATATAAATAACATAAATAACACTGTCAAACAACAAGTTGGAAGTGTTGACAATTCTAGGCTTCAAGATTTAACTCATGCTGCAATTACACCCTTTCATGCGGTTTGGAGTTATCCCAATATTTGTTCAGTAGATTAAAATGAATGCATATTTAAACACCATTTATAAGCTGTTATTTTGTATTTTGCTAAAGCATTTATATAATTGTCTTGTTATGTTTGGCATAAAGGAAAAATAAAAACATTGCAGCATCTAGGCAATAAAGTGTCAGAGGAGAACTTTCATCACTGAAAGTAATGGGAAGGGCAGGGAATAGGAAACACTAGAACGGCTCTGAATGAAATTTGAAAAATGGCACTTTGCTTTTGGTGATAGCGGCATGTGCATGCTTCAGTGGAAAACATCTGGTGATGAGAATGGACAACAGAGGATCAATGCTCCTAAGGGAAGAAAAGGGACTGAGTAAGAATAAGAAAAGTGGGCATTAACGTCCAACACTGATATTACAGGTTTTGCAGCTGGGATCTTTCTTTGCATTTGCAGTAGACAAACTCATGAGCTGATGACCAGTGATTTCTGCTACAGTGCCCAGAGAAAGATCCACAGGATCAGTGTAAATGACTTCTAAAATGACATCCTGGGCATGGTGGTAAACCAGCACCCCATCTTCTTCTGTGCAGGTCAAAAATTTATTATCCTTGGAATTTAGCTGAGGAAGGCGCTGCTTACAAAATTCATCTCCTGGTGATCCCACAGGGGCAATAACAAGAATCACATAATGATAAGCAGTGTACATACAGTAGAAGTCCCCAAAGTATAAGTTAGTATTGGGGTTAAAAAGTTTTTCTGCTGCAATCTCAAACCTGTATCTTCCGTAAGGTGAATCCTGGGGTGGTTTCCCAGTATTGAATTCAGTGCTGCAGCTGAAGAAGATGCCTTCTAATTTTCCACTGATAGGAGAGCCATGGCTACCACTGTTATCCTTGACAGATGGCTGCATAGCATTCCCATGATGTTCTCTGCAAGAGAAAAGAAATGATCATTTCTTGGTATAATAGTAGTAAAGCTATTGATTTATATGCAGATCTTATTGGTGGTTGGCCTAAAAGTCTGATCATCCTACTATCAGAGCAAGGAGAATCCATCTTTTGACCTACTTAACTTTTATGTACTTTAATGCTAGGATGTTCTTCTACAAACCTTGGAGGTCTTTATGTAATAAATTTCCTGGCCAGAAAAACTGAACTGGAATTAGAAATCTTACAACTGAAATCACATCCATTATATACCTACTGGGTTTTAGAAGTGGCTTTTTGAAGAGAAAATGAGACTAACAGTATTGGTTAGTTAAATATACTGAATATTTCTTTAAAGTATGCCAGAAATTTAGTCCTGAGTACTGTCCATGTATATTGGTACAAAAGCGTTTTATTTTGTTTTTTAGGTTTTTTTTCCCCCAGGGTACTGTTTGCTAATTAGGTCCTCTCTCTTGTGTTTTTCTTACAACAGAGCTGGTTATTCCTCCTTTACCATTCCCTCAGTTCTATTCTCCATCCTTCTTGCCTTCCACTGTGAGCTGGGACTCTATCATCCAGTTCATCCTTGTTCCTTGGTCCCTTCCATTTCAGTTCTGCCAGTGGGGGCACCAGCATATCTGGGAGAGGAGGGAGTAAAACCTTGAGTGTGTCATCTTCTACTTTCTCCATTCTTCAGAACCTTGTGGTTCTGGCGTGGCTGGATTCACCTGTACCACATGTCTCTATTTCTCCTATCAGATGTGCTCTATCTCCCTTCTCAAGAATAGTAAAACTTTTCAATTCTTGATAGTTCTTGTTTGCTTTAGCATTCCTTATTGTTGCCTTCACCCTGCCTATACCTTTGTGAATGGTGCTTTTGTCAAATTTTCTCCAGAACTCCTACTAAATGTCCCTTCTCTTTCTTGTTGGGCCCTTAACCAGCAAGACTTGGGATGAAAATTACAACCTACTATGCAGGCATGAGAAGGTTCCCAGTCAGCATTCTTCTTCCTTTTTTTTGGTTCTTTTTGCTTTCTATTTTTTTTTAAATGTAATTTGTTGTCCAGTTGGCTAACATACAGTGTATACAGTGTGCTCTTGGTTTTGGGGGCAGATTCCTATGATTCATCACTTACATACAACACCCAGTGCTCATCCCAACAAGTGCCCTCCTCAATGCCCATCGCCCATTTTCCCCTCTCCTCCATCCCCCTCCCCATGAACCCTTAGTTTGTTCTCTGTATTTAAGAGTCTCTTATGGTTTGCCTCCCTCCCTCTCTGTTTGTAACTATTTTTCCCCTTCCCTTCCCCCATGGTCTTTTGTTAAGTTTCTCAAGTTCCACATATGAGTGAAAACATATGATATCTGTCTTTCTCTCACTGACTTATTTCACTTTGAATAGCGTCCAATTCCATCCATGTTGCTGCAAATGGCAAGATTTCATTCTTTCTCATTGCCAAGTAGTATTCCATTGTGTATATAAACCACATCTTCTTTATCTATTCATCAGTTGATGGACATTTAGGTTCTGTCCATAATTTGGCTATTGTTGAAAGCACTGCTATAAACATTGGGGTTACATGTGTCCCTATGAATCATCACTCCTGTATCCTTTGGATAAATTCCTAGTAGTGCTATTGCTGAGTTGTAGGGTAGCCTTTGGGTCAGTAAGGTGTGCTCAAGATCTCCCCTGACTATAGTACAGCAATGAGACTCAAAGGCTGCTACCAAGGAAGCTTATTAAAATGCGATTCAAAGTAAGACCAAAAAACTGTCTGTCACATATTAGAATACACTAGAAAAATAAATGATGTATGATATTCCAATTGGACCCCATATTTTTATTCTTACTGTTCTTCTTTGCCTCCTGATGTTCCAAAAATTCCTTCTATTATCGTTTTCTTCATTTTTCAAAAACTTAAAAAAACTACAATGGTCCAAAATCTTTGGAGTGCAACAAGAAGTTCTAAAGAAAGTTTATAGCAATACAGGCCTATCCCAAGAATCAAGAAAAAAATCTGACACAATCTTACTTTACAACCAAAATGAGCTATAAAAAGGAGTACAAACAAAACTCAAACCCAACAAATAGGATTAGAGTAGAAATAAATGATATAGAAAGTAAAAAAACAGGAGGACCGGGGAAGATGGTGGCGTAGGAGGACTCTGGGCTCACCGCGTCCTGCTGATCACTTAGATTCCACCTATACCTGCCTAAATAACCCAGAAAACCGTCAGAAGACTAGCAGAACAGAGTCTCTGGAGCCAAGCGCAGACGAGAGGCCCACGGAAGAGGGTAGGAAGGGCAGAGAGGCAGTGTGCGCTACATGGACTGGCGAATGGAGCCAGGGCGGAGGGGCAGCCCGCAGGCCAAGCAGAGACCCCGTGTCTGGCCTGCAAAAGCAGAGGGGCTGGAGGGAGTGTGTTCAGACAGCAAGCGGGACTTAACATCTGGAAGGTTATTAAGTTAACAGCTCTGCTCGGAGAGCGGGAAGGCTGGAGGACAACAGAGGGAGAGTTGCTGAGCCCCGGGATGACAGAGCTGTTTGGCAGGGAACAAAGGCGCTGGACAGCGCCATGCCCCTCGCCCATCCCCCAGCCAAAATCCCAAAGGGAACCAGTTCCTGCCAGGGAACTTGCTTGCACCATGCAAATACCCAACACTGTGCTTCTGCGGAGCCACACCTCCTGCAGCAGGTCTAACTCCCTCCCACTGCCTCAGGGCCCCTCCTGAAGCAGATCACCTAAGAAGTGAGCTGAGCCTGCCCCTCCCGCCCCCCCCTTGCACCTTGCCTATCCACCTCACCTAATACGCCAGATCCCCAGCACCACAAGCCTGGCAGTGTGCAAGTACCCCAGATGGGCCAGGCCACCCCACAGTGAATGGAGAGGGGAAGAGAAGGTACACACCAGTCTGACTGTGGCCCCAGAAGTGGGTTGGGGGCACATCAGGCCTGACTGCAGCCCCACCCACCAAGGCCAGTTATTCAAGACAGAACAGGGAAAGTGCCCTGCAGTTCCTCACCACTCCAGGGACTATCCAAAATGACCAAACAGAAGAATTCCCCTCAAAAGAATTTCCAGGAAATAACAACAGCTAACGAACTGATCAAAAAGGATTTAAACAATATAAACAGAAAGTGAGTTTAGAATAATAGTCATAAAATTAATTGCTGGGCTTGAAAATAGTATAGAGGACAGCAGAGAATCTATTCCTACAGAGATCAAGGGACTAAGGAATAGTCAGGAGGAGCTAAAAAATGCTATAAACAAGCTGCAAAATACAATGGAAACGACCATGGCTCGGATTGAAGAGGCAGAGGAGAGAATAGGTGAACTAGAGGATAAAATTATGGAAAAAGAGGAAGCTGAGAAAAAGAGATAAAAAAATCCAGGAGTATGAAGAGAAAATTAGAAAACTAAGTGATGCACTAAGGAGAAATAATCTACGCATAATTGGTATTCCAGAGGAGGAAAAGAGAGGAAAAGGTGCTGAAGGTGTATTTGAAGAAATCATAGCTGAGAACTTCCCTGATCTGGGGAAGGAAAAAGGCATTGAAATCCAAGAGGCACAGAGAACTCCCTTCAGACGTAACTTGAATCCATCTTCTGCATGACATATCATAGTGAAACTGGCAAAATACAAGGATAAAGAGAAAATTCTGAAAGCAGCAAGGGATAAACGTGCTCTAACATATAAAGGGAGACCTATAAGACTCATAACAGATCTCTCTTCTGAAACTTGGCAGGCCAGAAAGGAATGGCAGGAGATCTTCAATGTGATGAACAGGAAAAATATGCAGCCGAGAATCCTTTATCCAGCAAGTCTGTCATTTAGACTAGAAGGAGAGATAAAGGTCTTCCCAAACAAACAAAAACTGAAGGAATTTGTCACCACTAAACCAGCCCTACAAGAGATCCTAAGGGGGATCCTGTGAGACAAAGTACCAGACACATCGCTACAAACATAAAACATACAGACATCACAATGACTCTAAACTCATATCTTTCTATAATAACACTGAATGTAAATGAACTAAATGCACCAACCAGAAGACATAGGGTATCAGAATGGATAAAAAAACAAGACCCATCTATTTGCTGTCTACAAGACACTCATTTTAGACCTGAAGACACCTTCAGATTGAGAGTGAGGGGATGGAGAACTATTTATCATGCCACTGGAAGTCAAGAGAAAGCTGGAGTAGCCATACTTATATCAGACAAACTAGACTTTAAATTAAAGGCTGTAACAAGAGATGAAGAAGGGCATTATATAATAATTACAGGGTCTATCCATCTAACAATTATAAATGTCTATGCGCCGATTATGGGAGCCCCCAAATATATAAAACAATTACTCACAAACATAAGCAACCTTATTGATAACAATGTGGTAATTGCAGGGGACTTTAAAACTCCACTTACAGAAATGGATACATCATCTAGACACACGGTCAATAAAGAAACAAGGGCCCTGAATGATACATTGGATCACATGGATATGACAGATGTATTTAGAACTCTGCATCCCAAAGCAACACAATATACTTTCTTCTGGAGTGCACATGGAACATTCTCCAAGATAGATCACATACTGGGTCACAAAACAGCCCTTCATAAGTATACGAGAATTTAAATCATACCATGCACACTTTCAGACCACAATGCTATGAAGCTTGAAATCAACCACAGGAAAGAGTCTGGAAAACCTCCAAAAGCATGGAGGTTAAAGAACACCCTACTGAAGAATGAGTGGGTCAACCAGGCAATTAGAGAAGAAATTAACAAATATATGGAAACAAACGAAAATGAAAATACAACAATCCAAACGCTTTGGGATGCAGCGAAGGCAGTCCTGAGAGGAAAATACATTGCAATCCAGGCCTATCTCAAGAAACAAGAAAAATCCCCAATACAAAATCTAACAGCACACCTAAAGAAATAGAAGCAGAACAGCAAAGACAGCTTAAACCCAGCAGAAGAAGAGAAATAATAAAGATCAGAGAAGAAATAAACAATATAGAATCTAAAAATCTGTAGAGCAGATCAACGAAACCCAGAGTTGGTTTTTTGAAAAAATAAAATTGATAAACCTCTAAGCCAGGCTTCTCAAAAAGAAAAGGGAGATGACCCAAATAGATAAAATCATGAATGAAAATGGAATTATTACAACCAATCCCTCAGGGATACAAGCAATTATCAGGGAATACTATGAAAAATTGTATGCCAACAAACTGGACAACCTGGAAGAAATGGACAAATTCCTAAGCACCCACATACTTCCAAAATCAGGAGGAAGTAGAAAGCTTGAACAGACCCATAACCATTGAAGAAATTGAATCAGTTATCAAAAATCTCCCAACAAATAAGAGTCCAGGACCAGATGGCTTCCCAGGGGAGTTCTACCAGACGTTTAAAGCAGAAATAATATCCATCCTTCTCAAGCTATTCCAAGAAATAGAAAAGGAAGGAAAACTTCCAGACTCATTCTATGAAGCCAGTATTACTTTGATTCCTAAACCAGACAGAGACCCAGTAAAAAAAGAGAACTACAGGCCCATATTCCCGATGAATAAGGATGTAAAAATTCTCAATAAGATACTAGCAAATCGAATTCAACAGCATATAAAAAGAATTATTCACCATGATCAAATGGGCTTCCTTCCTGGGATGCAGGGCTGGTTCAACATTCACAAATCAATCAACGTGATACATTACGTTAATAAAAGAAAAGATAAGAACCATATGATCCTGTCAATCAATGCAGAGAAAGGATTTGACAAAATTCAGCACCTTTCTTAATAAAAACCCTCGAGAAAGTCGGGATAGAAGGAACATACTTAAACATCATAAAAGCCGTTTTTGAAAAGCCCACAGCTAATAAATATCATCCTCAGAGCTTTCCCCCTGAGATCAGGAACAGGACAGGGATGCCCACTCTCACTGCTGTTGTTTAACATAGTGCTGGAAGTGCTAGCATCAGCAATCAGACAACAAAAGGAAATCAAAGGCATCAAAATTGGCAAAGATGAAGTCAAGCTTTCACTTTTTGCAGATGACATGATATTATACATGGAAAATCCAATAGACTCCACCAAAAGTCTGCTAGAACTGATACAGGAATTCAGCAAAGTTGCAGGATACAAAACCAATGTACAGAAATCAGTTGCATTCTTATACACTAACAATGAAGCAACAGAAAGACAAATAAAGAAACTGATCCCATTCACAATTGCACCAAGAAGCATAAAATACCTAGGAATAAATCTAACCAAAGATGTAAAAGATCTGTATGCTGAAAACTATAGAAAGCTCATGAAGGGAATTGAAGAAGATATAAAGAAATGGAAAAAACTTCCGTGCTCATGGATTGGAAGAATAAATATTGTCAAAATGTCAATACTACCCAAAGCTATCTACACATTCAATGCAATCCCAATCAAAATTGCACCAGCATTCTTCTCAAAACTAGAGCAAGCAATCCTAAAATTCATTTGGAACCACAAAAGGCCCCAAATAGCCAAGGTAATTTTGAAGAAGAAGACCAAAGCAGGAGGCATCACAATCCCAGACTTTAGCCTCTACTACAAAGCTGTAATCATCAAGACAGCATGGTATTGGCACCAAAACAGACACATAGACCAATGGAATAGAATAGAAACCCCAGAACTAGACCCCCAAACGTATGGCCAACTCATCTTTGACAAAGCAGGAAAGAACATCCAATAGAAAAAAGACAGTCTCTTTAACAAATGGTGCTGGGAGAATTGGACAGCAACATGCAGAAGGTTGAAACTAGACCACTTTCTCACACCATTCACAAAAGTAAACTCAAAATGGATAAAGGACCTGAATGTGAGACAGGAAACCATCAAAACACTAGAGGAGAAAGCAGGAAAAGACCTCTCTGACCTCAGTCGTAGCAATTTCTTACTTGACACATCCCCAAAGGCAAGGAATTAAAAGCAAAAATGAACTACTGAGACCTCATGATGATAAAAAGCTTCTGCACAGCAAAGGAAACAACCAACAAAACTAAAAGGCAACAACGGAATGGGAAAAGACATTTGTAAATGACATATTGGACAAAGGGCTAGTATCCAAAATCTATAAAGAGCTCACCAAACTCCACACCCGAAAAACAAATAACCCAGTGAAGAAATGGGCAGAAAACATGAATAGACACTTCTCTAAAGAAGACATCCGGATGGCCAACAGGCACATGAAAAGATGCTCAACGTCGCTCCTCATCAGGGAAATACAAATCAAAACCACACTCAGATATCACCTCATGCCAGTCAGAGTGGCCAAAATGAACAAATCAGGAGACTATAGATGCTGGCGAGGATGTGGAGAAACCGGAATCCTCTTGCACTGTTGGTGGGAATGCAAGCTGGTGCAGCCACCTTGGAAAACAGTGTGGAGTTTCCTCAAAAAATTAAAAATAGACCTACCCTATGACCCAGCAACAGCACTGCTAGGAGTTTACCCAAGGCACACAGGAGTGCTGATGCATAGGAGCACTTGTACCCCAATGTTTATAGCAGCACTCTCAACAATAGCCAAATTATGGAAAGAGCCTAAATGTCCATCAACTGATGAATGGATAAAGAAACTGTGGTTTATATACACAATGGAGTACTATGTGGCAATGAGAAAGAATGAAATATGGCCCTTTGTAGCAATGTGGATGGAACTGGAGAGTGAAATAAGTGAAATAAGCCATACAGAGAAAGACAGATACCACATGTTTTCACTGTTATGTGGATCCTGAGACACTTACCAGAAACCCATGGGTGACGGGAAGGGAAAAAAAAAAGAGGTTAGAGTGGGAGAGAGCCAAAGCATAAAAAACTCTTAAAAAGTGAGAACTGAGGGCTGATGGGGGATTGGAGGGTGCGGAGGGTGTGTGATGGGTATTGAGGAGGACACCTTTTGAGATGAACACTGGGTGTTGTATGGAAACCAATTTGACAATAAATTTCATATATTGAAAAAAAAGAAACTAAAAAAACACAATAGAACATATCAATGAAACCAGAAGGTGGTTCTTTGAGAAGATTAACAAAATTGATACACCTCTAGCAATACTCATTAAAAAAAGAGAGGATCCAAATACACAAAATTATTTATGAAAGAGGAGAAATAACAACCAACACCACAGAAATACAACCAACTGTAAAAGATCTTATATGCCAACAAACTGGACAACTTACAAGAAATTGATAAATTCTTAGAAACATATAACCTACAAAAGCTAACGCAAGAAGAAATAGAAAATTTGAACAGACCTATTACCAACAATGAAGTCAAAATGATAATCAAAAAAACTTTCAAAAAACAAAAGTCCAGGACTAGACAACTTCAGAGACAAGTTCTACCAAACATTTAAAGAAGAGTTAATACCCATTCTTCTCAAACTACTCCAAATAATACAAGAGGAAGGAAAACTTACAAATTCATTCTACAAGGCTAGTATCACCCTGATACCAAAATCAGATAAAGACATCACAAAAAAAGAAAACTACAGGGCAACATCTCTATGGAATATAGAAACAAAAATCCTCAACAAAATATCAGCAAATCAAATGCAACAATAGATTTAAAAAGTCCATGCCACAGTCAGGTTGGATTTATTCCCAGGATACAAGGGTTTAATATTCATATAAAAATCAACATGATGTGTCACATCAATAAGAGAAAAGATAAGAACCATCTGATCATTTCAATAGATGCAGAAAAAGCATTTGACAATAACAACATCCTTTCATGATAAAAACCCTCAACAAAGTGGGTTTAGAGAGAACACACTGCCACATAATAAATGAAAAGCCCACATTTATATAAAAAACCCACAGAGAATATCAAACCCAAGTTTTCCCCCTAAGGTCCAGAATAAGACAAGGCTGTCCACTCTCACCACTTTTATTCAACATAGAACTGGAAGTCAGTCTTAGTTACAGCAATCAAACAACATAATATCCAAATTGGTAAGGAAGAAGTAAAACTCTCACTATATGCAGATTACATGATACTATATATGGAAACCCTAAATGAGGCACCTGGATGGATCAGTCGGTTAAGTGTCCAACTCCTGGTTTCGGCTCAGGTCATGATCTCACGGTTCATGGGTTTGAGCCCCACATCAGGCTCTGCACTGTCAGTGTCTGCACTGTCAGTGCACTGACAGTGTAGAGCCTACTTGGGATTTTCTCTCTCTCGCCCTTTCTCTCTGCTCTTCTTGTGTGCGCTCTCTCTCTCTCTCAAAAAATAAATAAACAAAAAAAATCCTATTAACTCCACCAAAAACCTACTAGAACTGATACATGAATTCAGTAAAGTCATAGGATACAAAATCAATGTACAGAAATCCATTGCATTTCTACACACTAATAATGAAACAGAAGAAGGAGAAATTAAGGAAACAATCCCATATACAATTTCACCAAAAGCAATAAAATATCTAGGAATAAACTTAGCCAAAGATGTGAAAGACTTGTACTTTAAAAACTATAAAACAATGATGAAAAAAAATTCAAGATGACACAAAGAAATGGAAAGACATTCCATGCTTATGGGTTAGAAGAACAATTGTTAAAATGTCTATACCACCCAAAGCAATCTACAAATTTAATGCAATCCCTATCAAAATACCAACAGCACTTTTTGTAAAACTAGAACAAACAATTCTAAAATTTGTATAGAACTACAAAAGACCTCAAATAGCCAAAGGAGTCTTGGAAAACAAAGCTGGAGCTATCATAATTCCAGATTTAAAGTTGTATTAGAAAGTAGTAATAATGAAAACATTTTGGGACTGGAACAAAAACAGATGCATAGATCAATGGAACAGAATAGAAACCCCAGAAGTAAACCCACAAGTACATAGATTAATCTTATCTTTGACAAAAGAGGGAACACTATCCAATGGGAAAAAGTCTCTACAACAAATGGTGCTGGGAAACTACATGCAAAACAATAAAACTGGACCACTTTATTACACTATACACAAACATAAACTCAAAATAAAGACCTAACTGTGAGACCACAAATCATGAAAATTCTAAAAGAGAGCACAGGCAGTAATTTCTCTGACATTGGCCATAGAAACATTTTTCTAGATATGTCTCCTGAGGCAGAAGAAATAAAAGCAAAAATAAACTATTGGGACTACATAAAAATAAAAAGCTTCTGAACAGTGAAGGAAACAATCAACAAAATGAAAAGACAACCTATGGAATGGGAGAAGATATTTGCAAGTGACATATGCAATAAAGGGTTAGTATCCAAATATATAAAGAACTTATACAACTCAACACCAAAAAACCCAAACAATCCAGTTAAAAATAGGCAAAAGAACAGACATATCTCTAAAGAAGGCATCCAGTTGGCCAAGAGACACATGAAAACACGTTCAACATCACTCATCATCAGGAAAATGCAAATCAAAACTACAATAAGATATTACTTCACACCTGTCAGAATGGCTAAAATCAATAACATAAGAAACAAATGTTGGCAAGGATATGGAGAAAAAGGAATGCTCTTACACTATTGGTGGGAATGCAAATTAGTATAGCCAATGTAGAAAACAGTATGGAGATTCCTCAAAAAGTTAAAAATAGAACTACCTTATGATTCCAGAATTTCACTACTGGGTATTTACCCAAATACAAAATCCTAATTCAAAGGGATACAAGCACCCCTATGTTTACTGCAGCATTATTTATAATAGCCAAGTATGGAAGCAGCTTCAAGTGTCTGTTGACTGATGAATGGATCAAAAAGATGTGGTATATATGGTGTATGCAATGGAATATTACTTAGCAAAAAAAGGATGAAATCTTTCTATGTGCAACATGAGTAAAACTAGAGAGTATAAATATAAAGCTGAATGATATAAGTCAATCAGAGAAAGACAAATAACATATGATTTCATACAGGTGATAGTTAAGAAACAAAACAAATGAGCAAAGTACAAAAGTACAAAGTACAAAACCAAGAAACAGACTTGTAACTATAGAGAACAACTGATGGTTACCAGAGGCCAGGTCAGTGGGAGGATGGGAGATATAGGGGATGGGATTAAAGAGTATACTTATCATGATGAATAAAAAAATAAAATAAAAAATAAAATAAAATAAATATATAAATTAATAAAATAAAACAAAAAACAAAATAAAATACTAAACTTCTTTTAGTCATTCTTTTAAGGGTAGATATGCTGGTGACAAATTCCCCTTAATTTTCCTTCATCTGAGAATGTCTTGATTCCCCTTTATTCTTGAATGGTATTTTCACTAAATATAGGGTTCTGGGTTGACAGTCCTCTTTCAGAACTTAGAAATATTGTGTCACTTCTTTCTGGTCTACATGGTTTCCAATGATGATGTTATTCAAATTGTTTTTCCTCTATAGATGAGGTATCTTTTTTGTCTCTGATCAACTTAGAGGATTTGTTTTATCTTCAATTTTCAAGAGTTTATAAAGTGTCTTGGAACAGATTTATTTTGGTTTATCCTATTTGGGATTTACTTAGCTTTTTTAATCTTTAGGTCTGTCCTTTGCCAAATTTGGAAACATATCAACTATTTTTTTCTCTGCATATTTTCTTAGCTCCAACCTCTTCCTTCTTTCTTTTCGACACTAATGACATCAGTATTAGATATTAGATACTATAGTCCTACATGTCTGTGCAGCTATGCTCTTTTTTTTTTTTTTCAATGAATTTTCTCTTAATTCAGTTTGGATAATTTCTATTGTTCTATCTTCAAGCTTATGGATTCTTTCCTTTGTCCTCTTCATTTTGTTATGGAGTCTATCCACTAAGTTTTTACTTACAGGTTTTTTTTCAGTTCTACAATATCCATTTAGTTCTTTATATCTTCTAGTTCTTTGTTGTTTCTATTTGTTTTAAGTACATTTGTCATTCCTTATTGAAAATTTTTTATGTTGGCCTTTTGAAAATCCTTGTCAGATAATGCTAAAATGTGTGTTATCTTGTCATTGATGTCTGTTGATCAGCTTTTGTCATTCAAGTTAAGATTTTCCTGATTCTTGGGACCATCAGTGGATTTCAATTTTATCTTGGACTTTTGGAGGATTAGGTTATAACGCTGGGTCTTATTTAAATCTAGTTATTTCAGCAGGCCTCTTTTGGCTATGTATCAGAAGAAGAAGTGGACGAGTGTCACTTCATTGCTGTTAGGAGAGAAACGTCTAGGATTCCCAGTCAACCTCAATGATACACAGAAGGAGATGACTACTGGGCAGACTAAGAGTAGAGGCTTTCACGAGGCTTCTGCTAATACAATCTACCTGGGAGAGGGAGAAGTTGTCTTAGTACTGCTCTGTACATGGCCTTCACTGATATGCAGAGGCAAACCTTATTCCTGGGCTGCAGTGAAAAGTCCTGGTTTCTGGTAGGACTGGGGTGATACCACCCCAGTAGGGAAGGTGAGAGGTACCACATTGCCACTGGTGGGGGGGGGTATAAGTCCCAGTTTCCCATTCAACTTTCTCTGACATCACTCCAGTAGGGGATGGAAGAGGAGGGAGGGTGCTTCCTTACAGGTGGGAGAAGGTGGAAGTATCCCTACTTGGCTTTGGCTGGTGAGAATGGAAAAAAAGTTATCCCCCATGGTGTTTGACTGAAGTAGAGCAATTACTGTCTAAAAGCTTTGTGTATTCAAGTCTATTTCTTTCCTAGTCATTTGGGTTAATAAAGGAGACTTTCTGAATTTTGTTTGATAGTTTTTGTTTTTATTTATTTTTGTTTTGTTTTGTTTTTTGGTTTATGCCCATCAGCATTTTGGGGTTTCTGGCTTCTTTAGCACTCGGTCTGGAATATAAGAGCTAAAAAGAAAACTAAGGGAACTCATCACTGTGTTGTCCCTTGAATCCCTCGGTCCCTAACTGGTTTATTTTCTCTCTACTTTTCAGTCTTCTTCCACCTTTCAGATTCTTATGTTTCTTTTACATACAAAGTCCAGAGTTTTTAGTCATACTTAGCAGGAAAAATAGGGAGAAGGGTGTCCACTCCATCTTGTCCTGGCTCAAAATTCTTACCCTTGTTACATTCTCACTAACAGAAACTGAATATCAATATGATATGTGTCCAACATGAATCTATAAACTCAATTAATGAAAAAATAGCATCAGAAATATAGAGTTAAGAACTTGGACTAGGAGAAATGTATTAGTGACAAGCATCAACTTTGGGCATATACAATCTAGCACCTAAAAGCACCGGGAATCCCTACATCTATCTACATATGAGGCTACCTAATGAACTTGAAAGAGTAAAAGAGAAAGTGATATTTTGATCTGGGGTAAAGGAAAGCAAGATTCACTTAGGAATTTACTTCTAGAGAAAGAGATCAAAATGAGCTCAATCCATATGAGTCAGAATTTACTTAATGCTTTTTCATCATTTATAATGACTTGGAAATCATTTAGTCAGATAAGTAAATGGTTCATTTCTATTCAAGCACTGTGATTAACAAGATGACATTTTAAATGGTTTGTGATAAAGGAAGTGGGTCCTGATTAGAGTTCATTACCTAAAAAGAAAATCAAGGTTCATTGAGGCTAATGTCTACTATTTTTTCAATAAAGTGTTTTAAGAAAGCAATGTTGAACAACTGTACCCAATGCCTTGGGAAATATATTTATTTATATATACTGCATCAGGATATTTACATGGATTTTAAAACTGTCATGGAAACTCCAAAAAGGGAAAATTCCTTGTTAGTAAATAAATCTTTTGTACCAGTAGGTTGGAATCAATTATACAATATATACAATGACTTTTTCCAGGTTGTCTTTATCATTTTTTTTTTCCTTTTTGGAAGAATTTTTGCAAACAGGTGGTGTAAATTTTAGTATCTAAGGACCTGAAAACAGGCTAGTTTTCACCCAAAGGGCAGAGAAAATCAAGGAAATACTGACCTCCAGTGGCCACCTACAATAGACATTGGCAATATTCTAAGAATTTAAACAGTACTAAAGATATTATATTGATGTATTTCTTATTAGGGAAAATAGCAATAGTAGATCATTTTTGTTTTCTGATTTTATGCTTAAAGAAAACCTTTCTTGTTGAATACATATGGTCATTCCCATTCACAATTGACAGGTACAATAATTTGTGTTATATTTGTGTTTGTACTCTCTAAATTAGGTAAATGGCATCCACCATGAATTAAATACACTCAAGGGTAAATAATTTACCAGCTAAAAGAATTATGAACTAAACTCTGTGTTTATAAGATACTCAAGTATTAGGCAGGAATGGTTTTCAGCATCAAAAAAACCATGATACTCCAAAGTATTTCATTTGATGAAATCAGATGCCTAAATTTACCTCTCTCTCTGATTCCCTTTGAATTTTTCCACAGCTTGGAGCAGATATAAATCTAAAATCATGATTTTGATTTAAGAAAACTATAAAAGTATGAAGCTAATAAATAACAACAAAACTTCCTAACTTTTTTCATATATAATCCCTAACAACTTAAAGTTTAAAGTGAGACCAAGGCTTTTAAAATGATACATTATAGAGATTATTATGTAAAAGGTTTAGAACCTACATAGGATTTATCATTTTAAAAGTCTTAGTCTTATTTTAAAACCTACATCTCTCTATTTAGTGTCCTGAAAATTTCTTCTACAAATACAAAAGGATTGTTAAGTATTAAAACTCCCTCTAGTATGGATTTCTTTTGAATTTCCAGAAACCGCTTCCCAAGGTAAATATAGGCTATCTTCAAAATACTACTTGAACACCAGACTTCAAAAGTAAACACAGCAGACTGTCCTCATGAATAATTAATTCAAGATAATGGCTGAGAGATCTCCACTTAGAAGCCTGAAAATCCCACGAGATTCACCATATTTAATGAATGTTACCTTTCAGCCCTTCATTTCCAATATCCTAAAGCTATCTACAAGAAGAGAATATTTAGGTGAGTTGATATATATTTAGAGGAGTTTGTACATGAAAGGTCAACAGTCTAAGCCCTTGAGCTTTAAGACCTTCTACTTAAATTGACAAGAATTGATATTACAAATGATTACAGAAATGAATGTAAGTACAGTGAAAAAAAATCCCACAATCTGAGTTTTTCTACTCAATTATTCTGGAAAATAAAAGAGTATAATTAATCATTTTGAAAGGAAACTAAAATTAGTATTTCACAGAACTAGACTCAAGGGAAACCTGAGCCTAGAACTTGGAATGGCACTTAGTCAAGAAAATCACTATATATGTATATATGTATGTGTGTGTGTGTGTGTGTGTATATATATATATATATATATATATATATATATTTCTATTCTTACCGAATATAGTCAAAATATTCTTTGTGTTGGTTACGATAAAAAACGGAAAATTTAAGCATCCGTCCTGCAATCACTTCAGCCTTCTCCAACAGCTGTGTTAGATGAACCTTTGAATAGTCTGAAAATAACCACAAAAAATTCTCTTACTAAAAATATATTACCAAAGGTGTCAACTACATGTTTAATAAATTGGAGATTATTAAAATCAACTTTAGGAAATTTATCTTAAATAGGAAATTGCACTGAAAAAAAAAACATTCATTGTCTTTCTGTGGGACATTTTTCTTTCTACAAAAATGTATTTGTTTTATTTTGTTTTCTGGATACCCATGCATTTGTTTCACTCTCTGAAATTAAAGATCCTGAAGCAAAAATATTAAGTAAGGAATGCAGACTCTGCACAACCCAAGTAATGTCAATTGGCACCATACTAGGTACTAAATTTTCTTCTTTTATTTATTTATTTATTTATTTATTTATTTATTTATTTATTTATTTTTTAACGTTTATTTATTTTTGGGACAGAGAGAGACAGAGCATGAACGGGGGAGGGGCAGAGAGAGAGGGAGACACAGAATCGGAAACAGGCTCCAGGCTCTGAGCCATCAGCCCAGAGCCGGACGCGGGGCTCGAACTCCCGGACCGCGAGATCGTGACCTGGCTGAAGTCGGACGCTTAACCGACTGCGCCACCCAGGCGCCCCTGGGTACTAAATTTTCTTTAATCAACTGAAAAGTCAAATATAAGAAGTTTCTCACCTGCAATAAGTAGCAAATAAATTTAAAGGAGTAGCAATAATAATGCTCATTTAATTTACTCTTTAAATCTATGAGGTTAGCAAGGTAGATTATATATGACCATTTATTGACTGCAGAAATTGAGGCTTATCACAGTTTGATTCACCAAATGTTCATATATCTAGTGATTTAGACTAGTCTTCTGGCTTCTAGTTGGTGGTTTGCAGGTACACAGGACTCTTGAAAATCTAAAGCTTCTCTCCAAGTAATTTGATCTTTTCATCAACTTTTTGTTTTGAAAACTGGGGACTGTTATCAAACTCCTCTACCAGAATCTAAGCAAAAATTTTGTCTATAACGATTATAAGACTTTCCAAATAAAAGCAACCTAGTTGAACTGTTCATGGCAGCACAGTTTGTTTACTGGCTGCTTTACTGGCTGACAAACATTTTAGATTAGAACATATGATGTAGAAGGCACCATGCAAATTAAATGATCAGTTTACAAGATCAAAAGGAATATTCTTCCTCTCAAAGAACTCCGTCTAAATTTACACATAAATATATAAACAAGTGTGACTTATTATGAGGTAAGCACAAGGTTTTATCTCTGACATAGACTAGACTAGAAGTAGATTAGTTGGTAGCATTCTATTTTGTTTTACTTCAATATTTTGCACTGTGCTTAGCACACAGTATGCACTCAATAAATGCTGAATAGATTAGCTATCCAGATTAAAAGACAATTTATACAAAAAGCTTCCTCAAAATTTACAGAGTCAAGGTTATTGATAAAGCTTAGGTAAAAGTCTCTGAATTATTTTGATAAAACTGAAACAATGAGCTTTAAACAGCTTAAGTTCCCTTTAAATTTTACTCATAGAAATTAAAAATACAAAATAATTTGTAGAAAACTATTGTGGCACATTTAAAAGCTGGCATTTTATTATTCACCCATAACCTCCTTAGAAGAGTTATGAGATGTAGTTAAGTAAAAGAGCAACAGGGAGACCACTCTAAATGAAAGTAAGAAGACATAGGTTTTCCTTAATACACATAGAAATAAAACATGTACTCATAATGTTAAGTAGATTATAAAAGGGTGAATTATGATAGAGTGAATGTGTATGCATCTATAGACAGATAGGTATTTCTGAACTGGAAATGCCAAAAGTCTTCCTTAAGCTAAAGAAGAAACATTTCACACTTTTCCCTAATGTCAAATGGGGATTTTAGCAGGTAAATTATAGCTCTTTTTATTGGACAAATACTATAATTTTGTTTACTGCAGTCCTATGGAAAATAACATGTATTAAAACAATGTCAAAAAAGACTGTGTCTCTTACTTATGGGTCTCACTTAGATTAAATTTCCCTGGTAGGAGACAACGAAAGTAAGGGGAAAGAAATGCAGTAGAAAGAGTAAACATGAGGTAGACTCCAAAGAGAAATTTTAATTCAGGAATAAAACTGAGGGGATATATTAATTCCAATATAACACATCAAATATATATAAAAGTTATGTCAATGAGAATTCTTTACTATTAATGTTACTCACTATTAATACAATATAAAAATCAACTGTTCCATTACTGATAACTTAACTATAATTAATAGCATATTTCATCTATTCCAGAATGTATTTCTTAAGTTTTTGAGAGCCATTTGTATTAAGTTTTATTTGTTTATTTATTTTTATATTTTGAGAACGAGTGCACATGCATGCATGCAAGCAGGGAAGGGCAGTGGGAAAGAGGGAGAGAATCTTAAGCAGGCTGAATATCATGGCCATAAGATCACGACCTGAGCTGAAATCAAGAGTTGGATGCTTAACCAATTGAACCAGCCAGGTGCCTCTGAAAATGTATTTTCTTCACATTTAGCTTCTCTGACATGAGTCTTACAATAGCTGTGATATGAAAACACTGTCTCATAGTTTAATTGATAGTATTTTTCCTTAGTGATATATAAAATGGTGGCTCTTATAATTAGTATCTTTGATAAGAAATACGGTACCAGAGAGATATTATTTTCCTTGCTCTCAAAGACTGAAATCCTTAGCAATCAAGGATGTTATAATCCTTAGCAACTTCCTAATAAAAAGGTGGAAGATAAAATCAAAATCACACAGAATTAAAATTTTATCCATTTAACATACCCATAGGAAACGTTTTACACTGAGTTTAAGAAAAACACAAGATAGTGAGAGTATGTACTGAGTATGTATGCATGTACTGTAGCTAAGTATGTACTGAGTGAGGCTACAGGGGGAAAATAATGTATATGTGAGGCTACAGCGGGGGGAAGCTGATTTATCTGAAGGATGCCTCAGCTGTGGAAAATTTCTAAGCAACCTACAATAGTTGAGGCAAATTTTTAAGACTTCTTTCTTCAAGCTCCTTTATGTTGATAAAACATTTAGCCTCTCTCTACAAATTTTCAGAGGAAACAATCACCTGTACAAAGAGGAAACAAAGCCCCATTCTAAGAAACAAGGAGAGGATGACAGATGTATTCAGGTAGAGATATTTTTGTACCACTTCAACACCTATTTAAGTGTGCACTAAATATTTGTTTCTTAAATGAATGAATAAACAGGTAAATGAATGAGATGAATGGTAACATTTCCATCTAATGGAATATTAAATTATAGTTCAAGATCAAAGGGGATGGGCTCTCCACATCAGATATCTGAAGGCCAAATGGCTATGAGGTACTTTCTAATGAAGCAGACACACACACACACACACACACACACACACACACACACACAGGACATTAGTTTAGATACAAATTTTCAGCATTCAAGTGAAAAATCGAGTAACATTTCTGCTAGGTACAGTCATTAAGATCTGCATCCATTTCCCTAAGTTACAGAAAGATGTTCCTGGCTTCCTTGTTTCAGTATCTGTGAAAATAAAATTGAAAAAAAAATAACTCTCTCTCAAAACAAAGCTTAAAATATGCTGAGTATATTTTCAAACTACACCAGTTTTATTTGCAAAGTTTTTATTTTGAAAAATCAAACTATGCAGAAAAGAACTGATTTAATGCCATCTCAGATCACTCCAACCAATACAGCATAGTTTGTTCTGTTACACAGTGCTACTGGCAATGCAAACATAATCAATGCAGTTCATATCACCTTATAATTAAAAATATTTTAAATATGTAATTAGCTTTTTAGGAACTATTAAATATTTTTCTGTATATTTATTAAATATTAAATACTTTTCTGTATTTTTCTGTTCTCTTACCTGCTGTGCAGAATTCTATAATTTCACTCCATTCAGACACAACATAATCACCATCAACCTGTTTTGAGGCAGTCTGCACTGCGACTGTATACTCAGTTCTTGGGCTCAGAAACCAGTGTCCACGGACAGTCATTGGCAAGGGAACAGCTTTTGCCACCAATTTTGTTGGAACATCCTAAGACAAAAAGACAGAAAAATAGGAAAGGGGAATGAAGGAAGGTAGGAAAGAAGGGAGGGAAGAAATCAGTTAATTTAGCAGTATAACTTGAATCAATTATAAACAATTTGGAGGAATTTATTAAATTCCTGGCTGATGACAGAATTTTCATTTTTAAAGATATTTAACAATTATATTCAAATCTCTTATTCTCCAGATGTAAAAAATAAGGCCCAACTTGATCAAGAGACATACCCAAGGTCATACAGCTAATTAATGACACAAATGTACTTAGGTTCCTGTCTTCTTGAGTCTTGTTCTTCTCTGTATACTCCTTATATGTGCACCTTAAAACACAATATTCTAATACTAAATGATAAAACAAAACAAAAACCTCTAAAATTCCAAACATGACAGAAATAAAATTCAATGATTTTGTATTTTAAAATATATTTGTTTAATTTATACTACCAATCAGTTTTACCAGAGTAGCCCATTACTAAATATTTTATATGTGAAGGGAGAGCACATTTTAAAAACAGCTATTTTAAGATAAATTAATCCATTTTATATACAAAAGAGGTGATATCTGTTTCAGCTACATTCAGGTATGGAGCTTATGTGTCATAGAAATGTTTAGATATTTCCAAACAATGATTAATAAGGTAATTAAACTTGCTAGTTGAATATTCACTACATTTCCAAAGACATGTTTTTCTAAGTATGGAATAAAGAAAAGTGGGTCAAATCTTGACCTAATCATCATTTCACATTAAGTATTTCAAAGATACTTCAAGGAAATATTTCAAAACTACTTCAAGAAGGCAAATGTCAGCAAAGAGAGTATCCATAACCATAAAGCATAATCAAACTCGCAACATGGTTAGAACAATGACTTATCGATCTTGTTCTCTCACACTTATCTGTACATATAATTCTCATTTATCATCAGTGTATATAACTGCATTTGGTAAAAGGCATAATTTCCAGACAAGATAAGACAGCTCTTCCAAAAGATTTGCTGAGTTAAAACTTAGTATCAATATTTAAAAAAAAGACCAGTTTTCATCAGTAAAAATACTGAAACATAAGAATACTTAAACCAGATAAATATTTTTCTCTCTATACTACCTCTGATGTCTATGTAGGGAGACATGTATCAGAATAGATATGTGGTAAGTAGACTGTTATAAGAATAAATATCAGAAAGGTGTTACAGTCTAAGACATTTAATGGTTGATTTGTATTTTCAAACCATAAAATAGAATAAATAAAGCAATTTTCAGCCCTAAAGTATTTTACAAATACCCTAAAGTTTATAAGCTACATAAAATTCCTCTTTTGGAAGTTATTATAGGGAAAAATGTGTGCTTCAATGAAGACTATGCATTGCTTATAGTGTACTCTTCTGGCTATCTTCTTCTGATTCTGTGGAAGCTATTTTATAACACTGTAATTTGTAGATATTCTTGTCTAAATACATGCAAACGAATTTTGTCCAATTCTCTCTTCTGGCCCTTACTCCGTCATGACCCCAAACCAGTTTTGCCTCTACTTATACATTTATTTCAGTATTCTGATCCATAACTGTGTACATTCTTTGGATTATCCTTTGAAACACCTCAGCAGTTAATTAGTAAGTTAAATCTTTAACACATGTTCATTTTTATGTCTATATGAGAGTCATGATTTTACCTTTTCTGGGAAAAACTGTATTTTAATAGTATACTTGACATTTCATTTTCCTAAAAAAATCTCTTAGAATAGAATTTTAAACTGACATGTAATTTTTATTCTTCCAATGTCAAACACATCATATAAGTAATTAATAGAACATTATTCCTTTTAAAATGTCCTCATATTTATAAAGTTTTTAAGATGCAAATGAATATAAGTGTGTGTTAAGATTTTACCTTGTGTTTAAATTTATTGGAGTTCTTGTTCTCTTTCTTATTGAGGTCAATGAAATAGTGTGTAATACGGTCCTTTGACTTTGAATCCATTTCCCATGAAATCTTGAATGAGTCACATGTAATGTTGCTTATTTTGATGTTATGTGGTACTGGAAGTTCTTCCATTTCTGCTATGCCACTGTCTTGTGATTTGTTCCCTGCAAGAAAACAAGGCACAGGTAGTTTCCAACTAATGTATTTTTCCAGAAAAAGCCATCAGTTGTGTATACAGTTCTGAACTCAATTATCTAACTACTAAATCTGAGATTTCATTTTGTTCATGAAATAATTTGAGGGCTAATGATAGCTAATGTCATTTACAAAATCATTTTACCAATGAAAAAAGCAGAACTAAATTAGAAGAACTGAATGTGGAACCTCTACATTTTCAATTTACTTTTCTAATTTCTGTTTTCATAGAATGTAAACAAAACATTGATAATCCATCTGTCTAATCTATGAAAGATGAGTCTTACATTGTAGATTCCATCTGAAAAGCCCCAAGAGATCATTTTTCCTACATGACCAATTAATTCTGCTCTAAAGTAATGTCAGGTGTTTTAAACTAGATGATGCCAAAAATGTTGCTAATGAAAGAATCCAGTCAAATAAAAAAATATTCTTTAAAAAATATATGAGGTGTCAGTGATAGTCTATATTTTTCTTCCTTTTTCCTTTAGTTTTGGAAATTTATGTATAGAAACAGGATGTGATGTGATGGTTATACTACATATACAGATAATATTGAAGACCATTTTCTTACAAGTTATTATGTCAAGGATATTCTAGGAATCTTTTTACCAGTTGTGCCTTGATAAATTTAATTTTGAGTATTAAGACAATAAATAAGGCTAAAAGAGAAAAAAACAATGCCAAGTTGATTGATATCATTAAAATCTTGAAGAACTTGATCTAACATGTGGTTACTTTAAAGACAGTTTCCTGCATTTCCAGTAAGAGGAACTGACAAACTAAAAAAGAAACTTTAGCTAACAGTATAAAGTAAAATATGATGGAGGATAGGTCAAAAAGAGAAAAACTATGAATTTGCCAAGTTTGTTTCATAGTGAAAGACATACTGGATCAAATTTTACTCCACTTCTCCTTCTTATGTTCCTTTCCCCCAAGCCAACATAAAATTCAATGCCCCAGAGGAGAAAAAATAAGTGTAATTGTTATTCATATGATAAAAAGTGGTAGATCACAAATCAGCTACATAATTTGTTCTTTAATGGAATAAAATAGCATCTCTTGATGAACAAAAATTAAAAACAACAAAAATGAATGTGGAAAAAAAGTGGAAGGCAGTAACTTCCACTTGCAGATTAGATTGTATTCTCCTGCCCTCATATTCCCATCTCAATTGTGAATATACAACTGTTGACACTTCCCAGTTTTATTAAATCTTTCACCCATGTTGTCTCATATCAAGCTGTGTTGTGATCAGGGGAACCTGATGGCAACTGAAAACTAATCCCAAAATAACTTAAATTCTTGGGTCACCTCATGGCTCAGCTGGTTGAGCATCCAACTCTTGATTTCGGTTTAGGTCATGATCCCAGGATTGTGGGATCAAACCTTGTGTTGGGCTCCACACTGAGCATGGAGTCAGCTTAAGATTCTCTCTCTCCTTCTCTCTCTGTCCCTCTCCTCTGCTTGCATGTTCTCTCTCTAATAAAAAAAATAATAACTTACATTCTTTATTGTCATTTCTTGAACAATACTTTTAAAAATCCTTCTTTCTGGGGCACCTGAGTAGCTTATTTGGTTAAGCATCCAACTCTTGGGTTCGGCTCAGAATATGATCTCGCGGTTCATGGGATCAAGCCCTGCAATGGGCTCCAGAGTGACAGCACGGAGCCTGCCTGGGATTCTCTCTCTCCCTCTCTCTCTGCCCCTCCCCCACTTATGTGTATGCACTCTCTCTCAAAATAAAGAAATAAGTTTTATACACACACACACACACACACACACACACACACACACACACATACATATATCCCTCTTTCTTCTATGTACCTTCCCCTCACACCCCAGTTTCCCCAGATTCCCTCTCTATAAAACTGCCACAGAAATTACTCTCTCACCCTTTTCTTTCCTTCCCATCTGGACTAACAGAATCCCCAAATTGCTTGGGAGTTAAATGAAGCCTTTTAGAAGTCAAGGGAAGGAAAGAAACTAAGTAGAATCCTTTTAATGGACTTGGGAAAAGGAAGGCAATAAATACTCAAACATTAGTAATTTTTGTTCTATTTAGAAAAGCTCAAAGTTTTTACCTATTATTCTGATTGCAAATTATCTTTAAAATATAAGTAACACTACTGAAAAACTTTCTGGACGCTAATGGTAGAAGTTTCTGTAGAACTCATTTACATTATGATTCTGTATAATTTCATAACAAATGAGTGGAAAAGTGTTATTTAAGATCATACAGAGGAAAAGAAAGCTATTTTACATTTGATCCAATTTAATGAAAAAGCAATTTCAACATATAAACACTAAGATACAAAATTTTTCCATTTAAAATTCCACTATTGTTGCAGAATTTCAACAAGTGAAGACAGTAGTGAAAAGTTGAGGACATAGCATTCTAAATGGAGGCAGTGGAAAAAGCATTAAGAAACAATTCGTCTTCATTTTAGTTAATTCAGCACATGGTATATGAAAAAAATAGTGAGAATGCTAAAAAAGGAGACTCGAGATGTGTCAAGAAAGTTGAGAAATTATCTAAGAGAAAAAAAACTTATGATTCATTTAGATGGAGTTCAATATGTTTAATACTGAAGACATTTACTATAATTTATTGCCAGACTCTCATAATTAGTTCAAATGTGCCCTTCAAACATACCAAGAAGGCAATTTTTAAATACCCATGAGTGTCCAGCATAATTCTACATTTTTAAGAAGATGGCTGAGAAGTACACACAGGCTCTGTATTAAATGGACCTTGAAAAGATCTAGACTCACTAAAACATTTTAAGTGTACAAAAGAATAATAAGCCTACTTCACATCTACCTGTAGTAGCACATACTCCAATCTATGAATAAACTGCGTTGTTACAGCATTATGAACTTCTATATATCAATAAAATACTGTCAATATATTCTATATATTATCCAATCTATAAGAAATGGAAATCCTTGAAATTTGCTTTTTTCCTCCTTTCCTCTCAAGAATTAGAAAAGCTGTTCTAAACAAACATAATTCATTACAATTCTTATTCCTTAATTTTAGGGCCATGTTACAAAACAGAAATCATGAAACATAATCTATTTGTGTCATTTATAACATGTGTATGCATTCATCTGTGTGAAAATACAATACACACATACAATGATATATATTTTCTTTTAATAGCCTTATACAGAGATTTAAATTACTTTAGCTATTGGGGCGCCTGGGTGGCGAAGTCGGTTAAGCGTCCGACTTCAGCCAGGTCACGATCTCGCGGTTTGTGAGTTCGAGCCCCGCGTCAGGCTCTGGGCTGATGGCTCGGAACCTGGAGCCTGTTTCGGATTCTGTGTCTCCTTCTCTCTCTGCCCCTCCCCCGTTCATGCTCTGTCTCTCTCTCTCCCAAAAATAAATAAAAACGTTTAAAAAAAATTAAAAAAAATAAATTACTTTAGCTATCAAACTCCTTCATTAACCACCTTAGAATCTGAGATGTTTTCTTTGTATTTATCTTTTTGAAAGATACAGTAGAGAAAAAAGTTATTTGGTAATCAGGATTACCTTATGAAGTGTATGACTCAATTTGATAAAGTAGCTTTATCTTGAATACAGATGAAAAGTATACCTGCTTAATAACCTAGATGTACTCTTGTAACAACTGGAATAGACCATCTTTCTCTTTATTGAGGGCCTCTATATTTTTAGCATATTTCTTGTACCATTGTCCCTTTGCCTCACCAGTTTTGCTATGAAAATAACGAGTGACTTTTCTTCTTCATAATAGAGTGGTACAATAGAAGCTAATCTAAAATCTTAGTTACAGTAGTTAAAAGGGAATCAATGACTCAGCTTGAATAAAGTAAGAAAAAAAATTTTTTTAAGTAATAAAGTAGTTGGTTGCCTGGGTGGCTCAGTTGGTTGAGCTGAGGTCTCAGGTTATGATCTTGCAGTCCATGAGTTCAAGCCCTGTGTCAGGCTCTGTGCTGACAGCTCTAAGCCTGGAGCCTATTTCAGATTCTGTGTGTCTCCCTCTCTCTCTGCCCCTCTCCCTGCTTGTGCTCTGTCTCTGTCTCTGTCTCAAAAATAAACAAACGTTAATTTTTTTTTTAAGTAATAAAGTAGTTAGTTTTAATAATAAGCCCTGAGCTATCTTTCTAAGAAAGAAATTGCAGGTATTAGGTTACTTCCCTTAAAAATAGCAACCATGAGGCAATTTTCTCGTATCTTTTTTCTTTCCTAAAATTTAGTGATAAAAAAATCTTTTACTACAGTACATATCAGCATATTTATTTTACACTTAAAGTTTTATGTGTATATATTTAAATTAATATATATTTTAATAACTTTCATTACAAACTCAGAGATATAGTCTGTTATATACTTTTCCTCTTCATAAAAACAACTTTAAAATTCTGCAATACTTTTAAAGTCATGAAAGAAAAACTAAGACAGTAATAAATAGTAACCACAACAAAACATTAAACTGTTCTATGCTTTACTTAATATTTAGGAAAAAACACAAAGAAGAAAATAAAAATAACTTGCAATCTCTATACTATTAACATATTGTGCTTAATGTTTTGTAACCTGTTTTCATCTAATAGATTGTGAACATTTTCACATGACTACACATAATTCTAAACTTGGTGTATTTTATTCTACTAATCAGTCATTTTGATACTAGACATGTAGATTGCTTCCAGTGTTTTCCTGCAATAACACTTCAGTCAACTCTATCCTATATGTATTTTTGTATATATCTATGATTATTTATCTCTGGATAAATCCCAAGATACGCAAATATTGAATCACATTTGTTTTCATCAATGTATATTCCCAACTACTGTATGTGTCCTTTTTTACACCCTTATCAATTCCATTTATTGCTATTTAAAACATCCATGTGTTTCTATGGGCAAAAGTTAAACTTTATTTTATCTTAAAAAAGTAAAAAAATGGGGCGCCTGGGTGGCTCAGTTGGTTAAGCGGCTGACTTCGGCTCAGGTCATGATCTCACGGTCCGTGAGTTCGAGACCCGCGTCGGGCTCTGTGCTGACAGCTCAGAGCCTGGAGCCTGTTTCAGATTCTGTGTCTCCCTCTCTCTGACCCTCCCCCGTTCATGCTCTCTCTCTGGCTCAAAAATAAATAAACGTTAAAAAAACAAATTAAAAAAAAAAAGTAAAAAAAAAAAAAGTAAAAAAAAAGTAAAAAAAAAAAAAAAAAGAGCCTTGACCTAAATCTCACACCATATACAAAAATTAGCTCAAAATTGATTTAAAAAAATAATGTAAAACATAAAAACCATAAAACTCTTAGAAAAAAAAAAAGAAAGTCTTTGGGATCTAGCTTAAGTGAAGAGATCTTGGACTTCAGCCAAAGCACAATCCATAAAAGGAAAAATATTCAGATCGTCTCATTCTTACTTTTTGGTCTACTTGAAGTATCTTTCTACCATTGTGTTTCAGCTTATTTCCCTTTCAGTGTCTAAAACATTTTGCTTTCTATATCTTGATGCTACAGCATATGTGTGTATTACATTGTATAAAAATATAAATATACTTATTTTAAATATCAAAACTTACACATACACTTGCAGACTGTATATGGCACTATTTGCAGTCAAGAGAAATGTAAACAAACAAAGATGCAGTATTAAATCATAACTCCATAAAATTAACTGTAGTACATACTGAACTACTGTAATTTCATAGCCACCTCCTATTGCTATTGTGGTGAGCTCAAGTGTTGCAAGTATATGCTTAAAACACGGTATGATGCTAATCATCTCCACATGAGCAGTCTGTCCCTCCACTAAACTGCATATTGCAATAAAAAGTGATCTCTTGCAGTTCTCATGTAGTTTTTGTGTTTACTGCAGTACTGTAAACCTTGAATAACACTATGAGACCCATATGAAGTGCCATTAGTGATGTTGGCAGTGCTCCCAAGAAGCAGACACATTTTATGACATACAAGAAAAAGTTGAATTGCTTGATATTGTACTGAAGATTGTGATCTTCAGCTGTGGTTGCCCACCATTCTAAGATAAATGAATCCCATGTAAGAAAGAACCACTGTAAAAAAAAAAAAGAAAAAGAAAAAGAAAAAAAGAAAAACAAAATGAAAATCGTGAGGGTTTCACTGCAGCTGTGCTAGCAGGCATGAAAACCTTATACTTTTTGTGAAATATATTTTTATCTCATTGAAAATGAAGCTTTTATGTGGGTGCAGGATGGCTATAAGAAAGGCATATCTATAGAATCTAATATGGTTCCATAAAAAGCTATATGGCAACTTAAAGCAAAAGGAAGGTGACAGATCTAAAGCTAGAGGACTTAATGCCAGCCAAGGATGGTTTGATAATTTTAGAAAGAGGTTTAGCTTAAAAAATGTCAAGGTTAACAGGAGAGGCAGCTTCTGCTAACCATGTGGCAGTAGATGAGTTCCCAGATACCATTACAAAAATCATTGAGGTGAAAAGATATATGCCTGAACAAGTATTTAATGCAGATGAAAGTGCCCTATTCTGCAGGGGTGGGGGGAGAAATGCCACATAGGACATTATTAGCAAGTGAGAGAAGTGAGCAGGAGGAAACTGGTTAACAAATGCAGTTGGGTTTACGATCAGGACTGCCTGATCTATAAAGCTGCTAACTGCCAAGCCTTGAAAGGAAAAGATAAATACCAGCTGTCAGTCTTTTGGTTGCACAAGATGGCCTAAACAATGAGAGCCCTTTCTTTGGATTGGTTCTATTGATGCCTTGTCCCTAAATTCAGGAAGTACCATGCCAGTAAGGGACTACTTTTCAAAGTCTTTTGATATTGGACAATGCTGCTGGCCACCCTGAACCCTATGAATTCAATACCAAAGGCATCAAAGTAGTCTACTCACATCCAAACACAATGCCTCTAATTTAGCCTCTAGATAAGGGTGTCCTGAGGACATTTAAAAGGCTAATTACACACAGTACTGTATGGAAAAGATTATCAACACTATGGAAGAGAGCACTGATAGAAAGAAAATCATGCAAGTCTGGAAGGATTACACAATTGAAATTACTATCATTGTTAGTAGAAAAAGCTGTGAAAGCCATCAAACCCCAAACAATAAATATCTGCTGCAGAAAACTGTGTTTCACCAATCATGAAACCATGAAAGAGATTTTGGATATGGCAAAAAAGTTGGGGGGTGAAGACACAGATCTTGGAGAAATTCAAGAGCTAATAAACACCATACCAGAGGAAATTACAGAAGACAACTTGATAGAGATGAGAACTTACGGGCCAGTGCCAGCAATGAGAAAAAGATATAGAAAAATCAGTACCAGAAAACAAACTGAAATCAGACAATCTGACAGAAGGGCTCTGAGTATTCAGGACTTCTTTTCCTTCTTTTATGACAATGGACCTTTCTATGATATGGGCACTGAAACTAAAGCAATTGGTGAAAGAAGGATTGGCAACATATAGAAACATTTTTAGAAACATGGAAAAGCAAAAAGTCAGATAGAAATTACAATGTATCTCCATGAAATTACACCAGATGTGCCTCCCTCTCCTGCTTCCCTTTCTACCTCCTAAACCTCTGCCACTCCTAAGACAGCAAGACCAATCCCTTCTCTTCCTCCTCTTCCTCAGCCTACTCAGCATGAAGACAAAAACGAAGACCTTTATGGTAATTCCCTTCTACTTAATGAATAGTGAATAATCATCCCACTGGACAGTTGATAAATTCATCTATTGTGTTTGTTTATAAGCGTTCTTATGCTAAAATCTAATAACTTTATTGCAAGAATTGTATGAGATGTTCTGTATCATCTTCATCACTGCCTAAGTATTCATCATGTAGAAGATTGTGTGCAAGACTTGTCTGGAAGTGGATAGCCTATCCTTACATGGGCATAAGGTGAGTGATATTTAATATGAAATTAGTAATGTGTTGTCTTTCTTACTGTTTTATATCTTTGCTTTTAAAGAATTACATTACCATACAACATGCCCCTGTCTCTTATGATAGGAGAAAATGAGCATTAGCCTATAGTCATAGATAAGGTTTTTTTTTAATGTAACAGTGTTCCCAATATTGTATTATGAATATAACTATAATACTGTATGCCATAAAAATTTTATAACAATTCATTCATCATTGTATAGGCTAAGCTGCCATGAGGCAATTGTATTGATCATATTAGGCAAACATAAAAGTAATCATATTACTGCTTGTTCATTACCAATGCATGAATTGTTATACCTGTAAATAAATATGAATTTCTTTTTCACATTGTCCTTTCAGGTTTGATGTCTAGTGTTAGTAATACGTATAACATCTACAGTGTTTTGTATCATATAAGACAATATTGATGTAGGTACCAACAGACAATTCGTCTTATAAACAGACAACATAAACATACAGTACAATAATTTAAATGTATTTTCCCTAACTTATGAATTTCTTAACATTTTCTGCTAGCATACTTTATTGTAAGAATACATTACTTAATACATATAAAATAGAAAATATGTGTTAATCAACTGTTTATGTTATTGGTAACGCTTCCGGTAAATAGTAGGTTATTTATTTGTTAATTTTTGGGGGACTCAGAAGTTACAATGTGGATTTTTGATTGCACAGGAGGTCTATGCCCCTAACCCCTGCATTGGTCAAGAGTCAACTGTATATAATAGGTATATCTTCAGTGGTGATTATATCCTTTTTCAATTAAAAATGACTACCTTGAGAGAGTGTTGAAGATGGCGGCATAGGAGGACGCTGGGCTGTCCGCGTCCTGCTGATCACTTAGATTCCACCTACACCTGGCTAAATAACCCAGAAAACTGCCAGAAGACTAGCAGAACAGAGTCTTCAGAGCCAAGCGCAGACGAGAGGCCCACGGAAGAGGGTAGGAAGGGCAGCAAGGCGGTGCGCCCTACACAGACTGGTGGGAGGGAGCCCGGTGCGGAGGGGCGGCCTGCCGGCCAAGAAGAGACCCTGAGTGTGCCTTGCAAAAGCTGAGGGGCCAGACGGACTGTGTTCGGACAGCCAGCAAGCGGGACTTAACATCTGGAAGGTTGTACATTAACAGCTCTGCTCAGAGAGCGGGAAAGCTGGAGGACAACGGGAGGGAGAGTTGCTGAGCCCCGGGATGACAGAGCTGAGTTTGGCGGGGAACAAAGGCGCTCGCCAGCACCATCTCCCTCGCCCATTCCCCAGCCAAAATCCCAAAGGGAACCAGTTCCTGCCAGGGAACTTCTTGCACCACGCAAACACCCAACACTGTTCTTCTGCAGAGCCACACCTCCGGTGGCGGGTATGACTCCCTCCCACTGCCTCAGGGCCCCTCCGGAAGTGGATCACCTGAGGAGAAGCTAGCTGAGCCGGCCCCTCAGGCCCCCGTGCACCTTGCCTATCCACCCCAGCTATACACCAGATCCCCAGCACCACAAGCCTGGCAGTGTGCAAGTACCCCAGACGGGCCAGGCCACCCCACAATGAATCCCGCCCCTAAGAGAGGGAAAGAGAAGGCACACACCAGTCTGACTGTGGCCCCAGGGAGGGCTGGGATCAGACATCAGGTCTGACTGTGGTCCCACCCACCAATGGGAGTTATTCAAGACAGAACAGGGAAAGTGCCCTGCAGTTCCACACCACTCCAGGGACTATCCAAAATGACCAAAGGGAAGAATACCCCTCAAAAGAATCTCCAGGAAATAACAGCTAACGAACTGATCAAAAAGGATTTAAACAATATAAACAGAAAGTGAATTTAGAATAATAGTCATAAAATTAATCGCTGGGCTTCAAAACAGTATAGAGGACAGCAGAGAATCTCTTGCTACAGAGATCAAGGGACTAAGGAATAGTCAGGAGGAGCTAAAAAATGCTATAAACGAGTTGCAAAATAAAATGGAAACGACCATGGCTCGGATTGAAGAGGCAGAGGAGAGAATAGGTGAACTAGAAGATAAAATTATGGAACAAGAGGAAGCTGAGAAAAAGAGATAAAAAAATCCAGGAGTATGAGGGGAAAATTAGAGGACTAAGTGATGCACTAAAGAGAAATAATATACGCATAATTGGTATCCCAGAGGAGGAAGAGAGAGGGAAAGGTGCTGAAGGGGTACTTGAAGAAATAATAGCTGAGAACTTCCCTGATCTGGGGAAGGAAAAAGGCATTGAAATCCAAGAGGCACAGAGAACTCCCTTCAGACGTAACTTGAATCAATCTTCTACACGACATATCATAGTGAAACTGGCAAAATACAAGGATAAAGAGAAAATTCTGAAAGCAGCAAGGGATAAACGTGCTCTAACATATAAAGGGAGACTTATAAGACTCGTGACTGATCTCTCTTCTGAAACTTGGTAGGCCAGAAAGGAATGGCAGGAGATCTTCAATGTGATGAACAGGAAAAATATGCAGCCGAGAATCCTTTATCCAGCAAGTCTGTCATTTAGACTAGAAGGAGAGATAAAGGTCTTCCCAAACAAACAAAAACTGAAGGAATTTGTCACCACTAAACCAGCCCTACAAGAGATCCTAAGGGGAATCCTGTGAGACAAAGCACCAGAGACATCGCTACAAACATAAAACATACAGACATCACAATGACTCTAAACCCATATCTTTCTATAATAACACTGAATGTAAATGGACTAAATGCACCACCAAAAGACATAGGGTATCAGAATGGATAAAAAAAACAAGACCCATCTATTTGCTGTCTACAAGACACTCATTTTAGACCTGAGGACACCTTCAGATTGAGAGTGAGGGGATGGAGAACTATTTATCATGTCACTGG
Organism: Felis catus; assembly: GCF_018350175.1. Lineage (NCBI taxonomy): Eukaryota > Metazoa > Chordata > Mammalia > Carnivora > Felidae > Felis > Felis catus. Next base: position 21,019,853 of record NC_058378.1, on the reverse strand, counting down.
AAGTCAAAAGAAAGCTGGAGTAGCCATACTTATATCAGACAAACTAGACTTTCAATCAAAGGCTGTAACAAGAGATGAAGAAGGGCATTATATAATAATTACAGGGTCTATCCATCAGGAAGAGCTAACAACTATAAATGTCTATGCGCCGATTATGGGAGCCCCCAAATATATAAAGCAATTACTCACAAACATAAGCAAGCTTATTGATAAGAATGTGGTAATTGCAGGGGACTTTAACACTCCACTTACAGAAATGGATAGATCATCTAGACACACGGTCAATAAAGAAACAAGGGCCCTGAATGAGACATTGGATCACATGGACTTGACAGATATATTTAGAACTCTGCATCCCAAAGCAACACAAGATACTTTCTTCAGGAGTGCACATGGAACATTCTCCAAGATAGATCACATACTGGGTCACAAAAGAGCCCTTCATAAGTATACAAGAATTGAAATCATACCATGCACACTTTCAGACCTCAATGCTATGAAGCTTGAAATCAACCACAGGAAAAAGTCTGGAAAGCCTCCAAAAGCATGGAGGTTAAAGAACTCCCTACTAAAGAATGAGTGGGTCAACCAGGCAATTAGAGAAGAAATAAACAAATTTATGGAAACAAACGAAAATGAAAATACAACAATCCAAATGCTTTGGGATATAGCAAAGGCAGTCCTGAGAGGAAAATACATTGCAATCCAGGCCTATCTCAAGAAACAAGAAAAATCCCCAATACAAAATCTAACAGCACACCTAAAGGAAATAAGCAAAGACAGCTTAAACCCAGCAGAAGAAAAGAAATAATAAAGATCAGAGCAGAAATAAACAATATAGAATCTAAAACAAACTGTAGAGCAGATTAACGAAACCCAGAGTTGATTTTTTGAAAAAATAAACAAAATTGATAAACCTCTAGCCAGGCTTCTCAAAAAGAAAAGGGAGATGACCCAAATAGATAAAATCATGAATGAAAATGGAATTATTACAACCAATCCCTCAGAGATACAAGCAATTAACAGGGAATACTATGAAAAATTGTATGCCAACAAACTGGACAACCTGGAAGAAATGGACAAATTCCTAAGCACCCACACACTTCCAAACCTCAAACAGGAAGAAACAGAAAGCTTCAACAGACCCATAACCAGCGAAGAAATTGAATCGGTTATCAAAAATCTCCCAACAAATAAGAGTCCAGGACCAGATGGCTTCCCAGGGGAGTTCTACCAGACGTTTAAAGCAGAGATAATACCTATCCTTCTCAAGCTATTCCAAGAAATAGAAAGGGAAGGAAAACTTCCAGACTCATTCTATGAAGCCAGTATTACTTTGATTCCTAAACCAGACAGAGACCCAGTAAAAAAAGAGAACTACAGGCCAATATCCCTGATGAATATGGATGCAAAAATTCTCAATAAGATACTAGCAAATCGAATTCAACGGCATATAAAAAGAATTATTCACCATGATCAAGTGGGATTCATTCCTGGGATGCAGGGCTGGTTCAACATTCGCAAATCAATCAATGTGATACATCACATTAACAAAAAAAAAGAGAAGAACCATATGATCCTGTCAATCGATGCAGAAAAGGCCTTTGACAAAATCCAGCACCCTTTCTTAATAAAAACCCTTGAGAAAGTCGGGATAGAAGGAACATACTTAAAGATCATAAAAGCCATTTATGAAAAGCCCACAGCTAACATCATCCTCAACGGGGAAAAACTGAGAGCTTTTTCCCTGAGATCAGGAACACGACAGGGATGCCCACTCTCACCGCTGCTGTTTAACATAGTGCTGGAAGTTCTAGCATCAGCAATCAGACAACAAAAGGAAATCCAAGGCATCAAAATTGGGAAAGATGAAGTCAAGCTTTCGCTTTTTGCAGATGACATGATATTATACATGGAAAATCCGATAGACTCCACCAAAAGTCTGCTAGAACTGATACATGAATTCAGCAAAGTTGCAGGATACAAAATCAATGTACAGAAATCAGTTGCATTCTTATACACTAACAATGAAGCAACAGGAAGACAAATAAAGAAACTGATCCCATTCACAATTGCACCAAGAAGCATAAAATACCTAGGAATAAATCTAACCAAAGATGTAAAGGATCTGTATGCTGAAAACTATAGAAAGCTTATGAAGGAAATTGAAGAAGATTTAAAGAAATGGAAAGACATTCCCTGCTCATGGATTGGAAAAATAAATATGGTCAAAATGTCAATACTACCCAAAGCTATCTACACATTCAATGCAATCCCAATCAAAATTGCACCAGCATTCTTCTCAAAACTAGAACAAGCAATCCTACAATTCATATGGAACCACAAAAGGCCCCGAATAGCCAAAGGAATTTTGAAGAAGAAGACCAAAGCAGGAGGCATCACAATCCCAGACTTTAGCCTCTACTACAAAGCTGTCATCATCAAGACAGCATGGTATTGGCACCAAAACAGACACATAGACCAATGGAATAGAATAGAAACCCCAGAACTAGACCCACAAACGTATGGCCAACTCATCTTTGACAAAGCAGGGAAGAACATCCAATGGAAAAAAGACAGCCTCTTTAACAAATGGTGCTGGGAGAATTGGACAGCAACATGCAGAAGGTTGAAACTAGACCACTTTCTCACACCATTCGCAAAAGTAAACTCAAAATGGATAAAGGACCTGACTGTGAGACAGGAAACCATCAAAACACTAGAGGAGAAAGCAGGAAAAGCCCTCTCTGACCTCAGTCGTAGCAATTTCTTACTTGACACATCCCGAAAGGCAAGGAATTAAAAGCAAAAATGAACTACTGAGACCTTGTGAAGATAAAAAGCTTCTGCACAGGAAAGGAAACAACCAACAAAACTAAAAGGCAACCAACGGAGTGGAAAAAGATATTCGCAAATGACATATTGGACAAAGGGCTAGTATCCAAAATCTATAAAGAGCTCACCAAACTCCACACCCGAAAAACAAATAACCCAGTGAAGAAATGGGCAGAAAACATGAATAGACACTTCTCTAAAGAAGACATCCGGATGGCCAACAGGCACATGAAAAGATGCTCAACGTCGCTCCTCATCAGAGAATTACAAATCAAAACCACACTCATGTATCACCTCATGCCGGTCAGAGTGGCCAAAATGAACAAATCAGGAGACTATAGATGCTGGAGAGGATGTGGAGAAACAGAACCCTCTTGCACTGTTGGTGGGAATGCAAATTGGTGCAGCTGCTCTGGAAAACAGTGTGGAGGTTCCTCAAAAAATTAAAAATAGATCTACCCTATGACCCAGCAATGGCACTGCTAGGAATTTACCCAAGGGATACAGGAGTACTGATGCATAGGAGCACTTGTACCCCAATGTTTATAGCAGCACTCTCAACAATAGCCAAATGATGGAAGGAGCCTAAATGTCCATCAACTGATGAATGGATAAAGAAACTGTGGTTTATACACACAATGGAGTACTACGTGGCAATGAGAAAGAATGAAATATGGCCCTTTGTAGCAACGTGGATGGAACTGGAGTTGTGATGCTAAGTGAAATAAGCCATACAGAGAAAGACAGATACCATATGTTTTCACTCTTATGTGGATCCTGAGACACTTAACAGAAACCATGGGGGAGGGGAAGGAAAAAAAAGAAAAAAAAGAAGTTAGAGTGGGAGCGAGAGCCAAAGCATAAGAGACTCTTAGAAACTGAGAACAAACTGAGGGTTGATGGGGGGTGGGAGGGAGGGGAGGGTGGGTGACGGGTATTGAGGAGGGCACCTTTTGGGATGAGCCCTGGGTGTTGTATGGAAACCAATTTGACAATAAATTTCATATATTGAAAAAAAATAAAAATAAAAAAAATAAAAATGACTACCTAATAAATGTAATATATACTTTGAAATAATTTGTAACCTGCTTTATTTCAATTTCCCTGTATGTGGAATATCTTTTTTTTCCTGAACTTTAAAATTATTTGTATATTTATGTATACAATTTATATATTTTAAATATATTTGTAGTATAAATTTATATATTTTATATATATTATATATTATGTATATATTCATATATTGATTTTATTTTTTTAAGGTTTATTTTTGAGAGGAAGAATGCAAGTGGGGGACAGGAAGAGAGAGAGAGGAGACACAGAATCTGAGGCAGGCTCCATGCTCTGAGCTGTCAGCACAGAGCCTGACGCAGGGCTCAAAGTCTGGACTGCGAGATCATAACCTGAGCCCAAGTCAGACGCTTAACCAGCTGAGCCACCCAGCTGCCCCATTAATTTATTTTTAAAGTAGGCTCTATGCCCCCCTCAAAAAAAATTAAGTAGGCTCTATGCCCAACATGGGGTTTGAACTCACTACCCCAATATCAAGAGTCACATGTTCTGACTGAGCCAGCCAGGCGCCCCTTATTTTTTGCTTTAAATCATTTTCAATAATTTTGTTTTAGGTATTCTTCAGTATTTTCACTCAATTTGAGAAATTATGCCTTTTATTAGAAATATTTAACTTACACTTATGTTTCTTCTTGCCTATGAGATCTTATTTTATGTTTTATATATTTTATTCTTCCTTGATTCTATCTTTCACTATATGGACTCTATTTTCCTTGGAATCTCTTTTCTCTAGTAATTTGGAAGTTCTAAAGCCCATTTTTTATTCTACTAGAAGTTATGTTTCTTCACTATCAAGGGTGAAACAAGTATCTGTTAAAACCTTCCATATGTTAAATGAAGAAACAGAGGTATTTTTACTTTTGAATTTTTGATGGTGTACTCTAGATTTCAGAGCCAACATGTTTAAAATTTTTGCAGGAATGAAATATTTCCTTCAAAATAATGATATGTGCATTCTATGTCATAATCTATTTACAATAATTCTTTGGGTTTTAGTATTTCAAATGGTTTTTCTATTCAGTGTCAATCCTTTAAACATGACCTCTCTAATCTTGAGTTATTTAGCTTGACTTTTTTTAGTTGGTTGAAACAGATTTTCTGTGATCCATTTCCAAATCAGGAAAGGATTTTATGAATATTTGTTTTTCTGAAAATGTTTTTGCTATTGTCTTTTCATATGAATAACTGAATTAAATATAGAATTTTTGCCTAAAAATTTTGCAGCTGTTGCTCTACTATCCTGTTCTCTGGAATTAAAAGTTGCTGAGAAGTTTGGGGTTGGTCTGATTTTTCTTCACTTTATCTAACTTGTTTTATTCCTGTGTTTTATGGGATTATTAAAATTATAATTCAATGTGGAGTTGGATCCAGACCAAAATCCTATCTTTCAGATCCAATAATAGGCAATTACAAGGCTTTGCTTGGCAGACCTCATGGGGGATGCTGCTCTCCATATATTACACTTGGTGCATATAGTCAGTGCATTACTTTTTGGGAAGGAGCTACAGTCAAGGACTCAGGTTTCCTCCCCCCCTCCCCCAACAGCTATGATCATATATACATCTGCATTCCTAGTTCAGGTGCCTCCTCCTTTATTAAATACTTCCCCAAGACCTCCTTAATGGGGGGCAATGGTTGAGGCACTTTTCTCCACTCTAACTTGGTTCTTTTCCAGTCCTAGCCCTTTGCCCTGTCCTCACCCCCCTTTATGCAATAGCAGGGATCTTTCACTTGGAGCTCCTCAGCAGTGTGACATTTCCACCATCACCCCACTCACCCCCAATCTGCGTTGCATCTACCTGACTCTTGCCTGGTGCTATTCAGTAGGGAATAATAGAACACTGCGGATTCACCTTCTTTTTGCTTCTCGCTTGTACCGTCTCAGTAAATAAAGGCTTGGTTATTACTTTCGGTTTGGTGCTTTGTCCTAATTAATCACCTAGGCATCTGACTGCATGACAATTCTTCTGTTCCATTTCTTCTGAATCTTCCTGGGAAATTGTTAGTACTGGAATATCAGATCTGTTTTTGACCTCCATATATATTATCTTCTATTTTCATCTGTCGTTCCCTATACATTCTGAACAAAAGATTCAAAGTGTTTCCTCCATATCTTTTTTTTTCCAGTATGGCTTCCATTCTTTGAATTTGAAAACTGATACAGCATTTAAAATTTTCTTATATTTTTTCCTATTCAGAATTAGGTCTCTTTATATATTAGTTTATTATCTTATCTAATCTTCATTTTTGTTTCATTAAATCCAATCTTGAATTTTATTGAAAACATAACTCAAAATCTATAAAATTTACATGCTTTTACCACAGAAAATCTGTCTCAGAAATGTTATTCTGCCTCTTATTGCTAAATTTTTCTCTATTTGTAGAATCTTTGTATAGATAGGTCTCATTTTAGTTTTTCTGTGTATTCATCCTTGAACAAAAAGACATCTGTAGGTCTGGTAAAGGATAGATCTTAATTCCTATAAGAGGGTGCTATCAGAATATTCCTCTTGGATCTTAATCTGAAGGGGCAGTTATATAAGTTAATTTTATGATTAAGGGATTCTGAAGTCTGTGAAGAGAAAACAAAAATATAACAACAACAAAATAGAGACATGGATGATTCCAGCACAGAAACTTCATCTCAGTTTATATTCCTGGTTTGGTTAATCTACTGATCTGGGGCAAGCTTGCCACCTCCAGCATTCTGTCTGGTCTGACTTCCTCCTCCAGTTACAACATATAGCCAAGTTTGGACATTTTTCTTAAACAGCTGATCCTCACATTAGAAAAGTCTTGCTACTTTAGATGGTACTAGTGGGCAACTTTATTTTCTGTGGCCCCAAGTGCATGGACTATTTCATTACATTATGTTCTCTCGTCCCAGTTTAATTTCCTACTGGGTGTCTATTAAGTGTGGGAAAATATATCAGTGGTTAAGAGTAACTAAATTAACAATCTGGGTATTTTCAAAGCTGTTTTATATAAAGCCTAACAGATGCTCACAGCCCTTAATATCCTAAAACTTAACTGAATAGGTCAATGGTAATTCATATTGAAATTGTATATTTTCACATGGTATTGTTTCTCTGACTCTAATTCATTAATTCCCAAAGTCTGGAATTAAATTGAATGAATTTCTAATAAAAATGAATGTTAATCTATACTTGTACTGATTTTGAACCCTCAGGGCCTACCCAGGGGATATTTGGCAATGTCTGGAGATATTTTATTTTTGATCAAAACAATTTGAGAAGGGTTCTACCAACATCTAGTGAGTCTACATTATGAAGTTTTATTTGTGGATAAAATATCTAATCAGTTCAATCTGTTAAGCTTGTAGTTAAGCACTACATTGTTTAATGTCAGTGCATCTATACTTTGGAAAATACACTAAATACTTGAACTGATGTTTTTAATATTACTGAACTCAGTTACTACTTATTATTTTTTCTATACATTATTTAGTGGTATCCCATCCACCTGAATATGTATTTTACAGACTTACGATCATTACAATTTTGGATGCCCAACTTTCAAAATTAAAGGTAGGAAGAAAGGGAGGATAAATATTCCTTAGGTACTGAAATAGACAGGAAGTACTATGTGGGACTGGAGCATGTTGAAAGGTAAGAATTACAGTACCCTAAACAAGTAGAAATAGGCCTGCATATTGAGGCAGCATTCAAAAGAGGACAAAGAGGAAGAGCCAAGAGTAAATTGGAGGACTGATCCAGAAGGGAAATATGAAACAGAATAAAGTTAACAAGAAAAGTAATGTTGGAAACCATGAGGAGATCTCAGAGGTAAGTCAAAGTCAATCCAAATTTTAAAGTTTCATTATCAAAAAGGTAAACTGTGTTTGTATATCTCTGAATATTCATCACAAATGACAATCCTCTATTATGTTAATACTCAAATTGATTTCCTGTCTTGATAGTTATATCATAGCTACACACAATCTGTTAATTACAAATTGGATAACATTGTATATACTAGTAAGATGGACAAGTGTTTGAATTCTATCTATGCCACAAGGAATTGTTTGATCTTGAGTAAATCTTATAACCTAAACATCCATTTCCTCATACGGTCAGTGACTATTTAATAAAGTAATAAGGACATATAAAACATTTAATATAATTATCTATCATGTTGTAGACAATAAATGTTAGCTATTTAACATTATATTCATAGAAAAAATAATACTAATTCAGTCTACCCTTGGTCTAATTAATGTATGACTTTTCTAATTCAATCCTGAATGCCTGGGTCTCCAAATATCTTGGAATAATTTTTTTTTCTTTTAAAATCCTTCAAGTATGCTAACAATCATTAGTGTCCAGATATGTGCAAGAATTTTTATTTTTAAGTTTTTATTTTAATTCCAGTTGGTAAACAGTGTTATACCAGTTACAGGTATAAAATGCACTCATTCAAAATTTCATATATCACCCAGTACTGATCACAAGTGCGCCTCTTAATCTCCATCACCTATTTCAACCATCTCCCCTTGTACCTCCCATCTGGTAAATATCAGTTTGTTCTCAGAGTCTGTTTCTTGGTTTGCTGCTCTTTTTTTCCCTTTACTCATTTTGTTTCTTAAATTCCACATATGAGTGAAGTCATTTGGTATTTGTCTTTCTCTCACTGACTTACTCCACTTATAATTATACTCTCTAACTTCATCCATGTCTTTGCAAATGGCAAGATTTCACTTTTTTTATGGCTTAATAATATTCCTGTGTGTGTGTGTGTGTGTGTATCACATCTTCCTTATCCATTTATCAATCAATGGACACTGGGGCTGCCTCCAAGTCTTGGCTATTGCAAATAAGGATGCTATACACATAGGGGTGCATATATATTTTGAATTAGTGTTTCTGCATTCTTCTAGTAAGTACCTAGTAGTGCAATTGCTGAATCATAGAGATATATTTTTAACTTTTTGAGGAAACTCCCTACTGTTTTCTACAGTGGCTGCACTAGTTTGCATTGCCACCAACAGTGCAAAAGTGCCCCTTTTTCTCTGCGTCCTTGCCAACACTTATTTCCTGTGTTGTTTATTTTAGTAATTCTGACAGATGTGAGGTGATATCCCATTGTAGTTTTGATTTGCATTTGCCTGATGATGAGTGATGTTGAGCATGTTTTCATGTGTCTGTTGGCCAAATTGATGGAGGTCTTCTTTGGAGAAATGTCTGTTCATGTCTTCTACCCATTTTTAATTGGATTATTTATTTTTTACATATTGAGTTGTGTAAGTTCTTTATATATTTTGGATACTAACCCTTCATCAGATAATGTCATTTGCAAATATCTTCTCCCATTCTGAAGGTTGCTGTTTAGTTTTTCTGATTGTTTCCTTCACTGTGCAGAAACTTTTAATTTTGATATAGTCCCAATACTTTATTTTGCTTTTGTTTCCCTGGCCTTAGAAAACATATCTAGAAAGATATGGCTAATGTCAAAGAGGTTACTGCCTGTGTTCTCTTCTAGGATTCTTACGGTTTTAGGAAATCTTACTTTAATACACTTTGAATTTATTTTTATGTATGGTTTAATAAAGTCCAGGATGTTGCTGTCCATATTTCCCAAAACCATTTCTTGAAGAGATTGTCCTTTTCCCATTGAATATTCTTTCCTGCTTTGCTGAAGAATAATTGATCATATAGTTGTGGGTTTATTTCTGGGTTTTCTATTCTGTTCTATAGATCCATGTGTCTATTTTTGTATATCATACTGTTTTGATTACTACAGCTTGGTAATATAACTTGAAGTCTGGAATCGTGATGCCTCCAGCTTTCCTTTTCTTTTTCAACATTGTTTTGGCTATCTGAGGTCTTATAGTTCCATACAAATCTTAAGATTGTTTGTTCTAGTTCTGTTAAAAATGTTGGTATTTTTATAGGGATTGCATTAAATATGTAGATTGTTTTGTGTACAGACATTTTAACAATATTTGTTTTTCCAATCCATGAGTATACAATGTCCAATTCTTTGTGTCACCTTGATTTTCTTTCATCAGTGCTTCCCAGTTTTCAGAGTACAGGTCTTTCATTTATTTGGTTAGGTTCATTCCTAGGTATCTAATTATTTTTAGTGCAATTATAAATGGGATTGTTTTCTTAATTTCTCTTTCTGCTACTTCATTATTGGTACATAGAAATGCAACAAATTTCTGTACACTAATTTTGTACTGTGACTTTACTAAATTCTTTTATCAGACCTAACAGGTTTTTGGTGGAGTCTTTCAGGTTTTCTAGATATAGTATCATGTCATCTCCAAATAGTGAAAGTTTGACTTCTTCCTTTCTGATTTGGATGCCTTTTCTTTTTGTTGTCTCATTGCTGTGGCTAGGACTTCCAACTATGTTGAATAAAAGTGGTGAGAGTGGACATCCTTGTCACGTTCCTGACCTTAGGGAGAAGCTCTCAGATTTTCCCCATTAAGAATAATGTTAACTGTGGGTTTTTCATATATGGCCTTTAGTATATTGAGGTATGTTCCCTCTGAACCTAAACTTTCTTGGGGGCTTTTATCATGAATGGATGTTGTATTTTGTCAAATGCTTTTTCTCCATCTATTGAAATGATCTATTTCTCTGATTGATGTGATGTGATATCACCTTGATTGATTTGTGAATATTGACCCATCCTTGCAATCCAGGAATAAATTCTACTTGATTGTGGTGAATGATATTTGTAATGTATTATTGGATTTGGTTTGCTAGTATTTTCTGAGGATTTTTGCATCTATGTATGTCAATGATATTAGCCTATAGTATTCTTTTTTAGTGGTGTCTTTACCTGGTTTTGGTATCAGGGTAATGCTGGCCTCATAGAATGAATTGGGAAGTTTTCCTTCCCTTTATGTTTTTTGGAATAGAGAATAGGCATTAATTCTTCTTTTAATGTTTAGTAGAATTTGCCTATGAAGCTATCTGGTCCTGGACTTTTCTTGGTTTGGAGTTTTTTTGATTACAGATTCCATTTGTTTGCTGGTTATTGTTCTGTTAAAATTTTCTATTTCTTCTGTTTTAGTTTTGTTAGTTGATATGTTTCCGGGTATTTATCCATGTTTTCTAGGTTGTCTAATTTGTTATCCCATAGTTTTTCATAATATTCTATTATAATTATTTGCCTTTCTGTGGCATTGGTTGTTATTTCTCCTCTCTCATTTGTGATTTTATTTCTTTTTTTAAAAATTTTTTTAACGTTTATTTATTTTTGAGCCAGAGAGAGACAGAGCATGAATGGGGGAGGCTCAGAGAGAGGGAGACACAGAATCTGAAACAGGCTCCAGGCTCTGAGCTGTCAGCACAGAGCCCAACGCGGGGCTCAAACTCACGGACCGCGAGATCATGACCCGAGCCGAAGTCGGCCGCTTAACCGACTGAGCCACCCAGGCGCCCCGATTCTTTCTCTTTTTTTTATTGATAGGTCTGCCTAGAGGTTTATTAATTTTATTGATTTTTTAAAGAACTAGTTCTTGGTTTCACTGATCTGTTTCATTGTTGTTTTGCTTTGTTTTTCCCTTTTTTTAAGTTTCTATATCATTTATTTCTGCTCTAATATTTATTATTTCCTTCCATCTGCTGGCATTAGATTTTGTTTTCTTTTTCTAACTCCATTAGGTGTAAGGTTAGGTTGTTTATTTAAGATTCTCCTTGCTTCTTGAGATAAGCCTGTAATGCTATAAACTTTCTTCTTAGAACCACTCTTTCTGTATCCCAAAGGTTTTGGACCATTGTGTTTTCATTTTCATTTGTTTCCACATACTTTTTAATTTCTTCTTTAATTTCCACATTGACCCATTCATTGTTCAGTAGAATGTTATTTAACCTCCATATAATTGTGGTTTTTCCAAATTTTTCTTGAGGTTGACTTCTAGTTTCATAGTGTTGTGGTCAAAAAAGATGGATGGTATGACTTTGATCTTCAATTTGTTGAGGCTTGTTTTGTGGCCTAAGATGTGATCTATTCTAAAGACTGTTCCATGTGCACTTGAAAAGAAGGTGTATTCTGCTGTTTTAGGATGGAGTGTTCTGAATATATATGTTAAATCCATCTGATCCAAGTGTCATTCAAACCTATTATTACCTTGTTTATATTCTGTTCAGATAATCTCTCCATTGATGTAAGTGGAGTAGTAAAGTTCCCTACTATGATTATATTATTGATTAGTTCCTTTAAGTTTGTTATTAACTGTTTCATGTATTTAAGTGTCCCAATGTTGACTGCATAAATATTATAACTGCTATATCTTCTTGTTGGATTGTCTCTTTTATGATTATGTAGTATCCTTCTTTGTCTCATTATAATCTTTACTATCTACTTTGTTCAATGTAAACATTCCTGCTCTGGTTTTCTTTTGACATCCATCTGCATGATAGATGTTTCTGCATCTCCACGCTTTCAATCTGCTGGTGTCATTAGGTCTGAAATGAGTCTTTTGTAGGCAGCATATAGAAGTATCTCTTTTTTATCCATTCTGTTAGCCTTTGTCTTTTGATTGGAGCATTTCATCCATTTACATTCAAAGTAAATACTGATAGATAAGTATTATCACTTTGTTTTGTAGTTGTTTCTGAAGATTTTCTCTGATCCTTGCTTGTATTTCTCTCTTTCATGTTTTGTTCATTTTCTTTATTTATATCTTTGGATGTCTTTCTCTTCCTACTTCGTATATTTATTAGTGGGTTTTGATATATGGTTACCATTAGGTTTACATACAACCTCTTCTGCATATAGCAGTGTTTATTAAGTTGATGGTGGTTTAAGTTTGAACCCATTCTTTTCTCCTCTTCTTCCCATGTTTTAGGGATATGTTATTTATTTTATATCGTTTAATTTTGTGAGTCCCTTGACTGATATTTTACCAGAATATTCATTGTTACTTCTTTTTTGTTTCCTACTTTTAAACTCTCACTTTTGGTCTCTTCTCTCCACTCAGAGTCCACTTTAATATTTCTTGCAGGGCTGATTTAGTGCTCATGAACTCCTTTAGTGTTTGTTTGCCTGGGAAACTCCTTATCACTCCTTCTGTTCTGAATGACAATCTGGCTGGATAGAGTATTTTTGGATACAGATTTTTCCCATTCAGCACTTTGAATATATCATGCCAGTCCCTTACAGTTTGGAAAGTTTCTGTTGAAAACTCTCCTGCTAGCCTTATGTGTTTTCCCTTTTAAGTTATGGTCTTCTTTGGTCTTGCTGCCTTATTTTTTTTTTCTTTATCACTGTATTTTGCCAATTTAATTACAATGTCTTGGTTGTACATCTGCTTTTGTTGATTTTGATTGTTGTTCTCTGTGCCTCCTGGATCTGGATATGTTACCTTCCCCAGATTAGATTATTTTTTAGCTATTATCTCTTCAAATAAATTATCTGCCCTCTTTTCTTTCTCTTCTTCTGGACTCCCATAATACAAATGTTATAATGTTTGATGGAGTCACTGAGTCCTAAGTCTATTCTTGTTTTGCATAATTCTTTTTGCTCTCTTTTTGTTCAGCTTGATTGGTTTCCAGTACTCTATATTCTCTATATACTCTATATTCTAGGTCACTAATTAGTTCCCCTGATGCTTCCATTCTGCTGTTCATTCCATCAGGCATGTTTCTCATTTCATTTATTAATCCTTTATCTCTGCTCTTATCCCTTATCTTTGTGTTAGGGTCTCACTCTTGTCTACCACTCTTAAGTCCAGTGAATATCTTTATGATCATTACTTTAAGTGCTCTATCAGGCATGTTACTCATATCTGTTTTGCTTAGATCTCTGGCAATGGCTTTGTCCTGTTCTTCCATTTGGGATAAATTTCTGTCTTCTCATTTTTCTAAGTCTCTGTGCCTCTTTCTGTGTGTTAGGAAAGTTAGCTACATCTCCCGTTCTTCAGGGTAATGGCTTATGAAGAAGAGGTCCTGGAGCACCCTCTTGTGTGGTGTCTCCTGTTCCCCAGGGCCTGGCACTTACAAGAGTGTCTCCAATGTGTGTTGTTTGTGCTCTGCTGTTTTGTCCTGGCTGCTTTATCCTTTAGGCAAGTTGTCCGCAGAGGCTCTCTTTGTCTGTTGTGGGCACTGTTTGGTCCCTGGTTTGAATGAGGTGCATTTTAACTAGGTGTGCCCTGTTCTGTTTGTGAAATGAGACCTGCCATCACTGCCACCAGAGCTGAGGCACCACATACTCTCTTGTCAGCAGATGCAGTGTGAGCAGGGGTTTGGGCTGGTCTTCTGGAGGAGGGGGCCTGCCATGCTGTGACTGAGGTAAGTCTGACTGAGAATGGTGGTTCCTCTGGATTGTGGAGGGTCAAAGTTTGGTGTAAGCAAGTTAGATAGTGAGTGTGGGCACTGCACTGTTTACTGAAGGTGGCCCTGTGCTTATGCTGAGGGATAAGAGAGGGATAAAGCACTGGTCAGTTCCTTTATACCCAGTGGGGTGTCTCCATGAATGTTGCCTCTCTGGGATATACTCCAAGTTAAGCAAATATCCTCCCCAATGTGTGCTCCCGATGCTCTTTATATCACTGTTTCCGTGCTGTGTGTCTGCAGGTTGTTTGCCTGCACTCTCTCCTAGAGCAGCCCCAGCGTCCTCTGGGCTCTATCTCAACCAAGCACACTGAGTTTTAAAACTCCAGGCTTTAACCCTGCTGGTTGCAGGACTGACAAAATTCAGTCCCTCTTGCTTCCCAAGCCTATTCCAACTGTGTTCTTTTTTCCATATGTGTTCCCCTGTATGCTCCCCTGTCTCTTACCCTTCTCCATGACTATAGCTCCCTCCCCACTGCAGTGGCCACCATCCATTTCTCTCCCAAACTTCATCTCCACACTTTCTAATTTCTTTGATGTAGTCTCTTCTCTGCCTGTAGTTTTAGAGTTTGTTCTGCCTGTCTTCAGGTCAATATCTGGGGTATTTAGGATGATCTGATATTATCTAGTTGTATTCATGAGACAAGGTGAGCCTAGGGTTCTCCTACTTCGCCACCATCTTCCAATGTCTATGCATATAGTAAATCCATATATTCTGAAAGAAGATATAATTTCCAATTTTGATGTGACATTTCAGTATACATAATCTGTGCATTACCTCATGCTTCTGTCTTGAATATACTCTCACCTTTTTCTCTTAAGCCAAATCACTTTGCAGACCCTATCTTATTTATTGTCTTTAAGGTGTTATCTAACCTTTTAGGTTGCCAGTCTGCTTGGTGTATTATTTCTCTCCACAGGCCTGCAGTTGTATTCTTGCATAATATATCACTTTTTTTTTTTTACTTCTTGTCTGTGCACCTAATCCTTAAGCTTCTCTGAGTTGTTTCTCTTACATTTATGCAGAAAGCACATCATGACTATCTGCACATTTTCATAGTTATTTCACATCCAAATCATTAATAAAAATGTTTAAAAGAATACTGTCCCAATAACCACAGTACCCAAATGGCATTTCAACCCAATTTTGAATCTTAAAATTTCTATTCTGTGATTACTGTTCCTGGGTTTGCTTTAAACCCATGTAACAGTACTTCCTTATTAAAGGAATTCCAATTAATTTTTCAAGAAAGTTTTATGAGGTACTATTTTATTCTTCATCAACAATGAAACTACATTTATTTAATCAACAGCAGGGCTACTGAAACCTCCTGATACCAATGATTTTTCACAACCTCTCACTACTCTAGAGGTTAGGAGTTACAAATAGAGGACATAAAAGTTCAACTGTCACAATATTAAAACAGTTTCACTGGTACTTGATTACTAATGAAAACTTTTCCTCTTTGTAAAGGCAAAATCCATGTGGTTAACAGCAGAGACATAATCATTCTGGAACCTCAGACTCTGAAGTCCAAGATACAAATACTCAAAAGAATCTAAATGCATTTAGTTTACAATGCTCATGGATTTTAGGATTTTGAGTTTTTGTGTGAAACCAAAACTCTCCCATTTATCTCTGTGGTGCTGACCCTTCACAAATAACCCTGGATTCTCCAGCTAACAGACAAAACACAAAATTCTGACATAAAAAAAAAAAGAAAACAAGACTAATGCTTCACATTATAATCTTATCTCTCTCAACCATATCCACTGTTAAATTCCAAGTTAAATTGTCTAATCAATTTTAAAGTGGATGTAATTTATTCAGTATCTACTGTGTAATTACTCAAAATATACATACATGGGGAGCACCTAGGTGGTTCAGTCAGTTGAGCATCTGACTCTTGATTTCAGCTCAGGTCACAATCTCATGGTTCATGGGATCAAGCCCTGTCAGGGTCTATGTTGACATCAAGGTGCCTGCTTAGGATTCTCTCCCTCTGCCCCTCCCCAACTTGTGTTCTCTCTCTCTCTCAAAATAAACGAATAAATTTAAAAATTTTTTTTAACGTTTATTTATTTTTGGGACAGAGAGAGACAGAGCTTGAACGGGGGAGGGGCAGAGAGAGAGGGAGACACAGAATCGGAAACAGGCTCCAGGCTCTGAGCCATCAGCCCAGAGCCTGACGCGGGGCTCAAACTCCCGGACCGCGAGATCGTGACCTGGCTGAAGTCGGACGCTTAACCGACTGCGCCACCCAGGCGCCCCTTTAAACGAATAAATTTAAAAATCACACACACACACACACACACACACACACGCACGCACGCACACACAGGTTAAAAAGAGTAAATAGCAATTTTTTTTTCTTTTCGTCATTTCTCTTTATAAAAGCAAATGGCAATGCCAGTTATAAAATTAGTTCATTTTGTTAAACATACTTTAAAGATGAAGTAAATTTGTTTTTCACTTGCCTTGATACTCAAATATTAAAACTATTTGGAGAATAAAACTGAAAAAGCCTTTGGCAAATGATAATAATAAATCTGAAGGAAAAAAAGGAAAAATTTGGTATGACTGAAAAAAACACAGGTGACAACTGTAGACAGACATCAAGAGTCTAACAGAGGTTTTCTCACTAACTGAGCAAGTCAAGGTTAAAAAAAAAAGAGTTTTTGTTAACTATAACATAGGCTATTTAAATACAGCATTAGATCAAAGTCTTTTAGTAATAAAACATTTACTGAACACTTACACCTGCCAGGCCGTGTTCTGTTTTACATATATTATTAATCCTCATAAAATTTATGAATTATGGGACGCCTGGGTGGCTCAGTTGGTTAAGCATCTGACTTTGGCTCAGGTTGTGATCTCGTGGTTGGTGAGTTCGAGCCCCGTGTCAGGCTCTGCACTGACAGCTCAGAGTCTGGAACCTGCTTCAGATTCTGTGTCTCTCTCTCTCTCTGCCCCGCTCATGCACACTGTCTTTCTCTCTCTTTCAAAAATAAATATTTAAAAATTTATGAAATAAATATTACTATCATTCTATTTTAACAGATGAGGAAACTCAAGTACAAATAAGTTATATAAATTTCCCAAGGTCAAATAATTGGTGTGAAAGCTAAAATTTCAACCCAGAAAGCCTGGCATTAAAATTTAGATTCTTAACCACTGTACTACAGTTGCCTTATCATAGCTGCTCTAAAACTGTTTGTAATGTTTTGGGAAAATCAGTTGATCTTCACTGTTTCCTCATTTGTAAAATAAAAGAACTGATCTGTATTAGATTATCTTTAAAGTCATCCCAACTCCACACCTAGTCATCACACTTTTTCTCCAGAGCAATTTTCTTATGCTTCTTACATTTATTAGTTAACAGCATTTCCCATCATCTCATAATCAAATTAAATATATTCTTATGCCCAGGAACTCAATTATTTTCTGAAAATATTTCCTTGCAATAGAACAATTCACTGGAACACCATTGTAGTGGAGTAGGAATAGAAAAGCTAAATATCTGGTTGAAGTTCTCTTATTGACATGTTGTACAACATTAGCTATGTCTTCTACTGAACCCAAGTTCCTCTTCTTTAAATGGAGAGCACTTGATAAAGTGTTCCATTATTTTTAGTGATATTCTGTTACTGTGCTTGACTTAAAAATCTTAAATGATAAAAAGCACACAATGATCAAATTTACTTAAGAATTATTTATTTGTATCTTTTTTTGCCATTTTATATTAGTAAATCCTCAACAAGGACACTTAGTGGCAGAAAATAGTGGAAGTGAGCACAAGGCAGATCTGCTTGTTGGTTATTGGCAACTCAGCACAAAATGGTATGAAAAGAGTCTGGAGGTACGTGGGTGGCTCAGTCAGTTAAGTGACCAACTCTTGATTTTGGCTCAGGTCATGATCTCACAGTTCAAGAGATTGAGCCCCATGTTGGGCTCTGTGCTGACAGTACACAGAGCCTGCTTGGAATTCTCAGTCTCCCTCTCTCTCTGCCCCTCCCCCACTTGAAGTCTCAGTCTCTCTCTCTCAAAATAAACTTTATAATACATACATACATACATACATACATACATACATACATACATAATACATACATAAATGGAAAGAGAACCTATATTAAACTTAGGGTCTGAACTGCTTTTGCTGCTCCTTTTATCTACTACTACAGAACAAATACAAGTTGTTTGCATAATCCTATTCTCTACTGTTTCAATTTACCTGGCATTACCTGGCCCTTTGTTATTTTTATATGGCTTCAGTAAGACCTATGTTTTGTGTTTAACACCTTGTAGTCAACTAGAAACTCTGAGGAAGAAACACATTTTAAGTGGACTTGCTATATGAGTCTAAACTTTTTTAGGGAAAAAGATATCTGTCTATTATGGATGTCAGCTCAGTTCCTCCTTCTTCCCTTTTCTTTAATAATGCCCTTGTTTACCCAGTGTATTTGATAATCTTGAAAAATGATCAATCTATAAATGAATTAATTTAATTAACAGATAAGAAGGTATTTTCGTGTAGTTAAATAATGAGTATCAATTACCAAGTCTAAAGTTTCCTTCAAAATAGTGGTCACTACCTATATAAAAATGAAAATAAATTAATAACTTTACATATAAATGGATCTAATTAGCATAATGTTGTGACTTACAAAAGCAATTATGGATAGAACAGTATGGAATATAAAATAAATTAGCTTCATAGAACTCTATATATAGAAACTAGCTAGTGAGCCACATTTTAATTTATTCCCAGTTGGTTAACTAAAGGCACTTTTATTGTAGGAAACTTATTGATAAATACTTCTTGTTTCACATATCACCTTTCAGAACATAAATATCAAACTATATAAAAAATACCTACATATACATTAAACTTTGACACTGTAACAATCTATTCCTGATGACTGTAGTGTCTACAGGTAGCTTCTCTCAGAACTGTTACAGCACTTTCTGTCAGTACTGCATAGCCCACAGATTCTTCACTTTTTGTCATTTTTTAAAATAGCATTTTCTTATTTCTTTATGAATACACACAGGGAACAGACAGAACATGACTAAGGGACAGAACATGACTAAGAGAAAGCCCTTTTTCTTCTCACTATAAGTGATATTTTCATCTTTCATCATCTTTTTGCTGATAATTTCCTCTTTATTTATTTAACATAATTTCTTGTCAAATTGGTTTCCATACAACACCCAGTGCTCATCCCCACAAGTGCCTTCCTCCATGCCCTTCACCCACTTTCCCCTCTCCTCAACCCCCCTTCAGCCCTCAGTCTCTTCTCAGTCCTTAAGAGTCTCTTATGGCTTGTTTCCCTCCCTCTCTGTAACTTTTTTTTTCCACTTCCCCTCACCCATGGTCTTCTGATAATATTCTCAAGACCAACATATGAGTGAAAATATATGGTATCTGTCTTTCTCTGCCTGACTTATTTCACTTAGCATAATACCCTCCACTTCCATCCACATTGCTGCAAATGGTCAGATTTCATTCTTTCTCATTGCCAAGTAGTATTCCATTGTATATATAAACCACATCTTCTTTATCCATTCGTCAGTTGATGGACATTTAGGTTCTTTCCATAATTTGGCTATTGTTGAAAGTGCTGCTATAAACATTGAAGTACAAGTGACCCTATGCATCAGTGACCCTGTATGCCTTGGGTAGATTCCTAGCAGTGCTATTGCTGGGTCATAAAGTAGTTCTATTTTTAATTTTTTGAGGAATATCCACACTGTTTTCCAGAGCTGCTGCACCAGTTTGCATTCCCATCAGCAGTGCAAAAGGATTGCCATTTCTCCGACATCCTTGCCAGCATCTATAGTCTCCTGATTTGTTCATTTTAGCCACTCTGACTGGCGTGAGGTGCTATCTGAGTGTGGTTTTGATTTGTATTTCCCTGATGAGGAGTGACTTGAGCATCTTTTCATGTGCCTGTTGGCCATCTGGATGTCTTCTTTGGAAAAGTGTCTATTCATGTCTTCTGCCATTTCTTCACTGAATTATTTGTTTTTCGGTTGTGGAGTGTGGTGAGTTCTTTACAAATTTTGGATACTAGCCCTTTATCTGATGTGTCATTTGCAAATATCTTTTTTTGTTCTGTCAGTTGCCTTTTAGTTTTGTTGACTGTTTCCTTTGCAGTGCAGGGGCTTTTTATCATGATGAGGTCCCAGTAGTTCATTTTTGCTTTTAATTCCATTGCCTTTGGAGATGTGTCAAGTAAGAAATTGCTGCAGCTGAGGTCAAAGAGGTTTTTTCCTGCTTTCTCCTCTAGGGTTTTGATGCAGTTTCCTGTCTCATATTCAGGTCGTTTATCCATTTTGAGTTTATTTTTGTGAATGGTGTAGAAAGTGGTTTAGTTTCATTCTTCTGCATGTTGCTGTCCAGTTCTCCAGGCACCATTTGTTAAAGAGACTGTCTTTTTTCCATTGGACACTGTTTCCTGCTTTGTCAAAGATTAGTTGGCCATACATCTGTGGATCCAATTCTGGAATCTCTATTCTATCCATTAGTCTATGTGTCTGTTTTTGTGCCAATACCATACTGTCTTGATGATTACAGCTTTGTAGTAGAGGCTAAAGTCTGGGATTGTGATGCCTCCCGCTTTGCTCTTCTTCTTCAATATTACATAGGCTATTCAGAGTCTTTTGTGCTTCCATACAAATTTTAGGATTGCTTGTTCTAGCTTTGAGAAGAATGCTGGTGTAATTTTGCTTGGAATTGCATTGAATGTGTAGATTGCGTTGGGTACTATTGACATTTTAACAATATTTATTCTTCCAATCCATGAGCATGGAATGATTTTCCATTTATTTGTATCTTCAATTTCCTTCATAAGCTTTCTATAGTTTTCAGCATACAGATCTTTTACATCTTTGGCTAGATTTACTCCTAGGTATTTTATGGTTCTAGGTGCAATTGTGAATGTGATCAGTTTCTTTTTTTCTCTTTCTGTTGCTTCATTATTGGTATATAAAAATGCAACCGATTTCTGTACATTAATTTTGTACCCTGCGACTTTGCTGAATTCATGCATCATTTCTAGCAGACTTTTGGTGGAGTCTGTCGGGTTTTCCATGTAGAGTATCATGTCATCTGCAAAAAGTGAAAGTTTGACCTCATCTTTGCCAATTTTGATGCCTTTGATTTCCTTTTGTTGTCTGAGTGCTGAGCTTAGGACTTCCAACACTATGTTAAACAACAGTGGTGAGAGTGGACATCCCTGCCATGTTCCTGATCTCAGGGGGAAAGCTCTCAGTTTTTCTCCATTGAGGATGATATTAGCTGTGGGCTTCTCATAAATGGCTGCTACGATGTTTAAGTATGTTCCTTCCATCCCGACTTTCTTGAGGGTTTTCACCAAGAAAGGATGTTGTATTTTGTCAAATGCTTTCTCTACATCTATTGACTGGACCATATGGTTCATTCTTCCAGAATGAGTCTGGAAGTTTTCCTTCCTTTTCTATTTTTTGGAACAGTTTGAGAAGGATAGGTATTAACTCTTCTTTAAGTGTCTGGAAGAATTACCCAGGGAAGCCATTTGGTCCAGGACTCTTATTTGTTGGGAAATTTTTGATAACTGATTCAATTTCTTCACTAGTTATGGGGCTGTTCAAAGTTTCTATTTCTTCCTGTTTGAGTTTTGGTAGTGTGTGTTTAGGAATTTGTCTGTTTTCCAGGTTGTCCAGTTTGTTGGCAAACAGTTTTTCATAGTATTCCCTGATAATTGCTTGTATTTCTGAGGGATTGGTTGCAATAAATCCCTTTTCATTCATGATTTTATCTATTTGGATCCTCTCTCTTTCCTTTTTGAGAAGCTGGGCTAGAGGTTTAACAATTTTGTTTATTTTTTCAAAACACCAACTCTTGGGTTTCATTGATCTGTTCTACTTTTTGTTTTGGATTCTATATTGTTTATTTTTGCTCTGATCTTTATTATTTCTCTTCTGCTGCTGGGTTTGGGATGTCTTTGCTTCTAGTTCCTTTAGGTGTGCTGTTAGATTTTGTATTTGGGATTTTTCTTGTTTCTTGAAATAGGCCTCGATTGCAATGCATTTTCCTCTTATGACTGCCTTTGCTGCATACCAAACGTTTTGGATTGTTGTGGTTTCCTTTTCATTTGTTTCCATATATCTTTTAATTTCTTCTCTAACTGCCTGGTTGACCCATTCGTACTTTAGTAGGATGTTCTTTAACCTCAATGCTTTTGGAGGCTTTCCAGACTTTTTGCTGTGGTTAATTTCAAGTTTCATAGCATTGTGACCTGAAAGTGTGCATGGTATGATCTCAATTAATTTATATTTATTGAGGGCTGTTTTGTGACCCAGTATGTGATCTTGGAGAATGTTCCATGTGCATTTGAGAAGACAGTATATTCTGCTGCTTTGGGATGAAAAACTCTGAATATATCTGTCAAGTCCATCTGGTCCAATGTATCATTCAGGGCCACTGTTTCCTTATTGATTTGATGTGTGGATGATCTCTCCATTTCTGTAAGTGGAGTATTAAAGCCCCTTGCAGTTACCGCATTCTTACTGATAAGATTGCTTATGTTTGTGATTGCTTTATATATTTGGGTGCTACCAAATTTGGTGCATAGATATTTATAATTGTTACTTCTTCCTGATGGATACACCCTGTAATTATTATATAATGCCCTTCTTCATCTCTTGTTACAGCCTTTAATTTAAAGTCTAGTTTGTCTGATATAAGTATGGTGGCTACTCCAGCTTTCTTTTGACTTCCAGTAGCATGATATGATAGTTCTCCATCCCCTCACTTTCAATCTGAACGTGTCCTCAGGTCTGAAATGAGTCTCTTGTAGACAGCAAATAGATGGGTCTTGTTTTTTATCCGTTCTGATACCCTATGTCTTTTGATTGGAGCATTTAGTCCATTTACATTGTGTTATTATTGAAAGTTATGGGTTTAGAGTCATTGTGATATCTGTAGGTTTCATGCTTGTAGTGATGTCTCTTGTACTTTGTGGTCCTTGCAACATTTTACTCACAGGGTCCCCTTTAGGATCTCTTGTAGGGCTGGTTTATTGGTGATGAATTCCTTCAGTATTTGTTTGTTTGGGGAAACCTGCTATCTCTCCTTCTATTCTGAATAACAAGCCTGCTGGATAAAGGATTCTTGGCTGCATATTTTCCTGTTCATCACATTGAAGAGTACCTGTCATTTCTTTCTGGCCTGCCAAGTTTCAGTAGATAGGTCTGCTACTACCCTTATGCTTCTACCTTTGTATGTTAAGGCCTGTTTATCCCTAGCTGCTTTCAGAATTATCTCTTAATGCTTGTATTTTGCTAGTTTCACTGTGATATGTTACGCAGAAGATTGATTCAAGTTATGTCTGAAGGGAGTTCTCTGTGCCTCTTGGATTTCAATGTCTGTTTCCTTCCCCAGATTGGGAAAGTTCTCAGCTATGATTTGCTCAAGTACACCTTCAGCCCCTCTCTTCTTCTTCTTCTGGAATTCCTATGATATGGATATTGTTCCATTTGATTGCATCACTTAGTTCTCTAATTCTCCCCTCTCAATCCTGGATTTTTTTTATCTTTTTCTCAGCTTCCTCTTTGTCCATAATTTTATCTTCTAAATCACCTATTCTCCCCTCTGCCTCTTTAATCTGTGCTGTGGCCATCTCCATTTTCCACCTCATTTATAGCATTTTTTAATTCATCATGACTATTTTTTAGTTCCTTGATCTCTGCAGTAATAGATTCTCTGCTGTCTTCTATGCCTTTTTCAAGCCCAGTGATTAATCTTACGACTATTATTCCAAACTCTTGTTCAGTTATACTGCTTATATCTGTTTTGATCAATTCTTTAGCTGTCATTTCTTCCTGGAATTTCTTTTGAGGGGAATTCTTCTGTTTCATCATTTTGGGTAGTTTTCTGTCCCTTATAAGTTTTGAAATCTTGTTATGTGCTCTGCACCTGCGAGCACTGCTATATTAAAGGTGGACAGGGGTCATACACTGTCCAGGGCCTGGCCCTTCAGGAGGTGTTTTTTGGAGTGTTACTTCCTCTCTGTTGTGACTTTGGTTATTTTATTTCTCTGCTTGTAGTGATGTTTTGGACCCTCCATGAGGTGTGCTTTGATTTGTTCCTTGAAGTGGTCCTATAGCACATCAAGAATGTCCCGGTGTCTCCCTCTTAGATTCAGTCTCTTTTCCTCCCAGACTCTTGGCATTCAGTCCTTTAGCTTCAGCACTTCTTTGAGAGATGTGGGAAGTACAGATCCCCCTACTTCTCCGCCATGTTGGCCTGCCTCCCAGAGCAACACTCAAAGTATCTCAGTTTACACGCGAAACCCTGGGCAGCAAGGCACGCACTGGGATGGCCTCCCCAACTGCCTCACTGGTCGCACAGTGTTGATGGGGGAGGGGAGAAGAGGAAAAAATGGTTGTTTCCCACCAAAGGCCCAGATCCCAAAGCAGTGCTCCACATAGAGGCTCTGTCAGCTTTGGTGAAGAAGACCTTATCTGATCACTCCCTCCAGCTTGTACAAGATGAAGCAGTGCAAGGTAGGAGTTCTTCACTGACCGTTGCCACCAACTCTCACCCCAATGGCAGTGGCCTAATTTCCAAATTTCTGTCTCAAGATCTGAAGTATATGTAACACCACACTTTGATGTCTCACAGGCATCTCAAATTTAAAATATGTGAAATGAAATTCTTGATTGTCTTTCCCATACTTACGCATTTAGTAAATGGTATCAATATCCACCCAGATGATCTATCTAGAAGTTTTAAATGTTAACAACCAATACAAGTTGCAGATCTTTTTTCAATTCTTCAAAAATCCAATCTCCTTTCTCTGTGAAGGCTTCTTCCCCTGTTTCAAAATGCTTTACCTCCAGTTATTTGAAAGATACTTCTCCTCATCCTACAGGTCTCAGGTTAAATATTATCCCTAAAGAAGGCTTCTGTGACTATTCTACCTACAGTAAGTTTGTCTCACTACTACTGATATTTTCCATAAGGTCTTTATTTATTTTCTGTGCATTTCCATAATTTCTATTTGTGTGATTATATCTTTAATCTGTTTTTCCCACTAGACCAAAAGATCTATGAATACAGGGGTCATGTCCATTTTGTCACCATTAGTTCCACAATGTCCAAAAAAACTAAATATTTATTTAATACATATAAATGGTTAAGTCAAGAAACAAGTCTATTCCTCAAATTCACAAATAGGACATTATTTTTATGTTTCTGAAATACCACTTGATGAATCAGCAAAGCAAAATTTAATTATTAACCATCTGATTTCTAAAGCTTCATGATAAATTATATGTTTTTTTTTTTTGTACTACTCAGATAGTAAGCTATTAGAAGGCAATGTAGGGTCAATAAAGTTTACAACTACACTTTAAAATGAACATAGGACCGTACCATGTTTTGCTATGATGCACCTCTCAAGTAATGTGTTCTTTTCAGGACAGACAATAACAATGAGCAAGAATTTATCTCTTCAAATAATTTTTAATGATTTTATCATTCTGAAAACACAGAATATCCAATTTTCAAAAAAGGAAAAAAGTTATGTATACTGTAAAAAGTTATGTATACTGTAAAAAGTATACTACCTGTTCCCCAAACACTTAATTTCCCTCCCCCAAAATAGTCATTATTATCAGTCTTTTTGTGTATCCTTCCAGGATATCCCATGCACACGGCCTTGTTATCTGCCCTTTCCAGATTTGAAATCAAATATATTTTCAAGGATCCCTGGTTATTTTTCATGGAAAATAGTTTTTCAAGACCACAATTTGGGCACCAAGGATGATCATTCCTATTGGATTGATCTTTGTTTCTAGGCCTTTTCATCTGACAGAGCTAAGAAATATTTGTTTTATTTTAAAAGACAGAAATCATCACATGTTCTTGTGATACTTTTAATTCACATTCAGTACTATAGGGTTTTAATTTAACCTCTTTTATCTTGTATTCATATTTCCTTTCTCCTATGCCTGGTTCTCAAAGGGATCCAAAGATGATAAAATTAGAATACTACATATTTACTCATGCTTTTTTTTAATCCCACAGTCCACACGTAACAGTCTCAGAATAACAATACTAATATTATTGCCAACAATATAATTTCTATAAATGGTTTTAAGGTTTCTTTTTTTTTTTTTCAGTTCTTTTTTTCTATACATCACTGGAGGAGTAAGGCCTAATTGCTGGGCTTTCAAGTCACTTAGAATACTTCCTCTCTGATTGTGCCACCAATTAAATACACTTTGAGGTTCAACTTGATTCTAATTCTTTTTTTTTTACAGTAGTAAAATTTATCAGTCTTTCTTGTCATGATTTCTTGGTTTTGTGTCATCCCCTGAGGACCTTCTTCATTCCAAGAGTATTTTATATTTTTAAATATTCATTCATGTTTTCTTCTTGTACTTTTGTGGTTTCATATAAACATTGAAACTTTGATCTTTATGGAATTTATAGTAGAGAGCAGGAATCCATTTTAATTCCAGTGGCTACCTGGTTTTCTCAACACCATTTATTGAATGATCTTTTTTTTGTTTGTTTGTTTTTCCTCAAATAGTATGAATACCACCATTTATTAAGAGTCTGGACTCATAACAGTGGTTTTCACTGGCAGAAGAGTCCATGACAATGGCTGAGAGCATCTGCTGGCACTGACACTAGTGCTAGTACCTAAAGTAGGACTATTCCTATGGCACAATCTTAGCCATGTGGATCCTTGTTTTCTGCCCAACCTAGATCCTCTAGCTTTAACACTGATTTAATCACTTCAATTTTTTTCAATTTTGTTTTATTTTGTTTTTAATCAAAGTACCATTGACTATTTGCAGTCAAGAATCATAACTTATACAACATGATTTTTCTCCAGTGAGCATTCCCCAAATTGCAGCCTTTGTCTCTCTGCTCTACATTTTGTAGCTAATTTTTTTAATGTTTATTTATTTGAGAGTGGGGGAGGGTCAGAGAGAGAGAGAGAGAGAGAGACAGAGAGAGGAAGAGAGAGAATCCCAAGCAGGCTCCGCATTCTTAGCACAGAGTTCAGTGTGGGGCTTGATATCACAAATCCTGGGATCATGACCTGAGCTGAAATCAAGAGTCAAATGCTTAACTGATTGAACCACCCAGGTGCCCCACCTGTCAAAGACTGTAATTATCAGAATTTCACTACCGTCTCTAGTAACTGAATCCTAATATACCATGAGCTCATATCACCTCATTATTTTTACATTTTTCATTTCAGAGAGTAAACATACCTACAGTTGGTTATCTTAACATTTTAAAACTATATTTCTCATTATTTTTCTAGAAATATCCCAAAGCTTTAAAGGATAGCATGGGGTGCTAACAGAAAAGCAAGCAGAATGGTTAGAAAAAGACAGGAGAAATGGCAGGAAATAAGGATGGATTAGGAGACAAAGGTCAAATCGCAGTTTGATTTTTTTTATATTAGAGAGTTAATATTTAACAGTGTAGAAACTAAACAACCACTGAATAATTTTGAGCTTGAATGACACAATCAGATTTTTGTGTTAGAAGAATCACTTTGGTAGCACTGAAAAAAGTATGCGGGATGACATGAGATTATTTTTTTGTTGTTTTTAAACAAAGTTTTTCATTCAAATAGATTTAGGGCCTTACTATATATTCTGAATAGTTTTATACAAATTATTAACCCAATGCTATACTTTGGAGCCATATACAAAGGTATAGCTGCCAATGAATTTGTAAAATTTATGAGTGTGATTTTACAGAACTCATAATATGAATATAAGATTGTTTACCAACTGTTACCTTAAAGATGACATAGACAATATGGTTTCTAATACAATACAATCATTAACTGAATTATAACTTATCATTTATTTACTATCTATCATGTACAATTTGACAAGCAGATAAAATATGCATTTAGAAAATCACTGCACCATTTGGAATATATACAGGTTACCTATCATATAATCTAAAGTTAAACTGAGCATATAAGAGCTCATAAACTACAGGGCTCATAGCTACTTAGGGGCTACACTTCAATCAGTTTGGTTTTACTTGTATGAAAACAATAATATAAACCCCTGTTTTGAAAAAAGGAAATATAAAAATCAGAAATACGAGTTTCACCTTATAAAAGGAATAAGATTTTATTAGAGACAAACTGTAAACAAAATCAGTTGACCTAAAAAGTATTTTGGTTTATTTGAATGCTAAAAGATCTATTTGTGATATTCATAAAGAAAGGTATGTTTAGCCATGCCCTAATCTTTTTAATGTTTATTTATTTATTTTTGAAAGAGAGACTGAGAGAGAGAGCAGAGGGGCAGAGAGAGAGGGAGAGAGAGAATCCCAACCAGGCTCTATGCTCTCAATGCAGAGCCCATCACAGGGCTTGATCTCATGAACTGTGACATCATGACCTGAGCCGAAATCAAGAGTCAAGAGTCAGAAACTTGACCAACTGAGTCACGCAGGTGTCCCTGCCCTATTCTTTAAGTAAGAGATCTCTGTTGTGTTAGCCTATGGTTCACTGAGAAAAAAAGACTCTCTTGCTGTGCTGTTTCACTAAAGAAGTCCATCTTTACCACTGTGAAATGTTAATATGTTAATAAATCATGTCATCCTCTGCATGATTTTGAGAAGTCATAAAATATGGCCAGTATAGGAGAGAAATGGCACTTATGGTTAATCACTTAAAATGTAATAAATTGTCACAAACAGGTGCTTTTATCCTTTTCTGTCTCTTTAGATTTAGTTCTTCAAAAACTACTGAAAAACTAAATACAACAAAAAACAAACCCAGAGCAGGTTTTAGTTACTTAGTAGGTTTTGTAATTTTTTGTCCTCTTTATGTAGAATACAAATTTATATAAGTATAAATGTACTTTTGAATGTTTTTAAACCTAAACACAACATGGAGTTGTATTTCACCAGGACTGGCTGGTCCCCTGCATTCCCAGAACTAGCCAATCTTTACACAGAATTTTCAAATAACTGCTGTGAAAACAGAAACTCCATTAGGTTAAGGACAGGCTATACTACTGATACTCAGTATGCAGAGACACAGAGATTAAACAGGCCATAGAAGTAGAAATGCCAATTAGGGACATTCTAAATACCAGGGAGAGATAATCCCTGGGCTAAACATAAATGTGGTATTAAGGAACTTAAGTAATGAAATATAAAAGAATCATCAGTCTAAGGCTTACACTTAATACTAATTCAAGCCCTATTCTTGTTGTCACTCCAGAATTCAAGCTTTAAGTGTGACTGCTCCCTCTGCCTGACAAAAATTAGTTGACGTAAAATTATGGACACAGGTTACCATAAAACTCTGCAAATCTCTACCATATGGGAAACTGAGATGTTGTACCATTTTTGTTTTGCAGGCGATATGGCAATAAATGCATGACAAGAACATTCAGAAATATGCTCTCTGTGGTGAGCTGACAAAGTAGGTGACTATAAGGACTTTACAAAATAAAATGAAAAATACTAATAATGTGAACAATTGAGAAATTTCATGGTTGGTGAGAGGAGAGTAATATTATAATTAGAAAAAAATCAGGGAAAATTCTTCTGTAGAAAATAGATGGATCAACTACTTCCTTTTTGGTCCCATGGCCAATACTCCATAATCTCATATGCATGAAGATATCAACCTAGAATGTCACAAGTCCACAACAGAGCTGCTCTATCAGGATGATGTGAACCAAATGTCCACAAAGAACTGGGACTTTTTCTTGTATTCTAACTTTAAGTATATTGACTTTAATGTTCTTTTTATAACCTTATAAGATTCCTTTCTACTGACCTTGAGTTTCTGGCCCTAAAAAATATCTGTTGAATAAATAATAAATGTATTAATGAAGAATATAAAAGCATGAAAACATAAATATGTAACTAAAGCATACTGGAGATGGTACTCCCTACCAAGGTTGGTGACATTTAATAATGTTAAGAAAAAAAGTCTTGGATTAAAAGACAATTAAAAAGTTATGCAGAAAATACACACTCAAAGAGAAAAAAAAATCTACCTAAAGTGAGAATCTGAGTTCTCCTAGCTGACACAGGAATGGAACCAAATTAAATTTGCACTAATGCAAGGAGTTTGAAATTAATAACGCTCCTCCTTCTTCTCTCTCTTTTTTAAATAAATGAATTCTCATTTGACTGACAGAAAAATTCAAAGCATCCATAAAAAAAGGGATCTGGTAAAAACCATCACACCTAAACACACAATATAATAAAATATGACTTTTAACATTGTAACCACTTAGATTATTTAGAATGGTTATGAATTTCCCATGTATCCTAAAAGTAACATGCAATTTAAATGGCAGCATAGTCATCAATTTTCATAATATTTTAATGTTAATTTAAGGTCCAGTCTCCTAGCAAGCTAGAATATTTTAAATTTTGTATTTGTATATCCTGAGAGCATATTTTATGACTTGTTTTACTTCCTGATAGCTCTTATTATAGTTTTTCAGAAACTGGGTTTATGGCATAAACCCTTTATACATTCTATAAACCCTGTATGTTCCATAGCCAAATGAAGACTTTTCATGGGATTTGACCTTGATATAGATTTCTATAACAACAATGAAACCATTAGGCCTCTTTTGTTCTCTTTCTAGTCAATAGAAAGGAATTGGTACATGTAGCTAACTAAGTAATTGACCATGATATATGATCTATATAGTAATCTCTACATTCTATAAAAGTTGAAATATATGTATTGCAGTTTATGTTAATGTGATCTTGACTTTGTAAATTACCTGTACTTCTTATACATGTCTGAATTATACATATTACTGATTTTATGTTGTAGGATGATATATCCGTTAAGAACACTGGCATTACACAAAGCTGGTACAATTCCTGACTCTGATTTATTAGCTATATAGCATTAGAGAGGTTATTCAACTTCTGTGATCCTTGATCTTCTCATCTGAAAAATGGAAAGTTTGAAATAGAGAACTATTAAGGCATTCTGCTTCCTTAATTCTGCTTCCTAACTCTAAAATTCTGCTTCCTTAATTCTGGTGATAAAATGTAACACTACTTAAGCAGGAAGAACAACAAAATGATATATAAGTAAGGTAGTTTTGGGAACAAGGAAACACACACACACCTCTAAATTACCTAAGGCATTAATCAAAAATACCAAAGTGGTATAAAAGTAAGGTAGTATTCAGAACAAGGAAACACACAACACACTCACACATGTGCGCACGCATGGATGGACACACACACACACACACACACACACACACACACACACTGAACTACCCAAGTCATTAAGCAAAAGTTATTTTGATTTAATTATGTGAACAACAGTTGCTTAAATTCTCATTAACCACTCATGTGAAGATGATATTATTTGCATTCCTTAAATCCTTCTGTGGCTAACCATGTGATAAGGTTAACATGGGATTACTTTTTAAAATGGCCCTTCAAGATCTGGCATATTTTTCTCTCTGACCTAATCTCTACTAACTCCCATTCTTACTCTCAGTGGTCACTACTAACCCTACTAAGCCTACTAAGCCTACTAAGCCTCTGTTGATTCCTCATACTTGGACTATTACTGCCTATCTCATCTCTTTTTCCCTCCCTACCACTATCTCCAGAGATTTTTGCCTTTTTGTTTTGCTTTCCTAATTTCTAATCATCCTTAAAATTATTGCACTTTATTCCCCTGACTCTCCTCATCGCCCCTCAAGTCAGGAGATATTCGTACATATTTCTGTTAGATGAATAAAAAATAAATGACAAACCTTTAATATTCAAATAAGGTTTCAAATATATTTATAACTTTAAAAATATCAAGGCCCAGATTTCTTTTCAATATTTTCAATTTATAACTTTGATAAATCATTAATACGTTTTTTCAATTTAGTTTCACATTTCATTATTGAAGGGCTGAAACTAGAATGAGGAAAGGTTTGTGACATTCTGATTCCTTAAAATCATCATATTATAGCCAAATAGGGCCAGGCACCTATCAAAATGAGAAGGCAGATATATAGATCCTATTCTTCAAATGCAACTCTATTTGACTTTGGATAAAAGTAATAAATATAAAAATGTGCCAGAGGAGCACAAAAGAATTCTGGAAATAGGATAAAAAATTAAAGGAAGGGGTAACTGTGCTTTAAGCACAATGCAATTTTTTTAATGTTTATTTCTGAAGGAGAGAGACAGAGCATGAGTGGGGGAGGGGCAGAGAGAGAAGGAGGCAGAATCTGAAGCAGGCTGCAGGCTCTGAGCTGTCAGCACAGAGCCGGATGTGGGGCTTGAACTTGTGAACCATGAGCTCATGAGTTGAGCCAAAGTCAGACGCTTAACCGACTGAGCCACTCAGGAGCCCCAAGCATAATTTAAAGGAAAGCAGAACCTTCAATTCTTGGAGGATTCAGTATATATACTCTTACAGAAGTAGTATTAGCAAAAGGCAAATCAACCTGATAGCATAGCCATAATTGAAAAAGACATGGGAAAAATGAAAGAGAAGAATGAAGGTAAGGAAATGATGGCCCTGGCAGCGTGGTACAACAACTTGCACATGGTAAAGCAGTTCACTTCATACTTAGTGAGATTTTGAAAGGAAAACATATGGACTGTAGAAGAAAAAAGTACAGTTGACTAGTCAGCCAGGTAAGCCTGGTGAACAATAGGGTGACAGATGTCAAAACCAAATGACTCAAAAAGAGGAAAGGTTACAATAAGCTTCATGAAAGTCTGCAAATATACTGCACTTGAATTAGGGTTCCTCAGCAGAGTAAACAGATACTGAAAACCTATTGTCAAAAAGATTATTTTTGGATCAAGAATAAGATATCACTACAAGAAAGATAGAGGTTAGTGATGTAGATTCTCAAACTATTCTGTTATAAAGTTATGAGATAAAATCAGATTAGACCAATGAAGAGAAAGGACTCATGGGATACTTTCTTAAGATTTTATATATGGAATGCCTCTAAAGGTCAATGTCTGGGAGTTATGATGATAATGATAATATCTTTTGGAAAACAGGAGGATTATTATTGGGAGAAGTGGAGAGCAAGATGTTTCTAAATTTGAAGCATTGTTTTAATTCTGTGACAAGCACCTAACCTGAGATTTCAAACACATGAGATTTTTTTACCAGGAGAATTCATCTAAATTGCTTCACACAGAATCATGTTTAGAAAATACATTTAAAGTTCCAGTTCAAGATGGCAACATAGAATTATCCAAAGCTTGCTTCCTCCTATAGACACGCCAAATCTGCAGTTAAATACGGAACAAATTGCTCTAGGAAAAAAAAAACTGTCTGAGCAACTTTTATGCATTAGGCAAAGGAGAGAAGGCCACATTAAAGCAAGTAGGAGAGGCTGGAAAGCAATCTCACCATAAACCCCATTCCCCAGAGCTGCAACCCACAATTAAGAGAAAACTCAAAACTTAGAGCTTTGAAAACCAATGGGGCTCACATCCACGATATCCACAAGGCTATAACAATTTGAGAAATGACTCTTATAGGGCTCACACACCCCGACTCACCCACCCAAGGGCTCAGCACAAAGGTAGCCAATAGGCAGGCACCCAGACTTTAGGTGAATGAGGCTTACCTGCTAATCTTAAAGTGTTGGCCTGAGGCAAAAATCTAATTCAGCACACATCAAGGGTCCTCCTGGCACACAGTCACCATCTTCACACTCTCCCTCTGCCTTACTCTAACCAGTGGGTGCCATCTTTTTTCTTTTTTCAGTGGTTGGCTTTTTTTTTGGCTTTTTTTTCCCCTCTTTTCTTAGAGGTACCATCTTTATGCTCTCCCTTATGTCTCACTCCAGCCAGCAGCTACCATCTTCATGTACTAGCTGGTGAGCACCATCTTTTTTCTTTTCCTTTTTCCTGGAAGGTGTGATCTATACTCTCCCTGTGTCTCATTCCAGTTGGTGTGTGCCATCTTTGTACTCTCCCTCTGCTGTGCTCCAGAGTGTCAGTATCTCTTACGGGGGAACCATTACATGCACCTGTTTTTGCAGCTGCTGCCCTGATACCACTTGATTGCTTGGCTCTGGAGGCCAAAAGTGGGGAAACAGTCCCATGGGACTGTTAACAAATAGAGAGATAGTTCTTGGCAGACTACAACCCCCATAGCACCACACAGATAGCAAACTAAAACACACCCCCAGTCTTTCTGTGAAAGAAGCCTACTTGCTTGTCCAGGAGCTTTGGCCTGAGAGGCAGGCTTCTTCTGATTTGGCATACAACTAGGAGCCTGTGGAGCTGTTTTCAAGGAATAGAGGCTGATAGATATATTTGTGCCTTCCTGCTGCCTTGCTCCAGCTCACCAGTATCTCCCTCCAAGTAAGCTTAATATACCCTGTCTGGCATGCCAATGTTTATGGCTGCCACCAGGGGAAACCTATACATTGCCTGGCTCTGGTGGCCTTCAAGTCCCACAGGACTGTAACCAAAAGACAAAGAGTTTATAAGCGGCTATCACCCACAGCAAGAGTCAACAGAGACAGCAGCTCAGTCTTTCAGTGAGAGTGGCCTATTAGCTTATCATCATAAATATGCCTGAGGGGTGGATTTCTAATTAAACACACATCTAAGAGCTGACAGTAATCCTTCCAGTGACCTCAGAGGGCAGGAGTTATCTCTGCACTCTCCCCTGGCTGCACTCCAACAGACTGCCACTATCTCCCAGAGGCAAACTTTTCTCCCAGAGACAAACTTCTACATACATTTGGTACCATGGTTTCTAAATCTGGGACCTGGTTTGTGCAGTTGCCACCAGAGGATGCCCCTTACTTGCCTGCGTTTACCTGAAGCTTGTGTTCTTGAGTTCCATAGGATTGTAACAATCAGAAACAGTTCTTGTCAGGCTACCACCCTCAGGGCACTCACTGCAAAGACAGCAGCCTAAAACACCCCAGCCTTTCTATTAAAGAGACCAATTAGCTTGTCCTAGAGCTTTGGTGTGAGGGGCAAGGCTTCAAAAACTAGACTTCAAAAACTAGACTGCAATAGTAGACAAACAAAGGCATTACATAAAGAGGTCAGTCCAACAAGGGTATATAACATTTGTATTTAAAAATGCACCTAACATGGGGCGCCTGGGTGGCGCAGTCGGTTAAGCGTCCGGCTTCAGCCAGGTCACGATCTCGCGGTCTGCGAGTTCGAGCCCCGCATCAGGCTCTGGGCTGATGGCTCAGAGCCTGGAGCC
The DNA here is from genome assembly GCF_018350175.1 of Felis catus. Classification (NCBI taxonomy): domain Eukaryota; kingdom Metazoa; phylum Chordata; class Mammalia; order Carnivora; family Felidae; genus Felis; species Felis catus. Next base: position 20,984,397 of record NC_058378.1, on the reverse strand, counting down.
TGTTTCCGATTCTGTGTCTCCCTCTCTCTCTGCCCCTCCCCCGTTCATGCTCTGTCTCTCTCTGTCCCAAAAATAAATAAATGTTGAAAAAAAAAATGCACCTAACATAGAGGTCTATATACATGTCAAATATCAATAGACAGCAATACAATTATAGTAGGGGAATTTAATACCCCACTTACATCAATAGATAGATAATCAAGACAGAAAATCAATAAGGAAAACATAGGGCTGAAAAGACATATTAGACCAGGTGGGCTTAACAGATGTAAACAAAACATTCCATCCCAAAACAACAGAATACGCATTCTTCTGAAGTACACATTCTCCAGTATAGATCATATGTTAGGCCACAAAAAAAAAAGTCTTAATAAATTTAAGAGGACTGAAATCATATCAAGTATCTTTTCTGGCCACAAGGATATGAAACTAGAAATCAATTACCAAAAAAAAAAAAAAAGAAAACAGAGAATTTAAAAATATATGGAAATTAAACAACACGCTACTGAACTTCCAATGAAACAAGGAAGAAATAAAAATAAAAAAATACTTTGAGACAAAATAGAAATACAACATAGCCAAAACTTATTGTATACAGCAAAAACAGTTCTAAGAGAGAAGTTCATAGTGATAACGTCTATATCAAAAAACAAGAACAATTTCAGATAAATAACCTAACTTTACATTTCAAGAAACTAAAAAAAAAGAACAAATGAAGACCAAAGTTAGTAGCAGGAAGTATAGACTAAAGCAGGAATAAATAAAATACACGCTAAAAGACAATAGAAAGGATCAATGAAACTTGTTCATTGATAAGAAAAACAAAACTGATAAACCTTTAACTAGACTCACCAAGAGAAAAAAAAGAGGACACAAATAAGTAAAATCAGAACTTAACAAGGAGATGTTATAACTGATACTATAGAAAAATAAAGGATCCTAAGGGACTATTATGAAAAATTTCATGCCAACAAATTAGACATTCTAGAAAAAATGGATAAATTCCTAGCAATATGTAACTTACCAAGACTGTATCATGAGAAATAGAAAATCTGAACAGGGTGATTATTAGTAAAGAGATTGAATCAGTAATCAAAAACTGCCCAAAAAACAACAGTCCAGGACCAGAAGCTTCACTGGTAAATTCTACAAAACAGTCAAAGATGATTAATACCAATCCTTCTTAAACTCTTCCCAAAAATTGGGAGAGAAGACTTCTAAGTTCATTTCACAAGGTCTGTATTACCCTAATACTAGAACCAAGCAACTATCCCACAAGCAAAGAAAATTACAGACCAATATCCCTAATGAACATAGATACAAAATCCTGAAGAGAATGTTACCACACTAAATTCAACAATACATTAAAATAATCATATGCTGTGATTAAGTGGGATTTATTCCAAGGACACAAGGATGGTTCAACACCTACAAATTAATACGGTATACCATATTTACCAAACAAATGATAAAAATCATACGATCATCTCAAAGATGCATAAAAAGTGTTTCACAAAATTTGACATTCATTCATGACAAAATGAACAACTAAGTTGGAACACAGGGAATTTTTCTCAACATAATAAAGGCCATCTATGACAAACCCAAAGGTAACATCATACTTAATAGGGAAAAGATAAAAGCTTTTCCTCTAAGATTGGGAACAAAAGAAGATGCCTACTCTCACCATACTTACTCAAAATAATATTGGACGGCCTATCAAGAGCAATTAGTCAAGAAAAATAAATAAAAGTCACCTAAATTGGAAAGGAAGAAGTGAAACTATCACTATTTTCAGATGGAGTGACATAGAAAATGGTAGAATCTATTAAAAAAATAGTTACAACTAAATTCAGTAAACTGCAGGATGCAAAATCAGTATAAATTGCATTTCTATACACTAATAACAAGATAGCAGAAAGAGGAACTAAGAAAACAATTAAGATACAATTGTATCAAAGAAGAATAAAATACCTAAAATGAACCTAATTAAGGTGAAATATCTTATGCTGAATTTTATAAAACATTGATGAAAGAAACTGAAGACACAAATAAATGGAAAGATTTTCTATGTTCATAGATTGAAAGGCTTAATTAAAATTGTTAAAATGTTCATATTCCCCACAGTAATCTGTAGGTTCAATGTAATCCTTATCAAAATTCCAATGGCATTTTTACAGAAATAGCAAAAATGATCCTTAAATTCGTATGGAACCAAAAAGATCCCAAATAACCAAAGTAATCTTGATAAAGAACATAGCTAGAGACACCACACTCCTGATTTCAAACTACATTTCAAAGCTATAATCATCAAAACAGTATGGTATTGGCACTAATACTGACACAAAGATCAATAGAACAGAATAGAGAGGTCAGAAATAAAACTGCACATATATGTTCAATTAATTTGTGAAAAAGGTTTCAAGAACATACAACAGGAAAAGGACAGTTTCACTATCCTATGTCACACAAAAAGTAACTCAAAATGGATTAAGTACTTGAATGGAAGATCTGAAACCATAAAACTCTAAATAAAACATAGTCAGTAAGCTTCCTGATACTGGTCTTGGCGATGATCTTTCGGATTTGACGCTAAAAGCAAAAGTAACAAAAGCAAAAATAAACAAATGGGACTACATCAAACTAAAAAGCTTCTGTAGAGCAAACAAAATCATCATCAACAATATGAAAAAACAAAACCTACTGAATGAAAGGAAAGGTTTGCAAATCATGTATCTGATAAGGGGTTAATATTCAAAATATATAAAGAACCCACACAACTTACTAGAAAAAAAATAATCTGATTAAAACTGAGCAGAGGGGCACCTGGATGGCACTGTTGGTGGCAATGTAAATTGGTGCAATCACTATGGAAAACAATATGGAGGTTCCCCCGAAAATTAAAAATAGAAGTACCATATGATCCAGCAGTTTCACCTCTGGTAGTTTATCTGAAGAAACAAAAAGGTTAATTCAAAAGGATATTGCACCTCCATGTTCATTTCAGCATTATTTATGACAGCTAAGACATGGAAACAACCTAATAAATAAACAAAATGTGATATATATATATATATATATATATATATATATATATATATATATATATGAATAATTACTCAGACATAAAAAAATAATGAAATCTTGCCATTGGTGAGAACATGGATGGACCTTAAGGGCATTACACTAGTGAAATAAGTCAGACAGAGAAAGACAAACGACATATGTATAATCAAAAAAAAAAAAAAATGAGCTGGTGGTTTCCTGAGGCAGTGTGGTGGAATGGAGTGGGGTGGAAAAATGGGTAAAGGGGGTCAAAAAGTATACATTTCCAGTTATAAAATGAGTAAGTCATGGAATAGAATGTTCATCATGGTGACCATACTTAATACTACTATACTGCATATTTGAAAGTAGCATGAGTGTGGATCTTGAAGTTTCTCATCAGGAGAAAAACATGTATAACTATGTATGGTGATGAATGTTAACTGGACTTACTATGGCCATCATTTTGCAATATATACAAATATCAAATCATTACCTTGAATAACTGAAACTAATATAGTGTTATGCCAATTACATCTTAATAAAAAATATGTTTCAAAATGTTTTTGATGCTAAAGAAAGAGTATATAGGGACGACTGGGTGGCTCAGTCAGTTAAGTGTCTGATTTCAACTCAGGTCATGTTCTCATGGTCCACAGTTTGAGCCCCACGTTTGGCTCTGTGCTGACAGCTCAGAGCCTGGAGCCTGCTTTGAATTCTGTGTCTCCCTCATTCTCTGCCCCGCCGCCATTCATGCTCTATCCCTCTCTGTCACTCAAAAATGAATAAACATTAAATAAAGAGTATATAATTATGTGATATAATAATATCCACCCCTGAATGTTGGGTGGATTCATTTATTACAGATATGGCTTGTTGTACAAAGCAAGATGTGTAAAAATAGAATAAAAATTTGTTGTTAAAAGTTTTTTGATCTTGTGCCCCTATATACAAAAATGTTGAGAATGTATATAATTGCAGTCAACTCTTTAGAAATTATATATACATACAACCTTACTGATATATTATGAGCATTATATACTGGAAAAATAAAAACATAAAATATATAATTTAAAATAATTTATTTTTACTTATTAGTAAAAGATATATATGAATATGTGATTTTATTTTGATAATCTTGGCTTAATATTTTGTGATATAGCAGTTCAAACAACCAGCTCTGAATTTGATCTAGATATCTTGTTTTAAGGGTGTCACATAGGAAAAGATATCACAATAGAATACGTATATCAGAATGGAAAAAGTACACCGTGTCTTACGAAACACTAATATTTTTCATTTCTTTTAATTATTATTTTTTAATATGAAATTTATTGTCAAATTGGTTTCTATACAATACCCAGTGCTCATCCCAACTCATTTTTTTAAGTTAATTCATTTATTTTGAGAAAGAGAGAGAGAGAGAGCAGGAATGGGACAGGGGCAGAGAGAGAGGGGGAGAGAATTCCAAGCAGGCCCAATGCCAACATAGCACAGAGCCCAAGGCAGAGTTTGAACCCACAGTGAGACCATGACCTGAGCCAAAATTAAGAGTCAGACAGTTAACTGACTGAGTCACCCAGGCACCCAATACTAATATTTTTCATTTCTCAATTCCATATACCAATTATATAAAGGTATCTCCAGCACATTCAGTATACATGACAGTTTGATATACCTGAAATTAATCTCTGTCCATATATATATATATATATATATATATATATATATATATAAGATTAAGCATTTTTTTCTTATTTTAGCTGAGATAAAAATAAATATTAATAGAAGTTCTATTACTCTGGGGTTCATATCAATATACCCATGGTATTTACATAAAACTTCTGAAAGTTCTTATATTATAAAAGTAAAGTGCATAATTTCCCCCCAAAAAAGTAGTACAGTACAACAGAAAAATGAAAATCAGCCATGTGCAGACCCTCAGTGATAATACAAGACAATAAAAATTTTAAAAGCAATTAAAATGAATTCTGGCACCAAAATAAATTATGATACCTTATACTGTTAGTATAATAACATTACCTAGTGCAAACATTTTACAAAACTACATTTTAATCTGACAAAAACAATTCTGGGTAAAATTTTTTTTTTCCTTTCTCTTGTCTTACACTATCACACCTAGCTTTCTTAAGAGTCACGTTTTACTTAAAAACAGTGCTTTTGGGGCGCCTGGGTGGCTCAGTCGGTTGAGCGTCCGACTTCGGCTTAGGTCATGATCTCGCAGTCTGTGAGTGTGAGTTTGAGCCCCGCGTCGGGCTCTGTGCTGACAGCTCAGAGCCTGGAGCCTGTTTCAGATTTGGTGTCTCCCTCTCTCTCTCTGCCCCTCCCCTGCTCATGCTCTGTCTCTCTGTCAAAAATAAACATTAAAAAAAATTTAAAAAAATTAAAATTAAAAAAATTAAAAACAGTGCTTTTAACATTTCATAAGAGATTTGTGTGCTCAAAGAAAAGAAATACAGAAATGTTGACAGAAAGCTGGACAAGCTTTGCAAACTCCTAGGTAAATGATACAAGTACAGCATTCTGAGTGCTTTCGAAATTTGTCAGCACAATTACAATTTAGCTACCTTTGAAATTACCTACAAATAGATGAAGCTAAAAATATCTGAATTTCCAGTGTCTAATATATACTTTCATAGATAAAATTTTCATAGATAATTTAAGAAACCATGATTCAAGACAATTTCATTTATATTACATTTCAGTGCCATTTTGCCTTTCTGTCAAATTCTTCTGAAGGAAACAATTATAAGAAACTAGAGAAACGACAGAGAAACCCGATTGTAGAGAAAATAATTATTCTTTGATTAATGTGTTTTGTGAGTTTAGATTTCATGTCAGGCTTAAAGGATAGCATTTCTGTGTTTTAAAGTGCAATGAAAATAAGTAAATAAAACACACACACATACATTATTTGTGCTAGATAGCATCATGCATGTATCCAGGGAAATATATTTAAGATTTTCATTAAAATATTAATACATTATAATGAAACCAAGAGGATTTTGTATGTTAGATAGCTAAAGTTGTAAAGTATTAATAATACAGGCAAAAAGCTGGAAAAAATATTCTAATTATTAGAAGTACAGTGAAGAAAAAGTTCATTGTTGACCATACGAAGCTTTTGAAATATTTGTGAAGCTCTCAGAAATATTCATACAGATGAAGATACACTTTTAAAATACATGGTGCAGAATAAAAATTCTGGTAGAGGTGGTTAGATTGTTTTTGGAATATTTATCACTATTTTGACCTTGAATTTTATCACTGTAAACTGTGTAACTGGAATTTAAATGAGGAAAGCTTTTAGCAAAACAAGTAGCATAAACAGCAAATCCCAGAACCACCATTCTTTAGTGATTATGTTTTCTTTTTTTTTAAATCACTAAAAAAACAACCAAAAAAGGTATATCAAGCTTCATGGAAATTAATATTGGATACAGTGAATTGTAACAGAAAAGAACAATATATAAATATTCTCAACCCTCAGCCTATCACAGTTTGAAAAAGTTATACAAAAATTATATTTATTAAAATGTCAGGCTTATCTAAGTTTAAACACAAAGAATCAGCCAAAAAAAATTAAATGTAAGAAAGACCATGTTCTATTTAGGCTAGTCATTCAATAAAAACCCTAGAGAACATTAAAATTAGTGGATTCAAAGTCAAAAGAAAATCTTAGAAATATACATTCAGTATGAAAGCCTTAGAAATACCTTTGGTGAAAATTTTAGTTTATCTTTGGGCTCCAGTGTCATTATTTTTCTGCTAATTTGAATTCCCAACAGTTAATTTATTTTATGCACTAAAGCCTATGTTGCCAAAGAGGGAAAAATTAATCCAGTATATTTCCACAGTAAACACAGAAAATCATATACTTATTCCCTTTCCAGTCAAAATAAGGGGAAATCTATCAAGTACAGAGTTTAGGCCAATTGTGTTTCTTCCATGTCAACTGCCTGAAATAACCACACCCAAACCAAATTTAATTATATCAAAAGTAATTAATTTTCAAATGCTCCTTTTAGACCCCACATAAAAGACACCAGCATTTAAATTTACTTATTCTACTGAACAGTTGAACAATTTGACATGGATCCAAAGATTGACTACAGGGTGAAGTAAAGAAAACCTAATAAAGGACAAATAGGAGGAACAGAAAACCATCTTGAAAAGGACTACCAAACTTTCATCTTTATCCTCAAAATCCCTGCCTATCAGACACAGATGGACATTTCTAACAGCCTTCTGGTCATCTCCATCTAGGTATTACACAGGCAACCTAAGTTGTCCAGAAAAAGCTTTATTTAATAGCTTGTTATTAAGGCTACTACTTCACATTTCTTCCAACTAACAAACTACTTTATTTACTGGTATCAAAATACATCAAATATCCCAATTAGCAAATTTAGTCATCACAACAGCTCCTTTTTTATATCTCTCACTTCCAGTTTAATCACAGCCAACAGATTTTTACTTAGGCTTATTAAATCTTGCATTTTTGACATTGTAACAAATATGTTAAATTAGTAAACTGTTATCAAAAAACTGGAATAAAACATTGGTACATGTCTGAAAATGCAGAGATAAATCCTTCCAATTTAACTGAATGAGAATATGAATGTGGCAGATCTTTCCACTTACTTTTGTAGAAGTTTCTTAAACAGATAAATTTAAGAATGCTAAAACAACACACAATGAGGAAGAAAATTTTAATGTCTAAATCAGGTTTTTAACACATCATAAACTAAATTGTCAGAAATATTGAGACACCTCTATTAAGGAGTAGAGATAAAATGTTTTAAATCTCAGGAATGGTAGCTCCCGTAAAAGCTATTGCCAACTTTATTAAGTAGTAATTGTTTATTAATAAGAACTGGATATTAAGATATTTCAAAATAGTTTTAAGTAATCGCATATAGACCATGGTTTAAATTGAAGGAGTTTCTTTCTGAGCTAATTATAATGCTATGAATAAAAAATTTCAAAATTTATCTTTCATACCAAACTTAGGTGACTATCTTGAAAAAAGATATGTTTCAAAAGAAACAAGAAATACTCTGAGGAGAATGCTGGTGCTATTTTGATTGTGATTGCTTTGAATGTGTATATTACACACACACACACACACACACACACACACACACACACACAATGGAATACTACTTGGCAATGAGAAAAATGAAATCTTGCCATTTAAAACAACATGGATGGAGCTGAAGGGTATTATGCTAAGTAAAGTAAGTCAGTCAAAGAAAGACAGATATCATATGTTCTCACTCATATATGGAATTTGAGAAACTTAACAGAAGACCGTGGGGGAAGGGAAGGAAAAAAATTTAGTTACAAACTCAGAGGGAGTCAAACCATAAGACTTTAAAAATTTTTTTTAATGTTTATTTATTTATATTGAGAGAGAGAGAGAGAGAGAGAGTGTGCATAAGTGGGGGAGGGGCAGAGAGTGAGGAGAGAGAATCCTAGGCAGGCTCCACGACGTCAGCACAGAGCCCGAGGTGGGGCTTGAAGTCACGAAACTGTGAGATCATGACCTAAGCCAATATTAAAAGTCAGATGCTTAACTGACTGAGCCACCAAGGCGCCCCAAACCATAACAGACACTTAAATAAGAGAACAAACTGACGAATGGGGGGGGCATAGGTGATGGGGCATGGAAGAGGGCACTTGTTGGGATGAGCACTGGGTGTTGTATGTTAAGTGATGAATCATGGGAATCTACTCCCAAAGCCAAGAGCACACTGTATACTCCATATGTTAGCTAACTTGACAATAAATTATATCTAAAAAAAACAGAAAACAAAAATGAATTTTAAAAATAAAAAAGAAACTATTAATTTAAAAACACTTTAATAAAAATTAAAAATAGAAACACCACACAATCTAGAAATTCCACTATTTGCTATTTACCCAAGGAAATCAAAAGCACTAACAAAGATATACATATGCACACCTATGTTTATTTTACCATTATTTACAATAGCCAAGATATGGAAGCCTATACAATGGAGTATTACTCAGCCATAAAAAGGAATGAGATCTTGCCATTTGCTACAACATGGATATAATTAATGCTCAGTGAAATAAATCAAAGAAAGGCAAATACAATATGACTTCACTTATATGTGGAATTAAAAATAAATGAATAAACAAAAAACAGAAACAAAATACAGAGAACTGATAGTTGCCATAGGAGAGGAGGGTATAGGGATGTGTAAAATGGGTAAAGGGAAGTGGGAGGTACAGGCTTCCAGTTATGGAATGAATAAGTCATGGGGATGAAACCTACAGCAAAGAGCATAGATATAGTCAGTGGTATTGTAATAGCGTTGAATAGTGACAGATGGTAGCTACACTTGTGGTGAGCATAGCATAAAGTACACAGTTTTGGAATCACTATGTTGTATACCGGAAACTAATGTAACATTGTATATCAACTATACTTCAATAAATATAGGAAAAAAAACGTTTGATAAACATCTTTCAAATATAATAAGCAAACTAATTTGATTATTGAGGTCTTTAATAAGCTGAAGAAACTCAATTTGATAATAGTCACAATGTTACCAAGCTTATAAATGCAGATGAATTGTCAGTAATGAAACTGATCCTTACAGTTAAGATTAATCATGCAAGTAAAATAAATTTAACTCTTCTGAAATTTTAAGAGATCAGCACAAAGTTATAAGCTTTTTAAAAAAAAATGTTACCAAAAATATTTCAGAATATTATAAGATACATTATTTTCTCACTGAACAATGAAAAAATGAACTGACAAACAGATTCGATCACCTCCCTCCAAAAGGACTATTTACTTTTTGATTCAACTCTGAAAAAAAAACAACTTACTATTTCTATTTAGTCTGGATCAATTTATTTGAAGAGTATCCTGAGAAAGCAAAATGAGTTTATAAACATTAGCATTTGTCACTACTTATTTCTATGAGGTAGAATTTCCTACGCATAATACAATAAAAATAAAATACATAAGTGGATATTGAGGCTGATATAAAATAGCAACTTCCATGTATAATTGCTAGTTTTCATTTCTTACTATATCCACTTATTGACTTTATTGGGAAAATGCTGTTAAGTTTGAAATTACAGGATAAATATATACTAATTAAAAGCTACTTTTACTTGTTGGAGTTCTACAAAATGTTAAAAAAAAAAAGTTCTCTAAAAATTACAAGCTTTGAAATTTATTAACAAGATTTCAGACAAGATAAATTCAAACTCCTAACCATGGCATAATCTAGGTAGCCTTAACTAGTTTTCAGCTTATTTTCTCATAACAAACACTTCTTTTTTCCATCAATACCAAATGTTATATATTGCTAGAACATACATGATTTTACACCTTTATATATGCTCTTATCTCTATCAGAAATGCCCTTATTCCACTTCTCCTGGAAAATTTTTATTTTTATTTTAATATCCAGAAAAAAATTTTTGCTTCCTCTGTGAAGCCATCTGAGACACTCTAGACAGAATTACCTACTTTCTCCTCTACACTCTATTATAGTATCATCATGTTATTATATTTATCTATTTAAATTTATTGTCTCCCTAAATGCCAGTGAATCCTCTAAATGCAGGATCCAAGTTATATTCATTTTTGGATCCTTTTTTTTTTCTGTTCTTAACACAGATCCTAAAGTTGGAGTACATGTACAAATACACAGTAAAAATTACATGTAAATAAAAGAACAAAAGGAAGCAAACTGGTTAAGTTTAGTGCCTAAAAATTAATCAAACAAGAATAGAATGGCACTGTTCTCAAGCTATTATACTCAAAGTACGGCCTGTAAACTACTTACCAGGCTCTGATGAGATAAAAAAAATTAGGATTAAACATTTGGAAACTTTAACAGGAATTTGACAGAGATTTTCATATCTGTTGAATCTTTTTTTTGGACTTTTTAAATTTTACTTTTCTAATAATTTCTTTTATTATATTTTTATAAAGTATCATTCAGTGATAGATTGAATATTGAAAATAAAAACCAAAATACAGATTTAGAAGCACTACATTAGACTATGAAAGACAGAAAGAGGAGTAACACCTTGACATTTTTCAATGAGAATTTGGTTTACAAGGAAGAATATGATGTACACACAACTGTTGTAGTAGTACACATCATAACTATCCATACTTCTCAAAGTCCACATCATTATCTTTGACACTCTAAAACCTATCTATTGATAGAATTGTTAAGTGTACCTGGAAATATTAATGCATAACTAGTATTTCTTTCTAAAGTTATTTATACGAGGACTAGATTTTAACTTAAAATTAGGGCTTGCTTCTTTCACTGCCTATCAGACCCAATGGCATAGATCACTACCCATTTTGATTGACTCCATACAGAGCTAGCCAGCTTTCTACTGCTCTCTGCCTGACCCCAGTAACATATAAAATCAAAATGATTATACAATTTTTTTCAGAAATTCTTCTTTCAATATTTTCATTCCTACCAAGAAAGATTTATTTATTTTCTCAATACTCTACATTAGGAGTTGGCAAACGTTTCCTCTAAAGGACCAGATAATAAGTATTTTAAGGCTTGTAAGCTATATGGTCTACTGTCAAAGCTACCTCGCCTTTCTAGCAAGAAAGCAGCCACAGACAATAACTAAACAAATGGGCATAGCTATGTTCCAATAAAATTTTACTTACAAAACCTGGCAGCAGGTGTTCAATTTGGACCAAGAACTGTAACTTGCTGATGCCTCTTCTATTTCATAGGTATAACTTTAAAATCAATCATTAAGAACCTATCATATAATAATATTAAAAAATTGTCATTCTTGTTGCATTTATTATCAGCTTTTAAAATTTTAAATACTGACAGATTCACCATCATTCAAGCTAAAAAAGAAAAGACACTGTTTTTCAAGAAAATCGCATTAAAGATACTGAAAAAAATGTTTGTACTTTATCTTTAATGGCACATGTCTAGGGAAGCTACAAGCCTTTTATACTATTATCAGATAGCAACACTCTCACAGGCTACAGAAAACAAAAAAATTTATTTATAATATTTGCCACAACCACTAAATAAACAGCATATAAGCAAAATTCCTCACAAAGAAGCCCTTTTAAAATGAACCACAATCTTGGTGCGAATAGTTGTAAACACACAAAACTATGATTCAGAGTATGATGCTTTTTGTTCAACTCACATAGATGTGGAGGAAATTCAAAAATGCAGAGCTCTTGACTACATTTTTAACAAACCTGGAATGTAGATTTATTTCATCTTTAGGTTTCAAAGCTGACCTTCTCCAACATGTAATCACTCCTTTCCTTTAAGGGGTGAGACACAAAGCTGATTAGAGGTCACTCTAAAACTGAAGTCAAATCCTAATCTTGCCTCTTCCACATAAATTCTAGTCTCCCCTGGTGGAATATATAGTTCTATGAACAATTCTCTTTCTCCTTCTAGAACTGTTTTCCTCAGAACATAAGAGGAATTACTAAATGTTTAAGTTTCCAAGGAAATCGCTTACTGTTAGATTCTAAATGTCTTAACATAAATGTTCTTTTCCCTTTTATGTTCAATATCTCTGAAAAGTCTTCTATGACTTCAAAACTACCTTTAGACAGATGACTCAAAATCTCTATTTCACAATCCTCTATAAAGTATCAAGTGGCTAATTTTTATCTAGTAATAGGTATCAAAATACTATCATTGGATTATGGGTGGCCCTTTGAAGAGTGAGAATCAAGCAAAATAAGAGACTAAAAAGAATGTAGGTGGGTTCTCTTGTGGGCATCCATGTTGAAACATGCAGTATATAATACTGCTCTGAGAATATGATTTCTGTGACGAAAGTGCCCCTGAAAAAGGGATTAGGATATATTTGGATGTCCATGGAGGTCTAAAATTTGAGGTCTAAAAAACTGTCATCATGATGTCTAAATATTGTTTCCTTTCTCCTTTGTTCCCTGTCAATGATTCTTCTGATTTTCCAGACTTAAAATCCTTAAATTACTCCTTATCACTTTTCATTTTGCTTGAAAATTCAATCACAAAGCTTATAATTATTTTTGCATTTCTTTTACACCCTTCCCATTCACTATCCTTCCATAAGGATGCTGCCTATTTTTCCTGTTGAGAATTCTTCAATATTTCTATACATTTCTATTAGAAATCTTCCACAAATACTGATTGTACTTCGCAAATGTATGTATATAAAATACAGCTTGCTTAATAATTAACAATACAGTTTATCTACTGTGTAATAATAAAATTATGTTTAAAAGTGTTAATGAGGCAAATGATTTCAACTAGTAAAAACAGAATTTAACAGTAAATAGATTCTTATAGAAAAATTTAACAGAAATGGAAAACAAACCCAAAAAAGAGGCAAATGCTGTAAGGAAAAACTAAAATTATGCATTTACTAAGGGCAGAGAAGAAAAACCAGAAACCTGAAGGATTATCCTTACTGTAGTAATTGATGCAACTGCTGTTTTTCTGAAGCCCCGGATAATATATACAAATAATCAATAAACTCTACTTACATAAATTAAGGAAAAAATCAAGATTGGGCCTAAATGAGGGGGAAACAGCAGTGAAAAACTAAGTGACTTAGAAGTTGTCTAGGTAGCGTTCTATAGAGTGAAATTCTGACTGCCTTACCTAGGCAACAAAGCAAGTTGCCAGTATTACTACTTATAACATATCAGTTATTCTACCACTGGAGGGAGTCTGGTCACATATCCTTTGATGTGACTTTTTTTTACTCTCATAACTTCCTTGTTTTCTCTGGGAATGAATTAGAACCCCTACCAAGAATATGAATTGGTTTAACTATCTGATGATTTCAAGCTTTCTGGTTTAGTTTTTATTTTATTTTTGTTATGTTCCATGTTCACTAATTAAAAATTTACAGCATCTCTATAGTCATATCTGGGTCAAAGAAATGAATCCAGAGATCTCATGTGCTGGTACATATGCATACTTAGAAAAATAATCATAAAGAAAAAAATGTTAAATCAAGAACAGAGAAGGGCTCTGATACAAATACCTACTCAAAGCAGATATCAAGGTCACAAAGCACGTGAAATGCAGCAAACAGCAGGTTTGAAGTAGAAGCTAAAAGAGCTTTTAGGATTAAGGCTGACAAGGATATTACTGATAGGATAGAAAAATATAAGCAAATGAGAGTACTGTAACTGTGGTTTTAAAATTAACTATCCTTTTAAAATTCAGAGTTAGCAGTTTCCACTGTCTACTCCTAAAGTTGAAGTGGCATAAGAAGGATTTACTAAGTAAATAAAACACTAATGAAATGAAAAACAACAAAGATCTAAACACTGGACCTAAATAAATAGATAGATAGATAGATAGATAGATAACAGTAGTTCAACTCAAGAAGTTATGTGAAGAATAGTCCATTTACAATAATAATTATTCTCTATTTTGTGTCAAGAATTTTGTGAAATGATATGAAATATTTCATTTAATTATTTTAACAATCCTACAGGATTGACATTATTATACTCATTTTACATGAGAGAGCTTAAAGCTAAAAACAAGTAATTTGCCTAAGGTAATATATCTGTCAAGAGCCAATACTCTGTCAGAGGTCCATCTGATTCTAAAATGGTATTGCCACTATGGTATATGAAGGTCAATGAGACTGAACAATGACTACCTTATGTTCTTGTACTATTAAAGGTAACAGTTATAAGTACTCTTCTTAGATGTCTGCTTCAGAAAATGTCATTACAGATTATCTAATACAGCACTGTATTAACTATTAAGCATTTCTGTGTTATTTTGTTTCCAAAGTTAAAATTTGTTCAATTCACATGTCAATTGCATAAATAAGTCATAGCTTATTTTTAATTTAAATAGATATAAGTAAAAATTAAAAGGAATTTACCTTTTTAAATATGTAAAAAAGAGAAAACCTTTTTTTTCCTTTCCTTCACAAAACTATTGTCAGACACAAAGACATAGAAATCTGTCAGGTTCTCTCTGTGCAATTTCCTTAAAATGTACTCCTTTGCTGAGTAGCATCATAAACTCCATAAATCATATCTAGGCAGTCAGAAAATAATCATGGAAATAACACTTGTTAAACCTAGGAAAGCTTGGGGGTGGATTTAAGTGCTATACAACAAATTAATTTTGTGTTTTCTTCCTTACTATTATAACAAGAGTGCAGGAAGCTTGAATGCATAAAACAACATATATATAATAAATCCCTTTCAGCTAGGAAAGAAAGTTTATATATGTGTGTGTGTGTGTGTGTGTGTGTGTGTGTGTGTGTGGGTATGCACACATATATATGCATAATTTTTAAAAAATGAAGAGAAGTAGAAGTAATGTAGAATTCTATGCATGAAGCTGGGGGCTGTTCTGTCTTATCACAGGTCAATTAAGGTCTCAAGTATCCATGTGAAGAAACAAACTGGAAATGGGTTCCCATATTATCGATGCTTCCCATTGAGTAAATTTTTTTTTCCCTTCAATTTCTTTGGAAAATCCACAATTAATGTATATCAACTGGAGGATACTTCAGCACAGCAGAGATGGAGGAACAGAAACACTCTCCTACTTACAACAGAGATTCTAGAAAGTACTAGATCTACAGCACATCTTCAGAGGTTTCCTAATAGAAGTCTATTCAGAATCCTCATTTTGAACTACAGGTAACATCTAGACAGGGACCATGTACTAGCACACATGCCTAGGATAAAAGTACACATGAAATAACATGTGTGTAGAAGAACCTCCCTATTGCTTAATTTAAAAACCCAATTATATGACTGCTTGGATTCTATTCCATATTCTTCCAACTGTTAGATAGTTGGAGAAACTATGGAAAAAAAGAAAACACTGTAAATTATTGCAAATTATGTAAACAGATTAATTTATAAGAAATAGCAAGTGAAAGAAAAAACATACAACAGCCAAGGAAACAGAAGAAAGACATACAGTTCACCAGCAGTTATAACTCTTAGTTGGCCAAATATGCAAAACACTATAAAATTTAAAAATCTATAAGTGGAGAGAGTAAAAGGAAATATATATTTAACAAAACTATATTTTCTCCTATTCTATTTCATTCCACTTCCAAGAAATTAATGTTCTGCTCATTTTTTCCCATCTGTGAATCGAATAGAAAAAAGTAAAGAGCAAATAAGACAAATGTATATCTGTGATTGTAAAATTATGAAAATTTATCACTTATTATATACTTAAGCATGTAACAGATCTTCTGCCACATCCTAATCTTTCTGTTATATATTTACAAAAGTAAAATAATGACACCTGAGAGGAAGTGAAAGGAAGTAAAGGGAGTAAATAGTACCTAGCTGAAATTTTCTCAATATAAAATTTGACAAATAAGGTCTGCCTGACAAACTTAATGCAACATTTTTTAATTTTTCTGCCATAAAAAACTATATATTTTGGAACTGACATGTAGTGTCACAAAATAAAGTTAGGCATTTAGTAACATCTCTACATAAGCTATTCCCAGTTTTTTACACATCTTTTAATAGAAGAGTTAGCTCTTTGTATTTGTTGATATAAGATATTTAATAAAAATGAAACCCTATTCATTTAATCTATGTTGAATTATTAGAAGCCTGTAAATAAGTAATTTTCATAGATACTGCTTAGTGCTAGCACTCCCCAATTAAATGTTACAAAATTTGTTCATTTTGCAGGATTCATAAATATGAACTGAAACAACTAAAAAACTATTACCAAAATAAAACGGAAGAGACCACAGTAAATGTAGCACTAGTTTCTGTACTCTACATTACTAACTTTGTAAACTTCATAAAAAAGAAAAACAACTTTATTTTCTCCATTATCTTTGAAACATGTGGCAAATCCAATTTTAAGTATTAAGATTACTGTGTTCTTGAGGGACAATTATGAATTGCTTATTTCCAATAACTACAGTAATAAGCTTTTGATAAATCATTGAAATAAATGAAAATGAAATCTATTTTGGTTTTCTATCAAACCAATCTAGGAAAAACATTTACAATGGTTAACACCAGAAAAAGTCACTTCACAAAAGCATAAACTAAAACCAATACAATTTCTTATGTGGTATATTAAAAATAATCTCTATAGCCTAATAATGCAAGTTTATATGTGGAATGCCAAAACGATTACTTCTGTTTAGATGCCATAAATATGTGCAACTATTACTACGGTGAACTAAGAATAAAGAAATTATGAACAGCTTTTGCAAGAGTATTTATTTATGCATACTGCACCTTTTTCAGAAATTATTTCAAAGTGGCTTTGGCTTCAAAGGGCAATTATTGTGTCCCGAATTTATTAATAAAAAGAAATTCCGTGTTCAGTTGACCTAAACTAGACTGTATACCAATGCCAAACCAAGTTATCATTTAAATGACTTTGAAACAAGACCTCTGCTCTCTATTTGGATTACATACTGATAAATTTTATGACTTTGTGGTCACCACATGAGTATCTCTACATAATCTTGACCAAAAAAAAAATATTTTTAAATCATCGTCTGCATACATTGTTAACGGATTCCATTTACAGCCAAAAAGTGTTTAGGGTCATCTTGACAACATGTAAATTGTTTTTCCTTTGTCAGATGTCCAATTTTACAATTATTTGGTCAATGACTAATCAGATGAGTTTTTTTACAAATGAAGTTTTGTTCCACAGACGGACTCTTCAACTACTCCAAATAACACAGAAGCTACCCATATTGAACACAGTACTAGCTTATCTCTTTAACGCTTAAACCTGTGCTCAATCACTTCCTTCGGAGACTGCCAACTTTAACAATAGAATAAGCTACATAATATCAAGACACAATGGTGAGTACTCGCCACAGATTCTGTACCACAGCAGATATAATATGCCACTTCACAGATTTTTGAGTTTCTGAATCACAGCCCCAAACCACGAAGCTTGTGGCTGTCCTTGGTGCTGAAACGCACTTTTTCCCCGCGCCCCTTCACTGAAAAAAACCGTCATTCCAATCCCTATTTGAGAGCATAAAAAGACTCCTGAATTTGGGAGGTGGGGGTCTGAAGATGAGAGGTTTAAAAAGGAAATGATAAGTTTCTGGGCTGAAAATGCTAACTAGCATGTGCAGGTGGAGAGGGGAAGGAAGGGGTGCTAGAAACATCCAGAGGGCATTTTCCCTACGGTTCCGGTAGACCCTGGAAACCCGGACTGCGGCACGATCGGAAACGCCTCGTCCCGGGCAGGAACGGCGGGCGGGAACGGCGCCCTCGCCCGGGCAGCTCCTCGGCGCTGGGCCAGGCGGGCGAAGACGGCGAGGGGCGCCGCGGCTGGAGACTACGGCGACTTTCCGCGCCAACGCAAGAGCCCTGGGGTCCTTTTGTTTCTACTGTCTGAGGAGAGGGCGGATGAGCGGAGGGGAGCCCCACCTGTATTTATTTGTACGGGAGAACAACAAAAGACCGTGAAGCCTGGGCGAGCAGGGTCAGCAGAGCCGGGGCGGCCGCGGCGCCTAGGCGCGGGCTCGGCCCCTTTCCTCACAGCCCCCGTCGCTCTTACCGTCCCGGTCGCACAGCTGAATGGCCTCCAGGCTGAGGTTTTTGATCACCTCCTCACAGGGGCTGGTGGGGCTGTTGAGGGTATGATCCAGGCGCGGCACCTCCATTTTCCCAACTCCCTTCTCAAGCCCGCCTGCTTCGTATCCAGGCTCTCTCGACGGACCGGGTGGGAGAGAAGGGCGGGAAAGGGAAGGGGAGTGTCGGAAAGAGGGGAGGAGGCCTGGGACGCGGCTCCGGAGGGG
The DNA here is from genome assembly GCF_018350175.1 of Felis catus. Taxonomy (NCBI): domain Eukaryota; kingdom Metazoa; phylum Chordata; class Mammalia; order Carnivora; family Felidae; genus Felis; species Felis catus. Next base: position 20,965,527 of record NC_058378.1, on the reverse strand, counting down.
CGAGGCTGAGCTTCCGGGCTACAGAGCCGCGGCCGAGGCGACGGCCGTGGCAGCAGCTCCGGAGAGTGCGCGGCTCGAAGAGACTGAGAGGGACCTGGCGCGAGGGCGAGAGGAGCGCGCTCCCGGCGGGGAGGAGACGCGTCGCGCGGGGAACGTGAAGGCGCGGCGCGCGCACGCGCGTGAGAGGACGCGCCCACCTGCTGGCGCGCGGCGCTCCTCCTTCCTGCGCCCCCCCCTTCCCCCGCCCTTCCACGCGCACGCGCCCCCTGCTGCCCTCGCTCCTCAGCCCCGGCAATCCCCTGAGCTAGGTGAACTCGCGGGAACTGCGGGATGCTGGGGGTGCGTCACGCTGGATTCGCCCTCTCTCCTGGTGAGGTTGATTTAGCTTCTTTTCCCTCGTCAGTGTCAGTCGTATCCAGGTTGGCACTGGGGCGTCTGGCACTGGGGAGGTGAGGGGGAGCAGATTGGTTGTTTTGAAGGACTGGAAAAATATGCGTCCAGACCCTTTGTATACGGGTTCGCGGAGCCAGAAGGCTGCCTTCTCCGTTCAATGTCCTGGGCTACTCCCCACCCAGCCCCCACCTGCTCAACCGAGCATTCCTCAGGAACAGCTGCTTCCGTGTGAGAGATGTGTGGATTAACTGAGGACTGGCAGGGTTTAGGGACAGAATTTTGGTCATCTTGAAGGAGGGGCAAACAGGAATTCAAAACTGCCAGAAAGGTGAGGGAATGAGATGTCAGCCAGCGGGCTGGAAAGGCAGCACGTGTGCTTCAGGACTGACAGCCACTAATCTTTCAGCCTTCGCAGTCTAGCTTGCTCCATTCATTCATTAATTCGTTCAACAACTGTATTAAATGTTTACTCTGTGCTGGGCATTGTTCTGGACGCTAGTGAAGGGGGTAAAAAACAGTACCTGTCCTGGTGGATATGGAAGCACAATGGGAAATGTGCTTCCTCAAGTTACCCTAAATTTGTCTGCCCATTCTTTTTAAAGGCATTTAGGATTCTGCAGTGCACTTCGTGGAGGTGAAAAAGTTTTTAAAATAAAATGGGTATAGGTCACAGCCTATTGACCTCTGTTGCCATTTGCTTCTTTGGAACAGCTTTTAGTTGTGTTGCTATCTTAGGATCAAAACAGTGCTTGCCCCTCTCTCTTCTTTTTTTTAGTGTGTATGCTTGTTGGGAATTAAAGTTCCTTTTTATTGATTTTCCAATTTCAAACATAAATGTTAAACAATAAAGTAACAATTTACATACAGATTGCTATATGCTACCCTTTCTAGTCACATCCTTCTAGCCATAACATGACTAAATCTAGTTAATTGAAACCTCATAAAACAGAAGGACCAGCTTAAGGTAAAATAAGCCTGTGAGAAAACTTGGCACAACTTCAAGTTGATACAAATCTGTGGAAGATAATTGGGTATCTTAAAGTGAAATGTCCTCATTATCAACTTAGGTATTAATGAAGATGGATCTCCTTCTTGCAGTTTGAGAAATGTCAAGATAGGGGTGTCCCTAAGGAGAGGATAAATTATTACTTGTCAAGAAATGTGGCAAGATGGCACTTATTGGTGAATATCCTGTGTTCTAAAACCTGCGTCTGGAGGAATAGAAATTGATATTGTCAGCTAAGCCACAGTGGGTTCATCTTTCAGAGTAGTATCACATTTACAAATTTCAAAAGAAACTGTGTGAGCTAGATTACCAATTTATTGATTTACAGGTGAGAAATCTAATTCATATCTATAATTAAAATTATAATCCATACAAATATTTATTAAACACTAGCTGTGCCCATGGACAATATGCTAGATGTTGGAATTTTTGAGTTCAAATCAATTAGGAAAGATAGGCTTTGAAAAAGGAAGATTATAATGAGTGTTATGAAAAAAGGAATCATGGGAACTTGTGAAGGACACACAGGTGTCCTAACCTAGTCTGATTATTCAAGAAAGCCTCTAAAAGGATTTTATTTAAAGGGAATAGGAGTCTCTTATGGGGGGCGGTAGGGAGGGGAAAGTGGGTGATGGGCATTGAGGAGGGCACCTGTTGGGATGAGCATACAACTGGGTGTTGTATGGAAACCAATTTGACAATAAATTTCATATTTAATAAATAAATAAATAAATAAATAAATGAAAATAAAGAGAACAGGAAATTACTGAAAGGCTTTATATGGGAAATTAGCATGATCAGATTTGTGAGCCAGAATATTTATGTGGGAAAGGAGGTAATGTTTTGAGAAATATTAATTTGACTTTCCGGGTATAAGATCTATTCAATCCAAGGCATCTTTCTGCTAAGGCCTTAGATTATTACATAAGAAATACAAAAGAGTTACTATTTTACTTTTGAAATTCAGCATCTGATTTTTTTCAGCAAGTTGTGAAGCGTCAAATCAATGCATTGTCAAAAGATAAAATATAGATTTGCTTATGTTTTAACATATCAAGGCTAAGACTAGTGTTCAAAATGATAAGAGTTTATCCCATAGTGAAGACAAGATATCCCGGTTCACAACTTAGGCCAGAGATTGGTATAAAGAAGATGGTGGCTTGAGATAGGTAAAGGAAAGAAAAGTATATTCTCTTTGGCTCAGAGAATTATGGAAAAGAGGTTGAAGTGCTTGAGGTTGGCAACCAACAACATTTTTACTTACTCTCACATTGAGGATGTGAGATGAAGGTTTGTAGCTTTAGTGTGGGGGGCCGGGCCCCGGTGCCAGGCTGAGACCGGGCCGAGCAATGTTCCCCGTTGACTCAAGCCAACCCGGTGGTTCCCCCTCCCATTCCCCCACTTTCAAGGGCATACAAAAGCCTTGTCAAGGCTGAGAAAGTTAATTCCTGAAGCCTGTGGTCTGCAGGTGTTGGCAGTAATGCTACCTCCCTTTTTCTACCCCGAGTCAGATAGAAACAAACATGGGAACTGTGTTTTGCTAGCAATCTATCAACAAGGTCTTGTGACCCGTTCACAAGGTTCACAAGGTATACAGAACTAAATGCTTTGGCTGGCAGTGATTATGTGAAACCTGTTTATTCTTAGAATGACCTGATCCATAAGAGTCTTATATTATAAAAGATTGTGTACAGCAACAATAAAGCCATCACTTGGGCCATCAGCCCAGGGGACCCTCCTGTTCCCAAACTTTCTCTTCTCTTCTCTTTTCTTGCACTCCCCTACCCTCAGGACCCTGACCTCGGTGATTGTCGCGCCAGTCGCGACACTTTAGGTATAGGTACAGCCTACAGATAGGTATGGGAACACTCAAGGACAGAGAAATGTCTGCCCTACTTCTTAGGTCTTTGGGATGATATCACCTGGCCAGACTGAGGGTGACTGCATTCAGGTAACCTTGAACAAGGCATCATTGTTAGATGGAGGACAGGGATTTACTTTCTGGAACTGCTGAAAGTTTCTGTATATTTAGAAGGTAGTTGAGTGAAAGCTAGCCAACCTGCTGTGAAGCCTGATTTGAAAATGCTAGCAAAAGCTGCATAGTGGACCTTCTAGACCAGGGAGGTCTAAAGCACCAAAAAGATGAGACTTGTCAGTCTCAGAGATGGAAAACAAGCCCTGAACAAATTGAAAAAACACAGATCATAAGTTTCTCTAGCCACCAACTTCAAGAGAAAGACCAGAAGCAATTAGGCATACAAGAAATGTCACCACAGAGACCAGAGGAGGCAAAATATATTCAAATTCCAATAAGCCTTTGTCCCAGTGCTTCAAGGTAATGGAAACTCTCCTGTCTTGATATTCCCAAATACCATCTAAAATAAGATGTAGAAGAAAAGGTAAAAATCTTAAAGACTGAGGATTTTACCTAAAAATCTGGACTATACCTAAAGGAACTGATTAAAATACTGACTGGATCTAAGATCCAGGATTAGACTAAAAACATTATTTACCTTCCCTTTATATCAGTGAACAATATTTCATGAAAATAACCAAGTAAGTTTTAGACAAAATAAAAATTCTACCTTTTCTTTTCATATATAAGTTGCAGTGTGAGTAATTGCAATCCTTGTACACTTACATTATTTAATTGTTAGCTTGAGGTGGCCACTATTATAGCCAAAATCCTACCATTCAAGGTCCAGCTCAAATGGTGCATTACCTATAAATATTATTCCCTATGTCAAAAATTTCTTTATATTATCTGAAAACATAATCGCACTATGATTTTTACGTTATTAGTGTACATTAAGGATGAGACTTAAATTTGAAAAGGACCTAAATGTATCTTAATGCAATACTGTATCCAGTGTTGAAGCCACTGAAAAGTTGTTTATCTTTTAATAAATCCTCATGAAGTAATCTTACTCATTATCAACCCAAATATGCTTCCTATAAGGACAATACAGTGGCCTTCATTTTCTCCTCTGTTAGTCATACACAATAATGACAATCCTCTTCCTTCTGCTGCCCATATATATTCAATTCTCTGGCTAAATATTCCTAGTTCTTTCAAACATTTCTGATATTACATTACTTTGAGTCCCTTTACCACTTTTGACACTCTCTTCTAGATAGCTCTAGTGTTTTCTAAGTGTCCATTGGTGAACACATCTGTGGTGTAGAAAGATATTAAGAATATAAAGGGAAATAAGCCATCTTTGCTCTATATGCCACACATCTTATAACACAGCCCAGGATAACGTTAGCTTTTCTGACAGTGATATCAATCTTCTCACACATCTTGAGCTTGCTATCATGTAAAACCTATACTTCTTCCCTGAACATTTCTTATTTCCCCTGTGCTGTAAATTTTAAGCACATATTATAGTATTTTCATAGAGAAGATACTCAGTACAATTTGTTGAATTATTTGATTGAACTTTAGTACTTTGTGTTTAATTATATTGCTACAACTGCCTAGAATGTTATCAAACCTAAAGAAAAAGTAGATTACAAACTCCTTTCAATAAGCTTGTAAGTGCAGAGGTCATTCTTATTATATAACCTACACCCTTAGGCACAATCCAGATTTTTATGGCTAAGCAGAAGGCAATGACTGAGAACCAAAACCATGGGTAGAAGCAAACTCAAAATGCGTAGTAAATGAAGGAGTGTTTTTATTTATATTTTTCTCTCCTCTCAATCATTACCAGGACTTTTCCTAAGCCCTTATAATGGTGGGACAAAATAAAACTCATGAAAGCCACTCAAATGATCTAAATTCTTTATCCTGACTCAAGTTGACTTGTGTCTAAACGTGTGAAAATCAAATGACATAATATATATGCAAGTGTTGCATGAACTGTAAGGCATCTCGCAGTTAGTGAGGATGTTCTAAGAACACCATTAAGAAAGTACATCTGGTCAATTTTACAGTACAAATTGCTGGAAATATTTTAATAGCTATTTGAAAACATTAAGAACTTCCATATTTAGAATAGCTTTATGGTTTAGTGTGTTGGGGCCCTTTTAAATTACATCATATTATGTTTGCTTTTGGTTTTAACTCATGGTAGATTTTTGCCAAGCCCATAAGCAAATACTCAATATTGAATCTCTCCCCAGTATTTGATTTCTACACTTCTACTTCTGTATCACCAAACACTGGACAGAGATGGTGGAGAACTATGATGACTTGATAATTTAACTGTCACAGACTCTTTGACTCTGAAACCCCCAGTTCTGCTCTCACTTTCAAAAGTGATCTCACTTTCAAAAAATGACCTCTCTGTCTCTCTTTCTTTCCTGGAAAAACAATAAAAGCATGAATGAAATTTCTCATTGGTTCTTATCTTTAGCTCAGTAGGTCCTGGTAAAATTTGTTACTTTTCCTTCTTTTATCTGTATTCTTCACTCAGTGCCTGTGTAATGCAGAATAAAGTTGTTAGTTTCCTATTTTTACCCCCTCCAGCTGCTTCAGTCTTTTTCTTTCCTCCCTTTTTTATCTTTAAACATTACCAAATCTTCTTGATTTTAAAAATTATCTTACTTGAACCAGTTACTTATCCAACTTCTTAATATTCTGTGGTATATAAGAAGCCCAATATAAATTGCAGTGCTATAAAACTTATTCATTGCCTCCATTTCCTTTTATTTTTTTTATTTATTTTTTTTAACATTTATTTATTTTTGAGACAGAGAGAGACAGAGCATGAACAGGGGAGGGTCAGAGAGAGAGGGAGACACAGAATCAGAAACAGGCTCCAGGCTCTGAGCGGTCAGCACAGAGCCCGACGCGGGGCTCGAGCTCACGGACCGCGTGATCATGACCTGAGCTGAAGTCGGACGCTCAACCAACTGAGCCACCCAGGCGCCCCTCCATTTCCTTTTAATCTTCACACAATTTATCATGTCTCCAACACTATGATTCTTACTCTTCAAATGTCATCTTTGGATTTGATGAGATTTTCCACATCACCAATATACAGGCCTTTTATCATCTGCATCCTCTTTGATATTTTAGTAGTTTATTTCGCTGAACTTCTGTGGCACTGAACTCTACTGGATCTCTTCCTACATGTGTGCTTAATGTTTATCAACTCTAGCTTCTAAGTTGCCCCCTTGAGTGTAGGTGTTCTTTAAAGTTCAACCTCTGACATTATGTTCTTCCCTGTTTAAAGCGATTTCCTCTGAGAATACATGCATTTTCATGAATTTTAATGTCTTTTTCATGTTTAAATTCTCACCTTCATCTTCAAATCCCTATTTCAAGTTCCCAACTATAAACAAAAGTCATTATTCTATTTCCAACTAATGGACATTTTTATTTACATTCACATAACCGTATCTAAGTAATCAATTCATCCCCAAACTGTTTTCCTTTTTAATTTTTCCCCCATTATTGTGAATGGAACAGTATCTTCTTAGTCACCCAATATCACCCAACTTTCTGATTTTCTCTTTTCCACTTTAAATCAAAATGGACTTAAAACAATGAAAATTTTGCAATATTTCCTGGACATGTTTTTTCCCCTGAATTATAGGTACTACTATAACATTTAGATTCTCATAATTTTGACCAGATTATTGAAATTACCATGTACATAGTTTTCCTACCTCCTTTATTTAATCTATGCTGCTACTAACATCAACCCACTAAAAGATTTTGTTCATTAGAACTTGTTCAATGAATTATAATGGCTACCTGTTTTTGTTCTATATTAATGGTGAGCTACTGAAGCTTTTTAGGCAGGTATATGACAATTGGAAAGCACTATTATGTGACTAATCTTCCCATTTTTATAGGATGAATGGAATGGAGGAAGATAGGTGTTTAAGAAATTATGATAGTGCAAGCAAGAAATTATAATAGACTAGAACAATAGAACTGGGAGTGAGAAAGAAACAATGGATTTGATAGAATGATGTTACACTCTTTTGTTTCTGAGACTATTTAAAATCACAAAAATAACTAATATTTTGAAATTTTAAAAGATTGACTTGTTCACTTAAAATACTGATGGTTATATACTAAAAATGTTAGTATATATGCAGCACAGCATCACATGGCATTATGAAGCATGAAAAATTTATTGTACACAACTTTTCCATGTTTAAAACAAAATAGTTATCTTCCAATGATATACAAGTCGATTAACCTTAAGGACTAAAGCAAAGTCTAGTGTTTATACTTGTGGGTAAACACAGATCAACTAAAAATGGCTCTCTGGATAGCATGTTTTGGAATATCTTCTGCTGTCACTAGTCAAAATTTAAAAGGAGTTGGTGTTAGGGAAAAGAAATATTGGGAGGGATGGAGAGGAAAGAATTTCTCTACAGGTTGAACCACTTTTTAAATGAATTAATTAATTACTTAATTTTTATTTTTATTTTTATTTTGGAGAGAGAGCATGCACAAGCAGGGGAGAGGGGCAGAGGGAGAAGGAGGGAGAATCTTAGGTAAACTCCATGCTCAGTTCATAGCCCTACATGGGTTTTGATCCCATAGCTCTGGGATCATGACCTGAGCCAAAATCAAGAGTGGAACGCTTAATCAACTGAACTACCCAAGGGCCACTGAACCACTCTTATTGACAGCCTTTCTTCCCTTCTCTGGTCCTTCCCCTTCTATTAAGTATGCATTGGAGTAGAGTATTTTCAGAAGGTGTTCAAGTACATAGTCATTACTAACTCCATGTCAGGGAATCTTGAAAGTAAATTATATATGGTGAGCAGTCATAAGTATATAACCACAGTCATTTTTCCGTAAGTTCCAGGTTGTTCTCACCTTCATAGATGTATCTTTCTAGTTTTTAGTTTTTCATGAGGCTCAAAACAAATTCACTTACATCTTTATATTATTGGCAAACAAAATCTCTAGTCTACTGCCCTGGAACACAGCTCAAATTGCTGTCTTGAAACCCTGATCTAGTTAGTGTCCCCTTAAATCTATCCACAGAAATTTCCTAATAAATAATTTTTCCAGGATTTTTATCTCAGCAGATTTAGAGCTGTGACTTTTATAATGATTAACACAGTTTGATTTCCCAAAGTTCTTTCTAAGCTAAAAGAAAGACCTATAGGATCTCTGAAAGCCCTCTAATTTTTCTAACATCTAACTTTCTCTCAAGTTTACTGTAACATCAGTGTTGTTATATAGCTCACATGTGCAATACACTCATTAGCATGATACGAAGCTTTAATTTAACAACCACATCTTACCTTGAGACGTTCTCTGTAATACTTGTGTAAACAAAACTACCACATTGCATTCAATTGAAGTTTAGCTTTCCTGACTCCAGCTAAAGTAAGCCTGCCCCAAGATCCATAATGAGAAAAACTTCAGAGTATGTAGAGGCTTATTAGAGAGATTACTCGGTCAATAACACCCACTGAATGATGATTCAATGCTATGTATATATGTATGTATGTATGTATGTATGTATGAATGTATGTATGAAATCAGTTTACATTATTGAGTGGCCATTAGGTTTTGTGTGATGATACAAAGAAAGACACTGTCCATGCCAACATTTCTCCCTAACCCAAGTTATTGCTGTTATCCTAGAATGCAGATAAACGGAGTTGTTTCTGGTTAACTAATTTTAGCAAGAGGAGTAGGCATCATAAAAACTAGCACGGTAGCTATTCATAGGAAGGGCTTCAACTAGAAAGTAGCAAGAGTGAGGATCATGCAGACAGATGACTATAGGTTTACCTCAGAGATATTTCAGGTTTGGTTCCAGACCACCGCAATAAAGGATATTCCAATCAGGCAAAAATTCCAATTTTTTGCTTTCCTACTACATGTGAAAATTATGTTTCCACTATACTGTAGTATATGAAGTGTGCAATATCATTGTGTCTAAAAAAATGTATATGCATCACTTAAAAAGTGCTTATTGCTTAAAAATCCTAACCATCATCTGAGCTTTCAATGAGTCATAATCTTTTTCTTGGTGGAGAGTCTTGCCTCAATGTTGATGGCTGCTGACTAATTAAGATGGTAGTTGTTTAAGGTTGGGATGGCTGTGACAGTTTCCTAAAATAAGACACAGTGAAGTTTGCCATATTGTTTGATTCTTCCTTTCACAAACTATTTTTCTATAGCATGCATTATTGTTTGGTAGTATTTTACCAACAGTAGAACTTCTTTTTTTTAATTTTTAATGTTTATTTATTTATTTATTTATTTATTTATTTATTTATTTATTTATTTTTATTTTTGAGAGAGAGACAGAAACAAGTGTGAGCCAGGGAGGGACAGAGAGAGACAGGGAGGCACAGAATCTGAAGCAGGCTCCAGGCTCTGAGCTGTCAGCATAAAGCCCAATGCGGGGCTCAAACTCACAAGTGGTGATATCATGACCTGAGCCAGTGTCGGACACTTAACTGACTGAGCTTCTCAGGCACCCCCCAACATTAGAACTTCTTTCAAAATTGGAGTCAATCCTCTCAGACCCTGCTGCTGCTTTATCAACTAAATATATGCAATATTCTAAATCTTTTGTTGTCATTTCAACAACTTTCATAGCATCTTCACCAGTTGATTCCATCTCAAGAAACCATTTTCTTTGCTCATTCATAAAACCAATACTTTATCTGTCCCAGAATTTGAGTCTGGAATCTCTTTCCAGCAAGAGAGCAGATACAAAATTGAATATGAGAGAGCTAATGTCCAGGAAGAGACAAGAGCCCCAAACAGAGGTTTTGTCTCTGTATTTATTGAGCTCTCAAGGTTTTACATACATAGTGAATGTGCAGAAGGAAACAATAAGATATTGACCATGAATTTGTGTGTGTAATAAGCAAAGGGTTTGGGGAACGAGTGCGTTAGAAGTTGAGATTAAAGCGCAATGATAGTGCAATTGTGAATGGGATCAGTTTCTTTGTCTTTCTGTTGCGTCATTGTTAGTGTATAAGAATGCAACTGATTTCTGTACATTGATTTTGTATCCTGCAACTTTGCTGAATTCATGTATCAGTTCTAGCAGACTTTTGGTGGAGTCTATCAGATTTTCCATGTATAATATCATGTCATCTGCAAAAAGCGAAAGCTTGACTTCATCTTTGCCAATTTTGATGCCTTTGATTTCCTTTTGTTGTCTGATTGCTGATGCTAGAACTTCCAGCACTATGTTAAACAGCAGCGGTGAGAGTGGGCATCCCTGTCGTGTTCCTGATCTCAGGGAGAAAGCTCTCAGTTTTTCCCCGTTGAGGATGATGTTAGCTGTGGGCTTTTCATAAATGTCCATCAACTGATGAATGGATAAAGAAATTGTGGTTTATATACACAATGGAATACTACGTGGCAATGAGAAAAAATGAAATATGGCCTTTTGTAGCAACGTGGATGGAACTGGAGAGTGTGATGCTAAGTGAAATAAGCCATACAGAGAAAGACAGATACCATATGGTTTCACTCTTATGTGGATCCTGAGAAACTTAACAGGAACCCATGGGGGAGGGGAAGGAAAAAAAAAAGAGGTTAGAGTGGGAGAGAGCCAAAGCATAAGAGACTGTTGAAAACTGAGAACAAACTGAGGGTTGATGGGGGGTGGGAGGGAGGAGAGGGTGGGTGATGGGTATTGAAGAGGGCACCTTTTGGGATGAGCACTGGGTGTTGTATGGACACCAATTTGACAATAAATTTCATATATAAAATTTAAAAAAAAGCGCAATGATATATTGGCACCAGACACCGACACCAGATGGACAGTGTTTCTCTTTGGGTGATACAGCCAAGTAGCTCTTATCTCCAAAGTTTAAGATTGCTGGAAGATGCTGCCTCAAGGCTAATAAGGCACCTTTTTAACTAGCTACCTTGGGCACTTTTGCCCCATAGCAGCTTTCCACCTCTAACTGTTCTCAGAGGCTTTAGTCCTGTGGAGGCGGCTTTCCTCCCTAAGCCTTGTTTTACTTAATGACTTGGGCACTTTTGCCCTGTGGCAGCTTTTCACTGGAAGCCTCGTTAACCCATTAGTGCAAGCATACAGAATTCTTAAACTTACTTCCCACACTTATCCATTAAAGTTTTGTCATGATATTGAAGCAATTCAGGGTCCCCTTCTAGTTCTGGTTCTCTTGCTATTTCCACCACATCTATAGATATTTCCTCCACCTTGGAAGGTCTTGGACACCTCAAAGTCATCCATGAGAGGTGGAATCAATTTCTTTCAACTTCTGTTAATATTGATATTTTGACCTCTTTCCATGAATCACAAGTGTTCTTAATGAACACTTCAAGAATGGTAAATCCTTTCCACAAGGTTTTCCATGGACATTGTCCGGAGCCATCTGAGGAATCACTATGTATGGTAGTCATAGCCTTACAAAATGGATTTCTTAAATAATAAGACTTGAAAGTCAACTTTACTCCCTGATCCAGGGGCTTCAGATTGGATGTTATATTAGCAATCATGAAAAAAACCTTAATCTCATTTTCCATCTCCATTAAAGCTCTTGGATGACCAGGTACATTGCCAATGAACAGTAATATTTTTAAAGGAATCTTCTTTCCTGGCGGTGGGTCTCAACAGTGGGCTTAAAATATTCAGTAAACCATACTATAATTTTTTTAATGTTTATTCACTTTTGAAAGACAGAGAGAGAGAGCACAAGCCGGGGCGGGGGGGGGGAGCAGAGGGGGAGGGCGCAGAATCTGAAGCAGGCTCCAGGCTCTGATCTGTCAGCACAGAGCCTGACATGGGGTTCGAACTCATGAACCATGAGATCATGACCTGAGCCTGAGTTGGACACTCAACCAACTGAGCCACCCAGGCGCCCCAGTAAACTGTACTATAAACAGATATGTTGTCATCCAGGCTTTGTTGTACCATTTCTAGAGCACTAGCAGAGGAAATTTAACATAAATCTTAAGGGCCCTAGGATTTTCAGAATGGCAAATGAAGATTGGCATCATCTTCAAGTCACCAGCTGTGTTAGCCCCTAAAAAGAAAGTCAGCCTGTCCTTTGAAACCAGGCATTGACTTGCATATCTATGAAAGTCCTAGATGACTTCTTCTTCCAATAGAAAGTAGTTTTATCTTTCAATCTTTGTTACATTTAAAATCTGTTGTTTAGTGTAGCCACCTTCATTAATTATCTTAGCTAGATCTTCTAGATAACTTGCTACAACTTCTATATCAGCACTTGCTTTTTCACCGTAAACTTTTATGTTATGGAGACAGCTTAATTTCTTACACCTCATGAACCAACTTCTGCTTGCTTCAGACTTTTCTTCTGCAGCTTCCTCACATCTCTCAGTCTTCATAGAATTGAAGAGAGTTAGGGCTTTGTTCTTGATTAGGCTTTGATTTAAAGGAATGTTGTAGCTGGTTTGATCTTTTATGCAGATCACTGAAACTTTCTCCACATAAACAATAAGGCTGTTTCACTTTCTTATTCGTGTATTCACTGGAGTAGCATTTTTAATTTCCTTTAAGAACTTTTTCTTTGCATTCACACCTTGGCTATCTCTGGCACAAAAGGCCTAGCTTTTTGCCTATCTCAACTTTTGACATGCCTTACTTACTAAGCTTAATCATTTCTAGCTTTTGATTTAAAATGAGAGACATACAACACTTCCTTTCACTTGAACAATTACAGGTCATTGTAGTGTTATTAAATGACCCAATTTTAATATTTATGAGTCTGAGAAAATAGGTAGTCTTTTTTAAAAAAAATTTTTAAAGTGTATTTATTTTTAACAGAGAGAGAGCATGAGCGGGGGAGGAGCAGAGAGAGAGGGAGACACAGAATCTGAAGCTGGCTTCAGGCTCTGAGCTGTCAGTACAGAGCCTGACGCGGGGTTCGAACTCACAGACTGTGAGATCATGACCTGAGCCAAAGTCGGACGCTCCACTGACTGAGCCACCCAGACACCTGGAGAATAGGTAGTCTTAAGGAGAGGGAGAGATACGGGGGGAATGGCCAGTCAGTGGAGCAGTCATAACACACAACATTTATTCACTAAATTTGCCTTCTTATATAAGCATGGTTTGTGGCACCCCGAAATAAATACAAGAGTAATATCAAAGATCACTGATCTTGGTCACCATAAAAATATAATAATCATGAAAAAGTTTGAAATACTCTGAGAATTACCAAAATGGGACAGAGACATGAAGTGATCAAAAATGCTGTGGGAATTATGATGTTGATAAACATGCTTGAAGCAGGGTTGTCACAAACCTTCAATTTATCAAAACTATAATATCAGCAAAGCACTTTAAAATGAGCTGGCCTGTATCACTTTCTAAAAATAAAAGTGTCATCATTAGGACACATAAATGAGACTCTTCGTTGTTCCAATGTGTGTTCATGTTGATTATATAATATTCATAAAGGTATTAAATACTTCAAAAATTGGAAGATTTATTTTTACTACTGCTTTTCTCATGTTTGAAACTTCTCCACAGCACTTAAGCCAAGTTTTTTGTGAATGTCTAGCAACTACAAATCTATTTCCTCTTGAGGTAGCCTGTTCTATCCACAGAGAGCTCCAGAGTCAGCATTATGTGGAACCAAAACTTTTCTCCCACTGTTATCTTGGACACACAGAGAACAGTTAATTCTTCTTCACGTGACAGCCATATATAAATGATTTTAAACATTCTATCTCTTCTATTCATCTATTCTCCAGTCTACCTTTTCCCAAATACCACAGCTTGCCTCAAAGGATAAGACCTTGTTTTCCTCTAAATACAGCTCTAAAATTATATATTTCCCTCTTGAAATTTAATGCTCAGCACTAATTTGGGTGGCCTGATAACAATAGAGCAACTCATCTGAACTGTTTAATTACAAATAAGCACTTTTACATAAATTGTCAGCTCATTCACACTAAAAATTATCTTTGGTTATTTAACACTGTATGGCTATTTCTATCTGAAAAGTCCTTCACAGTAACTTTCATTTATTATTCCTCATGACAACCTTCTTGAAGTTTTATATTTCTAAGCTGAAAGAAATGCCTACAGGTCTCATTTTTACAAATCACAGATGATATTAAAGCTAATTATGCAAAACATCAAAAATGGAATAACTACTGGAATGTAGCTACATTTTATGTAGTCTCTTGATTACTCTATGGTCCTTCAGACCTTTAAGTCATGTTATGTCGTGAAGCTTGATAATAAGATTTTCTATTTATGATAAGTGTCATATAACCACAAAGTATCTGTGGATTCACACATTTTATGGGACAGATCATGGGCTAATCTTCCATGATGTGGGAGGTGTTGACAGTCCATGAGATGCAATAAAGAAGCCTTATTTCAGATATTCACAGAGCAAACCTGACAGCCTTATAAGGATTTAGTTGATGATGCTATAATGATAAGGGAGATTATTTCTCTCATCTCTCATGTGACACTTCTTTTATTATAGCACGTCCTACATTGCATTTATTTTTCTCCACAAAAATTTTGCTCAGCTTAAAATAGTTGTTTGACTGTTTAGGACATCATAATACTGAGGAATACAGGATGCTTAATCAAACATAGCCAAAGGCAGACTATGTCTATGGAAATACTACACATACAGTAAGTCTACAGAAAATTTCCTAATAATCCAAGGAACCAGACTGATACAAATACAAAATCAAATTTGAAACTATCATCTGGCAAAATTCAACTTTTTTATTTTATTTTATTTTTCAACGTTTATTTGTTTTTGAGCCAGAGAAAGACAGAGCATGAACAGGGGAGGGGCAGAGAGAGAGGGAGACACAGAATCTGAAACAGGCTGCAGGCTCTGAGCGGTCATCACAGAGCCCGACACGGGGCTCGAACTCACGGGCCGTGAGATCATGACCTGAGCCGAAGTCGGATGCTTAACCAACCAAGCCACCCAGGCGCCCCAAAATTCAACTTTTAAGACATGTATTAGGTACAATTAGTTTCATTCTTGCCACACACTACAATCTGTTGCACTGGTTTCTATTCCATACAATTTCACTGTCTTCATCTATGAGTTTTTTAGATATATTTAGACATTTTTTTCCTTTTAAAAATATCATAATAGCCAAATGTCCTTATCAGATGGGAGAGGAGGAAAAGAAGACAAAAAAAAAAACAGATATGATACTCAGTATAATCATTATAGACTTGCATTATTCAGCTCCCCTATTTCTCTCTCTTCAGCATGTCTTTATACGTGACCCCAAACAACTGCCTAAGAAATACATCAGTATTCATTTAAACTAATTTGTCTGGTGTCACATCAACAAATCAAATATCTAATTTGTCTTATACTTTTTCCCCAAGTTTTTACTATTTATTTTGAGAAAGAGAGAGTGTGCACATGAGCAGGGGAGAAAGGGGGAGAGAGAGAGAATCCCAACCAGGCTCTGCACTCAGTGAGGCTGAGAATGCTCAAACCCACAAACACAAGATCATGACCTGAGCCAAAATCAAGAGTCAGATGGTTAACCAACTGAGCCACACAAGTGCCCTGTTTTGTACTTTTAAAATACTTTTTTTAAATACTTATTGAAACCATGGTAGAGTTTCTTAAAACCAGCTCATAATGACTTTGTCTCATGTCTTCACAAGAGGCTGTGAATCTACAGTAGTAGGTGGTACAAATGACACTTACTGGTCTCACGTTCTTACAGATGAGCAGCAAAATACTTAGAGGTCAACACCTGTGATGGATTTTTTTTTTGTTCTGCCACCTCAGTTGCAAACTTAATTTGGATATATTAAGTTTCAATTTCAAGGTTCTTGTCTTTTCTGTATCACTTCTAAGGCCTCAGTGGCTTTATCCAGATAATGGCCTATAAATGATTTGAAAGGGTAAACTTGTAGAATTGTTTATACAGCTGGTTATAAGATAATTTAAATTTCAGTTTTGTCCTTTTCCTTTTGACAAGATGTATCTGCTCTCTGTTCCTCAACTCCCCGGGCTACAAAGAAGACAGCTAATGCTAAGTCAGTTAAAAACATTTTATTCTGAAAGGTAATAGCCTATAGATACTGAGCAGAAAAAGGAGGTTTGCCACATTATTGGCTTAAAGACTAGAATCAGCAGATGTAAACTCCATTAATTTTGATTAATGTAATGTAATTTAACAAGATTTTTAGTACTTTTGATCTGTATATCATTAAGTACTAGGAATAGAGAAGTGTAAGACTTTATTCAGAGATTAAATTTACCCAAGAGAAGATAATAGTCCACTGCCATTTAGGAGAACAATTATTCATACAAATTATTCATTAAACAATTATCATACAAATAATTTGCTTTTCATAACATGGTATATGCTATAAACATTTTTTGGTTATAGGGGAAGAGATTAATAGTTTTCTAGCATGTCAGCATATCGACTAAATAAATATATAACACATAGCATTGTGCTTTCATCCTAATTCACTCTGCTTTCATTTTCCATGTTGCTGATTTGTTTTCTAGTAGTATCAATTGACCTATAGTTGGCATTCTGTGTAGCAAGAATGTACTCTAGAGTATTGATTTACAAGAGAAGAATATATGGAGAAGGAGGGGAGAAAAAGAAAAACCTTAAAATGTTTCTCAAGATATTTATAAGTATTGATGTTTCAAGGCTTTACATGAAAAAAAGTAGAGCTTAGAATAAGGTAAAACGTAGTAAATGCTGTAGAAGAGGAAGAAATAATGTGCTGTGCAAGCATAAAGAAGGGAGAAATTAATTTCAGCTAGGGGAAATCTATGTGAATAAAACACTTGTCCTGAGTGCTGTTAAGTACAATAAACTAAAGTGCCATCAGGTTGCTTCTCTAGGCTCTACATTATACTCAAAGTACTGCTGAGTCAACCCTTTTAACCTGTACAGGGATCCACGAAAGCATTCATCTTATCCCTAAAAACATTTTTTTTCTTTTTCTGTACTTGTATCAGAAAAAAAAAACCCTGTTTGATTAAACCGTCCAGTGTCAACACACCTGCTATACATTCTTTCAGACTGGGTTCTTTTAATGAGCAGGAGGATGAGTGCTACATATGCAGAGGCCATTTAAAAATGATGAATAATAAAACCAGTTATATAGACAATCTTAATCTCATTTAAAGTAGTAAAAGTACTTGTGTATACTAAAAATAGCTCCATATTATTATAAAGGCTAATATTTAAAGTCTTCTTTATTATTTTGTCTTGTCTCTGAGGATCATTCAGGTTGTTCTGGCAGTGCTGTTCTTTGAATCTGAGCTTCTGAATATTGATTCAACTTTTGAGCAATTACCTATCATACCATAAGTTTCATTTATTTTAACTTGAAATATGGTTGGCACACAGTGTTACACCAATTCAAGTGTACAACATAGTGACTACATAAGTCTATATGTTATGCTATGCTCATCACAAGGGGTAGCTACCATCTGTCACCAAACAACACTATTACAATACCGCTGACTTTATTCCCTATGCTGTGCCTTTCATCTCTGTGATTTTTTCATTTCATAACTAGAAGCTTGTACCCTCCACTCCCCTTCACTCATTTTGCCCATCCCCCACCCCTCTTCTCTGAGGGGTGAACAACCCCTCTGTGAACAACCATCACATTGTTCTCTGTATTTATGGAGTTGTTTCTGCTTTTTGTTTGTTTGTTTTTATTTTTTGAGTTCCACATATAAGTGAAACATGGTATTTGTATTACTATGTCTGACTTATTTCACTTAGTAAAATGCCCTTTAGATCCATCCATATTGTCATTAATGGCAAGATGCCATTCTTTTTTATAGTTGACTAATATTCCATGGTATATATGTATATTTCACATCTTATTTATTCATCTATTGATGGATACCTGGGTTGCTTCCACATCTTGGCTATTATAAATAATGCTTCAATATACATAGGGTGCATATATCTTTTTGAATGAGTTGTCTTATTTTCTTTGGTCAACAGACACACGAAAAGATGCTTAATGTCATTAACCATCAGGGAAATACAAGTCAAAACCACAGTGAGATATTACTTCACACATATCAGAATGATTCAAATAAAAAACACAAGAAATAACAAGTGTTGATGAGGATGTAGAGGAAAAAGAACTCTCATGTACTGTTGGTGGAATGTAAATTGGTTCGTCTACTGTGGAAAACAGCATGGAGGTTTCTCAAAGAAATTAAAAATAGAATTACCATATGATCCAGTGATTCCACTACTGTGTATTTTACCCACAGAAAATGAAAACTCTATTCTTAACACAGGAACATATTTTGAGGAATCTCCATACTGTTTTCCAGTTTCTATTTCCAGTGATGCACTAATTTACATTCCCACCATCAGTGCACAAGGGTTCCTTTTTCTCCATTTCCTCACCAATACTTATTTCTTTTCAATTCTAGCCATTCTGTCAGGTGTAAGGGAATTCCTCATTGTGGTTTTGATTTTCATTTTTCTCAAAATTTGTGACACTGAATGTCTTTTCATGTGTCTGCCATCTGCATGTCTTCTTTGGGAAAATGTCTATTTAGGTTCTCTGCCCATTTTTAATTTGATTATGTGGGGTTTTTTTGGGTGTTGAGTTGTAGAATGTCTTCATATTTCATTTATTAACCCATTATCAGATATATCATTTGCAAATATGTTCTCCCATTCAAAAGGCTGCCTTTTAATTTTGTTGATGGTTTCCTAATCTGTGTAAAACTTTCTATTTCAGTGTATTCCCAATGGTTTACTTTTTATTTTATTTTCCTTGCCTGAGGAGGCATATCTACAAAAATGTTGCTAAGGCCAGTGTCAGAGAAATTACTGCCTATGTTTTCTTCTAGGAGTTTTATGGTTTCAGGTCTCATATTTATTTCTTTACACCATTTTGAGTTTATTTTTGTGTATCATATAAGAAAAGTCCAGGTTTATTCTTTTGCATGTAGCTGTTGTGTTTTCCCAGCACCATTTATTAAATATTCTGTCTTTTCAGGGTACTTGGGTGAGTCAGTCAGTTACAGGTCCAACTGTTGATTTTGGCTCAGGTCATGGTCTCACAGTCAGTTTGAGCCCCACATTAAACTGTCAGCACAGAATCTGCTTGGGATTCTCTCTCTTTCTCTCTCTCCCTCTCCCTCTCTCTCTCTGTCTCTCTCTCTCTCTGTCTCTGCCCCTCCCTCTCTCGCTCACTCTCTCTCTCTGTCTCTGCCCCTCCCTCTCTCGCTCACTCTCTCTCTCTCTCTCAAAATAAATAAATAAATATTTCCACACACATTTTAGTATTATTTATCCTAGTTCTGTGGGAAATGTTGGTATTTTGATAGGGATTGTATTGAGTCTGTAGATTGCTTTGGATAGTATGGATATTTTAGCAATATTGGTTTTCCCAATCTGTGAGCATGGAGTATACCTCTGTTTCCATCATATTCAACTTCTTTCATCAATGTTTTGTGTGTGTGTGTGTGAAATGATTTAAATTTTGTTAAAAGTTTGCTTCTGTTTGTATTTTTTAAATTTTTTTCAATATATGAAGTTTATTGTCAAATTGGTTTCCATACAACACCCAGTGCTCATCCCAAAAGGTGCCCTCCTCAATACCCATCACCCACCCTCCCCTCCCTCCCACCCCCATCAACCCTCAGTTTGTTCTCAGTTTTTAAGAGTCTCTTATGCTTTGGCTCTCTTCCACTCTAACCTCTTTTTTTTTCCTTCCCCTCCCCCATGGGTTTCTGTTAAGTTTCTCAGCATCAATGTTTTATAGTACAGTTCTTATACCTCCTTGGTTAAGTTTATTCCTGGTATTTTATTCTTTTGGGTGCAGTTATAAATGGAATTATTTTCCTGATTTCTCTTTCTGCTACTCTGTTATTAGTGTATGAAAATGAAACTGATTTCTGTGTATTAATTATCCTACACCTTTACTGAATTCATTTATTTTAATAGTTTTTTGGTGGAGTCTTTAGGGTTTTCTATGTATAGTATCATGTCATCTGCAAATAGTGACAGTTTAGCTTTTTCTTTACTAAATTTGATGGCTTTTATTTATTTTTCTTGTCTGATTTCTGTGGCTAGGACCTCCAGTATTATGTTGAATAAAACTGGTACGATTAGAAATCCTTGTTTTATTTCCAATCCTAAAGAAAAAGCTTCTAGTTTTCAGCATTGAGTATAATGTTTGCTGTGGGTTTTTCATATATGTCCTTTATAATGTTGAAGTATGTTCCCTGTAAGCCCACTTTGTTGAAAGTTTTTAATCATGAGTGGATATTGAATTTTGTCAGATGCTTTTCCTGCATCTATTGAGATGATGCTATGATTTTTGTGCTTTGTTCTGTTGATGTGATATATCACTTTGATGTGTAAGTTGTGCATCCGCAGAATAAACCCGTCTTTATCATAGTGAATGATCTCTTTACTGTAATATTGTATTTGATTTGCTAATATTTTATTGAGGATTTTTGCATCTATTTTTGTTAGGGATATTGGCCTATAGTTTTTGTGTAGTATCTTTGATTTTGGTATCACTGTAATGTAGCCTCATGAAATGTATTTGGAAGTTTTCCTTATTTTTTGGATTAGTTTGAGGAGAATAGGTATTAACTCCTCTTTAAGTGTTTGGTAGACCTGGACTTTTGTTTGTTGGGAGTTTTTTGATTACCAATTCAATTTCATTACTAGTGATTGGTTTGTTCATATTTTCTATTTCTTTCTGATTCAGTTTGGAAGATTGTGCATTTCTAGGAATTTATTTCATCTAGGTTGTCTAATTTGTCGGCATATAGTCTTTTTGTAGTGGTCTCATGATTCTTTGATTGTCTGTGTTATTGGTTGTTACTTTTATGTCCGATTTTATTTATTTGGGTTCTCTCTCTTCTTATTTTTGTTTTTATTTTTGATGAGTCTGGCAAAAAAAAAAACTGGTTTATCAGTTTTGTAGATCTTTTCAAAGAACCAGATATTTATTACATTGACCTTTTCTATTGTTTTTTTTTTTTTAAGCTTGTACTTTATTTATCTCTGCTCTGATCTTTTGTTACTTCCTTTCTTCTGCTGACCTTGGACTTTCTTCTTCTTTTTCTAGTTCCTTTAGGTGTAAGGTTAGATTATTTACTTTAGTTTTTCTTATTTCTTGAGATAGACCTGTATTGCTTTAAATTTCTCTCTCTTAGAATTGCTTTCACTGTGTCCCAAGGATTGTGGACAATTGTGTTTTTATTTTTGTTTGTCTCCGTGTACTTTTTATTTCCTTTTTCATTTATTCATTGCCCCTTTGGTTGTTTAGTAGTATGTTGTTTAGCCTCCACATTTGTGTCATAAGTTTTCATTTTTAAATGAAAATTGAAGCTATATAAGATTGTTTCCTAACAATATATTCCATGACTATTATATTAAAAGTGTCTGAGACTTTTTAATCTTCTATAATATAAACATTGGTCATATTTATCTTAATTAAATATAAATATAACAAGATATTCTATAACAAGATATTAAAATATGTCACATAAGAATATCTATTTATATTAAAACTATAGCAATTTCCATGTTTATAACCTCAATAATTTTATCCTCTACCCATGTCTTCAAATCACTGCCTAGAGAAATAAATTGGACCTGTTTTACAGATGCTGCATAATATTGGCACCGCACATGATTTCCTAAAAAGATTTATAAATAGCATCATTAGTTGTATACAGATTTTGCTCTATCTACAAGCACTGCATGATAAAATCATTTTATAGAATATAACTTTTCAATTGCCAATTTTTAGCTCAGTGGATTTTTAATTAAGATGTATATGTTTTTGTACATGTGAGATTTCTAGTTATCTATTCTATATAACTAAGCTCCATGCTGACAAAATATAGTCTTTGTATCTCTGCTTAACACATTATAAAATTGTATAGTCATCTTTTATAGTAAGTTATATTCCACTACTAGGACCATTCACTCTTCTCTTTTTTCATATGTCTTCTGGGCCTTTTTCAGGTATATGCCATCAGGAGATAACAATTGACACTTTCTCTTTGATCTCAGTGTGAAGTTATAGTTATTAAAAGATAAAAATATTTCTTTTTTTAAAATTTTTCTTAATGTTTATTTATTTTTGACAGACAATGAGAGACAGAGCATGAGTGGGGGAGGGACAGAGAGAGAGGGAGACACAGAATCCGAAGCAGGCTCCAGGCTCTGAGCTGTCAGCACAGAGCCTGATGCGGGGCTCGAACTCACAGGCCGCGAGATCATGACCTGAGCCGAAGTCGGACACTCAACCGACTGAGCCACCCAGACGCCCCTAAAAGATAAAAATATTTCTAATACATCTAAGTTTTTTCCTAATAAAAATAAATCTAAAGTAATGACAATTATTAAGCACATTTTAGGCCTATTCTATATCCCATAATTTCAGGGATATAGAATTATAAGTGATAAAGACATCATATGTTTTCTTTCATAAGGTCTTTATTATACACACTTCTGTATAGATTAATATACATGGCTTTCAAAGCTGAAATAGGAGGTGCTTTTCTTTACCCTGAATCTGAGCTGCTCATGCCCTCCTTAGACTTTATCTTCACACCCTTAAACTGTCCTGATGCAACACACAACTTCTTGAGAAATAAGGCAATGTCTTAAATAATGACAACTCATATGATTAAAATTTTTGAGTTAAATTATTAGTTTTTAAAAACTGACTTGAATGGAAATGGTTTGGGTATCATATTATAATGGCATACAACATTTTTGGAGAATTTATAGACACTGTTCTAAGTACTACACATGTATTAATTCTTTTTTGTTTTTAGTGTATGTTTATTTTTGAGAGAGAGAGAGAGAGAGAGAGAGAGAGAGAGAGAGAGAGAGAGAAGAGCATGAGCGGGGAAGGGGCAGAGGGAGAGGAAGACACAGGATCCAAAGCAGACTCCAGGCTCTGAACTGGAGTTCAGCCCAATGCAGGGCTCAAACTCAAGAACCATGAGATCATGCCCTGAGCTGAAGTCAGACGCTTAACTGACTGAGCCACCCAGGTGTTCCTGTATTAATTAGTTTAATACTTATAATGACCCTATGAGGTCAATACTATTTTTATCCACATTTTACAGATGAAGAAAAGAACATAAAGAAGTTAAATACTTGCTCAAAGTCACAGAGCTTGAATTTGAAATGAAACAGTTTGGATTTAGGTATAGTTTTTACCTTTCCATTCGACATAAAAGGAAAGAGAGAGAACATATATGCATGTACTCAAATATAGAGTTTTAATTTTTTTCGTTTTTTTTTCTTAATGCTTACTTATTTTTGAGAGATAGAGAGAGACAGATCATGAGCAGGGCAGGGGCGGAGAGAGAGGGAGATGCAGAATCTGAAGCAGGTTCCAGGTTCTGAGCTGTCAGCACATAGCCCAGCATGGGGCTTGAACCTATGAACCATGAGATCATGACCTGAGCAGAAGTCAGACGCTCAACTGACTGAGCCACCCAGGTGCTCCCAGTGTTTTCATTTTTTAATAAGAAATAAATATTGGGTACAATTTCACAATTTATTAATTAGAATTTTCACAGAGAAAGAAGAATCACTTCACATTTTCCTTACCTACTGAGGAAAGAAAAACATCAATACATAATCATTTTTAACTCCTTCAAGTATTGTATAATATCTTAAATCATAGCCTGTTGGCAACTGTTTATTTTCTGTTTGATGGTGATAGTGGTGGGAACTAGAGACTTGAGGACTGGCTAAAACGTTATAAATATTTGCATTTTCTGCATTCCCAGCTTCATTGGTTTCAGTTTGTGAAACATTTTTACTTATCTGTGTGATAGAATGAATTTTTATTTTATTTTTTGTGAAAGAGATATACCTATGCTCAAATCATTTGAGTGATAGGAGGAACTCCATGTCTGATTCTAGGTCAGCCTAAATTATAGGTTCAATTTTCTACAAAGATTCATAGATTCTATAACCTGATGCTGCCCCTGGGATTACCTATAGTAGATTTGCTGAATACATAGAATGAATGAGAATTAAAATGCCCTTAAAATTATCAAATGGGAATCTTTAGACTCATAAGTAATTTCCTTGATGATGTTTACTTAATTACTATTCTTACTGTGCCTGCTCAAGAAATGATGAGTGATCTATCTTTAGAACCATTAATTTTAGGCTATTTGCATACATAGAAGGTAACTAAGGAACGAAAACAAAACAGCAACCTGATCATAATGCCTATATTATTTCCTTGATGTAAAATAGAAATGAAACTTGATCACATAATCACTTGAAGTGATACATACATAGGAGAAGCATTAGACTGAAAGTTTTGAGATACATATAATGGTATGCTGATAAACTGACTCTACAAAACCCTAATTTGTAGTGTTTGATTAGGTTTTGTGGTATACTCTCACTGTGGGCTTATTTCAAGCTATTGGTTTAAAAATCAGCTCACAAAATTCCTGACAATTTAGTAATCAGCTCTTACAACTAAATGTATAATTTTATGACTTATTTAGTCCCAATGACAACTACTATAGTAGTTTAATTGTATTGTGGTCCCAATGCTTCGCCACTCATGAATCCACACCCTTTACCCTGTAATCTTGCAGTCCTCCCACTAATATTCAGGACCCAGTCAAGTGACTTGCTTTGAGCAATAGCATATTAGCAGATGTGACACAAGAGGAAGCTTGAAAAAGAAACTCATATTTCCACTCTTTTTCTTGAACTTCTGTCATAGCCATTAGAGCATAGAAGACAGACTAGAAGAGCTAAATTGCTTCTGTCATTGCAATTAATACTATCCTGAACCAGTTGACAGCCAACCAATTCCAAGACATGTAAGTTAGCTTAGCCAGGATCAGAAGACTTACCACTGAGTACAGATGCATAAGCAAGTCCAGCCCAAGTAAGTGGAGCCATATGGACATTTGAGATACATACATTTTTAAAATGTATTCATTGAGATTTTGTGGTCATTTGTTATATGGGATTATTTTGTCAATAGACAACTGATACAATAATTATTTGCTATTATTTGGCAAGCTTTAATTAGGATAAGGGACATTTATACAAGAGACAGTTTGTGAAAGAGATCAGTGAAACTTAAGTTCGAATCTGAGATCTACTACATATAGGGAGATGGCCCTCATAAATTTGTTCAACCTCTCTCTGCCTAAGTCTCCTCAATTTTAAATTGTGGATAACTAGCCTTACAGGGTTATTATAAAAATTAAGTGTGTGTGTGTGTGTGTGTGTGTGTGTGTGTGTGTGTGTGTGTGTGCATGAATGATTAAAAGCATGGATCTAGAATCTGACTGCCTGGGGTTGGTTCTTAGCTTCACCATTTTGATATTTGAAAGCCCTTAGAATTTTATAGTTTTTACTTATAACACACACTATAACAGCTATCTATACTAGGATTTAATACATGAAATAAAGCACCTGGAACACAATAAGTATTCATTATGTGGAAAATATCATGTACCATAACTATTTGTTTACTAAGGAAAAATGAGTTTGATATTCTGGTAAAAGCAGTTGTAATAATTAGTTATTTTTTAAATTTTAGCAGAAATTATCTGGGAGGGGAGTAAAGTGGTCACGCAAGATGAAGGCAATGTTTGTATGAGTTCCTTTGATTTATAGAAAACAGTTCCATCATATCATTACTCTAATAGCTTTGAAGGAGAAAATTTCAAATTGGGATCCATAAGCATAAATATAGTGGATCTGTTTAGATTGCTGGAAGAGATAGGATGTGTTTGCTTTCTTATATAGCATATTCATGCAAGCTAGCTTTCCTGTAAGAAAGAAATAGGAAAACAAGGAATGCCTGTCAACACTGGCTTATGGATCAGCCTTCTTAAATAATATGAAAAAAATAATCATAATGCAAGTCAGAAAGAAAAGAAATTCAAGGAGATAAAAGGAAATCAAAACTAATGGCAAGAGATTAATATTGTGTAGAACCTGCCACAGAGTAGAAAAATCAGAAATTCAGTGTAGTTAATTGTGAATTTGTATATTCTTAAGATTACTTGACATTCCTTGCTTCACAGACCAAGAAGAGGAGGGCCATGTTTGGAATCATGTTACCACTCCTTGAAGGAAGAAAAAAATAGGGTAGTTTGTAACTCCTTAATGAGAAGGAGTGTGGTAGACATATACAGGCTGAAATTGAATTGTATTTGGAATGTGTGCTCCCTTTCTGGAGTAAGCATCTAAGATGCATCAGCAAGCCTGCCAAAATGCATAAAACCTACCAACTGTTCTCTGTAGGTACAGATTTACATGGGAGGATTGAGGGAGCCAGAAGAAACCTAGAACATAGTTTTGGTGACTTGCAAGTTGGGAGAGAGAAATTGGAAGACTAAGGAGAACACAGATGAATATAGATTTCAAGTAGAAGGTTGTAACCATGACACAAAAAGCAGAATGCAAAAGTTAAAATTGCTTATGCAGATGCTATTGGAAAATAGTTTTATTTTATTTATGATGCTTTGTTATGCTACAATGATGGATTCCCAATAAAGCATGGAATAGTATGTAATGAAAGGCTAGCAACACATAAATGAAAAAGATTTAATCTGATTAAAAAAGATCAAATTTGAGGAAGAAAATATATGAAGAATAAAACTAAAAAATAAGATATTTTGGAAACATAAGAAAAACAATGATATTGTATGTCTACTAATTCTTTTTTTAATGTTTATTAATTTATTTTAAGAGAAAGAGAGAGACAGAGAGAGAGAAAGAAAAAGAGACAGCCCCAAGCAGGCTTTGCTCTGTCAGTGCAGAGCCTGAAATGGGGCTTCATCCCACAAGCTGTGAGATTATGGCCTGAGTCGAAATCAAGAGTCAGATGCTTAACCAACTGAACCACCTAGGTGCCCATATATTTATTTTTTTAATTAGTTTATTTATTTTAAGATAGAGATTGGATGGGAGAGGGAGACAGAGAATCTGAAGCATGCTGTGTGCTGACAGCAGAGATCGCAATGCAGAGCTCAAATTCACAAATCATGAGATCATGACCTAAGCCAAAGTCAGATGCCCAACCCACTGAGCTATGCAGGTGCCCCTGTGTGTCTACTAATTCTTGAGAGAAAGAAGCAGAAATGAGAATCAGGAACAATATTAGTTTAACCTGTAACACACTTCCTGACATAATAGGTGCTCATAGTTATTTAAAAACTATCTAGATCTAGATAGATAATAGATAGATGGCTACAGAAGACTTTAGAAATAATGTCTCTTTTTAAAAGGCCTATAGAGAAGTAAACCTAAAATTTAAACTAAGGAGCAGAAAACAGTCTCATAAATACCAAGATTTGGTGACGTAGGGTTTATGACTGGAAAATAAAAATTGTTGGGAGGGCAATCTATCATGGGCCATGAGGTTTCCTGTACTTTCTGGTTTGATATGCCAAGAATGTGAGACCCTGATGCATTTTCCCCAGGCCATTCCTCAGTTTTGCATTTTAGCGGGTAACCTTGAGAGACGAGGTGGTCTTTCCCCAAAGAGCAGGTTTACTTTTGCCTACTACAAAAGTAGTAAATTCCTTGAGCTTAGCGTTCCTCTCCTCAAGTGCAGACCACTGCTTATGATGGTATCCACTTAGTCTCACTTGCGTTTTCTTTGTGGGACTTAGAAGGGCATGGGAAGCCAAAGCAAATCTACAAGAAGCCTGCCACTGCTTTGTGATGAGTAATGAAGTCCTGTTTCTCTGACCCAGGAATCTTGTATCTTCTGCCAGCATCCATGAAACAGTAGCTTCCATGAAAAAGATTACCTTATTAGTCCATAAACAAGGTAAAATCTGAGACCTTTTATTCTTTTTGACAGTAATATAGCTGGGGTCTTGTCCATAAGAATAGTTCTAATAGAAGAATGAAACTGCAAAATCAAAAAGAAGTTACTGAAGATATATGCCTAGGTAACTTGACTCAATGTATGTCCTCAAAGCTGTCAATGAACTAAATGGAGTGAAGTTCGTTCAAGTATTATTGGTGTCCATTTGCTAAGATTCTACTGAAACTCTGTATTTGATAATTTGCATTTTTCAATGGAGTCTTGCTAAATTATATCTAGTTCTGCCTTTGACGTGTGGATAAAAGTGAATTTTAACATCTAAGAGTGCCTGGGTGGCTCAGTCAGTTAAGCATCTGACTTCAGCTCAGGTCATGAGCTCATGGTTCATGGGTTTGAGCCCCACGTTGGGCTCTGTGATGACAGCTCAGAGCCTGGAGTCTGGTTCAGATTTTGTGTCTCCTCTTCTTTCTCCCTGCCCCTCCCCTGCTTGTGCGCTCTCTCTCTCTCTCTCTCTCTCTCTGAAATAATAAATTAATAAACTTTTTTAAAAAGTGAGTTTTACATCTAATTCTTGATTTTACAGTCAAGAATTAGTCAAACTCCTTTTAAAAATTACAATGCCTTGGCCACTCATTTATAATAAAATTTAAATCACATTGGTTAAATAAATTATACTACTAATAAACTATACGGTGATGCTCACAATATTTTTAAATAAAAAAGATAGACTATAAAATTACATATACCATTAACTTCTAAATTTCAAATAACTGTCTATTTATGGATATAATATATCTTGGGATGATACATAGCAAAATGTTCATAGTGATTGGATTAAACATAGGTTTTTGTATTTTTCAAAATTCTACAAAAAACATATTATTTTAAAATTGTGAAAGTGCTTTAAAATATTAAATAATTGTAATTCATAATTGTACTTCACCTCTACTTACTGTGCAGGATATATAGCATATAAAACAAAAAGTAATTTGGGGCACCTGGGTGGCTCAGTAGATTAAATGTCTGGCTCTTGATCTTGGCTCAGGTCCCTTTCTCACCATTCGTGAGTTCAAGCCTGTGCTGACCGTGTGGAGCCTGCTTGGGATTCTCTCACTCCCTCTCTCTACCCCTCCCCTACTCCTTTTCTCTCCTCCCCAAAAAATAGATAAGCCTAAAAATTAAAAAGAAATTTTTAGATTTATATTTCTTTACTTATTTTATCTTCACATTTATTATTTTATTTATTGAGTTTGTCTTTTTTGTTGCACATATTTTGTAAATAACTGCAAATTTCATTTGGAAAATGCCAGATGTAGGTAAATGATTAAAAATTTCACTTTTGTTTTTTGCAAATCTATACATTTTAAAATGAAAGCTCAGAAAAAGCATAGATAGATTTTTAAAAACCCAGAAATTTGTCATTATGAGAAAATAAGTATAGGAGTAAGCACTGTTATGGGTTGAATTGTGCTCCCCCCAATTCATATGTTTAAGTCCTAACCCCTAGTACTTCAGAATGTGACCTAGTCTTTACAGATAAAATCAAGTTGAGTTCATTAGAATGCACCCTCATCTGACATGACTGACATCCTTTAAATGTTTTCTCTACCACTTACTAGCTGTGTCAGCTGTGAAAGTCATGATACCTCACCAAATTTCATTTTTTTCTTACCTATATATAAAGGGTAATATGCATCTTTCTTACGTTTGATTGTAAATTATGAGCAACTGCACACAAATACACTCATGCACACACACATATGTCCACATGCACACACAATATAAAAAAGGCTTAGCAAAAACAGGTGCTCAACAAATGGTAGTTGTTATTACTGCTATAAGAAAATAAATGAACGAAAGGATTATATTATTTAGGGGAAAAAGAAATAGAAAAAATACTAAAAGAACATACTGCCTATCCTTAACAATACTCAGTCACTAAATGAGCACTTACTCTGTGCCAGGTATTGTTCTCAGAACTAACATGTATCAACTTATTTAATCCTGACAACACTACTTTGAAGTAGATATTATTCTGATTCTCATTTTACAAATGATAGAACAGTCACAAAGCAGATATTTGCTCAAGTCCACAGATGATAAATACAAGAGCCAGGATTCAAAGCCAGGCTGTCTAACTCTAGTATTCAAGTTTTTCAGTACTATGGTCACATTTTGTCTCTTTTAGAATCAGTGGTGTGTTATCAGCTAGTTAACTGTGGCAGTGAATCTATATTCCTTTTCTAGCGATTATAAATTTTTAAACACTGAGTTGTTTCAGTTAAAGCAATTCTGGAAAATAGTTTTCTGCTACGTGTTGTATGTTCTTGCCAGAAGAACATTCTTAATAAATATTTTTTCTTCTTAGTGACTGATTAGAATATAGAACTTGCTTTTGGACTCCAGAATAAGACATCTTGGAGAGATGTCCTTCTTATAATTAGTTACTTAATATCAGGCTCAAGAAACTTAGCTGACTTTGATTTTTTGACATTATGGCCTATAAAGTCATCTAAACATTTTTTTTTTGATGGCAGTAAAGTGCTATCAGCTCAGAAGAGCTGTTTATTAAATTTTCAGGAATTTTGCAACCTGGTTATTATTAAAAATTAAGTTATATAAACATACAAATAAATTATAAACAAAGGTTATAAATACTCAAAACAACTACTTTACTACATTTTACTATTATTTATGTTGTTGAGGTTATTGACATCAATTTTATCTGTGTGGAAGAAACACCATAAAATAGTGTGCTGTTGCATATCTATTTAAACTCTGTATTCAGTTATGTCAGGTTGGTAGTTTGAAGTTGGTAATGGTGGGAGCATTTATTCCACGCAAATCAGTAAATGGTGCTACAAATTAGGGATCCCCTGCTCCCTCCCAGCTGGTTGTTAAATCTTTATCAGCACACCACTGCAAAGCTAACAGACTATGTAGTTCTTGCTCTCCGTGAATCCTACACCCTGATACTATCACTTGAACTGCCATTTTTGGGATTTCAGAAATACATTTAGAACATGATTTGCCAGTAGTTGGTGTTTTTAGAGATTTGCTTAATGAGGGCTTCTGTGCTATCTCAGAGATTTAGATAGATCATTAAATTGCTCATTTTATTTTCTTTCAAATCCAGAGAGATAATGTTTCCTCTTATTTGGAGAAACTAATCACCAACTTCCATTTTTGACTTTCCTAAACTTTTGCTATTCCTACTCTTTGAAATTTTACTTTTCAATTATCTCTTCATATTCATAAAAATCATTTTTAATCACTAAGCCTATTTCTTCTCACCTCAATTATATTCTGACCCATCCCTACCCCAACCTATATGCAAGAGGGCACACTGGTAAGGGGACAGCAGTAGTTAAATGTCTCTCTGGAAACAAGAGTGAAGCTTAAACTTAGCAAGAGGGCAAGTATAAGAAGGAGGTAAAAGGAAAAGACAGTATTGGCTAATGGCTAAGGGTACAAGCTGTACAGTCAAACTGTTAGTATCCAAATTCCAGATCTGCCAATTACAATTATGAGACTTTGAGCAAGTTACCTAACCTCTCTGTGTGTTAATTTCCACCTCTATAAAATGAGGATAATAACTGGATCCATTTCATGTAGTTGTGCAAAAATGAATGTAATGATTATAATAAGTGTGCAGAACATTACCTGGTAAATGATAGGCATTCTGTGAGTATTTGTGGCTATTTCTTCTTTATGTCCATAGATAAGGGTTTTCTCTCCCAAAACAGCAGAGAGGTAGGTCTGTCATTTTTTACATTCTTTTAGTCAAGACATTATTTAGTTAATAATATATAAGGTAGCTCATATATTAATCCATAGAAAAACTGAAGCTTGGGGTGTGTCCCAAACTACTATTACTCAATTTTTAATTATGCACACATACATGAGCTGTTATAGTTGGAAAATGGGCAAACATAATGGAACTGGAAAATTTATTCAATTTATCTGAATGTGCTGCATACAAATCAATTGTGCAGTGACCTACTTGGATCATTAAGGGAGCCAGCTAAATGAAGTCTTGTGCAAGCAGGTGGCTGTTTGGCCATATGCAGACAAAGCCCTTGGGATGACCTACTTGGGATCAAAACGTAAAAGGGCACAGTTGACTTGTCCTAAAGTGTATAGTGCTAATATTTTAAAATATGATTAAAGACCTGTGAATTTTTATTTAATAGTTGTTGTATAATTAAATATAAAGGATCCCAATAGAGTTGTCCCTATTTTTTAAATATTTCTCTATTATCTAGTGACTCAGATGTAATTATGGGTAAGAATAAATTGATTTGAGTTTTTGATGTAACCAAAGTTTAAAAACACACACAAAAAAAACTGTATAAAGCCAAGGACAACTTAGTGGTATTTTATGAAATACTAATGACAATGGAAATATATTGTTTACTTTTGTTCTAGTCTATCAGGAAACCCTTTGGCTGCAACTATAATCTGTTTTTATGCTCTTCTTATTTACATGTTTTCCTTAGCAGGAAAATTATGGACATTTGCTCACCAAATTTTACCAAACAAATTTCATATATTATTATCCCAATCACCTATCACCTGACCAAAACTTAAGAATAGTAGGCCAATTCATTATAATTATTGCTTTTTAATGATAATGCAAGTGTTATTATTCTGACACCAACTCTCAACATTTTGTGCTAAAGAGCAAAAATACCTTGGATAATGAAAACAACAGACAAGAAAAATGACAATCAGTTACTTGGGGCTGAATTTATAAGTACAGTCAATATGACTCATGCAGATGACCTAGGGAAGGATTATTTGTATTATTTATATGAAGTCTCCTCTTCCACCAGGCATTTAGCAGACTTAATCAGAATTAAAGAAATTATTTAATTTGTTTCACCTGTTGGGTTTTCTATTTCTTTATCACTCATCAATAGGCATTCAAATGTAGGGAGAAAAATATTTTTAAATTATGAGTTAGTTATAGGAGTATGACAAACACCCTGAGAAACCAGAGTTAGTTGCCAATTCAGTGCCATTATTAAAATTTTATTTTAAATGACTCAACGGGTTTCTGGTAAGTTAAAGCTAAGTATTTGTTTCAGAAACTCAGTCTGGTGTGTTTGTGTGTATGAACATGAGTATTCTGAGTGGTGTTTTACAGGAGCGCCATGATTTTGCCCTTGTCTTGTAAAAAAGGTTGAATATATACATACATTATTGGGGATTGCTGATTCTGTAGGAATAGAAACTATAGGAGCACATCCTCTAGGAATAGGCACATCCTACTCTTGCCCCCTTTTTACTGCCTTTGTCTTTCTCTTTTGCACCTTCCTTCCTAGTTCTCTGTCTACAGACTTTCAATTCTATGCATGTTTTGATATTGTCCTAATAAGGGAGGAATGATGTGTAAAAAGGCTTGTGAAATGTGTGCCCTCCTGACATATCAGCCTTATTTTTCTGAAGTAATGCCACCCATGCACAAGAGGGCTTTTGATGCCTCGGTTTGTGTCTTGCTGACACTAAATAGCAGACTCAGTGTCTCAGTTATAATCATATAAATAAATAAATATAATATATATTATTTAAATAAATTATATATATAATACATATATATAATAATTTATAATATATAAATTATATATAATATATTATATATAATAAATTATATATAATAAATTATATATAATAAATTATATATATATATAGTGGCAACATTCACCAAACTGTTACATGTATAAAGACAAATAATAAAATAAAACAACAAACTATACTAAAAGGGAATGGAATTCAAGGCCACAATAAATAGATTGATGCTTCTTCTCACTCTCAACCAGGAAGAATATCTATCATTGTATCATGACTAGGGATAGAATAGAAATAACTTGTATTTACTTAGGGAAAAGAGGAACAAATGGGAAAAACTTTATGAGCTAAAAGATTGGCTGGGAAGCAACATTTCACTTTCTGTCAGAAGTTTATCCACATATATTGGGGGAACTCATTTTAGCTAATGGTTCAAAAGTAATTCAGTGGAGAAAAGATATTTTTTTTAACAAATGGTACTGGAAAAATTAGAAGTTTATATCTACCCTGCCCAACAAGGGAACTTCAATCTATACTTTTCATTATATACAAAATTTAAATCAGAATGGATTATCAATTTAAATGTAAAACCTGAAAATATAATACTTCTGGAATATGGTATTAGAGAAAATCTTTGTGATCTCATGTAAGGCAAACATTTCTTCAAAAGAACAACAAAAGGACAATCTGTAAAAATGGAGTTTCATCAAAATGTAAACTTCAAAATTTCAAAGGCACTTTTGGCAAATGAAAAGAAAGCCACATACTGGGGACAAACATTTTAAATGCATATGCCTGATAAAAGACTTATATCCTATCCAGAATATATAAATAATTCTCAAAACTCAATAGTAAGAAAACCAACAAAGAAAAAAAGACACACAGATGTGAAATAAGCACTGAAAAAGATGCTCAACATCATGAATTGCTAGGGAAATGCAAATTCAAACCACAGGGAGTTACCACTACACCCCTGTGACAATGGCTAAAATTAAAAAAGACTGATTGTACTAAGTGTTACAAGTATGTGGATGCCCTGGAACTCCGATACACTGTTGATGGGAATGTGAAATGATACAATTTTGAAAAATAGTGGGGCAGAGCACTTTCTTAAAAAGTTAACCATGCATGTAACATATGATTTGGACACTCTACTCCTCCTATTTACCAAAGAGGAACAAAGGTATTTGACCATATAAAGATTTGTGACAAATGTTCAGAGCAGCATTTTTTGTAATAGCCCAAACTGAAAATAACCCAAATATTCATGAATAGGTGAAGAGATAGAAACTGTGATATATCACAACGGAGGTGAATCTCAAATTAATTTTCTGAGTGAAAGGAAACAGACAAAAAGAGTACCTACTGATTTATTTATATAACATACTTATATTATAAACAAATTTATAATAACAGAAAGCACTTAGTGGTGGCCAAGGGATGGGGCAGTGGGAAAGTGGGGAAAGGACTGGAAGGGAGGGATTTCAAAGGAGCGTGAGGAAATTATTGGGAATTATTATTATTTTTATTGTTTTGATGGTTTCATGGTATATATACATACATATGTCAAACTGTATGAAATTATATTCAAGTATGCACATTTATTGTATGCTGCTTATATATCAAAAATTATGCATTTTGATCTAGCCAAATGTTACTTTTTACATCAGAAATTTTATTTGTAGGAGATAAAAAATGATTCTTTCAGTGGACCCCAATTAAGGGCATTATATATAAATTTATTTACACTTGTAATTATAAAAACAATACTGATGATAAGATCTCAGAAAAGTTTTTTGCTATGGAGTAATTTTTATTTCAGAAAACTTTGCTATTTTCCATTAGCAAACAAGGAAATGTCAACTAGAGAGCAATTAGGGGAAACAATGATTTTGTCAGATTTATGAAATACGTTTTGGCTTGTTGCCAGCTCTGTAGTACATGATGTCAAATAGAATAAATGAAAATATAATCTAAAATTATTCTAAGCTTAAATTTGCATTCCAATTCTTAATAAATTTGTGAGCATAATGTAGACCTTTGGACATTTGGGAAGATTTATGATTAAACTTAACTTGGCAAACATAATTATAATTTGAAACAAATGGGACTGGGTCATGACCAACTGACTTAGAGTCAATGATTGAACACTGGGACCTATTATGATGATATTAATAGGAACTCAACCTGGAGAAATTAATTTTATTTCTCCTAAAGGTAACAGGCATAGGAGATACTATTACTAGAAGAGATTGAAACTCAATGGAAAAAGCTAAATGAGGGTATTTACATTTTAACTAATGAGGAAACTGTGTCCCAGTCTTATCTGCAGTCACTTTCAAGGATACCTTCTTCTCATTTGTCTCCTTGAGTGTTTCAAGATTTTTATTTTGGTAAATAAAAGAAAGAAAGAAAAACAAATTGCTGAAAGTAGAACATTTACAACTTTCTCTCAATTTGTTAAGGCAACCAAGTGCACAACCCATTATCGTGCCAGTTCTAAACCTCTGTTGAGTTAGTGGTAATAAATTATGTAGCCTAGAAAATAAGAATTCAGTGCTAAATTCTTTTCAGTAAATCTTAATATTGTTTACTCTTAAACTGAAATCACGCAATAAAAAAATTAATTATGACCAGTATGTGTCAGGTACATAGAACATGCAAGGCATTCTGCTATGTACTTTATGACATTTAAATTCAATTGTCACAAGATTTACAAGGTCTTTGTTGTTTATTTTCTTCTTTTTTATAGAAAAGGAATCTGGGAACAGAAAAACCAAGTCATTTGCTCTGGGTCACCCTGTTACTGAGTTGGAGAACTGTGATTTGAAGCCAGATCTCTGGCTTATAACCAAATGCCTTTTCCACTGCATGATTTTCCATCTCCCCTACTTATTGCAGTAAGTACTCTTTGATAGTTTGGGTCAAACAAGACATAGACAAATGAAATCTAGAAAGATATTTCTGAGTTTGGAGTAGAAAGATAAAATCACATCAAAACCCGAGGTGAGGGGCATCTGGGTGGCTTAGTCAGTTAAGTGTCCAACTTCAGCTCAGGTCATGAACTCACAGTTCATGGGTTCAAGCCCCACATCGAGCTCTGTGCTGACAGCTCAGAGCCTGGAGCATGCTTTGGATTCTCCCTCTCTCTCTGTTCCTCCCCCATTTGCATTCTCTCTCTTTCTCTTCTCTCAAAAATAAATAAATACTTAAAAATATTTTTAAAAAACCTGAGTGGAGGTAGTTATGAAATGCCAGCAGGAAACTGTGGAGGCATGATGATATAACTGAAACTTGTGTTTTCTTTCCTCTGTTCTTTTGTGAGGTAAATCCTTTCCTTTGGGCATCTACTAAAAAAAAGAAAAAGGGAACAACTTCTCTAAGATTTTTTTTCTGAACTATTATGAGGTGGTATATAACTCTTTAGTATTATTAGGTCTGGTACAATATGACAAATGATAGCATCACTACTCTTTAATAAGAAAGATGTGTGCCTTTAAAATATATACATATTCCACTCCTAGGTGTATACCCAAGATAAATGAAAACATATGTCCATGCAAAAAAATTGTACTATGCAAATGTTCATAGTAGCCAAAAAGTAGAAACAAGTAAAATGTCCCCATCAACTGATGAATGGATAAATAGAATTCATTCAGTGGAATATTATACATCAATAAGAAGGAATGAGTACTGATAGACACTACAACATGGATGGATAAATCTTGAAAACATTACGCTAAATGAAAGAAATGAGTCATAAAAGACCACATACTGTATAATTCTATTTATATGAAATGTCCTGAATAGGCAAATCTATAGAAATGGTCAGTAGACTAGTGATTGTCTAGGGTTTGAGGGCCTGGAGGAGGTAGGGAATGGGGAGTGGCTGCTAATGAATACAGGCTTTCTTTTTGGGTAGACAAAAATGATCTCAACTTAGATTGTGGTGATGGTTGGACAACACTATGAATACACTAAGAAGCATTTTATTATATACTTTAAATGGGTGAAGTGTATGTTATGTGAATTATATTTCAAGTTGTTTGATAAAGATAGTCATATAAACAAGGTATATGTAATTCACCTAGGTAAAAGTGATCTGAAAAACAAAGAAAATCCTCCAAAAATTAATAAATAAATTTAAAAAAATGAAATGAATAAGACTACCTGTATGTTGAATTGTAGCCTAGTCATACAGAGAAGAAATCTTTCAAGTATTTATAAAATTTAGTAATTTGAATGTATATTCCTAGGGCATATATCCTTAAAGACAAAAGAAAAAATATAAAAAGAAAAAAAGAGAGATGAAAACCAAGAAGTATATTCTGAACTATAATAAACAACTTGATAGTTACCAGAGGGAAGGAGGGTGTGGGGATGGGTTAAATAGGCAATGGGGATTAAGGAGAGCACTTGTGATGAGCACCAGGTATTGTATGGAAGTGTTGAATCACTATAATTGTATACCTGAAACTAATATCATACTGTATGTTAACTAACTGGAATTTAAATAAAAAGTGAAAAAAATGAAACTTGAATAAAGAACTGGGTGAATGGGTAAAGAAGATGTGGTATATATATATATATATATATATATATATATATATATATATATATATATATATGATGGAGTATTATTACTCAGCAATCAAAAAGAATGAAATCTTGCCATTTGCAACTACATGAATGGAACTGGAGGGTATTATGCTAAGTGAAATTAGTCACGCAGACAAAGACAAAAATCATATGACTTCACTCATATGAGGACTTTAAGAGACAAAACAGATGAACATAAGGGAAGGGAAACAGAAATAATATAAAAACAGGGAAGGGGACAAAACAGAAGAGATTCATAAATATGGAGAACAAACTGAGGGTTACTGGAGGGGTTGTGGGAGGAGGGAAGGGCTAAATGGGTAAGGGGCACTAAGAAATCTACTCCTGAAATCATTGTTACACTATATTCTAACTAATTTGGATGTAAGTTTAAAAAAATAAAAAAAGAAAATTAAAAAAAAAGAAAAAAAAAGAATTGGGTCTGACACTAAAATAATAATAGTAATAATAATAATAACTCCAATGGATTAAAGCAAGAATATTAAAATTCATGTGTTCAAAATGAAACAAAACTCATTGTTCACTTTTAAAGGTTGGTAAGGCACCAAACCATTATTCTAAAAACTGGAAAATAGAAGGAAATAAAACAAGCATTTATTTTTCACTTGCTATACAAACTGTTTAACCAAATAGTCAATGAACAAAAGTTCTTAATAGAAGAATTTCAGGTAATAAATGCAGAATGACAGAATCAGGAAATGATCAGCATGCAACACCTAATGAAATAAGTCATTTTGACTGCTAAAACAATTAAGAGAAAAATTCATGGGAAACTTTATCCTGGGAAGATTAGGCTGACAGCAACTGAACCCACTGATAAATTTTAAATCACAAGAAAAAAGACAACCAAGCACTATGTGTCTCCTGACATGATTTGATTGAAAATATACAGCATGACCTATGGATGTATTTGTACAAGAAAATTAAATTCACTTAGCTATCCATTACCCTTCTACAGGAAATATAGAGGATAGAGGAACATTCTAAACAACATCCCAAGGAAGCGATAAGCCAAGTCCAGAATAGGAGAAATTCTGTGAGATAAATGAACCAGTTTCTTTAACAAATAAATGGCAAGTAATAAAGAGGGTTAAAAAAAATCCTGTTACTGATTAAAAGATATTTTAAAGACTTAGCAACTTAATACAATTTGCAGATCTTGTTTAAATCCTTATTAAGAAAACTTATTGAAAGTCTATATGCCCTGTCACAGTAAGTACTTGTGAATTACAGAGGTTAACAATTTAAGGATTATTGATTGGTTGACATGTTAGGCTAGGATTCTTTTCTTCTTGAAGACATTGATCATAAAGTTATTCAAAGAAAATGAACTAATAGGAAATGTCCCCTGGTATAGGGAGATTTTGTTTCCAAAGACAGTAATAACTGTATCTCTCATTCCACATGGTCTTTTCTAAGAAGGCCTTACCACTCACCCGCCAAGAAGTGAAGTCTCTGTCTCTGCTGCTTGATTCTGGGCTGACGCTGTAACTGGTTTTTTGCAAATAGAATTTGGTAGAAGCAAAGCTGTATAACTTCCAATGCTGGACCTTAAAAGAGTGCCTGCTTCCTCCTTAGAACCCTGAACTACCATGTAAAGATATCCAGCTACCCTACTGGGGACATCATCCAAAGAGAGAGAGATGTCCATCCACCTCTAACTGTTCCAGTTATCCCAACTGAGGGCCAGATATGTTAATGAAGGCATCTTGGACATTAAAGCCTCAACTATTTTAGTGCTACAATTGAACACAGCTTCCAACTGATCCATCAGCTGAATGTAGCCAAGGGAATGATCCTGGATGATTCCACATGATAAAGAAGAACTGCTCATCTGAATGCTCTCTGAATTCTTGAACAAATATGGTGGTTGTTGCTTTAAGTCACTAATTTGCAAGCCGTTTGTTATGCAGGATAAAGCAACCTGGTGTATGCGGGATAAAACAACCACCTCTGTAAGAGTTTTGTCTTGATCTAAACCCCACAAAAATGGCACTAAGCCAATGGACATAACTTATATATTGGACCAGTAAGTGTTTTCTTCACCATCCAACTGGCTAAAAATATGTGAAGACTGAGAAAAGAACCATAATGTTGAACCCAAAGACACTCTGCAAGGACTTACTGTTGTTTGGATTTGAGTGAATAAGATGGTCTCTAACTGTCTCAAACTTAGGTCTTACACAATTGAAAGGAAGAAAGGAATGGCTATAAAATACCCTTTTCTTTTTGATGTGCAAAAATGATGGAACATCAGCCTTATTACAATTTTTTTTTCAAAAAGGAAGGATGGGGGTATTAAATAATATAGAATAGAGAAAGACTTGTAAGGACAAAAATAAATACAGTTGTACATATTTTGGGAACCATGATCATGTGTACTTTCATCTCTAGTATTCCCACTATTATCCTGATAAAATACTACACAATCCTATATTCTTAGCTGTGGTGGTGGTTGTTATCATCAACACCATTATCATCATCCATTTCAAGAAGAAGGACCTAAGTGGGAGGTAATGAACTCAAAGGGAAAAGATAAGGATATAGTGAGGAGGACAGCAAAGGAAAAAGAGAGAGGGTGGAGAAAGAAATGAAATAATAAAAACTCTTTGTCAAGATTGAGAGAAATAAGGGAAGTAAGGATCACAAAAATAATACAATGGCATATTATTTGCAAAGCAATTTACTATTTATAAAGAACATTAATTTATGTTATCTAATTTAATCTTTTTAACACTCACTAATGGTGTATTGTTATCTGCATTACACAGATGAGGAAATATGGATAGGACTGAAAGAATACAACCTCATCATTCTTTTTTTTCTATTAAAAATATTTACTGAATGCACACTTTGTGCCAGTCACTATGCTAAGTTCTGGCAATATAATTGTTAGTAAAACAAACATGCCATCTAGCCTTTTAACTTAAAGTCTAGTAGAGGAGGAAAACATTATTCAAATAATCACACAAACAGCTATAAAATTACAACAAATGAAAGGAACATGGTATTATGAAAATAGAGAATAAAAAGTTTTGATCTAGTCAGATAGTTCTGATTACAGGTTTTTACACAAATTGAACAGTTACCTTGCTTGAATCTTATTAATATATTTCATCCACATATGGTTGTACATTAAGCAATCATAATCATTTCAAACCACTCTTATGTATTTTTAAGTTAGTTTTCCAAGAAAGAATAAGGTGAAAACTTGGCTTTATTTTTATACATAGCACCGTGTACCACAACAATGCAATTGTTTATTGGATCAGAATTCTGTACTCTGTAACCTTTGGTCAAAAACTGGCTAACATGGTCACTTGAGCAGGGAGGAGGGACCCCATTCTAGACATGAGAATTTAACCATCACCTACTTGCCCAGTTTGGAAAGTATCACTCACAGCCTGTCAGCCAGAAGATGATTAAAGTCTGTGCCTCTAATCCCTAGGGTTTCTCCCTTTTTTTAGACTTCTCAGAGAAAACGTTAGCTTTATGCACTACCCACCAGATAGAAGAGAATGTGATCAGATAAGAATTGTACTCACAAACTTCGGCTCTAGAAGAAGAGTATACAATGCAACCACTGAACATCCAGGAGTACTTCTATTCTAAGGACATAAAACCATCTTCTCAAATAACTCCAAATGGTTTCAGATTGTTAAATCATTCATCCTTCTAAGAGCCCACAGCCAAGGTTGATAACAATAATCAGGAAACTAAAATACAGAGTTGAAGTGATGTACTCTGTGTCTCCCAAACTGAATAGGAACCAGACTTGTGAAGCTCCTTTTTCTCAGTATAGACACTCTACAACAGCTTCTAAATGAAATGGACTCTGTTGACCTTTTCTAAAAATATACATCTTATCCTAAGTGCTAATTAATCTATTTAATCATTGGTTTCTTTTCCCTCCACATTTAATTTGGGAATCTTAGATATCTTTTGTTGGCTTTGATCATTACCCATACTTGGAGTTTGGGCATTTTTTAATAATTCATTTTATATTATATTCATAAACATTTCACACGTGACAATATTTGGACATAAATTTTAACATTTTGGTCCATTCTGTAATAGCTTGTCTTATATTCTTCTGGTCTCTCTCTAGTAAATTTTAGATGTCTTACATTTACTGATTTCTTCTTTAATTATTTTGTGGTCAGAAAATATACTTTGTATGATTTGTTTCCTTTATTGGTGAACATACCATGTACATTTGAAAATAGCGTGTATTCTGTAGTTCTCAGGGACATCATTTAAGTCTAGGTGGTTGATAGTATCATTCATATCATTTATGTCTTTATTGAATTTTGCCTAGATCTTCTATCAAATGCTGGGGGAAAGGGTGGTGATGTCTCTAATTAGGACAATGAAATTGGCTAGGTGTCCCTTTAATTCTATCAATTTTTGCTTCATATACTTATGATTGTTATTTCTTATGCATTAAACTTTTACCATTATGAAATGTTCCTTTTTATCTCTGGTTGTGTATTGTCTTGAAGTCTTATTTTATCTGATATTAATATAAGATATCCCCACCCCCAACTTTCTTAAGCTCACTGTACAGTACACCTTGCCAATCCATTTACTTTCAACATATTTGTGTCCATATATTCAAAGTTCATTCTTGTACACAGCAAATATCTGGGCCTTTTCTGTTAGTCCTTTATGATTATCTCTAATTTGTAATTGGGGCACTTAATTAATTAACATTTATTATAACTATCAGTATGGTTAGAATATTTTTTTTAATTTTTATTTCAATTCCAGTTAGTTAAAATACAGTGTTATATTGTACAGGTGTACAATAGAGTGATTCAACACTTCCATACATCACCCAGAGCTCATCACAAGTGCACTCCTTAATCCCCATCACCTATTTTATCCATCCCCTCCATTCCCTCCCCTCTGGTAACCATCAGTTTGTTCTCTATAGAGAACAAGAGTTAAGAGTCTATTCTTGGTTTGTCTCTCACTCTCCCTCCCTCTTTTCCCCCCTTTGCTTATTGTTTTGTTTTTAAATTCCACTTATGAGTGAAATCATATGGTATTTGTCTTTCTCTGACACTTCACTTAACATTATACTCTCTAGCTCCATCCATGTCATTGCAAATGGCAAGATTTCATTCATTTTTATGGCTGAAAAATATTCCAGTGTGTGTGTGTGTGTGTGTGTGTGTGTGTGTGTGTGTGTGTGTGTGTGTATCTCTTCTTTATACATTCATCAATTGAGGGGCACTTTGCTTCCATATCTTGGCTATTGTAAATAGTGCTGCAATAAACATAGGGGTCCATGTATCCTGTTGAATTAGTGTTTTTGTATTCTTTGAGTAAATACCCTGTAGAGTCATTGCTAGATTGTACGGTAGTTCTATTTTTAGCTTTTTGAGTAATCTCCATAATGTTTTCCACAGTGCCTGCACCAGTTTTCATTCCCACCAACAGTGCAAGAAGGTTCTTATTTCTCCACATCCTTGCCACATCTGCTGTTTCTTGTGTTGTTGATTTTAGCCACTCTGACAAGTGCGAGGTGATATTTCATTACGGTTTTAACTTGCATTTCCCTGATGATAGATGCTGATGAGCATCTTTTCCTGGGCCTGTTGACCAACTGGATGTCTTCTTTATAGAAATGTCAGTTTGTGTCTTCTGTCCATTTTTTAATTGAATTATTTGAGATTTTTGGGTGTTGAGTTTTTTATGTTCTTTATATATTTTGGATAATGACTCTATTAGATAGGTCATTTGCAAATAATATTCTCCCATTCTGTAGTTGCCTTTTAGTTTTGTTGTTCCTTTGCTGTGC
Source organism: Felis catus (assembly GCF_018350175.1). Lineage (NCBI taxonomy): Eukaryota > Metazoa > Chordata > Mammalia > Carnivora > Felidae > Felis > Felis catus. Next base: position 20,921,408 of record NC_058378.1, on the reverse strand, counting down.
AGAAGCTTTTAATTTTGATGTAGTCCCAATAGTTTATTTTTACTTTTGTTTTCCTCGCCTCAGAAGAAATGTCTAGAAAAAAATTGCTATGGTCAATGCCACAGAAATTCCTATCTGTGCTTTGTTGAAAGATGTTTATGATTTCAGGTCTCACATTTAGGTCTTTAATCCATTTTGAATTTATTTTTGTGTATGGTGTAAGAAAGTGGTCCACTTTCTTTCTTTGTGTGTTGCTGTCCAGTTTTCTCAACAACATTTGTTAAAGAGACTGTATTTTTCACATTGGATATTCTTTCCTGCTTTGTAAAAGATTAATTGATTATATAACTGTGGATTTATTTCTGGATTTTCTATTCTGTTCCATTGATCTACGTATCTATTTTTGTGCTAGTACCATACTGCTTTGATTACTACAGCTTTGTAGTATAACTTGAAGTCTGGAATTGTGATGCCTGCAGCTTTGCTTTTCTTTTTCAAGATTACTTTGGCTATTCTGGGCCTTTTGTGGTTCCATACAAATTTTAGGATTGTTTCAGTTCTGTGAAAAATGTTTTTTAATACTTTGATAGGGATTGCACTAAATGTGTGGATTGCTTTCGGTAGTATAGGCATCTCAACAATATTTATTCTTCCAATCCATGAGCATGGAATGTCTTTCCATTTCTTTGTGCCATCTTCAATTTCTTTCATCAGTGTTTTATAGTTTCAGAGTACAGGTTTTTTATCTCTTTTGTTAGGTTTACTCCTAGGTATCTTATTATTTTGGTGCAACTATAAATGGGATTATTTTAGTAATTTCTCTTTCTGCTGTTTCATTATTGGTGTATAGAAATGCAACAGAATTTTGTACATTGATTTTGTATCCTGTGACTTAACTGAATTAGTTTTTCAGTTCTGGAAGATTTTTGGTGGATTCTTTCAGGTTTTCTAGATATAGTATCATATCATCTGCAAATAGTAAAAGTTTTACTTCTTCTTTACTGGTTTAGAGGTCTTTTATTTCTTTTTGTTGTCTGATTGCTGTGACTCTGACTTCCAGTACTATGTTGAATAAAAGTTGTGAGAATGTACAGACCTGTTCTTGATCTTAGGGGAAAAGCTCTCAGATTTTCCCCATTAAGGTTAATGTTAGCTGTGAGTTTTTCATTACTGGCTTTTATTATGTTGAGGTATGTTCCTTCCAAACGTACTTTGTTGAGGGTTTTTATCATGAATAGATGTTGTACTTTGTCAAGTGCTTTTTCTGCATCTATTGACATGACAATATGGTTCATATCCATAAGATAAGATTGATTTGTGAATATTGAAGCACTCTTGCAACCCAGGAATAAATCCCACTTGATTGTGGTGAATGATTTCTAATGTATTGTTGATTTGGGTTAACTAGTATTTTGTTGAGGATTTTTGCATTTATGTTCATCAGAGATACTGGCCTATAGTTGTCCTTTTTTGTGGTGTCTTTATGTTATTTTGCTATCAGGATGATAATGGCCTCATAGAATGAATTTGGAAATTTTTTTTCACTTTCTATTTTTTGGAATAAGTTGAGAAGAATAAGTATTAACTCTTCCTTAAATGTTTGGTAGAATTTACCTGTGAAGTCATCTGGTCCTGGACTTTCTGTTGGGGAGATTTTTTTTGTTTTGTTATTGATTCAATTTCTTTGCTGGTGAATGGTCTGTTCAAATTTTCTATTTTGTCCTGTTTCAGTTTTGGTAGGTTATATATTTCTAGGGATTTATTCCTTTCTTCTAGGTTGTCTAATTTGTTGGCATGTAGTTTTTCATAATGTTCTCATATGTTTTTTTTTATTTCTGTGGTATTTATTGCTATTTCTTCTCTCTCATTTTTAATTTTATTTATTTGAGTCTCCTTTTTTTCTTGATAAGTTTGGCTAGAGGTTTATCAACTTTATTGATTTTTTTCAAAGAACTAGCTCCTGGTGTCATTGATCTGTTCTTTTTTTTTTTTTAAGTTTCCGTATCATTTATTTCTGATCTAATCTTTATTATTTCCTTCCTTCTGCTAGTTTCAGATTTTGTTTATTGTTCTTTTTCTAGCTTCTTATATGTAAGGTTAAGTTGTTCTTTTGATATTTTTCTTGCTTCTCAAGTAGGCCTATATTATTATAAACTTCCCTCTTAGAATTGCTTTTGCTGCATCTCAAAGGTTTTAAACCATTGTGTGTTCATGTTTATTTATTTCCATGTACATTTTTATTTCTTCTTTTATTTCCTGGTTGACTCATTCATTGATTAGTAGCATATTATTTAATCTCCATGTGTTTGTGCTCCTTCCAGATGTGTGTGTGTGTGTGTGTGTGTGTGTGTGTGGTACCTTCTATTTCACAACATTGTGCAGAAAAATGCATGACTTCAACCTTTTTGAATTCATCAGGCATTATTTTGTGGCCTAGTATGAGATCTATTCTGAAGAATGTTCCATGTGCACTTGAAAGGAATGTGTATTTGGCTGTTTTAAAATGGAGGGTTCTGAATGTATCTGTTAAATCCATCTGATCCATTGTGTTATTCAAAACCATTATTTCTTTGTATACTTTCTGTATAGATGACTTGTCCATTGATGTACGTTAAAGTCTTCCACTATTATTGTATTATTATCGATTAATTCCTTTATGTTTGTTATTAATTATTGTATGTATTTGGGTGCTTCAATTTTGGGTATGTAAATATTTACTATTGTTATATCTCCTTGTTGGATTGGCCCCTTTTTTATTATATAGGGTCCTTCATTGTCTTTTGTTTTAGTTTTTGTTTTAAAGTCTAATTTGTCTTATATAATTATTGCTACCCTGACTTTCTTTTGACATCTATTTGCATAATAAATATTTCTCCATCCCCTTTCTTCCAATCTGTATATATCTTTAGGTCTGAAATGTTTCCTGTAGCAGAATATGTGCCTTGTTTTTTGTGTTTCTTTTTTTTTAAATCCATTCAGTCACCTTATGTCTTCTGATTGGAGCGTTTAGTACATTTACACTCCAACTAATTCTTGATAGATATGTATTTATTGCCATTTTGCTACTTGTTTTGTGGTTGTTCCTGAAGATTTGCCTGATCTTTTCTTGTCTTTTTCTTTTTCGTGGTTTGCTTATTTTCTTTAGTGATATGTTTAGATTTCTTTCTTTTTGTTCTTCATATACTTATTAGTGGTTTTTGATTTGTGGCTACCATTGGGTTTGTATATAACTTCTTCTTCATATAGTAGTTTATATTAAGTTGATGGTCATTTAAGTTTGAACTCATTCTTTACTCCTTTTGTCTCCACATTTTAGGCATATGGTATCATATTTTATATCCTTTTATTTTCTAAATTCTTTGACTGATTTTTTTTACAGAAATATTCATTTTTACTGCTTTTGTGTTTCCTAACTTTATACTGTCACTTTTGGCCTTTCCTTTTCATTCACAGAGTGCCCTTTAGTTTTTCTTGTAGGCTGGCTTAGTGGTCTGGGAAACTCTTCATCCTTCTATTCTGAATGATAGCCTTGCTGGATAGAGTACTTATGGCTGCAGATTTTTCCCAGTCAGCACCATGAATATATCATGTCATTCCCTTCTGGTTTGGAAAGTTTCTGTTGAAAAAGCCTTGGTAGCTTTAGGGGTTTCCCTTGTATGTAACTGTCTTCTTTTGTATTGCTGTTTTTAAGATTTTTTTCTGTATCATTATATTTTGCCATTTTAGTTACAATAGGTCTTGGTGTGGATCTGCTTTTGTTGATTTTGTTGGGGTTTCTCTAAGCCTCCTGGATTTGGATATCTGTATCCTTCCCCAGATTAGGGAAGTTTTCATCTATTATTTCTTCAAATAAATTTTCTGCCCCTTTTCTCCCTTCTTCTTTTTCTTCCTCCTCCTCTTCCTCCTCCTCTTCCTCCCCCGCCTTCTTCTTCCCCTTCTTCTTTTACTTTTTCTTCTTCTTCTTCATTCTTACAATGCGAATGTTATTATATTTGATAGAGTCACTGAGTTCTTTAAGCCTATTCTCATTTCTCATTTTTATCATAATTCTCTATTCTTTTTTTCTCTCTTTTGTTCAGCTTAATTACTTCCCATTATTCTGTTTTCTAGGTCATTAATTTGTTCTTCCGTTTCTTTCAGCCCGCTGTTTAAATCCATCAAGCTTATTTCTTCTTTTGTTTATTGAAGTCTTTATCTCTTCTGTGTTATTCTTTTTCTCTGTTTTAAGCTATCAGTCATGCATTCCACTCTTTTCTCAAGTCCAGGGAGTACCTTTATTATCATTACTTTAAATTCTTTATCAGGCATATTACTTATAGCTATTTCATTTAGATCTCTGTCTGTGGCCTTATCATGTTCTTTCATTTGGGACAAATTCTTCTGTCTTCTCATTTTGTCTAAGTCTTTGTGCCTGCTTTTGTGTTTTCAGAAAGTCAGCTACATCTTCTGTTCTTGAGGGTAATGGCCTTAAGAAGAAGAACTCTTGGGTTGGGAGTCTTGGTGTTTGCAGGGTTTTGGAACGGTTTTCTAGGGAAGGGGGCCCATCATACTGAGACTGAGTCAAGAGTGACTGGAAGGGACAGTTTTACTGGAATCTGGGGGGATGGGACTTGGTGTAAGCAAGTTAGGTAGCAAGTGTCTGCACTGTCCTGGTTCCCACAGGTAGCCCTGTGCTTATGCTGAAGGGTGAGGGAGGGAAATGATGCCAGCCAGTTCATTTGTTCCCAGAGGGGTCTCTCCATGAATGCTGCCTCTCCAAAAGATGATCCAAGAAGAGCAAATAACCTCTTCCTGGTGTGCCCTAGGTGCTCTTCAGATAGCTGTCTCCAAGCTGTAAATCCATGAGCTGTTTGCCTGCCTTCTTTCCAAGAACAGCCTCAATCCTTCAGACTCTCCTTGAGCCAAGCCTTCTGACCTTTAAAACTCCAGGCTTTAAGCCCCACTGGTTTCAAGAACTCATGAAATTCAGCCCTTCTTGCTTCCAAGCCAATTGCTATGAGGATTCATCTTCCCTGTGTGCTAGTCTGTCTCTCATCCTTCTCTGCAACTATGGTTCCCTCTCCACTGCAGTGGCCATGATCCATTTCTCTCCCAAACTGTGCCTCCGCACCTCCTACCTTCTCAGATATGGCCTCTTTTCTACCTTTGCTTGTGGTGTTTGTTCTGCCAGGATTCAGGTCAATTTTTGTGGTATTTAGGATGATTTGATAGGTACCTACTTGGATTCATGGGGCAAAATGAGCCAAGGGTTCTCCTACTCTGCTGCAATCTTCCTTGGTTGCATGTGGCTAGATTTAGATCTTATATTTTATTATTTGATTTTATTGTTTTGATTTCCCCATCTGTTTTGTTTCTTTTTGTTCCTCCTTTGTTACTTTCTTTGGGATTTGTTGAATTTTTTAAATTTCATTTCTATTCCGTATTTATTGACTTTTTAGTTACAACTTTAAATATACACAGTAAATTTTTACGGTATGCTCAGAGTTAACATTATTTAATATAAAATGTAGAAACCTTGTACCTATATAGGTCTGTTCATTGCAACTTTCCATCCTTCATACCATAGTCATCATTATTACACATACAAACTCAAACCTTCCAACACAAGAGTATTATTTTTTAAAATTTTATTTATTAAAGTAATCTCCACCCAATGTAGGACTCAAACCCATAACCCCAACTAGCCAGACATCCTTCAAGAGTATTATTTTTATTTTATTTTTTATTTTTTAAATGTTTTATTTATTTTTTAGAGAGGGAGAGTGCAAGTGGGGGAGGGGTAATGAGAGAGGGAGACAGAGGATATGAAGTGGGCTCCACACTGATAGCAGCAAGCCTGACCTGGGGCTCAAACTTATGAACTATAAGACTTTGACCTGAGCCAAAGTTGGATGCTCAACTGACTGAGCCACCCAGACACCCCAAGAGTATTATTTTTAAAGCAGACATTCATTTTAATAGCTAGAAGGAGATATAACTTTTTTATATTTACTAATATATTTATTATTTCAGATTCTCTTTATTTCTTCCTCAAGCTCTGATGTCATTTCTCATCACCCTAAGAAGTTCCTTGAGCATTTCTTGTAATGTAGATCACCAAATAATAAATTATCTTCCCTTATCTGAAAATATATTTATTATACCTTTAGTTTTGAAGGGTATTTTCAGTTTATGTAGATTTATGAGTTAACAGATTTCAGCACTTTAACAATTTTGTTCCGCTATCTTCTGGTCTCTATTGTTTGTGAAGAGTGAGCAGTCATTTGAGTAACTGTTTCCTTGTATTTCTACGTCATTTTCTCCTGGCTGACTTCAACATTTTCTGGCTTTTTTTCTTTTTGAATTATATACCATACCTTCCTTCACATACATTATTTTCTGATGGCTGTAATTGTCCTGCACTTTGTCCTCTGCTTCTTCACGCCAAGGAGACTATGAGTTTCCTACTGGAGTTTTAGTCCCTCTATTCAGTGCCTGCTCTGGCTTGACCACAGGCTAAAAGCTTTTTTTAGCCTCATTACTTTTTGCTCATTGATGAAGAATCAGAATAATCATCATCTTTTTCAAAAAGTTTCTCTGAATCTCCAGATTCAGCTGGATGTATCCATGAGTTGAGAACACATTTGGCTGCATTTGACAGGAAATACTACTACAGTGACTTGAACAAAACCAGGTTGGTTTTTCTCATCTAATTCAGAAGTAGGAAATTCAAAGCAAATATAGCTGCTCAGATAGGGTATTAGGGACCCAGGTTTTTCCTTTATCTATTTGCACTTTTATCTGCATAAAGCATTTGTTGTTATAGTCTCAAAATGAAAGTTACATGCCTGAGCATTGCATTCATTTTTCAGGTAAGCAAAAGAGGCAAGGATAATTGGTGAAGTGACTAACTCAACCCAGTTTTCAGGGACTTTCTCACTTTTAACACTGAAAGTCCCAAATTCTATTAATAGAACTAAAATCAAAATCACATAAGATTTACCCATGGTTTTTGTTTTTCATGCCTAGAGAATATCCTAAAGGAATGTAAAATAAAAACCAGAACTTATTACTCATCCTCTGCAGGGGTAGAATCCAACCAAGATGTGCTCGAAGCTCTATTCACAATTTTGGATTATTTTTAGACATTTCCTGGGTCATGGCATTAACAGTCTGGTTGCTTATCTCCAGGGAATGCTATTCCAAAATTTACCTAGATCACTTATTCTTAGGATCTTTCCCCAAGAATGGCATACTTAAATGTTTCTATCACTCTTGGTTATTTCATCAAGCTTTTAAAGTAATAGTTTAATACATATATTACAAAACAAAGTACATATAGTAATATGTACAATATGTACAATAATTACACATTACTATAATATCTTCAGTTGTAAGTCCAAACAGTAAAATAAAACCAAATAATATCAAATAAATATTGAAGTTCTGATAACTTTAGTTAATAAAGCAATAAGTTGAAGTACTGATTAAATACTAAAGTTAAATACCAAATCATTTATACCTATGTTAAGCACACTAGAACAAAATTTAAGTGTTGTTTTTTAGAGAAAAATATATGTTTTGTATGTGGGTAGAGTTCTCTTAATCAGACTGTTTCTGTTATCAAAGGAGTTTGAGGACATCCAAAAAATCATCAATATTAGTTATGAATTCTAAGGAAATTAAAATTTATTTGTAGCCTGATTATTACTTGTGTTTTTTCAAAGCATAAAATAATATTTTATAGCCTTAGGAGCAGAATATATATCTTACTATGGTAGACATAAGGCTATATAATATGGCTAATAATTACATAAGATGTTTCTTATAAAAACTGATATTATGTAAGCATAACTAGTGATGTGTAGCACATGTTCAGTGTCTAAAATGTGCACAAGGGATGCCTGGGTGGCTTAGTCAGTTGTGTTCCACTTTGCTCGGGTCATGGTCTCACAGTTCATGAGTTGGAGCCCTGCATCAGGTGTAGAGCCTGCTTCTAGATCCTCTGTCTCCCTCTCTTTCTGCTCCTCCCCCATCTGCATACTCTCTCTCTCTCTCTCAAAAATAAACATTAAAAAATAAATAAATGTACACAAAAGTAAAATAGCATTTTAAAGTTAGAATAATAAGAAAATATGTACAGTTTTATCTAAGAATAAAGATTCCCTGGAGTCTTTTTATGCTTATCAGTTTGATCACGTGAAAAACATAGAGACTTAAGTGAAACGAAATTTCAGAGATCAGATTTTAGTTTAACATCCTTGTTTTACAGTTAAGGAATCTGATGACTAGTGATGTTTAGTGCTTTGTCCAAATGTATGAGTTATATCGTGTTTGTGTTAGATGTCCTTCTCTAATTTTTTTTTAAATTTGGAATTCCTTATTTGTTATTATTTATTTATTTATTTTTAGTTTATTTATTTATTATAAGAGAAAGAGAGTGCATGAGGGGCAGAGAGAGAGTGAGAGAAAGAGAATGCCAAGTAGGCTCTGCACTGGCAGCACCACAGAGCCTGATGCAGGGTTCGAACTCACAAACCCTGAGATATGAACTGAACCCAAACCAAGAGTCAGGTGCTCAACCAACTGAACCACCCAGGTGGCCCTAGAACTCCACATTAAAAAAAATAATTTGTACTAATATCTTATATGTCTCAATGTGGTAAGTTATGGAAAATATTTATCACTATCATTATACATATGAATTTGGAGGTCTAGGCACAGAGAGGTTAAAATGTTTACCTTAGGGCACTCTACATATTCAGGATAAAACTAGAGAATACACACACACACACACACACACACACACATACCACAATCCTATAGTTCCTCTTTTTTTTTTTTTTTAATTTTTTTTTCAACGTTTATTTATTTTTGGGACAGAGAGAGACAGAGCATGAACGGGGGAGGGGCAGAGAGAGAGGGAGACATAGAATCGGAAACAGGCTCCAGGCTCTGAGCCATCAGCCCAGAGCCCGACGCGGGGCTCAAACTCACGGACCGCGAGATCGTGACCTGGCTGAAGTCGGACGCTTAACAGACTGCGCCACCCAGGCGCCCCTATAGTTCCTCTTAAAATGCCTTGAAATGGAGGTGCCTGGGTGGCTCAGTTAGTTAACCCTCTGACTTCAGTTCAGGTCATGATTTCACAGTTTGTGGGTTTGAGCCCCATGCAGCTCAGAGCCTGGAGCCTGCTTTGGATTCTGTGTCTCCCTCTCCCTCTGCCCCTTTCCTGCTCGTGCACTCTCTCTCTCTCTCAAAATAAATAAATGTAAAAAAAAATTGTTAATGCCTTGAAATGTGCTTCCAAAGCTACTTCCAGAAAGTCATCAAAAGTTTTAATTCAAATATAAGTTTAGAAAGTAATTATTTCTCAAATTTTTAAATACTTTCTCCTATGAAATATTATCCACCTACTAGCACCTTCTTTGCATCCACTGCCTTTTTTCTAGCCCTAATCCAACCACTACATTACCTCCTATCATGTATGATATGCTGGTTTCCCAAGACACTCTATTTGTTTTGACAATCAGGAAGGTATGCCTAAGGCACTGACATCTGTAGAAATGCTGCTGTAGTTGACACTACTTTTAGATGTATATTCAGCAACTAACTTTTTAACCTGTAGTTTTATATATTTTTCAATTTAATTTTTGCATTCTTCTCCCTCCAACCCCCAAACTCCCCTTTCTTTTGTGAGTTGTTATGAACTGAATATTTGAGTCCTTCCATATTCATATGCTGAGGCCTTAACCTCCAGTGTGGCTGTATTTGGAGATGTGCCTCTAAGGAAGAAACTAAGGTTAAATGAGATTATAAGGGTAGGACTTTGATTCAATAGAATAATTCTTCTTATAAAAAGACACACTCTTGTGTTTGCCTCTTGCCCTCACGTCACAAAGAAGAGACCCTGCGAGCACACAATAGGAAGGTAGCCACCTACAAGCCAAGAGAAGAGGTCTCAGAATGAAGCTTCACTTGCCAGCACATTCTTAGCCTCCAGAACCATGAGAAGTAAATTTCTGTTTAAGTCACCCAGGCTATGGTGGCTTATTCTGTTAAGCTAGTTCAGGCTGTCATATTTAGAGTAATTCTAGATATTAAAATATTACCTTTGGTTGAATTCTTGATAGTGGTAGGAGAAATTACTGTGTGTGGACACCTTTGAAATCATTACAGCTGCTTCGTTTGCTTCTTGATTGACAGTATAATGTTGTAGCACCTGAATACAGCTGAATGTTTTTGTATTAAAATGTGGCTGACTTTTTTTTCCTCAGTGGTTCCAACTAGTTGACACAGTTAATGCTCTTGACTTGTTGAGAAACACAGACACTTTTTCCTGGGTATTCAGAAGCAACTAACTCACTATGTTCTCTTTATTTGCTCCTTTTCTGCCCCTGCTCAATCAATGATGCATGGTTGCCTTTTCATTGTTTTGCAGAGGTTTATTTATTTTGTCGCCTTGCACTTTTTGTTCATTAGACAAACATAGGGCAGATGATAGTCATTGGGAAAATAATGTGTTAGACCAAAATGCAACAATATGTTTCACAGAAAATGGCATGTCATAGATGTATTGTATTTAGAGAAAAACAACTTAAAGAGATCCTTTGTGTGCGGGGAGAAAGCATCTGTCTGCCAAAAAAAAAAAAAAAAAAAAGCTGTGAGAAAGATACCACTTTAGTTTGTTTTATAGGTGTTTAACATTAGGCAAAATAATGATTAAACATGCATTTGGCCAGAGTCCCATTGCCTTTCTTGCACAATCCAATGAGACCCTATCCATATTCTCTGATAGAATTTAATATACTGAAATAACTTCTTTCCCTGTTTATATCTTTCCTAAAATGGAATCTCCTTGCAGTCAAGGTTTTCATCATGCTCAGCCTTGTTTTCCCATCATTTTGCATAGCACATGGCTCATCAAAGGCTTTTATAAACATTTGTTTTATTGGATTACATAAAAATGTTCAGTAGATCTGTTTTTATTAAGCCAGCCAATATAATTGCTTAAACACTGGAAAAACAGAATTTTCTTTCCTACTGCTCACACACATTTAGTAGTACACATTAGATATTTTTCCACCCAATTAAACTATGCATAGATAGGATCTTAGGAGAAATTGTTACTTTGAAGCAAGTTTGAACAGAATGGAAATGATAAATTGCTGGATTAATTTTGTCTATGAGAAGGTTAAAGAGGAATCTTTTTGCTCGAAGAAATAAAAGAGCTAATTCAAGAATATGAAAGGCTAAATCATGGTCAACCAGGAATTTTCCTTTCCTCCTGAATGAAAAGGAGTCTGGTCAGAGGGACCACGTTAAATATAAAGTAGGGCTATGAAAGTAAGGAAGATGAAACATGAGGGTAGATTTACTGAGCAACCAAGTGGAATATTTCTTTCAAAGTGAGATGTATCAGCACTTGGTTTTCTGAAATCATATTAGAGGATCTGATGATTTTTTTCAAGATTCATTTTAGTCCCTCTAGTCAAGATTCTTTTTAAAAACTTTTAGCTTTTTATTTTGAAATACTTTTATATTTACATAAGTGTTGCAAAGATAGTCCTCAACTTCCCCTAATGTCATCATCTTACATAACTATGATATTTATGAAAATTAAAAAATTAACATTGGCACAATACTATTCATTAAATCATAGACTTTATTCAGATTTCCCCAGCTTTTCCACTGATGGACTATTTCTGTTCTGGGATTCAACACAGGTTACCACATTGCATTTAACAGTTAATGTTCTTTAAATTTCACTTTTGAGTCTTAAGATTTATGTCTTTACATCAAGTCAGTTGTGTGTATTGGCCATTTCCTGATGTTAATTCTCTGAACTTCTTGTGCTCATCATTTATTCACCATACTAAAGTAGATGTGTAAATCTCTTTCCAATTTACAGTTTCTCCCTGATCCACTTTCTTTCTGCCCTGCCTCCTCTCTCTGAAGACCCCTTGTGCCTGATCAGACAAGCAATCTACCTAAAGTGGATCAGTTGAAATGTACAATTTTCTCTTTCCTTCACATAACTCAGGCCCCTAGAGAAAACGAATAAGCAGAAGTTGTAAATTAATCTGACAGTCTTGTTAATGTTACATTTAATTTGTATTATAACATAAACAGGATGACGATTTTAATTTTTTCCCAGAGTTTGGAACTAAGTAATAATTTTATATCCTTCCCAACGTTTACCATTTGAGAATGTAATTTTTTTAATGAAAATAATGACTTCTTTTGGATAAGTCATCAGTCAAATGAGGGTGAAATATTTTATTCCAGCCTCTTTATCAGAGAATTTTGGAATGTAGGAAGAGCTATTAGTATGTCCATGTCCATAAATGAATAAAATTATGTGCATAATATTTTATTTACAAGTGTATTTTTTTCTAGGATGGAGGGTCCATAACTCTCATCAGATTCTTAAAAGTATCTCATGGTTCCGAAAAGCTGAAGGACATGTTGTCTCAAGCTGGAGATGTTGGAGAATCTAAATTAACAGATAGGTTTGACTTCCACATTTTAATGCAAAGAATGTTTGGAGATGTAAAATAACTCCAAATGTCTTAAATTCACAATGTCCAAATGTCTTAAATTCTTCTCCACATAATAATTCAAGAACTTAAAACAATTTAATTGTTATTTAACTTTGTATTAATAAGTATTATATTTTTCCCTATGTTATTTTTGTGGTAAATTCTTTCTTTTTTCCCTTTATTTCCAGAGTCCTTTTCAGCTGGGTTGTTATTCTTCCAGCCTTTGCTTGTCTCTGTTTTACAAGGATTCTTTCATCTATCATTCCTACCCCATTACTTTCTCCTGACCAGACTGCTTTCTGGGCATTCCCTGCCACCTTTTCCATTCTGGTCTCTACTCCTCTGTTGGTTGCAGGAAGTTCTCTGGCTAACAGAGTGTGTAACCATAGGGACTGTCAATGCCAACAGCATACCAAAAACACAATTCTGGGAAAAAAATTAGCTTGACCCTTTCATGGGATCTTCTTAACAGAAAGCAGCCCATGAAAGTCCTAGGCAGAGTTAGAAATTTATAGCATGGAACTAAGTTTAAACATAAAGAAAGCAGACTCTCCTTTTTTATTTGAGAGAGCATACTTTGCCTAGTCATTGAAAGGGGAAGGGAAGGAGATTAGGGGGATAAAGGGTGAGATATTGCTTCTCACCCATCCATTTTCAGGCAAAATACCCTTATGCTGGTTCCCACAGTGTGTGATAACTTCCCTACACACTTCTACTTCTACCAGATACATGAACAACTTTCATTTACTTGTGAATTAATTTTAACAACAATAAAGGGTTAATTTCAAATCTGATTTTTAAGTATAAAATGTAGAATGTGACTCAATAATACTAGACCTAATATGATGATTGTGTTACCATAGTTCTTTCTATTGAGTAGTACCTTTGAACCAGGTACATTGTTTACCTACATTATCTGTAAATCTAACAATAGTCCTAAGAAATAAATACTATTATTATGCTCATTTTTCCAAAATTATTCTGCTGGCTGGTTGTAGAGCTGACCTTACACTAAAGCCTGCTTGTAGTTGAACCCGAAGTCTTCACCCAAAGCTATAGTGCACTTTAATGACCAGTGGAAAATGAACTGCTGTTGTTGGAAATTGGAAGCAAGAATAAGGGTGGCAAGGTGAGGGAAAAGAGAAAATGGAAACGGTGAGAATAGAGAGCCATATTCCAGATACTTACTGAAAGATTGTACTAAGATGTATATGTTCCATTTACTTAATTAGACTTTCTTTCCTTGAGGGCAGTAATTCTATTCCCTTTAAGCACTTGTACATAATAGGTGCTTAATAAACACTTAAAAACTAGGGAGGGAAAAGGGGAAGGAGGACAGGTGGACTGAACAGGAAGTGAAGAGAGAATGACAGATAGCCATGAAGAAAGAAAATGATGGGGGAATGTGTGTTTATGTGAGGAAAGAGTAGACAGGTGGCAAAAGGAGACAGACAAAAGATGAGAGAGAGGAAGATGAAGGGAGAAAAGCCCAGTTCATTCTTACTTCCTGGCCTGGACAACTTACTGCTTGCTTAGAGTCTGGGCTTCAGGGAATTCTCATTTTGGAATATAATCCTTTGAAATACTAGCTAGATAATTAACCTCCAAGCACAGCTTTTCAGTGATTATTTCATCTTTCAAATAATTTACAGTCAACAAGTATCCCTAGGGCCTCTATAACCGGCACAGCATTGGAAGAGATAACCAAGAGTTTACAACATAGACATAGGCAGAAATAGCTCAGAAGGAAAAGTATCATTACTGCCATGAGAGGGCTGAGGAGGGGAAATGACCTCTGGTTTGGATGTAAAAGGACAATAAAAGAATTTTTGAATGCAGAAGTAATTCATTGCTTTCCAAATGGGTAAAACTACAAGGTTAGATTTGGCAGCAGTGGGATTGAGCGGGGGGAGATACTTTAAAGAAGAAGCAACATCAGGGCACCTGGGTGGCTCAGACAGTTGAGCTTCCAACTCTTGATTTTGGCTCAGGTTATGATCCTAGAGTAATGCTATCCAGCCCCACATTGGGCTCCATGCTAAGCATGGAGCCTGCTGAAGATTCTCTCTCCCTCTCCCTCTCCCTCTCCCTCTCCCTCTCCCTCTCCCTCTCTATCTCAAATTTTAAAAGAAAGAAGAAGAAGAAGAAGAAGAAGAAGAAGAAGAAGAACAACAACAACAACAACAACAACAACAAGAAAAGGGGCACCTTTGTGTCTCAGTTGGTTAAACATCCAACTTCAGCTCAAGTCATAATCTCGTGGTTCATGAGTTCGAGCCCCATGTCAGGCTCTGTGCTGACAGCTCGGAGCCTGGAGCCTGCTTCAGATTCTATGTCTCCCTCTCTCTCTGCCCCTCCCCACTCACCCTCTGTCTCTCTCTCTCTCTCTCTCTCTCTCTCTCTCTCTCAAAAGTAATAAACATTAGAAGGAGGAGGAGGAGGAGGAGAGGGAACATCATTAGCAATGATATAGCAGTGCAAAAACTTGTGGAATCATTCATTTCTTTGGAATGTAGCAACCTATCTCTTTGCTTGCCACTCCCCACTTTCAACCCTTTCCTAATCTCCATCTTTCTAGCAGTTCATCTTAGCCTTTTTGGTTTCCCTTACTACTTTTCCTTTTCTCATCCCCTAAGTATTAGTGTTTGCTATATTCTGTCCTAGTGTATAGACACTTTTTATGAATGGGCTTACCTCTTATTGACTTCACCTGTCTCTGAAGTCCTTGGATACATTTTTTAGCCCTGATGCTGCTATAGTGACCAATGCTTGGTGAGCTTGGCCAGCTGCATCCCTACTGACTTCATATGGGTACAACCTGCAGTGGCTTGCCTCATGCCCACGTGTGCCTCTTGCTTCCCAAAATGGGGCTTCCCTATGGTCAATGACTCATAAGATATCACCTTTTCACTTGTTCAAGGACAACTCAGAAGTGGAGATGTATATATTGGAGAGTTGGTAAAGTGGAAAGTCAACATCCCTGGGGCAAACCTTTGGCCAATGGGAGGTGGGAGCCATGATTTCGGGTTGATATATCCTTCTTCCCTTTTGACTTCTCCTTCATACAATGTTGTGTTCAGGTTTCGTAAAAAGTAGTCCCATATGATATTAAGCAGCAACCAACTGGGTACAACAAGTGCCTTTTAGTCCTTTTTTCTTGCTTGGCGTATTTCCCTCGTACATCTCCTGCTTCCATTAGATTCTACACCCTAACAAATTAGTAGCACAGAAGCTTCTGCATGAGGCTCTACTTTCTGAGAACTAAGGCCAAGACATAAACATTCTTCTTCTTTCTCTCTCTATTCTGTTGGCTCTATTAGCAATCTCATCTACTCCCCTGGTTTTCAATTACCATCTATGTACAGACGAATCCCCAACCTACATTTCTAACTGAAACCTTTATTCTCTAATAGCCAGACAGATACTTAAATGCTTTTGGATATGTCTACTTGGATTTCTGACAGTTGCCTCAAACCTGTCTAAAATCAAATCAATCACCTTCCTGTATATCTAAAAATCAATCTTAACAAGTTTCTTTCTTTCACCCTTTGATTCTATTTATCAACAAACCTTGCTGATTGTCCCTCCTGAATCATCTCCAGTTCATCAGTTTCTCCTGATTCCTACCATCATACTCAAGTTCAGGCCAACATCATGTCTTTCCCAGATTTCTACAACATCTTCGTATAGGCCTATAGGCCACATGTCTTATCCCCCTCAAATCCCTACTCTATACATAAGCCAGACTAATTTTTCCAAAACCACACATTTTATCTTGTTACAACCCTGGTGGAAATCCTTCAATAGCTTTGAGATAAAGTCCAAACTCCTTGGTGTGGCTTCCAAGACTTTTTGCACTGCCTACCTTATTAAACATTCTACCCCCATCATTATGTTGCCATATCGAATGTATTTCATCTCCTTAAAAGAGCTGGGCTCTCTTTCATTCATTGCTGTTCCTTTAGACATATGGACTCCACTCCCTCCATCATTCTTCCTTTTGCCTCTCCGATTTTACTCATTCTTTCCATCTCAAGATGAATGACACTTCCTCAAGTAACTAGAGTTTGAGGTTCAGGATATGAAGAATGTTTTAGTAGTTTTGATCTTTAAATTGAGGATTACAGTTTAGATGCTTCAGAACAGAGAGCTGGAATTTATCAAAACTGATTGTGAAGATGGCCATCAGAGAGAAAAACCAAGCCACCTATGGAAGGCATTTGAGGAAGGTGAAAGAGTGCTTGAGAGAGTTTTGGAATTGCCATTACAGATTACCACCAAAGAGGTTATTTCGTGAGTTGCCAAGTCAGTGATTATTATAGCAATGAGATTAAAACAAGTCTAGCTTTGATCCTTGGGCTTAGTAATTCACTCCTACCATAGCCTCAGCTATGTCTAGAGAAAGCTCAATCACTATAGTTAGAATCTTGTGTCATTCCAGTGGCACAAAACAACAAAGGTCTGGAAGTAAGCAGACTTTTTATTATATACACTCAAGTACACATTGGAAAAATTAGGTGCTTCCACATACAGGACTGATCAGAAGCCAAGTTGATGGCAATAGGTATTTCTTATTGAGGACTAAACTGTGGGTCTCCAATCTAGTTTACCTACATAAGTAGAATTTTATGAAAATATCTCAGGTTCAACATTTGTAGGCCAGTGAATAAGTTTCACTTAGAAGACTTACCCCCCCACACACCCCTACTGGCAAAACAAACAAAAAAAGAAATCTTCCTTATTACTAAAAATTAGACCAACCTCCTCTAAAAATCTGTGGCTGCCTGCACACACCAAATGGTAGTTGTCAGCTATAGCAATAACACATGACAAGTAGAATTGAATGTTCAACTCCTCAATATCTTGGAATCCTGACACTACAAAATCCTGATGTCAGTTTCACTTTTAAACCATATTTTGGCTGTTTAATTAAAAAGTAACTTTTTATGCACTTTTTAATCTATTTAACAGATATATAATGAACACAACAGAACACCAACTCTGCTCTGACAGAGCTTATAGTCTATTAGCAAGATAGGTGTTAATTCATTGGCTCATTAACTACAGTGTTACTCAGTGTTATAAGGAGACACAAAGTTATTTTGGCTTGTGGGCTCTAGGCCGATTAATTGACCTCTGCAACATCATAAATTATGCTAACCTGAAGTTAAGGCTGACATGTTTTAGATAAAACTTAAAAAAAAAAAAAAAAGAGCTTTTATGTGTAAGTTCCATTGCCTGAAAGATTTGACTCATTTGTGTATCAAGTAAAAAATTTTTTCTAGGTTCCATGTATGAGTTCTATTGCCTAAAAGAAGTGACTCACCTATGAGGAATACATAATGATACCCAGAAAGCCATTTCCCTACCTCTTGGCTCAGTTTTCTGACAATGGATGAGCTACAGAACACAATGTGTTAGGAAAGTGATTTAGCAATTTATTCTTCATCTGAAACCTAAAGGCAGTTTATAGTCACTTAACAGATAAGCATCCATGTAAATGGCTTTTTTGAGGTCCTGTCATGAGCCAACAATAGAATAAGGACTCAAATCATTCTGTGCCTGAAATACCAAGCTTTTGTCATAAATTCTCTGAGGCCATCCTTCCTCTCAAAGTATATTATCTCTTATTTTCAGAATGAATAGACCAAAATAATTGACTCCAAAGTACCCTCCTGATACAATGTGCCATAGAAATGGCCCTGTAAAGAACCAAATGGAAAACATAAGCATTCTTATTATGCTAATCAATCACAGAACAGTGGGGCCCTCAATATAGGATTGGACTTAAATGACTTTAAAGAAATAATCTGTAGTATATGTCAGCATAGAAGTGGACAAGAAAAGCTGAGAAGGTGTGAAAAAAGTTAGAAGTAAACAAATTGAGAACTTATACAATCTGGAGGAAAAGAAAAATAACTCAAGCAAGACTAGTATATGAGTTGTAGAGTTTAGCTAATAATAGTGCCAAAACTCAAAGTAGAAAACCGTGTCCTTAGGGCTGACAAAAAGTGAAAAAACCATCAGAGTAGGATGGCAAAATTGGAGGAGCTCTATGGGAGGCTTCAGAGGCCACACAGGAAAATATCTCCTTCAACCATAGGAAGCCTTCTTGGCTGAAAGAGTGGGAAATATCCCTGGCTAGAAGCTGGGGCTGAGGTCTGGAGAGAGTTGGAGGTAGGATGAGACACAAAAGAAGCCAGGCATCAGGACGCCTGGACTTAGGAGTTCTTCAAGTCTCAGGAAGAAGTAGGAGGAAAAGTTTCACAGTTAAGTGCTGAAGGAAACTGGAGAAAGCCAAGGGAACAGAGGTTCTTGGAACTTGTTGGAGAGGATAACTCGCAGGAGGCAAGATCTTCTGGCAGGATTTTAAGTATAGGGCTATAATTTCACTTCAAGCTTCTGGAACTTACACAAACCACTGAAACTCTCTCTCAATTTAATGGAACCCTTTGGAAGGACGATTCAGTCTCCCTCTATTTATCTGCATGTAACACATTGTTTCCTGTAGTGAAAGGACCATTGAATTTTCAGACAGCACAGAAAAATTACACTTTTCAACTGCAAATGTAATACCTTTCTTCTTTTTTCAACAACTGTCAAAAATCCATTATTGGAAAATCAATTCTACACTTGATTTCCAACAACAGATTAGAGATACTCAGCAAGTGACTTTCAGGACATATGGAGTGTATTTTCTTATTTTTGGACCAAGCATTTTTCCGGAATCTTTATTTATTCTTTTTTTCTTCTTACATCAACAGACCATATCTAGTTGAGACTTGTACTTCCAGCATTGCTTCAATATTATCTCCCAGAAAGAAGTATTTCTTATCTCATTAGTGTAAAATATAATACTCTTTTCATAAGAGTTTTGAAAAAGCTTGATTTGCATTTTCTTTATGACAACAATGCTTAGCATCTTTTTGTGTGCTGATTCGCTATCCATACTACTAAATATCTATTATACAATGTCTAAGTTAAAAAAATAGTAACAACCCACCCCCCTAACCCCCACCCCAAAATTGGCATATCAAGTTCTGGCAAAGATGTAGAACCACAGGGACTTTGATATATTGCTTACGGCATAGCCATTCCAGAAATGATTTGGCAATTTGTTATGAAGTGAAATATATACATTCCATATGGCCACTCCTACATATTTACCCTAGAGAAGTGAATACTTACATTTACATAGAAACCTGTACAAAAATATTTAAGCAGAATTATTTATAATATCCCCAAACTGGAAACAAACCAAATTTCTTTCAACAGGCTAAACAAACTATAGTAAATTCATACAATGGAATATTACTCAGCATTAAACAGGATCAAACCATTGATTCTAACAACAGACATGAATTTCAGATGCATTCTTCTAAGTGAAGCAAGCTATCTCAAAAAATTACATACTGAATGATTGCTTTTCTGGAAAAGATAAAACAATAGTGACAGAAAACAAACAAGTGTCTGCTGGGGGTTAGAGGTTGGAAAAGAGTTTGACAGGTGAGGCAACACAAGGAATTTTGGGAGTGATAGAATTGTCTGCTCTTATCGTGATCATGGTTACATGAACCTAGACATGAGTTAAAACTCATAATACTGTATACTCCTCAAAAATAGATGAAATTTAATGTATGAAAATTACAAAAAAAATAAATGTTGAAAAAGTGTGTCTTTACCAAGCAGGTAGAAGTGGCCGCCACCCATATTAGCTCCTTAATTACAGATATTCATACCTTATCTAGACTTAACATTCTATCTTGAAATGCTTATATAATGCCTTGAAAAGATGGGGCCCAGATTCAGGTCTTCTGTGGTTATCCTACTTCTCTTTTATGAATAGAGAACTGGTAGGAAATTTCATGACTATAAAAATGAAAACAAAACAGTTCCATTGGAAACAAAAATTCAAATTTATTCTTTTAAAACAAAATTTATATCATATGTTTGATTTGTTTTCTCTTTAGTACATAGCAATGGGGCTTGGTGGGCCAGAGCTGAAACTAGGTAAGTCCATAATGCAACGTGACTGACATCCCTCTCCACCTGACCCCTTGTCCCTATTCAAATACCTGCTTGTGTCTAGTGAATCTTCTGAAGTTCAGAACGGGTGCTGACTGGAGGAAAGGATGGGTACCAGCACAAATGTGGCTGGAGTGATGACAGAACCACTGAAATCCAATTCATTATTAGATTAGAAAAATATGGTTTCATGAGATTCACCAGAAGAGTGGGTCAGAGTACAGAGCAGTGACTGAAACCTACATCAATGGGGAGGACACAGAAAGAGCCATCTTTAGGCCCACGTAACTGTTTAATTCCTCTACCAGCACCTGTCACCCAGAGGAGAGAGCCTTGACCCTCTAGCTTCAAAATAGCTATAAAGTTGTGCATCATTAAGAAATTTAGAGTGATCAGGGCACCCGAATGGCTCAGTTGGTTAAGCATCAGAATTGGGCTTGGGTCATGATTTTGCAGTTCATGAGTTTGAACCCCTCATCTGGCTCTGGCTGACAGCTCAGAGCCTGGAGCCTGCTTCAGATTCTCTCTCTGCTCCTCCCCCACTCACTCTCTGTCTCTGTCTCTCTGAAAAAATAAATAAACATTAAAAAAAAAGAAATTTAGAGTGATTGAGCTAGTCTAACAAAGTGCCTGGAGAGAGACAAGGAAATACTAGGAAGAGCTTAGAAAGGACTTCACAAGAAGTGGAAATTCTACCAACACTAGAACTAAGATGACACTGAAGGACCTTACTTTCCTTCCCATGTCCATGGCTCCAAACACAGAAATGCTGGATAAAAATATAACAAAAAATTATAATGAAATGCGATCAAAAAGAAAAATATCATATGTTAAAAATAAAGAAGAAACATGAAAACAGGATAGTAAGTAAATGAACTAATGTCAGGATGACTTATCAATGGGGTATTATTCCTAAATATAATCCTAATGGCCAAAAAGTTGGATTTTAGTGCCCAGGCAAGCACCAGAAATGTAGATAAATAAAAATGTAAATGTAAATAAAATTAAAATAAGGTAGAAATAAAATACAAGGAAATAATGTCAAGGAAGTTGGATGAGCTTTCTAGAAAGCTTGAGAGACAGGCAGCAAGTATCACAATTAAGAACATGTACTCTGAAGACAGACTTCCTGTGTTCAAATCCCAGCCCTACCATTTATTAGCTGTGTGATCTTGGATAAGTTACTTCCCTCAACTTTCTCACCTGTAAAATGTAGATAATAATAGTGCCTACTTCATCAATATCAACTATTAGTATCTCATCTCCAAAATGCTTAGTATATTAATTTAAAAAGTCCTTTTGGAAAAAAATATTAGGATTTGGAGAGAATTTTCTTAATCTGATTAAGGTTGCTTAGCATTCTCTTTAAAGCCAAGAACAGAACAAGAATGCTAATTATTACTGCATATTTTCATTATTGTACTTTATTGTCATAGCTAGCTAAGAAAAAAGAAATAGCATTAAAATTCCAAGTGAATTTACAGAAATAATAAGAGTCCTTCAAGGTTGAAAGAATTATTAATTTATATATACCACTTAAGGTAGTTATTAAAATGTAATAATAATAGAAATAATCATAATTGAAACCTCAACAAAAGCTTGATGTACCTAGGAATATATATAACTTATGATGTATAAGACCATTATGGAAAATATTATAAAATACTATTGCAGGACATAAAAAAATGCTTTGATAAATAAAAAGATCATGATGAATGAATGAGGAAATCAGCATCATAAATGTCATCTCCATACAAATAATTTATGCATTCTAAATTCCAATCATCCCCCAACAGATGTTGTTTTCTTTCTGCAGAATTTTATGTGATGATTGTAAAATTCATAACAATCAAAAGCCAGGAATAATTGAAGTGATTTTGAATAAGAAAAACAGGGAAGATGTGATATGCCACACAAATCCCTTTTTAGGAATGAAGGAATTAATACCCCAAATATTGAGAGTGCTTCCAACAGATACTCCTTAGTTGGCCTGACTTTGGGTATTGCTTCATTTGGAAAGAGCCCAAGACCATGGCATGCCTCTTGTTCAAGGCAGTTTACTGATCAAACCTGGGATATAAAGGCCAAATCCCCTGGTCCCATTTTGGGATAATATTGAAAGGTTAGCCCAGCTTCAGAGTTCCCTGTGTAGTTTTCTGAGGCCTTCATTGGTACTGCATTACAGCTCAACTTCTCTTTCTGTCCAATTCACCATCTTTCTTTCCTTTCCACATGTTTTAATCCTAAGAGAGATCCACAATAAACCTCCCACGTGCTAATGTCTTTCTCAGTGTTTTCCTCCCCTGGGAATCCAAACTGTGACTGAAGACTTTCTCTTTCAGATATAAAAACCCATTTATTACAAAGCTATGATACTTAAGACAGTATGGTACTAGTTTCAGGATAAATATATAAATAAATACATAAAAAGTAAAAGTGTAGAAACAGAATGTGGTATAGGTGAAAAGTGACATTATATTAAGTGGGTAAAAACACACTCTTTGGTAACTGTTGCTCTGACAATTGTCTATTTAGATAGGAAGAAAAATATTAGGTCTATCGCCAAAAAAATCCCATGAAGAACACATACCTAAATGTAAAAAGCAAAAAAGTAAAATTATTAATAAAATGTAGAATAATGTCTTTGTGACAAGACGCAAAAGTTGAAACCATAAAGAAGAGATTGATAAATTTGATAATATTTAAATTTAAAAGTTTTAATTGTCCATCTCAAACTTGGAGATGTATAATAAACAGAGGAGTGGTACTCAGAATATACAAAACAACCCCACAAATTAGTAAGAGAGATAACAGGTAGAAAACTGGCAAAAGATATGAACTGGAAATTTGCAGAGAAAGAAACACAAATAGCCAAAATCTTAACAAGAGATGGCCAATCTCACTAATCATTAATAAAATATAAATAAGGGAAGCAAAAAATAAGGAATACAGATGTAACAGATGTAGGGGAAGATGTGGGAAAATACAATAACCTCTTTGGTGAGGAATTTGGTAATATAAATCTTATTTCTTATACATATGTCTCAGAAACTCATAGGAGTGTGTACATGGTGACATGCAGAAGAATGATCTTCATGATCTGGTTTGTAATAGTAAATATTTGGAAACAACCTACCTGCCTATCAATAGGGAATGGATAAATAATTATACTGTATGTATATATATATATGTATATATAATGGACTAGTACACAGAACTTAAAATGAATTAAACATATTTACATGTTTCAACAAAAAACTTGAAAACATAATATGGAATAAAAATTTGCATGTGGTTAGATACAATTTATTTATCAAATTTAAATTTATGAAACAATATTGTATACAATTTATGAAAAATATATTAGTGGTGAATATTTTAAAATATGTTATAGAAAGGAAACATAAGAACTTCAGAAAAGTGGCTGTCTTTGGGGAAAGAAGAGAATGAGATGGAAAAAGTTTTCAAGTATACGTTACATTTCATTTTTTATAAAAATATTCTGAAGTGAAAATAATCTTAATATAACAAAATGTTAATATTTATTGATTCTAGTTGGTGATATGCTTTTGGATGGTGGATTTTCTGTGTATTTTTTGGTATGTTTGAAATATTTTATTATATAAATTTTTAAAAATTTAAAGCACAGTGGCATGAAGTAGAAGCCAGAAGTGAGCAGGAGATTTGGACTGGTTTTCTAAGCATTTGTAACATATCCTTTGAGGAGTTGCAAAAAATATACTGAGGAACTCTTTTTTTTCCTGGAGATAAAGTTCACATTAGTATAAAATTCACCATTTTAATAATTTTAAGGTGTACATGTGTGGCTTTTATTATATTCATAAGTTTGTGCAATCACCATCACTATCTAATTCCACACATTTCCATCACCTTTTGGAGGAATGTTGTAGGGAACCAGAGGTCTTACATTGTCGTAGCAGCTTGAGGAAAATGAGATCATAATATTAATTGATTTTATATGAATTCACAGAAAGAGACCTAGGATCATTCAATCTTACAGGTTTAAATTGCTGTGTTGGTAGAGATTTAGGATCTTAGTATTTCACACATAGATAGAAATAGCCCTTATCAACTTCCAGAATAACTCCTTTTTCAGGTGGTAACTTTACCCACTATTCCACATGGTTTCCTTTGACTCAGAGTGCTGCTTAGAATAGAGAAGAGATATATCCTCTGCCTAAACCTATGGACATTCTCTTTTGCCTTCCCCCACTATGCTAGAAGACTTCAAAACTGCTAAGGACTGAATGCTGTGCTCCACCCCTCCCCTGCCCCCCCAACCAAATTCATATGTTGAAATCCTAATCCCTAATGTGATGGTATTTGGAGGTGGGGCCTTTGGGAGGTGATTAGGTAAGGAGGACAGAGTCCTCATGAATGAGATTAATGCCCTATGAAAGAGCCTCTGGAGAGCTCCATGCTCTCTTCTGCCATGTCAGGACACAGCGAGAAGATGGCTGCCTATGAACCCAGAAGAAGGCTATCTCCAGACCCTTAATCTGCTGGTGCCTTGATTTTGGATTTCCCAGCCTCTAGAACTGTGAAAAATAAATTTATATTGTGTATAATCCATCCAGTCTATGGTACATCCAGTCTGTTACAGCAGCCCTGAAAGACTAAGATGAACCCTCTACTACCTCTTGCATTGCAGTGTGTAATTATTTTCACTATAACAATTACCTTAAGATTGTAATTACTTATGACCCAATTGGTCTATCACTTCCGAAAGCTCTGAACTGCTGGAATTCAGAGATCACATCTTTTACCTCTGAAGGTAAGGTTTGAGGATTCCCTCAAAACTTAGCATAATTTCCACAATTCAGCAGATCTTCAAATAAATGTTTTTTGAATGAATGACTTTATTAAATTAAATTTCTGTGACTCATTCTGGGTCCTTGCAAGTCTAACAACAGATACTGATTAATCAAACATCTCATTTTCAATCAACTGTTGAAGGTAGCAGTTTACTTAAGATTTAGCATTAAGTAAGCAAAGCCCATGAGAATAACAAAATGTTAAAGTGCCCTACCCCTCCTGCAAAGGTCAGCATAATTCTTTCTGTTTTGTGAATCTTTCCCTGAAAGCCTGTTATGATGGCAAATGTCTTAGACCCAGGAGATTTGGATTCAGTGAAGAATTACTACAGCTATTTAAACCTTAGGGAAAAAAAAAAAAAACAACTTCTGAGTCTTACTTCTTCTTGGCTAGAACTATGGGTTAGGTTTCTTGACCCATTCCTCTTTTAGTCTCTGATCCTTTCTTAAAACTTTCAATGGCCATTATTAGTTGGCTTAGACATTTGGCACTTAGCATATACCACCTTTTATTATTTTTATCCTTTTATATTTGTACTCAGTACATATATATTTTATACTTTTGCAGGGCAGGCACCTTATATTACACCTATTTGTACTATATAGGTACATAGCAGAAGGCTTTTTGTTTTGTTGTTTTGTTTGCTTTTGTAGCACCAAATTAAAATAATTACCTTAAATCTTTATAATAGTATGCAGGAGTGTTATTGGGACTCATGTTCTCTGAGATAAATGAATCTGCTTGTGTGGATTCAACAGAGATAATTTTAATGTTTATTAGCAAGTTTCTAATTTTTCTTCCAAAAAAGGATTTTCTGGGTAAAGACCTGGACATAATTTTCTTTTTTTTTTAAATATGAAATTTATTGACAAATTGGTTTCCATACAACACCCAGTGCTCATCCCAAAAGGTGCCCTCCTCAATACCCATCACCCACCCTCTCCTCCCTCCCACCCCCCATCAACCCTCAGTTTGTTCTCAGTTTTTAACAGTCTCTTATGCTTTGGCTCTCTCCCACTCTAACCTCTTTTTTTTTTCCTTCCCCTCCCCCATGGGTTCCTGTTAAGTTTCTCAGGATCCACATAAGAGTGAAACCATACGGTATCTGTCTTTCTCTGTATGGCTTATTTCACTTAGCATCACACTCTCCAGTTCCATCCACGTTGCTACAAAAGGCCATATTTCATTTTTTCTCATTGCCACGTAATATTCCATTGTGTATATAAACCACAATTTCTTTATCCATTCATCAGTTGATGGACATTTAGGCTCTTTCCATAATTTGGCTATTGTTGAGAGTGCTGCTATGAACATTGGGGTACAAGTGGCCCTATGCATCAGTACTCCTGTATCCCTTGGATAAATTTCTAGCAGTGAAAATTAAAAATAGACCTACCCTATGGACATAATTTTCAAAAGCTTTCCTTTATTGATATTTTTTCAGTTGTCAAAATTGTTCACCTTTCTGTCAGACAAATGAAAATACCACTAATTGTTGTAACAGTAGAGCCACTTTGTTTCCAAATACTGCTCTTCATTGCAACTAGATTTTCTTGGCTTCCTCTGGCTTCTAACAACTGACCTATCAAGAACTTCCAATTAGAAAAAATCATCACCAGTATTCAGAGACTTTAGCCTCAACAAAACAAACACGCATGTTGCCTTCAGCCTTTAAAAAGTTCCCAGGCAACCGTCCAGAAATAGGCTCCCACATAATTCTGTGAGGAGGGCTTTGAGCTGTGAAGATTTTGTTGTATATTTTTGGCATCATACCTGTGTGTAAAAATATATGTGTGTGCAAACAGATATAAGGATGAAGTTTATAACAAATATTTAACATTAAACTGTATCATTAAGCAGGGCTTTTTTAAAAAAAAGTTAAGTTTATTTATTTATTTTGAGAGAGAGAGAGAGAGCGCAAGCAGGGGAGGGGCAGAAAGAGAGGGGGAGAGAGAGAGAATTCCAAGCAGACTCTGCACTGTCAGCACAGAACTTGACATGGGGCTTGAACGCACGAACCAAGAGACCATGACCTGAGCTGAAACCAAGAGTTGGATACTTAACCAACTGAGCCACCCAGGCACCACAAGCAGGGACTTTTTTAAATCAAAAAAGTCCAACTTTATCAAGGGATTTGATTTGTTGGTTGATTTCTGCAGTTAGCTCTCTCTCACAATCTTACATTAGATAACCTTTTACATTTTTTGTTGATATTTAACAAAAGTGGATAAAGTATGAATTCCTTACAATTATTTTATTGTCTCATAATTTCATCTTAATTCCAAGGAACATACAAAACAAGGCCAAGATTCTTTTATCTGGTTCCTATAAGACCGAAAGCAGATTAGTGTAGTGATTAGAAGTCTGGCTTGCAATCAGATGGATTGCACTTCAAATCTTGGCTATTTCACTTTCTAGACAGAAGTCCCTAGACAAATTACCTAACTTCTCTTAAGGCTCAATTTTCTTATCTGTGAAGTAGAGATAAGAATGTATTATGTAAGTTTTCTGTGAGTACAAAGTAAGGTAACACATATGGGAAGCAGTAAGCATATAGCCTAGCACATTATAAGTGTTCACTTATTAAGCAATTATCTGAAAGTTTGCATGGTAGACATGTTTTGCTCATGGAGACGGTCTGAGGAATGAGCAAGGCTGAGTGCCCTGTGCAATAGAATATAATGTGAATCAGATCAAGGTATTTATAATTCGAAATTCAACTTCACCTGAAAGAGCTTGGGCAACTCACTCAATCCTCACTTATCCTCAATATTGTTTTAAAAATACCCTGTTTTGTATTATCCCAGCCTTTTTTCCCCCACATTCTCTCTCTCACTATGTACTTTTGTCCCCTCTTTATCACAAACCTTCCTTGGAAAATAATCTGTTAATACTTGTTGACACCCTAGTCAATAAGATACTTCTCTCCACAGGAATTTATTTTTCAGCATAATAATTCATTAAGTACTCTTAAGCTATATATCTACTAAAGGAACTTTAGGTATCAGGAACTGAAATTGGGAAAGGGTTTGGAAGTTGGTGGAGATTTCCAATGGATCTGCAATACTTTTCTGTGGATAATCTTATTCTCTGGCTCTGTATAAAGCTGGGTAGGCAAAGGCAGAACAAAACAAAAACAGAAATGAACAATCAGAAATCTCACACTAACCTTTTCTTCTAGGTTCCTTGACAAACAGGGTGAGTTTCTAAATCATCTGAAAATATTTCTGTTCTTTTGGTAAAATGTTCCATTTCATAACTAGGTTCAATCTGGCAATAAGCAGAAAAGGGTGAAAATCTTTCAATTTTTCTTTCCACATGAGCTCTGTCATCCTGTCTCTATACATCTGCTTTGTCACTGTATATTTATACATACAAAGGGAGCATTTGGCTTTCTAACTCTATGGAAAGATTCTGGAATGACTGTGCTCATAGTTGGGGACCCGGTCCCAACCTGAGTTCTACAGCTGATTGGAAGCCTCAGTTCCCATATCTATAGAATTAAAAGAATGAACTAGATCCTGAATTGCAAAAAGGATTTATTTTACAGTCCTACTTTGAGTGATTGGTAGTGGCTGCCTGGGGTACTGACTTGAGACAGCTGAGATGAATCTTGATGCATTGGGAGAGTGTTTTGTGATAAATTAGCCATAAGCCTGGGATGGAGGAGTGGAGGCCCTCATGACAGAATCATGCCATCTCTGGGCCACAAAAACACTAAGGTCTTTTCAGTTCTTTCATTATATCAGGCTATGATTAATTCTTTACTTGTTGAATATGTGAAGTATCTGCCCTTCAAGTAGGTTACTCACATGCTGTCACCTATTAGAAGGCTGTTTACATGTACTGAATGTATTATTGCTCATCCCTTTCTTAAACAATTTGAAATATCATAAATAATTTTTAAAAGCTAAAAACAGAATTCACAAAAGGGAGGAAAAAATGAGAGTAAAATAAAAAAGAGAGAGTGAACATAAGAGCCAGCTATGAAATTTGAGGTTTTATTTTTATCTCCCTAACTGTATTCTCTAATACTCTATTTTCTCATTCTATTCCATGTTCATAGACTATGGCAAAATAAAAAGGAGTCACACTGGCTTGGTAGTAATATGTGAAGCCTGGACATTTTTCAAATTTTCTCATGAAAATATCTGGGAAAATCTTGAGATTTGTTGAGGATTCTATATTATGGAAGAAATGCTTTTGCTGGCTTAGTCAGACTTAAGCAGAGCAATCAGATTGATTGTTCTATTTAAAATTCATCAACAGTAATGATCACTTGCATCATCCTGCAATGATGAGACTTGGGACTTATATGAAGGCATTCAAAACCTCATTACCATCTACAGTGCCCTTTGATGGAAGCTACTCAATGCATAGTAAATGGATCAGCACAGCCAAGTGGGGGCAAATAGTCGCATGCTCTAAAACTATACAGAGTTTTATGACTGGAATGACATTTTACTTCCTATATTTTGCATTGAGAATACTATATGAAAATAATGATATTGGCATGCTTAAATGGTATAGTTGGTTCTCCTCAAGTATTCAGTTAAATAATAATCAGGGCATGCATGCGCAAAAACTATCTGTGGCTGGGGAGAGAAATACTCAAAAAGATAAGAGGTAACAGCACTGAGATCCCTCATGGGGCCAGGTCTAGTGGGTTCAATTAGGATATGGGACTAGACCAATACCCTGCCAAGCAAGAAAACATCATAATTCATGAATCATTGGATAGAGTACTCAGAAGAGTCTTGCCTCAATGGTGGAGAAGAATTAGACCTAGACAAAACGCCGTTCAGTTCTTGTCTAATAAATCTTAAAAGAAATGGCAGAAAGAATCAAAATGTTTCCAAATAAATGAACTGTGTCCCAGAACAAAACCTAAGAATAGTTATAGAAATACAAAAATATCCAGCACTCAACAAGGTAAAATATACAATACCTTGCATCTAATCAAAAATTTCCAGGCAGGCAAACAATCTGGAAAATGCCACCTATAATGAAGAGAAAAATCAATCAGCCAAAACTGATCAGAACTGACAGAGATGTTAAAATTAGCTGACAAAAACATTGGAAAATTATTATACTGTATTTTTATGTTCAAAATGCTAAAGGTAAAAGTTGAACATGCTAAATACAAAGATAAAGATACAAAACAAAGAGACCCATATAAACTTCCAGAGACCCAGAAAATAAACCCTGGAAATTAAACTTACATGAAAAAGATATTAATGGGATTAACGGCAGATGAAACATTGTCAAAGTTAGTGAACTCGAAGACAGCAATTGATACTATCCAAAATGAAACACAGAGACTTCTGGGAAGATGGTAGTGGAGGAGGACCCTAAACCCACCTCACCCCATGGATACAACTAGATAATGCACACAGCAGTGTAAATAGCCCACAAAATGACCTAAGGACAAGCAGAACAAACTCTACAATAAATGTAGAGAAGAGGCCACATTGAAGAGGGTAAGAAGGGAAGAGATGTGGTGGGTAGGTAAACCCAATGGGTCTGGCCACTGAAGGGAGGGAGTTATGGATGTGGAGGGGTGAAGAGAAAGAGATTTCACACAGGGGACCCTGCAGAGGGAAAATGAATCCCTGTAACATTTGGCTTTGAAAAACAGAGGGGGTGAATTTCATGTGTTCTTATAACCAGCCAGCCTGTAACTTTAAAAATCAAGAGGCTTGGTTTTGGGAGAGCCAGGAGGGCTATAGGAAACTGAATTCCCACCCTTAAAGAGACAGTACAACAAATAGCCTGAGGAGATACAGCATAGAAGCAATAGTTTGGAAAATTCCTGGGGCATACAGGAGGAAAGTTACTTTCTAATCTCAGAGTTTGCTGGAAGATTTCTCCAGAAACAAAGGAGAATTATCACAGAGCAATTTGTGGGAACCAGCACAGGTGCCACCATTCACTACCGAACTTGTTTACACTATGCCCTGCCCCCTTCAATTGGGCATGCCTCAGTCCCAGTGCTACAGCTCCCCTCCCCCAGAAGACTAGCAGAATTCATTGAAACTAAGTGACTATCAACTTACTATAGACTGCTATATGCAGAAGATGTCATATACAAACCTTATGGTAACCAAAAATCAAAAACCAGCAATAGATATGCAAAAAATAAAGAGAAAGGAATCTATGACTAAAAAAAAGCCAAATTATGGAGAGATAAGAGAAAACAAACACAAAACAAATAACAAAATGATAATATATACATACCTATCAATATTACTTTGAATGTAAATGATCTAAATGTTCCAATCAAAAGATATAAGTGATAGAATATATTTTAAAAACCCATCTATATGCCACCTACAGGAGATTCACTTCAGACCTTAAGACACTTGCAGATTGGAAGTGAGAAGAGGGGAGACACATGTATTATGCAAATAGATGGCAAAAAAAGTTAGGGTAGCAATAATTATAACAGAAAACAAAGACTGTAACAAAACATAAAGAAGGACACTATATAATCATTAAGGGGACAATCCAACAAGAAGATATAACAACTGTAAGTATTTATGCACCTAACATGGCTGCACCCATTACATAAAAACACTTAATAACAAACATAAAGAAACTATTCGGCAGTAATAAAATAATAGTAGGACACTTTAACACCACACTTACATCAATGAACAGATTATCTAAACAGAAAATCAACAAGGAAACAGTGGCTTGAATGACACACTGGACCACTTGGACTTAATAGATATATTCAGAATACTCCATCTAAAACAGAGAATACACAACTTTTCAAGTGTGTTTGGAACATTCTCCAGAATAGATCAAATATTAGGTCACAAAACATGTCTTAACAATTTCAAAAAATTGAAGTTATACCATGTATTTTTCCTGACGAGCTGCACAATGAAACTAGAAGTCAACCACAAGAAAAAACATAGAAAGAACACAAATATGTGGAGGTTAAATAAGATTCCACTAAACAATTAATGGGTCAACCAAGGAATCAATGGGGAAGTCAAAAACTCATGGAGACAAACAAAAATGAAAACATAATGGTCTGAAATCTCTTAGATGCAACAAAAACAGTTTTTAGAGGGAAGTTTATAGCAGTAGAGGCCTACATCAAGAAGCAAGAAAAATCTCATATAAACAAACTAACCTTACATCTACAGGAGCTAGAAAAAGAAGAAAAAGCAAAACTCAAATACAGCAGAAGTAGGAAATAATAAAGATTAGAGCAGAAATAAATGGTAAAGAAATTTAAACAAACAATAGAACGGATCAATACAACCAGGAGCTAATTTTTGTAAATGATCAACAAAACCTCTAGGCAGACTCATGACATACACACACACACACACACACACACACACACACACACACACACAGAGAAAGAGAGAGAAAGAGAGAGAGAGAGAGAGAAAGCACACTACAATAAACAAAATCAGAAATGAAAGAAGAGAAATAACAACTGACACAAAGGATTGTAATATAACATGAAAATTTAAATGCTAACAAATTGGACAATGTAGAAGAAATTAATTCCTACAAACATATAAACTACAAAAACTGAAACAGGAGGAAATAGAAAATTTGAATAGACCAATTACCAGCAACGAAATTGAATCAATAATCAAAAAATTCCCAAAAAACAAAAGCCCAGGGCCCAATGGCTTCACAGGGGAATTCTACCAAACATTTAAACAAGACTTAACACCTGTTCTTCTCAAACTACTACAAAAAATAGAAAAGGAAGGAAAACATACAAATTCATTCTATAAGGCCAATATCACCTTGATACCAAAACCACATAAAGACACCACAAAAAAAGAGAACTACAGGCTGTTATATCTGATGAACATCAATGCAAAAATACTCAACAAAATACTCTCAAACCAAATCCAACAGTACAGTAAAAATATCATTTACCACAATCAAATGGGATTTATTTCCAGGATGCAAGGGTGGTTCAATATTCCCAATTCAATCAATGTAATAACCCACAATTCCATGGTCAATTAACCTTCCATAAAGGAGGAAAGAATATCCAATGGAAAAAGACAGTTTGTTCAACAAATCATGCTGGGAAAACCGGTCAGCTATGTGTAAGAGAAGGCGTATGAACAACTTTCTTACACCATACACAAAAATAAACTCAAAATGGATTAAGGACCTAAATGTGAGACCTGAAACCAGAATAATCCTTGAAGTGAGCACAGGCAATAATTTCTCTGACATTGGCCATAACATCTTTCTAGATATGTCTTCTGAGGCAAGAGAAACAAAAGCAAAAATAAACTATTAGGACTACATCAAAATTAAAAAAGCTTCTGCATAGCAAAGAAACAAATACCAAAATGAAAAGGCAACCTATGGAATGGGAGAAGACATTTGCAAATGACATATCCAATAAAGGGTAGGTATCCAAAATATATAAATAACTCAACACCCAAAAAGCAAATAATCCAATTAAAAGTGGGCAGAAGACATAAACATTTCTCCAAAGAGGATATCCAGATGGCCAAAGACACATAAAAACATGCTCAAAATCACTCATCATCAGGGAAATGCAAATCAAAACCACAATGAGCTACCAATTCACACCCGTAAAATCAAAAACTCAAGAACAACTGGTGATGAGGATATGGAGAAAAAAGAACCCTCTTGTATTAATGGTGGTAATGCAAACTGGTGCAGCCACTATGGAAAGCAGTATGGAGGTTCCTCAAAAACTTAAAAGTAGAACTACCCTATGATCCACTACTAGGTATTCATCCAAAGAATACAAAAACACTAATTCAGAGGGATACATGCACCCTTATGCTTATTGCAGCATTATTTACAATAACCAAATTACAGAAGCAACCCAAGTCTCTCTCTCTCTCTCTCTCTCTCTCTCTCTCTCTCTCTCTCTGTGTGTGTGTGTGTGTGTGTGTGTGTGTGTGTATATATATATATATATAATATGTATTTGATGGAATATTATTCAGTCATATAAAAGAATGCAATCTTGTCATTTGCAACAACATGGATGGATCTGGAAATATAATTCTAAGTGAAATAAGCCAGGCAGAGAAAGACAAATACTATATGATTTCATTCATATGTGGAAGTTAAGAAACAAAACAAACAAAGGGGAAAAAATAGACAAACCAAAAAACAGACTCTTTAACTATAAAGAACAAATAAATGGTTAATAGAGGAGAGGGGTTGGGGGATGGTGAAATAGGTAAAGGAGATTAAGAGTACATTTATATTGATGTGCATCAAATAATATATAGAATTGTTGAATCACTATATTGTACCCCTGAAACGAATATAACACTGTGTGGTAAATACACTGGAATTGAAAAAAGAGAAAGAAACAAAAAGAAAATGAAACAGAGAAAAAATGTTAAAAAATTAAAAGGACATAAAAGTTGGTAAACTGTGGTACAACTTCAAGTGACTTAATGTATGTATAATTGGAGTTCCTTAAGAAAGGTGGGAACCAGGGGCACCTGGGTGGCTCAGTCGGTTAAGCGTCTGACTTCAGCTCAGGTCATGATCTCACAGTCCATGAGTTCAAGCCCCGCATTGGGCCCTGCGCTGACAGCTCAGAGCCTGGAGACTGCTTCGGATTCTGTGTCTCCTTCTCTCTCTGCCCCTCCTGGCTCATGCTCTGTCTCTCTCACTCTCAAAAATGAATAAATGTTAAAAAAATAAATAAAAAAAAAGAAGAAAGGTGGGAACCAGAAAAAGATAGTTGAAGAAATGGGGCTAAAATTTTTTCAAATTTATGAAAACTAAAGTTTCATGGAGCTCAAAAACTCAAGAATAAAAAACATAGACAATACTACACCAAGGTACACCATAACCATGTTGCCCCAAACGAGGGGTGATAAAAAAAAAATTTATAAGAAGCCAGAGTAAAATGTTGAATTACACACAGAGGAACAAAGATAAGGACAACAATAGATTTCTTGTCAAAAACAATGCAAATGGAAACACTTTCAACATTTTTTAAATTATTAAACCAAAAATCTCTGTCCATCTAGAATTCTACACCCAGTAAAAATCTCTTTCCAAAAAAAAAAAGTGACATAAAGGCTTTTCTGACATTCAAAAGCTGAAAGAATTTATTAGCAGTAGTCTTGTCCTACAAGAAATGTTTTAAGAATTTTTTTCAGGTAGGGGTGCCTGGGTGGCTCAGTCAGTTAAGCATCAGACTTCAGCTCAGGTCATGATCTCATGGTTCCTGGGTTCAAGCCCCATGTCAGGCTCTGTGATAACAGCTCAGAGCCTGGAGTCTGCTTCAGATTCTGTGTCTCCCTCTCTCTCTGCCTCTCTCTCTCTCTCTCTCTCTCTCTCTCTCTCTCTCTCAAAAAAAAAAAAAAACCCATTAAAAACTTCAAAAAAATATTTTTTTGAGGTAAAAGGAAAATGATACTGGTTGGAAATTTGAACCTACCCAAAGGCAATAAAGATTTGCTTTTATTATTTAAATATCTTTTTTTTTTTTTCAACGTTTACTTATTTTTGGGACAGAGAGAGACAGAGCATGAACGGGGGAGGGGCAGAGAGAGAGGGAGACACAGAATCTGAAACAGGCTCCAGGCTCTGAGCCATCAGCCCAGGGCCCGACGCGGGGCTCGAACTCACGGAGCGCGAGATCGTGACCTGGCTGAAGTCGGACGCTTAACCGACTGCGCCACCCAGGCGCCCCAAAATATCTTTATTTTTTAATGTTTATTTATTTTTGAGAGAGAGTGAGGGAGGGATGTGCAGAGAGAGGGGGACAGAGGATCCGAAGTTGACTAGCGCTGACAGCAGACAGCTCCATGCAGGGCTCAAACTCAGGAAACCATAAAGTCATGACCTGAGCCTCAACCGACTGAGCCACTCAGGTGTTCCTTTATTATTTAAATATCTTTAAAAGATAATTATGTAAGAAAAATAATAACAATCAGCTGTGGGGTTTATAGGTAGAAGTAAATTGTATGACGGTAATAGCACAAAGATCAAGAGGGTAAAAATGGAAGTAAACTGTTATAACGTCCTTACAATATCACTTGAAATGATATGTTACACTTTAAGGTAGACTGTGATAAGTTAAAGATGTATACTTTAAATCCTAAAATAACATAATAGAAAGCAGGAAAGGGGGGAACAAAGGTCATATAGGACAAAGAGAAATCAAATAGGAGGTTGATTTAAATCTTTCCATATTAGTAATCATATAATGTGTAAATAATCTAAAGAACCAAATGAAAAGGCAAAGACTATCATATTAAATAAAAAGTTAAGGACCAAGTATAAGATCCCTACAAAAAAACCTACTTCAAATATAAAGGCACAAATAATTTAAAAATAAAAATATTCAAAAACATATGCCATGATAACATTATAATACACCATGCTAGCATTATCTTTTCATAATGATAAAGGGATCACACACTGCTGGTGGAAACGTTAAATGGAATAACCCCTTTGCAAAGCAGTTTGGAAGTTCTTTAAAAAGTTAAATATACACTTGCCATATTACCCAGCCATTTTACTCCTTGGTATTTATTTACCCAAGAGAAATAAAAGCATATATGTCCATGTAAAGAATTGTATATGGATGTCCATAACAGCTGTATTTGTAGCATCTTCAAAATGAAATCAACTCAAATGTCCATCAGTGGGTGAATGGGTGAATGGGTAAACAAAATATATCCATACAACGAAATACTCTTTTAACAACAAAAGGAATGAACTAGAGTGCCTGGCTGGCTCAGTCAGTAGAGCATGCAACTCTTGATTTCAGAGTTGTAAGTTTAAGCCCCACATGATCATAGAGATTGCTTAAAAATCAAATCTTAAAAAAAAAATAAAAGGAAAAATTCTTAAAAAAATTTTTTTAGTGTTTACTTCTTGAGAGAGAGAGAGAGACAGAGAGATAGAGGGACAGAGAGACAGAGCATGAACAAGGGAGGGCAAGAGAGGGAGACACAGAATCCAAAGCAGGCTCCAGGCTCAGCACTGTCAGCACAGAGTCTGACACGGGGCTTGAATCCATGAACTGTGAGATCATGACCTGAGCCAAAGTTGGACATCCAACCAATTGAGCCACCCAGGTGCCCCAGGAATGAATTATTGATGCATGCAACAATGTGGATGAATCTCAATAGTATGGCTCAGCTTGAAAGAAACTAGACTAAACAGAATACATACTATATATGTATGTATAGAATTTTATATATTCTAGGAAACTATAAGAATTGCAAACTAATGTATAATGACAGAAAGAAGATCACTGGTTGCCAGGAGAAAGAGCAGAAAGGAGTGTTGTGGGCAGAGATAGAAGGAAGAGATGACAAAGGGGCACAGGATGCCTTTTATTAGTGCTATGCACGTACAGTATCTTTATTGTGGTGATGAATTCATACATCATATTGAACATGTGGACATATGTCAAAATTTATAAGATGACATACTTTAAAAATGTTCAGTTTACTGTACCTCAATTATACTTCAATAAAGCTGTTCAAAAATAAGTGGAATTCGAAGTATACACAGAAGATATCACCTGAGGGTGATCAGAATGCAAATGTTTACCACTTTCTCCTCTCCACTTTACACCTTAAACACTAGCATTTTATTTTATCAGCAGAATAACTAACTTGATAACTGTCTCAGAAACAGGCAAATGCTGACTAGGGACCTTAATTATATTAACTGAATATATTATCCAAAGATAATGGCTGTCATGTTGGCATTAAATATCTTTCTGCACAATTGTAATTTTCATCAGTTTAAACAAACTTATAATAACCTCACTTAAAATCTTTTAATTCACCAAAGAAAAATTTCAGACTCTCCTGTGGCACAATTGTAAATGCAGACACAGACTCATTCTTTCACAGAAAAAGAGATTGAGGGTCAGAGAAAATGAGTGACCAGCTTGAAGTCACATGGCTAACTGAGACTGGAACTTGTGCCTCCTTGACTCTCTGGGTAGGAGTTCAGTATTTCAAAACTCAGGGGAGTTTAACATAAAGCCCATTCAATATATATTTGTTGAACTCACAGTGGATAATCCAGATTGAACTGATAACTTTATATATTCTGATTTTAAAATACACCGAATTATTACAAAATAAAAACACACTCCTGGTGCCAATATGTATATCTCTCACCTTCCTACATTCACAAGTTTCCATCTTGGAAAGGGACACAGTAGGAAGAAACTGCCCTCATCTCTCACCCTGTCATTACTGTTCTATTATATTTAGGACCTGAACCATTTATTAGGGTTTATGAAATAAATGGGCCAACACAAACTCTCCCATTTTCCCCTTTCCTATGTTTTCTTGATTTTGTACTGCACTTAATTTCTGTCTACATTTTTATCTTTTTATTAAATTTCTGGTAACAATCTTTCCAAGGACTCGGGGAACATTCATTCAGTTTTCTAAAATTCTGGCCTATTCAAGACACAAACTATGCATAAAGACTGCCAAAAGAAAGAAAGAGAAAGGGAAAAAAGGACTAGCACACAGTCATCCATCCATTAGAGTGGGTGGGGGGGCAGAAATCTATGCATGCATCAGTGAAAATTAGGATCAGTCATTAAGCAACAGATGTACCATGGTCATGGTTCTTGCCATGAACGCACACACAGAAAATTTATCAGCTCTTGTTTTGTCTACTGCACCATCTTTTTGTATGACTACTTCACAAACTTAGTCTATGGAGAAAAAGCTTATTCTTTGTGGCCCAATTTTAGTCTAAAATTTAACTTCTGGGAAGCATGGGTGGCTCAGTCAGTTAAACCTCTGACTTCAGCTCATGATCTCACAGCTCATGAGTTTGAGCCCCACTTTGGACTCTGGGCTGACAGTTCAGAGCCTGGAGCCTGCTTCAGATTCTGTGTCTCTGTCTTTCTTTGTCCCTCCCCTGCTTATTCTCTCTCTCTCTCTCTCTCTCTCTCTCTCTCTCTTTCTCTCTCTCAAAAATAAACATTAAAAATTTTAACAAAATTAATAAATAAATAAAATTTAATCTTCTGACATTTTCTACATATAGAGTTTTCAGAAATTCTGACCATATCCACAGGGATTGAGAAATAGTAGGCAATAAAATAAGGCTAGTCTTCGAAGGAATTTAATTATAGGATAACACATTGTATCCTAGAAAATAATTGGAGCATAATTATAATTATGACATAGCAATGGTTCTCAAATTTGGGGGTACATAAAAAGTCATAAAGCATTCTCTGGCACTTCTCAAACTTCTGATTTAGTAGGTCAGGAGTGAAGAGCCACAATTTCCACTTCTTAAAAAGTTTTACAAGTGATTTTTCTGCAAGCAGATTTGTATTGATAAAAATTGCTCAACTTCTCTCCTTTTCTGTTGCCAGTAAAACTTTGTTTAAAATTTCAGTTCTGCAATTCACTAGCCAGAAGTTCTTGGAGAAGTCACATCGCCACTGTGTATCTCAACTGTGAAATAAGAATAATGCAGGTTTTTGTGGGGCTTAATGAAATAATGTATGTACAGTGCCTGGTACATAGTAGATACTTAAATAATGTTAGTTTCTTTCCCCAAACACATAACATTTTTTTTTCTTAATCTGAGTCTAAACTGCAGTGTGTCTCTCCCTTAATTCTTAAGCTGTGTGTAAACAACTCCACATATTTAAGATCATAAAAACTCACATACCTCAACTCAAATGACCAGTTGCCAATCTCAGAAACATTTTTTGCTATGTTTGAATGACTAAGGCATGACAGAATATTGATGCATCCATATAATTAGTCATGCTATAAAAGCCAGCTGATGCAAGATTTTGAAACTTATTAAAGTAAAAAAGTGTGATCGTTAATCCAAACTTACCAGCCTGCCTTGGGTGCTATTTTTCAAACTCAGAAAAACTACTTTTAAAATAAATAGGAAGGGATAAAACATTTCTCCTTATAGTCAAGAATTCAAGGTAAATCCTTATCCATTTTTTCAACATGTGCTCTGGTTCCTCAACCTCTTGTATTTGCATTCATCTAAACACTTTAGATCCAACAGGATGCCCTGAAACATCCAGGATTTAAGCACAGGCCCTATGTACACCCAGGCAACCCAGAGGAAAGTGAGAATTGCATTTGGCCCAATAGCCAATAATGGTTAAACAGAAGCTAAGAATCCCAATGCTTCCTCTGAAGTTCATAAAAGTCTCTTTCCTTATTTATCAAGGCTGGATCAAGGGCAACAGAAGTTATTAACAACATTTGACCAAAGCCCTTCTAGACAGAACTTCAGTCCTAAGGCTCTTCCTTCAGCCTACCACACCCACTTAAATCTTTCTAATCCATAATATGCTTACAAAGCTAACCCCTCTTATCACTGCTCCACAGAACATTGGGGAAAAGATGCCACGTTTGCCCTTTTGCTAGAGAGGGTTAGAAATACAAATTACATTTTTAAATGTTTAATTTTTCATGAAAACCATATAGTACAAAGTTTTAAAAGTCAAATAGTGCTAAGTAGCTTATACTAAAAAAGACAACTGCTCCACTATGACCAACAACATTAACCCTGCTCTCTAAAGGCAACTACTTACAAATACCTGTTTATTCTAGTATTTACCTCCAGTTTTTAAAGATTAACTTGATTTTACTATGTAAATATAATTCACTACTGGGCCAAGTCATGTACATAATTTGACTTCCTTCCCTGAACATGATTTTTATTTTTCCTAGAGTTATTCATCGCATCTTTTTAAATAATTCACTTGGTTTTCTCTGTATTTACACTTATGTCTTTCTACAACCTCTGGCAGCCAACATTTCAGAATTGCTCACAAATATAACCTTTCATATAATTTCTCATTTCCATTGTTTTTTTTCTAGAGACTTTTCTCCTAGCATCAATTTGGGCCTCCTATTTTGGTTTGAACTGGTTCCCTAGAAGGGAAACTGCACAGCTCTTATCCTTTGCCATTCCCCTGTGTTGGATATTATAACAAATGGCTTCTTTTTTTTTTTCTTTTTCTTTTTTTCCTCTTTTCTTTTTTGTTTTTTTGCCATACTTTTTTCCTTTGGTGGAAGCTAACTCATTTTTAATGGCCATATTTTAAAATCAACCCTATTTGTCAACTGGATTATTTGTTTTTTGGATGTTGAGTTTGATAAGTTCTTTATAGATTTTCGATACTCACCCTTTATCAGATATGCCATTTGCAAATATCTTTTCTAATTTCATAGGCTGACTTTTAGTTTTGTTTGTTGTTTCCTTTGCTGTGCAGAAGCTTTTTATCTTGATGAAGTCCCAATAGTTCATTTTTGCTTTTGTTTCCCTTGCTTCAACTGATGAGTGGATAAAGATGTGGTATATATATGCAATGGAATATTATAGAGCCATCAAAAAGAATGAAATCTTGTCAATTGCAATGGCATGGATGGAGCTAGAGTGTATCATGCTAAGCAAAATAAGTCAGTCAGAGAAAGACAAATACCATATGATTTCATTCATATGTGGAATTTAAGAAGCAAAACAGATGAACATGTGAGAAGGAAAAAAAAGAGGGGGGGGGAAGCAAACCTTAAGAAACTCCTAACAGTAGAGACCAAACTGAGGGTTGGTGGAGGGGGATATGGGTGGAGGGTGGGCTAAATGAAGGATGGATATTAAGGAGGGCACTTATTATGATGGGTACTGGGTGTTATGTAAGTGATGAATCATAAATTCTATTCCTGAAACATATATTATACTATATGTTAACTAACTAGAATTTAAATAAAAATTCGAATCAACAACAACAAAAAATAAGATCAACTCCAAAGAGTCCCTGAAAAACAATTACTACATTTATTTTAGAGATAACCCCCATTTTCGATTTCTATTTAGAAAACTTAGAAAATTAAACCAATTTACACGTTACTGTTAATAGTAGTAACTTGTATGTTCTCACAAAAGGTAAAATCAAAACTACCTGATAGAGGAACCTAAAAACACTGACAGGCTCTCCATGTGAGAAAGTCAAAGGCTGGGATATATCAATGGGGAAGGCTTAAATTTTTTTTATTTTCCCCTCAAGTTCTATACTTTCTCGAATAACTGATTGTCATCTGATTCTGGAAGTTCACTATAACTGAGCACCATGTGGAAGCAACAAGGAAAAATGAATTCAATGACCATGAGAAAAGGAGAAATGAGTTACAGAATCACTTGGAGGCCTATACAGCTTCTTTGTAGGGTTGGGTTATTAGTTTTTGTTCTGAAGCAGCAGCACAGAAGCACAAAAAAATTGCCAGTAATTGGGATCAGTGTTCAGTCAGATCCCCCCAAAAGAGGATCTTAAACCAACTAGTATGCAGTGTGCAGTGTCCTCTGCTAGAATAAAACTTCAGCTTCAAATAAGCATGTGATGCCACTAGCTTTTCTATTAGGAAAAGTTAATGAGTTTCTTTTGACTAAAGTGTCACAAAGGTGTGATTCTCAGAAATGAAAATCTAGATACCGCAACCTCCGTGTGTAAAGAAGATACTCTTTAAAGGAGACAAAATGTGCATTAATTTCATTGCTTTATTTCCCCCTGTATAAAACTCAGGTCCAATAGCAAAGAAACTATGTTGAAATGAGTGAAAATGAAATTACTATTTCTCACAGAGAGGAGCACAGAAGTAGTCAAGGACTAATTTGAATGCCACATGCAAAGAAGGAGGCTATAGGCCACTAGACAAGGATCAGGCCATTAGAGCTTTGCCCAACTATTTATGAGGAAGTTTGTCCTTCCTGTGTGACCTAAAAAAGAGACACAAAACGCAAAAGGAGCACTGAAGTTTCTGAAAAACATTGACAAGTGGCTTGAATATGAGCTCCTCAGAGCTTACCTACTTGTTCCCTCAAGTCTAATATGTGCCTGCAGATGTACTACACTTCCTTAAAGCCATCACTTACCTCTGTGAGGTGTCAGTTTTGTAGCTGAAAATAACAATAGAATTCTCTTCAAGAGCTGTTCTGAGAATTGAAACTTTACAGAAATAATAAATTGTATCTACAAAGGTTTTGTGGTGTCTTGAAAATTTAGCCTGCAAACATAGGAATGTTCCAAGTAGCCCCTTACACTCCTGAAAACATGTCCCAAAGTTGATGTGAAAAAATAAAGGATGGACTTTATTAATTTCATATCCTTCTAAATATTTAGTTACCTCCCTCCTTTGCCATGAAAACTTTGGCCATTCCTACTTTCATTTACTTCTCACCTCTAAATTTTCCTTCCCCTTTTAGTCTTTCTTTCTTTCTTTTTTTAACTTTAGACAGTGAGAGAGAGAGAGAACACAAGTGGAGGAGAGAAGCAGATGGAGACAGCGAGAATCTTAAGCAGGTTCCATGCTCAGTGTGGAACCTGACATGGGCCTTCTTCCCATGACCCTGTGATTATGACCTGAGATGAAATGGAGAGTCGAGGCTCAACTGACTGAGCCACTCAGGCACTTCTTTTTTCTTTTCCACCATTTAGTTTCTGACTCCCTCATACACCCACGACTTGTAGCCTTTGGCTCTTTATCATTTTCTGGGTGGAAATTTTCTCCCATAAATAGCTAAAAGTTCCTTTAGGACAGAGACACGTTTTGGTTGGTTTTTTGCATCTTCTGTGGTACTTAGCACAATATTGTGCTCTGACAATTTGTTCACTCCCTGTTGATCCTATTCAGAGGAGCATCTCTTAGTTAGTGGTTGCCAAACCTACCTGCACATAACATTCACCTGGGAATATTTTTTAAAATAATAATGTTTAACCCCAATTCTAAAAATTCAAATTTAACTGGTCTTGGATAAAATCTGGGCTTTTTTCCCCCCTAAATGTCCCTCATGTGATTCTAGTCTGCCACTGCTGCATGCCTTTTTTAGGAGAAGTTCTTCTGTAAAATT
The DNA here is from genome assembly GCF_018350175.1 of Felis catus. Taxonomy (NCBI): domain Eukaryota; kingdom Metazoa; phylum Chordata; class Mammalia; order Carnivora; family Felidae; genus Felis; species Felis catus. The sequence goes on along the minus strand of NC_058378.1, from coordinate 20,877,171 downwards.
GAGTGGAGAAAGAAACATGGTGAATGGTGAGAGGAGAGAATCTGGGTGTTTTCATATTGACTTAGAAGATACAGAAGTTGAATCTCTTCTCACAATTGTTGATTGTCTGATAATCTTAAAGTTCTCTAACACCTCAGGGCACCTGGGTGGCTCAGTCAGTTAAGCGTCCGACTCTTGATCTTGGCTCAGGTCATGATCTCATGGTTTGTGGGTTCAAGCCCTGTGTCAGTCTCTGTGCTCACAGCATGGAGCTTGCTTGGGATTCTCTCTCTGTCTCTCTCTCTGCCCCTCCTCCACTCATTCCCCCATGCTCTCTCTCTCTCAAAATAAATAATAAAATAAATAGATAACCTGTAAAAAATAAGTTCTCTGACACCTCATTGACCTCTCAAGACACTGATATACCTCAACTATCTCAGGTGTTTCAGGTAGTGCATGTCTTAGGGGATGACACCTATCTTACACACTTAAACCCTATGTTTTGGTTACAGTTATTTTTTGGTGGGAGACATTCCTCTTGGAATAGGACTGTAGAGGCAAACAGGGAGTCTCTGCCTTGAGTCCAGTTGTAAAGATGTAGGTAGCTCTTCTTGACATACTAGAAGTTCCATCTACTTAGTGATATGAGAGTTAGAAGAGAATACTAGATAAATATGTTTCCTGCCAAGGATCCATCTGTAATAACCAATAATTATATTTTGAAAACCAACTATATGCAACATAAAATATAAAGACATTGCTTTCAATGAGTTTATAATGCAAGAAGGCACATTAAGATATAAACTTATTGAACCTAGTAGACAAGATAAAAAATCACAACTGGGAAAAGAGAGAAATAGTAATGGTTACTAATGATTGCATTCTGACAATGTGCCAAGAATAGTGCCAAATGCTTTAAATTTATAACCTCATTTAAACCTCACAACTGTATGAAGCTGGAGCATTTTTTTAAATATGAAATTTACTGTCAAATTTGTTTCCATACAACACCCAGTGCTCATCCCAAAAGGTGCCCTCCTCAATACCCATCACCCACCCTCCCCTCCCTCCCACCCCCCATCAACCCTCAGTTTGTTCTCAGTTTTTAAGAGTCTCTTATGCTTTGGCTCTCTTACACTCTAACCTCTTTTTTTTCCTTCCCCTCCCCCATGGGTTTCTGTTAAGTTTCTCAGGATCCACATAAGAGTGAAAACATATGGTATCTGTCTTTCTCTGTATGACTTATTTCACTTAACATAACACTCTCCAGTTCCATCCACGTTGCTACAACGGGCCATATTTCATTCTTTCTTATTGCCATGTAGTATTCCATTGTGTTTATAAACCACAATTTTTTTTTTAATTTTTTTTAACGTTTATTTATTTTTGAGACAGAGAGAGGCAGAGCATGAACGGGGGAGGGTCAGAGAGAGAGGGAGACACAGAATCGGAAGCAGGCTCCAGGCTCTGGGCCATCATCAGCCCAGAGCCCCATGCGGGGCTCGAACTCACGGACTGTGAGATCGTGACCTGAGCTGAAGTCGGACGCTTAAACGACTGAGCCACCCAGGCGCCCCAAACCACAATTTCTTTATCTATTCATCAGTTGATGGACATTTAGGCTCTTTCCACAATTTGGCTATTGTTGAGAGTACTGCTATAAACATTGGGGTACAAGTGCCCCTATGCATCAGCACTCCTGTGTGCCTTGGGTAAATTCCTAGCAGTGCTATTGCTAGGTCATAGGGTAGGTCTATTTTTAATTTTTTGAGGAAACTCCACACTGTTTTCCAGAGCAGCTGCACCAGTTTGCATTCCCACCAACAGTGCAAGAGGGTTCCCGTTTCTCCACATCCTCTCCAGCATCTATAGTCTCCTGATTTGTTCATTTTGGCCACTCTGACTGGTGTGAGGTGATATCTGAGTGTGGTTTTGGTTTGTATTTCCCTGATGAGGAGCAATGTTGAGCATCTTTTCATGTGCCTGTTGGCCATCTGGATGTCTTCTAAACATGAAGTGTCTATTCATGTTTTCTGCCCATTTCTTCACTGGAGTCTTTTTTTTTCGGGTGTGGAGTTTGGTGAGCTCTTTACAGATTTTGATACTAGCCCTTTGTCCGATATAACATTTGCAAATACCTTTTCCCATTCCGTTGGTTGCCTTTTAGTTCTGTTGATTGTTTTCTTTGCTGTGCAGAAGCTTTTTATCTTCATGAGGTCCCAATAGTTCATTTTTGCTCTTAATTCCCTTGCCCTTGGGGATGTGTCAAGTAAAAAATTGCTGCGGCTGAGGTCAGAGAGGTTTTCTCCTGCTTTCTCCTCTAGGGTTTTGTTGGTTTCCTATCTCACATACAGCTCCTTTATCCATTTTGAGTTTATTTTTGTGAATGGTGTAAGAAAGTGGTCTAGTTTTGGGGCGCCTGGGTGGCACAGTCGGTTAGGCGTCCGACTTCAGCCAGGTCACGATCTCGCGGTCTGTGAGTTCGAGCCCCGCGTCAGGCTCTGGGCTGATGGCTCGGAGCCTGGAGCCTGTTTCCGATTCTGTGTCTCCCTCTCTCTCTGCCCCTCCCCCGTTCATGCTCTGTCTCTCTCTGTCCCAAAAATAAATAAACGTTGAAAAAAAAATTAAAAAAAAAAAAAAGAAAGTGGTCTAGTTTCATCCTTCTGGTGGAGCATTTTCAATTATCCTCATTTTACAGATATAGAAACCAAGATGTGAAAAGGCCAAGTAATTTGCACAGGGTTAAACAACTAGAACATGGTAAAAGAAGGATTGCAAACCAATCTGACTCCAAAGTCTACACCACAGAGCCACTGCTTTGTAATGATGGACAAATAAGGGCAATGGTTGTTCAGAGGACCTAGTGAGCCAGGTGAGATATAATGAGCAAAGAAAGCAGTCACAGCGGTAGTGTGATTTCAGCTGGCCTAGGAAGAATTTTGAATGAAAATAAGAAGTCTGGGCATGGGGTGTTCATCACATGAATCTCTATGTGGTTCAGAAGTCCCTGAAGAAATGAGCTCATCAGTGGCTGTAGAAACCACCTGAGTTTTTCTCTGAGTGTAAATCTCAGTCCCAGAGTGTGACCAGGATTGTGATCTGCCCTAGACTTTGAGCTGAAATCTGAGTATTTTAATTAGAACTACTCATCAGGAAGAAGCCCTAAAAGCGTTGAGCTCTTCATGATATGCCAAAATTCAACCACCTTTCCCCACCCAAAAATGTGTATCAAACAAAATGGTTGCTCAGCAAATGTTTCTCTAAGGCAGTGTTTTCCAAGGGGCACTTTTTGCTTTTCTTATTTATTTATCCCTTTGACAAATGCATTAATTCACTCATTCCTTACTTGACAAATATGTTAACTCATTTATTTATCCATTTATTTGACAGATTTTTCCTTTATTATTTACTATGTAAACAGTAATGGTGAACAAATGGCAGACTCTGCTTCCATGGAGCTTAGAGCCCTGGACAGTGGTTCTAAATGCTGGCTGAACATGAACCACATGAGGTACTTTAACAAAATACTGATCCTTGATGCACTTTTGACTGGTGACTGGAAATCTATTGTGAATTAGAGTTGAGATCCAGTGTGGTTGTACGAGGAAAAAGCATTTATATAGACTCTGTGGTAGCACATATATGGGAATGAAGGAAGGGAGGCAAATATAGATGGAGGAAGATAGCAAAGAGGAGCATAGTGTGAAATGAGGTCTCGGATTTGGGAAACACTGGATTTAACAAAGTTAAAAATGTTTCTTCACTATAGACTATCTCAAAATCTTCAGTAATCTAATATTTCATTTATCTCCAAGAGCAATATTGTATACAGTTACTTTTACACAGAGCTTATTGAGACTCTCATGTCTCTCATTTAGAAAATACTGTTTATATGTATGTAAGTGTAGAATGGACCAGATAAGTGGAGAATGTTGAGGTGGGACAGGTGAAATTATTTTGTTCCAGAAGTTAAGAAGATTGGTAATAAATCTTCTAAAATCCAGAGATCTTCATAATCTCTGAAGGATTTTGAAAGGGATATCAAATTGGAATTTATAGCTGTTTACATAAATGGACTATAATACCATATAGTGATATGTTCTATTTCATCAACTGGCTGTTTATCACTTAAAAAGTTTTTAATAATCTATTACAGTTTTGAAAATAAGGGGGCTTGTTTCAATATATTATATTATATTATATTATATTATATTATATTATATTATATCATATCATAGTAGGAGGAATTAATTATATTTGTGACTTGAGTTAGAGTCAAGGCTAAGGATCTCCAATATTTTGAGGAAAGCCTGTGTTCTTAATCCACCAAAAAAGAACTCATGGTTAACGTGCACTAGATGAAAATTGCATCTTAGAGGAAGAACTTAAGGAAAACTTATTTAGAGAGGAAATGCATGGAATTGACTATCGTGGGTGTCTTCCTGTAAAACATGATTGCAAAGATTACTCACTGATTAACCTTTGCATATTAAATATGACTAACTGGAATTTAAAGGCATGATCCTGTTTCATTTACATGGCTTTAGAAAACATTTTGATTTATTTAGGTAGTTGAGTCAAAAGCCTTAAGGCAGAAACTTTAGAGGCATGAAAAAAGAGTCATATTCATTATACTTCTTGGATGTTGACTGAATAGGTCTACTTTATAGCTGTCACAGAGTAGTCATTTCATACACTGGTTCTGCTAATCCTATAAAAAGATGAGTGAATCTACATTTTGTAATAGAAGTAACATATCACATAACACCACAACAATTCATTGAGGCAGGTATTTTTAACAAAGGTTAAGCTTTTGCCTAAGGTTACATAGCTGGTAAACAGCCAAAATAGGATTGGTATCTATGACTCACACTAGAGCCTAAGCTCAGGTTAAAGGTTAGTTTTTTAACAAATACAAAGTGAACGTATGTCAAAGATTTTATTTAATTCACTAAATAAATAAGAGAACTGGTAAAATGTTATAACCAGTTCAAAAGAATGTCCAAAGTACAGATAGGATTATAGATCAGCAGTGTTGAAATGAATTTGCAAATGGACACAAAAACTGGCTGATTCTACTATGGAGGAGAGAAGTTTTTGAACTTCCACTAGACAGAATTTATTTGCATATCTATAGACAAGAATTCTTTTGAACTGCTATCAGTAACCTACAATTTACAGTGTTGTAAAATAGTCCACAAGCAACAAAAGACTCATAGTCCCCAAAGAATGGAATAACCCAGAAGAATGGTGCTTTAAACACGTATACTAACATATATACTAACAAGGAGCCCTGTTCATGAAGAGAGTAAACTTTCCTAATATTTACTTTATGGTTCTGGAAGCAGTGTTTAATAAACTCATTTTGATCTTAACTAATTTCTGGCCTTTAGAATTTTGTTTTTGTTTTGTTTTCTCTTCAAGAATAACTGGTATTTACATTTCAAAAATATGTTTACACCACACAATCCTTAACTTCCAAACCAGCATCTCAAACTTAGCATTTTCAGAGTTTTACTTAGGATCAAGGCATAAAGCAGTATTTTAACTGAGTCTTGAACTATGACAATATAGCCAGCTGTGCTTACCAAAGACAACATTATCAAAATCTATCTGAGGGTATAGTCTTATCTAATTAGATATATACAAAGAGTTTAATCAACTAATATTCTGTTCTCCTCTAATGTACAACACTTTCTTCTTACAAATCCATTGAGTGATAGTTTTCTGGAAACAGTTCGAATATTAAGTAAGTTTAACAAATTCTCTACTTGTAGCCATTATCATCTCTTTCCTTTCCCTCAAAAAAAAGTAAAAAGAAGGAAAGAAAGAAAGAAAGAAAGAAAGAAAGAAAGAAAGAAAGAAAGAAAGAGAAATGGAAAAGCATGAATATACCTACCAATAATCAACAAGATTATCCCTGGATTTTAAAATTATGATTGACTTTGGGTATTTGGGTGGCTCAGTCAGTTGAGCCTCCCGACTCTTAATTTGGGCTTAGCATATAATCTCATGGTTCATGAGATTGAGCCCCATGTCAGACTCTGTGCTGACAGTGCAGAGCCTGCTTGGGATTCTCTCTCTCCTTCTCTCTCTGTCCCTCCCCTACTCATTCTCTCTCTCTCTCTCTCTCTCTCTCTCTCTCTCTCTCTCTCTCTCAAATAAATAAATAAACATTAAAAAATAAAATAAGATAGAATAATGATTGACATCTGTGTGTAAATAAGTTTATTTACAAAAACAAATGGCAGGGCCACATTTGGCATTCAGGCTATAATTTGCTTACTCCTGGTTTAGAGTGTGAGCTCTGGAGTCAGTCTGTTGTATTTCAATTTAGCTTCTGCCTCTTACTAGTCGTGTGACCCTGGGTGAGTTACTAAACATCTCTGTGGTTTACATTTGCTATCTCTATAATGGGAACAATAACACCTATCTGGGTTTGTAGGGAGGACACCCACTCACACAGTGGTCAGAAGAGTGTTTGAAATATAGTAAGCTTTCAGTGAGGGGTAGCTCTTACCCTTCTGTATTCAACTGGACCCTTTTGAACAACTATCATGTCACTTATTGGATTGAATCTTCACTGATCCAGTGAGGTAAATTCAGCAAGAATGATGATTAATCCCATGGATTGTACAAGTTGATTCCTTCTTTTCATTTTTGTTTATCAATAGATATAAGATTTTTCTACAGAGACCACATAATATCTTTGTAATCATACTTTAAATTAGAAAGTTCAAAATTAAAGTTTGAAACAAGAGGAGACAACTAATGAAAATCTGTTTTCCAGCTATTAAACCAGTCTACATCTCCTGGAACAGTGGGTTTGGGGAAAAAATTCCCTAATACTTCTAGGTTCAGTGCTCATGTGCTGGTTTTTTGATGGCTTGTTTTTCATTTCTTGTCTATTTATCTTCCTTTGACTTCCCAAAGGAGCAAGACTAGTGCTGAGAGTCCAACATCAGTGGAAATAACAGAATCTTTTTACCCCTCCTACTGTTAGTTGCCTAACGAACAGTTGACATATTTTCAAGAACACACTCCGTGACCCAGGTTTCCAAATATTTGGCCATGAAATGAGGATGGCCACGAATATCTTTATAAGAGCAAGCTCTGTGCAGAGTCACTACATTTCCAAACTAGGGCCAAAATCAGGGAATTGCACACTGCTATTATTTAATCCAGCTGAAGTTTCCCCTAATAGAAGCTGGTTCCCCCAGCCACAGCTGGCTAATTACAAGCTCAATGAAGATTATTTTTCTCTTACTCAAACAGTTTTGGAATCTTTAGCCCAATATGGAATTAATAATAACTCTTTGACTTCTGGCAAACATGCCTGAATATTTCAATTTCTGCAACCTGAGGGAAATAGAAAGTGGAAGGGAAATTTACAAATAAAGGGCAAACTAACTATATGATAGAGGGCTTCTATGGCTGAGGGAGGTCATACAGAGATACTAAACTCCAAAATTAGAGCTTTAAAACACCATGCTCCCCATCATTGATCCCATCTAAGCCATCATAAATGAGAGAGTTAATAATCATATAATCAAAAAGTTATAAAAAAAAACATGGTTTAAAATCTGCAGTACTATATAAAAAATGAGAACAAACTAAGCGTTGATGGGGGATGGGAGGGCGGGGAGGGTGGGTGATGGGTATTGAGGAGGGCACCTGTTGGGATGAGTACTGGGTGTTGTATGGAAACCAATTTGACAATAAATTTCATATATATATATACATACAAAAAATTCTGCAGTACTATAATAATAACAAAAGATTCTTTTGCATTCTGCAGTGGTTGTGCTTTTTGAGATATTTCCAAACAATTTATTATCTGATCTCTAAAGTAATGGTAAAACCCAGTGAGGTAACAGAAACATGTTTTTTTTCCTTTGCTAAAAGAGAACCAGAGTGACAGGTTAGTGAGAAGAGAGAAACCAGAATACCTGACTCCAAATCTAAGATACTGTCCATTAAAACTCATTCTCCTCAGTAGTACTACCACCAACATATCCACACAGTACACTATCTAATTAAATCCAGATGACTTGTGAATCTCCTTCAGTTCCATCTGGGATAATGTAGAGAATGGAGGATCAGCAGTTCCTCTCTTTGGGTGTTTTAAGGGGAAGTGGTAAGTTTTGATTATCAAAGAAAATCAGAATTATCTCTTTCTTTACCATAAAGTCTATCTTCTCACATAAGTACATTAGTGCTCCTAACACATTAGTAGCATGCCACAGCTGCCCAAATCAAATCATTAAACAGGAAAAAAGGAAGCACAAAACTCCAGACTACATATAAACCTACTAAACCCCCATTGAGAAATGAGATTACTTCATTGTGGATCTTCATGGACGGAAGATGAGATTTCCTCACTTATGTTTATGAAACAGGCATTCCAAGCAACTTAAGCAGTTGGAAGGCAAACTGTAGAACTCAGGAGGCAAATGTCATCAAAGATGTCCATGAAGCTTCCAGGATGCACTGAGCCAACTTTAAACTCTGGTTTAAACCCCAGCTCTGCTGCCTAGTAGCCAGGTGATGTTAGGCAAATTCTTGGCCTTCCCTGAGCCTCAGGACTTTAGTGTTTTTCCAAGCACTGTTTGTGGAGATAAAACATAACCTTCTTCTTAGGGCTGTGATATGATCAAATGAGATAAACCTCATACTTCCATGTTGTTCATAAATGCATTTAATGTTTACTATTCAGGGAATATTAATTTGGGCCTCTCCTTAAGCTAGATGGCAGAGATAAAGATATGAAGCTTAGAATTTCATATAGGTCAAAGGCTTTTTGTTCATTGAAGGGGAGTTTGGGTGTCATTTAATCCATAAATGTCAGATGAGAACTCACTCAATATGTGTTAAGAAATAAGCAATAAATCTTCACTGAGCATTCTCCTTGTTCCATAAAAGCTTGAAAAGTTCTTAGCCCTAATGTATATGACACAATACAAGGGGTACTACCAGACTTTATAGGGTTTATTGGCAAATGAATGGTATTTACCAGCATTTCTCAAAACTGGGATCCATAAACCTCTGTGTAATCCACGGATATATTATTATGGAAGGCCCTTATGTGATTTTTGGTCCATTTTTATGAAAATTTAAAAAAAATTAGTTATTATAATTTAATCATATTCTGGATCATTTGGTGGTAGCATACAATGGAGTACATTTGTAGATGTGATTATGATTGTGTGGAGTACAAGTTGTATCACTTTTATCTGTGCTTACTCATCAAGAGTTAATAAATAAACAAAACATTCAAACCAATTAAAATGCAAATTGATTTCAGATGGCTATATAAATAGTATAAATAGAAAGAGTAGAAGAAGAATTTGAGTTATCACATAGAACAAGGTAATAATAGGCGTGCTCACCCAAAAACAATGTAGGATGTTATAATGGGTCTTTATTCATGTTAAAACAAAGGAAAAAGAAACTGTCACATTATAATGATGGTGTTACTTTGTTAATTTTATTATATTTTTCTCATATTTAATTTATAAATATATTTTGATCCCAATGCTATATAGGTGCCATTAGCTGAGAGACTGTATATATATATCATGGCCTTTCTAAACTACATTTTGTTTCTCATAAGAGTTTTGTAAATTCTTTAGTATTTTCTACATAGATAAGCATGCCATCTGCAAATAGTTTTATTTCTTCAATCCTAATTTGAATGCTTACACCCCAACAATACAAAGGATTATAAAACAATACTATAAAAAATTCTATGCCAATAAATTGGACAACATGGAAAAAATGCATAAATTCCCAGAAATATACAATTTTACAAAACTGAATCAGGAAGAAATAGAAAATCTGAACAGACCAGTTACTAGTAACCAAATTGAATTGTAATCAAAAGACTCCCAACAAATTCTAAAACCAGATGGATTCACAAATGAATTCTACTGAATGTTTAAAAAAGTAATACCTATTCTCCTCATTCTACTCCAAGAAAATTGAAGAGAAAGAAGTTTCCAAATGTATTTTACAAGATCAGCTTTACCCTGATACCCAAACCAAAGACACTACAAAAAAAAAGGAAACTACATGCAAATATCCCTGATGAACACAGATGCAAAAATTCTCAACAAAATATTAACAAATTGCATTCAACAACTCACTAAAAGTATTCAACACATTCAAGTGGGATTTATTCCAAGATGCAAAGATGGTTCAATATTCACAAATTAATCAACATGATACATCACATCAACAAAACAAAGGATAAAAATCACATGATCATCTCAATAGATGGTAGTAAAAGTATTTGACAAACTTCAACATTCATTCATGATAAAAACTTTCAACAAAATGGGTTTAGAGGGATCATAGCCCAACATAATGAGGGCCATATGTGATGAAACCATAGCTAACATCATACTCAATGCCTTTATTTCTTTTTCTTGCCATATTGCATTGGCTAGGACCTCCAGTACAATGTTGAATAGTCAAAATGAGTTCCATTTTGATGAGAATTCACTTCTATTTTTGGTATGAGTCTGTCTTTTCTTGCTTATCCTTATTTTTTTAAGTTTACTTATTTGAGAGAGACAGAGACAGTGTGAGTGGGGGAGGATAAGAAAGTCTCAAGTGTGAGTGGGGGAGAGAGAGAATCCAAGCAAGCTTCATGCTGCCAGTTCAGAACCTGATGCAAGGCTCAAACTCACGAAACCATGAGATCATGACCTGAGCCAAAACCAAGAGTCAGAAGTTTAACTGACTGAGCCACCCAGGAACCTTTCTTTCCCATCTTTAGATCTTCAGCCAGCACCACTATCTGTAGGCTTAGAGACTGATCCATTGGCCATATGACATTGCACAGACCAGGGGACTTATTTTAAAGCCAAAGAGGTACAGCAATGGGCACGAGACAATGGGATCACCAGTCCTGTCTCATACTATACCACTCTGGAGCTGCTGGCCTGAAAGAGTGACAGAACTGTCTGTTAAGGTGCCAGCTCGGAACGATACACAACAAAGATAGGATACCATCTCAAAGAATCTAATATACACTATAAATCAATGACTATTATACAGGGCTGTGTTTTCAATTGGTAAAAAAAAACATGGGTCCAAAAAGTAGAAATTCAAATGTCTCTGATTACCTGTTTCCCATCACTCCTAGCAACACAGTCAAGGAAGTTTTCCTTACCACTCCCACAACTGTGAGTTCTGTGGGTTTATAGAGGGAGTGGCAAAAGTTCCATTGAACTCCTTCTTCCAAGACTCCTGTCAAAGGACCAGCTTGCAAGAAGAGTAATTACCATCCTGAGAGGCATAGTGATAACTAATCAGGAGGAGATAGGTCTGCTGTTATACTTAGAAGAAACTACATAAAACAAGAAGACTTTAGTTTAGAGTACTATATTGATTTAAGTTCAACTACTTTTTTAAAATCATAATTTATACCTATTGAGTGTTTCCATTAGAGTCAGAGGGTCACTGCATATATTCAGACCTCCTAAGAATACAGCTACAAGATATCAAATATTTGCCTGCACACCTTGGGGAATTGGGAGAGAGAAAGAGTTGTGGAAATGATACCAAATCAGGAGTATGGATGATTGAGGAATGTTTGTTTATATAAAAATCTAAATCCTTCAATCATTTATTAAGCAATATAATGATAAATAAATGGAGGGAAGCATAGATCAGTAGGACAACAGCTTGTCTTTGGCACTGGCTACTCTTCACTGAAAAGTAGAAGATCATCTATCTTGATCCACCCCTCACGCCTGACTGCCAAGGTCTCTTCCTAAAGGGTGTTAGGCCATTATCTGTTCTGTCTTACTTTATTTATTTGCTTTGTTAGCCTCTCCGACTTTATGAGCACAGTTTCTTGTCCATCTACCTTCTTCACAGCTTTATCTCTGGAACTAGCACAGTGCCTGACACATAGAGATTCACTCTATTTACTAAATGAATGAATGACTCACCAATGGTAAAGACATACAGTGGAATGCTATTCTGTTTAAAATTATGCTGCAGGTAGATAATTATTTGTCATATATTGTTAACTTAAATATAATCAAGTTAATCAAGTTACTAAGCAACACTTCCAGTATAATCTCATTTTGAAGATTTTGATCGAGATTAATAGATAATAATGCTAGGTATCTCTGGAAAATGGGAATAAGAGTGTTTAAGAGGCACCTGGGTGGCTCAGTGGGTTAAGTGTCTGACTTCAGCTCAGGTTATGTTCTTGCAGTTCTTGAGTTCAAGCCCCACATTGGGCTCTGTGCTGACAGCTCAGAGCCTGAAGCCTGCTTTGGATTCTGTGTCTCCCTCTTTCTCTTCCCCTTACCCACTCACACTCTCTCTTTCTCTCTCAAAAATAAATACACATTAAAATTTTTTTAAGTGTTTAAATATTATTTTCTGAGAGTTTGACCTAATTTATTTCTGTTTTTACCTGCAATAAACATATATTGCTTTTTAACAAAGATACACTTATTTCTACAAATAATGATAATCACAAACTTGTCTATTGAGGTTTTTTCATACAGATTTTTGTCCATATGGAAAAACAAGTAACATCACATTGTCTGTGACTAAAAATAGAATAACATAGTTTTGTCTCTGGTTCTAGTTGGAGGCGATTTTGTTTCCTCAGGGGTCACTTGGCACTATGTAGACATTTGATAATCATAAGTTAGAAAGATGGGGTAGTTGCCACTTCTCTGTAGTAAGTATAGGCCAGAGATGCTGCTAACCATTCCTACAATGTACAGGGCAATTCCCCACAACAAATTATCTGGTCCAAAATGTCAATTGGACTGTCAAGTCTGAGAAACCCTGCTCTAAAGTAATTAGCATTTTGGTGCTGGAAGCCTCTCTGAGGGTAAAATTCAAGACTTTAGCATCACATTAGTGGAAGAAATGTTTTTGGTTGCTAACATGTAACTGGCTCACTCTGGTTACAGATGAGTTGTGCATTTATTCAAAATGAAGTTCATAAGAATATTTTTAAAGTAATTTCTTTACAGCTGTGTGTAGTATATATGGTTCATTATAGGGAAAGGGGAGGCAGTATAAAAGAAACAACTAAATAAAACAAGATTGTATTGGCTATTTTCATTTGATAGTTTCATGATAGAGGTAAATTATTGATATAATAGCAATCCCTTCAGGGTCATCATGATGCTTACTAATCAGAGGCTCAGTTTTATTGGTCAGCTATCCAAAAGTAGGGCCTGGAAGTGAGGATTACTGAACACTTCACAAGGAAGATTTCTCAATCTTACTATCTAAAGGCCTTTAAAATAAAGACATAGAAGTTTGATACTATCTCTGAATTCAAGTGTATTTGATATATTTATAAATCACTTTTATTAAAGAAGAAGTACAAGATATGATCCAGAAGTCATATTTTTCATATTTAGTTGCTATTTAACTGAATTAATTGATTTTTATAATATGCCATTCGGAACAAGAATAAAAAACATTGCAGAATCTTTCCAAGAGATTTACTTGTCTGCATTCCCACAGACCAAAAATTCCTCTCAACTAGATTTTGGGAAAAGAGTACTAACTAGACTCCTTACCTCCACTTTACAATGTAGACATTGTTCATGATTCCAGGTTAACTTCTCTATCTGGTTATCTCAAGTGCAAAATGAGGATAGTATCTTTCCATAGGACAATGGTGAGAGTTAAACAAAGAATGGCATATATAAAGCACTGAAACAGTGCTGAACACATAGCGGATGCTTAGTAATAAGAATTTAAAACAAAATAATGTCTGTGCTCATTGAGTGACAGCTTTCAGCTCCTCCCCACCACACACATGGGCATTTATGTTTGCATTGTAACATATTTATATACACCCGTGTCTGAAATTATGAGAATTTGCCAGACTCCAAGCACAAGGTCCTACCTCACAGAAGCCTGAAAATTACTCGCTCCAACCTTTTCCTGACCTCTTCAATTTTCTAGGAAGTAATATACCTTGGACCAAGGCAAATCAAGATACCTTTTTTTTCCTAAGTTGTTTGGTCCCTGGGAAGCAAGAATAACTAAATGAATAAGAAAATAGCTTCTCTTTCAGTCACTTCCAGAGACAATGGAGATATCCTGACATTGCTGAGTCTCAGACAACAATCTGTTCATCAGAAATTAAAAACTACTATTTATTGGCATTTATCTTTTTGCACTTACTCCTTGTATCAACCCTAAAAATATTCAACCCCGCGCTATTTATTGGATGTAGAAGTTGAGGTATAGAAACATTGAGATTTACTCAAGATCACAGGTTTGTAAAGTACTTGATTTGGTTTAATCCAGGTTTCCCTGACTTGCATGCAGACTACTTCTCAGCATCAATATATTAGAAGGAAACTAGATAAGCTAAAATCTATTTTATCTCCCCAGAGATAATTGACAGTTGAGAAGAAGTTAAAGTATTTCTCTTGACCAGAGTTTTTTTACTTTTTTAAAAAACTCAAAATAGTTGACTGACAGGAGCTCTTCCTCCTTGTGCTAAATTTTCTTTCCTATCCCTTTTAACCAAAAGTGTTTTTTTGCCTAAATTTTCTCTCCCCAATGCTAATGATTTCCTCTTTAATGCTAATGATTCTCTCCTCAGTGCTAATGTAGATTTGTGTTATCCCAAAGGAAGGAGAAAAAATCACATGGAGGGACTCTGACTCTATTTGTCCAAATTTACATTTCCCTGGTCCACCTATAAGTCTGTCTCTTCCTTTTTTTCAGCGAGAGACCATTTCCTTGAAGTCAGTTGTAATAAAAACACACATTATTACTGAAATAAACTGCATTCTAAAGAATGTAATAAACTAAGGAAAAATCAACATCATAGTTAACACAAACCCTTAAAATACCTAACTAAATAGAGTGTGTAAACATTCTAGAAAGAAATTATTGCTTTCTTAATTTCCCCTCCAATCATGGGCGTCATTTCTCACATCTTTGCTTACCTTGGCAGCTGGTCAAGACTGTCTTTCATTTCTATTCATCCTTTGTTATATCTGCCACATGTTTGAACAGTCATAGTTCTGTGCTCAGCTTTGTAATTAGACAAAGTGATGAAAATAACTTTTACATGAGTCCAATTTTCTCTGCATAAAAATAACCCTTTGAGTCTTCAGATATAATAAATTATAGAAAATTTTAGGTAGGACTAGATCTAAACTTGGAATCTGATTTGGGCCAGATCCTTCTAAGTGGTATCAGAACCATCCTTTACATTGCATTATTATATGGTAAGCTCAGATGCCATACCATAATTAATTTAATGGATTTGCAAATGTGGAGATTTCTAGTCAATTACAAGTAGGACACTGTTATCATCGTACACACTAACTCATGTCCAATAATCACTCTAGGTCCCAAATAGCTTATTTATAAAGTTGAGATTTGGGGATCAAATTTTAAAACTCCTTTCAGGCCTGCTGTTTACAATTCTATTTACTTCAATTTCCATATCAAGATGTATATCACAACAGATTGCAATTTGTAATTTGAGTCCTGGGCTTTTAAAAATCTCACATTTTCTAAAATTGTGTCAGGAGCAGACTTTCTTCACTTAGCTTACTGGAGGCATTAGATGGTACTAAAATGAATATCTGAATCTTTATTATTAATTGTTTTAACTTGATCCAACAATAACAACAAAAATAAATAATTTACATCTTCATAGCACTGTAACTTACAAATTAAATTCAGGATGGCAAACTGAAATCTCTAAAAGGGTCTTCAGGTGGCTTTCACTCATGTGAAGCTAGGTGGGAACTAATGTAAATGAAACAAAACACACCTAAGAGTCCAGACATTGGAATACTTGATGCAATTCAGCAATATACAAGATAGCTCTCCCTCTCTTTTTTTCCCTCACCCAGATCCAAAGCTATGAAATCTGAATGAGTAGCAAACCCCTCAATGACTGGAAGGCCATCCATAAAAGTCCCTGGGAAGAGAAGAATGACCTCAGAGAGTGAAGTTGCCTTTATTTCCTACAACCCCCTTCTGTGCACCAGGGACGCTAGGGCTTCAGGGCCAGCCTTCATTAGTCAAGTGCAAAAGAACTGGAACATTTCCTTGCTGAAGTACAAAGGCCCTTTGCCTCTTTTGTTGGCTCAGACGCTTCAATCAGCTTTAGAATTTCAAAGGTTCAACCAGCGGAGTTCCAACTGGGCAGGGATTGAGTAGTGCCCTGGGTACTGAGTAGGGAAGCAAGTGTCTCTGCCCACTCAGTAACCCCAAGCTGATGGGATCTCTCTACGAAGGTTGAAACGCAATGTTTTATGATTTGAGCCATCACAAGAACAGCAGACAACAGGGTGATGAAATACCACTTTACCCTTCACTTTCAAACAACTATTTATTACTTGGCAACCTTTGAAAGAACATAAACAACTGTTCTTAAGGACTTACCAAAACCTATTCTCTAGCATCACACATTCAGAACAAGCAGCTTCTTTTGAAAGTTAAAAAAGAGTCAAGTCATCCTAGCTAGTAGTTAGAGTCAGTGATGGACAGATATATAAAAGCTAAGTTAAGTGAAAGAGAAAGAGAAATGAACCATTAGAAAGGGGCATGGCAGCTCAGAAGAAAAGTCATAGAGGAAGGACTGGGAAAAGCAAGATTCATTGTTTGTTACCCCCAGCTCTTAGCCAAGTCAGGGGGAAGATGGAAGATGATCAGCATACAGAGAACCCACTTATTGTCAGTTTTTGTAATACTCTATTGTAGTTAAAAGACCAGATAAACTTTTTCTTTCCCTATGATGCTAAAAGGAGGACAATTATTTATAAAGGACAGTTACAAAGAGTTGCCTTTAGTGCCAGATATATTTCACTAACATTTGCCTGACATGTTCCCATTACCCAGTCCCCATTCACATAACTACTAAATCATTCTGTTAATTTTGCTAATCAATTTCACAAATATCTATTACTTACTATGCTTACTATGGGCAAGCCACTGCACAAGGCACTGGTGACATAAAGATAAATGAAATTAACCTTGTACTCAAGTAGACCATAGTCTAGTGGATGAGACCATATATTAAAACAATAATGATAATATGAGAAAGTGGAAAGAGATCAGCGTTCAGACCAAGACAGACCTGAGTTTTAATTCTTGTCCTGCCTCCTGTTTGCCAGTAGAGCCAGCTGAGCCTGTTTTCTCACTTGTAAAATGGAGATAACTGTGTATATAATGTGCAGTAATTTTATAAACTGGGGATACTATTTGTCAAGTAAAGTTAAGTGTTCAATATGCTAGCATTGGCTGTGCTGGTAACTTGTGTTTGTATTTCTGGATCCACACTCTGCTCTCAACCCTCTACTATGATAGAAGAGTCTGACTTGTATGGATTACATATACAAATTTCATCTTTCACAATTTGTTATTTGGCTTCTTGTTGGATTTTGCCATTTGGAATTATTAGCAGTATATTCAAAGGCATGAGGTATGTGAAGTTGGTATGTATTTCCTGGGCTCCTTGTGGAGTTGCTGTGGCTATTTCTACCAAAGGCCACAGATATTGTAAAACAAAGTACCTCTATACAGTACTGTCTCTGAGTTGTGATAACTGTTTTTCCCCTTCCTTCATCACGCTTATGGTGGCGAATTTCTGATGCTACTAGCACCAGGGTGCTATACTATGGCTGGTTGCTTCCTCCAAACTCTGCCTATACCTTTGTTTCATTAACTCCCCTCAAATTGCCCAGTTGAAGTATGCCATCTGTTTCCTACTGAGAACCTGATAAATATGTGCTATTATTAGTGTGGATAGCAAGGTGCTATTAAAGCAGAGTAACAAAAACAAAACCAAAGGTATCCTGGAGAATGTCAGAGAGACTTTGGAGGAGGGACTATCTAAATGAACATTTGAAAATTGATGAGCATGAATTCTATGGGAAAAAAACCAGGAAGAGGACATTCCAGATAGAGGAGTACCATATCCAAAGACTCAACAAACAAGAAAGTACAAAATATTGCTGGGGTACTTCAAATGACTCAGCTTAACTGGAGCATAGAATAAGAGATGAGAGGGCAACTACTGGAAGCTCTGAGGCTGTGAAGTTTGACCAGTTCACAAAAAAACAGTTATGTCTTTTTGCTTTAGGCAATGACATAAATTGAAGGTTAATGATATGATCCCATTGTATTTAGAAAGTAATATAGAGAAAGGATTAGAAGGGGACAAGACTGGAGACAGAAGTATCAAGTAAGAAATGCAGGTGAAAAAATAAGGTAACCAAAAAAATGGCAGTCTCTTGAGAAATGGAGAAGATGGTGTGAATGTGTCAGCTATTAAGGAAATAAGCTCCATATGATTTAGTGAGCAATTAATATAAGAATGAGGAGACAAATCAAACACAGCTCCCACCATCAAGTTTAATTCCTTTAGATAGTCCTGACTTTCTCTTGTATAAAATGATTTGTTCATCCTCAAGGGAACTTTGGAAGACAGGAGGGTTTAGACTTGGGCAACAGGGTGACTTGTGGTTCCATTGCTCTTCAGAAAGAGGCAAATTAAACTTTAAGCCAGTGGTGTACTGAAGTTGCCTCACACAGCAGTTGTCAAGTCAATTTTCATACCTCTCTTCCTAGTTCTGAGTTCAGTGACATCACTTTGATAGCTTGAAATTGGTCATGGTGGGAGTATTTACACCACAGAAATTGTCAAATACTACTAATCAGGCTTTTATATTCCTTCCCTGCAAATATCTGGTTGTTTAACATCGACCAGTCACCACTGATTAAGACCATTTTAAAAATGGAGACATACCTCTGGTGGTGATAGCAGCATTGAGTTGTGACTTGAGTCAAAAAACCTGTACCAACAACTGATAGTCAAACTAGAACTGGAAGGCAAATTCCAGAACCTGAATGACAGGCAGGTTAGAAGATTTAATGGGACATCTATGAGGGGCTAGCTAAAGATGAATAGGTATATTGGTACATAGAGGAAAATCTGAAACATCTGAAGTGGCAGATAATAGAGGTTGCTAATGAGTAATGAGAATTCAGCATGGTCTCTAGGCCAGGAACCAGAAACCAGGAGCATCACAAGAATAGGAGATAATTCAAGAATTAAGTATGGGGAAAAAGTTATATCAAGTCAAAGTTAGAAACAAAAAGCTTCTAAAACAGTGCCCTAACTTCTTGCCAGTTTTTATAAATGAATGGTGGGGAATTGCATTGGAATATATCATTACCTCTACCATGCAGACACCTTCCAAAGAGTAAGACAGATCAGAGTTTAGAGAGTTGTTCATGTTGTGTACACGGGAAACTACTGGCCAAGTCTAGTTTTTGAGCCCATACTTCTTTACCCCATATTTATGTAGTTGGGGCCAGTCATCCAGGAGGTAGAAGTCCAAAATGGGCTAAAGAGCAATTTCTCATTTCCCTTAAGTATGATAAGCAGGGATTGATAAACAATTTGCAGGCCCCAATGTAAGAATGAAATGGTAAGACCTCTTGTTTAAAAAATATAAAAAGTTTCAAGGTGGAAAAAGTCAAACATTAAATAAAGCATATTCCCATGAAGTTGGCTCTGATGATGGATCACTTTGGTAATGGTGAAACTTGATGTAAGGTATTACCTTTCTCTGTTTAGTCCAGATCCTCTCTCCTGCATTATTTGCCCACAACTGAACTTTGGAAGACAGGAAGATATTGACTCCTTGGCTGATGACCATAGATCTGTTAAGTGCAGACTCCCTGGAAACAGGAGACTTAACACTCAGATAAACAGATGATTTAAATGATTCCTAGCTAATGAAACATCATAAGAAGTTGCAAAACTGTGAGAATAAGATGATTGTTTTCAAGCACGTTTATTGGCTAAATTAGGTAACAAAATTTCAGCCAGAAATTTCTTTCTTGCCTACATCACAGTCCAGTAAAAGCCAGTGGCATTTTGTTCCATGTAGTAAGAGACCAAAGGGCCTTCAGTCTTACTGACCCACCTTCTTCTAGAGCCTTATAGTTGACTCTAGTTGGTGGATAGGGAAATAGTAAGAAACCTGTGTGGGAGATCTTCATGAGTCAACACCGGAAGTGGTACCTATCACTTCAACTCACAGTCCTTTGACCCGAACTCAGTTATATGAGCACATCTATCCACAAAGAAGACTAATAGGTGTGGTTCTGTGCCCATGAAGAAAAGAACACAAATATTGATGAACATCAGCAATCTTAACCACAGCAAGACTGTTGGTGGTAGCTCAGGTCCACATGATCAAAACCAGCTCTAAATTTTGTCTTAGAGAAAAATTCCTCCTTTCCTTCCTCTCTCTTCTTTGCATCATTAAACAGATAGTTGTCAGGAGCCTATGATGTGCATGCCTGTGTTAAGTACACAGGAATACGATGCTGATAATACGTAAAACCTACACTCAGGGAGAAGTAGTCACAAATGGAAGAACAGTGAAAAAAAAACCACAATACACACATATGACTTGCTTCAGATGGCAACACCTTTTTTTATTAGTTTTTAAAATGTATTCTCAAGTTAGTTAACATACAGTGTAGTCTCGGCTTCAGGAGTAGAATCCTGTGATCATCATTTACATATAATACTCAGTGCTCATCCCTACAAGTGCCCTCCTTACCCATTCTACCCACCCCCATCAACCCTCAGTTTGTTCTCTGTATTTAGGAGTCTTTTATGATTTGCGCCCCCCCTCTGTTTTTATCTTATTTCTCCTTCCCTTCCCTTATGATCATTGGTTAAGTTTCTCAAATTCCACGTATAAGTGAAATCATGTGATAGCTGTCTTTCTCTGACTAACTTATTTCACTTAGCATAATACCCTCCAATTCCATCCATATTGTTTCAAATGGAAAGATTTCATTTTTTTCATTGCTGAGTAGTATTCCAGTGTGTGTGTGTGTGTGTGTGTGTGTGTGTGTGTGCCACATCTTCTTTATCCATTCATCAGTTGATGGACATTTGGGCTCTTTCCAAAATTTGGCTATTGTTGATAGTGCTGCTATAAACATTGGGGTGCATGTCCTCCTTCAAATAAGCACTCCTGTATCCTTTGGATAAATTCCTAGTAGTGCAATTATTGGGTTGTAGGGTAATTCTATTTTTAATTTTTTGAGAAGCCTCCACACTGTTTTCCAGAGTGACTGTGCCATTTTGTATTCCCACCAACAGTGGAAGAGGGTTCCCTTTTCTCCACATCCTTGCCAACATCTATTGTCTCCTGAGTTGTTGATTTTAGCCACTCTGACTGGTGTGAGGTGGTATCCCCTTGTGGTTTTGACTTGTATTTCCTTGATAATGAGTGATGTTGAGCATCATTTAATGTGTCTGTTTGCCATCAGGATATCTTCTTTGGAAAAGTATCTATTCATGTCTTCTGCCCATTTCTTCACTGGAGTATTTGGTTTTTAGGTTTTGAATTGGGTAAGTTCTTTATAGATTGTTGATACTAACCCTTTATCCAATATGTCATTTGCAAATATCTTTTTCCCATTCCATCAGTTGCCTTTTAGGTTTGTTGATTGTTTCCTTTGCTGTGCAGAAGGTTTTTATCTTGATGAGATCCCAATAGTTCATTTTTGCTTTTATTTCCCTTGCCTTTGGACAAAGCAGGAAAGAGTATTCCATGGAAAAAGACAGTCTCTTTAGCAAATGGTGCTGGGAGAACTGGACAGTAACATGCAGAAGAATGAAACTGGACCACTTTCTTACACCATACACAGAAATAAATCAAAATGGATGAAAGACCTAAATGTGATACAGGAAATCATCAAAATCCTACAAGAGAAAACAGGTAACAACCTCTTGACATTAGCTGCAGCAACTTCTTACTTGACATGTCTCTGAAGGTAATGCTTTAAACTGATAGGGCTCTGGCTTCTCACAGCTGTGCCCTTTGAAACAACACTGAACTCTACTATCTATTTGACAAATTAAAGAAATGTAGGTTTAATTGAGGATATACTGATTTTTCCCAAAATAGGATCTTCTCTCAAGAGAAAATTTAGTGAGAGCCCCCCAAGGCCAAACCTTCATGGAATGTGGGTGTCAGAAAAGATGATCTTTTAAGTGCCTTCTAGCCCTAACATTCTAAGATTTTATGTTCCTAAAACTAAGCAGAGCCAGGAAACCAGGAAGGAGGCTGTAAGTGCTAACCCAAACATATAAGTGAGGGCTAGGAATATCAAAGTGGAATTTAGGAGTAAGAGCCCACAGAATGAAAAGCCTATGTTCCTTAGGACAGTTAGGACAGTGACTTGAGAGCTATATTATTTTTATTTTTAATTTATTTTATATTTTTATTTAATATTTAAAATTTATTTTTTAATATTAAATTTATTGTCAAATTGGTTTCCATACAACACCCAGTGCTCATCCCAACAGGTGCCCTCCTCAACACCCATCACCAACCCACCCCTCCCTCCCACCCCCTATCAACCCTCAGATTTTTCTTAGTTTTTAAGAGTCTCTTATGGTTTGGCTCCCTCCCTCTCTAACTTTGTTTCTTCCTTCCCCTCCCCTATGGTATTTTCAGTTAGGGCAGTGACTTGAGGGCTATTTTCTGACTTAAAAAATATTTATCTCTTTATTGAGTGTATCTTCACAGTGCTTGAAATGTAATATTCTTATATATTTAGAACTCTTTGAACTTTGGAGTACATAAGAATCATACCAGGAATTTGTTTAAAATGCAGCTTCCTTGCCCAGAATTTCTGATTCCATATATTAAGGGCAGGAACTGAGAAAATGTGTTTTTAACAAGAACTCAGAAAACTTGAGGTGGAGATTATGTGTCTGAAACAGCTACTGACTATGGCGAGGAAGCTCAGTGGAGTCAGTCATTCCAGGCTTTTCTCTCCTGCAAGGCAGCATGTGGCAGAACAGAGGTGATCAGTGTCCCATCTGTTTTTAAAGCATATTAGTGCCATGGCTTGCCATTCCCATCACTTCACTATGCTGTCAGCATTTGCAGTGTAGTTATTAGAAGAAGAGGGATTGCAATAAGAATTTCCAGCTGGATTTTGAAGTTGGCACACATCTGGATAAAAATTAGAGAAGACAAATAAATCCAAGAGACAGCTGTTTACCAACATTTCACTATTTCACACTGTGGGCAACACATCTGTATTCAGGGGTGTTTATTCCTGTTTGAGTTAGGAAGTTTAATATCACAGAGGCAATGTTTTTCTTACTTTAGACAGTTTGCCAAAGTGCTCTCTCAGGTTGTCTTGTACTCAGAGCTGCCCTGAGAGATGGAAAATTAGGTCCCTTCTCATAGACCACAGACTCAGGCATCATGGAACTTCAGATGCTGCTAAGAAGGCCCTGCTGTCCATGACCATCAAAACATGCTATGCAACTGACTTTCTTCCTTCCACACTTTTCAGACTACACTTGAAAAAAACTTTTTTGCCTTTCCCTTACTGTAGCCTGATTTTATCTGGAAACAGATGCTAACAGTGGGGCTAGGATGTTCCTAAGGAGCCAACAGATCCACAACATGATCAAGATCAACATCTTTGAGCCTCAGAACCCATCAAGCAATTCCTATTTACTATACCTTTTTATTGATGAAATTCCTTTTTGGCTTCAATTTCATAATATAAACTAATGCTATGGTAGAACCTTAAGTGAATGAGTCTACATATGCAAGAAAAGTATGCTTTATAAACCAAGGATTCTGAAAATACAACTTGAGTATCCTTTTGTGTTGCACCTGTAATTCTAAACAAGAACATTGTTAAGTGAAGGTTCAGCTTTCATCATAGATTGCCAATTTTCCTTTTGACTGTGGCAGACTCCACAGTTAATTGGGGGCACTGATGACTAATGAGGAGGATATCCTATCAAGTTGTGGTATCACTGGGTTTTGAAAAAATAAGGATCTGGCTGCAGTCCAATTACAAGAAAAAGGAAATTAGCCAGAAGAGTACCTTAAACGAGGATAAACGTTGATATGCTTTTTTTTCCTTCACTGAGAAATTCATCGTATGCAGCTTATAACTCACATTGATCAATCTGGCATTTCTGCCAAGTAGGATGGGTGCAGCACACAGGACCACTCCAGAAACAAAGCAAGCAGAATCCTCAAGTTTTCATGTTGTCCTATTCATCATGGGGCAGACAAAAGGACAGTTTGAAACATGTGGAAGGCTCATACATGTGAGTCTCTATGACTGTCATCCATGGCTCAGAAAGTAATATTGCATAGATTATTATAATTCAGAAAGCAGAAGAGCCAGGAGCATTGTACCTACAATGACAACCAGTGTCCAGCCATGGTTAGAATAACATTTTTACAAGTGTTTGGCTTATGTCTTACGGAGGGTTTTGCTGAGAAGGAAAGGTTTTGCTGAGTTAGGAGGAATAGAAGAACAAAGGGAGGATGGGCAAAAGAATGGTGAATGAGACACATTGATGCCTAATTACCTTTTTTTTAATAAGGAGAACTGAGTTTATTAGTTTTTTCATACATTCAATAAATACTTATTAAGCACATACTGTGAACCAAGTACTATGCCAGGCATTGAGAATAGGATGGTAAGCAAGACTCCTTCACAGAGCATTATGGGTGTCATAATCTAGTGTATTAACTGTGATTATTTGTGCTATGGGAGTCCATAGGATGGGCCGCTAATGGATATTTGAGAGATCAGATCAAGAAAGTCTTTCAGGAAGAAATAACCGGATAAATCAATTTTGGGGCCCGTTTTTCTTCATTTTTAAATGGGAATAATAAAACTACCTCATTAAGTTTGAGGTAAAGATTGAATAATATAATGTATGTAAAGTTTTTGGCATAGTTTCTGGTTATAGTAAACTCTGCAAAGATATAGTTGATACTATTATTTTTCTTATTATCATTACTCGTAAACTATTACTACTAGTCCACTATTACTACTGTTATTATTGCTTTTATAATTATTTTGAACTTTAAGGATGGGTAAATGAGAGCCAGGGGAAAGATAGATATCATGTCAAAGGAACAGCATGTATAAAAAGCTACAGGTAAGAGACATCACCGCCTGGGGTAACTGGACATTTAGTATGTATATATAAAATAAACATAGTATACATATACATACATACATAAGTATGTATATAAAATTATAAATATATATATAGTATACATATACATATATAGTACATACATATAAATGTGTATATAATTATAAATAGTATGCATATATGACATATATATAGTATGTATGTAAAAGGTAAGTGGCAAGAGATGAGATGGAAACATAAACCACATTCTAATTATGAAGAGTTTTTATAAACTGAACCTAAACTTTGGATCTTATCCAAATAGGCATTGAAGGATATTTTTATATGAAGTTTATTGTCAAATTGGTGTCCAAACAACACCCAGTGCCCATCACGCACT
The DNA here is from genome assembly GCF_018350175.1 of Felis catus. Taxonomy (NCBI): domain Eukaryota; kingdom Metazoa; phylum Chordata; class Mammalia; order Carnivora; family Felidae; genus Felis; species Felis catus. The sequence goes on along the minus strand of NC_058378.1, from coordinate 20,851,816 downwards.
TTCCCCTACCACCCCCCATCAACCCTCAGTTTAATATGTCTTTAAGAATCTCTTATGGTTTGCCTCCCTCCTTCTCTGTAACTTTTTTTCCCACTTCCCCTCACCCATGGTCTTCTGTAAAGATTCTCAAGACCAACATATGAGTGAAAACATATGGTGTCTGTCTTTCTCTGCCTGACTTATTTCACTTAGCATAATATCCTCCATTTCCATCCACGTTGCTGTAAATGGCCAGATTTCATTCTTTCTCATTGCCAACTAGTGTTCCATTGTATATATAAACCACATCTTCTTTATCCATTCGTCAGTTGATGGACACTTAGGCTCTTTCCATAATTTGCCTATTGAAAGTGCTGCTATAAATATTGGAGTGCAAGTGACCCTATGCATCAGCACTCCTGTATCCCTTGGGTAAATTCCTAGCAGTGCTATTTCTAGGTCATAGGGTACATCCATTTTTAGTTTTTTGAGGAATATCCACACTGTTTTCCAGAGCAGCTGCACCAGTTTGCATTCCCACCAACAGTGCAAGAGGGTTCCTGTTTCTCCACATCCTCGCCAGCATCTATAGTCTCCTGATTTGTTCATTTTAGCCACTGGCGTGAGGTGATGTCTCAGTGTGGTTTTGATTTGTATTTCCCTGATGATGAGTGACATTGAGCATCTTTTCATGTGACTGTTGGCCATCTGGATGTCTTCTTTAGAGAAGTGTCTATTCCTGTTTTCTGTCCATTTCTTCACTGGATTTTTTTTTTTTTCGGGTGTGGAGTTTGGTGAGTTCTTTGTAGATTTTGGATACTAGCCCTTTGTCTGATATATCATTTGCAAATATATTTTCCCATTCTGTTGGTTGCCTTTTAGTTTTGTTGATTGTTTCCTTTACACTGCAAAAGCTTTTCATCTTGATGAGGTCCCAATAGTCCATTTTTGCTTTTAATTCCGTTGCCTTTGGAGATGTGTCAAGTAAGAAATTGCTGCGGCTGAGGTCAGAGAGGTTTTTTCCTGCTTTCTCCTCTAGGGTTTTGATGGTTTCCTGTCTCACATTCGGGTCCTTTATCCATTTTGAGTTTATTTTTGTGAATGATGTTAAGAAAGTGATCTAGTTTCATTCCTCTGCAGGTTGCTGTTCAGTCCTCCCAACACCATTTGTTAAAGAGACTGTCTTTTTTCCATTGTCTTTTTTCCTGCTTTGTCAAAGATTAGTTGGCCATAGTTTTGTGGGTCCAAATCTGGAGTCTCTATTCTATTCCATTGGTCTATGTGTCTGTTATTGTGTCAATACCATGCTGTCTTGATGATTACAGCTTTGTAGTAGAGGATAAAGTCTGGGTTTATGATGCTTCCTGCTTTGGTCTTCTTCAAAATTAGTTTGGCTACTTTGGGGTCTTTTGTGGTTCCATACAAATTTTAGGATTGCTTGTTCTAGCTTCAAGAAGAATGCTGGTGCAATTTTGATTGGGATTGCATTGAATGTGTACATTGCTTTGCGTAGTATTGACATTTTAACAATATTTATTCTTCCAATACATGAGCATGGAATGTTTTTCCATTTCTTTGTACCTTCTTCAGTTTCCTTGGAAGCTTTCTATAGTTTTCAGCATACAGATCTTTTACATCTTTTGTTAGGTTTATTCCTAGGTATTTAATGCTTCTTGGTGCAATTGTGAATGGGATCAATTTCTTTATTTGTCTTTCCGTTGCTTCATTATTAGTGTACAAGAATGCAACTGATTTCTGTACATTGATTTTGTATCCTGCGACTTTGCTAAATTCATATATCAGTTCTAGCAGACTTTTGGTGGGGTCTATCAGGTTTTCCATGTATAATATCATGTCATCTGCAAAAAGTGAAAGCTTGACTTCATCTTGTCAATTTTGATGCCTTTGATTTCCTTTTGTTGTCTGATTGCTGATGCTAGAACTTCCAACACTATGTTAAACGACAGCGGTGAGAGTGGACATCCCTGTCGTGTTCCTGATCTCAGGGGAAAGCTCTCAGTTTTTCTCCATTGAGGATGATATTACTTGTGGGCTTTTCATAAATGGCTTTTATGATGTTTAAGTATGTTCCGTCTATCCCGACTTTCTCAAGGGTTTTTATTCAGAAAGGTGCTAAATTTTGTCAAATGCTTTTTCTGCATCGAAAGACAGGATCATATGGTTCTTATCTTTTCTTTATTAATGTGATGTATCACATTGATTGATTTGCTAATGTTGAACCAGCCCTGCAGCCCAGGAATGAATCCCACTTGATCATGGTGAATAATTCTTTTTATATGCTGTTGAAGTCAATTTGTTCATATCTTGTTGAAAATTTTTGCACCCATATTCATCAGGGATATTGGCCTGTAGTTCTCTTTTTGCTGGGTCTCTTGCTGGTTTGGGAATCAAAGTAATGCTGGCTTCCCTTTCTATTTTTTTGGAACAGCTTGAGAAGGATAGGTATTATCTCTGCTTTCAATGTCTGGTAGAATTCCCCTGAGAAGCCATCTGGTCCTGGACTCTTATTTGTTGGGAGATTTTTGATAACTGATTCAATTTCTTTGCTGGTTATGGGTCTGTTCAAGTTTTCTATTTCTTCCTGTTTGAGTTTTGGAAGTGTGTGGGTGCTAAGGAATTTGTCCATTTCTTCCAGGTTGTCCAGTTTTTTGGCATATAATTTTTCATAGTATTCCCTGATAATTGCTTGTATTTCTGAGGGATCGGTTGCAATAATTCCATTTTCATTCATGATTTTATCTGTTTGGGTCCTCTCCCTTTTCTTTTTGAGAATCCTGGCTAGAGGTTTGTCAATTTTGTTTCTTTTTTCAACAAACCAACTCTTGGTTTCATTGAGCTGCTCTCCAGTTTTTTTTAGATTCTATATTGTTTATTTCTGCTCCAATCTTTATTATTTCTTTTCTTCTGCTGGGTTTGGAGTGTCTTTGCTATTCTGCTTCTATTTCCTTTAGGTGTGCTGTTAGATTTTGTATTTGGGATTTTTCTTGTTTCTGGAGATAGGCCTGGATTGCAATGTATTTTCCTCTCAGGACTGCCTTCGCTGCATCCCAAAGCATTTGGATTGTTGTATTTTCATCTTCATTTGTTTCCATATATTTTTTAATTTCTTCTCTAATTTTCTGTTTGACCCATTCATTGTTTAGTAGGGTGTTCTTTAACCTTCATGCTTTCGGAGGCTTTCCAGACTTTTTCCTGTGGTTGATTTCAAGTTTCATAGCATTGTGGCCTGAAAGTGTGCATGGTATGATCTCAATTCTTGTATACTTATGAAGGGCTGTTTTGTGACCCAGTATGTGATCTATCTTGGAGAATGTTCTGTGTGCACTTGAGAAGAAAGTATATTGTGTTGCTTTGGGATGCAGAGTTCTAAATATATCTGTCAAGTCCATCTGATCCAATGTATCATTCAGGGCCCTTGTTTGATCCTGTGTCTAGATATTCTATCCATTGCTATAAGCGGGGTATTAAAGTCCCCTGGAATTACACATTCTTATCAATAAGGTTGCTTATGTTTGTGATTAAATTGTTTTATATATTTGGGGACTCTCGTATTCAGAGCATAGACATTTATAATTATTAGCTCTTCCTGATGGATAGACCCTGTAATTATTATATAATGCCCTTCTTCATCCCTTGTTACAGCCTTTAATTTAGTCTAGTTTGTCTGAGATAAGTATGGCTGCTCCAGCTCTTTTGATTTCCAGTAGCATGATAGATAGTTCCCCATTCCCTCACTTTCAATCTGAAAGTGTCCTCAGGTCTAAGATGAGTCTCTTGTAGACAGCAAGTAGATGGGTCTTTTTTTTTTTATCCATTCTGATACCCTTTGTCTTTTGGTTGGAGCATTTAGTCCATTTACATTCAGTGTTATTATTGAAAGATATGGGTTTAGAGTCATTGTGATGTCTGTATGTTTTATGCTTGTAGTGATGTCTCTGGTACTTTGTGGCCTTGCAACATTTCACTCACAGAATCCCCCTTAGGATCTTTCATGGCGATGAGTTCCTTCAGTTTTTGTTTGTTTGGGAAGACCTTTATCTCTCCTTCTATTCTGAATGACAGATTTGCTGGATAAAGGATTCTTGGCTGCATATTTTTTTCTGTTCACCACATTGAAGATTTCCTGCCATTCCTTTCTGGCCTGCCACGTTTCAGTAGATAGGTCTGCCACTAGTCTTATGGGTCTCCCTCTATATGTTAGAGCATGTTTATCCCCAGCTGCTTTCAGAATTTTCTCTTTATCCTTGTATTTTGCCAGTTTCACTATGATATGTTGTGCAGAAAATTGATTCAGGTTACGTCTGAAGGGAGTTCTCTGTGTCTCTTGGGTTTCAATGCCTTTTTCCTTCCCCAGATCAGGGAAGTTCTCAGCTATGATTTTTCAAGTACACCTTCAGCCCCTTTCTCTCTCTCTTCCTCTTCTGTAATTCTTATTATACCGTTTGATTGCATCACTTAGTTCTCTAATTCTCCCCTCATACTCCTGGATATTTTTCTCTATCTTTTTCTCAGCTTCTTCTTTTTTCTAATTTTATCTTCTAATTCACCTATTCTCTCCTCTGCCTCTTCAATCTGAGCTGTGGTCGCCTCCATTTTATTTTGCACCTCATTTATAGCATTTCTTAGCTCCTCCTGAATATTTCTTAGTCCCTTGATCTGTAGCAATAGATTCTCTGCTGTGCTCTATGCTTTATTCAAGCCCACTGATTAATTTTATGACTATTATTCTAAATTCTTGTTCTGTTATATTGCTTAAATCGGTTTTGATCAATTTGTTAGCTGTCACTACTTCCTGAAGTTTCTTTTGAGGAGAATTCTTCCATTTCATCATTTTGGGTAGTCCCTGTGGTAGCTCCAAACTGCACAGCACTTCCCCTGTGCTGTCCAGAGTAACTTCTGTTGGTGGGCGGGGCCACAGTCAGACCTGATACCTGGCCCCAGCCCACCACTGGGGCTACAGTCAGACTGGTGTATACCTTATCTTCCCCTCTCACAGGGGCAGGACTCACTGTGGAGTGGTGTGGTCCCTGTCTGGGCTGCTTGCACACTGCCAGGCTTGTGGTGCTGCTTTTCTGGGATCTGGCCAAGTGTGTATTAGCTGGGGTGGATCCGCAAGATGCACAGGGGCGGGAGGGGTAGGCTTAGCTCTCTTTGCTATCAGTGGTCCCCTGTGGGAGGGGCCCTGCAGCACCAAGAGGGAAGCAGGCCAGTCAGAGGAATGGATACGCAGAAGCACGGCATTGGGCGTTTGTGCAGTGCAAGCAAGTTCAGTGAGGGGAACTAGTTCCCTTTGGAATTTTGTCTGGGGGATGTGAGAGGGAAATGGCACTTACCAGCACCTTTGTTCCCCCTCTGAGCTGAGCTCTGTCCTTCCAGGGCTCAACAACTCTCCCTCCTGGCATCTTCTTACCCTCTCTGCTCTCCAAGAGCAGAGCTGTTGACTTTTAACATTCCAGATGTTAACTCCCGCTGGCTGTCAGAACTCATGGAGTCTGGCCCCTCTGCTTTTGTAAGCCACACTTGGGGGGCTCTGCCTTGCCGGCCAGGCTACCCCTCCACTGCTCTGGCTCCCTCTCACCAGTCCGTGTAGCATGCACTGCCTTTCCGTCCTTCCTACCCCCTTCTGTGGGCCTCTCATCTATGCTTGGCTCCAGAGAGTCCATTCTGCTACTCTTCTGGTGGTTTTCTGGGTTATGTAGGCAGTTGTGGGTGGAATCTAAGCAATCAGCAGGAGAGCAGGACGAGGTGAGCCCATCATCCTTCTATGTCACCATTTTCCCCACTAAATCTGGCATTGAAGGATATTAAGTAACAGAGTAACATGATCATACACTAACATAACTCAGCCACACCTTACACATAGCACATTCATATCCATAATTTATAAATAATCATGTCGTAGTACAGCTAGGGCCTTCAAATGACATAATTCAAGTCTTTTATATTAATGTCAAAGAAATTGAGTCCAAAAGGGTAACATGACTTAGCTAGGATAATGGAAGTAGTTGCTACATGTCTTTGACTTCAAAAACTCCTCCCTCCCCACCCCATAATACAACACTGCTTTCCTTAATGCTCTATTATTAGTACTCTGCTGTTAACTGAGCTGGAAAACTCTCAGGGTAAGAGTATCCCATTTAAACTGTTTACCCTCTAAAAGTTGGTAGGAACCTGCAAAAAAGTTCTGGCACTGGTGAATTACCTTTAAAACCCAAACTCTAAGTTCACAAATGTGTTACAATGGGTCCTTGGGAATCCAATGGGTTAAACTTTTAAAAGCTCAGAATCATCTCCAGAAGGGTGTGGATCTGGAGAAAATTTCACTATATGATACCCTTCAACCCCCATCTCCATTCTTATATAGATAAAATTAAGTACCAAGTGAACATAAAGACCAGAGGGAAAATTGGCCCAAACAAGCACCCTGAATATTTCAGGAGGAAATTCTATTGGGAAAAAGATTTGCCTTAGTGTCGACCCTGGATAATTTCAGAGTTTGGTTGTGTGTAATTGCTTTTTGCTAGCCCATGAAGACAAATTTCTTGCCACCCTTACATGCTTTCCTCCATCACTGATCATCAGTATAAATGTCATGCATCCTGTTCCTGCTAACCTGTTCTTCCTTCACCAACTATTCAAGACCTATTGTCCTGATGTTCTATGTGCTAAAAACAATTAGAATATACCACCAAAATGTACCTGTACTAGCCATCTCTTTATAGAAATGCCTTTACTTACCTATAATTTAATATCACATTTTAGAAAATTGTGCATTCATATAAAAAATGGCCATCAAAATGCACCCTCTGTAGAACTGCTATTGAAGACATTTCCCATGATTTGGCTTCATGACATTTGTTCTTATGACTAATTTCTCTAAAATTTAACATCAGAAAAGAGTTAATCTCTTCTGAAGATCAGGTAATTTTTTTTCCTTTTTGTTTTTTTTTCTGAATAAGTTATATCTAACTTTATTCTTTCTTTTTTTTTCTTGGTTTAGCTATCAAAAGCTTGGAGTTAATAAGTTAATCACTATCAATAGCTCATTCTTGGTTTAATTCTCTACTTCTTTATCTACACTAGTTTCTCAGATGACCTGTGTGAAAAGGGGATTATCTATAGAGAGATCATCTGGTTGAGGCTAGAAGTTCACCAAGATCCCAAAAGTTACAATAAGTTTTAGGATGATCACCCAGACTGCCAAAGGAGAGAATATTTTATTCTCTCACAAAAGTCCTTGGAGACTTGGGACCTTCTTCTACGTGATGTTTGTTATCCTTTTCTTATTTATTTTAAACTCCATGTGGAAGTATAGATTCATTTTTATTTCAAGATACTTGAAGTTACTTTTAAAAGAAGGAAAGTTGTAAATTATAAATAAATGGTCATGAATTATAAATATTTGGCATTAAGATTTTAGCAATCATAAGTTTTTTCCCTGAAACATACACTCAACTCATCACCAAAACAAAGGGTCTGTGAAGGAGCTCCAAGAAACACTAAGCTTCTATAGCTTTTACCCTGTGAACAAATCATTTGTACTTTGGGTGGCACTCAGACCCAATGGCCTAGTGTGAGCATGGAGAGTAAGCTGTAAAACTGTGCAACTTAACTTTTGTCCCTCTGCAAAAGGAAGCAGGAAACTATGGCTTTAGTTTCTCCTCAAATTGCACAAATACAGACATTTGCAGTTTTTAGAACTGCTTCTGAGACAAGCAGGAATGAAATGAGAGAAATAGCTGGAGTGCTCTTCAGTCTGGGTAGCTTTCCTTAAGATGTTTTTGTTTGGTGACAAATCACTTCTTATTTTAAATCCTGCTGTTAGACTGAATGGGGGTTGCTGGAGGGGAGGTGGGCAGGGGGATGGGTGATGGGCATTTAAGGAGGCACTTGCTGGAATGAGCACTGAGTGTTATATCTAAGTGATGAATCACTGAGTTTTACTCCTGAAACCAATATCACTCTGTATGTTACAAACTTGAAATTAAATAAATAAATATTAAAAAAAGAAAAGAAATGACCGTGAAGATAAGTTAGTCTAATTTCCCCACATGTAGGTGACCACTCATCATTGTTTCTTGGTGTTATACCAATGTACATTGAGCCCCGAAAAAAACAAGTGTGAAGTATAGACTTTAGGGACCCAATTATATGTCACTGAATACAAATGCAGAAGGAGCCAGAGGAAGAAGAGCCCAGAACAGTAGATGGAGATGGTGGCAACTGGGAAATGAAAACACTGTAATTTGAGAGAGAAATGAAAGAACATTCTAAATGAGGGAGGTTGAAAAAAGAATGGTCAGAAATGAAAGTGCCTGGCAGGGATATGAAGCTGGGTGGGGAGGAGGGGGCATACAAAATGTGAATATCTAGTGTGATAGAAAATGGAGACTGTATGATAAATAGAATTTAAAGTAGTAAAAATAAGATTGCATAGGTAGGTTGGGACTAGATTATCAAAGTCTGTAAAGTGCAATAACGTTTCTAGAAGTGTCTATAAAAGTATACAATATGTATTAAGGGCTGTAAAGATTACATAAGAAGACAAAAAGCTGTTGTGAAAGTCTAGAAAGAGATGAGGTGAGGAGGCGATTAGGTCTTAGAGAAGAGTGATGACAATAAAAATGGAAACAGGGGCGCCTAGGTGGCTCAGTGGGTTAAGTGTCAAACTTCGGCTTAGGTCATGATCTCACAGTTCGTGGGTTCTAGCCTCATGTCAGGCTCTGTGCAGACAGTTCAGAGCTTGGAGCCTGCATCAGATTCTGTGTCTCCCTCTCTCTCTGCCCTACCCCACTCAAGCTCTGTCTTTCTCTCTCTCTCAAAAATAAATAAACATTAGTTTTTTTTTATAAATAAAAATGGAAACAAAAAGAGGCCTAGTTAATGGAGGAAGGAACTGGCATTTATTGAGCACCTATCATGTACCTAACCCTTTGCGTGCGCTATTTAACTGACATATGTCTCATGAAAACCTTGAAAGGTAGGTAAGATTATCCCAAGTCTACAAATAGAAGCAGAAGGTAACACTTTCAGAAATTCATTCAGCTGATATGAACAGCCAAGAATTGAATTCAATGTTTTCCAATGCCAACAGCTACAATCTTCCCATTTCAACCTTAGCTATCTTGAAAGACAGGATAATGGAATTTGCTCTCAAAACTGATATTTGTCCCAAAATTTAAGAAAAAAAAAGGGTTTCTAGAGACGTTAGGCTTTCTATCTATAAGATATTAAAATGGTGTCACAGGGATGCCTGGGTGGCTCAATTAAGCCTCCGGTGTTGGCTGAGATCATGATCTCACAGTTTGTGAGTTCAAGCCCTGCATCAGGCTCTCTGCTGTCAGCACACAGCCCACTCCATATCCTCCCCCCACTTCTTTGTCTCTCCCCAACTCGCGCTGTCTCTCTCTCAAAAATAAAAATAGTGTCATAGATGGAGACAAAATAGTTATGAAAAAACTGAAGGAAGAAGGGAATCATAGTAACCCTAACTTTTGATATTTACTTTGTTCCAGGTGCTGTTCTAAGCCCTTTACCTGTGTTATCACATTTCAAACTCTATAAAAGCTTATACGGTAAACACAATTATGCTCATTCTAGTTAGGAAGCTGAAGTTTGGATAAGTGAAGAAACTTGCCTGATGTCATGGCTAGGGGTTCCCCAAGCATAGAGCCTAAAACAAGGGCTTGCCTGTCATGTAGTTTATTTTGGGAATTCCTGTCCAAGGGACAGGAATGGGCGACTGGGAAAAGTGGGCGAGGGAAGCAAGGAAAACCAGTCAAAGCTGTGTAACTGACATGGTCACTGAGTGGTCAACTGGGCCTCAATCAATCTGGAACTCTCTGAAGAGCTGAGGAAAAGAAGCCACAAAATTATCCTCAAGGGACAGAAGGAGAAACTAGTTAATAATAGCTCCCATCCTCCCGTTGGTCAAAGGTTGCCCCACAAGTGGTCAACTCCCTTGCACTTTCAAGTTTGCACATGCAATAGAATGCTGAGCAGGTCTCATATGGCAATGACAGAGCAGAAAGAAAGAGATGAGTGCAGCCTAGTGCAGCCTACGGAAAGTGTGATCAAGATAGTTATCACATCAATAGCAGGAGTTACAATGCAGGTGAAGAGGATGTGAGATGAGGCACAAGAGCTGTAAAGAAACACACAAATTCCAGAGGCAGAATAAGGATTTTAATCCAGGTAGTCTGATTTGAAAGCCCAAGCTCTTACAGCAGAGGTTTTCAAACACTGTTGTTCATCAGACTCATCTGGAGGCTTGTTTGAACATAGCTTACAGAGCCCCACTTCTAGTGTTTTTGATTCTGTAGGTCAAAGATGGGGCCACGGTATTTGCATTTATCTCAGTTTTGAAGTGATGTTGCCAATACTGTCCCAGGGACCACACTCTGAGAACCACTGGTCTTACACATGCAATATGCTATCATGATGAGGATCTCTGAGATAAGCAAAGGAGAAATGCATCACTATGCCCAATTCACTGACTTTCATGTTCTTGGGAAACAGCCTGGGTGCTTCTCAAAAGAAAAATATCCTCTACATGAAAAACAGGTTTAGATCAAAAACACTTATGTAAGAAATGATAAGCCTGGTTCAAGAGGCTCTGGATGATCAAAGAAATGGTGTGATGGACTCTCACACTGCAGGCAGGAGTCCTAAAGAAGTAATTGTGAAACTTGAAAAGAAAAGAAATACATAAACGTAAGAGATTTAGAGTATGATGAGAGTAACCTCAAAATGAGAGAACATGAGAGAGAAAACAGAGCAGCTGCTGTAACTAAATCTTTAAACTTTTATATCTGCTCTGTAACAAGCTCTCAATTTTTGCTACATTTAATTAACATCTATTAAAAATAAGATTGAAAAAATACATAGAAGTTCTTACTTTCAAGAAGTTTACAGCCTAGTGAGGATGAGAAACAAAAAAGCAATTAAATTTAAAAGCTACCTGGTAAACCTATAGAGAAAGGAACAAAAAACCTGTGAAAGCATAAAAAAGAAAGTAGCAAACTTCGCCTCAGAATGCTGAAAAGGGTGTTAAAAATTCTGTGGTTATTAAACTGGGTGTGAAGGAGGAATGGGTTTTACCATACAAAGAAGGGAAAAAAGAACATTCTGGGTACAGGAATCATGAAGAACCTGGAACGTGTTAGGAAGAGTGTTGAACTCACCTTGATTGGAGAGTATCAGGATATATACTGGAACCAGGGTGTAAAGTTCATGTGCCAATTAAAAGGTTTGAACTTTATCTAGCAAGCAGCAGAGAGATAATAGAGGTGTTAAAATGAAATGACACAATATTTGTTTTTTAAGATTAATTTTCTAGAAAGATTTCTAGATGAAGTATGGAAAATGAAGTTGATTGGAAAAACGAAGTGTGGAAGATGAAATATGGAAACAAAGTTTCTGAAACAAAGCAATGACAACAGAGGTACTCTACCCTCATTGAAGAGGTTAGATTTGAGGGTCATGGAAAGATCTGAATACACAGTCCAAATGGAATCAGGAAGTGGGAAAAAAGAAGGAGTGTAGGAATTAGTTACTAGCTTGAATATCCTTCACAAATATGAGTTCTTTATCTGGCTCTAAAAGTGATGCTCCATGGTTTTTCCACAATGCTTATGATTTTTTGTTTGTTTTATTTTGTTATTAAGCACCTAGACATAGATAACTCAAAGGAGTTAAGACAACACTTCTTATAGTATTCTTTACAATGTCACACATAGGTAGGACAATGTTTCAAGGTCAAATAGTTTACAAGACCTTCTTAAATGTGCATTGAGATCCACTAAGTGTTCTGTGTTTCCTAACTCACCTGTCTGTAGAACCCTTTTTCACAGAGAATCTCAGTTCTGGTGTGCCATTGAGAACAGTCTGGAAAATGCTGGTTTAGGAAGTAGAGGAGCTCTTCCTCTTCACAATGGGATAATTTTCAGTAGATAGAAAAATGGAAGATGACCCTTCCTCAAAAGAGGTATCATGGTAGAGTGAACAGGTAATGGGTTTCAGAGACAGTAAAACCTGGAGCAGTATCCTGATTCTTTCCTTGATATATGCATAATTTGGGGAAAGTTAGGTAAACTTTGGGATTTAGTGCTCATCTTTGAAGAGCATCTTTGAAGAGCAAGTAATGATGCTCACCTTGTAAGATACTAGGGAACCAGGGATATATAAAGTGTCTGGTCCTGAAGCAACAAATTATAGCCACAAATTTTGCATTGGAGAAGCTTAGAATTTTAGCCTATAATGCGAACCACTACTCCTATTCAATTTTTTTACTATGTTGGGAATTTCTTTACCAATTTTGTCTTCTGGTACTTTAAATCTTCACCTTTCATTTCTTATTCTTCATATTGCTCATAGGTCTTATTTCTGCCTACCATCTATTGATGTCTGCTGTTAGTTGATTTGGCTTTTGTGTGCTGAACCAACTGGCCAGTTCATTGAAAGAAGGTCCAATGGTGTGGATCTAGACTTTGTAGTTTCTAAGTCAAAAAGCACAAAGTTAAGAGAGTTTTCTTTTCAAAAAAAAAAGTCAAAGCAGAATGAGAGATGTGGGGAGCTGAACCATGAGCTATTTCTGTATAAGTCTATGGCTCCAGATCCAATTTCTGTTTTGCTAAGAAGAATGGTCCACAAGACTAAATGACAAGCATGTCAGAAAAAACAACCATTATGACTTTTTCAGGTTGTGGTTGAAAATGATTAACATGCTATTGTGAGGATACTTCCTCAGGCAGGAGGGTTGATAACACCTTAAATGGAATGTATAACTTCATGTAGCTGTATTCTGTTCCCAGTTATAAGATTCTAAACCAGTTAATTTTTTAAGTGGTGCATGATATTTGCTATAATATATAGTTCTCATCTTCTACTCAAATTCTCATAAGCCAAAGTAATTAGAAACCTTAGTGTAATAAGACTACCATTAGTCACCAAGATGAACAAATTTCAAGGATGTGCTCTTTTACTCTGTTGTTAAATTTTTTTTTTCCATGTCTCCTGTTGCTTACTGAATTAACCACAAACCCCTTAATGTACAATTGAAAGCTCCCCATGGACATAATGAAACAAAGAGGAGCTAAATTATGTGTCTTAGACCAGTGCTTCTCAAACTTTAATACACAGATGAATGACCTGCAGATCTTGATAATACGTGGTTATGATTCAGTAGGTTTGCTTAGAGCAAGGCATGACAAGATTTTAGGTGATGAGAATTAAGGAAGAAAAATAAGGTCTTAGCATCAAATTCTGGGGTGGAGGAGGGGGAGAATAGAAAAAAAAGGCTGTGAAGGGCACCAATGGAAAATAAGAGTGAGAGAGGAGGACGCCTGGAGAGATTCCCAAGAGATTTTCCCTCCAAATGTGACATTCTTTCAGACAAATCCAGAGAAGTGAAGGTATTTGATTTGCTTTCCTTGATTTAAATTTCTCTCTGTCCAGGTACTGAATAACCAGTTTCCTAGGAGTTTGGAACTAACAGTCTGAAACGCCTTGAGGTTTTTCACCAACACTAGAGTTGTGTTCTAAGATTGGGAATTGGTACCTTGACTTTATCTTACTTTAGAAAAGATCACCATATTTCTGAGATGGATATTAGGGTAGCCTTCATCTCTCTGGCTCGAGAGTCTTAATTGTGATATTTAGAAGCCTGTCCATCAGTCAGAAATTCTAGTCCCAAGTCACCTGGGAACTTTCACGCACATCAGACTTGCCACAAGAGTCCAGAATCCTTAGGTATTAAGATGATAACTTATTCAACACTTACTAGACAATGGATGTCATGATTAGGCTCTATATACATTATTTCTTCTGAATCAAAGTAAAGAAGTACTGAATTAGCATCTCTTCAACTAAACTGAATGCCTTATAAAGTAATACTACAACCTTCTTCAGAGTTTTAGTTTTAGCCTAACCTTTGTATAAATATTTCATAGTGTTTGTGGGTTTTCTTTGCTATTAGATATTGACTGTTTAGCTTCTCTTCCTAATTTTGAGAGTATTAGATACCAAAGCAATTACTGAAGATTCTTTGTCTATAACTGGAGGTGATGTTGGGCATTAATGATACATTTGAATAGTTCTTATTTGGTGTTTGGAGAACATACTGTTTTTAAAAGTTTGAGTCCCTGGTACCATTATTCCTTCTGGGATTTCACTCAGGTCCATAATTGAGTCATTTTCATTTTAATCGAACTGTTTCTTGGAGCAGTGATAATACCACAGGAAGTCCTAGTATAGCTCTCACTTTGGCTTTTACATGGCTAATACTTCATTTTGAAATTCAATCCGTGGTCTATGTTTCCCTTCACTGACCTCTGTGAAAGTAAAACATTAAAAAATGTTAAACTGTTACTTGGCTTACTTGCCTTTTTAAGAGGAGTCCAAAGGTTAATAAGATGGAAATGTTTTTTCAACAAACCTTGGTTGTAATATTTAACTTCCAGTTTGTTTCTGGGACTAGATCCACAAGGAAAGTTTTCCATACTGTGTGAAGTTATTTCAACATGGATGCTTTTGGTCCTGGCCTCTACTGCGGTGGTTTGAATCATGACTATGTATAAAATAACCTTGGGAGATTTTTGAAAGGTCTTCAGCCTCCACCACAGCTCTAGTGAACAATAGTCTCTGGGGGTGTGGCCTGAACCACTACCATCAACACCACTAACCACGGGCTCAGAATGATTCTTGTACCCAACCAGGTTTGGAAACAACTATCCAGAGCAATGAAATGCTCCCTGCTGATCAAAGAAAGGAGGAGAGCCATGTCTTTACTTGGCCAAATATATTAGAAACCCAAAAGTGTGCTCTGGGGAACACCTACATCAGAATCTCCTGTTAAACGTATTTGAAAAGCCAATTCCAGAACCCTAATCTGAATTTACTAAATCTGAATTTCAGTGACTTGGCAATCTATGTTATATCAGGTGCCCAAGAGATTTCCATGTTTAAATTTTAGAAACCTATATGAATGAGCAATAAACTGCCTAGATGGCTACTCTTTTTGGTTATTTTCTGATCATATTTAATTCTATCATTGATCTGCAGGAACCATCAGAATCATTCTGAAAGATTGTTCTCAATTTTTTCTGTATACTGAATTCTCCTTGGTGAAATCTGTGAATCCTTTCCCTAGAAAATTTCACACAGGCACATATGCATATTTTTTTTTATTTCAGGAAGTTCAAACTTGAGGCTAATTCATGTGTCACATTAAGAACTGCTACCCTGGAAGAGGTAACTAAGTCAATCAACTTCAGTAAACATTTTGTCTTTTAATTTATTTTTAACGTTTTCTTTATTTTTGAGAGAGAAAGAGAGACAGAGCACGAGTGAGGGAGGGGCAGAGAGAGAAGGAGACACAGAATCTGATGCAGGCTCTAGGCTCTGAGCTGTCAACACAGAGCCCCTGAACTCGTTAACCGCGAGATCATGACCTGAGCCAAAGTCCGATGTTTAACCAACTGAGCTACCCAGGCACCTCAACATTTTGTCTTGATGGGCCTACTCCAGGACATGGCAGGGATAAGGAAATCCAGAGAAATCTTGATCAGAAAGCTACAGTGGGACTGAAAAAAGGGAGGAGGAAACTTATGCCTTAGTTAGAACCCTGCTTAACATGGAGTGCAGTCTGAATGGAGGGCTTCTTTTTTAAGACCCATGGACCCAAGAGTTTACAGAAACATTTCCTTCTTCTCTCTGGCCCAAGAGGGGTATGATAGATAATAGAACTTTCTTCAATGCAATAAACATTTGTTTTAGTATCTACTGTATGCCAAGTGCTGCCAGGAGCTGGAGGTACAAAGTTGAATCAGACACATGTGCTGATTTTAAGCAGCCCACAGCTAGTCATATATTCCATATTGCTGGATTTTTACACACAGCTGGCCTTCCCAAAAAGTTCACAATCATAGTTGTGAAATATACAGCCTAAGACATTCACTAAACTTTGAGAGATTTTCCAGATTGCTATCCTATTTTGTCTTAAACTCATTGCTCAGTACATTCTTCTACTGGCTCTCAGCTCCCCAGCTCCATCCTTTAGTTCTCCATATCTGCTTCTTACCCTCTGGATTTGGTGACCCATTTGCATTTATTTCTCTGGCATACAAAATTCACATATGTCCCTGGACATTTAAATCTCAGTGTTCCCATGGTTTTGGTGCTTCTGAAGCTCTGGCCCCCAATATCAACAGTTCTGGCCTTCACAATCCTTAGTAGCACAGAAGTTCCCAACCTAGGAAGCACCTTAATTTATTCATTCAACATTATCAAGTGTACCAGGCACTCTTCTAGGCACTGGGAATACATCAGTGAGATAAATTGACAAATATCCCCAGGCTCTTGGAGTTTACATTTTAGTAAGAGGAGATTCGCAATAAATACATAATAGTTACATCACAAACACATAAGTAATATATGCAATAAATACAGTCCATTCTCATTATTCATAGATTTCATATTTGCAAATTTTCCTACTTGCTAAAAGTTATTTGTAACTCAGAAATCAATGCTCACAGTGTTTTCATGATCATTTGTAAACATGCCAGAGCAGTGAAAAACTTGTTACCTAACAGGCACATTCCTAAGTGAGGTCAAACAAGGCAATGCTTTCCCTACGAATGCTTTGCTCTCCTATTAATAAGTATCTTTTCTTGGTCTATTTAGTGCCATGTTTTTCTCATTTTTGTGTCGTTAATGATGTTGTTGTTTAAAATTCACACCACATCCCTCCCCCAGCAAGCACAGTTCTTAGTCTGTCTAGTGTTTCTTAGTGCAACAAGGCTGTGATGTCTCTTACACAGAAAATGTGTGTTAGATAAGCTTTTTTAAGGTATAAATTATAAGTTCAATGTTAATGAATCAGCGATATATGATAAGTGTGTCTTTAAACACAATCACACATAAAGTAGGGTTATATATTGATGGTTGAAGAAAGCATGGAGATCAAGAGCTATGGTTCAGTGTTTGGTAATTCAGTGTTCACAGAGAAATAACTACCGTGAATGATGAGAATCAGCTGTACATATTAGATCAGATTTTGGTTAATGTTATGGATAAAAAAATAAAGTTACAAGGTGTATTAGAAGTATTCAGTGTGGGGGTGTGCTTTTAAATAACAATTATAAATTTAGATGATATTTGAGTGATGATGTGAAAGAGATTAGGAAAGAAATCATGAAAATATCTGGGGGTGGGGAGGAAAGCATAGAAGGTAGAGAGAAGAGTAATCATGAAGGATGTAAGCTGGGAGAAGAATGGAAGGAGACCAGTGCAGCAAAAGAGAAAGTAGTAGAAGCTGAAGTCAAAGACTGAATGGGAAGCAGAAGATTCTGTAAAGACAATGGCCTTTTCTCTGAATGTAGTGGGAAGTCACTGGAGAGTCTTGAGTGGGAAAATGACATGATCTGACTTATGTTTTAAAAGGATTTTTTTTATGTTGAGCATAGACTGAAAGGAAACAAGAGTAGGAGAAGTTGGTCCATTAGGAAGCTTATATAATCCAGGGAAGAGATGACAGTGGCTTTGTCCAGAGTGTTAACAGTGGAAGTTGAAGAGTGATTGGATTCTGGGTATCTTAAAAGTAGAGCCAACAGAATTTGTTGCTGATGAAATGGGGTACATAATCGGTAGGGAAGAAGCAAGAATAATTCAAGTACTTTGACCTAAGGAACTGGTATAATAGAATTGTCATTTGATAAAATGAGCGAGCACTTATGGGAGGGGAAGATTTGGGAGTAGGATGATCAATAGTTCTATATTGTACCCATTAGGTTTGAGATGTCAAAGAGACATTTGAAAGGAGATGTGAAATAGGTTGTTAGAAATATTAGTCTAGATTTCAAAGGACAGGCCTGGACTGGAGAGTTGTCATCCCATTAAAGCTATAATCCTGAATATCCAACAGTTTTACATACCCAATCCTGATTGTATATCCTGGATATAGATATCCATATTTCTCCTGGTAGATAGAAAAAATAAGGTGCTCAAGTTCTGACTTGATGCACTAGAAGCACTCTAGCATGATGGAAGATGAGGAAAAACCAGCTAAGAAAACTAGAAGGAAGAGTAAGTGAGGTAGGAGGCAAAAACAGGAAAGTAATGTTGTCTAGGAATACCAGGGGAAAAAGTGTTTAAAGGAAGAGGAAGTGATCAACTGTGTCAAATTCTTCAGGTGGGACAAGAAATATGAAAAGAAAATTGAGCTTTGGATTTAGCACACAAAGATCATTAGTGGCCTCGACAAAGCATTGCAGGCATGAAAGCCTGATGGTATATATTCCAGAGAGAACAGGAGATAAATTTGAGTCAGCAATCATAGACAAGTCTTTCAAGGATTATAGCTATAAAGAGGAGGAGCAAAATGAGGTGGTAAATAGAGAGGATATAGGGTTAACAAAGTTTTTATTAATGGTGGGAGACATTAAAGCATGCTTTCTGTTAGAAGGCGATTTTTCATGTGTCTCTTGCATTTATGCATGTCTAGTGAGCAGAGACAATGGTTGCCTCTGTTCTTGGTTTTCTTTTCAAGGATATTTGTATAATGAACAGCTTTCGAAGACAAAGAAAGTATCTCCCTCCGAAACAAAGGGCAGACATATCTACTGTCCAGTATAATAAATAATTCAAGTTCCTTAAGCTCAGAATTCATCTCCTATAATGCAATTTACTGTGTATGCAGGTGTCACCTGGCTCTTTTTGCATCACCACATGAGTATTAAGGCTCAGAGAACTAGCACAATAAAATGTTTATATCCTCTGACTACTGCTATTGCTATCAATAATAAAGCCCTTTGTTTCTGACCCAGGAGTCTCATAGCTTCTGCTTGCAGCCATGAAATTGTGACAGGCTAACTTGTGGTTTGATGTAGGTTAAAATCTCAGACCCTTCAGTTCTTGACCCTTATGTATTGATAACAACAATCAAGTAGAGAAGAAAAAACTACTCCTGGAGAAGAGAGAAGGGAGAATTTCTGTAGTAATGTCTTGAGTAGGTAAGAGGAGCTGGATCAAATGCATAAGCACAGGATCTTAGACATTTCTTCCATAGTAATAGAACAATGTAGAATATGTGGGAACAGATGCAAGTAGGTGAATTAGTATGGTTATTGGGATGTGTGGAGTTTCTTTTGCCATTGCTTTGGCTCCTCGGTGAAATAAGAAGCATTTTCATTAGCTGAGAATGAAGTTGGGGAAGAAATATTGGAGACCTAAGAGAGAGGGAAAAGGTATAGAATAGTCATCTGTGTGTAGGAGGGAGCATAGACATGGGAAAAACAGTTGGATTGATGGATGTCACTACAGCTGCAGTTCTAAGAGTGAGAATTCAGCAGGACACACTCATAAATGACCTTCATGAGTCAATCATAATAAATGAATGCTTATGGCTCTGGTCCTCTGGGCATTAAGGACCCAAGTGGCTAACAAGTTCCTTTTCTCATCCCAGGAACATTTGATGCATGGTCAAATATAGTGGATCCTATTCATCAATTAAGTACTAGCACTTTTGCCCAAATGTTCTGGGGTTTATGTCTCTGTGCAAATAAATCTTTAGATTCACATTTTAGTAACAGTAACAAGTGGCTATCTGGTTTACATTGTTAAATTTTAATTGTATTACTAGAGAATGTCTGCTCTGATCAATTTGTGTCTTTTATTGGTGATGCTGTTTTCTAGCTTACTAGACATTTACTTTACTCCCAGATAATTACTGTGGCTTAGATTTTAATGTCTTAATTAACTATCCTTATTAACTTTATGGCAAGAGCTTCAGCACAAAAATAACTTCTTACAAAAACATGCTTGATAATAAAATATTATAACCCTTTCACCTGCAGAAAGAAGAAGATTGTGAAGCAGGCAGCATTCAATTAAGTTGGTCCTGTTAAATAAATTTCTTTTAAAGCTCAGACACATGGAGCAGTCCTGTGTCATGGCGAGACAGACTCACTACAGCAGCTGTCTTGGCTGGATAGCTTCTTCTCAGTCAAAACATTCAAGTCCCAGACACTTTTTTAAATTAGCAAAGCATGCCAAAAGGAAACATAGAGATGCCTGTATTTCTTGGTCTTTATTTAGTCAGGACTCTGTTATCTTTATTTGTTGTGATTGTTTAAGTAGCCAAAAAAACAGGCACTTCTCAGCACCTCCCATGTGTCCACACTGCTTTGTATATTAGTCAAAATAGACTAGGCTCTGCTATGATCATCAATAGCCCCTCAAATTTCAGTGGCTAGCACAGTAAAGTTTTATTTCTCATGAATGCAAAACTCTAACCCTCTGCATATTGGGTCACCCTCCTTCATCTTGTAGCTATGCAATTGTGGGCCCTTAAAGCTGCCACAGAGACCCCAAGGTTGCCATTGTATGGGTAAAAGCCCCTGGGGGATTAAGCGGGATGGATTTGGCTAATATCACTTCTATTCATAGCACATTGACCAGAATCCAGTATGTGGCCCTAACCGTAAAAGAGAGGGAAGCTGGAGAATGTTTCCTGCATGCTCCAAATGGTTGGAAAGCCCCAGGGGAGTATATCAGTTTCCTAGGGCTGTTGTAACAAACTGGGAAACTTGAGAAAACAGAAATTTATTCTCACACAGTTCTAGAGGCTAGAAGTCTAAAATCAAGGTGTCGTTAGGGCCATGCCCCCTCTGAGACTCTGAGTGCAACTCCTCCTTGCCACCTCCTAACATCCAGGCATGACTATCAATCCTTGGCATTCCTTGGCTTGCAGCTGCATGACTATAGTCTCTGCTTCTGTTATCACATAATGCTCACCCTGTATGGGCTCCGTTTTCACATAGCATCTTTCTCTTCCAGTAATATTTGATTAGGGCCCACCCTATTGATGTCACCTTAACTTGATTATATCTGCAAAGACCCTATTTCCAAATAAGTTCACATTTACAATACATGGATTAGAGTTTCAACATCATTTGGAGGGACAGAATTCAACCCATAGCAAGGAATAAGCTCAGAGTGTTAGGAAAATACACAGGAGTGACACTTGGGCCAGAAGAACTTCCTAGCTTAGAAAGAGACATTTCTAACTCCCTAAAATCATCTGTGGGCTGTCAAGCGAAAACATGAAAGAAGGGCATTCCAGGCATAGGAAGCAGTATGTTCAAAGGTCCAACACAACAGAGAACCTGATGCACTATGCAAACAGTTTTGTCTTGCTGGAGATGAAGTTCAAGGTAGGAAAGTAAAAAAGAGATGGGGCTTAAGGGTTTTGAATGGTTGAGACTTTATCCTTAGAGCCAAAAGTTTTAAGCAGGGAAGTGACAGTATGAGAATTTAAGAAGAATCATCATGACTACAGAATGAAACAAACATTGAAGGAGACAAGATTGGAATTAGGAATGATTATAATGACCTAGGTAAGAAGAGGCAGCAGCACTAGGAATGGTAGTGATGGTGAAGGGAAGAGGGTGGATTTTGGTGATGTTAGGAGGGAAAATTATGCTTTATGATTGTTACTCTGAAAGAGAGAGAATGGTAAAAGACCCCCTGTTTCTGGCTAGATGTGGCATATAATTTAATGAGACAGGGAACAAAGGGAGAGGAGCAGGTTTGTCAGGGGATAGACTAAGGGTGGGAAAGTTGCTGAGATACCTTACATGTTACAAGGAACCCAGGCAGTTAGGTAACCATGTCAGCTACAATCCACGTGCTCTTTCAACCACATCCTGTTGCCTACGAAAGCCACACTAGCAAAATTCTAACTAGCGGAAAACAAAAATAGCAGTATATTATTTAGAATGGTATAGCAGGAGTGTAAGACTTATAACAGGAGTTCATTGAATGGAAGGTCCTTGAGATCCAAGAAAGAACAGTCTTGAAGGAGGAAAAGATTCTCAAGCTTGATCTTTGAACTAGAGAATTCGGAGAACCAAAAAGAGGTCGGGAAAGCATACCATAAGTGGGTGAAAACGTGTAGAGAATGTGCTTGGCCTCCTGGAGTGGGCAGTCCAATCTGAGTGACGGTGTGAGAGAGAAAATTAGATGTGGCAGGTGAAGACAGATGAGGCAGGGTTGACACTCAAACAGCAAGCTTTCCACAGTGTCATCTTACCAAAATAGCACTACCTTTCTCACTCTGGAGAGCATTTCCTGCTTTCTTTCAGTAGGGATGATTAAATGATTGAATGGATGACTAAATGATTGAATGACTATTTCAACCCAGGATCATCAAATCACTTAAGTTTCCTTTTGGTCCATGAGTTAGCATCCTTGCCTATGCTTATTATTTTAGTGACTTTTTTTCTTTCAATGAGAAGACAAGGCTACTTTTTAAGGGTAAGAAATATTATTTTACCTGTCCAACAGTGGGAATTTATTCTAGTCTCAGGGGAGCTACCATAGGCCAGAAGTCAGGATGTTTTTGTTCTCAACCACTAATGAGCTGTAGAACCTTGGTCACTGGGTCTCTCCTGGCTCTGGTTTCTTCATTTGTAAAATAAAACACCAGACCACACCATCTTTAAGGCTTCTCCCAGATCTAGTATTTTATGATTCCTTTTTAATCTTTATAAGCCATGTTTGATTTATTAGTCTCCTGAATACATTCAGCTCCAAGGATGCAAGAGCATTATAAAGAGCTGAATTTTTACTGTTTTCACAATATCAAAATGACTTTATTATTTTAATTCAATTAACTAAATATTCAGATATTTTCACAGCTGGCCAGTTCCATTCATTTATTGAATGAAACTGCACATGGTTGGGGCCAATTCCTTTCAACTTCCCCACCAGCTCTTCATCATTAGACTGGTCCCAGTGAGGGCTGCCAGTTCAGTTACCTTACTTCAACAGTATCTGAAAAGGGTGATTTAATCAGGGACTTTAGAGTAGAAGTTCTGCAACTTTCATGTGCTTAAGAGTCACCTGTGTGAGGATTTGTAAATGCAGATTCCTGGCCCCTAGCCTTAGAGAGTATGGTTCTGAAGGCAAGGGGGAGAACCCAAGCCTGCATTCTCACAAGCTCAGCTAAGAGTCTGATGGAGGAGTCTGTTGATCATGATAAGAGAAATACTATTTAGAGAGAGAGAAAGGGTTTTGTTGCGAAACATCAAGTTGAAACTGACTGAATTATGTATCAATTTTAAGCCAGTAATTTAACAGCTGGTATTTATATGTGCTGTTTTTTGCAATGTAAGTATCTAAGACTACTATTTGGCTCTGAAATCAGCAGCAGATCACTCTGAGGATAGTTGGAAAAGTGCATAGCTATGAGTGACTACCAACATTTTTGCCTCTTTCTGGCTTTATTATGCTGCTCTGCCAGATTTATGTTGTCTACCTCTTATCTGGGATCATCAATTTGCACTGATGCTGATTGAGAAGAAGTCCCTCTCTCTCTGAAGCATCCAGTCTTTCTGGTCCAGGATCCATGTCTCAGACCAGGACTCTGTTGTCTTCCCAGCTTGCTCTCTGCCCTGTCCTCCTCACAGTGACTCTACTGTCACCCAAATCTGTACAACTGAACTTAAGAATGGAGGGACTGCTGTGACAAACTCTGTGATGACTCTCTTTTGAGAATCCTTGAGAGAGCTTTGTACTTCTGATCAGGGAGAGATTTTAATGAAGGTCCCCAGTGTCACGTGAGAAGAAGATTCTTTTTGGAGCTGATAACACTCTGGAAAACATTTTTGCATTTTTAAGAGGGTCGGTTAGATCTTTGCCTTTTGACTCTTTCATTTTACAAGTTGGCTTCTGTTTACAGAAATTTTACAATTTACAATAATATATCTACAAACAGTGAATTCTGTTTATTTCGCTGATCACATTTGGAACTGAACTGACCAGTGTGTCTGATAGTATATAGGCACAGAATGACTTGGAGTCATAAGTTAATTCCCCACTGTACCTAGAATAACCAAAGCCACATGGTCCTCAGCCTTTATTCGCCACATGCACTTCTAAAATTCAGAATCCTAGTCCCCACTTTCAATATTCTGATTCAATGGGCTTAGGCTGGGGCTCAGGAAACTGAAGAATTAAACACCCCAATGATGACCACCACACTTAGTGTGCTGATGACCACACTTGGTGAAATATTACCTACCATTTCAACCTTTCAGGTTTAAATGTTCCTTAGACATGCCATGTCTCAAGGTCATTATTAAGTTTCCCTCTGCTGAAATGCCTTTCCTTTTTATCCAACCAGGAAGATTTCAACTCTTCCTCTGAAGCCCAGCATAAATACCCTTTCTCCTGTAGCTGTTCTCAAACCCTCTCTTCACCACAATTCTTTGCTACCTTGTCTGTACTCCTATTACATTTTTAAATAACTTAGCAGAATATTCTACAAATAGCTATTCATATGCCTACCTTTCTAAGATGTGAGCTCCTGGAAGGCAGGAGCCCTGTCATCTTTGTTTCCTTAGAGCCCAGAATTGTATCTGACATGTGTCAGTTACTTTAAAGTGTCTTGATTCTAATAAGCTGATAGGGTGATAGGGACACAGGTACAAGTATATGACACACCTGTAAAAGCTGATACACAGGTAATGGTTGTCTTATTCCAATTTTTCTAAAATATATATTTGATCTTTAGAGTTCTTCCAACAATAAAAAGGCACAATAGGAGATGAGACCTTAGTCTTAAAGTAACAGGAGGCTCTATCTTGTGTAACTATTGTGTAAACTATTCTTTCCACTTTGGTAGCATTCACCAAAATCAGGTTACAGAATAAATATTTTCTCTATTGTGTGTATTGGCTTGTGATGGAATAAGTGCTTCTGGGGGGTGCACAGTAAAGAAAAATAGAGGCAGAAGAGGGGAATTTCAGTGACAGGAGTTGGAAATAGATTTCCTCATTAAGAAAGCTTCTTTTTTATCTCCAGAGAGGAGGCCATTTTCCACCTTGTCTTTGTCTGTTGTGAACCTTCTCAGAAGCAGCAACTCCATGGAAACAGTCATTGCTGTTGTGTGTCAGGTATTTAGGCATCTACTAAGTGGAGATGAAAAGAATATAGATGTGGCAGGAGAGAGGAGAGGCAACAGAGAAGAGTTCAGGGGACAGCATTTTGATTGGGGCTGGATAGCTTGCTAGTGGGAATAATGTGTGGCTGGTGGGGGATGTAGTGGCATCTATTGCCAGTCTTCTTATTTCAGTTGTCAAAGGATCTTCCATCTGTCCTCCTTTATTCCAATTAGCTGTAAAGAACCTGGCATGAGGAGCACCAAACAGAATCTGAAAGTGATGCAGCACTTGAAAAAATTTCAGGTTAGGGACCTCTGTGTGGCTCAGTCAGTTGAGTGTCTGACTTCAGCCCAGGTCATGATCTCACAGTTTGTGGGTTTGAGCCCCACATCAAGGCTTTGTGTTGACAGTGTGGTGCCTGCTTCAGATTCTCTGTCACTCTGCCCCTCTCCTGTTCTCTCTCTCTCTCTCTCTCTCTCTCTCTCTCTCTCTCTCAGAAATGAACAATCATTTAAAAATATTTCAGGTTAATTCTATAATCTGTTTTCCTCCTATATACCCACAAAATTCTGAAATTCAGCTTGAATTCAGCCCAGAATCAAAAATTTCTGAATCTGTCTTCCAGTGAATATTTTAAAAATGTTTACATCTATTATATTTCTCTCCACAACGATGCTATGAAGGAGACAGGCACTGTAAGAAGTGTTTTGTAAATGAAGAGTTTAAGGTCCAGTAATTTTCCTGAGGTCCCTCAATTGATGATGGCAGAGCTACAGCTGAATGAAATCCCCCTCTTCTAGCTATGCTGAGGTACAGGTTTGGGTGTGAAGAGATGAAGGCCTATTATTTTCCCTCCCAGAGAGAAAGCATGAAAGAATAATAAAACTAGGAAACTAAATATCCAGCTCAGCCATTTCAGATTGTGGTGTGATACTCACTGAGCTGGTGATGGCAGATCTGTGAACAATAGAGTCAGAAGTAGGGGCTTTAACCTGAAGGTAATGACAAACTCTGTGGGAAGAATCAATAGATTACTATGTGACTCACTGAGCTTTGTTATGAACAGCAGCCTTCACAACGAGCACCTTATTGCCACAACACAGCAAGATAAAAAAAGGCTTCTTATTCTTCAGATCATAGGAATTAAAGCTACTACCATGTTGAAAAGAAATCATTTTTTTAATTAATTTTTTAAAGGTTTATTCATTTCTCAGAGACAGAGAGACAGAACGTGAGCAGGGGAGGGGCAGAGAGAGAGAGAGGGAGACACAGAATCCAAAACAGGCTCCAGGCAGTGAGCTGTCAGCACAGAGGCCAACATAGGGCTCGAACTCACGGACCTCGAAATCATGACCTGAGCCAAAGTCGGATGCTTAACCGACTGAGCCACCTAGGTGCCCCGAGCATAAATCATTTTTAAAAGCATTTATCACCTATCTCCCAGCTATTGGGTGCAGAGAACAAAGGCAACATTCTCTTCCAAACCCCTGAGTACTATGTGGCACCAGTTATCATTTCCCCAAACATCTGATAAGAATTGGTATTAGACTAGCAGATTCTGGCTCATTTGGGGGTGAGATGATGGTGGGGGTTTACAGTCCTGAACCTCCAAGAAAATGATCCCCCTTTTTAATCAGTATACATCTATAAGAGCCTGAACCCATCTGACCATAATTGTCTCTTTGGATGGAAGTGAATGGATGCATAGGAGCACCAGACTAATGGTAAGCTATTTAGGCTTCGATAAAGCTCTCAACAGTGTTTGGAGATGAAAGTCCATGAAAATGACATAGATATGTGGACAACATAGTGGAAACTAACATAGTAACTAATTAATTGGTTTCTAAAAAGGCCTAGATCAATAACAGTGCTGCTGCCTATTATCTTTCTCCTTTTTTAAATGACTTTTTAAGGCATACTTTACATATCTTATAAATCACTCACATCAAGTGTACAAATTTAGTGCATTTTCTAAGTTAGGCAACCACCACTGTAAATCAATTTTTTGGAACATTTCCATCACCCCAAGATTTTTCATGCCATGTTTTAGGTCAATCCCCACCCCCACCCCACCCCAGGTAACCACTGATATACTTTCTATTTCTATACATATTTGCCTTTTGTGGATATTTCATGTAAAGAGGAGCATATAATATGTGATCTCTTGTGTCTTATGTCTTTTACCTCACATAATGTTTTTAAAGTTTATCAACATTGTGGGATATCTCCCACTCTTTCTTATTGCTCAATGGTATTCCACTGTATGAATATACACATTTTGTTCATTCAGTCATCAGATGATGGACCTGTAGATTGTTTCAAGTTTGGAACTATTATGAATAATGCTGCTGAGAACATTAGTGTGCAAGTCTTTGTGTGGTTGTAGGTTTTCATTTTTCTTGGGTAGATTCCTAGGAGTGAAATTGTTTTTTTCTTATCTTTGCCTTCATTAGTGTGGAATTCCATTAACATGGTGACTCAGGTGACTATGTGTCACCCAAATCCTCCTTTTGAAAATCAAAGTGAAAAGGAAGTGTGGATCAGGTAGCCAAGAGATATTTGAGGGCAGAATTCCCCCAAGGTGCTAGAAAAAAATTTCCCTGAGAAATGGTTCAAACATTTTATGATAAAGTTGAATAGTGAAAACAGTTGTTTGTATTATGGTAACATCGGTTGTCTCCTGGGTTGTCTCATTGGTTTTTCTAGTCCAACTGGGACCACTAACTTTCCTTTAACACAAAGTTCCCAACATTAGGGCATATAATGCAAACTCCTTAGCATGCTTTTCAAGGTCTTCATGGTGTAATCTGAATATACTACTATCAGTTAGGATATCAAATCTTGTCAGATAAACAGTCTTTTCCAGGTGTTTCAAGAGAGGAAAATTAACACAGGAAATTTGTCTTACAGGTATTAGAAGAGCTAAAAGGCCAAAGGGGATGATGATGAGGACACACAGATATTAACAGACAATTATAGATAGAAGCTTCCTCCTCTGTCCCTAGGGCTGGTGGGACAGTGGGAGAGGGTGTTATTAGAGTCAAAGGGTACCTGAACACTTTGGCCCAGCAGACTGGCTTTGGAAAGAGGGAGGAGAGCCTCTGTCTGCCAGAGACATCATCCAATGCAGAGAAAGGTTGAAACATTCTTGTTTACATTTTCTCCTGCCTCCAGTCTCCTGACTGTTCACCCTTTGGCCAACTTATCTGTCAGCCAGTTGGCAAATGCATCTGAAAATCAGGACAGGGCAGGTAAAATACAAGACAACAAACAGATTAAAGTCCAGCTCTGCCTAACCACTTACCTTAATTCACAGTTCTCAGAATATAAATATAATTAAACTTTAAGCTTCCCAAATAGAGTTAGTACAAATTTATGAAAATTTTCTGTTTTGAATAGACTTACAGTGCTAGACTATCCAGACCAATGGTTTCCAAAATCCTTGATGAGGAACCACTAAGAAGAATCAGATTTGTTTTGTTTTATATGTTAAAACCTCCAAGTAAAATTCTCATTGAATAAAGGAGTCTGTGGCTTTAAAAAGGTAAATGTTCACTGTTTAGTCTAGCTTTGCACTTTATAAATGGGTAAACTGAAGCATGGAGAGTTTAGTGACCTTTTCAAGATCTGTCATTTCTACAGCACAGAAATGTTTGTGGGGACAGAGCCAGGACTCAAGTTGCCAGCACTCTGTCCACTCACCACCAACCTTTACACTAAAGCAGTGGCTCTCAGCTTCTGGTGTCCCTAAGATTGATTCACCCAAACAACTGTAAATATATATGTAGATGTCTTCCCTCCCCCACATCAGAATATCCAGGGTCAGGGCTAATGCATCTTTTATATTTTTTTAAAGTCCTAAAGGCATTTAGATACAACCTCTAGAACAACTTCTCTAGAGAACTGTTCACTAATCACCGAGGTTCTTCAATCAAGATTAAATTCAATTATAATCAGTCCACCTTCTATTTGTATAGCACTTTCCCATTTATTATTTAGTTTAATCATAGCTGAACCCTGGGTGGTAGATCACAATGGAGACTACAACTTGCTCAAAGTCACACAGCAGGGAATGAGCCAAAGCATTGGAATGCTGTGTTTCTGACATCCAGTCTAGTGCTCTTGCTTATCACTGCAAGTTGGCCTTCTCTACTCCAATTACTATGGCAGGAACATAGCATTTTAGAATGATTTCCAACAATAAAACCATATAAAATTTCTGTTTCCTTAACCATTATGAATCTCATGAAAACAGTAGTAAAGGTGTGTTTCTCC
Source organism: Felis catus (assembly GCF_018350175.1). Taxonomy (NCBI): domain Eukaryota; kingdom Metazoa; phylum Chordata; class Mammalia; order Carnivora; family Felidae; genus Felis; species Felis catus. Next base: position 20,822,600 of record NC_058378.1, on the reverse strand, counting down.
ACCATGCACATCTACTACCTATAAGAAAACCACCCCCTCAAAAATCTTCCCCAGTGATTAGAGAAATTCCTCAGCACTTGCATCTCATGTGCTTGGAAGAATGTTATCCTTTCAGCATCACACAGGGCTCACTATGCTCCTCCCCTCAAATTCTAGCCACAGTGGACTTTCTTTTTTCTCAGTGCTCTTGTGTGTGGGTCCCATCCCACTTCTCCATCTTAGTGAAGACTGGACAAGGAGCACAGGCATACCTCAGAGATATTGCCAATTTAATTCCAGACCACTGTAATAAAGCAAATATTGCAATAATGTAAAGCAAATTAATATTTTGGTTTCCCAATGCATAGAAGAGTTATGTTTACTATAGTGTAATAAGCATGCAATAGCATTACATCTAAAAATGTGCATACCAAAATAATTTCAATAGTCATATTGAAAATCTCTGATTATAGATAACCATAACAAATACAGTAATAATGAAAAAGTTTGAAATATTGTGAGAAACAAAGATGTAACACAGAGACACAGTGAGCAAATGTTAAAAAATTACACCAATAGACTTGCTCAAGACAAGGGAGACACAAATCTTCAATTTGTAAAACACACAGTATCTGTGGAATGGAATAAAGTGAAGCACAATAAAGCAAGGTATACCTGTAGATTTAAAGAATCATCTAGAATTAGGGGCCACTGTTATAAGTCATATGTTTTCTTAAAATTAAAAATTATTATCAACATGTGGGAATTAACTCTTTGATTTTGGAGCCAGACTTCCCATAAGTCTGCAAAAAGAAAGGAAACAATAGGCTTTTCTTTGTGAAAATATATATTCATTTTTTATAACAAGTACCTCATTAAAATGTGATATCTTCATGCTTTATCCTTAGATGATAACATTAGATGTGTAATTTAATACCTTCCATAGATTTGCTTTTCCCTGCCTAGTATCAACAAACCACAAGGCTGAAAGGCTCAAATTAGGAGAAATTTGAATCATTCCCTTCATCCTTTTGTGCTTTCACTTTCATGCCTCTCTTTTCTATTAGCAACTAGAAGAGAGATTAATTTTACATACATACTTCCCTACCCAGATATCAGAACAACCATCCAACAGGAAGTAGTATGCTTAAGAAGATAATGGGACAGAATGTTTAAAATCAGAACTGCCTGAAAAATGCAAAACATATGCTTTCCTCTGTCTGAAATTCTTTCATTTTCTTATCCACAATTATATTTCTCAGCTGTTCCAAGCTCTCTACCCTCCCCACTCTCACCTCCCCCGCCCCCAGCATACCAGCTGCTAGGTATAGCTTAATTTAAATGCAGTGTTGGGGATTTCTCTGCAACTACTACCCTCCAATTTACAAACATAGTACCAATACAAATTCTGTGATGATGCAGTCTTTGGAATTATAGAACCTACCTTCTGTAAATTCTTCTCTAAAGTACTTTAAACCTGGTCAGAATTAAAGGATCTTCAAAGATGAATAGAGCCCAATATGTCTTGAAGGAGGACAGACAGTAAAACATGTAAACAAATGATATGAGTGCTAAGAACTACAGTAATGTGAACAAGAAATTATGACAACCCATAGGAGGAAGAGATTGCCCTGGGGAAGTATATTGTAGGAATTCTTTCCCAGGAAGCAACAACAGAATGGAATCTTGGAAACTACATAGGAGTTTGCTAAGTAACTGAGACAGGGAAGTGCAGAGGGGAACCTAACAGCTTAACTGAGGAATTGAAATCTGTCCAGAACTGCAGAGCAAGGCAGGAAACTACAAAAGGAGACCTGGAGGATGAGCAGGCTTGTGAGAAACATTCTGTAGAGTGAGGAGCCTCTGGTCTTCTGCGGGACAATTGGAGAGGACTTTTGGAGTCCACTCAGCGCCATCCTATTCCTGGGGAACTACTTTAACAAATCCTCTGAATGAGAGCAGCCATCTTCTCATGAGACCTCACAACTTCACCTCCCTGACCTCCATGATTGCTCTGGCAGTGGAGGACTGACCAGCAGTGGACCAGTCACAGGACCTCAGCTCCCCTGCATTGGTGATTGACCAGGGGCTTGGTAAGTAGTAACACACACAGGCTCAGAGGAAAGGCGGGCACGTGGTGTTCCTTGCTGCGGAAGAAGCTGAATCAAAGGGTGTTGCAGCCCAAGGACATTCCTCTGCCTGGTAGAGAAAATCATTAACGTGTATCTAGAAGAGAATATACAGTTTGGGGCACACATACAGAAGAAGAAACATGAGCCACTGAGAGAGAATTGTTTAATGTGTATCTAGAAGAGAATTATACAGTTTCCGGCACACAGAGAAAAGCAGAAACATGAGCCATTGAGAGTGAATTGTGACAGCTTTTAATGCCTTCCTTCTAGACTAGGAAGTCACCAAAGCTTTCCCCTTCCTAAAACTTGATTCTCCAGGGATTTCTTATACTCTGTGTCACTGCCATCCCAGCCACTCACCCTACATCTCCTTAGCCTTCTGAACTACTTTGAATTGGGTTTTTGACAGGAGCACCCAGGTGGACTAATGATGAAGTCCTCATCCACCCCTCCTCTACCAGAAATGCCCACAGCTTCCCAGCATTTATGGAAAGAGGCAAAGCTCCCATGTCTTAATCTCAGTCCAAAGTTCCATGTCAAAAAAATATTTTGACTAAAAAAGAAATATTGCCATTCTTAGAGACTCCTGACAACAAAAAAAAATGACAGCTGCTGTTAAGTATAACGCTGACCGAGTTCTTAAGCTACTAAACCAGTTGCACAAGAAGCAAATATAAGTACGATTGTGACTTCAAAACACCGAGCAGGCAGGGACATGGAGTCACTGCTGTTGGTGAGCGTCTCCACTTTAGTCTACCTATTTGAAGATTACACAGACGCAATTTAGAAGGTTATGTCTGTGGCCTTTATTTCCACCACCTTTTCCACATGATCAGATGTGCATTTTAGTAATATTTTCCTGGTTTACTTCTTGGAGAATTTCTGTGCTGTATGTAATTCTTCAAAGTGAGTATAAAGTGAGTTAATCCAGTGTATGGGTAGAAGAATTAGAAACCATGCTTGTCAAAGGGTACAAACTTCTAGTTATAAGATAAATAAGTTCTGGAGATGTATTATATAGCATAGTACCACAGTTAATAATTCTGTATTGTATATTTGGAAGCTTCTGAGAGAATAAATGTTAAAAGTCCTCACCCATCCACCCCTACACACACACACACACACACACACACACACACACACACAAATTATAGATATGTTAACTAACCCTATTGTCGTAATCATTTTGCAATATATCAAATCATTATGTTGTATACCTTAAACTTACATTATGTCATATGTCAATTATGTTTTAAGAGAGCTGGAAAAAATAAAATTAAAAAATGCAGTTTGAAAAAAAATGCAGTTTGAGAGGGGAAGAAAAAAAGAAATCATGCTTGCTTCCAAAAAAATCCCACTGACCAATAAAGAAATAAATATTCAGAATATATGTTAAGATATCAAGTCAAAGGCAAAGTGCATCTAGGCCAAAGACTAGTTGCTTGAAACAGTGTCCTGGAATTAAACTTGGCTTCCCTTCATTTAGAAAGGAATAGGTGGTCTTTGTCAACATTGAGGGTCAGGTTGAAAAGGCCTTTGCAAGCAGAGTGCTGAGTTACCCAACTGAGCTGATGGAGCCTGTCTGTCTCCAGTCCTGGGCAGATAACACACTAAAGCACTGGCCTCAGCTTCTCAAGGGCAAACCCCAGAGACCACATTCCTGTAATCTGGCCTGAGTCTGAGCGTTCTCATAGCACAGAGGGAAGTGAGACTGTCTCTGACTTGCCAAACCCCATCTGAAAAAGCACACCCCACTGGCGGCAGCCTCTTCTCCCAAGAATCCTGGGAAAAGATCCAGACAGAAACACTTTATGTGGGGCAAGTGAAGCTTCACTTTAGCATCCTGTTTCCTCTCCTGGCAGGCAGACATTTTTCTTTTTGTCTGTTACAGAAACTAGAACTGGATCATGTGCCTGGGATACTTAAAAGATGGAAATCAGTGACTAAGGGAAAAACTGCAAGAGAAGTTACATAAGAGTGGCAGGGGGAGAGGAAGGAGGGCTGAGTGACTTTAACTTAGATCAGCAATGTAAATCCCATGAGTAGAGCAAATATCTCTAGTGAGGAGGCTGAGCTGGGGTCAGCTTGCTGGAGGAACTTGCATTATCCCCAGAAAGCAGGCTTTGGGAACTGTGGACCAACTGCCATGTTTAGGAGAGTCTCCTGTTTTTACCTGAAAATGAAATGGTTACCTTTGGGGTAGCAAGAGCACTGAAACTGCAATTAAATTGAAAACCCATTCTTATTGGTTGGCTTCTATGAAAGCCCCTTTTCCTCAGTCTTTGACTAGTCTGGAATCTCTCAAGGACCTTCCAACTCTGACCAGTATATATGAAGTTTCAAGGCTTTTATTTATTAAAAATAGCTTTGTTATTGTTTTTCTAATTTTATATGCTCTTTGGAGGAAAAAAAATTAAGGAAATATAGAAAAGTAAAATGGTAAAAGTAAAATACAACCCAGAAACCCAGAAACTACTATAAACATTTTGGCAATAATCTTTTCATTCCTGCCCTTGTTTCCAGCTTTCCTATATCCTTTCAAGCATTCATGGAACACAGTAATAGGCACTACAGTTTCAAAGATATGTGCAAGAGAAAACAGTATTGGGGCACCTGGGTGGCCCAGTCAGTTGGGTGTCCGACTTCACTTAAGTAATGATCTCACAGATCCTGAGTTTGACCCCTGCATCAGACTCTGTGCTGACAGCTCAGAGTCTGGTGCCTGCTTCAGATTCTGTCTCCCTCTCTCTGCCCCTCCACCCCCCTCATTTAAAAATAAATAAATATTAAAAATGTTTTGAGAGAAAATAGTGTTTCTGTCACCATGCTTTAGAATCTAGCTGTCCTTTAAGATTTTCACATCCCTGTGAATAAACACACACATACATAGACAGATGTACATAGGTATTGATAATTTAAAACAATATGTTAGATCATTTATCATTTTACACAAATGAAATTGTTTTAAAATCACCTGGTAATCTATTTCTCCATTCAATAATAAACCATAAATATTCCATCAATATAGATCACGATGTTAATGGCTCCAAAATGAGATTGCTCAGTGAATGAACATTTTACATTTCAGCACAAAAGTGCCACACTGTTCTCCACAAAGTCTACACCAATTAGAGCAGGCAATAACTATGTGTAGAAAACCTAGTGCCCTACATCTGGTTTACCATTACCTTACCATTGCCGACCATATTTATACTGACTTTTTTTTACATTCATGTTTTGCTTTTTTTCCCAATGGAATTTATCCATATTTTCCCCATTTTTTCATTGTTTCTTTTTTATTATGTTTAGAAAAGCTTTCTCTATCATAAAGTTATTTTTAAATATATTTTCTTCTAACATTCTTCTTTTTCCCTTTTTATATTTAAACCTATGATCCATCTGGAATTTAATTCAGTGTAACAATTTACATAATGATACAGATGTAGTCTTTCCTACATATACCTAAAAATTGTTATTTCAAAGGACTATTTTTATTCATTGTCTGCAAACTTCATGGTGTAATTTTCTATTTCTTCCACATGCACACTAATGCTAGAAATTCCACAATTAGAGATTGGTTTTTAATCCTTCATTAAAATATAAATATCCTATGAAGAGGTAATACTTCAAGGTTTGGCAATCATTTCTTTGACTTAGTGTAAACTGAAACTTTTCTAGGAGCAATACAAGATGTGTGGGATGAATTTTGGTTTGGGTTTTTTTTTTAAAGAAGTATAATTGACAAATAAAATTGTAAGTTATTTAAAGTGTACATTGTGGTGACTTGATATATTATACATTGTGAAAGGATTCCCACCATTTAGTTAACTAATGCATCTATCACCTCACATACTTATCTTTTTTGTGTATGAGAACATTTACATTCTACTCTCAGTACATTACAGTTAGACAATAAATAGTGTTATCAACTATAATCACCATGTTTTACTTTAGAACCTCAAACTTTATTCATCCTTTGGCTGACAGTTTATGCTCATTTACTAATCTGTTCTTATTTCCTCCTCCTCCCACTGCCTGGAAACCAGTTTTCTACTTTGTTTTTATGAGTTTTATTTTTTCCCACATATAAGTGATATCATACAGTGTTTGTCTTTCTCTATCTGGCTTATTTCACTTAGCATAATTCCTTCAAGGTCCATCCATGTTATTAAAAATGAAAATATTTTCTTTTGCCATGGCTAGATCCTATATATATATATATATATATATATATATATTCATATATTCATATCACATCTTCTTTATCCATTCATCTGTTGACAGACACTCAAGTTCTTTCCATATCTTGACTCTTGTGGATAATGATGCAATGAACAGGGTGATGCAGATATCTCTTCTATATCCTGTTTTCATTTCCTTTGGATATATACCCAGAAGTGAGATTGCTAGATCATATGGTAGTTCTATTTTTAAATATCAAAATTTTTGAGGATTGGAAGATATAGCATTTCTGGAGGAAAAGAAACACTGAGCAGAGAATTTGATATTGCTGGATCTTGGAGCTAGTGGTAGAAAATGATGAGCTATTAGGTCAAATGGGAGGCAGTGGAACCCAGATGCTGGTGTATTTTATCGGCTTTTTAAGAGACAAGCTTCTCTCTTACTGGAGGTGAGGAGGCACACAAATGGTTAAACATGACAGGTTTAGGTTTGGGGTAGATCATTCTGATGGCTTTGTGGGTAATTTATTTCAGAAGTAAGAGAAGGTAAAACCCCATAGGAGGCCATGGAGATAGAAAAATTGAGAAATAACAAGCTCTGAACAAAGATTTGGGCATTAATTGATGGTAGGGAGCTGAGGGATTTAAGAAATATGTATGTGGTAAAATTAACATGTGAGGGTAAAGGATGGGGGGTGACAAGGATGATGTCTAGATTTCTAGCTTGTGACTGGATGGATGGTCATACCAACCCAATGGAACAGAGCATGCAAAAATGATTAGTGATTAATCCCCAGGAAAATGCAGATTAAATTCACACATCCACCAAAATTACCATATTAAAAAAAAGACCAACGATACCAAGTGTTGGTGAGAACCAAGAAATTGAACTCTCATATGCTGCTGATAGTAATATAAATTGGCACAACCCTTTCAAAAAGCATTGAGAAATATCCACTAAGGTCACACTTAGGTAAAACCTTGAGCCTGCTATCCCACTTTTGGATACAGGCAACAGAATTAGGTAATAGAAATGTGTGCATATGTTTGCCACCCCCCAAAAAAAGTACAACAATGTATAGTTTTACTCTTATGATAGTCCCAAACTGGAAATAAGAAAAAAGGTCCATCAGAAGTATAATGTAAAAACAGTGTGGAGGTTCTTCAAAAAATTAAAAATAGAACTACCCTATGACCCAGCAATAGCACTGCTAGGAATCTACCCAAAGGATACAGGAGTGCTGATGCACAGGGGCACACGTACCCCAATGTTTATAGCAGCACTTTCAACAATAGCCAAATTATGGAAAGAGCCTAAATATCCATCAACTGATGAATGGATAAACAAGATGTGGTTTATATATATAATGAAATACTACTTAGCAAAAGAAAGAATGAAATCTGGCCATTTGTAGCAGCATGGATGGAGCTGGAGAGTATTATGCTAAGTGAAATAAGTCAGGCAGAAAAAGACAGATACCATATGCTTTCACTCATATGTGGATCTTGAGAAACTTAACAGAAGACCATGGGGGAGGGGCAGGGGAAAATAAAAGTTACAGAGAGGGAGGGAGGCAAACCATAAGAGACTCTTAAGGACTGAGAACAAACTAGGGGTAGATGGGGGGTGGAGGAGAGGAGAAAGTGGGTGATGGGCAGGGAGGAGGGCACTTGTTGGGATGAGCACTAGGTGTTGTATGGAAACAAATTGACAATAAATTATTATATTATATTATATTATATTATATTATATTATATTATATTAAAAAAAGAAGTATAACAAAGCTGTCATCATCAAGACAGCATGGTATTGGCACGAAAACAGACACATAGACCAATGGAATAGAATAGAAACCCCAGAACTAGACCCACAAACGTATGGCCAACTCATCTTTGACAAAGCAGGAAAGAACATCCAATGGAAAAAAGACAGCCTCTTTAACAAATGGTGCTGGGAGAACTGGGCAGCAACATGCAGAAGGTTGAAACTAGACCACTTTCTCACACCATTCACAAAAATAAACTCAAAATGGATAAAGGACCTAAATGTGAGACAGGAAACCATCAAAACCTTAGAGGAGAAAGCAGGAAAAGACCTCTCTGACCTCAGCCGTAGCAATCTCTTACTCGACAGATCCCCAAAGGCAAGGGAATTAAAAGCAAAAGTGAATTACTGGGACCTTATGAAGATAAAAAGCTTCTGCACAGCAAAGGAAACAACCAACAAAACTAAAAGGCAACCAACGGAATGGGAAAAGATATTCGCAAATGACCTATCGGACAAAGGGCTAGTATCCAAAATCTATAAAGAGTTCTCCAAACTCCACACCCGAAAAACAAATAACCCAGTGAAGAAATGGGCAGAAAACATGAATAGACACTTCTCTAAAGAAGACATCCGGATGGCCAACAGGCACATGAAAAGATGTTCAGCGTCGCTCCTTATCAGGGAAATACAAATCAAAACCACACTCAGGTATCACCTCACGCCAGTCAGAGTGGCCAAAATGAACAAATCACGAGACTATAGATGCTGGAGAGGATGTGGAGAAACGGGAACCCTCTTGCACTGTTGGTGGGAATGCAAATTGGTGCAGCCGCTCTGGAAAGCAGTGTGGAGGTTCCTCAGAAAATTAAAAATAGACCTACCCTATGACCCAGCAATAGCACTGCTAGGAATTTATCCAAGGGATACAGGAGTACTGATGCATAGGGCCACTTGTACCCCAATGTTCATAGCAGCACTCTCAACAATAGCCAAATTATGGAAAGAGCCTAAATGTCCATCAACTGATGAATGGATAAAGAAATTGTGGTTTATATACACAATGGAGTACTACGTGGCAATGAGAAAAAACGAAATATGGCCTTTTGTAGCAACGTGGATGGAACTGGAGAGTGTGATGCTAAGTGAAATAAGCCATACAGAGAAAGACAGATACCATATGGTTTCACTCTTATGTGGATCCTGAGAAACTTAACAGGAACCCATGGGGGAGGGGAAGGAAAAAAAAAAAAGAGGTTAGAGTGGGAGAGAGCCAAAGCATAAGAGACTGTTAAAAACTGAGAACAAACTGAGGATTGATGGGGGGTAGGAGGGAGGGGAGGGTGGGTGATGGGTATTGAGGAGGGCACCTTTTGGGATGAGCACTGGGTGTTGTATGGAAACCAATTTGTGAATAAATTTCATATATATAAAAATTAAAAAAATAAATAAATTAAAATAAATAAATAAATAAATAAAATAAAAAAAGTATAATGTAAAAAAATATAGTTTATTATTATAACAGAACATCATACAATTATGAGAATGGATGTGCTACATACAACAACATGGATGAATCTCATAACATAATACAGACATACCTCATTTTATTGCACTTTGCTTTATTGTGCCTCATAAATACTGTGTTTTTTACTAATTGAAGGTTTGAGCAAGTCTATCCGTGCCATTTATCCAACAGCATTTGCTGACTTCATGTCTCTGTATCACATTTTGGTAATTCTTGCAATATTTCAAATTTTTTCATCATATTGTATTTGTTATGGTAATTGGTAATTAGTGATTACTACTCTTTGAAAACTCAGAAAATGATTAGTATTTTTGGCAATAAAGTATGTTTTAATTAATATCTGTACATTATTTTTTTACATATAAACTATTGCTCAGTTAAAAACTATGGTATAATGTAAACATAACTTTTATATTCACTGGGAAACCAAAAAATTCATTTGACTTGAATTATTGCAATATTTGCTCTATTGCAGTAGTCTGGAACCAAACCTGCAGTAACTCTGAGGTATGCCTGTCTCAAGCTAAAGAGGCCAGACACAAAGGGAATATACTATATCATTCCATCTATAGAATATTAAAAGACAAGCAAAACAAATTTATGGTATTAGAAGTCAGAATAGTGTTACTTTTAGAGTGAAGAGGATAGCAATTAGAAGGAGACAATGGAAGAGCTTCTGACTGCCAGTAATGGCCTATTTTTTACATGGGTGCTATTCACATATGTTTACTTTCTAGTAATTCATCAAGACTTATGATTTGTGTTTTTATCCACATGTGTATTACACTTCAATAAATTTTCTAATGAATTCCTTACAGAGCTAGAATAGCATGTGTATATGAATGATCTATTCTGTTTGGGATATAGTGAATATTTAAGTAGATTATCAGACACATAATGGATCACTAGGTATGTGTCTGAATCTCCAGGCAGGAAAAAATGGACAGGAGTAAGGAAGACATCTTAGTGATCCTGTAGAAACAGAATGTGAATGAGGACAATAGTAGGCCTTGGATATAACCCAGGAGAATATAAGCATTTAACGTGTGTGTAGAAAAAAATAGAGAATAAACAGAGAGCATGTAGAACCATGAGCAGGAATTGTTACAAAAGACAAGGTAGTAAAACTCTTAAGGAGGGAGTAGTCAATAACATCCAATGAGGCTAAGAGACTCGGTAAGATTAGGTGTGAAAAAGTCCATTGGAGTTAGTATCAACAAATCATAGCATTCATCACCTAGACAGATTTCTGTGGAACAGTAGGATAGTGGAGACCAGCTGGATTTTAGTGTGGCTTCAGTATTATATCTGCGATTATTTAAAATGTAGGTTACTGAGAGCCACCCTCAGAGATTTTGTCCTAAAGATATTGCTTGGGGCTCTGATGATTTGAGGTAGTCTCTGGACCACACCTTGAGAAACTCTGGGTTAGAAAGTTACATGTGTCTTCTGTGAAACCTAAACCTTCTCTCAGAACTGGACAAGGTAGCTGATCTCTTTGAATTTTTGCTTACTCGTTTTATTAAAATCAGGAAATAAAAATGTCTACTAGGATTAAATGTGTGAGAACAAAATAAGTTATTGTTTGTATATATGTATAAAATAATTATGTTGTACGGCTTAAACTAATACAATGTGATATGTCAATTATGTCTCAATAACATTGGAAAAAAATAAGTTAATGTATGTAATTGCCTATTATCAGGTGTTTTCCCCTCTCCTGCTGTATGGATAAACCCATGACATTCTCTTTCCCGAAGGCAAATGTAAAAATGACAGTGTATACAGTGCCAGAAAACAGTGCCTAATGGGAATCTGGCCCTAAGACAGTTCTTGATTTTGAACAATTTACAATTGTTAATGCCAGTAATTTCTGAACTGATATTTATTGTATCCTATAAAAGTATCTGATGAAGGGCCTCTGAGGTAGCCTAGAATCAAGTGCTTTCATAAAGGAAAGCCTTATTAGAATAAAGAAAAATAATTGAACCATGTGTTGAAAAACTAGATGGATTATCATTAGGAATGTGCAGGGCCCCTAGGGCCCCTGGTGCTTGCTTAACTTCTGGAGGACTGAAGGAAGCTGTAAGCACTGGGAAGGTTAACAGTATGCCTTAGGGTGTATATGTCCATTAAATAGAGGTTAATTTAGCTTCCTTAGCAGGAAAGATAGAAAACAAAAGAAACTATAATGAATCAAATACTGGTGCATAGCATATTCCATTAGAAAGCCATAACAAATAATCTTGGCTATCAGATTTTTCTATTTGCCAGAAATAGTTCTAGGCACTTCTACCTAAATTTCACAGATGAGGAAATTGAGGCCCATGGAGGGAAAGCAAATTACTCAGGATCATACCCAAGTCTGTTTGATTTATTGCCTTTGCAAGGACTTTTAAGGTCTGTGCTATTTGCATACAAAAAGATATGGTATAGACTACATTATAAATTTATTGTATTAAGTACAATTCTTGCCTGATGTGCCAAGCACATAGTATGGAAGAATCATCTCTGTGGCATAGATTACCTAGATATTCACCAGATCCATTTCCTCTTCCTTCTGGGAATGCAGCTAGACTGCATTTCCTGAGATCATAGCAGTGAGGCATGGTCTTCTGACTAAATTCTGGCCAACAGAAGATGAGCGGATGTGATGTGTTCCATCTCCAGACCTAGCCTAAGAGCAAGAAGATGGAATGAAATTAGGTCTCTCAGTCATTGCTCAGAGGAGAGTCATGCTACTACTTAGGAATACCTAATTGATTTATTCCTGCTAGCTTAGGAATACTTAATTTAAAAAAATAATAATAACACCTATTTTGTTAAACCACTGAGATTTGAGAGTTTACCTGTTATGGCAGTTAGAATGACCTCGGAAGCCTTTTTCATTGGTATCACACCAAGCAGTCCTGTGATTGATATCACCAACCATTAATTAAGATGGCAGCTGGATTAAGTTGGCAAGGGCTGCCAACATTTTCAAACACAGGAATCAAATTTACTGTAAATTATTTATGAAAAAATTCATCAAAAGTGAAATAGAAATTCAATTATATAGAATACAATTAGGAACAAACACTTGCATACTCAATAATCCATGATGAGAAATTGACTAACCATTTTATTGCTGTGAAAACATCTCATGGTCAAAATGAAACACAAGTTGAATATGAGTAAGCAATAATGTTGCTAGTTTAGATGAAATTACTGGTAAATAGACATATACACACAAATACTTAAGGTATGGGAAGAAGAAAGGCATACTGCTACAGAAATTGGTGGAGGTTCAGTGAAGAGGGATTTGTTAAATTTGAAAGCCCAGAGGTCCCACCCACATCTAAAAATTAGTCATGAGTGTCAGCAAAGAAGCAACCTGAAATTAGTTGGGGTAGCATTAGGTTTTCAGTATAATCAACTATCCCTGGCCTTTAACTCCATATGAGGAATTGATTATGGATAGGGTGACTGTGTGTCCCAGTTTGTCCAGGACAGTCCCAGTTTATGACTGTTGTCTAAGCCTAATTATGAATTGTGCCCCCTTTCTTTCTCCAGAGTGCCCCAGTTTGAATGATAAATTATAGAATCATCCTTGTTTTGGGCCAAACTTCAGGGGCTCAGTGCAGACTTCCCTTCCCTGTCCAACAACTGATACTCATGTAGAGCTAACAGTACTACTACTACTACTATGAAAGTTGAGTTGATGAAGCAGAAAACATTTTTCCTCTCTTTAACTTCACATAACTATTTGGTAACACTTTTGGACAAGTTTGATGCACTGTCACCCACTCCAGTCCCACTCTTTGAATAGAAGGAAAAGCCTTCTCTTAAAGGCAGGTGACACAGTCTTTTGTTACAAAGTCAGTATGAACTTAAAAATTTCAGCCTCTTCTACTATATTAATTATCAGAATTAAAAGCAATAGATCAATGATCTTAAAATAAAAATCATCATTTTAGGCAAATGTCCCCAAATTTTGCCTAGATTATTCTGAATATCCCTATACCATAGACATTGAGTTATATTAACAGACATTTTGTAAACAGTGTATGTTAGAGGGTAAATCAGGATGTAATTTTGAGTTATGCTTTATCTCTTATGATGCTATATTAAGATGATATGGGGAAAGGGGTTCTAGGGAAAAGCATTACAACTCCTTTGAAATATTTCCCACGCTAAGGTATTGTAGCCATTGCTACATCCTCTAATTCTCAGTTTGAGGTTCTCACAGTCCTGAAGAGCTCAAAGTAACATAATAAATATGATGTACCTTTTTGGAGATTCAGTTTCACTTTGGTGGTTTTAATTTTAATGTTTTAATATTTGAATAAACATGAATGTATTAAAAACATAGATGAATTTTTAAGATTAAAGACGAGTTCCCAAAGAATCTCTCCTACTTCTTGTAGACTACGGTGTGATCTCCCCATATCCTCTGAGTATGAGGATAGGAAAGTTGGAGAAGAAACATCGCTCTGAGGAAGAGTACTTGGGGCCTCCATCATCCAATCATCTGTTTGTTACCATGGTTCCAAATTTAAAAAGCTGTGCAGGTTAAGAGCACAGGCTTTGGTATGGAACAGACCTAGTATGGAACAGTTCTCATCTATGCCATTTACTAGCTCTGAAACCTTGCATAAGTGTAAAGCAGGGATAATAACAGTTAATTCATAGGAATACTTTGACTATTAAAGAATATGAGGCGCCTGGGTGGCGCAGTCGGTTAAGCGTCCGACTTCAGCCAGGTCACGATCTCGCGGTCCATGAGTTCGAGCCCCGCGTCAGGCTCTGGGCTGATGGCTCAGAGCCTGGAGCCTGTTTCCGATTCTGTGTCTCCCTCTCTCTCTACCCCTCCCCCGTTCATGCTCTGTCTCTCTCTGTCCCAAAAATAAATAAATAAACGTTGAAAAAAAATTAAAAAAAAAAGAATATATATATATATACATACACATACACATATGTGTACATACATGTATATGTATACATATATTGCTCAGCACAATATCTGCCAAATAATAAGCTCTCCACAATTGTTCATTATTATTGTTTCTTAAGAGGTCTCTTAACCCCATTCATTGAAACTCCCTATGATAAGCTAATCAATATAATTTTAGTCTAGAAAAAGAGATGTGGAAAAACTGGGAGTGATCCCTGAAAAAAAGCAACAAAGGTATTTTTAAAAGCTAGGAAGCTATAAAGTAAGATGAAAGGAGCCAGAGTGTTTTTAGCTTGGAGAAGAGGAAGCTAAAAAGTGACAACAGCATTCAAGTGTAAGAATTATTATGAGAAGGAGGATGACAGGTTGTTTTCCATTCCTACAGGGGTTAGCACACATAAAGATTACAGCAAAATAACTTGATTTGACACAATAAGAATGTCTTGTCAGGGAGTGACAACAGTAGAACAGAACACTAGAAAAGGTATGGCTATATCAGCCTGCGTGCACCTAAAAATATCCTGGCTAATTTAGGTGAAGATCTAGTTGTGGCTGCTCCAGCTGACCTTTCAAATCTGAGTCCAAGAGATCAGTTTTCAATAAGTTCAGGGACAGTTTTAGGCAGATGCTCATACCAGACTCTAACACTTAAGGGCAGAGATATATACCCAGCCTTTGGGAGACATGTTTATATAAATTAATGTGATGCATAATTGGAAGAATAGTTTTTTTTTTATAATGATAATAATGTTAATAACAATAGCTAACATTTATTAAGTACTTACTAAGTAAAAGCTTCTAAGTATATGTCTTATCTTTTGCTGTTCAGTAATGAGTTTTTGCACTTGACTGTTTATTCCTATCCAGCCACACCTTGGACCTTTGATTTTAAATTTACCCAGGAGAGAATGCACGATGAACACTTCACCTAATCAAATTCTACCCATCCTTCTATGCCCAGCTCAACTTTCTCTTCTTTGTGAAAGCTACCTGACTTTCCTTTGTCATTCTTTTTCTCTGAACTCAAAATCATTACTTTGAGGTATACGCACTGTTGTTTTATCTGGCTTTTGAATCCCTGTGCCTTCATTTAACTGTTCATGCAGGTGTGTGATATATCCCAAGTCCAATTGTAAAATCTTCAAGGAAACCAGTTGGGCTTTTAGCTATTCAGTACTAATTTTCCTGCTTTGGTACCAGCAGCTTATTTGGGGGAGTGGAAATTCTCTCCCACAGCATGCAGTCTTGATGGGGCAGTCCATCAAAGCTCTATGCGTTTTCTTTCCCTAAGCATAAGTAAGTAACTCAGGACTAGTTGGGATTGGTCTCCCAGGGCTTTGAAATTTGAAGAAAGTATCACATACATAGGGAAAAGAGTTGATTTAGATTTCTTCTAGGGGAAATTACCTGCCTTCTGCTATCTTGGCCTCCTGTCTATCAGATACTATTCTGACTAAGGATGCTAGGCTAGTTTTTTTTTTTTTTAACTACCTGATAGCCTTGGGATAAGTTAGCCAATTTTTCTGTTTCTGGCAACTAAAACATGCTGTTTTAGTTGTAACAACTGTTACAAGGGCAAATATTCTAGATACCAGGGCCACCACACAAAGTATAGTGCTTGTCACAGAGTAAATGTTCATGAGTGACATTGTAAAAGACTTAAATGGAAAAAACTAGTGCCGACAAAGAGAAATAAGATCTATGAAAATATTTTGTGACTAGATAAGAGGTGTAAAAGTCCCAGTGAAATCCCCAGGAATGATAAATTAGTGATAAAATTATTAGTGAATTTATATAACCCTAACATCCATCTTAGCTATGTTGGCTTTGCTTATTAAGGCAATTGATAAGGGTACACCATGCAAAATCCATGCATAATTGGTACACCATGCAAAAAGCCACTAAGCTACTTCAAGTATACTGATGATACATTCTTACTTCTAGAACTCCCAGTACTTCTTGGCCTAAAGGGCCTTCCTTTAAGTGATAGTAAAAAGCTGATTTGAGCCGGGATGAAGGACACTCACTGGATCATACCAGGAATTCATCCTATTTTTACAGCTTCAAATGGATCTAGTAGAGTGCAGATACGTACTACCCAGGACTGAAAAGAAATGAGGACAGAGCTAGAGAAGTCAGGCAGGGGTCAAGCAAAAGACCAAAATAGAAAGCAATACCCACAGCAGTTGTACTGATGCCCACAGTATAGGGCTGTGTGGATCCGATGACCTCTAAAGCCTCCTGCAATTTGGGCATTCTTTGTTTCTACTTCTGTCCATTGCTCATAGGTATACTCTCAGAATCAGCCACACTGACAGGCAATGGTAAATGTAGAAAAGATGTTGAAAACAGGATTCCATTAATCTACAGATAGAATTTTTCACTCAGTAAACATTTGTTAATGGCATATTATGTACAAATAACTGTGCCAGGTGCTAGGAGGCTAGCAAGCAGAGATGCAAAAAACAAAAGCAAACAAAACAGTTATAGCTGCTGCCTTTCAGTAGCTTATAATTTACTGAGAAAGAGTCAGTGCCACTTTGCGCTTTTTGAACCAAGACCACTCATTGCAAACAGTAGCCACTCACAAACTGATCTGTGACAAAGAACTCTTCTTGCCTTCAAGCAGCTTTGAGTTCTTTACTCATTCACAGATTAATTCAATAGTTTTTATTGCCTAATCTCTGTGCCAGAACACCTGGGAAAGAATGACAAATTCTCTCCTTCAGGGAGCTCTAAGGGAAGTGGGAGTTAAAAGTCTCCAGTTAGTTTTAGTATGCCAGTTCTCAATCTTCTCTAAGACTTTTTCTCCCGTGGTCATAAAGCCATTTTGAAAACCCAAATCTGATCAGGTCACATTTCCCCTGCTTCAAACTCTCTAATGTTTTCTCTCTCAGTATATAATTCAAACTTCCTGTCAATGCAAACAAGGTCCTTCATCATCTGGCCCTGGACCATTCTCATTTGAAGGGTCTTTAAATGTCAAGATGGCAGCTCTTTATAATCTAATTCTGCCTGGACAGATTGCAGTGGATGTAATAAGCAGGCTGAAGTGCTATCAACAAGCTTATCACAAATACCCTGTAAGTATTCAGGGATCATCTCTACCCACAGAATCCAGAGGAGATGTGGTGAAGATCCAGAACTAAAGCCCATAGAGAAGTAGATCAAAGGCAGTGAAGAAATCTAGGACAAATTATTCACTTTTTATTGCTTCAAAACAAGCACTCTTGACTCTATGAAATAGATATGTGGGTAGAGGAACTTAAGAAATGAGAAAACATAATATTCTGAAAGGATAATAGTGGCAGTGATTTTTATCATGTTGTTAGACCTTTGAAGCACTCTCTGGACAGTTACTTGAGATGTTCTTAAATCCTCTCAGGCTGCCATTGAAGACTGTGGACAAAGTTTGACTCCTTATCTGAGAGATGTCGTAACTATAAATGTAATACTTCAAAGGATCTATGACTTCTGCTGCCATCTGCACAACATTCATTAAATTCCCTAAGGAACTTATAGTTCAGTGAAGGTTATGAATCAAAATAAAGAGACAAAAGCTATGGATGTAATCCCAATATTAATTTCCAGTTCTCTTTGTTAATAAAAAAAAACAAACCAGATTACCTGATTAGTATATGAGACAAGGGGTCACTGAAATGTTAGCCTAATTAATGGAAAATTTTGAGTGCCTAAACCTCATTTTCCTTGGCTATAACTGGGAATGTTAATACTTATTTCACAGCATTATTAAATGTTTACATACATTATAATATATGTAAATCACTTAGCACAGTGCTTGAAACTTAATAGATACTCAAATTGTTTACATTGTTATTATTTCTCTGATATTCACATAGTGTCAGTGTCCACGATACCAGGAATTTCATAATGGGGCCTTTCTGTGTGCTATTTTTATTTTTATGTTCCTCTTGTTCTCCATAAACAAAACTCTTCCAGGTCCTCAGAGCCTATGTAAAAATACAGAACATTTGAGCTGGAAACGATTTGGGGGAAACTCCTTAATTTAAGGAAGAATATGCTAAGGACTGAAGACCTGTCCAAGCTGACACAGCGAATTAGTGGCAAAACTGGGTCTTGACCCAAGTCTCCTGTCTCCTAGGGCAGTGGCTTTGCTGCTGCATTATTATTATCCCAGATTGAGAGAGGCATCCCGAACCAGTACACTAATATGTATTTACTAAGCACCTACCCTAAGTGGACTTAGAGCTATGCTGAAAATTTTAGAAAACACAAAACAAGTGTGAGACACATTCCATGCAATTAAATAATTATAAATTGTAACACGAATGAATCAAATCGCTCCTCTCATTGCAGACCTCTTTTCTCTTAACCGTACGTTAATTTCGAATGTCCTTTCTCATGTTTCTGCCTTCAACTGTGAAACTAAGGGAATATGATTGTATACATGGATTCTTGCTAAGCAGTAATGGCGATTATTGCTATGCCAAAAACTCCATTTTTAAGGCCAGGAACATATTCACACATCATCTAATTAAATCTTCTAATATTCCTATTTTATTGATGAAATAAAAAAGGCAAGGAGACAAAGTAACTTGCCCAAGTCCCCTCAGTCCCTAAAGCCCATGTTTCTACCACACAGACTTGACTGAGCCTTTTAAAATTTTTTTTTTACATTTATTTATTTTTGAGAGACAGAGAGAGACAGCATGAGCAGGGGAGGGGCAGAGAGAGAGGGAGAGACAGAATCAGAAGCAGGGTCCAGGCTCCAAGCTGTCAGCACAGAGCCCGATGTGGGGCTCAAACCCATGAACAGTGAGATCGTGACCTGAGCCGAAGTCCGACGCTTAACCGACTGAGCCACCCAGGCGCCACGCCTGAGACTTTTTTTTAAATGTTTATTTATTTTTGACAGAGAGAAAGCAAGCAGGGGAGGGGCAGAGACAGAGGGAGACACAGAATCTGAAGCAGGCTCCAGGCTCTCAGCTGTCAGCCCTGAACCCAAAACGTGGCTCAAACCCACAAACCGTGAAATCATGACCTGAGCTGAAGTCAGACACTTAACCAACTGAGCCACCCAGGCACCCCATCCACTGAGCCTTTTAACTTCAATATTAATCCCTAGAAGCAAAATAAATAAAAAAGAACAATACACAAGCATGATGCATATAAATTGCTTAATTACTAGGAATTTATTCCCCAAAATTTGTAAGGTGCCAATTATTTCTCAGGGTACCTCACAAGAGGGTAATATTAGTGTCACAGCCACAGTCACAAATGGCATTTTCTCCACTCTGCCCATGCCCCCATCAAAGCAGCTTCTGTCTCTGGGTCTTGCCTGTGTTTACAAGCTAATCCCTCCACCTGCCAAGGGTCCTAAAGCTGTTTTTTATTTTATGGTTTTATCTTCTGGGTGATCAAATGTGCTACTCAGGTCACTGGGTTCTTAACCTGTTTAGGCCCTAAAAGTTATTTCAAGGTGGGAAATTTTAGTTCACCCTGATTTGTAATATTAAGTTGGTCACAAAATGATGTGGACTTGTGCTTTGAATGCCCTACAAAGGTATGAGTGAAGGTCATTTCTCTCTTACTTGTAGGTCAAGAATGAGACCCATAGTCTGGACCACAGGATATTTGAGTGGCAAATGTTTTCAGTATTTCCCTTCTTACTGAGCCTGGCCTGTGACCTCCAGTCTCTCAAACCTCAGGAGTTCTTGCTCAAGAGCTTCCTCAGGCCTTCACACAAATAAAGGTGGGTCAGCCCCAGAGACCTCCAGATGTGTTCAACACCAAGTGTAAAAAATGCACAGGTTCTCAAGCAGTTAATTTTGTCACACTCTCCAAAGTAGTGCAGAGGCACCATAGACAGCACGACCCCATTCCCACCAGCAAGGATTCCACTATTTTCACCTGCTAAACCAGGCTCCCAGATCTCTCTTGGGGGCTTATCTACACATTAAGCTCTTCCTCTATCTCAGTGTTTAATGCTTCTGAATAGGGTGGCTGAAAAGTCACTCTCTCCCCACCAAAACAGCTTTTTTTTTTGAACTAACATTAATTAGCCTTTGCTATGTGTCAGATACTATAGTGCATTCTCCATACACACACACACACACACACACACATACACATATGTATATATACATATATATACATATACATATATATACATATGCATATACGTATACATATACATATATGTGTGTGTGTGTGTAGTTTAAAGCTCAATAGAGCATAATTATGTGGGTATGAAAATGGAGGCTCAGAAAGGTTAAATAATTGCCCTTAGGTCACGTAGGTCTTAAGTAATAGAGTTGGGAATAGATACAAGCCTGACCACAGAACCGCCTTCCTGACTGCTAAGCTACATTGCTGTCCTTTTGCTGCCTCAGTTTAATACTAATTTCTGAAATGCTAAGTAGATAAAAGGACAACATAAGTAAAAGGAATACAAATGCATAATTAGCATGAGTAAAGTATGCATTATCATTTTTATGTCAAGCCCATTTCTGTGAATGCTCCATTATAAGAGCATTTTTGTTTGATAAAAATTCAAAGATGCACATTTGTTGGCTGAAGCAAGAAAATGTCAATAATCCCACTTTATTTTATTAATTTAGATATGGCTCAGGCAAGTACAGCTGGCACTGCTATTCTTAGAGCTGGAAGGAATGAAGGGGGAGGAAGTATTTCTGTTAACAGATAAATTCAATCAGATTCAGGAGATGACTCCACTACTCCAAATCTCTAGTCACCCCCCCCCCGCCCCCGCCATTCTACTCTGCTCCTAACAAATCATCCACTGCAAACTGTGCTGGAGAGAGATGAATGTGAGAATAGAATTAATCAAAATAAGACGAGGGACCAGCAGTCTATCACAGGTGGCAGTTTGATTAATGAAAGCCAGAGAGCAGCTAGTACAATTGGGGAAGTCAATGAGGGCAGGCAAAGGCAAAAACAACTGGAAAGCTCTAGCTGTCTCTAGAAAAAAATAAAAACAATCTTTATTTTTTTATTAAAAACAATCTTTTATTTTAGTTTCTTTGACCTTAGGATGTCAAGGCATTTCGCATTCAATTTCTTTTATTCTTGTCTCCGTTATGGAGAAACCAACACAGACATTAATGCAAATTTCCTTCTGGGCTAACAGAGGAAACAGGAACAGAGAGTCAGGATTCTCACTACTTTCCTTGTAATCGATGCCTCCATGAAAGAGCAACCAATCTTTGTGCAGTCATTTTGATTAATCGTGTAGTAGATATTTTGGGGGGTATCTGCCCAAATTAGAGTGTTCTCTAAGAACTGTTCCCTTTACTCACAGAAGTGAATCATGGCTGCCATGTTTGTTCTGTATGTTTTTTTCTCATGACTACCATGGCCATGGTTGATTGGATCATGGTTGAATAGCTGACCCACTGGGGCCAATCAGATTCTCTTTCTAATGATTTGGAATTGGGATTCAGAGAACTACTCAATATGTAAATAGGCACTGCTGGGTGAGCAAGAGCATAGAGACAGTCTGCAGAGAGATGAATGAAGCAGTTGGTTAGAGAACTAAACAGGTACCTCCCTGGGTTCCTGACAGCTGTTCAGTTCCTGATTTCAGCCCCTTGTGAGGTCTAGGCACATAGTCTGCCTTTAGATTGAGTGAAACACTCTTGAATCCTATTTTTAAATTCTCTTCTGCTTAAGTTAGTTCAAGTGAGTTTCTGCTACTTGCAACTAAAACTATCGCAATAAGTACTTTATTAATGGGTCTGTTGGGTCCACATTCTTCTTGAAATATCTGCCTTGAAACCTCTTTTACTTCTTCCTCTACCTCTTCATCTAGTTTTCAACCACCATTAATTGTGCCTCTTTTTTTCTGACTGCTCCTTAAATATAGTTACTCCCTAATGCTTAGTGCACAACCCATCTCTCTCTCTCTCTCTCTCTCTCTCTCTCTCTCTCTCTCTCTCTCTGATCTTTTTAGAGAATCTCACTTCCTCCATAGTTTCAGTTAGTACCTACAAGCGCCTGAATCCTAAATTTATCTCTAGCCCATACTTCTTGACTGGTATTTCCAAGCCACTCTAGATTGCTTCACAAGTTACTTATATTTAAAAAATAAATGAAATCACTCACGGTCTTCTTCCTCAAGAAAGATATGCTTTCTCTCATTTTCTATTCCTATTTCTATTCTATTGCTCTATTAATAGTCATCCAAGCTAGATAACACAGAGTTATTTTCAAATAATTCTTCTCTCCTACGTCTTGTCATAGTTCAGTCTTGATCATTTCCCAATTGGACAATTTACTGTGCTGAGTTTTCCTGAGACTTCTTCTTCCTACAGTCTCATATAACCACCTCCAACCATTGTCAACCTCTTCTCTATGCTCTACCAGAATGTAAAACATTTTCACTTCTATTCCATTAATCTATTTGTCTATCCTAATACCAGGACCACACTGGCACTGATTGCTGCAGTTTTGTAGTAAATTTTGAAGTTGGAACATGTGGATCTTTTTTAAAATGTAGATTCCTGGGCCTCTATAAATTCTGATTCAATTAGCATGGAATAGACCATGAGTCTGATTGTTCACAAGTTCCCTAAAATTGTCTATTGCAAGGTCCCAAAGATGTCACATAGTAACAGTCAAGAGTGTTGGGGCCTGTCTAGGACTCAGTTCTGTCTTTTCCCTTACTTGCTGTGTGACACTGAGAATATCTGCTTCCCTTTCTGTAAAATAGGGACGTTAATAACAGTACTTTTCACATGAATCAAATTCATTAATTTATATAGAATAGAAGAGTGCTGAGACTACATAAATGTTAAGTAATTACTTTTACTAAGAGTTACTCAGATCAGACAATGGAGAAATGCAGAAAGAGAAAATATGTGCAAATATGATGACATCAAAAAATTTTCAGCGAGTTGCAAGAATCTAAAATGACTGTTTTTGAATAACAAGGGAAAAAACCAAATGCTTTCTGAGTAACTGATCTTTTTTTTATTGTAGTAAAATATATATAGCCTAAAAGTTGCTGTTTTAACCTGTGGCTATTTTTAACCATATAATTCCATGGCATGTATTACATTCACAATGTTGTGTGATATCAACTCTATTTCCAAAAAATTTTTAATCATCCCAAACAGAAACTCTGTAACAATTAAATAACTTTTCATTATTTCTCTCTCTCTAGCCCCAGGTAACCTCCAATCTACTTTCTGTCTCTATGAATTTGACTATTGCAGATATTTCATACAAATGGAACCATGAAATATTTGTCCTTTTATGTCTGGCTTATTTTACTTAAAATAATATTTTTAAGGTTCATTCATATTGTAGCATATTAGAACTTCATTCCTTTATATGGCTGAATAATATTCCATTGTATGTATATACCACATTTTGTTTATCCATTCCTCTGTTGATGTTGAAAGTTGTTTCTAACTTTTGGCTCTTATGCATGATGTTGCAGTGAACATTGACAATACAAGTACCTGTATTCAATTCTTTTGGGTATATATCTAGGTGTAGAATTTGAGTATCTGATCTTTTAATAGAAATAAAATGCTACTTTGGAGTAAAGGAAGCCCTTGGCTATGTCTCTAACGCCCTGTTCTCACAACATGAGGCTAACCTTGTCAGTCCTCTCTTGACCCCGCATGTCTGCAGTTCATTGTAATTGCTGTCTGGGTTGTAGAGATGTAAATTCCTCTGGAGGAGGGCAGGCTGGGAAATGGGGAGTTCAAACTATTACCAGATGACAGAAATCAGAGACAAGGCTCAAGGGAGCTAGTGAATCTGCTCTGTAATGCTTCTTTGTCTTCTTTTCTCTGATACCCCTGCTTTTGACAGGATATTCTGTTCAGCCCAGGGAGACTATGGCATTATGTAAGGTTCAGAAAGGAGTGAAAAGGGACTGTATAACTGTGTCCATCTGTTGACCCTACCAGCTGCCAAGGCTGTCATTATATCTAGCCCTTTACCAATGCCACTGGCTTTATCCCCATCCCAGTCCTGGCACTGCACATTCTGGTGCTGTTCTGATCTCCCTGGCATGTAGTGACCTTTCCCCTAAGTTTGTTAAAGATGAATGCAGATGGTAGTGGTGCTATTTATTGTATCCTGGTATAGGGAGATTGATACTTTAAACCATGTGAAGAGAAATACATGTTTTATTAGGTTCTATACATAATAGCCATAATTCATGTGATTGTCCATGCTTGGAAATATTTTATATTTTTTGGTCAAAAAAATGTACTAAGGTGGTAGAACTAGGCAAAAAATGAGCTCATCAGTAACAGGAACATGTCTCTCCCAGCCTATTCTGGGCCCCATTACTGAGAGTTGAGAGGGAACATCTCAGACTGTGAATTAAAGAGTGGCATATTTGAGACCCTCTGGGCATCATGTTTGTCTGTTGTTTCTACATCAGCTTAAGGAGTACCACAAGCATAGTGGCACCTGTAATTGCCTGTCCCACCTGCCGCCATCACTGGATGGCAGAAGCCCTGGAGTGAAGACGGGGAGCTGATTCTACTGGTGGCTTTTGGAAGACAGTATAGGTTGCTGATCTTCTTGGTAGTTTACTTACTTGAATGTTTGCCCTGGTCTTTGCTTGTGTCAGAAAGTCACGCCCAGTAAAAAGGTAGATCAGCAGAAAGAAAGGTGAAAAATACAAACTGATAAAATGAAATTATTAAAAATGTTTTAAGAAATCATGATTTTATATAGTACAGAAGTTTATTGCCAAGGTTATTAAATATTGTCAAAGACATTTGACTGACGTACATTAAAAGACCTCTCACTGTGCCTTCAATCCTACATTGCTGGAATGCTATCTATACCAGCAAATTTGCTTGTTAGAAGTGATGAAGAGTTTAGATTCTTGTCCCTTCCAGTGCCTGGTTCATCTGGAGCTGAGCTGGCTGCACTCCTCCAGCCTGAACTACACATCATCTTAGCAGCTACTCTATCATTGTCCAGTCTCCCTGATTCCAACCACTCATGTAGAGAAAGGCTTCCCAGCCTGGCCACAAGACTCCTATTTTAGGCTTCAGGAACTATATATGGCATTGCATTTGTCCCTTTAATTCTGAGTAACTGAATGTCTTATTCTCACTCATAATACTTTCAAAAAAATTTGTTTCATGTGGCTCTCTGGGGCATTTTACGTGACTTGATTTTGAGACTCTATTTACCTTTCAGAGGTGCACTGTGGTGAAATAGAAAGAACTAGAGTCGAGACTCAGACAATTCTGGTCCCAAATTCAAGATCTACTAGCTATCTTACTCTAAACCTCACTTTCCTCATATGTAAAATGAGATAATAATAGTTCATTAAGTTTTTTAAAGCAGTAAATGGGATAATTAATGGAGAGCACAAATGAGGCCTCGGCATTAAGTTTACTATTTCCTTCTTGCTCTCTTGGGGAAAACCCAGCCTCCTCTCACAGGGTTGTAGATGATAAAGATCCATGAGGTGTCCTATGATGAGGATCATCATACATTTCCCGGGGTCCATGTCACACCCACACTGCTTTTCTTATGTCAAAAGTTCATATACTTATTGGGAAGCCATTGAAAATCATGCTTTCTCGGAGCATATTTAAGGACATGAAAAAGTAAAGAGAACATATTTGTGAAAAAAGAAGATAAAGATGTGTATTATGAGTACAGTATTCAGAAAATAATGTGTCTATACATTTAAGTACATGATGCCATGATGCCTTTTAACATAATTTTCCTTTACCTGGATTTTACATGGTAGCTATTCAGCAAGATACCAGTCTTTTTTTTCTGAACTGTGGTATTTGTAAGCTGAGAAGAGAGGCAGAACTGCCTACATGGGGGAAATATATCCAGTGGGAGTGAGGATTTATCTAGGAGCTAAATAGAGAACGGGAATTTTTAAAGCAAAATGCTATGTGCTCTGTCAGGCAGTTTCTACCCTTTCTTTCATAGGCTGCAATTATCAGTAAAACAGCAATTGCTCATTGTGACGGATTGCCGCAAGATGAGTGTGTAGGAAGCCACAGACTACTGACAGCCTCCAACTATGTAGAAAGAATAGGTAGTCACACACATTCATACACACACTCACACATACTCATGTACACATGTGCATTCAGAAAAGATCATTGCACTTTCCAAATTGAAAAACACCTCTTGGACTTAGATTATTTGACAAGCAGAAATAAGGGAGCTATCAAGAGACCCAGGAAAAACCAGACCTGTCCTCGGTCAAAGTTTCAATCCTCCACTTCCCAAATACTGTGTACTTGTGGTGATGCCTCAATAAAATAGTGTTGTTAAATTTTAAGTTACAATTTTCAACCTTCAGACTTTATGATTCTGTAACAACATACTACATTAAGAGGAGATCATTATTCAGACAGAGTCTGACCCTAATATGTGTAAGACTACACATTATTGGTGTCAGAATGAGTCTGGAAGCTTTCCATGTTATCTGAAAGACTCCTTCTTCCTTCTTAGGGAAGAACAACTCACGTGTGTGTACGCGCATGTATGTATAGAGAGCTACACATCAGTACATGCATGCATACATATATGTATATGTACTTTTTTCTTGAGGATGCAATAGTCTGCTCTTCCTTGTGCCAGAAATACTTCAAAACATCTGAGCTTCTGTCAAGGTTACCCTGTGATGAACTGGGATTAGGAAGCCAACCGGGAAGATATGATCAG
The DNA here is from genome assembly GCF_018350175.1 of Felis catus. Taxonomy (NCBI): domain Eukaryota; kingdom Metazoa; phylum Chordata; class Mammalia; order Carnivora; family Felidae; genus Felis; species Felis catus. The sequence goes on along the minus strand of NC_058378.1, from coordinate 20,795,404 downwards.
GAAGCAATTCTTAGGACCTACTGTTCCTTTTTTAAAAAATATTCATTTATTTTTGAGAGAGAGTGTGTGTGAATTTGTGAGTGGGGGAGGGGCAGAGACAGAGGATCCCAAGAAGGCTCTGGGCTGATAGCAGAGCCTGGTGAGGGGCTTGAACTCACGAACCATGAGATCATGACCTGAGCCAAAGTCAGATGCTCAACCAACTGAGCCACCCAGGCACCCCAGGACCTACTCTTCCGAATAAAATCCTCAGGCATCATGCAAAACCTTTAGGACCCAGGCCCCAGAAAGAGTGGATTTCCTCTCTAGGGACTGGCCAACATTCAGTGTCTGCTTGGTTCAGTGACTCTATCAGGCTGATTCTGTTCCCTAGTAGAGTCTCAAGCAGATATTCAGTCTCATTTTCAGCCACGGGTGCAGCCCCATTCTGCAAGTAGGACCAGCCAGGCCCTCACACGAATTCCCCTGTCCAAATGGAGATTGATTAGATTGGAGAGGGTCAATTGCTTAGTCCATCCTTCTTCCACTGCTGGGCCCAAAGCTAAATCAAGTGCTCATTTTTTCCTTGTCTTGCTTCACCCACCCCAAATTTCACCTAGGTTTATATTTGTGTTGAAGGTTACTGTACAAATCTCTGAGAGAAGGGTAGAACCCTAGACAAAAAACTAAGAATGGTAATATATCTGCCCTTCTAAAGATAGAGACTACCCTATATTAATAATTAAAGATCAGCCAAGGACAGATGCAGGTTTAACTCTGAAAAGTTCTTAATTAAAGATCATCTAGACAGGGATTTTCAAAGCCATTTTGTGATGCTTGCAGTCTCTTTGGATGCTTGCTAGGGATCTGTAAGTTGTTTTGCAAAATGACTTAAGTTTTTGGTGTTTTTGTGAAATTACAAATTTTTAATAAGTTATATATTGTGCAAGGGCTTTTGTTCTGTTGTAGCCTTATTCTTCTCTTTAATTCCCAAAGTAGGCTCTTGTCTTCCCTTCAGTGCAGCACACGTTTCCAATATTGAAGCCATATGGTGCAGTGGGAGGAGCATAGACTTGAAGCCAAACAAACCAGGTTTCATGCTGAAGGTCTCCATTCATTAGCCTGGTGCTGTTAGTTCTGGGCCTCAGTTTCTCTATCTGTAAAATGGTGTGTGTGTGTTGGGGAGGGTATGATAAGAATTAAGTAAGATCATTGTTTGAGACAGTACCTGCCATATGGTGAGAAATGTCTGATATTATTACTATTATTGGCCCAAGTGTCTAAGCCAGACTGTTATACCTTGCCAACTATAAGTAAAAAATTAATGCCTAATTTTACATGCCTCAGAAAGGGAATGACATGAAAAGAAAGGAGAAAGATAATGTTGACCCCAATCTTATTTTTAGTACTTCGTTAACATTGATATTATTATTTTTGGACTCTTCCAACTATTCTTGCAGAATTATTTTTTAATTCATGGATCATAGGATTAGAGTGGTGTAATTCTTGCTTCATTATAATTTGCCATATGTGGGCATGTTCTCTATATTTAGTCTATGAATATAAAAGCTTTACCATGTTGCCAAAATGCCAGGATTTTTAAAATTTGAATCTAGTCAAAACTCCTTGGTTTGCGTAGGAACAGAAAATTTAAGATACTTGCCAAACTAGATTACAGACTAGAATTTGTATTTTTTCATTCCTTAACAACTAGTTCATGGAAAACTTATGTAAGACTCAAACAACCTAAATTTTAGTAGGATACCAGAGAAGCACAATTAGTTGTGCTGTTTGAAACAGATGCAAACTTGAATGGAAATGAAGCTACCCTTCACCCTGCCAGTATTAGCTCAATCCCACATTCTCCTTCAGAGGATTCCAGGAGAAGAAACATTCCTAAGAACTAGGATCCAGTGCTCCCTCCCAAATTCCAGGCCAGGTTTTTTTTTTTTTTAATTCTGCATTGAAATGCAAGAAGGAAAGAAGGAAGGAAGAAGGAAGGAAGGAAGGTGAAAATGGGAGAAGGGGCTATATTGTTATCTAACTGATTTCCTCAGTCTTTTCCTATGAATATGCCCTGGTTAGTCATTCTATAAGGCACTGCATTATTTTCTCATATGGTAAAAAGTTAGGAAGATCCAATATATTTTTTTAATAATGTTATTTTATTAAATTTTTTTAACATTAATTTATTTTTGAGACAGAGAGAGACAGAGCATGAACGGGGGAAGAGCAGAGAGAGAGGGAGACACAGAATCAGAAGCAGGCTCCAGGCTCTGAGCCATCAGCCCAGAGCCTGATGCAGGGCTCGAACTCACGACCGCGAGATCGTGACCTGAGCTGAAGTCGGACGCTCAACCGACTGAGCCACCCAGGCGCCCCATATATTTTAAAGATGATGTGTAAATAGCTACTTAATTGAAAATCTAGTCTTTATTTGACAAAAAAGCTTATTTTTATTGTAATGATTGAGGGTTTTTTAATTTATTCTTTTATTATTGCCCTTGTTGATTGTTTGCTGCAAGAAGTGAGCTTATTTTTCTGGAGAATTATCTTGACAAGGTAGCTGTAGAAACGTCTTAGGAATCCAAAGGAGGCTTATGAAGGATGCATTCTAAAAATAACTCCATACACACTAGAAGACTGATTAATAAACACACACACACACACACACACACACGCACACACACACACACGGTTTTGCTAAGCCAGCAATTTACTGTAATCAGTAAATATGGCTGGGATTACTTGCCTGATGACGGTTCTCACTGCCTTTCTCTTGCTCCTCTTATCTGGACCCTTAATCCCCAGCTGTGGTTCAGTATCCTCCAGACTGACTCCTTGCTGGTCAGAGCTCTCTGAATGGCATAAAATCACCCATGCTTCTTGGTAGTCCATTTCTAAGCGTTAGCTACAATTTAGTTGCTTGGTTTCCACATTATTCCCATCTTGTGACACTATTTCAGGACCTCAGTCCCTATTTTGGTTCCCTGTGCCACAGTCTTTGTACCCATAATCTATACCATGTAGCAGTTTCCCAGGATGGATGCTCACTTTCATTCCTGTCAAACCCTTCTAATAACTAGACTTTCACCATAACCTGTTTCAAACCTTGCTAATATCAGTTACTAGCCTGTTACCTGGATTACTGTACGTCACCTGCTCCTGGACTTGCTGATAATTCTGCCCTGCAATTTCTTGAGCATCAATTATGTATCAGACACCAAATTTGGCAATTAACTTGCTATAAGTACTGAATAGTGCTGTAGTTAAGAACACTGATTCTGAAGGTGGGGTTCAAGTTGTAGCTCCACCAGTTATTAGCTATATGATGTAAAGCAAGACACTTAGTGCCTCAAAGTTTCAGCTTCCTTGTATATAAACTGAGGATAATAATGCCACCTACAACTTAGAGTTTCATTAAGAATCAAATGAAGTATGGGACGCCAGGGTGACTCAGTCAGTTAAGCATCTGACTCTTGATTTCGGCTCAAATCATGATGTCACTATTTGAGACTTTGAAACCCTCATTGGGCTCTGCATTGACAGTGCAGAGGCTGCCTAGGATTCTCTCTCTCCCTCTGTCTCTGTGCCTCCCCTGTTCATGCTCTATCTCTTTCTGTCTCAAAATAAATAAAATAAACATTAAAAAAAGAATCCATGAAGTAATAAATATAAATCACCTAAACATTCATTGGCACTCAATGAGTGTTAGTTATACTTATCAGATGCTCAATCCCCAAAAAATTTCATAACAACATTATGCCATAGACATTTTCATACCCATTTCACAAATAAAGAAAACAAAGCTTGGAACTAAATGACCTACCTGCTCGAGGCCAAGTAGTAGATCTGGGATTTGAACTCAGGTCCATTTGACTCCAGATTCATTCATTCAACAAACATTTATGACATGTCCACAAAGTTCTGGGTTATCTGGTACACTATGCTATATCAGTATTCCTTCATCAACTGTAGCTGGGTTGGGTCCTTCTCCACTTAAGCCTACTTAACTCCTAAAACCTCAGGGATATATGTAGTTTTTCTCCCACAAGGTGAGATGCACCACTTTCTGGCCTCATCCATAAAACATTCACATGCATGATCCTCCTGTCTACTTTCCTGAATGCTGGCTGCAGAGAGACAACTCAAGATCCGAGAGAGGGGAAAAGAAAGAAAGAAAGGAAAGAAAGAGAAAGAAAGAAAGAAAGAAAGAAAGAAAGAAAGAAAGAAAGAAAGAAAGAAAGAAAAGAAAAGAAAAGAAAAGAAAAGAAAAGAAAAGAAAAGAAAAGAAAAGAGAAAAGAAACTAAAGGAACCCTGGTTCCACAGTTGCTATTTGAAGCAGAGTCCCAGGGAAAGGTACCTGACTGGGAATAGCTACGTGGTATGTTCACTGGAGAGTAAAGAATACTTGCTGTGTTAAGCCACTGAAATGTGGGATTTTTGTTATAGCAGTAAATTTATACCAACAAATAAAACCCAAGTGAGCATGTATAATTTCAAGACCAGGTCCATCCTTGAATCTTGTGTTCCTGCTATACTGAACTACTTGCAAGATCATGCTCTTTCTTTGAGCATGTTCCTGTGGTGCCTCTGTGTCCCAACTGGGTCCTCCAGAAAACTGATACCAAGGTAAGAGTACAAGTCGTTTGTGGGGGTAATACCTGTGAATGATAACGAAGGAAGAAGCAGAGTTGACCTGAGAAAACTTTCAGACCACAGTGCTGATCTGACACTTATGAAAGAAAACAAGAAGGGCCTCAGATTTGACAAAGTCTTGGTCAACCCAATAGGGAGCTCCAGAGCTATGATTGCCTATTGGAGGAGTCCCACATTGGGTGGAAATGGTCAGAACTTAGTACTGTTGCTGTGCTCAGTCATGGACTGGGCTACCTGGAAAAAGAATTTCCTGGCCTCAGAAGCTGAGGCAGATGCAAAGACACTATAGCTGGACACTCAGATAACTCATTTGTTGCAGCTGAATACATTCTTTCTTGAAGAAAGATCCAATTCTTGCACTCATAGCTGCTGCAGTCTGTCTACAAACACCTCTTCTCTCCAGAAGAAATATGAACTTTTTCAATTTCTTCTTAAGTATCAATTTCTCCAGGAGGCTTTTTCTGATCCCCAAATCCAGATTGAACCTTTTGGTAGGTAGAATAATGTCCCCCCTTACTCAAAGATGTTCATGTTCTTATCTCTGAAACCTGCAAATACATTAGATTATATGGCAAAGGAAAATTAAGGTTGTGGATGGCATTGAGGTTGTTAATCAGCTGACCTTGAGATGGGGAGATTATCTTATAATATCCAAAAGAGCTAATATAATCAAAAGGGTCCTCAGAAGGGGAAGAAAGAGGGAAAAGAGATCTAGAATGATGTGATTTGAGAAAAATACTCAATAGTCATTGTTGGCTTTGAAGATGGCCTTCCATCAGCCAAAGAATGAAGGCAGTCTCTACAAGCTGGAAAATGCAAGAAAACAGATGCTGTTCTAGAGCTCCAGAATGCAGCCCTGTTGACACCTTGATTTTTGCCCAACAAGGCCCATTTTAGACTTCCAAACCTCCAGAACTATAAGAAAATAAATCTATGGTGCTTTAAGTCACTAATTCTGTGATAATTTGTTATAACAGGAATAGAAACTAATATAAGCACCCACTTTATGTGCCCAACATCCTATATTTCCATAACTATGGTATATTTCTGTGTCCTTACTTTTAGCATACATAGTAGGTGTTTAATAAATATTGGTTGAATTATTCTGGCCTGCTCCATTCCTGATTATTTAATTACGACCATATTATGTTGAACATTGACAAAATAACTTCCAAAATCACATTTATCTCTAGTTACTTCTGGTTCACAATAACATATATGGAATTTTTATGCTATGTTATTTTAGAACCAGTTCTGGGCACACACAGGTGCTTAATAAATAGTGTAGGATGAGAGATCAGCACCTGGGTGGCTCAGTTAAGCTTCTGACTTCAGCTCAGGTCATGATCTCCCAGTTCATAAGTTCGAGCCCTGTGTCAGGCTCTGAGCTGTCATAGAGCCTACTTCAGATTCTGTGTTTCACTCTCTTTCTGTCCCTCCCCACTCATGCTTTGTCTCTCTCTCTCAAAAATAAATAATAAACATTAAAAAAAAGAATGAAAGAATGAATAGATGATACATTGTTACAAAGTAGCCTTTATTTGCTTCATCATCACAAAAACAAAACAAAAACAAACAAACAAAAACAACAAACAAAAACCCAGTCTCAAAGAACTTGAAGAGGAGGAGGGCAATAGAAAATCCAAAGCAGAAGATAGCATCTCAAAAAAATGTTATTTTAGTTTCAAAATATCTGTTTGCTCTCAGCAGATTTCCATTTATATAAGGATGATTATTGGGGTTATGCCCTTAAGATACAATCTCCATATTATATTTGATTTACTTCTGAAATTAAATTTAGAACAGATTGGTTTTTCTAAATTTAGAACAGATTGGTCACAGAAACTGTGACCACTGATATTTGCTTAGTCTCCTGGGCTGGTTGGGGAAAAAGAAGGGGGATAAAGGAAAGAGAACAAGGACAAGTCAGGGGTTATTGATTAGCAGCCCAGGCAAAGCCTCACAATCCAGTGTGACTTTGAAGGGTATGGTATTTATTGTGTTTTACCTTCCGAACTTCCATTCTTTACTCACCTGATATCAGTACCTCTACTTCCCATTTGAGAACTCTTCCTTTCTCCATTCTTCATCTTGCAAATTGGGAGGAGCTGTCCCATAGTTCAGCTGCACTAAAGGTCTGGGATCCCAATCTCAGGCCAATCAGCACATTCTATTTATTTGGCCCCATTTATAAGTTCAGGCTTAGCCACTTGATCCAAATCAAGCCAATTAGACATTGGTCTAGGATTTTGTTGGAAATGGAGGTTCTTTTCTCACTAGAATGTCTTAGAATTTAGGACTAATTTAGATCTGGTGACAACCATTTTGTCAAGACACAAGGAAAGACTGAATAAAAATGGAGCTAATGGAAGGTAAAGCAGAGCCTAGCAATGCAATATTCCAAACTGAATTATTTAAGCCCCTGGATCCTGATCAAGGTGGCTGTGCCACCTTGAATTTCTAAGTTAAATGAGCCAGCAAATTTCTGCTTTTGCTTAAGCAAGTTTGATTTGTATTTCTGTCACTGGAAAACCAAAAATTTTTTACTAATACAAGGAATCATCACAGTTTTGCAAATCCATAAACTTAAAATTGAAATCTTTAGAAATGATCAGATGCAAAGGAATTGACTCTCATCAACCAAATTTAAACGAGACTGATGTACATAGAATACTAATTGAATACATCTTTCCCAGTGTCTAAAATATGCACCCCTTCTACCTAAGGCACTCATTTCCCAGAATTAGGTTATCTGAAAAGCAAAACCAACACACAAAAAAGATTGTGTCCAAAAAGGTTATTCTGACAGAGAATCAGAACATAGAAAGGGAATGGATTTGGGCCTATTTTATCTGGACCAAGACTGCTGAAAACAACATCTGACTTTGAATTTACTAGGTCCAGGACATTTTTTCTCTGGGCAGCATTAGATATTCCTCAGACTTCCTTTCAGTGCTTCAGATGGACTATCCTTCTGTTCATATACCTAATCAATTGAGTGGCTCTCTCCAATTAGATTCCATTTCCTAAATTGCAATCACATTCTCTTTCTGCCTTCACAAATCTATATCCTGATCATTTTGGTTGTCCTTACAGCTGTTTTAACACTTTTCAGACAAATCTTTGTAGGAAATTTCTTGGTTTGCACTCACAGGTGGCCATTTTCACCCACTGATGTTGATGTTTGGTGGTTTAGTTCACAGAAGGCAACATAGGGAAGGGCACCTTACTGTCACCCCAAATACAGCCTACAAGGGGAAAGCTAACTAGGACTTAGGAAGTTGTTGTATATTTGGGTTAAGTATGTGAGGCCTCATTTTTAAAAACCGACATAAAATTCATACTAGTGAAACGTATATATCCTAAGCATATAATTCAATGCATTTTGACAAATGTGTACACCCATTTGACCAACACCCAAGTCATGATATAGAACATTTTCATAACCTCCAGAAGGTCACAGGGCCTCATTTTAATATCCAAAATTTCACAGAGTCCAGACAATATTAGTTGTACTCTCAGAATCCATTGATAGAGAAAATACATACTACATAAAATTGTTACTAATTCAGTTATGTTTTTACATAATTATTTGTTTTAATAATCACAGTTGTACAGAAATATTTGGGTAATAGAAGAATTGTTCACACATATTTGAGGTATTACTTATTTGGTGTTATGGACTGAATGTTTGTGTCTCCCAAAACTCTTATGTTGAAACTCCTAACCCTGAATGTTATCGTCTTTGGAGGTGGGGCCTTTGGAGGTAAGTAGGTAATTAGGTCATGAGGGTTTTACCCTTGTGAATGGTATTAGAGCCCTTATAAAAGAGACCCTAAAGAGCTCTCTCTACTCTCTGCCATGTGAGAATACTGCAAGAAGTCAATAGACAGCAGCCCAGAAGAGGATTCTCGCCAGAACTTGATCATAGTGGCATTCTTATCTGGGACTTCTTGCCTCCAGAACACTGAGAAATGAATTTCTGTTGTTTATAGGCTACCCAGTCTGTGGTACTTTGCTATAGGAGCCTGAACTGACTGAGATATTTGGTGAACAGGTAAATACTTAGTGTTCATGAGGATTCAGAGGCCTTTAAAAATAACCTACCAACCATCTCCCTCGGTTTCTGCATCTCACAGATTAACAGCTTCTTCTGCCTTAGCTATTCCAAATGTGTATGGATAGTTATGAGTGTCTGGTTAAAAGTTGAAAGGTACAAAGGGAAGTACAAAAGGACTCCTAATATCCTGCCCACTGGTATTTCACAGCGGGGTAAAAGTCAAGAACATGAATGCTACGATCCATCTCTGCCACTTAATTATGTAAACATAGAAATAAAAAATTTCTATGGGGTGAGAAATTAATCCTTTTAAAATTTCAGCTCTTTTCTTCTACCAATAAATTGGAATGACTTAAATAGAGGTTTTACAAATGAGATCATGTGTGTAAATTTTGAAAACTCTAGTTTTCATTCTTTTATTGCTACTCATTAATAAATGTAGTGTTTGAAGGGGTATATTTTATTGAAGCATCTCACACATGGTTCTTTTGCCTGGTAAGTCACATGCTAAGGTGGAGTCCCTTAGCACAGTGCAAAAGTTTTCTTCTGTTTCAGAAATGTTAGTGGAGTTTAATCCCAATGAAAAGACACCAACCAACAAACAAACAAAACAAAACAAAACAAAAAACCCAAACCAAAAACACTTCAGCTTGATCACATTAGACTTTCAGAAAATCAGAGAAGTAATCTGAGAATTGTACTATAATGTTGGGACTGTACTCTATATTTCATGCAGTTAAATCTGAATTTTACAAATTAGGTGGGGGGAAGGACCAAAACATAGATGATTTACACAAGTCAACACACACCATTGCAGTAGAATAAAGAATTAAATCCCATTCTTAGACTTCAGTGGTTTTTACTGCTTCTTGTTAATAAATGAACTATTTCAGGGGATATGTTTTGCTAACGCATTTTTCACTATATCACCAAACACACAAAAAAACTTCTCAGGATCCTCTTTGGTATGTGGAATCATATTCCTACCTAAGAAAATACATGTGTGTAAAATTGTCTTTCTGAATTTCAGCTCTCCTGGTAGTTCTGTCTGTAGAATATTTCAATTGCCCAAGAGACTAAAAAATTTGTTCTCCTTGAATCTCTATAATTTTCTTCAGGATAGAGTTTGTGCAGGGTTGATTGGGTAGCTAACAACCTTAAAATGGCATCCCAAATTCATGAGCTCTGCCATCACCATTCTCCACCAATGAGTGAGCCCTTCAGAATCACAGCTGTGCCCCACCTCAGATGTCCAGGGGTTTAGTAACCACCTAATACACCATGAAGTCCACAGGGGAAATATTAAACTGAATTATTTCACAGTTACCAGAACTGAGTAGCAGTTGAAGCAACATGCCCAGTTAAGTCATAAAACACACCTTCAGTAGAACCCTAGGGAACAAGAAATTTGGCTTTCTCTGTCTTCACATCCACTACAGTAAAAATGAGAGGGGGCAGAAACAGAAGCCAACTTTCTTTTTTTTTTTTTTTTTCAACGTTTATTTATTTTTGGGACAGAGAGAGACAGAGCATGAACGGGGGAGGGGCAGAGAGAGAGGGAGACACAGAATCGGAAACAGGCTCCAGGCTCTGAGCCATCAGCCCAGAGCCTGACGCGGGGCTCGAACTCACGGACCGCGAGATCGTGACCTGGCTGAAGTCCGACGCTTAACCGACTGCGCCACCCAGGCGCCCCCAGAAGCCAACTTTCTATTTCTAGTATTTGATTAATCTCTGGGCCCAAGCTTGAAGAGCAGGCAGCAGAGTTGGTAATTAAGCTAAGATGGAAATGAACAATGCTGGCAAGTTGGCCCCATTGTCATTTGCTACTCTATAATACTTGTCAAAAGGCCACTGGAAAGTTCTGATGGCTCCTAGTTGAGGCAAATGTACTTTACATTAACCTCAGGAAGCCAAACAAGATTACCAGTACGTTGGAAGAGGTTATGTTGGACAAGTTCTACTACTAGAAGTACAATCAATAGCTGCAATCTCAATGTCACTCATAATCATTCTATTTGGAAATGCTTAAGGTGATTAATAATAAAACTTACCAGATCCATTTGCACAGTATATTTTTACCCATGCTCCCAATATGGCTGCAAATTGCATCAATTGAAGCCAACATGTTACAAACTTAATTAAGCCCTTGTTAAGAGATTAAACTCTAAGTCACATGCCATATAAGTAAATTCCATCTAATAAAAATAGCTTCTATTTGTTGAGCACTTATTTGTCAGACAATAAAAACTGTTATTATATACAGCTCATTATTCACAAGAACTCTGCAAAGTTTATATTATCAATAGCATAAAATTGAAGTTCTTAAGTGGTGGATTCAAGTATACAACCCAGATGTGGCTGATCCTAAACACCACCAAACACAGGTAAATATCCTGTGAAAATTATGTTTTAGTTTTGTGTGCACAAGTACTGGGCCTTGCTGTATTTCTTACTGTAGGTTAAGACAAAAAAATTACATACACTGCATTATACTTTCCTTAAGTAATAGGTTCTCAATAATGGATCATTCTCTTCTCTTTCCAAGTAATATGTCATATTGTTTTGTCCATAAGGGCAAGTTATTGTTGCTGTTGCTGTTGTTTTTAGTTTCACCTGCTCACATGGAGTTTGACAACTACTTATTGAGCCATTCCAATATTCAGTGACAGTGAATTTAATGAGTTATTTTATTAATTTATTTACTCACTTGTTTAGTAAATATTTATTAAGTTCTTACTATGCTTCAGGTATTATACTAGGGACAAATGATTCAATGGTGAACAAAAAGCATAGTTCCTGTCCTCAAAGAGCTGCAATCCAGTGGGGAAACCAGAAATCAAACACACAGTTATAATTAAAGCAGTAAGTCTTCATGAATATACATAAGGGGTCCTGTGGTATCTTATATTCTAGCATGTAGGATAAAAACAAAAAGACACTACAGTCAAATGAGCCAAAAAAATAGTTGAATTATTTCAGGGGTAGCATAGAAATCTTCACAGTGAAAAACACATTTAAACTTGGGCCTGAAGGGTGAGCAAGAGATATACAGGGGAAGAAGAGACAGGCATGGGTAAGTATGTTAGACAGAAGGAAAGAACATATAAAGACTCAGAAGTGAGAGAAAGGAAAGTGAGTTCAAGTTACTGAAAACCCATCATGGTCAGAGTGTTTCCATGATGGACCCACATGCTGGCGAAGAGGGCAGGGTATCTTAGGCACAAGGTATTAGGCCATCAACAAGGAAAGAGACCACTGCCAAACCTGCAAATTGCTGCAAAAGTACTCACCGAATTCAAATTTACCTTAGTATGTGCCTACCCCCACCCCCCAAGATCTAGCCTTCATTTATTCCTGGTAGCTTGCTCCTGAATGGTCTCAAACCAGCAAGCAGGAAGTGACCTTGTCTTGTTCTGTCCCCCATTCATCCTTGACTCTAGAGGTCCTTAAGAATTCACAAGATACTGAGAGAACAGGGAATTTCATCCTTCCCTCTGCCAATCCTCTGTAGTTGTTAGGAGCTTGATTTCTGGATTGAAACAGATCTTATACTGGGCTCTGAACAGCTTGGTAGATCTCTCTAACTCAGTTTTTTCACTTATAAAATGAGGAGATTAATGGTTCCTGTCTCGTAGGATTGTTCTAAAGACCAAAAAGTAACACGTGTAAAATGCTTGGCATATAGTAAGTGCCCCATACACTTTAAGTGTTATTTTTAAAAACTTACTGGAAGCTATTGCATGTACTTGGAGGAGGAGGCATTTAATTTTGCTATAAAGAGACTTTAATTTCAGTCTTAAAAAAAAACTCTTATGCAAAGATCAATGAAGAACAATTATCTTATTTGGCTGTGCATTAAGCAACACGAGAAAGAAAAATCAAATATGAGCCATATCCAATTAATAAAGGAAGCCAGTTTAATCTCCAGCAATGGGTCGCAATGTTGATGTTCCTCCTTTTCCCTTATATGCAAATCTCGCACTTGCCTCTTTTTCTAAGATGTTGGAATGATGTGTGATGAAGACTTCTCAAGTACTAGTGAGACTGAAGTAATTTCCTACATAATGTACCACAAACAGATTTAGAAATGTCAGTTTTAGATGCTATGATGCATATTCAAATTTTCCATGCAAAGGCTTAGATAGCATGACTAAGTTGAAGGGCCAGTGAGCTAAATAAAATACCTCCTGTATGTTTCATATTCTGGAATATTAATAAAGTAGAAAATCAAAATGACAGCAATTTAGGGCTTCTCACATCCCCATATTACAGGCTTATTTCTGTGGATCCAATTTCAGACAAAGAAAAGAGTGATAATGCAAAAGAAAACAGCAGGGGAAACAAGAATGAAAAAAAAGAGCAGAAAAAAAGGGATAGAAGCAAAATCAAAGGGTCAGCATCAAAATATCCCATCTCCATAAAATAATGCTTACTATAGGCTCCCCTTTTAGCAGAATCCCCAGCTGAGGTACTAAGCTATTCTGTCAAAAACTGGCAACCTTTGTATACTGCAATGCATCACACACTATTTATTGCCAGTTAGAAAGAAAGTTACAGTTTACATTTTAGAACATTCTAGTTTGATGTGAATTTTCCTTGCCATCTTAAAGTCAAGTTTCCCAGGAGAAATATAGAATCTCTGCTTCTCACCACCTTTTTTTGACGTGCTCAGTGTGGCTGGGAATGCCTTGTCCCTAGAAGTCAACTGGTGAGCTGGAGAAAAGTCCTTCTGCTCCACACTGAGGGGTCTACAATGGAGAAAGACTGGGACAGTCTCGATGTGGCAGAGTGGAGTTCACTTAGAGTTGGAATGTGGAAAGAAGCAATGCAAAGAGGATAATAAATGCCATCTGAAAACTTCTGTTAATCAGGCTTCTTTATGGTGTCAGTGACGATACCCTAACTCAAATATGTAAGCAACAAAGGAACCTTGATTGACATACATAGCCCAAAAATCAAAATCAGGAATACTTAGAGCAGATGTGTTCAAATGATGTGTTTTGGACTCTCTCCATTTGCTGGCCAGCTTTCCTACCTTGCTGTATTCATAGGCAGGCTTTCCCTCAGGATAGCAAAGATGACCATAAGTACCTGACTTCTCAAACTTCCTCATAAAACTGACTTATAATCAGCTTCAAAACCTCTTCTGGAGGAGTTCATCTCCTTCTCAATAATTCTAGCAGTTTTGAGACCAGGCCTGGGCTATATGCCAGCAATGGTTACAGACAATTCTGTAACGGAAAACAGAGATTCTTTTACCACAAGCAGGAAACATGAAATCAGGGTAGGTAAAAACCAACAAAACAACTTAGCTGCTATGCCCTTTGGATGATCCTTTTGATTATCAACTAGAAGTAGACATTTCATGATCAGAGATAGCCCGTTATTCTCTCATTTGCACATTGACTCATACTCTATTATTTCTCCTTAGGAAAATGTCAAAGACATTATGATACATTATGATATACCTGAGTGCTGTGCCATTTTGAAGCTCAGAATACCAGTAGAAATGACAAGTTCTTCCTGTTAGTTTGCTGACACTGGGTACTTTAACACCCATGCTAAATCAAGCCACAGACTTCCATAGCTCCAAGGTAAAACAAGGATGTGTCAGCTAATCTCCTGACAGGAAGTGATAGCTTTGGGTAGCGACCTCCTGCTCTTTTTTCTTGTAAAAGTGCTTTCATATTTCTGACCTCTTTCACGTTTCTTCCCATTTTATTGACCAGATGGGAACCACCATTATTGAGATTAGTGATTCCCAAATGTTTTAAAGATGAGAAATCCTTTCACGCATAAGAATGTATATTTAAATGTCATATAGTAGTTGAATCTCTTGCCTTTATTAATATATTGACTAAGAAAATGTATAATACCAAATAAATGTAGTAAACTTAATATTATTAAAACAAGTTATATTAATTAAAACAGCACCTATTTCCATGTGAAAAATAAATAGTACATGTATGTGTAAAAGTTATTTATTCCATCTGTATACAGATATGCAGATCTCTTGAAATAATTTCACAAGCCCTTTCTGTAATAGAATCAAAACATTGGGGACAGATGACTTAGAATGATTCTTTTTGTAGCTCTAGTGTTTGTTTTAACTCAAAAAGTCAAAGCCTCCAAATGTAATATCAGAATCCTGCATTCAGCCTCCCCCATTCCTCTGTTTCTGTTTCCTTTACATACCTAGCTCAAACTCTAGTTTCAAGAGAAAGAGAACTAACCAGCAGCCAAGGGAGCTGACATGAGACTAACTGCCAAGATGATGAGTGAACACAGATCGCAGACACTGAAAATGAAAGGGACTGACTTAAGACACATACTCCAGGTTGAAGGCATCTGCCAGAAGAGAAACAGAAAGTGTTGGTTTGAGACCTATCTTTCAAAGAATGATGATGGATCTCATCAGAGGCATAGCACTTCACTTCCAATCAGGATAAAAAACTAGGAAAGAAACATTTATACCAAAAGGGAAATTTGTTTAAAAAGTAGAGATTAAATGGGAAGATAATTTTGGAGGTTGCATATCTGACAGTGTAGCTGACAACTGCATTTAAATTTCATTGCACACACTCTGGGCACTGCTCATCACTGCCATGCTCTGATAAGCTCTCAATCTTCCTCCTAAATTCTTTCTGCAACCTCACAGATGAGGCACAGTGGTGATGAATATACTACTCAGAGGGAATGGACTCAAGTTTGTAACCCTGGACCACAGAATTTTCTTTGAACTTTGGGAGGAAAACTGTAAATGGGAAAAAAAAATAAGGAAAATTTCATTTTGAATTGTCTCCCAAAATGACAAGCATTTATAGATGGTAAGTTCTAGTACTAATTTGCAGACAAATGTCCAACATTTGGTAACCAGTATGTTAACATAGATATGGGTCCAAAATGGTGAATTTAGCTGAAAAATTGTATAAAAAAGAAGAAAAAACTTAAAAATGGAGTTCAACTGCATTTCTTATATACATATAAGTGTCATTGTATTTAAATTATTGCTTTATTCTCATATAACCTCAGCCACTGGGGGCCACTGATGCCTAAAGTTCTGATGGTTAAAACCAGGGGCTTTGGAAGGAAACAAGCCAAACTGAGAAATCTTAGTTCTGCCATTGACTAGTGGTATAACCTGGGGCACTCAACTTCTTTAAACTACAGCTTATTTTTTTTACAGTAACACTACACATTTGTAAAATATCATTAGTTATTATGACATAATTAATGTAAAATACTTAGCAAAATGACTGGAACATTTTAACTACTAACAAATGTTGGCTTTTATTATAGATTATGATGAGGACAAAATAGATTACCTATAATCTTAGAAATAATTTAAGAACCCTATTCCCAACCCAAGTAATAAGAGAACTTGCTCTTTATCAGCTCAGATTCTTCTCTTCCCTTAAACTTATGCCCGAAGAGAATTTTGCCAAACTAGTTCCTAACCTTTTTTGTAAGAATAAGCAGAACCAAATTACATAAAACAAAAGGCAGAAATAAAAACAGCCAGAGAAGCTGAGTACATCTGCACAATGAAGAGCTAAAAAGAAGAGGTAAAAAAAAAAAAAAAAAAAAAAAAAAAAAAAAAAAAAAAAAGCCACATGTTATACGAGAATAGCCTTTTGAGGGTCTCTGGAGCAGCTTTGGAGTCTGAGAAACTGAGAAAGAAGCAAAGGCAGTTTTGAAAAGGTGTTTTACTGTGGATTATACATTTAATCTACTTTCATGAATCTTTAAGAGATGAAAGATTAGCTTTCAGTAATAATTACTTTGATTTCTAGACTGTGCCTTGTAATGGAGCATCATGGGGAGATTGGACAATGTGGGCCCCAATTTGTACTTGGTTCATGCAGTCACATTTCCTGAGTTATCAAGTGGCACTTCTCTAACACTGCTGTGACAGATTTGCCATGACATGATCACGCCTCCTCCTGGCTCCTCTATGTATTAGGTGAACCACACCTTAAATTTATGTAAACAAACCTTTATTCTTCCACAAAGCTCTTTTTTACCAGTAGCTCCCTATAAAATAGCACTGGCCTCAGCAAAATAACATACAATAATCATTAGTGCAGTTGTAGACGCTCAATCCTTACTGCCACTACCCTTCGTCCCAAACTTAGCCTTAGCCAGGTAGGGGAAAGTGACTAGAGAAGGCCAAAAAATACAACTTTAACTCAGACATCAGATTCCTTCCCTGGCTTTAAAGTGCTCAAGTTCAACTATGGCACCATAGTTTTGGGTTAACTTCCGAAATATACAGTTGATATTTCTCTTTGGAAACACACATCAGAATTCTTCTTCATGGATCTATTCCAGGTCCATCACACTCTTTTGCTCAGGACAAAACATCACCTGTTAGAAAGCTACCAAACAACTTAAATGTATATAGTGACCAATATAATACCAGAGGTTATAGGAGGAAGAGATCATTTTCATATATTTCAAATTTACAATGGAACAATCAGCACAATTCAAGTTTCAAACATTTAAATCATTCCTGCCCTGACTCATCCTTCAAATAGCAGAACTCAAGACTGCTATTATTGTGGTCATTACATCAGCCTCTAAATCACTCTTACATAATCAATTAACCTCATTGCATTCAGATATTTAAACAGTTTCCACCAATAGCCAATTTCAACATCACCAACACAATTTATTTTCAATTACCAGCCTCACTAATGGCCTCCTGAAACTAATGCTTAAGGAAGTATTGGAAAGTTTCCTGTGTTGTCTCAAGGCTGTTTACATTTTCTAAAGGGCAGCAAAATGATTTGCTGTTATTACATATTCAGGCTTGGGGATTTTTTCTTCCCATATAAAATGTGTAAGTCTTACAACCCAAATCACCCTATTCGACACAGGGAACTTCCAGTACTCACTCAATTTTCCAAACAAATCAGAGGCTCCTAACACCAAGGACATTGTGTGTTTGTTGTAAATAAGTCAGAGGATAATAATAAAATACTTCTTGGCAGTAGCTAAATCCAGAAGATCAGTGATGGCCAGCCTAAGCCAGTTATAAATTTTATGGCAATTTTTTAAATGAGGCAATGGAAGGGAGCTTATCAGCATTTTGTTTTCAAAGTCAAATGAAAGAAAGCAAGAGAAAGAGAAAGGAACCTAGGGTACTTGGTGTTTAGGAGAGGGAAACAGAAAGTAATGAGTAAAAAAGGAAGAGAAAATAAAGGTCAAACAGAAGCCAAGTAGTTTGAGGCTTATACAGCTTTTAGCTTAAGGGTAGAAAGTTTCAGTTTGATTTTGTCCTCTAGGGAAGCCTTCAGAAAGATTTCTGTGCCAATGTGACCTTGGCAAACACAAAGAAGGATCACATTTTTGGCACTTGGGAAGAAAAATGGGAGCGAGGTTAGAAATAGATTGGGTAGACACAACAGAGAGCAGAAAAGAAACCGTGACCCAAAGATAACAACCAGAGCCAGGTCATGATTGTTATGACCCATAGTTCTTTGAACAATCGTGTCCACAATGGGACTTCCTTTGGAAACTGGTTTGGAAACATCTATTGCCAAATAGATGTTCTAATGGAGAAAATTAGCATTTCCATTAGGGACAATGAAAATTTATTCTGATTAAATAAGAACCTGAATAACAAACCAAAGTAAATAACAAACCAAAGTAAAATCAAAGCTCATTGTTCCAAACTAAATCGGACCTTCCATTAATCCAGTTAGAGGTCACTGGCCAAAGATAAGCCCAGATTGGTAATTGTTTTTCGAGAATGGTAATTTTCAGAGGAGAAGTGGGGAGGTGGCACATATCTTGAGAACCTGTCTTGCACCTGCAAAGACAAAACCAGATGGGTGGGAGCCTTGAGAAAGGAATGCTATAGATACCAGGGCTCACAGGTGTCTGTAGGGAGCTAGCAAATAATCCTTAGAGCAAGAACTCATGTTAATGCTGAAAACAACCAGCCTCAACACAGCAAGAATTCTGCCTGGCATCAAGTGAAACTAAGCTTTGCTCCTCATGACATTATCACTAGCTTTTACGTTGTGCTCACAGTTGTTTCTCATCCCTGGCTTTTGCCTTTAGTGATGCCTTTAACTCTATCATCGAAGATCTTGCCTTGTCACTTTCATTGTCTTAAAAAAAAAAAGGAGGTCACAGAAACCTTGTATTTCTT
The DNA here is from genome assembly GCF_018350175.1 of Felis catus. Taxonomy (NCBI): domain Eukaryota; kingdom Metazoa; phylum Chordata; class Mammalia; order Carnivora; family Felidae; genus Felis; species Felis catus. The sequence continues at coordinate 20,776,543 of NC_058378.1, read as the reverse complement.
AAAAGACTTCTTTTAAAATCCACAAACTATTACCAGAGGGGACCTTTTTGAATTTCCTGTGATAAGCTTGTCAGAAAAAAGAGGAAAACTTAGAAGGCCCAGAGTTTCATTTTATGTTTTTTTCTAATTATAAGATAAAATAATGGAGTTCCATTTTCTGTTCCAATTAATTATAAAATAAAGTAATGGAGACTGCTTTCCTACAGATACAAGATTCCAATAATATTTAACCATACAATTAAAAAAAGAAGTGTGTTCAAAATAGTGACAAAATTGGCTATGGATAGGGTCATGCACATCCTAAGCTATTATTTTTCCAGACCTCTGAAGGAAAGAGAAGAGTTTGGAGCTGCTAGAAAATTATTAATGTCATAAGTAAAGTAAAACTTGGGAGAAATAAAAAAAATTAAATTCTTTTTGTTAAGCACCTGAGAATTTTCTATTCAAATGGGAGAGAGAGAGAGAAGAAAGCAAAGACAATCAATAGCTAAATAAAGAAACAGAAAATTCAACTAATTTATTATAATGAACATCAACTTCCACAAAGAAAATATCATAAAGATATAATTGGACACAGCAAAATACTTGACATAAGAATCCTAATTTCAGAATTTACTTGCTTGAATTCAAATTCCCATGCTTCAATATATCCTATGAAGAATTATAAATTCTTCCCTCTCACTCAATGACCCCAAGCCTACCATATTGCTTCTGGTTCAGATTTTCTATCATCTATCAAAAAATGGAGAAAAGGAATCACTGGAGTAGAACTAAGGTCTTAGGTTTGTGCCCTACATCTTGAACTAGCTATTAACAAATACACTTAGTTACAACTTTAGGTAAAAGTAAGCCAGATGAACTTCTGAAGGGGCATCCTTAGACTAATTGCTTAACTGCAGGCTGGCTTTTGGGTGCACAGGCTTCACAGTCGCAGAAGGAATGCACACTTAGACGAGCCTGCACTTGGTTTAATGTTCTGCTGTCAGTGTCTTGAAATTCTTAATTCTTTAACAAGAGGGTCTACATTTTCATTTCCACCAGGTCCCATAAATTATGTAATTGTGCCTTAGCACTCTATCAGCATCTGTTTCCTTATCCATAAAATCAGAAAGAGAAGATCTCCAGTATCATTTTAATTCCAGGGTGTGAGGATAAAACCACTTTGGGATCACTTGGCATTTAGGGAGCACAATGCTACAATGGCTCTGAGGAAGTTTCTCCAGGATTCCATTTCCAGGACATAGCCTCATCCCCTAAACTGGCCACTATTCCCAGAGATAAAAACTGCATGATTTAATTCATTGAAGGATTATCCTGTTCCTTCTTTCTCCTCTCAATGACCAACTTCTCATTACAGCACCACCGGCCAGTTACATATTGCCACAAGACTGCCATAAACAAATCATCCCAAAACCAAGAGGCTTAGAACAATATCCATAATTATTGCTCATAAATCCACAGTTAGCTGGCTGCTTCTGCTGATCTTGGTCAGGCCTCACTGGACATTTCTCTGGATGCAGAGAAGAAAAGAATTAGAGTCACTTTTGCAATAAATCTGCCACACTCACATGAATCAGAAGCTCTACTTACTGTAAGTAACCACATATTATTGTATGACCCTAAGCAAATCACTCAAGGTCTCCCTTCATTGCCTCATCTGTCTTCATGAAGGTATACAACCAGATTACCTCTAAAGCCCCTTCTCCTCTGATATCTTCATAGTGTAAGAGCCTCTCTGTTCCCATTTCAACCATGGTTTCCAGTCTTAACATCCTCCTCTGGACCAGATACCCATCTCTTCATCTTGCAGGGCCTTTAATTACAGATTGATCAGAGTGACCAATTTAACCTACTTTGATCACTATAGCTTTGTCGGGCCCTGAAAACATACATCCAAAAGCAAGAGTTCAGAAAGAAGTTTCAGTTCTCTGCCCTAACAGAAATCCTCTTGTTACGTTGGAAAAGACAACAGCTGATGAGTCTCCAGGTCTGATATCTGTGGCACTGTGGTTCCTTTGCCTCTATAGAGCAGAATCCTTTTTCACTGGGATACTCTCAGTGCCACCCCCACCCTCCCACTAGGCTGCATCAGGCACTCATGGCCAAAACGTTCTGGCACAGCTCACTGCAGGGCTTTGAACAGGGGCAGCGTTCTCTGAAATAAATGAGAGGGACAGTGTGTTCTTGCAGAAGACTGCAAGGTCCTGTCAGCTTTATGTTTGCCGATTTACATGGCTTTTAAGAGACATAACCATAAAATTTCACTCCAGAATTAACTCTGACCAGTCAGATCTTTGCCCAGGTTGGACAAATTTAATTTATCAAACTGACTAGACACTAGTTTAATTTTTTTCCTTGTTGGGATGCCCCTTTGCTCCTCATAACTCACAAGACACCCTTTGCTCTCAGCTCTCCATTAGTACTCTATATACATACAGATCTTGTTTTATTTTTCTAAAAAACTCCCTAAAGCACAGGAACCATTCCTACAAAGATCTGTAATCTGAACGTACAGGCCAGGTCAATGCACCAGCTTGGTGTGCTGTGTGCTGCTTGCCAGGCTCATGCAATGGCTGCTTTTTCATCTGGGTCAATGAGTGGGAGCTAAATTTGGTTTGTATCATTGTTCTTTTAAACTGAAAACTGTCTTATGCTGCCAAATAGGCCTTTTGTTTGTGCATTCATTTGTGTTTCACTGTCTCCAAAATAAACCTGTCTCTTCAAATCAGAAAATTTTGTACTAAGCTAAAAAAATGAAGGGTGATGATAGAGGACTAGCTAGTCTGTCTTTCACACAATGATGTGCCCATTTCCTCTTCAGTGGTTTTTGTCATTTTGCTGAATGTGCCCATGTTGGGATTAGATTGGAACAGCCCAGCGGGTTCTTTGGTCAGCTCTTAAGGTAGTTTTTGAAGGTCCCTGATGTTTGGTCATTAGTCACCTTGCATACCCTTCAGTCAATGCAGTGTTTTATCTGTGAGGCCTAATGCTTTGTTTCTCCAATAATTAAACAAGAAAATAGAATCTCTGAAGCTCTTGGATCAGAGTCTATTAAAATGGATGGTAGGGAAAGTAGGGAATAGGATGGAAGTTTGGCCTAGCCTTACATTTACAAAAGTCCTAATGTTTTCACTTTTTGTCTATAAATTAGGTTACATATATAATAACAGAGATACATAATTGAAAGCAGGCATAATCTTGTGCCCCATTCTGCTTCTAATTTACTTTAATGTTTTTAAAGTTATAATTATCTTTAAAACAGCATACACTTGTGGTGTATTTGTTACGGTAAAAGTTTTAATTTCTTCAAGAAAACATTTAAAATAAACTGAAAACTTCACCACCTTATTTTGATTTGTGTTTATTTTTTTAAACAAACCAAGAGGCTCAAACATTGGAAGCTGTTGTAGCTTCTCTTAACCTTTGAGAAGCCCCACTTTGGGCAAATCAGTTTTGTTGCTTTATACATTACTAACCTCTGCTGAAGGAAACCACTGGAGCAGCAGAAACAGAGTAGTAGAGGTTCAGATATTTGGGCTGGGGGCTAGGGGTGTCCACAAATCAGGTAAAATATAATCAACTGCTTAAGTCCTAGAAAGTAGTTGACATGGTTATCTGTGAATGAGAGAACAAGGACAAGGACACACCATCTGGATAGGGATGCTTATGAGCTATCTCTGGATTCCCTTCCACAGTTCACCTTAGCTTCCAGGATGTGAGACCGATGTCTTGGTTTGCCACACAGACCCTCTATGGCCTGGCCCCTGACTACTGTCCAGCTTTTTCTCCCTCTGCTCTTCTACCCACAGCCTTTATTTGGGCATATCACAAGACTTAACCTCAGTGGCACTGTTAAACACCTCCAGGCCTTCACACATACTGTTCCTCCTGCCTGAACTGCACCTTTCCCAACCTCCCCACAACAATTTATCTATCATGACAGCTATTATCCATCCATTACAAAACAAGTTCAGAAAGAACTCTGCAACTATTTCTATCAATTATGAAGCTGTAATCTTTGCTTTACCTGACCCCTTCTTAAGGGAAGCCTATATTTTAGTCATTGTTTTATCCCCGATTTATAGCAATAATGCACAGTGTATGACTGATTCAATAGTGAACACATGCATGAATAAACAAAGTAGATCAGAAGCCTAATGGAAACACAGAATCCTCGGTCCCCCCAGACTTAATGAACCAGAATCTGCATTCTGACAAGATCCCCAAGGGATTTCACTGCACATTAAAGTTTGAGAAATACTCTTTCACTTCTGTAAATATCTGAAACATTGATTATCTGAGGCTTAGGGTTTGGTAATTATTAATGTACATGCTCTGCACAGTGCTTAACCGATACATGTGCGTTTGTGACATGCTCACATACTTCCATTCTTCACTCCTCCCCCAGAGGCCATCACGTGTCTCTGCTGGCATTCTCTCACTATTTCCTCAGATCTCAGAGTTAGGTCATGCCCAGAGTAGGTGCTAGGTACAAAGTTATGCAAAAAGCCAAGGGCCACTGGGAAAAAAAAAAAAAGTTTTATAAAACTGCATCACACATACGTCTACAACCAAACAGCCAATGTCAAACTAATGATGAAGAAAACTAAGGTGAATTACCTTACCCCTAGTAAACATCAGTGAACAATGAATTCTTAGTAAACACTACATATAGTTCTCAAACACTGGGTCCTGCTGTCCTTGAAGGGACATCTGGCAGTGCATTAGGATCAGATTTCCTGATTCACATTCTATATTTATATTCCCTTAATCTTGTCATGCCTAGAGATTTAGAACTTTTGGTTACTGCTCAACAGCTCATCTTTTTCCTTGGGAGACTCAGGAAGTGCTTGTCTACCTCACTTCATCCCACATTCCCTGAATTGTTCACACTTTGCAATTCAACCGTTTTGAGCACAAATGCTAAGTAAAAATATCTGGTAGCTTGTTACTCACTGTAATGGGTAGACCACAACACATGTGTATGGGTTGACTAATGAGGGATAAGAGAAGCAAGCTAAATTACATGGGCAATATTTTGTATCTCCCTGGAAAAAATAATCCATAAGAAGACAAAATCTGCTACCAAAGCGCTGGGCAAAGGAGGTGTGGGAGCAGAGTGAGAAAAGAGGGAAAAGAATGTTAGCTTTTATCAAGATCCTACAAGTATGAAATATTGTGCTCGGCACTGTAAGTACAATATCTCATCAACCTAACAAGGTCAGAATCGTAACCTGATTTTACCTGCAAGGAACACAAGGCTCCTACGCATTCTCAGATTCACACAGCTAGTCACACAGTGGGTTCCAAACCACTTTTTCTTCTTCTTTTTAAAATTTTTTGTTGTGGTTAAAAAAAATCCCACAAAATTTACCATCTTAACTGTTTTTTAAGTGTATGGTTCAGTACTGTTATATATATTCCTATTGCTGTGCAACAGATTTCTAGAACTTTTTCATCTTGTAAAGCTGAAACTATACCCATTGAAGATCATCTTCCAATTTTTTTATGTTTATTTATTTATTTTGAGAGAGAGAGAGAGTGAAAGAGAGAGAAAGAGAATGTGCATGAGCAGGGTAGGAGCAGAGAGAGAGAGAGAGAGAGAGAGAGAGAGAGAAAATCCCAAGCAGGCTCTGTGCTGTCAGTGCAGAGCAGGCCTCAGGACTCCATCTTGTGAATGCTGAAATCATGACCTGAGCTGAAATCAAGTTGGACTTAACCAACTGACCCACCCAGGCACCTCTCAATTTCTTTTTATAAACTAGTCAAAGGTATTTTTTTGCTTGTATATTTTTCTCCTTTACCATTCTACTTTCTCTGCCTTCTCCTGATACCATACACTTTAAGCTGCTCTGGTCTCTTCCAACAGTGAGGAAAGTGACCTGAAGATTCTAAGGTCTCACTCAGTATTTTACCTTCCCTGCGGAGTCTGTGAAGCAAACAATAAGGAATGAATTGCTAATGGAAGAAAAATAATGGAAGCGTATGGTTCCGTAATGCTGGAAATGCACCTGTTTATTTTGTCTATGTTAAAGGAAGTTTTCAATATAGACAATTATTTCATTGAAAAGTCAGTCATGCCTGTCCAAAATTCTCACTATGCCACCCAGACACATTCCTGTGGCCAGGATTCTAATACTACAACTTTATGGCAGCATCCTTCCAAAGCTCCATGAAGATAATATGCCCAGTCCAGGAAACCCTGCCCGGTGGCCATGCCCACTGGGTTGAGGCTGTCTGTCCCTGGCACCAGATATGCATTCCCTGAAGATGAGGGAGTGTAAAAAGACACTGTGGCCCAGGGTGCAGGTTTGCACATCTTTGAATTTGGCACAGCGACATTATCATACTCTGTTTTATATAATCTTTGTGTATTTCTATTTAAATGGATTATTAAATATTCAAAGAAAGGAAAACATTCACATTGATTGTTGTATTATAAAACAATCAGGGCCCAGAGAGAGCAGTAGTAAATGCTAAGGGGAGCAGCAGACATCCCCCAGAGTCTGCTCTCACCAGAGTCCTATGTCACCAGTGGATGCATCATTCAGCAGTGGGCTCATACTAGGCAGCCAGCAACCCCATGCTTCAGCCTGTGAAAACATAAAGTGTCATTTCTTTCTGGATTTCATTTCCCCAAAGATGACTGACTTACTTCTTTCAGATCTGGCACTGTCATTGCTTGATCTCTGAGAGATCAGGAGCTTCCTATCATAGTTACAAAGCCTTGAGGGGATGCTGAGGTAAGCAGACTTAGTGTAAACCCAGCTCTGCAATGAACTACTCAGTGGCCTTGAGTGAGTGGCATAACTTTTCTATACATGGGTTTATGAAATGAGAATAATTGGATGAAACACACATATTTTATAAATTGCTTAATAAATGTTAGCTGTTTTTATTTTTATTGTCTTATTATTTCAATTTCTAATAATATAGCCTGAGCTAGAACTTAGATCCTCTGATATTCTCTGAGAATGGTCCTCTGTTCTATTGTAACTAGAGGACTGCAAATTACAGCCTGTGTGCCAAATCCAGCCAACCACCTGTTTTATAAATCAAGTTTTATTGGAACACATGCATGCTCACTTGTTGATATATATATATATATATATATATATATATATATATATATAGTCTATGGCTACCTTTGTGCTACAATGGCAGTACTGAAGAGCTGCGTGACGGATTGCATGGCCTGTAAAACCTTAAATATTTACTATCTGGCCCTTTGCAGAAAGTTTGCTGACATTGAAAGGATAAAGCATGTTCTAGAATGAGATCAACATAGCAACTGAAGTAAATTCTAAGGACAGAGATTTGACATTATGAAGACTGAGAAATTTCTTAGACTTATGAGTGAAAAGACAGTGATTCAAGTCTCACCTTTTCTCTCCCTAGCTGGGTAACACAAAGGAAAATCATTATAAATTTCTTTCTCTGTAAAATGAGAAAATAAGAAAACCCAGAGTAGTAAGGATTAAATTAAATAACTTATATTTGAGCCCCATATAAATATTCAAGGCCTATAGGTCTGCTCATGGAACAGACACTGGACTACACACAGAAGAGTGAGAGTGAAAAAGCAGTCCCTAGCCTGAGTCTCTAGCTTATCTTCTGGCTGGAAAGAGAGGCTGCTTGATGCAAGATGTGTTTCCTAATTAATCAATCCCTTTAGTAACTTTTTAAGACACCCAGTTCCAGTAGACACTGTAGGAAAATGCCTATATTTTATAATTCTGCCTTTGACTCAGCCTGGGTCAGAGATATTAAGTTATACCTCTGTCAGTGTTCAGTTGATTATTTGCTTTTATTCAAACAATGGATCAGCTGAGTCCTTCAAAAGAGACATATTCACAGAGTTAGACAAGTTGTCTGGTGAATGTGACACATGCAGAGATGCCCAAAGGATGATTTAAGTCTTTGTGCATTTACAAAACAAAGTTCAATGAAGCAAAATGGTGCTCTGTAAGAAAACCCAAAGACCAAATACAAATGGACATCAATCTGGCATCAATCATAAAACCCAACTAAGAAAAATATATATATACCATCAGATATATTTCTGTTGTTGTTTTTTGCTTTTTCATTTAGATAGCTGGAAAATTATAAAGAATAAATAAACAAGCAAAAAATTACTTTGACTTAAAATGTTCACCCTTAAACCGCATTTCAGTAGAATGACAGAGAACTGTTTATCCTAATTCTAGGTCAGTGCCTCACGAATTTTCATGTATCAATTTATCTAGAGTAAGTATGCATTAAGAACACATCATTCCTCACTAATTTTATTAATAAGTTTCTTTCCTTAATTTTTCTGTAGAGATTTCACCATAGAAATACTAATAATGTGTTAAAGCTTTATAATCTAGTATAAGATCTACCAGTTTCCCTTTAAAAGTGTATCAGTCTCTTAAAAAAAAATGCTCTCAGATGCTGGTCAGTCTATAGGCATGTCTCCCAAGTCAGTCATCTGACCATGGGTTTTACGCCCTGTGCACAAAAGGGACATTTAGTATGAAAGCAGTAAATGAAAACTAGAGGCTGTTGTCAAATTGTCAGCCATTGTGCTCATATTAATAACCACTGCAGCTGTCTGAGGCTCAAATTAGCATCTTTGAAACAAGTTAAACACTTCCAGCACTATTTAGAGCCATTTCAAAGAGAATAACAAAAGTTTATGTTGAGATTTTTTGCTAGATGGCCTTTAAAATAAAAATCTCTTCAGAAACTTCAACTACCCTTTTTCTGAGATGCCATTAAGGGATTATCTGATTTTCATTTCCAATTAACTAAATATTTCAAAAATTGGATTCATAGGCCCATCTGTTGTAAATTATTATAATGTAAAAATGGAAGAGAACTGTCCCTAGGTCAGACACACTTCTCACTTATCATGTACCCCAAATAGAGCAGTATTATTCCTGGCTGCTCACTCTGGCACTTGAAGAGAATAATTATTTCCAGCAAAGATAACATTTCAGGTTGGAGCCAGGTGATTGTAACTCTCTGAATCTCCTGGGTCAAGGAAGAGGACTAGCATCCCTCCAAAGGATCTTTTCCAAATGTGCACATTAACTGCAGAAAAAAAAAATGAGTCCATCTTGGGATTTGGGAAAACCTATGACTTGATGTAGATGAGCTGGCAATGAGCAAGTCAGTCATTGTGTCACCTGCCCCAGAGGTGCCTGACAGCACTGACTTCAAGCTATAATGCTTAGATTCCTCAAATGGCCTCTTGGGACTTATATATGGGAAAATTGCTCTCCTAAACTCCTGAAATGAGCAACCTAAATTGAACAGTGGTAAGACACAACCCAATACCTGGGAGCAGACGAATGTATTTACCAAATAAGGAGAAACAAAAGTCCATTCACCCTCTGACCATTTCAATCTAACTCTTTAGTAATTAAGTAGATGGACATGCTGTCCCATTATTCGCTTTAGATTTACATCATTGAGAAACACCAGATCTACTAGTGGGAATTCAGAAGTCCTAGGTTCTAATCTTGGTTCTGTCCTTATTACCTTGTCTGCCTTATTGGAGGGTCTTAGAACAAGTGGGAGATAGATATGTATAGATAATACATACATAAATAGATATGGATATATATCCATTCCAAGCATAGCTAAACAATTGTCATCCCATCCTTAGAACAATGCTATGGTATAAATGTTATTACTCTAATTTTACAGATGAGAAAATGATCCTCAAAAAAGTTATGTAACTTGTCCCAAATCATCACAGCCATGACATGAAAAGCTAAGATTTAAATTCAGGCCTTTTCAGTACAAATCTAAGTCTGCTTGCTCCATATCAAGTCTCTTCTAAATTTACTCTAATATTTTAAATAATGGTAAGACTTAAATGTCTTACATAAATTTAACAAGTGACTTGAATGCTTTAACACAAGAGACCCTTACTTTCCTGTGGAGGAGAAACTTCTATTCATTCATTGAAACTTGGAGGGATGGTGCTCACAGGAGCTGGTCAGTAGGGCAGATGAGAAGGCAGTGTTCCTCCTGTATAACATACTCTGGGATTTCCAACCAGGGGAGACAGAACAACAATGAAGATGGTAATGTCAACTGGTTTGGAGAGCCACTATCTAGGATGCAAAGTTTTTTGGTAGCTTCACATCTCTTAATTGGGAAGCCCTGACTTTCTGCAAAGTGCAGGCTATGAGAATTTTATGCAGCACTAGTAAAATTTTTTTGAGGAGGACATTTTTGGGGGACTCCTTAAATCTCAATATGTAGGAAACCCATTCTTAATAATAATGGCAAAATAGCCTCAATTTAAGACTTTTGAGTAATTCATCCTATAATATATCCCATTCATACCCTTAAGCATAACTAAGGTACTTATATATTTTCCCCCTTTCCTATACAGTTCAAAAATCTTCCTTTTTATTTTCTAACAGATAACATTTTAGACTCAATAGCACAACTCTACGGGCCATAGAGAAATAGGAATCAAATAATTCTGCCTAGTACCATGAGTCAATCTAAGAAGCCAGCTTACTCTAAGCTCTCCATGTGCATCAGCACAGAAGCCCCAATTCAAACAATGGCTCCCTAGTCTCTCATAGCTATTATGGCCTGTTGTTGAGAGGGGGAAGGCTGCCATGCAAAATGGCTCCTTTTCTTTGTAACATTGGCTCTACACACCGAGTCAGAAACTATTTGGATTGCCTTCCCACTCCAGCCATTCAGTACAGGGCTTTTCATGTTCTCCCATCTTTAGGGAACTTTCTTGACCTTTGATAAATCAGAAAATGAGATAACTCTGTAATACACACCTGTAGGATGGAGCTAGAAGGTAATAAAATAACATCCATTCATTCAGAAACAGAAGAAATTTACATATTGTAAAAAATTCATGTATTTGGGACTAAATAGCAAAGAAACTGAAGTCCTGAATCCTGTTTCACCTCTCTTTACTCCCATAACATGTAAGAACAAAACCTACAATGTGCATATGATGATCCCTTTAAAATGAGCTGGTTTAGTAAAATTGACATCTTGCTATATTTTTTATTTTTTAAAAACTTTTTAATGTTTATTTATTTTTTGACAGAGAGAGAGAGACAGAGCATGAGCAGGGGAGGGGCAGAGAGAGAGGGAGACACAGAATCCGAAGCAGGCTCCAGGCTCTGAGCTGTCAGCACAGAGCCCGAAGCGGGGCTCAAACTCACAGACCACGAGATCATGACCTGAGCCGAAGTCAGACACTCAACAGACTGAGCCACCCAGGAGCTCCTATATTTTTTCTTTTTTTATTTACATCCAAGTTAGTTAACATATAGTATACTAATGATTTCAGGTATAGAATTTAGTGATTCATCACATACATATAACACCTAGTGCTCATCTCAACAAGTGTCCTCCTTAATTCCCTTTCCCTATTTAGCCCATCCCCACACCCAAAACCCCTCCAACAGCCCTGAGTTTGTTTTCTGTATTTAAGTATGTTACAGTTTGTCCCCTCCCTATTTTTATATTATTTTTCCTTCCCTTCCCTTATGTTCTTCTGTTTTGTATCTTAAATTCCACATATGAGTGAAGTCATATGATATTTGCCTTTCTCTGACTAATTAATTTCACTTAGCATAATATACTCTAGTTCCAGCCACATTGTTGGAAATAGCAAGATTTCATTCTTTTTGATCACCAAGTAATATTCCATTTTATATATTTACCACATCTTCTTTATCCATTCATCAGTCAATGGATATTTGGGCTCTTTCTATACTTTGACTATTGTCAATAGTGCTGCTATAAACATTGGGGTACATATGCCTCTTCAAAACAGCACACCTGTATCCTTTGGATAAATACCTAGTAGTGCAATTGCTGAGTCATAGGTTAGTTCTATTTTTAATTTTTTGAGGAAGCTCATACTGTTTTCCACAGTGTTTTCCAGTGAAAAATTGTTCCTCTTTCTCTGCATCCTTGCCAACATCTGCTGCTACCTGAGTTCTTAATTTGTTCTGACTGCTGTGACACAGTATCTCATTGTATTTCCCTAATGATGAGTGATGTTAAGCATTCTTTCATGTGTCTGTTAGCCACATACATGTCTTCTTTGGAAAGTGTCTATTCCTGTATTTTGCCCATTTATTCACTGGATTATTTGTTTTTTGGGTGTTTAATTTGATAAGGTTTTTATAGATTTTGGATACTAATGCATTATCTGATATGTCATTTGCAAATATCTTCTCCCAATCCATTGGTTTCCTTTTAGTTTTACTGATTATTCCCTTGCTGTGTAGAGGCTTTTTATCTTGATGAGGTCCCAATGGTTCATTTTTGCTTTTGTTTCCCTTGCCTCCAGAGACATGTCTAGTAAGAAGTTGCTGCAGCTGACATCAAAGAGGCTGTTGCCTATTTTCTTCTCTAGGGTTTTAATGACTTCCTGTCTTATGCTTAGGTCTTTCATCCATTTTGAGTTTACTTTTGTATATGGTGTAAGAAAGTGGTCCAGGTTCATTCTTCTGCATGTCGCTGTCCAGTTTTCCCAACACCATTTGCTGAAGAGACTATCTTTACTCATTGTATATTCTTTCCTGTTTTGTCAAAGATTAGTTGGCCATACATTTGTGGGTCCATTTCTTGGTTCTTTATACTGTTCCATTGATCTATATGTCTGTTTTTGTGCCAGTACCATACTGCCTTAATGATTACAGCTTTGTAATACAGCTTGAAGCCTGGAATTGTGATGCCTCCAGATTTGGTTTTCTTTTTCAGGATTGCTTTGGCTATTCAGGGTATTTTCTGGTTCCATACAAATTTTAGAATTGTTTGTTAGAGTTTCGTGAAGAATGCTGGTGTTATTTTGATAGGGCTTACATTGAATATATAGATTTCTTTGGGTAGTATTGACATTTTAACAATATTTGTTTTTCCAATACATTATCATGAAATGTTTTTTCCATTTTTTTTGTGTGTGTCTTCTTTGATGTCTTTCATAAGCTTTCTATAGTTTTCAGTTTATAGCTTTTTCATCTCTTTGATTAGGTTTACTCCTAGGTATTTTATGGTTTGGGGTTCAATTTGTAAATGGGTTTGATTCCTTGATTTATCTTTCTGCTGCTTCATTATTAGTGTATAGAAATCCAATTGATTTCTGTACATTCATTTTGTATCCTGTGACTTTGATAAATTCATGGATCAGTTCTAGCAATTTTTTGGTGGAGTCTTTAGGTTTTCCACACAGAGTCGTCTGTGAAGAGTCAGAGTTTGACTTCCTCCTTGTTGATTTGGATGCCTTTTATTTCATTTTGTTTTCTGATTGCTGAGGCTAGGACTTCCAAAACTATGTTGAAAAATAGTAGTGAGAGTGAACATCCTTATCCTGTTCCTGACCTTAGGAAGGAAACTCTCAGCTTTTCCTGATTGAGGATGATATTAGTGGTGGGTCTTTCGTATATGACTTTTGTGATCTTGAGGTATGATCCTTCTATCCCTACTTTTGTGAAGGATTTTATCAAGAAAGGATGCTGTATTTTGTCAAATGCTTTCTTTGCATCTATTGAGAAGATCATATGGTTCTTATTCTTTCTATTATTAACGTGATGTATCACACTGATTTAATTACAGATATTGAACCAGACTTGCATCCCAGAAATAAACCCATTTGATTGTGGTGAATAATTTTTTTAACGTATTGTTAGTTCCAGTTGGTTAGTATCTTTTTGAGAATTTTTGTATCCATATTCCAAGGAAATTTGTCTGTAGACCCCTTTTTAGTGGGGTCTTTGTCTGGTTTTGGAATCAAGGTAATGCTGACCTCATATAATGAGTTTGGAAGTTTTCCTTCCATTTCTATTTTTGGAACAGCTTCAAAAGAATAGGTATTAACTCTTCTTTAAATGTTTGGTAGAATTCCCATGGTAAGCCATCTGGCCCTGGACTCTTGGTTGTTGGGAAATTTTTGATTACTGATTCGTTATGAATCTGTTCAAATTTTGTATTTCTTCCTGTTTCAGTTTTGGTACTTTATATGTTTCTAGGAGTTTGTCCACTTCTTCCATATTGCCCAATTTGTTGGCATATAATTGCTCATAATATTCTCTTATTATTGTTTGTATTTCTGCTGTGTTGGTTGTGATCTCTTTCATTTATGATTTTATTTATTTGGGTCTTTTCCGTTTTTGTTTTGATCAGTCTGGCTAGGGATTTATCAATTGGGTTAATTCTTTCAAAGAACCAGTTCCTGGTTCATTGATCTGTTCTACTGTTTGGTTATTGTTGTTGTTGTTGTTGTTGTGTGGTTTTTTGTATATATCATTGATTTCTGTTCTAATCTTTATTATTTCCTGTCTTCTGCTGATTTGGGCTTTATTTGCTGTTCTTTTTCCAGCTCTTTAAGGTGTAAGTTTATCTGAGACCTTTCTTCCTTCTTTAGGAAGGCCTGGATTGCTATAATACTTCCTTTTATTATAGAAGCCATCTTTGAGCACGGTAAGGATAAAGGAGAAATCCCCAGGTCCAGCCAGTTATGGGAAGCATGAGATCTTCTTCTCAGTAAGAATAATCTGTCTTGATCCAATTCAGAGCCTTGAGCTTCCCTAGTCCTTCTGATTTTGATATCAGTTGCTCCTAATCTTACTTCCTCCTTATTACCTCTATTTCTTTCCTCTGTACATACTTACATATCTGGCAACTATATCCTAAAGGCTATATTCATTGATAACTGGGAATTATAGTTGTCCACATGAAATGTATCATGCATAAAATCCCTTGTGGAAATAAAAGCTCATTAAGAACTCACTCTATTCCTACTCAATGATCAAATAGCAAAGCTGTTCCTTTGTTTTGAGTATTTACGTAGACCTAAAAGCAGTTGGATTGGAACTGGACTTAGAGAGTTTTCATACAATAATTTCTTTTTAACAGGAAAAAAGAAAGATCAAAATGTTCCCAAGGAATCCCAAAAGGCCACTTAGCCTGCCTCTCTGGTATTCTGTGCTATTTCAAACTGATATTCAGGTACTGGAGACAGAACAAACTGATGGCTATGTGAAGCCAAATAACTTCTTGTGTTCAAATAAGTATTCCAGTGTGTGGGGGAGAAAAAAGAAGCTCTAAAATGAGCTGTCTTTATATGTACTTTGATTGCTACTCTTTTTCTCTATAAGCTGGGCATTTGCTTCCAGAGCATCTGTCTTGTCAGTGTAATTTAATGCCTATCAGTCTGGTGATGGAGAAAGTGATGAGGTGTCACCATCACTTGCTTCTTAACTGTACTTTTACCAAGTGGAAATAAAACTCTAAAAAGAATAATTTACAGGTTTGTGAATGAAGAGGTAGAATAAATGGATCTCAAAACTGTGGTCACTGCTGGTCTCATGGGTAAAACAGCTTTCAGCAAAATGAAAGCAGCTTTGAACAAGGTGTCTATAGTGGGTTGAACTGTGTTCCCCAAAAAGGCATATAGAAATGCTAACCCTTGTTACCTGTAAATATGACCTTATCTGGAAAGATGGTCTTTGTAGATATAATCAAGTTAAGATGAAACCATATGGGGTTAGGATGGGCCTTAAATCCAATAACTGGTGTCATTGATGAGCTTCATTCCAAGTGCCCAACTTAGTTAGGTTTACTATTGAAAAATGGATGCAGTTAGGTTTTGGTTTTCATGTAAAGCCTCCCAATTACACGGGGTTGTTTATGCAAAATCCAACCAGCCTATACAAGTTCTATGCTTAGTCCAAGTCTCCTTGGAGAACCCTCTGTTCTATCATCTTTCCCCAGTCAGCACATGATCCCTACCTGCTCCCTCACTGAATGTACTTTAAATGGATCTCCCAACAGATCATAGCTTTCAAACTTAAAGTATGCATAAAAATCAACTCAGAAGTTTATAAACTGAAAATTTATGGGTCCTGTGCTCAAAGATTCTGGAGTAAGTTTGGAGTGAAGAATTCAATGTTTCCCTTTTAACTTTTTTTTCCTTTTTCTTTCATGATTCACTCTGTCTGCCTCTTTCTTCCTCCATCTTGGCCCAATAGGAGACCCAAATGAGTTTGGAGAATAACAAAAAATGAAACTCACAAACACCAAATATTTCTATTCATAAGCATTATTGAGCATCCCCCCTCCAAAAAAAGATATAAGAATAGAGCACAGTCCCAAGATTCACAGGCCTAGTTGCACAGAATAACCTGGGGAATAGTTAGCATTTACCAATGCCTGGGCTCTCCCCAGACCACTTAGATAAGAACCACTGGTGGAGGAGTCATGGCACCAGTAAATTTTACTATCAACCCAGATGATTCCCCCAGGTAATGGTCAGGCAGGGTTAAGAACCCTTGGAGTAATCAAAGGATACATCTGCAAAAATGGGGGTTCATCATGTCCCCCTCTGTTCCTCCCAAGGATGCTTGCAGAGTGGTGGCAATGGAAAGCTGATGAGGAGTAAGGTATCCACCAAGGCTGAGAAGCTCTATGAAAAGAGCTCCCAGACTTGTATCAGCTGCCCTTCCTCCCACTCATATCAGTGGAAGCATCATAAACTACCAGAAAGGCAAGCATTGTGCTTTTAGCAAGCCATGGCCCCCAGGCTTAAATTCTGGGGTCTTGGTATTTTGCTATTTTGCTATTTTGCTATTATGACATTTTTCTATTATGTACTGAGACTATCTCTCTTGTTCTATGTCTGTATTGCAAGTTATACAACCTCTTGTACAACTGGACCTGGGGATTTTCTATTCATATATCCTTAGGGACTTTCCAGGAATGTTTCTGGATATGACATACAATTATCTTTTTCATCCTCTCCTTCTCACTCTCAGGGATGCACATTAAAGGGCAGCCACAAGCTACTCACTCTGCCTGTCTAAAATTTGACAGATTGTGCTTCTAATAAATTATTCTTTATTATAATGAATTTAAGTGGAGAGAGAAGTAATCACTCATAGCCCCTCTCATCTTCCCGACAACTTTTTGAGATTTTTCCCAAAAGAAAAGAGACCTTGGAGCTGTGCAGTGGCAAAAACAGACCTAATATTCAAAACTCATTATTTTAAATTTCTAATAGCTGCACAGTATTTCACTATATACATCCACCAAGTTTAATAAACCAGCACCATACTGACAGACATACAGGCTGTTTTCATCTTTTACTATTATAAGCAATCATGGAATTAATATTCCAAAATGTATGTACTAGATACCTATCGGACAAATTCTTAGGAGTAAAATTTCTGGAATAAAGGGAATATGGATTTATAATTTTGAAAGATACTGCAAATTACCTTCCACAGAATTGTGCCAGTCATTATCCCACCACTGATATCTGAAATGGACTCATCATAGCCTCACTTCTACAATGCAGCATAAAACTAGCTTATCTTTGCCATTCTGCTGGGTGAAGATGGAATATCACTGTAGTTTTAATTTGCATTTCTCTCATGATCAGTGAGATTGGACATCTTTTCATGTGTTTAAGAACTCTTTATTTTCTTTTCTGATTTTTCCATTTAATTATTTTTTCTCATACTTTTAGTTAATGAATTAGGAAAATGAGTCTGTTGTTTATAATATAAGATTCAATTTTTTTCAGGTGTCCATTAACATTATTAGTACTGGGTTTTTTTTCTTGTAGATTAAAATATTTATTTCAATAAATATATTGATAGTTTCTATGATTTCTGGATTTTGTGTCAGACCTAGCAAAACCTTCATCTCTCTGCAAATTAGATAGATAGATAGATAGATAGATAGATATGTAGGTATACATCTGTATCTATATGCATTTTTTTTAGCATTTCTCTGATTTTTACTTTTATTTCCTTTTCTTTTTCTATTTTTTTTTAAATTTTTTTTTCAACGTTTATTTATTTTTGGGACAGGGAGAGACAGAGCATGAACGGGGGAGGGGCAGAGAGAGACGGAGACACAGAATCGGAAACAGGCTCCAGGCTCTGAGCCATCAGCCCAGAGCCTGACGCGGGGCTCGAACTCACGGGCCGCGAGATCGTGACCTGGCTGAGGTCAGACGCTTAACCGACTGCGCCACCCAGGCGCCCCTCTTTTTCTATTTTTTTAATGTTTGCTGAACATCTCTTTTTTTCATTGATAAACAATGCCAGTTTTATCACATGTGTTTGGATCTGTTTCTAAATATGTGTTTGGATCTATTTCTGAACTGTATTTCAAGTCCATTAATTTGTCTATTTTAATTATGATCTTTTCATAGTTTACTATCTGATAGAACTAAGCCTACCTCATTACCCTTCTGTTTCATAATATTTCCTGGCCACTATTTCTCCTAGTATTTTTCCATATTAACCTAGCATCAGCTTATCTAGTTCTTAAAAGAAATCCTGAAGGCATTTTGATCATGATTATATTAAATATATATATTTAAAAAGGGGAAATAATATATTTATGATGTCTTTCCAAAAACAAGGTATTTTTATTTTTTCAAGTATATTTTGTATCTCTTATTAATATTTACAAATGTTTTCACAAAAATCTTGCAATTTCTTGTTTAGGTCTCATTTTTAGTTATTTCATGGGCTCAGGGTCATTTTATTTTTTGAGGCTTTGAAAGAGATATTTTCTTTCCTTATAAAATTTAATTTGCTGGGATTTGTATATGTGAAACATTGATTTTCATATATTGAATTTGCATTCAGTATTCTTATTTTCCAGGAAAGACAAATGGCCTCAAAACATAGCAGTATAAAAAGTCACTAGAGGAGTATGAGCAAATGGAGAAATATGTCTGCCAACTCTAGAAAAAAGGATTTCTTCTTTCCACCTTGAATCTTAAAGGTATTATTTTAGGATCAAGGCAATGAAATTTAGACAATGACCATATTTGACAAACTAAAAATATAAATTCAAAATCAAAACTCCAAAAGGGTTTAGATAAAATCATAGATTATAGATAAGTAATCAAAAAAAGTAATGCAAAATGCTTAGCCTTGCATTCAAAGCCTTCCCTTGGAGGATATAGCTTCCTGGTCCATTCATATAATATTCCTCAGAATCCCTATATGACCTTCTATACCAGTTGTGAAGTCTCCATCCTGTGACTGATACCCACCATCACTCTTTGTCATGCCCACAAAATTGATCTTCCTTACCAGTCATGGTACCTTGCCTATAACTTGGTTGTGCTGTGTCTTGTCAATTTCAAATCTTATCCTCTCTTTGAAAACTGACATCTCCTCTATGAAGCAGTAAGTGTCATCACTGACTATAGTCTTCTCTCTGACATTACATATTAATGGTAGAATTTTTTTCTCAATAACTGCCATATTTTGGCGTTGGGAACTCCAGTTTTCAACTTCGAGCTATGCCATTTATTGATTCTGTCATCTTAATTAAATCCATTAATTTCACTTTGGTTTTCTCCTATGTATAATGAAGGTAATAATATGTAAACCACTTCTCACCCATGGTTATTATCAGGATTAAGTGCACTTTAAAATATTATATAAATCCTGAAGTGGTATCCAAATATCAAATATCAGGAGTAAGGAATAACCTACATACAAAAACATCACTTTACAAAGAAGAGGAAAAAAGCCCTTTTCCTCTTGCTCTAGGGGGGGATTCATAAAGAGGAAAGAAAGAATAGTGTTCTCCTTTTGTGATCCAACTAATAAGGTCAGTCAGGCAGCAGTCTGCACGTGTCTGCCAGAATAGCAAATATTTAGGCTTTATCACAAGTGCCAACACTAAAGGATCTTGAATGCCTGCCTGCCAAATCCTGTATTCAGGAGTCTGAGGACCTATCTGGGTAGAAAGGGCAGACAGCTATGGTCATGAGAAAGTTAAATGACAGAATGAATGCTATATGTCTGCTTTTCTTCCCTCAGCTTTGGTATCCCATCATGGGAAAGCAAGGAGTTGACATGCTACCATTACTGACCCTGTGATTTTTTTTCCCCCAGTCTCTCTGTTGCCATTAACCTGTGTCTTAAATCTGATTTGAGTTTCATTTGTTCCTTTAATGTCTGACTAGAAAATATAGGACAGTCCCTTGGGGAATTGATTTCAACGGGAGCACTTCAGTCATGTCAGCCATTATCTATTGTTCTTACACTGTACAGGACACTCTGTGCTGGGGGCATGGGAAAACCAATAGCATTTATTGAATACCTCCTACATGCCAACAATTATATGAAGGCACTCCATGAACTTTTTCATTTGATTCTCAAAAAACTCTGCCCATTTTACTGATGAGGAAACTGAAATTACTGAAATCAAATATGTTGTCTGTGGACTTGCAGATCTCTTTTCACTACAGTATCATGTCTCGCCTTCAAAGGTCCTCTACCCACTCATCCACTGCAAACCAAGCAGCTCACTGATTGCTGCGTCAGTTGACATGCCAATCCTATACTGACTAATAACAGAGATCCCATAGGCCTGAAATTCTTAAGATCTTCCTGTTGGGAGACTTAATAATCTTTTTGTTGTCTTCACACAAAAGAGAGAGGCTTTCAATTCAGAATAAACCTTAGAAACTTTGCAATATTACCCAATGATCTAAATTTAGACTGCAGGAGCTGCTAACTTATTTTATTTACAGCAGTCTGGATCTCAATCTCCTTAGTTTCATCTCCCAATTAAGCTTATATATGTTCACAAAGCATCATTACATGATTTAATGACAGAGTATTTTGAATTAGTTATAAGCTGACATTTTATAACATATTCTAGGTGGCTCACTAAAATTGGAGTTGCTTTTTATAGATGCACAAATGTTATTGAAGTTCCATTTCCAAAAATTATCCCCTACTTAAGGTAAAGTGTACATGTTTCTATGTGTATGTTTTTAGAATTCTGTGATTTAACATGTACTTACTTGCTCTCAGTAAACATTTAACTGGAAAGAGAAGCCTGCATGACTCTACTTCATGAAACTGAGTAGCCTGAATAAATTAAAGCATATTCAGACACTTATTAATTACTTTCTTTTTGTTGGTATTGGTGATGGATGAGGTTATAGATCATCATTCTTCAACAGCCACAACTAAGTAGGGAGGTTATTAAGGCTCTCAAAAAACAGAGGGATTTATATTTTAGGTGGAGTTAATTCCATGGTGAATCAGGTGAGAAAAATAGTCCTCTCTGAGGCAAAATGAGGTTATCATGACCTCTTATGAGGCACTAAGTAGTTACTGGAAGTACAAGTTAATGTAACATTTTATTATATTTTACTCCTAGAGTGTTTTCCCCTCTTAAGATTGTGAAGGCAAGTTTCCCTAGTCCTTCTATACTCTACCCTTCAGCCCCTTGTAGGGTCTAGTCTCTACAATGCAGGACTAGGTCTAGTACTACATTGCAAGTCATCATTGCTCTCATACTCCCCACCTCTAGCCCTAGTCTACCTCCCCTCCACCCCCTTTCCTCCCCTCCATTCCCTTCCTGGAACTAGTCCACTGAGGTTTAATCTTTCTGTATCCTACCCTTACAATAAAAACTCACCTGTCCTAATACCTGTTCTTTCAAGGTTCTCTCTAACAGAAAATCCATTCAACAAATAAATGCTAAGTACAGACAGCTGATGATACATCCATTATTTCAACAATTTTTAATAAAAAAATACACACTGCTATTGTACTAGAGAAAAGCAAAGATGAATGAAAAGTTGCCTTGTCCTTCTTGTTTTTTGTTGTTGAAATAACAAAAATGGCATCATACAAAATGATCATCTATCAGTCGTGACTTCCGATGAATTTGACTCTCCAAAATTAAATCTACCTTGAAAGGATAATAGTCAGCTACCAGTAGTGTTATTTGAAAGAATATGCTGCCTATTCTGAAGGTAAATTACAAAAGAGATAGCTTTGAAGAGTAGAGATTTGGGTACATCTGGACAGACAGATATGGGCTCAAATCTAACCTAGCTGGATGACTAATATTACCTAACTCAGCAAATGTTTCTACATCTCAGATTCTCCATCTGCATAAAGGGGATAAAATCCCCTACCTCATAGATTGAAAAGACAAGATAAAATGGCAGGAAGAATATTTTAGGCAAAAGCAGCATCTTAAATAAGTGTGGAGTTTCCTAAGTGTCAAGCTTTTTTTTTCTTTGTTTTATAATCACTTGCGTGTGCATTTATTTACACAATAAAAAAGTTCTTTTTTTTTTTAACCTATGTCTCCTACAGGTGACCAAAGATCCATATGTTAGCAATCTTACACTTAACTGCACATTCAAGAAATCATTAACTCCTCTGAAAACTCCATACAGCAGAACAGCTGTTCTTCTTCGAAATTCTTTGAGCCCACAAATATTGGCATTGGAAGGTAGCTATAGAACGTCATCTTGTAGCAATGGAATGCCAACACGCTAGCTCTCTCCTGGTTGAATCTAGAACTGGGCAGCTGTCTGCTTTTAAGTAGGAGCCATACTCTTTTTAAAGATGGCTCAAGGCCATATTGCTGTAACCTATCCTTGTGCTGAGTAAAGGCTTGGAACTTTTGGGTACATTCTCCATGAGCACACAACCATATGTTTTGGGTGGGAGATAACCACTTTTCCAAGGCATTTCAGGGCATAGTCCTGCTATGTCCTAATACTATCTGGAGAACTTGCCAGTGATTGGTGGGATCTAGCTGAATTCCGCTTCAGCCCTATATTATTTGGGGACAAGTTCCTGAAAATTCTCAAGGCTCAGCTACCACAGTGGGAGAGTAATAATTATATCATGGGCTGTTCTGGAAAATGAGGGAGTGATTACATGGTTAGAGGACAAAATGAACCTGTTTAAAGCAGAGAGTAGCCGTTGGCAATAAGAACTCAGAAAATTCTGGCTTCCTTCTTTCACCTAGCCCTAACTTCAGATCCAAGATCAATCTTACCTTTAGCCCAGTTAATTTCCATATATATAATTCTAGAGATAGCAGGATATTCCCAGAAAAATAAGCCATCCAACGAAACGTGACCAATTTGCTGAGTCTTTCCAAAACAGCCTCATCTTCCTTACTCTCATATTTCATTTAAAGCCCTGTGCACATGCCCCCTCCTCAAAGATAATCTTTCCTGACCATTCCACCTAAAATAGCTTCCCTCTATATCATCATTTATCTCCTTGTCATGCCTGTTTTACTTCATAGAACTTATCATTACCTGAAACTATATTATACATATATTTATTAATTATCTGCCTCCCCTCCCACTAATATGTAGGCTCAGTAATGGCAGAGCATTAGCCCATCTTATTCACTGCTGTTCTCCCAGCCCAGAAGTTAGAACAGTGCTTAGACACATTTGACAGGTTCTCAATAAGTACTTGTTGAATAAATGAATAAAGGATGTTTTAAATTCCACAATCAGTCTTAATTTCCTTCCCTTAAACCTTTATTTATAATAAGAACCATCATTTATTAAACATTTACTCGATCCTTTGACACTTTATATGGATAATATAATTCAATCTTCAGAACATCCTCTGTGAGATAGGAACAATTATGATTCCTAATATAGGTAAGAAAATGAAACTTTAGAGAGGTTAAGTAACTTACCCAAAAGCAGAAGTGCAGATGGGATTCATTGTAGGTTACTGGACTATAGAATCATCTCTATCTCTAATTCTATCCCATCTTCTCCTGCTTCTATGGTTAAATTCTATATTTTGAACTGCCTCTCTATTTCTGGTCAAAATGCAAATACCTCTGGGGATGGGTAACATTAAACTGTTTTTAGTCATTTACTTTTCTTTGGTGCATGTCAACTAGGAAATAGTGTTGTGGAGAAGGAGAGTTTGGAAGTCTGAGTACCTGAGATGAGAGATCTTAGAACCAGGATACCAGTGAATGAGACTAATGAGATACTGCAGTATTTTGCCAAAGGTTACTTTGCCTTGTGCTCATTCCACATCCAGAGCTCTCTTACTCCTTAACACTGAGATATTTCCACTTTGCAATTTAGCATCTCCAAGACAGCACAGCTCTGGGGGATTGTGGTTTGATAATACCTCCCTCATGTGTAAAAGAAGTTAGGTGCAAGATGAGAAATGGACAGAGGTTTTATTTACTGAGAGGTTTTTTGGGGGGGGGGGCGGGGGGTGGCGGCAGTTATTTTGTTTTTGTTTCTGTTTTACTTTACTCCAGTGTCATTTCTTCTTACATTAGTGAGAGTCCAGGAAGAGGTGCTGGTTGATTGGATTTAAATATCATCCATGCAGTCACAACATTTCAGTAGCTCCCTATAGGACAGACCACACCCAGCATGTCATTGTTACAACAGCAGATAGGACATAGATGTTTAGCAAAAGAGCAAAAATTACAAGGCACCATGTAGGTAAGGAGGAAGACTGTTTCCATGTTGCAATTTGAGAGGTACCACTGGCTACTTGTTTCAGAATATCATTCTTTCAGTATTAATTTGAGATTCCCCCATTAATGTCATTTCACTTCCAGGAAAAGATTGTCTCCAGACATCCTTCTTGCTTGAGAAAGCAGGAAGGGCATATTAAGCTTAGATTAGCCAGGAGTTGCCATAGTAACTAGAGGCAAGGCCCTAGGGGGAATAATACATTAGGCAGGTAAGTTTTGATGAGAAGGATGAGCGACAGAGTGAGCAATTACACAAGGTGGCACCATAATTGGTAGTCCTGGGCAGCCATGGGGCAGTCATCTATAAAAAAAATTACTATGCATTTTTAATGAGGTACAATCTAAAATTTCTCCATCACAAAGTTGGACATTGCTTACCTTGAAATAATTAGCTTTCACTCACTTTAACAATTCATGCTCTTGTTTTTTTCATTCCTAGCCCTCCTCATCCTTTAGTCCATTTCCAAGAAAAATATAATTTAATTTTCCCAAATAACAACGACCAAAAAAAAATTAGAGTTTACCTCCAGCAAAGACATTTGGCCAGATACCAGGATCTTTCTTATTATTATATTCCCAGATATTCATCTGAGATAATAGATTGTAGGAGAGAATAGATTGCAGTTCATAAGAAAAAGTAAATTTTATGGAAAGTCATTGTCCTTCAAATGAAGGTTTCAAATGCAAAAATAAATCTTATTAACATAACATCTTAGAGCAAGGAGGAATCTTAAAGGTCTTCCAATTCTATCTCATTCTCTTACAGAAAAGTGTTGAGAGCCAGAGAGGTTAATAATGTCCTCTAACCACCTAATCACTCTGTCATTCCTAATCATTGCCAAAAATAAAATAAAATAAAATAAAATAATAAAATAAAATAACATAAAATAAAATAAAACAAAATAAAATACGGGAATTCTCAGGGCCATCCATTTGTGTGCACTTTTCAGTGCATCAGTTTGCATATCAGCAGAAAATGTCAGCATCAAGGCCACGGATGTTCAATTTGTTCATAATAAAAGCCATAAGAGCTGACGTGTATTGAGTACTCATAATGTGCCAAGCATGGGGCTAAATGATTTACAACCTAAATCTCATTTAACCTCTAAATAGTCCTGTAAAGTATGTTTACCCCATTTTACAGATGAGAACATCCAAGTTGAGAGAAGTTAGGTAACTGCCTCACAGTCAAACAGCTAGTAAGGGACAGACTCCAGTCATTGCTCCTTACCATAACACTAAACCATATCTCCTGGCTATTTCCACATGTCACTTTTTCTGTAAGAAAACCAGAAATCAGTAATCAAGTATATTTATAAGCTTAATGCCTCCCTCTGACAACTAAACTCCTCCCCAAGGAAAGTCAACCAATGCTAGCCAACTAACCATATTCCCTAAGGATCTAATTTTTAAAAAACAACTGTTTTTCTGATTATAAATGCAAATCGTATTCAATATGCAAAATTTAAAAACACAGACAAGAATAAAGAAGAAAATTAAAATCTCCTGTTATTATACCAAGGATCATATGCAGAGAAATCTATTTTACTCCCATTTAAAGACCACTATATTTCTTGCAAAAAATCAACAATAGTCTCTAGTATTTTTTACATGTGTTATTTTCCATGTAGTGAATGATCACCAGCAAATATTTATTTTTTAATTCATTGATTTAATCAACTGGTATTTATTTTTTGAATGTCTACTCTGTGTTAGATGCTCAGTTAGTTTCTAGAACTCATTGAAGGTTAAATATAGGGCCAGTTCTTGGGTGCCTGAGTGGCTCAGTCAGTTAAGCATCCAACTCTTGATTTGGGCTCAGGTCATGCTCTAATGGTTCGACTATTCGAGCCCCCACATGAGGGATTTTCTGCCTCCCTCTCTGTCTCTGCCCCTCCCCTACTCATGATTGCTCTCTCTCTCTCTCTCTCTCTCTCAAAAATAAATAAATAAACTTAAAAAAAATACAGGGCCAGTCCTAGCCTCATGGAATCTACAAACTAATTCTTTGAAGGAAATTTTCAATGTATTTCAAGTTAACTACACTAAAAAAATACCAATGTTTTTATTCATATGTCCAACTAAAGTAATTCCTTCCCTCAATGTGATAGATGGAGAGTTAATATAAAGATGGGTCTTCCAGCCTGGTAACTGACAGAGGGCAATCAAAAATTATTTAAAATTGCAGGTTTTATTATACCTTATGGCAAACACAATTCACAGGCTGAATTTTAGGCATTTCCCACCTCAAAGATTCTTCCTATCCTGGGTGCTAAACTGGCAGCCTTACATGTACAGGGATTAGGAATGGGTACTTATACTTAGGATTCCTTTAACATGGGACAAAATTTGCCATCAGTCAAATACTGCTGAAGTTGATTGAAAATTGTGACTAAAATTCACTCTAATTGACACATGATGGGGACTTCTTTCCTAAGAACAGATATTTATAGGAATGATCATACCAGAAGCCTGAAGCTGTAGGAATGGAGGAGACACTTCATAAATTAGCCAGGGCACTCTCTTAGTTTCTTACTTCTGCTATAACAAATTGCCACAAGAGATTATCTGAAAGAAGCTGTGAAGATGGTAGAGTAGGAGGACACTAAACTCACCTTGCCCCACATTTACCACTAGATATCACTCACATCTAAGTAAATAAACCAGAGAGCAATCCAAAGATTGGTAGAGCAAACTTTACAACTAAAGGTAGAGAAGAGGCTGCACCAGAGCCTTTAGGAAGGGCAGAAAGGGTGGTCAGGCCAGAGCTGCCTGCAGGAGGGAGGGAGCTGTAGTTGTGTTCAGGGGAAAACACCAGGGAGCCCACATGGAGAAAACAAATCCCCACAATGTCTGGCCTTGAAAACAAGAGAGGCTGAATTCTGTGAGTGTGTATGAGGAGCAGGACTTGGATCCTGGAGCTTTAAAAGTCAGCTAATTTAGCACTGGGGGAGCTGGAAGGCCCTGCAATAGCCAGGTGCCTGTCCTTAAAGAGACAACAACCCAAGGATAAGCAACCGTTTGCACAATGGGAGGGAGATCTGCTTATACTAATTTTAGAATGTGTTGGTGGGGAGCCTTTCTAGGAACAAAGGAGCTGGCAGGTGCCATTTTCCTTCCTTGTCCCAGCAAAAACACAGAGCCACCTATAGGAAGCAGTGTTGCACAGATACTTGCTACTTAACCTGCCCATGAGTTCTCCTGAGGACCAACCTGCTACAAGCCTGCTGGCTTTGGCCCTAGGTTCAGGGCAAATTTTCTTAACTCTACATGTGCCCCACCCAACCACCATCTCCTTGTGCTGGACCCTCAGCAGCCACCACGCATCAGAGGATCTGGCCTAGGAATAGTGAGTGGCTCAGCACAAATTTTGCTAATGCCATGCACACCCACCCAGCCACTACATGTATAGACGTCACCCCCCCCAGCCATCCCACCCCAGCCATCCCACCCTGTGCCCAGCCACTGCACACACAGATGCCACAGGTCATGCTCAGCTGCCACAAGCACAGATGAAGGGTGCCCCAGGCCCCCACCATTGCTGCATGCCACACCCTACCACAGGTTGCCACCATGCTCCAGGTGATCAAGCCTAGGACTAGTGGCTAGAGCAAATTTTGCTAACTCTTCTGCATTGCCCCAAAGCCTTCTGTGGTCATTATCCCCCAGAGCCAACCTACCTAGGTCTCACTAACATCACAGAAAGCAAGCACAGCCCACAAGAGGCAGAAAGTCTCTGCAGATATCTGGACCAATAGGAAAAGTGACTAGGACACAATAGCAGGATGTAAGCAATGCATAAAGCAGATTTCCCTGAAGTTCCAGGTTCTGGTGAACAGGAGACACTGCACTGGACCTCTCCTTCATAAAACCATTTCTTTCAAAACCAGAAAGTATAGCTGACTTTCCTAACATACAGAAATAGACACTGAAAGATAGACATAATGAGGAGACAGAGAAATATGTCCCAAATGAAAAAACAGGAAAAATCAGCAGGAGATCTAAATGAAACAGAAATAAAGTAATATGCTTAACACAGAATTTAAGGTAATGAGCATGAAGATACTCACTGGAAAAGGGTGAAGGACATCAGTGAGACCCTTGACAAACAGATAAAAAAATAACATATCATAGATGAATAATTCAGTAAATGAAATTAAAAATATAATAGATGGAATAAATAGTAGGCAACAGAAAGCAGAGGAATATATAAATGACCTGAAGGATAGAGTAATGGAAATCAATCAAGATCAACAGGTAAGAGACAAACAAATAATGCATGATGAGAATAGATTTAGAGAACTCAGTGACTCCATCAAGCATATAACAGTCCCATTATAAGGATCCCAGAAGGAGAAGAGACAGAAGGAGAAGACAGAAAATTTGTTTGAAGAAATAATAGACAAAAAATTCCCAAATGTATGTGTGTAGCGGGGGGGGGGGGGGGGGGGGGGGGAGAGAGATCCAGATTCAGGAGACACAGAGATTCCCCCAACAAATTAAACTCAAAGATGTCCACACCAAAACACATAGTAATCAAAATGTCAAAACATAGTGATAAAGAATTTTAAAGGTTGCAAGAAAAAAGAAGACATTTATATACAAAGGAAACCACATAAAGTGATCAGCTTATTTTCCAGCAGAAAATTTCAGCATGAAGTATTCAGAGTACTGAAAGGGAAAAATGCACAGCCAAGAATATTTTATCTAGCAAGATTATCATTCAGAATAGAAGAAAAGATGAGGATTTTCCCAGACAAATAAAGTGCATGACCACTACCCCAGCCCTACAAGAAATGTTTAGGGAGACTCTGTGAGTGGAAAACAAAAACCATAAGTGAGGGTTAAAAAAAAAGGAAACACAGGGGTGCCTGGGTGGCTCAGTCAGTTAAGCGTCCAACTCTTGATTTTGGGTCAGGTTATGATTTCATAGTTGATGAGATCAATACCTGTGTCAGGCTCCATGCTGACAGCAAGAGGACTGCTTAGGCTTCTCTCTCTCCTTCTCTCTCTGCCCCTCCCCTGTTTGCTCAGATGCTCTCTCTCTCAAAATAAATAAGCGTGAACTGTTAAAAATTTTTTCAAAGTAATTATTGATAGAAATGTATTTATTGCCATTTTGTTACTTGTTTTGTGATTGTTTTTGTAGGTTTTGTAGGGGAGGAGAGAGAGAATCCCAAACAGGCTCTGCACTAGCACAGAGCCCGAAGCAAGACTCTATTTCACAAACCAGGAGATCATGACCTGAGCCAAAATCAAATGTCAGACACTTAACCAACTGAGCCACCCAGGCACCCCTGTCAATAGTTACTTTGAATGTAAATAGACTAAATGCTCCAATAAAAAGACACAGGATGACAGAGTGGATTAAAAAAACAAAAACAAAAAAATAAGATCCATCCCTACGCTGCCTACAAGAGATTCACATCAGACCTAAAGACATCTGCAGATTGAAAGTGAGAGGATGGAGAAACATTTATCATGCAAATGGATGTCAACAGAAAGCAAAAGCCAGAGTAGCAATACTTACATCAGACAAAATAAACTTTAAAGCAAAGTCTGTAAAAAGTGACAAAGAAGGTCACCATATAATTACAAAGGGGACAATTGAACAAGAAGATATAACAATTATAAATATTTATGCACCCAACATGAAAGCACCGAAATATATAAAATGCTTAATAACAAACATAAAGGAACTAATCTATAATAATATAATAATAGTAGGGGACTTTAACACCCTACTTACATTGATGGACAGATCATCCAAACAGAAAACAAATAAGGAAACAGTGGTTTTGAGTGACAAACGACCAGATCAATTTAACAGATATATTCAGAACATTCCATCCTAAGACGACAGAATGCACATTCTTTTCAAGTGCACATGGAAAATCCTCCAGAATAGATTACAATAGGCCACAAAATAAGCCTCAATAAATTCAAAGGGATTGAAGTAATGCCATGCATCTATTCTGACCACAATGCTATGAAACTCTAAAGCAATTCTAAAGGAAATCTGGAAAGACCACAAATACATGGAGTTTAAATAATATACTACTAAGTAATGACTGCATCAACCAAGAATTCAAAGAAGAAATCAAAAAGTACATGGAAACAAACACAAATGAAAACACAGCGTCCAAAACCTTTGGGATGCAGGAAAAGTGGTTCTAAGAGGGAAGCTTATAGCAATACAGGTCTGCTTCAAGAAGCAAGAAAAATCTCAAATAAACAACCTAACTTTACACCTAAAGGAGCTAGAAAAAGAAGAATAAACAAAAGAACAAACAATACCAGCAGCAGGAAGGAAATAATAAAGATTAGAGCAGAAATAAATGATATAGAAACTAAAAACAACAATAGCAACAACAACAATAGAACATATCCATGAAACCAGGAGCTGGTTCTTTGAAAAGATTAACAAAATTGATAAACTTCTATCCAGACTCACCAAAGAGATGGGGGGGGGGGCGAGGTGAGAGGGAGAAAGAGAGAGAGGAATCCAAAAAACTCAGAAATGAAAGAGGAGAAATAGCAACAAACACCACAGAAATACAAACAATTGTAAGAGAATATTATGAAAAACAAATTAGACAACCTAGATGAAATGGATAAATGTTTAGAAACATATAACCAACCAAAACTGAAGCAAGAGGAAATAGAAAATTTGAACAGACAAGTACTAGCAAGGAGATTGTATCAGTGATCAAAAATCTCCCAACAAACAAAAGTCCAGAACCAGATGCCTTTAGAGAGGAATTTTACCAAATATTTAAAGAGGGTTAATACCTATTCCATTCAACATATTCCAAAAATAGAAGAAGGAAAACTCCCAAATTCATTCTACAAGGCAAGTATTGCCCTAATATCCAAACCAGATAAAGACACCAGAAAGAAAGAAAGAAAGAAAGAAAGAAAGAAAGAAAGAAAGAAAAGAAAAGAAAGAAAAGAAAAGAAGAAAGAAAAAAGAATTATAGGCCAGTATCTCTGATGAATATAGATGCAAAAATCCTCAACAAAATACTAGCAAACAGAATCCAACAATACATTAAAAAACCATATACCACAATCAACTGGGATTTATTCCTGGGATGCAAGAGTGGTTCAATATTCACACATCAATAAACATGATACATCATATCAATAAGAGAAAGGATAAAAACCATATGACCATTTCAGTAGATCAGAAAAAGCATTTGAGAAAGTACAACATCCATTCATGATAAAAAGCCCTCTAAAAAGTAGGTTTAGGGGTACCTGGGTGGCTCAGTCAGTTAAGTGTCCGACTTCAGCTCATGTCATGATCTCACGGTTTGTGAGTTCAAGCTCCGCATTGGGCTCTGTGCTGACAACTCAGAGCCTGGAGCCTGCTTCAGGTTGTGTGTCTTCCTCTCGCTCTCCCGCTTGCCCGCTCACCCTCTGTCTCTGTCTTTCTGTCTCTCTCTCTTACAAATAAACATTAAAAATTTTTTTAATAAAAAGTAGTTTTAGAGGGAACATATCTTAACATAATAAAACACACAGTGACATCATACAATAAGGCCTGGAACAACACAAGGGTATACACTCTCACCACTTTTTTTCTTTTTTTTTTTTCACCACTTTTTTTCAACATAGTACTGCAAGTCCTAGCCACAGCAATTAGACAACAAAAATAAAAGGCATCCAAATTGGTAAGGAAAAAGCAAAACTTTAACTGTTTATAGACGGCATGATACTATATGTAGAAAACCCAAGGACTCCACCAAAAAGTATTAGAACGAATAAATGAATTCAGTAAAGTCACAGGATACAAAACCAACATACAGAAATCTGTTGCATTTCTATACACTCATAATGAAGCAACAGAAAGAGAAATTAAGAGAACAATACCATTTACAATTGTGCCCAAAATAATAAGATACCTAGGAATAAATCTAACTAATGAGGTAAAAATTCTATACTCTGAAAACTACAAACCAGTGATGAATGAAATTGAAAATGACACAAAGAAATAGAAAGAGATTTCATGCTTATGGATGGGAAGAATCAATATTGTTAAAATGTCTATACTACCCAAAACAATCTACACATTGAATGCAATCCCTATCAAAATATCAACAGCATTTTTCAGAGAACTAGAACAAACAATCCTAAAATGTATATGGAACCATAAAACCCCATATAGCCAAAGCAATTTTGAAAAAGAAAATCAAAGCTGGAGGTATCATAATTTCAGGCTTCAAGTTATATAACAAAGCTGTAACAATCAAAACAGTTTGGCATTGGCACAAAAATAGACAAATAGATCAATAGAACAGAATAGAAATCCAAGAAATGAACCCACAACTATAATGTCAATTGATCTCTAACAAAGCAGGAAAGAATATCCAATGGGAAAAAGATAGTCTCTTCCACAAATGGTGTTGAGAAAATTGGTCAGCTACATGCAAGAGAAGGAAACTGGATACTTTTTTACACCATATACAAAAAATAAACTCAAAATGGATTAAAAAACTAAATGTGAGACCTGGAACCATAAAAATCCTAGAGGAGAGCACAGGTAGTAGTGTCTCAGACATTAGCCATAGAAACATTTTTCCAGTTATGTCTCCTGAGGCAAGAGGAACAAAAGCAAAAATAAACTGTTGGGAATACATCAAAATAAAAACCTTCTTCACAGCAAAGCAGACAATTAACCTAAAAGGCAACCTACAAAATGAGAGAAGATATTTGCAAATGAAATATCCAATAAAGGGTTAGTGTCCAAAATATATAAAGAATTTATAGGTATGCCTGGGTGGCTCAGTTGGTTAATTGTCTGACTTTGGCTCAGGTCATAATCTCACAGCTTGTGGGTTCGAGCCCCACATCTGGCTCTGCACTGATAGCTCAAACCCTGGAGCCTGCTTCGGATTCTGTGTCTCCCTCTCTCTCTGCCCCTCCTCTGCTCGTGCTTTGTCTCTCTCTCTCTCTCTCAAAATAAATAAATATAATTTTTAAAAATTAAAAAAATAAAGAGTTTATACAACTTGGGATGCCTGGGTGGCTCAGTCAGTTAAGCATCCAACTCTTGATTTTGCCTCAGGTCATGATCTCACAGTCTGTGGGATCAAGTCCCACATAGGGCTCAGTACTTACAGCGTGGCTTTGCTTGGAATTCTCTCTGTTCCTCTTCATATGTCCCTCCTCCACTCACACTCTCTGTCTCAAAATAAATAAATAAAAATTTAAAAAGATAATTTATACAACCCAACACCAAAACCCACAAACAATCCAATTAAAAATAGGCAGAAGACATAAGCAGACATTTCTCCAAAGAAGTCATCCAGAAGGCCAACAGACACATGAAAAGATACTCAACATCACTCATCATCAGGGAAATGTAAATCAAAACTACGATGAGATATCATCTCACACCTGTCAGAATGGCTAAAATCAAAAACGCAAGAAACAAGTGTTGATGAGAATGTGGAGAAAAAGAAACCCTCTTGCACTGTTGGTAGGAATGCAAACTGGTGCAGCCACTCTGGAATATGGTATGTAGATTCCTCAAAAAGTTAAAAGTAGAAATCCTCTATGATCCAATAATCACACTACTGTGTATTTACCTCCAAAAATATAAAACACTGATTCAAAGGGATACATACACCCTATGTTTACAGTAGCATATTTTACAATGGCCAAATTATGGAAGTAGTCCAAGTGTCCATGGATAGATCAATGTATAAAAAAGAAGTGTCATACACATACACACACACACACACACACACACACACACACACAATGAAATTTTAGTCAGCCATGAAAAAGGAATGAAATCTTGCCATTTGCAACAACATGGATAGAGCTGGATAGTATAATGCTAAGGGAAATAAGTCAGTCAGAGATAAATAAATACCATATGATTTCACTCATGTGTGGAATTTAAGAAACAAAACAAACGATTAGGGGCGCCTGGGTGGCTCAGTTGGTTAAGCGTCCGACTTCAGCCAGGTCACGATCTCGCGGTACGGGAGTTCGAGCCCCGCGTCGGGCTCTGGGCTGATGGCTCGGATCCTGGAGCCTGTCTCTGATTCTGTGTCTCCCTCTCTCTCTGCCCCTCCCCTGTTCATGCTCTGTCTCTCTCTGTCCCAAAAATAAATAAACGTTGAAAAAAAAAATTAAAAACCGATTAATGGAGAAAAAGAGAGAGAGAGACAGAGAGACAGAGAGAAACCAAGAAATAGACTCAACTCTTGAGAACAAACTGATGGTTGCCAGAGTGAGGAGGAAAATGGGTTAAACGGGTGATGGAGATTTAGGGGGGCACTTGTGATGAGCACCGGATGGTATATGGAAGTGTTGAATCACTATATTGTACACCTGAAACTAATAGAACACTGAATAGTAACTATACAGGAATTAAAATGAAAAAATATAGAGAAATCGCATTATATCCTTTTTAAAAATGCCCTAAGTTTAGTAGCTTAAAGCAACACATACTATTCTTTTACAGTTCTGGAGATCAGAAGTGTAAAATGGGTCTGTAGTATTGTGTTCCTTCCGGAGGTTCTAGGAAAGAATCTTCATCACCTTTGCTAGCTTCTAGAGGCTACCCATATCTCTTGCCCGATGGTCCCTGGTCACTCTCATATCTGCTTTCATTATTACATCTCCTTCACTGACTCTGATTTTCCTGCTTCCCTCTTATGAGGACACTTGGGATTACATTGGACCCACTCAGATAATCCAAGATAATTTCACCATCTCAAGGACCTTAACTGACACCTTCCAAGTTCTTTTTACCATGTACAGGGAGCAGGGATTAGGATCTGGATGTCTTTAGGAGGCCCGTTATTCGGCCTATACAGGGTCTAAAGACATTTCACATTTTTGTCAAGTGGGGATGTCTGCAATAAGGACTTGTGTTCCTCCCATATTCTTTTCTCTCCAGAGTCATCTCTCGCTGTATTCAAGGACTGAGTCATCCTTTCTGGGTATTTCCTTCCTCTCACAGGCAGCAAGACACTGGAGGCAGAGTTCTGTTCCAGCTTCTTTTCCTTATTTATTGCACCATAACTGTTATTAGTGCTGGAGAAGCCCGAGGACCCATTGAGTAATTGGATTTGTGCTCAAAACTGCCTATATCAGACCCTTAAAAGTAGACTTATTCACTGAACATTTATTTTAGCCATATAGCAAATTGCTCGTTGCTTAATTTTGGAAAGATGAGCCTAAGTAATGGGGTCTGTTTAATTTTCAGAGGATGGACCTAAGAACAAAGGTCTGTAGACATTTTGATCACTGAGGCAAGCCAGTAGAAGAGCATTTCAATGAAACTTGAATCAACTTGGCCAATTCTGCACGACCTAGCGGACTTAGGGGAAGAAACAGCATTACTGACCTGTTTTGCCTTCCCTTTTAGGCTGAAATCTTCTTAGCCCAAGACTCTAAAGCAAAAATTATCACATTGAGATTATTACATTGATATACATTATTATATCATTGCATTGATGCAGTGCCACTACAGAAGGAAAAGCATCTCAAAGCAGAGATGACAAATAGGAAGAGCACATACTGCCCTTAGCATCCCACATCCAAAACAGACATTATTAATCAGTCAGGCACTGTTTCCCACTTAGAGCCTGGATCTGGCCTTAAAACCCTTCCTGCCCGAATGCTCCAGCCAACCACTACCACTCAGCTAGAGCTGGCATGCAAATGGGTCTCTATCTTATGTCTCTGCATTAGTCGATGTCTTCCTCTGTCTAGGCATTAAGGAAAATTCCTCCTACTGCAACCCAGCAATAAAACACTCTGATGCCTAGAATACCCATTGAGTTCAGTTGCTGGAGCTGGCAAAATCCTGGGAGACACAGGTTCAAAAATGAAGCAGATGCTTCCACCTCCCTATTTTCTGTTCAGACACTTTGGTTGGGGATCCTGTTTCATCTTACTTTCTCCAGTTCCTCCTCTAGGGATACCGGATTAAGGGCTTCTTCGCCTTTCCCTTCCATGGGACTTCTGTGCTTTGAATTCCTGCACAAAATGTGTGGCCCTGCCCCCAGTTTCTGCTTTTCCTTCATTAATTATGGGACTCTCTTCCTCTTTCCTCAGACCAGAATCCTACTTGCCCCTAAGAGCACTGTCCCCAGGGAGTACTTGGCAGTTATTGTCAAATTCTTCGAAAGCAAGAAAGGGAAACACAAGCTTATCCGTCCTTGTCTCTTTTTTCACCTTGTGGTTTCTACTCACATTAAGCAGCCATAGAGCTTATCAAATGCCCCTCTCTGCTTTTACAGTTATTTATCCATGAAAGCCTCTGATGGGTTCTGGTATAATGTCAGATTGTACCCCTACTTGATGAACATGGCTTCTCAACTGTTCACAGGCACTGGCTTGCTTTTACACCAGGGCTTGCTAAAGAAGAGGGGATACCCAGCGCGTTCAAATAGCTCAGTGACAGGTGAGCCAACCAACTCAGAACATGGCGGGGGGGGGGGGGGGCGGTAAGTACCCAGTATGTGCTACTGCTGTGCGTTCGCTTTTTATTAAGAGGAAAATACTATGTGTCACTGGCACCCCAAAATTTTTGCTAGGATCACAGGGAGATTTTTGCTTTGGCGAGGGCAGGCTGTAGCCTGCAAAATTCTGGAAGAACCCAAATCAAAAAAGCAGATCTCTTCAGTCTCTAGATTTCATTTCAATGCCTTTTCTCTGCCCAGAGCAATAATCAAGCTGCGTGCTCTGCAGCGAAGCACATTCATCCAGCTTTAGGTCTGAGTCGCTCGCTGCCTTCACAGGGGACTTTTTCAGCTTGCATACAAGCAAACGGATTGCCTTCCTTGCAAGGTTCCCGCCCGGGAACGCCCATCTGAGGCTGCCTCTGCTGTAGCTACTGCGACAGCCTAGCGGGGTCGCGCAGACATGCCCCGGAGGAGCCTAGGGGCCTTGGCGAGCCTTCGCTGCTGAATGCCCTGCTCTAGAAAGAGGCCCAGACGGAGAAAGCTGCCTGCAGACACGGAGCCGAGCCGAGCAGAGAACCCCTACGTGGGGGAGGCTGCGATCCACTACCAGAGGAGGTTAAGGGGATGCTGCGAGGGCGCAGAGAAGGGATCTCCAGGCAGGATGATCTGTGACTCAGCAGAGAAGGATGGCAGAGACCTCAGGTGGGAGTCTAGAAGCCATGCCGCTGATACAGTTATCACGTCACTTACACTTCCGGGCCTCATAGTGCTCCTTCAGAAAACGCTGGGTGCTAGATCTTTATTTTTAAAATTAATTATCATTTTTGTTTTAAGAACATTTTGAAAAAATAAAAAACACCAAAGAATATAATTGTGTACAAACCTTCCAGCCAAAAGAGACCATTGTTAACATTTTTTTTCATTGTTAACATGTTGTAATGTTTGTTTCAAGACCTGTTTTTAAAATATAAATGAAATAAAGCAAGACAAAATGGACTCCCCTTATAACCCCTTCCTCCTTGCTTCCTAGCCCCATCTCCTCCCCCAGTGGCAACTACCTAGAAGAAATTAAAGCAAGTTCTTCTAATCCACTTGAAGACTTTTACCTAAACATAAACAATAGAGAGAATATACAATATTGGGGGTACATTGTATAATTTATATCTCATTGCACTTGTATTGTGCATCTTGTTTTTTTTCCACTCCACACTGTGATGTTTTGTTCTGCATAGAGATCTAGTTCACTCATTTTAACCATTGTCTGGCATTGGGTTAGGTGACTTGTAAGCCCTTTCCTGGTCTTAACCTCAAGCTAATGGTTCTTAAGCTGCACGTTAGAATCACCCAAGGCAAATTAAAATGAAGATATCCAGGCCCTGTTCTCAGAGAATCTAAATTCATTGGCCTGGAGTTGGGCCTGGTCATTTGCGTTGAGATTTGGCGATGACAGGGATAAATGATAGGTGCCTGCTATGCCTCTCCTGATAGATGTAATTCTACATCTTCCAACAGAATTATACCAACCAAAATGATTCTGCTAGTGAGACTTCCCAGAGTCTCTCTCCTTTTATCTTACTGCTAAAAACAAAAACAAAAACAAAAACAAAAACAACAGTGCTTATGGGCCCTAGCAATGGGCAGGTAGGCCTTCACCTTTGCTCCCTGGCAGAAGTGGAAATATTCCCAGTGGGAGGAGAATCTGGGAGATGACCCATCAGGTAAGGGAGAAAACCTCAGACAGTGGAGTGTGAAAGGAATCTGGATTGCTCTCTCATTTCATCATGCTGCATGATAAAAGGGAAGAAACTACTGCTAGATAATTCTGCAGAAAGTCTTCCAGACAACCGCCCCTCCCCTTTCACCAATCTTTATTTTTGCCAGGCTCACCCTCCTCACAGAAAGGTATTTATTAAACTGCCACTTGTAGCTTCACTCAAGACAGCAATCATGGAAACCTGAACCCTGCCCTCTAAGGGCCACTCTTTGGACAGAGTGCAGATGTCAAGATGCCCTTGATGCAAGTATTTTATAACTTTGTTCTTTCTCTTTTTGCCATTCTTTATGCCAGCTACAAAGAAATTACTTGAAAAAATGACCAAATGAGGTGCAGTTTAACTTTCTGTACTGTAATACATTCAACAAATATTTACTGAGTGCTTATTAGGTGCCAACCACAGTGCAAGGTCATGGGGATCCCATGGGCCCAACAATCACAGGCTCTTCCCTCCAGTTTGGGATATAGGCCAATGAATACACAAGTAAACAGTACGTATAATTTATGATACAGCAGAAGGAAGCACAGATTGCTCTGGAAAAACAAAGGAGGCTAGACAGAGAGTAATCAACTGAGTCTTGGCATCTCAGGAGTATTTTCCTAGAGTAATAGAAATGTGAGTATACATAGGCTTACCTGCAAGTCTTATTAAAATGGCCCTCACCCCCATTTCTGATTTGCATTTCTAACATGTTTCCAGATGATTCCAATGGTGCTGACCTGGAGAAAACACTTTGAGAACCACTGTCCTAGAGGAACAAAGGTTACTCTAGCATTATTGGCCTTACCTAGGAACTTGTTAGAAATGTAGAAGTTCAAATCTCACCCCAGATGAACTGAGTCAGAATCTACATCAATATCTCTAGGTGATACCTATGCACATTCAAGTGTGAGAAACACCTCTGTAAACCACTGGCTCCCCAACTTGGCTGCACAATAGAATCATATGGGCCATTTTTAAAAATTACTGATGGCTGGCTTCCATCCTCAGAGATCTTGGTTAAATTGGTATAGAGTATGAAAAGCTCTCACAGGTGATACAGATGATTATAATATACAACAAATTTTGAGAAACACTGGCTTAAGCTAAATGCAGCCTCAGTAGGAGTTAGCCCCACAACGAAAAGCAGGAAGAATATTACAGAAAGCAGAATGTGCAAAAGCTCAGTGGCAGAAAGAGCAAAGTAGGTTCCACAAATGGAAAGAAGTTTGGTGAGCTCAGTGTATAGTGTTAGAGAAGAAAATTGACAAACTTTGACAGAAGAGGGTTACAGAGGCCAGTGGTGGAAGACTCCAGAACCTGTCAAAGGTCTTTGAGTTTTCTTTCAGGAGTGGATGCACTCAGACTTGCCTTTTAACAGTGATCAGTTTGTTGGCTGTATGGGAACAATATGCCTTGTGTTAAGGCTGCCATTTCTTTGACTATAAAGAAACACATATTATTGCTCTTACCAAAAATTATTCCTTTGGAAGAAATTGCTTTTTAAACCAAAGATAGAGGCAAAAGGATAAGGGTGGGGACAAAGAAAAATAGTACAGATGGGTAGCAGACAATGTTGCCCCAATATATGCTACTTTGGCATAAGGATTATTTTGAACAATTGAGAAGCAGCAGATACAAGAATAGCTCTCTGCCCTCTCCCTACTTGTCTAAAACAGGACATAAATTTGTAAAAGCACCCCCTCCTCTCTCTACCAAGAAGAACAGAAATTAATCAACAGAGACAACTCTAGACCCTTATCAGCCCAAAGACAGCACCAAAAGTATCTACACAACAAATCTTACTAAAAGTACCCCTTATCCACCATTAGTCTCCCCATATATTTGCCTTCTCACAATTTGCCACCCCTGGAAACTCAAAGTCCTATCTTTCCTCTTCTCTAGAGATGTCATATCCCTTTGTTAAGATGTTACAGAAGCCCAAGTTCTAACCGCCCCTTTGATGTACTAATCCCCAAGTATTTCATCGGTATGCATGATGCTTCTGTTTGTTTTCTCTTCCTAAGATGTCTGTTGTCAGTCTAACTTATGGGGCCCTGGCCAGAGAAGCTAAAATAGGTAGAGGAGAAAGACTTTTTCCATCTCCTATAGTACCAACCAATCTAGAAGACTTTTTTGCCACTTTAGCTTCCACCATTCAGTTTAACCAATATTTTCCTGAGCACTGTGTACGAAGCCTCGTGCTGGTGCAGTGGGAGCAGAATTGAGATCTCTGATGCTCTCTCTTTGCAAAGAGTCACAAGGTGGGAATTTCAGACAAGCAAGTGATTTTTTCCAAAGAGCATTAGTTTGACTCTGGTTGAATATTTGACAATGCTGTTAAATGGGAGGATTCTGTGCCATCCAACCCCACTTAAGCCCTCAGCTAACCCATCAAATGGCCCCATTCATGCTGCAGCTGCAGGATTCCTGAGGTCATGCCAGTGGGCACCAGGAATGCAAACGAGGGCTCAGTCTTGGCTTCTGACACCCTGTGAGCTTTAAGGAAGAACAAGTAGGCATTTGTTAGGGGAAGGCCCACAAAGACACCTCAGGAGAGGAGATTGAATGCCCCATGGGATTCCAGGCCAAATGCAAAAAGCTGGTGTAATCTCTGCCACCACAGCTTGTCTGACCTCACTGGCTCACTGGCTGTGGAGGCAGCTGATGGCCCAACGACAGAAACTATTCTCCTGAGCCATCATTTCCTCAATAAGAGGAATGGAAACTGAATTAACTACCACTGCACATTCTCTCTAGTTTGTCATATATAGAAATGTCTATTCCTCTACATATTTCTTATTGTAGAATGTGTTTAACTATTCAATTCATCATTTTTCAGGACAAAAAAATTTAAAAATCATAGTCTCAGAAGAACTCTGGTGAAACATAGCTTGAGATACAGGATGCCTCCAGCAACTTTCTGGGCTACTACCTGAACTTCATCAGGTGTCTTCTAATATTTACTGTACATACATACTGCTCCCACTTATCTAAAACTTTTAATATTTTTCATATGCTTGAAAATGCCTATTTCCCAATGGTTCTGAACAGATTGAGTTGGTAGTTCAAACTATCTGCCAAATGCTTAACACTTGATCTTAGTTGTTTTCTAAGATTGTCAAGCATAAACAGGGTCTGCAAGGAGAGAAACATGATTAGTTGGTGGCTCTCTTGCCATAAATGTCACAGGTGAGAAAGGGCAGGTGTATGGCTTATGTTCAGATGGCATCCCATGAAGGCAAAGACAGAGCAGCTTTAATTCACTGTGCAAATTATACTATCTGTCAGGATGGCAGAGGGGTGAGAAAATGAAGTTGTGAATTTATAGGGTAAATGTATGAAAAGAAAAGGATATACCAGATTCAAGAGAAATTTACTACAAAGATTTGTTTCAGAGGAAATTTGTTCAGAAAATACAGGCACCAGATTTTGGTACTCCTGGTTTAAAAGGCAATGAGAAAAAACATAAAAACATTTTTTCCCATTGCACAGGGCACATGTCAGGTGAAAAGTGAGGATACCAGATGAAGTTTACATCAAGGAATTAGCAAGATAGTCAAGAGAGCCACCGGAAAGTTTTGAGGCACCAAACATCTTCTGGAAAAAATACTGTAAGGAACACTTAAATGGTTGCCTGATAATGAGAAAAAGTTGTTTCTCTCCTAAACTACCTCTGTTCCCAGGTTAGTAGCAGTAGTGGGAAGAGGTTATCTCTATGATGTATTAAGGACAGTGTAAAATTGTGTGTTTCCATGAAGATGATGATTCTTAGAAAATTTAAAGGCACAGCTGGTTCTATAAGCAATTTGAGCAGGGAGTGACAAGGGCGTGGATCTTAAGAATACTTAGGAGTTCTCCATACCTGGTTTCAGATTCCTACTGTGGTGTTACTCCTATGGGCTACAAACAGTGCATTGAATTTACAAAGTGCTTTCAGTTTATCAAGCACCTCCACATTTGGACCTCACCACTCAGTAATGCATAGACAAGAGGGATTTTGATCTGCGTCGTACAGATGAGACCACTGAAGCTGAACAACATTCAGTCTTGCTCAAGGTCATAGAGCTAAGATTTAAGTTCTATCTTCCAATTCCTCTTTCCATTGTGCTGTTGGACAGATAGGCAGGACATGGTGGCTAGCTAAGGAAGGATGGCACTGGGAGTGCCTTTTAGCCTCCCTCAACATGATGACTTGTATAGGCTTAACAAGATTACATAGCTAGAAAACAAAAGACATCCAGCCAAGAAGGACAAAATTTAGAAGATGTATGTTTCATATGGAGGCAACTATTCATTTTGGCCAAAAGAAGAAGGAAATCAGGAAATTTCAACAGAGACATGGGGTCCAGGATTGTGTGTGTATATAAAGCAAATGGACAAAAAATAACCCCACAGATCCTAGCCTATGGCCTATTTGAGAGAAAGGACTGTAGACTGTAAACTGTATCCAACAGGTCCCACCAAAGGCTTAATGTCCATTACCTCATTTAGTCAAGGGTGATCTGAGGGTTGTACTTTACTGTTTTTTCTTAGGGGAATTGACTTTCCTGAAAGCATTTAT
Source organism: Felis catus (assembly GCF_018350175.1). NCBI lineage: Eukaryota > Metazoa > Chordata > Mammalia > Carnivora > Felidae > Felis > Felis catus. Next base: position 20,733,485 of record NC_058378.1, on the reverse strand, counting down.
TTCAGCAAACTAAGGAATTCCTGGGCATGCAATTAAACTGCCATTAATTTATTCCTCTTACTTCTCCTGCTTGCTTTACTATGCAGTGTGGAGGAAATTGGGACTCACTAGTAACTAGGGAAAGCAAGTTCAAACCACAGCCCAGCTCTCTATCACAACTACCATATGACCTTCAGTCTCTTGGGATTTGGTTCAATTACATGGAAACTGAGGAAGACTTAAAATAAATCTCTCCTAATTCTAACATTTTGTCAGCTTTTATAGAACAACACACAGGAAACGGCTCTCTTTGGTCTCTCCAGTATCTGACCTTTCAAAGTAATTTCATCAATATATGTGCCCCCATTTTGTCCAGCCAGGGGAGCCTGAGCATATGCAGAGAAAACTTCATGTTCTGATGGCATGTCCCCACAGTTCTGTTAGGAAAGTGCTTCGATCTTCATTTCTACTTTGTAAGAAGTTGCCCAGTGCTGCTTCTTTCCCTTCCCTTCTTTCCCTTCCCTTCCACTGACAATAACTGCTGTAAGTTCATTATTGTTCAGATAATCAGTGACGCTTTTAGGCTCTTTTTTTACCTTGGACTGTTTGAAGACCATCACCTGGACTCAATAATATGGGATATACCAAGATTATTTTTTTCTACTACTACTACTTTAGGTATTGGTTTGCTAACAATTCACTTTTTATATAAATTAGAGTGGATACAATTACATTTTGTGAGTGGAAGAAGAAGGAAAGTGGAGTTTAATGCACTAAGAATTGTACATAACTTGAGGTAGCCCATGGTTATGTGTAATGCATGCAAAGGTCATCCGCATGTCTCTTCCAGTGGAAAAACAGTCTCTTAACAGATGGTATCACCCATGATTATCTCTAAAGGTGAGGATTTCAGGCCAGGAAGGAAAGAAGAGTGTTTTGGGGAGGGGAAGGCATTTTGATCCACCAGTGAGTCAGGATGACCCTAAGCAAGATGGTTCTAGTAAAAATGGGTTCTATTTGAAGCAATATGGCTGAACTACTGACAAGTCCTTATTTTTGTCATCTCTAATATATTTTCTGGCTAGGTGTGGGGGCATGGCTGAGTTGATATAATAAGTAGCCTCATGAATTTTATAATAATATGATTGCATCTGGAACACAAATATTTATGAATGCTAATAAAACTAAGACTCTGGGCTTAAATCCCCAAATAGATACTCATTATATTTATAGTAACCTACAGTTAAACATATGGTTAAATGAAGCAAGATGTGTAAAATTAATGACTGGTCACTGTATTCTGCCAAACTGCATCCAGGTCCTGAAAATACCATAGTTCTTGATTTTTTCACTGAGTGGTCTAAGAATGTCCCTACAAAATTAATGAGAAATTTCCACTAGCCCCAAAACATCTCTGATTTCTCACACACAGATTTGCATTATGTAAATGTGCTTAGCTCCACATGAAGGCAGTGAGAAAAAGAGTCATTGACTTTGGATTTTGCATGCTTTAAAGTAAATGTCTAGATACACAAAACTCACTATTATGGGCATTTAAGACAGAAGCGGGGGCGGGGGCAGTGTATGAACTAGTCATTTAAGTTCACAGATATAATTTTGTTTACTTTCTTCACTCGAACTCCAAGATTCACAGCAGATCACAAACCTAACTTTGCTTTTAAAATTAAGTGATAGCCTGTCTTCAGCCTGTAATTCTTTAAAATCTAATACGTATCTTGGTTTTATAGTCAGAAAATCCATAATAGCATGTTACTTGTTCCCTCTACTGTGTAGAAACACTCCAGGAACTAATTCACAGTGTCATTTGCTAAGTGGCAATGTTATTGAAGAGCTGAGATTTTCACAGAAAAACAATTGGTTAATTGATACAGAGTCATAATGAGTTATGGGCTAGCTGGCCAATAAGGGGTGACACAGGCCTCTTCAGACAGGCTCTGTGATTGCAAAGGTGTTTGTAAAGTCTTGCAGTGAAGGTGGCAATCCCTTTGTCTGACATACTAGTACCTACAATTAGTGTTAAGGGGAATAAAGCCAATGGTACACAGACTTGATAGTGGTTGTTGTGTCCCTCTGACAGGCTAATTGCTGCCATATTGGGTGCTGGCCAAAAAGGGTATTAATTGATGTCAGAAATTCAAAGAATTCTTGGAAACGATCAAAACCCTAGAGAAGAAAGCAGGAAAAACCCTCTCTGATCTCAGCCACAGCAATTTCTTATTTGACACATCTCCAAAGACAATGGAATTAAAAGCAAAAATGAACTATTGGGACCTCATGAAGATAAAAAGTTTCTGCACTGCAAAGGAAACAATCAACAAAACTAAAAGGCAACCAACAGAATGGGAAAAGATATTTGCAAATGACATATCAGACAAAGGCCTAGGATCCAAAATCTATAAAGAACTCACCAAACTCCACACCCAAAAAACAAATAATCCAGTGAAGAAATGGGCAGAAAACATGAATAGACACTTCTCTAAAGAAGACATCCAGATGGCCAACAGGCACATGAAAAGATGCACAATATCACTCCTCATCAGGGAGATACAAATCAAAACCACACTCAGATACCACCTCACACCAGAGTGGCTAAAATGAACAAATCAGGAGACTATAGATGCTGGCGAGGATGTGGAGAAATGGGAACCCTCTTGCACTGTTGGTGGGAATGCAAACTGGTGCAGCCACTCTGGAAAACAGTGTGGAGTTTCCTCAAAAAATTAAAAATAGTTCTAACCTATGACCCAGCAATAGCACTGCTAGGAATTTACCCAAGGGATACAGGAGTGCTGATGCATAGGGCCATTTGTACCCCAATGTTTATAGCAGCACTTTCAACAATAGCCAAATGATGGAAAAAGCCTAAATGTCCATCAACTGATGAATGGATTTATGTACACAATGGAATACTATGTGGCAATGAGAAAGAATGAAATCTGGCCTTTTGTAGCAACGTGGATAGAACTGGAGAGTGTTATGCTAAGTGAAATAAGTCATACAGAGAACACCAGATACCGTATGTTTTCACTCTTATGTGGATCCTGAGAAACTTAACAGAAGACCATGGGGGAGGGGAAGGAAAAAAAAAGTTAGGGAGAGAGTCAAACCATAAGAGACTCTTAAAAACTGAGAATAAACTGAAGGTGGATGGGGGGGGGAGGGATGGGAGGGTGGGTGACGGGCATTGAGGAGGGCATCTGTTGGGATGAGCACTGGGTGCTGTATGGAAACCATTTTGACAATAAATTTCATATAAAAAAAAGAAATTCAATGAATTCTTTTGATCTAAACTGATCCAATTCAATTTTGATTTTCAAATCTCCAAGTTCCTCTCCTCTACTTCACATTCATAATGAGCCTGTTCTCTTTTCTACTGTTAGATGAAACCCACCAAGATGCCAGCTCACTAAACTGATAAAACTGCCCTTGCCAACAGTATTATGGGGAAATCAAGAATTCTGTGAAACCAGTTTTCTCCTTTTCATGATGTGGAAGGCCCCCTGAAATCTAGTCTCCTCATCTAATACCATGCTCTGCCTGGCCTGGACCACATTCATTCTGTCTTCCTTTAGCTCCTGGATTGCTCTTCACCTTCTCTTACCTATGAATCTTTGCACATGCTGTTCTTCTGCCTGGATCACTTCTTTCCTGAACTAATTTCTTGTTAAACCAAACCTAACTCATTCTGAAATATCCAGTACTTCGCTGGGAAAGTTTTTGTTGATACTCCTCTCCCCACAGCATGGTTATTACATAGTTTGCTATGTAGTTCCCTGTAAACTTTCCTCACAATGACAATGACTTGTTCAATAACATGTGTATCCCTCTGTAGGTTAAGCTGCCGAATACTGAAACTGTATCCTTTATGTTTATTTCTGTATCATTCGCACTTATCCCAGGACCTGTAACACAGTGAACTCAATAAATAGTTGTTGAATGAATTAATAAGTGAGAGTGAGTGAGAGAAGAAATAAATGGTTTGTTCCAATGAGTCTATTGCTTTTCAAAGCATGGTTTGAAAGGATGTCATTGTGCAAGTGTAGCGACTTCATCAGGTTTAATAGAAACAGACAATCTTTGCCTAGGGGTCCATGAACTTTCTGGTTAAGAAGAACATTTTGGGGCGCCTGGGTGGCGCCTGGGTGGTGAAGTTAAGCGTCCGACTTCAGCCAGGTCATGATCTCGCGGTCCGTGAGTTTGAGCCCCGCCTCGGGCTCTGGGCTGATGGCTCAGAGCCTGGAGCCTGTTTCCGATTCTGTGTCTCCCTCTCTCTCTGCCCCTCGCCCATTCATGCTCTGTCTCTCTCTGTCCCAAAAATAAATAAACGTTGAAAAAAAAATTTAAAAAAAAAATAAAAAAGAAGAACATTTTATTTAATGGTTATTATACTGTACCTACCTTGATAAGCTTCATCACCATTGGGACTACCAGGATCGCATTCCATATCTGTTTCAGACTATAATGCGAGTCTGACATCTACTGGTCATATGGGGTAGTACTGTGAATCCTATGACAAGACATTTTCATTTTCTCTGGAATCTTCTGGATTGTGAAAGCTAGGGAGGGCTTAGATTCTAACACATCTGACCACTTCATTTTTCCAAAGACAAAGCCATTTCTCATGATATGTATATGATCACTCAGGGTTATACTGTTAGTGGAAGGGCTCAAACACTAACGTAGCCTTCCTGACAAAATCAGACTCTTTTTTGTTCTTATTCTTAATCATAATTCTGGATGGTAACAATTACATCTGGTCAACTATGTGTACTTTTTCCAAAAGGAAATGGAATAAATTATACTTGTTCCATATTATACACCAGGAATCTCTTACCCTTTGTAAGAAAAGCAAAAGACTTTATTTTCTACTTCCTGTCTAAGTATTTTCTGGATCTGAAGACAGCTGTTTGGGATCATGTGGGAAAAACTAGACTTACAAAACTTGGAATTTCACACCAAAAAGTTAGGCAAAGATATGGTGCAGGATGTGTATTGCGTGCCAATGGATTGCCTGCCATTAGCAAGACTCTGAGGGATTAGAAACACACCAGAGGTTTGTGTTCCAAGAAGCCATGATCTTTAATGGAAAAACTGACAAACCATAACTGAAAGAGGTAGGAACTGCCTTCCTAATCAGAATAGACAGGATTGGTGTAAAACCTTCCAGAAATGCCTCCTCTGTGTACCTGGCAGAATTGGCTACAGAAGCACTAGTTTTTCCAATATATACATATTTTTATTTTTTTAGCTACCCCATTGGGACTGGATTTAACTGTAGTCAGTTTTTTATTAAAGTGTGGTTTGCAAGGAAACATGCTTCTTAACATTCCTGGGACCAATGCAGATTCATAACAAACCCAAAAACTCAGTACCTGCCAGAAGAGTTTTGTCTTTCCCTAACAATTCTCAGAACTGAGTGCTTCAGGGGCTGGGCTTCTGAAACAAACAAACAAAAAAAGACGTGGCTGTCTGGAAGTTCTCACTGGGTATCTCATAAAATTTCTCTGGAACTCTTAGGCTCAAAACATACTTTTCAAAATCTTCCTTACTCAAGATAGTACCACCAGCTAATGAACATGTTCAGGCTGATCATTTTGTTCCATTAAGTTGGAAAAGTAACACCTTTGCTTCATACCCTTAGGAAAAACCTGATAATGAAAATAGCACAGGGTTCTGAATGGGTTAAGAATCCATTGAGGTACTATTTTGGTCCATTCAGGGTTGGGACAAAACAAACAAAGAAAAGCTTTCCCTTTGAGAGGAAAAATACCAAGGAAAATGTCAATATTCATTCAATTATTCCTTTCTAATGGCAGTCTCTCCTCCAGTCTCAACCACAAACATGGAGAATGATGCTCACCATCCTCCAGACATGATCTGGAATGTCCTTGATTAAATCTGAATTCCTGTGCACCCTTTCCATCTCAACACAGTGCCCATGGCCAAGGGCAATGGCACTGACTGATGGCACAATTATAGAGCGCCGCATTGAGGTACTGGAGACCTTTGTTCTTTGGAGAAGGAAAAGAGAATGTTTATCCAGAATTTCAGTATATGAGTTATGTAAAGACCAGGAGGCGCACATGAATGTCCAAGGCAGGTGAAGGTTCTTATGACTTGACCATTACTACCACTCAGAGTTCTTACACTCTCTGGACTCCAAATTATGCTCAGAATTCTCTGATAGCCTAGAAACACTGCTTAATGCAAGTGACAGTCCTCCCCTTGAAATACCCGTGAAGGACAAACAACTTCCATCCCATCCACCATACCTTCTCTGATCCATATTAAAGAGTATAGGCAATGAGAGCTCCTGGTTCTAACAGAAGTTCAGCCCTCTCATCATTCCACACCTGTCAATATATTTCCTTTTGTTTCTACCTACTCTTACTGTTGGCTACATTTACTCAAAATTCATTTTCATCTCTTCCTTGACTCACCCTTTTATTTCATAGTCAACAATCAAGATCAAACAGTCCAGAGTAGCTTTGCAGATGTACCCTGAGGCACCAGGACCAAAAGTATTAACTGGCCTTAATCCCTCTTCCTGGCCCTATAAGTAGGATATGACAGTAGTGGGATTTTTATGCTGAAAATAACATAAACACTATATATACATTTGAGAATTTTCATATTTATCTAAAAATTTTTGCCTAATTAAGGATTACCTTAAGTGATTTTAAGTTCTTGAGTTCTTGGGTTCATTCACATGGATAATTGGATACAGTTTTTTTAAAACAAAAATAGTCACTGGGCACCTGGGTGGCTCACTAGATTAAGCATCCGACTTCAGCTCAGGTCATGATCTCGTTGTTCATGAATTCAAGCCCCACATGGGTTCAGTGCTGACAGCTCAGAGCCTGGAGCCTGCTTTGGATTCTGTGTGTCCCTCTTTCTCTGCCCTTCCCCTGTTCACACTCTGTTTCTCTCTCACTCAAAAAATAAATAAAAGTTAAAAAAATTAAAAAGCAAAAACAAGAATTGTCAGTATGTAACAGTTTTTAAAAGTGTGGGCTCTGCTTCATGTCTGCCACTTCTGAGTTAGGAGACACACGCAAGGCATTTAACCCCTCCAAAACCTGACTTCTTATTTATAAAATGCAGATAATAATAATACTTGCCTATCAGACTGTCTGGGATTATATCAGATAATGCACAAAATGCACTTAGTACGGTAGCTCGTGCATTGTAAACTGTGTGTTTTTTAATATATAAAACCATCATTTCATAAGGCAGGCATTTCAGCATACACAGTCTCATTTATTCCTGATAACTCCTTAACGTAGGTATTTTGTTCCCATTTTGAAGAATATTGTCTCTCTCCTAAAGATACAACTTTCTACACAGCTTTCCCATAGAGAATTTTCTCAACCACATACCCCAAAGTCCAGAGGCAGGGGCAGCACCCTCCTTTCCATTTTCTATGCTATTGTTCCTGTACCTTCTTATAAAAACCCCTGCTCCATCAAGACTTAGGCTTTTAGCTCTTCCATCCTCTACCCTTCTTTGTCACTATTATCTCCTATCTCTATATCCAGAGCCTCACACCAACACCCTAAAAAACATTTATATTAATACCAAACATCTTGGCTTCTGGGTTTCTTATATCTTTCATCTCTAGTCACCTTCTCCACCACTCCCAACGTTGCTTGTGTGTTTTCATTACCACTCTCTGAACCTTGTTATCACCCAGAAAAGTTCTACCTTCAAAATCAAGAAATTAGATAGCTCACAACTCTTATTCTTTCAGGTGGCTCATTCAGTTATTTCTGTTAAACCAACTCTTTGAATGCATTTGACGACCCTTACAATTTCTCGTTTATCTGGGTGCTTCTTACTCTTCCTTTCCTATTCTTTCATTGAATCTACTTGGCTCTTTTCAGTGAATCCAACTATCAACCAAGGTTGCTGAGTATCATGGCAGAAAATGCAGCAGGGCAGAGTGTTGTCATGTGTTCATGATCAGCATCTTCAACAGGACATGAAACACTACAAGAAATACTACTGCATTTTTATCAGTTTATCAGTTCTCTTTCCTATTCTCCATAGTGAGGATTCCATACATTCTCCACTGTCTTCAATTATCTAACTTCCTCACATCCCCCAATATTCAAAGCAGGTGGCACCAACTCCTACTTCACAGAGAAGGTAAAGATCCTCAGAGAAGACACCCTTTCACTTCCCACTACCACATTTACAAACCTAGGTGCTTATGCAGACATTCTTCCACCTTGCCTCCTACCACTATAGAAAAGGACCTTTTTTCTAATTAAAGCTTATCCCCCCACCAGTCTGCTACCAAGGGAGAAATCCTGCTTTATAAATTATCCCCTCTCTCTTCTGTCTTAAGTCTCTTGCTCTCCACTGGATTATTACCATCATCTTTTAAATATGTTCAAGCTTTTTCATCACTTAAATTTGAAAAAAACCCTGACATGCATATTTACCTTTCTCCATTTCACAGATGATAAAATGGAGGTTAATGGAAATTAAAGAGAAAAGGACAGAATAGGGTCCAAATTCAGGACATTACAGCTATACATAATGCCTTTACTTATGGTGCTGTGCTATGTTCTGAGCAGTTTGTCTTGCCTAAGTATTAAGGCACTCTCATCCATGGGCCATGGATCTATATCTATCTCTATTCTAGGTATCTTCATAGAAGATTGGATTGATTTCTTGGCAAGCCAATCTACTGATCAATGCTCCAACACTATGACTTCCCTCAAGGCCCCAAATGATAAAAGGAAATAGTTGGATAGACCTAATCTGTACTTGAGTTGCTCTCCATCCATAAAGTGTAACTGATAATATATCTTCTTCCCACTCTCTAGTATCATTATCCTCCTACTCCCCAACTCCGTTTCTCATCAGCAATGTAATAGAGATGGCAAATATCACTCCTATGGAAGGTTTTCAATTGCTGAGGGGGAAGGTGTGACATAAATGCTCAATATAGCCATCTTTTGGGGGAAACTAACTCTTGCTTACATTTACAGAAAACTGTGATGTGGATGGAGCTGGGTACATTTTCTTTAGAAGGGAGAAAATAGACCAAGGAGGAAGAAAATTAGGTAAGCATCTGGAAGAAAGACTCAGAGAGGACCCAAGTGAAAACGTGGCCAAGCAATTAAATCAACATCCACTGCTGCAGCTATTTGTGTCTACCCTTTGTTAGTCTTAGACCCAGGAGGAAACAAGGAGGCGTGTAGAGTGTGGGATATTTAAAGGAAAGAGAACTAGAAATTGAGAGGAAGTGAGGGGAGTGTAAGTCTTTACAAGAAAGATAAAAAAGAACAAGATAAAAAAAGAAACATTCTTCAACAAAGCTAATCTCTCCTTGTCAAAAAAAGGTTATGTGGAGCATAGAATAAGACTGTATGTCAATGTTTGCTCCTTGAATTTTACTTTCCTAGTAAAGATAGTAAAGCCTCTAAAATATAGGACTAAGTAAACAAAACAAAACAAAACAAAACAGACACTGAAATGCAAAAACAAAAAATTGCTTTCAACAAAGGGAAAATCAGAAAGCCTGAGATAAAATTAAATTTTAAACTAAATTGATGTAAAGTCTGAAGCTTAAAACTGTAGAAAGAAGTGATATTGGGGTCAAAGCCTGAATTTTCAGCTAAGTAGCTATGTGATGTTTGTCAAGTCATACTTAACCTATCTGAAGTATCCATTTCCTACTTCATAAAATTATGGAGATTGATTAGATCAGCTATTCTCAAATTGTGGGTTATATTCCATCAAGAATAGTTTCTTTTAATGAGCTCTGTTACTGAGGAATATTGATTAAGCATGGGAAGAGGACAAAAACTTGAGAAATACTGGACTTTCTCAAAGATTTATTCATTAAGATACAGAATAATTTCACTTTTATAAACTCATGTAATTAAGTCCATTGAAAGGAATATACGTAGAATCTGTCACATCTTTTTTTTCCTGCAACATCTATTTTATTTTCATTTACCTGAAAATTTAATATAAAGGAACAGATAGCAATAGGTGACAGAAACAAATTCTTGGTAGAATCTGTAGGAAGGCAAAGTCCTTTTTCTCTTTGTGTGTGTCTTAAGATAAGCAATGAAGAGATAATAATAGCTTTTTAATTACTCTTGTACAGGAGTTAAAGTTGCCTGGGGTCAAGGGGACAAGTGAGGGTAATGAATAGCAATCAGTCTTCAATTACTCTTTTTGTCAATGAGCCACAGAGACTAAAAACCATCTTCAGCCCCCAAATAGCACAGCACTGGCAAGGGAGTCAATCCAAACTAGAAAGAGAAAATCAGAACTTCCTTCCAATGCATGGCAGAAACATATGGCTTTCCATCCATGATATGATCCTTGCCTACCTTGTTGGCAGAGTAATGACCCCTGTCCCCACCCAAAGATTCCCACACCCTAATCCCTAGTATTTGTGGATATGTTATCTTGCATGGCAAAAAGGATTTTGTATATGTGATTAAGATCACAGACACTGAAGAATATTATCCTGGATTATCCATATAGGTCCATTTTAATCACATGAATCGCTAAAAGTGGGGAGTCTTCCCAGCTTTGGTCAGAGAAAAAGATGTGGGACAAAAACAGGGTCACAGGATGCTAACTACATTGCTGGCTTTCAAGATCAAAGAAGGGGGCCACTAGCCAAGGAATGTGGGTGGCCTCTAGAAATTGGAAACACAAGGAAAATGTTTCTTCTCCCCTAGAGCGTCCAGAAAGGAATGCAGCCTGCCACACCTTGATTTCAGCCTACTGAGACCCCTGTTAGACTTCTGATCCTCAGAGCTGTAAGATAATAAATTTGTGTTGTTTTAAGTCACTAAATTTGTGGGACTGTGTTATGGCAGGGTTAGAAAGCTAATGCACTGCCCAACCTGTGAACCCCAACTGGTGAACAAGAAGCCAAAATTATGAAACAAAATCTTTTAGCACAGAATTTCCCTATCAGAAAATGCAAACGGGTTCCATGAACCTATTTTTCTCAGGTCAACAAAATGTTTGCAGGCAGTTAGACTGCTTTGGTCCAGAGCTTAGTGCCAGCCGGCAAAAAGAAGCCAAGCATTTCCTAATGTCAACTACACACAATATTCTTGACATTTTCAGTTGGCTTATTGAATTCATCTTTGGGAGAAAGAGAAAATGATGTCAAACAGAAGGCATTTATGGAGATACTAGTAAGAACCAAGCAGCATCCCACTAAAAAGTCTTGATATGTGACAAGCGGAATGTCATCCAAAATAACCCCAGACAAAAACACAACAAAAGTCTGGCCAAGGCCAATTAATCAAGAGAAAAATCACAAAGAGCATTCAAGGTCTTTGGCCCTACTTCTAGTCTTACTTCTGGGACTTCAAAACTATTCGTTTGAAACTAACCCCTTTGAATGACTGAACATTCCCCAATTTTCTGAAGACAAGAGATTCTTCAAAGCTTTGTTAAACTCAAATAAAAAAAAATGATTAAACAACAAACTTGGTTTTCTTTTAACATTGCATCCACTGTATTGATTGGTTGTTTTGATTTCATATCGATATAGCTTACATGATGTAAACGGCCAACATTTTCCCCAGGGTTTGGTAACTTTGTTTCTTTTTAAAAACAAACGTGTTTAAAATCTGTTCTTTTCTGGGTGGTCACAGTGAAAAACACCCATTTGAGGCCTTTCCTGACTTCAGAAGGCTTCGTTGTACTCCTTGAGATTTTTCTCCACATAATGGGAAGCTTCTATCAACAATATAATAGACTTTGTTGGGTCCTCTAATGGTTATTGGCTTGGTCTTCCCAGTACATCCAATTGTCCTGCTGTGACTTCAGGATGAAGTACAGATGCTCTGGTCCAATTTGGGGGTCTTGATGTTGCCTGTGAAACCATCTACCAGCTCTGGAATTTCCTTTTTTAGTTAAAGGAATGTCTAGATTTTCTCTTTCTTTCAAGGAATTTGTATATTTTATCCAAATTGTGAAATTTATCAGCACAAAGTTACCATAATATCTTTAAATGTCTGTAGAGTCAGTACTGATAACCCCTTTTATTTCTAAATTTGATTACGTGGGTTTTCTCTTGATCAGTCTTGCCAAGGACTTATCAATTTTTTATATGAAATTTATTGACAAATTGGTTTCCATACAACACCCAGTGCTCATCCCAAAAGGTGCCCTCCTCAATACCCATCACCCACCGTCTCCTCCCTCCCACCCCCCATCAAACCTCAGTTTGTTCTCAGTTTTTAACAGTCTCTTATGCTTTGGCTCTCTCCCACTCTAACCTCTTTTTTTTTTTTTCCTTCCCCTCCCCCATGGGTTCCTGTTAAGTTTCTCAGGATCCACATAAGAGTGAAACCATATGGTATCTGTCTTTCTCTGTATGGCTTATTTCACTTAGCATCACACTCTCCAGTTCCATCCACGTTGCTACAAAAGGCCATATTTCATTTTTTCTCATTGCCACGTAATATTCCATTGTGTATATAAACCACAATTTCTTTATCCATTCATCAGTTGATGGACATTCAGGCTCTTTCCATAATTTGGCTATTGTTGAGAGTGCTGCTATGAACATTGGGGTACAAGTGGCCCTATGCATCAGTACTCCTGTATCCCTTGGATAAATTCCTAGCAGTGCTATTGCTGGGTCATAAGGTAGGTCTATTTTTAATTTTCTGAGGAACCTCCACACTGCTTTCCAGAGCGGCTGCACCAATTTGCATTCCCACCAACAGTGCAAGAGGGTTCCCGTTTCTCCACATCCTCTCCAGCATCTATAGTCTCCTGATTTGTTCATTTTGGCCACTCTGACTGGCGTGAGGTGATACCTGAGTGTGGTTTTGATTTGTATTTCCCTGATAAGGAGCGACGCTGAACATCTTTTCATGTGCCTGTTGGCCATCCGGATGTCTTCTTTAGAGAAGTGTCTATTCATGTTTTCTGCCCATTTCTTCACTGGGTTATTTGTTTTTCGGGTGTGGAGTTTGGTGAGCTCTTTATAGATTTTGGATACTAGCCCTTTGTCCGATATGTCATTTGCGAATATCTTTTCCCATTCCGTTGGTTGCCTTTTAGTTTTGTGGGTTGTTTCCTTTGCTGTGCAGAAGCTTTTTATCTTCATAAGGTCCCAGTAATTCACTTTTGCTTTTAATTCCCTTGCCTTTGGGGATGTGTCGAGTAAGAGATTGCTGTGGCTGAGGTCAGAGAGGTCTTTTCCTGCTTTCTTCTCTAAGGTTTTGATGGTTTCCTGTCTCACATTTAGGTCCTTTATCCATTTTGAGTTTATTTTTGTGAATGGTGTGAGAAAGTGGTCTAGATTCAACCTTCTGCATGTTGCTGTCCAGTTCTCCCAGCACCATTTGTTAAAGAGGCTGTCTTTTTTCCATTGGATGTTCTTTCCTGCTTTGTCAAAGATGAGTTGGCCATACGTTTGTGGGTCTAGTTCTGGGGTTTCTATTCTATTCCATTGGTCTATGTGTCTGTTTTTGTGCCAATACCATGCTGTCTTGATGATGATAGCTTTGTAGTAGAGGCTAAAGTCTGGGATTGTGATGCCTCCTGCTTTGGTCTTCTTCTTCAAAATTCCTTTGGCTATTCGGGGCCTTTTGTGGTTCCATATGAATTGTAGGATTGCTTGTTCTAGTTTCGAGAAGAATGCTGGTGCAATTTTGATTGGGATTGCATTGAATGTGTAGATAGCTTTGGGTAGTATTGACATTTTGACTATATTTATTTTTCCAATCCATGAGCAGGGAATGTCTTTCCATTTCTTTAAATCTTCTTCAATTTCCTTCATAAGCTTTCTATAGTTTTCAGCATACAGATCCTTTACATCTTTGGTTAGATTTATTCCTAGGTATTTTATGCTTCTTGGTGCAATTGTGAATGGGATCAGTTTCTTTATTTGTCTTTCTGTTGCTTCATTGTTAGTGTATAAGAATGCAACTGATTTCAGGGCGCCTGGGTGGCGCAGTCGGTTAAGCGTCAGACTTCAGCCAGGTCACGATCTCGCGGTCCGTGAGTTCGAGCCCCGCGTCAGGCTCTGGGCTGATGGCTCGGAGCCTGGAGCCCGTTTCCGATTCTGTGTCTCCCTCTCTCTCTGCCCCTCCCCTGTTCATGCTCTGTCTCTCTCTGTCCCAAAAATAAATTAAAAAAAAAAGTTGAAAAAAAAATTTAAAAAAAAGAATGCAACTGATTTCTGTACATTGATTTTGTATCCTGCAACTTTGCTGAATTCCTGTATCAGTTCTAGCAGACTTTTGGGGGAGTCTATCGGATTTTCCATGTATAATATCATGTCATCTGCAAAAAGCGAAAGCTTGACTTCATCTTTGCCAATTTTGATGCCTTTGATTTCCTTTTGTTGTCTGATTGCTGATGCTAGAACTTCCAGCACTATGTTAAACAGCAGCGGTGAGAGTGGGCATCCTTGTCGTGTTCCTGATCTCAGGGAAAAAGCTCTCAGTTTTTCCCCGTTGAGGATGATGTTAGCTGTGGGCTTTTCATAAATGGCTTTTATGATCTTTAAGTATGTTCCTTCTATCCCGACTTTCTCAAGGGTTTTTATTAAGAAAGGGTGCTGGATTTTGTCAAAGGCCTTTTCTGCATCGATTGACAGGATCATATGGTTCTTCTCTTTTTTTTTTTGTTAATGTGATGTATCACATTGATTGATTTGCGAATGTTGAACCAGCCCTGCATCCCAGGAATGAATCCCACTTGATCATGGTGAATAATTCTTTTTATATGCCGTTGAATTCGATTTGCTAGTATCTTATTGAGAATTTTTGCATCCATATTCATCAGGGATATTGGCCTGTAGTTCTCTTTTTTTACTGGGTCTCTGTCTGGTTTAGGCATCAAAGTAATACTGGCTTCATAGAATGAGTCTGGAAGTTTTCCTTCCCTTTCTATTTCTTGGAATAGCTTGAGAAGGATAGGTATTATCTCTGCTTTAAACGTCTGGTAGAACTCCCCTGGGAAGCCATCTGGTCCTGGACTCTTTTTTTTTTTTCAACGTTTATTTATTTTTGGGACAGAGAGAGACAGAGCATGAACGGGGGAGGGGCAGAGAGAAAGGGAGACACAGAATCAGAAACAGGCTCCAGGCTCTGAGCCATCAGCCCAGAGCCCGACGCGGGGCTCGAACTCACGGACCGCGAGATCGTGACCTGGCTGAAGTCGGACGCTTAACCGACTGCGCCACCCAGGCGCCCCTGGTCCTGGACTCTTATTTGTCGGGAGATTTTTGATAACCGATTCAATTTCTTCACTGGTTATGGGTCTGTTCAAGCTTTCTATTTCCTCCTGATTGAGTTTTGGAAGAGTGTGGGTGTTCAGGAATTTGTCCATTTCTTCCAGGTTGTCCAATTTGTTGGCATATAATTTTTCATAGTATTCCCTGATAATTGTTTGTATCTCTGAGGGATTGGTTGTAATAATTCCATTTTCATTCATGATTTTATCTATTTGGGTCATCTCCCTTTTCTTTTTGAGAAGCCTGGCTACAGGTTTGTCAATTTTGTTTATTTTTTCAAAAAACCAACTCTTGGTTTCGTTGATCTGCTCTACAGTTTTTTTTTTAGATTCTATATTGTTTATTTCTGCTCTGATCTTTATTATTTCTCTTCTTCTGCTGGGTTTAGGCTGCCTTTGCTGTTCTGCTTCTAGTTCCTTTAGGTGTGCTGTTAGATTTTGTATTGGGGATTTTTCTTGTTTCTTGAGATAGGCCTGGATTGCAATGTATTTTCCTCTCAGGACTGCCTTCGCTGCATCCCAAAACATTTGGATTGTTGTATTTTCATTTTCGTTTATTTCCATATATTTTTTAATTTCTTCTCTAATTGCCTGGTTGACCCACTTATTCGTTAGTAGGGTGTTCTTTAACCTCCATGCCTTTGGAGGTTTTCCAGACTTTTTTCTGTGGTTGATTTCAAGCTTCATAGCATTGTGGTCTGAAAGTATGCATGGTATAATTTCAATTCTTGTAAACTTATGAAGGGCTGTTTTGTGACCCAGTATATGATCTATCTTGGAGAATGTTCCATGTGCACTCGAGAAGAAAGTATATTCTGTTGCTTTGGGATGCAGAGTTCTAAATATATCTGTCAAGTCCATCTTATCCAATGTCTCATTCAGGGCCCTTGTTTCTTTATTGACCGTGTGTCTAGATGATCTGTCCATTTCTGTAAGTGGGGTGTTAAAGTCCCCTGCAATTACCACATTCTTATCAATAAGGTTGCTTATGTTTATGAGTAATTTTTTATATATTTGGGGGCTCCGGTATTCGGCGCATAGACATTTATAATTGTTAGCTCTTCCTGATGGATAGACCCTGTAACTATTATATAATGTGCTTCTTCATCTCTTGTTACAGCCTTTAATTTAAAGTCTAGTTTGTCTGATATAAGTATGGCTACTCCAGCTTTCTTTTGGCTTCCAGTAGCATGATAAATATTTCTCCATCCCCTCACTCTCAATCTAAAGGTGTCCTCAGGTCTAAAATGAGTCTCTTGTAGACAGCAAATAGATGGGTCTTGTTTTTTTATCCATTCTGATACCCTATGTCTTTTGGTTGGCGCATTTAATCCATTTACATTCAGTGTTATTATAGAAAGATACGGGTTTAGAGTCATTGTGATGTCTGTATGTTTTATGCTTGTAGTGATGTCTCTGGGACTTTGTCTCACAGGGTCTCCCTTAGGATCTCTTGTAGGGCTGGTTTAGTGGTGACAAATTCCTTCAGTTTTTGTTTGTTTGGGAAGACCTTTATCTCTCCTTCTATTCTAAATGACAGACTTGCTGGATAAAGGATTCTCGGCTGCATATTTTTTCTGTCTAGCACCCTGAAAATCTTGTGCCAATTCTTTCTGGCCTGCCAAGTTTCAAAAGAGAGATCAGTCACGAGTCTTATAAGTCTCCCTTTATATGGGAGGGCACGTTTACCCCTTGCTGCTTTCAGAATTTTCTCTTTATCCTTGTATTTTGCCAGTTTCACTATGATATGTCGTGCAGAAGATCGATTCAAGTTACGTCTGAAGGGAGTTCTCTGTGCCTCTTGGATTTCAATGCCTTTTTCCTTCCCCAGTTCAGGGAAGTTCTCAGCTATGATTTCTTCAAGTACCCCTTCAGCACCTTTCCCTCTCTCTTCCTCCTCTGGGATACCAATTATGCATATATTATTTCTTTTGAGTGTATCACTTAGTTCTCTAATTTTCCCCTCATACTCCTGGATTTTTTTATCTCTCTTTTTCTCAGCTTCCTCTTTTTCCATAACTTTATCTTCTAGTTCACCTATTCTCTCCTCTGCCTCTTCAAGCCGAGCTGTGGTGGTTTCCATTTTGTTATGCATTTCGTTTAAAGCGTTTTTCAGCTCCGAGTGACTGTTCCTTAGTCCCTTGATCTCTGTAGCAAGAGATTCTCTGCTGTCCTCTATACTTTTTTCAAGCCCAGCGATTAATTTTATGACTATTATTCTAAATTCACTTTCTGTTATATTATTTAAATCCTTTTTGATCAGCTCATTAGCTGTTGTTATTTCCTGGAGATTCTTCTGAGGGGAATTCTTCTGCTTGGTCATTTTGGATAGTCCCTGGCATGGTGAGGATCTGCAGGGCACTTCCCCTGTGCTGTGGTGTATAACTGGAGTTGGTGGGCAGGGCCGCAGTCAACCTGATGTCTGCCCCCAGCCCACCGCTGGGGCCACAGTCAGACTGGTGTGTGCCTTCTCTTCCCCTCTCCTAGGGGCAGGATTCACTGTGGGGTGGCGTGGCCGTCTGGGCTACTTGCACACTGCCAGGCTTGTGATGCTGGGGATCTGGCGTATTAGCTGGGGTGGGTAGGCAAGGTGCACGGGGGCAGGAGGGGCAGGCTTAGATCGCTTCTCCTTAGGTGATCCACTTCAGGAGGGGCCCTGTGGCAGCGGGAGGGAGTTAGATCCGCTGCCGGAGGTTTGGCTCCGCAGAAGCACAGAGTTGGGTGTTTGCGCGGAGCGAGCAAGTTCCCTGGCAGGAACTGGTTCTCTTTGGGATTTTGGCTGGGGGATGGGCGGGGGAGATGGCGCTGGCGAGCGCCTTTGTTCCCCACCAAACTGAGCTCTGTCGTCCGGGGGCTTAGCAGCTCTCCCTCCCTTTGTCCTCCAGCCTTTCCGCTTTCCGAGCAGAGCTGTTAACTTATGACCTCCCAGATGCTAAGTCGAGCTTGTTGTGGGAACACAGTCCGTCAGGCCCCTCCGCTTTTGCCAGCCAGACTCGGGGGCTCTGCTTGGCTGGCGAGCCGCCCCTCCGCCCTGGCTCCCTCCCGCCAGTCCGTGGAGCGCGCACCGCCTCACCGCCCTTCCTACCCTCTTCCGTGGGCCTCTCGTCTGCGTTTGGCTCCAGCGACTCTGTTCTGCTAATCCTCTGGCAGTTTTCTGGGTTATTTAGGCAGGTGTAGGTGGAATCTAAGTGATCAGCAGGACGTGCGGTGAGCCCAGCATCCTCCTAAGCCGCCATCTTGAGAATCAGGACTTATCAATTTTATTAATCTTTCCAAAGAAGCAATTTTTGGGTAGTATTGACATTTTAACAATATTTGCTCTTCCTATCCAGGAGCATGGAATCTTTTTCCATTTTGGTTGTGTGTGTGTGTGTGTGTGTGTGTTCTTTAATTTCTTTCATAAGCTTTCTATAGTTTTCAGTATATAGATTTTTCACCTCTTTGGTTACATTTATTCCAAAGTGTTTTATGGTTTTTGGTGCAATTGTAAATGGGATCAATTCTTTGATTTCTCTTTCTGTTGCTTCATTGTTGATATATAGGAATGCAACCGATTTCTATGCATTGATCTTATATCCTGCCACTTTGCTGAATTCATGGATCAGTTCTAGCAGTTTTTTGGTGGAATCTTGTGGGTTTTTCGTATGGAGTATGATGTCATCTGTGAAGAGTGAAAGTTTGACTTCTTCATAGTCCATTTGGATGCTTTTTAATTCCTTTGTGTTGTCTGATTCCTGAGGCTAAGACTTCCAATACCATGTTGACTAACAGTGGTGAGAGCAGACATCCCTGTCTTATTCCTGACCTTAGGGGGGAAGCTCTCAGTTTTCCGATCCATACATGGCTTTTATGATCTTGAGGTATGATCCTTCTCTCCCTACTTTCTTAAGGTTTTTATCAAGAAGAGATGCTATATTTTGTCAAATGCTTTCTCTGCATCTATTGAGAGAATCATGTCGTTCTTGTCCTTTCTTTTACTGATGTGATTGATCACATTGATTGTTTTGTAGATATTGAACCAGCCCTGCATCCCAGGTATAAATCCCACTTGGTCATGGTGAATAATTTTTTTAATGTATTGTTGGAGCCAGTTGGCTAATATCTTGTTGAGGACTTTTGTATCCTTGTTCTTCAGGAAAATTGGTCTATAATTCTCCTTTTTAGTGGGGTCTTTGGTTTTGGAATCAAGGTAATTCTGGCTTCATAGAAATAATTTGGAAATTTTCCTTCCATTTCTATTTTTTGGAACAACTTCAAGAGAATAGGTGTTAACTCTTCCTTAAATGTTTAGTAGAATTCCCTTGGAAAGCCGTCCAGCCCTGGACTCTTGTTTGTTAGGAGATTTTTGATTACTAATTCAATTTCTTTACTAGCTATGGGTCTTTCAAATTTTCGATTTCTTCCTCTTTCAGTTTTGGTAATTTATGTTTCTAGGAATTTCTTCATTTCTTCCAGATTGCCCATTTTATTGGCGTATAATTGCTCATAATCTCTTATTATTGTTTGCATTTCTGCTGTGTTGGTTGTGATCTCTCCTCTCATTCTTGATTTTATTTATTTTGGTCCTTTCCTTTTTCTTTTTGATCAAACTGGCTAACAACGTGGATGGAACTAGAGAGTATTATGCTAAGCGAAATAAGTCAGTCAGAGAAAGACAATTATCATATTATTTCACTAATATTTGGAATATGAGAAACAAAAAAAGTGAATATGGAGAAAGGGAAGCAAAAATAAGATAAAAACAGAGAGGGAGACAAACCATAAGAGACTCTTAAATACAGAGAACAAATAGGGTTTCTGGTGGGGTGTTGGGTTGGTGGATGGGCTAAATGGGTTATGGGCATTAAGGAAGGCACTTGGGATGAGCACTGGGTGTCATATGTAAGTGATGAATCATTTAATTCTATTCTTGAAGTCCTTATTACACTATATGTAAACTAACTTGGATTTAAATAAATAAAAAAAAGATATTAATCATTCTATTGGTTTCTGGTATTCAACATTTGTATTGAAAAGTCAAATTTCAATCTTACTGTTTTGAAGAAGGATGTCTTGTTGGTACTATAAAGAATTTTCTTTTTATACTTTGCTTTATCAGTTTGAATATAATGTGCCTAGACTGGTCTTCTTTATATTAATCCTTCTTGGGGTTTTCAGTACTTCTTGACTCTGTATGCTTGAAGTTTTCCGACTTATGGCAAATTCCTGACCAGTATTCTCTCAAATGAATTGTTTCTATTTCCTTTCATCAATTCTTTTCCTGGAACTCCAGTTACATATGGTAGTCATTTTAACCATCTATCATACATTTCTTATACTCATTCTATATTTTAAATCCTTTTTTTCTGTGTGTGTTTAGATCTGAATATTTTCTATTACTCTGTATTTCTGTTTAATGATTATTATTTCATACTTGATCTGCTGAATTCATAATATCTGATACTGTATTTTTAAGGTTAGAATTTCCATTTGACTCTATGCTTTTTTACAGATACTAGTTTTCTGACAAAACTCTCCATCTTTTTGAAAATACTTTTGATCATATTAATTACAGTTATTTAAAAATTCCTAGTATTATAACTCAAACATCTTCACTATTCCTACTATCTGTCTGTTATTTTGTTTTTTTATCTGGTCCTATTTCTTGGAATTCCTAAGAATTTTTCATTGAATGCCAAACATTGTACATGAACAACTTGTAGGATCTCTGGATGAAGTACTCATTCTCTTTGGAGGAGTCAATTTTTTTCTGACAGGCAGATAGAGTATGTGAAAATTAACTTCATCCAATCAAGACTAGGCTTAAAGTTTTATTACAGCCACTTTGTGGCATAAAAAAAGATGGCTTCAAATTCATTGACATACCTCCCATTGAGCTGAGGGGTTTAGCTCTTCTTCTCTTACAGTCAGGTGGGCTCTGGGACTGTGACACAGAATAAGGCAGAAATGATTCTATCCCATTGGGGGTCCAGGTCTTAAAAGACTACTAGTTCTACTTCTTATATCTTAAAATGCCCACTCTAGGGGAAGCCATTCACCATATAAGAAATCCAGCTACTCCAAGACTTCCATGTCTGAGGAAGCTCAAACTAGTCATGTGGAGAGAATTCTTATGTGGATAAATGTCCAACCACTCCCCAGCTATTCCAGACTTCCAGCCCAGGTTCCAGAGACTTTAGTGAAGTAGCTTTCAAATGAATCAAGCCTCAAACACCATAGGGTTGCACATAAAGGACACCAACCAAAAGCCAACGAAGTAAATCTGCCAACCTTTAGAACTGTGAAAGATAATATATTATTGTCTTAAACTTCTAAGTTTTGGGATGGTTTGCAAAACAAAATAAATAATGGGAACATTATTTCAGGACTGTCTTTAATTCTATGGCTTAGCCCTAACCCTTAGTGTATTTCCCTTCTAGAGTCTCAGCTAAAGGCATCAGGGTATTTCCCAGGGCTTCTCTGTTTTGTTGAGCTCTGAACCCCAACCTGTATTTACTCAATGTTACATGACTGCCAAAAATCTGTGCTCAGCTTCTGAATTCCACAATTTTCTTCAGAGATTTGGTTTACTTTATGTCATGCAAGCAAAGCTAAGAGTTGGTAAATGCTTCATGAAATTTCACACATAATATCAGGCTCATTTCTTTAAGATCCCCTTCTTTCTAGGACTTTGGGTCTTCAATTCCTTGTTATCTTGGCAGGCTCGAGCTCCAACATCTGTTTCCTCACCCAAGTGAGAATGTAAAACTGCCAGAGTGCATCTATCTGTTAGGCTTCTATTCTCCAATCTATAAACTGTCCAATCTCCCAAGAAAAGATGGGCTGTCCCCGGCATACCTCATTTCTTATGGAGTCTTGGCTGACTTGGCTACACCCTAGTGCCTTCAAACTATTGTTTTATCCAGCTTTTACAGTTTGTCTTTGCAAGAGAGTTAGTTTGATACAAGTCATTCCATCATGCCAGAAACAGAAGTCCTAAAGTTCAGACAAACTTCTTGATGCTGTACACATTCAGCCTTAATAGTCTTAGATGCTCTTTGATCTTTTCTTCAAATCCTTTATAGGCTCAATTTCTGACTCTCCCCACTTGTTTCTATACCCCTCCAACATATTCGCAACTTCCAGACCACAGAGACAAAAGCCTGGCTGCTAGTTTTGGTGAATTTTCAGTCATGACAGAGGTGAAAGAAGAGACTTGCTTATCATATTTCACTGTTCCGTCTTTCATATTTCACTGTTGCTTCTTTTGCTGATGCATCCTGTGATGCTTTTTCCCCTGCTAGCCCCCACACACTGGTCAACTATTCTGAATCCATTTTATGCAGCAAGAAATTGTGTTCCAAGAATTATTCAGAAAATCCTTAATTTATCATCATCATCATCATTATCATTATCATTATCATCATATGTTCACTGAAAACACGTGGACACTGCAATTAGATTTTTCTCAAAGTGACTCAGAAGGAGGTAGCCCTTTGACTTCATCTGATCAGGAAGGAGCTGAGCCTGCTCTGGCAATTAGAACAGAATATTACAACATACAATTTCCTTTTATTCTGGTCTTTCCAATTTTGGCAAACACAAATATCCCCACCCTGTGACTTGTAGAGTGCAGAAACTCAAAAGGCTAGGCAACAAACTACACTCAATTTCACAAGTAGTTAAAAGGGAAAAAAAAAGTACTCGTTGAACTCTTTTGTTTGCCAAAAAAAATGAAAAAGGAAAAAACCCAGTATGTTCTATTGTAAGGGACTTTCAGTTGACATCTTGCACCTGATAAATTGCTTTGCCTTTAGTTTCCAATTTAAAAGATATTTTCCCATCACAATAATACTTAGGGTATTAAGTTATTCTTTCTATTTTAAATTTACAAATTTACTCAGCAATACAATTACCATGTATTCAGTTATACTAAGTATGTTTAAAACTCAACATGCAGTGTCCATTGCATAAAATGGATGGTTTGGAAAATGTTACAAGTATCATTATATTTAAATTGCTATGTTGCTCCTAACATTGAGAGATAGGTAAGGAGTAAGCAAAAAGAAATAGAGCAAATGAGAGAGGAAAGAAGGACAACAATTACAGGGTTAAAAGAGAGAAAAGAAGTTGGCAGGTTTAGAAATAAGTACATATTCACGTTTTTAAAAATATCTCATAGCTTTCTAGATTTCTTGCATATTAATTTCTCATTACTAACCACTTACGTTTTTCAAAATGTGCTGATCAAAACGTGTTTGCCTAGATTCTTTACATCCTTGTTTCCATGTCCATCTTTACCCTAAGGCCATATCTTTCTGAAATACTTTTTATTTTATCTTTTACTGGCTTGAGAGGTTGGAGATGAGAAACATTTTAATTTTCCAGACTTCATATTTTGCAGCTGATTAGCCTTTTTTTAAAAGCTCATCTTATTTCATTTTTATCAGGCAGCAACTAACAACTAACTGATGCTTCCAACGTTGTACCTAGAGACCTTCTCAGCCAAATCCAAAAATTCATTAAGGATATGTTCCATTCTTGGAGATACCACAGACAATTTGCAAGTCATTTCTTTACTATATAATATAGGTTGTTATTTTCCCAGACTCTCTAAAAATTTCCTCACCATTTTTCCAGCCTGAGCTTACAGTTTGCCCATCATTTTTCTAGCCTCCACTTACCACTTGGACAGAAAGCCAATGCTACATATTTCAAGATTTCATTATAGGCATCTATTTCTATATCTGCTAGTAATTGCTATGCAATATATCATTTCCAAATTTAGCAGATTAAAACAATACTCATGTTTCTCATGAGTTTGAAGGTTGTCTAGGCAGCCTTGCTAATCTGGACTGGACTTGACAGTTCTTTTCTGGGCTCCCTCATGCATCAACAATCAGCTGGTGGTTTGGCCAAGGGCTCTATTTCTTGGGGGTTACCTCAGTTCTCTCCATGTGCTTCTTCACCCTCTAGCAAGGCATCCCAGCCTCTTCTCATGGGAGAGGCAGAGCTCTAAGATACTAGAAGTCATAAAAGTCAAGGCTAAAACTGGGCAAACTACTTTCTAGTGGCCATAGAAAGTCACAAGGCCAGACCATGCTCAAGGAGTCAGGGGAAATAGATATCACCTCCTGATGGGGCTGTAAAGTTATATGGATGCATGGATGCAGACAAAAGTGTAAGCTGGTGGTATTTTTTTATAGTCAATCTACCATAAGCTATGTCAGCAGTCAGCACAAAGTGAGTAGAGAACAATAAATCAAAGACATTGCATGCAAGAAAAACTTCAAGACAAGGTGGTATCTAACTACATTTTATAGAACGAACAGGAATTAGTCAAGTGAATAAAAGGGAGAAAGGATCCCAAGTACAGAAACTAGTATGTGTAAAGACATTAAGCTGAGAGAAATCCCAGTAGATT
The DNA here is from genome assembly GCF_018350175.1 of Felis catus. Taxonomy (NCBI): domain Eukaryota; kingdom Metazoa; phylum Chordata; class Mammalia; order Carnivora; family Felidae; genus Felis; species Felis catus. Next base: position 20,708,836 of record NC_058378.1, on the reverse strand, counting down.
CTAGGAATAGGGGAACATAGTATATTCTTGACTTGAAATGCCCTCTCCCATCTTGTTCTCAGACATGTCTTCTTTGCTTAGAGAAATTATATGCCTTCCTCCAAGAAACCTTTCTTAATTTATTCCTTTTTTCAATCTATCATTGTAGCCTCATGTGGCCTTGGCACTGGAGTAAGAATCACTGGGTTTGAATCCTATTACTTTCACTTAGCATCTGAATAACCTATTTGTGACTTAGTTTCCCCATCTATGAAATGGTGGTAACAATTTACAGAGCTGTTGTAAGAATTTATTAAAATAATGCATATAAAGTGCTTAAAGTACTTCACTAGCTACTCTGGCATTCTTCATACGCAAAACAAAAATAAGGGGATTTCCTTGACTGATCCCCTGTTGTTAAATATTCTCCCCATCCCCACTCCCAGCTTTGTAAGTGTCAATACCAGGCACTTAGTAAGCTCCCTATAAATATCGATGGTTTTCAATATTTTTTGTTTTATTATTATTATTATCATCATCATCATAATCATTATTGCAAAGTACCGGTTTGCAATTCTGAATGGAACTACTTCTGTATGTTACTTTTTGTGTGTTTCCTCATCCTAGACAAACAACCCCAGACACTGGAGCTGGATGGGGTTATAGGATCCTGGGATGGAAGCCACTGGAAGATTGCCAGTGGCTGCAGAGTGTGGGCCAGAGGCAGATCCAGGAGCTCTCCTGTGCAGTAAATGAGGTAAGGGATAAAATGTGACTATTAAGAGCCCTACCTAAGATGCATCAAAGCAGGAACTGATGCCCCTAGGGCAGAGAAAGCGGGTTTGGGAGAAAAGGTAGCAGGCAAAGCCTGAAGAGATCCCCTCTTTAGGTGTAGAGAAGTCTCAAGGGCTTTTCACAGGTAAAGTTTAACTGACTTAAGCTGCTTTCTCCATTAAAATAAAATCCTAAAATGCCTGGGTGGCTCAGTTGATTAAACATTGGACTCTTTCTTGATTTTGGCTCAGGTCATGATCTCATGGTTTGTGGGTTTGAGGCGTGCCTTGGGTTCTGTGCTGACAGCTCAGAGCCTGCTTGGGATTTTCTCTCTCCCTCTCTCTCTGCCCCTCACTCACTCAGGCTCTCTGTCTCTAAATAAAATAAATAAATAAATAAATAAATAAATAAATAAATAAATAAATCCCTTTGAAAGGAGAGAGGGGCTGAAGATTGAGTTCCATTCTTAATGACCATTTATTCAGTCAATCATTCCTGCATAATGAAACCTCTATAAAATACCCCAAATTATGGAGTCTGGAGAGCTTCTTTTAGAGTAGGCAGTTAATTAGGTTCTAATAGGATATCTGGAGGCAGACATAGAGGAAGTCATGGCCAGCTATCAGGAAAGTCAGTCCTGTCATGGTAGCATTCCATAAGAAGCCAGATCATACCAGACAGGCCCAAGATGGCAGGTGCCATGACAGAAACCCCTGACCTAATTAGGAAGAAAAGGCAGAAAACCTTGCTTCCAAGAAAGCTCCACACCAAGTAATGAAATTCCACTCCCTAGTAAACAACTGTCGGTAAAAGATGGAAATGCAAACCCCAGGGCTCACAGCTCTCTCTCTCTCTTGAGCTCACCCACTCTCACACCTTCAGACTATACTTTTGCTCTAATAACCTCTCCTGCTTGTGTCATTTAATTTACTGTGCTGTATCTATATTTGAGTTCTATCTCTGATGAAACCAAGAACCTTTGGTAACATTTTGGGACAGGCTGGGCAAGGCCCCAAGGCCTGGGATCTCCCCAGTTCACCTGGCAATACTTCCAAGTTGATGAACACATCGAGGTATCAAGGTGGTAGATCCCAGTTCCACGGAGACTGAAGCTCCTGTGTTCAGACACCTTTTGGAACTTACCTTATGTACCTGCTCATCTGGCTATTTATTTTTATCCTTTATAATAAAGTGTAATATTAAATATAGGATTTTCATTCCAGCAAATTATCAAATCTAAAGAGGGGGTTGTGGGATTCCTCAAATTAGTAGCCAAATCAGACAGAAGTGCGGATAGCCTGGGCACTTCATTGCAACTGCCATCTGAGGTGGGAGGCAAACTTGTGAAACTGAACCCTTAACCTATAGGGTTTGATGCTAACTCCAGGAGTTAGTGTCAAAATTTAATAGAAATAGTAGACACCCAGTTTGTGTCAGAGAACTAGAAAATCAGAGACATTCATTTGTTCACTCATTTATTTATGATTTTGATTATTCATGACACTTTACTCAAACTTTCAGTTTGGGAGTCTAGGTGAGTCCTCTTCCCAACTCCAAATTAACCTTTAACATAGCTAAAAACCTTAGGGTGAGAAGATTCAAGTTTTATCTGGTAAAAAGTTGGCTTTATCATCTCTCCCCCAAAATATCTCTATGTCGAACCTGAATCACTTCACAGACTTCCATGTTTCTCACCATAAGCCATTGCTCCCTTTTCCTACCTAATCAGAGAAGTTACTGAGACCAGATCTCCTCAATGCCCAGCCCAGAGACTTTACAATGAAATGCCACAATTTTGTATATTTGGAGGTATAAACTTTCTCCCCTCCCTTCTCTCCTCCTACAGAAAAACCTGAGACTCTTTAATCCACTGATTTCAAACATAGAAGCAACTCTGAAACAACGGATAACATTTGGGGTTGCCCAAATGTAACAGAAAGACATTCCCCCAAATAAGCAGTTCTTAAGGCCTACAGTCCTGTTCAACATTTTAAATTCTTTCAGTAAGTGAGCTAGTTACTGCACACAGGGAGATCCAGAATCCTCCATCTGCCATTTAATTTATTTGTTGGACATATGGCTAATATTTTAGGCCTTCTATGATGGATCAAGATTATTACAGTATTATAGATAAAGGTCCAATTATAAAATATGGTTAATGAAATTATAGTGCATAAAGGTAACATTATATAAACATTCAATTTATGTATGTGAAAAATGTTAATAGCATAGGCAAATCTAACACTTGGTGGGAAAAAAAGCAGTATACAGAACAGTGTATAAAATACAATGCCAAAAATATATACATACACACATAGAAAACAGGCCAAAAACACACACATTAAAATGTTAGTAATAATATTAACTTTCTTTTATAACTTGTGTATTTTCCAAATTTTTCTATGTCAATATCTGCTAACTTCCTCCTAATGTAGGTTAATATTTTTGTTTGGGAACCACCAAGCCAAATGCAAATGCCAAAAATTTGGCTTCAACAGTTCATAAATTTGCTCATTAAATTGCTCCCTATCAGAATAACAGCAAGCAGTCCATTCTTTTCATAATGAGCTTTTTCATTTTTCTCTAAGATAGTCATAATCTTAACTTTATCTTAATCAATTTTCTCAAATTAAGCTGCAGTAAGACTTACTTTCCCCTGGCTTGTTACAAGTGTTATCTCTAAAGAGAAATACAATTTAACAAATGCAAAGGATGGGATGCCTGAGCAGTGGCAACCGTGAGGCTTGCTTGAGCTCTGCAAACTGACAATAGGATTTTCTAGAATCATACCGCTGTGACTTCCATTAGAAATCAACCAATATACTCATGCATGACAATGAGCCTCACTCTCTTAGAAAAGGCATAAGACAGCTTTTTAATACATTTAATTTTTCTTCTATTATCCAAGACCATATGTCGTTCCCAGTTGTACTTAGCAAAAGCTAATGGCAAATGAAGTAAAAAAGAAAATGCATTTGATGGGGAATGTATTTGAGGGGTAGATATAAGATTCCTCACTAAAGAAAAGGCTAACATCTAGGGGGGAAAGCAAAAAGAAATACAGTACTGTGGTGATAATCAAATTGCCTTCACATTTCCCCTTGCCGGTTTCAGAATAATTGTACATACATATGAGGAACTAAACCGTTTTTTTTTTACACCACCCTTATAAACAACCAGAATATTTTCACATTTAGTCAGGACCGTAAGAGAAAAAGACAAAAAAATTATTTCCTTTTGATTCTGATAACTCAGAAAATGGGATGGGAGGAAGTATGGAAACTCAAAGAGCTCCACTTCAGGACCACACAGCAAAGTTTCCATCCAGCACTTCAAGGGAGAGATCCACATGGCCACCCAGGGGTCCACTATCACAGCCTTGTTGCAAAATGCAATTACATAAGGTACTGTATGCTTCAAAGAGCCTAACATTTACCAAATGAATTGCCTTTGTGGCCAGAATATTAATGATTGTTATCATACTTGGCCCATAATAACTCTCCAGTGAGTTATTTCAAAAAGTTGTCATTTACTTTAAAAAGGCAGTAAAGGGGCGCCTGGGTGGCGCAGTCGGTTAAGCGTCCGACTTCAGCCAGGTCACGATCTCACGGTCCGTGAGTTCGAGCCCCGCGTCGGGCTCTGGGCTGATGGCTCGGAGCCTGGAGCCTGTTTCCGATTCTGTGTCTCCCTCTCTCTCTGCCCCTCCCCCGTTCATGCTCTGTCTCTCTCTGTCCCAAAAATAAATAAACGTTGAAAAAAAAATAAAAAAAAAAAGGCAGTAAAAGGGAAGCTTATTTTCAAAGCTAGATTTTTCTCCCCTTTTATTTTACCAAGCCCTATTTTGCCTCAGAATGTCTGCCTTGGTGAAATTCAATGGCTGTGCCAAATCTGTTACAGGACACACATAAACATAAAAAATTCTCAGAGATTACCTTCTTACTTAGGACTTTTAAGGAGTGTTCTTTGGCCCCAGCTGCATTAGAAGCATGGAAAGTTATTTATTTAAAAATACAGGTTTGGGGGTGCCTGGGTGGCTCAGTTAGTTAAATGTCAGACTCTTGATTTTGTCTCAGATCATGATCTCACGTGGTGAGATCAAGCCCTGCATCAGGTGTAGAGCCTGCTTCGGATTCTCTTCCTCTCTCTCTGTCCCTCCCTTGCTCACTGATTTTGTTTTCTCTCTCTCTCAAAAAAAATTAAAATTAAATACACGTTTTTGGAATTCACCTCAATGCTAACTATATTCAGTCTATCTGTAGGGATGGGGGATCAAGAATCTACATTTTTTAAATTCCTTCCCTAGATGATTTTCATACCCACTAAAATTCAAATGTTACCATTATAATGGAAAATTGTCCTTAGAATTCCATGAGCAAATCATAAAAATAAATATTGCAAATATTAGTTTACTGCAACTCATGCACCATTAGTGGATTTGCCTGAATGAAAAGAGGCCATGCTCAAGTCACTCCTGGAGAGGTACTCAGAGGTATATTGACTTCACCAATGTATAAGTCACATGAACAATTTCAGTTGCATTTTCATTTAATAATCTTTCAAAATAAATGTCAGGTATTTTACATTCTATATTTTTCTTTTCAAAAGATGTGCCTGCCTGAAATCTAAAGTCACATTTAAATTTACAGGTGCCAAGAAAGAACAGAATAAACAGAAGTGACAGGAGGACCAAATGTAAAACATCAGCGCAACTGCCTGTAGGCTGCCAATATACACACCAGAATGCCACCCCAGACAAATTCATAGGAATAGGAATAAGTGAGTCTGGGGTTTAGATTCATGTTTCAAAACCAAATAGTCTAAGACAGAAGAGTTGTTTCTCAGAAAAGTGAGAGAAGATGCCATAGAGCAGAGGTTTCCAAACTTGGCTATAAGTTTAAATCACCAAGAAAGCTAAAAAAGAAAAAAAAAATCAGTTGTTTGTTGCCTTATTGTGCAGTTTTGTGAATTATTTATATTTTCTGGACATAAAACCTTTGTCAGAAGTCTGATTTTCAATTTTTTTTCCCAATCTCAAGCTTACCTTCTCCTGTATTTAACCATGCCTTTCACAGACCAAAAGTTTTCAAATTAGATAATATCCAACTTATAAATATTTTCTTTAATGGATCTTGTTTTTGATATCTCAAAATTCTTTGGCTAACCCAAAGTCACAGATATTTTTACCTAAGTTTTCTTCTAGAAGTTTTAGTTTTATGTTACATTTATTTCTATAAAACATTTTGATTTGGTTTTTGTGCAAGATATGAAATATGGTTTTGATTTTTTTTTCTATTTTTGCCTACGGGTTTACAATTGTATATAATGTCTCTTTTAACTTCAAATTTTCTAATCTTTTGTTTTCAACTGTTTGGTTGTGATATGCTTAAGTGTGTGCTCTTGTTTGTTTGTGTGACTGATATTTATCTTTCTCGATGTTCTCTGAACTTCTTGAATCTGTGGTTTGGTGTCTGTCATTAATTTTGAATAATCATCAATTATTTTTTTCTTCGAATATTTCATCTGTGCATTTTTCTCTTTTCTCCTTCTGACAGTCCAATAATTCATATAAACAATTTGATATTATCCCACAGTTTGGGGATGCTCTGGTTTGTTTGTTTGTTTGTTCTTCTTACAATTATTAACTCTTTTGTTTCAGTTTGGGTTATTTTTATTAACATATCTTCAAGTTTACTGATTCATTCCTTGGCTGTGCCAAGTCTACTGATGAGTCCATAGAAGGCAATCTTCATCTCTATTATTGTGTTTTTCACTTCTATCATTCCCATTTTGATTTTTTTCTAATAGTTTCCTTGTCTTATGAAATTATCCATATAACATTACACATTGTTCAATGCTTCCACTAAACCTTTTCTATAGAAACTACACTTATTTTAAATTCTCTGTTAGATAATTCCAACATCTCTATAATAGCCACATCTGATTCTGTTGATTATTTTGCCTCTTGGGAGTGTGTGTGTGTGTGTGTGTGTGTGTGATTTGTGTAGAACATTAGGGGTAAATAGGTTTTGAGCTTAGAAAAGGGCACACCTTTCCTTATGCTAGGCCTTTAGTATGGGAGTTCATATTAACCAAAGCATCATCTTGAGCTTGATATTTTTTGTTGCTTTCTTACTCTGAGAGCATGCAGGGCTCAAATTCCTCTAGTGATAACATAAAGTTTAGACTGGAGGCTGGTTGACCAGTGGTTGCTTCTCGTCTGCTCCACCTTCAGCTTTAGGTCTTCCCTTTACACTGTACTACACAGAGGGTCTGTTCTGTCTGCAATACTCCACCGTCTTTTACTCAATGCTTGTTAGCTTTGTGGAGGAAGCAGGGCAGAGGTGGCATTCTCTGACATTCTGTTTAAACTTCAGTCTTGAATAGGTACTATTTCCCTGGATTTGGGGAGTACACCCTTTAAAATTCTCTTGCCTATCTTCCAGCCCAGCTTTTCAGGGCTCAGAATATATTCTTGCTCCTCCCTCAGGGGTAGAAGGTATTTTTTTCTGTTTCCCTCCCCCAACTGCAAGGAGTTTTTACAGTTACCCTAGAGGCAACAAAAACTGTATACAGTAAGGCTTTGTTCCATAGAGAAACATCTAGGTAGAGTTTTGTGCCCTTCCCACAGAAGATGCTCTTCTCTGCCTGGCCTACACCATGGATTCTTCTCAGGACACTCCCTAGTCTTCCTGTGAGTGACTGTGATTTGTAGAGATTCCCTTCTCCCATGGATTTCAAGGTCTTCCAATTCTTCCTCTGGCCCACACTCACTTTTGCCAATTCATTAACTCTTGTAGCTGAATACTTCTTACTGGTGTCTGCCTGCATCTCCCCTAGTAAGCAAGCTCTTAGGTTCCATCTTGGTCCATATTTCAGGTTAGTTTTCAACCCTGCAACTGTAGCACTCAGATGAGTTCAAAGAAGTGAACTTGCACATTGTTCAGCTTTTTCTGTTATTATAAGAATGGAAGTAACACTCTTTGTGATCTCTAGACCTTCAAGCCTATCCTTTCACTTTTGACTTTTCTGTAATGTTATTCAGTTAACTGTTTTGTTCATAAGAAGCATATAGTTTGGTTTTATGTTTTTAATCCAATTATTTTTCATGATTCACATGAAGTATTAATACAATTACATTTCATGTAATTGCTGATATAACTGATTTTATAGCTACAATTTTTCCATGTGTTTGTTTCTTACATGTTTCATATTTCTTTTGTTCCTTCTGTCCTTTTGGATCAGTCATTTTTTTTATTATTGCAGTTTTCTCCTTTTAATATTGGATATGTACTAAAACATTATTTCGTTATTCTTTTAATGGCTACCTTAGAGATTATAGTATGCATTCTTTTTGTGTGTGTGTGGTTAACTTTTTTAATTTAAATTTTAGTTAGTTAATGTACAGTTAATACACAGTGCATATATATTGTTAATATATACAGCTAATATGCAGTGCATATATATTGGTTTCAGGAGTAGAATTCAGTGATTCATCACTTACATACTATACCCAGTGCTCATCACAAGAGCCCTCCTTAATCTCATCACCCATCTAACCTATCTCCCACCCACCTCCCTCCATCATAGAACTTATAGCATCCATTCCTGATTTATTATACCTGCTAAAGTAATTATTACTTTCTCAATTCAACTTTGGAACATTTTCACTCCTTGAATCCCCCATTATCAAATGTTTCATTATTGTTCTCACGCATTTAGCTCTAATTTTACTTTGAACTATAACAACATTATAATTAATTTACTTAGTCAATATTTATTTCTATTTCCTGAATATTTACTTTTTTGGTATTTTTCTGTTTTTCTTCCATTTCCATGTCTGTGTTCATTTTCCTTCTTTTGGAAACCCTCCCGCTTTTTTTAATGTAATCATATTAACAATATATATTTATCTGAACATGTCTACTTCACTTCCATTTTGAAGGATATTTTTGCAAAGTATTCCAGGTTGGCAGTTAAATTTCTTTCAGCACTTTAGAGACCCTTTTCCCATTTTCTTCTGCTCTTGTTTCTGTTTGAAATTGGCTGATATTCAGCTTATCGGCCCTTGAAGTTAATTTGTCTTTTAAGTTCTGGTAAGTTTTAAAAATTTCCCTTTACCTTTGTTTTTTCAGGAGTTTGATAATGATGTGTCTATGTTTCTTTTTAAAACTCTCCTTAGACATTTGCTAAGATTTTTAAATCTGTGACATGATGATTTTTATCGGGTTAGGGGGATTCTTGGATAAAACACCTAAGAATACTGCTACCATTACACTGTCTTCTCATTGTTCTGGGACTCCAATTACATGTACATTAGACCCTATTTTATTCATTGATGCTGGGTTCTTCTTTTTCTAACCAGCTATTAAATTCACCCATTCAGTTCTTAATTTTTGTCATTATATTTTATAGTTCCAGACTATTCATAAGATTTCCTTTTTTTAATTAATTTATTTATCATGAGAGAGAAAGAGGGTGCATAAGGGAAGGGGCAGAGAGAGAGGGAGAAAGAGATCCCAAGCAAGCTCCATGCTGTCAGTGCAGAGCCTGATGTGGGGCTCGATCCCACAACCCTGGGATCGTGACTTGAGCCAAAACCAAGAGTCAGACACTTAACTGACTGAGCCATCCAGGAGCCCTAGTCTTTGTCTTCTTGACTCTGTAAGACTTCAGTAGTTCTCCTATTTAGAATTTTTCAGTTTAGCTCTTTAGCCTCCTGACATAGCTTTAAATGTGTCAAATGCTTGAGGGGGAAACCAGTCAGGTGTTTGAATCATTTCAATTCACTACTCTTGCATGAATGCCAAAATCTCCACCAGTGTCCACCAACGGCAGCCTATGCCAGAGCCCAATCTGGGTTTCAGTCCTCCCTCTCCCTCCCCTCAGAGGTGTCTCCAGGTAAAAAGAGGATATAGAACTTTAGTGTCAATCCAGTCACTACTTTCTCTAGGGATTTCATTTCTAGCTTATTTTAATTTCAAGATTTCCCTGGTTGATCTTGGAGAAATTTAATTTTGCCTATCAGGGTTGTGGTTTTGCTTTGTTTTGTTTTTTCCCTTAGCTCCTAACCCCCATGCAACTTCAGATTTCAGCAAATGTCTTTTGAAAAAAAAATGACTAAGTAGTTGGGGTTTCTGAAATCTCCAATTTTAAAATATTTACTGGTTTCACCATTCTTCAGTATCAGCCTTATGCCTGGGTCAAGCTGAATTTATCAGCCTACACCTAAAATAGATAACTGTTCCAGGGAAAAACTGGTAGCTAATTGTCTATTCATCTGTAAATTATTCTCCCCATCTCTGGAATTTTAGTCCAAAGTAGTCCCTTAGATTTCCACACCTCTCTGATATTTTTTAAAATATGTTTTTTATTCCTTGTCCAGCTTTTTCTAGTCATTCTAGTTGCAGTGAGCATAACTTACTACATTCTATCATGACCAACCATGAACAACTTACTATATTTTGATTGGAGTGGGAGACACATTACCTGTTCTTTAGAACATAATTGCAATTGGCCCTTTAGAAAAGCAGTGATAAGTGAGAATCTCCACAAGATTCACCTTTATCTATACATTTTCTTACCTTTCAATAAATGTCTTTACTTGCAAACTGCTTAAGTATCATTGCCTAATATTCAGCTCAATATGATTTTTATGTGATCATGCTAACCAAATGAACATAAATGCATCCAGTGGCCACATGAAAACCACAAAGGTTAATTTAGAAATGATGATACTGATAATACGTGAAGGTAAGCAGTGTCCACTTATGAGAACTGGTTTCTGAACTTTTTTTTCTCAATTCTTCTATTGGGTTATTTGCCTTATTATTATTCAGTTATAAATATTCTTTATATTCTGGATAATTCCTCTATCTTCTATATGTTTTGCAAATATCTTCTCCAAGTATGAGGTTATCTTTTCATTGTTCTAATGGTGTCTTTTGAAAAGTAGAAGTTTTGAATTTTGATACAGTACAATTTACTAATTTTTTCTAGGAGATTAGACTTTTAATGTATATCTATGAATTTTTGCCTAAACTAAGGTCACAAAAATGTCTCCACTGTTTTCTCTTTGAAGTGTTAGAGTTTGAGTTCTTAAATTTAGGGTTATGGTTCATTTTTGTTACATTTTGTGTTTGGTACAAGTTATGAGCCAGAAATATATATATTACATCCCATTTTTTTTAATATATGAAATTTATTGTCAAATTGGTTTCCATACAACACCCAGTGCTCATCCCAAAAGGTGCCCTCCTCAATACCCATCACCCACCCTCCCCTTCCTCCCACCCCCATCTTACATCCCATTTTTTGAAACGACTCTCCTTTCTTCCTTGCATTGCCTGGCACCTTCGTCAAGTTTATTGCAAGATTGTGTCCCAGCCTCTCTTACCTGCTTTAATGTGTTTTTTTTTCTTGTTTATTAATGTGTAGTCATCACTTAGCCAAGCTTTAGGCTTTTTTAAGAGGAAATTATTTCATATATAGTTGCAGATTGAGTGTGTCTGTATGAGAAGGTGAGTTCAGGATCTTCTTAGGTCACCATCTTGAACCAGAATTCCTCTGTCAAATATCATATTGATTTCTTTCTAGACTATTCTTTTCTATTGATCTATATTTCTATCCTTATGTGAATACCACATTGTATGAATGCTTAATATTTTTGAAATGAAGGTTAACATGGATAAATTATATTTCACACACTTTGAAATGAATAGTTTATTGAGTTACAAAATCTTAGTGCTTAAAGATTTAGGGGCGCCTGGGTGGCACAGTCGGTTAAGCGTCCGACTTCAGCCAGGTCACGATCTCGCGGTCCGTGAGTTCGAGCCCCACGTCAGGCTCTGGGCTGATGGCTCAGAGCCTGGAGCCTGTTTCCGATTCTGTGTCTCCCTCTCTCTCTGCCCCTCCCCCATTCATGCTCTGTCTCTCTCTGTCCCAAAAATAAATAAATGTTGAAAAAAAAAAGATTTAAATGACTCAAGTAATATTTAAAAATCACTTAATTTAAAACTGATAATCCACAAACAAATGCTAACAAAACAGAGAAAAGAGGCTTTTAAGATAAAAATAAAGTTCCGTGATCATATAAAACTGCAGAAAACTCTGAAGAAAAAAAGAAAAGTATTGATACTATGAAAAAAAGGGGGAAATTATGGAAGACTTACCAGAGTTGACTATATTAGTTGCACAGGAGACCACTGGGGACATTGTTTAAAGTATCAATACCTGATCCCCCAAAGATAGGGATTATTTTGAAATGGGTCCAGGTTTGAGAACCACATAACAATCAAATGGATATTTTGGATATAAATAATCAAACATGCTTAATCATTATGGAAGGAGCATAAGAAAATAAGTATACAATACAGGTGTAAGAACTGCAAAGCAAAATATTTGAGAATGAGCTAAATATGAGATAAATACACTATTATTTTTAATAATATTAAGCTCTGTAGAGTGGCACACATTTATGCAGATTTTTATATTAAGAGGTCTGACTTCTACCTGGTATATTAGAAGTTATTATACATTAATAACTACCATTTTCTAAATATCTCAGTTTGAGTTCCCCCAGAAGCACATCCTTAGACAATGACTCAGTAAAATTATTTTATTTTATTTGGAAATCACAGTAGGGGAGCAGAGTAATTGTAAAGGAAAGAGAAAGCAGCTGATAAAGGATCTGCCATCAAGCTAGTTACCACTGTAATTCGTTAGAGCTTGATCCTGTGGAGAAACTCTGGGAAGGGTGCAAAATGCAAGCCTCAGAACTATCCTGAGGGGTGAGGGAGCTGGAGTATTCATGCATCAATCCCTGAGAGTCACAATTTGAGGGATTCGGGTGGGAGTGTTACTTCTGTCCTTTAAAGGCTTCAAAAATAGAACTCAGGCAAAGTGTGACATTCATTATCAGCTGGAAGTCCACTACAGTACACGAGTGGTCTGAATGAAAAGGATGAGGCACGGATTTTGTTTCAAGGTGCTAGAGAACTTTGAGATTCCATTTAATATACTATTTATAATCTTACGAAAACACTGCAAGGAGGTTTTTTTCTTATCTTCACTTTATAAAGAGGGAAACCAAGACACGTCTGATAAATAATAGTTACATGCCTTTTATGTACCAGGTCCTGTTCCAGACAGTTGGCATAGAGTGGCGAACAAAGGAGACTAGAAATATGCCCATGTGAAGTTTATATTGTAGTGGAGGAGAATGACAACCATATAAACCAATACAGCTTTAGATATAGATAAAAGCTGAGAAGGAAAATAAATAAAAGTAAGGGAATTGAGAATGACAGGGGTACTTTTTAAGATAACTAGTGTAGGGAAGTCTACTTTTAAGAGTTAACATTAAGAAGAGAAATGAATACAGTGAAGGAGCCAGTGAGTGAATAATTTCAAGCAAGCAGCAAGTCCACAGCCCCAAGGGGGATCTGTGCTTGGTGTATGTAAAGAACAAGGAAGCCAACACGGCTAGGGCAGGGTATAGGGAAAAGGAAATTAATCAGGAATAAGGAGAGATGTGTAGATCTTCATAGACCATCATGAGAACTACATATTTAACATTAGATTTAAACCTAAGTGTGCCAGGTAAGAGTAGAAGGAAAATAAGTTAGATAATTCAGGAACAATGATGTCATTAAATGACTCTTCCAATAAAATAAGATTATTAATTGTTCAGTCTGTAATTTAAACAAACGTGTGTTCCTTCCAAGCTGATGAACTACATTATGCTGCCTCTCCATTATAGCATAACATTTTATTTCACTAGAACCCTTTATGAGTGTATGCAATTGGTGATGTCTTTTTGCCTAACCAAAACAAGGGAAATCCCCCAAATTGATAAATTAAAAAGAAATTCTGTTGAGGGCCTGAATTTAATAAGCTTATGGCTGACTTAATTTTTCAAGCCCTAAGAAGTATGAACATTTTAAACTTACAGCACTAATACTTCACTAGTATCTTTGCCAACCCTCAGCATTATCTTGTGAGACTCCCAGACTCACTGAAATCTCAAATTGCTGCTTTTCTACCTGCTGTGTGCTGTGGGTTGAAGAGAACCGAGAGTCGTTTGTTTCCTCCACAAGTCTGAGATATTTCATGAATTCTCATTTATTTCAGAGATACTTTCTTTCCCTCGTGGGATATTCTTAAGTCTCAAAGGTCAACAGAAAGCCTTGGAATATGCAGCCTTTTTCATCTCGCTAACAGCAGGGAAAGAGCAGAAAGAAAGAACCTAACAGTAAGAAGACATAAAGAATAAAAGAAATAGCAACATAATTTCATTTATATTTTCTAGGCAAATAAAGAAAACAAGAATAACCCTAGCATAGTAATAATTACTGGTTAGCATTCTGGAACTTTGCTGGGTTTGTCATGCTGCAGGAATATTGATGGATCTGACTCTGGGGACTCTGGTCTAACCAATGGCAGGATCATGACTCTTCACAAACTGCAGACTGACTTTTACAGACTTCCTGAGTCAGTCCTCACCAATGCTAGCCCTCCCAAAGCTTCATTCTGCTATTAGTATCAGAGAGGTGTCCATTTCTCCCTCTTCTCTTTTTCTCTCAGAGACGTAATCATCTTCTTTTGTTGCCTACATCAATAATAAATCCCTTTGCCATTAGCAAAATGCTTGAAGAATACTGGAGGATGGGTCCTGGATAATAATTCACTAGGTAATTACATAGTCTTCCCTTTGGAATCATAGGGTAGACAAAGATAAAAGAGGCAGTTGAGTGGAGTCAAACTGCCTGCCTAGAATCCCAGCTCTTTCACTTACTAGCTATGTGTGTAAATTTTTCAGCCTCCAATGCCTCAGTTTCCTTATCTGAAAAATGGGGATAACAAGAATAGTACTTGCCTTAAAATTTTAGTAAGTTAATACAGAAAACAGTTCCACGAATGACTGTTTCATGATAATGCACATTCACACATAACCTACTTCACTCCCATCTCTGCCCAGTCCATGCCTCCAGAATTCTACCGGCCATATCCCAGGACTGAGGTGAAGAAATAGGTGTCAGCTAATTAGGGGATTCATGGAATCACTCGTGCTGCTCTAGAAGTATCATTCAGGATTTCAGGATGAGAATTATTGCTCCAGATGGCATCAATCCACAGCCAGCACAAGGGTGGATTAGAATTGTCCCATGGAATTCCTAGCCAGCTAATAATAAGTCTTCAGTAATGCTTTTCTGGCATATTGAATTATTTGGAGCTCACTAACTGCAATAAAGAGGAATTCTGAATTATAAATAAAGCACTTAGGACCCAGAGTAGCACTGTATATATAGCTGTTTGTTATTATTGTTGCTATTAGTCCTCTGGGAAAAAGAGACCACGTTGAGGCTAACACTCACAACTTCTACATGCCCATCTCATTGCAATAATAAAAGAAAAGAACCAAATAAACTATTTTGTATTATTAACACTGAAAGGGGAATTCTGGAGTAATGAAGAGAGACAGCAAGAAATAACCACATAAATTTTCACATTTCAAGTAGCTGTGTGGGGTGAAGAAGAGAGAAGTAATTGGAATTAGGAAGACAATTTGTATAAAGCTCATAATTAACTGAGATGTACATCTGGTAAAACATGAATTTTTAAAATGATAGTGCTTGCATCTTATTCACCTCCTGTGAGCTCAGTATGATAACTACAGTATCTTTAAGAGTATCAATAAAGTTGTCTTTTTTTTTGCTGTAGTTATTTTTATCATATTCTTGTGGCCAAGATTTTTAACATTAAGTATCTAAGAAGTTACAGGAATTTGGATGGAGCTAGAGTTTATTATGCTAACTGAAAGAGAAATACCATATGATTTCATTCATATGTGGAATTTAAGAAACAAAACAGATGAACATGAGGGAATGGGATAAAAAAAGAGAGGGAGGCAAACCCCAAGAGACTCTTAACTATAGAGAACAAACTGAGGGTTGCTGGAGGGGAGGTGGGCGGGTGATGTGTCTTATGGGTGATGGGTATTAAGGAGGGCACTTGTGATGAACACCGGGTATTATATGTAAGTGACGCATTGCTGGGCTCTACTCCTGAAACCAATAATATCCTACATGTTAACTAACTAGAATTTAAATAAAAACTTTTTAAAAATGTAAAAAATAAAGAGTATTTAGCCACAAATCAAAATAAATAAATAAATAAATAAATAAATAAATATTTTCTCTCCAAAAAAAAAAAAAGCAGAAATTGGATGAGAGGAGTGTCACAGAGGAAGTGCCTGCCAGTCTCCCAAGCAATCTTTCTGCCCCTTGAATACAAGGACCTCATCTCCTCAACCTGAATGTCCTCATATGTAAATGAGGGTGTTATGATGTGTAATGTAGACACTCTAAGTGACATATCCCAGTGTTTGGTATCACTTGCTGCCTTCCTCAGATCTGCAAAGCAACAGAAAATGAAGCATCACTGGCACAAATAAACTAGAGTCCCCTTGTACTTACAGTGATTTGTAACCCCAGCAAGGCCAGACAAAAACTGAGATCAAAGCCTCCTAAATCCAAAGAAAAGATTGATTTCCATGAGTGTAGGAAGTGTACTTAATACACTCAGTGAGGCCTGAGTGACATGAACAGTAAGGCTCCATCAAGAAAGCAGGTCTTTGCCCATTGGAAATTAGAGCTCTTATTTTGTACTGGTTTAGAGTAAATTATTAGCATCTTCTGGCATTTGTTGGATGATTGGTCTTCTACATCAAAACCATGTTTTTCATTTTCCAATCCTCATTACCATAAGCCAATATCAAGTAATTTTTCATCCTGACTTTTCCTGTCATTCATGGTAGCAGCCTTTTCATTACTTATGTATCATCAACCACACACACATTTGCTTATGCATTTAAATAATTTTTAAGCATAAATTTGTCTTATATATTCACACCCAATCTTATAGCTCTGGGTATGAAGTCCAAATCTCAAGAAATAGCAGTTCAGTTTGAAAATTCAGGTATTTATGAAAAGAGAAAACTAGTTCATTAGTGGACAGAATAGAAGTCAGCAAAAAAAATAAGAGCTTTTTTTTCCAGCGAAGGCTTCAACATTTAGCCTACAGTATGTATATTTATGAAAGTTTAAATCTGTATTTCTGAAGCTTTTGGTATTCAGCCCCAAATGCAGACCACAGATTTTTGCCATGTAGATATAATATACATATATATATAATTTTAGTTTTTTATATATAAATATATACATCAGATTTAAAATTAAAGAGAATTTAAAATATCTTCTGAAAAAATTCTAAGAAGAAATTTATTTTATTGACTTGATTTTAATAATAAAAAATTTGGGGCGCCTGGGTGGCGCAGTCGGTTAAGCGTCCGACTTCAGCCAGGTCACGATCTCGTGGTCCGTGAGTTCGAGCCCCGCGTCGGGCTCTGGGCTGATGGCTCAGAGCCTAGAGCCTGTTTCCGATTCTGTGTCTCCCTCTCTCTCTGCCCCTCCCCCGTTCATGCTCTGTCTCTCTCTGTCCCAAAAATAAATAAACGTTGAAAAAAAATTTTTTTTTAAATAATAAAAAATTTATTAATAACATATAGTGTGGAGGAAAATACTATTAACAATCTTTCACCAAGATATCTTGGGTATATATGCATGTAAACACCAGAGTGACATAGAGCTTAAGAGCATGAGTTTTATAGGCAGGACCTGGGTTCAAATTTTGGCTCTGCCACTTACTTAACTTAGGTAAGTTGCTAACCTTGTGTGTCAGTCTCCTCACAGATGAAATGAATAAATTAGCATGCCTACACTATAGCACTGTTGTGAAGGCTAAATTCACAACAAAAGTGGAAAAATTTCTGGCATAAAACAAGCACTCAATAAAGATCACCTATTACTAAGAGGCTCAGCAATGAAAAATTTCACCTAATTTCAGTTCATTTAATAACCCTCAAGCAATGCATTCACCCTTATACTTAGTTCAGTGAAATCAACTTTAGACACAATTTGCACTTAAGTTTGTCTTCGCTTTCTAGTTAGACCTAACTCAAAACATTCATGAAAAGATGTTCAATCTTGCCAATATTTGAGCAAACTGAAATAGCAAAACTCCCTTTTCACCTTTCAGGTTAGCAAATGTAGAAGGAAGACTAACTCTCATTTCTAAGTGTGGAGTGCACTGTGAGGAAAAGGGACCTCTTCTACTGCTGCCAGAAATCCAAATTGGCACAGATTTTCTGGAAGGTAGTTTGGCAGTATACATTCCAAATCTTAAAAAATATATTCCCTTTGATCTAGAAATTCAACACGCAGAAATTAATCCTAAGGAAGCATCAGACAAATGGGCAAAGATGAATGAACAGGATGGTCACACAATGTTGTTTATAACAGCTTCAAATTAGAAGCTACTTAAATAGAAGTACAAGTTAATGATATTGGGCCATATCCATAAAACACAATTCAATGAGACCATTCACGAAGTTGATAGTTTTGATATAGAAACATGATCAAGTGAAAGTAACATCATTACAGTATGATTCACTGTTTTATAATATGCATATGTGTGCATGTGAATGGAAAAAGTCTGAAGGCTATATATCAAAATATTGCCGGTTTGCTTTTCAGTAAACTATGGGCATTTTACAAGGAAAATATATTATTTTTATAATCATAGAAACACCTGTGAAACTGTTTAATAAAAATTTAATTCAGAGAAACCCCCAAATCTACAGAAAAACATGGTGTTAAACTTGAAGACAACAGAAAAGCATTAAAAATTTGGCTTTATATGTACTTCAGCTTTTTTACTCCCCTAATGAAATGGTCTTTAAGCAGCAAAACCTGACAGAATTTCAATCAAGGAGTCTCTTTGGATCTGTACCTGGTATAGAATTGTGGCTTTTTATCATGTTTCCCCTCTACTGCCCACACCCTCAGGGCAGTTTATTTTAGTTAATGGTCCTTCAATCTGGCTGCTAGGTATAATTTGGAATTCAATGAATTGTTGACGTCATTAACCTCGGCCAAATGTGATTCAAGGTTTAGGACTAAAAGTCAAAATGAAAAAGAAGATCTCTGGTATACAAGAAAGGCAACCATAGAAGAGCTATTCCAGAACAGTGAAATTAATGAAAAGCTATCTTTCTTCTGTCACTAACACCAAAATTCTAAAAATCCATATATTTAATTAACCCTAAAGAATGCTCAAAGTTGAGATAAGAGAAAGTTTTATAGAAGGAGATTGATAGTACAAAATCAATAATCCAAACTTTATGCTTAGTAAGGAAGGGTGGTGAGGGGTTGGCAAGTGTTTAAATAAAAGAGCACTTGGGGCACCTGGGTGACCCAGTTGATTACGCATCTAACCATGGTTGGTTAACGATCTGATTTTGGTTCAGGTCATGATCTCACAGTTCATGGGTTAAAGCCCCCCCAAAGGGCTCTGCACTGATAGCTCAAACGCCTGCTTGGGATTCTCTCTCTCCCTCTCTTTCTGTCCCTCCCCTGTGCACATGCACGTGTGCTCTCTCTTTCTCTCTCTCTCAAAATAAATAAATAAACTTTAAAAAAATTTTAACATAAAGATAATAAAAATAAAGAGCACTTTAGTTTTGGTAACCTGAAAAATATTAAACTTCTGAAGACTAGTTAATAGAGGGCCATAAAATATTTTTATCTGAGAGCATTAGAATAAAAAAAGCTATTAAGAGTTTTTGGTGACTAGACTATTATAAAAAAAAAAGGCCACATATAACCCCTCACATATTGTTGTATATTGTTTATAAATATTGTATATTTAAATTATGGTGGCCAGGGAAGCCCTTTTCAGAAAATGTTCCAATGGAAATTTATCTGACCCACTGATATTTGCTAAGTCCACATTAGAATGTCCCAAGATGAATGTTTTAACAGAATCATCCCAGCGATGATGTCTGTGTGTGACGGGGAAGCAACTGAGAGCAAGTTGATGAGAGAAACGTTTAGGAAGTAGAGAATATAAACACAGGAAAAATCAATTAACCCAGGAGTTAAGAACTCTGAGTTCTCCCATCTCTGTATGAATCTCAGATATTAGTCTCTCAGTTAACAATATAAATAAAAGATGTGAACTATAGATGTCTAAAGGCCTTTATCACTATGTTTCTTTATTCTCTGCCTCTGTGGACTGCCATATTATTTGAGGTGGCAAACTACAAAATGGCAAATTTTACTCAGAGGTTAAAGAAATGGGCCACTCATGAAAATGCATTTCCCTCCCGAAGACCAGTAGGATGACACATTAATGTGACACAGATAGACAGGGTCCAAAATAGGAGATTTAAGTAAACAACAACAAAAAAAAATGCAAGTGACCAAGGAGCTGGAAAGGACTCTGTAACCCATCCACTGAAGAAAATCCTTTAAAAAAGCAATCTAAGCTTAGATTACCAGTTTTAGATGATCAATAATTTCAAATGGTTGAGAATAGAGAATATGCCAATTTATGTTTTCTAATGGCATTTCTTTACATCATATTCCATTTTTTTCTCAGTTTAATCAGTATTCAAACAATAAAGGGCTGTATTTTAAAGTTTTTTGAGATATATTTGAGCACAGAAGTGTACACTTTGGTGTCTGTCATTTACCCTTCAGTCCTGGAATAACGTGCAAAGAGAAATCCATTCTACCCTGAAAAGAAAAAATCTTCTGCCTGCTTTCTCTTAGCCAAACTCCATGAGCAAAACTAGCCATTAAAGGATAACGTTTCTAAATGCAGACTTCCTGCATAATGACGAACACACAGATACACATGAGGAAAAGTATCAGGGACTTGACAGATCCCATGTCAGAAATGACTCTTTTGCCTCTCTTTCCCTCTCTCCCTCCCTTTTCTCTTCCTCTATTCCTTCCTTCTTATTTTCTTTCCTTCCTTTTTTTCTCTTTATTTTTGTCCTTTAAGCAAAAGCTACTAAGTTTCAATACATTTTAAAGAAATATTCTTATTCATAGATTATATATTCTATGGAATATGTAAGCTCAAGGAACTTATTTAATAGGGCACATGTTTTTAACATATGATAAGGAACCAATTTGGATGATGAAATAATTTCTAAATATTGTTTTAGACATTGGCCCTTCTAAATTTCAATAAATCCTTTACTGCTTTACCCCAGAAAAGTTTAGTGAAAAATACTTAGAAAGAAAGAACAATAACTAGATCAAAAAGAGCTCACTGCAATTATAGAGTAATGATCATTATAAATAGGAATGTACCCAGCCAGTGAGAAGGATCTGGTGAAGCAGGTCAAAGATGGATGCTAAGAGCCATGTCCTTCACATTTTTATACATGAACTGCAAGTTACCGAAGAAATATAGAGAAAATACATTAATTTTATCCCCAAATGATATAGACTAAGCATTATCATAAAAACCATACACATAAAGAAAAAATATAGAGAAATAAATGCACTGAATGATTTGTCTTGGTGACTGGAGGTGCCTGAAAAAAAATTGTGTAGGGACAGGGTTAAATGACTGAGTTAGAAACAGCACAAGACTACCTCCAGTGCTTAAAAATTTTCAATGACTCCTCATTTCTTACCTTAGCACATCCTCCACTACTCTTCAACATATACTCTACCAGAGTTTCTGGTAGAATATGTTTTCTCTCTGGCCATAAGTTCTTTAGTCTCAACATTGCCTCTAGACCTTCATTCTAGTAGACCTCTCACCCTCGACCTCTTCCTCACCACCACCCCACCTCCACCCATTCTGTCCAGTGTCCCCTCTTCTCATTTAAATCCAATTCAAATCTCACGTCCACCTGGAAGCCTTCATGGCCATTTCAACCTGTATTGATCCCCCATCGTTTCTGAACTACAGAACACTTAATATGCTCACTTGTCTTATTCTCTTATTATTTCTACTGTGAGTCTAATCTTACCAACTATAGTCTCCAAATACAGAATCTGTCTTCAAAGGTAAAGATTAAAAATTGCATGTTTATTTTTGATAAAATTGAGTGAACTTCACAGTGATCAGCATGTGGATTGACTGTTGCCAGGTCATCTTAGTAATAAAATAGAAGTATTTTACCTTTTTTATGGCATCAACATATCTGAGACTTTTTGGCATATTAATGGGCAATTTTCATAATCATCTAATGAACAAATCTTTATTGAGCCTCTCCTAGGCTCCAGGCACTGTGCTGTTTTACTGAAATACAGAGTTAACATGACTCAGTCTTATAACTTAATAGATAAAAATTCTGGATATTTATGAATAGCATTTTACAGTTTATGAAACAATTTGACATATTTTATTCTAATTTAAACCTTACAGTAATTCTTTATCACTGACACTGAATGGAAGCTAATGGTGTACTAATCAGTCTCCAGAAACCAGTCTCCTATCAACTCCATTGTTATCAGAGGGGGCTAGTTCTACATAGTGTCTTGTACTTTCAGCCATGACCTACAGAGAAAGGTCATAATTAAGCTTTTTGTGATCACCATCCCCTTTTCATTGGTATATTCCTGATGTCTCTGACAGAGAGTTTTCTGGGCTCTCCCACAGAACATAGTGGGCTGGTGCCTTGTCCTAAATTACATGTCATGTCTTACTCCAGCAGGTGTAGTTCACTTAACTTACTGATGCCTTCTCCTTTTGCCATGATACATATGGCATTTTTAACTAGTGTTGTCTTCCTCCAAGAACCTAAGAGCCATCCTTAAAATTGGCATTAGCACCCTCTCCTAAGGTACTTTCCAGGGTGTTAAATCCTATTACATAAAAGTACTCCTTTATCTACCTTTATGTTCTTTCCTGCTTGATCCAGCAGCCTCAGGATCCAGTTCCAGGGATGTTCTCCCAGGGACTACTGGTGTTTGTTGGCTAGGACCTGCATCTCCTTCCACTTCAGCCCATCTCCTCTCTTATCAGTCCCAGAACTTCCACAGTTGGCCAAGGAGGGAAGTGAAGTCAAGGCAAAGGATTCTACATCATCTTCAAGCAAATGGAGAGAACTGAACTAAACAGAGAGGCTTGGGACTTTTTTCAGGCCCAGAGAGTTAAGAAGAATCTGGAGATTCAAGACTTTTGGAATTATCAACCCAAATTTCCCCTTGCCATGTCTCAGAGTCCTGCTTCTCCAAATATACCCCTGTCTTTGGCATTGAAAACTTGCCAAATTTGAGAACTCAGCCTCTTCTATAGTCCTACTACTTTCGTACTTAACCTGATCCTCAGCTTTCTGGAGATGAGAGTTTCTTTACATGCTGCAAAGGATAACCTCTTGCTTTCACCCTCACTTTTTAATTAGTAATTATTATTTTTTTTTAATTTTTTTTCAACGTTTATTTATTTTTGGGACAGAGAGAGACAGAGCATGAACGGGGGAGGAGCAGTGAGAGAGGGAGACACAGAATCGGAAACAGGCTCCAGGCTCCGAGCCATCAGCCCAGAGCCTGACGCGGGGCTCGAACTCACGGACCGCGAGATCGTGACCTGGCTGAAGTCCGACGCTTAACCGACTGCGCCACCCAGGCGCCCCTTTAATGGGTAATTAAACATTCTCAGTGTTCATTATCTTCTCTAATGTATTGATTGTGTCAAGCTAAAGTCATCCAATTCCATGGTCATTATAATTACTACTATTCCCTTGTTTTGGTTATCTAATACTGAATTAAAAAAGCACTCCCAAAATTACCGCTGTAAAACAACAATAATTTTAGTACATTTACAGATTCTATAGGGCAGGAATTTGGACATGGCACAGTAGGTAGGAATTGTTTTTCTCTGCTTCATGCTGTTTGGTGTATAAACTGGGAAGCTTCAGATATCTTGGACTTATTCAAAGGGTCAAGAGCTGAGTTTATTTGAAGGAGTTCTTCCTAACTGGGGGTGATTTTTGTCCCCAGGGAACATAGAAATGTCAGAGACATGTTTGTCACAACTGGGGGGAAGAGAGTCAGTACTACTGGTATCTAGGTGGTAGAGGCCAGAGATATTGCTAAACATTCTACAGTGTACATGATAGTCCTCCCATAATGGAGAATTACATGGCTTCAAATGAGAATAGTACTGAGGTTGAGATATCCTGCTCTGGTGGCTTTTTCTATCATATATTAAGCACTTGAACTAGAATAACTCAAACTCTGGGTTCATCTGGCACCTTTCCATATGACAGGCTTCCTCATAGCATGCCAACCTCAAGGTAATTGACTTTTTGACATGGTGGCACAGTTTCAAGAATAAACAAGGCTGTCACTGAAGTGTACACTTTAAATGATTAAAATGGTAGGTGCGCCTGGGTGGCTCAGTCAGTTAAGCGTCCCACTTTGGCTCAGGTCATAATCTCATGGTTTGTGTTCGAGCCCCACATCAGGCTCTGTGCTGACAGCTTGGAGGCTGGAGCCTGCTTCAGATTCTGTGTCTCCCCCTCTCTGACCCTCTCCTGTTCATGCTCTGTCTCTCTCTGTCTCAAAAATAAATAAACATTAAGACAAACTTTTTAAATGATTAAAATGGTAATAAAGTAAAATACAATAAAAATTTATTGTTTAAAAAAAAGTAAACAAGACTAGAAAGACCACATGGACTTCTTTGACATATTCTTATAGTGACATAGGATCACTTCCACCATAATCTGGTGAAGCAGTCACAAGTTCATTCAAATTCAAGGAGAGTAGATATAGTTCCTATGTATCAGTGGGAGGTGTATAAAATAAGAGTTCTCAATGCTTTTCCCCTGGGGTGTTCTCCAGCTCCAAAATCTCATTTTAGAGTCTTCTTTCTTAGGATGACTTCTGATTCCAGTTGTCATAGATCAGGATTCTCAGGAAACAGACACTGAAATTCTGAGATTTTCATGTGAGAGATTTTTTGAGGAATGCTTTCAGGAAAGACACCTGTGTGGGCATAAGGTAAGAAGCACTGGGCAGAAGGTGAGTCAAACTGTGATGCAATTGCCATACCTTCAGTGAGCTTACAGGATGCTCTGCAGGTGGGATGATCCTGTAGAGATGATTGTAATAGAGGCAAGAGGTTCAGGCTTTTGATTTCTGTATCAGCCAGTTACTGAACGTAGGCTACTCCTTTGGAGGAGCAAGCAACCTTAGCCAAAGTATTAAGCAGCCTGAGGGCAATTCACAAACTACGGACATAGTCCTGAAACTCCAGCCCCTAACACCCTTGCCAGCTAGAGAAACAAATAACTAAAGGGTGATCTGGTTGGTACATTCACTACAGATCTTATTTTATTTTACCAAAGAAAGCTTTTATGATCCACATTTAATTGACTAGGGAAGCAAATTGCCATTTACCTTTAGTGCTTGCCCTATAGTTGCCATTTGGTTTACTTTCAAGTCCACTATGGTTTAGATGTGCCCCTTAAGCTATCACGTAATGGTCTATCTCTGTAGGGACACATCAGTTACTTCCAACAGCTTATAGCTTTTAGGAAAATAATTCTAGCAGCAGACCACATGATTCAAATATTTTAAGCAATCCATTGTGGGGGGAAAAATCTATCTTTGTTTTTCTGTTCTGTGAAGAAGAGTTGACCTCCGCCCACAAGATACTTCATTCTTCACCTCTGAAACAGAGTTCAAGTTTGTGCAGTTCACTGGAGCTCAGCTCCGAAAATAACTATGCAGCTTGTTTGTTACCTCCCTCTCAACAGAGGAGGAAACAAAATTGATGTTGAAATTCTCAAACTGTCTATTATCATTAATTAACCCTTAACCTTTATCAAGGTAAAATGAAACCGGTAGTTGAATTTTTTTTTTAAGGATTCCTTTAGGAACACTTACTAAATGCTACCTCCTCTCCATAGAACATGCAACACTATGGACAGGGTATATGAACTCTTACAAATTTTTATACTGGAAATAATAGTGTTACTGGTAGACACACCATGAAAATTCAAGTAGTAGAATGTAAAAGGGAGTCAAAACAAAGAAAACTGCCTCTCAGCAGTCTGGCCAGAACTAATGTGAGGCGAATGAAGTGCTCAGGTACAAAATTTAAGGGGGTATTCACCCTCACGTGCCAGGTCTGCCCTTGCACAACCCTGAGAATGAGTGCCTCCTGAAATTCTGCATCCAGGCCTCTCTTGCCTCACCCTGATCCCAGCTGTGCTCAGTAGTACATCTGACCAGAATCAGATGTGAAGTAGGTGGAGCAAGTTTGTGACTACATGGAGTGTGTATTTAACAGTTCACAGCAAGTGCCTATCAATATTTTTTTAATGCTTATTGATTTTTGAGAGAGAGAGAACAGAGAGAGAGAGGGACAGAGGATCTGAAGCAGGCTCCGAAGCAGGATCTGTGCTGACAGCAGTCAGATGCAGGACTCAAACTCACCAACCATGAAATCCTGACCTGAGCTGAAGTCAGACACTTAATTGCTTAACCAACTGAGCCACCCAGGCGCCCCAAGTGCCTGTCATTCTTATAATCACTTTTTAGTGGTTCTTCACCCAAAAGTCACTCACTTTGTACCATGCATTCCAGTTAACCTGGCTTGACATGCGAGCCAGAGAAAGTTATCTATGGTCTGTGGCCTTTGAGGGGATCTGCCTTGAGACCTCTGTCCAGCAGAGGCATTTCATACCAGATGGTAACAGTTCACATCAGTCTAATCATCTTTTGGAGCATTTGGATTTACAGTGAGAATAAGCAGAGAGCAAACGAGTTAGGAAATCTCAGAAAGAGGAGGCAGAGGTAGAGGAAAGTACAGAAAAAGAGTCAAGAAGCAGTTGGAAGCAGAGTAGGAGAAAGCAGCCTGTGGAGAGTGGCAGAGTTTTACTCTAGAGCATCAAACACTGAGTCATAATTAGTAGTTTATTTTAGAAATCAGAGTTGTGTCTAGATCATGGCACTGGATTCAAACTCCTGTGGCTACTGAATCTTAAATTGTGATGCTGACAACGTTGCTTTCATTGAATCTTGACTATTCAATCCTGAAGTGTTTCTCATTTTTCTTTTTTTTCCTTCTCTCAAACACTATTAATAGAAATAGACTGCAGTTTTTCATTACATTTGAGGGGTATCATTCCAGGGGATCTCAAAAAGTGTTTTGTCCTAAAATATCTTCCCAACTGCTGACCATAGTTTCTAAAACTCTATGACAGGGGCGCCTGGGTGGCGCAGTCGGTTAAGTGTCCGACTTCAGCCAGGTCACGATCTCGCGGTCCGTGAGTTCGAGCCCCGCGTCAGGCTCTGGGCTGATGGCTCAGAGCCTGGAGCCTGTCTCCCATTCTGTGTCTCCCTCTCTCTCTGCCCCTCCCCCGTTCATGCTCTGTCTCTCTCTCTGTCCCAAAAATAAATAAACGTTGAAAAAAAAAAATTTAAAAATAAAATAAAATAAAATAAATAAATAAATAAAACTCTATGACAGGTCATTCATTTGATTGGGTCCTGAAGGTATTTCAAGCTTGGTGAATCCCCTGGGAAACTGCAAGAAAATCTGGAAGGGGAACATTTTGAACTGCTGCCAAACTACGTTTTGTTTTGTTTTATTTGCTAGTGAAACTCATGAGAACTGATGGGGAAAATTAGAAGATTGATTACCTGATGGGGGGAGGGAAGGAGAACCCTCCTAGATTATCTCCATCCTATGAACTTTGACCTCCCCAAACCCCAGGCTGTGTCCACCTGCAGGCCTCATTTCCACCTAGCCTGTGTTATTTGGCTTAAAATACATTTCCCTCTTCTAAGAGCTGACAATTTCACTTACAAAATAAGGTGTTAAAGTGACTGTTGACCAAACCAAAACTGGGTTGCCACTCTGGTGTCCTGACATACACTAAGAACCCCAGAGTCAGAGCCAGACAGACCTGAGTTCAGATCCTGGTTCTGTTCTCTATATATGCTGGGAGGATAGGTTAATTTTGCTGCCTTGCGTACGTCCTGATTTTTAAAATGATGATAATAAGATCTATTTTATAGGGTTATTTTGAGGATTCTAAAGAACACAGGTAAAGCACCTAGCACCAAATTAAAAAAAAAAAAACCTACTCAATCATAGCTATTGCACAGGAATATTTTCAGCACTCTGGCAAGTTAATACAAAAATTTTGCTTTAAGTTAAAACTTCTCTGCCAAATACTCAAAGCTCAATCAATCTTTATTTTTACTATTTCCCATTATAGTCAGGCTTTTTTTTTCTATTCCACACACGAGGCCCCCCATGGCCTTTCTGCCTTCACTGGGACAATTAATATTAAGAACAGTATCACATCACTTATTGCACAGTATTTTATAGTTCACAAAGGGGTTATATTATCTCATTTGATCTTATCTGATCCAGTGAAATAGGTTTTATAATCCCTACTTTGCAGATGAGGAAACTAAGGGCCAGAAAGCTTAAAAAAACTTGCTAAGGTTGCATAGTAAGTAATGAGGTTAGGCCTAAATTTCAAACCTTATGATTTCAAAGCTCATGAGGTTTCTTTGCACAGTGGTTCTTAACCCTGGCTGTTCATTTGAAACACATGTAAAAATCTATCCATAACAGAGCTCCACCCCAGGCCAAATCATAATGGCACTGGCCTGAGACTTGAAGGATTTGTTTTTAAATTCCCCAGGTTATTCTTATGCTGAAGTAGACCAGCTCCAGTTGATGGTCTGACTTCACTTTGCATCTTTTCTCAACAAAGTTAAGCCATCTTATCTCCCTTCTGGATCTCTTGTTGTGTTTACTAACCATTCTACATAATTAGTACTCTATACTAGAAATCAGAGAATATAAATTCTGGAAGGAATTTCATATCCTTAATTCCTCTGGTTCCAAAATGTAGGTCTGAGGACTTGTTCTTTCCAGGAGTAATCTGAAAAAAGAGACAGAGAGAGAGAGAGAGAGAGAGAGAGAGAGAAATGAGAAAACTAAAGACAACATAGCAGGTGCAAGCTGATTTTCTTTTGGGAGGATTGGTCATTATTTTAGTGTTTTTAAATGTCTTTTATTTTTAAGTTTATTTATTTTGAAAGAGAAAGAGGAGAACATATACACGCTTGTGTGAGTTGGGAAGGGGCAGAAAGAGAGAGGGAGAGAAAGAATCCCAAGCAGCTCTGAGCTGTCAGTGCAGAGATGAGGGGCTCAAAATCATGACCTGAGCCAAAATCGAGAGTCGGTTGCTCAACAAACTGAGGCCCAGATTAGCCATTATTTTAAAATTTATTTCTGTTATATGCCCTTTCTTTTCTGAAATAATGGTGATGGCTGTTTTACTAATATTCTTATTTAGAAACATAACAATTTGACTACCCTTTAATGCATACTAAATTATTTTTGGATATATTATTGGCCTGTAAAACCCAGAATTTCTGAGAACCACTTATTTTTCCCAATCCTCTCATTTTACAGATGATGTAATTGAGGCTCAGAAAGAAGTTGATCTAACCCAGGTTCTACTTAATGTAATGCCTAAATTCTTTGAAACATATTTTTTATCTATTTTTTCTAACAAAATAAAATTTAATTGTGCCTTTTAATCTACATGTGACTCTGATCAATAATGTAGGGGAAAGAAACAGGTTTGGAAAATGAAAGTGGAAGGATGAGAAAGCTGTAACCCAACGACTCTGGCGTAGGGACATACCAGATCTGAAAACAAATCAAACAGAACCACTAGAACTATAAAATACAATAACTCAAATGAAGAATTCAGTGTGATAGCAGATTAGTCACATGTGAAGAGATAATCAGACAACTGGGAGACAGATCAGAAGAAAACAACGGAGTAACTCACAGTAGACAAAAAGATATAAAATACAGAAGAAAGTGTGAAAGACATAGAGCATACAGATTTATGCTGAAAGAAATAGTATAATGCACAGGCAAAATTTGAAGAAATTTTTGAATTTGAAAATTTTCAAAAATTTTTTCCAGAATCATTAAAAAATTTTTTAATGTTTCTTTTTTTTGAGAGAGACAGAGACAGAATGTGAGTAGGTTAGGGACAGAGAAAGAGGGAGACACAGAATCCAAAGTAGTCTCCAGGCTCCAAGCTGTCAGCACAGAGCCCGATGCGGGGCTCAAACCCATGAGCTATGAGATCATGACCTGAGCCGAAGTCAGTCGCTCAACCAACTGAGCCACCCAGGCGCCCCTTTCCAGGACTATTAAAAGACATCAAGCCATAGCTTCAAAAAGTCAAACAAATTTTAAAAAGAAGAAAAGCACATCGAAAGCCATTACACTGAAAATGAAAACTGGTATCTTAAAAGCATCTAGAAAAAAGGAGAATATCTTCAAAGTAGTGACAATTAAATTAGCAGTGACTTCTCAGTAGCAATAATACAGCCAAAAGACAGTGGATAGATACATTCAATATGCTAAAAGAAAATAATAGGAAATCTAGAATGTAATATCCAGGGAAAAATCCTCTAAAACTAAAAGCAAGAGGAAAACATGTTCAGATAAGCAAAAACTACAAAAAAAGAGTATCAGAGTTCTTAACATCAGCATTATTCCTTGGCCTTTTTGGCACTGTGGTGAGACTTATGAAGACTTTCTCAGAATAAGGTTCTTAAAACCATAAAATGAAATATGTAAAATCACAAAGGAACCCTATTTTAGTCACATTCTAAATATCTAAAAAAATCAAGTTCATGATATAATAATATATGTTTATTAATATACTACATAACAAGATCTACATATAGAGCTAAGCAATAAGATCTAAGTAATAAAGTATTCACAATAATTTCTCAATAGTTAACTACAGTAATTTCTAAGCAGGAAAGGTTGTAAATGTTTATCTCCTTGAAAGCTAACAGTGCTAAGTTCTCTCAGGCAACAAAATGTTGAAGATGCCAATCAGCATGAAAGCTGATGCCTCACATTCAAGAAGCAAAGGCTGGGGTCAACCATGTTATAATGGGGATGACACAGACCCTTTATAAAGAGAATAATAATGAAGTCAATCAATGCTTGCTACAGAAAAAGAATGTGTGGGTTGAACAATCGTGTACCATCTCTATTTGAAAAATCACCTGACAAAGAAATGGCATCTTTCAACATTCTTTCTTTCAAAGCATATATGCAACCAAATGAAGCTTTAAATAAATCCTCTCTGCTTCCTTCCATCTCATTTAAAGAAAACAGGATTCTGCCTTTGATTTCCCAATATTTTTGTTTGCTTTGAGTAAGAATGAGTCTTCTCAGAGCAGTTAGCTTCCACACCTAAGGATTTCTTTCTTAAGCTGTTATTAATGCTATTTCTAGGAAAGCAGGTATTAGTATTCTTGTTCAGATTATACAGGGAGAAAAGATATGTTGTATCATGGCAAAGAAACACCAGCTATTTAAAGAATTCCCTTAAATAGAGCACCCCTAATGTACTTTGGTAATTTATCTGTGGGCTTTATTTAGTCATGAGGTACTTCTTCCTATCAGCATAAACATTAACAGGAAGAATTGATGTTTGGGTGAGGACCTGAAGATGTTCAATTATTTGAAAAGCTGTGAAAGCTTTGAAGTGTTGAGAGTATTATTTTGACAAGAATAAAAGTTGGAATACCATCTGCTTGTGCTTATGTCTGGAGCTTCTGCCCTTGCTCAAAGGATGGGACGAATGTGATTGTCACTTGCAGATGAATGTTTCAGAACTGGCAGTCTCTCCTGATACTCCTTAAGTAGCTCAACTTCTTCCTCCCCTGGTGAAACCATACAGAATACAAAATAATCAGCTTCTCAGTTTTGCTGTCCCAAATCTACACTATGCATCATTTCCCTCTCACAAATGCTCTATCCAGGTGGCAGAAGATCAACATTAGAAAGAGAAATATATACCTTGTTTCTTTCTTCCTTTATTTCTTCAATCCAACCCTCAAAGCATTTTAGAAAAGATTTCTATAAATCCAATATTGAATGTCCAAATTATAAGTTCCAAAGTAACTTTGTGCCAGAAAGCACAATGAAAATCAAATTGGCTCTGAATGCTTCAAGAAAGAGCCTCAACTTTAATACTGTTATTATGGCTTCTGATCACTCCAAATTGGAAAACTGTGCCATGACCCTCACAGCAAGTGTATAGACTTCTTCCTGGGGCCTTATTAACCCAGTGAGGTCTGCCAGAAAGGAAGAGAGTTAATTTTAAGCACAGGCTTTCAAATAAATTCTGAGTTGTTTCAGATCAACCTACCAAATCCCTTTTAATGGCAGTAATAGTCTCATTTCTTAATTTCTTACTTTTCAGATTGAGCAATCAAAACCACATGCATAGATTCTATCAAATGTTGTATTTTCCATTTCACTTTAATTTATAATAATGTGTAGCTAATATCTGGAGGTATGCATCCACAGAGATTTACAAAGAAATTAATACTAAAATGTTTGGGTGCATTTCAGAATGTCCTCTTCCCTTTTGGGACAAGATTTATACAAATTATTTGTTTACCTACCCATCTTGTTCTTCCTAGGGTGTCCTTCTGGTCAGCAATGGCATTAGACAGGACCAGTGTGGTAATTCTGCAAGTTACCTACATTGAGGCTGACCAAAGTTAGTGGAAGATATAAAAAGTTCTGCTGCACTGAGAGTTTCCTGAACAGGTAGCCCCAATGTTGCCCTTGTTATTGACAATGAGTTCCTTTTCTTGTCCTCATTCTTTCCCTGCCATATGACTTTCCTCCAAGTTAGTGCTAGTTAGGTCACCTGTTGCTCCACTGGTAATTATAATTGACTTCATTTGCATATTATGAGTAGCCTGTAACCAAGGCAACTGGGAGTGGTGCTTGTACAGTCAGCCAAGTGTTTTCTCCATCTGGTCAGGCTGCAACAGGGTTTTCACTCACCTCACTCTTGCAGCAGCAAGTTCAGCAGAATCCATCTCCCTTCTCCTTATGTAATCAGTTTCGCCAAAATGACTCAGGAACTGTGTACTGTTGCCTCTAGATTTATCAATTAACTTATTTTATTTCTTCTAATAAATCTTGATATTGTTTCCTCTTCCAATAGATTGCCTTTCCAATCACTCTGGTGCATTCAACATGTTTCAAAATCAGAAGAAAAATATGTACAAACATACAGACTCACAGGCAGACACACACCTGTTCTTGAATCACTGCCAATGCGTGTGTATGGTCTATAGTAGAAAGAAAAATCCTCGATGGAATGTTTATTCTCTGGGCATTTTCCTTAAAGAAAGGACAGATTGCTATGCCAGTAAGACATTTTCAATAATGAGACATAATCCAATATAAAACTCTTGGAGAAATTAGGCTACTATTCCTGGACCTCCTCTCCTTTTTTATCTGTACTTTTACTCTTTTGATAATTTTATTCATTCTGCCATCTTTTAATACTATCTGTATGATGAGGATTTTGTTATTTGTATATGCAATCTGGAATACTCCCCTGGATTTCAGACCCATAAATTCATCTGCTTGCTTGACATCTATACCTGGATACCTCTTAGGGATCACAATGTGAATAAATCCATGGAAACTGAGCTCCTCATCTTGCTCTTATCACAAATTTGTTTTACCCTCAGCCATTTCTATCTCTGAATATAGAGAAAGGAGTTTTGCCCAGTTTCACATCCCAAAATCTTGGATTCATCCTTTATATCTCTTCTTCTCTTCATCACCACACATCTAATTGGTTATCAAATCCTGTGGGCTCTATCCAGTATGTGTGTATATATGTATGTATATGTATATGTGTGTGTATATATATGTATATATACATATGTATATATAGTATATATATATATGCAATATATATGTAATATATATATTAAAGAATTGTTTGGATTATATATATTACATAGATATTACATATACATGTACATATATATTATATGTGTACATGTATACATTACATAGGTATGTGTATATGTATATATATTACATGTGTACATGCATATATTACATATGTACATGTATATTACATATATATGTAATATATATATTATATATACACATATACACATACATATATATATATATATATATATATATATAATCCAAACAATTCTTTAAATCTCTTTAACTAGTACTAATTTGGTCCAAGCCACCATTATCTCTTTCCTGGATTATTTCCATTGGCTTCCACCCTTGTACCTTTCCATCTTTGTCAGCTGTAGTGTACTCTCAACATGTCTGTTACTGTGGGTGTTCACCCTCTAGTGGCTTTCCACCTCACTCAGAGGAAAAGCCAAAGACCTTCCATGGCTTACAAAGGTCTAATTGATCTCTGAGTTCATCTTTTCTACTCTTTTGTTCTTACTTAATCCATCCCAGCCACACTATACCCCTCTTCCAGGATTTGAGCTTGCTGTTTCCTCTTTGGGGAAGTTTTCTCACCAGATATCCATCCATATGGCTGGCTCCCTTATCTGCTTAGGTCTTTACTAGATAAAGGAGAAGGGAGAGAAAACTAATGCAAGAAAGGGGAACTGGGCAAAACATTATATTTTTATTTAACAAAATACACTCAGGCAGCTATGCATTGTCTAGAAGATAATGTCTAGGAGATATATCATTGTCTAGGTGATAAGCAAAAACCAAAGAAACAAAAGAGCCTTGGAGGGGGAAAAGTGGAGATATAGTGAACTTTAGGAGAATGAATAACAATAGAATGCAGAGATTTTTATCTCCAAGGTCAGGAAGGTTCCACATAACATAACCTCAGAAGTACCCTTCCTATCCTGATAAGCACTGAAGAACTCCACCTAGGAGCATTTTCATAGATTTAACTATACAACCTTTTATTAGAATGTAACTATTGACAATCAAACAGGAAAACATGATCCCAAAGATAAGCCAGAAAGCAGTGATTCAAAAGGTTAGCCTAAGAATTGGAATATTAAAAAGACTCAAGAGGGTGTAAAATATTTTTTTCCAAATAAACATTTAAAAGACAAGAAGGAAGCTCTTTTTAATGTAAAAATGGTGGCCATAGAAATATTTATTAGT
This sequence comes from Felis catus, assembly GCF_018350175.1. Lineage (NCBI taxonomy): Eukaryota > Metazoa > Chordata > Mammalia > Carnivora > Felidae > Felis > Felis catus. Next base: position 20,674,213 of record NC_058378.1, on the reverse strand, counting down.
TCACAAATTTCAGTTGGCTCGTAAGAAAGTTTTCCAAAATAATATCCAAGTGCTTATTCTCTTCCTCCTCATAGATCCTAACTCATAATATTCTGGAAATGAAGCAGGCCAGAAGAACACCACTTTTATCTATATGTTTATCTTAATAAAGTATCCATAACCAGAACCATTCAAATATGCCTTAAAATTGTTTGAAACTGCAGTCGCTCAAGGTCTTATTTGATTGTGTTCTTTAATTTATTTTATAAAGAAAGTGCCAGTGGAGGATGAAAAATTTAAATCATCAAAGTTAAAAACTGCTATTTTGAGTTTAGATTATTTATTCTGTAGTAAAAATCAGAATTTGCCTTTGGGAATAGCCATTTTGGGCAGGTGATTTTAGTTATCTAGATTTAACATAAGTACCCACCCATTTCTCTTGGAGAACACTGCTTCTGACTAGCAATTAGTAAGTAATATAAACTAGATATATAATTGCACCTTCACAGATTAAAACCTTTTTTTTTTTTGGTTTTTATCTAGACATCCATATCCGTAAAAAGAATAGTGTATTGTTCTTGAGGGAATATGTGTATGTAAGAAAGAGAGAAAGTGTGTGTTCTAAGGACAACACACAAGAAATTAGAAGCTGAGACTGGTTGATGGCAGGAAAGGTGAGGCAGCAAATCTGGCACATCTTTACCTCCTGCTGGTGGCTGGATCATAAAACAGACTGTATGGGACTTGCCAGCACCCACTTTCTACTAGCCTTCTGAAACCCCCAAAAGTGGCATACTTTAATACGACTATAACAACTCTTGCTGTCAATTATTTTACTTGTTTTAGCCCATGACTTCAGGGCCAGATCACATCCTATAAATAGAGGGGGATATTCTCCTAAAGAAAATTTATGTCAGGGTGCCCGGTGGGGAGCTCAGTCAATTAAACATCCGACTTCGACTCAGGTCGTGATCTCATCATTTCCCTAGTTTGAGCCCACGTAGGGCTCTGTCCTGACAGCTCAGAGCATGGGGCCTGTTTCAAATTGTGTTTCCCTCTCTCTCTTTCTGCCCCTCCCCTGCTCATGCTCTGCCTCTCTCTCTCAAAAATAAATAAGTAAACATTAAAAACATTAAAATGAAAAAGAAAATTTACTTTTTAAAAAAAATTTTTAATGTTTATTTATTTTGAGACAATGTGAGAGACAGAGTGCAAGCAGCACTCTGAGAACCGTGAGATCATGACCTGAGCCAAAGTCGGACACTTAACCGGCTGAGCCACTCAGGCACCCTAATAAAAAAGAAAATTTTTAAAAAAAATACAGAAAATGTATGTCTTCTCTATCAAATCCTCTAAAAGAAACTGGGGTAGGCCTTAACCTGGAGAAGAAAATGGCATTCTTCTCCCTGGGGCTATGAGCTGTTGAGCCAGAACGTTGGGGATTTCTGATCAAAAGCATTGTTTCTGACAGGGTTTGTGCTTAGCTCTGGAACCTGGTATTGGGCCAATGTCAAGTAAAGAAGGGTGTGAATGGGCATATACAATGGCTCAAGAAAGAGTGAGGTCTATATCCTGCTCTATCCTTTTTTCCCCCTGCACTGTAATTCTCTTCTCAGGTGACAAACAACCAGAGCCTGGTTTTAGAGTATTTAAATGTTCCTTGGAAATTCCCAGGAAATAAGTGGAAAGTATGGATTCCATTAGAAAAAAAAAAAAAAAAAAAAGATTTCCCAAGGCTCAGCAGATAGGAACTTAGAATACTTGTTTGGGTAAGGAATCTTTCTGAAAGCCAGAGAACTCATGGAAATCTGGGGTACTCTTAATTATGTGGAAGTTGTCAAATTAAGAATTCTGAAGTCCTAAAGCCTCTATGCCTTATCGAAGAGGAGCAATGCTCACCAATGAGTCTCATCTCTGACACAAAACACCACCTCAGGGATAAGATCACTGGACAGATACTATAGTCACTTTGCACCAAGTTTAAGTGTGCAACCCAAATTCTGTTAGTTATAATGGCATCATTAAAACAATAACAAAACACTACTTCTCTGGTTCTGTCCCACTGGTGTTTATGCAATGCTAGCCTGTCCCAACCACTTCCAACTGCCTCTTCAAACTCCCTTACAGAAAGCATCATATGCTTATTAGCCTAAGCTGGAGGCAACCATTTAAGTTCTGTCCTCTTTCTGCTCCTGATTGAGGTAAACTCTCCTTCTTCTGACAGAGCTTCTTGTGTGGAAACTGCCCCATGCTCAACTCCCAGACTTTTTATCTCCAGTCCAGATATAAGCCTGTGTATTCCAGGTTCCAAAGGCCTCCTCAAGAAGATTCCTTTTATCCCCCACTGCACATACTGCTAGATAGTATAGCCTTTTATTCTCCTGGTTTTGCTTAGGTTTCATTAGAATTGGGTTATTTTTTTTTCTTTAAACTTCCTCTACAGAAGTAATCTGTTTCCAGAAACCATCCATGACTTTGCAAGACATAATCAAGAGGACATATTGAGAGTCAGACACTACACTATACTCAAAATTACCTCTGCCCTCTGACTCCAACCTATTTTTCTTGGCTTGAACTTGAAAACCTGACTCCCTCTTCCAGTTGGATGAGTCTCTCCTTTTGGATGCCCTAGGGATTGGCCTTCCAGGCCCTCCAAACATGCCCAGACTCCAAGCAAAGTGAGGTTCTGATGGTTCCAGGAGTGAGAGCACTTTGGGTTGGGAGAAAAACGTGTAAAACAGCTACCACTCTGATTGCATGTCTCACTGTCTGACCATTAATTTATTTTATTGCATGTGTCACATAGCTTTTTCTAGAGCTTTTTGATGAGAATCTTAAAAAATCGTTAGAAGATAATGTTTTGGGGAAAAGTTTTCCAGAAATGAAATCACCATCCTCCTTCTTCCCAAGCTACCCTTCTGATTTAAATTCATCTATATTCCAAACAGAGCTTGATTCAAACTCAAATTCCTGCCATAAGGAACATAAAAGATTTTTCCTGATTGAGTTTCTCTACTACATTGGACTGTTCACTAAGGGAGGGTAGTAGGTGGTACATGTACCCTTCAACCCCCTGACCTCAGTATTCCAGAGAGTATATTAGTGTGGTTGGAAGTTGGAGTTAAACCCTCAGGTTACATGGCAGTCTTCAAAGCTTGAATCCACATGAACTAAAGAAAGCATAAGAGGCAGAGAGGACTGAAGAACATTTATCATCTTTAACATTTTATTGACCATTTAAAAGAAATCGTGCAGTGCACCATTTAGATATTAATCCACTATTACATGAGTCAACTTGCATATGTCTACATTTACAGATGCACAAATAATTTATGCTAAGCAGAGTTATATATTTTATTGGCAGGGACACTCAGTAGATCCTGGGAAATCTAGAGGACAAACTGTGATAATTTCAAAGACTTTTTTGTTGGACCTCGGAATAGAATTATCTGATGGTGGTAACAGTTGTAAGATTTTGTCAGTGAGATCAGAAGTTTCCAGAAGTGAAGCGCTTCATTCCCTATGAATTTCTGGCAAAACTACATCTGAACCATATTTTTTGTTCTGATTGAAAAGAAACTCATGATCAGAGTAAAACACTTTGAAAATACATAAAAGTACAAAAAATAGCTTCCAATTCCAAAATCTAGTGATAAGAATTTATTGATATTTTGGTGTATTTTATTTTGCATGTTCTTTTATTGATTGACATTCTCTTTCACTTTTCTAACATCTCTGAGACAAATGCATCTTATAATTGATGACTTGTTAAAATAATAATTGGAAGTGTTTTTCTCTTTCTTAAAGGTAGGTATGTGTGTGAAATAATGGTGCCTGTTAAAATCAATAATCACAGATTAGATGGTTACAATAACTTCATATAATCTGAAGTACAGAATATATATGCATTCATTTGTGAATTATATTTAGGAAAATTTATCATGGTTCTCTCTTATCACTATTTTGTATTCAAATGAAAACACCAGCAATTGAAAATAATAAAAATTTTTATTCCATTCTCTTAAAGAACACCAATATATAACTCTAATTTATTTCTTGAAATTCTTTCCCAATTCCATGCTTCCAAGTCTTTTTCTCAAACCCTCCTTATTCTCCCTTTCACCTGCCCAGTTTTCCTCACTTCTCCTTTCTTCATCCTTTATCAATTTTCTTGAAATTATTGCTCCTGAGAATTAAACTGGCCATTTCTGATAACTCCCTTCTGCATTACAAAGACCCAGAAACTTAGCTTTCAAAGAGAATTTTCATTAGAGGTCTGATGCGAGAGATAGAGAGAAGAGGAGTGAGGGAGAGGGAGAGAGAAAGGAAGAAAGAAGTGGGGGGAGGAAGGGAGAGGGAGAGAGACAGCAAGATGGAATGGACAAATATCAAAAAGTCTTCAGTAGGTGAGGGGCACCTGGGTAGCTCAGTCGGTTAAGGTTCTGACTCTTGATTTCAGATCAGGTCATGATCTCATGGTTTATAAAATTAAACCCTGAGTCAGGCTCTGCACTGACAACACAGAGCCTGCTGTTTGGGATTCTCTCTTTCCCTCTTTCTCCCTGCCCCTCTCCTGCTTATGCACTCTCTCTTTCTATCTCAAAATAAATAAATAAACTTCTTTTTAAAAAAGTTCAGCAGGTAAGGGGAAAAGAGAAACATTTATTATTATTATTATTATTATTATTATTAGACAAAAAAATACACAGATACAGAGATTTATAGTAATAACCTTCTTCATATAAAAAATATTTAGCTTATCACTTTGAAGTAGTAAAAATAAAACAACAAAAACAAAAACTCTAGTTTATACATAAGGTTTACCTTTAATTTCCTTTAATTCTTGTTCTTGCACTTGGCTTGTGATCAGGAAATATAAGTTAATAAATATATATCCTATCCTAAAGCACCAAAGCAACTCTGAAAAATAAAAGCAAACCTGAAAGTATCCCAATTCCAGTCTTCAAGTTATATTACAAAGCTGTAGTAATCACAACAGTATGGAATAGCACAAAAATAGACACATAGATCAATGGAACAGAATAGAAAACCCAGAAATGAACCCACAACTGTATGGTCAATTAATCTTCAACAAAGCAGGAAAGAATAGTCAGTGGGAAAAAGACAGTCTCTTCAACAAATAGTGTTGGGAAAACTGATCAGCTACATGCAAGAGAAGAAGATTGGACCACTTTCTTACACCATACACAAAAATAAACTCAGAATGGATTGAAGACCTAAATGTGAGACCTAAAACCACAAAAATTCTAGAAGAGGATGTCTCTGATGTTGGCCATGGGAACAGTTTTCTAGATATGTCTCCTGAGGCAAGTGAAATAAAAGCAAAGATAAATTATTGGGACTACATCAAAATAAAAACATTCTGCACAGCAAAGGAAACAATTAACAAAACTAAAAGGAAACCTACAGAATGAAAGTAAATATTTGCAATGACATATCTGATAAAGGGTTAGTATCTAAAATGTATAAAGAACTTGTACAACTCAACACACACACAAACACACACACACACACACACACACACACACCAAATAATCCAATTAAAAAATAGGCAGAAGAAATGAAAAGATATTTATCCAAAGAAGACATCCAGGTGGCCAACAGACACATTGAAAGATGCTCAACATCACTCATCATCAGAGAAATGCAAATCAAAACTACAATGGGCTCTCACCTCACACCTATCAGAATGGTTAAAATGAAAAACACAAGAAACAACAGGTGTCGACAAGGATGTGGAGAAAAAAGAACCTTCGTGCACTATTGGTTGGAATGCAAACTAGTGCAGCCACTGTGGAAAACAGTATGAAGTTTCCTCAAAAAGTTAAAAGTGGAATTTGCCTATGATCCAGTAATTGCACTACTGGGTATTTACACCCAAATACAAAAACATTAACTCAAGGGGATACATACACCCCTATATGTTTATAGCAGCATTATTTACAATAGTTAAGATATGGAAGCAACCTAAGTAAAGAATGAAATCTTCTTGCCATTAGCAATGACATGTTTGGAGCTAGAGAGTATAATCCTAAGTGAAATAAGGCAATCAGAGAAGGACAAATAGCATATGATTTCACTCATAAGTTGAATTTAAGAAACAAAAAAAATGAGCAAAGAAAAAAAGAATCACTGTATTGTACACCTGAAACTAATATAACGCTGTTAACTATACTGAAATTAAAATAGAAAACTTAATAAAATAAAAAAAAAGTTTTAAGGGGCACCTAAGTGGCTTAGTCGGTTAAGTGTCTGAATCTTGATTTTGTCTCAGGGTATCATCTCATGGTCATAAGATCAAGCCCTGACTGAGCCCCTTGTAAGGCTCCACACTGGGCATGGAGCCTGCTAAAGATTTTCTCTTTCTCTCTCCCTCTGCCTGTCCCCTGCACTTGTTAAAAAAATGTTTAAAACATATTTTAAAATAATAAATATAAGAAAAGAAACAGGTATCATTCTCTTAATATGTAATTCTTATTTTATATAAAAACACGTGAGAATATATCATAGCATTGCTGCTCTCTTATCTGCACCTGAATAGAACCTGCTCATTGCTCCCTTGGTACCTTTAATGTCTGCTACTTTAAAAGATATAAGGTTTTGAAGGAGTTAACCAATTTTCATCAGACTTGACTTGTACCTCTTATCTTTTTCTAAATGCTTTCTCAGAGTACCATCTTTATATACAAAATGAGAGATGAGAATCACAAATGTGAATGAGATTCACAGAGACTTGTTTTCATGTTAAGGTATAAATGTCTGATATCAGTTCCTTCCAAAAGACAGGAGTACCTTGGAAAAGGAAAGATCCCTGTCTTTTATCTTAGAAAGAAAATATCAAGAGGAAGCAAACAGCCAAACCTATTACATCATTCTTTTGTGTTTGGTCACCTCCGACCTAGAGTACGGAGAGTTCATTATAAATTATGGCTGATTACCACACCAGTACTTTATTCTTTAAAAACGGAAATTACATTTTGAAGAAGAAGACCAAAGCAGGAGGCATCATAATCCCAGACTTTAGCCTCTACTACAAAGCTGTCATCATCAAGACAGCATGGTATTGGCACAAAAACAGACACATAGACCAATGGAATAGAATAGAAACCCCAGAACTAGACCCACAAACGTATGGCCAACTCATCTTTGACAAAGCAGGAAAGAACATCCAATGGAAAAAAGACAGTCTAACAAATGGTGCTGGGAGAACTGGACAGCAACATGCAGAAGGTTGAAACTAGACCACTTTCTCACACCATTCACAAAAATAAACTCAAAATGGATAAAGGACCTGAATGTGAGACAGGAAACCATCAAAACCTTAGAGGAGAAAGCAAGAAAAGACCTCTCTGACCTCAGCCGTAGCAATCTCTTACTCAACACATCCCCAAAGGCAAGGGAATTAAAAGCAAAAGTGAATTACTGGGACCTTATGAAGATAAAAAGCTTCTGCACAGCAAAGGAAACAACCAACAAAACTAAAAGGCAACCAACGGAATGGGAAAAGATATTTGCAAATGACATATCGGACAAAGGGCTAGTATCCAAAATCTATAAAGAGCTCACCAAACTCCACACCCGAAAAACAAATAACCCAGTGAAGAAATGGGCAGAAAACATGAATAGACACTTCTCTAAAGAAGACATCCGGATGGCCAACAGGCACATGAAAAGATGTTCAACGTCGCTCCTTATCAGGGAAACACACATCAAAACCACACTCAGATATCACCTCACGCCAGTCAGAGTGGCCAAAATGAACAAATCACGAGACTATAGATGCTGGCGAGGATGTGGAGAAACGGGAACCCTCTTGCACTATTGGTGGGAATGCAAATTGGTGCAGCCGCTCTGGAAAGCAGTGTGGAGGTTCCTCAGAAAATTAAAAATAGACCTACCCTATGACCCAGCAATAGCACTGCTAGGAATTTACCCAAGGGATACAGGAGTACTGATGCATAGGGGCACTTGTACCCCAATGTTTATAGCAGCACTCTCAACAATAGCCAAATTATGGAAAGAGCCTAAATGTCCATCAACTGATGAATGGATAAAGAAATTGTGGTTTATATACACAATGGAATACTACGTGGCAATGAGAAAAAATGAAATATGGCCTTTTGTAGCAACGTGGATGGAACTGGAGAGTGTGATGCTAAGTGAAATAAGCCATACAGAGAAAGACAGATACCATATGTTTTCACTCTTATGTGGATCCTGAGAAACTTAACAGAAACCCATGGAGGAGGGGAAGGGAAAAAAAAAAAAAGAGGTTAGAGTGGGAGAGAGCCAAAGCATAAGAGACTGTTAAAAACTGAGAACAAACTGAGGGTTGATGGGGGGTGGGAGGGAGGGGAGGGTGGGTGATGGGTATTGAGGAGGGCACCTTTTGGGATGAGCACTGGGTGTTGTATGGAAACCAATTTGACAATAAATTTTATATATTAAAAAAATAAAAAATAAAAACGGAAATTACATTCCAAAGTTTACACACAAGCCTGAATTTTACATTCAACACAAAATAAGGGAACCTTCTTCTATATCTATTCTACAAAGTATAATAATCCTACAGAAAAATCTCCAGACACATTCCTCTCCCTCTTATTCTTCACCTCTGTTTCTTTTTTTCAGATAATTTTTTATGAAAGACACAAGAATGAGAGTGAGAGAGAGAAAGAGAGAGAACTTTAATGTAGATAAATACCAGACAAGTCAGAGATGAGATATAATGCAAGCAAAAAGGGAGTCAGCATGGTATAGCATAATTGCTTTGTACACAACAGCACACTCAGAAATAATAAACTTTAAACATTCTTGAATGTCAAACAACATTCTCCCCAGGCTTCTTTATCCTGCTGAGCACCGAAGAAATTGGCATCAAGTCCCAGGTGACACAGTTTCTAAGGCTAAAAGCAGAAAGCAAGACAAAGAAGGAAGAAAATACCCAAGTCGAGGTTCTTGCTAGATACATTTCATTGGCAACAGTATTCTCCAATAATTTCAGTGACTAGGCTGGGAAACAGCTTTTCATATAATATTTTGTAAGCATCTGTTATAGCTACCAAAATTTAATAGGATTTTATTATCCATGGGGTTGCATATAAGAAAATAGGGCATTGTCCATCACATACTGTGAAGCTCCTTTTCCTAACTGATATCTGGGAAAGCTTAGAAAAGCACCTGAAACAAGGGCTGTGAAGAACTTACAGAAAAATTTATGAAAAAAATGGCACATTTGTCAACTGCTGGCTGATTTGGATAAGCAGATGGAGGTAAGCAAACTTAGGTAACTTAGGAAAAAGTCTCACTAAGGTCCATTCACCTATAGATTTCAGTCAGTTCCCCATTAAAAAAAAAAAAAAAAAAGGACAAGGACTTCGTCAGAGTTAATTGTAAGATGCAATAGACCCAAGCAAAATGTTTAGGTAAACTCTAACAAACATGAATAAGAAAATGAAATAAGAAAACAATGATAAACAAAAAGGAAATAAACTGTCAGTAATCCCCACCCCACAGTTACAAACACAATAGATTTTTTTTTATAGATGGATCCATCCATCTATCCACCCACAACTCACTGTGGAGTTTTGTGTCATATTTTTGTAGTAAATTTGTCATTTATGACTGACCACCTGACCTGAAAAGTCACCTCATTCTCTGTTTGTTACCCCAAAATTATTCCTTTTTGCTCCCACTGCTGGTAAGACCATTTCCTGCTGGTAAATGTCTTCACATTTCCCTCCTTTCTTCAGCTACTCTTATTTATTGATCCCACAAATATTGATAAAGTACATATTGCTAGTATAAACCAGACAGTCTTTCCAACAAAGAGCCAGACCACTACCCCTGTTGATGATCTGAACCCCTTAACCTAAAGACACAAAAGGTCTCTACCAAAGAGCTGCCTGCTGTCCACTGCCCATACTCAGACTGTGCAAATGAACACCATGCTACCTCCTTGAAGACTGAACTGCACCCTGGCATCTCTAGCACTAGACTCCACCCCCAAGGGCTCTGCCAGTTTCACCTTGTCCCTCAAATTCCCTAGTCACCATTTCACAGCTATACTTATAATAATAGGTACTACCACTAGACTTGCATTGGAATAACCCAATTGAATATAGTCAGGTAGTCCCTCAACATATAAATCTATGAGGTGGAATCAGACCAGAAACTCTAAGAGATTTCAGAAAGAGTGCACTAGTGCACATCATCACAGAAAAAGTCAACAGCATTTAAAATCATTTTAGCTTCTGAATTTGGTGGAACAAAAGTAGGATGAAAAGAGATCACAGTAGCAGAAGGCTGATGAATCAGGTCCGTCTACTTTTTTTGTGGCTCTAGTACCAGCAGGACCTTTATATGCCTGGAAGGTATGTGTGTTCCATTTGCCTGGTTTTTATTTAGAAAGACAAGAAGAGAAGGGCTTATATGGGCAGCAAGACTGACCTTGAGGGTCTGAACATGGGAGACAGCATAAATGGTAGTGAGAGCATCAGGGATCAAGGCCAGCAGTGTGACCTTGGGGAAGTGATGCAACTTTCCTAAACCTCCAAGTCCTCAATTATACAGTATGGATATAATAATAATAGTACTCATGTCATATGTTCAGAGACAGCATTAAATAACACAACACAAAATCAGTACTCAAACAATGTTAGATGATACTGTTATTGATGTTAATTAATGAAAATGACAATGTGAAGCAAAGGCTGGATAACTCCTTATCTGAAAGGCTTTGTGCCTCTTAAAAAGAGTAGGATTAGAAAATTTTGCATTGCTTTCAATTCTATGGTTCTCGGATTCCCTGTGACACTCTTTGTGTAGGAACAACCACAACAACCAAATTAGTGATCTTCTATGGAGCATTGGTGAAGCAAGCAATAGACTATATTCTTTACACATGTTATTATTTTTTATTTCAGCCCAAACCATATGGAGTGTGCATTATTATCCTTATTTTACAGATGACAAAACCAAAACTCAGGAGAGCAAATAAAGTGCTAAAGGCTATACTTGTTAGAAGTGTCATAAGTTGAATCTTATCCTGAGTCCTTCAAACCTTCAAAGCCTGTTATGCTGCTCTTCTGTATGGAAACAGAAAATGAAACATTCATTTTCAGATTGTTTTCCAGGAGTTGAGTGTCTTTCCTCTCATTGATCTACACCCATTTGTTGAATTCCTTTTGTGACCAATGATAAGGTAAAAATGGCACTCCTCTGAAAATTTGTTGACTCTGGTGGGGCTGCCAGCTATGGCCAAGGATCACATCAGCCTAGACACTCATCTAATGCACTAAGTAGTCCTAGGGAAATCCTACAACAGATACTTGGATGATGAAAAAAGTGAGTAACAATTTTAATACAGTGGGTTTAGTGTAGACTTATAACTTTAAAACTTCTGTGAAAATGAAAGAACAAATATCTTCAGTGTTCCTGAATGGGGAAAGAGTGACACTTTAATCCATATTTAAGACTGACTCTACTGTCTATAGAGCCACATGTTTCTAGGCCTTGGAAGCTGGGGGGAGGTGGTCAAGGGGAGAGACAACAATGACAATGGGAAATATCTTTGATTAAGTCTCCACCAATTATAATCGCTAGAAGCTGGGGTATCCTTCCTTCCTTTAGCATGGTCCCAAATGCCTCAATGTGCCCCTTGAGAACTCATTACCTTTGTTTACTATCAACCTTAAAGTCACATTTCACCAAAGTGCCTGTCAGCCTGGTTGTTAAGCCACCAGTTCTACCAATAATGGTCCTTCAGTGTCACAGGTGTGGCTCCTACTGCCATAGGACTGCTACTCCTTTAGAGGTTAGGACTCCCAGACTGGGGGTTTTATGTGTGTTTATATTGGGCTCTCTAAAGGGTGGTCACCTGTTTTCTTTTAATCCATTCTTAAGGAAACTTGGACAAGTTTACTTAGGACTGGGTTGGATTATATTTGAGTGGCACATCCCAGATCACAACCAAACCTGTCCTGACAACCTAACCATGAGAGAGAGAGAACTCTGGTACTTCAAAGCAGGTCCTGATTCAATCAGAATATTCCTTCTGGAGCATGATTCTCGAAGTGTATCTGGCTTTCTTCTGGTTAGCTGAGCAGGGTCCTTCTGAGGAGCCAATAACTGATCACTCACTTTTTTATGGATAAGTAATGAAAAGCTCAATGTACATCTTTAACATGTTTATGTAAAACTAATTGCTCTTTACCAATAAAACTACTGGCTAGTGTACTAAATGTTTGATATAGAAACTATTTTTCCCCTCTAACAGAATCGTGAGAAAAATAATAAAAAGGCAATTTTCTTCATGCCCCTCACAGAAACGGATTTTGTGTTTCCTGTTCTGGGGTTCCTGGCTTCAGGCAGTGGCTAACAGCCTTTTTGAGTTTCAAGATATATATAGAATTGTGCCAACCTAAGACCACTCCCATTCTGGTTTGGTTAGGTGAAGGATCCCAGACTCAAATGTCTTCTAAGGCTTTGTGACTAAATCAGAAGAACATGGTGTTTAAGGCATTTTGAGGAGGGGTGGCATCTGTGGTAACCTGGGGTTCACAACTCCTTTTTAAAAGAAATATGCAGCTACCACCCAGCTTTAGCCTATTGTTTCCATTTACAAACATAGGTCCAATATTGCCAGGTCTTCAACTTTAAATAGAAATCTTGAAATAGGGATGATATAGGCAATATTTTAATTTTTAAGTGCTGTTAAGCAATGTGCTTTTTCCTAAGCACTTCACAAGCCAACAATTTCTGGAACAAACAAAATACATCTGTAAGCCAGATGTGGCTTATATAATTTGGGGGTCAGTCCTAGTCAATGTTCCCCAAGGTATGGTCCAAGGACCATCCGCATCAATGTCATTTTTTAAACTGGAGATTTACATGCCCATCCCAAACCTACTGAATCCAAAATCAAATTAAGACCCAGTGATCAATACTTTTAAGTAAATATTCATGACAGAAATAGAAGGGGAGTATAGCCCAACATTGAGGTATTGGATTTTCTGAGACTGGGAGATCTGAGAAATGGACATGCTTTCATATCACAAATAATACATCAGGACACTGATGAGCTTTCTATCCTCTATTTTAGGTGTTCCCTATCCTCTTCCTCATCATCATCGTTTTGGACATTTGATCATTGAACAGATACATATTGAGCTCCTATCATGTGCTAGGTTTTGTCCTAGCCACTGAGGATGCAGCTTTGAATGAAAGACACTAAAACCCCTGCTCTCATGCAGCCTAATTCTAGTGGGGAGAGGCGGGGTGGTGGGGGGGGGGAGGTAAAGTTGGTAATAAATGAAACCTAGCAGGTCAGGTAGTGAGAAAAATAAAGAAAAGAGGGAGGAAAGGAATTGTGTGTGAAGAGGGTATGACAGAAGGGAGTTACAATTCTAGAAAGGAATTTTCAGAGGTTTCACTGCCTTAAGCTGAAGGAGAGAAGGGGACAGCCTTGTGGAAATTTAAAAGGGAGAAGGCTTTCCAGACAGAGGGAATAGCAAATGGAAGGGCCCTCAGACATTTGCAATGTGGTGAGTTCAAGGAACAACAAGGAGGAGAACAATGAGCAAGAGGAACATGAAGCCAGAAGGAAGGACACCAGACTGTGTATGGCCTTATGGGTCAGGGAAGGACTACAGTCTTTTTACTCTCAGGGATCCTAGAGGATTTTGAGCAGAGAATGGCAGGATGTCTCTGGATCCTGGAAAGGAGGTGCACAAAGACCATTTTAGGGGGTATGCCAATAGTCCAGGTGGTTTGAACCATGGAGATAGTGGTGGAGGTGGTGAAAAGTGGTTGAATTCAGATGCGTTTTGAATATAGAACTAACAGGACTTGCCGATAAATCAGATGTAGAGTGTGAGACAATGAAGAGTTTAGAATGACATCAAGGTTCAAGGCCCAAACAACTATAAGAATGGAGTTTAAAAAAAAGAATGGAGTTACTATTTACTGGAATGGGAAAGATTGCAGGATGAGTAGGGTTTGGCGGAGAGGATAAATCTGAAGCTCAGCTTTGGACACTTTCGACTACTAATGCCTGTTAGATATCTAAGTGGAGAATTTGAGTAAGCAGTTTGATATGGGTTCAGGTAAGCCATCTGTATTAAGGTTCCCCAGAGAAACAGAACCAACTGTGTGTGTGTGTGTGTGTGTGTGTGTGTGTGTGTGTGTGTGTGTAGAGAAAGGTGGGGAAGAGATTTACTTTAAGGAATTGGTTCACACAATTGTAAAGACTTGATGAGTCCAAAATTTGATGGGGTAGGCCAGCAGGTTAGATACTCAAGGAAGAGCTATAGTTCAAGGGCAAAGGTAATCTGCTGGCAGAATTCCTTCTTGCTCAGAAGAAGTCACTCTGTTCTCTTACAATCTTCAACTGATTGGATGAGGCCCACCCACACTATAAAGGGTAATATTCTTTACTCCACCAATTAATATTTTTTTCAATATATGAAATTTATTGTCAAATTGGTTTCCATACAACACCCAGTGCTCATCCCTAAAGGTGCCCTCCTCAATACCCATTAACCACACTCCCCTCCCTCCCACCCCCCATCAACCCTCAGTTTGTTCTCAGTTTTTAACAGTCTCTTATGCTTTGGCTCTCTCCCACTCTAACCTCTTTTTTTTTTTTCCTTCCCCTCCCCCATGGGTTTCTGTTAAGTTTCTCAAAATCCACATAAGAGTGAAACCATATGGTATCTGTCTTTCTCTGTATGGCTTATTTCACTTAGCATCACACTCTCCAGTTCCATCCACGTTGCTACAAAAGGCCATATTTCATTTTTTCTCATTGCCACGTAGTATTCCATTGTGTATATAAACCACAATTTCTTTATCCATTCATCAGTTGATGGACATTTAGGTTCTTTCCATAATTTGGCTATTGTTGAGAGTGCTGCTATAAACATTGGGGTACAAGTGCCCCTATGCATCAGTACTCCTGTATCCCTTGGGTAAATTCCTAGCAGTGCTATTGCTGGGTCATAGGGTAGGTCTATTTTTAATTTTCTGAGGAACCTCCACACTGCTTTCCAGAGCGGCTGCACCAATTTGCATTCCCACCAATAGTGCAAGAGGGTTCCCGTTTCTCCACATCCTCGCCAGCATCTATAGTCTCGTGATTTGTTCATTTTGGCCACTCTGACTGGCGTGAGGTGATATCTGAGTGTGGTTTTGATGTGTGTTTCCCTGATAAGGAGCGACGTTGAACATCTTTTCATGTGCCTGTTGGCCATCCGGATGTCTTCTTTAGAGAAGTGTCTATTCATGTTTTCTGCCCATTTCTTCACTGGGTTATTTGTTTTTCGGGTGTGGAGTTTGGTGAGCTCTTTATAGATTTTGGATACTAGCCCTTTGTCCGATATGTCATTTGCAAATATCTTTTCCCATTCCGTTGGTTGCCTTTTAGTTTTGTTGGTTGTTTCCTTTGCTGTGCAGAAGCTTTTTATCTTCATAAGGTCCCAGTAATTCACTTTTGCTTTTAATTCCCTTGCCTTTGGGGATGTGTTGAGTAAGAGATTGCTATGGCTGAGGTCAGAGAGGTCTTTTCTTGCTTTCTCCTCTAAGGTTTTGATGGTTTCCTGTCTCACATTCAGGTCCTTTATCCACTTTGAGTTTATTTTTGTGAATGGTGTGAGAAAGTGGTCTAGTTTCAACCTTCTGCATGTTGCTGTCCAGTTCTCCCAGCACCCTTTGTTAAAGAGACTGTCTTTTTTCCATTGGATGTTCTTTCCTGCTTTGTCAAAGATGAGTTGGCCATACGTTTGTGGGTATAGTTCTGGGGTTTCTATTCTATTCCATTGGTCTATGTGTCTGTTTTTGTGCCAATACCATGCTGTCTTGATGATGACAGCTTTGTAGTAGAGGCTAAAGTCTGGGATTGTGATGCCTCCTGCTTTGGTCTTCTTCAAAATTACTTTGGCTATTCGGGCCCTTTTGTGGTTCCATATGAATTTTAGGATGGCTTGTTCCAGTTTCGAGAAGAATGCTGGTGCAATTTTGATTGGGATTGCATTGAATGTGTAGATAGCTTTGGGTAGTATTGACATTTTGACAATATTTATTCTTCCAATCCATGAGCAGGGAATGTCTTTCCATTTCTTTATATCTTCTTCAATTTCCTTCATAAGCTTTCTATAGTTTTCAGCATACAGATACTTTACATCTTTGGTTAGATTTATTCCTAGGTATTTTATGCTTCTTGGCGCAATTGTGAATGGGATCAGTCTCTTTGTCTTTCTGTTGCTTCATTGTTAGTATATAAGAATGCAACTGATTTCTGTACATTGATTTTGTATCCTGCAACTTTGCTGAATTCATGTATCAGTTCTAGCAGATTTTTGGTGGAGTCTATCGGATTTTCCATATATAATATCATGTCATCTGCAAAAAGCGAAAGCTTGACTTCATCTTTGCCAATTTTAATGCCCTTGATTTCCTTTTGTTGTCTGATTGCTGATGCTAGAACTTCCAACACTATGTTAAACAACAGCGGTGAGAGTGGACATCCCTGTCGTGTTCCTGATCTCAGGGAAAAAGCTCTCAGTTTTTCCCCATTGAGGATGATGTTAGCTGTGGGATTTTCATAAATGTCTTTTATGATCTTTAAGTATGTTCCTTCTATCCCGACTTTCTCGAGGGTTTTTATTCAGAAAGGTTGCTGGATTTTGTCAAAGGCCTTTTCTGCATCGATTGACAGGATCATATGGTTCTTTTCTTTTTTTTTTGTTAATGTGATGTATCACGTTGATTGATTTGCGAATGTTGAACCAGTCCTGCATCCCAGGAATGAATCCCACTTGATCATGGTGAATAATCCTTTTTATATGCCATTGAATTCAATTTGCTAGTATCTGATTGAGAATTTTTGCATCCATATTCATCAGGGATATTGGCCTGTAGTTCTCTTTTTTTACTGGGTCTCTGTCTGGTTTAGGAATCAAAGTAATACTGGCTTCATAGAATGAGTCTGGAAGTTTTCCTTCCCTTTCTATTTCTTGGAATAGCTTGAGAAGGATAGGTATTATCTCTGCTTTAAACGTCTGGTAGAACTCCCCTGGGAAGCCATCTGGTCCTGGGCTCTTATTTGTTGGGAGATTTTTGATAACCGATTCAATTTCTTCGCTGGTTATGGGTCTGTTCAAGCTTTCTATTTCCTCCTGATTGAGTGTTGGAAGAGTGTGGGTGTTCAGGAATTTGTCCATTTCTTCCAGGTTGTCCAATTTGTTGGCATATAATTTTTCATAGTATTTCCTGTGAATTGTTTGTATCTCTGAGGGATTGGTTGTAATAACTCCATTTTCATTCATGATTTTATCTATTTGGGTCCTCTCCCTTTTCTTTTTGTGAAGCCTGGCTAGAGGTTTGTCAATTTTGTTTATTTTGTCAAAAAACCAACTCTTGGTTTCGTTGATCTGCTCTACAGATTTTTAGATTCTGTATTGTTTATTTCTGCTCTGATCTTTATTATTTCTCTTCTTCTGCTGGGTTTAGGCTGCCTTTGCTGTTCTGCTTCTAGTTCCTTTAGGTGTGCTGTTAGATTTTGTATTTGGGATTTTTCTTGTTTCTTGAGATAGGCCTGGATTGCAATGTATTTTCCTCTCAGGACTGCCTTAGCTGCGTCCCAAAGTTGTTTGGATTGTTGTATTTTCATTTTCGTTTGTTTGCATATATTTTTTAATTTCTTCTCTAATTGCCTGGTTGACCCACTCATTCGTTAGTAGGGTGTTCTTTAACCTCCATGTTTTTGGAGGTTTTCCAGACTTTTTCCTGTGGTTGATTTCAAGCTTCATAGCACTGTGGTCTGAAAGTATGCATGGTATAATTTCAATTCTTGTAAACTTATGAAGGGCTGTCTTGTGACCCAGTATATGATCTATCCTGGAGAATGTTCCATGTGCACTCGAGGAGAAAGTATATTCTGTTGCTTTGGGATGCAGAGTTCTAAATATATCTGTCAAGTCCATGTGATCCAATGTATCATTCAGGGCCCTTGTTTCTTTATTGACCATGTGTCTAGATGATCTATCCATTTCTGTAAGTGGAGTGTTAAAGTCCCCTGCAATTACCACATTCTTATCAATAAGGTTGCTTATGTTTATGAGTAATTTTTTATATATTTGGGGGCTCTGGTATTCGGCACATAGACATTTATAATTGTTAGCTTTTCCTGATGGATAGACTCTGTGATTATTATATAATGCCCTTCTTCATCTCTTGTTACAGCCTTTAATTTAAAGTCTAGTTTGTCTGATATAAGTATGGCTACTCCAGCTTTCTTTTGGCTTCCAGTCGCATGATAAATAGTTCTCCATCCCCTCACTCTCAATCTAAAGGTGTCCTCAGATCTAAAATGAGTCTCTTTAGACAGCAAATAGATGGATCTTGTTTTTTTATCCATTCTGATACCCTATGTCTTTTGGTGGGCGCATTTAATCCATTTACATTCAGTGTTATTATAGAAAGATATGGGTTTAGAGTCATTGTGATGTCTGTATGTTTTATGTTTGTAGCGATGTCTCTGGTACTTTGTCTCACAGGGTCCCCCTTAGGATGTCTTGTAGGGCTGGTTTAGTGGTGACAAATTCCTTCAGTTTTTGTTTATTTGGGAAGACCTTTATCTCTCCTTCTATTCTAAATGACAGACCTGCTGGATAAAGGATTCTCGGCTGCATACTTTTTCTGTTCATCACATTGAAGATCTCGTGCCATTCCTTTCTGGCCTGCCAAGTTTCAAAAGAGAGATCAGTCACGAGTCTTATAGGTCTCCCTTTATATGTGAGGGCACGTTTATTCCTTGCTGCTTTCAGAATTTTCTCTTTATCCTTGTATTTTGCCAGTTTCACTATGATATGTCATGCAGAAGATGGATTCAAGTTACGTCTGAAGGGAGTTCTCTGTGCCTCTTGGATTTCAATGCCTTTTTCCTTCCCCAGTTCAGGTAAGTTCTCAGCTATGATTTCTTCAAGTACACCTTCAGCACCTTTCCCTCTCTCTTCCTCCTCTGGGATACCAATTATGCATATATTATTATCTTTTTAGTGTATCACTTAGTTCTCTAATTTTCCCTTCATACTCCTGGATTTTTTTATCTCTCTTTTTCTCAGCTTCCTCTTTTTCCATAACTTTATCTTCTAGTTCACCTATTCTCTCCTCTGCCTCTTCAATCCAAGCCATCATCGTTTCCCTTTTATTTTGCATTTCGTTTAAAGCATTTTTCAGCTCCTCCTGGCTGTGCCTGAGTCCCTTGATCTCTGTAGCAAGAGATTCTCTGCTGTCCTCTATACTGTTTTCAAGCCCAGCGATTAATTTTATGACTATTATTCTAAATTCACTTTCTGTTATATTATTTAAATCCTTTTTGATCAGCTCATTGGCTGTTGTTATTTCCTGGAGATTCTTTTGAGGGGAATTCTTCCGTTTGGTCATTTTGGATAGTCCCTGGAGTGGTGAGGACCTGCAGGGCACTTCCCCTGTGCTGTGGTGTATAACTGGAGTTGGTGGGCGGGGCCACAGTCAGACCTGATGTCTGCCCCCAGCCCACCACTGGGGCCACAAACTGGTGTGTGCCTTCTTTTTCCCCTCTCCTAGGGGCGGGATTCACTGTAGGGTGGCATGGCCTGTCTGGGCTACTTGCACACTGCCAGGCTTGTGGTGCTGGGGATCTGGCGTATTAGCTGGGGTGGGTAGGCAAGGTGCATGGGGGCAGGAGGAGCAGGCTAGCTTGCTCTCCTTAGGTGATCCACTTCAGGAGGGGCCCTGTGGCAGCGGGAGGGAGTCAGATCCGCTGCCGGAGGTTTGGTTCCGCAGAAGCACAGAGTTGGGTGTTTGTGCGGAGTGAGCAAGTTCCCTGGCAGGAACTGGTTCCCTTTGGCATTTTGGCTGGGGGATGGGCGGGGGAGATGGCTGGCGAGCGCCTTTGTTCCCCACCAAACTGAGCTCTGTAGTCTGGTGGCTCAGCAGCTCTCCCTCCCTTTGTCCTCCAGCCTTCCCGCTTTCTGAGCAGAGCTGCTAACTTATGTCCTCCCAGATGCTAAGTCGCGCTTGCTGTCGGAACACAGTCCGCCCGGCTCCTCCGCTTTTGCAAGCCAGACTCGGGGGCTCTGCTTGGCCGGGGAGCCGCCCCTCCGCCCCGGATCCCTCCCGCCAGTCCGTGGAGCACGCACCGCCTCGCCGCCCTTCCTACCCTCTTCCGTGGGCCTCTCATCTGCGCTTGGCTCCAGAGACTCCGTTCTGCTAATCCTCTGGCGGTTTTCTGGGTTATTTAGGCAGGTGTAGGTGGATCTAAGTGATCAGCAGGACTCGTGGTGATCCCAGCGTCCTCCTACGCCGCCATCTTCCTTTTTCCCTCCTACTCCACCAATTTAAATGTCAATCTCATCCAAAAATACCTTCACAGAAAACGCTTAGAATAATATTGATCAAATATCTGGGCATTGTGGCGCAGCCAGGCTGACACATAAAATTAACCATCACACCATCGATCACCATAATGATCATAGTTACAGTTTACTAGGTATCTATTATCCAGGTATGATGCAGCTGCCATATGTTATTTATTATTAAACTAGTCCCCAAAACACCACAAGGTAGATATTATTCCCATTGTGTAGATGACAGAACTAGGCTCTCAGAGATTAAGCAATTTGTCTATGGTCACATGGCAGGATGCAATCCCATATCCAAATCCAGGGACTATAGTCTTCCCCCACTATACCATACTGTCTCCCAATCCACAAGCTTCTTTTTTCTCCAAACATGTTCTTCCTTCTGCTTGAAAAACTCATCCTCTCCTTCACCTGAGTAAGATTTACCTCTTCATCAAGACTCAGCTCAAGGGTCATCTCCCCTAGGAAGCCTTCCTTAATTCCTTCTCCTACCTGGATTTTAGAAGTTCTTCCTTTATACTCTCATAAACAGTGGACTTTACACATGTCTACAAAAGAAATCCTCAAAATACAATTGCTGGTTTCTGACTCTTTTTCTCTATGAAGCTGTAAACATCTTAACGGAGGGGAACCCACCTTATTCATCTTTGTATTTGTACAGCCTCAGCACTTAGCCTAGCACTGGATAAGTGCCCCCATAAATGTTTAATGAATGAATGAACAAATGGTGTATGTAAAGGAAGAGAAGACAGCAGGGGGCCTGTGAAGAAGCATTAAGACAGGTTAAGGGGCCACCAAGAGAGGCCAGAATCATAGCAGACATGGGCAGAAAGAACTGGTGAACTGTGTTAAATTATGCAGAGATACTGATGAGACTAAATACTGAAAACAGACTATTGTATTCACTGGGGAAAACCTGATGAATTCCATAGAGTGCTTAGTGGCTTAGTGGTTTGGAAAAAAGTTTTATTTGTAGAAGTTTTAATGATGCTGCCTGGACTAGCTGAGATAGCATCAAAAAGAATTTACAATAGGATCTGGGACTTAGAGGAGGGGTTGAATTGAATCAGTGTATGTTAGGTGGATGGGGGGTGAGGGATTGCAATGAAATAACAGGGCCAGAAAGATCAAATTTTTAAAGAAATTAGGGAAAACTGCCCGACATCAGAGAGTAATTGGGTACCCAGGTGTAGAAACAAACAAAAAACTCAAAACAAAATATTAACCCCTCCTTCTTTCCTGGCAGGGTTCTTTTCCCCTTTAGCCAATAGGGAAGGGTAGATTGCAACTCTCTAATATTCAGATCACTGTGGTGTAGAATTTACGTGGCAATTCCTTCAATGAAAAGTGCAGTAAGAAAGTAATGAGTTTGGACACATTTCAAATGATGAAAATATCAAATCTGATAACAACTCATCTATTTTGCTTCTGTAATTTCCTAGCTAATTCATATGTGACCCAGACACTAAACATTTTTTTTCTCTGCCTATTTTGGAGCCTGAGAATAACTTTGCAATTGATAACAATGATAATTTTTCATTGAGAAATAAAATGAAATGGCACACAAGCCGTTGAGGCTGACTAACCATTTCACATTCCTAAACTTCCAGTATAAGTGAATCATTATTTGATATCATAATTCTAAAGAAATATGCTGCCTTAAATATATGCTCTAGCTTTTAGCTAAACCACTGCATTTCTTTAATACTCTCTAACACAAGCTATTTGAGCCAACTGCTTTTCATAAGAAGAGCAGTGAAAGACATTGGAGACCTTTGAGCCTTTTACCAAATTACAGGGCAGAGTTCAATCAATTCACAGTGCTAAGTGTGGTCATTTTTATGGTACTAAGAGAAATTATAGCACTTTTTTCCTCCAGACCCGGTGTTTCCATGGTAACTGCACAAGATACCAACAACACACAGGTCATAGCATATACGGGTGTAGAATTTGTTTACTTCTTAGACAGATGGCAGTAGAAAATTTTCTGTTCAGAGGTTTAATGTTCTATGCATAATGCCCCCTGTGCTGCAAATATTGCAAAGCTAGAGTTCAGTACGCAAAATAGTGTCTAAATAATTTGCTAGATGTTGTGGTATAACTGCCAGAGCCCAGGAGACCTTTTTCAACTCTCTTAGTCTCTGTTGTTCATTTAGGAAAAGAGAACTTTAGGCTGAGCTTCCTTCATGCGTAAATAGCCTGCAAAGGCCACAGAAGGTGCTCACAGAAGAATTCTTACCATCCAGGGCGACCTAATGAGAATTAGCACTTCTGCCAGAGCACCTTTGTTTTCTGGGGTATCTCTTCAGCCTGCTAGTAAATATAACTGGTGCCTGGTTTACTAAACTTGCAAACTGATGCCTTTGGGCAGAATTGTTTTCTACAGGCTTGATGAGAAATTCTAAGTGCAATTCACATTCCATATTCAACCATGACATGACATAATATTTAAAAGCCATTTTTAATACACAGTGACTTGCAAAAACCATGACTCACAATGACCTCATTTGCCCTGCACCCTACTAAAACCTTAAAAAGATGGAAAAGAATGCAGCTGCTTCTCATTATTTCTACTGTGTCTTCAGTTGAGGACTTGAGAGCCCAGAGCCACATGCTTTGGGAGTTCAAAATCATTAGATTTTTGGCTTTTACTCTAGTTCCCACACCTGTGCTCCCAGAACCCACAGGGTAACATACTGTCCAAGTAGCCTCAGCAGTTGGGAGAAACACAGGTGGCCCTTGCTGACATGAAATTAGCAGAGGATATATATGCAGAGATTGGTTGCCAGGGGACAAAAGCTTTAAAATATCCACCACCTCTGGTCCCATCTCCAAATAAATCAAGTTCCAACTTAATGCCATCCTAACCTATTATAGAAGAGGAAAGATGTGGATGCGAATTAATAGACAGTCTTGAGTTCAAACCCTCACTTTCACTTATTGAATTTATGCTGAATTTTTATATTAAATATTATTGTGTTGAATGTACATTGAATTTTTATCTTGCTGAGGCTTTTTTTTCTCATCTTTAAAATCCCTTTCCCACCAAGGTGTTGGAAGGATTGAATGCCATGTATTGTATGCACCTGGAAATGTGGCATCCATATCAGATGCTAGATAAGCAACCAGGCCCATCTGAACCTATAGTAACTTGGGTGTCCACACTTGCTTATTAAGTAAGGAAGAAGAAAGCACAGTGCCATGGCAATATCTAAACAAGGTTTTTATAACATCTCAGAATTGGAAAACAGCTCAGTTGTGTTCTAGCCCTTTTTGATGAATGATTTGTCCCTACATCATCTCTGTCAATTACTACTCCTTCCAGCCTCTTAGGTATAAACATTTCCAATACAGGGAAATTGTCACTTCAAAAATCAGCCATTTAATTGTGAAAAATGAAAAGAAGAAAAATCAACAAGCTTGAGGATCAGCTGTGTACCAAGTGCTATGTACATATTATTTTTATTCATATGACTACTCTGTGAGGTAGCTCCTATCCCAATTTCACACATTAGGACACAGGGGCTTAGGCAATAGGTAATTTTGCAAGCTCTCACAGATTTATGTAAAACAGCAGTGATCTCCAAAAGTGTTACTCTCACTGTAAAATGCCAGAGACTTGGGGCATCTGGGTGGCTTAGTCATTTGAGCATCTGACTTTGGCTCAGGTCATGATCTAACAGTTCATGGGTTCAAGCCCCACGTGGGGCTCTGTGCTTACAGCTCGCAGCCTGGAGCCTGCTTCAGATTCTTTGTCTCCCTTTCTCTCTGCTCCTCCCCCACTCACTCTCTGTCTCTCGAAAACAAATAAACATTAAAAGAATAAAATAAATAAAATAAAATGCCAGAGACTGGTCAAGTTTAGTAGAATTGTTCTTACCCCTTGCACAATTCCAACATGTCTCTGTTCTTTGTTTTTTTAATTGAAGTGTAGCTAACATATGTTAATTAGTCTCAGATGTACAACACAGTGTTTCAACAATTGTATACCTTATGAAATGCTCACCACAAGCATATTCAAGCATACCATTACAATATTACTGACTATATTCTTTATGCTGCCCTTTCATCCCCATGAATTAGTTATTTTATAACTGCAAGTTTGTACCTCTTCATCCTCTTCACACACTTCACCATTTCCCAAACCCTTCCCTTTGGAAACCACCAGTTTGTCCTCTATATTTATGACTCTGTTTCTCTTTTTTTGTTGTTTTTTTTTTTAATCTGTTTGTTTTTATACTCCACATAGAGGTGAAATCATATGGTATTTGTCTTTGTCTGGTTTATTTCACTGAGCATAAGTGACAGACTGTAAGTCCATCCACGTTGTTGCAAATGACAAGATTTCATTCTATTTTTATTGCTCTTTTTATTTTTTTAAAGTTTATTTATTTTTGAAGGACAGAGAGAGACAGCATGAGCAGGGGAAGGCAGAGAGAGAGGTCGAAACAGAATCCAAAGCAAGCTCCAGGCTCTGAGCTGTCAGTACAGAGCCTGAGGCAGGGCTCAAATCCACAAACCATGAGATCATGACCTGAGCTGAAGTCAGACACTTAACTGACTGAGCCACCCAGGTGCCCCCATTCTTTTTTATTGTTAAGTACTATTCCATTGTATACATATACCTTATCTTCTTTATCCATTCATCTGACATTTAGGTTGCTTCCTTATCTTGGCTGTTATAAATAATGCCACAGTAAACATAGGGGTCCATGTATCCTCTTGAATTACTATTTCTTTTTCCTTGGGTAAATACTCAGAAGCTGAATTACTGGATCATCTGATACTTCTATTTTTAGTTTTTTGAGGAACCTTCATACTGTTTTCCATAGTAGCTGCACCAATTTACATTCAGTGCAGGAGAGCTCCTTTTTCTCCATGTCCTCAACAACACCTCTTATGTCTTGTCTTTTTTAGCTATTCTGACAGATGGGAGGTGATTGACATATTGTGATTTTGGATATACAGTAAATAATAACAATTTGTAAAGTCTACCTAATAAATTCAGAGTAGTGTTTAAGCCCCATTGTGTTTTAATATAATCTTTTCTTAAATTTTTAAGCATGTCAAATTGCCTTAAAAAACAAAGAAAAAAGAGATTGGATACTTTGAACCAGAGCTGAGTTTTAGCTTTCTTTAGGAAAGAAATTACCTTCTCCCAGTTTTTTCTGGTTTGAAAGACACTGATTCAGATCCAATGGACTCTCACACTGTTATTCAGAAATCATCAATGTTTCCATACAATTAATGAAATCATTTAGCTCTTAGCCCCTTATCTACTCAGTTCCCTGGCCTATAAAGAAAAAAATTGCTAAAAAGGTAAGTCTTATGTTAAGTGTTCTTATCACAAAATAGTAATAAAAAGAGGCAGAAGGAAATTTTTGGAGGTGATGGATAGGTTTATGGCCTACATTGTGGTGGGTTTCATGAATGTTTACTTACCTCCAAACTCATCACACTGTATACATTAATTATGTACAACTTCTGTATGTCAAAAAATATTTTGCCCATAGTGGAAAAAAAGGAACTTCTTATTAGATATTATTTCAAATAATGAAAAAATTTTCCATTATACTCAGGATCTGGGAAGACAAATTCTACAATGTTTAGCTTGAGGTTGATAAATATATACCTTGTTTCCTTGTTTCATCCTTGGGTTACATTTTCCATCACTCAAACTTCCCACATTTGTCCTACATGCTTAGGAATTTGGGGAGTGGGCAATCTGTGAGCACTTCTATTTGTGGTGAGCCTACCTTTCCTCAATCCCTTTTTTCTCAGCTCAAAACAACAAAATTAAAGGCCCTGGGGAATAACAAGTCTCAGATATCTGTTTCCTTGTTTAAATTTTCTACAATATCTTCTTTGGAGAGGTCCTAGACCAAATCTTCTCAAGGCATTTCCTAACCCCTTGTCCTTTCCAAGGCTCCTGTTAGGGCGGGGCCGATTTCTCTCGCATAGGAATGAAAGGCTGACTCCTCGTTCTCATGTGGAGCAGTCTGGTTCCCCTGCTTCACAGTTCACCACTCAATCCCAGCCACTCTCCCACTTCTTTCTTCTTACCTCTTTCTGATCTACTTTCAGTCTTGTTTCTCCCCTAGACAACATAAACCAGGAGATTTCTACCAAGATGGGTTTGGCTTTAGGAATAAAAAAGGGTCCTACCACATTTCCCAGGGGATGGCAAGAATTCTTGAGCTCTAAGAAAGTGTATTGTTAACAGATATGTAAAGAGGGAAGATTGTGCTTTTTGAATATAAGGTTTGCACCTCAGAAAGTGAAATCAAATAAATCCCTGAAAAACAAAAAGTAGCTCTTTCTCGTGTTAGGAGCATTTTTTCTTTCCCCTATGGTATAGTACATAAGTACAAAGGTTGGTAACAGCAGTATTAATGGGACCTTAGTAGTATTAATTAAGTCCTTTTGATTTATGACAGAACTATATATCTTTTCAAGTTTTTAAGTATATCCTGCCATTTTACCTCATAAGTAATATTTTTGTGAATCAGGACCAAGAATTTTTTCTCATCTCTTGCACTGGCCACTGGAAGACAGTAAGCTATTTATTCAATAAATATACACTGGATGCTTTCTATGTGCCAGTGAACATGTACAGAATGTCTTTGCATTGTTTCTCTGGAAACTACTTAAATAGTAGAAATGGGCACCTCTTATCTATCAACAGTGGTTCCCACTATACACCAGTCCTGATTTAATCCTAAATTCTCCTATGTTTCTCTAAATATGCCCGTAGAGCCTATTTAGTGAAAAATAAGAAAAATTGAATATCCACAATCCTCAATGTTCCTTTGCAGCCCTGATATAGATCACTAGTCTGTATGGTAAATAGTTCAAAGACCTTGTTCTCACTTCCTCAAGCCTCTTCCACTTTCCCCTTCAATAGGAGAAGAAATCTTTGGTCAAAATCAAAGACTCCAATTCAGTCACATAGCCTAGTGACAAAGCTTTAAAAGGAGTTAAAATAGTGGTTCTCAAATTTGGTTGCAATTAGAATCATCTGGAAAATTTGTTTTTACTACATTATCAGAGCTTTATTTTATGAAAGATCATTGTGTACATGTCTACTCCTGTCCTTAGCGTTCCTGGCCAATACTTTACCTGCTTGTTTTGTTGTCATTTTTGTTGTTGTTGCTGTTGTTGTTTTAATAGCATTTTGTTTTCAGACAATTTTAGATTTACAGAAAAGCTTCAGAGATAACGCAAAGAGTTCTGCCTCTGATCTGGTTTCAGTTTCCTGTCATATTATCATCTTACAATATTGTGGTACATTTGTCAAAACTATGAAACCAACATCAGTGCATTACTGTTAACTATCATCCAAACTTCTTTCAGATTTCATCAGATTTTCAATTACATCCTTTTTCTCTTCCAAGATCTAATTCAGGACACCAGATTGCACTAAAATATTATGTCTCCCAATATCCTCTGGTCTGTAACCGTTTCTCGGTCTTTCCTTGTTTTTCTTGACAACCTTGAGGAGTGCTAGTAGGTATTTTGTAGAATGTCCTTCAATTTAGGTATCTGATATTTTCTCGTAATTAGACTGGTATGTAGATTTGTGGAGAGTGTGCCACAGAGATGAAATGTCCTTCTTACCACATCAGAGGATCCATGATAGTCACAAGACATTACAGGCAGTGTTAACCTTCATCACTTGGTTCATGTTTTTCAGATTCCTGTACCATAAAGTTACCGTTTTTTCCTTTCCCTATTTTATTCATTGGAAGCAAGTCACAAAGTCTGCTCATCCTCAGGCAGGTGAGGGAAAAATTAAGCTCCACCTTGTGAAAGGAGAAGTATCTATATAAATTACTTAGAAATATGCTGTAAGAAAGATCTGTCTCTTTCTCCCTATTTATTAACTAAGTCATTTAATTATATCAATATGGATTCATGCCTGATCATTTTATACTTTGGTTTACAATCCAATGCTATGTTATTTATTTTGTTGCTCAAACATTTCCAGCTTCAGCTACTGGAAATTCTTTCAGATTGGTGCCTATGTTCTTTTGACATGACCCCATCATTTTTTTTTTTTGAACACTGCTTTATTACCTGGTAGTATAAGATGCCTCAAGCTTATTTTGTATTTTCCCTGCCTTGTCCCCAGGACCAGACATTTCTCCAAGGAGACCTTCTTACTTTAATTGAGGAATGGTAATTAGAAACCATGATCTAGGATCTAAGAATGGACAGTCATTGCTATTGGAATATCATTGCTTTCAACATACAGAGCTAGGTAATATATATTTGCATATTAGCCTATGTATCAACACCTGTCTGTAATTCTATTTATCTCTGTGTGTGTAGCTAAACTTGAGTTCATAGTGATGTCTCCAACTCTAGCACACAAAGTTTATTCTAGCTTTCACTTCTTGCTTGTCTATAATTTCCCTCTCTGACTGAGAAAACTGACTCTCACCAGCCACCATTCATTTACTTATTTTTTGATTCTAGTATACAGAAGAAATAGTTTCAGAATTATTAATTCATATCCCAGCTAGGGAAATTTTCAAATGCCTAATATCCAATATACCTGAGAACAATTAAATCAATTTTCTGGAGATACATCTCAGGCCTTAAAAGTCTTAAAGTTTCCCAGACTATTTCAATGTATAGCCAGACTGAGAACCATTGGGTTAATAGGTCAGCACACATGGGTGGGATATTTTTGCCTTTCTCTCGCTGCTGTTTGCTTTCATGTAACTGAAACAGGAAGGGCTAGGGACGGCTTCAAAGTGGAGGAGTTACAGGCAACTCACTATTACTGGTAAACTTTCCCTCCCTGCATCATTTTGGTAGGAAGGGAATTATTTCTGTTGGGCTCTGTCTCTAAGGCTTCAAATTCTCTGGTGATGACAGGTGTGCTTGGGATTGGACTTCTCTATTCCATCTGCGTGTATGATCTGAATTTGGCATAGGCAGGGAAAAACAGATGAAGTCTGTGTCACAGCCTGCTTGGCTGACTCCCTACTTATTTAGAAAGAAAGTGCCTACCAAATGTGTCAAGCCCAAATAACTAGTGTCACCGTATTCAGCATGTTTCTCAAATAAAACCACAGATAAAACTAAAGTGCTATTTTGCTTTCTGTTTTGCCTCCTGAGTGCATATTTCATACGTGTGGACCCTAGGGGAAGAGTCATTGGTCAGGAAGGAGATTTGGAGATTCCTGAATATCTGAGCCCAAATGAATATAATTTCTTAGTTAAAAATTGAACACAGGCAGGTGTTAACTAATATCATTTGTATAATACAAACAATATTTTTATTAAACTAGGTTTAATTTTTAATTAAAGTAGTACCTTGATGTGGTTTAAAAAACTCAAACCATGCAGAAGAATCTAAAATCTCCCTCTCTTTTCATCTTCAAATCCAGGTCTCCCTGAAGTAGTTGCTTTAGACAGTTCCTGGTTTTTAGATTTTCTGGTATTGACTATTCAAGACCTGTTTGTGAAATGAAAGATTGACCCATTGTGAGCTTTACGTGAGTGGGACATATCAACAGGAATGGAGAAATCAGGCAAACCATGAACCCCAAAATTGCCAAAACAAAGAGCACTTTACTCTGTGGTAAAACAACTAAAAATATTTTACTCTTGAAAGGATTGACCTTAAAAATAAAAAATACAGTTTCTGACAGGTAGGTCTGAATTACCTTAAGTTTTGCTCTGCTTTAATTTTAGGCCAAAGCATCTACTCTAGAAATTCTCCTCCAGCTGATTAATCAATTTTTTTTTAAAGAACAATCCTTCAGGGGCGCCTGGGTGGCGCAGTCGGTTAAGTGTCCGACTTCAGCCAGGTCACGATCTCGCGGTCCGTGAGTTCGAGCTCCGCGTCAGGCTCTGGGCTGATGGCTCAGAGCCTGGAGCCTGTTTCCGATTCTGTGTCTCCCTCTCTCTCTGCCCTTCCCCCGTTCATGCTCTGGCTCTCTCTGTCCCAAAAATAAATAAACGTTAAAAAAAAAAAGAGAAAAAAAAAAAAAAGAATAATCCTTCAGCGTTAACTTTTTGCTTAATAAATTAATAATGAGGACTTGTCCCAGAGGCCTTTGTTAAGGGTAAGTGAAAGGCTTCTCTGGCATGGCTTTTCAGGGTGGGAGTGGTATAGACTGAATGTGTCTCCCCAGAATTCATATGCTGAAACCTAATCCCCACTGTGCTGGGATACAGAGGTGGGGCCTTTGGGAAGTTATTAGGTCACAAGAGTGGAACTCATGAATGAGATTAATGTGCTTATAACAATGACCTCTGTGGGACACCTAGGTGGCTCAGTCGGTTCTGGCCACCATTTTGGCAAGATTCCAAAAGTCTCTTACTATCATTATCTATCTGTAAAAGCATCCCCTTCCCCCCTTTCCATAATTTTAACAGAAATAACAAGCTATTAGCCAAATGACTGAACTAGAACACTTTTATATTAGATTGTTCTTACAATACATGATAACATTACATTGAGAAATTTTTTTTCATTAGTAGTAACAAGACTAAATTGCTTTTACTTCTTTTGACTTTAGTGCAATACTCTTTATTTTAGCTAAAGACTGCCAAAGCCGAATATCTCCTTTCTTTCAAAATTATCTTACTTGGTATTTTCAGACATCTACTGTCTAATAATTTGTTCATGTTGGCCTAGACAAAAATGTAAGCCCTTTAATAAATCTTAAATCCAAGGAATACTAATCTATCTATACTGTAATTCAGCATAATTTTATATGTATTTTAGTATATTCTTATGTTTGGAAAAATTCCAAATACCAGGTATATTAAATATGAAAAACAAAACTATAAAATTTTTATAATAAAGTAGTGAAACACATTAATGAACTGTAGATAGGAAAGTCATAACAAGTCATAAAGCACATAAAATGTTTAAAAGATTAAAAATTTTATTATACAGGGGCACCTGGGAGGCTCAGTCGGTTGAGCTTCCAACTCTGGCTCAGGTCATAATCACACAGTCTGTGAGTTTGAGCCCTGCATTGGGCTCTGTGCTGACAGTTCAGAGCCTGGAGCCTGCTTCAAATTCTGTGTCTCCCTCTCTCTCTCTGACCCTCCCCCGTTCATGCTCTGTCTCTCTCTGTCTCAAAAATAAATAAAAACGTTTTTAAAAATCTTTATTATACAAAAGTTTTCTTTTTTAAAAATGTTTTTATTTAGTTTTTAGGAGAGAGAGCACGCATGGAGGAGGGGCAGAGAAAGAGGGAGACACAGAATCTGAAGCAGGCTCCAGGCTCAGAGCTGTCAGCATAGAGCCCCATGCGGGACTCAAACTCACAAACCGTGAGATCATGACCCAAGCAGAAGCTGGACACTTAACCAACTGAGCCACCCAGGCGCCCTAGTACATGAAAGTTTTCAAATCCTATACGGCAAAAGACATACAGAATTAAGAAAATAAACCACAGATTAGGAAAAGGTGTTTGTAGTAGATATTAGACATTTGGGTGTGTGTGTGTGTGTGTGTGTGTGTGTGTGTATATATATATATATATATATATATTCTGACCAATCAATAAAGACAACAAAAATAATACAGCACAAAAATGGGCAAAGAATATAAGTTCAAAAAGGGGCATATATTAGAATGACAAATATATGAAAATATGTTCATCTTCACTGGCAATCAGCTAAATGTTACTTTAATTATGCTACTTTAAAAATGTTACTTTAATTTTATTTTTTACCTGTTAAATTAGTATAAATGGAAAAGTTTGAGTATTGGGTCAGATTGAAGGGGAAATTAATTATACACCAGTATACTACTAGTGTAGTTTAATTGGAAATTTCACTCTAAAATGGATAATTCACATATACTGTGATCTAGAAATTTCACTTCCAGCTGTATACCCTTAAACAATGTTTCTCAAGCTTTGGTCAGCATCAGCTGGGTTATTGTTAAAAGCACAAGTGCTCAGGTTCTATCTCAGGTGTCCTAACTCGGAATCTCTAACAGAATCCTCCTAGGTACCTTCTTTTCACTCATCCAAAACCACTCCCTACCTCACAAACCCTACTCCCTGTCCCAGAAGACTGGACTTCATGATAACAACAGAACTCCATTTCCCCTAGCTTCAGGGTTGGCTTGGCCAAATGGGGAGCCTTGGCAGGAACTCAGAGGAGTGGGGTTATATATTTAATTACTTTCTGAAGGGTCTCTGTAGGCTGGCTCTCTCACAGTCTCCTTCAAGCAGTGCACCTGACTCTAAAGAACATCCTTTCTCCTTTCAAGTCCTAGTAACCTCTCTCATCCTTCAGGTCTGAGTAAGTAAAAGTTCTGTTGCTACTAGCTGCAATTGACTGTACTGTTCCTTTCTTCACCAAACCAGGAACCAGTGAACTACTAGCCTATTTTGTATACCCCTTAAGTTCAGAATGGTTTTCAGTTGTAAAAAAGAAGGATGAATATGCAACAGACTACATGTGACCCACGAAGCTTAAAATATTTGCCATTTGGCCCTTTACAGAAAAGTTTTCCCAACCATGACCTAGTCTCTTATAATTAAACTTGTTTCAGTTTTTTTGTTTTGAGTTCTTCAGGTTTCCAGCTTGCTCTTGACTCCTAGAGGAGCCTGGGAAGCTATATTTGTAATAAGTGGCCCCAGGTGATTTTACCTCTGGGGACTTAAAAAACCTCTCAGAGTAATTTGAATAAATATGCCTAAGGAAATGTGTATAGTGATATTAATTTTACTAGTCTTTATAAAAGCAAAAAAAATAAACTAAATATCTATCGAAAGCGAATGAAAAGAAAATGGTATATATTCAGATGGAAAGTACCAGTGAACAATATATCCAAATGAATAGGTTTCAAATATGTGAAAAAGAAAAATCAGCTTATAGAAACATGTCAACAAAACACAATGTATATAAATTTAAAATGTATGTTGTTTACAGATAAATATGTACATTGGTTACTTCTGGAAGTGGGAAAGTTTACAGGGAAAAGGGGCCAGAAGTAGTAGTCAAGGGACTGGAGAAAACACTGTTGATTGGCTGTTCCCTACTCATGCCCTCCCTTTCTGGTTTGTCTTGCACCTAGGATTCCTTACAGGGCCCAGGTTCTGCCAAGCAGAGACCTCCTGTAATTGCAAGAGGGAAGTGAGCAATGTGAGATGGTGGTTCTGCCCAGGCACGTGCATGAGAGGTAAAGCACCTGATTCTTCTGAAGCATTGTGGCATAGTTTTAGCTTTCAAACCTTAGCACTGTAGGTGCTGAGTAATGGGTGGCAACAGCAGTGGTGCTTCTGCTACAAGAGCCCCACAGTATGATTGGTCAGGCCTTCTAGCTTCATTAATCCGGGCTGCGTAGCATCCAAACCTGGTTCTCTTCCCTCTTCAAGATTATATGTATTATCTTTGTTACCTTTTTTAAAAAACCCTTTCTGCTTAAACTTAATAGAGTAGGTTCTGTTGTTTACAAATAAGAACAGTGACATACATAAAGCCTTTTGTTTTACTGATATTTAATTTTTCTTAGAAAAGCAAATATGATAAAACATTAATTGTTAATTATGTGTTATGAAATAGTTGTATTTAATTGCTCTTTGTAATATTAAATTTTTTTTGATCCTCCTCAAAAAAATCCAATCTTAGGGCACCTAGGTGGCTCAGTCGGTTAAACGTCTGACTCTTGGTTTCAGCTCAGGTCATGATCTCATGATTTCATGAGTTCAAGCCCTGCATCAGGCTCTGTGCTATCAGCACAGATTGGGATTCTCTCCCTCCCTCTGTCTCTGCCCCTCCCCCACCCACCCTGTCTCTCTCTCTCTCTCTCTCTCTCTCTCTCAAAATAAACAAACTTAAAAAAAAACTAATCTCTATATGCAACCTAAATTAATTCTCTACTACTGACCTACTGATAAAACCATTCAGGACTGGAAGCTATTTGTCAACCCAAAACAGAAAACAACTATTATACTCCTATATTTAAGAAGTGTCCTAGATAATATCCATTTTTTCCCTGTCTTCTCATCTTTCCTGTACCATTTGTTTATTAATAATTTCTCAGGGGCGCCTGGGTGGCGCAGTCGGTTAGGCGGCCGGCTTCAGCCAGGTCATGATCTCGCGGTCCGTGAGTTCGAGCCCCGCGTCAGGCTCTGGGCTGATGGCTCAGAGCCTGGAGCCTGTTTCCGATTCTGTGTCTCCCTCTCTCTCTGCCCCTCCCCCGTTCATGCTCTGTCTCTCTCTGTCCCAAAAATAAATAAACGTTGAAAAAAAAATTAAAAAAAAATAATAATTTCTCCAAATTAAACCTATCCTAAAGATGTTCCTCTCTTATTGAGATATAATTTACATATAACACCACATTAGTTTCAAATGCAACAAATTGATTCAATGTTGGTATATATTGCAAAATGATCACAAGTCTAGTTAACACTCATCACCACACAGTTACACATTTTTTTCCTGATGATAAGAACTTTTAAGATGTACTCTTAGCAACTTTCAAATATACAATTCAGTATTATCAACTATAATCATTATTCCATAGATTATATCTCCAGGATGTTTTTATTTTATAACTGGAAGTTTGCAGCATTTTCCCATGTTCACCCATTTCTCCAACCTTCCATCCCCCACTCCTACTTCTGCCAACAAATGATATATTCTCTATGAGTTCATTTTTTTGTTTTGGGGTTTGTTTGCTTTTGTTTTTGTTTTTGTTTTGTTTTTTTTTTTTTTTGAGATTCCACTTATAAGTAAAATCATAAAGTATTTGTCTTTATCTGGCTCATTTCATTTAGCATAATGTCCTCAAGGTCCATCCATTTGTTGCAAATGGGAAGATTTCATTCTTTTTATGGCTAAATAATATTCCATTCTGTACACACACCACATTTTTTTAATCCATTCATCCTTCTGTGGACACTTAAGTTGCTTCCGTGTCTTGGCTATTGTAAATAATACTGCAATAAATATGGGGGGGTGCTATGTTTTCTTCAACATAATGTTTCAATTTTCTTTGGATAAACTCCCAGAAGTGGAATTGCTGAATTGTATGGTAGTTCTCTTTTCAATATTTTGAGGAAACTCTATACTGTTTTCCTTAGTGACTGAACCAATTTTCTTCACATCCTCACCAACACTCATCTTTTTGGTAATAGCCATTCTAACAGATGCAAAGCGATATTTCATTGTGGTTTTGACGTGTATTTCCCTGATAATTAATGATGCATTTGTGTGCCCATTGGCCATCTGTATGTTTCCTTTACAAAAATGGCTATTCAGGGGTGCCTGAGTGGCTCAGTGGGTTAAACATCATGACTTTGACTTGGGTCATGATCTCACTGTTCATGGGTTCAAGCTCCACATCCGGCTCTGTGCTGACAGCTCAGAGCCT
Source organism: Felis catus (assembly GCF_018350175.1). NCBI lineage: Eukaryota > Metazoa > Chordata > Mammalia > Carnivora > Felidae > Felis > Felis catus. Next base: position 20,638,450 of record NC_058378.1, on the reverse strand, counting down.
GGATCCTGCTTCAGATTTTGTGTCTCCCTCTCTCTCTGCCCATCCCCCACTCATGCTCTGCCTCTCTCTGTCTCTCAAAAATGAAGAAATGTTTAAAAAAATTTTAAAAAGAAAAAATGTCTATTCATATATTCTGCCCATTTTTAATCATATTGTTTTGGGTGTTTTGTGGGTTTGTGGGTTTTTTTTTTTTTGGCTATGAGTTATATGAGTTTTCTTATATATTATGGATATTAACCCTTATCAGATAAATAATTTACAACCTCCCATTTGGCAGGTTACCTTTTCCTTTTGCTGATAGTCTCTTTTCTGTGCAGAAGCTTTTTAGTTTGATAAACACTCACTTAATTTTTGCTTGTGCTGCTTTTGCTTTTGGAGTCAGATTCAGAAATTATCACCAAGACCTATGTCAAAGAGCTTGCTGCAGAGAAACGGCAAGATGGCGGCCTAGGAGGACGCTGGGCTCACCGCGCGTCCTGCTGATCACTTAGATTCCACCTACACCTGCCTAAATAACCCAGAAAACCGCCAGAGGATTAGCAGAACGGAGTCGCCGGAGCCAAACGCAGACGAGAGGCCCACGGAAGAGGGTAGGAAGGGCGGCGAGGCGGTGCGCGCTCCACGGACTGGCGGGAGGGAGCCGGGGCGGAGAGGCGGCTCGCCGGCCAAGCAGAGCCCCCGAGTCTGGCTGGCAAAAGCGGAGGGGCCTGACGGACTGTGTTCCCACAACAAGCGCGACTTAGCGTCTGGGAGGTCATAAGTTAACAGCTCTGCTCGGAAAGCGGGAAGGCTGGAGGACAAAGGGAGGGAGAGCTGCTGAGCCCCCGGACGACAGAGCTCAGTTTGGTGGGGAACAAAGGCGCTCGCCAGCGTCATCTCCCCCGCCCATCCCCCAGCCAAAATCCCAAAGAGAACCAGTTCCTGCCAGGGAACTTGCTCGCTCTGTGCAAAGACCCAACTCTGTGCTTCTGTGGAGCCAAACCTCCGGCAGCGGATCTGACTCCCTCCCGCTGCCACAGGGCCCCTCCTGAAGTGCATCACCTAAGGAGAAGCGATCTAAGCCTGCCCCTCCTGCCCCCGTGCACCTTGCCTACCCACCCCAGCTAATACACCAGATCCCCAGCATCACAAGCCTGGCAGTGTGCAAGTAGCCCAGAGGGGCCACGCCACCCCACAGTGAATCCCGCCCCCAGGAGAGGGGAAGAGAAGGCACACACCAGTCTGATTGTGGCCCCAGCGGTGGGCTGGGGGCAGACATCAGGTCTGACTGCGGCCCCGCCCACCAACTCCAGTTATACACCACAGCACAGGGGAAGTGCCCTGCAGGTCCTCACCATGCCAGGGACTATCCAAAATGACCAAACAGAAGAATTCCCCTCAGAAGAATCTCCAGGAAATAACAACAGCTAATGAGCTGATCAAAAAGGATTTAAATAATATAACAGAAAGTGAATTTAGAATTATAGTCATAAAATTAATCGCTGGGCTTGAAAACAGTATACAGGACAGCAGAGAATCTCTTGCTACAGAGATCAAGGGACTAAGGAACAGTCACGAGGATCTGAAAAACACTTTAAACGAAATGCATAACAAAATGGAAACCACCACAGCTCGGCTTGAAGAGGCAGAGAGAGAATAGGTGAACTAGAGGATAAAGTTATGGAAAAAGAGGAAGCTGAGAAAAAGAGAGATAAAAAAATCCAGGAGTATGAAGGGAAAATTAGAGAACTAAGTGATACATTAAAAGAAATAATATACGCATAATTGGTATCCCAGAGGAGGAAGAGAGAGGGAAAGGTGCTGAAGGGGTACTTGAAGAAATAATAGCTGAGAACTTCCCTGAACTGGGGAAGGAAAAAGGCATTGAAATCCAAGAGACACAGAGAACTCCCTTCAGACGTAACTTGAATCGATCTTCTGCATGACATATCATAGTGAAACTGGCAAAATACAAGGATTAAGAGAAAATTCTGAAAGCAGCAAGGGGTAAACGTGCCCTTACATATAAAGGGAGACCTATAAGACTCGTGACTGATATCTCTTTTGAAACTTGGCAGGCCAGAAAGAATTGGCACGAGATTTTCAGCGTAATAGACAGAAAAAATATGCAGCCGAGAATCCTTTATCCAGCAAGTCTGTCATTTAGAATAGAAGGAGAGATAAAAGTCTTCCCAAACAAACAAAAACTGAAGGAATTTGTCACCACTAAACCAGCCCTACAAGAGATCCTAAGGGGGACCTGTGAGACAAAGTCCCAGAGACATCACTACAAGCATAAAACATACAGACATCACAATGACTCTAAACCCATATCTTTCTATAATAACACTGAATGTAAATGGATTAAAAGTGCCAACCAAAAGACATAGGGTATCAGAATGGATAAAAAAACAAGACCCATCTATTTGCTGTCTACAAGAGACTCATTTTAGACCTGAGGACACCTTTAGATTGAGAGTGAGGGGATGGAGAACTATTTATCATGCGACTGGAAGCCAAAAGAAAGCTGGAGTAGCCATACTTATATCAGACAAACTAGACTTTAAATTAAAGGCTGTAACAAGAGATGAAGAATGACATTATATAATAGTTACAGGGTCTATCCATCAGGAAGAGCTAACAATTATAAATGTCTATGCGCTGAATACCGGAGCCCCCAAATATATAAAACAATTACTCACAAACATAAGCAACCTTATTGATAAGAATGTGGTAATTGCAGGGGACTTTAACACCCCACTTACAGAAATGGATAGATCATCTAGACACACGGTCAATAAAGAAACAAGGGCCCTAAATGAGACATTGGATCAGATGGACTTGACAGATATATTTAGAACTCTGCATCCCAAAGCAACAGAATATACTTTCTTCTCGAGTGCACATGGAACATTCTCCAAGATAGATCATATACTGGGTCACAAGACAGCCCTTCATAAGTTTACAAGAATTGAAATTATACCATGCATACTTTCAGACCACAATGCTATGAAGCTTGAAATCAACCACAGAAAAAAGTCTGGAAAACCTCCAAAGGCATGGAGGTTAAAGAACACCATACTAACGAATGAGTGGGTCAACCAGGCAATTAGAGAAGAAATTAAAAAATATATGGAAATAAACGAAAATGAAAATACAACAATCCAAATGTTTTGGGACGCAGCGAAGGCAGTCCTGAGAGGAAAATACATTGCAATCCAGGCCTATCTCAAGAAACAAGAAAAATCCCAAATACAAAATCTAACAGCACACCTAAAGGAACTAGAAGCAGAACAGCAAAGGCAGCCTAAACCCAGCAGAAGAAGAGAAATAATAAAGATCAGAGCAGAAATAAACAATATAGAATCTAAAAAAAACTGTAGAGCAGATCAACGAAAACCAAGAGTTGGGTTTTTCAAAAAATAAACAAAATTGACAAACCTCTAGCCAGGCTTCTCAAAACGAAAAGGGAGATGACCCAAATAGATAATATCATGAATGAAAATGGAATTATTACAACCAATCCCTCAGAGATACAAACAATTATCAGGGAATACTATGAAAAATTATATGCCAACAAATTGGACAACCTGGAAGAAATGGACAAATTCCTGAACACCCACACTCTTCCAACACTCAATCAGGAGGAAATAGAAAGCTTGAACAGACCCATAACCAGCGAAGAAATTGAATCGGTTATCAAAAATCTCCCAACAAATAAGAGCCCAGGACCAGATGGCTTCCCAGGGGAGTTCTACCAGACGTTTAAAGCAGAGATAATACCTATCCTTCTCAAGCTATTGCAAGAAATAGAAAGGGAAGGAAAACTTCCAGACTCATTCTATGAAGCCAGTATTACTTTGATTCCTAAACCAGACAGAGACCCAGTAAAAAAAGAGAACTACAGGCCAATATCCCTGATGAATATGGATGCAAAAATTCTCAATAAGATACTAGCGAATCGAATTCAACGGCATATAAAAAGAATTCTTCACCATGATCAAGTGGGATTCATTCCTGGGATGCAGGGCTGGTTCAACATTCGCAAATCAATCAACGTGATACATCACATTAACAAAAAAAAGAGAAGAACCATATGATCCTGTCAATCGATGCAGAAAAGGCCTTTGACAAAATCCAGCACCCTTTCTTAATAAAAACCCTTGAGAAAGTCGGGATAGAAGGAACATACTTAAAGATCATAAAAGCCATTTATGAAAAGCCCACAGCTAACATCATCCTCAACGGGGAAAAACTGAGAGCTTTTTCCCTGAGATCAGGAACACGACAGGGATGTCCACTCTCACCGCTGCTGTTTAACATAGTGCTGGAAGTTTTAGCATCAGCAATCAGACAACAAAAGGAAATCAAAGGCATCCAAATTGGCAAAGATGAAGTCAAGCTTTCGCTTTTTGCAGATGACATGATATTATACATGGAATCCGATAGACTCCACCAAAAGTCTGCTAGAACTGATACATGAATTCAGCAAAGTTGCAGGATACAAAATCAATGTACAGAAATCAGTTGCATTCTTATACACTAACAATGAAGCAACAGAAAGACAAATAAAGAAACTGATCCCATTCACAATTGCACCAAGAAGCATAAAATACCTAGGAATAAATCTAACCAAAGATGTAAAGGATCTGTATGCTGAAAACTATAGAAAGCTTATGAAAGAAATTGAAGAAGATTTAAAGAAATGGAAAGACATTCCCTGCTCATGGATTGGAAAAATAAATATTGTCAAAATGTCAATACTACCCAAAGCTATCTACACATTCAATGCAATCCCAATCAAAATTGCACCAGCATTCTACTCGAAACTAGAACAAGCAATCCTAAAATTCATATGGAACCACAAAAGGCCCCGAATAGCCAAAGGAATTTTGAAGAAGAAGACCAAAGCAGGAGGCATCACATCCCAGACTTTAGCCTCTACTACAAAGCTGTCATCATCAAGACAGCATGGTATTGGCACAAAAACAGACACATAGACCAATGGAATAGAATAGAAACCCCAGAACTAGATCCACAAATGTATGGCCAACTCATCTTTGACAAAGCAGGAAAGAACATCCAGTGGAAAAAAGACAGTCTCTTTAACAAATGGTGCTGGGAGAACTGGACAGCAACATGCAGAAGGTTGAAACTAGACCACTTTCTCACACCATTCACAAAAATAAATTCAAAGTGGATAAAGAACCTGAATGTGAGACAGGAAACCATCAAAACCTTAGAGGAGAAAGCAGGAAAAGACCTCTCTGACCTCAGCCGTAGCAATCTCTTACTCGACACATCCCCAAAGGCAAGGGAACTAAAAGCAAAAGTGAATTACTGGGACCTTATGTATGAAGATAAAAAGCTTCTGCACAGCAAAGGAAACAACCAACAAAACTAAAAGGCAACCAATGGAATGGGAAAAGATATTCACAAATGACATATCAGACAAAGGGCTAGTATCCAAAATCTATAAAGAGCTCACCAAACTCCACACCCGAAAAACAAATAACCCAGTGAAGAAATGGGCAGAAAACATGAATAGACACTTCTCTAAAGAAGACATCCGGATGGCCAACAGGCACATGAAAAGATGTTCAGCGTTGCTCCTTATCAGGGAAATACAAATCAAAACCACACTCAGGTATCACCCCACGCCAGTCAGAGTGGCCAAAATGAACAAATCAGGAGACTATAGATGCTGGCGAGGATGTGGAGAAACGGGAACCCTCTTGCACTGTTGGTGGAAATGCAAACTGGTGCAGCCGCTCTGGAAAGCAGTGTGGAGGTTCCTCAGAAAATTAAAAATAGACCTACCCTATGACCCAGCAATAGCACTGCTAGGAATTTATCCAAGGGATACAGGAGTACTGATGCATAGGGCCACTTGTACCCCAATGTTCATAGCAGCACTCTCAACAATAGCCAAATTATGGAAAGAGCCTAAATGTCCATCAACTGATGAATGGATAAAGAAATTGTGGTTTATATACACAATGGAATATTACGTGGCAATGAGAAAAAATGAAATATGGCCTTTTGTAGCAACGTGGATGGAACTGGAGAGTGTGATGCTAAGTGAAATAAGCCATACAGAGAAAGACAGATACCATATGGTTTCACTCTTATGTGGATCCTGAGAAACTTAACAGGAACCCATGGGGGAGGGGAAGAAAAAAAAAACAAAACAGGTTAGAGTGGGAGAGAGCCAAAACATAAGAGACTGTTAAAAACTGAGAACAAACTGAGTGTTGATGGGGGGTGGGAGGGAGGAGAGGGTGGGTGATGCGTATTGAGGAGGGCACCTTTTGGGATGAGCACTGGGTGTTGTATGGAAACCAATTTGTCAATAAATTTCATATAAAAAATTAAAAAAATTAAAAAAAAAGAGCTTGCTGCAGATGTTTCCTTCTGGGAATTTTATGGTTTCAGGCCTTAGCTTCAAATTTTTATTCTATGTTAGATTAATTTTTGTGTATGGTGTAAGACAATGGTCCAGGTTCATTCTTTTGCATGTAGCTGTCCAGTTTTTCCAAGAGTGGACATCTTTGTCTTATTCCTGATCTCAGGAGAAAAGCTTTCATCTTTTCTCCATTGACTATGAGTTATCTGTGGGTTTTTCATATATGACTTTTATTATGGAAAGCAGCATTCCCTCTATATCCTCTTTGTTGAGAGTCTTCATCATAAATGGACATTGAATTTCATAGAATGTTCTTTCTTTACCCAAATGATCATATGATTTTTATTCTTCATTTTGTTAAAGTGATGTATCACATTAATTTGAGGGTGTCAAACCATCCTTGTACCCCTGAAAAGAATCCCATGTGATTGTGGTACATGATTCTTTAAATATTTGTTAAATTTGGGTTGCTAATATTTTGTTCAGGATTTTTTCATCTATTTTCAAGGATACTGGCCTGTAAATTTCCTTTTTTGTGGTGTTCTTGTCTGGTTTGGTTATCAGGATAATACTGACCTTGTAAAATATTTTTGGAAGCATTCTCTCTTCTTCAATTGTTTGAGTGACTTTGAGAAGAGTAGGTATTAAATCTTCTTTGAACATTTATAAAAATTTACCAGTGAAACTGTCTAGTTCTTGACTTCTGTTTTTTGGGAGGTTGTTGTTGCTGTTGTTAATTATTAACTTATTGGTTCAATCTCCTTACTGGTAATTGGTCTAGTTAGGTTTTCTATTTCTTCCTGATTCAGTCTTGGAAGATTGTAGGTTTCTAGGAATTTATCCATTTCTGCTAGATTGCCCACTTCATTAGCATATAATTTTTCATAGTAGTCTTTCATGATCTTTTGTACTTCTGTGATATCAGTTGTAACTAGTCCTCTATTATTTCTGATATTTACTTGAGTCCTCTCTCTCTTTTTTCTTAATGAGTCTAGCTAAACTTTTGTCCATTTTATTTAGATTTTCAAAAGAAGTAGCTCTTAGTTCTACTGATTTTTTTCCTATTGTCCTTTAGCCTCTATTTCATTTGTTTCCACTCTAATCTTTATTATTTACTTCCTTCTACTAGCTGTGGGTTTGTTCTTCTTTTCTCTATTCCTTTAGGTACAAAAGTAAATTGTGTATTTGAGATTTTTGTTTCTTGAAGTAATCTGTGTTACTATTAATATCCCTCTTAGAAACACTTTTGCTATATCCCATAGATTTTGGTCTATTATATCTGTTTTCATTTCATGTATTTTTTTATTCCCTCTCATTTCTTCAGTGGCCTATTGAAGTATTTTGAGTACCCTGTTTGTTTTGTGGCTTTTCCAGTTTTCTTAATGTAATTGATTCCTTGTTTCAAATCCATTTTGGTTGAGGAAGATGCTTGATATAATTTCAATCTTCTTGAATTATAGAAACTTGTTTTATGACTCAACATTTGAACTAGCCTGATAAATGTTCTGTGTGCAGTTGAGAAGTATGTGTATTCTGCTCTTTGGGAGCAAATCTTCTGTATATATATATTAAATCCATCCAGTCTACTGTGTTGTTTAAGACCAATATTGCCTTACTGATTTTCTGTTTGGATGGTCTATACATTGTTATAAGTGAGGTGTTAAAATCCTCTATCATTGGGGAGGATCCTGGGAAGATGGCAGCATAGGAGGATGCTAGGCTCACCGCGCATCCTGCTGATCACTTACATTCCACCTACACCTGCCTAACTAACCCAAAAACTGCCAGAAGACTAGCAGAACAGAGTCTCCAGGGCCAAGCGCAGATGAGAGGCCCACAGAAGAGGGTAGGAAGGGCGGAGAGGCGGTGCGCGCTCCACGGACTGGCCAGAGGGAGCCAGGGTGGAGGGGCGGCCCGCCGGCTAAGCAGAGCCCCTGAGTCTGGCTTGCAAAAGTGGAGGGGCCGGACGGAGTGTGTTCCGACAGCAAGCGGGACTTCACATCTGGAAGGTTATAAGCTAACAGCTCTGCTTGGAGAACGGGAGGGATGGAGGTCAACAGGAGGGAGAGTTGTTGAGCCCCTGATGACACAGCTCAGCTTGGTGGGGAACAAAGGTGCTCGCCAGCGCCATCTCCCTCACCCATCCCCAGCCAAAATCCCAAAGGGAACCAGTTCCTGCCAGGGAACTTGCTTGCACTGCGCAAACACCCAAAGCTGTCCTTCTGCGGATCCATCCCTCTGGCAGGTCTGACTCCCTCCTGGTGCCGCAGGGCTCCTCCTGAAGTGGATCTTCAAAGGAAAAGCAAGCTGAGCCTGCCCCTCCTGCCCCTGTGCACCTTGCTGATCCACCCCAGCTAATACGCCAGATCCCCAGCACCACAAGCCTGGCAGTGTGCAAGTAGCCCAGACAGGCCAGGCCACCCCACAGTGAATCCCGCACCTAGGAGAGGGGAAGAGACACACCAGTCTGACTGAGGCCACGCCCACCAACACAAGTTATTCAAGACAGCACCGAGGAAGTGCCCGCACCTGCACCACTCCAGGGACTATCCAAAATGACGAAGCAGAAGAATTCCTCTCAGAAAAATGCCCAGGAAATAATGACAGCTAATGAACGGATCAAAAATGATTTAAACAATATAACAGAAAGTGAATTTAGAATAATAGTCATAAAATTAATTGCTGGGCTTGAAAACAGTATAGAGGACAGCAGAGAATCTATTGCTACAGAGATCAAGGGACTAAGGAACAGCCAGGAAGAGCTAAAAAATTCTATCAACAAGTTGCAAAATAAAATGGAGACAACTACAGCTCAGATTGAAGAGGCAGAGGAGAGAATAAGTGAACTAGAAGATAAAATTATGGAAAAAGAGGAATCTGAGAAAAAGAGAGAAAAAAATCCAGGAGTATGAGGAGAAAATTAGAGAACTAAGTGATACACTAAAGAGAAATAATCTATGCATAATTGGTATTCCAGAGGAGGAAGAGAGAGGGAAAGGTGCTGAAGGGGTACTTGAAGAAATAATAGCTGAGAACTTCCCTGAACTGGGGAAGGAAAAAGGCATTGAAATCCAAGAGGCACAGAGAACTTCCTTCAGACGTAACTTGAATCCATCTTCTGCATGACATATCATAGTGAAACTGGCAAAATAAAAGGATAAAGAGAAAATTCTGAAAGCAGCTAGAGATAAATGTGCTCTAACATATAAAGGGAGACCTATAAGACTCGTGACCGATCTCTCTACTGAAACTTGGCAGGCCAGAAAGGAATTGCACGAGATCTTCAATGTGATGAACAGAAAAAATATGCAGCCAGGAATCCTTTATCCAGCAAGTCTGTCATTTAGAATAGAAGGAGAAATAAAGGTCTTCCCAAACAAGCAAAAACTGAAGGAATTCGTCACCACTAAATCAGCCCTACAAGAGATCCTAAAGGGGATCCTGTGAGACAAAGTACCAGAGACATCGCTACAAACATAAAACATACAGACATCACAATGACTCTAAACCCATATCTTTCTATAATAACACTGAATGTAAATGGACTAAATGGCCAACCAAGGACATAGGGTATCAGAATGCATAAAAAAAGAAGAACCATCTATTTGCTGTCTACAAGAGACTCATTTTAGACCTGAGGACACCTTCAGATTGAGAGTGAGGGGATGGAGAACTATTTATCATGCCACTGGAAGTCAAAAGAAAGCTGGAGTAGCCATACTTATATCAGACAAACTAGACTTTAAATTAAAGGCTGTAACAAGAGATGAAGAATGACATTATATAATAGTTACAGGGTCTATCCATCAGGAAGAGCTAACAATTATAAATGTCTATGCGCCGAATACCGGAGCCCCCAAATATATAAAACAATTACTCACAAACATAAGCAACCTTATTGATAAGAATGTGGTAATTGCAGGGGACTTTAACACTCCACTTACAGAAATGGATAAACAAGTGTCCTGAATGATACATTGGATCAGATGGACTTGACAGATATATTTAGAACTCTGCATCCCAAAGCAACAGAATATACTTTCTTCTCGAGTACACATGGAACATTCTCCAAGATAGATCACATACTGGGTCATAAAACAGCCTTTCTTAGTATACAAGAATTGAAATCATACCATGCAAACTTCCAGACCACAGTGCTATGAAGCTTGAAATCAACCACAGGAAAAAGTCTGGAAAACCTCCAAAAGCATGGAGGTTAAAGAACACCCTACTAAAGTATGAATGGGCCAACCAGGCAATTAGAGAAGAAATTAAAAAATATATGAAAACAAATGAGGATGAAAATACAACATTCCAAATGCTTTGGGATGCAGCTAAGGCAGTCATGAGAGGAAAATACATTGCAATCCAGGCTTATCTCAAGAAACAAGAAAAGTCCCAAATACAAAATCTAACAGCACACCTAAAGGAAATAGAAGCAGAGCAGCAAAGACACCCCAAACCCAGCAGAAGAAGAGAAATAATAAAGATCAGAGCAGAAATAAACAATATAGAATCTAAAAATCTGTAGAGCAGATCAACGAAACCAAGAGTTGGTTTTTTGAAAAAATAAACAAAATTGATAAACCTCTAGCCAGGCTTCACAAAAAGAAAAGGGAGAGGACCCAAATAGATAAAATCATGAATGAAAATGGAATTATTACAACCAATCCCTCAGAGATACAAGCAATTATCAGGAAATACTATGAAAAATTATATGCCAACAAATTGGACAACCTGGAAGAAATGGACAAATTCCTAAGCACCCACACACTTCCAAAAGTCAATCAGGAGGAAATAGAAAGCTTGAACAGACCCATAACCAGCGAAGAAATTGAATCAGTCATCAAAAATCTCCCAACAAATAAGAGTCCAGGACCAGATGGCTTCCCAGGGGAGTTCTACCAGACTTTTAAAGCAGAGATAATACCTATCCTCCTCAAGCTATTCCAAAAACTAGAAGGGGAAGGAAAACTTCCAGACTCATTTTATGAAGCCAGTATTACTTTGATTCCTAAACCAGAGACCCAGTAAAAAAAAGAGAACTACAGGCCAATATCCCTGATGTATATGGATGCAAAAATTCTCAATAAGATACTAGCAAATTGAATTCAACAGCATATAAAAGGAATTCTTCACCATGATCAAGTGGGATTCATTCCTGGGATGCAGGGCTGGTTCAACATTCGCAAATCAATCAACGTGATGCATCACATTAATAAAAGGAAAGATAAGAACCATATGATCCTGTCAATCGATGCCGAAAAGGCCATTGACAAAATTCAGAAACCTTTCTGAATAAAAACCCTCGAGAAAGTCAGGGGAGAAGGAACATACTTAAACATCATAAAAGCCATTTATGAAAAGCCCAAAGCTAACATCATCCTCAACGGGGAAAAACTGAGAGCTTTTTTCCTGAGATCAGGAACACGACACCGCTGTCCACTCTCACCGCTGTTGTTTAACATAGTGTTGGAAGTTCTAGCATCAGCAATCAGGCACCAAAAGGAAATCAAAGGCATCCAAATTGGCAAAGATGAAGTTAAGCTTTCGCTTTTTGCAGATGACATGGTGTTATATATGGAAAATCCAATAGACTCCACCAAAAGTCTGCTAGAACTGATACATGAATTCAGCAAAGTTGTAGGATACAAAATCAATGTACAGAAATCAGTTACATTCTTATACACTAATAATGAAGCAACAGAAAGACAAATGAAGAAACTGATCCCATTCACAATTGCACCAGGAAGCATAAAATACCTAGGAATAAACCTAACCAAAGACGTAAAATTTCTGTATGCTGAAAACTATAGAAAGCTCATGAAGGAAATTGAAGAAGATATAAAGAAATGGAAAAACATTCCCTGCTCATGGATTGGAAGAATAAATATTGTCAAAATGTCAATACTACCCAAAGCTATCTACACATTCAATGCAATCCCAATCAAAATTGCACCAGCATTCTTCTCGAAACTAGAACAAACAATCCTAAAATTCATATGGAACCACAAAAGGCCCCGAGTAGCCCAAGTAATTTTGAAGAAGAAGACCAAAGCAGGAGGCATCACAATCCCAGACTTTAGCCTCTACTACAAAGCTGTCATCATCAAGACAGCATGGTATTGGCACAAAAACAGACACATAGACCAATGGAATAGAATAGAAACCCCAGAACTAGATCCACAAACGTATGGCCAACTCATCTTTGACAAAGCAGGGAAGAACATCCAATGGAAAAAAGACAGTCTCTTTAACAAATGGTGCTGGGAGAACTGGACAGCAACATGCAGAAGGTTGAAACTAGACCACTTTCTCACACCATTCACAAAAATAAATTCAAAGTGGATAAAGGACCTGAATGTGAGACAGGAAACCATCAAAACCTTAGAGGAGAAAGCAGGAAAAGACCTCTCTGACCTCAGCCGTAGCAATCTCTTACTCGACACATCCCCAAAGGCAAGGGAACTAAAAGCAAAAATGAACTACTGGGACCTTATGAAGATAAAAAGCTTCTGCACAGCAAAGGAAACAACCAACAAAACTAAAAGGCAACCAATGGAATGGGAAAAGATATTCGCAAATGACATATTGGACAAAGGGCTAGTATCCAAAATCTATAAAGAGCACACCAAAATCCACACCCGAAAAACAAATAACCCAGTGAAGAAATGGGCAGAAAACATGAATAGACACTTCTCTAAAGAAGACATCCGGATGGCCAACAGGCACATGAAAAGATGTTCAGCGTCGCTCCTTATCAGGGAAATACAAATCAAAACCACACTCAGGTATCACCTCACGCCAGTCAGAGTGGCCAAAATGAACAAATCACGAGACTATAGATGCTGGAGAGGATGTGGAGAAATGGGAACCCTCTTGCACTGTTGGTGGAAATGCAAACTGGTGCAGCCGCTCTGGAAAGCAGTGTGGAGGTTCCTCAGAAAATTAAAAATAGACCTACCCTATGACCCAGCAATAGCACTGCTAGGAATTTATCCAAGGGATACAGGAGTACTGATGCATCGGGCCACCTGTACCCCAATGTTCATAGCAGCACTCTCAACAATAGCCAAATTATGGAAAGAGCCTAAATGTCCATCAACTGATGAATGGATAAAGAAATTGTGGTTTATATACACAATGGAATATTACGTGGCAATGAGAAAAAATGAAATATGGCCTTTTGTAGCAACGTGGATGGAACTGGAGAGTGTGATGCTAAGTGAAATAAGCCATACAGAGAAAGACAGATACCATATGGTTTCACTCTTATGTGGATCCTGAGAAACTTAACAGGAACCCATGGGGGAGGGGAAGGAAAAAAAAAAACAAAACAGGTTAGAGTGGGAGAGAGCCAAAGCATAAGAGACTGTTAAAAACTGAGAACAAACTGAGTGTTGATGGGGGGTGGGAGGGAGGAGAGGGTGGGTGATGCGTATTGAGGAGGGCACCTTTTGGGATGAGCACTGGGTGTTGTATGGAAACCAATTTGTCAATAAATCTCATATAAAAAAAAAACCACACTCATATATCACCTCACGCCAGTCAGAGTGGCCAAAATGAACAAATCAGGAGACTATAGATGCTGGAGAGGATGTGGAGAAACGGGAACCCTCTTGCACTGTTGGTGGGAATGCAAATTGGTGCAGCCACTCTGGAAAACAGTGTGGAGTTTCTTCAAAAAATTAAAAATAGACCTACCCTATGACCCAGCAATAGCACTGCTAGGAATTTACCCAAGGGAGACAGGAGTACTGATGCATAGGGCCACTTGTACCCCAATGTTTATAGCAGCACTCTCAACAATAGCCAAATTATGGAAAGAGCCTAAATGTCCATCAACTGATGAATGGATAAAGAAATTGTGGTTTATATACACAATGGAGTACTACGTGGCAATGAGAAAGAATGAAATATGGCCCTTTGTAGCAACATGGATGGAACTGGAGTGTGTGATGCTAAGTGAAATAAGCCATACAGAGAAAGACAGATACCATATGGTTTCACTCTTATATGGATTCTGAGAAACTTAACAGAAACCCATAGGGGAGGGGAAGGAAAAAAAAAAAAGGAGGTTAGAGTGGGAGAGAGCCAAAGCATAAGAGACTGTTAAAAACTGAGAGCAAACTGAGTGTTGATGGGGGGTGGGAGGGAGGAGAGGGTGGGTGATGGGTATTGAGGAGGGCACCTTTTGGGATGAGCACTGGGTGTTGTATGGAAACCAATTTGACAATAAACTTCATATATTGAAAAAATATCCTCTATTATTATTGTATTAATTTCAGTTTTTCCCTTTAGGTCTTTTCATAGTTGCTTTATATGTACATAGTTGCATATGTATTTACAAATGTTACATCTTCATGCTGGATTGACTCCTTATCTGTATGTGGAACTCTTCTGTTTTTTTTTTTAATTTTTTTTCAACGTTTTTAATTTATTTTTGGGACAGAGAGAGACAGAGCATGAACGGGGGAGGGGCAGACAGAGAGGGAGACACAGAATCGGAAACAGGCTCCAGGCTCCGAGCCATCAGCCCAGAGCCTGACGCGGGCTCGAACTCACGGACCGCGAGATCGTGACCTGGCTGAAGTCGGACGCTTAACCGACTGCGCCACCCAGGCGCCCCAATGTGGAACTCTTCTATATCTTTCATTACAGTCTTTCTTTTAAAGTCTGTCTGCTAGACAAAGTATAGTTACACCAACTTTCTTTTCCATTTTATGCAAAATTTTTCCATCCCTTAACATTTAGTCTGTGTGTATCCTTACTTCCTAAGTGAGTCTCTTTAGACAGTATACAGACATGTTTTGTGTTTTATCTATTCAATCACTGTCTTTTGATTGGCAAATTTAATCCACTTACATTTAAAATAGTTTAATGGAAATATACATATTGCTATTTTGTTCATTATTTTCTAGCTGTTTTTGAAGTTCTCTATTTCTTCTTATCTCTCTCTTTCCTTATGCTTTGATGGCTTTCTTTACTCTTATATTTTGATTTCTTTCTCATTTTCCCTTGTGTATTTACTATAAGTTTTATCTTTGTGGTTACCATGTGGTTTACATATAACATTCTATATATGTAACAGTCTCTTTTAAGTTGAAAGCAAATTAAATTTGAACCCACTCCAAAGCTCTACATTTTTATTCCTTCCCCATGTTTTGTGTATTTTTTAAAAATTTTTATTGAACTGTAATTAACATAAAATATTGTATTTCAGGTGTTCAACATATCAATTCAGCAACTCTATACATTACTCAGTGCTCACCAAATTAAGTGTAGTCACCATCTGACACCATACAATGTTATTATAATATTATTGACTTATATTACCTATGTTTTACTTTTCATCTCTGTGACTTATTTATTTTATAACTGAAAGTCTGTACATCTTAATCCCTCTTATCTATTTCACCCATTTCCCCACCCACCTCCCTTCTGGAAACCACCACTTTGTTCTCTGTATTTGAGTCTGTTTGTTTTTGTTTGTTTGTTTGTTTTCTTTTGTTTTGTTTTTTAGATTCCACCTATAAGTGAAACCATATGGTATTTGTGCTTCTCTGTCTGACTTATTTCATGTAGCACTCCATCCAAGGATGGACTCCAAGTCCATCCAGGTTCTTGCAAACGACAAGATCTCATCCTTTTCATGGCTGAGTAATATTCCAGTGTTTGTGTGTTTCTGTGTGTGTGTGTGTGTGTGTGTGTGTGTGTGTGTGTACACACCATATCTTCTTTATCCATTCATCTATCAATAGATGCTTGGAATACTTTCATATTTAGGCTATTATAAATAATGCCACAATAAACAGGGGTGCATATATCTTTTCAAATTAGCATTTTTGTTTTCTTTTGGTAAATGCCCAATAGTTAAATTACTGGATCATGTGGTATTTCTATTTTTATTTTTTTGAGGAATCTCCATACTGTTTTCCACAGTGGTTGCACCTGTTTACATTCCTACCAACAATGCATGCAGGTTCCCTTTTCTCCACATCCTCACCAACATTTATTATTTTTTATATTTTTTATACCAGCCATTCTGGCTATGATAACCAAAATGCCCATACTATCCAACACAATCTACAGATTGAAAGCAATCCCTATCAAAATACCAAAAGCATTTTTCACAGAACTAGAACAAATAATCCTAAAATCGTATGAAACCATAAGAAACCTGGAATAGCCTAAATACTCTTGAGAAAGAACAAAGCTAGAGATATCCAAATCCTAGATTTCAAGATATACAACAAAGCTATAGTAATCAAAATAGTATGGTACTAGTACAAAAATAGGCACATTGTCCAATCCACACCTATATGGCCAATTAATCTATGATGAAAGAGGCACAAATGTCTTTTCCACATTGTATAGTCTTTTCAATAAATAGTGCTGGAAAATTGGACAGCTATATGCAAAAGAATGAAAGCAGACGACTTTCTCACACAATACACAAACATAAACTTAAAATGGATTAAAGACCTGCATGTGAAATCTAAACCCATAAAATTCCTAAAAAAAAAAAAAAAAGTAGGCAGTAATCTCTCAGACATCACCTTAATAACCTATTTATGGATATGTCTCCTCAGGAAAGGAAAAAAAATGCAAAAATAAACTATTGGGACTACACCAAAATACTGAATAAAGATTTTTCCAAAGAAGACATATGAAAACATACTCAGTATCACTCATCATCAGGGAAATGCAAATCAAAACCACAATGTCACTTCACACCAGTCAGAATAGCTAGTATCAAAATACAAGAAATAATAGATTTTGGTGAGGCTGTGAAGGAAAGGAAACCCTCGTGTGTTGCTGGTTTGTATGTAAATCAGCACAACCACTGTGGAAAACAGTATGGGGATTCCTCAAAAAAATAAAAATAGAATCCTGGATATTTTTTGTTAGAGTTTATTACTAATTTAATTTCATTACTAGTAATCAGTCTGTTCAAATTTTCTATTTGGAAGGTTAGATGTTTCTAGGAATTTATCCATTTCTTTTAGGTTGTCCAATTTGTTGGCATATAATTTTTCATAATAATCTTTTATAATCATGATGTTGGCTGTTATTTATGCTTTATTTATGATTTTATTTATTTGCATCCTCTCTCTTTTTTCTTTGATAACTCTGGCTAAAGTTTTACCAATTTTGTTTCTTTTTTCAAAGAACTAGTTCTTGGTTTCATTGATCATGTCTATTGTTTAGTGTTTATTTCACTTATTTCTGCTCTAATATTTATTATTTTCTTTCTTATACTAGCTTTGGGATTTGTTTGTTTTTGTTTTAGCTCCATTCGGTTTAATGTTAAGCTGTTTGAGATTTTTCTTGTATCTTGAGGTAGGCCTGTATCACTATAAACTTCCTTCTTAGAACTGCTTCTGCTCTGTCCCAAAGATTACAGACCAGTATAATATCATTTTTGTTTGTCTCCATATATTTTTTATTTATTTTTCCATTTCTTGGTTGACTCATTCATTGTTTGATAATATGTTATTTAACCTCCATGTATTTGTGATTTTTCCACATTTTTCTTGTAATTGATTTTTAATTTCATATCATTTTAGTCAGAAAAGATGCTTGATATGATTTGAATCTTAAATTTATTGAGGCTTGTTTTGTTATCTAGCATGCGATCTATCCTGGAGAATGTTTTGTATGTGCTTGAAAAGAATTTATATTCTGCTGTTTGGGAATGGAATGCTCTGTGTATATCTTTGAGGTCTATCTGGTCTAATGTTTCATTCAAAGCCACTGTGTCCTTGTTGATTTTTCTATCTGGATGGTCTATCTTTTGATGTAAGTGGCATGTTTGAGTTTCCTACCATTACTGTATTACTGTCAATTTTTCCTTTATGTCTGTTAATATTTGCTTTATGTATTTAGCTGCTCCTATGTTTGTTGTATAGATATTTACAGTTAAATTGTTCCTTTTATCATTATGTAGTTCCCTTCTTTATCTCCTCCTACAGTCTTTGTTTTAAAGTCTATTTCATCTGATATTACTACCCGAGCTTTTTTTTCACTCCATTTGCATGATATATGTTTTTCCATTCCTTCACTTTGTAAGCAGCATATAGAGAGGTCTTAGTTTTTTATCCATTCAGTCACCCTACATCTTTTATTTGGAGCATTTAGTCCATTTACATTTTAAGTAATTATTGATAAGTATGTACTTACTGCCATTTTGTTAATACTTTCTAGTTGTTTTTGTAGTCCTTTGATCCTTTCTTCTTCTTTTGCTCTTTTCCCTATAGGTTGATGGCTTTCTTTAGTGTTATGCCTAGATTCCTTTCATTTTATTTTTTGTGTATTAAGGTTTTTGATTTGTGATTATCACTGGATTCACATATCACATTTTATGTGTTTAAAAGTCTATATTAAGTTGAATACATTCTGAAAGCACTAAATTTTTATTTCCCCCTCCATGTTTTATATATATGATGCCATATTTTATACCTTTTAATTTTTTATATCCCTGATTTTTTTTACAGAATAATTGATTTTACTACTTTTGTGTTTTAAACTCCATATTGGCTTTATAAGTGATTAATCTACTACCTTTACTATATGTTTGCTTTTATCAGTGAAATTTTTTCTTTCATAATTTTTTTCTATTTATGGGTTTTCTTTCCACTTAAAGAATCTTTTTAACATTTCTTATAGGTTGGTTTAATGGTATGAACTCCTTTAACTTTTGTTTGGGAAATTCTTTATCTCTCTTATTCTGAAAAATAACTTTTTTGCTGTTTTTTTTTTCCTTTCAGCACTTTGAATAAATCATGCCACTCCCTCTAGTCTGCACAAGTTCTGCTGAAAAATCAGGTGATATGGGTTTCCCTTATATGTAACTGCTTTCTCTTGCTGCTTTTAAAGTTCTCTCTTTATCATTACTTTTTATCACTTTAATTTTTATGCATCTTGATGTGGAACAACCTTAGTTTTATCTTGCTCAGGACTCTCTGTGCTTCCTGAATCTGGATGTTCATTTCCTTTTGCCAGATTAGGGAAGTATTCAGCTATTATTTCTTCTAATAAACTTTTTGACCCCTTCTTGTTTTCTGTTCTCTTCCTGGGATCCCTGTAATGTGAATATTAATATGCTTAATGATCTCCCTGAGTTCCCTTAACCTATTCTCTTTTTTGCTCTTCAGCCTGTTTTTTTCCATTACTTTGTCTTCCATACCACTGATCCATCCTTTTACAACCTCTAATCTTCTGTTGGTTGCCCCTAGTTGCTGATTTTTTTTTTTTAATTTCAGTTGCTGAATTATTCTGACTGGTTCTTTTTTAATGTATTTTCTGTCTCTTTGTTGAAGTTGTCACTGAGTTCATCCACTCTTTTCTCAAGTGCAGTGAGTATCTTTATGATCATTACTTTGAATTATTTGCCAGGCATATTGCTTATCTCCATTTCATTTAGCTCTTTTACTGTGATTTTTGTCTTGTTCTTTCATTCAGGACACATTCCTCTGCCTCCTCATTTTGTCTAATTCTCTGTATTTTCTTGTATGTATTCAGAAGGTCAGCTACATTTTCTGGACTTGGAAATAGTGGCCTTATGAAGAAGTCCTGTGGTACCCTGTAGCACAATCCCCTCTGGTAACCAGAACCAGGGCCTCCAGTGGTATCCCCTGTGTATGGGCTGTGTGTGCCCTACTGTTATGGCTGAACTGTAATTGCTTGCCTGCAGCCCAGCCAACTGCAAGGATCCACTTTTCCTGCTTGGGCACCTTTTCCAGTGTTTGGTCCCTGAATTGTTGAAAAGCCTGTCCTGTTTGAGAATACAAGAGGCTTTTTGATGGGTGGGGCTGGCAGTCAGACTGTCTCCAATTAACCTCTCTGCCACAGTTGTGGGAGTGCCAAAGGCCAAGGTCTGCTCCCTGAGTGACCTGCAAAGAGGCTGGGCTGCTGGAATGGCAGGCACACTGGTGCATGGGGTTATCTGCTCCCTTTTCCCTGGGTAGGAATCACTTTGTATTGGTGCCAGTACCAATCTGGGGCTGCCTACAGGATGTACTGTGGCAGGAAACACTTTGAAAGGATGCCTGTTGAGGTGAGCATGTTGGATGATGTGGCTCTGCAGTGGAACAGCAGAGCAGGGCCTGCAGTGCTGGCTAAGTAGATGGAGACTATTAATGCTGGCTCCAACAAGAATCTAGCTACCTTCCTTGGGCGGGGGAAAGGGGCACAGAAATGGCATCTGTCATCACTTTTGTTCGTGGAGAAATCTAAAGCCCCTCCATTCCATGGTCTAAGATTAGTCAATAAGTCTTTTTGATGTATACATAGTTGTTGCTTCTGTGTTGTGTCTCCAGCTGAGTTATTTATTGTGCTGGCTTTTAAAGGGTGAGAACTCAATTTCCTATGGACCCTCAGTTATCTTGGAGTTAAGACTTGCTGATTTTTTTTAAGTTTATTTATTTATTTTGAAAGCAAGAGAGAGAGAGAGAGTGAGCTCCAACAGGGGCAGGGTAGAGAAAGACAGAGAGAGAGAGAATCCTGCTCCACATTGTTAGCACAGAGCCTGACAGGGGGCTCAAACTCATGAACTGTGAGATCATGACCTGATCTGAAACTGAGAGTTGGATGCTTAACCAACTGAGCCACCCAGGTGCCCCAAGACTTGCTGATTTTTAAAGCCCCTGAACTTAAGCTCCACTCTTTTACAAAGCCAGTTGTTATGGGGAATTGTCTTTCCATTGCAGGTTTCCAGAGCTAGGGGTGCCTGGTGTGGTCTGATCCTCTCACTTTTCCTTGTTTGTGATGTCCCTCTCATTGGTGGCTAGTCTCACTGGGGGTTCCTGACCATGTCTCTGCCCCTCTTACCCTTTTCAGGCCTTCTGTCTATAATTAACTGTGTAAAGTCAATTCTTCCAGTTTTCAGAGTTAATTTTGCAGATGTAGCTGTTATATCTGTGTGTCCATGGGATCAGATGATCTCAGGATCCTACTCTGCCATATTCCTATTCTCCCCCATATTTTATACTTTTGATAACCTTATACATCTTTTTATTTTATATATCCCTTAACTAATTATCATAATTTTAGTTAATTGCACTACTTTTGTCTTTTGGCCTTCATACCTGGTTGATCCACTACCTTTACCATATATTTACCTATTCCAGTAAGATTAGTACTTTCATATGTTTTCTTATTAATTAGTGTCTTTTCTTTGCAGCTTAGAGAAATCCCTTTAACATTTCTTATACAGCTGGTGATGAACTCCTTTACCTTTTGCTTATCTGGACAACTCTTAAAACTCCTCTTCAATTGTGAATAGTAAACTTGCCTGGTAGAGAATTTCTTGATTAATTTTTCTTTTCAGCACTTTGAATGTGTTTCCACTCCTTTCTGGCCTTTAAAGTTTCTGAAAAATCTGTTGATTGCTTTACAGGGTTCCCCTTGTATATAATAATTTTTTTCGCTAGTTACATTTAAGATTCTCCCTTTATCCTTAAATTTTATCATTTTAATTATATTGTGTTTTGGCATGGTTCTGTATGGGTTCATCTTAGTTAGGACTGTCTGGAAATCTTGGACCTGGATGCTCTTTCCCTCCCAAGATTAGGAAAGTTTTCAGTCATTATCTTTTCAAATAATTTTTCTGGCTTTTCTCTCTCTTCTTCTTCTGGGACACCATTTCAATGTGAGTTCCCTTAAAGTATCCTACTTTTTAAAATTCTTTTTCCATTTCGCTGCTCTCTCTGGTTGAGATCCATTTCTTTGTCTTCCAGCTTGCTGATTATTACTTCCACTTCATTATTCTGCTGTTGAACCCCTCTAGTGCATTTTTCAGTTCAGTTATAACTTAGGTTTAGAACTCATATTTTCCACCTCTTTATTGCAGTTCTCACTGTGTTCATCCATTTTTCTTCCAAGTTTGGAATGCTCATGACCATTATTTTGAACTCTTTAGCAGAGAGGTTGCATATCTCCTTTTCACTAAGGTCTTGGGAATTTGTTTTGTTCTTTGGTTTGGAAGAGGTTCCCCTGTCTCCTCACTTCACCTGACT
The DNA here is from genome assembly GCF_018350175.1 of Felis catus. Taxonomy (NCBI): domain Eukaryota; kingdom Metazoa; phylum Chordata; class Mammalia; order Carnivora; family Felidae; genus Felis; species Felis catus. The sequence continues at coordinate 20,616,046 of NC_058378.1, read as the reverse complement.
CTGTGTGTTTGTCTATATATGTCAGGTGAAGCAGCTACCTCTCTGTCTTGAAGGAGTGATGTTGTGTTGGAGATGGTCTATGGGTCCTGAAGCACAATGTCCCCTGGCCTTCAGAGCCAGGCAGTCAAGTGGCATCCCTCATGTGGACTGGGTATGCACACAAGCTCCAGCAGGGATATGGCTATGGGATGGGTGGGCTGTGAGGCCCTCATCCTGTCTGGCTGTGGTTTGGCTACTGTGTGAGAAGGGTGGAGGCCCATGCACTCCCCTAGCCCAGTAGTGGTGTGTCTGATACATGGGCAGGATATGGAACATGCCTAATGAGGCTAGCAGAATACAGGGAGGGAGGGCACTAAAAATGGTACATGTTATTTACCTCACCAGCAAGTTAAAATGAGGTTGCATGGGTGCTGGGTGGCTCAGTCAGTTGACTGTACAACTCAATTTTGGCTCAGGTCATGATCCCAGGATCGTGGAATTGAGCCCCAGTGTGGAGTCAGGCTCCACACTGAACATAGAGCCTACTTATAAAAGAATCTCTCTCTCCCTCTGCCCCTCTCTCCCCACTCATGCGTTCTCTCTCTCTCTCTCAAATAAAAAAAATGAGGTTGTACCAATGGAATGGGAAAAGATATTTGTAAATGACATATCAGAGAAAGGGCTAGTATCCAAAATCTATAAAGAACTCACCAAACTCCACACCCAAAAAACAAATAATCCAGTGAAGAAATGGGCAGAAGACATGAATAGACACTTTTCTAAAGAAGACAACCAGATGGCCAACAGGAACATGAAAAGATGCTCAACATCACTCCTCATCAGGGAATTACAAATCAAAACCACATTCAGATACCACCTCACGCCAGTCAGAGTAGCTAAAATGAACAAATCAGGAGACTATAGATGCTGGAGAGGATGTGGAGAAACGGGAACCCTCTTGCACTGTTGGTGGGAATGCAAACTGGGGCAGCCACTCTGAAAATAGTGGGAGGTTCCTCAAAAAATTAAAAATAGATCTACCTTGTGACCCAGCAATAGCACTGCTAGGAATTTACCCAAGAGATACAGGAGTGCTGATGCATAGGGGCACTTGTACCCCAATGTTTATAGCAGCACTTTCAACAATAGTCAAATGATGGAAAGAGCCTAAATGTCCATCAACTGACGAATGGATAAAGAAGATGTAGTTTATATGTACAATGGAATACTACTTGGCAATGAGAAAGAATGAAATTTGGCCATTTGTAGCAACATGGATGGAAATGAAGAGTGTTATGCTAAGTGAAATAAGTCAGGCAGAGAAAGGCAGATACCATATGTTTTCACTCATATGTGGATTCTGAGAAACTCAACAGAAGACCATGGGTGAGGGGAAGGGGGAAAAAAGTTACAGAGAGGGAAGGAGGCAAACCATAAGAGACGCTTGAATACTGAGAACAAACTGAGGGTTGATGGGGGGTATGGGGGAGGGGAAAGTGGGTGATGGGCATTGAGGAGGGCACCTGTTGGGATGAGCACTAGGTGTTATATGGAAACCAATTTGACAATAAATTTCATTAAAACAATAAAATAAAATAAAATAAATGAGGTTGCAGAAATAGTACTGACTAGTCCTTCTGTCCCTGGATAATAAGGTCAATTCAGGTTTATGTCTCTCTAGCAACCACTTTAGGTTTAGTAAGTAGATCTTCTTCTCTTATACTCTAGGTACTTTTCAAATTGTTACTTTTGCAATGAATCTCAAGATAAGTGCATCTATGCACAAGCCTCCAGTCCCTACAGTTCTATGGTTACCCTGGACTTAATCCCTATTGATTTTCAAAACAGACATTTGGGGGGTTCATTTTTCCAATGCTGGGCTCAAGGGTCAGGATGTTTGATATCAGGTGCTATACCTTCACTCATAAATAAAAAATCACATATTTGAAAACCACTTCCTAATTGTGGGTAACCACACCTGGGATGGCATTTCAGGTGATACAGGTCTCTGCCTCTCTTATTCATTTCCATTTGTCTTTTTTATCTTTGTAGTGAAGGTGCTGTTCATCTAGCTCTCAGGTCCTTTACAGAGGAAAATTATTCCATATGTATTTTCATATTTGTTGTATCCAGGGGAAAGAGGAGAGTTCAGGGTCATTCTATTCCAGTGTTTTGAACCCCTCCACTCATAACAGTACTTTACACATTGTAGATGCTAAGCTCTACAGTTAAGTAGAGCTCTACAGTTAAGCTCTAAGTTAAGTATATTTTTTTGCAAATATTTTCCCAAGGTTTATGGTTGGTTTTGCTTCAGTTCTTGGTGTCTTTTGATATGCAGTTCTTTGGGGTTTTTTTTTAGTTTATTTATTTTGGAGTGAGTGAGTGAGAGAGAGAGAGAGAACATGAGTGGGGGTGGGGCAGAGTGAGGGAAAGAGAGAATCCCAAGGAGGCTTCTTTCTGTCACAAACCATGAGATCATGACCTGAGCCAAAATTGAGTCAGCCGCTTAACTGACTGAGCCACCCAGAAGCCACCAATACACAGATTTTTAATTATATTTTAATGTAGTCAAATTTATCAACCTTCTGACATATTTTGTGCTTTCATCTTGTATAAGAAATATTTTCTCACCATTCCTAATATTGTAAAAATATTATTTTATATTTCCCTCTAACATTGTTCCCAATACCTTCATAATAATCCCATTTTCTACTTAAATTAGCCAGTGATGTCTCAACTCACACAGAGTTCCTTTCAGGAAAGTGCTATGATGGTTTTACTTTTATTGAAGAATAAACCTTCTCTACTTGGAAAAGTCATCCTCACAGAACTTCAGGAGGGTTACTCATGGTATGAGGAGTGAGGAAGAGGACACGTCAGCCAGATCATTCACATCAACCCTGACAGAGCACTAGCATGTACCACAGCTGTACCATCCTTAAGCTCTTATAATTACCAGAGGCCATCAGCCAGGAGGGAAAATAGTTTCTTCCCATTAGGGAGTTCTGGATGCATAAGGAAAGGGATAATATCTACTGAGTTCAGCTTTCCCAAATCTACCAGACTGTGTTTGGGAAACTATTTCACCAATGATAACAGGTAAGGGCCCACTGTTTTCAATGTCTGAACAGGAGCTGCTTGAATTTCCCCAGTTAGTATTCTTCAGTCATGATTCAAGGTGCTCCCTATTTTATTTCCTGACTCATCTTTTGGAGGTCATACTCAGTTCTTAATGTTCAGCTAGTCTGCTTACTCCTCTTTAAATAAATAGATAATTAGAAGAAGAGATGGAATCTTTACTTAGTCTCCAGGACAGACTCCAACAGAAGCAAAAGCAGACCAGAACAGGTTCTAGAGGTGCTGAAATGTCAGCTGTAACTATTACCTTAGATTGAGAACTATAACTATATTTTTGAAATCTCCTTTTGAAGTTCCTTGCAAATATATACTCCTTAACCTTTAACTGTCTCATTTCTATTTTCTTCTGCATAATCCTACTGCCTTACATTTACAGCACTTTAAACTTGGTATCCCAAGTGATTTTAGTGTTACTATCAAAATTATTGTGCAACGTTATTTTGATTAGATTATTCTTCAAAAAGGAAATTATTTTTTCATCCACTGTTTCTTACTTCTATTGCTTAAAATAATTAGAATAGGTCTCAGTTACATAGTTTAGAAGTGCGTACATTGGAAAAGGTGACTTTGACTAAAAGAAAAAAATTCCTTTAAATCATCTTCTCTCCTAACATTCTGCTAATTATAATATGCTTCATTTTATTTCTCTGTGTAATGGAATAAATTGCATTTTTGTTTTGTATTTGAGTAGACCATGTACAAGAACAATATTTTAAATAATCACAGTTTGTGGTTTTTGTTTTGAACTTTTCCTGCAGCATGAATTGAGGAGTGATGCAACATTTTCTCTAATTGGTATGAAATTCTAACACTGGACTCAAAATTCTATCCCAGCTCTGGATTTCTGGTAAGGTTATGTGAGGTTCTCAGACTCAGATAATGGTTAGTTATAGTCATAAACAGTCATTGAAAACTTGGCAAGAAGTTGGTATTAGAGAACTTCAGGCAAAATTGAGTCCCAGAGAACAGCCCCCCCCCCCATCTGCTAGGCACATCCCTCTGCAGCTCAGCAACACTAAAACTTCAATCCCAATCAGACCTAGAAGACTGCATACAGTTTTTTAATTTTCAAGGAACAATCGCTATTTCCAGAAAATAATCTCCTTCCCTAGAAAAAAAGCTGGTAATTTGAATGGAAGTTCTTGCAATTCCACTACAAGTGTGTTTCTGTTGCTAAAGCATTCTTGTCTCCTGAGAGATGCTATGCCTCATTTCCTGCTGGCCAGAACAACTTAGCCAGTGACCTATTCGGAACCCTACAGAAATGTCCCAAGGCAGGCCAAGTTTATATTTAAGCTGCCTTATTGCCTTTATAAGCTCCCTCCTCCTCTTTTCCTGTATTCTCCTAGCATTCTGAGCCCTTATACTGTTCCCTGACTGCCCAGCCATTTCTTTTGCTATTTATACAAGCCTGAACTCTCCACACACAAAAAATCTTCTTCATGAAATTTGCTTGCCTTGTTCCCATGATTATATACTCACTGAGCAGTGCTGAAGATGAGGGTGTGAAACAGTGTAGAAATAGTATGTATTCTAAAGCACAGAGATCCAGAGTAAACTACTCCAGCTATAACCCTAGTATCATGAGGAGTTGGTGGGGAACAAACAAAAACTAAAATTACAGGGCATGCCTGAAAATAGGGTGGAGCAAAACTATCCTAAACAGTGAGTAACTGTTTTCTAAAGAACAGAGATTTTATTTTTTTTATTATACTATGGGAACCTGAAGGATTTGTATTCCTTTATGTGAAAGTTCCGGAGTCCCTAAGGCATAGAGATGTCAGGAATAAAGTACATTCTACAGTGACAAAAACAGAAGGGACAGAGGGCTAAGGGAGATGTGGGTCTCTCTTCCACCTGTCTTCATCTGTCTGGTTTCTACGAAACACTGCTCCAGAGTCAGCGTAGTGTGATTGTGTTCCAAAAGCTCTTCCTTGTTTTATCTTCCCCTGCCTTCAACTAGAATTCAATGTGATTCCTTCAGCATGCCTCTGAAATAGATTTTACTATGCGGTCCTCTCATCACCAATAAATTTCTCTCTCTCACCATAATGCAAATGTCACATGAAAATGGTGTGTCTTCAATGGAGTACTACGTAGCAATGAGAAAGAATGAAATATGGCCCTTTGTAGCAACGTGGATGGAACTGGAAAGTGTTATGCTAAGTGAAGTAAGCCATACAGAGACAGATACCATATGTTTTCACTCTTATGTGGACCCTGAGAAACTTAACAGGAAGCATGGGGGAGGGGAAGGAAAAAAAAGAGAGGTTAGAATGGGAGAGAGCCAAAGCATAAGAGACTCTTAAAAACTGAGAACAAACTGAGGGCTGATAGGGGGTGAGAGGGAGGGGAGGGTGGGTGGTGGGTATTGAAGAGGACATCTTTTGGGATGAGCAGTGGGTGTTGTATGAAAACCAATTTGACAATAAACTTCATATATTTTTTTAAAAAAGAAAAAAAAGAAAATGGTGTGTCTTATTTTGACCTGTTCTCACAGGGCTCAGCATAAGCATGGCATGCTGTAGGTAACAACAAATCTTCACCCAAAGAGTGGGATAAAGAGGCAATCTTGAGGCTGTAAACCAATTCCTCGGGGAGCTGGTAAACAATTTCCATAACTTTCATGAAAGTTTGCTTTTTTTTAAGTTTATGTATTTATTTTGAGAGAGAGAGCAAGTGGGGGAAGGGGCAGAGAGAGAGAGGGAGAGAGAGAATCCCAAGCAGGCTCCAAACTATCAGTGTGGAGCCCTATGCAGGGCTCAAACTCATGAACCTTAAGATCATGACCTGAGCTGAAGTCAGATGCTTAACTCACTGAGTCACCCAGGCACCCCTCATGAATATGTTTTATTATGAAGTGAGGCTGTATCTTCTCAGGAGCTAAAGGGTTTAGAGAAATTTTTTAGTAGCTCTTTCCATTGAAGTTCAAAGAGACTGAATGTCAATTTCAATGAAGGTTGGTGCATGCTGCACCATACCAGGAATAATGACAACCCAAGGACCAGCTTTGATCATCCATTAGTGCCTTGTATGTATTTACCTGATTAACATGACTATATAATTCTGGCACCAAGTCTATGTTAACTTACTATGGGTGGAAAAAATCAACATCTATCAAGCAAACAAGATGCCAGATATTTTGCTGAATATTTTAATTAGCTTTCTCATTTAGTTCTTATAACAAATATGAGGTATGAGTTTGCAGATGAAGAAAGTGAAGCTCTGAGGAGTGAAATTACCAACCATGTACCCAGCAAATAATAGGTGTATTTTAGAGCCATGCCTGCTAAATTCTTTTTACCTGCAACATTAATAGTAATAGTACTAATAGTAACAGCAAATGTTTATACAATGTACTCATTCTGTATTCTAAGTATTAGATATACACTCTTTGAGATAACATCTCACCAGCCTTCACCCCCCCCCCTCCACCCCACCACACACACCAAGATCAACAGTTATCCACAAATAAAGCAGCTCTGGGGGAGTTCTGGAGTTCACTTGGGAAACTTTAGCAACACAGTCGGAGGGAAAAAAGCTGAGGATAAGCACAGAAGAAAAGAAGAAAGACAGCTTCATTTTGCCTGCATTGTTATTGCATCCCCCAAGATGGCATTGCTCAAAGCCAAGAAGGAACTTCCCAGCAAGAAAGAGTTCCCCTTGCCAAGGAAGTAAGAGCATGGTGAGCAACCTTCCTCAGCTTTTCTAGGCCCCAATTCATCCCACCTGGACTGGCAAAGATGAGATATACAGAGCCAGCCAGAACAAGGAAGAGAATCAGGAGTTACCAATAACAGCCACACAGTGGGAGCCATCTTGTAAACAGATTGACCGCTCTGCAGACACACCTTGCAGATTTTACTACTGAAGAAACTAATGGCCAGCACAGCTGATGTGGACCCCCTACAGATTTCACTATCTTTTGCCTCACAGATATTCACATACATTGATACCAGCTTCATGATTACTTCTTCACTCCTTCCCTCCTGCTCCCATTAGAGTCCAGGAATAGTTCTTGCCGCCAGCGCAAGCCTCTGTGTCTCTGCAAATGCAAATGCCAGCTTAGACTCAATAGTTGAACCCTACTGCTATACATGTGCTTGGGGCTCATGCCTCCAGCTATGCACTGCCATGGTGCTGGCATAACAACTGTCACTGACCTCCACTACAATGTGCATACCTGAGGGGAGAGTGTTCAGCCAAGGGAGAGCATGCTGACAACTGCGTGTTGTCCCTGCAACTGCTTGTGGGCCCAGATCAAACTTTATTTTCTGTCACTGGCCAGTACCACCATGTTCACCTGTAGCTAGCCCCTCTAGCTGTGCACCTCAATGCCCCAGCCTAAACCTCCTCACACGTCTCCATTGCAGAGAAGATGCCCTATGGGATACTGTCTAGCCATGAGACAGCACATTGACAGCCAAAGCCTCCATAGTGGCCAGTAAGCCCATAGTAGGCCCTGGCCTTTGCTGAGTGTCCTGGCCTCCACTACTACATGTGTATCTGCAGCCAGCCCCTGCCACTGGATGGATACCTATGGCTGCCCCACAACCAAATATGTACATACCGCCACCTCCAGCCATCACCACTTCCTGCTCTGGCCTATACCTGGAACCAGAGGTCCTCATTTTTGGTGCCACTGAGAACCACAAAAGCTTGCTCAGGCACTGTAGACTCCCTGAAGTCCTCACCAAGAACCACCCAATTATCAATGCTGTGAGCCTCAACAGACTGAGAAAAAAGACATCATGCCCCTCCAGATCCAGTGCTGCCACTGCCACCACATATGGCACCCTGCACCATTAGACCTAATATCACAGTATGTTCCAGGATACTCCCACCTGAAAATGAAAGCTTCCCTGTTCCAAAATCAGTCCATAAAGTCTGGAAGAGGCGACTACTTCTTCAAATTTACAGACACCTATTCCAAGGCTACAGGGATTATGAAGAATCAGGGGGAAAAGGATTCCCCCAGAGAAATACAGCAAGCCTCTGGTAATTAGTCCCAAAGAAATGGAAATCTAGTTAGTACTCCCACAAAGACTTCAAAATAATTTTTTACAGATGCTCAGATAACTACAAGAGAACACAAACAATTTAACAATATTAGGAAAACATTACAAGAACAAAATGAGAATTTCAACAAAGAGATTTTTAAAAAACATAAATAACTAAATCGAAATTTTGGTGCTAAATAACAGAATCATTGAACCCAACAATTCAATAGAGAGTTTCAACAGCAGACTTGAAGAATCAGGAAAAAAAATAGTGAACTAGAAGACAGGTCAATTGAAATTATCCAATAAGAGGAACAAAAGGAATGAAAAGGAATGTAGGAAGCCTATGGGACTTGTGTACATTTTTTTTCTTTTAATGGTGTTACATATCACTGGAGTCCCAGAAAGAGAAGAGATAAAGGAGTAGAAGGCTCATTTTAAGAAAAAATGGCCAACAACTTCCCAAATGTGGGGAGATATTTGGATATCCAAGTTTACAAAGCTAATATATCACCCTAAGATTTCAATCCACAAGGTTTCAGCCCTCTCCAAAACACATTATAATAAAACTGTCAAAAATTTAGGACAAATAATTTGAAAAGCAAGAGAAAAAAAAATCTTTTGTAAAGGAAACCCCTACAAGGCTAAGCTCAAAGTTATCAAAAAGAAGGAAACAATGAAGATGAGAGCAGAAATAGAGAATAGGAAGACAATAGAAAAAGTCAATGAAACTAAGAGTTGTTTTTTTCAAAGAAACAAAATTTACAAACAATTAGCTAGACTAAGAAAAATAGAAATTTAGAAATGAAAGATTAGACATTACAGCTGATGCCACAGAAATACAGGCGATCAAAGAGACTACTGTGAACAATTATAGGTCAATAAATTGGGCAATCTAGATGAAATGGGTAAAATCCTATAAACACATAATCTACCAAGACTGAATAATGAAACAATAGAAAATTGGAACACACTAATAATGAGTAAAGAGATTAAATCAGTAATCAAAAAACTCCCAACAAAAAAAAGTCCAGGACAAGTTGACTTCAATGGTGAGTTGCATCAAACATTTAAAGAGTTAATGTCAATCCTTCTAACACTTACTGAAATTTAAGAGGAGGGAACACTCCCCAACTCATTGTATGAAGCTAGCATTACCCTGATACCAAAGCCAGATAAGGACACTACAAGAAAACTGTGGACCAACATCCTTGATGAATACAGATATAGAAATTCTCAACAAAATATTAGCAAACTGAATTCAACAGCACATTAAAAGAATCATATACCATGAACAAGCAAGATTTATCCCTGGGATAAAAAAATGTTTCAGAATCCCAAAATCAATCAATGTGATACACATTAGTGTATGAATATGATCATCTCAATAGACATAGAAAAAGCATTTGACAAAATCAATATTCTTTCATGATTAAAAAAATCAATAGGTATAGAAAGAATATGGCCTCTTAACAAAGGCCATATGTGACAAATTCACAGCTAACAACATACTCAATGATGAAAGATTAAGATTGAAAGCTTTTCTTTTAAGATTAAGAACAAGACAAGGATGTTCACTCTCACCGCTTCTATTCAACATAGTTTTTGGAAGTCCTAGTAAGATCAATCAAAGAAAAAACATCCAAAGAGGAGGAAGTAAAACTGTTTTTATCTGCAGATGACATGATCTTGTATAGAGAAAATCTTAAAGACTCAACCAAAACAAAGCTAGAAGTATGAAATATGTAAAGTTGAAGTATACAAAATCAACATACCACTTGCATTTCTACACAATAACAATGAAACATCTGAAAAAGAAATAAAGAAAGCAATCCCCATCCATAGTAGCATCAAAATCAATAACATGTTTAGGAATAAATTAAACCAAGGCAGTGAAAGATATGTAGACTGAAAATCATAGAACTTTTTTAAGTTTATTTATTTATTTTGAGAGTGAGAGAGAAAGCAGGGAAGAGGGGCAGAGGGAGAGAGAACCCAAGCAGGCTCCACATTCAGCATGGAGCTTGACACAGGGCTCAATCCCACAACTGTGAGATCACGACCTGAGCTGTTATCAAGAATCAGATGCTCAACTGACTGAGTCACTCAGGTGCCCCTGAAAACCATAGAACTTTAATGAAAGAAATTAAAGAAAATGCAACAAATGGACAAATATTCTGTTCTCATGGATTCAAAGAATTCAGATTGTTAAAATGGCTATACTACACAAACTATCTATAGACTTAACACAATCCCTATCAAAAATTCCAATGGTGTTTTTTTTAAGAAATAGAAAAAAACTATTCCAAAATTTGTTTAAAAACAAAACACAAGGGGTCCCTGGGTGGCTCTGTCAGTTGAGCATCCGACTTCATCTTGGGTCATGATCTCACAGTCCGTGAGTTCGAGCCCCGCATCAGGCTCTGTGCTGACAGCTCAGAACCTGGAGCCTGCTTCAGATTCTGTGTCTCCCTCTCTCTCTCCCCTCCCCCACTCTTGCTCTGTCTCTGTCTCTCTCAAAAATAAAGATTTTTTTAATCTAAAAAAAAAAACACACAAAAACCCCTTAATAGAGCAATCCTGAGAAAGAAACACAAAGCTGGAGGTATTATACTTCCTGATTTCAAACTATACTACAAAGCTATAGTAATCACAACAATATAATACTAGCATAAAAATAGACACATAGACCAATGGAACAGGAGAGATAGACCAGAAATGAGTCCTAACCTATAGGGCCAACTAATACTTATCAAAAGAGCCATGAATACTCAGTGGAGAAAGGATAGTCTCTTCAATAAAGGGTGCTGGGAATACTGGATAACCCACACACAGAAGAATGAAATTGGACCTCTATTGTATACTATTCACAAAAAATTAACTTGAAATGGATTAAATACTTAAACATAAGACTTGAAACCATAAAATTCCAACCAGAAAACATAGGAAAATCCTCTCTAACATTGATTTTTGGCAGTGATTTTTTTTTGGATGTGGTGGTAAAAGCACAACAACAAAAGCAAAAATTAATAAGCAGAATACATCAAGTTTCTGCATAGCAAAAGAAACAATTGACAAAATGTAAAAGGTAATTTGCATAATGAGAGAAAATATTAAATATATAAATAACCCATTCAATACAAAAAATTCTGACTTAAAAATTGGTGAGGGAACTAAATAGACATATTTCCAAAGAAGAAATACAAATGGCAAATGGGTACATGAAAAGATGCTCAACCTCATTAATCATCAAGGAAATGCAAATGAAAACCACAACAAGATACCACCACATACCTGTCAGAATGGCTATCATTGATAAGACAAGAAATAACAAAGTGTTGGTGAGGATATGAAGAAAAGGGAACCCTTGTACACTGTTGGGAATTTAAATTGGTATAGCCACTATGGAACACAGTATGAACAATCCTCAAATAATTAAAAATATAGCAACGTATGTTCCAACAATCCTACTTCTGGTATATATTCAAAGGAAGTAAAACAGGATCTCAAAGAACTATCTGTATTCCTATGTTTATTGCAGCATTATTCACAGCCAAGATATAAAAATAACCTCAGTGTCCATCAATGGATAATAAATAAAGAACCTGTGGTATATGTGTGTGTGTGTGTGTGTGTGTGTGTGTGTGTGTGTATAATGAAATAATATTCATTCATGAGAACAAAGGAAATCCTGCCATTTGCCACAACATGAATGGACCTTGAAGGCATTATGTTAAGTAAAACAATAATATTCCATGATATCACTTATGTGGAATCTAAAAAAGCCAAATTCATAGAAACGGAGAGTAGAGTGGTGGTTACTAGGGACTGGGGGTAGGAGAAATGGAGAGATATTGGTCAAATGGTACAAATGGTTTTGTGCCAGTCTAAATCTATCAATAACGAAAGTTGTGGCTGGACTGGCCCTCATGGTTCTTATGATTGTGAGATACCCTTTCTAGTAACCATCAGGAACCTTTGGAGAAAAAAGTTTATTACTCACCAGGCCTGGGAAGCACACAGCACACCTAGGACCATACAGCAAGGAACAGGTAGAGAAAGAGGTTGTGGACCTGGGGTATTTTATTAGGATTGTGTGTAGAGGCTTAGGGCTTCAAGGACATACTCTGTTGGTGAATTTAAAACCTAGAATAGGAATTGAAAGTGTGGGAAGAGGAAAAAAAAAACACCCCAAATGATCCATAACAGAAATCACTAAAATATGGGAGCCTGATTGGGGGAAGGGGGGATGGCACAGCCTGGCTCTTTATCTAGTCATGTGGCTGGCAATGTGTTTATTTGAGATAACTGACTTTGAAGTGGATGTCTCTTTGAAGTGGATGCCTCAGCAATCAAAGCTTAAGTAAGACCCTTGTATCACAAAAAAGAAAAACTGTTAGGGCTTAAACTACAGATACAAATTTCCAGTTATAAGATGAATAAATTCTAGAGAATCTAAAGCACAGCATGGTAGTTATTGTTAATAATACTGTATTATATATTTGAAACTTGCTAAGAGAGTAAATCTTAAATGTTTCAATCAAAAAAAGAAATTATAATTATGTGACATGATGGAGGTGTTAGCTAACACTTAGTGGTAGTCATTTTGCAATATATAAGTGCATCAAATCAACACATTGAATACCTTAAATTTACACAATGTTATATCAGGTTCATTTCAAGAAAACTGGGAAAAAAATGAAATTAATTTTTTTTATTAGTTTTTAAGAGAGAGAGCACACATGCACAAAAGTGGGGGAGGGGCAGAGAGAGAGATGGAGACACAGAATCTGAAGCAGGCTCCAGGCTCTGAGATGTCAGCGCAGAGCCCGACATGAGGCTCAAACCCAGGAACCGTGAGATCATGACCTGAGCCCAAGCCAGATGCTTAACCAACTGATCCACCCAGGTGCCCCCAAATTAAAAATTTTTAGTTAAAAAATCACTTTATATATATTCACTCACTTTATTCTCACAGCAACTTTATGAAAAAGGCACTATCCCCATTTTACAGGTAAGGAAACTAAGTTCAGAGAGTTTGAGTAAATTGCCCATGGTCATACAATTAAAGGGGAAGAGTTAGGACTCAAACCCAGGAAGTGTGACTCTAGGCACTATATTCTCAATACATTCTACTGTTCTATTTTCAAATATTCTGAAACTAAGTGCTTTTCAGGACTTTGGACTTTCTAGACAGAGAATCTCACAAAGTCCAAAATAGCATTGGTAAGTTTCTCATGGGAAACATGCCTGAACAGAGTCCTAGGGATAAGAGAGGTGATAAACCTGAAAACTGAATGAGAAGACGCTGAAATGTCTTGCAGTATTATAATTGCATTACCCACTCCTACTGTGAAATCTCACTTCATCCCAATATCTCCTGCTGGAACTCCAGAGGTTAAGGACAGGCACCTGGAGAAGCCTCAAAGGACCTGGGAAAATCTGGTCTCCACTGTTGAGGCAGTCTCTACTTCCAGTATGAGTACCTATCGCACTGCTCTACTTGTTGCTTCCCTGATATAGATCTGAAAAGTGGGAAAAACATAAAATCTACAAACACCAAAAACAAATTTCATAGGGAGAAGAGAAGTTCATATATAAATAACTTACTTGGCTCTCTTATTTTCCTAAAATATATCTCATGAAGAATTCAGCTATCTCTAAAGGGCCACTGTGGGAAGAATGTGAGTCAAGACTTTCAGAAGCCAAGTAAAGTGATCAACCATCTTGGTCTGCCAGGGACTGGGGAACTTCTACAGACAGGATCTTCAGGGCTAAAACCAGGACAGTTCGTCACTCTCCACTCGTGTTAAGGTTAGCAAGAACCCTTGGGATTTTTCTTCATTCCAGTGTATCCATTCATGTCATGCTGTGTTGTGCACGGCTACAGAGGCATCTGGTCATGCAAATGTGTTCCGACTGAGCATTTTATTTTGACTCCCACTTCAGCTCTTACTGCTATAACCCTGACACCCATGTCCTCAGATTGGCTGCTTAATTCACTGACCTGGTCTGCTCAAATCAAAAAGGATTATTTTCACTAATTGCTGCCTCACAGAGAAGAGGTAGAACTTTCTGGTTTATTTAAAATTTAACCCCATCCCTTTGACCTACTTTCTGCTGCTTTTGACCTGGGATAAGCTGCTTTTGACCTGGGATAGAGATACCAGACATGAATAAGATGCATCTTACCATTAAAAAAAATGTCAGTTACAGGGGTACCTGGGTGGCTCAGTTGGTTAAGTGTCCAATTTAGGCTCAGGTCATGATCTCACAGTTCATGGGTTCAAGCCCCACATGGGGCTCTGTACAGACAGCTCAGAGACTGGAGCCTGATTTGGATTCTGTGTCTCCCTCTTCATCTGCCCCTCTCCCACTCATGCTCTGTGTCTCTCAAAAATAAATAAAAAACATTTTTTTAATTTTTTTAAAAAAATTGTCAGTTACAAAGCAGTACCTAGAACTGCCCCAGTGAAGAGTTTTGACTGATTGTTTTACATTGTTTCTCAATCCCTTACATAATTAGCTTCTCAAAAGTATGTGTCTTATAAGCTGAATCACCCACTGTTCCCTGGGAAACCTGAAGATGAGGTATCTTTGTGCATGAGCATTTAAAGTACACTCCATCCCATTTAAAAATCCTCATTATAAGCAAGGCTAAGCATGTGGTGAGAGGCACAGTCCCTGCCTTTAATAGATGCCGTGGTCTAATTAGAAAACTGCACATATGTGAACACACACACACACACACACACACAATCTTGCAAACCACAAGGATTACAGATGTCAGGAGCTGTTAGTACAGGAACTCATTTCTGAACCACAGGGGAGGAGAAGAACCAGATGTGAGTTCAAGCACCAAAGTTCCTGGCAACTGCAGCTGTTCTCATCCAAATTGACCTTCTGACTTTTTGTCTCCTACACTCTGAAAGGCATCTGGGTACCCTGGTTGTCCCATATGGAGGAAAAGCTGAGTTAGCCTTCAAAGGTGCATGTAGTCCCCCACCTAATCTTCTACTCTGCTCACAGCCACCCATGCAGTTCAGCCCCAGGGACCTTGCTTCTCTTCTCTCTGGCAGAAGTGCCTGCTAGAGGTCTGTAATATCTGATTAGATCAAAAGGATCCATTCCTGAACAGATGGCCACCACTCACAGTGGACTTCATATCTGGCCAAGATAGGGCATTATCTATCTAATGAGCAATATAGCAAATGAGGTTGAACATGCAAGCGGCACTCTTCATTTCAACATCCCAGCTGTTGGCTCTCAGGCCATGGGATATCAATCAGGCTGAGCTGAGCCTCACTGTAAGGTATTGGCATTGGAAGAGCCTCTAAGAGACCAACCAGGGAACCAGATGGAGTGAGATAGCATTACACACATTTAGTTTGTGAAGGTTCAAAATCTCTGATGAACAAGCGGCTGGCTGGCCAACTCCCATCAGGGAGAAGCCATTATAGAGTGAATGTCTAGGGTATAGCCATTTATATGCTGATGAGAACAGTGTTTGTTCATTTTTATAGTCTATTGAAGTGGTTCTCAAATTTTAGCTTTTGGAGGATCATGTAGAAAGATTTTTAAATACAGAATAGGTCCAGGTGGCACCAGAGAATTTGAATATCCAACAAGTTCCCAGGTGGGGACCACAGGTTCAGGGACCATACTTAAGAGGATTATATAGGAAATAATCCTATATAACAAATATAATACTATACTTTTTACATATAATGAGTACCTTCTTCAGGTCCAGCCCATATAGAAATTGTTGTGAAATGACATATACCAATATGCCCAGATATTTGTTTGAAAAAAGAGGTATGGAAATTTACAAGTAACAATCAGCCAACTACCAAGTATTTATTGAGCACTTGTCATGTGCAAAACTATATACTAAATTCTGTAACGATTAAAAAGAATTGTCAAATTTGATAGGAATCTAAATCTGAAAAGCCTTTCTTGAAGTCATTTAGTCCTTAGAGTCAACTTTAAAGCTGCCATTCTTTCACCAAGCAATTCCATGTCTAGGAATTTAGTCCAAGAAAATAAAGATTTTTTTTAGATTTTTTTAAAGTTTATTTATTTATTTTTGAGAGAGAGAGAGAGCATGAGAGGGAGAGAGATAGAGGGAGACAGAATTCCAAGCAGGTTCTGTGCCTACAGCACAGATGTGGGCTCAAACTAACAGAACTGTGAGATCATGACCTGAGCCGAAATCAAGAGCTGGATGCTTAATGAACTGACCCACCCGAGTGCCCCAAGAAAATAAAGATACTAAACTAAGGAAATTTTTTTAAAAAGCTTTTTTAAAGTGAAAAGGTAGAAGTATAAGTGATCAATAAATATAAATGTAAATGACAGATATATTTGGTTTTCTCTACTACTACTACTTACCACTACACACATTCTTCCCATATTTCTCTAGCCCAGTGGTTCTAAAAATATCTGGAGGCATTTTTAATTGTCAAAGCTCAGGAGAAATGTATATAACTGGCATCTAGACAGTAGAGGCCAGGGATATTCCACAATGCACAGGACAGCTCTCACAACAAAGGATCATCTGGCCCAGAGTCAATAGTGCTGATCATGAGAAACAAAGCAGCCTGGAGATTCCTCCTCCACACCCCACCCCTGCTGCCACATTGGCCAGGCTAGTTCCTATTCTTTTGCCTTTACTTATCTTCCAATATAAGATCCCTCCACCTCCTTTCTGCCTGCCTAAATCTTACCATCTTTCAAGGTCTAGTTCTTATCTTCTATAGGAGGCTTTCAAAATCAGCTAAAATCCTTTGACTATAAGTGGTGACATTTTTTAAACAATTAGTGCTCTTACTACTTCATATAAAAAGCAGTGTGAAGATAGAAAGTTCCAGAGTTGAGCAATTCGACAACTCAGTGACTTCTCTCCAATTCTCTTGGTTTTTGTCTCATGATCACAAGATGGCTTCCACAGCATCTCAACATCATGAAAATCTCCAAAAGCAGGAAGCAAAAGGGAGTTTCCCTGTATCTCCATTGCTTGGGGCACAAGAAGGAATTTGACTGGAAACCTTTCTTTTTTGGTCATGGAGGAAATTCTTTCCTACAAATCTCCAACAGATATATCTTTATGTTTTACTGGCCACAACCAAAATGATCATTGAGATTATTGTGATGAGCTTTAGTCATTCCTTGGGCCTAGAGGAAGGGCCCATCTTAGCACATTGAAAAGCATGAGTGTTTTGGTAGAAGGAGACTGGGGCTACTCCTCTAGAATGCAGAGTAGAACTATACTATCTTAGATACTATGCAAAGTAAAATTCAGAATTTATTTGAACTTGTTGATGACAAGAACACATCAAGAGAGATAGGGATTTAAGTTCACCAAATTTTCCTTGCTCCTTTTCCATTGTTCATCATTTAACTGGCTCAGTGAAAGGCACCACAATGGAAACAGCAAAGTTAGGTTTGAGTCCTAACCTTGACATTAATAAATAACCTTGGGCGAGTCACTTACTCTCTCTGAATCTCAATTTCTATCACTCCTGGAAGTTTATTATCCTCAAATACAGAAAATGACACCATGCAGAAGCTGGAAGCTGAAAACAAGTGTTCTCCATGGGCTTTGCCTACTTATTTCTCTACCCTTCCTCAGCATTCCCCAGGATGGGAAGCTGTCATGAACCATGATCCTGTCTACTCAGAGTTTATGAGTCCCAACAGCAGAAGCTACAGACTCAACACTGAAGCACTGAATCCTAGAACTCAGGAACATTATACAGAGCAGCTACAAGGGCCTGCCAAGACTAGAAATATTTGGAATTTCTAAGCCACCAAACCCAAGAAAATTACTATATTCAGGACATTGGTATCTTTTTAAAACTTTATCTTTTAGAGTAGCTTTAGGTTTACAAATTGAGAGGAAGGTAGAAAGATTTCCCATATACCCTTTGCCACTACATGTGAATAACCTCCCCCATTATCACTCATCAGAATGGTACATTTGTTACCAAGGATGAACCTGCATTGACACTCATAATTACCCAAGATCCATAGTTTATCTTAGGGTTCACTCTTGGTGTGCATTCTGTGGGTTTAGACAAATGTATAATGATATACATCTGTCATTATAATATCATACAAGACATTTTTACTGTTCTAAAAATCCTCTGTACTCTATTTATCCCTCTCCCTTCCTCCCAACCCCTTCCAACTCACCTTTTTATTGTCTTCAGAAAGTCACATAGTTGGAATCATAGTTGGAATGATATGCAGCCTTTTCAGATTGGCCTCTTTCACTTAGTAAAATGCATTTAAGATTCCTCCATGTCTATTCATGGCAAGGTAGCTCTTTTTTTTTTTTTTAAATGAGAACTCAGGATTTATTCTCAACAGCATTCATATAGATCATATGGCAATGCCAACTGTAGTTATGTTGTACATCACATCCATAGTGCCTATTTATCTTCTCAGTGGAAGTTTGTATCTTTTGACAACTTTTCTCCAATTCCCCCTCCTAGCCTCACATCCCAGGTCTAGTAATCACAAATCTGATTTCTTTTTCAAGTTTTGTGGGTTTTTTGTTGTTTATCTTGTTTTATATTTTGCATATAAGTGAAATCAAACAGTATTTGTCTTTCTCTGACTTATTCTACTTAGCATAACGTCCTCAAGGTCCATTCATGTTGTCTCAAATGGCAGGATTTCCTTCCTTCTCATGGGTGAATATTATCCCACTGTGTGTGTGGTATATATATTAATATATATATATATATATATTACAATAATTATTGTCAGTGGTGTAAAATAGCAGGCTAGTTTCATATATATATATCTATATCTATATCTATATCTATCTATATCTATATCTATATATATATATATCTATATATATATATCTATATCTATATCTATATATATATATATCACCCATCTATATATATACCACACCTTCTTTATCCATTCATTTGTTGATGGGCACTTAGGTTGTTTCCATATGTTGGCTATTGTAAATAGTACTGCTATGACCATTGGCAGTGCAGGTATTTTTTTCAAGTTAGTGTTTTCATTTCCTTTTAATATATTCTTAGAAGTGGAATTGTAGGATCGCATGGTAGGTCTATTTTTAATTTTTTGAAGATCCTCCATACTATGTTCTATAGTAGCTGTACTATATTACAATCCCACCAACAGTGTACAAGGGTTCACTTTCATCCACATCCTTGACACATTTGTTATCTCTTTATCTTTTTTATTATGGCCATCTAACAGAAATGAGGTGGTATCTCATCATTGTTTTGATTTGCATTTCCCAAATGAGTAGTGATGATGTGAACATCTTTTTATGTACTTATTGATCATGATGTATCTTCTTTGGAAAACGGTCTATTCAAGTTGATTGCTAATATTTAAACTGGATTATTTTGTGGTGTTTTTTTTTTGCTATTGAGTTATATAAGTTTTTAATACATTGTGGATATGAACCCCTTATCAGGTATGTGGTTTGCAAACATTTTTTCCCACTCCATAGGTTGTCTTTTCACTTTGCTGATTATTTCTTTTGCTGTGCAGAGGCTTTTTAGTTTGATGTTGTCTCACTTGTTTGTGCTTTTGTTCCTTGTGTTTTAGGTACCATATCTAAAAATAAATCATTTCCAATACCTATGTCAAGGATATTTTTTCCCATATTTTCTTCTAGAAGTTTCATAGTTTCAGGACGTATATGTAAGTTTTTAATCCATTTTAAATTAATCACTGTGAGTGGTGTAAAATAGCAGGCTAGTTTCATTCTTTTACATATGAATATGCAATTACAAGCATCATTTATCTTTTCACCATTGAGTATTCTTGGCTCCCTTATCAAATATTACTTGACCATACATACACTTGGTCTCAAACTTCTGATGGTTTGCTTTACTTTTTTTTTTTTTTTTTTTGCTTTATGATGTTGCAAAAGTACACATATTCAGTAGAAATGATACTTCAAATTTTGAATTTTGCTTTTTTTCTTGGCCTAGTGGTAAACAGCAAGATACTGCCTCATGATGCTGGAAGGAGGCCACCAGCTGCAGCTCTCAGTAGATAGATGATCATAAGACTAAACAACTGATGCACTTATAACCATTGTGCCCATGCAACCATTCTGTTAATTTACTATCAGTACAGTATTCAATAAATTGCATGAGATATTAAACACTTGATGATGAAATATCCTTTGTGTTACATGATTTTGCCCCACTGTAGGCTAACATAAGTGTTCAGAGATTGAGGTAGGCTAAGCTAAGCAGGTTAGGCATATTAAATGCACTTTCGACCTATATTTTCAAATTTTTATTTTTCAAGTTTTTATTTAAATACTAGTTAGTTGACATATGTGCCAAAATTGGTTTCAGGTGTAGAATTTAATGATTCATCACTTACATATACTACTCAATGCTCATCACAACAAGTGCCCTTCTTAATACTCATCACCCATCTAGCCCATCCCCTGCCCATATCCCTCCATCAACCCTGTTTATTCTCTATAATTAAGAGTTTCTTGTGGTTTGTTTCCTTCTCTTTTTCCTCCTTCCCCTATGTTTATCTGTTTTGTTTCTTAAATTCCACATATGAAAGAAATAATATGGTATATGACTTTCTCTGACTGTTTTCATTTAGCATAATATACTCTTGCTCCATCCACATCAATACAAAGGGCAAGATTTCATTCTTTTTGATGGCTGAGTAATTTTCCTGTGTGTGTGTGTGTGTGTGTGTGTGTGTGTGTGTGTGTGTGAAATACCACATCTTTTTTTTCCATTTCTATTTTTTTTGTTTATTTTCAGTTGCTTTTTTTTTTAATTTATCCAAATTAGTTAGCATATAGTGCAACAATGATTTCAGGAGTAGATTCCTTAGTGTCCCTCCCATAATGCTCAGTTTGTTCTCCATATTTATGAGTCTCTTCTGTTTTGTCCCCCTCAGGATTTTTATATTTTTTTGTTTCCCTTCCCTTATGTTCATCTGTTTTGTCTCTTAAAGTCCTCATGAGTGAAGTCATATGATTTTTGTCTTACACTGACTGACTAATTTCACTTAGCATAATACCCTTCAGTTCTATCCACGTAGTTGCAAATGGCAAGATTTCATTCTTTTTGATTGCCGAGTAATACTCCATTGTGTGTATATATATATATATATATATATATATATATATATATATACTACAATTTCTTTATCCATTCACCCACCGATGGACATTTGGGCTTTTTCCATACTTTGGCTATTGTTGATAGTGCTACTATAAACATGGGGGTACATGTGTCTCTTCGAAACAGCACACCTGTATCCCATGGATAAATGCCTAGTAGTGCAATTGCTGGGTCATAGGGTAATTCTATTTTTAATTTTTTGAGGAACCTCTATACTGTTTTCCAGAGTGACTGCACCAGCTTGCATTCCCACCAACAATGCAAAAAAGATCCTCTTCTCTGCATCCTTGCCAACATCTGTTGTTGTCTGAGTTGTTAATGTTAGCCATTCTGATAGGCATGAAGTGGTATCTCATTGTGGTTTTGATTTGTATTTCCCTGATGATGAGTGATGTTGAGCATTTTTTCATGCATCGGTTGGCCATCTGGATGGCCATCTTCTTTGGAGAAGTGTCTATTCATGTCTTTTGCCCATTTCTTCACTGGATTATTTGTTTTTTGGGTGTTGAGTTTGATAAGTTCTTTATACATTCTGGATACTAACCCTTTATCTGACATGTCATTTGCAAATATCTTCTCCCATTCTATTGGTTGCCTATTAATTTTGCTGATTGTTTCCTTCGCTGTGCAGAAGCTTTTTATTTTGATGAGGTCCCTGTAGTTCATTTTTTCTTTTGTTTCCCTTGCCTCTGGAGGCATGTTGAGTAAGAAGTTTCTGCAACCAAGATCAAAGAGGTTTTGGCCTGGTTTCTCCTCGAGAATTTTGATGGTTTCCTGTCTTACATTTAGGTCTTTCATCCATCTTGAGTTTATTTTTGTGTATGGTGTAAGAAAGTGGTCCAGGTTCATTCTTTGGGATGTCGTCCAGTTTTCCCAGCACCACTTGCTGAAGACTGTCTTTATTCCATTGGATATTCTTTCCTGCTTTGTCAAAGATTAGTTGGCCATATGTTTGTGGATCCATTTGTGGGTTCTCTATTCTGTTCCACTGATCTGAGTGTCTGTTCTTGTGTCAGTACCATACTGTCTTGATGATTATGGCTTTGTAGTGTAGCTTGAAGTCTGGAATTGTGATGCCTCCTGCTTTGGTTTTCTTTTTCAAGATCGCTTTGGCTATTCAGGGTCTTTTCTGGTTCCATACAAATTTTAGGATTATTTGTTCTAGCTCTGTGAAGAATGCTGGTATTACTTTGATAAGGATTTCATTGAATATGTAGATTGCTTTGGGTAGTATCAACATTTTAACAATATTTGTTCTTCCTATCCAGGAGCATGGAATCTTTTTCCATTTCTTTGTGTCTTCTTCAATTTCTTTCATAAGCTTTCTATAGTTTTCAGTGTATAGATTTTTGAACTCTTTGATTAGATTTATTTGTAGGTATTTTATGGCTTTTTGTGCAACTGTAAATGGGATCGATTCCTTGATTTCTCTTTGTGTCACTTCATTGTTGGTGTATAGGAATGCAACCGATTTCTGTGCATTGATTTTATATCCTGCAACTTTGCTGAATTCATGAATCAATTCTAGCAGTTTTTTGGTGGAGTCTTTTGTGTTTTCCATATAGAGTATCATGTCATCTGTGAGGAGTGAAAATTTGACCTCCTCCTGTCCGATTTGGATGCCTTTTATTTATTTGTGTTGTCTGATTGCAGAGGCTAAGACTTCCAATCCTATGTTGAATAACAGTGGCAACAGTGGACATCCCTGTCTTGTTCCTGACCTTAGGGGGAAAGCTCTCAGTTTTTCCCCATTGAGAATGATATTAGTGATGGGTCATTCATATATGGCTTTTATGATCTCGAGGTATGCTCCTTCTATCCCTACTTTCTTGAGGGTTTTTATCAAGAAAACATGCTATATTTTGTCAAATGCTTTCTCTGCATCTGTTGATAGGATAATATGGTTCTTGTCCTTTCTTTTATTGATGTGATGAATCACGTTAATTGTTATGTGGATATTGAACCAGCCCTGCATCCCAGGTATAAATCCTGCTTGGTCGTGGTGAATAATTTTTTTTAATGTATTGTTGGAGTTGGTTTGGTAATATCTTGTTGACGATTTTTGCATCCATGTTCATCAGGGATATTGGTCTATAATTCTCCTTTTTAGTGGGGTCTCTGGTTTTGGAATCAAGGTAATGCTGGCTTCATAGAAAGAGTTTGGAAGTTTTCCTTCCATTTGTATTTTCTGGAATAACTTCAAGAAAATAGGTGTTAACTCTTCCTTAAATGTTTGGTAGAATTCCCCTGGAAAGCCATCTGGCCCTGGAGTCTTGTTTTTTGGCAGATTTTTGGTTACTAATTCGATTTCCTTACTGGTTATGGGTCTGTTTACATTTTCTATTTCTTCTTGTTTCAGTTTTGGTAGTGTATATGTTTCTAGGAATTTGTCCATTTCTTCCAGATTGCCCATTTTATTGGCATATAATTGCTCATAATATTTTCTTATTAATTTTATTTCTGCTGCGTTGGTTGTGATCTATCCTCTTTCATTCTTGATTTTATTTATTTGGGTCCTTTCCTTTTTCTTTTTGATCAAACTGGCTAGTGGTTTATCAATTTTGTTAATTATTTCAAAGAACCAGCTTCTGGTTTCCTTGATCTGTTCTACTGTTTTTTTGGTTTCAATAGCATTAATTTCTGCTCTAATCTTTATTATTTCCTGTCTTCTGCTGGTTTTGGGTTTTATTTGTTGTTCTTTTTCCAGCTCCTTAAGGCTGTAAGGTTAGGTTGTGTATCTGAGATCTTTCTTCCTTCTTTAGGAAGGTCTGGATTGCTATATACTTTCCTCTTATGACCGCCTTTGCTGCGTCCCAGAGGTTTTGGGTTGTGGTGTTATCATTTTCATTGACTTCCATATACTTTTTAATTTCCTCTTTAACTGCTTGGTTAGCCCATTCATTCTTTAGTAGGATGTTCTTCAGTCTCCAAGCATTTGTTACCTTTACAATTTTTTTCTTGTGGTTGATTTTGAGTTTCACAGCATTGTGGTCTGAAAATATGCACGGTATGATCTCAATCTTTTTATACTTACTTAGGGCTGATTTATGTCCCAGTATATGGTCTATTCTCGAGAACATTCCATGTGCACTGGAGAAGAATGTATATTCTGCTGCTTTAGGATGGAATGTTCTGAATATATCTGTTAAGTCCATCTGGTCCAGTGGTCATTCAAAGTCGTTGTTTCCTCGTTGATTTTTTGATTAGATGATCTTTCCATTGCTGTGAGTGGGGTGTTGAAGTCTCCTACTATTATGGTATTACTATTGATGAGTTTCTTTGTGTTTGTGATTAATTGATTTATATATTTGGGTGTTCTCACATTTGGTGAATAAATGTTTACAGTTGTTAGGTCTTCTTGGTCTATAGACCCCTTGATTATGATATAATGCCCTTCTGCATCTCTTAATACAGTCTTTAAAGTCTAGATTGTCTGATATAAGTATGGCTACTCCAGCTTTCTTTTTTGACCATTATCATGATAGATGGTTCTCCATCCCCCAATTTTCAATCTGAAGGTGTCTTTAGGTCTAAAGTGTGCCTCTTGTAAACAGCATATACCTGGATCTTGTTTTCTTATCCATTCTGTTACCCTATGTCTTTTGATTGGAGCATTGATTCCATTGACATTTAGAGTGACGTTTAGAGTGAAAAATATGAATTTATTGCCATTATGATGCTTGTAGAGTTCAAGTTTCTGGTGGTGTCCTCTGGTCCTTTCTAATCTTTGCTGCTTTTGGTAGATATATATATCTATATATATCTATATATATCTATATATAGATATAGATATTTGGTAGATACATAGATATATATATATAGATATATAGATATATATATTCATCTTTCCTCCCCTCAGAGAGTGCCCCTTAAAATTTCTTGCATGGCTGGTTTAGTGGTCACAAACTCCTTTAATTTTTGTTTGTCTGGGAAACTTTTACTCTCTCCTTCTGTTTTGAATGACAGCCTTGCTGGATAAAGAATTCTTGGCTGCATATTTTTCTGATTCAGCACACTGAATACATCCTGTCACTCCTTTCTGGCATGCTAAGTTTCTGTGGATAGGTCTGCTGCAAACCTGATCTGTCTTCTCTTGTAGGTTAGGGACTTTTTTTCCCTTGCTGCTTTCATGATTCTCTTCTTGCCTGAGTATTTTGTGAATTTGACTATGATATGCCTTGTTGATGGTCGGTTTTTGTTGAATCTAATGGGGATCCTCTGTGCTTCCTGGATTTTGATGTCTGTGTCTTTCCCCAAGTTAGGAAAGTTTTCTGCTATGATTTGCTCTCATAACCCTTCTACCCCTATCTCTCTTCCTCTTCTGGGACCCCTATGATTCTGATGTTCTTCCTTTTTAATGAGTCACTGATTTCTCTAATTCTTAAATTGGGCTCTTTTGCCTTAATCTCCCTCTTTTTTTCTGCTTCATTATTCCCTATAAGTTTGTCCTCTATATCGCTGATTCTCTGTTCTGCCTCATCCATCCTTGCCGCCACTGCATCCATCCATGATTGCAGCTCAGTTATAGTATTTTTAATTTCATTCTGGCTATTTTTTACTTCTTTTATCTCTGCAGAAAGGGATTCTAATCTATTTTTGACTCCAGCTAGTATTCTTATTCTCGTGATTCTAAATTCTTGTTCAGACATCTTGCTTGTATCTGTGTTGGTTAAATCCTTGGCTGTCATTTCTTCATGCTTTTTCTCTTGGGGTGAATTCCTTTGAAAAGGAATTAATGAGGTAGAAAAATTAAAATTAAAAAATATTAAAATTAAAAAATATTAAAATTAAAAAATTAAATACACACACAAATCGAATAAATGATGCTAGATTCTAGGTGTGTTTTGGTCTGGGTGTTGGAAGTGGTTTGACAGATTAGAGAAAAAAATGGGGAGAAAAAAAGGGAAATCATTTGAGAATTTGAAAAAATGAATACACTGAAATAGGCTAAAATGAGATTATGGGAGTAAAATAGAATTTGAAAAAAAACCCACAAAAGTAAAGAATAAAGTAGAAAAAAATTAAAGAAAATTTATAAAAATTAGAAATAAATTTGAATCTTTTCTTTTCCTGTACTCAAGAAAAAAAAAAGAAAAAAGAGAAAAAATATTTTAAAAAAGAAAAAAAGGAAATCGTTTGAAAATTTGAAAATTTTCATACAGTGTAGTGGACTGTAGTGGACTAAAATAAAATTATGGAAGTAAATAGAATTTGAAAAAAATTTACATAAAAGCAAAAAATATAGTAAAAAAATTAAAGAAAAATATTTTAATAGAAATTGAGAGTAAAAATGAAGTTTTTCTGCATTCAAGAAAAAGAAAAGAAATAAAAAAGAGAAAACAAGAAAAAGAAAGAAACAAAGGGAAATTGTTTGAAAATTTGAAAAGGTGAATACACTGAAGTAGACTAAAATAAAATGATGGAAGTAAAATAGAATTTAAAAACATTTTCACAAAAGTAAAAAATATAGTAATAAAAATTAAAGAAAAATGTTTTTAATAAAAATTGAAAATAAAAAATGAGTTTTTTTCTCTTTCTGTATTCAAGAAAAAGAAAAGCAGTGTAAAAGAGAAAAAAAAGAAAGAAAATTGAATAGATGGACCTGCTAACAAATTGAAGTAGGACTCAAATTACTTCGTTTTCCCCTAGAAGTCAGTCTATGTAGCACTTTATAGTCCATAAACTAAGCCGGCAGTGAGACTTTTCTTGAGAGGGAAAGTTGGCCCAGTTGGGCGGGGCTCAGTGTAATGGCTCCATTCTCCACTAGGTGGTGCTGCGAGACTACTGGGGTGGATTGTTGCAGCTCTTCTAGGTGCGTATGCGCAGGCGCAGGAGTGGTGAAAATGGCGCCACCCAGCCACCCAGTCTGTTCTCCCAGATCAGCAATCACGCACCTGTCCTCTATCTTCAGCTTTCATCCACTCCCTGCTTTTTCACTCTCCATGACCAGGCCCCAGGCAATACCTCTCTCCCAAGTTTTGTCTCAGATGCAGCTATTTTCCCTGGCCCCTTACTTCTGAAGGACTGTGGCTTTGACCTGTTCTGCCCCTCGTCGGGAGGGTCTCACCGAGCAATGGCCAAATGCACAATGGCCGAATGTCGGCTGCACCCAGGAACGCTTGCTGGACCCTGCTGCTGCTGGTGCCCCGAGACTACGGCCAGGTGCCAGCCCGCCCCAGATAAAGTTCATGAGATACTGTAGCAGCAGTGTTTCAGGGATTATGGAAAATCACAACACACATCTGGCACCAGGCTTCACCTGTAATGACCTTGTTCCAGCACCAGTGAATGTGGCTGTTTTCTAGGGTCTGCTGGGACCAGGTGGCTTCAACAGTCTCTACCAAGTGTCCTTCCAGCAGTGGAACTGCTTTTCCCCATGTGTCCCAAGAACCTCCCGGACCCCACTCTGTTCCTGGGTATTCGCGCTTCCCACCAGAGCACCTCCAGGTATCAAGCTGTGGAGTTGCAGACTGCACTCCCCCTGTGTACAGTCTTAATGGAATTTAAACCCTCTCCTTTCTCTTTTCTCCCTTTTTAGTTTAGTCCCTGCAGCTGTTTCCAATTTTCCACTTTCTCTCCAGCTGTTTTTGGGGAGGGGTGCTTTTCCCGTATTCTTCCCCCACCCCAGTCTCCGTCCTCTCTCCACTCACACAAGCACCTCCCTTCCTGCACCTTCTTGCTCCCCAAGTTTACTTCTCTGTGCCGTGTACTTGCTGAATTCTGTGTTCAGGTTGTGCAGATTATTGTTTTAATCCTCCAGTCAATTTTCTAGGTGTGTAGGATGGTTTAGTGTTGGTTTGGCTGTATTTCATGGATGCAAGACACACAAAGAAATTTCCACGCTATTCCATCTTGACTCCTCCCCTCCCCGAATACCACATCTTCCTTATACATTTATCAGTAGATGGATATTTGGGCTCTTTCCATAATTTGGCTATTGTTGATAGTGCTGAAATAAACATCAAGGTTGAAGTCCCTTCAATTCAGTATTTTTGTGTCCTTTAGATAATACCTAGTAGCACAATTACTAGGTCATAGGGTAGTTCTATTGTTAATTTTTTGAGGAGCCTCCATACTGTTTTCCAGAGTGGATGCACCATTTTGCATTCCCACCAACAGTGCACAAGGGTTACCCTTCCTCTGCATCCTTGTCTACATCTGCTGTTTCCTGTGTTGTTAATTTTAGCACTTCTGACAGGTGTGAAGTGGTGTCTCCTTGTGGATTTGATTTGTATTCCCCTGATGATGAGTGATGTTGAGCATCTTTTTCATGTCTCTGGAAGTCATCTGCATGTCGTCTTTAGAAAAATGTTTATGTCCTCTGCCTATTTATTAACTGGATTATTGGTTTTAGGGTATTGAGTTTGATCATTTCTTTATAGATTTTTGGATATTAACCTTTTATCTGATAAGTCATTGCAAAAATCTCCTCCCATTCCATATGCTGTCTTTTAGTTTTGTTAATTGTTTTCTTTGCTATTCAGAAGCTTTTTATCTTGATGAGGTCCGAATTAGTTCATTTTTCCTTTTGTTTCCATTGCCTCTGGTGACCTGTCTAGTAAGAAGTTGCTGCAGCCGAGGTCAAAGAGGTTCCTGCCTATGTTCTGCTCTAGGATTTTGATGGTTTCCTGTCTCACACATTTAGGTCTTTCATCCATTTTGAATTCATTTTTGTGTATGTTGTCCTTTCTTATGAAAGAAACTTAGGAAAATTTAATTCTTCTGTTTGTTGCTGTCCAGTTTTCCCAACACCATTTGTTAAAGACACTGTCTTTTTTCCATTGGATATCCTTTCCTGCTTTGTTGAAGATTAGATGAACATATAATTGTGGGTCCATTTCTGAGTTTTCTATTCTGTTACATTGATTTATGTGTCTGTTTTTGTGCCAGTTTAAGTCTGGAGTTGTGATGCCTCCAGTTTTGCTTTGCTTTATCAGGATTGCTTTGGCTATTTGGAGTCTTTTGTGGTCCCATACACATTTTAGGATCGTTTGTTATACCTCTGTGAAAAATGCTGGTAGTATTTTGATGGGGATTGCATTAAATGTGTAGATTACTTTGGGTAGCATAGACATTTTAACAATGTTTGTCCTTTCAATCCATGATCATAGAATGTTTTCCTATTTCTTTGTGTCATCTCTAATTTCTTTCATAAATATTCTATAGTTTTCAGAGTGTAGATCTTTTGTCTCTTTGGTTAGATTTATTCCTAGGTATCTTATGGGTTTTGGTGCAATTATAAATGGGATCGATTCATGGATTTCTCTTTCTGCGGCTACATTATTGGTGTATAGGAATGTAACAGATTTCCGTGCACTGATTTTATATCCTGTGACTTTGCTGAACTCATGTATCAGTTCTAGTAAAATTTTGGTGGAGTCTTTGGGTTTTCTACATCACATCATCTACAAATAGTGAAAGTTTGTCTTCCTTGCCAATTTCTATGCTTTTATTTCTTTTTGTTGCCTGATTGCTGAGGCTAGGGCTTCCAGTACTATAATAAATAACAATGGTGAGATTGTCTTGTTGAACAATGTCTTGTTACTGACCATAAAGGAAAAGCTCTCAGTCTTTTCTCTATTGAGTGTGATATTAGCTATGGGTCTTTCATATATGGCCTTTACAATGTTGAGGTATTTTCCCCTCTTTCCCTACTTTTTCAGGATTTTTATCAAGAAGGGATGCTATACTTTGTTAAAGACTTTTAATGTATTTAGTGAGAGGATCACATGGTTCTTATCCTTTCATTTATTAATGAGTATATCACATTTATTGATTTGTAAATATTGAACCACCCCCAACAGTCCAGGAATAAATCCCACTCGATCGTGGTGAATAATTTTAATGTATTATTGTACTCAATTTGCTAGTATCTTGTTGAGAATTTTTACATCCATGTTCATCAAGGATATTGGCCTATAAATTCTCCTTTTTAGTGGGGTGTTTGGTTTTGGAATTAAGGTAATGCTGGCCTTGTAGAATGAGTTTGGAAGTTTCCCTTACATTTCTATTATTTGGAACAGTTTGAGAAGAATGGGTATTAATTCTTCTTTAAATATCTGGTAGAAGTCCCCTGGGAAGTCATTTGGCCCTGGACTTTTAATTGTTGGATTTTTTATTACTGACCTAGTTTCTTTGCTGGTTATGGGTATGTTCAAATTTTCTCTTTTTTCCTTCTTCAGTTTTAGTAGTTTGTATTTTCTAGGAATTTGTCCATTTCTTCCAGATTGCCCAGTTTTTTTGTTGTATAATTTTTCATAGTATTCTCTTATAATTGTTTGTATTTCTGTGGTGTTGGTTATGATCTCTCCTCTTTCAATCATGATTTAATTTTTTTAGATCCTTTCTTTTTTTTTTATAAGTCTGGGTATGGCTTTATCAGTTTCATTAATTCTTTCAAAGAACAAATTCTTAGTTTAATTGATCTGTTCTACCTTATTTCTTTCTATATCATTTATTTCTGCTTTAATATCTATTATTTCCCCTCATCTGCTGGCTTTAGTCCTTATTTGTTGTTCCTTTTCTAGTTCCTTTAGGTGTAAGTTTAGGTTGTGTATTTGAGACTTTTCTTGCTTCTTGAGGTAAGACTGTATTGCTATATACTCCCCTCCCCCCAACCCCCAGGACTGCCTTTGTTGCATCCCAAAGGTTTTGGACTATTGTGTTTTCATTTTCATTTGCTTCCATGTATTTTTTAATTTCTTCTTTAATTTACTGGTTAACCCATTTATTCTTTAATAAGATGTTCTTTAATCTCCATATATTTGTGGTCTTTCCAAATTTTTTCTTGTTGTGGACTTCAAGTTTCACAGCGTTGTAGTCTGAAAATATATATGTATGACTTCTATTTTTTTTGTACTTGTTGAGGACTGATTTGTGATGCAGTACATGATATTCTGGACAATGTTCTATGTGCACTCAAAAAGAATGTGTATTCTGCTGCCTTAAGATGAAATGTTCTGAATATATCTGTTAAGTCCATTTGGTCCAATGTGTCATTCAAAGCCATTGTTTCCTTGTTGATTTTCTGCTTCAATGATCTGTCTATTACTGTAAGTGGGATGTTAAAGTCCCCTACTATGCTTGTTTCACTATCAATGAGTTTCTTTATGTTTTGTGTTTTCTTTATTAACTGATTTATATATTTGGTTGCTTCAAGTTGGGAACATAAATACCAGTGTTAGATCTTCTTGTTGGATAGACCCCTTAATTATGATATAGTGCCCTTCTTCATCTCTTGTTACAGTCTTTGGTTTAAAACCTAGTTTGTCTGATATAGGTATGGCTACTCTGGCTTTCTTTTGATGTCCATTAGCATGATAGATAGTTCTCCATCCCCTTACTTTCAATCTGCAGGTGTCTTTAGGTCTAAAATGAGTCTCTTGTAAGCAGCATATAGATGGGTCTTCCCTTTTTTTTATCCATTCTGATACCCTATGTCTTTTGATCAAAGCATTTAGTCCATTTACATTCAGAGTAATTATTGACAGACAAGAATTTCGTGCCATTTATTATCTGTAAAGTTGCTGATTCTGGAGATTTTCTCTGTTAGTTTTTGTTCTTTCCAACACAAGGTGTCTCCTTTAATATTTCTTGCAGGGCTGGTTTACTGGTCATAAATTCCTTGAGTTTTTGTTCGGGTAACTCTCTCCTTTTCTGAATGGCAACCTTGCTGAATAAAGTATTCTTGGCTGAATATTTTTCCCATTCAGCACATTGACTATATCATGCCACTCCCTTTTGGCCTTCCAGGTTTCTGTGGTGAGATCTGCTGTGAACCTGATTTGTCTTCCCTTGTAGGTTAGGGATTTCTTTCCCCTTCTGCTTTCAGGATTCTTTCCTTATCTGTATATTTAATTTTTTTTTACTATGATAGGTCTTGGTTTTAGCCAGCTTTTTTTTTTTTTTAATTCGAAGGAAGTTCTCTGTGCCTTCTGGATTTCAATGTCTGTTTCCTTCCCCACGTTAGGGAAGATTTAAGCTTAATTTGCTCAAATAAACCTGCTCCTTTTTCCCTCTTTCTTCTGGGACTCCTACGATACAAATGTTATTATGCTTTATGGAGTTGCTGAATTCTCTAAGTCTGTATTTATGATCCAATACTTTTCTTTCCCTCTTCTATTCAGCTTCATTATTTTCAATAATTTTATCTTCTATATTATAGATTCATTTCTCTACTTTGTCCATACTTGTTGTCATTACATCCAATCAGTTTTATATCTCAGCTACAGCATTTTTTTTTTATTTCAGCCTGAATAGTTTTTAGTTCTTTCATCTCTGCAGTAAGGGATTCTCTAGTGTCTTCAATCCTTTTCTCAAGCCCAGTTAGCATCCTTATGGTTATTGTTTTAAATTCTCTTTCAGGCAAATTATTTATATCTGTTTTGATTCAATCCCTGGCCACTGACCACTTCCTATTATTTATTTTAGGTTGAATTCTTCCATCTTGTCATTTTGTCTATGTCACTGTATTGTGTGTGTATGTATTTGGAAAGCCTGTTATATTTCCTGCTCCCGAGAGTAATGGTTATATTAAGAAGTCCTATACTTTCCAGGAACTGGAGCTTCAAGAAGTGTTTCAGAGTGCGCACTCTGCCATTGTTGTGGCTTCTCTTTTCCTTGGGTCAGTCCTCTGCAGAGTTTCTCCTTGTCTGAGGAGTGTTTGGACCTTGTCTACTGTATGGCAAGTTTTTACTAGGTGTATTTTGATCTGCTTATTAAAGAGGCTAGATCCTATTTCATCTAGAGCTGAAGCTTTACAGCACTCCATGATCGGTAGACTTGGTGCATGTGAGGGGTTATGCTGGTCTTCTGGAGGAGTGGCCTGATGCACTGATTCTCAGGCAGACTTGCCCTAGTAAAGATGCACCTGCAGGGAACAGGGGGGGTGGGGCTTGGTGTAAGTGGCCCCAGCCTCCATTGTGGGTGCTGTGTTGCTCACTGAGGTCTGTCCATGCTGATGCATAAAATGGCATTGCCCTGCTCTCTCACCTCAGGAGCAGGGAATTCATGCCTGCCACTGTTCAGAAAGCCCTCACAGAAGAATGAAGAATCTCCCTCCTTGTGTCCCCAGCTTCTGTCAGATCCTTACCTTCGCCCTGTCTGTGTCTAAACTGTCTGTCTTCCAGGCAGCACAGTACTCCTGTGTTTTATCTCGAGCACATGGCTGGGTTTCAAAACTCCAAATATAAGGATCTGGTGTGGAGCAAACCTGTGCTAATCCTCTGGGGGAGGGTCATGCCATGTTGTGACTGGTGCCAGTTAGTGCCAGAATAGCAGTCACGTGATTGCATGGGGTTTAGAATTTATGATAAAGCACAGCAAAAAGCTGGCATCAAAGTTTGCTGCCTTCAGCAGGTGTCTATGTTCCTATGCTACTGAACAGGGCAACACATTGGCACCCGCCATTTCTTTTGCCCCCTGAGAGGCAGTGCTGCCTCTCCCAAATGCCAAATGCACTCCAAGAAGAGGAACTGTCTCTCCCAGAGCCGCCCAGATCCTCAAACCACACTGCCTGTTCCCAGGCCTCTGTTTTCCTTCCCCATAGGAGTACCGCTATGCCCACCAGGTTCCACCTGGTGGTGGCATGGATTTCTAAGACTTTGGACTTTCAGCTCTGCTGCTTGTAAAAACTTGTGATAATCAACTACTCTCTCTGTCTCTCAAAATAAACTTAAAAAAAAGGGTAAAGTGAAGTACAAGTGCTCTTGTAAGCAGCATATCATTGGATCTTGTTTTTTAATCCATTCAGCCATTTTGTGTCTTTTGATTGGATAATTTAAGATGTTTACATTTAACTTAATTATTAATAAGTAAGGACTAACAACTATTTTGTTAATTGTCTTCTGGTTGTTTTGTAGATCCATTGTTCCTTTTATCTTATCATGCTGTCTTTGTGTGTGTGTTATCTTTTGGTATCAGTATACTTAGACTTCTTTACCATGTTCTTTTGTGCAATTGCTACAAGTTTTTTCCTTATGGTTACTATGAGGATTACATAAAATATCTTAAAATATTTTAAGCTAATTACACCTTCAAAGAATTCCTAAACTTTATGCTTTTAATTCTTCTCCCGCTTGCATTTTAGATTATTGATGTTACAATGTACATATTTTTTATTGTGTAACTAAAACAGATTATTGTAGTTATAGACATTTTTACTGTTTGTTTTTCAACTTTTAAGTTAGAGTTGTAAGTTAATTATGCACCATCATTACCACATTACAGAATCTAATTCTGACTGTATATTTACCATTACCAGTGAGTTTTACACTATCTTCTTATGTTTTTATAATGTTAATTAACGTTATTTTACTTTCATTTAAAGAACTTCCTTTAGACTTTCTTGTAAGGCAGGTCTACTGGTAATGAACTCCCTCAGCTTTTGTTTATTCAGGAAAGTCTTTATCCTTCCTTTATTTCTGAAGTACAGCTTTAGCAGGTATAGAATCTTCTGTGGATTTTTTTTTCTTTCAATATTTTGAATATGTCAGCCCTATTCTAACCTAAAATGTTTTTTGTTGTTTTGTTTTTGAGAAATCCACTGATGATCTTATGGTTTATCCCTTGTATTTTCTCTCTTTTCTCTTACTGCTCTTAGAATACCTCCTTTGTCTTTGTCTTTTGACAATTGAATTCTAATGTGACTCAGTGAAGGCCTATTTAGGTTCAACCTATTTGGGGTTGAACATACTTCCCTTTCTTCTTCTTTTCTAGTCACTATAATGTAAATGTTGCTTGTTTTTATTGTATTCCAAAGGTCCTATAAACTCTCTTTGCTCTTTTTTTTCTCCTCTGACTGGATCATGTCAAATATCCCATCTTTCATGTCACTGATTCTTTCTTCTGAATAGTTAAGTATGTTTTTGAAGCTCTCCACTGAATTTTTTAGTTAAATAATTGTATTTTTCAACTCGAATTTTTATTTGTTTTGATGATTTCTATCTTTTTTTTTTTGTTCATTCATGGTTTTCCTACTTTCATTTAGTTATTTGTGTGTTCTTGTAGTTCACTAATCTTTAAGAAAATTATCCTGAATTCTTTGAAAGGCCATATATCTTCATTTCTTTAGGGTCAGTTATTGGAGTTTTAATGGTTTCTTTGGTTGTGTTATATTTACTTGATTTTTTTTTGTAATTCTTGATTCTTTACATTAGTATCTGTGCATTTGAGTAAATGGGCTCCTCTTCCAGATATTACGGGTTCACTGTGGCCAAGACAGTTCTTTACCATTCAGCTTAGTTGGGGTTTGGAGGCATGTCTGCTAGAAATGGTCTTTGGCAAGTGGGCCCAGCTATTAAGGTCTATTTTTGGACAAGGCAACTGTTTGAGCTTTCGGTCAGGGGTTGGGTGGTGTGCCACTGGTTAAGAGAAGCTAGGTAGGACTGTTGGTTTGTTCTCTGACCAACTAAAGCTGTAGGAAGGACTCTTCAATTGCCTGGATACTGTGGTCAGGCTTTCAATCCTGACTGGTTACTATACTCAGTAATAGGTGAGGCTGTGAATTAGCTTCCCTGTCTTGTCAGGGCAACAGAATAAGACCCAGGGCCAGCATAAGGGCTTGTTGTTTAGGGATTGGAATCAGGCAAAAATGTACACTAAATTTCCTGGTCAAGTGAGGTTACCAGTTTTGCTCTGAAGATGGGGAAAGCCATGGCTATGCTCTCTGTTCTAGTACCACTGTAATGAGAGTTGGAGAGACTACATAGCTTCCCATGTGTCCTGGTTAGGTTTCCTGGTCAGGTAGTCTGAAGGCTTATTCAGCAATAAGTGGGGCTATGAATTAGTTTCCTTGCCTGGGTACAGCAGGAGAAGGAGCTCTAAAGCCAATAAGGCTCTGTGTGCTCTTGAGCCAACCCATGCTCCAAGTTCCCTCGCTGCCTAGGGCCACACTGGCTTTGTACTGCATACCATCAGCTCTGCTTGTCTGCCTCTCACTTTGAGCACTGCTAGACTACAGAGCTTCCATGTTTTCTCACCAGCCGTTCTGCTTATATGGGGCCAAGAGTCTTCCACAGCAGTACATGGAGACTGGGAATGAGCAAACCATGCTCTAGGGCCAGTCAAACTTGCTTAAGAACCTAAATCAGGCATACCTGCACCCCACTTTGTTCCCTGGTCACTATATACCACCAACTTGGTTCTGCAGATTGGTTGTTAGAAACTCCTCCCCCTTCTCTGTCATAGTCAGATTTTCCATGGTTGAGCCCACAGACTCCCCAGCAATCCTCATGGGTTAGACAAGAGTATGGGCTCCCATGAAGTGACACATAGCACTGGGAGGGGTCACTGGAATGCCCTCATTTTTCCCACTGGAGAAACCATAAGCTCTGGAGAGTCCTCTTCACATGGTGCTGTGTTGGCCATGGGGAGGGGCAATGCAGTCAGCCTGTAGCCACTTCTCTTAGCTTTCCAATGCAGGCTGTCTTGATCTCTGCGATGCAGGGTGCTTTAGCTTCACCTCCATGTTCTAGTTGTGTCTTGTCCATGACTAGTTGTCAGTTCTTTTTGTGAGCTAACACAAATTCAGGAATGATCTGTTTCACCCTCTGGTGATATTACTCTACAGCTCATTTTTTTTTAGCACTAAATAATATTCCAAAAAATAATATTCCATTGTCTGAATGTACCACAGCTTATCTTAAAATGTTTTAGTGTTTATTTTGAGAGAGAGAGAGGAGGCAGGGGAGGGGCAGAGAGAGAGAAGTGCTTCCAGCACAGAGCCCAACATGGGGCTTACCAGCACAGAGCCCAATGTGGGGCTTGAACCCATGAACCACGAGATCATGACCTGAGCCGAAATCTAGACTTGGACACTTAACAGACTAAGCTACCTAGGTGCCCCTAAAAATTTTTTAAATTTTCATATGATTAATTCACCTTGCTCTTTATGCCTCCCTCCAGCTCCCAGCTCATCTGTCATTCTGATACAAACTATTATCACCATCTCCCAGCTCATCTGTCATTCTGATACAATCAAACTATCACCATCACTGCTTACATTTGTTAGTGGCCTTCTATGTTCCAGACATTCTGTGGAAAGCTTTGCACACTTTTATGTTACATAACTCTTACAATTCTTTAAGCAGTATTCTATTGCCATCTCACTTTTACAGATGAGAAAAAGGGCTTAGATATGGAAATCACAGTGGCCGAGTTCTCACACATAAAGAAGACTTGGCTAGAACCAAATACTATTTGACCTCAAAGGTGTCTGTCTTATTCATGTTTCCATTCCCAGAACATATTGAAGAGCCTTGCACACAGTTGCACCTTAGAAAATAACTTTGCAGTCAATGAACACAAATATTACTCTGGATGAGCCATTGTTCTAATAGAATTAAAGGCCAGAGGTTCTGAGAATATGAACTAGAAGAGAGTATCTTTTGTGTACTCTATATTCTCTGGGACATAGATGCTTTGCAATATCTCAAATCCATTTTGTAATTGGAAAAATGGAAACCAATTGAACCTAATTACTAAAGAAGATTAGAGCTATGAAAAGAACATAGACTTCCTGATTTCTAGTACCAACCTCTTCTCAGGCCAACAGAAGTCTTCACTACTAAGTACATTATTTAGCAGATCTGACTCCCAGTACACTCCAGAATGATCTTCAACTGTCAGCTAGTTCCCCAATTGCTCCTACTTGTTTCATTTTTGTTCTAAGTGCCATTTCCCCCCTTCAATTTGAAGTTATTATCACTAATTCATATCAGTTTTATCATTTGGTCTTTGACACACATGTCAGACAAAATATCAGAACAAGTGTGCACAAAGCAATTATAACAGATGGGTCATACTGTGAAATGGCACTGAGCTGCACGCTTTTTGCCCATTGCAAGAACAAGAAGCTCCACATTTACAAAAAAAATAATAATAATTGGATCTCATAAGTCTTCCATCCTTCCACTTTCTGCCTTAATTTAGTCATCTCTAGGACCTCCTCCACATGACTGGGTATGAAGTGAAACATATTAAGCAGCAGCAGAAGAGAAATACTGGTCACTTCCACTCTGTAACCTTTCCTCGTTTTCCATAAAATGCCCTGGAATTCGATTCATGTTGGCAAATATTTGCTGAACTCTTACTATTCCACAGTCAATATCTTAGACATCATCTTAGGCACCAATGAGTCAATACAAAGAAGAATGAAAGCAAGCCAGCATCTCTCCTTTAACTGCATTATAAGGTAGCATTTGATCAACTATGTGAGAGAAGTAGACAGAGGTACAGGATTTCAAAGAATGAATAAGATACTTCCAATCATGAAAGCTGCATGGTGGAGCTGCCATTTGAATTGGGCCTGCAGAGATGGATAAGATTTCTACAACCAGAGAGTGTCAGGGAGGACATTCCAGGCTGAGGGAATGGCATGAGAAAACTCATGGACATGGGGAATGTGTTCAAGGAAGGTCCAGCTGCTTAATTAGGCTGGTCAGAGCATGTGTCTTAGAAGATGAGACTGAAAATGGACTGTGGAAGATGTTGAAAATTATAGAAAGCTTGGATCTTGATCTGTAGAAGTGGGGAGTGTTGAGGTGGGAATAGTTTTCCTGTCACCTCATATTTCTAGACAGGCTCACATCTAAGGAAGAAGTGTACTTGCTTTCTCTTTTCCATTTATCCATCCCCTCCTATGGCTCCTCCCAAGAGAAAATTTAGTTGTAAATTTAATTGGTAGAGCTTACAGCATTCAACCGATCTGCTTTTCCTAGTGGGATGCTACTAAGCCTCACAGACAGAATCCAGGCCTCAGACTACTTCCTAATCATTTCTTGTCCAATCCCAGTGGGCCCTCTTTCCACTGCCTCTTCCTACTTCCTTTGTCCATGTGATAAGTACCCAAAGTTTAGCCCCTAGGAATGAACTTAGACCATGCTCCAATCTAGTATTGCTCCAACCTAGACTGGCTCAACCCAGCTATCCACTGTCAATGGCGAGAGAACAGATTTCCCATTCTACCTCTTGGTTCAACCATGTTCTCAAACTCAGTTTTATATGAGAAGCCCTCTTTGGAAAGGGGAAATGGTGTTGACATTAGACACATAGCCAGCTATTGATAAAAAGAAGCACTTCATTTCCTATTTTTTAAAGTTTATTTATTTATTTTGAGAGAGACAGCACAGACAGGGGAAGGGCAGAGAGAGAGAGGGGGAGAGAGAGAGACAGAGAGAGAGAGAGAGAGAGACCAAAGCAGGCTCCGCACTGTCAGTGGGGAGCCCGATGTAGGGCTAAAACCCACAAACCGTGAGTTCATAACCTAAGCCAAAGTCAAGCGCTAGATGCTTCACCGAGTCACCCATGCACCCCTCATTTCTGACCCTTTTCTGGATGGGTCAAACCATTCTCCCAAGGAATAATAAAAGCATGGAAAACCTATGCACCAAACACTGTGAATCCCATTGTCCTTTCACCGCACACAAGGAAAGAAGGTGTCCATCACGTCCTTATCCTGTGGGTTCTTCAGGTAGTGATGCTAAGTAGAACTGGGAAGAAATATGGGTATGCAACTGCATGATATATTTTTTAAGTTTACTTTTTTGAGAGAGAGAGAGCAAGTGGGAGAGGGGCAGAGAGGGAGAAAGAGATAATCCCAAGCAGGCTCTGCACTATCAGTGTGGGGCTTGAACTCACGAACCATGAGATCATTGCCTGAGCTGAAGTTGGACGCTTAACCAACTGAACCACCCAGGGATCCTACTACATATTTTTAAAAAGTTTTAATGTTTACTTTTGAGAGAGAGAGTGTGTGTGAGTGAGGGAGGAGCAGAGCGAGAGGGAGACACAGAATCCAAAGCAGGCTCCAGGTTCTGAGCTGTCAGCACAGAGCCTGACATGGGGCTCGAACCCACAAACCATGAGATCATGACCTAGCCAAAGTCGAACACTTAACCAACTGGGCCACCCAGGCACCCCAGCATGATATTTTTAATATCTATCTTTACTTCCATGAAAGTGGTAAAAAAAAATAAAAATAAACAGGCTATGAGATATACCCAGGAATCCTATGATCACAAAGGCTCCATAACTATTTGCAGAACTCATGTTTTCCCCCTTAACCTCATTTTTCATATCTGTGCCACTCGTCATTGCTCTATGTACCCCATGAAAATCGACAAGAGCATTCACCTGAAACTGTGGGAGAAATATGGGCACAAGATTCTATCCATGCAGAAAGGTGACCTGCATGTCTGTTAGGAACTTTTCAGACACTCCTGCAAATTCCTGTCACCTGCAGTTCCCTGGAGATGACAATGTGCACTCCAACTACCACAAAAAAAAGCTTTTTGCAGCAGCTGAAGGTGTTTTATGATGAAATGAAGGAGAAGGTTTAGCTCTCAACTGTCTGCATCTTCAAGCTCTACACCCCATCCCTATTGCCTAGTTAATTGGCTTCCTGGACCTCATAGGGTAGGATTTACGTATCCAGCTCCTTGCCTTCAAACACAAAATTAAAAACCTTGTGTGGACCAGTAACATCTCTTCCCTAAACAGCAAATTTCAGTCAGCTTCAAGGTTGACTTCTATATCAATAAGGACATGATCTACATCACAGACACCAAGGTCACTAGGCCTATGGGAATTTCTTCATCAGGCAGATACACAAATCTGAAGAGCTCAATCAAACCCTGAAGAAGTTAGGAAAGAGATCTTGAGTATATTCACACTCTTGTGAATGTATTTCAATGTCTTTGTAGGTGGGACATATTTTTTTCACCATGAAACCCTGACCTAGAGCAGACATCAATGATTCAGCGAGTTGAAGTTTATTTGAATTAAGGACATTTCAGTTTTAAATAGGTCTCAGCAAAGGATCTTCTTTGGGAAAAAGAGAGAGAGAGAGAGAGAGAGAGAGAAGATTGGAAATGTATTGCCCTAGAACTGTACACTTACCATGCTCTCTAGTTCGAGCATCCCTAACATCGGCTTGCATTGTCCCTGTTGTCAAGGAACCAGGTCTCTGCTGCTGCCATCTCTCCTGCTACTGACTTCAGGTCCTGCTGAGTCAGCTGGTCCTGATCCTTCAGTATCTCTTGAACATACCACAACAATATCTTGCTCATTCCCATACTGTATACCATCTATTTAGGGGTCACTGGTCACCCCTGAGGTATGAGATGCCAAAAGACTCTCTTGGAACCCAGAAGCATATGGGAATTGATATTCAGAGAAGCAAAAATGTATCAACATACAGGATGAGGATGAACTCCTCTTTCTTTCTCTGCCCCCTATCTCTAAAAGCTGGATTAGAGAGGCAGGAGATCCATATGGTCTCTCAAAGACTTTCTGTAAGACCCTTTGGTCATCTTGTTACAAAGCTGTGGTCAGCTTGGGAATGTACTACCTTATCTTTTTCATCCTGCCTTCTCTGACTTTTATCTTTTTATCTTCACTCCTCCTTACCTGTGAATGCACTGCCAGTGAGGTATTAATAGATTTCCCTTTGTTTTCTAGGGAACCCAGGCTAAGAAAGGAGCCACAACAACCACTGGATATTTGGCCCTCTTCTACTTGTATTTTTACATTATTCTTACTGTAGTCATGAATAAGTGACTTCATGCCACATCCTTAATGATCCCTCCTCTAAGACTACTATAATTTACTCTCAGGTTGGTCCTTAAATGAGGAGCATAATCATCCCAAAGGAACCTTTTCCATATATCTTTAGGTCTAACCCAGGAGGTTTCCATGTTGCATTTTGCAACTAAAGCTTTCTTGTCCTTCTGTATTGACCTGAAAGCCTCATTCAGGATCATGATTCCAATTACCAGGAGAGCTATAAGAGAGGCTTCACTTCACCCAAAGCAATTCAATGGCAACCTCTTATCCCAGATAATTATGTCAGAATTAGGGCACAACTTGACCTAAATCCACACAGCTCTCTATAAAAGTGTCTGGTTTCAGATATCTTTGGTGTATGTCCAATGTGAGTACTAGAGACTCTGTCAACTTCTGAACTGGCTGAAGTTAACACAATATTTTAGCTCAGATTGCCAAAGTATAAGGTAGAAAATTCATATACTAATAAAAAGAAATTTGGATCACCAACATTGGTTACAGAAAGCACAGCAAGGACCAAACATATTTGTCCTGTGAGGACAGGATGCCCTGGAATGGAGGAGGGGCAAGTGGCACTCCCAGACACCAAATCCCACATGAATCTCTTATGTGGGATCATAGCCTCAAGATCATAACCTCAAGTTTGCAGGTTGAATTACCTGAGACCAGTGTGCCATATGAGTAATAGCCAAAGTATGTGAAAAACAATTTAATAGATTATAATGCTTGACTACCTTTCATTAAGCACTAACCATGAAATAGAATCTATGATAAGTACTTTACATATGCATTATTTAACTTAATGATGATCGTCAATCCTCCACAGAGGACACCTCCTATGAGGATTGAACAGGTACCCAGTTCCTTGGTACCATGCAAAGGTTTATGAAAATCAGATTGACAGTCTTTTCTAGGAAGGACAATAGTTGATGCTTGATATTCCAAAACTAGTTCTTCATCCCTTTGGATTAAGCCATTATTTCTGGACAAGATATTAACAGTCACTTTGAGAACTAAAAGCATTTCTTGCAGTTCACATTCCAACATGATTTGTTTGCCCTCTCTTCCCAAAGTGACTTTGACCAGAAAGCAAAACCAATTTGTTGAGGAAGGGATTCCAGGTTGGAGAGCCAGTGAAAGTATATCTAGGAGGGGAAATTGAATACTGAGGAAAAGCTGAGCACAGGGCTTGTCAAGGATTTTTTCCAACAGATAATTTTGCTTCTGTCTTATGACTAAGCCTGCAAAGAAGTGAGTTAACTATAGCATGAGAGAATTAAGTGGGATATGAGGAAGAACTTCCTTCTAGTAGTTGCTACTAGATGGACTACTAGAAGGAAAGCAAGCTTTTTGCTCATGGATATTTTCCCTAGAATCAAACATCCTGAGTCTTTACCAGCTTTGAATTCATCTTTCCTATTTCCACATGCATTTGACATTTCCTTTTGGGTTTTTGTCTTCATTTTTTTGCCCTAGAGAAATACTACAGAGATTACTGATGGTTTTAGATTATAGCTTCAGGAAGAGTCTTAATTTTAATTCCTTTGGAGGATGTATTGCCAAGAGAAGTGTCAAAGAAAAAAGTGTCACTGTGTCTATAAACTGATCACATAGAGCGTTCTGCCTCTTTCCACTGTCTCTGACCCCAACATCAAAACAGCAGTAAGCATTTCCTCTGCCAACATAATCCATCTTCCACTCTGTCCTAGAACTATTATAGTGCTCTCTGGAATGTGACTATCTCATCCCATTTATTCAGGTGTTGACAACACAGAAATTGTTGGT
Organism: Felis catus; assembly: GCF_018350175.1. Classification (NCBI taxonomy): domain Eukaryota; kingdom Metazoa; phylum Chordata; class Mammalia; order Carnivora; family Felidae; genus Felis; species Felis catus. The sequence goes on along the minus strand of NC_058378.1, from coordinate 20,572,416 downwards.
AGCAGGTCTGTTACTTGATATGCCCTCAAGATTCACTATCTCCCTTGTCCACAACTAGACAGAGAGAGAATGAAATAACCTGTCTCTTGCTTTGCATAAACAGATATCAGAGTATAGATTCTTTAACACAGGAGCAACAGAGAAGGGAGACTGCCCACAGGAGGCATGGGAACATTTGTATTACACACACACACTGTGTGCACACAGTAGGTACTCCATCAAGATTTTTTAATAAATGCAGAGAATCTGGGATCAATGATGGAATGAGAAGTGTCAAGAAGGAACAATTTTTTTTAAAATAGCTTTAAAAAACCCATAAAAACACTGAAGGCTGCCTTCTAGGACAAACACAATCCTGCCTTCCTTGGTATAGCATAGAAACCCTGAAAAGAGCCATATTGCCTGGGGTTCAATCCTAGCTCTGTCAGCCATGAGCTGTGTCACTTTGAGCAAGTTATTTTACCTGATTCTTAGTTTCCCCATTTATAAAATTAGGGTAATGAAAGTACTAAGTTTTTAAGGGTATTATTATTCCTAATGTCTGTGAAGCTCTCAGAACAATTCCTGTCATGTACTAAATAGTGCTATAAATAACTATGATAAAGCATAAAACTAAAACAAAAAAAGAAAAAAATCACAAGAAAGAGAAAGGTGTTCCCTATCATCTGGAAGTTGGCTTGGTACTCATAAACAGATCTTGGTGTTCTCTTGTTGAACATAAACATCTTGTAAAACATCAACATCAGACAAGGCCATTCTGTGACCAAGATGGATCGAGACAAAAACAAGACCATCCCATAATCATATTTGAACACAGACAAAACATGAACATTACCCAAATTCTAAATTCCAAATATCCCCCTCTCCTAGATAACATGAATTACTGCTTGTTGTTTCTTTACACATTACAGTTTTATCCTGTTCTATATCCTTCTAGGTAAGATGTATTAAGAAGCCCAGTCAAAATTACCCTTGTTTCCTGACAGCATCCAATTTAGAGCAAAATCTCTTTTCCTTTGAAACTTCCCTCCAAATCACCTAACACTAGCCCAAATCCTAGAAGGCTTTTCTAACACTCACTGAGACACCCTCACGGTTCTCCAAGCTGTGTGCTCTCCCTCCCTGCAGTGGAGAATAAATCCAATTTGTCAGCTACAAGTGTGTTCCCAGCAAACTCTGGCTGGAGGGCATCAAAGACCACCTTCTGTGGAAAATTCATTTCAGGAGAGGCAAGGAACCCTGTATGTCAGATTCTGAAATGTCATTTCTATGCAAATCACTTTAGCAATTGTTTTTTTCCAACTGTATTGCCCTAGAAAGATCACTGTACTGGGGCAAGAGAGAAGAAATCAACACTTATTGAGTACATACTAATTGAAAGACCCTGGATGAGATTGTTAATCCAAATTATTTTACTTAATCCTTAGGATAACCCTGGGCAGTGGATATTTGTTAATTACATTTTATAGATGAGGAGGCCAAGTGGAGAAGCCAAATAATTTGTTCAAAGTAATGAAGATCTGATGAGTGAAGTAAATCCTACAGTAAATCTTATAGTAGCAAAGCTAAATTCCCTCAGATCTCTAGGAGCAGCAGAGCAGAATATGTGCACACTTTCATAGCAACGCTACTGGAAGAATTCAAAGATACATGAGCGCGTCCCCTGACTGTGAAGAAGGGATGGAAATGGAGGGTAGAGATAGAAGTGGGATAAGGGAGACATGGCTCCTTCCCTGCCTTCTTTCCCTTTCTTGTGACAATTACAAGTTTTTCTTGACTGGTTGAGAAAGTCCACATAGGAACCAGAGCCTTACATTGTTTTCCATGCAAGACTTCTTTAGGTTCCATAACAATTGACAAATCAGAGCATGTGAATCCTTAAGAGGGCTGAAGTGCCAGGAGAGCACATTTCCACATTTACTCCCCATGTGACACCCAAGCCAAGAGTTTTCAACACACAGTCTGGAGGTGCAGCACTTCTAAGCTTTGCACACTGAAGTATGACCCTCGTCTATACAATATGCTCTTATCAATACTTCTCAGCATTGCCTGGAATGGGTATGCTGCACAGAATTCCACCCACCTGTGCTCCCAGGGACAGAAAGATTGTTCTATTTTCAAGTCATTTTCCAATCTTTTGACCACAGCTCCCCTCTAAAAAGTTAATTCGTGACCAGCCTAATTAGCCCACATTGCCCCAGATCTTTTGCAGCTCAGCCTAGTGCAAAAGAGTTCCACTTCTAGAGTCAAAGAGCTTATATCTAAACCTCTCACTGCTATATGGCCTTCAACAAATTAGGTAACACATCTCTGCATCCCCCATCTGCAAAAGGGGATGAAAATAGTGCCTACCTATATATAACAGAAGGTTTTTGTTGTCCTTACTGTCATTTATTCACCTTCTTCCAAAAACAGGCCCTCTTTTTCCTTTGGGTAACTACCCCTTCCCACTCAGTCCATGTGGCAATCAACCTCAGAGGTAGGAACAACCATGCAAAATGAAAACGCAGGGTCTTATTCAAAGATTATTAAGAATGTCAAGACAGTGATAGCAAAGAATTAAACCAAGCCCAAGGCCCATCTAAGAATGGTATCCTGTGCAGCTGTACTGGTCACATGTCTATGAAACTGGCCCGGCCCAGAATCAAGGAATCCATCAAGGTAGAAAGGATAACAAGAGGCACAATAATACAAATTCCCATCTCTACATCCTGTTTTTGAATGTTTGGGAACATACCCATCTTGGCTCAAAGAGACAGATTTAATGGTGGATGTCAGGTACTGAAAGGGGGGGCCTACGCCGGCCGGCTCGATCTTGTTCTGTGTCCTTCACCTAGACCACGCCTCCTCCCTTTGAGTGACCTCCCGCTCACCCATTCAAGCTTCCTGATCAAAACACGCCCCTTCCCCAGCCAATCGGCTGAGGCCACGCCCCTTCCCCAGCCAATCAGCTGCCCCTAGACCCCTATAAAACCTTTGTGCTTTTGAAACTCGCTCTCTCTCCCTGGTATCTCATCGCTGCGTCAGTGCAGGTAGGGGACTGAGCTCGAGCTAGCTCGAATAAAGGCTCTTTTGCTTTTGCATCGGACTCGGCTCCCTGGTGGTCTTTGGGGATCACGAATTCTGGGCACAACATTTGGGGGCTCATCCGGGATCCCCAAGACCCCCGAGGGACCCCCGACCCGGAGAGCCTGACTGGCCAAGGTTAGTGTCTGTCCGTTTGTTCTGTCTTTTCTGTGTGAGCTCATTTCTGGAATTCTGGTAGTGCCCGACGTGGTCTAAGTGGACGCACTGGAGGACCATGGGCCGGGAGTTTCAGAAGACGTTCCGATTCTCCCTTCTGGAGGGACGTGGAATCCCCTCAAAGGTCTGAGACGAGGCGGGTCGCTCCCGCTGGTCGGCGTGAGGCCGTCATCTTTGGAGGGACGTGGAATCCCCTCATCAGTTTTGGAGGGACATGGAATCCCCTCAAAGGTCTAAGCTAGCTTGCAGTTTTGCTTCCATGGAATTGGAAGACTTTCTAGGGGCCCTCTGGTTGTCTGTTTTTGTGTTTCTCTGTTTTGTTCTGTGGACTTACTGGATGGACGTTATGGGACAGACTCAGACTACTCCTCTAAGTATTATGATTGATCATTTTAAGGATGTGAGAGGAAGAGCTAACAACCTCAGTGTGGAAGTCCGAAAGGGTCGGTTGCAGTTTTTTTGTTCTAGCGAGTGGCCAACTTTCAATGTTGGATGGCCACCAGAGGGGACCTTCGACCTCCCTGCCATCCACCGAGTCAGGAGTATCATCTCTCGGCCTACGACAGGTCATCTCGATCAACTCCCTTACATTATCACTTGGCAGGACCTTGTAGAAGACCCACCCTCTTGGCTTAAGCCCTTCCTAGCCCCGCTCCCTCCGGAGCCAAAACCCATTCTTGCTTTGCAGGGGACAAAGAAGAAGAAAAGTCTTATCCAGCCTTCAGCACCCCTCTACCCTGTCTTACAGGGGGGTACTGAAGAAGAATTAATTTTTCCTCCCCCGTATAACCCCTCTAGGATGCCGGAAGAACACCATCCTCCCCCTCCGGGGGAGGCAGATGCAGTTCCGAGAGCGGGAGGCGGAAACGCTCCAGTGGGAAGCCCACCCTTTACCAGACAAAGGGCTCAGAGGGAGCAATCTGCCTCCACCACCGACTCCACGCTTCTGCCCCTGCGAGCCACCGGACCCCCAGACGCGGAGGGGAATCAGCCCCATCACTATTGGCCTATCGCCACTAGTGACCTCTATAATTGGAAAGCTCAGAATCCTAAGTTTTCCGAGAAACCAGCAGGGCTTATTGATTTATTAGACTCTGTTCTTTTTACCCATCAGCCCACGTGGGACGATTGCCAGCAGCTTTTGCAGGTCCTGTTCACGACTGAAGAAAGAGAAAGAATCCTCAATGAGGCCCGAAAACTAGTTCCGGGCGCAGATGGGAATCCCACCACCAACCAGGCTCAGATAGATGCCTTCTTCCCCTTAACTCGGCCCCAGTGGGATTTCAACACGGCAGAAGGTAAGGAGAGGCTCCGGGTCTACCGCCAGACTCTAATGGGGGGTCTCCGAATGGCTGCTAGAAAGCCAACCAATTTGGCCAAGGTAGGAAATGTACAACAGGGAAAAGATGAATCTCTGGCTGCCTTTTTAGAATGGATCATGGAGGCATTCCGTACCTATACCCCCATGGATCCAGAGGCTCCGGAAAGCAAGGCAGCTGTTATCATGGCCTTTGTAAACCAATCGGCCATAGACATTAGGAGAAAATTACAGAAAATAGATAGACTAGGAGAAAAAAGTCTGCAGGACTTACTGGTGGTAGCCGAAAAGGTATATAATAACCGGGAGCCTCCTGAAGACAAGCAGGCTCGCGCCATGGCGGCTGCCAGCAGTAAGCAGACTCGAGACCTGGCCAGAATACTACTAGCTGCCACTGCTGACTTCCCCGAGGAACGAGACCGCTGTCTCCGGCAGCTGGCAGATGACGCAAGAAAAGGTAAAGGAACTACCAAGGGGGGGAAGCAGAGGCTGCAGAAGGATCAGTGTGCATACTGCAAGGAGATAGGGCATTGGGCCCGAGATTGTCCAAAAAGGGCCAGCAGGAAGGGAAGCAAGACTGATCGAGTAAAAGTCCTAGAGCTAGATGAACTAAGTGATTAGGGGAGTCGGGGCTCGGACCCTCTCCCCGAACCCAGGGTAACTCTTAAAGTGGAGGGGACCCCTATTGACTTCCTTGTTGACACCGGAGCACAACATTCGGTCCTCCGCACCCCACAAGGAAAACTAGCCAACAAGAAGTCCTGGGTATAAGGGGCAACTGGTATGAGCCAGTATTCATGGACTACCCGAAGAACAGTAGATTTGGGAACGGGCTGGGTATCCCACTCCTTTATGGTAATACCAGAATGCCCCTACCCGCTGTTAGGACGGGATTTACTGACCAAGATTGGAGCTCAGATAACTTTCAGACAAGGGGGCCTCAGGTCACCGATGGCAAGGGCCACCCCATCCAGGTACTGACCATGAAACTGGAGGATGAATACCTCCTCCACCAGGAGGCGCTCCCGAGAGAGGATAATATAGGCAGATGGCTACAAGAATTCCCCCTCGGTTTGGGCAGAGATGGGGGGGATAGGACTAGCCGCTCACAGGACCCCAGTCCTGGTAGAGCTCAAGCCAGGAGAGAGTCCGGTAAGGATCAAACAATACCCCATGTCTCAGGAGGCCCGGAAGGGGATCCAGCCACACATCCGGAGACTATGAAGCCTAGGAGTACTAGTTCCTTGCCAGTCTGCCTGGAACACCCCCCTACTGCCGGTCAAAAAGCCTCACACAAATGACTATCGACCGGTACAAGACCTCCGGGAAGTAAATAAGAGGGTGGCGGACATACACCCAACTGTTCCCAACCCATATACTCTCTTGAGCTCCTTGGCACCCTCCAGGGTCTGGTATACTGTACTAGATTTAAAGGACGCCTTCTTCAGTCTGCCGCTGGCACCCCAGAGCCAACCATTGTTCGCCTTTGAGTGGCATGATCCGGAGGAGGGCTACAGTAGGCAACTTACCTGGACACGGCTACCTCAGGGATTCAAAAATTCACCCACCAGTTTCGACGAGGCACTACACGAGGACCTGGGTGAGTACAGAAGGGAGCACCCTGGCCACACCCTCCTACAGTACGTAGATGACATCCTGATTGCTGCCGACACAGCCAAAGACTGTGAGCGAGGGACCCAGGACCTGCTGGCTACCCTGGGGGCCTTGGGGTACCGGGCATCCGCGAAGAAGGCTCAGATATGCAGGGAGAGGGTGAGTTACCTGGGATATATCCTGGAGGGCGGACAGTGGTGGTTATCAGATGCCAGAAAAGAAACTGTCCTAAAGATCCCTACTCCCACCTCCCGAAGAGAAGTGAGGGAATTCCTAGGATCAGCTGGCTACTGCCGCCTCTGGGTTCCAGGTTTTGCTGAGGTTGCCAAGCCCCTATATGAAGCCACCAAAGAGGGGAAAACATTTAAATGGACTGAAAAAGAAGAAATTGCCTTTAATTAGTTAAAAAAGGCCCTCTTAAGTGCCCCAGCCCTGGGCCTACCAGACATTACGAAACCCTTCCACCTCTTTGTAGACGACCATAAGGGAATAGCAAAAGGGGTTCTAACTCAAGCCTTAGGCCCCTGGAACCGCCCAGGGGCTTACCTAAGAAACTAGACCCAGTGGCTGCTGGCTGGCCGCCATGCCTAAGAATTATTGCGGCGACAGCACTCCTAGTCAAGGATGCAGACAAACTGACCCTAGGACAGGAGATCTGGATCACGACCCCACACGCCATTGAAGGAGTCCTGAAACAGCCTCCGGATAGATGGATGAGCAATACACGTATGACTCATTACCAGAGCCTCCTACTCAACCCTCCACGAGTGCGGTTCCACCCCAGTGCAGCCCTCAATCCTGCAACCCTGCTGCCCGACCCTGACCTAGGTGCTCCACTACATGACTGTGCGGGAATCCTGGAACAAGTACATGGATTCTGGACAGACCTGACCGACCGGCCCCTCCCCGATGCCGAGGCTACTTGGTTCACTGATGGCAGCAGCTTTGTGCGAGACGGACACAGGTATGCGGGTGCAGCGGTGGTCACCGAAACGGACACCGTATGGGCAGAGGCTCTACCCTCCGGAACGTCAGCCCAGCGAGCAGAACTCATAGCCCTCACCAAGGCGCTGATGCTGGGAGCTGGAAAATGGCTTAACATCTACACAGACAGCCGTTATACATTTGCCACAGCTCATATTCATGGGGCAATTTATCAGGAGAGGGGGTTACTGATGGCAGAAGGACGGACTATAAAAAATAAGCAGGAGATACTTAACCTGCTTACAGCCGTATGGCTTCCTGCCAAGCTAGCCATTATCCACTGCCAAGGGCACCAAAAAGCTGATAACCCAGTAGCTAGAGGTAATCGAAAGGCTGACCAGGCAGCCAAGGCAGTAGCCCTTACTCCAGTCCCCACCATGACCATACAACTACCAGACCCAGGAGACCCAGTTTTACCAGACCAGCCCAAGTACTCCCAGGAGGAGTTACAGCGGATCAAGAAACTCCCCATGGCCCAGGAGATAAAGGGATGGTGGTATACACCTAACAAGGAGCTCATGCTGCCAGACCAGCTCGGAGTCTCAATATTAGAGCACATGCATCGGTCTACTCACATGGGGGCCCGAAAATTAAAAGACTTAATCCGACATGCCGGAATCAAGATTCACCAACAGGACACCAAAATAGAGCAAGTTGTATCTGCCTGCAAGACCTGCCAACTCACCAACGCGAGAGCCACATCAAATAAAAAAGGAACCAGGCTCAGAGGCACCAGACTGGGAGCCCAATGGGAAGTTGACTTCACTGAAGTCAAACCAGGGAAGTATGGTTTTAAATATCTTTTAGTATTTACAGACACCTTCTCTGGCTGGGTGGAGGCATACCCAACCAAGCATGAAACGGCTCAGACGGTGGCTAAGAAGCTACTAGAAGACATCTTACCCAGGTATGATTTTCCTGCCATGGTAGGATCAGACAATGGACCAGCTTTTATCTCGCAGGTAACACAGGCAGTAGCCAAGGCGGTGGGGGCGAACTGGAAATTACATTGTGCTTATAGGCCCCAGAGCTCAGGACAGGTAGAAAGAATGAATAGAACCCTAAAAGAGACCCTTACCAAATTAACCATGGAGACTGGCAGGGACTGGGTGACTCTCCTACCGTAGGCCCTTTACCGGGTTAGAAACACTCCTTACACTCTGGGTTTTACTCCCTACGAGATCATGTTTGGCAGGCCACCCCCTGTTATTCCCAGCCTTCGAGCTGAACTTATTGCTGAGTTTAAAGATCAAGAACTTTTTCTTTCCTTGAGAGGGCTCCAGAGGGCGCATGAGGACATTTGGCCGCGCCTCCGTGCCATCTACGAGGCTGGCCCCACCCCGACACCTCATCAGTACAGGCTGGGAGACTGGGTCTATGTCAAGAGGCACCACCGAGAGACCCTCGAGCCGCGCTGGAATGGACCCTACATCGTGGTGCTGACAACCCCCACCGCTCTCAAAGTAGACAGCATCGTGACCCGGGTCCATCACACCCACGTTCGTCCAGCGGACCCCTCCTCGATCCGGAAGGACTTCGTCATGCGATGGGCCATCAGTCGGGACCAACACAACCCGCTCAAGCTCAAGCTACAGAGCATTTGACCCACTTAATATTGGTAACTCTGTCAACTCTGCTTGTCATTGCTCATGCTGCCAGGAGTCCCCACGCCCCCCAGAACATCGCCTGGCAGATCATAGACACCAGCTCGGGGACAATACTTAATCAGACCTCCCAGAGCCACCCCAGGGACACATGCTTCCCAGAACTTAGCGTAAAACCTCCAAACTCTGTTCCCCTTGTCACCATAAATGCAGCCGGTCCCATGATTGGGTCCATAAGCTACATGACAAGGGGGGAATGAAAGGGCGGGCCTACGCCGGCCAGCTCCATCTTGTTCTGTGTCCTTCACCTAGACCATGCCTCCTCCCTTTGAGTGACCTCCCGCTCACCCATTCAAGCTTCCTGATCAAAACACGCCCCTTCCCCAGCCAATCGGCCTAGGCCACGCCCCTTCCCCAGCCAATTGGCTGCCCCTAGACCCCTATAAAACCTTTGTGCTTTTGAAACTCGCTCGCTCTCCCTGGTATCTCACCGCTGCGTCGGTGCAGGTAGGGGACTAAGCTCGAGCTAGCTCGAATAAAGGCTCTTTTGCTTTTGCATCGGACTCGGCTCCCTGGTGGTCTTTGGGGATCACGAATTCTGGGCACAACAGTACCATGACAGTCCAGGAAGATAAATGTTTTCAGCCTCAGCAGGTGGACTCCCATATCTACAATGAGAGCTGCCTTCTTAGTGCATTCAGTGCCCAGAGCCCATTTTCTGCTATGGGTCACAACTAACATCTCACTTCACAGGAAGAAAAGGAGAGAAAGAATATGGCTCTGATAGAATATAGCAAATCATTATTTCTACGATGAACCTAAACACATGGAGGTTTGAACTTTAGCATATAAAAAGAACTTCAGTAGCATGGACTTCAATTTTTAAGGGGGAGGAGTTTCACTGATTGGGCGAGGGGAGGCCAGTAAAGGGAAGAATTTTAATTATGTGATTTTTATTCCTTCCAAGTACAGTGTTCAACCTGCTAATCTACTGTTCAAACCACTATTTTATGCAAATCTTTAGGAAATCTGTGACTGGTTTTGGATTATTTTGCAACTAATGTATACATAGTAGTTGTTAGTAAAGCTTGAGGGAACATAAAGTATGTTTTCCTCATGATTGCTCCATTCAGAGCTCTTATTTGCCCCTTTTTATTTACACTTTGAAGAATGGATTTGCCAAACAAAAGCAAATTTGCAATTCATCCCCTGCCTGAAGTCTTTAAATAGTATATAAAAGATTCAAATTTAGAATCACAGAAAAGTGTTAAATTGAAAATAACACTTAACAGCAGTTCATTCAATGGTTCCAAAGACTGGGTTTCCAGCCCTGATGCCAAAGAACCATGCGGAAAGCTTTTAGGAAACTACAGATTGCCTCAACCTCCCCCCAGGAATTTTTCAGTCATTGGAGTGTAACTGGGGACTCTGTATTTCTATAAAACAGAGATTGTTTTAATTTAATAAACATTACAAATAAATATACAGGCAAAAACACCATAAGTGAAAAAGCCAAGCACAAAGTAGGCATTAATCTTTGTAAGTCACAGGCTGACCTGGGGCTGAGAGCCAGGAGTAAGAGCATCGTCATATTAAACCTTCCACTCGGAAACAGACACACAACACACAGGCCCACACAACCAGGCAGAACTGTGGCTGCAGGACATGTATTTATTTATTATAGAAGATTTTGTGTCCAGGCTCTGACCATGGCTCATCATCAAACTTGCCATGGCATCTCCCTCATTCCTCCCATTAAAGGACAATGGGGCTCTCATCTGTCCCCTCTCTTGCCCCCAACTAACTGGGGAAAATCCTGGAAGGCCTGAGTAACCCTTGGAAAGGAAGCCACTTCATGGAATCTCATCATTTCAGGAGTCTCTTTTGGGCTGAAGCAGTTCCCACTGCATTGCTGGAGGATCTGGGGAACCACAACATATCCAAGGTCCACAGACCCAAAGACTTCATTCCTTTTGTTTCTACGAATATAATTTATTGTCAAATTGGTTTACACACAACACCCAGTGCTCATCCCAACAAGGGCCCTCCTCAATGCCCATCACCCATTTTCCTTCTCCACCCCCACCCCTCCATCCACCCTCAGTTTGTTCTCTGTATTTAAGAGTCTCTTGTGGTTTGCCTCCCTCTCTCTCTGTAACTATTTTTCCCCCTTCCCTCCCCCAAGGTCTTCTGTTAAGCTTCTCACAATCCACATATGAGTGAGAACATATGATCTCTGTCTTTCTCTGACTGACTTATGTCACTCAGCTTAATACCATCCAGTTCCATCCATGTTGCTGCAAATGGCATGATTTCCTTCTTTCTCCATTGCCAAGTAGTATTCTATTGAATATATATTATAGCAGTGCTTTTAGCAATAGCCAAATTATGCAGATTTCATTCTTTTATGTTGTGACCTGTAGGTCTTGATGTAGTATGTTCCCCCAATTTCCCTCTTTTCCTTTTTCGTATTTTATTTGGTTCCTTTTCCTTCTGTGTGAATAATTGGTCCTCATAATCCCCAAGCAGCTTGTAGTTGGTTTGTTACCATCACTACACATGGTTCCAGCAGGCACACTAGTTTGGACATCTTCTTCGCATAGCTGTCATTTCTCTGGGCTGTAAGCCGGAGTGGCCACTGTTTGGGATTTGGTTTCCTTTTTTGCTGCTGAAATTGTATCTTTATCATTGCCTGCTCTGAGTACTAGGATGATTCCTCTGCTTTAGCAAAACATTAAAAAATCAATTCCAAGAGCATCCTAAAAAAGGTGAAGTTCTCACATCTAGTAATAAAGAATGGCTCCGAACAAAGTGGCCTGGATCAGCCTTGTAAGGGTGAAAATGGCAATGGGCCCACCTCCAAAATACTATAATATTACATGCACATCCTGCTGGTCTCTGTCTTGGAACCCTACAAACCACCATCTTGAGAAGATCAAAGGAAATATTTTCCACTTCTAGAGCATGCCAGATCCTAGAGGTACTGCCACACAAAATAAACTCCCCTCCAAGTGACTGAAAATGCTATTTCCCCTCAATTGTGGAAAAGCATAAATAAATGGGACAGCGTGAGATGGAGAAACCAGAAGAGGGAGAATTTGATACATTAAACACACGGGAAGCAGCTGTAGTAGCCACAGGGCTGGCAAAAGAACAGAAATCAAAAGAAAAGCACATTTACATTGAGCACACATGTGAAGCACATTTCAAGATTTCTCCAAGAGATTTATACACAACTTACTGTATCTTAAAGACACTAGAAAGCATATCCAGGTTCTTTCTAGGCTGGTGCAGCTGATAAAACATGCGATGACACTTGATAATTCCATGTATCTTTTAAAAATACATTTTGTAGCTCTTCTATTATGAAAAATTTATAATTGAGTACTCCTGTTAACAGTCATCTATGGACAGGTGTGAATACAAAAACTGTTCTCTGCAGTAAGTACAGGAAGTGAACAAAAGCATTTAGAAACTTTTATGACAATTCTATACTGCCATATCATTTTATCTTGCAAATATATTAGTCAAATAAATTCATTTTTCAAGTGAATTTTTAAAAACTGGCTTTTCATCACATATGGTTTGAGAAGTACTGGCATACCACCCAATTTTACATCACCTAGATTTAATTGTTTTTAACAAAGTGGCAGAAATATAGAATAACTCATAGAAAAATACTCTTTGAAGGGTACATAAAATTGTGCAGCTAAAATTTTGCTTTTAAGTTATTTCTTTAACTAGTTTCTCAGTCTCATTAACTTTTCGTTGCCTTGAAAGTAGTGTGGCCAAAAAGTAATGGATCCATTTTGCATATTTCCACTTCCTAACATGGATATTCCATGGATATTCCAAAAAGTTTGTATTTACACTCGGCTTATAAAGATGCAAGGGAGATAAGTATTCTCATTCTGTTACCCTCTTTTCTAACTCAATTCTGTGTCCTCTGATATTTTTTAACAAGTCGGTTCTTTAATAATATCTTCATTATATTGCAGTGCTAATTTAAAGGTTATTACATGACAGGTAAGGCTAACTTTCCTTAAAGCCACTCTGTCCTCACATTTTCTGATGGAAATATTTAAAGTAGTTTTATGTGTTTTTAAAAGCTTTTAAACATATAAAGAAAATAATAAGATAGGATTTCCCTTCCTCATCTAGGAATTCAACTCAGCTTTGTAAAGCAGAAAGTGGTGTAATTTTTCATTGTGGAGACTTTTTCAACTTATAGGAAGAATTTATGTAGAGCAACTTCATGTGGCCCTTATTAATGTCAGCTTAAGATTCTGGCAAAGAGGGGTAAAAACAAAGGAAGTGTCACCCACCCACATCACCAAACTTAAAAAGCTGGAAAACTTTATCCATAGTTACTTTGTATCAAATTGCATTGGCAGTTTGGACAAAGAGTCATTTGTGCTTCAGTGAAAAGTTTGTTTGAACATCCATTGTTTTCTAGATGTTTTGCTAAAGTCTTTTAATGTCTAATTCCCACAACCTCTTTATTAGAGATTGAGAAGCAGCGAACACTGTGAGTTAAGAATCATTTGTTTTCCCTGGACTTGGAGGGAAAAAAAGGCCACACACACCAAATTATTGAGCTACTCCTTTTTTTCCTCTTGTAACCCATCCAAACATTCTATTATGTAGTTGAAACATTTCAGTTACTGTAATTTTTTCCTAAAGGTTCTGGTTCCCACACTGAAATTCTGCCTCCAAAGTCAGATTCAGAATCCAATTCCCAAAATCTGCTCCAAAACACATTCGTGGCCTAACCCTTGAGAAAGAGAATTTTAAGCTCCACTTGTCTCTTTTCAGAATGAGTCAAAGCATTTTAAAAAGCAACAAAAATGTGAAATCCCCTGATGAAGTGTTTTTGAAGTGCCCTGGCCACATCTGTAGGAATAGTCAAATATTATCTAACTCAGTTCACTTTTTAAAGTGGAAAACAACTAAACTTAGCACAAATATAGGCAAATGGCTCCTTTCAACAGAAACTAAAAGCTTCTTATACACACACAAAGAAATGGGTATTAAATCCTGGGGTGGTAGACCCCCCAAAAATGAGGGTGGGGAAAGTGAGCAGAACCACGGGGTAAGATTGAGGTGATCTTAGGGGAAATGCCATCTGGAAGTAATGACAACACTCTGAGAACATAGCAAACACAAAGTATATGACTCTTAGAATTAGCTACTAACCCTTTCCACAGGTGTGGGGAGCTTGGGTTATCAGTGTTCTGGTGAGTCAGAGATTTAAAAGAATCAAAATAAAAAGTAATCACAGTACAGATTTCTGTACAAAGTATGAGACCCTATCTATACCTTCACCTTCAGGAAAGTGTTCTGACTTTAACCCTATCAGTCTAGAGGCAGGCCCCTGAACTTGAGTTTACAATTCTCATGACTAATGTTCTGGCACGAGAAATGGGCTTCCCCTGTTGATGCAAAAGGCAGATGAACACAGTGACAATCCCTGATGGGGAAAAAAACGCCCAGGCAGTGAAAAGAATAGCCAGTTAGTAATAATAGTAGCTGCTAATAATTCACTGCTCACTATGTGGGAGGATTTCCATAAGTCCTCTCTCTACCATTTCAACCATTCTAGGAGGTATTATATCCATTTTACAGATGAGGATTCTGAGACACAGAGGAATTTTCCTGAGATCTAAAGACAAGATCTAAATGCACATTTGTCAAACTACAAATTCCAAGCTCTCATTTCTCAGCCAGATTACCTGAAAGGTATCTGAATGGCTGTTGGTGATGAGGAAAGGAGGGTGACTTACCTGGAGTAGGATTATAGGAGAAAACATAACCATGGCCTCTGGTATTGCCTGGAATGATATAATATTGAATAAATATCAGTTTATTAGCAAAATGAGGTTAAATGCACAATAACATATTCGAATATGTGTAGTTAATAAGTACTCAAGAAAAGGACAAATTCTGAGCTACTTTAATAATGTATGTCAAGATTTACATAGTCAAGCTCCCTTGGAAACAGGCAACTAAGGAGACTCCACTTATTACATTGTCCAATGTTTTTTGGGAGGTCTACTTTTGGAATTAATTTCCAAATATTATTACATTTTTTCCAGTTTTACTGAAACATAGTTGACATACATCACTGTATAAATTCAAGGTGTATTGCAGAATGGTTTAACTTGCATATATTGTGAAATGATTACAACAACAATTTTGGTAAGCATCCAACATCTCACATAGATATAAATAAAATGAAAAAGAAAAAAGAAAAAATTTTTCCTTGGGATGATTACTCTTAGGATTTATTCTCTTAACACATATATATATCACACAGCAGTATTAACTACAGTCTTTATGTTATACCTTACATTCCAAGTACTTAGCTAATCTTATAACTGAAGGTTTGTACTTTTTAACTACCTTCTCAAATTTCCCTTCCACCCACCCTCCAGGTCTGGTAACCTGGAAGTTACCAAATATAATCTCTTTTTCTAGGAGTGTTTGTTTTAATTAGATTCCACATGTAAGTGATATCATGCAGTATTTGTCTTTCTTTGGCGTTTTTCACTTAGCCCTTAGATTCATAGTGCCCTTAAGATTCATCTCGTGTTGTAAATGGCAGAATTTTCTTGTTTTTTCTATAGCTAAATAATAATCCTGTGTGTGTGTGTGTGTGTGTGTGTGTGTGTGTGTCACATCTTTATCCATTCATCCATCAATGGGCACTTAGGCTGTTTCCATGTCTTGACTGTAGTAAATAATGCTGTTATAAACATGGGGGTGCAGATAACATTTTGTGTTATTGTTTTCATTTCATTAGATGTATTCCCAGAAAAGCAATTGTTGGATCATATGGTAGTTCTGTTTTTAATTTTTTGAGATCCTCTGTATTTTTTCCATAGTGGTTGTACAGGTCACAATCCTACAAATAGTGCAAACCGGTTTCCCTTTCTCCACATCCTTGCCAGCATTTGTTTCTCTTGTTTTTTCCCCTACCCATTATTATTATTCAGTTAAGGAACTGACTCTTGATTTTGGCTCACATCATTATTTCACGTTCATATGATCGAGCCCTGCACCCAGCTCTGCTGAATGTGGAGCCTACTTGGGATTCCCTTTCTCCCTCTTTCTCTGTCCCTCCCCCGCTCATACTCTTTCTCTCTGAAAATAAATAAATAAATTCTTTATTGCTAAAAAATGCCAACCCTCATTTGAGCTTTCAGTGAATCCTAATTTTGCTGGTGGAGGGTCTTGTCTCAATGTTGATGGCTACTGACTGATCAGGGTAGTGGTTGCTGAAGGTTGGGATGGCTGTGGTAATTTCTTAAAATAAGACAGTGAAGTTTGCCACATCAATTGAATCTTTTTTTTCACAAATAATTTTTCCATAGCATATGATGTTGTTCAATAGCATTATACCCACTGTAGGACTTCTTTTAAAATTGGATTCAGTCCTCTCAAACCCTGCTGCTGCTTTATCAACTAAGTTTATGTAATAATCCTGAATCCTTTGTTGTCATTTCAACTATTTTCTCAGCATCTCCAGCAGGAGTAGATTCCATCTCAAGAAAACACTTTCTTTGCTCATCAATTGGAAGCAACTCCTCATCCACTGAAGTTTTAAGATTGCGTAAGATTGCAGCAATTTAGTCACATCTTCAGGCTTAGTCACTTCTAATTCTAGTTCTCTTGCTATTTCCACTACATCTCCAGTCAGACACACACAGTGTTTATTGATTAAGTTCACTGTCTTTTATGGACATAGTTCATGGCACCCCAAAAGCAATGACAATAGTAACATCAAAAATCACTGATCACAGATCATCATAACAAATACAATAATAATGAAAATATTTGAAACCTGCGAGAATTACCAAAATGTGACATAGAGACACAAAGTGGGCAAATGCTGTTGGAAAAATGGCACCAAAAGACTTGCTTGAACCAGGGTTGCCACAACCTTCAATTTGCTACACACACACACACACACACACACACACACACACAGTATCTGTGAAGTGCAGTAGAGCAAAGTGCAAAAAAACTAGTTATGCATTGTAATATATTAGTTTTGAGTGTACAACAGTGATTTGACGTTTGTATATACTGTGAAATGATCACCACAGTTAATCTAGTTACTTCCTGCTGTCATATAAAGTAAATTCAATATTATTAATTATATTCCCCATGCTGTATATTATATCCCTATGACTTATTTATTTTATAACTGGAAGTTTATAATTCTTGATTCTCTTCACTCATTTTGTATTTCACTCAACCCCCCTCCTTTATGGCAACCACCAATCTTCTTTTTGTATCTATGAGTCTGGATCTTGTTTTATTTTGTTTGTATGCTTTATATTTTAGATTCTACATATAAGTGAAATCATATAGTATTCGTCTTTCTCTCTCTGACTTACTTCACTTAGCATAAATCCTCAAGATTTATCCAAGTTGTTGCAAATGGCAACATTTCATTCTTTTTATGGCTGAGTAGTATTCCATTGAATACATATAAAACACCTTCTTTATCCATTCATCCTTCAGTAGATACTCTGGTTGCTTCCATATCTTGGTTATTGTAATTAATGCTACAATGAACATAGGAGTGAATGCATCTTTTCAGATGAGTGTTTGTATTTTTTTCAGATAGATACCCAGTAGTGGAATTGCTGGATCACACGGTAAAAATTTTAATTTTTTAAGGAACCTCCAAATGGTGTGCCATAGTGGCTGAATCAATTTACATTTCCACCAACAGCACAGGAGGATTCCCTTTTCTCCATATCTTAACCAACACTTTTTTGATAATAGCCATTCTGACAGATGTGAGACATTACCACACTTTGGTTTTGATTTGTATTTCCTTGATAATTAGTGATGTTGAGCATCTGTATGTCTTCTTTGGAATTATGTCTATTCAGATTCTCTGACCATTTTTAAATTGAATTGTTTAGTTTTCTGTTACTGAGTTGCATGAATTTGTTACATATTTTGGATATTAACCTCTTATCAGATGTATCATTTGCAAGTATCTTCTCCCACTCGGTGATTCCCTCTTCATTTTCTTGACGGTTTCCTTTGCTGTGCCAAAGCTTTTTAGTTTGATGTAGTCACGTGTTTATTTTTGCTTTAGTTTCCCTTGACTTTGTTGTCAGATATTAAAAACCATTACTAACACTGATGTCGAGTTGCTTACTGCCTGTTTTATTCTAGAAGTTTTATGATTTTGTGTCTTAATATTCAAATTTTTAATTTTGAGTTAATTTTGGTTTATGATATAAGAAAGTGGTCTTGTTTCATTCTTTTGCATATAGATATCCAGTTTTCCCAACACCACTTATCAAAGAGACTTTCCTTTCCCCATTGTCCATTCTTGACTCTTTTGTTCTAAATTAAATGACCATATATGCATGTGTTTATTTCCAGGCTGTCTGTTGATCTATATTTCTCTTTTTGTGCCTGTACCCTACTGTTTTGTTTACTATAAGTTTGTAATATAGTTCAAAATCAGGGAGCATGATACCTCTGGCTTTGTTCTTTCTCAACCTTACTTTGGCTATTCAAGGTCTTTTGTGGTTCCATACAAATTTTAGAATGATTTTCTAGAGTTCTGTGAAAAATGTCACTGGAATTTTGATAAGGATTGGATTGAATCTGTAGATTGCTTTGAGTTTTATGAACATTTAAACAACTTTAATATGTCCAATCTATGAACACAGTATATCTATTTGTGTCCTCTTCAATATCTTGCATCAGTGTCTTATAGTTTTCAGAGTACAAGTCTTCCATCTCATTGGTAAAGTTTATTTTAGGTGTTTTGTTATTTTTGATATAATTGCAAATAGACTCATTTTCTTAATTTATCTGATAGTGTATTAGTGTAGAGAAATGCAACAAACTTCTGTATATCAATTTTATATCCTGCAAATTGACTCAATTCATTTATTCTAATATTTTTTAGTGGAGTCTTTCGGATTTTCTATATATAATATTATGTCATCTGCAAATAGTAAAAGTTTTACTTCTTCCTTACCAATTTGGATTCCCTTAATTTCTTCTTCCTGTCTGATGCTATGGCTAAGACTTCTAGTACTATGTTTAATAAAAGTGGCAAAAATGGACATCCTTTTCTTGTTCCTGATCTTAGAGAAAAAGCTTTCAGCTTCTCACCATTACGTAGTTAGCAGTGAATTGGTCATATACAGTTTTTATTTTGTTGTAGTATATTTCATTGATAACCACTTTGTTGAGTTTTTATCATGTATGGATTTTGAATATACTCAAATGTTTTTTCTTCATCTATTGAAATGATCATATGATATTTATTCTGCTATTGTTAATGTGATGTATCACATGATTATGTTTATTGAACCATCTTTGCATTCCTGGAAAAAATTCCACTTGATCGTGGTGAATTATTCTTTTAATAATATTGTTGAATTCAGTTTGTTAATTTTTTTAGGATTTTTGCATCTATGTTCATCAGGGATTTGGGCCAGTAATTTTCCTTTTTTATAGTGTCTTTGGTTTTGACATGAGGGTAATGCTGGCATTGTAGAATGAATTTAGAAACAGTTTTTCCTTTTCAGATTTTTTTTGGAATAGTTTGAGAAAAATAGGTATAAATTGTTCTTTAAATGTTTGGTATAATTCACCTGTGACTTTCTGGTTCTGGATTTTTATTAGTTTTTGGTTTTTTTAATTACCAATTCAACTTCATTACGAATATAATCAGTCTGTTTAGATTTTCTATTTCTTCCTGATTCAGTCCTGAAATATTGTATGTTTCCAGGGATTTATCCATTTCTTCTAGATTGTCCAGTTTGTTGGTGCATCATTTTTTGTAGTAGTCACTTATAATCCTTTGTAGTTCTGTGGTGTCAGTTTTAACTTCTTTTTCATTCCTGATTTTATGTATTACCTCTCTTTTTTTCTTGATGAGTTTGGCTGAAGGTTTATCAATTTTTGTTTATGTTTTCAAAGAAACATAAGTTTGTTGATCTTTATTTTTTTTTTAGTCTCTATAGCATTTATTTCTACTCTAATGTTTATTATTTCATTCCTTGTATTACTTTGTGTTTTGTTTGCTTTCTTTTTTTGGTTCCTTTAAGGGTAAGCTTAAGTTATTCATTTGAAATTTTTCTTGTTTTTTTTTTAAATTTTTTTAATGTTTATTTATTTTTGAGAGAGAGAGAAAGAGAGAGAGAGAGAGAGAGAGAGCAGGGGAGGGGCAGAGAGAGAGGGAGACACAGAATCCCAAGCAGGCTCCAGACTGAGCTGTCAGCACAGAGCCCACCACAGGGCTCAAACTCATGAAACATGAGATCATGACCTGAGTCAAAGTCGATGCTTAACCACCGACTGAGCCACCCAGGCGCTCCAAGATTTTTGCTTCTTAAGGTAGACTTGTATCACTATAAACTTCCCTCTTAGAATTGTTTTTGCTATGTCTCATAGATTTTGGAATGTTGTGTTTCCATTTTCCTTTGTCTACAGGTATATTTTTATTTCCTATTTGATTTATTCATTGACCTATTGGTTGTTTAGTAGCATGTTGTTTAGCCTCCGTGGTTTTTTTTCTAGGTTTTTTTCCTGTAATTGATTTCTAATTTCATAACATTGTGGTTAGAAAAGAAGGTTGGTATGATTTTAATCTTCTTTAATTTATTGAGACTTGTTTGTGGCCTAACATGTGATGTATCCTGGAGAATGTTCCATATGCACTTAAGAAGAATGTGTATTCTGCAGCTTTTGGGTGGAATTTTCTCTATATATTAAGTCTATCTGGTCTAACATGCTGTTTAGGGCCAATATTTCCTTCATTTTCTGTCTGGATGATCCATTGATGTAAGTGTGGTGTTAATATCCCCTACTATTAATTATCCTCTACTATTAATATTCCCTACTACTGCTGTCAATTTCTCCCTTTTGGTCTATTAATATTTTCTTTATATATTTTGGTCCTCCTGTGTTAGGTACATACATATTTATACATGTTATATCTTCTTTCTGTGTTGACCCTTTTATCATTATGTATTACCCTTATTTGTTTTTTATTATAGTCTTTGTTTTAAAGTCTTTTTAGTCTTATAGAAATATAGCAACAATAGCTTTCCTTTCTTTTCTATTTGCACAGAATATCTTTCTTCATCCCTTCACTTTTAGTCTGTGCATGTCCTTCTGAAATGAATCTCTCATAGGCAGTATATAGATATTTTTTGCTTTATCTCCATTCAACCACTCTGTGTCTTTTCATTGGCAAATTTGGGCCATTTAAAGTGATTATTGATTGGGGGCACCTGGGTGGCTCAGTCAGTTAAGTGTTTGAATTCAGCTCACGTCATGATCACACATCTTGTGAGTTCAAGCCCTGTGTCAGACTCTGTGCTGTCAGCTCAGAGCCTGGAGCCTGCTTCGGATTCTGTGTTTCCCTCTCTCTATGCCCCTCCCCAGCTTCTCTCTCTCTCTCTCTCAAAAATAAATAAACATTAAGAAAAAAATAAAGTGATTATTGGTAGGTATGTACTTACTGTTATTTTTATTTTTATGTTTTAGGGCTGTTTTGTAGTTCTGTTTCTTCTCTTTCTCTTATCCCTTGATGAGTCTATTTAGTGCTATGTTTAGATATTTTTCTCATTTTCTTTTGTGTAAAGTTTTGCTTTGCTGTTTGCAAAATTCACATATATCATCCTATGTATCTAACAGTCAATTTTAGGTTGACAGTAACTGAAATTTGAATACATTCCAAAACTCTACATTTGTATTCCCTCCCACCAACATTTTATGCTTCTGATGTCACTTTTTACATCTTTTTATTTGATATATCTATTAATAGTTTTAGTTAACTTCACTACTTTTTTAAGTTTCATAGTGCCTTAATATGTGATTAATCTACTATCTTTGTTATATATTTACCTTTTTCCAGTGAGGTTTTATATTTTCATATATTTTCCTGTTACTTATTGGTGTATTAAGCTTTAAAGAAGTTCCCTTAACATTTCTTATAAAGCCAGTCTAGTAATGATAAACTCCTTTAACTTTTGCTTATCTGGAAAACTTTTATCTCTCCCTCAATTCTTAATGATAATCTTTCTGGGTAAAATATTCTTGGTTGGAAGTTTTTTCCTTTTAGCACTTTGAATATGTCATGCCACCCTCTTCTGGCCTGCAAAGACTCTACTCAGAAATCTGCTGATAGCCTTATAGGATTTCCCTTGTTCATAAAAATTTGTTTTTCTCTTGCTGCTTTTAAGATTCTCTCTTTAATTTTTGACATTTTAATTATACTATGTCTTGGTGTGGCTCTGTTTGTGTTCATCTTTTTTGGAACTCTTGGGACTTCCTGAACCTGGATGTCTGTTTTCTTCCCTAGGTAAGGGAAAATTTTAGCCATTATTTCTTCAAGTAAGTTTTCTGCACCTTTATCTCTTTCTTGGACCCCTGTAATGCAAATGTTACTCCACCTGATGTTGTCCTGTAAGTTCTTCAAGTTGTTGTTCTTGGTCTTTTTTTCTGCTCTACCATCATAAGTTCTGTTGCTTAGTCTATCAGCTCTCTGATCAGTTCTGCTTTATCAGTCTAGTGTTGAAGCCCTCTAGTGTATTTTTCAGTTCAGCTATTTTATTCTTCAGCTCTGTGACTTATATTTGGTATTTCTTTATATTTTCTCTGTTGAAGTTATTACTGTGGTCACCTATTCTCCCAATTTTGTTGAACATTTTTATGACTATTACTTTCAGTTCTTTATCAAGTGCATTCCTTGTCTCCATAGCATTAAGGTCTTTTTCTTAAGTTTTGTCTTGTTCTTTTGTTTGGAACATATTTCTTGTTTTCTCCTTTTCGTTTGAGTCTCTGTATTTGTTTTTGTGTATTAAACAGCTACTTCTCTTTTTCTTGAAGGAACGGCCTTGTGTAGGTAATAAACCATCTCATTCAACCTTGTTCTTCGTTGTTTTTGAACCTTTGTGATTGTAATTTATTCTTGATATATCCCTATTGCTGAGGTTGTGCCAAGAACTGGGGGTGTTCCAAGGGGAAGAATCTCATTTAGTACCTAGTTTCAGGGTAATTGGAAGCCAGTCTCTCAGGGCAGCAGGTTTAAAGTATGCAAAAATATACAGTCCTGGAGGCTACAGTCAAAATTCATGCTGGCCTCCATTTCAGGAGATCATGAGGTATTCTCTAGGTGACAGCTGCAAAATTCTGGGTTCCAGATGACAGCTGCAAAATTCTGGGTTCCAGATGAATGTATAAACTTTCTGGGAGGTCTCTTTGAGATGTAGTGAGTCCAGGAGAGTGCACAACAATGGTGTCTCCTTGTTTACATTCCCTGGAAGCACCTCCATATGCTTTAGATGTGTGGGAAACCTGAAGTCTGCCTTCAGTTTGAAGTTTCAGGCTAATAGTCCTTTTCCTAGGTAGACTGGGGTTGTGTTTTAGTGTGCTGTCTGTGCAATGCCTGGTGCAGGGCAGGGTGGCCTGTTAAAAATTGTCTGTTACATTCCTATGGATCTCAAGCATGCCAGCTCCCTTGGCCACCAAGGCCAGGCAGTAATAGGGAATCTTTGTGTAGATTTTGCAAGCCCATTGGCTTTAGCTAACCAGCTGTGAATGTACGTGGAGGGATTTACTGGCCAATTATAGAAAGGCAGTGGGAAAATATATTGACTGAACATATTTATGGGCTTCTGGAATGCAGCAGTAGAGTGTTTTGTCTATGTAGAATATCTATATAGAATGCCATGACCACTCATACTCACCAGTCCAAGCCATCGAGCAGGGGAGGGTGACAACCACCTGTGGTTGCAGACTGTACCTAGGGAATGGGAGAATGCTACAACCATGCTCACCTGCCCCAGCCAGGAAGCAGGAGGTGCTACAACTGCCTGCTCTTTCATGCTTAAGCAAGATAGCACCATGACCTCTAACCCCTGACACTTTTAGCAAGCAACAGAATTGTGTGTCTGAACTTGCCAATTCATGCTACCGGGGTAAGTGAAGAGTGCAAAAATGGCATCCACTAACACCTCTTATCCAGAGTGACAATCAACTCTCCCCTCCCCCTCCAGCAGATGCTTTTAGACTAGCAAATCAATCTCCTTCAAATTTAGTCTAAGAGCTTTCAAACTGCTGGCTTTTTTTTTTTTTTTTACTGGGTCTCTAGGCAAGTGAGATCACATATGATCCCTTTGAAAGGGAAATATCAGTTTCCTATAGTACTTTGGATCCCTTAGACATTATCCCATTGTTTTTCTAAGCCAGATGTTCTGGGGGCTTGTTTCTTTGGTACAGACCCAGAAGTTGGGATGCTTGATGTGGGATACCAGCCCCTTATTCCTCTGGAACAACCAGACTTGTGATATCCCTATTTTGTGTCACCAAACCAGGGGAGGGGGCTTGGCGACACTGTCTCTGCCTCTCCTACATGTTTCAATGTTATCTTTTTATCTTTTGTTATAGAGAAAGAGTTCTACTCTTCAGGGCTTTTTTTTTTTCAGAAGGAAAAAGACATATGTAGCTATAGATTTGGTGTGTCTGTGGGAAAACTTGAGTTCAGAATCTTCTTAGGCTACATGGAAATCATCTTTCCTCTTTTTGAAGATGGACATTTTAACAGACAGGAGGTGATATCTCATTGTGGTTTTTATTTGAATTTCCCTAATGACTAGAGATATTGAGTATTTTTTGAGTATCTTTTGGCCATTGATATATATTTTTTGGAAAAATATCTATTCAGGTCTTTTCCCCTATTTTAATTGGATTTTTTTTGTTTTGCTGTTGAGGGTGGTTGTTGCTACTAAGTCATAGTTCATTATATATGTTGGATATTAACCCTTTATATATGATTGCAAATATTTTTCCCATTCTCTAGGTTGTCTTTTCACTTTATTGGTCCTTTTGCTGTGCAGAAACTTTTTAGTTTGATGCTAGTCCCACTTCTTTTTGGTTCTGTTGCTGTACTGTGTTGACACTTAAAGGTGTCATACCCAAAAAATCATTGCCAAGACCCAGACCAACAAGCTTTTTTTCCTGTAATTCCTTCTAGGAATTTCATGGTCTTAAGATTGTACATTTAGTCCATTTTGAGTTAAATTTTGTGAGTGGTGTAACCTAAGGTTTCCTGCTTTTACTATGAATAACCAAATTTTTAAAGCACCATTTATTAGACAGATCATCTTTTTTCCATTGAGTATTTTTGGTTCCCTTATCAAATATAGTTGACCATACATGCTTATGTTCACTTCTGGGCTCTAGTTCTATTCCACTGATCTGTATTTATGTTTTTATCCAGGACCATACTGTTTTGATTACTATAGCTTTCATAGCATAGCTTGAAAACAGAAAGTGTGATGCCTTAACTAAAGTCTGTATTCTCAGAATTGCTTTGGCTATTTGGGGTCTTCTGTTGTTCCACTTAAAATTTTAGGTTGCTTTTCTACTTCTGCAAAAAAATGTCATTGGAATCTTGATAAGGATTGCATTGAATCTATAGATGTCTTTTAGTAGTATTGACATTTAACAATATTCTTTGAACACATGAACACAGAATACCTATTTATTTGTGTCTGACTTCTTTCATCAGAGTCTGTTGTTTTCATATTATAAAGCTTTACCTCCTTGGTTGTTTATTCCTAAGTATTTTATTGCTTTTGATGCTATTGTAAATAGGATCATTTTCTTTTTCAGATAATTTGTTGCACATAAATAGAAACACAATTGGTATTTGTATATGAAATTTATATCCTGCAATTTTATTGAAATCGATCAGATCTAAGTTTTTGGTGAAGTCATTAGGAATTTTCAAAATATAAAATCATATCAACTGAAAATAGAGAAAATTTTATTTGTTCATTTCCAATACTGATATTTTCTTTTTTCTTGCCTAATTGCTTGGACAAAAATTTTTCAGTACTTTGTTGAATAGGAGTGGTGCAAGTGGGCACTACAGTCTTGTTTCTGATCCTAGAGGAAAAGCTTTCAACTCTTCACCATTGAGTATGATGTTCTATTTCTCTCCCTTCCTTGGGAAAGTTTCAGCTATTTCTTTAAATACACTGTTCCTTTCTCTTCTCGAATTCTCATGTGTTTTTGTGTGTGTGTTAATATTGCTTTTATTGTGTTCCATATGTCCTCTAAGCTTTCTTCACTCTTTATTCTTTTTGCTCCTCTGACTTGATAATTTCAAATGTCCTATCTTCCAGGTCTCTGATTATTTCTTCTGCATAGTTGAATCTCCCTTTCCATCTCTTTCTTGAGAATTCTTCAGTTATTGTATTTTTCAGCTCTGGGATTTGTTTCTTATAGTTACTATTTCTTTGCTGAACATCTTATTTTGTTCATGCATTGTTACCCTAATTTTGTTTAGCTGTGTGTTATTCAAATTCATTACACTTCTTTAAGAGGATTATTCTGAATTCTTTACCTGATAGTTCATTGATTTACATTTCCTTAAGGTCAGTTATTAGTTTTAGCTTTGGGTTTCCTTTGGTGGTGTCATATTTACCTGATTTTGTGATCCTTACATTGGTATCTGAGTTGTCTCCTCTTCCAGACTTCACAAGTTCACTTTGCAGAGACAGTACTTCACCAGTCAGCTCACTTTGGGTTTCTGGACCTGTGTACTGGAGTAACATTCTTGGGCAGTGGGGCCTGCTATTGGAGTCTATTTAGGGGAAAGGTAATTGAGCTGTCAGTGTTGGGGTAGTGTGATATCGGTGCTCTAGGATTTTCTGAGTGGTGTCTTGTCCATGAATAGTTGTTAGTTGTTCTTGTGTGGGGGAGAAAAGTCAGGAACAATGTATGTCATCATATAGGTAGCCTCACTCTCTACTACTACATTCTCAGAGTGTCCTCAGTTGTAGCAGACTCATGTTCTCTCAAGGTGAACCTGACTTCTAAATATTGCAAAGTCACTTGGAGTCAAATCTAAGAAATTATGGGTCATATAACTATAAAGCTGTGGGTCATAACCCTTTGGCCACAATCCTTTTGAGGATCTCAGTAAACCTCTGAAAACACAAGGCAGATGACAGAAATACTGTATTTGAAAGCACAGGCACATTGCTACAAGATGGGCCCTTTCAGCAGTTTTATGAGACTCTGGGCTTTCTAGATGGATGCAGGAATCCTGGTGCCATAAACCTGTGGAGGTCTGTGTTGAAGGCTGGGGATAATTCATCCTCCAGTCCACTGGCTCCACCATTTTCCATTTCAAATGTAAGCTTCATAAGGACAAGGGTTTATGTTCCATTTACTGATGTTCCTAGAACAGGGCCTGGTACTGACTAATCCCTATGTATATATGTAAAAAATGAGTAATTGGATGAATAATTTCCTATTGGGTTTATAGGTAATATTTCAGTTTTCAAAGATTGTCTATTTTTAAAAAACCACTGGCACAGGTAATTCAAGTGGAGATATTTCTGGAAGCATAGTAACTGGAAGGTTAGGGTTTCTCTGAGAGTTCACAAATCTCAGGACTAGTAATAAGACACTGACTCCATCTGAGAATGAGTTCACACAGAATCTCAGGGCAAGGTGCAGTGAGTGTTCAGCGTGCAGTGTGACAGCACCATGATCAGTGTCTGGAACAGGAACCTGGGTCAAGAAGCCCAGCTGACTTTAGGAAGGAGCTCCTCTCCTGATGGATGAGATTGTCACAGTGGTCAGATATTTGACTCTTTATAAAACAAAGAAGAACAATAATAAAATCTGTTCTGTAATCTTACTCTTTTTGTATATACGTATGGGTGGCCAGAGAAACAATGATTGATTACTGGTCCTGGACTCCCTGGCTAAAATAAAGTACCTTAGCTTCTGGTTGAAAATGAGGATAGTCAACGCAAAACAACAGGAGAGAAAATGCAAACTCAATTCTACTGCAGAAACATCTTTCAATTCTGCTGAAAATGGGGGAAAAAAAAGCTTTCTTAGAAAACAAAGACAGGCATAAGGTTTATGCATAAAGATTTTTTTTTTCTAAAGAAAGACACATTTCATCTAGCAAGGGCAATACAAAGGGGTTATATAAATTTATTTTTCATATAACAATTGATTACTTTAGAAAAAATTCCCATTTTCAATGCTTAATTCCATCACTCATTAAAAAAATCACTAAAAGGACAAAAACCCACACAAAAATACAATCTGTATCTGTTCTCTATTTACAGATAACCGGTCACTATTAAGGCACAGATTGATTAAAAACTAACATTTATTCAAATAATCCAAATATTTTGTGCATCATATAACACTGACAACACCATAGACTGTAGTGTCATATTCCCTTCATTGCATCAAGAGAAAGTGAGAAAAGTAATTTCCAGTGTTTTTGTTTATTTTTAGCCACCCTATTTAATCTAGTTTAATTGGGACAGTTTTCTCTTTGGCATAGCATCAAAGCACTGTTCATAAAACCTGTATTGACTTAATACTGCAAATTCATTCTATCTTCCTCTATTGCAACTGCATGATAGAGAGCTTGGGAAAGAGCTCTAAATCATTAGGGTTTTTTTTGGAAGCTCTTATTAAGTAAAATTTAAGGCACTGAGTTGTTCAATAGGAAACAAATCTGAATTCCTACCCCGTGCTGAATGTGTGGCATGATGTGTTCATATAGCCATGTAAGGCAGGGAGCGACATGTTGCACAGGGTGATTCTGTTGTACTTGCAAAAGGAGCAACTTAGTTCTTATACTTAAGCACATAAGATTTAGTTTAGAAATGGGCATCCCCTTGGTAATGTTGCAACTGACATAATTTTATGACAGGCCCATTATCTATACCTTCTAGGTTACCAATATTATTTTTTAAGGTGAAAATTTTTCTGTGTGCAAAACTTCTCTTCAACTCTTTTTCTTACTTTTATGGTAAGACTTAGTCATGGAAAAATGTCTGGTGAATCTGTCTGATCCCACATTTGTATGAAAGTCGTCAATTATGTACGCTTATGTAATGCCTTCTGCTGAGAATATACGACAGTGGTTTATGTCCATGGAGAAAGTCTTGAATACTGAACATAAATAAGTCATTACAGTACAGGTAATTCACAACATTTCCTATGGGAAAGTTTTCCAACAAATTAATACACTTGGAAATAATATTGCTTTGAAGAAAGGAGAGGCACTTGGTGATTTTCTTCATGGATTGAAAACCTTTCATTCATCTACAATAAGATGTCTGAAAAGACCTAAGAAACAATGTTGCCTGATTTCTTGGACTTTCACAGTATAAGATAGTAACAATGAGTCTAGCCACTTAGAAAACAGTCCTTTTTTTTTCTTTTTTTTTTTTTTTTTTTTTACTTTTTGCTTTCCTTTGGAACTCAGCTGTTTTTATAAACTGTCACCCTGGAAACTTAAATAAAACCTTTCTGTTCTCAACAAACACAAGTCTACTTCAAGCAGACAGATATGGTTTTAGAAAGTCCTGTGACCATATGGAGGACAGCTAATATGTACATGATAAGGATAGCAATTTATTTCTCCTCTTAATGGCAACAGTGCTGTCTTGTCAGATGATTATTTGTCTTTTTTAAATAAAGTGACAATCTAGGGCTCCAGTTATTGAATGCCGTCCATTCTCTACCATAAATCTCTAGATATCAATTTAATCAGTTATGTACTGTATGCTTATAACATCTAAAAATAAAAGTTTGATATAAATAAGTGTCCTTTAGTGGCAGTATACTACAGAATAGCCCTTTGCCTTCAGACAACCATTAAAATCATTTTAGCAATACAGGCAGCAGCTAAATATGATGACTGCAAAGGGTTAATATTGCAAAGTTCACTTGGTCTTTCTTTGCACCTGTTATGTGAAATAGGTTCATTGCTAATTGTTTCTAGGATGCTGACATCAATGAACAGAACTGGTCCAGAACCAAGTGGAGTCACTTGCATTTCCCAAAGTCACAGAATACTCAGCATAAAACTAATAATCCAGTACCATTTCAAATAAAAATTTTACAGTCAGAAAAATATGACTAAATCTGATTTGTACCAATACATCAGGTGACATGAAAATGAGAGAAAGAGGGATAATTTCCACAGGACAAGAAATTAGAAAGTGTAAAGTGCTGAAAGACCTCAATAATTATTTTAAAGCAGTACCAGAAAATTCCATTTTGATTATTTTTTAAAATCCCCAAATGCCTAAACAAAACAAGCAAACAAAAGAACCTCTATGTTTTCTGGTATTCCAGATGTCAATTAATCCTTCATTTTAAGTAAAAAATCAGTGCATATGTTATTTAGGTAAATAAAAATAGGAAATAAAGCCCTACCCTCAAATTGCAAATTCTGTCCGATTGCCATTAAAAAAAAAGGCATCCAAGTGTGGCAGTCTGTATGATGACGTAAGATCATCTCCTCTCTTTTCTTCCTTTTTGGCACAAAGTTCAGGTGTGAATAAGATGCTTTGGTCCTGATACCAGACACCCAGAGTACTGAGGACGGTGTGCAGTGAAGGCAGTTCACAGATCTCCTGTGTCCAACTCGACAGAGGTGGTGGTGTGTACCTGGAGGTACGTACTGCTACCAGCGGCCACTGACGCTAGCAACATCTGAGTGATACTGACGGGGTAGCCTCCCACTTGCTCCGCCTTCCAGGAAAGAGGTGCGTGCAGTTGGTGGTTCAAAAAGCTTTCTTCGATTTTTATTCAGTTCTAGGAAGAAAAAGGGAGAATTGTTAGGAGATCAGTGGAGAAGCTCAACGGGACATGGCAGTAGAGCTCAGAAAATGGTGACCGTAGGGTTTTGGAGGGGAAGTCAAATCTAGTATCAAAAGGAAAAGTTTTAGTTGGTGGTCAAAAACATTTCTGAAATTGCTAGAAGGTCTGATATTAAATACAGCATTTTGGTAGCAGGAGAACCAAGGACAGGAAATCATTTTTATTGCAGTTTGTAAACTATCTGGGAGATATGTCATTCTCAGAACCCTCTATACTCCAGATATACAAATTGAACACTTTGAACTATCCCAAATGTCATTTCAGAGGCAAAGGGAGGGGCCCATCAAAGCTGGTGAAAGGCATAAGAGAGAATGTATTACCAACGACACAGAAAATTATTACAGCTATTGAACTCATCCATGTGAAACACAGCCATCACTAGATTACTGAAGTCAGACAGGAAAAGAAGACCTCACACACAAACAAGAAAATAATGGAGGAGCATGCTGAAGTGTTAAGCCACAGCCCAGTGGCTCCACTGATGCCTCTGCTCCTTGGGTCAGGAAGAGGTATATGAAGAAGTCTGTCAGCAGCAGTTTTCTTTGAATATAATAATCAACTTAGTAAAAATACTAACAGTTGAATCCAAATTCTGAGGAAAAACTAAGATGCTTTATTTTAATTGTGAAGAAACCAGAGTACTTAGAAAAAAAGTTTACTTTGTCTTTTGTCAAATAGAAACTGTTAATCAGAAAGGTAGAAAATTAACAGAGGCAGCCCATCTTGTTTATCCCTATGCAACATCACTCCTCCCCACCCTCTACCACATACATTTACAAATCCTCAAATAAACCAATGTAACTCTTGCTAATAAAGAGAACTGTCAGACTCTGGATATTAGGGTTCTGACAGCCACCAAACGCAAGTATCAAAGAATGGGATTATATAGTTGATGTGCTTAAAGTTGTCTTTTTTTTTTTTCTTGAGGGGGTGGAGCCAGTGGTTCAGCATGTGCATTTGCACAGTACTCAGAACTTTTTTTTTTTTTTAATTTTTTTTTTCAACGTTTATTTATTTTTTGGGGGGGGACAGAGAGAGACAGAGCATGAACGGGGGAGGGGCAGAGAGAGAGAGGGAGACACAGAATCGGAAACAGGCTCCAGGCTCCAAGCCATCAGCCCAGAGCCCGACGCGGGGCTCGAACTCCCGGACCACGAGATCGTGACCTGGCTGAAGTCGGACGCTTAACCGACTGCGCCACCCAGGCGCCCCAGTACTCAGAACTTTTTTAACCACACATACACACAATCTCCTTTTCCAATTCTGAGGTTGCATAAGCTATGGCTACATTAGTGCTGGAGCTGAAAACAACAGACTCAAGTTGCAGAGCAGTCACAGGTGGCTAAGGACAGCCATATGGCCAGATGTGCACTTATCTCCTGAGTTCTGGAACATGAACCAACACCCTAACACTTCACCCCACTGCCTCCCAAAATGTTAACATCTGCCCCATTGAGGTGATGCACGAGTGGAAATATCTCTCTTTTGTTCACAGTTAGGTCTTAGTGGAGAAGAAAAGTAAGTGATTTAGTAGCGATTGTAACAACAAGCACTTTACAATTTGTTTTGTCCTATTTAAGTCCTCCTTAAGGAATAAATGATATTACCATTCTCCATTTTAGACACGAAACTGAGTTTTCAAAATAGACAAGAGTAACTTATCCACACAGCTGTCAAGTGACAGGCTGAAACTCTGCCTGCCTATGCAAATGCTGTGCTCTGGGCCCTGAACTCCAGTGATCCATCCATCGAGTAGAAAAGACCAACCAAGGCATTAGGAATACAAATCTGAAAACTTGGTAGTTTCAGGTATGCCAGATAACAGAGCTGCACTTCATATTTTACTATACTAAATTTATTTTTTAAATAGAATAA
Source organism: Felis catus (assembly GCF_018350175.1). Taxonomy (NCBI): domain Eukaryota; kingdom Metazoa; phylum Chordata; class Mammalia; order Carnivora; family Felidae; genus Felis; species Felis catus. Next base: position 20,540,064 of record NC_058378.1, on the reverse strand, counting down.
CATAGCTTTAAAACTCTGGAACAGAAAGGAAGGTTATCTTTTTTTTAATTTTTTTTCTACGTTTATTTATTTTTGGGACAGAGAGAGACAGAGCATGAACAGGGGAGGGGCAGAGAGAGAGAGGGAGACACAGAATCGGAAACAGGCTCCAGGCTCAGCCATCAGCCCAGAGCCCGACGCGGGGCTCGAACCCACGAACCGCGAGATCGTGACCTGGCTGAAGTCGGACGCTCAACCGACTGCGCCACCCAGGCGTCCCAGGAAGGTTATCTTTATAAGATGCAGGCATGCTTATAGATGGCTACTGTTTCAAATTTCTGCAAAAACACTGTAGCAATGACATTCCTACTAAAAGCTGAACACATGTATTGTTTTTAAAAAACAAACATAAATTCATAAATCAAGACAGAATTTAATATATTTAAAGGCAACTGTAGGAAAGTTAAGAATAAATGAATCCCATTAAGCACACAGCCTGTGAAAGTTTTATCCACCTTCTAGTAAGAAGACTGTCTTGGCCTTCATTTTCTCCTGAGAGAGTAATGCATGAATCAGGAGAACATTCCCATGCTATAGAGAAGGAATAGGAATGCAGCTACCCTAGCACACTTAACATGCACAATTGAAGAAATTGGGCCACTGAAGACATACACATTTTTTAAAAAGACATTGAAAACTTTATTCTGAAAAGTCACATCAACTAGATTTTTGAGAGAATAAAATGATCATGAAGGAATTCGGCCATTCCCTAAAGATATAATTTCTAAGGTGTATATTTCCAAATGTGAAGCAGAGATAAATCTACTAGAGAGACTATCAAAGATCAAGTCCTACTGAAGAGACTTTATTTTTGTTGTTGTTTTTTACATTAAAAAGTAAACTCCCTCCTGATTTTTTTTCAAGTAAGCCTAAGAGATAGTTTGGGAAAATACCAACCTTTTTCTTTGAAATTCCAAGGTTCACACAATCCTGGCAGCTCTCAGGATCTTGTTGCGGGTCTGAACAGAGTCACAAACTAAAAGAATAGGTCGGGAAATGTTAGATCTACCTGAGGCCGTGGTGGGAAGCTTGTCAATAGGATGTTAAAGTTCCTTTTACTTTGTCCCTGTACAATTTAATCACTCACTAAAATACTGAGAAAAATCAAAGAATTTTCAAAAAAATCACAGATTTGAAAAAAAAGATCATTTTTTTCTCTGATCCATCTATACTAGAGATAAATCTCATCTCCTTCTATGACATTAAAAGAAATGTCTTCTGGCCCAAGATTAAAAACAGAATAAAATCTATACTGAAGGAACAACCCTGATCACAGATTAAAAATCTATAAAATTTTTAAAAGGAATTTTGAACAAACTCTGTACCTAACCAAACTATGTAACCACAAGACAAACGTGAGTAAAAGCTGCCCAGCTACCCTGTATCCACCCCTGGAAATGGAATTTTCTGAGACTAGAAATGGATGCCTTTGTGGTCAGATGAGCTGAACTGGAAAAAGAAGGCTTTTGATGAAGGGTTTCTCAATAAAAACTTATTACTTGCAGAGAAAACAATTTACCAGGTTCAAACACATGCACTCAACAAAGTAAGGCAAAATCATCCTTAAAATAATCAAGTACTTCACACTGTGCAGAACATTCATAAGACATCTATTCAAAGCCTCTAATTCCCTTTAAAAGCAAGAAGACCTGTGAACCCCATTGAGAGAGGTGGTCTAAAGAAATAGTATGTAATCTCAACAGAACCACACAGAGGATGACTGGAGTAAAAAAAAAAATTTAAAGAAGCTTCAAAACCCCTCCTTTCCAACTCTACTCCCCCAAACCCACCTGAAATACATCACAAATGTGTTCCAGAATAAAGATCCTGATGATTTAAAGAGATCTGCCTGTTGCTGGAGGCTTTACAAAGTTTGGGTGCACAAAGAAAGAATTTTCATTATATGGTCTCTGACATTCCATAAATCTCTAATGAAATCTCTAATGAAAAATTACCAAATTCTAGAACAGATACTTTCCCAGTATAAATTTGTTGGCCCACAAGCATATTTTAACACTACAGGCTTGGTGATTATGTGAGTTAATTAAATTTCAAATAGTTATTTTTTTAATTAATAAAAGAATGTGAACATATATAAAGTTAATTTGGGTCTAGAAATAGCCCTTTAAGGCTGAGTTATAAACAAGTTGAAAACTATCCTATTGCTAGAGGTAGTAAAAAAAGAAAGAACAAGAGAATATACTGCTAATAACCATACACTGTTAAAACTGTAGTTTATTTCCACTACATCTGATGACATACCATGGGGAAGGACAGACCTCAGAAATGGAAGGTAACCTTACACAATCATCTATTCCAATCCACCTTAATGCTTAAGAAACCAAAACCAAAAGAGGTTTGGAAACTCACCCAAGGACTAATGACTTGGCAGAGGAAAGCCCATATCTTTTTATCTGAATACAGTGCTCTTTCCACTCTACCAAGCTGATCTTATTAACAAGAAAAAGCATCTTCCCTGTGGAGTTCCATTAATGCAACCACTTGGTTGGAAGAAGGATGGAAGAAGACTCATCAAACTGATGCGTGTAGAACTCTATCCATGAAGGAGCCTAACAGGCTGCCCAATGGCTGAATTTCCACCCTTATTTCAAAGCTGTTCTGCTTATATCTGCTTTAGGTATTAGGTCTATATATAAGATTTTCTCATGGAGTTGGGAGGGGGATGCAATCTCCTGCTAAAATAAAATGGAAAACCAGTGGTTTCCATTTTATTTGCTGATCTGATTAGTGAATACTGTTTGGAAAGGATTTGCACTTGGTTAGATGCCACTGTTGGCTTCACAAAGGCATAGCCTGCAAAATCAATGTTTTGAAAAGGCAAAGTCATTTTCCCACCACACCTGACACTTGGCTTCTGCCCTTGGTGTCTCTGTCTTTTTGAGAAACTGGTACATATATAACATTGACATTAATGAACTTTATCAGAACTTTTTCAAAAAGTAACCTCATTTTTTGCCCCTAAAATTTCTGTCATATTTTTCTATATACCATTTGGAAGTACATGGTTATGTACTTATCATGCAGCTCAATTCCTCATAAATGGAAGATACTCAGTAAATATACATAAAGCATTTTCTAATACCTAGAATATGCAATAAGTGCACCAAAAAAAGTGGTCTGGGACATTATTTTCCTGCATTATTTTCCTTCATTCTGTGACTACATTCAGGATTCCATACCTTTCTGTGTCTCACAAATTCTATTAAAAGTTTGGGAAAAACTTAAAAGCATTAAGACAATACTACTAGATTCCAGCTATACCAAGGATCATTCTTTCTCTGGTGCAATTATCTTAGTTGGTATGCAAGGATATATGCATTTGAAACATGACAGCCAATCCAGAATAATTATTCACTAGTCCAATCATACTTGCTTAACACAACCACAGAAAGGAGAATTCAACTTCTCCCCCATTCTTATGTTCTGCAAAGGGCAACTTTGATTCGGTCTTTCTGAAGAGATCTGTTTTAAAGAACGACATTGTCAAGGCAGGTTTTCAGGCAATGCCTTGAGGAAGGAGTAGGGATGTTCTAGGCATTTGTCACAATGTTAGTGGGAAAACACTCTAGAACCACAACCACAAGGTGCCAGCATAGTAAGCAAGTGGTTGATGGACAGAACCAGCCCCAGTGGCTGAGGCTACTGGCAGAGGTTATTCAGATTTTAAAATAGGACTATGAGCATTTATATTCACCTGAGATTGCAAGCAGCATTTTCCTCCTGGCACCAAAAGTCGTAATTCCCAGCTCCTTCAGATCCTGATCTGTGAGAGTGAGGAATGTCTGCAGATCGATCTGTGGGTGAAAAAGTAATGTATAACCAATATATTAAGTACTTATTTTTGTGCATTAAAAGTTCAACTCATTACTACACATATTTCATTTTCTAATTATGCTCTGCCTACTTCCAAAAAGGAATGATGGTGTCACAAATCTAGGGGACAAGAGACAATAAAGGTGGTGAAATGAAAGTAATGATTCTAGTAGGAGACTTAGTCTAAGCCAGTTATTTATTGCAGTTAAGATTAAAACGTTAGGTCTTAGCATCCTGGCAGCCAGAGCAAAAAGGGAAACACAAATTCCACAGGTTTTGTGAACTGATAAAAGAATACATGCCTGTCCAGAAGATAGAAAACATTTCTTGGCTTTGGATTCTGAATTAAGTGTAGTTCTATAAAAAGAAACTGAATAATACCATAAATGGTATCCTCCATTGTGTTCTACATAAGAATGGTAGAAGAATTCCCAGACTACATCAGACCCATGATTCACTTGGCTCGGTCTAGCATGTTATCTCTGAAAGTGGCCTACAAGTATATATTGGTATATAATTGCACACTCTGGCATCAGCAACAAATTGTGAAGGGAGGAAGCCCAAGGATCCCACCCTTCCTTTGAAGAAAGGTAATAGGCTCTGAAGCCAGAGAGATCTGGCTCTCTATTCCGCCTCTGCTGTTACTAGTTGTGGGCACTCAGGGCTGACATACTGCACGCTGCAGGGCTGTAGTGGGCATGAAGTATGATCGCAGAGATAAAGCAGTGGGCTCACCACAGTGGTGAATAACTGGCAGTTATGGTTAGTAATTATGTATTTAGACATATCATCTGTGAAAGCGGCTAAACAAATCTTCAACCTGCTTATAGTAAACTAAATCCCACAAGCTCACTTAATAAATTCTTTTTAAGCCGTATTTGAGTATTAGAGAATATCCTACATGAAGGAAACAGAACCGAATTTATACTTTTCATTCAAATGATACAGAAATTAATTTGAGATTTTCTGTTTTCATTTTGGAAAGTACATCCAGATCTTGGAAAACCTTTTCATTTATCATTTCTAAAGATATGCTTTCAGAAATTCTATTAAATATATATTCTTTATTTTAGGGATCCCCTCTTTTTAAAGTGTCAGAGATGAAATATTTTGGGTTTATTGGGCCATACTATCTCTGTTGCAACTATTTGACACTGCTATTTTAGCTCAAAAGCAGCCATAGACAATATGACAATATGTAAATGAATGTGTGGCTGTGTTTCAATAAAACTTTATTAACAAAGGCAGGTGTGCAGGCTACAGTTTGCTGACCCCTGCTCTAGTGAATAAGTATTAGATAAAGGCAGTCTGGCTTTATATTATGTTTTCTTCCTTCTTAGATTAATTCAATAAGAAGTACATTTAATATATTTCTATGGTTCTTCAAATAAGAAATAAATATAAATTTTAAAAAATCCAGAAGAATATCACTGAATAACACCCAGTCTTTTACTTCAAAACCTTCTTTTTCTGGACTAATTAAAATACTTCTGTCCTTGAGCTTCTCGATCAGCTACACTTGTCTAACCAGCAAAGCTAAATACGTAAATGAAATTTTTTAACACACTGATGAGTGCAACTTAGAAAACCCTCAGTTAAATGAACACTAATTCAGATTTCGGGAAAAGACAATGAAATCAATACGCTGAAATCCAACACACAGATGACAACCTTTTTTTTTGTGTTGGTGTTAAAAAACAAAGTTCAACAATTACACTTAATAAGTTATTGAACCATGGGCAATACATTAAATTTATGATACAAAGGCCTAACGTTAGATTCTTTTTGAGAGATACATGCTTGGGAATTATGGATTTAATCAGATGTTCTCTAACATGAAATAAGCCAAACTGGAATGAAACTTAAAAACCATGTCTGGACTTGAAAAATACATACATTTATTGAAGTGTTCTAATTTTATGTTGCACTGGGTTAGCTATGCCCTAGCAATAATGACAGCATTATTAGAAAGAATCGTGTTCAGGGCTCTTCTCTTTAAGTCAGTGCATAATAATTTGGCTGATCAGTTTGGTCAAAATCCATGGTAGTGATGTTTCAGAAAACATCTTATTTCTGTCTCAGTTCAGGCAAAACCCAAACAGTGAATTAATGAATAAATTAATATATATAAAAAGCACATTCTATTTTGTGAGAACAGATTCGGTAACATGACTAGGATGGGGTCAAAAACAACCACGGATATTTATTTCAGATGCTGTTATTTAAGAACCACAAATAAAGATAATACGAATTAAACACTGAAATAATCTTAAATACAGACTTTAATGTTAGGGGAGTCGTGAATCAAACGTTCCCATGAATCAATACACCGATTGGGTATTTTAGCTAAAACTAGTGGAGGTGTGTTTTTGGAAACACAATTTTCTATATTTCTGCTAACCTGTGTTTACTAGTTGCACTAAATAAATAAGAAATGAGATGACATTTTTCTTAGCAGTGGAAACAAGTTATGAGGCTTTAATAAGTGCTCAGTGAAAGCACAGCCATAGGTCAGTAAGCCATTTCATTCTAGAAGTAGTCATACACACAACCAAAACAAAGATGCCCAGGAAAGTAAATAAATAATGACTGACCTCTTGTTGCTGGAAGACATCTGTGTATTTGCCCAGGCCCAGTTTGCTAAAGAGCTCAGGGAGGTCAGAGCCTTTGAAAGAGCTGTTCAAGTTACAGCCATTGCTTCCTGTCAGTGAAGAAATGCAGTCCATATAATTGCTACTGCTGAGATAGTGCTCCGCTGAAAGACAAAGGAGAGGCAGGCTTCAAGTGAAAATGCCCAGAGACAACACGGTTTAATTAAAAATTTTAATCACTCAAATATTTTAGATTTCACTGTTGGACTGAATAGAGCAGTAATTGCAGAAATACTGTTAATTCCTTACTGAAACATTGGCTTTTCATTAATGAAATGCTGGTTATTGCTTTAGAGAGGCTCTTGCCATTAAAATGTTACACTTGGGAGGCAGCAATTCACCAACAGTGCCTCTGTAGTTAATAATCATTAATCATATTCTCCTGAGCATTCAGAAACATTTGCTCTTCATAATTGATATGAATTAAAAATTTTTTTTCAACGTTTATTTATTTTTGGGACAGAGAGAGACAGAGCATGAACGGGGGAGGGGCAGAGAGAGAGGGAGACACAGAATCGGAAACAGGCTCCAGGCTCTGAGCCATCAGCCCAGAGCCTGACGCGGGGCTCGAACTCACGGACCGTGAGATCGCGACCTGGCTGAAGTCGGACGCGTAACCGACTGCGCCACCCAGGCGCCCCTTATAATTGATATGAATTAAATGAGAAACTGGAAGAAAGATCCCCAGGATACAATAAAGGTATGGGAAGTTACTGTGAGTCCAGGCTCCTTTTGGAAAGCAGGATAGCCCTCTGTGTCCACACTTGTGTTTTCCTGTGGTCAAAGGAATTGCAGGATATTGCAACGTGTAAATCTCATCCCTTACAAAAATATAATTAGGCAGTGAGTTCACAAAACAGAGTGCTTCCAAAATTAAGAGCAAATGCAAAGTTTAAGAATGGCGCTGGAGTTTCTGGATTATGACAGAAATGAATCTGTCTACTGAAAAAAATTCTAAGACAGCAAAACTAGACTTAACCTTGGCTCCGCCATTGATTTGGCGGGCAAAGATTTCTCCACATTGTCTGTGGTGCTCAGACCCAATAACACTCACTGCTGGGTGATGGACTGGTGAGTCATACCAAGTACTTGACCAATATTTGAAACACTCTCCCAGAGCTGCTTTGGAGAGCCCAGTAGAGCCCTGCAGCTATCCCTACTTCCCTGACCAACAACTAGCTCTTATCCATGTGGGAATTCTTCCCCTTATACCAAAGTTGCAGCTGCAGGAATGATTCCAAGGTTGATGAGGGCAGAGGATGCTCACCTAGCTAATCAGATACATCTTATCTCCTCCGGCCAATGCATTCTCCAGATCTAAGAATCCTGTTCTAGATTGTTTTGTTTGCCACTAATCACCTTCTCTGGTCATTTCATTTCCCAAATGACAGTACATATACTTTCTATATTTCAAGTGGAAGGAATTTCCTGATCAAGTTTCTCTTTCTCTTAAAAATAGGTGTTTTAGTGGTGCCTGGCTGGCTCAGTCTGTGCACCATGCAACTCTTGATCTCTGGGTAGAATTCAAGCCCCACATTTGGTGTGGAGCCTACCTAAAATAAAAATTTAAGGGATGCCTGAGTGGCTCAGTCAGTTAAGCACAGGACTTTGGTTCAGGTCATTATCTGGCAGTTTGTGGAGCCCCCAGGTCAGGCTGTCTGCACAGTGCCTGTCAGCACAGAGCCCGCTTCAGATCTTCTGTCTCCCTCTCACTCTGTCCCTCCCCTATTCACGCTCTCTCTCCTTCAAAAATAATAAAAAAATAATAAAAACAAAAATTTAAAAATATACATTAAAAAACAGATGTTTTATCTTTTGTGGGGAGAAAGTGTAGATGAAAGAACCTAGGACCAAGCCCTGGAGCGTTCCACCATTTAAAGGGAAGACCCAAAGTCATCAACCCAGTGAGGTATTGGCTCGACGTTGACACAAAGCAAGAATGCAAAGAGCACATGGGAGTAACCACTGGAGTTGACAAGATGAAGGCTACTGAAAGGCTAACCATATAATTTACTGTTTAAACAATAAATTTACTTACTTGGAGAACAGAAGAGGGAGTTACTGAGAATCACAATGGTACAACTCCTGTTAACAGGCTCTGAGAAAAACCTAGACATTGCTAACTTTGAAAAGGATGTCATGAAAAATCATCTACAACTGTGGTCTTCAATACAGTAACCACTGGCCACATGTGGCTACTGAATGCCTGAAACGTGGGTAGTGGGAATTGAAATGTTCTGCAAGATTGTAAGATCTATTCGTACCAGATTTTAAAAACTTAGTACAAAAAAGAATGTAAAATATCTCATAAAAATGTCTTTACATTGATTACATGTTTAAATAATATTTTACATATGTTGGGTTAAGCAAATATGTTAGTAAAACTGGGGAAAAACAGAGGTTTCAAAATTAAATGTTCTTAGTGATATTTATTATGACACATAATTTCCCTTATATTTCTTTTTATCATAACTATTTATAGTTTTTATAATCTCTTTTAAACTCCTTATGTTTTTAAAGCATCTCACAAAAGCCAAACACCTGTTTTTCCTTAATCATTCCTTTTTATTAATGAGTTCCCTATCTTAACTCTCATCCTGAACTTCAATGCAGCTAAGTTGTACAATTTTAATTATCCAGTGTTAAGTGAAGGGAAAGGAGATAAAGACTGAAAAAGAAGCACAAAACGAATTTATATTGAGCCACAGAACAGAGATCATTTCCACCCCTAGATCTGCACCTGGCACCAGCCTGCCTCACAGCTCCATGCTCTTGTCAGTGGTGAGGTGCCCTGCCCACACAAGTTTCCTGGCTACTACTGATAATACACTTGGAATGTGTTTTTTTTTTTTAGAGCTGGCTGACACCATGACTGGCCTTTTCAAATCGGAGACTCTTGATAAAATGGCCAACCTAATTGATGGCAACAACTGACTGTTACTGAGTGTCCACTACACTCACTTAGATTGCCTTTCTTCAAGCATTCTTCAAATACTCCAAACTATGTTTCAGGATCCCAAATTCATCAAAAACCCTGAAAAAGGCCATTAGGGGAAGATCTTGTGATTAATATGGTCAATTCTTGTCTGCTTACCTATTTATACAGCCCAGAAGTGTGAGAGCTGTTACAGACAAAACCAATAGACGCATGCTGAGTCTTCACCACATTTGTTCAAAGCCAGAACCTGTATGCTTTAAACTTTTTCTTCCTATTTATGCCAACCTGGCTACATATTGTCATTTTAAAAAATTAAAACTTGCTCTTCACCTTCAGTAGCTACCCACTGGGCAGACTTTATTTTCCAAGATGCTAATTTGATCTCATTTGGCTCAACTCCTTTACATCCCTGTCTTTTCCTTATCATCTGGATGTTTGTGGGAGCATGACTCATCCATACATTCACTCAACAAACATTTACTGAGTGCCTATCTGTGTCAGAACTGCTAGATATTTGGGAAGAAATAACAAATAAGCCTCTGCCTAACAATGCTCGGCACACGGGCAGTTTGTAAGCTCTTACTGAATGGGTAACTATGGTTCCTAGCTTGTAGAGCTCAAATTATCCACAGGTATAACAAGAATGAGTGTAACAAGTGCTAAGTGAAAGCACAGACAAAATGCAGTGGAAACAGAGAACTCCACCATCTGCTTCACCTGGAAAAATAAGGAAGGCTTCATAGAGAAGGTGGCATGTGATGCCAAATACTTGAAGGCATGGGGTTCAGAGTTTATATTTGAGCATCACCCTAAATCAAATGGACAAATTCCAGACTGATTACATCTAAAAGTATGATGAAAAGTCAAAGCTCACTTGATTTGTTCTGTTTACGTTTGGGGCTGCCAATAGAAGCGGCAAATTCACTAGGACTTGTGTGTCCTATTCCATTTCGGTCTCTCCAGTTATCAGATTCACCTCCACTTCCCAAGTGTTCACGACTGTTGGACCTCGAGAGGGACACTGATGAACCCTGTAGACAATCAAAGCCAGATGAGGAAATATTTAATAAGGTAGGTGTCCTGAGCTTTGAGGAGAAAAGAATGCACGTTACACCACCACCATTTACTTCTATTGTTCACCACTGCTGATTCTCAGGAAGAGGCCATGCCATCTGTCTATAGGTCTTCTATCCTCCAGCCACCAAGGACACCTGGTAATATACACAGTATTCATTCACTCCTCCTTCATTATGAGAGCCCCCAGCACAAAGACTGAGTCCTATAAGATTTGGAGCAATGGATACTGAGATTCCTCCCTATTATAGAGAACCACACAGTAAGTCTTCCATCTGGTAAAGCAGAGATTCTCTGCCTTGTATCACCTAAAAAGGACACATGGGAGGGGGTGTGCCTAGACCTAGTGCTCTAACAAGAATACAGCTCCCAGGCTACTAGAGTCAGAGTGGAGAGAGGGTTGGCATTTCTTCCGTGTTACCCTCATCCAAACAATTATATGGTCTTTCTAATAAATTACAAATACCTGGAAATATTTTTAATTCCCCCAAATAAAAATTTAAAAGATCTCAAAGTTTGAACTGATTTGCATTTATTTATTCATTTAGTTAACCAAAGGCAATCTATTTTGTACTATATCTAGAGTTTTGAATTCAGGATTCCCCGGTTTTCAAAGTATCCTGTTTGTTAGATAAATTAAATTCTAATTAGTATATGTGCTGCCAAAGTGAGCACTGTTTGTTGGGGAATTCTAAGAGGATCTTTCACAATTCCATAAATTCACTTCATTCAGTCTCATAGCAGCGTAACCACAACTGGCCATGCCCTCCTTTTTTTTTTCTTCATCTCTGGCCATGCCCCCCTTTAACACCCTTTTCTTCAAGCACTCCCCATGTGTTCTGCCCACTTCCTGTAGCCTTGCAGGATCCTCCTCCACTTTTCCACTCCAAATATCACATTATCCTGGGGCTGGCCCTAACATGCCTTCTTGTCTCTCTCTACACTTGCTCATTAAATAATCTCAACCTCTTTCAGAGCTTAATGACAACCATGACTTTCAACGTTTTACTTCCAGATTTGACTTTTCTGTTGAAATTTATAATTGTGGAATTGCCTTGTAAGCATTTTAAACTTGGAATGCTTGAAATTTAATTGTTGACAACCCATTCCCACCAGCTAAACCCACACACTCCTGCCCCAGAATTCCTACATCTCACCCAGTTGCTCAAGCCGAACTTCTGAGTCATCTTCATTCCTCCTTCCCCCCACCACAAACAATTCATCAGCAAATTCTATAATCTCTTTACATACCCCAAATCTACCTTCTTCTTGCCATCTCCACAACTGTAGCCAATAGCCAGCCTCCTTATGAACATTTTATTCTATTCTTGCCTCCCACCCCAATATCCATTATCCAGAAAGCAACTAGGCTGATTTTTTAAAAGCAAGTTAGAACAAATGATACCTTCTGTGTAAAGTCTGATAATGCTTTTCCAGTACTTTGTCATGGGCTAAGATGCTCCCTAGCTGATCCTCTGCCTCTCTAACTCTGTCTTCCCTTCCCACTGCCCTTCCCACCCAACTTCTGCTCCATGAACTTACCAGCTGGTTCTGACTTCAGGATGATTATGCCAGGATGATCAAAGCCTATTACTGTTTCCCTAGATCTTCACAAAGCTGACCCTTTCCTGTCATCTAGGTCTTAGCTTGAATGCCATCTGCTCATTAAGGCCTGCTATGACTACCCACTCTAAAGCAGGCTCTGTTGCTTATTTATCAGGGACTTTTATTACCTAATGGCTTCTTGTTTGTTTTGTATCTCTCTGTACCTAACAAAAAGAAGGTTCTATCCATGAAACCAAGAACCTGTATTTAAGCACTGTATCCCTCAAATTGTGTCTGGAACACAAAAAATGCTCCATAAATATTTGCGGAATTACTGAATCTAGAGATACCTACCTTTTTATACATCTATGAAGAATTCTAATTCCCTTTGCTATGGGATGCCCTTTGTTGACTTTTGGGAAGGAGCAGATGGAAGGAAAGCTCCTGAGACCAAAGAATGGTGTTTTCAGTTAAAACTATCTTTAACATCATACTTCAACCAAAATGAATCCAATGTAGCAAGGGAAATAAGAACATGCTCAAAACTGGCAATTACCAGAACGTCAAGGAGATCATTATTATAGTATTTATATGTATATTTAAAATTCTACATCTAAACTCTTTGAGTATTAAAAAAACCCCACTCATCTAAGATCTAAGCTGACTTAATGCACACAGCTATATCAGATCTGGCTAAACATGGTGATTTCTAAAACCATTAAGTAAAATGTTCTCTTGTGATACCTACTAGCTCATGATCTACTCACTAATCCAAAGTGTCACAAAGCACAGCTCATCTCCATTCTTGGATTTGTAAAACTGAAAATAATCAGACAACTTCATTACTCTTAGTGGTGGAGAAATTAAAAATCATCTTTGTTCTCAAGGCATGTTTTTATTGGCTTTAGAGAACATGTAGCAGAGATGAGTGGCAAATAGAAAAGGAAAATCCCAGAGCTTTTGTAGATCTGTTGATGTTACAGAGATAATGCAGGTCAAAGCAGCCTTTTGTTCCACCTTTCATGTCTCAGTATATGACCAAGTGGATTGGGTCATATTTTTGAGTAGTGGAAAAAAAAATGCCTCAAGCTGCCTGCTTCTTATCTAAAGGAGCTCTTTGGAACAGGCTCATTTCTCAAAGCTGCCCTCAAACTGGAAACAACTGCTTAAGTCTAGCTTCTCAGAAATCTGAATAAGAAGCTCAGAGCATCAACTTCTTGCCTCAAGCAAGCTTCCTAGAGCAGGAAATTCCATGAGCCTTGATCCCTGGCCCATACCCATCAGAACCTACTGGCTAAACAAACATGCTTCTCCTCATAGATCAGCATTCTACTTGTCTATTTGGGTTTGTTTTGTTTTCTTTAGAATGTTAAAAAAAAAGTGTTTCATGTCATCTTCTAATTTCAAAATATTAGTGCTATATATAAGCAGAGAGGTGGTCAATCCTTCAATAAAGATTTTTAAGTTCTCTCTACTTTTCTTCTCTATCCCACCCTGTCTCCATGTCCTAACCCAAAGAAGCAATCCTCACTGCTCAGTTTTTAATACTTCTGAGCTATAGCAGAATAAAGGGAAAGGCATGCATGTGCAGATAGCAACTGCTGCATAATATCAGATCATGCTATTGTAAAGGACTCTCTCATCCCCTTTCAATGGATTTGGGATGAATGAAGAAAAGTTCGAGTCCTGCACAACAGGGAAAATCTAGAATGCTATTACCAAAGAAATCTTGGTTATATCTTTTCATCAGCATTGTTGAAGGGGCTATAAACAAAAACAGGTTATGAGGTGAAAGCCCATGCACTAATCTAGGTGTTCACACCCTCTCCCCCACCTTCCAGTGTGAATAGGTTGCTAGATATTAACTAGGAAGGTGGAACAGACTAGCCCAAGATGGCCAAAAGAAAAAGCTACAGGAGCTACTGTACTCAGCCACTGAGTCAGGACCCTGGCACATCCCTGCCCACAGAAGGTGGTCTATCCATCCTTTGACAAGTGCTGGAGCAGAAGAGTCTTTTAAGTTCTGAAATAATTTCTGCATTGTCCTCCTAGTGTTACATCTCTGTAAAGCAGTGTTTCCAGAAGGGTGTCTGCATCAGAATTGTACTAGGCTTTTCCTGAAAATGTAGATTCTTGGTTTTTGCTCCCCATCTAATGAATGAGATCCTGGAGAAAGTATCTTCATTTTTATCAAGCTCTCTAAAGAGAATCTTATGTCTGCTAAAGTATGGCCACATGGTTCTAGATCATTTACTTATCACCTTTGCTATGTACCCTCTTGGGTTAAACCATTAGGAAGAGAAGTATGAAGGAAATTTTGTAAAATAAATTCAAGTCTTTTCTGTGACACCTACTGCCATGATCTCATGTAAAACACTTAACCGATCAGGGCCATTCTTTCCTCACTGGAAGCTTGTAGGGACTGAATAAGCTTGAGGATGAAAATGCACCTTATTAACTACAAATTTACGATAATTGTTACTAGCACATTATGTGTTCATATAATACTCCAAGGCATTCCTTTGGAAATAAAAAGCATATCCAGCTGGACATAATCTCAACTTTCAGCAGGTGGTTGGTCTTCTTCAGGGTAAAGTTCTCCAATTTGAAAGAATAGTACCTGTCAAATATTACTGAGAACTTACCACAACACTGTGCTACATACTGGAGGGTTTCTTCCAGGTCATCTTCAAATTAACTCAAGTTAGAAAACAAGTACAGAGGAGAGAAGTCACTCATCAAAGCTGAACATCTTATTAGTGGTGGGTGTCACATTCCACAGCCCCTTCACTTGACAGCTACATTATTAGAATGATCATCATTTCAAACTAACAGAGTGTTGGTCTTTAAGCACACATCTGAATTAGCATTTCTTGAGTAAAATATTTTATCTCTGAAACTAGAGAAACACGATCAACCACCTAACACTTCACTCTGCCAAAGGCACGCGTGAAAATTGGCCATAGGTGTATCAACTGAAAGCCTAAGAAGTAGCACAGCAGTTTTAAGGTCTCTACCAACAAAAGGAAATGTTAATTTTATGTCAGAACTATAATGCCAGAGAGTGGAGTATGCCTCATAGAACCTCGAAATTTTTCATAATGGTTCCTGTGTTCTAGCTGCTGACAGTAACTTCAATCTTTATATACAGCCTGCCAGGTTGCTACTAGATAGAAGTCTGACAATGAAATTCACGTGAGACTGTTCTTTTTAGTATTTTCTTTTACACTAAAAAACAATGAAAAAATTGCATATTTCCTTTTGCCTTTCTTCAACAGTCTAATTTATTACAAAGAAAATTGGTGCAGAAAAAAGGTCAATCTACAATGGCTAATGATTTTGAAACCCTTAACCAGTAATTGTTTTGCGGCCTACAGTGTTCTGGTTGAACACTGTGATTCTTGAATTAATCATTTTTATCCACGTTTGGGTTTGCATTCTATCCGCAGTATTGTGTATGCATGTGTGTACTCTAATTCCACCCTGGCTCACAAAAGGCTTACAGCCAAAATCTGATACTGTCAGATTGAAAAGGCCTAGCTTAGCAAGTCACGTGGAGCCTGGCTGAGAAGTATGGAATGCTGGATCCTTTCCCCATGTGGCAAGGATGCCAGCTTCCCAGTCTCACCCTGAGCAGTGCAGCCAACATCTGGGAAACATAAAATTTTGGAGCTCTTGTTTATGATACTTCCTGCTGTGTTCCTGGCACATCTGAACATGCTGAATATTTAACTCATATCTGAAAACTTATTTTTGTTGAATATTTGCTTTTTCCCCCTTTGGTGCCTGCTAGTGATACTCTTAAATAAAGGGATTCCTTATATATTTTTATGGAATAGTACATCTGTCCTTTGCTTAATCTCAGCCCTGCTCTATCATTTATGACACTTTCTCCCCCTAACAAAAACACATTTATCCAAATTTACATCTCTGTAACAGCTTATCAACAACTTTTAAAGAAGGTATATAAAGATAGTAACATACTACCTTGAATCAATTTGACAGCAACATGTTCACAGGAACAGAAATTAGAACAAATCACCATTAACGACTTCTCTTTATGTAAATAAAGAATGGTACCTCTCTTGTTTGCTGAAAGAACAGACAGGAAGAATGGGTAGGGCACAACTGTACAAACCTCAAAAGTGGTTGTCATTGTGGGCTTATAGGACACATGGTTGGCCCTTCTCAGCTCCTTTATAGTTTCAGCTGGCATGGATTTAGAAAACCCAAGGCCACTCCAGGTATTTGTGGGTGTTCTGACCTCCGTCACCACTGGTTTCTTTAACATAGCTTTGGGAAACAGAACATAAAACAAATGTTTGGTATTTTTAATGTTTTTCTTAAATAAAATGTTGGTGAATGTTGTTTCTTTGATAAAATGTAAAGAAATTATCACTGAAAATTATTTCTTAACATAAAATGCCTTAAAACAGCTTCATAAAACACTCAATACCAAGTAAACTGAAAAATGCTACATTATTTCTTAATTGATCTCATGCTATTCTAATCAACAAAATACATTCAACCTCAACAAAATGTGTACAACTTGAACCTAAACATTCTAAATTTCTTTTTATGAAGGTACAATTGCTCAATTCAACATGAATACTAGAAAACCTTTTATGGCTCTACTAAAAAATATATATATATAAATATTATATATAATTATATATTATGTTAATATATATTGCTGTATATTAATATATATTAATATAGATCATTAATATAGCACAAACCTTTAGTTGCTAATAGTTTCTTTTGTTCATAGTCAAATGCCTGAAAATAAAACAGAAAGTATCTTTATTGCCAGTCTATCCAAATGTCATGCCAACACTCCATAATTACGAACAAAGGTTTTGACTATAGTCCATGAATCTGCCTGGGACACATGCTAAGCTTTGCACCACAATGTGAATCCAGTGCAAGTCTGATACATTTCAACATGTTTTCAAACTAATTAATTAGAATAAATTAACTACTTCTGACATGACAGTGATAGATTTAGAAATTTTCCTTCAAAAGAAAAAAATATCCTACTTACTGTGAGTATTTAATGCACTAGGGCCAATATATGCTAAAGTATAGTGAATAACCTAAAAGTATTAGGGCTAAGTTTCAAAACACGCATCTCCCAAATGCTTTCTGGTTATCTACTGGCCTCTTTGTTTCTGTACATCCTCTCCTCATTTAAGTAAAGGATGGCATGAAATGGGATGATGTTAAGACAACTTAAGAAATTATTTGGCCTAATTGGCATAGTCTTTGCTTTTGAAGTGGGATAAATGACTAATGTCTAGCTTTGATCTGTAATGACATTAAGCAATACAATAAAATTAAACCTAGTTACTTTTTATTGTACAGGACTAGGAGGTCATCATTCATTCTTTCCATTAATACTGAATAAATGAGTATTCAGTCAGTCATGTCTAGTAGGGACCAAGGCAGGGCATTTTGAAGAAATTAGTCTAGACATAGCTACATCTCAAATGCTACTTCAGTGTTCTCAGATCTCCAATTTAGGGGATAGCTAAGACTTAAGAATGTCTCAAAGGCCTACCAGGAGGGCCAAGAACCAACTAGGGAGAGTTCTTTTGACCCTTCCTCCAGGAGGACTATACCATCATATATAGGGTGCCCATGTATGTTGCAGTCTGAAACAGGATACTTCTGAGAGTGAAATTGTGCTACACATAAAAATTAGGCCAGAATTATAAAAGTCAATGGGCTGATCCAGACAAACCAGAATGTGTGATTAACTCTAAGAACATGACAGTAAATCAGGAGAGCCAGGTTTTTAGATAACACAGGTCGATAATGTTTTTGAAATCCTAGGTCTAAAATGGCCTTGGGAATTAAAATCAACTTGTAATGATTAATGTCTATTGGTAAGGTGTGGGGAGATCTTAAATTCACTTGTTCAGTAAGTATTTATTGAGTGTCTTCTGGTTAAAGAGACTGTGCTGCTCTTTGTGGAAGAATATAACAATGCATCAAAAATTGTCTAGACCCTCAAAACATATAATCTTAAGTGGGGATGGGTAAAAGAAACAACTAAAATTAGGAAGTGAGAAAAGTGTGAAGAGAGAGCTGGAGATACAGCATTCCAAGAATGGTCAGGAGACAGAGATCATTTTTAGCTGCAGGAATCATCAGTTAAGTCTTCAATCTCTCCCTCTGTCAATGCTTGGTGACTATTATCATTCAGTTCTTAGTGACTTTAAAAGTTAGCTCTTCATTAATGACATAAATAAATCTATTTAAGTTGAAACTCTATCACCAAGAACATTCTTATCCATCCCAAAAGAAAGGAACATGAAAATGATTCACTGTAGATGTAAACCTGACAGAAAAGAAGCACCAGATAGACAAAAATTAGAAAAAGGGATAAGATAGGGGATTAGAAATTGCTTATATAAGAAAATTTTAATTTACGTGAACTGAAAATAAATCCACCAGAGAAAATGTAAATGTTTTATAAAAACATTTATCTAAAAACTCATAAAAATGTTCAAATGTGAAGGATTAAAAAAACAGACAAACAGGCCTGAACTGAAGCTTTCACTAACATCATAAAAGTATAATTTAGTTCCATGAGTTAATTTCTTTGACATACCTGTGATAGCTTGTTTTTAGGATTCTGTGAAAAGTTATGCCCTTCTTTGGGAGGTTCGGGGAGGGTTGTGGATAACACATCTTTTACTATGAAGTAGGAAAGTCTACCTAGCAATTCTGATACTGAAATAGGATGTTTATACGAATCTCTGAAAGCACAAAGTACAAAATCTTTACCTTTCATATTGTAGTTTATACGGAAATCAAATTTTCAAATTTCATGATCAATAGTCCACTCTGAATAACTAGCCTAATACTTTAAAAATGGATAGAAAGAATATCCCTGCTTAGGAAATAATCATAAAATTCTCTCAACTAACATAGTCATCAATAATATTTAGCATTTACTTTCAAAAACCTAAAGCTTCAGATTAGTTATTTTTATAACTATCTAAATGACACTAAATTTATCATCTCCATTAAATAGATAGAAGAATATTATATTTACCCAAGACTAAGTCATGAGGCAGTAATACTTAAAAATAACAGCTTTCACATGTATGTAAACTTTTTTAAGTGATCGATAAGTGATGTCATTTGTGTAAGATACAGTGATGTAAAACATTTTATGTCAATTTTAATATTGTATTTTAAAGAATTCTTCTTGGTTAAGCTAACTCCTGCTTTTCATTTTTAACATTTATGGCATACCAATTCCTAACTATTGTGTATACATTTAAATTTAATTTTGACTACAATGCAGAAGGAACCCCTAATTCTGCTCTACTGTTAACCATTCACTGAATTTCCCATTCCCTAACCCAACCTCCTACATTTGGAAGACTCTCATTTTTTACCATTACCTGCATGTTGACATATGATGGCCTTGGGGCCAGGCAAGTCCTTTCAGAGTTCTGCTGGGCAGCTGCAGCCCTCTCAGCAGCACGCTCACTTCCAGGAGCCTTTTTGTCAGTCAAAGGGCTTTCTGCAGCACTTAGTTCAGGATCTGAGAGCAGTCTGTCAGTACTGCTGTGAAACAGTTTGGAATTTAACACTCCATATTTATATACAAATGTACTGAACATCCCCTATGTGCCGCATTTACTATACATCTATACCACTGTCAGCTATTTATATGTATTATTTCATTTAGTCCTCACAATCCCTCTCTGAGGTAAGTAGTAGACAGATAAGGGAAGTACCTTACCCAAGGTCATACCTCTGATAAATGGTAAAGCTGAAATTTGAACCCAAGCATATGACTCTAGAGCTGCAGTTGAAATGATTTCATGATACACTTTGATAAACATTGTATGTATGGCATATTGTATATGGTACATATGGAATAGACACACAGACAAGATTTCTAATTTGCACATATCAAGAAGATAGCAATGAGTCATGCATGCGCAGTCTAAAAAGAGTCAATCTGAAGGCATGTAGATGATCCAATTTGTGTATGTGAAATGCATATGATATTGCTAACAAATCTAATAAGATACAGATAGCAGATAAATAAGTATTTCCAACACCTGTTCAGGGTGCATGGATGAACATAACAGGGCTCCGTAAAATAGGAAAAATGATCTGAATTACAAGACTGGTAATGCCCTATACCAATGCACCTCAAGTTCAAATCTAATTCCAGGTTAAGCTTAAGTAAAGGAGAAATAAGAAACAGTATTATTAGTCAAAGAGCTGATCTGTTCATTCATTCTTTCTTTTATCACTCACTATTATATCATGCCAGGGGATTCAGAAGAATTCATAACAGGCTATTGGAACAGAAGAGGAGGAGCAATGAACTCTGTTTGCTGACAAAAGTTCACAAAGGCTTCACATAGGACGTCAGAACTGGAATTTAAAGGGCATCTGCAGGTTTACCAGCGTGAAGGACAGGAGAACAGCACAAGCAAAGGAAAGGAAGGAGGTAATGTGGACAGCTGGTGCATTTAAAGCCAGAGTGTAATAAGATGAGACTTGTGTGTTCAAAAAACTGCTGGAAGGAAATAAAGGACTGACTGAGCTGCTGAGAGGGTGGAGGCAGGGAGACTGTTCTGGAGGTTGCAGCTTAATTCAGATGAGAAGTAAGTTCAGAACATACTTAATGATGAAAGGAAAAGGCATTCCCTTCAAATGCTTCAATACAGGGAAAAAAGCAAATTTACCTCTCTAACCTATGCTGAATAATGTTCACAGTGGCTCTTAGTACCATGTGAAGAAAAACACAGATAAAGCAGATTTGGACAAAATGGGAACAACAGTAATTAACTGACAAAAGGGTTTATAAAAGCAAAAAAAAAATTTGGTAAGAAAAAGAGGAAATAAAAATATAAAGGCTATATTTAAGATATTCTCCTCTGTAAGGATATACAAGAAAACTAGTAAGACAGTAGAGGAAATTGGGTGGATGGAGATGGATGGGAGCAAAACCTTTAAACACAGAAGCTTTCCACTGTATTTTTGAAATATGAATAGATTGTCTATTTGAAGAAAATAAATGGGAAAAGAAAATAGAGTAAGGATAACACATCTGTAACTGTGCTATGGTAAGGAGAGTTACAGTTAATACACTGTACTCACTGTGGTTTATAATAAATAAAATCATGAAACTGTCAAATATTTATTACCAAAATTAGCAATTAACTACCTTGAAATAAGGAAGCCATAGTTTAAGTTAAAGACTCAAAGCAAAATAGAAAATTCACAGCAGGAAAATTTCTAACAGAAAAATCAGAGAGTAAATATTGCCCTGCTAAAGTTTCAGAACAATAGGGATGGGTTTAGAAGACCCAGATATAAACCTAGCCAGTTATAGAGAAGACATGAGTGAAAATTACCAGATGCTATTCCTTAATACAATTTTTAAAAGGAAAAAGAAAAGTATAAAGAAAAATAAAAAAACACTCTTGGAGAAGATCAAATCCACTTGATCCAAAGAACACAAACTACCAACTTTAAAACAAACTCAGCCCGTTACATTTTATTTCAAAGGATCAAGGGATTTTAAAGATTAAAATACATACTGTAAGTGTGAGTTTTTCGTGCCCTGTAATAGTTCTACTGTCTGCCTTTTGGCACAGGAAACTTTGGAGGGACCCATCATCTGTTTCAGGTCACCCGCATTCCCAGAATGGGAAGGACTTCGAGGCATGCCTACTTCAACAAAAGCATCGTTACAACCTGCAGAAGGGATAAAGTGAAAATCCAAGTGTCAGCTTATCGTCAACGGCCACTTGTGACGGAAACAAATCAGAACCCAACTCTAGGAAGACCCAGGCATACCAGCTTTCAACTGCAAAGAAGGCAGCTTAAATTCAAGCTGTCTCAAATTTCACCCAAGATGAAATGTGAAGAGAGACCCTCATAATTTTTAAAAGATTATTAGGGGTGAAAGGGTTATAAAAAAAAAAGAAATAACTCTACTTGGAAAAAAATCACGTGTGTACATTTAGTAAATTGACGCCTTCCTCTTACATAATTACACTTCAATTTAGGAAGTTCCAATGTAATGGGAAGTGATTTCTTTCTGTGGGAAGTGTTTTTCAGTTTATCTTTTCCATGTTCTTTGGAATTTTATTCAAGATGTCTTTCTGCATCCTTGAGGCAAGATGAGTCATAACTGGTTAGCAAAACCAACTTGAAATCACTGCAGAGACTTTTACAACCCCCTTTATCCAAGTAACAGACCAGGCTGAAGTTCAGAAGGGAAGATACCTTCTGCAGGGTTTGATTTGGGAGATGCCTGCTCAGATCCAGTTGTTTGTCTAGATGGATCACTGTGATTCCCACTCAGTACTTTTTCTCCAAGTGATGAGGTGGATATTGCACCATATTTTATATTTGGAGACTAAAATAATAATAGAAAATAACATACAGATATGGTCACAATTCTAAAATTCATTGCAGGTGAAAGTTTAAACATATTACCAGTGGCTTATCTCTTAGAAACAGCATAGATCACACTACTCTAGCAAAGGACATTACCTGTGCATGTCCATTTAAAGAAGCAGAGATTTTTTTTCCTTCTGTCTGCATACTGTTGATATGGACATCAACAGGAGTCAAGCCAGGAGGGGGAGATGGAGCTGTGTGCCCATAGGTGGGCACTCCAGACAACAAAATATTGGTTAATGTGGCTTGGGCAGTAGATGGAATCATAAGATGTGGTATAGCAGAAAAACCTGTAACAACATTTCATGAAGACAGATATTAGACTGGAAAAAACTCAGATTCAACAAACATGACTTTATTATTTTCAGAAAAACAAAAAAAACCCTCATTTTTTGCTATAAATTCAGAAGAGAATTCAATTTTGATACCTTCTCTGTAAAAAGGTTTAACATTACTATAAAAACACAAAATAATGTTAAAATGGAACAAGACTTTAGAGAAAATTTAATCTAAGCTCTTCATAGTACTTATGAGGAAACAAGCTAGATTTAGCATGTCCATATGACTACCAAGCACATCTGTCCGAATGGAACCTACATTTCTTAATTACCAGGTCAGTGACCTTCTGGTGTCTTTGCCACTGCTTCCTGCTCATCGTACTCTTCTTCCTGATCTGCTTGTCAGGTCTGAAGACTGTATTTCACTTTTATGAAAAACTCACCGCTTTGTCATGCTTCATTTTAACTAATTTACACACTGGGGAATTTGTGTTTACCTGCAGTATGCTTTGAACCATAATTTTTCTCTAAGGAAACAGAGCCATTAGTGAATTTTACTTAAAAACTGATACCTAAGAATGCATGCCTTTGACTGTATTTGAATTATACTCACCTGTGGCACTTGAAGTGTTAGCAAGTGGGGGTGCCCATAATGTGGGACTCGGGGTGCCAGAACTTGGACTTTGCAAGGGACTGACTGAGCTATTAAGAGCATTCAAGAGTGAGTTTGGGGTTGTTGATGTGTTTAGAGATAAGGTGGTAGGCCCCAAAAGACCTGCAATAAATGAATATAAAGTCAATATGCATAAATTCAAGATTTGAAAATACAGATGGCACCAATATTGCCAGTTGGAATGCACAAATATAATCTGATATTTTCCAAATATAAAGAACAGGTTACCTTCTTTCAAACATCCACGTGAAATATTGCATGATACAACTCCGACACAGAACTCAGACTATCCACAAACATATGCTGGTCAGAAAATGGGAGATAGGTGTGTGCAAACCAGGGAAACGATCAGGGTCCCTGAGCACTGCCAGCTGCTCTGCATTCATCTCAACTAGCCAGGATGAACCAAATTCTGTTCAAGTGGAAGCTCATTTTTATTTCTCTGCATAACTCACTGTTTTCGGTTTCCAAACTAACTCTTTTCAAACCACCTGCAATTAGCAGAGAACAGGGGAATGTTCTCCTGCAGCAGAATAACTTCATTTGGCCCATTTGTGGATAGGCCGAGCCATTTGGAACAGTTTTCATTCATGTGTCAAAACAACCTCTCTGGTACTCCATCTCAATGTGTATGAAACTTTCCTCAGAAACAATTTTTTGTTTCTTGCTTGTTTAAAGGATTTAATGTTTGATTTAAGTAATGAAAATTTCCCTTCAGGCATTTAAAATATATTCTAAAGTAAAATATGAAATTGTATACAATTTTCCAGGAATATTTAAAGTATTAAGTATTACAGGATAGGTACAGACATGAAAACATTTAAAAACCTGAGTAACTGAATCTTTGCTCACTTTTTTCTCTCTAGTGCAGGAACAACTTGGTTCCTGCTAAATTCTCTCACCTGCCACTTCCTGATTCACATGCATATGTTATTATGACTGTCCAGGTCTCCAGTGGAACGGACAACTTTGGGAGATTAGAGGCCAAGGGGAAAAGTCTGTCTTTACTGTAATGATGTCTAGACAGGGCTACTTGGAATCTTAATTATGTTATAACCATATTATAATTTTAAAAGCATGAAATAACCATTAGGAAAAAAGTTTACAGAACGCTGAGAGTATTTTTTCTGTCTCAGATCAACACTGAGTGAGGCAGAATGATTTTCTAGGGTTATTACATTCACTTTTTATATTAAGGCTACTGAAATATGTGCAAGAAAGTAGTGAACTAGCACAACTGCAACATGGCAATGAACTTTAGCCTGTCAGATGGAAATCCATAAATGAGGCAGTACATATCATCACAACCATGAAACGCCTCACCTCACTTTCTCAAAGAACTAAGGCACTGAGGGGGTGATGCTCTTTCATCTTCTATTTTTCTTTTTCATCTTCTTCACCTTAGATATAAATACAAGTCCATTTGCCCCTCTTGGTGGCCGCAGGCTAGATTTCCTCTGCATCTGGATGAGGCAGTTCTGACCTCTGGGCGTGGGGGTTCTGCTCACTTTCACTTCCCCCTCTCCCTACCCCTCATACAGATCTGCAATTACTTTTTGAAAAGCACACTGGATAATCTTTACCTCTAGGGATGGATGGCAATATTGCAAATGCAAGAGAGAACAAACACATAAATTATAGTTAGCCTGCTCACTTCACTCTCAATGGCATTCTTAATTTAAAAGAACAAACACAGCCACTGAAAATGAAACAGTTAGACCTCGATTATTTATGCCGAAATAAAAAGAATCTGAGTAACAAAAATCTATATTCTAACAAAAAAACCCAAAATGGATTGATGTGAGTTTTGTTGCTTTTTCACTTGATCTTAGAGCCTGATGAGAGAAAAAGCCTTTAAAATGTAGCCCCAAAAGGTAGAAAGAAAGGGAACTGCCTAAGCAATCCCCCAGTGACTGAGAAGCGCTATAATAATAAATTTTATACCTAGTCCAGTGAGTCCAAGGCCTGCTGAAGCTAAGATGTCCAGGCTGGGACATGCCAGGCCGGCAGGGCACGATGCTGGGGATGGACTGGTTGCTATGGTAACCCCACTGCTTTCAAGTCCGAGGAGACATTTCCTTGCTTCATACATATTTAAGGCATTTCGCTCAACACTTTTCACAATCACAGACTATGAAAACACATAATGGGAAAGAAAAAGGTGATATGCAAGTAGTCTACAATGTATTGGGAGGTGGGTGAGAAACGAATATGGTAAAAAGGATTCCAGTCAGGGAATCAATGCTGTTTTAAAATCAATTAAAAATTCTAACCGCTTATTTCTTATGTTTATTCCTTTTGGTAAAACCATAAAATGTTAGTGACATTTTATTGGGTATGCCCTGTGTGCCAGGCACTGTGATTGAAACTGCACATACATCTTAATGCCTGGCAGACACCTTCTGGGTGGGAATGAATATTCATATTTAGTGAGGATAAGGGACCTATCCACAAGCACAGCCTAGCTGGAGGGGCAGCGAGAAGACTGGACCTCAGGTCGTTCGCATCTACAGCCCATTCTCTTTATGTCCACTTGCCTTTTTTTACATTAAAGCTTTCTGCCCTTTATCTCATCTTTACAAAACAAATCAAACTAGTCACTACATACAGACTGCATAATAACAGTCACTTACATTTGACATTTATAGCCTACTAGTTAACTAACAGACCTTAAGGTACCACTATTCCTCACTGATATCTATGGCAAAGCTTATGGTAAAATAAATTTCTAAACAATATATTTTTTCTCAATGGACTCATCTAGAAAATTGGAAGTGTGAACTCAAGAGGGAGAGCCTCCAATGGGCAATAAAGAAAATTTGTGACTGAGAAAGCAGTTAATGCAGTAGTCAGCTTCAGGGCCAGCTAGGAAGAATTAAATGGCCCTGGGATGCTAAAAGGCTTTAGAATTCTCACAATCTATTTTCCCCTGATCTGTGCTCATTTCTTACTAAACTCCAGGAATTTCTCGTGCGTTTGACCCTCTTTATATGCACAAAATCTCTTCTGTCTTTAGCTTTTAGTCCTGGTATCTACAGTGACTTCAGTCAACTCAAATTAGTCAAGCATGAAGCTTCAAGATACATAAAATTAATGTCCTGTTCTCTAACTCTAAACTCATTATATTAAGCTCACTTAGAATAAATCCTATCTTTTCCTTTAAAGTTTACTTTTGAAGAAGGCATGATTGTTTTTCTTTAGACACTGAACGCCATGTTATTTACATATATACAAAATTGTCCATGATACATACTATACATACACCATGATACACATAACAAGATTAACAAAAATTAAAAAATGGAAAGCATAACTGTTATGTTTTTAACTACTAGAATAAAAATTTTCATAAATGATTTCATTAGTACATGTTAAAAGAAGCAACTTGCTTCTTGTCTTCTGACATCTGGTACAAAGGTCTCTTCAGGGTGTATAACTAGGCATAAATACTGGGGGGTCGAGGCTATCAATATTTTCAGTGTGATCTGACAGTCGCTATTGTTCCTCAAAGTGGCTGTGCCAATTTACCAAACATTAATGTAGGAACATTCCTCTTCCCTCACATTCTCACTAGCATTTAACATCATCAGGTTTATCCTATTAAATTTTGACTATACATGTAATTATTGAAATTCTGCAAGATCTTAGAGGAGAAGTTCCAAGAAGGCTGAACTGGGAATACTTCATTATTTACTTTTGATCGTTATTATCACTTTATTTTCTTAAAGAGGACGGGCACCTATTCTTTAAATCTCCAGGGCCAGCAGAGTGGCTCACAGAGTACATAAGCTAAATATTTTTGAATTGCACTGGATATGTACACATACACATGCACACTTAACACAATGTTTAGCCTTATTTAACTCTCTGATAACTTAACAAAGCTGAAAGTTACCAGACTGCAAATTAATAAAAATGTATTTTCTCTTCTCATATATTTGTAAAAAATAATGGTCATTCAATGTGGACTCCAAAACCAACCTATATTTAAATAAAATGATGATCAATAATGAATGGTACAAATTTATGTATTTAAATAACTAAGTATAATATATAATGATATATATATAATATAGAATATTTAATTCCATGTATATGCAAATAACATTTATATGGAAACAGAACTAGCTGGAACATGGTGCTCTGGGTCTGGACTCTGAACCCACCTTGCTTGGCTGTTTTGGCTTCGGTTTAATGCTGATGAAGACATCAAGCTGTTCCATCAGCTGGGCAGTGAACTGTGGGTCCACTTCAATTTCTTCCTTCATATCAAACATCAACACAAGAGGAAGACAACCCTACGAAATGTCACAAAAGAGAGTGTCAGAGGTAAAAACATTACTCATTTAAACATCTGATAACTTAACGTGCCTACAAATAATGCAATATTCTATGGGCTTAAAGAATAAACCCAAGTATTAAAGCTAAATTACATACTTTAACAAAGCTTAGAAAACTGGTGTGGAAATAATACTGAGGGCACAAACTATTTTTTAAAAGACAACATTATACATGTCTGAAGTTTTCTGTTATTGGCTCTGAATTTTTTTACTCACTTTCCACCTTGGAAAACTCTTCCATTCTCTGACTTCAGTTTTGTTACAGATGCCAGAAATTAGATTCTCATCCACATCAAGAGTATGAATCTTGTGCTTTTGCTCAAAGACTTACAGTAGTGATTTTTTATCGCCTTCTGAATGAAATCTAAACATGTATCAGTATAGATGTCCACAATCTGGCCCTTTGCTTGTGCAATCACAGGTCTGTATGTCTATACATCTGTCCCTTCCCCAGGTTAGACCGGCCTCTTGACCACTGTTCAAACAGATACTGTACTTTGGTCTCAACTCACCAAAAGGCTTCTTCACCAACCAAAGTCCTACCTCTCTTCTGCTGCAGCTCCAACCTTATCTCCTTCCTGAGATAAACTGCTACTACTGTTCCTTCTTTTAGCCTTCTCACTTTTTAGCACTGCACAGGTTAGCACTTGTTTCTTTCTCTGATGCTTTCTTCCTGGCCCCGAATCTACTACATATAGGAACCACATCCCATACTTTTACTGATTCACAGGATGCTCAGTACTAGCCTGCCTAGTACTAGTTGGGTTCTGTATATAAGTATCAGGAGAAATAACAGCCAAATACACTGGAATTAAAGTGAAATTACTGTGCTTCATTTTCCTTGTGGATAAAAGTGATTTTTGGATTTAAAATATAGATTAAAAGCCTTTTAATTTACTCCTGTCTTCCTCACTTCTTTCAATATTGTACAATAATATATCTCATTGCACGCTTGTATTTTTGGCAGGTACGGTCAAAGCATGAATATGAACTCCTAACTGCATAGAATGCCTGAAAAAGTTCACTTAAAATAATACTTCAAAAACTTAAAAATCAGAAAAACAGAAAATTATGAAAAGTAATCATAATAATTTTGGATACAAATATGCTACCTAACTAGTGATATTTTAAAAGTAGTCTGGTAAACTAAGCTTGGCTAAAAAAAATCATTCAAAACAAAATAATTATGTATGCTTAATGACTGTAACAAGTTCTTATCTGTCAGAGGAATGGAATCAACAATAAAAATTTGGATTTTCTGAAAGTTTCTCAAAAACAAATTCTGTGAGTTAACAATAGCAAAGATCACACCCGAAGGTTACTGATTCAAATGCCATTATAGATCAAGTTCTTGAACAGAATAAAATGGTGTTTTTAATAAGAATATTTATGAGTCCACATTGTGTCAATCCACTTTGTTACTATGTATCAACCTACACACTGTGTTTTTAAATGAATATAGGAAGGACAGAAATATAGCAAATTTTAAATCGGAACCAGTATCAAATTATATAATTGCTATTCTCTTCAATGCGTTAAGACTCAAATTCAAGGCTTAAATTCCATTTTTTAAATTGTATCAGAGATTTTTGAAATTTTAAAATGTTTCAGGCCACTAAAATTTATGTCTTTGAGGGTAAAAAGTTATTTTTACTTTTCTGTTTAAACAGAAGACTTTTTTTGTCAAATGCAAACTAATACTACATGTCAGATGAAAATAATCACCTCCTACAAAATACAGCCCATTATTTCACTGTATCCTCTTTTGTGTTTAGTTTAAATTAAAAAAAATACAGCAAATAAATTACTCACCTATGCAATGAAATTAAGCTTGTGAGGTACTACATACTTTACTCTTATTTTATTTCCTTTTACCAAGAAACTTCCTTATCTGACAAGGCTTCCAAATGTTTCCATAAATACCAGTAGTATGGTATATGCGCCAACATATACTGTACTCAAAGAAGTAAACGAAGTAAAATAAAATAGTAACACTAATATCAATAAACCTACCATGAGATATTGCCTTGCAAGACAGACAGACTCAATGGTGCCCTGGAGGTAGACGGTGGATTTCTTTTGTGGGTTACTGGGGTCAGGAAAGTGGATCTGAGCACCTGTTCTTTGCATGATATGTTTGATGTTGCTTCCATTTCGACCCATCATAAAGAGATGATGTTGAGCTGCAATATCTAGTTGTGTGCTCACAGGAATAGCTGATGCCAAGCTCCCAGCGAGATGTTCCAACAGCATAGCAGTTCCTTCCTAGGAGAAAAGGGTGGGAAATAATCCTATAAAATGACTGTCCATATACAAGGAAAGATTCTAGTGTACTTCTAATTGCTACAGAGAATTTCAAAGAATTCTATAACCCATAATGCAACACAAGGAAAAATTCTAGAAAACGGATTAGTCTAAAATCCTCTGAAAGTAAAACTTGCATAATTTGTACACTTACAATGTTCATAATTATCTCAATTACTTACCTTCACAGCGCTGGTGTTATTCTGAGACCCTCGTACTATCACAGTAGCACCATACATTCGGGAACGCTGTTTAAATGACACTGAAATGTTGTATGTTTGTGATATGTGCTGAATCGAGGGGGAGTTAGGATCGGGAACTGGCTGAAGAATCCCAGCGATTGGTAACTCAAACATCAGCACCAAAGGAAGCAGCTCCTAAATGAAAGTATTAGAGCCCGAGGCAGACAGCTGAGTCACTGCATGCTTAGAGATATGCATAACTTGTTCTTTTTTTTCTGAGGATGGAATTCTAAAACATAAATTGCTTTTATTACAGATATAAGCTTGAGCAAACTAGGTAGTTTCTCGAATAAAAGGAGTCTGTGAAACCAGAGAGTTTGTAACCTAAACTGCCTGTGGTATTCTTCCTCGGGCCTCTTTCTGATCATCTCAAAATCATCAGAGAAACGGAGTCAGGTACAAAATGGAACATCACTAAGAAACATCTTCAACACATTAAAACAACTTCTGTCACTATTTCCTACCTATTGAACATATGATTTGGTTATAAATTGATACACTAAGATATTTTTATTGCCTTATGATGCAAACACTGCTGATACTGATTTAGAGTATTAAAGTAATAAATAGTTACCCGAATTCTAACTCGGGCAGATTCTACTCCTGCTGGTTGTCCTGCTATAGATACCTGCAAAAATAAGAAAATACAGTAGATTTATTTTGAGCCCACATCTGCTTTTCCAGCTATCTACACCCTTGCCACTCCAAGTGTCATCCAAAGTGTTATCTAGGAGCTTGTTAAAAATGAAGGGTCTCAAGCACCAACCCAGACCTGCTTAATCACAATTTGCATTTTAACAAGCTCCTCAGCTGATTTGTGTCAACTGATTTACATCAACCCCCAGACTTATGTAAGCCTCACAGTCCCCATAATGCCATCCTGCTCCCCTTCTCATTTCTCGTTTACTGCATTTTCTACCTTTTGTTTAAACTCTGCATACTGTATATCAACTCTGTACAATATATTAATATACAATGATATTGCTGCAGTAGGTACTCAAAATATTGAACCACTTCATGCTAACTGGTTAAAAAAAACTATTGCTTCAACACCACCTCCAGCTCTCTCCTGGGATCCCCTGAACTTTCCCACGATCCATCAAGTAAAAAATTAATCTTGGGGGCGCCTGGGTGGCTCAGTCAGTTAAGCGTTCAACTTCAGCTCAGGTCATATCTCATTATCTCATGGCTCGTGAGTTCAAGCCCCACATCAGGCTTTGTGCTGACAGCTGAGAGCCCGGAACCTGCTTCGGAATCTGTGTCTCCCTCTCTCTCTGCCCTCCTCCGTTTGTGCTCTGTCTCTCTCTCTCAGAAATAAACATTAAAAAAAATAAAAAACAAAAAAAACAAAAAAAGAATTAATCTTGGCAAGAGAGTAAGGGTGTAGAGCTCCAGGACACTGCTCCTAATGGACCATGCCCCGTGCCATACCAATTGTCAAATGTTTTGAATACTGCCCTTGCTTTCTATCTATCTTCCTTATGTGTGTGTCACCATCACCATTAGTCCTCACAGAGAAAAGACTACCCTATTCATCTTTGAGGCTGACAGTTTCTAGTATTGTGATTAGAGAGAAAACTTCCAAATAACACAAATAATGCTATCTGTTCTTCAAGTACTGAAAGTGCTTTGTATGGACAGGTAAGTTTCATTTGTTTCCAAATACAAGAACTAGAAAAAACGTGTATAAACTAAAGAGAAACATAATTCCACCAACGTGAGGAAGTCGGGCACTCGTGCGTGGCCTCTGAGCAGGTGATCTGGTGTACCCTGGAGAACCACGGGTATGATGCTACCAACAGAATCCCCACACTGAACAGGTTCTTGGACCAGGCAAGGCTGTAGGTCCTTTCCTAATGTAATGCTCCCTGGGCCTTTCCTTAGGGGCTTCGTTTTATATTGCCATCGCATTTATGTTGCTCCCCTCTCTTCTACCAACCAGAGATAAGCACTTTATGGCCTACCTATAATTCATCTCTTTAAAAAAGTAGAGCACCTTCAATCTCCTGGGAAAGAGTCATACATTCTTATTTATTTTTATTTTTTTGTATAGTTGACACACAATGTTACATTAGTTTCAGGTGTACAACATCAGTGATTTGACAAGCTTATACACTATGCTATGCTCACCATAGCTACCATCTATCATCATATGTTGCTATTACAACACCACTGGCTATATTCTCTATGCTGTGCCTTTTATTTCCATGACTTACTCATTCCATAACTGGAAGCCTGTAACTCCCACTCCCCTTCACCCATTTTGCCCAATCCTCCCTCTCCTCTAGGAAGCATCAGTTTGTTCTCTGCATTTAAAGGTCTGATTCTGGTGTTTGCTTATTCATTCATTTCTGTATAGTCACATATTAGTAAAATCAATATGGTATCTCCATGATTATTTTTTTGCTTTCATCTCCCAAAAAAGATATGCATATGGAAAATCAAAGCTTTAATCTGTCCCATAACAGTTCATGTGAAAAGACAAAGCACCTGGTTGCTTTTTTCTGCTTGGTTATTCCTGTTGGAATCTGGAAAGTGGATGTGACATCCTGTTTCTTCCATCACTTTTTTAATATTGTTGCCACCTTTGCCGATTACATGAGAATGTTCTGTATGTGAAACATCCATCTTCAAAGTGACTCGATTGCTCTACATGGAAATAATGTATTATTTCTTGATGCATGCAAAAGGAAGGAACAACTCCTTAAAACACATTTTATCCAAGGGGACAGTACTAAAAACAAGCGACCTGGTGGGAAATCTTACAGATTTTTTGGAATCATATTAATCTATAAGTGTGCAATTTCTATCATTTCTCTTTGGCTATACAAGATATTTGTTTGGAAAATATCATTTAAATAAAGTCAGGCAGAGTTACAAATAAATTACTCATCTCATTTTTTTCTTTAACAGACATTATTCATGAAACATTTAATTCAAATAACTAAAAACAGATGAAAACAACTGCAAGACTGAATATATGTATGTTAGTAGGAATGTTGAACTGTGACAGAAAACAATAAAAATAAAACTCAAAACTAAAAAGGTATTTGTAAGCATTGTTTTCACAACCAGTCCATTACTATAGGCCAAACTACAGAGCAGATCTACTATTCTTGCTGGTAGGAAGAAGAGTGAGGAAAGGAAAACAAAGCACAGCTCTCTAGCAGTAACACGGCTTACATAAACCAGTACAAAGTGTAAGATTAGTTATAATAAAGCAAAATGTAAAATTCTAAGACATAATGAATAACTGTGGTCATGTTAGAATCTATGTATTTAATTTTGGGAAATTCAGTATTGTACAATTATAAACACATGAAATATTTTCTCATTTATAAGACTAATATCGAAATTCTTCAGTCCTTCAGTTTTTAAAGTAAAATTAAAAAGTCAAAATAAGACATTAAAAATATCAATAGTTTTTACATCTTAATTCTTAAATTTTAAACATATCCATTAAATACTTTGGTCTTTAAACTTTGTTCTTCTTTTAGTTTAGCATTTTAAATACAGGGAACATACATTCTTTTTTGGGAAAAAAATTAGAATATTTAATAATTAGAAGGTGAATAATTCCAAAAATTAAAAGAACAAGAAAAGGAAAAAAAAAAAAAAAAGGAAGAGATCAGAAACTATTTCAATGGAATATCAGGTCGCAAAACACAGTGGTTAAGAACCAGACAGCCTGGATTTAAATCCCACTTCTCCATTTATTAGCTACAGATTCTGGGAAAATTCCCTAATATCTCTGTGCTGAGTTAGTTATAAGCATTAAACAAATTAGTATTTGTAAAATGCTCAGCAAAGTGCCTGACATATACTAAGTGATTTAGAAATATTTACTAGAATAAATTCTCACAAGGGAGTGTATATTTTTACACATCTAAATTTCCCTATTATCTCTCTATACCTATACATGCAGAGAAAGAACTTACAAAAGAAACTGTCAGGTTTCATGCCATCACGCACAATTATATAGAAGATCATTCTGGCATCATAAAGGCAATATGCTAATTCTTCTAAACTTCATTATTTGCCCCACACTAATCAGGGTCAGTGTTGATTTCTGAAAATATCACTCAATTACCCAGCATGACAGAACCCATTCAAATTTTAAACAGAATTTTACATCCATTGTAGAAACACACATGCTTATTTTAAAACCCACCATTACTTTCTCCTGGTTTTTCTTCTCCAAATGGTTCTTTTCATAACAGCATGAAGTAGCCCTTGCAGAGACAAGGTTCTGACATCTGAGTGTCCTTAACATTCACTTACTTTTGTGTCTAAGACAGACATGATCATTTCCTTGGCCTCCTTAACATCTTCTTTCTTTCCAGAAACCTTAATATGGGGATCTATAAGAAATCAAAAAAGGGCTCATGTGAAACCCCTAAAACTCTTTGTTTTAAAATTGATGTTACAATATAAGAAAATAGATTCCATAAGAAATTAAATATTTGATTCATTCTAGGTGTGTTAACACTGCAATTAAGACAGGAATATGGAAAATCCCCAAGTTGTACATTTATATGTGTGGTCTTTTCCTTCTGACAACTGGCCAAATCACTTACCT
This sequence comes from Felis catus, assembly GCF_018350175.1. NCBI lineage: Eukaryota > Metazoa > Chordata > Mammalia > Carnivora > Felidae > Felis > Felis catus. Next base: position 20,505,118 of record NC_058378.1, on the reverse strand, counting down.
GCAAAGTAAGTTTATCATATAATTTTTTTTAAACAAGAATCTATAAATTCAATTTATGACTACATTCTTGCTATACTCCAAGCCCTTATCTAGGGCTTTAGATGCATGAGCTCATTTAATCCATAAGCTAATTTAATCACAGTTCTGTGAGGTTATTTCCAGAGGAAACTAAGGCATGGAGCAGGTTAGTAACTTGCTCTAGAAAACCACCAATAGGCTCATTCATTATAATCTCATGTCTTCCAACTCTGCATCCAGACTTTAAACCATGTGCTAACCTAATTCAGAAGGTATCTTTACAGGTCAAGGTTAACAGAATAAAACATAATCTTCATTCAGTAATATTTAATATTTATTCAGAATTAGTGTTAAATGGCTAATATATACTATATGTGTTATTTATTACAGCCACAGAATGTTATAAAGGAAAGCATTAATTCATTCAGCAAGTATTTCCTGTACCAGGCACGATTCTAGGGCCCAAGGGATATATTAGTGAAGAAAAAGACCTTTGTCCACATGGAGCTGACAGTCTTGTACAGGGAGACAAAACTGAATCAAATAAACAAATTATCTAGTGTATTATAACATAACTGTTATGAAGAGGAGAACAAGACAAAAGCATGAGGAGGACCAGCTGTGGGAAGGGGTCAGTGCATTAGGCCTGATTCAGAAAGTGAGGTCTGAGTAAAAGCTTTGAGGAGATGAGACAGCTGGCCAAGCTAGAATCTTCAGAAGAAGGGAAACATCACAGCTAAAACTCTCCGGTGAGGACGTGTTTCTTCTCTCTTTCTAAGTCTCTGCCATAATAGGGTGCTCTATTACCCCATGGGTAGCCTGACAGAGACCAAGACCATTTTGAGGTAAGCCAGAAGTTCCATACCACTAGCCTTATGATAAAGTGATATCATGAAAGCAATAAAGCTGGATAACAGAGCATCATCATCACCATCATTAGTGATGTCAATCTTACTGACTGCCTATAACACGCCACCTTCTCTGTGGAGTCCATCCTACACTGAACTACACCTCAGATCAACAACAGGGTCAGGAAATATTAGCTGAGAATTCCAAACCATCAATTCTCTAGGATAAGAAAAGAGAATCACCTGGTGGGAATTTTATCAAAGTACATGTACTTCCCTGGTATCATGACTGACCCATACTCAACCAGCAGTCCATCTGAAAATCAATGCCATGATGAGCATGTCACATTAACAAGGTCAAAATGAGCAACTGAAGGATGGATGCATGGGTGGACGGAAGGAAGGAAGGAAGGAAGGAAGGAAGGAAGGAAGGAAGGAAGGAAGGAAGGAAGGAAAGGAGAGATGGGAGAGATGGGAGAGATGGGAGAGATGGGAGAGATGGGAGAGATGGGAGAGATGGGAGAGATGGGAGAGATGGGAGAGATGGGAGAGATGGGAGAGATGGGAAGGAGGGAGGAAACCCTGTCCTAAAGCTACTGGCTCTTAGGACCAGGACAGAACAATCATAGTCAACAACAGTGCACCACCAAGCTTCAGAATTAAGGAATGCATCTGGCTTCCTGGGGAGACATTCCAGCAACTGTATTTTGAGTCAATGCCATCACCTCTAGCCCCCCACCAACCCCCCCCCAGACTGTCTCCTGGGAGCTGCCCTTGGTCTTAGACTCTTTTCCTTAACCCGTTCTTTAATCCTTCCTCTGACACTTGCCATGTAACAGGGACACTGTGAAGATGAAAGACCTTACAATTTGTTTAAAGTATCAAGTATTATAAGGCAAGGGTCCTAAAAGTAGGGCAAAATCGATGTCCAACAAACTCAAGGTGGTATGGCATTGTGTCCACATTGCTTGCTCTTTGGTGCATTCTAACAGAAACCACTTGTTCTCTGTAGGATTATCACCAACTTTACCATAGTAATGTAAAAAAAAAAAAAAGCATTTTCTTCAATAATTTTTATTATATGCATTATAACTCCTGTAGGCAATATTTATATTCCGAGCAGTCTACATTCAAAATTTTGATCTCAGCTATCTTTGACTTTGGTTTCAATTACTGTATGCTGACTCTGATGTTATTCTCTATTGAAAATGCTTACTTCTGGGGGATTAGAATCTGGCACTTCTCAAAACATACCTGACCACACTGAATTGTAGCACTTGCTAAAATATATGTTCCTGGGTCTCCAGGATCCAGTAATTGGCATTTTGTTTGTTTCCCAAGTCATTCTTCAATCAAATACAGGACACAGCAGATGAAACCACATAAAAGATATAATTGTAGTGTCTTATGTATCAGGCAAGTATATATAACATAAAATGGTTCTACAGGGGAAAACATATTTTCTTACTAACAAATTAACAGTTAAGTATTGAGTGGTATGCTAATCTGAAAATCTATTACTTTACACATTGGATAATCACATTAAAATTCCTATGCATCTCCAGGTGGACAAGGAGACTCAGATCCAATTTATTTCTACCATCTCTGTATGAACAAAACAATAAGCAAAATAAAAAGCAAAAGCCTCAATAGAAAATACATTTTATTTCAAAGTGAAAGAGCACCATCTACTGACCAAAAATATAAATTATCAATGGACACAGAGCTACACACACAACACAGTCACCAACATGTAACATCAAATCGTATCCAGGACCCAAATTAGCACTTGTTTGGAAAATGGTTCTTTAAATAATCAAGTCTCATAAGTGTAGAGAAAAATAAATATGACAAAATTCTGGTTTATACTGCTAATGAACCAAAAATAGTGTCTTCTTCATTCCCTCCTTTGTCCTTGCTCAAAAGATATCTATAGAATGTGAACTCTGATTCCAAGCTGAACTTAACATGCTTATTTTAAATCCTGAAATCCAGTTCTCCACATTCAATGAATGTTCCATTTCATAGTTTAAACGTGTCCTACATGGGACTGAGGTTTTATTAAGACCCATTCTGGAAATACTTGATGGAGAAAAGCCAAAGAATTAACTATATTAATAAATATAAAAGTAAAGAAAAGCCCAGCTATAAAGATTGTTGAAAGATGGTACAGTAATAGGGAATAAATGTATAGTCTTCCCCTCCCTCAAAATAATTACTTTGAAGGACACCACCAATTTGGGCATGAAAATTTTAACATATTTGCTCTAAAAATAATATTCATTGCTTTATAATCAACCCTCAAGTGCTCTAAACACAAGGATTGTCTTAATTGGTTTTATAACTTCCATGATTACAGCCAAGTAGTAGATTGTAAGTAAACAGTAGGTGAATGGACTGAAGGTGCCCCTATTTTTTGGAAATGGCTACCTATACAGAGGAAGGAGATGGAAATCGATAGGAAGAACCTAAACTTCATATCTAAGGTGATCATATGTCCTGCACTTCCCCAGACAGTTTTGACTTCAAATATCCTGATCTCAGTACCTCTATAAAAATATAGAGAACTGTCAGATGTCCTTCCAGATTTTGGGGTTTTAGATTCCTGTCCCATCAATTTGTTCCCAAATCTGTGGTGTAACCCTATGGAAGGGAGGAAGACCAGAGGGTGGTCCAACCTTCAATAGGTTGTATGAAGCTGTATGAAGATGGGTATAAAATGGGTATTTTACATGTGCATACTGCAAAAGAGGTAAACCTTTGAGCAAAAAGGTTTCTATGACTTCCATGTGGAAATTCATAAGGAGTTGATAAGGCAACAATTGTTCTTATAAGAATACATGCTAAAAACCATATTTTCAGTAAAGATAAATATTTAAAAGAGTTGGGATGTTATATGAACTTAAGTGAAGTTTAGTAATGGTTTTAAAAGATTATCTCTTGGTACTCTGGTTGTACTCTCTGGTTTCCCATCCTTGGAATCATTCCCATTCCTGGAAACATCCGTGAAATTTTTATTGCCTTTTCTTTCTTTCCTCAAGTTTAAACTTCCTTTCCCTTTCATTCCTGTCCCAGAGCAAAATCTATAGAAAAGACTCATGTCAGCCATTTTCATTGTAGTTATAATGCTACAGAAAGTAATGAGGGGCGCCTGGGTGGCTCAGTCGGTTAAGTGTCCGACTTCAGCTCAGGTCATGATCTTACACTCCATGAGTTCAAGCCCCACGTGGGGCTCTGTGCTGACAGCTTGAAGCCTGGAGCCTGCTTCAGATTCTGTGACTCCTTCTCTCTGCCCCACTCTCTCTCTCTTTCAAAAATCAATAAACATTTTTAAAAAATTAAGAAAAAAAAGAAAGTAATGAGTTGTTGACATATGATAGATTTAAGCCATCACTGTTTCACCAATGATTTGTTTGTAGCTACTTTCTTGTCTCCATGATTGAGTACGGTTGAGAAAAGATTCAACACCCAAAATTCAATGCAATGCTTTCATTTCTCAGCATGTTCTCTTGAAGAGAGAAAACAACAGAAAATCCCTTGTTTAACTAACCTGACTCCTCCCACCCACAACACCCAAAATAAAAGATCATATTACAGTCATTTGTTTATGAAGAAAAGTTCCATATCATGGCCTGAAATCAAGATGGCTTTAGTACATTTTATGCATGTATATCAAACTAGCCTCAAATCCATAAGAGAAGAGTAGACAGAATTCACTTTCCTTTTTTTTTTTAATGTTTATTTTCAAGAGAGACAGAGAGAGAGAGAGCGAGCGAGCATGAGCAGGGGAGAAGCAGATAGAGGAAGACACAGAATCCAAAGCAGGCTCCAGACTCTGAGCTGTCAGCACAGAGCCAGATGTGGGGCTCAAATCCATCAGCCATGAGATCATGACCTGAGCCAAAGTCAGATGCTTAACAGACTGAGCCACCCAGGTGCCCCAGAATTCACTTTCTTTTGGCTGGGAGACCTCTTCAGTTTTATTTCAAGTTCTTTCTAAGAAGCCTTAGCCTTTAAAACTGTCTAAAAAGGAGGGCATTGGCTGGGACTGGATCCATCAACACCATCAGGAGTTGTCAGTGTTGAAAGGCAGAGAGGTATCTCCACCTTGCTCCAAAATTCCCCACAATACTGGGAATATATCCACAACTAGCAAGTAGTTCTAAAGCAGTAATGGGTCAATTTTTTTTTTCCTATAAGGAAGACTGTGACTGTAGGGTATGGATTTTATCAAACAGCAAATATAAACCAAAACTCTAAAAAAGCCCTGGACATCTCAAGGGTACTGATTGACTTGGATTACATAGGGAAAAGCCAGCAGATATCATGCAGGATGTATTAAAAGTTTTAATGACTGACTCTGCAAAAGTAAAAGGTTACATTGTGGGGGGAAATAAAGTCCATAATTATGATAATAAATTCTGAACTGTAAGTCATAAACAAGGTCTGTTACCTTGGAAAAGTCACTGAATCTCTGGAGTAGAGTTTCTTCAATGAGGGAGTTTGGTCAGAACATCATTATACTTCCAAATAAATATAAATGTCTTCAGTGTAAAGCAGTACTATAACATTCTTCAATAACTTCATAAACAACTTTGTTCTCCAAGTTTTTGGTATTTCATGATAAGCAGCTTACCCAAGACATCATAATGTTAATGTTTCCAAGAGCCTTAAACTATTAAGTAAACTATAGTTTACTTAAACTGGCAGTAAACACAAATGTGTGAAATAGTGATCTCCGTGATCCATGACCGGCTTCAGAGTGGCAGCTGGGACTTTCCTCTTGTTTTTCACACTCTAAGAATGCAATTAATTCTGCATCGATATAGGTGAAATTTGGTGTTCACTCCACTGAAATTTCATGAATAATGTGCTTGTAGGCACCAAACAAATGCAGTGAAAACCCTCTATGGAGATGGGAGTCTACTTCAAACTCTATCTGAGCCTTGTCACAGTTCAAAATTAGATACCACCCAATCCACATGCTACTTTGATCACTTTTCCTTTAAGCTGGCAAATCACTGCTGATCAGCAAAAGTGAATTTGACTCATAATCATGGGGCCACAACCCACATTTTTCTGTGAAATAAAATTTTCCTTCTAACCTCTTGAGAAACAGACTTTCCTTTAAAAAAATGTTATAACAGGTCAAATAACATACCAATATCACATTTTTCAGTGAAGATATACTTTATCAACAGATAGAGAAAACCTGAACTGACTCATTAAATCTGACTAGAAATTATTTTAAAGGAATGAAACAGAATGACAGGAAGTCAACACACTTTAATTTTCAAGCCAGTAATACAGACTCCAGATTCTTTCAAGGAATGCTCTTTGACAAGAATTCTAATAAACTGAGAATAAAAAGGAGTATATTTGAAGAGTAGGTGGAAGAACTGAAGCTTTAAGTATTGAAGGGAAAATAGTGGCAAGCACCTATAACACATCAGATATTACAACTGGGATCAAGAAAAAAACAAATCTACCTGTTGCAGGCATTCCCCAAACTTACTGTGCTGCTTTAGAATAAGGCATAAAATCATCCGTATTTGCCTTATTTTAAAACAGAAAAAATCAATCTCCTTCCTAGTCAATTAGAAGAGAAGGGGAATGAAAAGAGAGAGAAGTGCAAAAGCAAATGTGTTTCAAAATAAAAACCTAGTTTTCATGAGAAAAATATGTTTCCATTGATACCCACAATCAGTTTACATGCCATGATGCCTCAGGATAACTTCCTATTCAAAATTCCATATGGCCGAATGAAACTTAATGCTCAACAGAGGAACTGTATTCTTTTTTCTTTAATGTTTGTTTATTTATTTATTTTTGAGAGAGAAAGAGGTCAAGCAGGGGAGGGGCAGAGAGAGAGGGGGAGAGAGAGAATCCCAAGCAGGTTCAGCACTATCAGTGCAGAGCCAGATGTGGGGCTCAAACTCACAAACCATGAGATCATGACCTGAGCCGAAATCAAGAGTGGGATGATTAACCAACTGTGCCACCCAGGCACTCCAGAGGAAGTATTCTTGACATGATAGTGGCATACGTGACATGAACAAATCAAACAATAGAAAGTATAACTAGTTCCTGAAGACAATTCTCAGTTCAACTATTTGGCAATGACTAGGGAGGAGTGCCTTCACACTATAGTAATGACAATTTTAGGCAGGTTCTTGCTAAATGAAAGAGTGTGTCCACATGCCAAGATGGAGCCTATGGAGCCTTTACCAAGTAGGTAGAAAAGAGCTTTTAGCCAGAGAAAATTCACAGCTAGTTATAAGATACACAAGAACTTTTACTGATGGAATGCCTATATCTCCAATATAATCATCAATAAAAGCATTCAAAATACAGTGACAATACACTCTTCTAATTGTTCTCTGTTGTTTTAAGTTTAGGAGGAAATAAGGCAAGAGAGAAGGAAGAGGTAAACTGGCATATGTCTCTTCTCTGTTTAAGATTCCTATGTGCCTTATCAAAGCTTTTATGTAGTTAGAAACAAGTTTTATGGACTTAGAAACAATTATGGACTCTAGAAACAATTTCAGAGGAGAACAAAATGCAAACAAAGTATAAAGCAAAATCAAGGCATAATAGGTGAAATAATCAAGAACAGATGGATTTAAGAAGTGTGAGAATTAGGAAAGAGTAAACTACCTTATCTTACAAACCACTTTATCTTATGCACTATAAACTAAACTCCAAGCATAACTGCAGATTTGCTGTTCAGGCAGAAAGAGGAGAGGAAAAATCCAAAGCACAAGAGAAATCTAGCTCTGGAACATGGAGCGTGGAAAAAGAAAGCTACAAACACAAAGCCTAACTCAATTAGTTTCTGAAGTCTTTTGGCATCTGAACTTTATACTCCAGAGATAAGGACAAGGATTCTGGGAAGAGGGAGAAAAGGAAACTTAAATGCCAGGAGGAAATCTGGGATAGTCTGAATGATTTGTATGTAACAATTGTACAGAAAGCTTCTACAGTGCTAGGTTACTGCAAGGGTGCTAGAGACGGAGGACACTTGTGACAGTGGGAACAAAACCCAAGACATAAGACAGGACAAAAACAATAACCCAGTACCCAGGATGAGAAGGAGAGCCCAATTGAATGCTGGCCCTCTGAAATGGAACAGGAATCGCAGTGGTCAGTCTAATGAAGGAGGGAATGTTGCAGTGGGGATGCAGGCATGTGCCAAGATAAAGCCTTCCCAGGAGACTGTACTGAGATAACAGCAAGTTATGCAAGAATTTCGAGGAGCCAGATGTGACTAATTGTCATTCTCTCTCCAAGGAATACTGATGTTCACAGTGTACATGGCAGGTCCCCATGGTACGGCCTGTGGTCTAAACCCAAAGTACTCTTATCTGTGGCCAGGGCAGACTGTTCTTTTTTACAACAGCTGGGACTATTCATGAACAATCCTAACATACATGCTGGCTATCATTACCAAAAGCAACTATGCATTTAAGGGTTCACACACATTAGACAAGGAAAGTCCTGTAAATGAAGACTTGACCACATCATACCACATGCACGATTTCTTTGTTTTATTTTTGGCCTACTAAGAGAAGAAATTTAAAAACTAGAAATTCTGAAGATATTTGAGGTACAATTAAGAATGTATGTAAGAAACAGCAAAACTCTTAGGATTCAGTTTCAATAATTTTTTAATGTTTATTTATTTTTCAGACAGTAGGGGAGGGGCAGAGAGAGAGGGAGACAGAATCTGAAGCAGGCTCCAGGCTCTGAGCTGTCAGCACAGAGCCTGATGCAGGGCTTGAACTCACAGACAGTGAGATCACCATCTGAGCCAAAGTCGGATGCTTAACCAACTGAACCACCCAGGCACCCCAGGAATTCAGTTCTAAAAGTAACTTGCCAGCCTGAGACTGGCATAAAAACTCTCCACCTTTCCTCTCTTCTTTGTTGTAAGATCTACTGAGAAATTTCCATAGCTTGCACTGAAGAACAGTTAATTAAGGGTAACTCTAGGTGTTAGACTATTCCCAGCTTGTTCATGGTATCAGGAAAGTTAATTTTTCATGAAAACTAAAAGTATCTAATAAGTAAATGAGCCTTAAATTATTTGGAAAATGCCTATCTGCCAATCCGTTCTTCTTACTCCCACTTTCTACAGAATAGCTGAATAGCTGTTAATATTTTTTTTAATGCAGTGACACATACTGAAGACAACTGTCATACCCCTGTCTTCAACTGCAACACTATTCTGTATATTATTTGTTTCTTCCATACTTTTTTGATGACTGTTTTGAGTAAGCTGGAACCAAGGGTCTTAATCTCTTAGTCCTAAGACATTTATATCTTCTGGGGCAAAAAAAAAATAAATTAAATTATCAAATAACCTCAAAATGGTCCTTTATTTTTCTTAAAAAAAATATCTAAAGTTACCTTGAAGTCTAAAAATTTTTAAATCAGGATTTACCAGACATTTATCCAAAGGTAATACTCCTTTGCCTCAGCCCACAGCAACCACCATTCTACTTTCTCTCCTCTATGATTCTGCCTAATCGAAGTGGAATCATACAGCATTTGTGAAATTGATCTTATTAAATATATTTGTTTCTCTAAAAAGTGCTCCTATAAGTTAAAAACAAAACAACAACAAAAACCCCCACTAATTGTCCCATAGGAAAATAAGCAAAAGACATGGATAAATGATTCAAAAGAAAAATGGTCAATAAAATATATAAACTTGAATAAAGTTCAACCTTTCTAAACATTTTTTATTCATAAAATTGGGGGGTGACTTTAAATTATAAGGCCAATGAAGATATAATTAGGCAAACTAACATAATTTTTATAACATATACTTTTTATGGAAATAAAAACTGGCACAAAATGTCTGGAGAATAATGAAGTACTGGAATTTTTTTTTTAAAGAGAGAATGACAGTGCGAGTTGGGAAGAGGGGCAAAGGGAGAGAGAGAGAGAAAATCTTAAGTAGGGCTCCAAGCCAGCACCATGCCCAACATGGAGCTCGATCCCACAAGCCCAGGATCATGACCTGAGCCCAAATCAAGAGTTGGATGCTCAACAACTGAGCCACCCAGGCGCCCCACACTGGAAATATTAATAAAGAATCACAGTACCATAATTTTATTGTAGGGATACACATATATTGAACAGAATAAAAAGGAAAACAACCAATAATGATTACTTCTAAGTAATAAGTTCTCAGGTCATTTTTATTTTATTTTATGCTTGAAACTCTTCTGTATTTCTTAACATGAAAAAGTATACATTTATAATGTGGAAAAAAAACCCTCATACCTTAAAAGAAGGTTATCTGTATCACTAAAGTCCTGAAATCAAATCACATTCTTATACTTTAAATATTAAGTCAAAAGTCCTTGTTTTCTAAGCATGTTTTAAGAATTCCCTTAAAAAATTTAGACCTTTACAAAGGTTAATGATAATGGCAAGTGTTTTTTCAGCTTGAAAAGTTCTTTCTTTCTCATCTACAATTCTGTGGCAGACTTTTTGCCATGCAGTTTATGAACTTTACCTCTTTTTATTTGTTGGGCCATTACTCTTAATATTTTATCAATGTAATTTGGCTCTGAACACAGACTTCGTCAATGAAAATGGAGCAGGAATATATAATGATGGGGTTCACAGCAGTTGAAAGACATGGTTGGAACAGAGTTCAAATACTTGGTGAAGGCCATATGTTTACAGCCACCACTAACTACACATGGAATTCTTTTAAACATTTATGGCCACATCTCTTTCTTTCTTCAGCAACTGTTTCCAAAATAAATGGAAATAACAACAATCCTGGTAGTGGGAATTTAGTGCTCTTTCTTGAAAGAATTCTCCAACGTCCCCACAAGAAAAGCATTATTTACATATCATTCTCAGGGTGTGATTAAACCACCCATTAATATAAATAAATAATAACCTCAAAGGATGGTGCCCTCATAACAGTTTCACCAGGATGACAATTACACTTTCTTTGTCTTCTCAGCAGGGAAGTCCAAGAGTTGAGAATGTACATGGTTGTACTCTACTAGCCACTGTCTCAGGGCCATTCTCTCTCCATCATTGGCTTTGTCCCACTTTATGACCAGGAAGCTGAGCCAGCATTTGCATGAGTGCAACTCCATTTGCTTGTCCCTTTACTCTGTCTGTCATTAGAGTTTATTTAAATCTTTTGGAGTTAATTCTATTTTCTCTCAGACCAAGACTGCTAACACCTTTCCCACCAATTCCTTATCTTCTCTTTTTTAAATTTTATTTAAAAAAATTGTTTTTAATGTTTGTTTATTTTTGAGACAGAGGGAGACAGAGCACGAATGGGGGAGGGGCATAGAGAGGGGGAAACACAGAATCTGAAACAGGCTCCAACCTCTGAGCTGTCAGCACAGAGCCCGACGCGGGGCTCGAACCCACGAACTGTGAGATCGTGACCTGAGCCGAAGTGAGACGCTTAACCGACTGAGCCTCCCAGGCACCCCCCTTATCTTCTTTTGATGACAAAATGCACAGAGGATTGGGCATGGTGAAGTAGAGAAGCTCCCATTCAATATTTGGGCTTGTTTCTTTTCTTCATAACAGCTCTAACTTTTAGAGGGTAGACTCCATGCCTTATATAGGTTAAAGAATACTATTCCTTAGGTCTTAGCAGACACTCTTTTGAAAAGATTGATTTCTTCTTATTGTTCAACACAAGTCAATTCCACAACTATAGCAGAGACCTACAGTGTACTTTTCTCTCCCTTCCTTCCTCTCTTCTCCCCTCCCCTCCCCCCTTTCATCTTCTTTCTGGTCTTCACCCTGACCTCACAGGTTATTATGTAAATGTATTTTTATCTTATGGTCATGTTTATTCTGGTACATTACTGGAAGTATCTTGGCACCTTCAGATATTCCTTGATAAATGTGTTGTAATGTTTACAGGACCTTTGAGAAATATGTGCGGATTCAGCAGCATTGTAAAATTTCTTTAATTTTTTCTTGGCTTCCATATAACTTTTTACCTCTAAAGGCATTTGTTTGCATATTCCACCCCCCAAGAAAACCACTGTTTTAACTATATACATACATCTTTCTGTGCCAACTTCAAATCTTTGGAAGTGAGATTTCTGTAAACCACTAAATCCTTCTAAAGTCAGAGTTTCTAACTGAAGCAGGGGAACTCAATGGATCACCTTCATGGGGCTGGTGAACTTGCCTGTAATTGCCTTCAAAGACTATTCACATACTCATTGGTAAATTTTTCTGAATGGATCTACAGATTCTCAAAAAGGCTGAAACAGCTGAGAAGTCTTCATCTAAGCAGTATGGAATTTCATAGAGACATTAAGAAAGCATATTTTAAAATACTTCAAGAATTCAACTTTGGTTTGGCATACTGCAAGCTGCTGTTTGGCTTTTTTTCAGAAATGTTCAATAATTACATTTTTGGATATAATTTCAGCAATTATAATTAAAACATTAAAGCTGGGGCACCTGGGTGGCTCAGTCGGCCGGGCATTCGACTTCGGCTCAGGTCATGACCTCATGGCTTGCGAGTTCGAGCCCTGTGTCGGGCTCTGTGCTGACAGCTCAGAGCCTGGAGTCTGCTTCGGATTCTGTGTACTCCCTCTCTGTCTGCCCCTCCCCTGCTCACACTCTGTCTCTCTCTCCTTCAAAAATAAGTAAACATTAAAAAAAGTTTAAAAAAAACATTAAAGCTAACCAAAAGGATGACAACAAATTTGTGTTCATCATTACTTTCTTTCAGTTATTCTAAGAGACAAAGGAGAAAATAGTAACAGAAAGAATGAAAGGTCTGGAGAAGCAACAGTTGAATCAAGCAAACCCCTTTAAAAACAATCCTACATATTTTATTATAGTAAAAATCCTAGAACTTTTATCATTCTGCTACAGAAATGTATCTTTATTCAACAGATGATATAAAATTTTGTTTCAGATCATCCCCTACAGTTGTATCAAAGACCATCAAAGATGTAGTCTTCCTTCATCAGGGTTCATGGAGTGCCCCCAGAATAGGCCAAGCACATCCCACAAAATCCAGTTACCATGATGAGGACGTGTCAGTCTGAGGCATGTAAGTGACCACAGATTTTAAAACCTTCCCCTTTCCAGCATGCTTCCTCCAAATGTCATCTTGACTGCCACATTTTTAGTGACAGAAGTGCACCATTTTATAAAAAGCAAAATTTAGCTGTTAACAATAATTTCCTAAAACCATCTTTCTCATCATAAATCCTCCATGATTTCCCAACCTTATAGAATTAAGAGTTGATAGTTTATTGTGGTCTTCGAAGCTCTCATGATCAGGACTGTACCCAGCTGTTCAGCTTTCACTTCCTTTCCTTCCCTTCAGATAGCCTGTGGCACAGCAAACCTAAACACTTCCCACTGACAAAATGTCAATGGCTTCTTACCTCCATCTCTGTGCCTGAAGCCAGCTGACACTACACTGTTCCTACTTTTGGCTCCATCTGTCTCATCCTCACCACCTTAAGGTCAACCCAAGTGTCATATTTTACCAGGTCCCTCCAGAGCAACATAAATCTCTGCTGGCTTCTCTTATCACTGCCCAGTCCCCAAACAGAAGACAAGCATCAGGTCAGTCCTCAGTCTCCTATCACAAGCTACCCTCCTGCCCACATACCTACTATTCTCCTTAAGTCTGCAGGTTTCTTGATCTCATGGCAGACACCGTGTCCAGTTTTTATATCCTCCACAGAACACACTATTTGTTGAATCTTCAAATTAGGTAACAATCTTCATTTCCCTAGAGTAACCGATATCTGCTTTCTGATCTTTTTTTTTTTAATTTTTTTTTCAATGTTTATTTATTTTTTGGGGGACAGAGAGAGACAGAGCACGAGCGGGGGAGGGGCAGAGAGAGAGAGGGAGACACAGAATCGGAAACAGGCTCCAGGCTCTGAGCCATCAGCCCAGAGCCTGACGCGGGGCTTGAACTCACGGACCGTGAGATCGTGACCTGGCTGAAGTCGGACGCTTAACCGACAGTGCCACCCAGGCGCCCCATGCTTTCTGATCTTTTTATGCATTTATCCCCTCTTCCTCCGCACTGAAGAGCCACTCCCCCTGGCACACTCACAACAGCCCTGTGGGCTCCAGCACAGCCATCAACTATGCTCCCAATCATTTTGTCTTTGGGAAATCACCCCTGCTTCCTTCAGCTCTTCCTTCTATGAACTGATTTTAAGTGAATCAACTTTAATTTTCTGAATCTTCAATCTCTGACACAGGCTATGGAGTAAAGGAGGTGTCCACACACACAGATAACTGTGAGAATTAAGTAACAGTAAGTGGGATAACACAATGGGTTTAGCACAGTGTCCCTAACATAGTAAGTACTCCATAAGTGTCAGTTATTATTAATGAATGAAGGATTACCATTCTAGCTCTTCTCTAGACACATTCTTCTTTGCTCTTACTTCTTTTAGAGATGTGCTATGATTATCAGAGTCCAACAGGTCTACATAAGCTCTTGATCACCCTGATAAAGCTGCCTAAGACAGTGTTTGTCACAGTATCATAGACACTCACAGCTGGTGTACAGTGACTCTGAACAATGAAACCCTCAGAGCCTTCACATATCAACTGATGTTAAGCCCTGCATTTCCCCTCTCTGGACTGTGCCATCAAGTGCAAACAACTTCTTTTTAACTATGGTTTTAGTATAAATTATATTAAAATGTCTCAGAGATCAGCTTTATTCTGTTAGTGTTTGTTGTTTTTTGTTTTGTTTTTTAATGGGAAACTCCTACTGGACATATGATAAGCAAGAATATGATCAACTGTTATTCTTGGTTTTTTAGGAGAAATTTTTATATGCTATTTGACATTTGATACGTTTATTTTTCCTCACTTTTTAAGGAGTATTAGGAATGTTCAACATATCAGCATGGTAACTCCTTGATGAAGATAGGTTTTCTCTGCAGCTCATGAGAGGAAAATATTTGAAAAGTTTAGAAAAGCAAGAATAAAAATGGAATGTATTCACTGTTTCACTTTGCCATCACCTCACTATTCCTTGAAGAAGAAGAAGAAGAAGAAGAAGAAGAAGAAGAAGAAGAAGAAGAAGAAAAGAAAGAAAGAGAGAGAGAGAGAGAGAGAGAGAGAGAGAGAGAGAGAGAGAAAGAAAGAAAGAAAGAAAGAAAGAAAGAAAGAAAGAAAGAAAGAAAGAAAGAAAGAAAGAAAGAAAAAGAAAGAAAGAAAGAAAGAAAGAAAGAAAGAAAGAAAGAAAGAAAGAAAGAAAGAAAGAAAGAAAGAAAGAAAGAAATTAGATTATGGCCACAATAAGAATTCTAAAATCTAAAAATCAATAAAGACTAATTAAGCATAAATCTAACATCTCTACAATATTTATTTTCACAGCAGAGCCTACAAGTAATATTTCCATGTTAGAAAGTACAACAAAGGTATTTTAAGCAAGATTTCTAAAAAAATTAAACTAGGTCATATTTGCTAAATATTATAAAAGATTACTCAGAAAATGTTTTTCATTTTGCATTTTAATTTAAAACTTAAGAGAACTAATTTAGCTTTGAATAAACATATAATAAAGACACTTAAACTTGAAACACTTTGTACTCCTTTCAAACTTTTCTTTGGCAGTTCACACAATTTGGTATGTAAGTCCTCAACCCCCACTACTTAAATACTTCCTATTTTACTGCCTACTTGTAGGAAATGAGGCCCCAAATATTAATTATTTTAACTCCCTAGATGTTAAGATGTAAACAGGGTGTAGTTAGTGAAGTACAATGTATGATGGGAGAACCTCAAACTGAATTGCCACCAATATTCACAAAAATATTTTCCAAGAAAAATAACAATTACTGAGTCCTTGAGTTCAGGACTGATCATGCAAATACGGTTGGGCCAACAACAGTTCAGAGAATACTAATTAAAATCAAAGAATACACACACAGGACATGGTACTTATATTCATGATGGTATAAAATCCTTCCCATATGAAATATGAGCATGAAAGGTGGGATTTCTTTGAAAATGATGTACTTTCCTTGTTGAAAATATACCTTTATTAGTCCTTCAGTTGATAATTCTGAGATGATCCAAATTTTACTATGATTTACACATCACCAAAGAAATGAAAATGTGTATGCTAAGAAATTGAAACATTTCCTTGCCCCCACACCCACTTACTCTCCCCATTCCATTTTCAAGGGAATGATGAATGAAAACACTATGTACATGGGATCATTCTTCTACGGTGTTATCCCAGCAAGTTCTAGCTTTCCCACCTGGCAGTGCCCCTGCCATCACCCTCTACTCCCACCTCACAGAACTGTGTCCAAGACCAGATCTGGCCTTAATCTGGTTTACAGATTGAGTTTTCTTGGAACATAATGCAGCATGAGCCACTTCTGCAACTACCAGACAATAAGTGGTAACATAATTGGGGAGGAGTACCACTGCACTGCCAGAAATTATCAAAATTTTCAAATCTGCAGGGGCAGCTTTGGGGCAGGTGACTAAGAACTAAACTGAGTCAAATCAGAATATTTCTGTGCTGCAGCGAATAACACAATGCATACTCTAATATTATTATGGACTGGGAAGATTTCATATGCCCTGTGGACTAATTTATTGTGTGCCTGGAAAAGAGAGGGTATTTGGACTCACTTTCAGATTTCAACAGATCTACCCTTCCCTGTAACACCTGCTTTTGCTGATTAAGTTTTAGTAAGATATTTTCTCTTAATAGGGTCAGTTCTTAATAGGGTGAGAGAAGAAATACAGTTGGCATCAGCTTTTCTGACATGATTATTAACAACTACAAAAGCATTAGAAGTATCCTTCTAGAGCAGGAGAGAAAGAATTTTCCCCTTGTGGGTCCTTATCTTAGAATCCAAAATTTTACTTGGAGAAAGGACGGAATGCTTCCCTTGACCTATGTGAATTGTTGCTTAGATAAGTTTTTACATTTTAGATATTAATGGAATTTTCATGCCCTTGATAGAGAACATGTTTCAGGATTCATATTGAGAGATTACTATGTGCAACCTCATTAACATGAATGTCACTAATTCACAACATGAAGGTTTTGAGCTATGCTGGGATTTAGCTTTTCTTTAGAAAGGAATAAAGTGCTTGATAAGTAAATGAATGTAAATAACATCTGGGCAAAAAGGTACTATTCAAACACCATAAAGTCCCTTAGAAGCCAAATTTGTATATTTTAAACCGCATAGTATCTATAAAATCATAATAACTAATCACGAACTGGTCTCCCCAGGAATATTAGGCCATAATATCCTTATGTAATCCAAGGGAGTGAAAGAAAGCTTTCTTTTAAAAAGAGCTTTTGGGGCGCCTGGGTGGCGCAGTCGGTTAAGCGTCCGACTTCAGCCAGGTCACGATCTCGCGGTCCATGAGTTCGAGCCCCGCGTCAGGCTCTGGGCTGATGGCTCAGAGCCTGGAGCCTGTTTCCGATTCTGTGTCTCCCTCTCTCTCTGCCCCTTCCCCGTTCATGCTCTGTCTCTCTCTGTCCCAAAAATAAATAAACGTTAAAAAGAGCTTTTGCATTCAGATTTTCCTTAATTGACACAGATATCACTGATTATTCCAGATCAGTAATGATTTACTAAAATGTTTGTTCTCATATAATCTGTTGATTATCCTGACAGAACGTCAAACTTGCCTGAGTTCAGTATTCCATTTTCATTTTCTCAGTGTCCCTGAATTTCATCTCACTGATTTTATGCTTTTATCTCCATCAGGAAAGGATTAAAGAAAATTAAAGGCATAAAATTTAAAACCTACTCCCTTTCCTGTTTTAAGAGGACAAAAGTGGGAAATGCTCAAACTGGAACAAAAAAAAAGAAGACAAAAAAAGGAAATTACTGATCAATTTAAAGGCTGTGTGTTTCTCTCCCCTGAGCCTGGAGTGGGTTTTATGCTTACTCAGATCTTTTTCCCTTTCTGCTGTATCAGCATATACACACACATTTATCACCTTCTTCACTTTCTATATGATTTTATAGCCTTAAGCATTTATTTCTTTCCCTTTTTAACCACAAGTGAATTCCAGGTCCCTTCCAAGTTAATAGATCTCATTGCCAATAAGGTGTCCAGAACAGGATACAGCATTCCACATAGAGAATTTTCTCCATAGTCATATAAACCAGATTTTTTCCACTTCTGCTGCTCAGTCTAAGGTCTCTAGGTATGTAAGCTGAATTATTATGGATCCTTGATGGAAATGTGCTTCTGGCAATTTTCAGTAATTTCTAGCTCTTTTTGTTTGATCATTTATCTAATTAAACATTCAAAAGCCTGACGTAGGCAACTGGTTATTATCAGGTAGGAGTCCTTGTTCTGCTGATGTGAACTCAGCTTCCTCACTTAAAATGGTTTTGATAATATGGTCTATTTTATAATAAGTGCTTAGTAAACATTAGTATGTGTCACTGTACCTGTACCTTCTGGGGGCCCCCAAACAGCACTAAACTTAGACTTTGAGTCTTCGCTTGGTATTCCTTCCGGTGTCTTTTCCTGCTTCTCTTCTTCTGTTCCCAGGGTACACCTTTGACATTCTTGTATGTCATTTACCTGAATAATCCATCTACTCATGTAGCTTTAACTCCCAACCTATACTCTGATGGTTTCCAACTCCAGGTTCCCAACCTTGACCTCTCTATACTTCCAGCCACCCAGTAAACAACTTCTCACTATCCTCATACTCTTCAATTTCAACATGACAGGCCCCAAATCTGTTACGGTCTTCTATCCTTTTGGCAGCAATAGGGATCTCCACAGTTTAGACAGGTACATCCTTGTGCAAAAAGCAATTCAAAGATTAACAGATCACCATCAACATGTGATCCTGTCTTACTTTAATGCAAACACTAGTCTGTGCCCAGAACTCAACCCCTCCTGAATCTCTCCCATGTGAGTCATTCAATTTCAGTAGTACTGGTCAGGAAGGTATTGTCCATTATTAGGAATCATCATGGTTTCTTTTCTTTGAAAAATTCTAAAATTTATTGGGTTCACTTATATTTGAAAACACCTTCCTCCTCCATCTAACCCAGATTTAACCTGTCATTTGGGATGGTGTCTTGGGAAAAGCTCAAGGCTATACTCATGATTTTTAAATCACCTCTGAAGGTGGACCAACCCATGCTATCAGCTACATGGTCTGGTGCCTAAACAATATTAAAAAAAAAAAAAGGTAACATACTTTAGGCAATAACTTTTCCCAAAGTCTCTAATATTTTTAAAGTAACTACTACATCTTTTCAGGGCTTATTCATTATTGAAAGACTCTATTATTATTATTATCCCTGCTAGAGACGGTCAAGGTTGTACAAGTTTGAGGATTCCACAGAACTACATCTGGGTATTAAGAGGAAAATCATGTCACATTATCAATTCAAAACTCAACAGCTTCCCCTATCTTTTCCCTAAATCACAAAGGTAAAAGGTCACAGGGTCTTGAAACAAGCATAATAGAGCTGTCTCCATTTTACATTTAGAACCTATGAAATTCTGATAGACTTTCTATTCTACTCAATCTCACCAATATATGGAGATTTGCTTAGCAATGAAGACTGTGCTGAGTGTCCTTTGTTTAGGAAGAAATTGCCCAAGTACTATGATGTACCTGTAAGGATAATCTAGAAAGAGATTAAAACTCTGTTTTTTTAAGGTTTCCAAAGTACACCTGCAAGTCTGACCAATGCCTATTAAGTTCCACCTCACAATAAAAACTATGTCAATTGTCATGTAAAGAGAATGTACAGAAGCTTAATGTCATGTATGTCACCATTACCTGGCACTGAAATGGTCCATTACAGTAACTAATCCTTTTCTGCAGCAGGGCTGACTCAGACTCCAGAGTTTGCAAAAAGAAATGCTGGCTACTTTACAATCTATTCCTCCTTCTTTTACCATATAGTGTAGAAAAAGAAAACAAAGTTGACTACATTTTTGGCCAGATTACCACAATATAATGTATCATGTTAAGACCTTATGGATCTTGATTTTGGCACTTCCACTGCATGCTTTAAACATTTTTTTTGCTGTATTCAGCAAACCTGACAACTACATTCCCTAATATGTCACAGACATTCCCATCAAGTTTGGCTTCAAATCAGGTCTCCATGTCTGACCCTGTTTCCTCACATCGGTGGCACCTCTTACACTCTCTCGTTTTGTTCTCTTCAAGTTTCCGTGATTTTTGTTTTTCTATGTTTGTACATTCTTCAGCTTTCACTTAGTTGGCCTCAGATTTGATCAGTCTGTGAGTTTCTGGCCACAAATCTCTATCAGAGTGAGAAGGAACTGGCCCTAGTGAGGTTGGGTATGTAGCAGGTGCAGGCTCTTTCTGGCATAAATCAACAACAAAGACATGTTGGGAAACTAGTGTCATGAGGGAATGTGGTGCCAAGCTAAAATGATCATTTAAAAAGGAGTCTAGTTTCAAACCGAAACCTGGATTACACCTACAGAACAAAGTTAACTTCCACAACTTGATCTATTTTCATTTAACTGTAGGCTCCCACTTTTTTTTTTTTTGATGGAAACGTTTTGTAAGAATTTTTTTCCTACAAAAATCATTATGGGAGTGGTTGCTTTTAATAGTGACTGATAGGAACTTCAAACACATCAGTTTTTGAAATGTGTTCATGAGAAAGATTATATAGACACAGGCTTCCAGCTATGGAATGAATAAGTCACAGGAATAAAAGATATAGCATAGAGAATACAGCCAAAGATATTGTCATAGTATGGTGGCAGATGGTAGCTACATTTGTGCTGAGCACAGCACAGTGGACAAACTTGTCAAACCACTGTTGTACACCTGCAACCGATATAATACTGTGTGTCAACTATCCTCAAAAAAAAAAAAGGAAAAGGAAAAAAAGCAGATTATATAGGCACTTACTCTAAACTCCTAGAAGATGAAGGCACACTCCCAAGAATCAAAGATTCCCATGCCAATGCTTGCTTTGCATTCCCCAGAAGCCCAAATCACCTCATTCAGTTATTTTTCTCTCTTACACAGACTTAAGAAATCAGCACCCTGAACTGTGTGTTAGTTGTCCATTCTCAACAACCTTTATCCAGAGGAACAGATCTCCCTTTCCAGCTGTATTATAATATTGAACCACAAATACTTCCACATTTTTCTAAGACATTTTATCAAAATAAATACAGACAGAACTAATTAACACACATGGAAAGTCATAATAAATCATCTGTAAAACTCTAAATTGATGGGTATCTCTGCCAGTTCCTTTAAATGGAAGTTGATTTAGGCCTCATGGAGCTTAAAGTTCTTCACGGATTCATTTTGTAGTGTTTCTTGCATGTAACTTTTAAACTTTGTCACTGCCCCCTCATTGGTATACCTCCTCTTTCAACTAGAAAGGAATCAACTTTCTTCCCAGCACCATCCCTTTCCCTCTATAGACAGCTACAAAGTTAGAGTGACTTCATCTGTATCTCAGCATCCTCTAGTTTCACACAAACTCATCATCTCTTCATAAATTCCTAGTCTCTTATAAAATCTTAAATCATACCCTTAAAGAACAAACTTTACATATTTTATAAAAGTGAATGAAGAAGGCTTTGTCTGAAAGTAACTGAAATAACCTCTGTCTCTCAGGAAATAACTAAAAGATGACTATGCGTTACTTACTTCTCAGCTCGTTCTTCTGGTACCATCAAATGTTCATTTATATCATTCATAACTAATGTAAGAAAATAAGCAAAGGATTACTGAATATCTATAAGAGAAAACTACACATCATTTGGAAATATCCTTCCAGGTTCTCTGATTCGACCTTTTCCATTCCCTTTGAACTATTTTATAACTCTTTTTTTTTTCCACGTTCACTTACTTATTGAGAGTGAGAGTGCAGGGAAGGGGCAGAGAAAGAGGGAGACAGAGAATCCCAAGCAGGTTCTGCACTGTCAGTACAGAGCCTGACATGGGGCTCGAACTCACAAACCATGAGATCATGACCTGAGCTGAAACCAAGAGTCAGACACCTAACCGACTGAGCCACCCAGATGCCTTACTATTTTATAACTGTTTAAATTTCATGTAACTGGGAGCAAAGCAAAATACATGTTGCATGCAGACACGCAAATAAATTCTTTCCCTTGGTATTTCAATTGATTCCCTTCCCTTTTTCATTAGAAAAGGCCAGCTTTAGATCCATTTGTAAATTCATTTGACATTCCTTTACTCCAAATAAATTGATGCTTCTCCTTTGAAGGGTTCTATCATTCCCTGGTTCACTCATTAATAATGAGATAAATAAAATCCTTAATCTGTGTTCTTTTTTTTTAAATCTGTGTAAGAGTCATGATTTTCCATTTTTTGGGAAAATTATCCTTTAATACTAAAACAATTTTTAAAGCCATTAATAAGAACAGTTTAAATCCCATTACAATAAATTCCAAAAAGCCTTTTTTGGCTAACAAAAATTACTCTGCATTGAATATTAGTTTAAACAAATGGCTTAGAAAATCTATTCTCTGGTGTTTGGTGGTAATGTATCTATTGTGGTGAGATTTCACCTGCAATGAATATGGGAGCTTCTCTGTGGAAGAGATCATAATACGTGAGTTCTACAGTTTAATAAGAAGCATAACTATTAGGGATAGATACACTAAGGAGATGGAAAATAGTAGAAACTGTCATTTGGGGACTCGGCAATCTGCTGCATGAATGTAATTTACAGTAATTTAACACCGATGGAATAAGGGTTTCTGGAGAAAACCATTCGCATTCTCAGACCTGGCAACAAGGAGGTTCCTTTTAACACCATTCGCTCTTTCCACAATATACAAATTCACAGTGGACTTATTATTAAAACCAAAAACAGAGCTAAGAATACGTTAGCTTAAAACATATTTATGGAAAGCAGCTAACATTATGTCACTTTTCAAATGACCACAACTCCCTCCAAAAGTGACCAATTTTTCTCACTCCTTTGCCCTTCTTCTTAATATAATTCTATTTTTAGGTTTCACAAAGCAGAAGATCAACACTGAGTTTCTTTTACACCACAGAAAAGGAGTATGCAGAAAGCATTAGCTTAACAATAAAAAAACAATTTAGTAGTTTTAATTTCTTCCCTACTTTGATTTGTAATTTAGTGGAGAATGCTTTACGGCACTATACAAATACATACATTAATACCCAAAGCTGTTCATATCAATTAATAATTTCAATGTGCCAGCAAAAGAGCTAAATATTTCCAGATATTTAGCCTGATGTTCTTTCTCTGGAAAAGTTTGCAAAGATTTTAGATTTTACAGATTTTTTTTTACTGAAATGTGCACAGTTCTTAAAATATTTTAATGACTGAAGCTGTTGTCCTTGGAATCTAAAATGGGCTTTCACAGGGGCGCCTGCGTGGCTCAGTTGATTGAGAGTCTGACTTCTGCTCAAGTCAAGATCTCACGGTTGTGAGTTTGAGCCCTGAGTCAAGCTCTATGCTGACAGCTCAGAGCCTGAAGCCTGCTTTGGATTCTCTGTCTTCCTCTCTCCCTGCCCTCCCCCGCTTACACTCTGTCACTGTCTCAAAATAAATAAAAACTTTTTTTTAAAAAAAGGGCTTTCACCAAGTAACCAGCTTAAAAAAACTTGCTGGAATGAATGCTCCTTTTTAATTTTAATTTCAGTGCCCTTTCTCTGATCACAATTTACAGAACTTAATTGTTTTTATTCCCAAGGGCAACAGAAATTTTTAAGAAGAAATCAAAAAAAATCTGGTGCCATCTGTTCCATTATCTTGGACCTACAAATGGTGAGAAGAAATGGCTGGTAAAATTTTTCTGACACTCGTCAGTTTTGGGTAATGATCTATAGGGTCCAAATGAAATTACTATCTAATCTGGAAGTTTGGTTATTAGAATGAACCTTGTCTTTGCCAGATGGAGGACAAGAAGGGATAATGGGCTTTTATGTCACAGTCCCAACAGGGGAGGGGAGAAAAACTAGATGAACTATGCCATGAAATACTTTGTTGCTGAATATCATACTCATGGTAGCAAGCCTAATTGCTTCTGCCAGGATCCAACACACATACCATTTTTTATTCAGTAGAATAGAACTGTCAGTTTGGCAGGGGAGGAGGGCATTAGAAGTCATCTAGCAACCATGTAGCACCTACAGTGAGAGTTCTCACCTTTGACTATGTGCGACACACAAATTTATGAATAGGTTACATTCTACAGATGTTTTTGTGAATTGGTGTATGAAATACACAATGTTTTTGCAGCTCCCCCCCCCCAAATTATTTACATGATGATTCTGGTCCTAGATTTGGCTCCCAAAGGCCTAATAATCCACGGAGTAAAAAAAAAAAAAAAACCTAGATACATATTTCTTAAAGATAGTAAACCTATTGCAATTTCATGTCAGTACATTTTGTGTTCCTCACAACAGCTTTAGAAACTAAGCACCTTTTCTAATATTGTTTGCTATGTGTTGTCTCTGAGCTAGGAGTGCAGGTCTCAGTGTCACCAAAATCCAAGGGCTTGAAACCTCTTGCTATGAGAATAAAGAGAGAAGCCTTTGATGTGTAAACCAGCTGCATACACCTGCTCTGAGTTGGAGGTTTCAGGTTTAAGGACAAACTGCCCTGGTATTTATGGTATCTCTTGTTCTAACAAACTTTATTCACAAGCAACCTCAACATACAAACAATCACTGATGGAATTCCTACCGTGGTCCCAGTCCTGCCACATCCCTACTCTTTAACTCAGAATACCTAGAATGACTGATGTGGATGAGGTTGTAGCCCTTCTGATAGGGCCAGAGATTACACAGGCTAAGGGAGTTAAGAAAAGGCCTGTGCCCTTCCTATCCCTCTTTGCAGACAAGACCTCTTAAAGCAACTGAAACAGTCAGAGACCCTGAATATATACATCCCTCATAACATCCATTTATTGATCATAAGCTACTCTTTGGCATAGACTCTCTGATATTTACTTTTGCATCTTGAATGCATAATGTGATGCTCACACAAGGCACTTTGCTATTTGGTGTACTTTTGACCACCAAAATCTCAATTAGGAGAGTATAGAATGTAGAAATATAGTAATGTAACAGTTGGGCAGATGAATTGGTAGTACACCTAATGGTAATGTCAAATACTCATCCTCCAGGAAACATGCTATGATTTCAAAGAACTTACTGAAATTTGTGTTTCTCCACTGAGAAATGTCCACTTACTCATGAGCAAATATAAATCCACAGAACATAATAATATACATCATGCAGTATTAACATCCAACAAGGAGGCTGATTTTGTGCCAGAGCCATAGACCCCTTGCATATTCTAAAGTGATATATCGTCTAACTATACATACCAATTGTGTTCAGCATTGTGCATTTTCACAACATATGGTTATTTCTATGTATAAAATTTTTCCTATAATAACAATTAAAAATTAAAGCAGCAGAAAATAAGTTGGAAATTTTAATGTCAGCACCTATGAAAATTCTTTGCAAATATAAGCACTCATCACTATCAAAGTCCATGATGTTGCTGAAATCCAACTGCAAAGGGTATGTTATATGAATCTATTGGGTCCCTGAGATTTATTTTGATAGCATGATTTGCATAACACAGTACAAAGGCTAGAAAGCTATTTCTTTTGTGAAATGAAACCTTTATTTTTAGAGAGACTGAGAGACAGTGAGGGAGAGGCAGAGAGAGAGAGAGAGAGAACCTAAGCCGGCTCCACACCCAGTATGGAGGCCAACATGGGGCTCAATCTCACGACTGCGAACTCATGACCTGAGCTGAAATCAAGAGTCAGACACTTAACTGAGTCACACAGGCACCCCAAGATAGATCCATTTTTAAAGGCATCTCAATATTGTCAAAATACTAAATTGGAAATAATTGTTCAAATATAATTTTATGTATAAAATTTTCCTCACAAAGGAATTAATTGCTAACTTAATATGATACTATAGTTACTATGGAGAACATTATGGCAAAAAAGTGATAATAGGTGCTAAAAGAGTCCTGAAGACCAAGAACCTCCGTGAGAAGAGTGTGATCACATGGAAAACCTTTGGGGCGGGACCAGAACAAGAGGAAGCAAGCAAACAGGTCCCTTGGGTGTCCTGCCAGAAAGGGAATGAGAGGTGAACTCAGTAAACTAGCCCTAAATGGAGGAATAGCTTAAAATCAACAAAACGTTAACGGAAAGCCTGTGGGAGGCAAAGGCCAGTGACTCTAAATATTACCATGCCCCCCACATCAACCCACACACACAGAATCACAAAACAGGGAATTTAATTCCACACAGGAATGCTTGTGGTTTCTCAAGTAAGTGGCAATCCAGTCTACTTAGGAAAAGCGAAAAGCAGAAAAGCAAAAAGCAGCCTTTCCAGCTGGTCTTAAAGTAAGAAAAGCTACTGTTTTCTAAGATATGAAAGGGAATAGAAAAAAAGTCTCCATCTTGATGATGTTGGAGCAGATCACATAAGAAAAAAGGAACATCTTTCAGAGGAAAATATGCAAAACCTCAAGACCCAAGTGAAAATGGAACAGGCAGAGGCATGATGTTCAAAGGGTAAGAAGAGGCAAAGGTACAAAGAAATGTGAGGGGAACAAACCTGGAGGAAAATGAGAAAGCAAAGGTAGGTGAAAGCAGACACAGAAGGCTCGTGTGCACTGAAGGGCAATGTGAAATTATCTCATGGTGAAAACAGCAGCACTGAGGGGTGACTAATCACCAAGTAGTGGAAAATATCCACAAGCAGCATCTCTCAGGTTGCTCAAGAGAGCAGGTGTGGCCGATGGAGAGAGAAGCTTCCACTGTTCACTGTGGGATCTAATCCAGACTCAGCTGCTGTTGGAAAGATTTTCCCAGAACCCAATTTAAATCACCTTCCAGAATGTCACTTAATACACTGAAAAGGAAAAAAAAATTTTTTTAAAGAAAAAAAAGTATACACACTCACACAGGCACAATCCAGAAATATAATTTTAAAATTTCCTTTCAAACCTGAGGTGTTTCTTCATTTGTCCATTTCGAACTTTGGGGTTTCCACACACTTTGTGGAATTTTTCCTCAAGACCTCAGATGGAAAAATCCCTAACATAGAGAAAATGGTACAGAGTTGTCAGAGCTTAAGAAATAATTTACCAAATGTATTGTGATGTGAAAACCAGCCAAATGTAAACCAAAATCACATGAAGAGTCTCACTGCCCACCAAGCAACCAGCTTTGTTTTCAGTTTTTAATTTAATAGCCCCACTGACTTTGGGACCCTGGTGTGTGGAAACTATATAGTTTGATGATAAAAGCTCCATCTTTCCCCCAAGATGACCAAAATCAAAACATTAGAGGTGGAATAAAAAATAAAAAGCAGGGTAGACACAAAAATGTGTGCCCTGGCAGTCAGAAAAAAGAGAAGGAGAAGGAGAAGGAGAAGGAGGAGGAGGAAGAGGAGGAGGAGGAGGAGGAGGAGAGAGGAGGAGGAGAAAGGAGGAGGAGAAAGGAGGAGGAGAAGGAGGAGGAAGAGGAGGAGGAGGAGGAGGAGAAGGAGGAGGAGAAGGAGGAGGAGAAGGAGAAGGAGAAGGAGAAAGAGAAGGAGAAGGAGAAGGAGAAGGAGAAGGAGAAGGAGAAGGAGAAGGAGAAGGAGAAGGAGAAGGAGAAGGAGAAGGAGAAGGAGAAGGAGAAGGAGAAGGAGAAGGAGAAGGAGAAGGAGAAGGAGAAGGAGGAGGAGAAGGAGGAGGAGGAGGAGGAGGAGAAGGAGGAGGAGGAGGAGGAGGAGGAGAAGGAGGAGGAGGAGGAGGAGGAGGAGGAGGAGGAGGAGGAGGAGAAGGAGGAGGAGGAGGAGGAGAAGGAGGAGGAGGAGGAGAAGGAGGAGGAGGAGAAGGAGGAGGAGGAGGAGAAGGAGGAGGAGGAGGAGGAGGAGGACGAGGAGAAGGAGGAGGATGAGGAGGAGAAGGAGGAGGATGAGGAGGAGGAGGAGGAGGACGAGGAGAAGGAGGAGGATGAGGAGGACGAGGAGGACGAGGAGTAGGAGGAGGAGAAAGGAGGAGGAGAAAGGAGGAGGAGAAGGAGGAGGAGGAGGAGGAGGAGAAAGAGGAGGAGGAGGAGGAGGAGAAGGAGGAGGAGGAGGAGGAGAAGGAGGAGGAGGAGGAGGAGGAGAAGGAGGAGGAGGAGAAGGAGGAGGAGGAGGAGGAGGAGGAGGACGAGGAGAAGGAGGAGGACGAGGAGGAGGAGGAGGACGAGGAGGAGGAGGAGGACGAGGAGGAGGAGGAGGACGAGGAGGAGGAAGAGGAGAAAGGAGGAGGAGAAAGGAGGAGGAGAAGGAGGAGGAGAAGGAGGAGGAGGAGGAGGAGGAGGAGAAAGAGGAGGAGGAGGAGGAGGAGGAGGAGGAGGAGGAGAAGGAGGAGGAGGAGAAGGAGGAGGAGGAGAAGGAGGAGGAGGAGGAGAAGGAGGAGGACGAGGAGAAGGAGGAGGATGAGGAGGAGGAGGATGAGGAGGAGGAGGAGAAAGGAGGAGGAGAAAGGAGGAGGAGGAGAAAGGAGGAGGAGGAGAAAGGAGGAGGAGGAGGAGGAGGAGGAGGAGGAGAGAGGAGGAGGAGGAGAGAGGAGGAGGAGGAGAGAGGAGGAGGAGGAGAGAGGAGGAGGAGGAGAGAGGAGGAGGAGGAGAGAGGAGGAGGAGGAGGAGAGAGGAGGAGGAGGAGAGAGGAGGAGAGAGGAGGAGGAGGAGAGAGGAGGGGGAGGAGAGAGGAGGAGGAGGAGAGAGGAGGAGGAGGAGAGAGGAGGAGGAGGAGAGAGGAGGAGGAGGAGAGAGGAGGAGGAGGAGAGAGGAGGAGGAGGGGGAGGAGAAGGAAGAAGAAGAAGAAGAAGGAATCAAACCAAAGTTCATAAGGCTAAAATAAGGGTGTCTATTTACTCCCTGCATTTGTACTTGGTTTAAATAAAACAGTCACCAAACCCAGAAAAACTCCTCCACGGAAAAAAAAAAAGAGAAAGAAAAGAAAGAAAGAAAGAAAGAGAGAGAGAGGAGAGAGAGAGAGAGAGAGAGAGAGAGAGAGAGAGAAAGCGAAAAATCTTGTGATCTGGACACAGTTGCTTTTCAAAATTTTCAGAGTCAGGCTTCAATTCACTAACAGTGTTGGTTTACCAAGAAACTTTAAGAGAAAGCAGATGTAACCTATAATACAATGACTGCAATACAAACTGTAATTCGTCTGGTATTGCAAGCAATAAACCTCAGGTCTGTAGGGGACCCATTTGCAATTTTGGTCTGCTAAAAGAGAAACATTTTCATGTTCGGAGTCCGTTTCCTGGCTTCCTCTTTTCTGTCCAAGTATTTGGAAGGTAAACAATTTTAGCTTGGAAATCAAAGCTCAAGGAGAGTGTTACACACTCACACACACTCAGAGGTCAGTCCCTAAAGCCGGTACGGTAAGACAGCTATAGAAATAAAATTTCCCAGTCACACCTGAGGTGCCCCTGGGGAGACCACCTGCTCCAGTCACAGATGAGACATTCCTTCTGTTCCCTGCAGTGTGGGACATCAACTGAGCAGAGGTTGCCAACCTCTGGCAAGTTGTGAAGAAATCAGATAGAAATGCAAGAGACTTTGGACTTCTCTCCAAGAGGCAATGCCCACTTTTAAACTGCTGCGGGGTTTTTGTTTTTTGTTCCTTCAACAACTTGTAACCAAAGGGGCTTTAATCCTCTGTGACCAATTTTTGCAGACCCCATGTTTTCGGCTTCAGAATTATCCAGTTTATTGATAGAGTTTACTAAGTTTATTCAGTCTCTCAAGTACTATTCACCTGAACAAAAAAGTTACTTTCTACCTGGAATAATAGAAAATAAGCTCTTCAGCTCAAAGTTCTTCACTCTAAATTCCCAACACACCACTTTTCAGTCAGATTAGGGGTGTAAGGAGACAAGAGCAGAAAACAGCAACATTGTACGGAGCTACATTATGGCAGTATGGTGAGGGCTCAAATTCATCTGGCAGTAAAACACAAAGCAAACCAACCCAAACCAAAAACTTCCATCATGGCCAGTACATTGTGAGTTTCATACTGCTGTGTTTAGGGCATTATTGTTGAATCTAGGCTTCTAATACACCTAACACCTCAACATTGGGTTTTAAACTGGTGATCGATGAAAGAGAAACTGAACAGTTAAGACCTGTCACATAGGGTGCAGTGATACCATCTACTACCACCCTGTCAGTGTAAAGATGGGAAAGAAAGAAAAAAAGGAAAGGACAAGGAAAAGAAAAAATTAGGATAGAACAGAATAGAAAATGGAATGGAAAGAAAGGAGCAGACAAGGACAGAAAAAGAAGAAAAAGTCTTTCCTACCATATATTAAGGTATATTTTACACACACACACACACACACACACACACACACACACACACACACACAATATTTACAAAGTCTAAGGCAAAAAAGAACAGAAATTCCAAGAAAATATGAGGGAGGGTGGAAGAGCAAGTGAGAGAGTGTGTATATACCAACTTTGTTAACAAGAGAAATGGTGTCACAAATTACTGGGATAAGATTATCTAGAAAGTGTTGCTGAGAAAACTGCCTCCTTTTAAGGAAATAAAATTGGATCCCAAACTCACATCATAATACAAAACTACACTGCAGGTAGAACAGAGATCAACACATGAAAAGTAAAAAAACAAACAGAAAAAAAAAAAACAATAAACTGAGCCACTGCAGGGATAGACCACCAGAGGTGTCTAAATTTCCATCAGCAGAGGAAGGAGTGATGGGAGCACCATGCAGCCCTTCCCCCTCCCATTCTTCCTGACTGCTTAAAGTGGCAGCTACCATCCTGTGACCACATATTACAAAGCACAAAGAAAACAGTACATTACAGAGAGAATGAAAGTACCTAGGTCCCTGGCTTTGGACATCTCACATCAGTGGAACCAGCTCTGGGCTGCTGATCTCCAGATCTCTTGTGATGAGGAAAAAGTAACCTCTGCCTTTGGAAACTACTGCTAACTGGGGTTTCTGTTCTTTGCAGCTAAATGAGTGGAAGTCCATGATAAAGTAAATGCTGTCTACTCATGGGAATAAGACAATGCCTACTGCTGTTTTTGAAAATGTCTCCTAATGTACAGAACAGGTGTGCTCTTGAAAATGATCAAAACTTATTCTACAATCAACAGTGCTCATAAAATATTTAAGGGAGGATCTGACTGTCAGAGGGAGAGACATGAGAGACAGGGGTCTAGCAGCCAAACAGGATACGGATGTTAGAGACAACCTGTTCCCTTATCACCCCTTGTTGAGGTCTGGTTCAACTACTGCCAGTCCTGGGTCTGGGGGCATTCCACATGGGATTGGCCTTGGATGGACAGGAAGACAGTCAAGGAAGGTCTGAATCCTGCACCGTTATAGAATCAGGCCCATCCTATCTATTGAGATCTTCTGCAAGTAGATATTCAAACTCTGCCCCTGGGAACTTCTGATATCAGAAAATTGCATACCAATACACTGTAAATGCCAAGAATATAATGCTGATGACAAAAACTTAGGTTTATATGTTTTACTCAACAACTCCATAATAGCCCAGATGCCTCACACAGCGGGCCCACAATGCCTCAGGTAAGTTCTTTCAGACTTTTTTGTGCAATTGAGAAATGCCTTAGATTCAGAAATATATACCAAATTGCTTTTTGTTTTTACCATTTTCCCTTCTTACTTGAAGAGGTATAAAAGAAAAAATGCATACAAATTCAATTCTATGTCTAAAAATAAGAAAAATTGAAAAAGTTCAATTGTTCATGCTAAATCATCATGAAGTATACTGCAGAGAAAGTTAAAATAGCAAAGGTGGCTTGTTTCCATTTTAACACTTTCTTTTTACTTGGTTTTCTCAAAAAAATAAATGCACCCTGTAGGCATTTTACATGTATAGTCTTAATTCCAAATGAATTAGATCACCTAAAATCATACAGCCTGTGGATTTTTGGTTCCAAACCTGCATGTGAATGAATAAATGCTTCAGGCACTTTAAAAAGTGAATCTCAGTTGCCTCCTAGAAACAAAATTTGAAATATTCATAATTCAATAAAGGAAAATTAAAATACAAGAATATGCATTCTGACTAGGGGTAAATCCCGGTTACATTTTGGGCTATATTATTTCCTGGGCCTTGAATTATTCTTCTCTAGCAGTACTGATCTGCTTGCTTTAATAATCAAATATTTTGTATCTTAACTGATAAGTATTGCATCTCAGACACACAGAGAGAAAAAGATGAAATTATTCCTACTAGACATGTTACTTCATAAATATAAAACATAGCCCAGATACTATGAATGAAAAAGTTAAATTTTAAGGAAATCTATGGTTGACATAGTTTTTATAGCTATATTTTCATTACAAATATTACCAATAACATCACAAAACTGACAGCACATTAGGCTGACACCAGTCAAAAATCACCACAGTGGAGACATTAAGAAATGGTTGTGATCAATGTTTTAGCAAGTGTACCATATATGTCAGAATCACTTTACTAATACAGAAATAAGAAAGGAGACTTCAGGTAAGTTATAGGAATGAGTGATAAAAAAAAAAAAAACAAACAGAGAACAAAAACCAATCTTAATCATTTGGAGTCTGTGGCTCTTCCTGGTTTTCCTGAATTAAGAATGGTTTCTGGAAACTCACAGCCTGTACATTTCATTGCTACTAATTTGGGTATGTGCATCTTTCATTTCAAACCTCTTCAATGGGCCCTATGATTAATAGTCTATTCTCTAGGGTTGTGTTTCATTTTCATAAAGTCTTAACATTTCTTTGGGTGGGGGAGAGAGAAAGAAAAAGGAAAAAAAACTGGGGAAGCAAAAGACTTTTCCAAAGGAAGAACATAAACATGAAATAGGAATCACAGGTTTTTTGTGTTCAATGAGAATCCTTCATGTAAGAAAATATCTGTGGCTTCAAAACAGTAAAGACTGATTCCAACTAAAAAGGATGTGCCCTTTGGATTTCTAGCACTTAGGTTTTAACAAAACTTTTCACTTGCAAGTGATAATAGGTGGATGGTAATGGTAGTTATGATCTAGCTGTTTAGCTTCAAATATCTTTTACTCAATCCAGTTTATCGGCAGAAGCATAATATCCAGCATGTAGAATTTTTCACCTATTGTATTTCATTGGTTGCAAGATGCACATTTCAACACCAATGAAAGAGTGATGAATCTTAAAATTGACAGCTACCATAGCTCTTAGTCCACTGGCAGTCCTGACAGTTCCACCGTCTGTGCATAAACAAGGACACAAATATTTTCACATTTCTTGTGTCAAAACATATCTAAAAGAGCTCTTATAAAATAATTCCAAATGATGATAAAGTATTGTGTCATAGTTTAAATGGCAGCATTTTTTTCTTTCTTGGTGCTATATGTTTCTAACATTCAATGGCATTGTAGATTAAATGCAATAGGGCATAAACATAATCCAGATACCTAATACTTGTCCATGACTGGTGTTTCAAGTTGCCTAACAAGTATAAAGCTTTCCCACTAGCCATCGTGGCCCCACACCACAGAATCCCAAATAAACTTAACTAGGCTTTTCTCTCACTAGCTACTATTCTTGCTGTCCTGCTGCTAGAAAGTGTTCGTGATGGCCTCAATATTTGTTCCATCTACTTGCATTATTTTTTCACGCTCTCTCTTGCTAGGACCCACTACCCTAACGTTGTTCTAGATTTCGAACCCTTAATTATCTTCAAAGTCCAAACCAAGTACCAACTTATCTAAACAACCATTTCTGATCTCTGCATCTGAATTTGTTCTCATCCCCCACCCTGTGAAACACTCCAAATACCATCTGGATGATCCATATTTGAGAATTACAAACTGAAGATATGATGTTGGAATTCAGCTGGTGAATACAGGTTTTGTTGGTTGATATTATGTTTTTGTTTTATTTTTAACTTGAGCAACATGTTTTTTTTTTTTAATTTTTTTTTCAATGTTTTTTATTTATTTTTGGGACAGAGAGAGACAGAGCATGAACGGGGGAGGGTCAGAGAGAGAGGGAGACACAGAACCGGAAACCGGCTCCAGGCTCCGAGCCATCAGCCCAGAGCCCGGTGCGGGGCTCGAACTCATGGACCGCGAGATCGTGACCTGGCTGAAGTCGGACGCTTAACCGACTGCGCCACCCAGGCGCCCCTTGAGCAACATGTTTTAAAAGCTCACAAAAATCCAAAATCTTAGTACTGGGTGCCTGGCTCTTTAGACATTTGATTTTACAATCCCTGCCTTATCCAACAAAAGGTATGGAAGTCTCTTAGTGGTAGAAATTCTATCTTACATATTATCCTAGACCCATAGTAGGTAATTTATGAGCAGAAGTGGAAATGCATGTTTACTTTAAATATTCTAATAATGTTAGAGCTTTGGAGGATGCTCTGTAAGAGTCCAATTTAAACATTAATTTCTTGAGTTACACTGAAGTAACGGCATAGGTTATTTTTTGCAATGGAAAACACAATGAGCTTTTGTCTACCTTATTATGCTGGCTGTTTTGTATTTGCTTATTTGTTTTGCTGTATGTTTAGACTCAAGAGAGGAGACAAACTGAGTATCAATGAGCGGTTTTTTTGGTTTGTTTTTGTTTTTGTTTTTAGTTTCTACAAAAACAACACTACTACAGTTTTCAGGAACAGAGTACATGTTGTAAACAGTTTTAGAGTTTTGACCAACAGTGGAATTAATGCTTAATTCAGAATGGAATTTAATGTAAAATCAAAAGCACCTCAGGAAGATGAACATAAGAAGCATCCTGTCCCTCTTTAAGTTCATATCAGATAAACAGATCAGTTTTAAGCACCTACTGCATACCTGCACACTTGGGATACAAAAAGGAAGAAATCATGATCAATTATGGCCTCCACCCTTGGAATTTAGCATACTTCTTCCAAAGAAACCATAAAACCCACTTTTAAAGGGTTTTATATGTAATCAAAGCAAATGTTTAAAAATTCTCATTCTTTGGAAGCTCTTCTTCACTAAACATCCCTGAATATTAAACAGTCATTTGGGCCAAACTATTACTTAGTGGGATCTTCCTAGTCTAGTTCAAAGAGCAATAAGGTTTTTTCAGGGCATTTAAAAATAATGGAGGAACTGGTAGGAACTAGAATCACCTAGGGAAGTGGTTCTTTAAGTGTGGTTCCCAGGCCAGCAGCACAGCTGACCTCAACTAGGAACTTAGACGTGGAAATTCTTAGGCCCCACCCAGACTCACTGAATCAGAAACTCAGGGGGTGGGATAGCAATTTGTATTTTTAAAAAACCCTCCAGGTGATACTAATGCACACTCTAGTTCAAGAAGCACTGATGGAGTGCTTCTGCGACCCTTGACATGCTGCAGAAAAAAATTTTGAAGGCCATTCAGCCAAAAAAGAGACACAGGTTTCCTGCTGCCCAATTAAATATTCTTCTATCATGACAGAACACAAAATATATTATTTGCCACTCTGTATCAAAGTGTAATTTTGAGCCACATGTAAAAGCTCAGAGAAAGAACTGCTGGCTTGAGCTATTTTCATTCTCCATTTGCTCCCTTTTAAAAAAATATGAAACTCATTGGAGATGAAGATACTTAGGAAAATTAATTTATTGCTAAAGACAATACCATTAGTGTGGTCTGGGCTTGAATCTCTCTCTATGTCATATAGCACATACCAGGCATTATACTATACATGTTCATCTCTTTATTATCTACCTGCTCCTCTAGGCTGTAAGTCCATAAGGAGAGAAATCTTTCTTCTTTGTTTACCTCTACATCCTCAAATGCTTAGAACACTGCCTGGCACACAGGAGGCACTCAAAACCCACTTAATTTGAGTCAATGAATAAATTAACCTAAAAATTAACTTGTGTTAGCACTTAAACTTTGGAATATCTTTTCTCCAACTATACGGTAAGTTATTAGAGACTCAGTCTTAAATAGTTATTGAACCCACATCAACCAGATAGTGATATATGTAAATGATGGATGGGCTGTATTCCAATAAAATTTTATTTACAAAAACAGTCAATGGGCCAGAATTGACCTGCAGAATGTAGTTTTGCTGACCCCTGATCAAAGCCACAAAAGTAACAACTATTATTACTTTTATTAGTTTCAAAATCGAATTAAGCTGACAGATACAAACAAGAGGCTATAAGCACCTTTCAAATACCTATTTTTAGAGAGAGCACATTAATGTTTATGTTACTTAAAATCTATACCATATCTCCTAAGAAAATGAAAAAAGTTGTGGAGACTTACTTATTAATATCAATTACTTATTTACTTATTTTCTTTAAATTGGTCAATATAAAGTTCATTCCCATATCTTTTTAATAAACAGATATAATCAAAGGGGATATTAACGAAAGGCTGCCTCCTTCATTCACTGACCTATACAATTCAGGGGGAATAAAGATAGTAGTAAAATGGCCATAGTTTATTAAATCCAAGTTTACTCTGGCATCCCAAGGCTAAAGTTAATCTTCTCCATAGCATAGAAAAGTGCTTTAATAACAAACAGATATATCACTTTATATTTCTCTTTTTAAAAAAGAATACTTCCTTTGTGATTATAGCCACAGGAAGAAAGACCAGGCCCTACAACCACACTGTGTGGTCCCATGAACCTCAGCAGCTGACATAAGCAAGGATAAATCACGTGGTTCTGTTGATGGGGAGACTGTCCTTTGGAAATGGAGGGAAAGGAGAGAGCCAAGAGTTGAAAGTCATCCTCTCAAGCACTATTCTGTTGCCAGAATCATGGCTATTGTTATTGGCATTCATTTTTCCAAGAGAGAATGAATTATTTCCCTGCTGTTGACATATCAACTGACTTAAAATTTTTTCTTTAGGAGTTTTATGAACTCTGAACATGTATCTCCCTCTACCTCCTTTTTATTAAATGCAAGCATTAAGTGTGCTGGTAAATGTGCACTGTACTAGAAAACAATGGCTTAATATATTCATGGCCCATTTTAGGACAGGAAAAGGATGCCTCTCTCCCCCATCATGCTCCTGCAAACTGATTCACAGAAAGGAACAAACAGAACCAGACTGAGATAGAAACACAGCCACAACCAATGGGCAGCCATCACGTTTCTCCCTTAGTTTCTTTGACTGCAAAACTGGGAACTCATTTACTCATTCATTCCCCCCCCCCTTCTTAGTAATCATACTTCTGCCAAATTCTTCTTTTTTAATGTTTATTTATTTTTGAGAGACAGAGAGAGAGAGAGATTGAGAGAGATTGAGAGAGAGAGAGAGAGAGAGAGAGAGAGAGAGAGAGAGAGAGAGAGAGAGGCAGAGAAAGAGGGAGACACAGAATCCGAAGCAGGCCCCAGGCTCTGAGCTGTCAGCACAGAGCCAGACGCAGGGCTCGAACCCACAAACCACAAGATCATGACCTAAGCCGAAGTCAGACACTTAAACCAACTGAGCCACCCAGGTGCCCCACTTCTGCCAAATTCTAATTAAGGGAGAGGTAGGTGTTTTCATCTCCCTGTCCTCTTTAGCAGAAGAAATGAGCAAGCAAATCTCTGGAAAGAGTTTGCTGTCCAAAGGATTTGAACTGTTTTACTTCTCAAAATGCTGATAGGCTCCATAAAATAATTTTTATAAAAACATTTGTAAACTGTGAGGTATGTCACAACTGCTAATATATTTTATTTCATTGAGTCTTTGCCCACTCTAAATCATAATATTTGATATAGTTCACATTTTATAGATATAAAAGAAAAGTAAGTTTCAGTAGGAAAATGACCTCTCATGGATAAATAGATTAAATGTTGTCCATATCTTCTTAACTGTTAGCAAACCTTCAGAGGCACTAGCCAAAGGGAAAGACCAATTTGGATGGCTATAAAAATATGAAAAAGGAATTATCTCCACAATTATGTGTGGCTGTAAAAAATAGCATCAGCACATTATTCTTCCCACTCCTCCCTCTCTTACGCCCCTCTCATCTGTTGTGGTAACACATCTCCTCTAAAATAGAAGTATGGAAAAATACAAATATCTACCCTAGAACACTAGTGTAGAATGAGGTAAAAAGGGAAAGGGGACAAAATAATGGCCCTTCCAAAGACTTCCACGTCCTTTCTTCCTAGACCTGCTGAGTATGTTAGGTTACAAGGCAGAGGATATTTAAGGTTGCAGATGGAATTAAGGTTGCTAATCAGCTGATCTTAACATGGGGAGATTAACCTGGATTATCTAAGTGGGTTTATTACAACCACAGGGGTCCTTAAAAGTAGAAGAGGGAGGAGAAGAGTAAATTCAGAGAGAGATGTGACTACAGAAAAGGCTTTGAGAATGAAGAAATGGGGCCATAAGCCAAGGAATGTGGGTGGCCTGTTGGAGCTAGAAAAGGCAAGAATATGAATTCTCCCTTAGAGTTCCCTGAAGGGAACATAGTCCTGTCAATACCTTGATTTTAGCCCAGTCAGACCTTTGTTGTTCTGACCTACAAAGCTGTAAGACAGTAAATCTGTATTGTTTCAAGCCAATAAATTTATGGTAATTTGTTATAGCAACAATAGAAAACAGTCGGTATTTCTGGTATATGTTTTTTTTTTTTGAAAGAGAGAGAGCAATTGGAGGGGCAGAGGGAGAGGGAGAGAGAATGTTAAGCAGGCTCCACACCCAGCACCCAACTTGGGGCTTGATCTCATGACCATGAGATCATGATCTGAGCTGAAATCAAGAGTCGGATGCTTAACCCACTGAGCCACCCAAGCACCCCTCTGATATATTCTTATATAATCCTATTAAGCAGGTACTACTAGTCTTCCCATTTCACAGATGAAGACATTGTAACAAGCGAAGTTAGTAATTTGTCCAAGGTCACAAAGCTAGTAGGTGGTAGAGCCAGCATTCAAGCCCAGGTAGTCAGACCCCAGTGCCCACACTCTTAGCCAGTACTTGGAACCATGAAAGATACAATGCTGCAGAGAACTCCTTAAGTACAACCATACCCTGTGGTTAAAATGTGAAGTTTTGTCATGGAGAGTCATGGAAAGATTAGAGACATCATGAGGTCAAAGGAAATGAAGTGGTTTGTTTTAACATTTACTCAGGAATATGGAGGTAGCAGAATAGTGTTATAATAGAGGACAAGAGAAAATCTAATTTAAGGCCTGAATGAAACTGTAAAAATAGACCAAAAAAAAAAAAAAAAGACCCACAAAAAACAAAAAAAAAAAGAAAAACCTTGTAAGATCTCTCAAGACGAGTCAATCTTTCTAATTTCTTCCACACCATCAATCCTATCCACTTGCTATATTTCACTTCCGTTCCATGGTTCAGTTCCTACAAAATTAGCCCTGTTCCCCTTCAAGTGCCTTCTACCCACCAATATCTTTTCCACAACTTCCTACATCTATTCTTCTTGAGCCACAGTCCAGAGGTGGATACTGTACTGAATACAGACAGACACATCTGAATTTAACAAGGGGGATATATCAGCAAATGATTTCTTGCCCAAGGTAAGGATAAAGATGTCAAATCAGAAAAAGTTTATCACAGAATTGAAGACTTTATGCTTTTGTCTCAATAGTTAATTAAATAATATATAAAATTTAACAATAAATACAAGAAAAATAATTGTCAGTTTTAGAAAATAAGATCTTATTAATATTCAAGTGATGCTGGCTAATGAATAATAGCTATTCCCTTAGATGGCACCATATACCTTGGTGCCAGTTTAGTCCTCTACAAAGCTTTAAAAAGTATGTATTACAATGGCCATTAAACTAAAACACTGAAACTTTTCAAAATTACATCTTTAACAAATATATGGCTTCATCAGGTGTTAGCTTAAAAATGAAATTTTTCTTTGGCAAAAAAACTGGGGGGGAGAAGGTGTATGCCAAAACTGAGTTTATTTATTACACTACAAAACAAGTGATATTAAAACAGCAATCTTCAGCTGTGCTTAAGAAATTTAAATTTTTCTATCATAAAACAGTATTATTTTTTACATTTGGCAACTGAAATAATACTTCCTTGTTTTTGGTGAACAAAACATCAATTTAAGAATACGATATATCATCACTCAATTTTTTAACTGTTCACTTATAATTGCATTTTATTAACCTCTTAAAAATGATTTTGAAATATTCATCCATATAACACCTTGAATAAGCTAAATTCTTCTGCCTGAGTTTATTAGAGTAGCTTTAAGGATGAAATGCATTTTTGTGGCATGACTGTTTCACAGCAAAGATGATACTCGATACCTGCACTGAGTTTTGTTGTCATGGGGACCATCTTGGAGAAACCATTTAAATGCCAGAATTTCAAACTCCTTAAAACACTGCCTTCAAGTCTGGCTTCACTTATAACTTGGAAATCAAAACTGTAGTAACCATTTTTGTTTTTTAAAAATGCATAACCCATCTGCTTAAAAAAAAAAGGTATTGACTTCACTCTTCAAAGTCTTGAATTTCCTTTCCATGAAAAATTCTGAGACTAGAGCATACCAGCCTGGGGGATTCTGCTGCCTAGCAGGTATCCATGGAAACAGAAGTATACATCATGAGCCTGCACCAAAGCTAGAATGATAAGACCATAACTGAGAAGTGTGGCATATGTTTTTCACAGCTGCTGTCTCCTTGTTTTATTATTGTTGGTATTTTAAAAGAAATTCAGCGAACTTCATCTTTTCCTTTATCAGAAAATCACCATCAAAATAGATGGTGATGCCCAAATGATGAAATTAAATGGTATCAGAGAAATAAAAATTCAAGTGGAAAGAAGGGAAGACCTGGTTCCCAATTAGTTGAAAGCATATGTACACATTTTATCAGCTCCAGTTTCACTGGCCTAGTAACCTCCCACTTGTCCATGGAAGGGTGATACCCAGAAGCACAAAGACACCTGAAGATTGTATTTTCTTAAGAAATCACAAATCACAAAGTCCTCCTCAACATGGTTTCAAGGTACCTTATTTTAAGCCTGTCTCCCAACTCCACTATTCCATGAACTCTGCATCCCAGCCACCTGGGCCTGTTTGTAGTCCCATACATATGTTGTGTGCCCTTCGGACTTTCCCTCACCATACCCACCACCTGAATGCCCTTTGAGCCCTCATCCTGCAAGAAATAAAGGATCTAAAAAACCATGACCAACCCCCACCTAACAAAAGTGCCTTCTAAATTGCCATAATTATTTTATTTACATTGCTTACATTTACTTTACACTTTCTACAGAATGCAGGTATCTCCCTCACTTTTCCATAATGTTGACCATTTGAGGGGAGAGAGGATTAAAGCTCTTAATCTAATAGCTAGTTCTCCAGTAACTTGATGACAATAATAATAGAAGGGATGGCAAAAAATTAAGGAATATTAACTTCAACCAACGAATATCTAATAATATTGAAGTATAAACCTTTAAGCAGATCAAACCAAAGTTGTAGGAGACACACGAATAGCAAAAAAGTTTTTGTTTAAATATAGCTAACCTCATGGCAGAGGTGAACAGCTCTTGAGAATACTACTGAGATACAACAATTCATTCACATGGACACTTACTGGTGTCAAGAAATCTTTAAAATACTCTATAAGGGCTACTGAGTATAATTCTAAAGAAAATGATTGAAGATTTTTCTCCTAAAGTTTCTTCCAGACAGCTTTTTAATAAAACATACACACACATAATCAAATACAATAGTTGGGCATGAAGTAAAAATTGTGTCTAGGAAAAACCACAAAGTCTTTACAGTGACTACTTTGGCATTTTTGGACACAAACTTAGAAACATTTATTTAAAGCCATAATAAAACTGAATATCCAAATTTCAATGGCCCATTTTATAACAAAAAAGTTACAGTTCTGTCAAGTCCAAAAATATACTTTTCATTTTTTGCTATCCCAACTGCTCACTAGACATCTCCACCAAGTACCTCCATTGCAACAAGTCCAAAGCTTAAATGATTACCCATTCCATTCCCACATATACAAAACAAAAACAAAACTGCTCCTTCATTCATATTTTCTATTTTAGTTAAAAATGCCAACAACTGTGGTCATCAAAGCAAAAGCCTCTAAGTTAGTCTTGATTTGTTTCCTAACCTCAAGCCCTAAACCCAACAATTTCAGTAGAGAAACTATATCTTGTAATATAAACAGCATGGATTTAAATATAAAGGGCTTCTTATGAACTATAAAATCCTTGGACAAGATACCTCACAGTTTCCCAGTTTCTAAAGTGAGGTTATAAGAGTTCTCTCAATATGAGTCTTTTAAGAAATTTCTTTAAAAATTAAATGGTTTTTTTTAATATGAAATTTATTGTCAAATTGGTTTCCATACAACACCCAGTGCTCATCCCAACAGGTGCCCTCCTCAATGCCCACCACCCACTTTCCCCTCCCTCCTACCCCCATCAACCCTCAGTTTATTCTCAGTT
The DNA here is from genome assembly GCF_018350175.1 of Felis catus. NCBI lineage: Eukaryota > Metazoa > Chordata > Mammalia > Carnivora > Felidae > Felis > Felis catus. Next base: position 20,462,787 of record NC_058378.1, on the reverse strand, counting down.
TTTAAGAGTCTCTTGTGGTTTGGTTCCCTTCCTAACTTTTTTTTTTCTCTTCCCCTACCCCATGGTCTTCTGTTAAGTTTCTCAGGATCCACATAAGAGTGAAAACATATGGTATCTGTCTTTCTCCGTATGACTTATTTCCCTTAGCATAACACTCTCCAGTTCTATTCACATTGCTACAAAAGGCCATATTTCATTCTTTCTCATTGCCAAGTAGTATTCCAATGTGTATATAAACCACAATGTCTTTATCCACTCATCAGTTGATGGACATCTAGACATCTAGGCTCTTTCCATAATTTGGCTATTGTTGAAAGTGCTGCTATAAACATTGGGGTACAAGTGACCCTATGCATCAGCACTCCTGTATCCAGAATTGGACCCACAAAAGTATGGCCAACTAATCTTTGACAAAGCAGGAAAGAATATCCAATGGAAAAAAGACAGTCTCTTTAACAAATGGTGCTGGGAGAACTGGACAGCAACCTGCAGAAGAATGAAACTAGACCACTTTCTTTCACCATTCACAAAAATAAACTCAAAATGGATAAAGGACCTGAATATGAGACAGGAAACCATCAAAACCCTAGAGGAGAAAGCAGGAAAAAACCTCTCTGACCTCAGCCGCAGCAATTTCTTACTTGACACATCTCCAAAGGCAAGGGAATTAAAAGCAAAAATGAACTATTGGGACCTCATCAAGACAAAAAGCTTCTGCACTGCAAAGGAAATAAATGGATTTTGAGATATACTTCCATTATTCTGCATTGTTCTCTTGGAATTCACAAAACATATCAGATTAATGGTTATGAGAAAAAATATAATTATAGCAAAAACTATTTCATTTTCTTCAATCTACTCTTTTCCAATTGTATTCATTTTTTAAAATTTAAAAATTTTAATTCTAGTGTAGTTAACATACAGTATTGTATTAGTTTCAAGGATACAATACAGTGATTCACCAATTCCATATATTACTTGGTGCTCATCATTACAGGATACTCTTAATCCCTATCACCTATTTCCCCCATTGCCCTACTAACCGCTCCTCTGGTAACAATCAGTTTGTTTGCTATAGTTAAGAGTCTGTTTTTTGGTCTTTTTTTTTCTTTTTTTTTCCTTTGTTCATTTGTTTTGTTTCTTAAGTTCCACATATGAGTGAAATCATGGTATCTGTCTTTCACTGACTGGCTTATTTTGCTTAGCACAATACTCTCTAGATCCATACATGTTGTTGCAAATGGCAAGATTTCATTCATTTTTATGGCTGACTAATATTTCTGTGTGTGTGTGTGTGTGTGTGTGTGTGTGTGTGTGTGTACACACACATCTTCTTTATCCATCTGTCAAAACCACAGTGAGATATCACCTCACATCTGTCAGAATGGCTAAAATCAAAAGCTCAAGAAACAACAAGTGTTGGTATGGATATGGAGAAAGGGGAACCCTTCTATACTGTTAATGGGAATTAAACTGGTGCAGCCACTGTGGAAAACAGTATGAAGGTTCCCCCAAAATAAAAGTAGAACTACCCTATGATCCAATAATTGCATTACTGGATATTTACCCAAAGAATACAAGAACATGAATTTGAAATGACATATGTACCGTGTTTATGGTTGCAGCATTGCATGGTTGCAGTAATGTTGCAGCAATATTTATAATAGCCAAAATTATGGAAGCAGCCCCAGTGTCCATCAATACAGTATTCCTGTTTAAGGAATGTATTAACATTTCTTCTTAAAAAAATCAGTCACAGAATACTAACCTATTTCATGGGGTTGTCATGAGGTTAAAGCTCATGTTCTACCACATATATCCCATTCATATTAATAAAAATCCTTTCTCCTGAAAATCCATTTTATTGCCTCAGTGTCACACTCCTGACCTCTTCTGCTTCCATTCTTATCACCACAGTTCATGTCTCATCTGGTTTGTGAGCAACACCTTGCAACATCTGATCTATTCTCTCACCTCTTCAGCTCATCCTCCACTCAGAAACCCTTCTAAAGTACAAACGTGAGCACTGTCTTCCCGGTAAAGAACAAATTCCTTAGAATACACACCCTTCTCAATGTGGCTCCAAGTCCTTTCCCAGCGTATTGATGTACCCTCTCCCATTTGAGGCCATTCCAGCACAGTTCTGGGGGCAGCATTCACACTGTGATCTCTTAGGGTCCCAGCAACTAGTTTCTCTGTTAATGAAATGTGTGTGCTTTCAAGGCTCTGCCTTTCCACATGTTACTTTCTTGGTCTATAAAAGTCACCCCACACCCATCCCCTTCTCCGTCTGGCAAACAATTCATCCTTCAAAGCCAACCCAAATGTCACTTCTTCTATGAGGTCTTCCAAAATGAGTTAGTCACTCCTGTGGACTCCCATGGCATTTTGTTCTCAACTCTATGCTGGGGAGCTATTAAAACTCAGGAATAAAAGTGAAAAAGACATAAACAGTGATTTAGAAATTATTAACTCCTAAAGAGATTTTTTTACCCAAATCCAAGCCACTGCATACTGTTCTCTACACACACACACACACACACACACACACACACACACACACGCGATCCAGAGAAATACTGGGAACAAAATCCTCAACATAAATAAATTCAGAAACCATCAGATTCGTCCAAATGAATCAGACTTGATCTCATTTTGAAATACCTGATGGTGTCTCGACAACTTCTAAATGTCAAAGGAGTTTCAGGGAACAGCCAAAAAATTTTAAGACTCTCATAAGTTTCCAAAATATAATTTCTAAATTGTAATAATTTTTTCTTTATATATGTGCAAAACTTTTAGAATTCAATGGGGACATAAACCTTCATTTCAAAAATCAACTTTGAAATTGGGAAATAAAAACATATGCTATTTCCAGGCACTGGTCATAATAATAATAACTACCATTCGCTAGGGGGCCTAGTGCCAGAACTCCTCAGGGCATTTCCTGCAGATTCCTGCATTTAAATCCTTCAGCTACCCAATGAAATAGGAGCCATTATTCCTATTTTACAGACAAGAAATTTGGTCAAAAAGGTTAACTGAACTCAGCTAGACACTGTCTGGTCAGGACCCAAATCCAGACTTTCGGACTCCCTGGCCCACGTGCATATTCTATAAGCTACAATAGAGTATGAAAAAGCTAGGCTGATTGGATAACTTCTCTTCGAAGCAAATAACCAAAGACTTGCTCAGATTGTGAACTTCACAGAGGCAGCCTTCTGTAGCTAGAGGGATTTAACAGGAGCTATTCACCTCAGACTTATATACTAATCTCCTACTAAAAGAAATTATCAGAATTATTTTTATTTCCTTATAAAGTATAAAACTTCCTTAAAGAGGATATATGTCTATTTTCTATTTATTTTGATAGACCTATAAACTCAATATAAGGAAGATTAGTTCTAAGAACACAGGAGTCTGTTAAGCTAAAATTTATCTATGATATTTCAAAAACAAACAGTAGGGGAAAAATCTTGCAGTTCATGTAAGAATTGTTGGACAGCAACTGAATTTGGAAATAAAGTATAGAAAATATTAAGCCAAGGTTTTGTAATCCAGTTGTATTTTCTTCACTTCAACCAAATCAGTGTTTCTCATCCTGGCTGAACATGACAATTTTGATTTATATTTCCCTTGAACTACTCAACTCACTTCTCTTTGACAAATACTGAATAACTGTAAACAAAGAGTGCTGTGCTTTAATAAGTGCAAGAATGCTGACAGTACTGGCTCCATCTTCGGCCTTCCATCTTGTCCATGTTCACCTGATGACCTCTCTTGAGGCTATGTGTTCTGCACCCCTTGGAGATTAATATACATACCTTAGAAATGCCAACCAAGGCCAGGATGGGGAGTGGCCTGTTTTGGCCTCCCATGAATTTGGCAGAGATAACATAGTCTTTCTCTCTCCCGATGCACAGGTGGCGCCATGAGATCTAATTAAAGATTCGCTATCAATTAGGCCCATGCAAACTCTTTCAGGTGCATGTGAACCCTGTGATCTCACCACAATGAGATCTTCTATATGTCCCATTGCTCTATAGAGTCTGTGGACTAAGGTTTGGACATTGCAGAGAATAGTTATTCTACTCTCAGCTGTATCATCATTTGTCCAATCCCCACTGTAATAAAACTCTATTTTTACCCTGAATAAAATTCTAAGCAAACTGTACAGAGTGGCCTGCTTCCCGTTTCAAAGTGCCTTCTCAGTTTGGGTGATACTTTACTGTCCAGCCCCACTTTCTAACATTAAGTCCTCTGATAACACAAGAATTCCACACCATAACAAGGGCCTTGAATTTAACTATTTTGTACATATATATTTATTTTCATACAGTCTTTAATAAGAATGGAGATAATTTGAAGATAATGTCTGGTTGTTTATACTTTCTCAAAATGCATCAATAAATCACAGAGATTCTAATGGAAAGATAGCATTGCAGTGCTTCTCATATCTTATGGAAATTTAGTCAGTCATAAATACTCCAAACTGACCAGTATTTTCACTTCTGTGATGACTCACCTGAGTTATATGGTACTTGATCTTTCACAAGAATAAGGAGTGCAAGAAAAAAATAGCATGTTACACTTGATGGAGTGCTGAATAAAGCAAGTATGAAAAGTAATCACAGATTTCTGCATATTGTTTAAATTGTTTTCTATGATAGGATATTTGGTAAGCAGAAAATAATTTAAAAATTTTTAATACTCTTACCATTTTAGTGAGTCAACATCTATTTGTTGAGTGCCTGTTATATAGACCACGTACTACTACCCCTTAGGGATGCAGTGGGATGGATATGTTACCACCATCCCTTCTCCTAAGGTACTCACATAGGGAATAAAGACAGTAAACAAATAATTGAAAATGTGATGGACACTAAAATGGAAAAGAAATATAGGGTGTTTGGGGCTTGCATAACAAAGAGTTTAGATTGTAAGAGCTTCCCTGTGGAGAGACCTATAAGATACGATCTCAACAATGAACAGGAGTTAAGTAAACAAAGTAAGGGGAAATAGTGAACAAGAAGTTTAAGTGAAAGAAATAACAGACAAGAAGGCCCAGAGGCTTCAGGGAGAAGTCAAGTGTGCCTGGAGAAAAGCACATATGGTGAGTCAAAGAGATCCTGTAGGATTAAAGGGCTAATTTTGGGTTGAAGGGCTCATCCCCCCCAAGATTTCTGGGAGTACTGCCAGCCAACAGCCCTCAATTGTAACCCTCTTTTGTGGATTTCCTCTGCTAAAGAAATCTACCCTGCCTGGTCATGCCTCCTTCCAAGGGCATTTACGGACTATCCAATGCAGAGGTATAATATCCTGGCCCCTCGACTCAACCTGGAGCAGCTCTCAAGGGCCTCCCAACTCCAAAGCTTCCACTGGCATTAAGTGAAAGCTGGACTTCTCCTTCTAGCCAGTTAGGCTTTCTTCTCCACCCTTCTTTCCCAAAAGTATTGATCTCAAGGGCACTCCCCAAACAAATTCTTACACAAGAAACTCCCTCACAGAGTGTTCTCCAACTCCGGGATCTAGTGTGAGTTGGAATGAAAGGCTGAAAGGCAGATAGAGGACAACTCATTCAGGGCCCCATCCGAAATTCAGCCCAAGGGTTTAAAATAAAGGTGTGACAAGATCACACAAGTACATCATTGTCCTCCAAAAAGAGGACAAGAGAAAAAGAAATAATCACCCACTATGGAATTTCTCCCTGAGCCATGAGGCCTGGTGGACACACCTAAAATGGGAAGGAAATCACCTTGAAATTCTGATATAATAGGACTATACCTCAGTTTGTGTCCTGGTAGTCATCCAACCCTGGCTGTCATACAGGTATTATGATGCTCCAGGCTTTAGGTAGGAAATACTAGAAGCATAAGATAGTATTCATTAAAAAATTCTTATACGGACTTACATGAGGATAAAACAGATCCCATTCAAAGCAGGTATTTTCTAGGGAAAACACTATAACAGAAAAGAAAAATAAAAAAGAGAAAAGAAGAACAAAGAAATCCTTTCATGTTGAATAAGGCTTTGGGATTTTAAAACCTTATGCAATGTAAAACTCACAGCAGAAAAAATTTATTGAGAATTTCTCCCCGTTGCTACTACCATTTGGTACACTGTAATTAATTATTTTGGGGGCTTTACTTCTCAGTGTACAAGTCACCTAAAATGTGTTAGCAAATAAGCCATAATTCTGGCAAAGATAGTTTCTTCAATATGACCTGTACAAATTCATTTTAAATATAGCCTTACTTCAAGATATACCCTACAAGAAGCAACTTTTTGATTTATTTGCATTTGTTTAATAAAGCCACTTTCTTAAAAATCAAAGGAAAACAAAGGTCTGAGCATAGTGGATGGATTACAGTGGAATGCCAACAGGGACCCACCGGTCAGATTACTGGCTGTGGGTGAAGAGACTAAGAGCCGCGATGGTGGCTGCTGAGGGGTGCTGTTCAGATCTCCCTTTAAGAAAGAACTTGTAGATCATCTGCAAGAGGGTAGCTAGTGGACTGTCTCCAGCTGCAGCATCTTCAGGATTCACCTCAACTTTTAAGCCCAGGCCACACTCTTCCCTAGCAGCCCCCAGAACAGCAGCATATTAGGATCTCATCATTTCTGCTCAAAATGGGAATTCTGTAAAGGCAACTTTTGCTCCAGTGCTCTTGCTGGACCAGCTGAGGTGCTGTCAAATCTGCATCATAATCTGGGGGTCTTGGCCCAGTCCTGTCCTACCTCTGTCCCTCCCCCACCATGTTTCCTTTCACAGGAGTCAGATCTGAACTGTGGGCATTCCTGCCACTGACACAGTGATGTTCACCATGGAGAACCATTAGTCCTGATGAAATGTGGGGGATGAGAGAAAGAGGAGTCAAGGATAAATCCTGAGATTCTGGCTTATGCACCTGAAATGGGAACACTGAAAGAAGAACAAATCTCTTAAGGAGATTCCAAGTCTACCCTGGGTCAGGCTAAGCATAGGGTATTTTTGAAAAATCCACCTTCATCCAGTGACCTAAGGGTACAAAGGGTGTAGTTTGGGAAGCAGACTGGAATTTTGTGAATTTCTTTCTAGCCTGACAATATTTACTAATGACTTTGAATATTTTACTTCAGTGTGAATTCCAGTCAAGTGGCTGATGTGGTATGTGGGCTTTAGATTCTAAAAGACACAGCTTTGAAAACCAGCACCTATTAGTTGGAGAGTTTCCCAATCATAATTGAGGGTGGTAATTCCTACTTGACAGGGTGACTGTGATCTAGTATGTTGACGGAGATATAGCTGGCACTTTTTTTATTCTTAAAGGTTTATTTTGTATTCTTTTTCCTATCTCAATAAACATGCTTGTTAAGCACAAGTAATACTAACCCCTTCATTAGATGGTCCTAAATCCACATGTAAGAACTGCTCTGTAAAACTTGGCTAGCATCAAAATGCCTTAACAGTGTGTAGCATGTCGCAGTGGAAGGAGTCTCCACATAGGCCGCAGCTAAGGCAGAGAGGGTATTTCTAGTAACAAAAGCAAAAAGAAGAAAACACATCCTAACTATGCCATCCAAACAGGAGCCTACGTGTTCCAAGTAGTACCTACTGCACTCAGAAATAAAAACAGCCACGAGAAGAACATAGTCCATCACATTATAGATAACACATATTTAGAAGAAACTTTTATTAAATTGTTTTTATAGCATAAAGGAAACAAAAAAGCAATTTACTTCTGCTTGAGAGTGAGGGTACTGTATCCTTATACTATTTTTCACTGTCTACCTTTGTCAGAAAGGCCACTGTGATTTATTTACTGGAGAACTAGAATTTGTATCAACCAATGAGGGAATGAAAATTCATTCCATAAGATCTGCTTGACTGACAGTTACAGAAACCAAATCTGCTGGCAGATGTGGAAATACACATGGCTGATTGTTTTTGTGCCCTTGCACTACATACCATATACTACCCAGCCTTCCTAAAATATTTACTTAATATTTAGACAAAGAAAACAATCTCTTGATGTGCCAGAAGGTCAAATAATGCCTGAAGCCGCTACAGACAACTTGGCAGCAAATTCCCTTGAAAAAGTTTTTCCTATGAAAAATGGATCATTTGCCTCTTCACCGAAAATTTTAAGTCACTTTTCTCAGTTAGTATAAAGTTACCACCAATTTCCTGAAAATCCAAACAGTTTTGAAACCCCAAAATTATGATGACAAAGAAATATTTCCAATTCACTTCAGCATCAAGCTAAATGAAGAAAAATGTTCAGGATTCCCCAAATCATAATCATTCCTCTTCATCCAGTTCATATATACAGTAAGCAGAAGCAAAGTATTTATCGAGTCCATATGGACACTTGGAAATGTTAGCAATCTCGTTTAAACAAAATAAATTCAACTATGTCAGCATTTCAAGAATTTATAGCCAAAGACCACAATCAAAGCATGCCAAAAATCTCATTCTAACCAGAAAGCATTTTCAAACTTTTCCAGAATGGACATTTTTATCATAATGATCACAGACTCTGATGAGTTTAATTAAACACTGGCACCTGGATGGAAACAGTGACTTAAAGTCCTTGCCAAGCTGGCAACTCACAAAGAAAGGGTGTTTGCTCCCTAATAGTTGTAGATGATGAAAGGCAATGACAGACAAATAGTTAAATATGGCTCTAGCTATGTGTTAAAATCTTCCTCATTTTTGTTTAGACCCCTGTGCAGATTAGTGACAACACTCAACAACTTTTCCCATGGATGGAAGAATAGTTTCTACTAAGGCAGACATCAATATAAATCCCCTAAGAAGTAACCATTATTTGTGTTCGTATTTTACAGACGAGGAATCTAGAGGTTTACAGTAAGCCCACTGTTTCATGGCTAGTCAGTAATAAGCCAGTAGTCCAATATATGCAGTTCTGGATCAAGACATCAGGCTCCTAACCATTACCTGTATTACAGTGAAAGATCTTTATGGCAGGAAAAAAGTCTTTCCCGGACAGTCAAGGCCAGCCAGATGCGTATTCACAAAGCCAGAATGACTGATCCCGCAACACTCGGTGGCCAATTAGCCATTTTGACTTATTTAGCTTTAACTGAATCTTAAAAGGTGGGTAAAGCAGGTCATCAAGAGAATAAGCACTAATATCTGCATCAGCAGCAAGCCACAGAAACCAGCCAAACCTTATGGCATCACACTGCTAGGGGGCTGAGGCGATTCTGGGCGAATTTCAGGCTATTCCACCAACACCACCCCCCCCCCCATAACATAAATCTCCACCAAAGTGTATCTGGATTTTAGGCCTGGGATTATCATTCTAGTTTTAAGCCAACATGTTCTATCAGCATGAATCTAAATATACCAGAATAAGGAGACAAGGAAGAGAAGAAGGATAGTTTGTTGCATATTAGAATCACAAGAAATTGCGATAGTAGCAAAAGGTGGTGTTAAGCTCATGGATTCATACATCAACTCAATGATCCAGGCATCAATCACACACACTCTCATTCATTCACACATGAAAAACATTCTGAACAACTATTCTGCACAAGGCACTACTTCAAGGACTGGTGGTTGTTTCACAAAGTCTTATTTTCAGTGATTCATAAAAACGAGAATTATAGGTTATCCTTATTTTAGCTACATCATGATTATCTAATCTCCTTATACATTAATAGTTTGTTGATTAAGAACTTATTAAATGGTATGACTCAGGTGTGCTAAATGAATATAAATCTGTTTTTTTTAAAGATTCTCAGGATGAAATTAACAGAACTTTGCTATGAATCCTCTTGCAATTCTAAAGTATGAAAACCACTATCTATCTGGCTAAACTTTGGACACTTAGGCATTAAGCTTTTTAAGGAGAAGTAAATGCATATAATATAGCCAGAATATAGCATTTTCATCATGTTTATAATATTTTGTTACTATCCCATAGAAAATTCCATTTTCTGTCTGTAAAATTCAGTGGGGTTTTATAACAAAAGAACACCAAATTCTATCTTTTAAAGGCCAACATTAACAGTAGTGAGATACAGTTATAAAGCTTTTTAAGATTAGCATTTAGACTTGCTTTTTTAATCAATTGCTTACATTTCTCAGTCAGCTTCTTCAGATTTCCTCCATATCCCACCCACACACATACTTTTTTCCTCCTAGATTCAATTCCGCCAAATTCTAGGCGGAAAAAGTATCATTTTACATAACAATAGCCTGAAGATCTGATTTTCTCTGCCGGGGAAATTTGTTCCTTTGTACACAGACAAAAAGATATTTACCATCAACTGAGTTATTCAACCTTAAAAAGTAACTGCAGAACATTCCCTGATAATAGATGTGTATTTTTAAGAGGACAACCTAAATACATACATACATACATACATACATACATACATACATAGAGTGGGAGAGAGGACAATTCCAGTTGTTCCAAGAGAAAACACAATCAGTTAATTCCAGTGTGTAAATATTAGACACAGGATGGATGGGGGCTGCACATCTGCATATGACATGTGATAAAAACATTATCTGCTAAATCAGAAAGATTTAAACTATTAAAGTGCTCAACACATGCAAGTGTTATCTGAGTACACATCAGGTCCAGGGTTCTAGTCCACAAGCTCTAAGCACTGTAGAAGAGGATGAACTACCCAGCCAAACGAAGAGTAACTGCAAATCCCTGTCAGGGAAGCTGAAGTTGTATAACCATACAAAGTTCTCTGAGCCTCTGTTTCTGCAGCTGAGATGCTCACTCCAGAGAATTATTATTTGTAAGAGTCAGATAAATTATAAAACTCACATAATCCAGTGCTTGATTTGGTAGGTGTCCAATCAGTGATAGCGGTTATTTTTTTGACTTTATTAATATTAGTATTATTGAAACAGGTTAAAAGATTCAACACATTAACATAGTCCTATCTAGATGAAAATAGACATGCTTGTCAACTGATCTCATTTTATTTCTAATGCTTCCCATCTAAGTCTGCAAAGACTTAATTTTAATGGGAAGGGAAGAGTGGTCAAACTAGTAAATTTTCAGTCTAATTAAAATTATATTACACAAGGAACAGATTCTAATCCTTTGTGGATATGAAAAAATAGTAGAAATTTTTTAAGTAATTAAATTTTAGAAGTAAAAATAACACTGACATTACAGTTGGTCTTGGCATCCTCAATTATAAAGGGCATTTTTAATGCAGAGTGTGTAACCATTCCCCACAGTTGTTAAGAAACATCAGTTGAAACAACATGGCAAGTCCTCAATAACTTACAGTATAAATTTTTTTTTACTAACTTTTCCCTAAAAACATGTTTCTGAAAAGCCAAGAGCCTATATAGAATGTCTCCTCAAACAGTGCCACATTTATTGTATTAAGAGTAGCAATCCAGGCTAACAAACCTGAGGTAGCCAGGAAGGCACCTTGGATTAGACAGAGGACCACAGGTCCACAATGTAAAAGATTCAAGAATCATGTGGATTTGTAAAGGCAAAACAAGCAAATATACAAACACAAACACACGTTACTTAATTCCAAAAATAGCTTTATCCTGCCTTTCTTATATGATGTGCTCATACCAGCGATAGAATACATTTCCACCTTGCTCCTTTTAAAGACTGGCAAATGAGAGAGAAGATAATTTCACAAGCTAGAACCTAGAACAGATGATCTATACTTCAAAGAAGCCCTAATAGGGACCTGAGACAAAATGAAGGTAGAGAGATAATTTGATTTTTTAAATGTCTGCTGAATTACACAGGGGCATAGCCTGGAGTCGGGGGACTACAGTAGGGTGGGGCTGCCAGAAAAAGTCTCGGACAGAAAGAGCAGTCTAAGCAAAATCACTTGCTGCTGCACACATTTATGTCAGCCACAAATGCACGTCTTGTATGGTTGATGTTTGCAAGAAGAAAACTCAAAAGAAAAGGCTGTGTCCTTGTCTTTAATACATAGTAACAGGTACAGGACAGGAAATTAAGCCACACTTTACTTAAGAAGTGACTACTTGAAAGTGTCCCAAAACCTATCCTCACCAAATTGCTACAAAAGACTCCAATTCTCAGTGCAAATGGGGAGAGATTTGAGCAAAGTATATTTGTATTTCAAAGGGAGTTTCAGTGTACTCCAGCTTACACCTGCATCAGACAGAATTCTGAGTTCAAATGAGACTCTAGGCAGTAAAGGAAGAGAGACAGACAGTCCAGACAGACAACAAGATCCTCAGAGACTCTGTACTGCCCTCATCTCTTGAAAATCCTTCTCAAGAGAGGCTGGATCCGATGATGAGTAACTGGAGGTATAAAAGAATAAAAAACCTGAAGGTACACCATCTGCCTCACCAGAACAGAGGTAGCCATGGCTTTGGGCAGATCTGTTCTAGGGACTACCAGTCTCAAAGCCAAACCCTACACATCTTGGAAGCCACCAACAGACCCTGCCTCTTCAACCAATTCGGAGGATGAGTAAAAATGGCTACTCAGGCAGAGTCAAAATCCAGGAAAAGAAGGAAAGGCTGAGAGGGTGGAGAACACTCCCTGTAACCCCAAGGAATCCTGTGCATAGCTTTGGGCTGACACAGGTCACAGCTTTTGATGTTGTGGAAATGAAAGGAGACCTACATGTTCACTGGGAAGCAGCCAAAGAGATGTCAGATCAACCCTAACTAGTACTTAAGTATTTGTGTATTTTCAAAATTACACACACACACACACACACACACACACACACACACACACACACACACACGCTTCTTTATCCAATCATTTCATTGAACTTCTATATGTATAACTTTTTTCCCTCTTGTAAGGAGCCGTGAGATTATACAATGACTTCAGATTATGTAACTAGGAAGTCATGAAATTCCTAGATTATGTAACATTCAAGAACCATGGATGCATTTATTTTCTTTCGACCTATGATGTAATTCTCACTGGAAAACATGCATAAGTTATGAGGTGGTTGCACATGTAACATTTTAAAACCGACTAGCAAAAGCACTGCTTGCTATTACATAAGTTTTTCTTCCATACGTGAAAGTCAATTACTACAGGAATACTAGCTTGGCTACTCAGCTTTAAAAAATCACATAGATTTTAGTAAACTGGAGTCATATCGACTTTAACTGTTTCCATCTTACTTGGTTTTAACTCATTAACAAGTTTCTTATTGCTTGTTTAAAGAATCCAATTTATTTTTGCTAAATCATCCTAAAGGTGCTGAGAATTGCCAAATTGTAAAATTGGTCATACATTTGTAACCCACAAACCCAGCCTTGAAGCAGACCTTATTACAATCCCAACCATTCCGCTTTTAAGACTTCTAACTTGACACTTCTGTGGCCACAACCTCCTACCAATGCAACTCTTGAATACCTTCAACCCCGTAAGTTCTTTAAGTTGGTATGACTCCCAGTTCCCGGCCTCTCTCCACCTTCCCTGCTGGCTTCAAAGTTCCCTGTGCCAGCACACTCCAAGATCAACCATTGTGCCCTCTCACCACATGCCCTAAAATTCCTGCTCTCTGGTTTTCTGACATACCCATCTTATCACCCTCCACCATAGGTTCCCCCTGTGTTTTCCATTGCTGATAAGTCAAAGAATTGGAAAAATCATATAACTGTTCTAAAAAATCTGACTACAAAGTCATATTATGCAGACTCAGCTGGATACTAATTTGGCTTGACAAGTTTTTTTTTAATCATTTCTATTGCATTTTACATAAGCAGCTGTTCTGAATCTCTCCTAGTTTCTTCAAGTCTCCAAACCAACCCCCTATACTCCTAGGAGATAACTTTATTTCCAAATAGACTAATCAAAGTAAGGAAAGTTACACTCAGTTTTCTCCCCTTTACCTTAAATCTATCATAATTACTACTCTTCTTTCTTCTCACCAAATCAGGAATATATGTTCAAACCAGTTTAATAAACATTTTATGTAGTACATGCTATATAAGCCAAGCATTCTACTGAATGTGTACCTGGCCGAATCAGTGACCTCAGTCTTTAAATCCATGAGCATACCTGGCAGAGTCCAATGGGGACTACAGAAATCAGAAATTGAAATCATAGTTATTTCACTAAAATGAGCACAGTGCCAGCAGAAGGACCCACAAAGTGAGGTCAACAGCCCAGGGCTAATTGACCCAGCCCCAACACCTGTTAAAGCCTGTATCCACCCTGCAAGAGGTAACTCGATACTAAGCTCTGCCCTATTTTCTCATCTCTATACTTTCTCCACTTAATTCACTCAAGTAACTTTTATTCTTATAAGAGAATATGAATATGAAACAGGAAAATAAAAGTAAACTTATTTCACAACGGTTTCAAGCAATCACTCCATCTGTTAACATTTTCTTTCATAGACAGGCACCCCTAAATATTAGTTGCTGCCTATTCCTTTCTAGATTCTGTTGTTCCCTCAGTGGTCATTAATGTGACCATGATTTTAATTTGATTTCCTGCATACGATGTTTTCTACAATGGAGGTGTACTTTTTCTGATTTTTTAAAGAATGTGCTCCTAAAAAGAATTCAAGTAAGTTTATTCCTTTTAATTCAAATGATGGATGAGACTATAAATAATACCTAAGAACTCTCCAAAATTAAATGGTGAACAAAAAATACATGTTTTAAACTTGTTTCAACAGAATTAAGAATCTCTAATAGATTTTAGAAGGAAAAATAAACAAGAAACACTATTCTTTCCCTTCTAGAATAAAGTTTCACATACAACACAAGGCTCCAGAAAGCCATGGCTTCATTTCCTCAGAGAATGTAATGGACAGGACCACCCCTGTGTGGGCATATTTATAGTCAGGCATCAGTTCCAAATGCTGAAGAACACAGGTATGATTATTCATGGAAACCAGATGGATACACCGCTTCCTTTAGTTATAAGCAATTTTTGTGCCATTTATCTATAAAACTCCATCAAGTGCTGACTTTTAAAATATTTTGATGCTAATGTGATCATGAGGAAAAATAGGAAAAGAATGAAATTCTAATGCTTATTACTGTCAAGTAAATATTTCAGAATCCCCACAGAGCACACTTAACAACTATATTGTTAGTAACAGAAATATTTTTCCTAACTTGGCGCAAATCACCATGAGTTTCAGGAGAGTACAAGTGGACAGAAATAGGCCTATGGCTGGGTTCGTTCTTTCCCCTGTGATCAATAATCAATGCTCCCCTAACCAGGCAGAAATCACAGTATAGCTGCCAATGGCCTGGCATCCTTAAACCACCTGGATCATACCCAGGTGAGGGAGCCAGGGCTCCTGCCCTGCTTACCCACTGACATTCTTCTCCCTGACCTGCCAGAATCATGAGTTCTCAGACCTTTTCTCTCTTCTTGCTTCTCCCTTTGGTATACATTTTTCCTTTCGTCGACAACAATCTAATGTGCCTGGAAACTGCTTCAAGTGCCTATGTTACACTTGGGATCATTTTAATACTTTTGCAGATGGTTTGGAGCATTATTTTTTCTCAGAATGAGCCGTGAACTCTAAATCATTTTTGCCATATTTCTGCACTGACATATAAAATACACTTGGGATGACTGCAGTCATTTTTTCACTAAACAGTGTCGTTAATTAACAATGGAAAGGATACCGACTCCATTTGTCACAGCATAATGATTATCCCAATCATCCAGGAGACATATCTTAGTGTGGGTTTCCCCGCAAAAGACGCTGAGACAAGGACTTGAGTTAGCGTGTATTACTTGAGATAGTTTACTTGGGAGGTGATCCCAGGGAGCACCAGTTAGGAAGAAAGGAAAATATGACTGAAGAGACAGGAAAGCCAGTGAAGGGAGTGGTATGGAGCAGTCACTACTGGGACTCAGTCCCCCTGGGGGATTCTGAGGAGACATGAGTAATGTACTTCACAACTGTCCCACAGACAAAAGGGGGAAGTGGACATTCGTTTTCTGACTCCAGTCCTTCACTGGCTGAAGGCTGTCCCTGGGAGAGTTCACTTGCCAGCAGCAGCACCCACACTTCTAGGCTGCTCTGAACTAGAAGAGGAAGCTCCCACAGTGGTGCACAAAGTGCTCTGGTGGAGAGGCTTAGGCACCCAGCACTCAGAGTGGGAAGCTGTCAATGTGAATGGGAAATGCCCACCCCCAGCAAACTCAGGGATGGGCAAAAAGCATATCAACAGCGTCTGCTACAGCAGCCAACTCCTTGTTTTTGTCCAGCCACCACGTCCTGCTGTGCACTTTTTAATAAATCTCCTTGATTGCACCATCACCAAATATGATCTAAATACAATCTACTATACTCATCTTCCAGTCTTTACCCCATTCCCATGACAGCTATCAATTACCTTCTGTGACCACCCCTACCCCAGGCTCCCCACTGTCTACACAATGGATGAGGTTCTCATGAGGTCATGGCTCTCACTGACCTGCCCCCACCAATCCAACCTTACCGGTCACCAACTCTTCCAACTTTCTCCCTTTCACCAAACAGCCTGTTCCCTTCCTCCATCAAACAATGATCCCTCTAAGCTTTGAGCCTTTCCTATACAGAATGCCCCACCCCTACCCATCCTTTTGAGACCCATACTAGGAACTATCAACTCCTAAAGAGTTTCTTTGGCTGTGGCTTGCACTCTCTTCCTCCTGTGAACTACTCTAGTCCTGATGTCAAACAATACTATTTAAAAAAAATGTTTAAAGTGAGTAGGGCAGGAAGCCCTGGCCAAACTCTAAGTATCCAACAGGCAGAAACTGAGATCAATGCTTCTTTCTTAAGTTCCACCAACACTCACTAGAGTGCCCACTAGCCAAATACCACCAGGAACACATTTGTAGTAAATAAAACAAGCTTTCTTTAGCTTGCTGCAGCAAGAGGAAGAGTTCACCAAAGGAACTGGGGCATCTTAAGAGGAAACTGCAAGAAGCTTATTGCGGAATTTAGATTCGTTCTGGGTGATTCCACAGATAGCCTAGGAAAGTAGAGGCCAGGTTTGGAATGGAAGCTATCAGGAAGTAGGGGCAATTCATTATCTTGGCAAATTTAATCTAGAAGACAGAGGATTGAAGCTGAGGTGGAGTCATCATTGGTAAAGCAGCAGCAATCACTTATAAGAGAAGGATGTTTAATTACTTCTTTGTCTTGTCTCCATGTCCTGTCTCTACGTCCTTGTCTCCACCTTGCTTCATGTATACTCAAGGAAGTAGCCTTGTGTGATTATTTATACTCTATGAGAGGCATTTATGTTCAATTGGGAACACTGTGGCCTAGCTGCCAGGGTCATTTTTCACTTTCTCACAGGTTATTCAAAAGATACCAGAATGACTTAAATCATTGTTGAGTTAATTTCAAATTTATTCTAAACTTAAATGATAATGCTAGCTTTAACTTACAATGTTTAACTCCACCTTCCTGGCAGGCACCATGCACACGGAAGGGAATAAGACATCTTGGCCTTGGACACGGGTCTATGAGCTCACAGTCCAGAAGGAAAGACAAATATCTAGGCTGACACAACACAAGCACAAAAAGTGCCAAAACCTAAATATGTATAAGGTATTGAGTTAGTGCAGGGAACAGAGTATTAAACTCCATCGGGAGGGTGAGTGAAGCTTTCCAGGAAGACATGTCATCTGAGAAGGATGTAGAAAAGTGACTAGGAGTTGATCACCTGGAAAAAGATGGGTGGAGGATGCCCTTCTGCAGCAGACACACCATATATAAAGGTGTGAGATGGCATAATGGATTGGGAAACAGAATGTAAAGTCAGTGTTGCCGAAACAAACTTTACTCAAAACTAAAAAAATATTTTGCAATGGAATTTGATGAATTTTCAAGCCTCGACTATGTAGATATTACATTTTGTAGGTGTGGAAAGAGAGACTGTTATATAACTTATAATGTAAAAACTCAATTAGTCACTGACCTAAGGAGAAAACAAAAGAGGGTTAGAGTAGTATATATGCATTTGATGGTGAAAACAAAGGAAACAGGGACATACTGCTTGATTTCAAATATTTATATTTGGACTGAAAGTCCTCTTTCCTTTCTTCTCCCTCACTTTCCTAAATTCACATATACCTCCAAGGTAAATGAAATAAATCAGGCCTTCAGTGCTGGGTCAGATTTGAGAAAGAGCCTGGATCAGACTAAGAAAGGAAAAGGGTACTTCTGGAATACACAAAAGTGGTTTTTATTTTCTTAAGTAAGCTGAGTGTTGAAGAGGAAGTAAATTATTCCAAAACCTAAATACTCTTATTTACGGATACACTATAGAAATGTGTAGAAACAGAACACAACCTTCCCTTGACTATGAGAGATTAGAAAAATTTTCAGAAACTTCTACTAATATACAAAACCAAAGCCCAATACACAGAAATAAAGTCAAACAATTTATAACATTATATAAGAATCACTGAATTAAGTATTTCTCATCTGCCACATAAACATACACAGATACATATATGTGTATATGTGCATATTAAATTTCCATACTGCTAATACTGAAGATACAATCTTTCAATAGTTTACTTTGTGAGTGCCTGGGTGGCTCAGTTGGTTAGGCATCTGACTTTGGCTCAGGTCATGATCTCACGGTTCCTAGGTTCGGGCCTTAACTGCGCAAAGCCTGCTTGGGATGCTCTCGCTCTCTCTCTCTCTCTCTCTCTCTCTCTCTCTGCCCCTCCACCACTTGAGCACGCACTTGTGCTCTCTCTCTCTCTCAAAATAAATAAACTTTAAATAGTTTACTTTGTAAATCCAATGTCCTAAAAGTTAATGCATACTTTTCTACAATCCTTCAAAACTTAATACATTATTACTATTTAAGGTCAATTCATTTCTTTCTAGTTTGAAATAGAAATGATCCACAAATTACTCATAAATAAATATTAATGGTAAGAAATGAGGTGTCTATACTACAATTAGAGAGAAGCATTAACAATCTTAAACTTCTGAATACAAAAAAATTAAAGAAAATAATTCATTTGAAAAAATTATTTCATTAGCAAAAAAGATGAAAAACTAACTAGAATAGGGAAAGGATATTAATAAACCAAGGTTAAGAAAAACGATCCACATAGTAGTACAAATAAGTGTCCCATGAACACGTGAAAAAATGCACAGCTTTTCTATTAATTAAGGAAGCACAGGAGACACCATATTTTACACTATCAAGGCTGGCCGAGGATGGTCACAAATATGGGAGGTAAGAATCTTCCCTTTCCAGAATCCAGACCTTGCCTGTCAGGAGTTCAACAATCATTTGGAGGAAAAGGTGGCAACTGTAAAAAAATATTGAAGTTGTTCATTACCTGTGACTTAAAAATTCTACTTGTAAGAATGTTTGCAACAGAAAACCTTGTACAAGTAGACCAATACATTTGACATTCACTGTAGAAAAAGAAAAAATCCAATGTCCATCAAAACAGATTTGTCAAAATATACTATTGATATATCTTTACCCACACACACCCAATGGTATTTCTTACTTGTGCTTTATGGAAGATGTTCTATTACTTTTTAAAAGGAAAAATCCAATTGCAGAAATGTATACCTGTATAAAGTGAACCCATTTTCATAAAGTAATAAAATCACTATTTGCATAGACCAAACAGCCCAAAACATACATATGCTGTGTTCTCATTTTATTTTTATTTCAGGCAGGACTTATTTTGCTTTAAGAGTAATTTTTGGCAACAAGATATAAAGAGAATGTAACTCTTCATTCCTGAAATCTCTCTAATATCTTTTGATAAAAATGTCTGTTAGTAATAAAAAGAGTTATAGTAAACCTCAAACCATGCCATAATGGCATAAAAAGGCCATTTGAAGAAATGAGGATGCCATCATGATTTAAGGTATTTCCTTTAGTCAATGAAAAAATGCCACATGGTTAGGTCATGATGTCTGCAAGTGCACCATCAGGGTGTTCAAATACAGTCACAAGTCTCAGACACCATCACAACATCATAGCTACACATTCCAGAAAAGAGGAATCAAAGACACAGGCAGCAAGAACTAGATCCATCCCCACAGCACCGGAGCCAGAAGGCACAACTGGGGATGCTGTTTAAAACATTCATGGAGAATAAACAAGCAGTTAAAGATGTACAAACTATATAATTAAAAACTGACTGCCAAGTGACTTTCCAAATGTGTACACCTGCCAACCTAACCATGACCATGCTTTATCTTTCACTGGAATTCTGTCAGTTCACCTATGTTACATATGTGCACTGAACCTTTAGGGGTGACTATCCTATCTCTAGTGCTGTAAAAGGAAACCAGTTACACATGCACTGAGCTTCCTGAAATCCTCTAAGAATCCGGTGTTATGCACACAGCAGTCCCCTGATGTCAAGCCTGCTCTTCCAGCTCAGTGTTTCTCAACCTCACACATTGACATTTTGTACCAGATTACTCTTGTGAGAACTGTCTGGTGCATTGTAGATGTTTAGCATAATCCCTGGCTCTGCCTATCAGATGCCAATAGCACCACCTCCAAATTGTGACACCAGAAATATCTAGAGATATTTCCAAATGTATCTTGGGGGATAAAATTATGCTAGGTTGATAACCAATACTCCAGAAAAAAAAAAGTATAATGGATTAATGGATTTAAAAAGAGGAGAAAAGGAAAGAAAGATGATGCAAAACAGCACAAAAAATGATTAAAATAAATCTAGATTGAAAGTTTTAAAAAGATGGACATCCAGTAAGCTTCTAAAATGAGGATAAGGAGTTAGGATTGCTTTCTTCTTGAAGCTAATTAAGAAACATTCTGAGTACGGCTAACATTAACAACTCAGGCAGCAACACATGTTGGTGAGGATGTGGAGAAAAAGGATCTCTTTTGCACTGCTTGTGGGAATACAAACTGGTGCAGCCACTCTAGAAAACAGTATGGAGGTTCCTCAAAAAATTAAAAATAGACTACCCTATGACCCAGCAATTGCACTATTAGGTATTTATCCAAGGGATACAGGTGTGCTGTTTCAAAGGGGCACATGCACCTCAGTGTTTATAGCAGCACTATCAACAATAGCCAAAGTACGGAAAGAGCCCAAATGTCTATTGATTGATGGATGGATGGATGGATGGATAAAGAAGATGTGGTATATATATACAATGGAGTATTACTCGGCAATCAAAAGGAATGCAATCTTGCCATTTGCAACTATGTAGATGGAACTAGAGGGTATTATGCTAAGTGAAATTAGTCAGAGAAAGACAAATATCATATGACTTCACTCATATGAGGAATTTAACATACAAAACAGATGAACATGAGGGAAGGAGAGCAAAAATAAGATAAAAACAGGGAGAGGGACAAAACATAAGAGACTCTTAAATATGGAGAACAAACAGAAGGTTGCTGGAGGCGTTGTGGGAGGAGGGATGGGCTAAATGGGTAAGGGGCATTAAGGAATCTACCCCTGAAATCATTGTTGCACCATATGCTAACTAACTTGGATGTAAATTAAAAACATAAATAAATAAATAGTAAGTAAGTTTAAAAAAAAATCTGAGTTTTCTTAAATGAATGTGTTGGTGAATATCCCTTCCTTTAGTGACCAAACACTCCTCCTTTAGCAACCTATGTGCATGCTATGGACTGACAGAGAACACCTTGATCTTTAAATAGAAGGTTATATGCTACTTCCATCACTTCAAACTCTATGACCTTCAAGAAGTTATATCATCTCTCCACATCACTCACTAATGTGTATACTGAAGATAATAACAGTTGTTCATGTGAGTTATTATAAGGATTAAGAGATACAGATAACACACCTAGCACAATGCCTATTATAAGGTAGGCAAAGTATTTTCATCCTTCCTCCTCACAGGATTTAACAGAAGAAAGAACTGCAGATGGAATCCTGGGATGGTACTTTCTTCACTAAAGGAAAGGGACTTAAAAACATCTGTTCAGGAAAAAAAAGGAAGACAGGGAGAGGACAATATCCCAAAAAGAAAGACAGCGGTCACAGAGGCAGGTGAGAGATGGAAGATCAAGATTTGGCTCCAGTCACCTTTCGAGGAATAAAAGAGTGGGATTCACTCTTTAACCATCTTTCTTTCTTGAGAGAGAGAATCCCAAGCACAGTGCATAGCCCAATATGGGGCTCAAACTGTCAAACCATGAGATCACAACCTGAGTCAAAATCAAGAGTCAGACACTTATTAACCAACTGAGCCACATAGACACCCCTAACCATCTTTCTTTCATTCTTAATTTCATAAAACTTTTCATTGGTTCTTCAGAGATTTTATGGTCTTTTTAAGCTCACACTTAAGGAGTTACCAGGGATCCTGTAACATTATCTTTTCATGTAATATACTTTAAAATGCTGATTAAAGTGTTGTGCCCAGGATCTAGGACTATTTTTTTTTTTGCAAAATATACTTTAATTTTTAAAGAAATTTCAGGTTCAGAGAAAAACTGAGTGGAAATTACAGAGAGTTTCCATATGCTCCTCCACACACACGGGCACCACCTTCCCCACCACTAATATCATATTGACATCGAAACATATTCTAGGCATTAAGGGGGCACTTGTGTTGAGTACTGGGTGTTGTATGTAAGTGATGAATCACTAAATTCTACTGCTAAAACCAATATGACATTATATGTTAATTAACCAGAATTTAAATAAAATTAAAAAAAACTATTCACTATTCTAAGGGTTTCAAAAAATACATACATACACATATACATAGACACACATGCAAACACACACACACACACACAGACACACACATACCATTTTAGATCACAAAGAATAGTTTCACTGCCCTATAAAATCCTCTGTGCTCTGCCCATTCACCCTTCCTTTCCCTCAAGCCCCTAGTGATCACTAATCTTTTCACTATCTCCATAGTTTTGCTTTTTCCAGAATGTCATATAGTTGGAATCATACAGTATGAGCACTGGCTTCTTTCACTTAGTAATATGCATTTAAGGTTTCTCTATGTCTTTTCATGGCTTGATAGTTCATCTTTTTAGTGCTGAGTAATATTTCTTTGTCTGGATATACCACAGTTCACTTATCCATTCACCTACTGAAGGACATCTTAATTGTTTTCAAGTTTGGTGATTATGAATAAAGCTGCTATAAACATCTGTGTGTAATTTTGTGTGAACATAAGTTTTCAACTCATTTAGGGAAATATCAAGGAGTGCAGTTGCTACATGGTAAAGAATATGTTTAGTTAAGAAACTGCCAACCCTTCTTCCGAAGTGGCTGTACCATTTTATATTTCTACCAGCAAGAAATGAGAGTTTCTGTTGCTCCACATTCTGGCCAGCATGTGGTGTTATTAGTGCTTTGAATTTAGGCCATTCTAATAATGTGCATAGTAGTATCACATTATTTTAATTTGCAATTCCCTAAAAACATATGATGTGGAACATTTTTTCATAACCTTATTTGCTATCTGTACATCTTCTTTGGTGAGGTGTCTGTTCAGGTCTTTTGCTTATTTTTTAATTGGTTGTCCATTTCCTTATTGTTGAGTTTTAGACGCTCTTTGTATATTTTGGGTAATAGTTCTTTTGTCACATAGGCCTGTGCAAGTATTTTCTCCCTGTCTCTGGCATGTGTTCTCATTCTCTTGATGCTTTCACTTTTCCTACTTACTTTCTCACCTCTCCATTCCACTCCAAATTTGTTTCCTAATTAATTAGAAATCTTTAAAAAAAATTTTCCAGATATGTTTGCTTATTTCAGGCTTAGAGAACAATTGAAAAGCTAAAACCACCTTCCTCTGTGGCCCTGGTATAGGAGAGAGAGGAGAGACTGGAAGCAGCAGCTAGCCTGTAGCATTTACGAGATGAATGAGTAAGCCAACTCTTGGGGGCTGCAGAAGGGAAGAAAGAGGAGCCAGTGAGAGGTCAAGATATGAAACCAAACTTGGGCCTTCAGTTATGATAATGTATCACACTGCATAAATCATTTCACTTGCAGGACTGTGTGTGTGTGTGTGTGTGTGTGTGTGCACGCACACATAAGTGTGTTGTGTGTCTGTGTGTGTGAGCACATGTCATATTCAGAAAGGATTTCAAAGTTGCATGTTTGGCACTGTCTACAAATAGGGTCATTCATGTAGAAAGAGATGTACTGATAAACTGTATATTTAAAATACACATTAATTTTATAAGCCTTTTATTAACTATACTGGGAACTTTAGGAACTAGAAATACCCAAGGTCTCCATCCTCCTCTGAGAAGTCCTAGTTAGACCATATTCTCTCTAACCAGAGTGACTATTAGTACACCGCATACAACTTGTCTAGTTCTTTGGTTGAATTCCTACTCTTGGTTCCCAGTTATCATTGACCAACTGACGATCAGTTGCATCAACAATATATACAAATATGTTAAATACAAAATCTTTCTCCCCAGCAGAAATACAATGGCTACTGAGCAGGTCAAAGAAACTGCTACTGAAGACTGAAAAGCAAAAAAGCAAGCAAAAATCCTCCAAGGAATTTATAACATGTTCTGAGATTATTTTCCTTTTAAGTTCATCTTAGAAGTTGTTTTAGTTTATTGACAAATCAAAAAGTCTCTTCCTAATGAAACAGCACATGAAGATATGAAATATAAAGATAAAATTCAGAAGCAGGCATTTTTTAAATATGTATACAGTTATGAATGGTTTCATGTTTTTCTTAACTGTTAAATCTAACTCCTCCTGAAAAACAGGAGATGTTATCTACAAGAGTAAGGATAAGCCTAATTTAGCCTACTTTCAAATTACTGTAATTCCCAAGGATTGAAGCATTATGAAACTGATTATTATCAGTACTAATTATAATCAGTTGTACGTGGCAATGGTCACCGAAGGAATACTATATCTAAGGAAACCCTGGAATAAGGAAAGGTATTAAGAAAGGTACACTCTCACCGAGGTGGATTTGGGCTCTGAAAATAGACGTGAGTTCAAGTTTGGGGTCTGCTACCTACTAAACATAAAACCTTGGGCAAGTTATTCTATTTCATGTGCTTTAGTTTGTTTACCTATAAACTGAAAATATCACCATCTAAGTCATAGATTGCCCTGATCATTAAATAAGATTTTATATATATATATAGAATATTCAGCACAGTATGTGGCCCCAGCCAGTCTCAACAAACAGCAGTATTCAATATTATTGGTGATATGTCAATTATGTAACCAAACACTAACTAAAACAGCCACAACAGAGGCACCTGGGTGGCTCAGTCAGTTAAGCATCTGACTTCGGCTCAGGTCATGATCTCGCCGTCAATGCATTCGAGCCCGACTTCTGGCTCTGTGCTGACACTGTGGAGCCTGCAGCCTGAAGCCTGCTTTAGATTCTGTGTCTCCCTCTCTCTCTGCCCCTACCCTACTTGCGCTCTGTCTCTCAAAAATAAGTAAATGTTAAAATTTTTTTTTTATAAATAAAGCAGCCACAACAAAAACAACTCTGGCTGGAAGACAACCAGGAGGCTGCATCTTGTTAAGTTTCATTTACAAGCTTACTAGGAAAGGCAGAGAGTTTCATTCAGGTGCCCCATGAATGACAAAGATGAGGTCATTTCATCGTTTCCCTGAAGTTTCCTTTTACTACTCAGAACCACTGAAAGGAGCTTTAGACACACTGGTGTCAGCCAAAAATTATGTCACATTCATTCACTTAAAAGATCTATAGGAAAGACATTATTAGCATTTTTCATAATAGTAAATGCCACTCCTGTGTAAAGGCCATGATTTTAAACCTTTCTACTACACAGCACAGCTTAGTGGCTTACAACTCCATCTCTACCAGTGGTTTCACTTTAACCATGACTGAGCTGAACAGAGGTATCAGAAAATCTGCAAATACTTACTGAGTGCCAACTATGTACTGGTTACAGTGCTAAGGATACTCTTTACCCTTTGGGGAACTGATCACTTAGAACAGCATTCTCCAACCTGTCTTTGTCACTCATTTTACACCATGAGCTAGTAATATTTATATGTTTATATATACATGTAAATAGTGACATATATGACATAAAACAATACTCTTACACTCTGTTTTCTTTTCTAATCTAGTTGTATTTTTTATATGCTGGTTGTGATGACTAAAATAATTTTTGAGACAATAACTCACCACTGGAAACACTGTAGCATGGCACACCATGCCATGCCTCTTCTCTGTTCTCTGCCCCATTTGAGCAGTACAGTGTTAAAAGCCTCAACTAGTTCAATGTGAATGCTCAACAAAAGTGTACATACATTAAACATTTTCCTCTGGAAAAAATAAAATGAACAGTCTTCAATTTTTCTCAACCTAAGATTTCCTGTTACATATCACTTGTTCTGATGGAATGCAACCAAAAATAATAAAACCTAATTTTGATGATCCTCTTGTTTATTCCAGAAGGAAGAGAACAGCCAAACTTGGTGCCAAATCGCCTCGAAACCAGGACACATCAAGCAATTCAGCCACACCTCTCATTCCTGATCATTCTGGGGCATCCTGAATAGTCATAAAAGAAACAGTTTCTATCACTTCAACTCTGTAAGATGACAACTTCCCAGAACAAAAGACAATAAAGCTTCACTAATGCTGGCCACATTTATTTGGAATTTGGCATAAAAACTTTAAACAATTTTCACCCACATTTACAACTTTGCCAGTCTAGGAAGAAAGAGACTGATGAGCAAACTACGGACAAAAAGAAGACCATAAGAAAAATGTTTACCTTAATTAAGAGAGAACAAACTCATCTAGCATTGCATGCCACACAATCATAACAGTGTGATAAATTCTCATTATAAATCACTTTTATCTATTAAGGCAGGTCTGGAAGGACTTCTAGTTGGCAAAACAGTCAAACTTGTTCAAAATGCTATCTACACTTTAATGAAGCTGCATTTACTTTAAAATAGGCTGTGATTCAGAATAGCATATTAAAAATTTTAATGTGTGCCTGAAGTTATTCTGTTAGTAAGGTTTTACAGTATTAAACACCTTAATCCTTAAGTGCTGTCCTCAGAGACATAAACCACTGATTTTTCTATTCAAAGCAGAATATTCTAGTACTCTGAACCTAAGAGTTGGAAAGATTTTTATTTTCTTCCACTCAAAATAAATGTATGCTATATAGAAGAAATACTATATATTGCTTTATTTTTCTTCTTCATGACACCCCCATTAGGACAACCCTAGAATTGCTACTTCAATGTTAATTATATTGAATCTTAAATTCTTAGTTCTTTCTAGCTGTAATGAGAATCAACCTTCCAATAATTTCAAATCCTTATAAATTTTTTAAAGTTCCATAGTCCTTACTTAGTTTTGTATGACAAAACATGCCCTTTCCCAAAATGCCATGCTTACTAAGTGGAAATATTTCTAATACATTTTTTTCACTGTATTCTATATGGTTAAAGAGAATGGAGGAATAAAAGGGAATGAGAGAAGGACGAATGAGGGGTAGAGAGAGGGACAAATTTTACTCAAAATTATTCTTCACACAGGCACTGAACAATGGTTCATCACTCTAAACTTATTCATGCTAACTCCAAAGATGACAGAAACATAAAATGAATGAATCCATAAAAGTGCAGTTTTTGGAAACCAAGATGGACATTATCAAGAAAAAAAGGACTGACTGTTGAAGGACTTTTGCCTGTTTTTCAACAGCAATCATCACCCACTACCTTTCAACATGGTCTTCTCAGTAACTAAGTCATAGTATTTCCAAGTCAGATGGTGAGATTTTGGCTTACAAAGTCAGCTTAACCATAAAAGCCACCAAAGGAACTTGTTAGGTATATGTTTCCTAATCTCACCATAGACGTACTGAACCAGAATCTCCAGAGAAGAATCTGAATTTCTGAAGTGATGGCAAATTCAGGTAGTTGGCTTTTTGCCGTTCTGCCAGGCAGCTCCCTACCAGCAATTCAACCAAAGTAGCCATACAGCTACTCATTTGGCCACTCTACTAAAGGATTGATGGCTTAAAACATAAAGCATAGGACTAAATTCCAATGGGGTAAAGAAAGGGGCAGACTGGTAGCAGTAGCCATGAAAAATGTATCTCTAGGCTTATATGTGCAACCAATAAGATCAAAAGTCTAGAGAGTGAAATACAACACAATCCATGGGTATATTCTCTCTAGCATCATCTGGGGACTGTCTGTATATTCCAAGTCATCACACCACCATGGGATTTAGAATTTAATAACCATCTAAAACATGGCATGAATCCCTAGATACATTTATATTCTTGGATATCTTGAGTAGTAATACTTTAGAATAAAGAAGGTTTAAAATAAAGACTAACAACTGTTTTCTATACAACATTCAGAGGCAGATACCCACATCAAATGGGAGAACTGCCTTCAAAAGTGCCTCCTGCCATTTTCATTTTATTTTTACTTATTAAAAATCATAATTAAACAAATTTCATCTCTGAATTTAAAAAACTTTAACTTAATATAGGAATACACATATCAGGGATGTTAGCCAAAACTGATTCAGCAGCTGTGTGTTTAAGTAACAAGAGCAACTCAAATTCTGAATAGCAAATTCCTCTGAGGAAAACTTTTGATTTTTTCTCTCTTCCTTGAGCTCAATCTCTCTCTTTTGGCACATTCTACTCATCATACAGTACTGTGTACATTCATAGCACTTCATAAATAATAGAAAAATAAAATGATGTCTGTAGACATAGGCCTGGAGGGATCAATTCTTAGGCACAATTCCAATGGTTAACTTTAACCACGGGGAAATTATGCTAAACGCCCTCAAAACGTACTGCCGAAATATTTTTATTTTCAAAGAAAAATTTATAATCAAAATGTGGAATATAGTTGGCTATTCTGAATGGGTTAAGTGTGTCAATGACTGGAAACTAAGCTAAAACATTAACCTCATCTATTTTTCTCCATATTATCTAAAATCTCTAAAATTGTAACCACATTTTGAATAAAAAAATCAATTCCAAGTTTCTCATGATAATTGGGGGAAAACACAGCATGGGTAATGCAAGAGAATAAGCCATCTAAAATTATCTTAAATCATTTTAATATTCATGTTTCCTTGGGGATTTTTAGAGACTGATCAAATTACATTTTGATTGGGATAAGTAATGAAGTTCATCACATTTTTTAAGTAAAAATATCTGACAATAGGGAAAAAGAATCCAATTTATGCTCAAGTTCCAATTTATTCAAGTAGTAGGCTAGGAATTTTTAAATTGCCACAAACAACCAAACAGGTAGGTAATCCACTAATGAGTAATTTCTTCTTCAGCATGATGAGTATAAAACATCTCAACACACTGAAGATTGAGCATATATCCTACAGCACTTGGCAAATGCAAGGTGTATACTAGCTATGTAATTATACTTGGAAATTCACCATGCTTTCTTATGACTGGTGAGAACCCAGGCTTCCCAGTTCTTGCCACCACAATCAGTCCACTGAAGTCCCGCTAACAGTACTCACAACAACAACCGTAGAATAATTTACATTCCATGTGATGAGTAACTAATAAAATGAGATTAAAGGAAGGCATTCTAAACTAAAATAAGAAAAGAAATTGAGAAATCCCGCAATGTTTATTATTATTTAGCAATAAAAGTCATAGGGAGAAGGGGAAGCAAATATGAAACCAAACAGCAACAACAAAAAAACTAGACCACAACAGATAATGTTCAGCTTGCATAATCATTGTTTTTGAATTGTTTGATGGTATCTCTCATTATCTCCTAATGACTGTATACACAACAAAGTTTGTTGAGACTAAGGTTATACTTTGGAAAACAATTCATAAAAACATATACTGGCAGGTCACTTGAAACTACTATGTAACCTTGGAAGAAAATTCAAGGTGCCTATACTTCCATTCCTGACCATCCATGCATTGGATAGTGTGTTCTAGAACAAAGCAGAAGAAAGGCCACCCAAGGGAAATTCTCAGCCTAAAAGAGAAATGTAGCACATTCATCACTGTTTGACAGATGAAGAAGCGTGCAAGAAAGGAAATCTAAGGTTTGTACCACACTGGAAAGAAAAAAAAATTAGCTATTAAATCTGTGTGGTACAAAAAAAGATGCCTACTGTATAAACACTGGAAGTTTATGTATTGAAAACACTTTATTACACGTGGAGAGTTACCATTACTTATGGCCACTGAATGAAAGGGCATCACTGAAATCATAATTTGCTATGGTATCTCCTATAAAAACATTTCCATTATAACAAAATACTTAATTTTTTTGGTTGTTGGATAAAAGGCATAATTTTCAATTATGATAAGCCTTCCAAAATATTGCTATTACACAAATATTTTGGGACATATGTAGTAAGAATAAAGGTTGATTTTCTCCCGGCAAACTTCCAGGGTTTTTTTTTCCCAGTAATTCCAGTCTCCATTATCAAAGCCACCGATTGCACCATCTCTCATGATTTACCTTTCTTGGATTTGGCTCCAATCTTCAGTTTTGATGGCCAAGCAATCTGCGTATTTGTTTCCTCCATGATCTGTAACAAAAATTAAGAGAGAAAAATATTGATTCAATTAAGAGCTTGTATTTACAGTTAAGATTCTTCTAAAAAAATTATTTTCAAGTCTTTAGTCCCATGCTGATAAAGTGATCTCATCTTAAAATAATGCAAAAGAAAAACTTGGTGAAAAGAGATACTCATTTTTATAAGCCTTTAATCTATTAAAAATATTCAAGTATATTTTGTTACTCCCAGTGTTCCTCTCCGTGATGCTCCAGAATTTTAGCATAGAGACAACAAAACCAAAAGTACATGAACAAGTAATTGACCCCACTTGACGCCAGAACTCTCAGAGATGCTTGCGCTGAATAAAATTCCCCAAGACCATCGCCAACAGATTGCAACACACCAAACATAATCCTTGTAATACAAAACTACGTGGGCTAGGCCATACTAAATGAAGATTTTTTTTTTCTGGGAAAAAAAAATAACAACTTGCTCTGGTCACATTTGTATTTCATTAAAACTGATGAAAAACCTCTAAATACGACATCATGTCCTAAGGCTGCATTCCCATCATCCTTCGCCTAGTGCAAAATGGCATCTCTGCCCCAGTTCTTTTCCGCTTCCATGTAGCTAACACAGGCCAGGGGGCCTTGGACCCAAATGTGCCAAGGTGCAAGAACAAGTGAGGGAAACAACCACCACAGAGCTAAGGCAGTAGATGGCAATTAAAAAAGAATAACCAAAAAATGTTCATCCTTGTTCCTCTCTTATCACATGAATAAGACTAGATTAAGGTTTACTTTTGTACCATGAATACAAAATTCACCAAAGAAATTGATAGAGCAAACAACTAAACAAGTTAATAGGCAAATAACAGCAACTAGCATACATTAACCACTTCAAATAGTAGAGTAATATATACTTTTTAATATGGACTTAGTGTTAGTTAACTAAACAAACTAAAGGTGAAGACAACTAAACACAGTGAGATTAATAAAAAATACCTTTATCCCTTCAGCACAGTCTATGTCTTATGTAGACATAAGGCTACATGCTTAACATGTTAACGTGCACTGTACTTCACTTAATCCCCCTTTTCACAGCATAAAAGAACTTTCAGCAGATGTTTCAAACAGGCAGCTCACAGATGCACTTTGTCTACCCATCATAAGGTTTTTAAAATGTGAGCCAACATTTTTAACTCTGGGAATTTCACATAGAAATTAAGATTTCTGGTTCTCTGGAAAACTTGACAGATTAGCACCTGGAGCTCACATTCCCACATGGCAACACTTGGCTAGCACTGAGGACCAGATGCCCTCTTCCATCAGGTCCAGGAAGGTTCTGGGCTGTACCCCACAGCCCCCACTGGGTCTCTCACACTGAGGTCAAGAGCCACTTGCCATTATCATCACATTTGTGTTACTCACTTTCCATTTATCATGGTGTTTATACTGCTATTTTTCTCAGAGAAATATTTCTCTATACCTGTGTATCTCTATTAAAGACTGAAAAACAAAAATGAGATCACACAGTCCTCACTAAGTCAATGTACTGGCCTGGCCCTGAAAGTAGGTGAACTTGTTACCTCGACCCTCTAAGACCTGGACCTGCTTCTTCTCCTCCCATCTCATGTTGTCCTTGTTAATGTGCTCTAATCCATATTTCAAAATTAAGTAAATAAATATTATCCTCTTCAGTTTCTTCTGCTTCCCAGGAACATGCCAGCAGGCTTTCCCCATAGGGCTTCTGTGCCCACACTCACTCGCCCTTTTCCACTCCTGCATGACCCCAACTGGAATTCTTCCCATCTCTCTGTGCTGACTTCTCTCCTATCCCTTACTGTATTCTGAAATTCTCCTATTTTCTGTATTTACTTGTTTATAATCTGTCTCTGCAAAATAAAAGCTCTCTATCCTACACACAGCAAGCACAGGATATATTTGGGTAATAAATCTTCATAGCATGCTTACAAAGCAGACTTCTTTATTCCTCACACAGGTAGGAAGCAGTAGAGTGAAGATAAAAATGCCAGGCTATTTGTAAAGACCATATTTTAATGACCAAACCATACGGAACATAGGGTCTCTTTTTAAAACATGTATATATGCTTTAATATTTGTGCATAACAAGTGGCTTTAACATCCTACAAATATTTATCAAGAGCCTACCTAGGTTCCACAAGTGCCAGGACCCACAGCTATGAATAAGATACAACTCCTGGCATCCACAAGCTTACAGTCCAGTCAAGGACACAGATAAAAAAGCCAACCACTTAACAGTAAACCAGCTGCTAGCACAGGATCTGCTCACAAGGGCAGCTCACAGCCACTATCTTGAAAGGGCCAGTTAAGGGAGGTGGTTAATAAAGGTTCCCTAAAATATAATCTATAAAATCACTTAAGTCCTGAAGCCAAGTAAAAGTAAATGTCTGGGTAAGTTCAACAGTCACTGAATAAGGGGAGGAAGCTCCAATTAGGAGGGACTTCTCCTATAGTCCAGCTATATAGTTCCAGCTACTATACGTACATATATCTTCAAAGTGACTAAAAATTGATTCAGAATTTTCCTCTAAGTTGCTTTATGCCAAAGACATAAAATGGAAAAATGAGACCATACTATATATAATGCTGTTGGTGGGGAAGCATTATAATTTGCATACTTTTCTTTTTCTGAATTAAATAATTTGGCCATTTAATCCAGTAAATTATGTTGGGTGCCACAATTATAATATTACTATAGAGAAGTCTCCTTGTCAACATATGGTGGCAAGACATAACTTTCTAAAATCTTAATCATCTGCAGAAGTTCCTAGAAATCACCCTGCGTATTATCTTTTTATTAAATACCAATAGACGCTCCATGATAGAAAACAATATGCCAGAGATAATACCCTAGTAGTAAATAACAGCCATCAAGTCAAAATGCTACTTTACACACACTCCCTCTAAGCTTCCCACCAGTCTGGAGTCTCCACAACCTACCCGCCTCGACACTCTCTGTGAGGGGAAAAGAGACTATCCCAAGCTTAGTATCCCTAACTCTAAAACCAGAGTTTCATCTTCCACACCACATGCTCTCCAAAGTTCTATGACTGGCAGTCAATGTCAAACCTTACAGAGAAAACAAATTGCTAGTTGTTGGAATCTAGCACCTGT
This sequence comes from Felis catus, assembly GCF_018350175.1. Lineage (NCBI taxonomy): Eukaryota > Metazoa > Chordata > Mammalia > Carnivora > Felidae > Felis > Felis catus. The sequence continues at coordinate 20,429,173 of NC_058378.1, read as the reverse complement.
AGCTGACCTTCTCTCTATGTTTAGGGGGAAAAAAACAAACAAACAAAAAAAACCGACTCCAATGAATATCATGTGTAGCCAGTCAATGCCACCCACACAGGTCATTCACCAGGCTGCAGTCCCCATACAGAGCTCCAAATGGATGCCTTCTCAGACATCCCTTTATTTGTTCATCACTGTGTGTAATCTGGTCATTAAGAGAAGGAGTCAATACCAGCTCTGCCACTTTCTAGCTATCATTTTGGGCAAATTACTTTTATCAGCTTTTTATCCTCTGTATAATTATAATTATAGTACCTACTCATAGAATTGTTGTGAGGTTTTGATAAGAAAACATGTGGAAAACCTCAAACACAGAACATGGCCCACAGTGGTTGTTAGATAATATTAACCCCTGTGTTAATTACACATACATTACTTTTGGTCAGGCACCGTCCTGGAAACTAGGGATATGACAGCAAACAAGATGGTGCTTCCCTCCAGGATCTCATGGTCTAACAAGGGAGAGGACAGGTTAACCCAACATTATGTACTGTGTGTCAAGTTTCAGAATGAGACAGAGCAATATCAGAGTATATAGAGGGAGTCCTAGCCCAGTCATGGGCAGTCAAGGAAAGTTACCCCAAAGAAATGCCTATTAATGCTGTCACCTGAAGGAAGAGAAACAGCTAGCTGGATAAAAGGTAGGAGAAAGCATCCCACATAGAAGAGTGCATGTAGAAAGGTCAAGGGGTGCCTGGGTGGCTCAGTCGGTTAAGCATCCGACTTTGCCTCAGGTCACGATTTCACATCTCGTGGGTTTGAGCCCCGCATCAGGCTCTGTGCTGACAGCTCAGAGCCTGGAGCCTGCTTCAGATTCTGTGTCTCCCTCTCTCTTTGCCTCTCCCCTGCTCTCACTCTCTCTCTCAAAAATAAATAAACATAAAAAAAAGAAAGGTCTAGAAGGAAGAAGGGTAGGTACTCCAGAGGATTTGAGGGTGATTCAGTGTGGCTGAGGTGCTTCAAGGCTCACTTCATAAATCCAGGACAGCAAATGTGTCTCACGTCTTCTCCTCCCTCCTATGGATGTGCACATGGACATGCTCACAAAGACTTGAAGACGTGACATAAATCAAAGACATACAGGACCTGTGCTTGGCTACTGCTCACTACTCTAAGAACCAGGAAAGTAACTGCAAATAGAAAGAGGCAATACTTACTTCACTTTTAGGAAGTCAAAATTCCCCTTAGGAAGTTATCAATGAAGCTTTTTAAACTATCACCTCCAATGGCTCCAAGTCAGTTCCTACAGCACAGTCACTGCATTAGTTGGTTTTAGCCTCAGCCAGTTATGGAATAGTAGAGTGTGAAAGGGCCTCTAATCAGGGGTTGGAGGAAGACCAGTTCTCTGGTGGGAGTGTTGGGGGAGGATGGTCCAGGAAGGCCAGGACTGAAGCTGGATTACCAGAGCAGGGGCTGAAGCATGAGCCCCGGTAGAAGAGGACGTAGACTGCAGGGTGCAGAGGCAGAAATCAGGGCACTAAGCAAGTGAAAGGCTCTGTGTACAGCAAGCTACTTTTTAAAAAGATGTCCTAAATGGACATCAAGACAAATAGGAAGGTAAATCAAGGTAAATAAGGGAGCTGGAAAAGGTGAGGTCCAGAAGCTGAGGCCTGAAATCAAAGAAGCAACAAAACCTCTGGGAAGAAAATGACTCTCTTATGTCTCAAAAAAGGAAAAAAAAAGAAATTCTAAAGTGACTTCCAGCTAGCTTTTTTAAAACAATCTTATTATGGCCTTGTTTCTACCTTCACAAAATCAAAGCCCAAAGAACACACTACTAATTTTGAATCATTTTCTATACACATTAAATCACACTTTAAATATTTTAAAGACTTATATTAACTCATTATTCTGGATGATGTACATTAATAAAGCAGCTAAAGGAGATCAGTGGAAAAACTGGGATTTCTCCTAGAGGAAAAAAGCGGCGGTGGTGGGGCGGGGGGGGGGGGGGGAGCAGCTAGAAAGCTTACAGATGAGTTACATATATTTTTTAAGATGTCCCTGGGCTTCCAGACAACCCTGACGTAAGTGCTTACTTTCCATTTCAAAGAGGCCATGTCTGCCTTGATTAAGAGCTCTGGTGTAGATACAAGTGATATAAATTTCACTGAGTAGACTGGGTTGTTGACTAGTGATGTTTAAAGTGTTAAAGTGATGTTTTTTAAAAATCACAGAAATGGGACCACTAAAGCAGTTAATCTTAAGGATCTCATAATGGATGAAAACACTGACACCTTTCCAAAAAAACATTATATACTTTCCACAATTCAATTAATTTCTACAAGGAAATCACTTTACAGAAACCCATGTTATGCCCTAATTCTTAAACAAGTCAGGATATTGTCCAAAATGTTCAATTTGCATTCAAGGAATAATTCAATTAAGTGGCTAACAGTGACCGACCCCTCTCCAAAAAAAATAAGATGTGTGAAATTTGAACTGAAAGTTGGGAAACACACTTAAAATGGCTAATGCTTCCTTGTAGAGCAAGGACCCCATGCATTATCATGGCAGTTAAGCAAATGCTTTGGTGTGCAAACCACAAAATCTCCAAGAAGAAAATGATTATCTTCTGTCTCAGGGAGAAAAATCCTGGAGTTCCAGCTAGTTTTCTTGGTTTTCTTTTTAATATCATTGCCCTGGTTTCTACCTTCAAAAAAAAAATCAAAGCTCAAATGTTTACTGAATCATTTTCAGTAAACACTAAATGACACCTTAAATATTTATTCTAACTCATAATTCTGGGTGCTATATGTTTAAGCCATTTCAAATATGTTAATTTCAACTTCAGGACACCTCCATTGTCAAGAGTATCTTCTCAATTCTGTCAATTTCAGCTAGGTTTCTTTATTTCATTATAAGCAGCAATTCTATATGTCATGAGGAGAGAGGAGATTTTAGAGGAGCTTATCTAAAGATGAAATATTTTGAAAAATAACTATTTTAAGTTTATGTTGTCAAACTTGCTCTACTCATTACTAACAGAGGATTAATAATGGAAATGTAATTTAATTCTTATGCTAATTTCAGATCTGAGGAACAGAAATATTTACAGTAACAAAAGTATTTAACCCAAGAATATCAATTTTGAAACATATAAAGCAATTAAGATTGTTGACATCAGAAAGAATATATACTTTTTAGTTCATCTTTAATAGTTACTCTTTCATGGGGCACCTGCTCAGTCAGTTTCAGTCAATTAAGCATCTGTTCCTTGATTTCAACTCAGGTCATGACCTCACAGTTCACGAGGTTGAGCCCTGCATTAGGCTCCTCGCTGACGGCACGGAGCCTGCTTGGGATTCTCTGTTTCCCTCTCTCTCTGCCCCTCCTCTGCTCATGTGTGCATTCTCTCTCTCAAATAAACTTAAAATATTTTTTTTAAATAAAAACCAAATAAAAGTTACTTTTTCATGATGAAAAACGTGATGAAGATAGTATCCTGTGGATATGTAACAGCTCTGTTAACATCTTTTTAATTCATATTTGTATTTTGTAAATAGGGCATAACGTACCCTGATCAAAGAGTAATAGTACTGTTTTTTTTATATTAAAAAGGTACCTAATAAACAAGGAATCATATATTCCTGTTTTGGTTTTAGTTTCTATGGGGAGTATGAGAAGGAAAGTTGGCAAGGGAGCATAATGTTTACATGGCCTGGAATTTTAAATTTTTTTAATTGGAAGAAAGTTCTATCAGCTATTGAAAAAAATTTCATCACAGATTTATTTACAAGGGATAATTTAAGTAATTTCACTTAGCCAAAATATTTTGCCAAAATTAGAATAAAATAAATAAGTTAAAATCCAATTAAAATCTACATGGAGTTGCATCCATGATAAAAAAACAATTATTTATATTCTTCAATGCTCAAGTCATAATGAATGTTTTTTTCCATCTCCAACAAATTCCATATTAATACACCATGTGGAAAGAGAACATATCTACCAATATTCACTATACTACAGATTCTGCAAGTTTGCAGCAATTACAGGATAATATCTTACAGATGATGGAAACCTTTGCCAAACCAACAATTCTACTAACATGCTTATTTCACCAAATTCTTCAACCCAGACATAAAGTTAAAAATCCACAGGTAAGTAAACACAGCATCTCAGATCAACCAACGACAAGTCTATTTACGCTGACTTTACTCGAAATATTTATTCTTGGACCAGGAAAAGAACACTGAACACTCTAACTTGACATTTATACTCTATTGAAAATTCATCATTCAAAATGGCTACCAGCTGGGAGCCATCTGCAGCCTGCTTCCCCAAAAAACTAGCTCATCTGTGATTCTAGTTTCCTTTTATCAATAGAGAAATAGGTCTATCCTCATGGAGAAGGCTGTTTCAAGTTACTTCAGGTACTAATGGGTTGTGAGTCAATTTGCTGCATTTCACAATGAAAGGAGCTACGTGAGAAAAGAGCCAACTAGAAAGCCCTGAAAAGTGGAGATGGGAAAGTAGTGAACTTCTCACACGAGGGGGTGTCTAAAAGCTGGGGATGTTTATTTTGCTGAGACATTAGCAGGCTCTGTTGTATTTCATTTTAAATCCATGAAATACATCTCACCAATTCAGTTATTTGTCATCTTCAGAACAATTCCTCACATTTGTCTAATATTCTTATACATTTCCCATGTATTCCTCACAATAATCTTAGAAATCAGATAAGTGTAACCTATTTTGCAGATAGGCATGTGGCAAAGTCCAGTGAGAATCTAAATCACATGACTCCCTGGCAAGGGAAATTTCTGCCCCACTTGGCTTACAAAGTAAGTGAAAAATACCACATATTTATGGAGCGGGGGGGGGGGGGGGGGGGGAGGGGGAGGGGAGACATCTGAAAGCCCAACCTCCCAGAATTCCACCATGAAGTGCTCACTAGCAGCAGAGTGCCTGCTCCTCAACACTCTGATTAACTAATGACAGAATAATCCAGAGATAGCCCCAGAATGGTTCAATCCAGGAAAGGATCACCACCTCCATGAACATATGCAGCATATCGGATGCATTTTGGCTGTCACAATGACACAACAGAGGGCCACACTGGCACTCACTGGCCAGGGCTACAGAAGCTGAACTTCCAACAAAGAGCAGGACAAACCCACTCAAGATGTCCATATACACATCCTGGCTTGGCACAGTTCCAAGAGGCATAAAGTTGCCATAGCTTAGGTAAATGGTGCCAATCCCTCAACAAGACAAGATTACATTCCAGTTAACAAAGTACATTAATTGTGAGTAGTTGCATCAAATACACATTCTGCTGCCCTCTCTTTCCGGATACAAATCACTACATCTTTATCACTGACCAGTCATGCCACTTCTTTCAAAGTCTGTGGGGGATTACTCACTGCACATCTGTAATCAGTTCATGCACAGATGGCAGACCAAGAAGTTGTACTGACTCCTTGTCTCCCAAGGTAAGAAACAATGACATTTTATAAAAAATGGATAATCAAAAGTGGAAACTGGCCAACCACGATGAAAGTACAGCAAACAAACAGTGATATTGGAAGTGAAATCTGAGTCAAATGTCAGGGGTACAGAATCTGGGATGCTGGGAATGAAGACACCACAGCTATTAGAGAGGCTGTGATACGCAGCCAGAGGAAACTCAGTGCATACAAGCCTAGTGACATAAATAATGAAAGTGGTTGTGACAAAGAGGAGCTGATGCTGGCAAAATACTACACATTAAAGAAACTCTGGGAGATATTTCACAACTTTCAAAGTACAAAGGATGACATGTTGGAGTCGGATTTAGACTTAGTTACCAAGGCACAGAAAAGATGCTCCCTCAGTATCATACGCTATACAATAAAAAAAGCACTGTTTCAACTATTCTTTTTCCTTAATTATTTTAATGTGTATTTATTTTTGAGAGAGAGAGAGACAGACAGAGTGTGAGCAGCAGAGGGGCAGAAAGGGAAGAAGGCACAGAACCGGAAGCAGGCTCCAGACTCCCAGCTGTCAGCACAGAGTCTGACACAGGGCTCGAACTCATGAACTGTGAGGTCATGATCTGAGCCGAAGTTGGACGCTTAACCAACTAAGCCATCCAGGTGCCCCAAGTTCCAACTATTTTTGACAAGTTTTTTACCAAAAAAAAAAAAAAAAAAAGAAATACATTCATTCTCAATATTTCTAACATTTAAATACAGTGCATTAAATAATTGGCTTTAATATCTTCATTTTCCTATACATTTATCACTAACAGAAACTTTTAATATTTTCACAAAAATGTTTAGAAGGTTGAACATGTTTAGAACATGTTTAAAAATGTTTAGAACAATGAACATCATTCAAGTTTCCCAGTGATGACTGAAAGCACTCTGCAGTTTCAGCTTGCACAGTCATTTTTATGGTCCCACGTTGCTGTGCAAGTTGAGGACTACCTTTTATGCCCTATTGAGAATAACTGATAAGGGGCTTCACACTGTTCCAACCATAGGCAAGCTTAAATAATTCATTTCTAGAAGTTCAGAGAACTACCCCTTATCAACCAAAATCTAGCTCAAATATACCCTCCACTCTGAACACTCTCCCAACCCTCCTGGCCAGAAGTCATCTTTCTCTCTCTCCTCCCCACTCTAACTTTGTTGTGGCAACATTATAGTACTTATTTCTTTGCTTGTTTTTCCAATCCCACCAATAAAGTGGCCTCCCAATGGCCAACAAACTGTATCTTGTTCACTTCTAAACATTTGAATCTAGCACTTAGGATCGAAGAAGCATTGTTAAAATACAGTGGAGATAAGAAAGGTCAAAAGGAGAGGCAACAATTATCTAAGACTTTCCAATTACTTGGCACTTAGTAAATCAGACAGAGTAGAGCAGCTCCATCTACACAGTCTCCTTTAACTCATACAAAAAATGGTATCTGTTAGGAATCTGCTTATCAAAATAAATGAACTAAGTCAATATTCCTTAAATGAAAGTAAATTCTGTATCACTGACAGAATTCATTCTCCCAGGGTATGTCTGCATACTAATGGATAAAGAAACTCTCCAACTAAAATGTCTGAGGTGGAGAAGTACAGTGAGTGGCAAGCTGGGCCAAGTATGGGTTGTGGACAGTGGGAAGCCTAAGTTCTGTCATTTCCACTCTAGCCTATGGCTGGCACAGGCTCAGGGGCCCGCATCTGCCCATTGTAAAAGATGAGCCAGATTTCTGTATTAAGTCTCCTGATTTTCTAAAAATTTTTTTTAATATTAATTTTTGAGAGACAGAGACAGAGCACGAGCGGTGAGGGGCAGAAAGAGAGAAGGAGACACAGAATCTGAAGCAGGCTCCAGGATCTGAGCTGTCAGCACAGAGCCTGAAGCAGGGCTTGAACCCATGAACTGCAAGATCATGACCTGAACTGAAGTCACACACTCAACTGACTGAACCACCCAGGTGCCCTAAATCTCCTGATTTCTAAATGTGACCTATTTCAATTATTTAAAAAACACTGTGGGCCAGAGAAAGCATGGACCCTACTACTTTCTGACCTGTGCTCCAAACCAACAAGAATTTTCATGGGGTATGAGTGGGTTATTTGTAATGATCTATGTTAATGAAGAACAGGTTTCTTGGTTCCCCAGGGACATAAGGATCTGTAATTCTTAATGCTATTTCATTCCCCAACTATCACTTTATTATAATTTCCCAGAAAGTTTAAATATACTTTATCATATCTATTATCACAAGTGTATAATAAAAAGGTTAAACCTGAACTATCTAACTTGTATATAACTTGAATATAGTGGTTTAATAGTACATATCTTGGGGAAAAAATGTAATAGTATTGATATCTCTAACAAAATCAAGTTACCAAACTTTGATTGTTAACTTCCTAGCCTCTAATTTTTCATAAGCCCATTATTCTAGTTACATGATTTCACATTATATGCTTTTTTAGGCAACACATTTACCATCCACATCACCTTAATCTTCTTCAAGCAAACAATCCTACTTAGCTCAGTAAACCCCAGTAGGATTAATGCTGACTGGTAATGACAGATTAGCACAAAAGCAGATCTATAATGGCATCCCTAAGACATTAATAAGATAAAATTCTATGCAGGCTGTACTGGGTAAATAGGAAACGAAGTACTAGGTTTGAGAGAAGTTTGCTTTAAAAAAGGAATAATGAAGAGGTACATATTGGTTATGCTACTATTGTAACAACTCCAAATGTCAGTTGATGAACACAAAAGTTCCTCTCTCCTGTTAAATGGACTGCATAGGTCAGCAAAGGGCTTGGTTTTCCACAGTCATTCAGCGAGCCAAGCTTATGGAGGCCTTTCCATTTTATGGCTGCCCATCTAGAATCCATGGCCTCCTATCTCCCTTTGGAAGAAAAATAGGAAGAATCCTGTGCCGAACTTTTACTACCTTGGCCTCAAAGAAAAACACATTACCTCCCTCACATTCCATTGACCATAACTACACACATAGCTCTACCAATTCAAAAGGAGCTGGGTCATGCAGGGGGCAATTAGAGTATTTGCTGGGCATTACTGTCTCTGCCAGATGGTTCTTTATTTTTTAAGTTTATTTCCTTATTTTGAGAGAGAGAGAGAGAGAGAGAGAGAGAGAGAGAGAGAGACATGGACGGACAGGCAAGGAGAGGCAGAGAAACAAGGAGAGAGAGAATCTCAAGCAGTCTCCTCACCATCCGCACAGAGCCCAGTGTGGGGCTCAAACTCACAAACTGCAAGACCATGACCTGAGCCAAAATTAAGGGCTGGAAGCTTAACTGACTGAGCTACCCAGTCGCCTCTGCCAGATGGTTCTTTTAAAAGCTTCAACATCATATAGTAAAACCTACTCTTGCTCCTTTCAGAATCCAGACTTGTACACATAACCTCCTAAACATATCTCTGCCTTGATATCCCACCAGCTCCTTAGACATGTTTAAACTGTGCACAATCTTCTCCACACAACAGGACATTTTAAGTTGTCTATCCAGGATCCAGGAATCAACCTGGTTATCTAATAGAGTGATGCCACTCCTAATGCCAGGGAGAATAGGCATGAATCGGGGCGCCTGGGTGGCGCAGTCGGTTGGGCATGCGACTTCAGCCAGGTCATGATCTCGCGGTCCGGGAGTTCGAGCCCCGCATCGGGCTCTGGGCTGATGGCTCGGAGCCTGGAGCCTGTTTCCGATTCTGTGTCTCCCTCTCTCTCTGCCCCTCCCCTGTTCATGCTCTGTCTCTCTCTGTCCCAAAAATAAATAAACGTTGGAAAAAAAAAATTAAAAAAAAAAAGAATAGGCATGAATAGGCATGAACCTAAAACTCAACAACAACAAAATAAACTAAGCAACTTGACCCCAAAATGGGCAGACCTGAATAGACTTTTCTCCAACAAAGATATACAAATGGCTGATAAGCACATGAAAAGATGCTCGACACCACTGATCATTACAGAAGTGGAAATCAAAAGTATAAACAGCATCTCACACCCATTAAGATGTCTACTATCACACACAAAAAAAGCAGAAAGTGCATGCTGACAAGGATGTGGATAAATTAGAACTCTTGTGCACAGTTGGTAGGAATGTAAAATGGTACAGCTGCTGTTGAAAACAGCAATGTGGAACATGGAACACCAAGAGCAATTCATCAAAAAATTAAAAATATAATTAGCACATTATCTAGCAATTTCACTTCTGGTTATACACCCAAAAACTGAAATCAGAGTCGCATAGAGATATTTATACATCCACATTCATAGTAGAGCTATTCATGACAGTTAAAATGTGGAAATGTAATACAAGTGTCCATCGATGGATGAATGGAAAAGCAAAATGTGGTACATGCATACAATGGAACAGTATGAGGCCTTATAAAGGAAGGAAATTCTAACATATCTACAACATGGATGAACCTTGAGGCATTATGCTAAGTAAAACAAGCCAGTCACAAAAATACAAATACTGTATGATTCCATTTCATGAGAAAATTTACCTCAAGTTGTCAAAATCATAGAGACAAAAAGTAGAATTGTGGCTTGTTTTCAGGGGCTACAGGGAGGGGGCAATGAGGATTTATTAATGGGTACAGAGTTTCAGTTTTACAAGATGCGAAAAGCTATGGGGATGGCTGCTGGTGATAGTTGAACAACAATATGTTTTTATTACCACTGGACACTTAAAAATGGTTAAGATGGTAAATTTTATGTTATGTGGATTTTACCACAATTAAAAGAAGAGGAGTGGCTGGGTGGTTCAGCCAATTGAGCATCCAACTCTTGATTTAAGCTCAAGTAATGATCCCAGAGTCATGGAATCGAACCCTGTGTCAGGCTCTGTGCTGAGCATGGGGCCTTAAGATTCTCTCTCTCTCAGGGCCCCTGGGTGGTTCAGTTGGTTAAGCGTCCAACTCTTGATTTTGGTTCAGGTAATGATCTCATGGTATGTCGGACAGAGCCCTTTATTGGACTCTGCACTGAGAGATGGAGCCTGCTTGGGATTCTCTCTTGCCTTCTCTCTCTGTGCCCCTCCCCTGCTCACTTGTGCTCTCTCTCAAAATAAATAAACATTAAAAAAAATTCTCTTTCTCCCCCTCTCATGTGTGTTCTCTCCCTCAAATAAAAAAAAAATTTAAATTAAAAAAAGAAAGAAAGAAAGAATAGCCAGGCATGTGATGCAATTCGGGTGAAAGATAAATAAGAAAAGGTTTGATGGGCACTTTTGAGAATGAAGCTTTCTGGCTTTTTAAAGAGAATTTCTGAAAAGGTTCTCTCTCTCCCACTAGATGGGAAACAAAGACACATGGAGCCCTGATGCTACAAGAAGAGAATCAGCTCTGGGATAAAACTGACAGGGTGGAAGACAGAGCTGAGTCAGAGAACATCTGAGTCCTGGATAACATCACAAAGCTTCTTGATCAACTATCCCTGAAGCCATTACCTGTGCACACTTCAGTAATGAGAGCAGGTACCTGTTCATGTTGGTGAAGCCAGCCTGTTACTGGAAATGGAAAGCATCCCACTGGATGCACATTCCAAACCTGGTCCTCCTTCTGACTTCCACACTTTTCTCTGATATGTGTTCAAAGCTGTCCTCTCACCTCCCATAGCTTCTCCCTCGCTGCCCACACTACTGTACCCAATCAGTTGCACAGACCTAATGATTCTCTCCCCCAAACTGTGCCCAGAACCTAAAACAACCTTCTATCCAGGTAATTACCACTCCTGAGCATTTCCACAAAGGGCTTCACAGGTGGTAGCAGCACTTTCAGCTCTCTCTCCTTCAAGTCGTAAGTGTGGATATTTCCCTCCTCTAAATCCACCAGTGCTTATTCATTATCTCTTAAGTCGGGCACAAACTTCTTGGCCCTAACATTAAGGCTGTCCATACCAGGCCACGACCCACCTCTTTGGTTTTACTTTTCCTCAGTCTCCTCTACCTTCATCACCACCACTATCCACTGTCCTGCCCACACCCAATCCCTATGGTTTTCTTGCATTATGTAAGCAGTTCTATTGTTTCATGGTCTCCTGCACTCAATTTCTATCTGTTGTTCATCACAAAGCATAAAAGCAACTTCAAGATCCCCTCAATTTAATACAATCTTTCCCTCCTCTGAGCTGCTATATTGTCTTTCTTATGCCACTTATATTTCTATTTTTAAACTGGATCAACCCCCTTCTAGAATAAACTATCTTTGAGGGAAAAGTCTATTTTACTTATAGTGAACTTGCCAGGTCTTGCAAGGCCTAATTATTGGTAAGGCAATGAAAGTTACACTTTTGACAATCACAAAGAGGATGTCTGGGCATTTCATTTGCAAGACAGTTTTAAGCTTCTAGAAGAACAATCCACTGCCCTTTGAGGAAACCAAAGGTAGAATCACATTATTTTAATAGGATCATATATCTAAATCAAGAGTCCCTGGCTCAGATGTCAACTGGAGTCAGGCAAGGAACAGTTAGGAATGGATGGGCAGAGTGCATGCTTTTAATTCAAATATACATTCCACACACACACACACACACACACACACACACAAATAGACATACAAAGATTATTCATTGCCCCAAATACATTTTCTCTCATTTTCCTGAAATTCATCACCCCCTTATTCATATTTCCCCTTGATCTATAAATATGGGTACAAGAATTACTCCACCATGAGAAAACCAACAGTGCACTGACCAACCATCACAGAATAAGAGGGAGTGGAAGAGCATGTGGCAAACAGGGACACATCACTAGCTCCAACCAGCATGTGTAGACACTGGCCCAAAGTAGCCAGACTTTCCGACTTTCCAAGAAAAGCTATCAAACCAGACTGGCATGTAAAATCTCCTTAATTTTAAAACGCAGCTAAATAATTTACTTAAAATCACTATTTAGATAAATATGATATGGCCTAAACTAAATGTTCATATACCAAATACAACCAGCAAGCCGTTCTCTTGTTTTCTGTTTACCTGAGATGGGTTAAAAGAGAAATTACAGAATGTGGTAATACTCAAAAAGTGAATAGATGGTGCTTCTATCAGAATCAGAAAATCCTGTGCCCCAGGCATTTTATAAAGAGCTGGGCTTTGATCTTAGGAAGAAGGAACAGGCAGCTTTACAAGCCAGCACCTGACTACGGGTCTAGGGCCTTTGGTGGGGAGGCCCAGGGCTAAAGGCTGCTGGGAAGCTGAGATCAATTAAGCCTCATACAAGGTTATATGTGAATTCCCTTGCACTTGGTAGAAATTTTTAAAACCACTAAATTTTCCTGAATTAATGTTAAATTAACACTTCCAAGAGGATGCCAGAAAAATAAAGTATTACCCTGTTGAATTTGGTACAGTATGACAGAAAATATCTACTGTACTATAAATGTATTTTTCTGCAAAAGTAATTTTAAATATTTCTGACATAGGAAAAAGTATAGAGCTCATAAAAAGTTATGAGTAATATTCAAAGGATTTATACATTTCAAAAATTATTTTAATTGATTATGAAAATTTCCAAAGAAGCTACTCCAGAGACTTAAGTGCACTAACGATGTCACAAGGGAGACTTGGAAAGACAAACATACAGATATACTAAGGTTTCATTCATTTGCAAAAGTGTAGAATTAGATTTGGCAATATTTCAGATGTCTTCATGTGATTCTTAGAATAAAAGTTTCAGTTTTTCCCTTGTGAATTTTCAGGTTCTTAACATCTAAAAAGAATCCAATTAAAAACCACCAAACTTTCCAAATGCTGGTTTCAAGAAATTAAGATTCTTTCGATACAACTCAAATTCCAAAACCTATTCACACCTGATAAAGTGGCATAATTATGCTATATTATGAAATATGAACCAGTTGGTGAGGTATATTTTTACCATTATGCATTCATTCATTTATCAAACAAGGTAAGTATGAGACACTATGCTCAACCTACAAGCAACAACGATGGACGGCTATGGCCACTGCTCTCACAAGGCTGATATTATACTCAGGGAAACCAACAACCAACCCTTACACCCTTAACTACAAAGTGTAAGAAGTTTCATGAAAGAAACTCACATGTTGCAATGATCTCACCTAACATAGAGATGCCATGTAGTCTATTAATCAAGGGAAGGCTATGCCTTGATGAAATGAGCCACAATATGAAGCATAGTTACATCAAAGTGGGTAATGAAAATCATGCCTGGGAGAGGGAGCAACATTCATTCACTTTTAAATATATTTACTGCATGCCAGATATGTGTCAGTCATTGCAGTAAACATTAGGCATAAATAGTGAATAGGATTTAAATAGTCCCTGATTACACTTATAATCTACTGGGGGAAATGAACAAGTATAATAAAATAAATCTACTGGGAGAAATGAAGAAAAGGCAGCAGGAAGAAATCATTTTTTAAGTGTGGTAGGGGTTAAAAAAGAACAGGATGCTCTGAGTCAGAACAGTAAGAAGGGCAGTACTTTATACTACATGAGACGATCTCTGAGAGCGTCACTGAAAGATGCCAAGGAAAACATAAAGAACATTGCAAGCTGAGAGTACAATACAGCACAAAGGCCCTGAAGCAGGAGGGAACTCAGTGTTAAAGGTCTGAAAGGCAACCAGAAAGCAGGAGGAAACAGCAATAGGTTAGGCAGAGAGGGTAGTAAGGGCCAAGTCCAAAGCCTGGAGAGCCAGGATAAGGGGGTTGGATCTCAATATAAAGAGCTAGGAAGGCAATGAAGGGCTTTAAGCCTTGAAGGAACACGACCATATTTGTCTTTTACAGATCACACTGAAGAAGGCAGGACTGGGAGTAGAGAGAAGAGCTAGGAGGGCATTGCAACTGTCCAGCAAGAGATGATGGGAGCGTGGAGAAGGGTCAGGATGGCATAGACAAAGAAAAATGAAGCAAATCAACATATACTGAGGGTGGAACTGACAAGACTACTGATTGATTTGATTGGGGAGGAGTGATGAAAGAGGAGTTATCAAGTTGTCAATCAGGTTTCTGGTTCAAATAACTAGATGGCTCATGCAATCACCGAGACTAGAAGAAAGAAAGAGACCAAATGAGACTAAGAAAATAAAAGTTTTAGTTAAGTTACATTTTTGAAGTCTATGAGCCACTCTAGTAGATTTATAGCCAAGTGGAAATATCAGGCTAAGGTGATAAGAATCTAGTGATCAGAAGGAAAAAAAATTAATTGGAACTATAAATTTGGAATTAGATATTTTAGACCATAGAATCTGAGACTCTCACCTACTAAAGACAGAAAAAACAAAGGTCCTCCCAATTTGGGTGTGAAACTAACCTTGAGACAAAGTAGAATGGTAAGTAGAATGGAGGTCAGGGGAATAGGGAATGGGTATTGTTTCATGGTCACGAAGTTTCGCTTTGGGAAGGTGAAAAAGTTCTGAACATGGATGGTGGTGACGGTTGCAAAACAACAGGGTGAATATACTTAATGCCACTTAAAAATGGTTAAAATAATCTTACGTAGTGTGACTTTAATAAAAAAATAAACTAAACCTCAAGAATTCCAACATTTAGACATTGGGTAGAACATGAGATGCTGAAAACACCAGGGAGGGAATGAGCTTCCAGAATGGTAGCAGACAATGATGAAGTCATAGAGAACAAAAGGAAAACTCCAGACTAATCCCCACACAGGAGAGTTCCTTAAAGAAAGAAGAACTGAAAGCTCCTGAGAAATTAAGTCAAATGAAAGACTTCAAAGTATCCCTTGGAATTTTAAAACATCAGTGGAAGGGTAAGTGCAGGAGTTGGAGTGAGTTGAGAAGTAGAATATGATTAGATGACTTTTTTAAGAAGTTTTGACTCTGACAAAAAGCAGAAAAACAAGAGGGTGGCTGGAGAAGAATGTGATGCCAAGGGAGATATGACAGTTCTAAGGAGCCTACTCCAATGTCCGCTTTCTCCCAATTAGAACCCTCAATTTTCAGCTGGGCACATGGACACCTAAATTAAGTACTCTGACTTCCTCGAAGACAGGGATGGCCAGAAAACTAAGTTCTGCCTAGGGATGCTAGGAGATTCTAGGGAATCCCATGATTCAATATGTTCTGTCCCTTCTTCCATCCAGCTCACTAGACTGCGGTTCCAACTTGGATTATGAAGATAAGGGCCATAAACTAGGAGTGGGAAACTGTGTAGGCAGAAGCACCTTGATTTGCTAAGTCTTTGGGAAGCAATGTCACCACACCAGGCCTGTACTATGAGATGTAATCTTCCAACTTATTAAATAGCAATCATTTGGGTTTGCTTTGATTTTCTGTTTCCATAGACAACTCTAACCTCAACTAACATAGGCAGTTTTTATCTTTAGTATGTGAGCCAACAGAACACAATTGTGTGAAATGGGGATGGTCCAACTAGAAAGCCTGACTCATGACAGAGTGGGGCAGGATCTAAAGAGAAAAGCATGAGAGAGATGCACACCCAGCACAGCTAGAAAGATGAGACTAGGTAAGATGCAGGAGGAGTTCAATCATGCAGAGACTTGCAAAGTAGGATAAGGATTTTACTTTTTTATCTTAAGAACACTGGGAAACTAGATATTTTTAATAGGTAAGTAACATAACCTAATGTGTATTTTTTTTCAAAGATCACTGACAGTAATTTGAAGAAAGGAATGAAGTGAGGGCCAAGACAGGTGGCAAGGAGACTAGGTAGGAAGTTGTTTTGACAATCCACCTGAAATACGGGGTTGGGCAAGATAATGATTATGGCCTATGGCAGAGTGAGTAAATGTGAAGACAGCACTGGCAGCACTTTGTATGTGTTATGCATGACAGATCAGGGACAGTAAGCAGTCAAGGATGACACCCAAGGTTACAACCTGGACAACACTGTGAATAGTGGTATAGCTCACTGAACTGGGGACTTGTGGAAAAGCTAAACACTTGGGTAAGTTCAATTTTTAACATTCTAATTTTTTTTTTAATTTTTTTTTTCAACGTTTATTTATTTTTGGGAGAGAGAGAGACAGAGCATGAACGGGCGAGGGGCAGAGAGAGAGGGAGACACAGAATCGGAAACAGGCTCCAGGCTCTGAGCCATCAGCCCAGAGCCCGACACGGGGCTCGAACTCACGGACCGCGAGATCGTGACCTGGCTGAAGTCGGTCGCTTAACCGACTGCGCCACCCAGGCGCCCCAACATTCTAATTTTTAAGTTCCTGAGACAACCAAGTGTAAATAAATACCCAGCAAGTAAAAGACTTATTCTCACTAGCTTATTCATAATAGTGAAAAACAGGAAATAGCCAGGTGTCCATAAACAGGGAAACAGATTACCTGTGATATGCAATGTAATCCAACTCACTATTAAAAAGGAACAAACTACTGATATATTGATAGGAGGAACCCCACAAACATAATGCTCAGTGAAAGAAGCCTTATACCATAAAGTACATACCACATGTTTCCATTTGTATAATATTCTAGAACAATCATTGGTGAAAAAACTCAGAAAAGTGGTTGATACAGTAAATTGGGGGTGGATCTGGGAGAGGGGATAGGAGGAAACTGTTTCAAGTAATGGTAATGGCTTATATCTGCATAAGAGTTTGGGTTACACAGATGTACACATTTGTCAAAAAACAAAGAATAGTACATTTACTTTAAAAACGACAAAACACTCCAAATATTGAATGCTGATTACTGGTATGCATGGTGAAGGGGTGAAGTGTGCTGATGTCTGCTTGCTAGTCTGAAATGCAACAAAAAAATAAGATAGATTGATAAATAAATAGAAGGATAGATACATCCATACGAGATAAAGCAAATATAAAGAAGTAATTGTAAAATTTAATTAGTGGGTATATGGTATTCCCTGCGTCTTACAACTTTTTTGTATTTTTATAATAAAATGTTAGAAAAGCTTTAACTAATCTGCACTTCTTTAAAAGCACTAAAACTTAATAGATTCAAGCACACATCTTCCTCCTCCTTTTCCTTCACGTCTTCACTATTATTGTGAATCTATAAATGTTCACTACTATAGAATTCATAACCAATTCAACCACAAAGAAATCTTATTTTAATGCCATTTGAAATCATTACCAAGTATCTAAAATATGTACTTTGCAGAAAAATACTTAAATAGAAATATTTTACCACATTTTAAGCAATGAAACCATGATAATTCAGAATAAAGAAACGGGAAAATTTCAGCTAATACAGGGAAAATAATGGTCATTCTGAATCATGTAACATTTTAAGGGATACTGTTTTCTTACTTCCATACTTTGGTAGCTCTTTAGGACCCATTTAATAAGGAAATAACTATCACTGGCATACCAAATGTCACAATGTTATTCATTAATGTATTTTTAAATGTCTCCCGAGGAATACTGTTTATATCCTTAATTTCCACTATCAAACCCAAATTCTTTCCCTTAAAGAAAACCCCTAGGTCTTTCTTAGCAAAAATTAGCAACTAAAATTACTTAAAATTATTAGAGACTTAGCTGCATTTTACTAAAAATTTATCCTCAAAGAATAAAGACAAATTGTCTTTTTTTTTTCCCTTGAAATGAGGCCTACTGAGGGTGATTCAACCAAGGAAGTATTTTAGGAACTGGAATCCTGAGGAGTGAGGCAGAACTCATGGGAGAGCTGAGGGGAGTTGATGACATTCAGTAACTTCTAGAGCGAAGTTCTGGGAACTACCTGGGTCTGGTCTGAAACCGCATGGAAGGACTGGGTTAAAAACAACAAGGTGGTTGCTGAGGCTAGGGGCTGGGATTGGATGGGCATGAGAGCCTGGATGGTTTCTAGAGGTAAGAGAAGCTCAAGACTGAGGTTTGTAGGTGGGCGTCTGAAGAAGTGTTCCAGAGGACAGTGACCATGATGATAAGAAGCCATAAAGAGCAGGCAAAGGTGGAAGAGCACAATGTCCATCCTGTGGCTGAACTACACTCCCAGGTGCTGCTTCTGAGCCTGTGTTCCTACTGGCCCTTGCTGATGCAGAGCATCCATTTAACTCTGCCTCCTTGTTACCAGGAACCCTCCCCACCAACTCCACTGGCTCCTTCGGGCCAGGCAGGCAGATAGGAATGAGACCCAGGCCCTTACTTCCTCTCTGGGTTGCAGTGGGGCAGCATTTCTTTGGGCTGGTACAATGCATAAACAAGCATTAGAGCCACCAACTCATGGGTGGTAGCCAGGTGTGTAGCAGGGAGGTGATAAAAATGGTCTCCAGTTGGCTGACCTGCACCATCAGAGAAGAACACAGGGCAAAGGAGATACTGATGAGGGGGATGCCAGTGTCTGGGAATAAGTCATTTGTCATAAGCAGAAAGACAGTGTAGTCCGGTAGCAGTGCTGTCTTGAATGGGGCATGATTCTCTTTCTGCTGGTAGGTAGAAGCTGAAGGCATGGATGACAGCCAGAAAGCCACTGGATACCAGAAGGATACCAGAAGCCTCATCATATATAGGCTGGGATTGTGCCTTGATGGCTACCTGTTGAGATGAAAGAGCTGAAGGTGAGTGTGCAGGTCTGTTCATCAAAGGGTAAATGGAAGATAGTCCATATTACATATGCTGATGACTCATACTGGTTTATCTAATCTGCTACAACCTTCACAGGTGACATAAGCTATGTGACCTGTAGGTACCTAATCCACATCTGTGAACTCAATGAAGATAACTGGAAGTCATAGCTCCTTAGTTGCCATGCTGAGCTTCCTGATGCCCCCATATTCCTCTGGATTCCACCTGATGAATGGATTGTACCAGACCATAATTAGCCACAGGAATTATGTCATCAGTTAAAGCTATGCATCACCCACTTCCAGGATGTCAGACAGGGTGACGGAGATGTAGACATGAGTGGGGATGCTGTAGTTGATGGCTGGATGGAAACTTTTCTGTTAAACACTGCTTAGAAAATAATAGGGACTTCCCCCACTGCTGGTCAAAGCCTGAGTGATTGGTAGTAAAATGGTCTCCTCTTCCTTGAAGCAGCCAGTGGAGAATAAGGCAGAGGAGGAATCCTTTCCCATGCAGCCAATCTCTTTCCATCTTCCTTTCCTTGGCTCTTTTCTGGAGACATAGCAACAATATTGTTCTTAACAGACCACAGGCCACACCTTGAGCACTGGCTCAAATTATCCCTTTAATTAAAGCTTATGAAATGATTTTTCAAAACCAACTACCAATTAAAAAGCTCAAAATCAACTCTCATTCATTTATTATTTTCAGGTGATACAGAGAGTTTCTAACATGGCAAGCACAACTATAGATACTGCTATAAGAAAAGAGTTTTCATTTAGTAGCACAAGTGTTTTAATTACATATTCATATACACTGTGCTTGGGATATTTTGTTGCTCATTTTCAGTACACAAAGTCTTTAACATACAGTCTGGTGAATATTCTAAGACAAGTAGCTTTCCTTACTGTACATGCCATCAACTTAGACTTTAACTGTACAAAACATTTTTTAATGTTTATTTATTTTGAGAGAGAGAGAAAGCATGAACCAGGGAGAGGTACAGAGAAAGAGAGACAGAGATAGAGAGAGAGGGAGGGAAAGAGAGAGAATCCCAGGCAGGCTCCTTGCTGCCAGTGTGGAGCCCAACATGTGGCTCCACCTCACAAACCATGAAATCATGACCTGAGCAAAAATCAAGAGTCAGACACCCAGGCAACCCTATACTAAACTTTTAAAATACCTTTTAGGGGCGCCTGGGTGGCTCAGTCGGTTAAGTGTCCAACTTCGGCTCAGGTCATGATCTCACAGCCCTGTGTTGGGCTCTGTGCTGACAGCTCGGAGCCTGGAGCCTGCTTCAGATTCTGTATCTCCCTCTCTCTCTGCCCCTCCCCCACTCGCATTCTGTCTCTGTATCTCTCAAAAATAAATAAACATTAAAAATTTTTTTAAATAAATAAAATACCTTTAAACGTCAAAAGAAAGGTATATTAATCTCTCAAGTAAACATTTAGATACTATGTCTTTTTCAGAGCCCCACTGTTAAAGGAAAAAAGAAATAGCTAAATGAGCCTAACGTTGGTCCTAAGTCCTCAGTTTTTTTTTTAATTTAATTTTAATTCCAGTACAGGTAACATACAGTGTTATATTAGTTGCAGATGTACAATATAATGATTCAACAATTTCATACATACAACACCAAATGCTCATCACAAGTGCACTCCTTAATCCCCATCACCTATTTCTCTCAACACTCTACCCACCTCCCTCTGGTGACCATCAGTTTCTTCTCTATAGTTAAGAGTCTGATTCTTGGTTTATCTCTCTTTTTTTTTTCCTTTGCTTGTTTGGTTTCTTAACTTCCACATATGAGTGAAATCATATGGTATTTGTCTTTGACTTATTTCACTTAGCATTATACTCTCTAGCTCCAACCACATCCTTGCAAATGGCAAGTTTTCTTTTTTTGTTATGGCTGAATAATATTACATTTATCCATTCATCTATCAATGGACACTTGGGCTGCTTCCATCATTTGGATATTGTAAATAATGCTGCTATAAATACAGTGGTGCATGTATCCCTCTGAATTCCAAGTTCTCAGTTTTTAAATTCTTCCCTGGCCTGATCAGAAAAAATATTGAACTAGGTACAGCCACAAGTTTTAGAGAGGGAAGAGAAATCTTGTTTTATAAGTTGCTGGGTTTTGCTTTGCACACTGTAACCAGCCTAAAGCAAAATGCTTTCCATAAATGTGGTAAACAAACACCAAACTCCATTTCATCAATAAAACCAAGTTTTCCCAAATAAGAGAATGTCAACTCACTCCATCCATTTTAAACTGATGCAATCCTTGGAATGTGTGTTTGTTAAAAGGGCAAATGAAATGGTGTAAAGCTCAAATGTGACCAGTGGAATACAGGCTGTTGTGCTAAAGGAAAATTTTGAGTTTTTCAACCAGGGTCAAACAGAAAGGTGAGATGCAGAACACTGTAAATTTATCTGGAAAAAAATTGAGAGGAAAGTGTAAGTTTTAAACATCACTGATATTTTCCTTTTCTTTTATAAGGTCATTCAAGTGAGCATCAAAGCTCACATAAGAAAAATTCACAGAGGAAAAGGCAAGGAAATGTCTTCGAGAATGCTCTTTGTATAAATTGGTATATCTGACCCAAGGCAATAATGCAGTGACCAAAACCAGAGCATCTAAAGATAATGTAAAACTTCCACTTTTTCAAGCTAAAATGATTCAGGGAATCTTTTAAACCAAGTTTTACTCCCAGTCTGTACCCTGTGCATTCTGTTAAAAAGTGAAAGACCACAAAATTTTCAATTCTGTGTTTACTGGCAAACTTATTATTTATTATGTTCACAAAAAAATTAATTTACAGCAAACCAAGATGATACAATGGGGAAAAAAGCCATTTATTGAGTACCTGGTATGCACCAGCACTTCATAAACACAAATACACATGAGCTCCACTTTCTCCATACAACCTTATAAAGCAGGCATGATCCCCATTGGACACTTGAAAAGCACATTTGGAGAGATTAAAGAACTTGCTTAGGATCACACAACTGAGTCTGGAGAGGCTTTTATTCCTGGCTCTACAATTAACTAGCTATATGTTCTTATCAGTATAAGTCACCTGACACTCATATGCAAAATAAAAGACTTAACTGAATATTTATTTTATTTTTTTTTATATATATGAAATTTATTGACAAATTGGTTTCCATACAACACCCAGTGCTCATCCCAAAAGGTGCCCTCCTCAATACCCATCACCCACCCTCTCCTCCCTCCCACCCCCCATCAACCCTCAGTTTGTTCTCAGTTTTTAACAGTCTCTTATGCTTTGGCTCTCTCCCACTCTAACCTCTTTTTTTTTTTTTCCTTCCCCTCCCCCATGGGTTCCTGTTAAGTTTCTCAGGATCCACATAAGAGTGAAAACATATGGTATCTGTCTTTCTCTGTATGGCTTATTTCACTTAGCATCACACTCTCCAGTTCCATCCACGTTGTTACAAAGGGTCATATTCATTCTGTCTCATTGCCACGTAGTACTCCATTGTGTATATAAACTACCATTTCTTTATCTATTCATCAGTTGATGGACATTTAGGCTCTTTCCACAATTTGGCTATTGTTGAGAGTGATGCTATAAACATTGGGGTACAAGTGGCCCTATGCATCAGTACTCCTGTATCCCTTGGGTAAATTCCTAGCAGTGCTATTGCTGGGTCATAGGGTAGGTCTATTTTTAATTTTTTGAGGAAACTCCACATTGTTTTCCAGAGTGGCTGCACCAGTTTGCATTCCCACCAACAGTGCAAGAGGGTTCCCGTTTCTCCACATCCTCTCCAGCATCTATAGTCTCCTGATTTGTTCATTTTGGCCACTCTGACTGGCGTGAGGTATACCTGAGTGTGGTTTTGATTTGTGTTTCCCTGATGAGGAGCGACGTTGAGCATCTTTTCATGTGCCTGTTGGCCATCTGGATGTCTTCTTTAGAGAAGTGTCTATTCATGTTTTCTGCCCATTTCTTCACTGGGTTATTTGTTTTTTGGGTGTGGAGTTTGGTGAGCTCTTTATAGATTTTTGATACTAGCCCCTTGTCCGATATGTCATTTGCAAATATCTTTTCCCATTCCGTTGTTTGCCTTTTAGTTTTGTTGGTTGTTTCCTTTGCTGTGCAGAAGCTTTTTATCTTCATAAGGTCCCAGTAATTCACTTTTGCTTTTAATTCCCTTGCCTTTGGGGATGTGTCGAGTAAGAGATTGCTACGGCTGAGGTCAGAGAGGTCTTTTCCTGCTTTCTCCTCTAAGGTTTTGATGGTTTCCTGTCTCACATTTAGGTCCTTTATCCATTTTGAGTTTATTTTTGTGAATGGTGTGAGAAAGTGGTCTAGTTTCAACCTTCTGCATGTTGCTGTCCAGTTCTCCCAGCACCATTTGTCAAAGAGGCTGTCTTTTTTCCATTGGATGTTCTTCCCTGCTTTGTCAAAGATGAGTTGGCCATACGTTTGTGGGTCTAGTTCTGGGGTTTCTATTCTATTCCATTGGTCTATGTGTCTGTTTTTGTGCCAATACCATGCTGTCTTGATGATGACAGCTTTGTAGTAGAGGCTAAAGTCTGGGATTGTGATGCCTCCTGCTTTGGTCTTCTTCTTCAAAATTCCTTTGGCTATTCGGGGCCTTTTGTGGTTCCATATGAATTGTAGGATTGCTTGTTCTAGTTTCGAGAAGAATGCTGGTGCAATTTTGATTGGGATTGCATTGAATGTGTAGATAGCTTTGGGTAGTATTGACATTTTGACAATATTTATTTTTCCAATCCATGAGCAGGGAATGTCTTTCCATTTCTTGAAATCTTCTTCAATTTCCTTCATTAGCTTTCTATAGTTTTCAGCATACAGATCCTTTACATCTTTGGTTAGATTTATTCCTAGGTATTTTATGCTTCTTGGTGCAATTGTGAATGGGATCAGTTTCTTTATTTGTCTTTCTGTTGCTTCATTGTTAGTGTATAAGAATGCAACTGATTTCTGTACATTGATTTTGTATCCTGCAACTTTGCTGAATTCCTGTATCAGTTCTAGCAGACTTTTGGGGGAGTCTATTGGGTTTTCCATGTATAATATCATGTCATCTGCAAAAAGCGAAAGCTTGACTTCATCTTTGCCAATTTGGATGCCTTTGATTTCCTTTAGTTGTCTGATTGCTGATGCTAGAACTTCCAGCACTATGTTAAACAGCAGCGGTGAGAGTGGGCATCCTTGTCGTGTTCCTGATCTCCGGGAAAAAGCTCTCAGTTTTTCCCCGTTGAGGATGATGTTAGCTGTGGGCTTTTCATAAATGGCTTTTATGATCTTTAAGTATGTTCCTTCTATCCCGACTTTCTCAAGGGTTTTTATTAAGAAAGGGTGCTGGATTTTGTCAAAGGCCTTTTCTGCATCGATTGACAGGATCATATGGTTCTTCTCTTTTTTTTTTTTAACTGAATATTTTAACTACATTAAAAGGTGATTTTGATCTTTTAGAGACTGGTAACAGATGGTCAGACTTCCTAATTTCCCTCTACCTCTACCCTTCCTTGTCTTTATCCAATTTTACTATTCCTCACTCATTCCACAAGAAGGTAGGAAGGGAGTTGTGCCCTCCCTCTGCCCCCCCCCCCAAAAGAGTACTTAAAAGTTTTGTTTTACTTAAAAAAATTTTTTTTAGAGAAAGAGCACATGTGCGAGTGGGGAAGGGGCAGGGGAGAGGGAGAGAAAGAGAGAAGGAAAGGGAGAGAGAGAAAGAGAGAGAATCTCAAGCAGGCTCCACATTCAGTGTGGAGCCCAATGAGGGGCTCAGTCTCATGGCTGTGAGATCATGACCTGAGCTGAAATCAGGAGTTGGACACTTAACTGACCGAGCCACCCAAGCACCCCAAAAGTTTTGTTTTAGATAGCTGGTAACACATCTAACTTTTAAAGGAGAAAAATCTCATATAGAGAAGTTAAAACTAATTCCTAAAACTAGAGCATTAAAGACTTTACCCTGTACTTTTTCATAATTACAGTGAACAAATGAGAACTGACTTCATAAAATTCCCTCAAATGCCTGATATCTTTGCTTAAAAATAAAAAAATATATATATTACTGTGCTCCCATAACAAGTTTGGTAAAGAACCATCATAGTAGCTAGTAAGAAACTGTGTGTCTAGACTAAATTTAAGTCATTCTTAACAAATTACCTTTTTTTTTTTGACTTAAGTACAGTTGACACACAATGTTGCATTAGTTTCAGGTGTATGACACAGTGATTCCACAAATCTGTACATTTATGCTCTGCTCAGCACAAGTGTTAGCTACCATCTGTCACCATACAATGCTATTATGATACTACTTTACAAATTAGCTTTTAAAGGACTAGAAGGCCAAAGAGAGTTAAGTAATTCCTTCTATATCTTGTTTATAATCTACAGAGGTACAAACTCACAGCAATTAATTAGAAAGTAAAATTCTAGTTTGGTAAGTAATAATCTGTGCCTTCCTTGAAATTGACAAGCTGAACTGAACTGAGAATTTTCCATTGGCCCTAATCACAAACCTCTTACTTGTTTATTATTGAAAAGTCAGAAAAAGCCATCACTTCCAATATATTTGTCAAAGGGGGTTATTTATTAAATAGAGAAGAGACATTAAACATGAGCAAATGCCTGAGATATTTTTACTATTTTATTAACTTCTTGCAAGGGGGTGCCTGGGTAGCTCAATGGGTTAAGGATCCAACTCTTGATTTTGGGGCCCACATGATCTCACAGTTCATGAGATGGAGCCCCTCATTGGGCTCTGTGTTGACAGCATGGAGTCTGCTTGGAATTCTCTCTATCCCTCTCTCTCTGCCCTTCCCCAGCTCGTGCTCCCTTGTACATGCACTCCCTCTCTCTCTCAAAATAAATAAGCATTAAATTAATTAATTAATTACAATAAAATTCCTTGCAAGGAATAAATCCAGGGAAAAATATAGGGAATAATTCGCCAGGTATTTAAGAGAGGAAGATGACAACATTAACATTTGAATGCCTACTATGTGACATGACAGGGAGGTTTTATGTAGATTGCTTTGCTTAATCAGTCTATTTTTGTAATCCAGTACAGTTAACATACAGTGTTATACTAGATTCAGGTGTACAATAATCACACTCTAATTTAGTCCTAAAAAAGGTAGGAATTATATCGCATTCAGCGGGTGAAGAAAGAGACTCAAAAACTAGGTAATTCGTTCAAGGTCACACAGCTAATAAATGCTGGTGTATTTCCAGCTGAAATATATTTGAATATATACTTAAAAGAAAAGTCTAAGCTCTTTATACTACCCCCCCCACCTTCTCTGTGCTTGGTCAAGGGTTTCAAAAACTAAAAAGTCACATTCAGCAACCTATTAAAATTTTAGTTTTGGCTGAAGAAAAAAGAACCATGTGATTATGATACACTGTATCAACTGCTCCAAAGGTATGAGAAGATAGCATATACAAGTTGTGCTTGTAGAAAAGGGTAAGCTGGACATTCAGATAAAGCTATTTAAGTAGAAAACATCTTAAATAAAAATATATTTTGCTAAATAAGAATATTCCTTAGATCAGAAGTGATAAGAAATAAATAAGTGAAGGCTAGAGTCAGCATTTGCCATAGAAATGTCTCTTACCTCATGTCCCATAGTGTGGATTTTAACAAACCAAGTTCAGAGAACAGAAAATAAATTTCACAACAGAAACACATAAAGCCCCACCCAGAGATTGAAATGTAAATTCCCCCTTAGTGATCAACAGTAGAAATGAGTGTCTGGCTTTGCCTCAGTGGAATGAGAAAAAAGAAAAACGTCTCCTGAGAATTCCTAAATACAAGTCTATATTCATGCACTCTTGGTGACAGAATTAAAAAAATTTTAAAGCAATTTAAAAGTAGTGTTCAAAGAAGTCTCACGGATAAAATTCTAATGTACATGAGCTTACAATAAAAAAAAATCACTACAGGTACAAGGGGAAAAGCCATGAGTAGTGATTTATTACAAGTATGTTGAAGGAACAGGATACTATCAAAACTAATCATGCAGATTTTAAAAATAATTAGTTATAAGGACAGGAACACTGAGTAAGTCCCTTTCCTAAAGCTCAGGCACATAAGACCTACCTAAACCTGAGGATGGGGGAGAAGGGGACATACCAATCCACCCTCCACCCACCAAGAACCTTGCACCAAGTAACAAGCAGCAGCAGCCCACTGCTGGGGAAGAAGCAAGAACATGGAGAGAGCTGGGGGCCCAGGTATGCAGTGTGGACTGAAAACCGAGGGTAGATTAGGAATGCTGAGAAACCCCTAATGCACTGAGACCTCCTACTAAGCTCAAGGTACTAGTAGTTTAATACTGGAGAAATCTGAAGTCTGTGTTGGACTCAAAGTAACTATAGCAGCAACAAAATTCAAATCTAGTCAACTACTGATAATACTGACACAAATGCCTATATCAACAGCCTGAAGGAAAGACAGAATTGGCCATCTATGGGTATTATTTACCCCGTCACTATTGTTCTTTAGGACACAAAACCTTATATTCAGTTAAAAAATTACTAAACACAAAAAGGGAAAATTAAACCATTGCTAACAGATGACCTGGTCAACAGAACCAGACTCCAATATGGCCCAGGTATTGTAAATAAAACAAGGGACATTTAAAATCATTATAAATATGATAAGAATCTAATTGAAAAAAAAAGATCAACATGTGCTTATGGTGGTGAGGGATTTACCAGAGAGATGAAAACTATGTAAAGGATCAAATAAAAATGCTTGAAATGCAGAACAAAGTCATAGACTGGGGAAAAAAAAATACTTACAAATCATATATCCAATAAAAGACTTGTATCCAAAACTCTTAATACTCAGTAAACAACCCAACAACATAGTAGCAAAATTTTGAACACTTAACAGAAGTCATAAGAATGGCCAATAGTCACATAAACAACTGTTCAACATCAATCTTCAAAAAAACATAAATCCATGATGAAAAACTGCTACATATCCACTAGAATGGCTAATCTTAAAAAGATAGACATTACCGAGTGCTGGAAAAGCTGTAAACAATGGTAATTCTCATACATTGCTGGTGGGAATCCAAAATTGTAGAGCCACTTTCTGATTGAAATAAAACATATACTTCCCAAAGGAGCCAGCAATTCCATTCCAAGGCATTTACCCAAGAGAAATGAAAATATTTGTCCACAGACCTGTATGTGGATTTCACAGCACATTCATTTATAATAGCTATAAAATGTAAACAATTCAAATGTTCATCCACTGGTGAATGAACAACAAGAAATACTCTAGTATATCTACACAACAGACTACTACTCAGAACCAAAGCAATAAACTATTGGTACACTCAACAACCTAGATGAATCCCAAAGATTTAGTCTAAGTTAAGACACAAAGGACTAAACACTGTGTGATTCTACTTATATGACATTCTGAAAAAAGCAAAACTGCAGCGAGAGAAACAGATCAGTGGCTGTCAGGTACTGGAAGTTTATGGGAAGGAAACTGTTCTTTTAATGAAAACTTATAAATTGCATTTTCAAGACGTGTAAATACAAATAAAAATATCTTTCATTTGTTTATTCAAAAAATATTTACCGAGTGCCCACAATGTAGCAGGCACTGTTACAGACACTGTACCAAAAAAAGTTTCTTTTAGTTGCACAAGTATGAATTTTCAGAAGTGATGGGAACAAATGCAACAAAAACTCATTTAATACAAGTTTTCTACATGCTGATTGAATGTTGTCAGAACTCAATACTCCAGATTCTCACAAAATATCCTATATATTCCCATGCTAGTTTGTTACAAATTTATTAGGGTGAACCATATGAAACTGCAATGTAATCAACAAAACATTTCTTTCCTGTATTCCCATAGACAAGAACTAAGAAGCCAGGGGAGTCATCACTGGTAATGTCACACCTTCTCCTCATTGTAATGCAAAGTACTAGCTTAGTTTCTGGTCAAAACACCTGATATTTTTGGTGAGTGTTTTTTGTTTTGTTTTTTCACTTGTTAAGAAGTTTCCCGACATCTGGACTGAAATGTGTTACTCATCTTGTAACAGAGATGATTGCTATGGAGACTTAACTGACCTCTGGTTTCATGTTTCTAACATAAGAACTAAAGGACAACAAAATTACTCCCATTTTTAGTTAAAAGTCTTATACTTAGCTTCCTTATCATTAGTGGAAAACATGAGGTTTAATTCATTCTTAATTCAGGCATTTTAAAATAGACTATTCCTATGAAAAATAAATACACTTTCCAGAATCAAAAAATGACATGAAATACCATTTTGTTAAAGAATCTATTTTAGATAGTATAATTCATGCAGATAATTTCAGGAAAAAAATACAATTTTTGCACTTTAACACTATCTTAACTTTTTTTTATAACTCACTGGGACATTTATATCCTTTTGGTAGGATATTTTCATGACCTGCGTTGATAGTATTCTGGCCTGTAGAGGGGCTAATAATTAATTCCAGAGTCACTGAAGTTTGCTTCAGACCCACTATATGACAGCTGCCACTCAGCATAAATGTACACACTATGGATGATGAGAGCTGCATGACCATCTGTGTCTCACAAAGGACCTCATTACAGAGAAAACAATGAACAGAAATTTAGAATGTAAGAGGTGGAACTTTTTATCCCTCATATTTCATAACAATTATTTATAATTCCAAAATATGAACGTTCTCAATGTTAAAAAGTATATTTCTCTACTTTTCCAATTTTTTTCAAACTCCACTCTAATTTTTATGTTTTTGCTTTCTTGATTTCAATCTTTCAAAACCCTAACAAATCAAAGTTACAGAATTTAATCTTTGGTCAAACGAATCATACTACAAAGCCTCATATTTAAAAATCCAAATCCTATCAGATTTTAAATCTTTATAAATTCAATAATACTTAATCCAATTTTTTAAGTAAGTGAATTTTTACTTGAAGTACTCAGTTACCCTCCAGCTGACTTCAGGTATTTTCCACTACGTAAGAGATTATCTAAGGTAAACCTGTGCCATATAACCTTTGCATAAATGAACTCGTGCCAACAAATGAGAAAATCTGAGCATGGCATACAAAGGTAACTCTATACCTTAATTTTAATTGTTTAAACCTAAACATTGTCGATAATAGCAACCAACTTAACAATCTTTAGAAAATGAAAAACAGATGAAAAGTCTTAGATCATCATGAATCACACAGCAATGGAATTTAGCTTTAGATCACTCCTAGGATTCTTCTAACTATAATGGGGTTTAGGCTTTGATATTTACAATCTAAGCCAGTGGCTCCAGACTACTTCTCCCTTCAGATTTCCTGAAGGCAATGAGGTTAGGATAAGGGGTGCAATTAGGGTAGGGGTGCCTGACCTCTTTAAATGTCATATCTAAGCTCCAGGGAGAAGGAACATGGAACCTCTTGATGACAATGCCCCTGAATTCGGTGAAGAAGCAGGAAGAAGCATGAGAGATTTCAGAAGCGAAAAAAAAGTCCAAGATCAGTATGTGAGCCTTTTTAATGTCACACATTTGAAGAAAAGAATCTCCTCCTTAAAAAACCTGACAGCGCCAGGTTGCTACCAATAACCGGGTCATGTCATTTTAGAAACCACATCCTATTACCACTAAGGAAATTTAAAACATTAAAATAAAAATCCAGCTATCAATACCCCACTATAGTCTCACGATTAGTAAAAATTTACCTCTACTCCATGTATGGGAGAAATGGACAAATTATAAAAAGAGAAGCTGATAATAAATATATATTTGTTAAATCTCAAATACTTCATGAGGAAAGAATACATGGCTTGAAATTTAAAAAGACAATGCATGTAACATGTTAAATACAGTGATCTTCAACTTGCAGCACATTAAGTCACTTAGACGGACCTTTTCTTTTTCCCTTCCCTTCTCCTCCTCCCTGGCATGAAGATGAGAAAGACTAAGGAAATAGCACCATGATGGGAGGGGGTGCTATGAAGAGGCATCTTAGGCAGCATGCCTGGCAGCTAAGGAAAGGGGTTAGGTGAGGGGAGCACAAAGGTGGCAGAGGAAGGAGGATTCCTGAGTGATTGGAATATTGATTACATGAAGCAGAATTAATTAACTGGACAAAAAAGTAATATACTGAGGATAATGGGAGCCAGCTTTCTCAATTTCTGAAGAAGAGGGAAGGCTAGAAAAAGCACTGGAGGTACTGGGTTACAATTTGAATTATCAGAATAAACATATCTTTCTAAAGTTATACAGATACAGGTATAGAAATAGCACAAATATACATGTGTGTATTATGTATACACATATACATCTCCTAGTTCTGTTTGCTGAGAGGGTGTAGGAGCAATGACAGCACTGAGACCCAGATTGTAATTCTAGTTACCATAATCTACTCAAAAGAAGGAGGGTCAGGACAGGGAAGTAAAAGACAAGCCTGGAACATCTTGTCCCAATGCTCAAAGAATGATAGGAATGTGTCAAAAGCAAACAAACAAATAAAAACAGGAATCAATTAGGAAAGGCTCAAATCTAGGACAATTTTGGGTATCAAAATAATGAGATTATCAAATTATAATCCACTGAATAAAAGGGTAATTCATAAATCCATATTGATATGAATAAGCAAATGAATAAATAAATAGGGAAGAAAGTTCTTTCTTATAGAATATCAACTAATAGATGTGGCTGAAACATTGAAAATAATTATCATTCAGTAATTATCATGGTAGTCTTAAAAAAAAAAAAAAGCCAGGTGGAGATTTGATGAAGAACAGGATATTGGCATAACATGGGAACATCTCACAAAATACTAGTTCAATAGAAAGGGGATAATGGTGACAATGGAGAAAGTAGTGTTTACCAACTTGAGAAAGTGATCATATTTAATATTACTTACCAGTGGTGAAACAGATTGACACTATATGTTTCCTGATGTGATACACTGAAAAGAGCATGGTGCCATTCCTGCCAGGAAAGCATGGCCTGAATCTGGTCATGAGAAAACACTGGATGGTTCCAACTGAGGGTTGTACAGAATGAAAGGCCTTTCAAAGACATGAGAAACAGGGAAAAGACAGAGGAATAGATTCTAAACTGAAGAAGACTGACACACATGATATCTAAATTCAACACATATTCTTGCATATGGTCCTGGAACAGGCAGGGAAAAAGAGACACTACTGGGGGCATTTGGTGAAATTGGAATGGGATGTGTGGATTGCATGGTGGTTTTGTGTAACACTGGTTTCCTGACAATAACAGACAATTGTCCACGCCTTCCCATCTTCTCTCACTGTGCTGTCTCTGGTAACAGTACCAACCTCCTCATTTAGGGGTGATGGAACATGTCAGAAAAAGCCTACACAGATTAACAGAAAAGGGGGAGAGTTCAATAAAATATTAATAATTGGGAATCTGAGTCATAGGAATGCAAGAGCTCTGTGCAACATTTTTGGAAGTCCAACACTATTTTAAAATAAAAACAACGTATCATCTGGGGAATCTGCTAAAAAATCACAATACCCTGACTACCTCAATTAAATAAACCACTTGTGGTGGAAATCAGAGGCAGTGTTTAATGCATCTAGGAGAATCCACCAAATTTGTACTCTACAATACATAGTAGTTGCTAAATAAATGGTTGATACTGCTGCTACATAAAACTTTTTAGCATAACTTCACGTCTATATGCAGAACATATTGAAATTTTTTTAAGAAGACAATCTTGAATAATTGTGACCTATCTGAAACTGCAAAGATCCATCACAAGCAATGAGGTTGATGATACTGTTACCAAAGACAGCACTAAAAAAATTATAAGTAAAATATTAATAATGATAGGAAAGCAAGCCTTTAATCTCTCAAATGTCTACTGGTATCACAAAACAGTTATTGAATTTGATGTCAAACAAGGATATAAATTATTACAAACATTAGCCCACAGAATCCTCAGAAATTACAAATATCAATTTAAATAGGAAACAAAATGAGCAAATATAAGTGACAGCTACTTGTGTCAAATGTGTTTTTGAGTGGCTCTTTAAAACTTAAATTTTACTTTATTTGGGTATTTGTGGTTTTTTTACTAAAAAAGAGAATTTATATAAAACAAGCAGGACCTTATTAAAACTGTCTCTAGGTTCAGAGAATATTCTCCTCCTACTTCAAGATTTTATACCTCTCCTATGTTTTTTCTCTCCTCCTTTTGCAAATGGCTAAAAATTCATTTTTGTAAGAATAAACAGCTGTAAACAGCTAAAAGGCTCCCCAGCCTTTTAAGATTTTTTTGCCTTAAACTGCATCCACACAATATAACATGTAATATGCAGCAGGAAGAAAAAAATGAAGGTAACTTTCAGATTCAATTGGAATAGATTCCCATATATATTTTTAAAGTTAACAATACAGCAATCTGCAAAACTAGAATGTGGGGAAGGGAAAAGAGACTAAAGATCATTTTACTTTGTACATCTGCTTTTGTATTATTTTGAATCCTGATTCCTGTTAACAGAACTAAGCAAAAATTTTAACTAACATATACATAAAACAATTTTGCAGCTCCTCCTCAACTTACTATGGGGTTACAACCCAACAAACCCGTTATAAGTTGAAAATATCTGAAGTCGAAAATGCATTTAATACACATAACCTACCAAAATCATAGCTTAGCCTAGCCTATCCTGAACATGCTTAGAACACTTACATTAGCCTACAGCTGGACAAAATTATCTAACGCAAAGCCACAAAGCCTATTTTATAATAAAGCGTTGAACATCTCATGAAACATTGAATACTGTACTGAAAGGGAAACACAGAAAGGACACATGGGTACAGAATCATTGCAAGTGTACCAGCTGTTTACCCTCAAGACTGCATGGCTGACTGGGAGCTGCAGATCACTGCCACTGCCCAGCATCACAACAGAGTATTGCACCACACGTCACCAGGGCAGTGCAGCCCCGCCCAGCCCAGGGAAAAGATCCAAATTCAAAATTCAAAGTATGGTTCCTACTGAATGCATATCACTTTTGCACCACTGTAAAGGTGAAAAATCTTAAGTCAAACCATTGTAAGTCAGGGACTGTTAGTACATTTGAGAAATCTTCCTACCCTAATGTAATTTCAGTGGCTCCAGACTACTCCCACTCTTCTCCAAAATCACTGTGTATATTAAGTGGGTGCCCTTAAATTATAGGAATGTTCATTCATTCAATTACACCGAGTCCTGCTGAGACACAAAAACTACCATAGGGCACTTTCCTTTGGAACATACCAAAAATGCAAAACAGCAATCCCTGCCTTTATCTGGATATAGCACATCTACTATACTACAATGCAGTGCTGCTTGCAAATGAAAACTCCAATGAGGAACAGATTGCACACAACACAGAGCATTTGAAGGATCACGTCTAGCTCCCAGTGATTAGGAATGATTTTATGAAAAAGATGGCATTTAAGTTGGCCTTTCAAAAATAAGGCAAAAGTTGGGATACAAGGACATTCAAGATGGATGAAATGACATGACTCACTGATTTCAGAGAATAGCTAGCAGCCCATTTGGCACAGCACATGGTTAGTATAAAGAAGCTGAGACAGAAAAGGCTGGAAAGTGAGGCTAGGGCAAAAGGCAGAGGCACTTAAATTACCCTGGTCAGTGCCTGGCTCATAATAGATGTTCAATACATATTTAACACCGTAAGTCATGGAGACATTGTCAAGATTGTAAATTGTCAGCATGCCCAGATGCAGTTAACCATCTGCAATTTACTGAAGGTTTTAAGTAGTCCTGGCAGTATGTTAAGATGTCATTTATTTTAATTCTTTCAGCTGGTTATAAAAACGAAGAAATTAATAGAGTTGTATTCTCAGATCAAGGAACTTAAGAGATAAAAATTCTGGAAGACCAAACCTACTAGAACCTCTATGATTTAAACAATGATATCCTCTTACTGAGGTCAAATTCTGTGCCTGCTAAACATATACTTGCTGGAACAAAGCAAGGACAGTGACACTTCATAAAGGATAAACAGTACCCTGATTCAAACAGACCTGTGGACTGAACAGAGAGCCAATCAGGAGTAGACCTCATCAATTTTCCATACTGGACTATTTTGAGTTCAAACATTGCATACTTTGAAGAAATGTTAAACTACATTTTCAAGGGAAAAAAAGCCACACTTCAGCAGAGAAGTTTGATGCTTATGAAAGGGGCTTTAAATTTCTGCTACTGTCTTTGGTGTGCACAGTCTTAGTGTGAGTGTAATTTATTGAGTATTTATCCCACCAGCAGGGCTCAGTTTCAAAAAGAACTGAAAACAAACCAGGCCCATGAAGATGATGCAATATCCCTGGAATTTTGGAGACAACTCCATGAATCCTAAAACTATTTCTGGCTATTTGGCCAAACTCAGGGCAGTGTTTGTGTCTGCCCATCTCAGTGAAAATGCATTCTCTTTTGTAAAATATGGCAGCTACCATCAGCAGGACAAAACATCAAGGTTCACTCACCTTGACTAAATATGCTCCACATTTTAGAGAATAACTTGCTTTTTAAATACAATATTCTCACTCTATTAAAACTAATCAGTGATTAGGTTCTAAAGGCAGTAACTATGTACTGCTGTGTGACTTCGTATATTAATATCTTTATTGGCATGGCCAAAATGTTCTAGTATATACAATAGACTATCTGCTCGGCCTCCATTGTGTACAAATTTCAAATTATGAAGCCTTCCACTAACAGCAAAACACACTTAAGGAAGAAAAGAACTAACACTAAGCTCCAATTAAGCTTATTTTCTTTTATCATACATATAGAGTGCTTAAAAGTCCTGTAATCAAATAAACAAGTAAAAACAAGCTACATCCTGCCAGACAGTATCAATATTAAATACCCTTTTCCCAGAAATAACGAAACAAAAATGTTTAACAAGGTAGTACCCTCTGGTCCCTTCCAACTTTAAAATGTTGCATCTCTATAAAGTTTTTAAAAACTAATTCCAAAGTAAGGTAACAAGGCATTATATAACTGAACATTTTAAATGGATAATGCTGTAAAATACCAAGTCAAAACAATAAACCTTTACTGAATAACTATGATGGGCATATCAAAGCTCACCAAAAACATGACTAGGAGTAAGCAACCTTCCTGGGAAGGGCTATAATCATTACCTTCATTAGTAAAGCACATATCATTACCTTCGTTAGCAAAGCAAATGAAGGTCCAATCATTGTGCCAAGAGAGGACAATGAGGGTCTGTGGATTAATATGTTAATTCAGCTACCAATAAGGGCCTCAAAACTCAGGACTCTCAAATTTTCACTTATGTAAGTAGTGATGGTCTGTTTTCAAAGTTCTATTTTAACTGCATTTGAAAAATCAGAAAACGTTAGAGTTGGCAGAATTGTTATATTCATTTAATCTAATTCCTTAATAGATGAGAGCACCAATTTATTTATAAAAGGGAAAATGGTTTCTCAAAGTAACATGGCTAATTAACAGTTCTCTTCTTTCTCAATAGAAACACCTCTCATTCCACTTTTCTTTTCTCAACTGGTGAGTATGAATTTTAAATATATTTTCTGTCCCAATTCATTATTGCATTTGGAGTGCCCCTCTGGGTGGGTCCTTAAAACTTAGTATCAGGTGATTCTACTGAGTAATTAACATGGACTTTCAATTATCTTAATCTTGTTACCTCAAGAAAACTTCATTCTTTTAGTTATGCCAAACTTGCCAATCCTAGAATCAGCTTTCAAGGTTTTAGAAAAGCTGTGGTCCTGCTCTTCCACCATACATTTTGAGACCATAATTTGTTTTCAATCCTAACCACTATTTAAGGCAGTAGATTTTTTTTAAAGGCTAAGGCTTTAAAAACACATGTTATATTTACTTGGCAAAAGCCCTCTGGATACAAGTACTTTACCATAAGGATTGTAGGTATATTAAAAAACACGTAGGAAACAAAAGCATCAAATGAAAAACTGAGAGAATTGCAGAAGGAATATTAGGATAAGAGAATAGTAAGGCCAAACAGACTGGAACACAGAATTTCACACATCAGGGCTTGAATGGTCACTAGCCTAGGAGGCTGCAAGGTTGATCCCTGCCTCTCTCAGAGAAACCACATCTGTACAGGATTCACAGTGTCCATAAGCTAAAAAGTAAGCCAGTTTCCCAGGGTGGAAGCACAGAGGTTGCTTGCAGTAAGCAATTTCTGCAAGCAATTTCCCCAGTGGTTCCTCATAAAAGTCCTGTCTGTGATGGGGTGGATGTCCTCCACAATACTGGCATGTGCTGGGACTTTCCTGCTCACAGTCTTTCTCAACACAGGCTGATGGCACAGTGCCAAATAAAAGAGAGACAACCCATCTCGCTGGGCTATGGAAGCGCATGCAAGGGAGGCCAAATCTCCCTTGGAGAAGGGTCTGGCTTCACTCCAACTCCCAGACAAATGGGCGATTAAGGTCACAAAGCTGAGAGCCTGGTCACAATCATTTTAGTCTGGAAAGTGTTCAAGGTAGGCATTCCTCCTTGCCTACAAAAGTCATTTGTAAGTTGGGGGTGGGGTGGGGTGAAGAGGGAGCCCAGTAATTTTTTAGTCTCTAGAAAGCATGATTCAACAAATTCTAACAGAAGTTTTGCCATTAATATTTGTACTTCTCATAAATTTTCAAGGACTAACTGCAGTTGGTTTCATCTTTTCCTGCTATGACATCTTTTCATCTTATTTATTTTTAACAAAGGAAGCTCCAGGTTGACTATAAAATCTCATTAAAAGGATATACAGAGGCTTAGTTTTACTGAAAAAAAATTCTACACAAAGGAGGAATGAATGAATACGATGTGTTGTAAGTAACAGAGTAATAAATAAGTCCAAATTAGCAAAATAACCCATTTCAATAAAACCTGCTCTGGGCTAATAATACCACATAGCTTGAGGTCTAAAATCAGAACCCAACAGCTCCAGTTTGACAGAGCGTGAGAAGAGTGCAACCATTGTTTCAAGGATGATAGGCACGCTCCATGGAAGACAGGGTTGTCCTAGCTGGACTGCAACCCACGTAGTCCAAACAACTGAAGCCTGATATAACTCGTCCACAATGGAATCACTATTCAGTGGAGATAGTAACATGAACCCCACCATCACTATTTTTAACTGTGCTCTCTGGAATCCCTCTTCCTTCCTCATCTCTTATTATGAAGTAAGAGTCCATAAAGGTTTGGTCACTTTCAGTATTAGAAACTCAGTCCACTGCAGTGTAAGACTCCATTCTGACAACCAATTCAGAGTTAATCCCACTCTCCATGACCAGCTAGATTCACACACAGCTCAGGAAACTCAGGATAGCAGGGGAGAAGAGGGAGGAGAGAGGGACAGAGAGACAGGCACACTGGGAAGGGCGAGCTATTCTTTCCCACCTTAAAACTTCTTCAGAGCTCCAGATCATCTATTTAGTAGGTGGTAACTACCATTTTTTTTAACAGAATAGAAAATGGAAAAAAATCAGGTTGTAGAACATGTGTTATCTCATTAAACTTTTTTAACTTTTTATTTTTAGGTAGATGTGTAGTGGGTCAGGATGTAAGATGTTTTTATTGTTGGTTACAGTAAAAAAAAAGAAATCCTTTCCTTCTATCTCAGATGGTGGGACAATACAATATGGTAGTTATAACATGGTCTTGGGAGCCAGACCACCTGGATCCAAATTCCAGGTACTAAATCTCTCCATATCCTAGTTTCCTGCATACATAAAATGTGAACAATAATAAAACCTATATCATGAAGTTGTTAGGAGGATTAGAGGAGTTAATACATGATAGTCTATCAAATATGCCAGTAGAGATCAGCTCTTAGGGTAGGAGATGGAAAGGAAGAAAGGAGAAGGATAGGATTGCAGCAGCAATCCTCTCTCCACTGCTTTCGAGTGCTTCTCTAACACCAACAAGCTACTAACAGCCTCTACAGGGAAGGTGTGCAAGAAGCTCTCTTGTACAGAGTCTCTGAGTTTTTGAGAGGCACTCATGAGGGTTCCCACTGCACACTTCCCTGACATGAGAGAACCAAAATCCTCCATGTCTCCTTACCCCTGACACCAGCAGAATACCTAGTGGTTTCTAGACGCTGGCCTCTACTCACCTAGCAGTCAGGCTTCATGAGTGGGTTACTGGAAGGACAGCTCAAGACCAGCTACCCTGAGTGGTATCTACTTGGCTCACACTAACCAATGGGAGAGTTTCTCCCCAGTTTTCTTGTCCAGTCTCACACAGGCATTAGGGCACATCAGCAAGTCTGTTGCTTAAGCAGCTATGCCACTGGGTAATAAAACGCTGATCTTCTCTTTTTGAACGTGTGCCTAATCTTTGAGAGATTTCCTTGGAAAGTCCCTTCTCCCAAGAAATAATCTCTTAACCCATTTCCCACCAGCTCAATATCCCTAATGATATTCCACCTCTTTCTTCCCACTTCACTCTTAATTAGGGGTGGGGTTTGCAGGGAAGCAGGGTGGTTTGCAGTGGTGGCTATGGGTATCAGAGCAATTTCTAACACCCATTAGGAAATGTAACACACTCAAATGTTTGCAGACTCAATACTGGCAGTTTTTCCAAAGCTCTCTTCAAAATACCAGGGCCATAGGCCCTTCGATCTGCATCCTAGTTGCCAATTATGGGGTAATAGAAAAGGTCCTACCCAAATCCTGTGTAGGGGAACAACCAAGGAAAAAAGAAAAGCAGAAAGGAAAGAGAGAGCAAGTGATTAGAAGTGACCATGATTAGGAGAGAAAGGAGTGCCAAGTAGCCCTATGCTCAGATCATGGAAAGGATTTCTAATAATGGAGAGGAATCTTGTACCTCAGTGCTCTGGCAGTCAAAGATACAGAGTGTGTGAGAGAAAGTGACAGAGAGACAGACAGACTAAACATGGTACTATTCTCTCCATACCATAGCCTTTGAAATCATATCTCTACAGTAATAACCTAAGTCATGGCACAGTGGCTAGCACACAAGAGTGTTGCACACACCACAACATAAAACTCTGTATGATAAATGCCTTTTATGGCTTGGATTCAAAGGCTTCTCTGGCAAAGGGCAGGAGAAAATGGCATTTCCAATGGATGAACACAAGAAAAATTTGAAGGACCTGTACAATATTGGGACATTGACTCCATGCACACTGTGATGCATATGAGAGCACAGCTCAGAAAAGAATAGTTGTTGGGAGTATTTTTGTATATTGTGAGCATCTAACATTGCCAAGTACCACAAGCTCCTAAAGCAGATGACTTCAGCCATTCTCTAACGTAGAACAGGGTCTCAGTCCTAAGTGCCAATACTACCCTTAGAGATGGCCCAGTGGCTAGCAGAAAAGCAAAGTCGTTTTTTTTTAATGCAGTTGAGTGGGCCATATTTACTTCAATTCAAATAAGGCATGAAAATACTAGATCAAGTTGAAAAAACTCAGCATGTCCTAAAGCTGGAAAAAAAAATGTTGTGATTTCTGGAAAATACATTGTTGAATGTAGTGTATCCTCTGAACACTTTACAACACTTAGAAAATCAGTCAATCATGGCAGTGCCTGTCAACTTTTCTCTGCACTTCTAGTCAAAGCTAAACACCAAAGGGACCTGGAAAACTTTAGCCAGTTTGTTTGCAGAGCTATGCTACTCTCCCATGATTACACGCACGCACGCACGCACGCACACACACACACACACACACACACACACACACTTTTTTTTAAGAAAGTTCTTGAATCCCTTAAGCACACGTTTTGTAATGGTGAAGGATAGTCCTTTATACCCCAGCAAGACAAAAAGTAGTTCTGAGTAGCCAAAGAAGGTTTCGTGACTTGGAAAAGTCTTATTTTTCAAAGTGCTGACAAGCCAAAAGACACAGGTTATTGTGAAGACCATGGTTTTCAGGAGTGTGGAAAATCATCTTGGGAAAAATCAGTCCTTCAGTCTTTGATACTATAACCACTATGATTCATTCCTCTGGATTTCAGATAACTAGTATGTTATAGTATATTAAAATATTCCTTAAACCCTGAACTTTCCTTAACTTCATTCAAATTTCTGAATTAAGCTAAAGGCCAAGGATTCTGATTCTGTAAAGCAGCAAAGAGATTTTGACATTTGTGCTATTCCCTCAAACAATGTAATTTCAGTGCTTTATAAACTGGAATTTCTTTCAGCAAAAATTTGACATCTCCTCTTTTCAATGGTCACTACATATGTAGAAGGCAAATATTCAATGTTTAATGCTAATTTCCTCATTAAATAAAGGATTTTCACATTCTTATTGGGAAAATGATTAAATGATTCCATGATCACCAAGTAGAAAGTTATAAATCTATGTCTATGAACAAGAAAAGTTGGTGGCTAGCTAGCAGACTAGTTTACAGAGTAAATGGCAAACAAAGCTATATATACATATATCTATCACAGGAAGAGAATTAGAGATGCTTCCAAACATGTGCACACTATCTTTGGGAGGAATTTAGCTATTCTTTATCTGTTCTGTACTTTCCTGTACTTTTTTTTCAATGAGTGCATAACAAAAAAGCTATTTGTCCCAAATAGAATATAAAGTTATGGAAAGAAACATTTTCTCTTATATTAGCAT
This sequence comes from Felis catus, assembly GCF_018350175.1. NCBI lineage: Eukaryota > Metazoa > Chordata > Mammalia > Carnivora > Felidae > Felis > Felis catus. The sequence goes on along the minus strand of NC_058378.1, from coordinate 20,387,500 downwards.
GTAAACTCACTACAACAGAGTAGTCAGCATTAATACAGGAGCTGGCAAGAGAGACCACATCTCCCAAATGCAGCACTACCTCCTGCATTTTTCACAAGAGAATTTACCCATGGCCTAGGATAACGCTGTTTCTTCCATTATTTCTCCTGTGAGTTTTCTAAAAAGTTCTGTGGAGACACGCAGATACCATGCTAGTCCCAAGCAAAATGTTCCAGATACAGAAGCCTAAAGAAAAAGGGTTATGAGCAATCAGAGTTTACACATCAGAAGGAAATCCATCTTTACAGTAATTACCAGAACCTCATGTATATGTAATGATATTCAAACAAATAATGTAGGCAGCTTAAAACACCTTAAGCCTATTTGGAAGGATGTATGATATTCATATCTCAGTAGGAAACATGGTAAAGCTAATTCTGTTAGTGTATTATGGAGAATTTTAGCCCAGATATAGAATAGGTTACCGATTCCCATCACAGATCAAGGTAAATTTCAAATGTCACCTTATTATTGCTATCCCAACTCTGCATGTTTATTCCATTTGGGGAAGCTGAAAGGAAAGTTATATTTATCAGCATTTTGCCCCTTACACAAAAGACACATTTAAAAGGTGATGTCTTTTAAACTTTTACACTTCATAATTAGTCTGCATTTCTCATCTAACAGTAAATGGCACAGTGCTATTCTCAGGAAAAGTTGGCCAGGAGAGGCGGTGCAAACCAAAAGAAAACAATGGACAGACCTATGGTTAAACAATTATTTTTTAAAACTTTGCCCATCTCATGGCTATTCCAGAAGAACATGTATTTCTTCAGTTTCACTGGCGCTGCTCCAAATTCATCTAGAAAAGTTATTTAAGCAAAGGACTGAATGTAACTGAGTGTGTGAAAATTCTGTACATGTGCCAGAAGAAAGAGAAAGATACAAAAAGCCAGCGTTTACTCAGCAGGAAAATCCAGTAATCAGAAAGGAAAGCACCAAATGAAAAGGCAAGTGCTCCTGGAAAGATGGAATTGTTTTCTTTATATAGTTTCCATTCACCTTTAAGGCAGTTCAAATGACCTGGCCTGAGATCCTGGACAGCATGCCCTTGCTTTTAAAGTCAGTCACTGGCCTCCTGGGGAAGAAAACTTAACTTCATTCCTGCCTCAGAATGCCAGTAGGATTGCTGGCAAAATTCTGTATTCCAAGTTCAAATAGTAATAGAGTTTACTACATTTTGAGCCAGGATCACAAAATTTAAATTGAGAAACCAGCCAGGTTGGACACTTGGGTAGTGTCCTTTGTGTTTGTTGAAGCCTGCCTAGCAACTACTAGCCATTTCTGAGAGCACGTTCACCCTGGAAAAATAAAGAGCTGCCAAAATACCAATATGGTTCTAACTACATACCTCCTCCCTTTTAAAACTTTACCTATCATCAGCTTCCCTGCCTTGACTTGGGTACAACAAATTGCATATGTTGGGGCGAGGGAGGATGCCTTTCTGTCCATGTAAAGAGAAAATGCTTTGTTTAAAGACAGATGAAACTTTTGTTATTAAAAGTTGACATTTCAAAGTAACCTTGCCTGTGGCTTAAAATACATACAGGCGTACTAAAGATACAGTACTTTTGAACATATACTATACAGTCAAAATGATGGAAGGAGACAATCTCTACATTGTTTTTCATTTAAATTTTTAATCAAGAGGACATGGTAAAAATATCAGATTTCAAATATCTTTCGATGGAAGGCTATTTTTTTCCTTTTTATGAGATTGCCCTTCCTGACATTAGCCAAATGAAATTCAATTATATATTCAAAGCTTAAGGATATTTACAAGTCAGAGAAAATCCTTGTTCGTATCTAGTTCCAATCACTGGAATGTGGCCCTGGATGCACAACCCTAAAGGAGTCTTAAAGGGAAGCAGTTGCAGAATGCCACAGCTCGTATGTGACACGTGGGACTGAACTGAAAACAGGCATCCAGGACACGGGGCGGCCAGGGTCTGTTTCTGTGCTGCTTGGGCTAATGTGAGAAAGCACTGTTCTCCAGACTGTTTATGAGATTTGGCTCAAATGAGCTAAACTGGCTCCCCCTGCACAACAATGTCTCAGTCTCAGGTGGTGGAGAATGCAAGGGACACAGGCAGCAACAGCCATGTGAACCTGGCCAAGTCAGTCAAATTCTCTGAGCCAATTTCCTTTCTCTAAAATAAGAATAAAGCTACAGGGTTTCTGTGAGGATTAAGAGATCTCTTCTGCAGCAAGTGTCTTCGTGCAATGTCTGACACACCAGAGGTACTCAGAAAAGGGTAGCTATGTGTTGTAAGCGCTGCTATTTTTAGAATTATTAGTAACAAAAATCAACAATAGTAAAAGCTAGAAAACTACTTTATCTAACTCAGCTGGGAGAAATAATATTCACAGGATATATATATTTATATATATATATAAATACATTCATATATATATTCATATATATATATATCCATAATTGTATAGGTCATCCTAGATATTCTTAATTTCTAATCTTTGTAGAATTATTTTGACTCACATTAGGACATAAAAAGAAGCAACTTTATTTTTCCTATACTGAAACATAACAAGAAAGAATCATATTGCAGCTAGAATGGTTGCTGTTGACAACATATTCCACCAGACACATGCAGCAGTGTCTCCTTTGGCAGACTCACAGGTCTTCTGAGGTTTCCTGTAGCAAGTAAGCCTGTGATCTTCCTGAGCCACTGACTCCATTTTAATCTTATAGACCTTGTGATTCTTATAACTCGTCAGTTTCCTTTTCAGCTCTGGCCATGAGGGAAGCTGACATTCTGATGCACTGTATATAAACTTATTGTTCCTCACATCAAACTGTTTTCCAACCCTTACTTTCCCTTCACAACAATTTCCTCTTGGATTTATTTTTCAGTCTATGCTACTAATGCAGGTTACTAAGCCATTTCAAATCTGTTTTTGAAACAAGAGATAACATAATGTATCTTAAAGTTTGACCATTCTGAATTCACACTAAAAATACAAGAATTCCACCTAATCCAGCCAAACTCAGGTTTGGCAGTAATGGAAAGGTTTCTCTGATGGACATATAGAGATAGACAACAAGGGAGCAAAGTGCTTCACGAAATATCTGGGAAGCTTGACAAAATTAGATGCAAAAGAAGAAGCCAGCAAAGAGCTATGCAATCAAAGGAGGATGCTTCAAAACAATGAATGTTGCCAAATGCTCATGGATGTATGCAGTCACCCTTTAAGGAAGAATACCATCCCTCCCTCAAATGCTTGTGTCCCAATCTGACAGTGGTACCATCACAAAGCCTTCAGAAGACTGACAGACCGGGAGGGCTTTCAACTCCCCAGCTTTAAGTTGAGAGAGCCAACTTAGCTTCCCTTTCAATAATGTTAGGTGAGAAAGCCAAAATTTCATTCAGTGGTGTCCAAGAGAAGAGAAACCTGGTTTATAAGCCCCATTAGTAAATATCACCTGGGAAACATTAAGGTATAAGAATAATACAAATGAATGGCCCATATTTTTAGGAGCAAGAGTGTTTTTGCTGATTTGTCCAATTAAATATTGGGCTGTGCACTCAACAACACTTTCCTGCAAGACCACTCACTGTACAGAGGACAACAAGATAGACAAGTGGAATCAAAATGGTGACTGTACAGCCCATACATGAGGGCAACGCTTTGCAGATAGTCTCAGGTCACCAGGAACTCATTACAGAAGTTCCACAGAGTTCCAGGAATAATGTCAGCCTAGAATTCATCTCTCTGACCTCCTCCTCTGCCCTACCAGAGTCACTATGCTCCATCCCAGAACACAAAACACACGGATACAATAAACATGTCAGGAAAGACAGGGTGTTTTCCATGTGACTGTACTCTGTGACTGCCCACCACCATCTTTCACAATGTGGAACTAAGAAGTCACAGGGATCAGCTGCCATTCATGTTTATGCACCCCTGAAACGCAGAACCTAGCCCACTCCTCACAAAATGCAAAGAACTCCTTTTACTTTTTTCTAAGCATTCAACCACCTACCAACTACTTAATATTTCAAATGTCAGCTTTAGAGTGACCAGTTACTGTTCATTTAAATGTGCAACACTAGACTCTAAGAGCCCTGGCTATTCCAGTTTTACTGTAAATCTGCAACAACGTTACTACAATTTCAAAGTTTATCTTCCCAGCGAAGTATTTTGTACCTGTCATTCAAGTTTAGACTTTTCTCCCTATATTGTTTAATAAATATATGGCCACCTTAATGTCAAAATATCAATTCAGGTGGGATGCTTTTTCACAGCAAGAATCTCTTAAAGTAGCACAAAAATGTTAATATACTTAACACCACTGTATTATACACCTAAACATGGTTAAAATGGTAAATGTTAATTATGTGTATTTTACCCAAAAAGAAAAAAAAACCCTTAAGTGAGGTTCTCTCCATATAACCACATTATTAACCATGTGGCCAATTTATTCTTCATTGGAAAGTATAAAAGCTATTGGTTTCCTAAAATGCAAGTGATAACCTGCACTGTACTATTAAAACTTAAAATTACAATTGATTAGTCTCTGTAAGACTAATCAATATTTGACTAGCCAGGGCATGAAGGCACCGCCATAACATTTCCTTTCAGATGCTGTCATTGCTTAAAACTATTCAGCAACAGTGTTCATTCAGGCAAAGCAAAAAATCAACCTAGATGGCGCCAAATCACCCCCTTACATCAGGAAGACAAACATCTGCCTGAGAATTTGCAAAAAGCCCTAGAAAAATTCCAACATGAAGAAAGGGCATGACAGCAAAACCACAATCCAAGTGTTGCCCTGATTTAAAAGGCAAACAAAACCCTGATAATGAATAGCAGCCATCACATGACAGAGCTTTCGTAAATCATTTTCTGGGGACCAGGCTTTTTAGATTGGGCTAAATCTTTCCCTCCCTCCCTCCCCACCCACCCCCCCACCCCCCGTACTTTGGCTGCTCTGTAAAAAGAAATTATTTACCAACTGTCTTAACATCATAGGTAATGGAATAATATATCAAATGAGATGCTTCATTATTCCTGCTGAGGCTTAACTCTAAGGAATGTATTAGTGTTTTGGAAGAACTGTAAAAGAATTCCAATAAAGACAAATGAAAGAAAATATAATTATATCCTTAATGGGTAGGATTCCTTAAATGTATTGGTTTAAGTGGGAGGGTAAAGAATTGCTTTTGAAAGATGAAGTAAATACTTAAAGTTTCTAGTCTATTCAAAGCAAATTATTAAAATTTAGCTGTCTCCTGAAATGCCTTTGTTTAAAAAAACTGAGTTCTTTTCTATTTGATGCATTCATCATTTAACAAGCCTTTCCCTTGGGGCGCCTGGGTGGCGCAGTCGGTTAAGCGTCCGACTTCAGCCAGGTCACGATCTCGCGGTCCGGGAGTTCGAGCCCCGCGTCAGGCTCTGGGCTGATGGCTCAGAGCCTGGAGCCTGTTTCCGATTCTGTGTCTCCCTCTCTCTCTGCCCCTCCCCCGTTCATGCTCTGTCTCTCTCTGTCCCAAAAATAACTAAACGTTGGAAAAAAAAAAAAAGCCTTTCCCCCATTTCAGTACCTTGTTCCTTTCATAGTTGTTCAAAATCATTCATTATTTGATTTGCTTATTTTCTTGTATTTTGTATGTATCCTTCAGTAAAATTTCTATTTGTTCTATAACGGCAGAACTTATGTCTGATTTGTTCACCACTGTATTCCTAAGGCCCAATACAGTGGCACACACTAAAAGGCTCAAAAAAAAATCTTTTTAATGAGTAAATTCATCACTTCACTCATTTGATCCACAATTATGTATTGAGTAACTTTACTCCATGGCTACAACAACCATATTAAGATTTCACAAATGTCTATAAGCTGCATTTTGGTCTCTGGGATTCAAGAACTCCGAAAAAGCAGAGAAAGACAATCTGCAGTTTCTTTAGAATCTAATAAGTTATAACACCTTAAGATTTTACATGTAAAGAAGCCACATCACAGCTTTCCTTCATATGAATTAAGACTAGTTATTACATTTCCTGATAGCCCTACCTGATACAGGTGAACATTTTAGTACAAACACTCTACAATAATGATTCTTTCTATAAAAACAATACCTTTCAATATCCAAATAGTAAACAAAATCTGTGAGAAATGCTGTCACTAAACAAAGGCAGGCATTGTGTTATGAGCCTAGAGTGAAACTAAACTGTGGATTTTTTTCTCACCCAATCCTTTCCAAGCCACTTACATTGCTTAACTTAATATATATTGCCTCTACCAGAAAAGGAAATACAAAATAATGTTTTCTTATGCTTAATTAGAAATTACTATTTCTGCTTAAAATTTAGTTAACAAGAATTAGTTGTGAGGCCAGGGACAAATCTTGAACCCTTTTTTGTACCTGACCCCATTTCTCATTACCCCCATGGTTTCCAGGAAAATTAACCTGGATTAATTTCAACAGGGGGCTTGCTTATCAAAACTGCTTTAACAGTTGAAGGCCTTCCTGCTGCCCTATCTTACTGGGAAGTTTAGGAAAATAAAAGCCTTAGAAAATTTAGGAGTGCTACATAAATCTCACATGAAGAACAAATCTGTTTTGTGAGCTGCTACTTGGACCCTGCTTTGATTTACTGGGAACACTTACAATATAGATATGGCTCTTACTTCTGTGCACTAAAAAACAGAGCATCATAGCTTTAGAGACTGGATAATTCTGGCCCTCCCTTAATGAATAAGGAACCAGAGACCTAGAAGAGATATCTGGCACTGGGATTATCTCCTCCTTTCCCCTCATCCATTGCTCTTTTCATAACAACTAGCTGTCAGTAAACGGGTACAGTAGCCTGGAGCCTCCTTTCTCATTACCACCATGCCACAAAAACACTGGGGAGGCTGATGTGACCCACATAGCTTTTGCAGGAAGGAACTTTCAAATCTATGAACTCTGGGTGACCACATATTGATGCATATGTGGCAGTGAGACACTGTTCTATGTCTTGGAAGCTCTGAGACCAAAAGGAGGGCAGGAGAGTTTGGGGAGAGGAGCCAGACGCAGGAAGAGAGCAGAGAAGGCAAGAGTCCAATAAATCAAGTGTTCTTTAACTGCAGCTTGAGTTCTTCAAAATTCAGAACCACATTTCTTATTGGATATTTTCTAGACATTTTTTCAAATGGTCTTTTAAAAAGCTTGCCATACTTACTATAAAACACAACTGTTATTTTCTGGAATGTTAAGGAGATGAATAAAAACAAAAACTCCTAGCTTACAGGCAATTTTACATGAAGCACCTCACTATTTCTAGAATGCATGTGATTCTTAAAAAGGCACAATTTCTTCAGCCCTGATCTTTCTCCTGAGCACTCTACCTACATATCCACCATGACTTCAAGTCAACATTTTTCTCTAGAATAGCTTTCCTACTAGGTGTTACTATGTCTGTCCCTTTCATATTAGAAACCTTGAAGTCATCCTTAATTCCTGTGTTCTTCATTCCACCAGATCCTACCAATATTCCTCATTTTATTTCTGATTCGTATAAGTCACGGGGATGAAAGGCACAGCACAGGGAATATAGTTAATGGTATATAACAGCACTCACTATATGGTGACAGATGGTAGCTACACTTGTGAACACAGTATAACACAGAATTGTCAAATCACTATGTTGTACACCTGAAACTAATGTAACATTGTGTCAATGATATTTCAATCAGAAAAAATTTAATTAAAAAATAAAAATTACATAAAAGCCATTCTTCATTCCCATTTCCTCATATCCGTCCCTTTATCTTCCTGCCTCATACCTCCCCAAAGTTCTCAGGCCTTCTTCCCCTTACAGATACTATTTAAGTGGCTTCCTCCAGCCACCACAACACTAAGTTACCTGACCCCCATCTAGTCAATTGTGCCTGTACTAATTTAATTGTCAGTTACAACATCCAGACCTATAGATTCCCAATAAGTACTGCCACTCACAGTCAACAACTAATTGAATCTACTGTCTTAGCATGTCCCTGCAGAGGTATAAAAGTGCTTTGCATTCCATTTTCACTAAAAGCCTACACACCAGTAATGATACGTGCCTCCCACTACCCATCCCAGCAGGTCAATGGGCTATAGAATGGGGAGTTCATAAGTAGTCTTCAAAGGACTCTCCCTGCCTCAGAGCAAAGGGCCATGAAGCCACAAGCTAAAAGCAGAGCCTGTGTGAGGAAGGAAAACAATGCACATCAGAACCAAGATGGCAGATGCTTGTGGCTGAGACATGAAATGTTCCTTGAGCCACAGAGAGAACTGGCAGCTCCTGAATCAAGCTGCTTGGGTTTTCTTTTTATCCTCTTATGCCAAGTAAAACTAAAAGAGTTTTGGATCCAGAATCAAAGTTCAGCATGCCCTGATAATTCTTTATTGATAGCAAACCTTATCCAGACACAGCCTATCATTCCCTGACAATTTTCATTTTCATAACAAAGGAATAACAGTATTTCTAATAGTAATGAACTATCCTATTGCATGAGAACTGAACACCATCAACACCACCACAAGAAAAAAATGAAAGAAAAAAAAAAACTCCACTAAGGGAAGAAAACATTTACTGTAAAATGTAAAAAATATAAACATGTTTCAATAAACAAATGAAATCTTTTCTCAACATAAGAATCCAGAAAGTAGTATCCCCAAATAAAAGTTATAATCATTCAGTTCTAAACTAAGAAGAGTTGCCAACAGTATTATGTTTTTTTTTTCCAAGCAACTAAAATCATGGAGTCCCATCCCAAAATGATAAAACCCTGCAGCCTTTCCTTAAGCACTGACATGGAAGGGTCTCTCTGAAAAAATCACATAATCTCTCACCCAATGCTTTTCAATTTCAAATGATTTGAAACTGTTCAATTTAAACTGATTTTAACATCAAATCTATGAGGAATTGTCCCCATTTTGTAAGTAGGAGAATGAAATCTCAAATGACAAATGACCTGCCCAAGTCATTTGTTAATGGGCTGAGATTCAACAGATCTCATGGCTCCTGGTTTAGTGTTCTTTTTAATACTGATCTCTCTTAGTTGTTTCACTTGCTGACTGCTTCAAAAGGAAGCATGGCATGGCATCAAATCAGGGTAAAGAAAAAGGGATAAAGAGGAGAAGGTATGAAGAAATATACAATATAAGCACCTCTGGAACATTCAAATTTTAAAGACTGTCTATCATCTCAGACACGTGCTCCCTAAGAACCTCCAAAGCATCTTTTTTGTGTATGTTGGCAGAGTGGGGAATAAGACAGCTCTATCTCTTATTGCTTTGATCTGTTTTAAATATCAATATTTAATTTACTGTGTTTTTCCACTAACAACAAAGACATGAGATTTTTATTTTTCCTGATGAGCACAAAGATTTTTAAAAGATGTGACTTGTCAGTGTAACTAAAAAGAAAAACAAAAACAAAAAGAAAAGAAAGATGGTGAATTGAGTTTCCTCCCACGCTTCAACAATCAGACAGTTATAAGACTTGGACAAATTGCTTAAATTCTCTAGTCCTTTCCTCATTTGTATGCTAAACTAGGAAATCTCTATGGTCCGTCCCTTTCAGTCCTACAATTTCATTCATGATTCTAAGAAGTTACTCAGCTCCAACCATGCACACAAAGTAATGTGTTAGGCCCCAAAATACTTGAGTCTCTCATCAGAAACTAGTTGGACTATTAGTATACCAACTCAAGAAACAGGACAACACGTAAGCAAATTAACTTCTCAATAAAATCCAAAGTGATGCAGATATATAAATACAACACGTAAACAAATTAAAACTGTCAATGTGTGATGGGCCAGTCCAGAGGATGCCACAAAATGGCGGGACTTTTAGCTATACAACTGGAAAGGTCAGAGATCAAGATGAGAAAATGACTTTCTAAGTGGGTGATATTTTGATCTATAGCCATTACAGTCAAGAATGATCATGGCTTGGGGGTGCCTGGGTGGCTTAGCCAGTTGAGCTGCCAGCTTCGGCTCAGGTCATGATCTCACAGTTCATGGGTTGGAGCCCTGCATCAGGCTCTGTGCTGACAGCTTGGAGCTTGCAGCCTGCTTTGGATTCTGTGTCTCCCTCTCTCTCTGCTCCTCCCCTGCTCATGCTCTGTCTCTCTCCTTCAAAAATAAATAAAAACATTAAAAAAAATTTTTTTTAATGAATGATCATGGCTTGGGGATGCCAAGAGCTGATATCAACCAGTTAAAATTATGAAACTGGAATGGTTTGAGGAGCAATGGGAGACAAAATTAAATAAGTAGGAAAGAACCAAATATAATTAATATTCAGTGCCAAATGTGGAAAGCTAGCTTTATCTGGGAGGCAATGGAGAAATGTTAAAGAAATTCAGAGCACAGATATAAAATGATAACAGTTGTGTTTTAGAAAAGAATCACATACTCTGAAATGATTTACACTCTCATCCTGTCATGAGGCCCACTGAGCAAAAATATTTTTTACTAAAAGTAAAAATATACTTAAATAATATTTTTTAAAAAGTATAAACTTTATCACGTCCAGTCCCAAAACACATCTTGGTTTAAAAAAAAAAAGAAAACAAAAGAAACAAAAGGAATTTCCAAATGATTCATAGATTGCTGAATTCTGTAGACTAGATTTTCCCAAAAAAGTTTTTCATCAAATGATATTGTGAAGTGCTGCATATAAGAGATTTACCTAACAAATTCACAAAATGCAAATAACTAGCATATTAGAGGCTATAAGCAGTCTCACAGGAAAGAATCTTTTTAACTGTCTATGACAGCATTCCTCAAAACTTATCATGGAACTTTTAAAAATATGATACTTATTAACATAATGCAGAACTAGTGTTTCACAGTACACCCTCTTGGAAATAATACCAATAAATAACACTTAGTCCTAGGAAAATGATACTCAACAGAAAATGAAATCTATTAGTAACTGACACAAACACACACAAAACATACAATTACTTCCCTTTTATCAGCATTAGAGATCAACATGAATTTATAATTTCTGTTTGCACTTGTCATTCTCCACATCACTGGTTCCCAACTTTGGCTGTATATTAAAGTCGCTGGCAGCTTAAAAAAAAAAATTACTAATGCCCTAGCTTTACTTCCAGAACAATCAAGTCAGAATCTCTAAGTTTGAACATCAAGAGTTTTTAAAAGGTCCTCAGGCAAACACACACCAAGGACAGTTAAGAACACTGCTATAGATTCAGTTTACCAACACTAAAATGGCTCACAGTTTGGGAAATGAGAATAGGAACAAGAATTCCAGTTAATTCAACTAGAAAATCTATTCCTGAAAAACTGAGTATTGGCTATATTTATTCTGCATATGATACTGGATCTCAAATATTCTTGGCTTTCTCTTCTATTTGTTCATCATTATGTTGGTGGTTTCATGCTAATACTACAGAATGATAAATTGACAGTCAAAGATTTCTTTAAGGGTGTCTTTAATTTTATACAAATAGAATCAAAGTTTCTATTGTTTGCCAAACTTGAACTGTTGGTCTCAGAAGTTTTAGTTTGATTTCCATAAAACACAGCCAGAATTAAACTGCAAAACCAAAACTTTTAAACTGTCTTCCTGAAAAATACATTTTTTAAAAAATACGTATCAAAGAAGGTTCAGGACTTACTTAAATGATGCTATTTGTTTTATAGCCATCATTCCAAACTTAGAAATTTTATCACCCAAAATGCAATGAAGGCATTACAGGAGTCAAAACTTCATAGTTTCAAAGCATAGTTAAAAACTCATCTTCCTGGGAATGCATTTATCATCCAGGAAAGTAGTGGGAAGAAGAAAGTAATAACACGTCACTAAACCCAGCACTTACAAAGAAGTCAAAAGTTGCAAAACAATTTATATTGCAAAATGTGTAGTTATCTTTTTAAATTTCATCATCTTTCAGTAGACAATGAATATAGATAACAGGATCTCTTAAATTTAATCTGAATTTCAAATCCTTCTACTCACCCTCTCAACCTTTCACTTGGATCTGTGCATAACTAACTTAGATGAAATGATATGATGATATATATATCACTTTCAACTCATTTGATTTCTGGACCATATGTCAGAGAAATGGTCTCCCCATTCTTTGTTTTGCCTTTGCAAAGGCACTTAGTTGGTTCTTTCTGTCAGGAATGACTTTCCATTTTGCCTCCATTAAGACACTGAAGTCAAGGGGCGCCTGGGTGGCGCAGTCGGTTAAGCGTCCGACTTCAGCCAGGTCACGATCTCGCGGTCCGGGAGTTCGAGCCCCGCGTCGGGCTCTGGGCTGATGGCTCAGAGCCTGGAGCCTGTTTCCGATTCTGTGTCTCCCTCTCTCTCTGCCCCTCCCCCGTTCATGCTTTGTCTCTCTCTGTCTCAAAAATAAATAAACGTTGAAAAAAAAATTAAAAAAAAAAAAAAAGACACTGAAGTCATGAAATCACAGGTCTGGAAGACATTTTAACCTAATCTAATCCCTGCTCTCTGTCAGAAATTTTTCCACAAAGTCCTAATCTAATCTTACCCAATATACTCAACACACTCATTTCACCTATCCCTCATATCCTACTCAAACACTTTCTCCTCTAGATTGTGACCTTCTTAAGGACAGAAGCTATATGGCCACCTTTTCCCTCTACAGTCCTGCACATGGACGGTGCCTAGCTCCCAGGGAAGGCAGTAAGTATTTCATGAGTGGCATCCTATTGTAAGGCCAATACACAATCATTCACTCCAGCCCCTTCTTATAAGCATTTCCCCCCTTTGCTTGAAAACCCTTTGAAGGTGGTAATTATTTCTTCTTTAGCAGTCCCATGGACCCTAGAAGACAACAGGAAAGTTTTTAGATTCACAGATTATGAGGTAGCTCATCATATTTTTCACGTATGAGAGGGATACTAAAGTGGAGTGGTACTCAAATGAGAAGAAACACATATCCATGTTCCCAATAAGTACTGAAATACACTATTTCCTCAATTTTGTTAATATCTGCCTCTCAAGGTACTGACTGAAGACAAGAAAACAGGCTCTCCAAACCTGCAAACCTAGGGAATATACAGAGCTTCTCAAACAGCACCCCCTGTTGACTTACAACCATTGTCTTCAAAGATCTCATAGAAAAATTAACAAGAAGTTCTATTTAAGAAAACAACTTCAAACTAAGTTAAACGTTTTCTCATTCACAGGGGATTAAGGTTTCCTGGTAACTCTCAAAGTAAACAGGCACATGGGAATTGAAACTGGGTTTGTTTTTCTTTTTTCCTCTGAAAAAAAGTAATTGATGGTGAAGTCAAGAAAAAACTGAGAAAGCAACACTAAAGGTTCTATAGATTTGCCAATAGTTGGTTTCATCTCTAAATTCCTTCACTCCCCACCTATCATCACTTTAACCAAGTACTACTTCACTTTAAACCAACTTTTAACCAACTACTTCACTTTAAGAAGTAGAAAATTTGAATGACTGACCGATATTCTAGGGTGACCAAAGTACTAAAAGTAGTGAATGCTAAGAAAGAAAACACATATTTATTTACACACTTCTCCTAGCATTCTGATTACATCAAACAAAAGAAAAAAGAAAGGCTATGTAACCTATTTTTTTTTTTTACCACTTAAAGTGTAAAGACAGCTCTTTCAAGAAGGAATTTATACCCAAAGAAATAAAAAACTACAAAAGAACTAGTTTAGGATAAGCCACAACTGCTAAACATACAAAGTAAGAGAATAACATTCAGAGGATTTAATAATTTAATTCAAGGATCATGTTACATAAAGAGATGTAAAGTAACAAAAAGTTCTTCTCAACCACAATTAAGAACAGAAAACGTTTCATGCTGTACTAATCCCTCTGCGTGTTGGCTGACTACAATTTCCCACAAATGGTATAATGTTGACTGAAACAATATTAACGTTAATGGCCAAGAAGAAGGAAATCCCACAACAAAATCTTTTTGGAAAACAGGGACAGCACAAGCTTTTTCCACCTAAGATATTAATAGTGGTGACCTTTCCTTGAATAATGCTGGCAACTGACTAGCAAAAAGAAACACCCTGAAGAAGAGTAGTATTCATATATAGGACATAAAGAGTGTTCATCATACACTGGTGTAGTGGTTTTTTTTTTTTTTTTCATGCTTTAAACACACTATGGTATTGCTGCTATATACATAGTTTAGTGACAGGTTTTAAGAAAATTTCCTTATGCCTCATCTAAAGAGCACTGCTCCTTTAAAGATAAATTTTTTAACATTTATTTATTTTTGAGAAAGAGCGACAGAGCACAAGCGGGGGAGAGGCAGCTAGAGAGGGAGACACAGAATCCAAAGCAGGCTCCAAGCTCTGAGCTGTCAGCACAGAGCCCGACACAGGGCTCGAACTCAGGAACCTGAGCTGAAGATGGATGCTTAACCAACTGAGTCATCCAGGCACCCCAAACACAAAATATAATTGGAGCCATTCATTGAGGAGTTTAACTACTCTACACACACACACACACACACACACACACACACACACACACCAAATTTTGTTAAGTGTGAATGCCTAAACCTTTTGAAGAGAGGGCAATTGTACAATTATTCAAGTAACTGAATGGCTTTTATGCATTTTAATCCAAATCTTGATTACAAGGCCTCACTATTTCTCAACTACATCAGAAGGGGTGAAGCTACAAGTACACCTACAGATCAAAATCTAAGAAGCAGCACAAACTGCCTGCTCTCTGTAGGGGCTCTCTCACTTCTGGCCTATCTGCTTCTCTCTCTGGTTTTTGTTCCATGTTCCCTTCTGTGGATGGGCTTCTTCTGCTTACTCACAGCTGCTTCTCCCTTATCATTCCAGCTTTTAAATGTCTAACTCAGTCCCCCTGGATTCTCCCTCACCCCGTGCTAACATCATGACCTTTCCCATTCTGTTCCCACTATCACTCTGGGTCTTAGTTTCCCAATTTGTTAGAGATTAATCTCATTAGGTGAGTTTTCAGAGCCCATCACACTGGTTATGGCCATCACTGGATCTCACATCTAGACCCATCAGTGGTGGCTAGATGAGCTGGGAAGCAGAGTAAGGTAGTACAAAACATGGCTTGCTCCTCTTCTTTTTCACGGTAGGCTACGTAGGAAGGCAGGCATGTAATGAAATACAATTCAGACATACAAACAAGGTTAAGGGTTGAATTCCCCAAAGAATAAATTCCAAAAATAATCTACCTTTTCTAAAAGAAAATACAAAATATTAAACACATCAAGAAAAAAGTTGTTCTTAAAAAAAAAAGAGTCCCAAAATTCAAGAAAGTGCTGATTCAGGAGATTACAACAAACCATTATTTCAAGTTTTATAATAGCAAAATATCAGAGATACAAACTTCACAACAACCAACTTAATGTGATTTTGAAATCTGATTAAACAAGGTATAAAAGACTACAAAATCCATGCCATTTATTTTACTGCATTAATTTGCCTCCAGCCTTTTAGTTGTCTCCTCTCATGCACTACAACAACCCTAACTCAGAACCCTACCTAGCAAAACTTGTAGCTTGACAGAACTTCTCTCAACTATAGAAGCATATAGCCCACCCAAGAAGGTATGAGAACTGCTGATTTAAAGAAAATCATTGATGTTTTACTAACAGGAGTCAAAAAAAAAAAAAACCAGTAAAACAAAGTTGGAAAATCACTCTTCAAGTGAGCTGCCACCAACTGGCTGCCTGACCTTGAAAAAAAAATCAATCCAAGACTAATCAGAGCACTGTCTAGAAGAAAAAAAATGCCATCGCCACATCCAACTTTAAAATGTGCTAATTCTTCTGTGAGCCCATTTTAGGTCAACAAAGTTTAAGCTCTTTATTAAATATCACGGCATTCACTTGAGTCACACTAAATGGCACTACAATGACCCCATCAATTTTATGGATTGTAATCCTTCCACTGAGTCCTTTACTCTAGAACAACCTTGAGTCCATAGTGAAGGAAGAAAATCATACAGGAGTTCTGACTAGTGAGTCACAGAAGCCAGGTGAAACCTTTCAGAGAGATGCTTTCTATAGTTCCATATGCTGGCCACCATAATGGCCACATCATCTCCAAGCCAAATGTTAGGTCGAGAGTAGAGTGAGAGACAGAGCAGTAAGCAATACCTAAGTGGGCCTTGACCTGCCAGTCTGAAATCAAGTATCTTCATTTTATGTTAGCATAAATATTAGCTAGCAGTGAATTGGGGCCAGCCTTTCTTCTTCAATTGGGTGAAGAATAGCAATAAATGCCAATTCTTCATGTCTGTACCAATGCACAGCACCTGAAGATTATATAATCTTTAGCTACTTGAGGATCCTATCAATATCACAGATATTATGGCCTCACTATAAAGGTACAGGGTATATCCAAAATGTTGTACCCAGATATCACTGTCAGATTTAAGATAGAACACTGATCCTGCTCCTGAAAGTGAAGAGAATGGTGAGAGGTCTGAAAATTAAGTCATACGATAAATCAGAAACTAAGTATCTTTAGTTGGAAGAAAAGAAGGCATAGAGATGTTGTAAAAAACCATCTTCAAAAAATTTTACACCTCCAAATAGCAAAACAAAAACAAATGGGGAGAGCCTTTCTAAAAAGTTAGCATTCACTAAAAATGATGTGCCATATATATATATATATATATATATATATATATATATATAGAGAGAGAGAGAGAGAGAGAGAGAGAGAGAGAGAGAGAGAGAGAGAGAGAACAACTGTTGTGATACAGAAGGAACTTCAGTACTTGATGGGAAGCAGAACCAGATGACTTCTCAGACTTCTTTCACCAAAATACTGTATATGCTATAAACTGACAACAATTCATGCATCCATGAGCAACCTCAAACTTTTAGCAATCATGATTTGTTTTGCTCCATGAGTTGGTAGTGGCTGATCTTGGTTTTAAAAGTATTAGCTGTCCACTGCAGGAAAGTAGAGAGAAAGAATAAAAATGAACCATAATCTCACAGCCAAGATAATCACTATTAACATTTGGCATAATTCCTGCCCCAATCATTTTTCAAGGCATAAATATATGTAAGAAAATTTGAGTCAAGCTATACCTTTTGTCCTGATTTTTGCATTTATATGATCATTTTCTCAAGTTGTTAAATATTTACCAAAAAAAGCAAGATTTTTTAATGCCTATCTAGAAATATAAAGTTTGTATATAGCATATTAGCATATTTCAAGCATACATTAGGCACTTGGGTTATTTTTAGTTATTACTAACAGTACAGAGCCTGCTTGGGATTCTCTCTCCCTCTCCCCCCACCCCCCCCCCCCTCTCTCTCTCTCTCTGCCCCTCCCAGCTCCTACATGCACACACTCTCTCTCTCAAAATAAACAAACATTTTAATTAATTAAATTTGATTTAAATTGTTTAAGTATAAAGTCTCAGTGTTAGAGAAAGTATATCATGTGTGACAGTTAATTGAATTCATTTTTAAATAATTAAACCCAAACTTATTTCTATTACCAGAGGAATATGATCTATTCAACATACACAAATAATGACCAGTCAAAAAAGTAGAAGCAATTCTTTAATTTCTGCCTTAGCCCCCGCCCCAGTAAAAAGATTAAAGAATTCTTCATCTAAGATCACCTGAAACACTCATTTGGTAGAGGGAAACAAATACTCCTTCCACAATTTTCCCCCAAAGACAACACTTCCTACTTTCCAGTCTCAAATGACAAAAGTAATCTGTTTGAATTAAAAGGATGAGTTTGAGGGTACTAAAAATACACCACATAAGCCACCAAATAGTATCTTATTTATGTTAGTCTTACTGTTAGCTCTCATGAAAAGCCATAGTTTATGGGTCATTTTTCCAAACTGACACATTTTAAGACTATAAAAATATCCCTACATTAAAAATGTGTGATGTATACTTTGGGGAGAAATAATGTATATAACCTGATGCAATGGAAAAGTTGGCTTTCAATTATGATGCTGACTGGATTTAGTCTTCTTCGGCCATTGGGACTCAGGATTCCTAAATAAAGCATGGTGCTTTGATGAGTCACATTTGCAACACAATCACTACACTCATCCCCACCTAATACACTGTAACACATTTTCCCCTCCCAGATCTGGCCATAGTTATTTCACAAGAAAAAAAAAGCACTGATTAAAAGGAAACAGGACAGACAGTGAGTAAGCCATGAACAACTGCCCAAAGAGCTGTAAAAATCCTGGCAGAATCATTTCCATGTGTTTCAATTAAAGTTGCCATGAGAGGTGGAAAACGAACTAGAGAGAATATTGATAAAGTTGTATCCATTCCCTCCCTTTTGTAAGTATAGTTAGAGCCAAAGAATAAAAAGTACAATTATTGGAGATCTTGCAAAGTATTCATACAGGAAAACATTTGGAATGTATCCAATGAAAACATTCTGACTTATAATTCCATCAGCCAATCAGAGAATATTTTTGAAAAGCACTTTATATGCATTTTTAATATACACAGAAAAAATGCTAAGGGTTTATAAACAGTAGTTCTCTTTCAAGGATGGGATGACAGATTACATTTTTTTAATCCTTCTTGTGTGTTAATTATAGATTTGTTCTAGACAATTTAGAAATGACTTGTAATAAGAAAAAAAAACAAATTTAGTACAAACGACTAGGCAGTTAAATATACAGAGGAAAATGTGATAAATAACATTTACGGTTTTAGCAATTTTTTTCTAATTATAGTAAATTTTTCTACAGAATGATTTCCTCCATTAAGAAGTGTTTATAGGTTGAATTGTGCCCCACAAAATTTCTTATGTTGAAATCCTAATTCCCAGCACCTCAGAATGTGACCTTATTTGGAAACAGGGTGACTGCAGATATAATTAGTAAGATGAGATCACTGGGGTGAACCCTAATCCAATATGACCACTGTCCTTATAAAAAGAGAAAATTTGGATACAGAGACACACACAGGGAGGATGCCTGTGAAGACAAAGGCAGAGATAGAGATAACACATCTACAAGCCAAGGAACACCAAAGATGCCAAGCAACCAACCAAAAGCTCAGGGAGAGGAATGGAAGAGATTCTCCCTCACAGTTTTTGGAAGGAACCAACTTTGTTGACACCTTGATCTTGGACTACTACCTCCTGAGCTGTCCGACAGCCAATTTCTGCTGTTCAAGCCACCCAGGTTGCAGTACACTGTTACAGCAGCCCTAACAAACTAACACAAAAGGTTTCAAAGCACACCACAGGAAGACATTACACTTTGACCACACACAAATAGTTTTGTCATAACTATTGGTCTTCTGGTAGATAGTGCTTGCAAAATCAATCCTCCTTCCATATGCTCCTCCTCCCCCCTGTCCATTGCTACATTTAGGGAAGGCTACATAACTAAGTTTTCTCCTTTGGAATATGAGAAGTAACATACACAACATTCAGGCTTTAAGACTGGGGCATACCCCCTTCATACTCTTCCTCTTTCTCCCAGCTCACATCTGAACATGGTACTCACCCAGATCAACCACAAAGATGAGATCCATGCCCTAAGGAGTAGCAGAGCTACTTCTTAGAAGGAATGTGGGTCTTTAACTGACAGCATGGGACAGAGCCACCCACGAAGCAGGAATATGCTCCTTACAATGTCACATGAAAGTAAAGGAAATAACTCTGTTCTTTAAGCCACTAAATTATTGGGTTTCTCTGCAATACCAGGTTAGTCTTTTGCTCTAAGAGAGCATCAGGGGAAATAAAATATTCCTAACACATGCAGTAAAAGAGCATATAGAAAACCAGGTAAATCTCTGAAACAACAAATGTGACTCTATAGGAGAAATTTAAGTATAAACCGCTACAGCTCCAAATCTGAAACAATGTATGTGATGATCTTAGTAGTCGTTAAGCTACAATTGAAAACCTTTGAGGGAATCTGCCAATCCTTATCCTTAAAGGTTTTTTTTCTTAATGATATTTTAAATTTATTTTTAATTTCAAATATTTTCATGAGAATAGATTTAGTATATGATTTTACATATATTTTAATGGTACAACAACAACAACAACAACAACAACAACAACAACAAAGTGACATATAAAAGTCTCATACTCCTCCAATCTCCTCTCTAGGGAAAGCCAGAATAAAGATAGGAAGGTAGCCTTCCAGACTTAGAGGTTATAAAATAATAAGCGTGGTCAAGTTTTAAAGTCAACTCAAGAGAGGTTTTAATTTGGGTTTGTGATACACACCTAGAGTCAAAACCAAAACATATTTTAATAATAAGCATATGGAGCCTTCATATCTGCCTTACTCTGAGAAAAGAAAATTAATTTCCCACAGATGCTAATGACCAGCAATGTGGCCTATTTCTTGTTCTTAAATTCTTCCAAAATGCCATTATGTGAAACTGAAATATGTGTGAAACTAGAAGCAAGTTCTTGGAGAAGAATTCCATACTTCTCCATTACTTCATTCTACTGTAGATGAACCACAGTGTCTACTTCTGTCTGGTCAAACACTGAAAAGTACTCTTCTGGAATTTGGGGTGTTTGCCTTTTATTAAAGTTACAGGTTTTTCTCCCCAGGGTGTTTACCCAAATCCTGTATGGACACTTATCAGGAAGACACGCTATTGAACTAAAGAAGAAAATGAAGAGATGTAAATTACTCCCATTTAGTTATTCAGGACCTCATTAACCTGTGACCAAGGATGGAATCTATGATTCCAATTCGTGGTTTGGTGGACGCACACATGTTCCTGGATTCAAACATGTGTTTCTATTTAAACTGCTGGAATGTATATATGGCTCCACAAAGAGTGATAAATATTAGCAAATCTTCTAAGAATGAAGGTCCTTTATGACCACATACACCGTATTTTGATTCAGCTTTTAAAATGTCTCAGTCACACAAAGCTCAACAATCTGCTTTTTCCATCTATCCACAAGTTAAAGAACAATGAAATAAAATCCTTCCACAGATCACATCTATCTGCACCTTCTCAGTCAACCCAAGGCAGATCTGTCATTTTTGCTATGTGTCTTCTTTGTTCTTCCTCACGGCAAGCCTGCCTTAGGTAAAAGGCGGGGCAGGGCATTCTGAAATGCTCAGGTACTGATATGTTGGATATTAATCACTAAGAGATAATGCCAAGTAAGGAGCTTCCGGTATAGTACAGAAACTTCAACAGCCTGAGCCTAAAGAAGGGCTGGAAAACTATTTCTGCCAGCACAGCATTTTTAAATTTTAAAAATTTAACTCCCTTTTGAAAAGGGCCCCCCCATTCAAATAAGGAACTTCATCATACAGGATATTATATCTCACCATGAACTATGAATTCCTCAGATGTCATGTGTGCAAGCCAAAGGTCTGAAGTGTGAATGCCACAGGAATCCTTCCACCCCTGTTTAGCCTTCTTACATTGTGTTTCTCTGCCTAGAATGCCTTCCCAAGCCTACCTCTTCTCTTAACTACTACTCATCTCAGGAACTCAAGAAATCCTTTCTCATCTTCTAAAGCCCCAGTCAAGTGTTTAACCCTCTATAGCCCCAGACTCTCCTGCTATTTATATGAATATTGTCAGACACCAGACTAATTTCTTTAAGGCAGAGACTATGCCTTGTTCGTTTTAGTCTCTTTTGTGTGTGGAATAGAGCAAGTAGTAAATAAATACTTTCAGAATGAAGAAATGCCAACACAAGCATCGGCTCTGAAAATATTTGCTTACATATTCCTGGAAGAGAATGCAAAAGTTAGCAAACAAAACATGTAGCTCACACAGAGGCAAGAGAATAAAGAGGCCATAAAAGGCCACATCTGGTTACACACAGGTTGATTTTTCCAAAGGCTGACAACCCTCCCCAGCGTTATTTAACTTCATCTATACTTGCTGCTTTATTTCACTCCAGGACACCTGTATATTTGTTTCTACATACATGCTTTCTGTATCCCAACAACAAAGACACAAATATAATAAATCCAAATAAATGAAAGAAGAACATGCACTTGAGTCAATTTCTTTGAAAGGACAGACATCTTCCCTTATATAAAGCACTTATTTTAAAACAGAGCTGACTAGAAATAATCAACTGCTATTCATAGTTTCCCATATTCCTTTTTCAGTCAGGTCCATTCTCATTTCCCTTTGTTATATATGACTAGCCAGACTGGCTTCACTGAAACTCAGAACTCTCAGAAGACAGGGACAGATTGAACATGGTTACCAAGAGTAAGCAAGCAGGTCTAAAGGTGCATCTTTTGTCGATTATATTATCCCACCTGTGGTCATGCTTACTGGAAATGAGGAAAGCTGTGAGGGATTCCTCTCCATGTCTCAGGTCAGGTATGTATAGGGGTAAAAAGAAATAGGGGGCAGCAGAGAAAGAATATAATCAGGACAGCCCACGTGGCAGCCTTCATTGCCTCTTTGCCTTCCAGCAAAAATGTCCTTAGATTTGCTCAGGAGGAGCAAGAAGTTAGAATGGTTATGTCCCAAAGAGCATCTCACCCTTTCTTTCCCCTAAACATCTCCAGCTGTCTCATGAAAATCTATTCCCCTTCATATGGAAGGGGAGTTTTTAGGAGTTTTGAGTATAGCCACTGCAACATGCTGATTTCTCCTTAATTATCACCAAGGCAGGAGTACAAAGCAACTTACCTTCTGAAAAAAGTCTTCCCCACTTTTGCCTTTTCCTTCAGCAGCAGCTGTAAATAAAAACATACACATTTAAAATAGTTTCTTTTTCAATCTCTGTATTCAAAAACCTCTCAAGTAACAGGTATGAGAATACAAAAGTAAGCAAGATGCCATTCTTGCTCACTGACTGCCAGAACAGGCTTCATTTCTGATGCAAAGCTGGTAAAAAACAAAACACTAATCCAATCAATTATACATCTTTAGATAATTTCACACTTTTTTTTTTTTTGGTCTGGAAGATTCAGGTCTCTCTTTTCACACATTGATGATTATAGTCTCATCCTTTCATAGTTAAGGAACTACATGAAGAAATGCAACTACCAATATAACCAACTATAGTGTTCTAAGCACTTCCTTTTTGTTCTATGCTTTGCAAAGACTATATAATCTACTTGGGTTTCAGCTGGCATCATACTACTTCAATTCACACTTTAATTCACATTTATAAGATAAAGACAAAACAACATGAGGATTAAATAGTAATAGTGAAGGTCACAGACAACAATAAAACTTCATGGGAGATTAATTAAAAGGTCATTACATTTGAACAAATTGTTTTTATATGTAAATGGTAGCCTATAAATACATGAGAAACCCAGTTTTCTACATTCGAAAGTCTTACAACTCTGTGAACCTTTTTTTTTAAATTTATTTTAAGAGAGAGTGTGTGTGTGTGAACAGGGGAGGGGCAGAGAGAGAAGAGAGAGAGAATTCCAAGCAGGTTGTGTGCTGTCAGTGCAGAGCTGGATGTGGGGCTCAATCTCACGAATCGTGAGATCATGACCCGAGCCAAAATCAAGAGTCAGATGCTTAACTGACTGAGCCACCCAGGCACCCGATGTGAACCTTTTTTTAAATCTGTAGAGAGGAGTAGGCAATTTGACTAAAAGGAAAGAGGGACCAAAGAGACAAAAGCGCCTTGCTCACAATAGCCTCAAATTGCATCTTTCAGAAGGCAAACACCAAACGGGTCTCAAATTCAGGTGCAGGGTGGAATAGTGGTTAACTGGAGAAGCCACTGACCAAGACAAGGAAACAAGCTGGAGCAAGAACTCTTAGGCAATGAAACCTGGAAGACCATGGTACCCCAAACACTTACTGGTCAACACTATCAAGGGGCACTGCATGTACATGCATATACATGCATGTATGTGTGTCCAGGACACTTATAAAATTATTAAAGACTCTTGTGTGTCAACTATACTTCAATTTAAAAAATTATTAATGACCCAAGAAATGTGGCAGGTGATTCTGTTAAGTGGAAGACTCAAAACTCAAATAAATTCCCTCAAAAAAAATAGCAAGTACTAAAATATAAATTTTTTCACCAATTTTAATCTCACAGTTAAAGACACCTTCTACAGTCTTGCAAAATGTGTATTTTTATCCACATGTTTGCATCCAAAAAACAGAATTCAGAGTACATGTTTCTGTGATTTCCAAAGACATTCTGAATAAATGTATGACAAGAGCTAAAAAGAAATAAAAAATTTAAAACTGTATTCTAATGGTAGGCTAAACAATAGCCTCTCAAAGATAGTCATGTCCTAATGCCTGGAACCTCTGAATAGGTTACTTTAAGTGGCCAAAGGGATTTTGCAGGTGTGATCAAATTACATTAAATTATCTTGAGACAGGGAGATAATCCTCAATTACCCAGGTGGGCCGCATGTCATCATATGGGGTTCATTGTAAGAGGGAAGCAGGAAGGTCAGAATTCAAGAAGGCAATGTGACAACAGAAGCAGAGGGAGGGCAGGACATGTAACAAAGAAAGTAGAGGTCAGAGGAGAAAGGCATTAGAGATGCTAAACTGCTGGCTTTGAAGATGAAGAAAGGGGCCACAAGCTAAGGAACATAGGTGGCCTCTAGAAGCTGGGAAAGGCAAGGAAATGGATTCTCCCCTGGAGCCTCCAGGAGGAGCATGGCCCTGCCAACACCTTGGTATACCCCAATGAAACCTATTTGAGACTTTGGACCTCTGGAACTGTAAGATAATAAATTTACGTTATAAACCATTATACTTGTGATAATTTGTTACAGAAGCAAAAAAACAAATACACACACACACAAACAAAACAAACCTAATACATAATGCCAATACTATTTTTACTTTCTGCACAAATACCATACTTTCTACAGCATGAACTGAGCAAAGACATGTGAGCATTTCAAGCACACATTTTCACAAATACATTCTTGGTAGTTAACTCTACAAATTATGATTTCTACTCTCTAATCTGGAAATAATGTCAATATTAATAAAACTTTTAAAAATACAAAAAGCAAATTTGAACCAAAAGAGCAAAGCTCATACTTTCCAAATAAACTGGAAAATGTGGCTGATTGTAGCTAGAGGGACAACCTAGGCAAGATAAAATGACAGTGCCCAAACCTAATGACACAAACCTAATAACAAGTGCCTTGGGGGCACTTCAACTCAGCCATCTCTTAGGCTGCCTTTATCTCTAAAGCAAAAAAAAAAAAAAAAAAAAAAAAAAAATTGAAGGGGCCCTACTCGAGAACAAAATTGCTTGGCAATGAAAATTGCACAGCAGGGCACAAAGATGTGAGAAAATTCTAGTGACACCAAGGAAACTCTTCTTTGAAAAGAAACTTTAGAATCAAAGATATTTCCAAAAGCCTATCAAGCAAGAAAGATTCACCCACAGGGAACTCCTTCACAACTTATAATTCATCACTTTAAATTTCCTATTACAATTACAGTTCATTACAGACATTTCCTTTAGGGCATTTATTTTGCTCATGATAAACTCATTATGTCACAACCTTTAAATCCCCCTTCATTTGAAGTCCAGCTAAATAGACTTCATAGAATGGCCTTTCAATCCCTGGATGAATAAAAAATGGAGGGGGTGAGATTTCCTTAGGCTCAAATTATAACTATGTTCCAGAAAAATATCTAAAATTTAACAGAAACCTGCACATGTAACCACCTTATGATTTCCAGGGGAAGAGGAGGCAGGGATACTCATTAGCACCAAAAATACTCATACCAAAATTCTTTGGCCTTTTTCATTCCAAGTGTTTATGTATAAAAAACTCCAAATCTGAGACAGATTTTCCCCTAAATCTAGAGTAATGTCCATTCCTAAAGCCCACAATTACCCTAACAAAAAGACTCTGGTTGGATACTTAATGAGATCACTGTCTTAGGTATAAACCATGGTTAGTCCCAGTCATTGGCACGTTACAGTGACTATTCCTTATCTCATTTCCGGGTTGCTGGGTCTCCTGAAGGACTTTTACTGACCCCATGCAAGCAAAGCTGCCAAGGTTAATATGTTCATTTTAGAGATGCAGAAAAGAACAAAAAGAAGTTCACTCTTTCATTCCATAAATATTTAAGTCCTGTGCTGGTGAATCAACATTGGCAAGGCCCTGACATTCAACTTACGATCTTGGCCTATATTTTCACAGCCTCCCACTAGTGAGATAAAGCCAAAATCAAAATTTAATTTTAGTGACAACTTTCCCAAATATCTTTTCACAATCACAACTCTATCCAAACTAAACTTATTAGAAATTTAACTTAGCTTTTCTCATTTGGGACAACGTACTAAAAAGCTACTCATTTTACTCTTAAATCCAACACTACAGCTGGGCAGCTACTGCCAGGCCTGAAGAGTGAAGGGTGCTTCTCGGAAGACCATCTAAGAATTGGATTGTAAGAAAAACATGAGATATGATAATATCTTGACTCAATGGTTGTCTTTTCATTATGGTTGGAGGGGCAAATGTTGCCTGTGAAATGAGCCAAGACATACTTGATGTCACAGCATTCCTTGACCTTTGAAGTCTAATTCTATTCTGTGGTATAACAGTTCTACTGAGTCCTCACACTCTTATACACTGATACACTCCTACCTTTTATATTCCATAGTAACAGGAATACACACATAATGACTTAGCAGGCTTTTCCTAATGTCTTTATAACAGACTTCTGCCTGATGTTCCAAAATGTAATCATTTGATTGTAAAATCCCTGGACTATACTTGCCAATGAAAGAGTTGTCTTTATTTTCATGACATAGAATTCCAGGAATAAATTACTTCAATACTACTGAAACATAGCTTCATAGATTGTGCAGGTAAAGCATTTCATATTTTAAGCTGAACAATTCATTTTTACGTTTATTATAATTTCTCCAATGTTTTGCCTTATTTTATTTGATATTTTTGTTTCACAAGAAATATGGGATGGCAAAAGCCATAGCCAATAAAAACAGCAAAAGTTGAAACAGGTGTAAACTATTATACTCCCCCAAACTACAGGGCAAGTCTAGTTAATTACTGAATTAAAGGGTGGGGAGGGGGTAAGCTCGATTTTAAATTCTTTGTAGGGCATATGGAAACTTATTTAAATATCCTTTTCACTCTGAAATGCTTTTCCATTATAACATCTGATGCTTTCTGGAGTCAAATCTAAAAACACAAGGACTAAAAACAGTATGGAGTATCTTTAAACACTCCCGTGATAGGCAATGGGTTTTTCCCTCAACCCTGTGGAAACTGAGCCAAAAAAAAAGTTCAAATTATAAAATAAATGAGAAATAATACTTCAAATTTATAAAGATTCAAGGCATTCCTCCCTTTTTCTTAACACAAACTAACTGTAGCATATTTGCAACTAAGAAGGCTGTTGTATGTTAAGGTCACCTGAAAGATAAATGTAACCATGTAGGTAGCCTCATTCTCCCACAAAAATACTTCACTAAAATTTCAAAACATTCACTTATTATATCAACTTAATCAATATGCTTAAAGAGCTTTGCCAGATATTTTATTCTATATAACATAGTTTTCAGAAAACTTCCATGATAATTGGGCCAACTTCACTGAAAGAGGAATCACAAAAAGATGTAGAAGATGCAGTTGCTATATACTCCCAGAAAACTTTACGTGCATGATTCATATCTAACACTCTAGAGTGGCATAAAAAGTTCTGAGAATTGATTGAAGAAATAGACATTAAGCTTATTTTTAAAGTTTCTTTAATTCTCAAAGTCATTCAAATACCGTAGTCAACCAAAACACTCCAAGTTTAAACATCAGTAATGAATAGTGTCTTCTGAATGTTGTATATCACATTAAGAATGAGGAATTTCAGGCCTCATCTTTCCTAAAACTCCCTACCTGCTTTCAGAGTCCACAATTAACAAATCAAACTCACCTGCTCTAAAGACAAAACAAAACAAACAAAAAACACATGTAGGCCTGTTAAGAAAAGGGAAACAGTCAAAAATATTTTTTTTTTTCTCAAAGCAGTGGCTGGTAATTTGAGGACAGTTTTCTTCAATGTTCTTCTTAAATACTGGAGGGTTTTTTTGTCTGAGTTTTTTGCAGTTAAAAATTCCCACGTTTAGGAGAGATGGGACAAAGATGGTGGCAGAGCAGGAGGTCCCTATGCTTACCTTGTTCCAAAAATTCAACTAGATAACTTTCAAATCATGCTAAATCCCCCACGAATCAACCTGAAGACTGTCAGAAAAAACTCCACAACACAAGGTAGAGAAGAGGCCACATGAAAGAGCACATGCAGCACACATTAGAGATATTCCTTGAAGCACGAGGCCCTTGGGAACAGGGGATACAACACTACAGGGCACTACAGGACCTCTCTGTCATAAGGTTATTACCTTCAAGAGTAGGATACAGGGCTGAATTTTCTAACACACAGAAGCAGGCCCAGAGACTTAGACAAAATGAGAGAAAGATGAATTTGTTCCAAATAAAAGAATAGAACAAGGCCATGGCCAGAGATCTAAGTGAAATAGATATAAGTAATATGCATGATAAAGAATTTAAAGTAATGATTACAAAGATACTCACTGGACTTGAGAAAAGAGTAGAAGAAATGAGTGAAACACTTAACACAAAGATAAGGACTAACACAGCAGAAATAAAAGGCTCAATAAACGAAATCAGATACACTCTTGATAAAATAAACAGCAGTCTGGAAGAAGTAGAGGAAAAAATCCAATGACCTAGAAGACAGAGTAACGGAAAGTTATCCAGATAAAGAGAGAAAAAAGAATTATGCAAAATTAGAGTAGACATAGGGAACACAATGATTCCATCAAAAATAGTAACATTCATATTACAGGAGTCCTTGAGGAAGAATAGAGTGAAAACAGGGAAGAAAATTTATTTGAAGAAATAATAGGTGAAAACCACCCTAATCTGAGGAAGGAAACATATCCAGATCCAGGAAGCACAGAGAACACCCAACAAAATCAACAAAAACAGATCCACACCAAGACATATTGTAATTAAAAAGGCAAAATATAGTGATAAAGAAAAAAATTATTTTTAATTTTAGAGAAAGAATGCTCAAATGGAAGAGAGGGGCAGAGGGAAAGAGAGAGAGAATCTTAAGCAAGCTCCAAACCCAGAGCAGAGCCTGACACAGGGCTTAATTCCACAACCCTGGGATCATGACCCAAGCCAAAATCAAGAGTTGGAAGCTCAACTGACTGAGCCACCCAGGTGCCCCCTAAGAAAAAAAATAATTTTAAAGCAGCAAGACAAAAGAAGATAGTAACTTACAAGGGAAAACCAATAAAGCTACCAGTGGCTTTTTCTGCAGAACCTTTCCAAGGCAGAAGGGAGTGGCATAATATATTCAAAGTGCTGAACTAGAACAATCTGCAGCCAAGAATACTCTATCCAGCAAGGCTATCATTCAGAACAGAGGAAGAGATAAAGAGTTTACCAGACAAACAAAAAATAAAGGAATTTGTGACCACTAAGCCAGCCCTGTAAGAAATACCAAAGAGAACTCTGCGAGGAAAAAGGAAAGACCAAAAGTGAAAGTATGAAGGTAACAAACAAAAAAGCAGTAAAAATGAGTATTCCCTTTTTTTTTATTTAAAAAAAATTTTAATGTTTATTCATTTTTGAGAGACAGAGCATGAATGGGGGAGAGACAGAGCATGAATGGGGGAGGGACAGAGAAAGAGGGACAGAATCTGAAGCAGGCTCCAGGCTCTGAGATGTCAGCACAGAGCCCAACATGGGGCTCAAACTCACAAACTATGAGATCATGAGCTGAGCCGAAGTTGGATGCTTAACTGACTGAGCCACCCAGGTGCCCCTAAAAATGAGTATTTCTATAAAAAATCAGTTAAGGTACTCACAAAATAAAAGAATGAAAAATATGACAATATATACCTAAATGTAGGGAGGAGAAGAGTAAAGAATGGGTTCAAATTTAAATGACCATCAATTTCATATATACTGCTATCTGCAGATGTTATATGCAAACTTAATGGTAACCATAAATCAAAAATCACTAATATATATGTAAGGAATAAAGAAAAAGAAATCCATATATCTCACTAATGAAAACCAGCAAACCAGGAAAGAGAAAGACAAGAAAGAAACCAAGAAAATCTTTAGAAACAATCACAAAAGAAATAATACAATAGCAATAAATACTTACCAATAATTAAATGGACTAAATAATAATAAATAAATAAATAA
This sequence comes from Felis catus, assembly GCF_018350175.1. Lineage (NCBI taxonomy): Eukaryota > Metazoa > Chordata > Mammalia > Carnivora > Felidae > Felis > Felis catus. Next base: position 20,357,277 of record NC_058378.1, on the reverse strand, counting down.
ATAAATGGACTAAATGCTCCAATCAAAAGACATAGGGTGACAGAATTGGTTAAAAAAAAAAAAAAAAAAAAAAAAAACAAGATCCATCTATATGCTGCCTACAAGATACTTATTTTAGACCTAACACCTTCAGATTGAAAGTGAGGGGATAGAGAAACATTTATCATACAAATAGAGGTCAAAAGAAACCCAAACTCACAATATTCACATCAAGCTAGACTTTAAAACAAAGACTAGAATAATAGAAAAATAAGGGCACCATATAGTAATAAATGGGGCAATCCAACAAGAACACATAACAAATGTAAATATTAATGCACCCAAAACACATAAAATAGTTAATAACAAACATAGAGGACTTTAACACCTCATTTACAACAATAGATCATCTAAAGAGAAAATAAACAAGGAAACAATGGATTTGAATGACACACTGGACCAGAATGATTTAACAGATAAACTCAGAACTTTCCATTCTAAAATAGCAGAATACACATTCTTTTTGAGTGCATATGGACATTCTCTTTTGAGTGCATATAGATCATAGGCCAGCCACAAAATCAGCCTCAACAAATTAAAAAAAGATCGAAGTCACATCATGCATTTTTTTCTGACCACAAGGCTATGATACTAGAAGTCAACTACAAGAAAAATCTGGAAAGACCACAAATACATGGAGATAAAATAACATGCTACTAAACAATGAACGAGTCAACCAGTAAATAAAAAAACAAATAAAGTACATGGAAACAAATGAACATGAGCCACAATGGTTCAAAATCTTTGGGATGTAGCAAATGTCATTCTAAGAGGGAAGTTTATAGCAATACAGGTTTACCTCAAGATGCAAGAAAAATTTCAAACAATCTAACCTTGCATGTAAAAGAACTAGAAAAAGAACAAACAAAACCTAAAATCAACAGAAGAAAGGAAATAATCAAGATTAGAGCAGAAATAAATGATATACAAACTAAAAACACAACAGATCAATGAAATGAGGAGCTGATTCACTGGAAAAATCAATAAAATTGATAAACTTCTAGCCAAACTTCTCAAAAACAAAAGAGAAAGGACCCAAATAAATAAAATCATAAATGACAGAGAAGAAGTAACAACAAACACTACAGAAATACAAATAACAATAAGGGAATATTATGCCAACAAACTGGACAACCTGGAAGAAATGCATAAATTCCTAGAAACTTATAACCTACCAAAACTGAAACAGGAAGAAAGAGAAAATTTAAACAGACCCATAACCAGCAAAGAAATTGAATCAGTAATTTAAAAAAACTCCCAATAAACAAAAGTCCAGGACCAGATGGCTTCACAGGCAAATTCTACAAAACATTTAAAGAAGAGTCAACATTCTTCTCAAACTGTCCCAAAAAACAGAAAAGGAAGAAAAACTTCCAAATTCATTCTATAAGGCTAGTATTACTGACACCAAAACCAGATAAAAACACCACAAAAGAATTATTGCCCAATATCTCTGATCACCATATATGCAAAAATCCTTAACAAAATTCTACCAAGCTGGATCTAGCATGCATTAAAAAATTCATTCACCCTGGGGCACTGGGGTGGCTCACTCAGTTGAGCGTCTGACTCTTGATTTCAGTTCAGGTCATGATCTCATGGTTCATTAGATCAAGCCCTGTGTCAAGCTCTGTGCTGACAGTGTGAAGCCTGCTTGGCTCTCTCCCCCTCTCTCTGCCCTTCCTTGTATGTTTGCTCACTCTCTCAAAGTAAATAAATAAAACTTAAAAAAAAAAATTCATTCACCATGATCAAGTGGGATTTATTCCCAGGTTGCAAAGGTGGTTCAATATTTACAAATCAATCAATGTGATACATAATATCAATCAAAGAAAGGATAAGAACAATATGATCATTTCAATAGATGCAGAAAAAGCATTTGACAAAGTACAACATCCATTCATGATAAAAGCCCCCAACAAAGTAGGTTTAGAGGGATTATACCTCAACATAATAAAGACCATCTATGAAAAACCTACAGCTAACATCATCCTTAATGAGGAAATACTGACAAAAGAAGGATGTCCACTCTCACCACTTTTATTCAAGATAGTACTGGAAATCCTAGCCACAGAAATCAGACAACAAAAAGAAAATGAAAGTCATCCAAATCAGTAGGGAAAAAGTAAAACTTTCACTATTTGCAGATGACATGATACTATATATAGAAAACCTGAAAGACTCCACCAAAAAACTGCTAGAAGTAAACAAAATGAGTAGTCACAAGATACGAAATCAATGTACAGATATCTATTGCATTTATATGCACTAAAAATGAAGAAGAGAAATTACGAATCCCATTTACAATTGCACCAAAAATAAGATACGTACAGATAAACCTAACCAAAGAGGTGGAAGAACATTACTCTGAAAACTAGAAAACATTGATGAAAGAAACTGAAGATGACACAAAGGAATGGAAAGCCATTCCGTGCTCGTGCACTGGAAACACAAATATTGTTAAATGTCTATACTACCCAAAGCAATCCACACATTTAATGAAATCTCTGTCAAAATATCAACAGCATTTTTCACAGAACTAGAACAAACAATCCTAAAATCTGTATGGAAAGGCAAAAGACCCTGAATAGCCAAAGCTTGACAAAGCAAAGCAAAGCTGGAGGCATTGCAATTCCAGACTTCAAGTTGTATTACAAAGCTGTAGTAATCAAAATAGTACGGTACTAACACAAAAATAGACATATAGATCAATAGAACAAAATAGAAAACCCAGAAATAAGCTAACAACTATATTAATAGTTGTTATTTATTAATTAATCTTCATCAAAACAGGAAAGAATATCCAAAGGAAAAAGACTGTCTCCTCAACAAACTATTTTGGGGAAACTGGTCAGTTACATACAAAAGAATGAAACTGGACCACTTTCTTACACCATACCCAAAAATAAATTCAAAATGGATTAAATACCTAAATATAAGACCCAAAACCATAAAAATCCTAGAAGAGAGCACAGTCAGTAACTTATTTGACATCAGCTATAGCAACTTGTTTCTAGATAGGTCCCCTGAGGCAAAGGAAATTAAAGCAAAACTAAATTATTGGAACTACATCAAAATAAAAAGCTTCTGCATAGTGAAGGAAACAATCAACAAAACTAAAAGGCAACCTATGAAATGGAAGACATAATTTGCAAACAACATATCTGATAAAGGGTTAGTATCCAAAATATATAAAGAACGTACAAAACTCAACACCCAAGGAACAAATAATCCAATTAAAAAATGGGCAGCACATATGAACATACATCTCTCCAAAGAAAACATCCAGATGGCCAAAAGACACATGAAAAGATGTTCATCATCACTTACCATCAGGGAAATGAAAATCAAAACTACAATGAGATATCACCTTATACCTGTCAGAAGGGCTAAAATCAACAACACAAGAAACAAGAGGCATTGGTGAGGATGTGAGGAAAGGGGAACCCTTCTGCATTGTTGATGGAAATGTAAACTGGTGCAGCCACTGCAGAAAATAGGATGGAGGTTCCTCAAAAAGTTAAAAATAGGACTCTTGTGAAATCTAGCAGTCAAAATACTGGGTATTTACCCAAAGAATACAAAAACAGTAGTTCAAAGGGATACATGCACCCTGATGTATTATATAGCAGCATTATTTACAAAAGCGAAGTTATGGAAGCGGCCCAAGTGTCCATCAATTCAAGAATGGGTAAAGCAGATGCGGTGTATATACAGATACAATGGAATATTACTCAGCCATCTAAAAGAATGAAATCTTGTCATTTGCAATGATACAGATAGAGCTAAAGTATATTATGCTAAGCAAAATAAGACAGAGAAAGACAAATACCATATGATTTCACTCATATGTGGAATTTAAGAAACAAAAAAAAAAGGCAAAGGGGGAAAAAGAGAAAGACAAAGAAAGACTCTTACCTATAGAGATGAAACTGATGGCTACCAGAGGGGAGGTGAGTAGGGGGATGGGGGAAATACGTGATGAGTATTAAGGAATGCACTTGTAATGAGCACCGGGTGATGTATGGAACTGTTGTATCCCTATATTATACAACTGAAACTAATATAACACCGTATTTTAACTAACTGGAATTAACATAAAAACTTACACAAAAATCCCCACCTTTAAAAATGCAATAAATTATTTTTAAGGAGACTATGAGACAGGATGTACAAAATTACCTCAATTCTATATCAAAACTGCATGCATATGCATAGAATGTACATGCTAGGGGAAAAAAGACAAGGATAAACATCAAAATATTAAAAATCATTATTTGAGTGGTGGAATTACTAGGTCATTTATCACTTTCACCTCTGTATTTTTCAGAATGCCTTTAAACAGCTTGAACTTCTTGGGGCACCTGGGTGGCTCAGTTGGTTGAGCGTCTGACTTTGGCTCAGGTCATAATCCCACAGTTTGTGGGTTCAAGCCCCACATCAGGCTCTGTGCTGAGAGCTCAGAGCCTAGAGACTGCTTCAGATTCTGTGTCTCCCCCTCCGCCCTCCCCTGCTCACACTCTGTGTCTGTCTCTCAAAAATAAATAAACATTAAAAAATTTTTAATAGCTTGAACTTTTTAATTATGCAAATAAATCAAGTAAAATATTTGAGATCCTTCTTCCTGTTTGTGAGTGAACCAAGGTTGCACTGGTTTGTCACAGCATCATTTTCAGCCCACAAGGTATAAACAATCTGGCAAAAGTCTGAAGGTCAAATGTGGATATAAGCTACCTAAGGGATGGAATGACTAAAGCAATTCCAGAGATGAATAATGGACAATGAAATCATACCAAAGATAGACTATCATAGGCCTTAATTAACCTACCGCTTTCTAGATTGAAATACTGATTCTGTGCAATTCTCAGTGGAAGACTTTTAACAACTTATGCCACATTAAGAAACTTCACAGCTGAAAACCCTAAACAATCCAATACCTGGAAAACATCTGTGATTCACATCCAACTATAGTTCTAGCCTCAAGAAAGAAAGAGATACTCTCTGAAATGCATGAACCAAAAAGAGAAAAATCTATGTATACATTTCTAATGTATACACTTTTACTGGAATGTCACATCAAATGAAACATGAAATAAAACAGACAACACCTTATTAATTTACCACATTCTAAAATGGCTCAATAGCTAAGACTATGAGAGCAAAGAGAGGGGATTGTCTATAATTATTTGGGCCAAGAGCATGAGCCATTATTGGAACTACACCAATAATCCAATACATCCTGTGAGACCTTTTTTTAAAAATTTCATTTACCACCAAATTTTCAACCAGTCTAACAGGAATGACAAAGACAATGTTGGAGGTTGGGGGGCAGTCCTAATCTATTCTAACAATGGGACTGCTGTTGCCTCTTTAAGGTTTACATCTATTAACCCCAACAATTAACTCCTCTGTAGAAGTACACTTCTCACAATGCAGACTGCACAGGATTTTTTCACATGTTGAATCTGAGGGCAGTAAAGCTTTGCCTTCATTCCAGTGCTGGGGACAATCTAAGACAGTGGTGGCCCTGCCACACTTAGGACAGAGCAGCAGCCTCAAGCAAAGGCCAACACTCTCTAGTCTATGGGCTTTTAGTTTCAGAAAGCATCTACTGCTATCAAGGGCAGGAAAACAAATATTCACAAAAATCTGAGAAAATCTAAATTACATTATTCATTGCTTCAAGCAACTTTTAATTTGAACTCTTCAAGCAACTCTGGCTAAGAGTTTACTCAGACTTCAAATTTATTGACCTGACAATGAAGACTTCCTTGTGGACTGATGACCCTAACATACGTCAACATAATCTCAGTCCAACTGATTAACAGAAACTTTGGTAATGTCAAATGTTTTCCTTTTAGGCTCTATTTCTTCTTACATAAGAAATTCCTGAAGCACCATTTAGTCTGGCCTGGGTCATAAACACTATTTGACAATTTTGAGTATTTACATATTAGGGTTTTTCTAAATCAACACTCTTCTAGCTTTGTCAAAAGCTAAAGCATGTTCATGGCCTTTATACAGTTTAATGGAATTATGAAAACTTAATACACCACAGTAAAATTATGCTGGTCTTCTCAGAGAGCTGCACCATCCAAAACAATAGCCACAGGCCACTTGTGGCTATTGAGCACTTCAGATATAGGTAATCTGAATCCAGATGTGCTGTAAAAGTAAAAAAACACATTGGATTTCAAAGACTTAGTACAGAAAAAAAGTAAAAATCTCACTAATGTTTGCCTTATATATTGAAATGATACCATTTTTACATATGAGGTTAGAGAAAACTATTATTAAAGTTAATCTCAACTTTTTCTTTTTCATGTGGTTATAAAATTTTAAGTTACATTTGTGGTTCACATTATATTTCCATTATACAATGCTACTACAGGGGATAATAACTTACTTAGCTATTACCCAAAGACGACTGAAAAAGGTTCAATAGAGAACACAGTGTGACAGGCTACAAAGAGTATTTCCAAACAGCAGGAGTCAGCAGCTTATAATCTAAGCTGTACCTGTCTTAACCTCCTGGAAACATTTTGAGGAAGGAAAAGATTGGTTAGTATGTTGGGGGTGAGGCAGTAGAGAGAGGGTTAAAGAATTAGAGTAGTTTGAATAAAATGCGTAACATTAATAACCATTTCCTTAATATCTAGCTTTGGCCCAACCCAAAACCATGAAACTCTTTAAGAGTTTATGTAGATGGTTATTTAATGGAATGAAGTTTATATTTCTTTTGTGTTTGTAATAACATGGCACTGGGGCAAGCCAACTTGTTTTAAATCAGAACCAAATGTGTTCCAGGCATGCTTACAATTCAGTATGTGCAAAACTCTATGAAAGGGCAGCCTGTTTTGCTATTCTCCTTACCAATGTGTGAGGGTTAGGAGGGCACAAAGATAACACTGGCTTTCATCGGGGATACCCCAATTCATCTTAAAGCTAAAAAACTCATTTATTGATTCATTTAAACAAAACTTACTTAGCACCTGACGCATATAAAGAGGAGATAAAATTGTAGAGTCAGAGAAACCTGGATTCAACTCTAGGTTTGCCAATTTACTAATGGGATAACCCCAAGCACATGATTTAGCCTCCCTAAGGCTCTGTTTTCACCTTGAAAAATGTGTAAATAAGCACTCTTTAAGCATTTGATAAATGGAAGCCATCAACCTTGACCTCAAAGAACTTACAGTCTCACTCAACTATAAATTCTCTAAAATGTTAAACATTACATAAGAGTCACAGATAAAAAGAAAACTCAAAGAATAAACATGGTAAGAAGCTTCAGAGCTGATTGCTTAGCATGGGAAAAGACTAAAACATGGGAAATGGGGAATGTGAATTCTGGGCAGAGAGAATATTCTGAATTCCCATGTCTGTTTGTCTACTCAAAGCACTGAAACAGCACCTGTTCCTAGAAGGGGCCACAGGTCAGGGCAGCAGAGAGAAAGGGGAGCTCTCCAGGGACTGGAGACATGAATACCTCAGGTTGGCTCACACTGATTCTTTACAAGGGTAAGCACCACTCCTCAGAGAAGTGTTTGGAAACACGTAACGTGTTGTTGTCACAGGATGGGGGCTGGGGACAGTGGTGCAGACATTTAGTGTCCAGGGCTGGGGCAGTCAAAAAGAGTCTAGCTCAATGAAGAACTGTCCCATCCATCATGGCAATACCACTAGTTGAGCATTACTAATAGGGTGTTTCTTTTAACAATATCCTTTCTTCAGGCAATGATTTTCCAAATAATATGTATCTATTCACTTCTTTCTACACTGTCAATGAACTACCAAATGAACAATTAGCATGATCCTTCCATACTCTTTTAGGTTGTCAATAAATTTAACTAGATCACAAAATTTATCTTTTTCATCAGATGTTCCCACAAGCACAAATAAGACAAAGCTGCTTAAGCAAACATACCAATTGGATAAAGATTATCTATTATTCCAGCAAACTGAAGGCAAACGAACTTGAAGATACAGTGGGAGAAAGGGATGCTCATGAAAAAAAATCACACTCCTGGGGTGTCTGAGGGACTCAGTCGGTTAAGCATCCAACTCTTGGTTTCAGCTCAGGTCATGATCTCACAGTTCATGAGTTTGAGCCCCGCATCAGGCTCTATGCTGACAGCACCGAGCCTGCTTGGTATTCTCTCTTCCCCTCTCTCTCTGCCCCACTAACCCTGCCCATCTCTCAAAATAAATAAACTTAAAAAAAAAGAAAAATCATATCCTTGTACCCACCCACAGATCCCACCAAATCTTAATCTTTGTGGGAGTCCAAGAATCTGCATTCTTGTAAACATACCAGAAAATTCTTATACAGTTAAGTATCAAAGCATCGTGATGTCACTGAAATCACATGGTGACAATGCCACACAATTTACCTTAACCCCAGGACCACAGAGAAATACAATTACTTTGAGGCAGGTAAAACGTTTAAATACAACAACACAACTTACATAACGTTACATCAACTGTACATATATATCTACATAAATATGACAACATAAATCACTGTACACATTAGAGTCATGACATTGCTCTTGGTACTCCACATAATTCAAAACAACCTAGAAAAGCTGACTTTCAGGCTTAACCAAAGTATGACAGAAGCAGTAACTGACTCACATTTATTATTAAAACTGTTTCCTTCCTTTCCTAAACTTGCTCTACTCAAAGCCGGTTGAGCCAAGACTGCCTCACACTGCATGTCATTAGAAGAGGTCTGAAGTCACATAAAAATGCTTAACATTACTCATAATCATGGAAATACAAATCAAAACCACAATGAGATACCACCTCACACCTGTCAGAATGCCTAACAACTCAAGCAACAACAGATGTTGGCGAGGATGCAGAAAAAGAGGATCTCTTTTGCATTGCTGGTGGGAATGCAAGCTGGCGAAGCCACTCTGGAAAACAGTATGGAGGTTCCTCAAAAAATTAAAAATAGAACTACCCTATGACCCACCAATTGCACCATTAGGTATTTATCCAAGGGATACAGGTATGCTGTTTCGAAGGGGCACATGCACCCCAATGTTTATAGCAGTACTATCAACAATAGCCAAAGTATGGAAAGAGCCCAAATGTCCATCAATGGATGAATGGATAAATAAGATGTGGTATGTATATACAATGGAGTATTACTTGGCAATCAAAAAGAATCCAATCTCGCCATTCGCAACTACATGAATGGAACTAGAAGGTATTACGCTAACCAAAATTAGTCAGATAACGACAAATATCATATGATTTCATGCATATGAGGGCTTTAAGATACAAACAGATGAACATAAGGGAAGGGAAGCAAAAATAATATAAAAACAGGGAGGGAACAAAACATAAGAGACTCTTAAATATATAGAACAGAGGGTTACTGGAGGGTTGTGGGAGGGGGGATGGGCTAAATGGGTAAGGGGCACTAAGCAATCTAGTCCTGAAATCACTGTTGCACTATATGCTAACTAACTTGGATATAAATTTAAAAAATTAATTAAATAAAAAAATTTTTTTTTTTTTAATATGAAATTTATTGACAAATTAGTTTCCATACAACACCCAGTGCTCATCCCAAAAGGTGCCCTCCTCATTACCCATCACCCACCCTCTCCTCCCTCCCACCCCCCATCAACCCTCAGTTTGTTCTCAGTTTTTAAGAGTCTCTTATGCTTTGGCTCTCTCCCACTCTAACCTTTTTTTTTTTTTCCTTCCCCTCCCCCATGGGTTCCTGTTAATTTCTCAGGGTCCACATAAGAGTGAAACCATATGGTATCTGTCTTTCTCTGTATGGCTTATTTCACTTAGCATCACACTCTCCAGTTCCATCCACGTTGCTACAAAAGGCCATATTTCATTTTTTCTCATTGCCACGTAATATTCCATTGTGTATATAAACCACAATTTCTTTATCCATTCATCAACTGATGGACATTTAGGCTCTTTCCATAATTTGGCTATTGTTGAGAGTGCTGCTATGAACATTGGGGTACAAGTGGCCCTATGCATCAGTACTCCTGTATCCCTTGGATAAATTCCTAGCAGTGCTATTGCTGGGTCATAGGGTAGGTCTATTTTTAATTTTCTGAGGAACCTCCACACTGCTTTCCAGAGCGGCTGCACCAATTTGCATTCCCACCAACAGTGCAAGAGGGTTCCCGTTTCTCCACATCCTCTCCAGCATCTAGAGTCTCCTGATTTGTTCATTTTGGCCACTCTGACTGGCGTGAGGTGATACCTGAGTGTGGTTTTGATTTGTATTTCCCTGATAAGGAGCGACGCTGAACATCTTTTCATGTGCCTGTTGGCCATCCGGATGTCTTCTTTAGAGAAGTGTCTATTCATGTTTTCTGCCCATTTCTTCACTGGGTTATTTGTTTTTCGGGTGTGGAGTTTGGTGAGCTCTTTATAGATTTTGGATACTAGCCCTTTGTCCGATATGTCATTTGCGAATATCTTTCCCATTCCGTTGGTTGCCTTTTGGTTTTGTTGGTTGTTTCCTTTGCTGTGCAGAAGCTTTTTATCTTCATAAGGTCCCAGTAATTCACTTTTGCTTTTAATTCCCTTGCCTTTGGGGATGTGTCGAGTAAGAGATTGCTACGGCTGAGGTCAGAGAGGTCTTTTCCTGCTTTCTCCTCTAAGGTTTTGATGGTTTCCTGTCTCACATTTAGGTCCTTTATCCATTTGGAGTTTATTTTTGTGAATGGTGTGAGAAAGTGGTCTAGTTTCAACCTTCTGCATGTTGCTGTCCAGTTCTCCCAGCACCATTTGTTAAAGAGGTTGTCTTTTTTCCATTGGATGTTCTTTCCTGCTTTGTCGAAGATGAGTTGGCCATACGTTTGTGGGTCTAGTTCTGGGGTTTCTATTCTATTCCATTGGTCTATGTGTCTGTTTCTGTGCCAATACCATGCTGTCTTGATGATGACAGCTTTGTAGTAGAGGCTAAAGTCTGGGATTGTGATGCCTCCTGCTTTGGTCTTCTTCTTCAAAATTCCTTTGGCTATTCGGGGCCTTTTGTGGTTCCATATGAATTTTAGGATTGCTTGTTCTAGTTTCGAGAAGAATGCTGGTGCAATTTTTATTGGGATTGCATTGAATGTGTAGATAGCTTTGGGTAGTATTGACATTTTGACAATATTTATTTTTCCAATCCATGAGCAGGGAATGTCTTTCCATTTCTTTAAATCTTCTTCAATTTCCTTCATAAGCTTTCTATAGTTTTCAGCATACAGATCCTTTACATCTTTGGTTAGATTTATTCCTAGGTATTTTATGCTTCTTGGTGCAATTGTGAATGGGATCAGTTTCTTTATTTGTCTTTCTGTTGCTTCATTGTTAGTGTATAAGAATGCAACTGATTTCTGTACATTGATTTTGTATCCTGCAACTTTGCTGAATTCATGTATCAGTTCTAGTAGACTTTTGGTGGAGTCTATCGGATTTTCCATGTATAATATCATGTCATCTGCAAAAAGCGAAAGCTTGACTTCGTCTTTGCCAATTTTGATGCCTTTGATTTCCTTTTGTTGTCTGATTGCTGATGCTAGAACTTCCAGCACTATGTTAAACAGCAGCGGTGAGAGTGGGCATCCTTGTCGTGTTCCTGATCTCAGGGAAAAAGCTCTCAGTTTTTCCCCGTTGAGGATGATGTTAGCTGTGGGCTTTTCATAAATGGCTTTTATGATCTTTAAGTATGTTCCTTCTATCCCGACTTTCTCAAGGGTTTTTATTAAGAAAGGGTGCTGGATTTTGTCAAAGGCCTTTTCTGCATCGATTGACAGGATCATATGGTTCTTCTCTTTTTTTTTGTTGATGTGATGTATCACATTGATTGATTTGCGGATGTTGAACCAGCCCTGCATCCCAGGAATGAATCCCACTTGATCATGGTGAATAATTCTTTTTATATGCCGTTGAATTCGATTTGCTAGTATCTTATTGAGAATTTTTGCATCCGTATTCATCAGGGATATTGGCCTGTAGTTCTCTTATTTGACTGGGTCTCTGTCTGGTTTAGGAATCAAAGTAATACTGGCTTCATAGAATGAGTCTGGAAGTTTTCCTTCCCTTTCTATTTCTTGGAATAGCTTGAGAAGGATAGGTATTATCTCTGCTTTAAACGTCTGGTAGAACTCCCCTGGGAAGCCATCTGGTCCTGGACTCTTATTTGTTGGGAGATTTTTGATAACCGATTCAATTTCTTCGCTGGTTATGGGTCTGTTCAAGCTTTCTATTTCCTCCTGATTGAGTTTTGGAAGAGTGTGGGTGTTCAGGAATTTGTCTATTTCTTCCAGGTTGTCCAATTTGTTGGCATATAATTTTTCATAGTATTCCCTGATAATTGTTTGTATCTCTGAGGGATTGGTTGTAATAATTCCATTTTCATTCATGATTTTATCTATTTGGGTCATTTCCCTTTTCTTTTTGAGAAGCCTGGCTAGAGGTTTGTCAATTTTGTTTATTTTTTCAAAAAACCAACTCTTGGTTTCGTTGATCTGCTCTACAGTTTTTTTAGATTCTATATTGTTTATTTCTGCTCTGATCTTTATTATTTCTCTTCTTCTGCTGGGTTTAGGCTGCCTTTGCTGTTCTGCTTCTAGTTCCTTTAGGTGTGCTGTTAGATTTTGTATTTGGGATTTTTCTTGTTTCTTGAGATAGGCCTGGATTGCAATGTATTTTCCTCTCAGGACTGCCTTCGCTGCGTCCCAAAGTGTTTGGATTGTTGTATTTTCATTTTCGTTTGTTTCCATATATTTTTTAATTTCTTCTCTAATTGCCTGGTTGACCCACTCATTCGTTAGTAGGGTGTTCTTTAACCTCCATGCCTTTGGAGGTTTTCCAGACTTTTTCCTGTGGTTGATTTCAAGCTTCATAGCATTGTGGTCTGAAAGTATGCATGGTATAATTTCAATTCTTGTAAACTTATGAAGGGCTGTTTTGTGACCCAGTATATGATCTATCTTGGAGAATGTTCCATGTGCACTCGAGAAGAAAGTATATTCTGTTGCTTTGGGATGCAGAGTTCTAAATATATCTGTCAAGTCCATCTGATCCAATGTCTCATTCAGGGCCCTTGTTTCTTTATTGACCGTGTGTCTAGATGATCTGTCCATTTCTGTGAGTGGGGTGTTAAAGTCCCCTGCAATTACCACATTCTTATCAATAAGGTTGCTTATGTTTATGAGTAATTGTTTTATATATTTGGGGGCTCCGGTATTCGGCGCATAGACATTTATAATTGTTAGCTCTTCCTGATGGATAGACCCTGTAACTATTATATAATGTCCTTCTTCATCTCTTGTTACGGCCTTTAATTTAAAGTCTAGTTTGTCTGATATAAGTATGGCTACTCCAGCTTTCTTTTGGCTTCCAGTCGCATGATAAATAGTTCTCCATCCCCTCACTCTCAATCTAAAGGTGTCCTCAGGTCTAAAATGAGTCTCTTGTAGACAGCAAATAGATGGGTCTTGTTTTTTTATCCATTCTGATACCCTATGTCTTTTGGTTGGTGCATTTAATCCATTTACATTCAGTGTTATTATAGAAAGATACAGGTTGAGAGTCATTGTGATGTCTGTATGTTTTATGCTTGTAGTGATGTCTCTGGGACTTTGTCTCCTCACAGGGTCCCCCTTAGGATCTCTTGTAGGGCTGGTTTAGTGGTGACAAATTCCTTCAGTTTTTGTTTGTTTGGGAAAACCTTTATCTCTCCTTCTATTCTAAATGACAGACTTGCTGGGTAAAGGATTCTCGGCTGCATATTTTTTCTGTCTAGCACCCTGAAAATCTCGTGCCAATTCTTTCTGGCCTGCCAAGTTTCAAAAGAGAGATCAGTCACGAGTCTTATAGGTCTCCCTTTATATGTGAGGGCATGTTTACCCCTTGCTGCTTTCAGAATTTTCTCTTTATCCTTGTATTTTGCCAGTTTCACTATGATATGTCGTGCTGAAGATCGATTCAAGTTACGTCTGAAGGGAGTTCTCTGTGCCTCTTGGATTTCAATGCCTTTTTCCTTCCCCAGTTCAGGGAAGTTCTCAGCTATGATTTCTTCAAGTACCCCTTCAGCACCTTTCCCTCTCTCTTCCTCCTCTGGGATACCAATTATGCGTATATTATTTCTTTTTAGTGTATCACTTAGTTCTCTAATTTTCCCCTCATACTCCTGGATTTTTTTATCTCTCTTTTTCTCAGCTTCCTCTTTTTCCATAACTTTATCCTCTAGTTCACCTATTCTCTCCTCTGCCTCTTCAAGCCGAGCTGTGGTGGTTTCCATTTTGTTATGCATTTCGTTTAAAGCGTTTTTCAGCTCCTCGTGACTGTTCCTTAGTCCCTTGATCTCTGTAGCAAGAGATTCTCTGCTGTCCTGTATACTGTTTTCAAGCCCAGCGATTAATTTTATGACTATTATTCTAAATTCACTTTCTGTGATATTATTTAAATCCTTTTTGATCAGCTAAATAAAAATTTTTTAAAAAAGAAGAGGTCTGAAGTGCTAAGACAATCAGCAGATATCCAGCAGTCCTGAAAGACTTATTTCTCCACTCAAGAGGACCAAGTCTATAATCTACAGGCTTAAGGAATGAGTGCTAACATGCAAAAGAAGGCAGCAAAGGTACTCATTGAGAAGGGATCTGACCTACAATCCTACTGGGTCCTGCTTCCATAGCTACCTGCACAACTCAACCTTCTGTAAAATGTGGCTCTGCATAACCGTTACTACCGATCAAGGCATCCTCATTCAGGTCTAGGAAACATTTAGGGGAGCTCTTATTTCTTAAACTCAGCAGTTTGCTGTGGATAAATCACAAGTCTACTTTTATGAAATTAAACAGATTCCCTGCTCTCAAGACATTTAATCTGAAATAAATACAGACTCTTTGAGGGCCAACCATCAATTCTCATCTCTGAAAAGAATCATTTGTTTTTGTTGAACTGATCAAAATCTAACATCTGATTATAATTTATTTCATTTAAAGTCCTTGGTTTATTAACATGAATTCATTTTTCATCAGTAGGCAGAATCCACCTTTAAATGTGGTTTTCATCTCAAACAATGCTAGAAGAGTAATTTTAAGGTAATAGTCTTTGGCCTAGGATAAAAGTTGTAACAGACACTATTACCTCGATTTCCTTTCATAAAATATATGCGTATATTTATGATGCAAACACAGTGGTCACATTCTAAGCCATAGCTTTATTCTTATTCCCAGAATTTTAGCTTTGGTTAAAGAGTCATATTCTATCTCAATTGAAATAAATCTGCTATAACAGCATAGTGGCCTGTATGTATTCATTTTCTTAAACAGTTCTATCTTTTCAGCTGTTTTTTGTGCTCTGTTTACTTTGGAAAGTTTAACCTTATTTTTCTTAAGTTCAAGAAACTGAAATGTCTTAGGCCTAGATTATTCACCAGTCTCAAAACATTCAAGGCTTTCTAAAAAGGTAATGACAGTTGGCAATGCTCTATCAAGTTCTGAATGCACATGCTTGAGGTACCTATCCTGAAATATACAGTGTAAAAACTCTCTAAAATATCTTCCTGATTTTGCTAAACAAGTTCAGGTTAATTTCAGAAATATTTGAAAAAATCTCCTGCTCCTTAATGGGTCAGATACAATACATGAATCCATCCTTTTTAAAATGGTGTATTTATTTTTGCAGAGAATACAAAGATTTTGTCTCAGCTGAAGGTTTTATGTAATTTATATAATTATACTACAATAACCCTGAAATTCAGTAATACCATAAGCACTAATAAGGATTTGGTGACTCTACAGTGGTAGAGGTGTAAATTCATGCAAATATTTTAAAAAGTAATTTGGCTTACATAAAGAATAACTATCGTTTCCATGTACTTTCCATTAATTCTATTTCTAGGAGATTAGGTCTTAAGACTATAACCCAAAATATAAGAGGAAAAACTACTGGCACAAACATGTTCACTTTCGTATTCATTTTCATAATATTTATAATGAGTAAGAACATGGAAAAAGCAATAGGAGAATGAAGAAAATTTAGACACAGGCACTTATTCAAACATTTTAAGGTTATTTTAAAAGACAGTTTTGCTGATTTACAAAAGCTCTGATGCAGAAAGAAAAATGATTACAATAAACTATGCAGTTAAAAAAAGAAAAAAGTCATAAAATTCTATGTGTGATACGATTATAACTATTATCCTTTAAATACAGACACAAAACTAGGGACTTCATCAAAAGGCCAAAATGTATATGCTAGAAACGAGTATTATAATATATCTTATCTTTATTTCCCAAATTTTCTTGGGGTATAGCTATAATACTCTGAAAATGACCCCAAAAAAGTATAGACACATACATACATAAAAGTAAAAAGAACTTGAGTCTTTACCATGTCAAATCACTTTAAAGTATCTATTCATGAGAAAATAAGGACTCTATGAATTTGTGTTCACTTATGTATCTAATTAAACCCATAAGTTCTGATTTCCAAAGGATATTTTAAGATTAACAAAGTCAAAATGAATGTACAAAATAGTACTTTGCCCAAATTCTTCAATTGTCTATCCAAGCCAGAATGCTTGCCTTCTGGAGGTCCTGCCAAGCTTCTCCCACCATGCTATCAGAGAGACAGCCTGTCTCCTCACTCCCTGGCCCTGAATCCACACACACTCACCCTGTGTACAATGCTGTCAGCTTAACTGTACCTACTCAGTGGTTATAAACAGAACACTACAGCTGGGGGGATTCCAAATAAGCACCTTTTACAAGCACAATCACAAGCCAACAAAAATGATTTTGAAAAATGGGGTGCTATGTTACATGCCTGTTATAACAGCAAGGGCTGGGAGTCAACTTCTCAAAATAGTGCTGCTGTGTGAACCATAAGAAATTCCCCTGACACTCATACACAGAGACAAACACAAAGCAAAAGGTTCACTGCCAGCAATTAGGAAAGAATAACTTAAGCTTTAGAGGATGCATCTTAAAGTAATCCTTGAGCAATCTTCGCCCAAAGAACTTCAAAAATGAACCACAAAATATAGTGAAGTGCACTGTTTCCTCCCATCTCTCTTGTATTAGATCTTGTGAAAGACAACCTAAACTGCATTGGTTTGAGCAAGAGTGTTATTTGGTGGCTACAATCAGGTGGCTACCATTTATGATGAAATATTCCCATAAAAAAAAAGTATCCCTTATTCATGACCCTCCTGTCCCTGAAATGGATAGAAACTGGTCTCATAATTTTGTTTTGTTTTGTTTTGTTTTTAAGTAGGCTCCATGCCCAGCATGAAGCTCAACACGGGGCCTCAACTCACAACCCTGAGATAAAGACCTGACTGTGATCAAGGGTCAGACTCTCAACCGACTGAGCCACCCAGGTGCTTTGGTCTCAGAATTTTTAAATCGATGTCACAAGTCCTGCTGCCAGCTAAGGCCAGAATGATCATCACTAAGGTCAGAACTTTGTCTTTAGTCAATTGCTCTGCTGGTTTTAGAAATTCTATGTATAAAAGACCATGCCTTGATCAAGCAATCAACATGGACCTGGTACTGTGTCCAACCCTTTTCCCAGTGGGAATGAGAGGAGAGAGACAGGCAGAGGGCAGGTAACTAAAAGAAAATTCAGAAGGTTCTTTGTTTTAATTATTTGAAGGACTTACAATAGGAAGAAAATCAACATCACAGCAGACTATTTTCTAAAGATATTAACTCAAAATCTGTCTCCAACATTCTCCACAGCCTCTTCCCCAACAAAAGGAAAAAACAACAAACTGACAAGGGCAAAGGAGAGGGCAAAGAATATTACCGCAATTTCAATCAAAACTAATATTCAGCCACACATGTAATACTGCTTGTATTTCTCATTACAACACCTAAAGAAGGGTCTGTGTCCAGACAAGGGCAATTAATATAATAAATGAGATATTTATTAGAGGATATTTTTCCTCTCACAAAGTTTTCTGTGGACGATTTCATTCTGGTAAGGAGAAGTTGAAGACATTATAAAATCACATTTATAAAATTATAAAGGGGGGTGTCTGGGTGGCTCAGTTGGTTGAGTGTCCAACTCTTGGTTTCAACTCAGGTCATGATTTCATGGTTCGAGCCCTGTGTCAGGCTCTGTGCTAACAGCATGGAGCCTGCTAGGGATTCTCTCCCTTTCTTTCTTTCTTTTCTTTCTTTTCTTTCTTTTCTTTTCTTTTCTTTCTTTCTTTCTTTCCTTCCTTCCTTTCTTTCTCTTTCTTTCTTTCTTTTTCTTTCCTTTCTTTCTCTCTCTCTCTCTCTCTCTCTCTCTCTCTCTGCCTCTCCCCCACCTGAGTGCACACGCATGCTCTCACTCTCTCTCCCAAAGTGAATAAAATAAATAAAAATTAAATTATAAAGGGTATGGAGAGGATACAAAGGTCTATCATACTCTGGGAAAAATATATTCTACATATTCTAGAAAAATAATACCACCACCTCATATTGAGAAACGTTACAAAGCTCTACTTTATATGTGGTTACAGTAAACCTATGAAACTTGATGGCAGAGGCTAGAAACAGAAAGGAGTTCAAGAAGAATTCAGAGCAATTCATTCACTCAGCAATCCACAGAGGCAGTGTGTTAGGAAAAGCTGGCTGTCTGTGGGGTGAAAGAGCACCCACGTCAACTCCTGAGGACATACTAGCCTTTTGAAAACAACTCTTGGAGCCTAATGTTCAGAGCACCTGGAAAATACAGTTTTCCTGCTGCATCTTCTAACCTTCCCACCAGTTAGGCCACACTTCCATACTCTTCACCATGCACCATGTAAAATGAATCTCCTCTGAAGTCTCAACCACACATCCACACTGGATTGAGTCCTTCTTAGCAATTCTTATCTTACAACCCAACAGCATGAGAGCAACATGAAGGCGTACTCGTGTGTATGGCACCTTCAGAGTACAGGATGGGAAGCAGATGTGGAGCTGAAAAATGCAAAGCCAGGTGTGACAGTGAGGGGATATTTCCCAAAATTGGGGAGTGTGTTTTTAGATCTTTGAGGAAAGGAACAAGTGTACTAATAGAAAACACAAGTAGGGGTGCCTGGGTGGTTCAGTCAGTTAAGCATCTAACTCTTGATTTTGGCTCAGGTCCATGATCTCACAGTTTGTGAGTTCAAGCCTTGCATCTGGCTCTGCGCTGCTTGGGATCCTCTCTCGTTCTCTGTTCCTCCCCTGCTTGTGCTCTCTCTCTCTCTCAAAATAAACTTAAAAAAAAAAAGACAGTCCAGTAAAGGCAAGCCCATTTCAAATCAGAGAGAACACCTGTGGTCAAAGATCAGCTTCTCCAAAGCAAAATACTTCCAACTGATTCCTAAACATGGACATATGGTTATATTCTACACTTCTGCACTATCTTATTTTATTTCTGTGGATCATTCGCCAGGCAGCTTTTTTAAAAAATAGATAATCTAAAGAACCTGTAAAATGACAATAAAGGGTTGAGAACAATGGGAAAGAATCCTAGCAGATCAGATAAGTGGAATCACTTTACACTGTGGGGTTTTGCAGTGAAAAAAATTATTTTTTTAATTCTGTTATAATTCCCAAGCTTCTTGCTTTCAAGTAAGAGGGAAATGCACTCACTTCCCAAAGTATCCATCTTTACAAGACTGAAGTACTATATTTCATCAATGCACACTTCATTTCTTGGCAGTAACTGGAACTGAAAACATCAAAATTCTTTAAGCAGAAATTTTAAAAGATGTTCTAAAACAGGGAGAAATTTATTTTTAATAGACTTCCTTATAATGAGTCATTTCATAAATAGAGATCTTGAGGATGACAGCCAAGAACTAAAAGACACAACTCTCAGCAGAAGCAGGCCATTTGCATCCCATCCAGAGACATCACAAGTCCTACTTCCAGCTAAGGCCAGACTGATCATCGCTAAGGTCAGAACTGTGTCCTTAGTCAGTTGCTCTGGTTTTAGAAATTCTATGTATATATGATGGATTTCTCCTTGATTAAAAAAAAAAAGCAGCCCAAATCCTCTAAGAGGTATTTTCTGCTCTACACTTAGTTCTCTGATGATGAATTCAGTAGAGATAGAATAACATACCATCCATAATCCCATGAACTGATGGTTGCCTATTGTTAATTACATATAAAAAAAACTGACCTTTAGGTTTTCTGGAAATAATTACAAATGGGGGGATGAGAACAAAAGCTATATATGATGTAGTAACTAGTATTCTTTATTAATTCTGCTAGCTGAACAACTTTGAGCAAAATGACTTAAGTTCCCAGTACACCTCATTTTCCTTATCATGAAATGTGGTAAAAATAGTTCTTACTCATATCTTTCATTGGATTGACCCAAAGGTAGACTCTATGACAAGTACTTGAGTAAAAGTAATTTACTTAGAAGTTGATTCCAAGGGTTGCTGTTAGAGAAGTTTGGGAAAGACAGCAAGAGGGAAGTTTCCACAGATGTCTGAGTGGGGTCCCTCTGTGGACTTGGAGCCCATTCTGCATTGACCTCTCAGAGACTGTGGGGAGATGCTTTAGAGCTGTCCCCGGGGTGGGGAGGCGGGGGAGGGGGGTAGACGCTGCTATCTATCCACCAATTCCAGCGCGTCACTAGCTATGGACAGCATCTGCTGTGAGGGAGCGACTCTGGCCACAGAGCCTTTAGACAAGAGTCACAGGGGTTAGCAGTCTAATTCATGAACAGATTTTAGCACTGAGAGTCCAGCCTCCCAAGAAAACCCTCAGTCCCGGGAAAACCAGGAGACTTGCTCATCCTATCCAGTGCTTGAGTGGCAAGGGGTGTGGGAAGGGCCAGCTTCTGCTCTGCCCCTCAATGTTATGAGGATCAGATGAGCTCCTCCTTGCAGAGCACTTAGCCTGGGGCAGTCACTAATGGATGTTAGCTCTTTTTGTATATTTCAAACAACTTAAGAATCATGGATCTGTTCTCACCCCATAGGAAACATGCAACACATGTGCCATGCTGTGCCTGACAGGTGTCATGCCCTCTGGAGCCTGGGTCTACTGGAGGGTTCAGCTGCCCAGCCCTGCCTGCTTAAATGGCTCCCGAATGCCACAAATGAGAGCCGCTGATACAAGAAATGCCTTCTTACCTGCTCTGCCACTGACACGGAGCAGAGAATATCAGTATGAAATTCAAGTCAGACATAAAAGACAACTGAAGATGTTAAAACCAGGAGATTTCCTAATCATCTTCCACATCACCAACAATCCCCTTTTCTCCTGCAAAAGGAAGTGACCTATGCACAAGAGGACCTTAAAGCCTCAAGGCTGCAAGACACATTTGTGTACCCCCGGGATCCTTGGCTACCACCAGCTGTGTCAAGAGCCAGCTGCGTGTATTCCCAAATATATCTGTCAAATAAATAATCCCGAAAAATATGAATGTTTCTAATCAGACCCCCATATTCAGAGAAGGCCTTGGCCCTATAACAAAAAAGTGAATGTATATTTATATTTTAAGGGTATAACAAAGTATTTATAGTATTTTTTATGATTTCCCAAATTTTCCCAGTTTATTTGGTTTCAGTCACATTTTACTCTACACAACCATCTCTCATACCACTTCTCCAGTACATATGGGATAGCTGGTGTGTCTGTTCAAGGCATCTTCTCAAACAATCTATGTGAGACCCTCTCTGAAGATGGTAGAGAAGACACCAAATCCTAGGTCCTTTCCTGACCAGTTATTAGTGAAATGGAATGATACAAAGAAAATACAAACCATCCTATCAATCACTGCCAACCTTAAACATGCCTTCAGATTATTAAAAAGCCAGGAACTTAATTAGGATCTGGCTCTTGGTCACAATGAATTGGAGCTTCTTAGCCACCTAAAACCTACTCACATTAGTCTGCCAGTTTATCTTATAAAATAACATTTGCATACATTATAACTTTGAATCATAACCATATCAAAAAAGTTTATAACACAGAGGAGTAAAACTGGCAAGTTCAAGTTCAAAACCCACAAGGCAGTAAGGAATATTAATTGGCAGTGCCTTCTCCTTCCACTAACTTCATGATACAAGTTTAAGCAAAACCATAAAGTAATACAAATTGCTCAAGAATAGTCTTTTTCATAAGAATTTCAATTTATTTTTGAGCTTTATTACATTCAAGGGTGTTTTTTTTTTTTGAGAGAGAGCGAGCGAGTGAGCACACGTAAACAAGGATGGGACAGAGGGAGAGAAAGGGACAGAATCACAAGCAGGCTCCATGCTCGGTGCTCAGTGCAGAGCCCAACGCAGGGCTCAATCTCATGACTCTGAGATCATGACCTGAACTGAAATCAAAAGTTGGACACTTAACTGACTGAGCTACCCAGGTTCCTCTATTATACTCATTTTTCTGAAAATTCCTACATTAAAAAATATCTATATTTAAAAAAAAGAAAAAATCTACATGTGTATTACTGACTTGAAATTCTGAAAATGAAAAATATTTTTCTTTTCCCTGAATCTCCTGGGCAGTAGGCTCGTGGAACTTTGTAACTGGAGAGCTGTAATGTACACTTGCTATGTTTAAGAAAATTCAATCCTGCTCAATAAGGCAGGAAATGCTGCTCAATAACAAAGGAAAATAAATGGACAGATGAAACTCATCAGGTGTGTTTAATACAGATACTTAATGGGATGCGATAAAGTGAGAACACAGAAAGGGATGAAAGAACCAAAAGGCACATATAATTCATGAAGCACTAACCATACAAGAGGCACCTAATATTCATAAGGCAACAAATATGCATGAGGCACCTGCAGCACTAAATTTTCATGATGCACAAACTATATATGAGACATATGGCAATCAGTATTCATGAGATCTTAATTAGGCTACCCAGGGTAAAATCCACTCTCTTCCTCTGCACAAGACATACAAATAAAACCTATAGCTATCGACAGGCTAACTGGCAGACACCTGTGACTCTCGCAGAGAACAAGTGGACAAACCAGACCAGAGAAGATCCAGTCCACAAGTTAATGATATCGGCTGATGCCTAATTCCTAACTTCACTTCAATTCAGTGAGCTCACTGATTTACACACCTACACACACACACACACACACACACACACACACACACACACACAAATATATGTATTTCCAAATGATATGCAAATTTTTATATGCTTTGTGACTATATATGTGTTTGCATGTGTGTGTATGGTGTGTGTGTGTGTATAGAGTCTGGTACATGTGTACAGTGCACATGAATAGCACACACATGTACTGCATAAGTGTGTCTATATCTATATACCATGTGAGGATAGGAATTCTACACAGCTCTTATTGGCATTGTATTCCAGGCACCTAACAACCGTGTCTGACACAAAGTACTCAGAAAATATCTATAGCATTAACTGCTTGTCAATAAGAGGTCGCCAAAATATTCAATTGAATTCATCCAGATAGGAACTGGATCTTAATTACTTTACTTTTTTACCCATGTGTCCCCCAATCTATACCAATATCTGAAATGTAGCAGACATACAGTACAAATTACATAGATGGATGGACAGATGGCTTAAGAAATCAAGAATCAAATAAGTAGTATTCACTTATAATGGATTTATAATACTCAGGGAAAACTGCACATAGAAACTACCATTATCCAGTTGTAGAAAAATTTTAAAAAGG
The DNA here is from genome assembly GCF_018350175.1 of Felis catus. NCBI lineage: Eukaryota > Metazoa > Chordata > Mammalia > Carnivora > Felidae > Felis > Felis catus. The sequence goes on along the minus strand of NC_058378.1, from coordinate 20,333,594 downwards.
TGAAGATATCTCTTAAATGATAAAGTTTAACTAGAAGAAAATAAGCAAAGTTAGTATCAGCAATATTGTATATTTTGTGTATGGCTTACCAACCCCTATCCTTCAGAACAAAAGTTGTGTGTCTGTTAATATGTAGTAACAGACCAACTTAACCACTTCTCTGAAAGTACATTGTTATCTGTCACACTGGGAGAATAATACCTACACTACCTAAGTTTTTATAATTAAATGAACGACTTAATTATTGAGAAAACAATCAGTTTAAAAACTGAATTTTTAAAAATTGAATTTTAAATGACTAAAGAGTTGTTTCATAGTCCTGGATAAAGAAAGACCACACAGACTACCTAATCCTTTTGTGCCAGTGAAAAACACTCTTCAAAACCAAAGGAAAAAAATAGCCAGGGGTGCCTGAGTGGCTCAATCAGTTAAGCATCCAACTCTTGATTTCAGTTCAGAATATGATCTTATGGTTCGTGGGATCAAGCCCCATGTCCAGCTCAGAAATGGCAGCATGGTGCCAACTTGGGATTCTCTCTCTCCCTCTCTCTCTGCCCCTCCCCCACTCTCACTTGCTCTCTCTCAAAATAAACAAACATTAAGAAAAAAAGAAAAATAGCTATGCTACAATGCTATCTCCATTACTCCAGCATGTTAAATATCACAAATTACTGACCCAGGTCACACAGCATTAAGTCAACTGAATTCCACTTTCATACTCTATCTCTGTAACTTCCCATTACCACTTGTCAAGTACACCTGTAAATTAGAGATCTAAAAGGAAAGACATTAGTAACTATCAGGTGAGGTTGAACAAGGACTACTTCTATTTATTCTGATTTTTATTAATGGAGAACAGAAACACAATTATTAATAAATTTATAACCTGCTTTGTTAGCCTCAGTCAAACTATTGTGCTCATTTATTCCAAACAAACATTTTATACGACCTTGTTAGTCACAATGCTAGGAAAACACTAAAGCAGTCTGGCCAGCATCCCAACTGGCCCAAGAATTCCCCCATTTTAGCACTGAATATTCTATGTCCTCAGAATCCCCTCACTCCTAAATAAACTGGAATAGTTGGTCACCCTACATTGTGAAATAAATGAAGAGAAAGAAGAAACAGGTATGGCTCTTATACTCATGAACCTTACTGCCCAATGATGGAAACAGCAATGAATTAGCAATCACAAAGAGAAACTATGCAGTAGCATCACAGCAATGATCCTCTTATGCTAGAATTATGGCTAAAGCCCAGAACTAAGTATACCACAACACATGTTCATAGAGTAAGCCAAGTAGCACAGATATGGGGAACCCCCCTCCTCCCAGAGTTTATACTAAGAAACACCAGCCTGGCCCTAAGTCCACCACCCATTTTCCTGTCCAAACTCCAGTCAATACAAAAAGAGAACAGAGACACATGACAGATACCTTTTGAGGAGAATGAAATTCATGGGGGAAGAGCTTATTTCTTACCCTTCCAGGTTTGAAGACAGAGAAGCTAGAATGAATAGGATTGATTCTTAAACATAGAGATAGAAAGTTATAAAATTTGGCTGACTTATCATTAAGGGATAGGGTATATTCTACATCACAAAAAAGGAATTTCAACATAGCCCAGTTGAGAAAAATTACTGAAAAAGTATGTGTGTGTGTGTGTGTGTGCGCACATGTGTGTGATTATGAATATGACCATTTCACCTTTGCACTCAAAGGAGGGTTACTGAACTACTCCATAAAACTGTTACAAATAGTCACAACCACAAACTGTAGCAACAGTTAGGAATGAAAAGTACAGATAAATTGAAAGCATTCAACCAGGGTCCTTCTGCAGACCAACAAGCAAAAGGAAGTTTTCCCTGAAGAAGTGTATTGAACAAAACATGAAGAATGAGTGTAAATAAAGACAGCAAGGGGTGGGGAGATGAGGGGACTCCTTGGCAGAGAGAAGAGCCTAGGCAGAGCCCCTAAGGCAGGCTAGAGACTGGGAGGAGGGCAACAAAGAATGGCAGGATAAGGAATAAAGGGTAGAACCTTGAGACCACATCAGGATTTTTTTTATCCCTAAGCTTTTGAGAAGTGACACTAGTATATTTGCATTTTTAAAAGATCTATGTAGCTAAAGTATGGAGAACACCTGAAGGAGGTCAAAAGAACATCTGTTGTACACCTTTAAAAAAATCATTTTGTGGGGCACCTAGGCAGCTCAGCCAGTTAAGCTTCTGACTTTGGCTCAGGTCATGATCTCATGGTTTGTGAGTTCAAGCCCCATGTTGGGCTCTGTGCTAACAGCTCAGAGCCTGGAGCTTGCTTCCAATTCTGTATCTCCCTGTCTCTGTTCCTCCCCAGCTTGCACTCTGTCTCTCTTTCTCTCTAAAAAATAAACCATTCAAAAAAATTTTTAAAAATCATTTTGTACGACCTAAACATATACAATTTTTGTGTTTCAATAATACCTCAGTAAAGCTGAAAAATAAAATATTCTGGGAGACCAGTTAGGAAGTTCCTATACATCTTGGTATGGCAGAGACAAATGTCTTTGATTTGAAAGCTATCTTGGGAGCAAAATCCACCAAAGTTGATGACATTATATATGAAAAGTGAGGAAAAGAAAGAGTCAAGGATAACTCTGAGGTAGCAATGTAAACAACTGATAGCATCATTTACTAAGTAAGACACACAGCATTAAGGGAAAACAAAGTTTAGGGTGAAAAAACCATGAATTCTGTCTGGGGTATGAGGAGTTTAAACAGTATGGTAGGCAGAACTATGGCTCCTGTATCCTTATCCCTGAAATCCTTCAGTACGTTATGTTACATGGTTAGGGAGAATGAATGTGGCAAATGGAATTAAGATTGCTAACAGGTGACCTTAAAATAAGGTAATTATTCTAGATTCTCTGTGTAGGCCCAACACAAATCACAAGTGTCCTTAAAAATGGAAGAGTCGGTCACAGAAATATTTCAAGAGGCTTCACTAATGGCTTTAAATATGGAAGAAGAAGCCACAGCAAGGAATAGCAGGTGGCCTCTAGAAGCTAGAAAAGGCAAATGGATTCTCCCCTGAGCCCTTAGGAGGAACACAGCCCTGCCCATACCCTCATTTTAGCCCAGTGAGATCCATTTTGGACTTCTGACCTCTAAAACTGTAAGACAATAAAATTTTAGAGGTCAGAAGTCCAAAATTTATTAACTGTAAGATAGTGAGTTGGTGCTGTTTTAAGCCACTATGTTTGTGGTGATTTATTGCCAAAGGAAAAAAATACAAGTGGCCTCTGAGACATCTAAGTGGATGGTAATTAAATAGGAATATAGAACATCATCTACACAAAGAATATAAACTGGAAAGAAAGGGGCCCAAGAGTCTGGCAATCAAATCTATTATCTTGACAGTTAAAGATATTCTTTTATGTTTAACCTCCCTCGAAGGAAGTGCTAATTTAAACTTCATTAAAATACCATTTTGCCCTTATCAGATTAGAAAAGGTCACAAAGTTAGACTCCCTCATGCTGGTGAGAATGTAGAAAACTAAGGACTCTCCCTCCTTGCTGTGAATAAAAAAATGCAGTTTATGGAGAGCAATTTTGTAATATTTGAAATCGATATGCACACAGCCTAAATAGACTGAAACAGAAATGTCCACCAATAGAGCACCAGCTAAATATTATTAGTCTATCCATCCAAACATTGGAAAGAATGAGTACTCATAAGAGAAAATCTTTGAGAAATTAGGTAAAAAATAAAAAGCTAGGTCAAGTGTGTAGAGAATGCTACAACTGTTGTCTGAAAACGAAACAGGTTATAGGAACATATGCTTATATATGAATAGATGGCCTCGGAGGGAAACATCATACAAACACGGTTAAAATGGTTATCTCAAAAACAAAGGAGGGAGGGGACAGTAACTTGATAATTAAAGGAATATAAAACAATTATGATTTTTAATGTATATATTTTTTATCTTTAGAAATCTGCCATGTGCATATATTACCCATTCAAAGCAAATAGATATGCTTTTTTAATTCTTCCCAAATGGGGAGAAGGGCGTCGGTTCCTCAACACTTTCCTCCTCCTTTTTTGCTTCTAATGATGAATAGCTGAAATCCATCATTTGATGTCAAAACCTGAAATATTTCTAGTATCTCATATCCATTTGCTCCTTCCCCCCAAAATGGAACTGAATCCCTGCTCATGTTTGTTATTCCCTTGTTTTTATTTTTTTTAAGAACTACAAAACAGGGGCGCCTGGGTGGCGCAGTCGGTTAAGCGTCCGACTTCAGCCAGGTCACGATCTCGCGGTCCGTGAGTTCGAGCCCCGCGTCAGGCTCTGGGCTGATGGCTCGGAGCCTGGAGCCTGTTTCCGATTCTGTGTCTCCCTCTCTCTCTGCCCCTCCCCCGTTCATGCTCTGTCTCTCTCTGTCCCAAAAATAAATAAACGTTGGAAAAAAAAAAAAAAGAACTACAAAACAGGCACATGAAAAGTTGAAATGCCTTCTTTAAAAAACTTGGCATATTTTTATTACATTCTCTCAGACTGTACCCATCTAGATATGTGGATTAAGAAAAATAAAACACTTAAAAACAGTACTAAGCATGTATATGTATGGTAATAAAGATGTTGACCATGAATAACTTAATATAATAAATATTCTGAATATAAATATTATTACCACTTAATTTTTTGTAGCTCTTCAGTACTATTTAGGAAAGCACAATTATTAAAAACAGTTATATAAAACTTTCACAATTAGGCTACATTATCTGAGACTTCAAACCATTCTTATAAAAAACAGGACTATATATGGGGTGCCTGGATCACTAAGTTAAGCAGCTGACTGTTGATTTCAGCTCAGGTCATGACTGCATGGTTTGTGAGTTCAAACCCCTGCACTGTCAGTGCAGAGACTGCTTGGGATTCTTTCTTTCTTTCTTTCTTTCTTTCTTTCTTTCTTTCTTTCTTTCTTACTCACTCACTTGCTATCCCCACCCCCACCCCCGGTCCTGTGCATTAATTCTCTCAAAATAAATAAATACACTTTTTAAAAAAGGAGTATAGAGAGATTCTTACTACTTCTTTTAGTTAATGAGTACAGACAATAGAACGATTTTTCCTGCTTTCAAGACCCCTAGAAATAAAGCTGCCATTTATTTTTTTAAGGAAAATAAAATTCTTAGCTATTTCTAGCAACTTTTTTGCACATAAGTACCTTCAAAACTTGAATACCACCTCTCTTCACTGATTAAAACTTTTCCTAAAATCCTGTAGTTGTCAAATTTTTTCTGTTCTTAGTCCCATCATTAAGACATCCTTAGCAGACTTACCAAACACAGAAGTCTCTGATATTGTCTGATCTTGAAAAACCACCAGTTCTGTTATACACTGAGTTTAATTTCTCTTGTTTGTACTTCATTGGGAACTGAGGCTTTCAAATTTCATGGAAATGTTGCTTGATATTGGGAAGGGAAAGCTGGTGGCAGGGAGAGACCAAAACTCCAAAGCATAAGATTCAGGGAAAAAGAGAGTCAATTCTCACACAGCCATGGAACCAAACTGGTTCCATGGAGTGATTAAACAACGGTGTATACATCCTGTTATCCAAAATAATAGCTAATCCAAAAACCTGTTCTTTTATACTTTGGAAAACATCCAGGCTTTCTTTGCCTTGTAGACTGACCTTTATAAAACAAATTCCCTTTTAAGCAAAATTAGCCTGGATTCCCTCTGAAAACATATCAACTCAACCAAATGGGCGGAGTCAGCCAGAAACCATCTAGGTGGAAAGGGAAAAAGTGCTGTTCTTTACATTTTACAACTGGCTCAGCAAATGAGAAGAAAAAAAATCTCATCACCTCAAAAATTAGCAAGGATTAAGAATGAGCAGCCCCCCCCCCCCGGCCTCTCTCCTGAAAGAAGGAAATAATAACCTCGTAGTGATGACACCCAGCAAGAGCTCTGAACTTCTCTGCCCAGGGATGGACTGTAAAAGTAGACAGAACTATACCACCAGGAAAACACTCTTCCCCACCAGGCCAGGCTCTAAGATACGACCATTTACGTGTTCAGTAAGGTTATGACCTTACTGTTCAGGTGTTTGTCACCAATGAGTGCAAACTACTTCTTTAGTGAGGAAAAGTTACCAGAGGTTAACTCTGGCTGCAAGACCACCTCTGCACTAGCAGGAACCTAAGAGCAAGCAGCATAACCTGAGAAAAAGGGCACAGAATCTTTTCCTCAACATGGAGTAGCCATTCCCCTGAAGACACACACTGAGCTTCACTTTCAAAGCAGCTAGAAGGAAAGTCCCAACAAGGCCAGGGGCAAGACTGAGCCAAGACATTAGGGCAGAAACTGTGAACTCACCAGGAATAACACCTTAAGCCCCAGGAGGAGCACGGCAGGGCTCCAGTGTGGTTGACCATCAGTGGTACCACATGGGGAGAGCTCTGGGCCCTTCATCAGCCCAAACTTTCATGAGAAACAAACTCATAAGAAATCTGGTGTCATGAGGATTTCAAAATAGCCACTTCCTGGCCATTCAACCTATGCCAATTCTTATTCACAAGGGACAGGGGAGAGAGTACTAGCTTTCAAGAAGGAGCAGCAGAGAGAACTTGGCACATATGCACACCAAGGGAGGCTGAACTCGTGCACACACAGGTGGGAGAGGGGCATGTCTCAGACATGAATTCTTGAGCTTTTCTCTGATGCAGGGGAGGGAGGGCACAGCAACCAGATCCCTCACCTCTCTGGAAATGATGCCAGAAGCTGTTTATCCCCAATCCTTCTGAATCTCCACTTACCACACATTTAGAAAGAAGTGGTATCTGGAAAAGTTGCTCTCAAACACTACAAGGTTTGCAGCCATCAGGAGGCAATCATTTCCACTGTGCTTACTAAGGAAGGAATGTGGGCTATTATTTTAGGAACATTTTCAACAACCAGAGTCAAAGAAAAAAAAAAGTTTCTGTATCATTCTTTATTAAGAAAAATAGATTAACTAGAACAATACATTCCCCTAAGCTTCCTATCAATTAAGGAAGTGACTGGAATACAACGTGGGCCCTAGACCGGGAATGTATGGATTTTATTGGGGAACAGAGGAGCAGACTGTGCTGATAGAAAAATAAAAAAGTAATTAGAAGAGACTGTTTAGCTAAAGTCTTAGGAACAAAAAATAGTAACTTGAAAATACTCTCTAAATAAAGAGAAAAAGATTATCAAAACTAAAAGTAAAGTTAGAATGTTTCTGAAAGTGCCATTCAGGAAAAGGATAATTAGGGATTTAAGACTACAAATCAATAGTCCTTATTATAAGAGAAAATTGTAATTGCCCTTATCCCCATCCACCTCTCTACATCTTCTACCGGGTAATAAGTAATTTTTTTTTTGCCTTACAACCAAATATAAACGTTTTTGCTATCATTTAGGTAGAAAAATCAAAGACAGCTACAGGGAAATCTTTTAGCCTTCCATTAAGGAATAATAATTAAAAATTTAAGTAGAAAACATTCCATGTGTATGGAGTAAGAGAGTGCTAAATGTGATTTTTTTAAGGCAAAAACACAGCTTACTCAAGCTGAAATAGTTGCCAGTTCAGAAATATTTTTTCCACTTGGAATAAAATAATACTTCAAATAATCATTTGGAGTGATTCCTTCTGTGCTTCCAACACTGTTATTGCAAAGAATTTAGGGTTTTAAAAGCATATTTTGAATTAAATGACTATGGTTTCAAATTCAGGTACGTATATTTTTAAAACTCAAAGCAGCTTCAGAAAGATTGCAGAGAACTAGCAGAGATCCAGAAAGTATTGCAATGTAGCCAAAAACCTTTGGATAAATAACATCTGGCATTAGGGCTTTGCTATACTTGAGTTTCTCAACTTCCTCTCTGGAGAAATTTAAGTCCCTTTTGGCCTCTCTCTGATTTCCTTAAAAATGTTTCTGGAAACAGATACTCCACCATCTTCCATCTTCTTTATCTGGAGAAGTAGGGTAAAAACTGGTAGGAAACTACACTGTAGCGAGTGAGTACTGGACATGCTACAGCTCTCACCAGGGCCTATTTCAGTCTCAACCCCCAGTCTTTTAAATTTGCAGATCTGGAAAAAGCAAGAGGCTTTGGCATCTCAGTGAGGCTGCAATCCCAGCCTCACTATAGACTAGCTGCATGCCCTTGAACAAATATTTTACCTCCAACTGAGCCTCACTATCCTCCTGTCCTCCTTGGGTCCATTGTGAGAACTGAGGTTCTATGAAAAGGAACCAACCCCTGCCTGGCACATGGCAGGCCACAATAAATAGTAAGTGCTCAGAGAAACCCCAGCACTGACTGTGATAACCACAGGTCTAGCACACCTTTGGATAGGCTGGAAACCAACCACATCTGTTATAAAGTGGCTTTCCCTAGAGCTTCCTCCTCTGCCCCTAGCAGACTGTTTGTTTTCTCTCTCTTTCTCAGCTGCTATCCCTTTTTTTTTTTAATTTTTTTTTTTTAACATTTATTTATTTTTGAGACAGAGAGAGACAGAGCATGAATGGGGGAGGGGCAGAGAGAGAAGGAGACACAGAATCCGAAGCAGGCTCCAGGCTCTGAGCCATCAGCCCAGAGCCTGACGCGGGGCTCGAACTCACAGACCGTGAGATCGTGACCTGGCTGAAGTCGTACGCTTAACCGACTGCGCCACCCAGGTGCCCCAGCTGCTATCCCTTCTGATTGGCTGTAGCTCTGTTCCCTAATCTACCCAAAAGTCTTCAGTGAAATGATTTGCAAAGGACCCCATAAAGAAAAACTAAGCAACCACTCATTCCTTCCCTTACTTCAAGCCATCTGGGATAACTTTCTCTTTCTCTCTACCTTGTTATTTTGTCTTCCTCAAACAAATAAGCCAGAGCTGCTCACCTTGTTAAGTGAGAAAATAAGGTTCAGAACAATGTTATTTGAACTTATGTTTCATTATATTTTTATAATAGTGATCCTTTTTAATATTATACTTTGAATACACATACCTTACTTTTATAACATAGTTTCCAGTGTACAAACCTATTTAAGTATTATTTGAAAAAACCAGAAAAGAATAAATAAGAATTCCCTGGTTTAAACTGAAGTTGAAGATGGGAGGCAGGAAATAAAATGGATAAAAAAAATTCCAGGTTTGAATTACATGAGAAGGCACAGTGTATATAACAGACATCAGATCTACTCCAGTGTGGTCTGCTGCCAGGATGTGAACTGTGTATTCCCAGACACCAAGGAGACAACACAGGATAATACAGGTAATACAGATAATGAGGGGAAGCACTTAGAAACTTTTTTTAAATTTTTGTTTGTTTATTTTTAATAGAGAGAGGCAAAGCTTGAGCAGGGCAGGGGCAGAGAGAGAGGGAGACACAGAATCCGAAGCAGGCTTCAGGCTCTGAGCTGTCAGCACAGAGCCTGACGTGGAACTCGAACCCACAGACAGTGAGATCATGACCTGAGCTGAAGTTGGACGCTCAACCGACTGAGCCACCCAGGTGCCCATAGAAACTTTTACAGTAACTTAAAAAGAAGTCGTAAGTATATGGAATAAACTAATAAATATTGGGGCTTGTCTTTGTTGCTTTTCTAGTAATATTCATTTTTCTAATTCATTCTCATTGAATATTATAGGAAAAGTACATTGAACAGTAAGTATCTGTCAACTGCAACTTTGAAATTTCAAAACACCAATCCTATACAACAGATTCATTCCTAAAAGACTTGGGGTGGGAGGATCCTGCTCTGACCTCCCCAGAGAACACAAGTTTGTAGAGAGCGTAAATAATTAGAGGCCAGTGACATTCTACCAAATCTTCTTCTAATGTGTGAAATATAATCCACATAAGGCAAAAAAAATAAAAATGGCCCTCAAATAACTTATTTAAGATACACACCAGAAATAAGTAAATAAAATAGCAAATAGTTTCACTTATTCTTGTCATACATGTTCATCAAGCATTAAAATTTACAGTGAGAACTCGATATGAGAATGTTTGCAATATCACCTCCAAAGCTGTAAGTCTTTGCAAACAATCTAATATCACAAAGTTGCATCAATTATGACAAATGCTTCCACCTCCCTGAATTCTCAGTTTGAGGTGGCACAAGTTAGGGTAAACAAAGACATACACTGAAAAAGAACAATCACATAAGCAGAACCATCAAAAGACCTTCATTTAAAAACTGGCTGCACTAGTCATGAGGAAACTTCACAGCACTCAAACGCAAGCCTGCTAGAGTCTCAGCTTCTTCCTCAGTGATAGAGAGATCCCTTACTTCTCAGGGCTAGCTTAAGGACCAGATCAAATAATTGGTGCTAGAGCACTTTCTGAAACTTTGGAGCAGTGGTTCTCAGAGGGCCATCCAGGACCCTTGGTGTTCTCTGATACCCTTTAGGCCTTTAGGATGATCTGCAAGATCAAAATGGTTTTCATAATACTACTGTATTCTTTGCCCTTTTCATTCTCATTTCCTCACAAGTGGACACTGGAGTTTTCCAAAGGCTACATGTCGGGTGACTGCGACAGACTGCACACATAAGTCACACAAACCCAGTTGTCTTCTAGGACACCAGATACTAAAGAGATGTACAAAGACAGAAAAAGAGATTAACCTGTCTTACTGAATTTGTTTTAGAAAATATAGAATGTTTCATAAAAAATAATTTTCATTAGCCTGCAATGGGGTTAGTGTTATGTTTAAATGTATGACTATATTAAAATCCATTTTAATTCCTTGTAATATAATTAAGTTTGTATTTGTTAGTATGTATCACTTTAGTATGAATTTATATTTATGCAAAGAAGTTTGTTAGACTGTATCCTCTATTTTTACCTCACTTTCAAGTTGCCACCATCCAGAAAAAAAGCACTGAAAGGGTCTGTTCTCTGGCAACCATGTGTCCCAGGTTTCCAGGCCAGTCTTAACAACAAATGTGTTTCCAATTTTTCCCATCAACCACAAAAATGCTCTTTATATTTCAACATTTTTGTGCCCAAATGCATCTCCCAATCTGGTTCTCACATACAAGAATAATCACAAAACATCTTCCTATTGTGTTGTCTGTAATTATGTTTAAAATATTTCAGCACAGCTCATGTGACAAATGCCTGTTGGTTGGTTCTGACCCATATCCCAGAATGGTTGGTTACTCCAGCTAAGAACACAGTCCAGGAGTATTAGTATCTGAAAGCTGCCACTCAGGACATGCTGTTGAAGAGTCTGAATTTTTCTGTAACTTTCATAAATATCAGAGGTTTTGTTAATTAGCAAAATGGATACTAAAAATTATTTTCATGGGTCAAATAGCAATTTTTTAAAATGTGAATGACTGGAAATACTGTAGGGTACCCCTGTCCTTGAGTAAACAAGGTATATGCACTGAGAAAGTCCACTGGCCCAAGCCCTTTGGACTGGCAGCCCAGGTTTAGTATTTTCACTCTGAGGGAAGACCAAAGGACAATTAGGCAACTTCCCTTCTGTCTCAAGTGAACGTTTCCTACAAGGACAGCAACACCACCAAAAGGAGGGAGCTCACACCTCACTGAGCTTATGAAATAAACACATTGGACCCTTAGTAGTTACACACTACCCAGTAACAAGGCTGCTGAGTAGGAAATCTACAGCCCTCATCTATGCTATTAGGCTATGGATAACTACCAGAAAGATTACAAACCATCAAATTAGTTTAGTTTCAGAGTATTGGTAAAATGTCTTTCAGACCATCTGAACCTCAGAAATGCTTACTCTTTCTTGTCCAGGACTATCATTTAACAGCAAAGAACTCCCAGGACAGTTCAAAAGCTGCAGGAGTCTGCCTTACAAAACCAGTATCTTAAGTAATGACAAAGGCCAAATTTTATTTTCCACTGAATGAAATACAGAATCTAGTTATCAGCCTTTTGTGAGGAATCTAGGTACCTCTTCAAAAAAAAAAAAAAGGAATTAAGGGAATAAACATTCACTGAATTCTCTAACATGCCAACATTGAGCTATACCTTTATAAGAATACTACAAAATGACCCAATGTCAGAGAAGACAGCAATTCATCTCAAGGCAGCATTACACAACCACTAAGACAGCCCTACTTACAAGTAGAGGAAGCAGGGAAGGGAGAAAACAAAGCTGGTGGCAGAGGATGGGAGGGTAGTAGGGGGGGATGGTTGGGGAACACATGCTCCAACAGGAAAATGTGCAGCTTCCAAAATTCAAGGTGTTGTGCCATCATTTTGTTTGGGGTAAAACCTCAGATGATACGGAATCCATAGTCAAATATGAACTATCTGCTCTGGCTTCCTCCCATAAATATTGATGAACAAACTGTTAATAGTTAAGCACCAAATCTTCTCTCTCATTCCCTATATAACCAAATGAACAAAATATCTATAATAATGGAATATCACACAACAGAAAATCATGCTACAAAAAAACCCTAATGACAATGAAGAATGTTCACCACATTTCATACCCCACCAAGAAGTGGGAGCGCACACCAGCTACACACAGCATGGTGTTTTTCCTCTGGATGGCTGTTTTTCTCACACTCCCCAATACCAGGGATATTCCTTGTTGATATTTTGTCTCTCTAGCTTTTCTTCTGTTTCTTCTTTTTATATTTTTTCTTTTATATATTTAAATACAAATATATGTGCTATATATTTCCACATATATAGATAGGGATAGAAATATGAGAGATAAATGTTTAAATATTTTTTATTGTTTATTTTTGAGACACAGAGTGTGAGTCGGGGGAGGGGCAGAGAGAGAAGGAGATACAGAATCTGAAGCAGATTCCAGGCTCTGACCTGTCAGCACAGAGCCCGACATGGGGCTTAAACCCATGAACCATGATATCATGAACTGAGCTAAAGTCAGACGCTTAACCAACCGGGCCATCCAGGGCACCCCATGAGAGATCAATGTTTAGAGGAGACTTCTACACTTTTCAGTTTTGTGCATATGTTAAAAATTATAACAATATGTTTAATGAAATCTGTTCAAAGCAACAATATTTTCACATTACATCAATAATGGAATTCCCATGGAAATAATATATCCTTAGCCACCAGGTAATCTCCATAAGTCTGGCCTCCATCATGACCATCTAGAAAAATAATGCACTGTTTGACCATATCCATTCAATTCAACAAGTATTTAATCAAGCATCTTCCATTAGGTGGGTACTTTGATAGGCTCAGTAAAATGACAGAGGTTCTTTCAAATAAAATTATACAAGTCTCTAAATTATCATTACTTCATTCAGAATAGTCAAACTGAATTTGGTCATACTGCCTTTCCAAAAACTTGCAGTTGGTGTAGCAGAAATAAGAAATCTGAGAAATGGGACTTATAAGTCAAACTGTTTGATGTCTAGGATACACCGGATACATAGCAACGACAGACGAAAATAAAGGAAATGAGAAACTGGTGAAGTGGATACCTTTGCTGAGTACTGAAACAGACCAGGGTCAAGCAGATACTTCTACTAAGAACAAAAAAGGAAGATCAGTAGAACTACCTTTATAAACACAAAACAAAAATGATGTCATAAAACATTTCACTAACAAAGGTGATTAAGATCCTATATTATATAAAGCTTAGAAGCATCTGGAAGCAAGAGCATCTGGAAGAATCTGACCAAAACTACACTTGCTACCCATTTATTTTTCTTTAGGCTGTGTCAATGCTAAATGAGTGGTTGGCTTACTAATTCCAGATTAAATGGGTTCAGGTCTGGGAGATACACACAAACAGTTTTGGTTTAATTTAAATATCCTATTCACACATAACTTCCCTAACCTTTAAGTTTCCAAACTGTATTCAGACAAATTAAGCACAAATTCCAAGTTCCGCTGGCTCAAATATATTATGGCTAGAAAGCTAAGGGAAAGATAAACATGCAAAGCCAAAGAAAGAAGCAGTTCTAAAAGTTGAAAAGAAGCCTACAAAGATGGGATCAATTGAAATATGAGTCTGCATCTGTTCCGAATAGCTCCACTTCATCCTCTATCAACACCAGACTCAGAGCTCCAGTCATCTTGGCTGCTCCTGCCTTTGCAACCAGCCTATCATGCTCAAAGAGTTCATCATGAGGGTTGGCCAACTTGGAGAACCTTTAAATCTATGATGGCCAAACCTATAAGAGCAGCAAGCCAGGAAAAGCAGATGTCGGCATCATGCTACAGCATGCATTTCAATGTTACAAGGCAAGATGGAAGATAACCTTAGCCAAAGATAATTTCTCTAACCTTGACATTAAAACTAGACATTGTATCTATTGTTTTTAAGTAAGTTTCCTATGAGCAAGCTTTCAGCTTCCCAGAACCAAGAAATACATAGACATTCCTCTTCCTATTGCTCTCCAGCTAGGCAGTCATGTTGCTTATTTACTGACTACTGCAGTTGATTAAGAAATCACCTTAAGGGGTGCCTTGGTGGCTCAGTCAGTTAAACATCTGATTTCAGCCCAGGTCATGATCTCATGATTTGTGGGTTCGAGCCCTGCGTCGGGCTCTCTGCTGACAGCTCAGAGCCTGGAGCCTGCTTCGGATTCTGTGTCTCCTTCTCTCTCTCTGCCCCTACCCTGCTTGTGTGTTTTCTCTATTTCTCTCTATCTAATATAAATAAATAAACATTTTTTTAAATTGCCTTAAGTTATAGTTCCCAAAACTACAGGCCTAAAAGAAATTCATAAAAGTAAATATTTCCCCCCAAAAGGTTCCCAACATTCCATTTCAACTGCAGTATAGAACCCTCAAGACATTTAATATTATAACACAGACTCATATTCCTTCGGTGAGGGGAACAGCAACAAGAAGGAAAATGAAACACTATAATTAAAAAGGTTTGATACTGGAGAACCTCCAGGAAACTCTGTGCAGACAGAAAGACACCAGTTACACCATCTTCAAATGAATGTTATTGGCTGTATCATCATGAAACTTATTTAACTTGATGTGCTACTTTCTCTGTTCCAGTATCACCTGAAAACACACCCAAACAGCACTTACACTGCACTTCTACCAAACCTATCCACATTCATTTCCCTGCCAATGCTATTTGGAGAAGGAAAAAAACTTTTAAAGCCCAAACTGAGAATTCTTAAGCATAACCTAAGAAGTGAAATGTCTTGATTTGTCTTTCTGCAAAAACCTTCCCTTAGGAACACAAAAGAGAAGTAGGGGAAGCCTGGGAAGTCTCAGCACTTCACTGCATGGTGAGCCAACAGCCCAGCAGCTTTGGGGCAAAATCCCACTTCCTTAGAAAAACCTGTATTTTCCTGTAGTTCTTACAAAGGGTGTTCAGATGTGATTCTTACCTTGTCTCCTCTGATAACACACTAAGTGAAGAGAAGGCAGGGGAGATGGGGAGAAGAGGACAGAGCACCAGGAGTAGGAAATGTGTGAAGAGGTCCAAGATAAACATTGAACACAAAGGTCAGTCCTTACCTAAAAAAAACCCTGGCTGGATTTTGGGAATTGAGAAACCTCCTGCCTCCTTGGAGTGGATGTGGTGTGCTGATGTGGGCGATCTGTGCACAAGTTTCTCTTCTGTTTTTGCTGGCCAGCAACCCTTCTTCCTTTCCTTTCATCCTTGCCAGAGGATTTCTCAGTTTAAACTTTGGGGTGAAGAGATAACCCGCTGAAACTTTTAAGTAAATGCTACATAATGCAAAATTAGCTTTAGAAGGTCCTGGGGCAAATCTGACATGGGTTTAGGGTATGATGCTCTCAAGGAGAACTCCTCTTTGAAGGAACAAACCAGGGTGCCTGAGTGGCTCAGTCGGTTAAGCAGCCAACTTCAGCTCAGGTCATGAGTTTAAGCCCCGAGTTGGGCTCTGTGCTGACAGCTCAGAGCCTGGAGCCTGTTTCTGATTCTGTATCTCCCCTCCCCACCCACCTCTCTCTCTGCCCCTCCCCCCCTCGCATTCTCTCTCTCTCTGTCTCTCTCTCTCTCTCTCTCTCTCTCTCTCTCTCTCAAAAATCTCAAAAATAAAAACAAACATTAAAAAAAATTGAAGGAACAAACCAAATGTTGCTTATAAAAGGGCATTCCCAAGCCATACATTTCCCACCAAAGACCTGGAGCTCTGTTTGGCACCTGCCAGTCTGATCTGGCCTCCTGGTCACCAGGGGTGAGGAAAAGAAAGAAAAAGGAAAAAAAAAGAGGAATAACCCATGGAGAGCACTCAATTTCAGGTAGCATAATATACAGGCTTCTGTGTCTTGTGAGCTATTCTTTACAGAAGCTCTCCTAGAGACAGACACTATTAGTACCATTCATTGCACAGATGTAGAATCAAGGTAGAGCCACAGGGCAAATTACCTAAACTCACACGACCAAAAAGTTATTGGGATTAGAATGTCACTGGCTGGGGACGTCGGGATGGCTCAGTTGGTTGAGCGTCAGACTTCAGCTCAGGTCATGATCTCACAGCTCGTGGGTTCGAGCCCTGCCGAGGGCTCTGTGCTGACAGCTCGGAGCCTGGAGCCTGCTTCAGATTCTGTGTCTCCTTCTCTCTCTCTGCCCCTAACCCACTCACATTCTGTCTCTGTCTCTCTCAAAAATAAATAAACATTAAAAAAAATGTCACTGGCTGTAAAATTCTGACTCTGAAAAAGAAAATTAACATTTTCTTTCTTTTTTTCTTTTTTTCCTTCCTTCCTTTTCTTTTTTTTCTTCTTTTCTTTTCCTTCCTGTCCACATTCCATCCCTGCAGGATTTTGGTCACATAACATCTTTCTAAACTCCAGACCTTTTTCTTCCACCTGAATAGCCTTAAGAAGCCTACTTCAGAATCAGATGATTTTACCTCCTCCCCTGTGAGCCTCTACCACCTCTCCAGGTACAGCTGGTCAAAGGATCCTTAGACACCAGGAACTTGAAAAATGCTATTATAAGTAATCTATTTAACTATAAGCAATTCATTTAAATCTCAACTTCAAACTGCCAGTGGCTATCTTAATTCTTAGTTGGCTATGTAACTCTGGTCACAGCATTCAGAAAGAGCTTTAAAAGAATCAAATAAAACTTCTAACAGATCAATCACATTTTGAAGTATCAAGGTCAAATACACCAATTATGAGGTGAAAGAGTGAAAATCTATAAATATATTATTTTTTAAGGGATGACAAATCATTTTTCTTTCTCTTCATAGCTTTCATAAAGGGAGAAAAGTGAATTCAAATCATTTTTAAGAGTTTATGGTGAAGGCTGATTCACAAGATATGCACTAAAAACTCAGCTTTGGGGAACTTCTAGGGAATAGGTCATCATAGAAAAGTTTATACCCTTAAGCAAAACAACAACATTTAAGTTAACCATTAAGTGTGTAGTGTTCTAGGAACATGTTAAACACTTTTTCCATATCTTTCATAAGGTGTAAAGTCATCATCATGGACATTAATGACAATGCTATGTGGACTCCAGAGATGTGAGCATCAGCAGCCCCAGCCTATCATCAGTTTTTACACCTTTTTATGATTCTTCGCTCAGGTTTTCAATTGTACTTCATGTTGATGATGTCAGTAGTTGGCCTAAGTATCAACTCTCCATTTAAGTTGGCTGTGAACTTAAATGCCAGGTAAGAAAACTTGCTGAAACTGAGTAATAGAAGAATACACACAAGTTCCAAGTAAGTACCTTTCTCATAAATACATGGACAGGAAAGGGTTACCTGCCAACAAGACAACTACATGGCTGTCATTAAGAATGGCCATGCCAAGTAGCACCATCACCCATCAATCACTTCTCACAGAAGCCAGAATCTCACAGACATGGATGGTAACTACAGACACAGAACTTCTTGCTTAGGTAATTCAACTGACCTGTGAAATAGGAGAATGTGTTGAGAGTCATTTTTCCAACTAACAACACTGCTAGTGATCATGCACCAGCTGGCAATGAGAAAGTAAGTTCCATTCTTGATGTCTCTAGCCACTTCTTGGTAAGACCTGAGAAAATTCAGTGTCACGAGGAATTTCTCCCTTGAAAAATGTGTTTCACTTTTTGTGCTGCTAAAGTGTTGTAAAAGATACAAGTATTTTTTTAAGAGAATTCATCTTTGGTTTGATGTCATTTTTTATTTTTTCTATCATGTGTTCTACATTTTTTCAAATCTCCTGTACTGAACACTATTACTCTAATAATCACAAATATACAGCATTAAAAAAGGTGGTGGAAGTTGTTTGATGCTAATGGTTTGTCTTTCTTCCTTCTCATATAGCAGATGAGGCCAGGCTCTTGTGGTCAAATGTTAAAGAACTTTGGGTAAGTCTCTTGACAACTCTGAGCTTCAGTTTTTATATCCTTAAAATGGGAATATAGAATGGGAGAAGATATTTGCAAATGACATATCCAGTAAAGGGTAACAAAAATATACAAGGAACTTATAAAACTCAATATCCCAAAAAATGAATAATCTAAATAACAAATGGGCAGGGGGCACCTGGGTGACTGAGTCAAGTTAAGCATCCAATTCTTGGTTTCGGCTCACGTCATGATCTCAGTCATGAGACTGAGTTCCCAGTAAGCATGGAGGCCGCTTGAGATTCTCTCTCTTCATCTGTCTCTGCCCCTCCCCTGCTCACACACTCTCTCTCTCTCTCTCAAAATAAATAAACATTTTTTTTAAATGGGAAGAAGATATGAACAGATATTACTCCAAAAAAAACATCCAGATGGCCAACAGACACATGCAAAGATCTTCATTATCACTTACCATCAGGGAAAAATGCAAATCAAAACTCCAATAAGATATCATCGCATACCTGTCAGAAAGGCTAAAATCAACATAAGAAACAACAGGTGTTGGCAAGGATGTAGAGAAAGGGAAACCTCTTGCACTGTTGGTGGGAATTCAAACTGGTGCAGCCACTATGGAAAACAGTATGGAGGTTCCTCAAAAAGTTAAAAATAGATCCAACAATCACACTGCTAGGTATTTACTCAAAGGACACAAAAACACTGATTCAAAGGGATAGATGCACCCCAATGCTTATAGTAGCATTATCAACAATAGCCAAATTATGGAAAGAGCCCAAATGTCCATCAACTGATGAATGGATAAAGAGGTTATAGTACACACACACACACACACACACACACACACACACACAAAGGAATACTACTCAGCCATCAAAAAGAAAGAAATCTTGGCACAAAAACAGACACTCAGATCAATGGAACAGAATAGAGAACCCAGAAATGGACCCACAAACATACAGCCAACTAATCTTTGACAAAGCAGGAAAGGATATCCAATGGAATAAAGACAGTCTCTTCAGCAAGCGGTGTTGGGAAAACTGGACAGCGACATGCAGAGAAATGAACCTGGACCACTTTCTTACACCATACACAAAAATAAACTCAAAATGAATGAAAGACCTAAACATAACACAGGAAGTCATCAAAATCCTTGAGGAGAAAGCAGGCAAAAATCTCTTTGACCTCGGCTGCAGCAACTTCTTACTCAACACGTCTCCAGAGGCAAGGGAGACAAAAGCAAAAATGAACTACTGGGACCTCATCAAAATAAAAAGCTTCTGCATAGTGAAGGAAACAATCAGCAAAATTAAAAGGCAACTGACGAAATGGGAGAAGATATTTGCAAGTGACATATCAGATTAGTATCAGGTTATTATCCAAAATCTATAGAAAACTTATCAAACTCAACACCCAAAAAACAAATAATCCAGTGAAGAAATGGGCAAAAGACATGAATAGACACTTCTCCAAAGACAACATCCAGATGGCCAACCGACACATGAAAAAATGCTCAGCATCCCTCATCATCTGGGAAATACAAATCAAAACCACACGGAGATACTACCTCACACCTGTCAGAATGGCTAACATTAACAACTCAGGCAACAACAGATGTTGGCAAGGATGCAGAGAAAGAGGAACTCTTTTGCATTGCTGGGGGAAATACAAACTGATGCAGCCACTCGGGAAAACAGTATGGAGGTTCCTCAAAAAATTAAAAATAGAATTACCCTATGACCCAGCAACTGCACTACTAGGTATTTATCCAAGGGATAAACAGGTATACTGTTTAGAAGGGACACATGCACCCCAATGTTTATAGCAGCACTATCAACAATAACCCAAGTATGGAAAGAGCCAAATGTCCATCAATGGATGAATGAAGATGTGGTATATATACACAATGGAGTTTTCTTCGGCAATCAAAAAGAATGCAATCTTGCCATTTGCAACTATGTGAATGGAACTAGAGGGTATTATGCTAAGCGAAATTAGAGAAAGGCAAATATATGACTTCACTCATATGAGGGCTTTAAGATACAAAGATGAACTTAAGGGAAGGGAAGCAAAAATAATATAAAAACAGGGAGGGAGACAAAACATAAGAGACTCTTAAATATGGAGAATAGAGGGTTGCTGGGGGGGGGGAGGTTGTGGGAAGGGGGATGGGCTAAATGAGTAAGGAGCTTAAGGAATCTACTCCTGAAATCACTGTTGCACCATATGCTAAGTAACTTGGATGTAAATTATTAAATAATAAAAATTTTAAAAAAAGAAAGAAATCTTGCCATTTGCAATGACATGGATAGAGCTAGAGAAAAAAGTTATGCTAAGCGAAATAAGTGAGAGAAAGACAAATCCCATATGCTTTCAACTCATATGTGGAATTTAAGAAACAAATGAACACAGGGGGTAAAAAAGGAGAGGCAAACCAAGAAACAGACTCTTAACTATAGAGAACAAACTGATAGTTACCAGGAGGTGGGCTGGGGGATGAGTTAAAGAGATAATGGACATTAAGGAGGACACTTGTGATGAGCACTGGGTATTGTATTTAAGAGATGAACCACTAAATTCTACACCTGAAACTAATATTACACTGTATAGCTAACTGGAATTTAAATTAAAATTTGGAGAAAGGGAAAAAACAGGAATAATTTCACAGGTTGGGTAGTGGGGAAGGACTTAACACAGTTGTGATCATTGAGTGAGATGATATATGTAAAACTGCTCAGCTCACTGCTTGGTACAGAGGAAGCATTCAATCAACTATAATAATTATTATCAAAGAGCAGAACAGATGAGTAGTTATCTAATTTCAGCCCTGGCTTCTTCAAGCTTGCCTGTCTGCCTTTCTTCCTTCCTTTCAGTCAAAAATAGGTGATATTGGCAATTTCATAAGATTTGACTTTGCCTCACACATTTTTTTAATTGAACAGGGAAATTACATACCTGAGCACAGGTGAGTTTTAATTCATTAACAGATATCTATTACTAGTTCCTCTAAATTTAGGGAAGGTGTTTTTTTTTTTGAAACCCACTACTTCCCAATCTTATTCTTGTGAATTTTGACAATGTCTTGACTATACATTTAAAAAGTCAAGTGTTAAAGTCAGTATTCATTTATTTATTCACTCATGCTTTCTATTATACCTTTAGTTAGCACACACTGTATTCTATACTGGATTTAAAAATGTAAGGGTTATAGTTCTGCCCTCCAAACACCTCACTGGTTTGGAGGTATGTTAATTTCCTAGTGCTGCTGTTAACAAATTGCCATAAACTTAGTGGCTTAAAACACACAAAATTTTCGGGGCGCCTGGGTGGCGCAGTCAGTTAAGCGTCCGACTTCAGCCAGGTCACGATCTCGCAGTCCGTGAGATCTCGCAGTCCGTGAGTTCGAGCCCCGCGTCGGGCTCTGGGCTGATGGCTCAGAGCCTGGAGCCTGTTTCCGATTCTGTGTCTCCCTCTCTCTCTGCCCCTCCCCCGTTCATGCTCTGTCTCTCTCTGTCCCAAAAATAAATAAACGTTGAAAAAAAACACACACACACAAAATTTTTATCTAGTGCTCTGGAGTTTAGAAATCATAAATGAGTCTTACAGGCTAAAATAATAATGTTACTTTTGGAAGCTCCAGGGAGAATCACTTCCTTGTCTTTTCCAGTTACTGGAGGTCATCCGCATTCCCTGGCTTATGGTCTCTTCCTCCAGCTTCAAAGCATAACATCCCATCTTCTGCTTCTGTCCTCCATCTCTTCCTCTCTTACTACGACCTTTCTTCTTATAAGGACCCTGATGATAACACGGGGACCACTGGATAATCCAAAACAATCTCTCAAACTGAAGATCCTTAACTTAATCATATCTGTAAAGTCTCTTTGCCAAGGTAACAGAGTTACCTTGTTACCATATTGACAGGTTTGGAAATCAGGATATGCACATCTTGGGGAACCATTATTCAGCTTCCCACAGGAGACTGATGGAAATAAAACCAGAAATTTCAGCAGGATCCCACTCTTTCAAGTTTTCTCTCTGAATCTTATCAAATTTTAACAAAGTTCCTAAGAAGTTCAATTACCTACTAAAACCAGGTAACAGCACAAGTGAACCACAAAGTTGAAGAACAGAGGACAGTTTAGGGTGCTAACTTTAGGAGACGGACTAACATCAGAACAGGAAACATAAAAATAAAATGGCAGACACCTTAGAATACAACATAGTGATCTTAAAACACCAAGAAAGTTAGTGATGTGTATAAAGAAGACAGAGATGTGTATAAAGAATTTTAGAAGATCTAAAATAAAAATTTTAAATGCTTTGCACCATGACTGATTTTTATAGTACATGAGCATATGAATACAGTCATGGGGAAAAAAAGGCTACAAAGATAAAACCAAGAATTAACAGCAATTATTAGCAGTAAGTATTGCTGAACAGTTAAAATAGAGATAATTTTATTTTTTCTTACTACTTCTGATTTTTTCTATAATGAACATGCATTATCTTCACAACCAGAAAATATACATTGAAATATAATTTTCAATAATTTAGTAAAGTACAGGCTTCAGTTCTCTGGAAATATTCAGTTAAATCAAAATACTCCTTTCTGCTATAAGCCCATAATAGCTTAGTAACTATTCCTATTTTTTAAAGATCTGTTCTATAACATTACCAAGAAACACTGATTTTTTTTAATTATAATTTTTTGTTTGTTTTTTAATACTGATTACTAATTGACCTTCTCAGTTTCAGAGAAGTACATGTGCTGGAATTAGTATTTCAATCACTGACCATTTATAAATGTTAAGAATGCATTTTAATATGATTATCAGACTTATGTACACATATATACACAATATTTAATAGTTACATGTTTATAAATCACAAAGTCAATTGATAGATATGGACCAAAGAAGAAGAACACTGGTAAGCTGAGCATTAATATATTCACACCCTCAGGGTGTCTGGGTGTCTCAGACAGTTGAGCATCCAACTCTTGATTCAGCTCAAGTCATGATCCCAGGGTCGTGGGATGGAGTCCCACATCGGGCTCTGTGCTGAGCATGGAGCCTGCTTAAAATTCTCTCTCTCTCCCTCTGCCCCTCCCCCCTGCTTGCGTGTATGAATGCACTCTGTCTCTCTCTAAATTATATATGTATTCACACCCTCAAAAGATATAAAATCAATACCCTATCTTTACACTTACTGAAATTTCATTCATATGTGCACACTTCCATTTATAAATGGGGAATACTGAACAGACAGCACACTTATTCATGAACTGCTTATCCCTCTTGTTTTATGGGGGGAAAGGGAGAGAGAGAAAGAAGGAAAGAAAAAACAGGAAAAGGAGGAGAAAAATGAAAGAAGAAAAAAAACAGAAAAATCAAGTTTTGCCCTGGACACTTATCTGGACCAGCCTAACTAACACTTTAATCTCTCATTTTAAAAATGCCATCTTCCCCCTTTCTTTCTAGATCAGTCAAAATAGCTAGCATAGACTCCTCAAGGATTTTCAGAACATTAGTCAATTTTACAGCCTGAAGCAAAGAGAGATCTACTTACTATGACAAAGAGATCCCAGTTATTTTGCCTTTCTGTTATAATTGAGTACTGTCCTTCCAGGGCAGGCAGTGAGTGATGGGGGGTCAGTAATGCCCAGCTATTCTGAAGATGAGGAGTGGTCTGCTTTCTCACTCAGAGGTGTGCCTGCTTTCCTAATCAACCCAAGGGACAGACTGCATAGAGACAGAGCATCCTGGCTCACTTAACTGTCCAGCTCCCCTGCAGACAGGATGAAAAGAGGCTCTGCTCAACATCTGCTGTAAGTTTCAAAACTTGCAATCCTTGACTTTGGAGATGAGAGCCCAGCTCTGCCTTGTTCACACTATTCTCCCTAAGCACAAACATAAAATAATGATCTAAAGAATGACTGGTAGAAGTCCTTCACATGTGCCTATCTTTTGAATACTATATATTAAGCATAAAGACCCCATAAAATCCTAAATGTAAAATGCATCTATCAATTTGCAAATCATATCACCTAGAAAGACATAAGCAGAATATTCACATTATACCTAGGAAGTGAATCAGTGACTGAAAAGTTGTGGAAGATTTGGCTTATGATAAGTTTCTCCAATAGCTAGGTGAAATGAAGCAAAAATTATACATACGTAAATCTGGTAAGAATCAAAAAAAAAGATGGTGTTCAAATGATCAGTACTCAGATTCTTAAATAAGTTCTTCTTTCCTATTCTCTTTTTATACCAATACTATTTAAAATGGGAAAGATAAAATTGTACATAAAAGTATGTCATTTCATGTATATTCTTTAATTATTCCTAAAAGTACCTCATTTCATAGATTTTTCTTAAACAGCCAGAACCATTCACCTCCACATTTACTAAAATTATATATGATGTTTTTAAAGCCCCTTTTAATAAATGAATGGTCTTCCCTATTGACTAGTTCAGGACTGTAACTGACAGCCCAGCGCTCCCCTGGATGAGGGTATGAACAGCTCTATGCCAATGGACAAGGGGCACCAGAACAGCCAGCAGTTGCTTCTGCCCATGTCCAAGGGGAAACAGTAGGAGACAGCATAATATTATGAGTGTTACAGAGTCAGCCCTTTGTTACCAGAATGACTTAAGGGGCAGCTTGCTGTGACCTCACTGAAAATCATGTCCGTCATCTGTAACATGGGAGATAACTGCATGTCCCACAGTGCTTCTGAGATGATATAAAGTGCCTGCTGCCTGCAAAACGAAGGAGAGCCCCACTGTTTCAGATTGCCCCACTGCAATCAGCACTTCTGGCCTCACTCAGGGAGCCAAAACCATCTTCTCATTTATGGACTTGATTTAGAACCATGGCAAATAAACAATAACCGAGAGCAAAGCACTTTGTAAAAGACTTTGCTTCAAAACCATTTAATTTTTAAAGCAGTCCACAAAGAGAAAAAAAGAAAACGACTGAAAATGACCCCAAATCACTATGCTGTGACTAGATATACAACAAAAATAAAGCTAAAACGAAAGGATTTTTAATTGAAATCAGCTTAAACTATGTCATCAGCTTTCATTCACCTCAAACTTTGATCACATAGTTATCAAAAAACAGCACAGAGCTTTTATTTTTTTTCTACTTGAAAGCCAAAGGAAAAAGTTGTACATAATAAAATGTGGCACAGGATTCTATTAATAATTAAATGCATGCTTCCAAATGCAACGTGTTTCTTATAGCATACAGTAGGAAAACTTCAGGCAACTTTTTTCAAAAAATTTCAAATATCTCACTGCATCACTAAAAATGTTATCACTTATAAAAATGCAATCCAAAGAAAACTAAGTGACACCAAAGTTTAAAATATTACATTGCTTCTGAACTTAAATTTCATGTATTCCAGGAAACAAATATATCAACACATCCAATGGCTGTATTTCAATATTAAATTAAAACACACACACACACACACACACACACACACACACACACACACACAAAGTATGCTACCATTTTTCAGTTTTGTAAACCATTTAGAACTCAAAATTTAATATATCTCAGCATTATAACTGAACTCTAAACACTTTTACTATATTTTATACACCTTCAGATAAGCCATCATAAATCATCTTAAACGTATATAAAGACATTATTTTTCAGGTCCCAAGTAAGACTAAAAGTCTGGGTATCTTTACTAAACAAACTGCACAATGAAGTTAACAACAAAAAGGTGGTCCTGAGAATGTTGCTTGGAAATAATTAAGATGTCATAGGCTGGAGACACCCTCTCTTAGCCAAGATAGAGAAACAGGCACCAGATTTACCTACACACTTGAAACAACTCAAGAATGAGCAAAATATTTTGAACAATAGTTTTAAAACATTGAACACTGAACAACAAAGGACAGTGAGAGATGGAAATGAACAAGGTAACCACACAATTGAACCAGCTTATTGCCTGGAGGGAATTTCAAGATTACAGCACAAAAAACCTGGAGCCAGGCAGAGCCTGGTGGTCTCCCTGAGCTGAGGAGATGGGTCTGGGAGTGCAAGAAGACCAAGATGCTGAGAGTTGGCAGGGCAGAGTACCAGAGAAAAGAAAGCTATGAAGACAGGGGAATTCTGAAGATATGCTGGGGTTCCACCTCCAGTCTTCCCTAATCAACCCATATATTTGACTACCCAAGAACCACCTGAAAGAATGAGAGTAAATGATATCCAAAGCTCACACAGGCTGGGAATGGTTCTTCCTCTTCCCATTACAGTGGAAAGTTTCATAATTAACAGGACATCAGGTAGATAATTTTAAAGGATTTTGCCTCAGTAGAAGGTAGAACTAGTACTAGACTAAATGCTGCTCTGGTCCTACTTAAGAAAGCTTAAAAACAAGACATGAAAGGGTCAAACCCTTTCCAAGTGACTTAACTATATTCCATAACCAAGCTCAAGAATACAAAAATATGCAGCATTAAACAAGATAAGATCACGATGTCTGGCATTTAATGAAAAATTACTAGGCATATAAAGAAACAGGAAAATACAAACCATAATAAAGACATAAATCAGTTAAGTAAAGCCAACCCAGAACTGTCATATATTAGAAACAGCAGGGTCACCTGGGTGGCTCAGTCGGTTGGGTATCAGACTTTGGCTCAGGTCATGATCTCACAGTCCGTGGGTTCAAGCCCCACGTGAGGCTCTGTGCTGACAGCTTAGAGCCCAGAGCCTGCTTCGGATTCTGTGTCTCCTCTCTCTCTGCCCCTGTTTATGCTTGGTCTCTCTCTCTCTCAAAAATAAATAAACATAAAAAAATTAAATAGCAGACAAGAATATTTTTAAAGGTTTCTGTGTGATCAAAAAAATGCAAAGAAAATTTGAAATTTTTAAGATATTAAAAGATTCTAACTGAACTTCTAGAGATAAAAACTACAATGAATGGGGTTTCACACTGGATAGGATTAAAAGCCTCATTAAAATTTGTAAAAAAAATAATAATAATAATTTAAAAAAGATAAGTGGATTTAAAGTCATAGTAACAAAGACTATCTAAAATGAAATACAATGATAAAAATAAATACTGGTGAAAAATGGACAAAGCATCAGTGAGCTATGGAACTACTTCAAGCAAACTAGTATAAATATAAATCAAGTCTCCAAAGGAGGGGAACAGAAAATATTTTTTTAAATAATGGTTGAAAATTTTCTAAATCTGATGAAAAAATATAAACCTATAAATTCAAGAAGCTCAATGAACTCTAAGCATAAGAAACATGAATAAAACAACACTGATACATATGCCATCATCACAGTGCTGAAACTAGTGTTAAAGAACAATACTGACATATATACCATCATCAGTGATGAAACCAGTGTTAAAGAAAAAATCTTTAATACAACTAGAGTAAAAAATACACATTATTTACTGAGCAAATTTAATTTATACTTAATGGCCAATTTCTCATTAGAAATAATGCAAGCCAGAAGACAGTAGAACATCTGTAAAGTAATGAAAGGAAAAAACTGTCAATCTAGAATTAGTCAATGAAAATTTCTTTCAAAAATAAAACCAAAATAATAATGGTAAAGGATAAGAAATATTAAAGGAAATTCTTCAGGGAAGAAATGATTATTCAGTATAGTCTCCTGATCCTTAATTTAATCACATCTGTAAAGTTCCTTTTACAACGTAAGGTTACATTTCCAGGTTCTAAGAATGAGGACACGGATATCTTTGGGAGACTATTCTTACAACCATGTGCCACATATGAAGAAACTACTCAAGAAGACACTCCACTAACAAAAAATCATGAAAAAAAAAAGATTATTTTTTAAATAGAAACTGAGTATAACTGAGAAGAAAGAGACATGAGAAAAAATTAAGTGGGACTCCTCTGGACTTTGATGCCTGGATATTCTCCTTTGACCTGCAGATTTAGTAATTTGAGATTGTTTTCTTCCTAACCACTCCAACTATAATACTTATCTCTGCAAATACTATCCACGTAATTATAACATTGCAATTTCTGTTTTTACAAAAATAACTCAAAAATAATCAGAACAGTGATTTGAAAAAACCTAAGGTTCCTGCTGCATCAATGTTCAACCAAATTACTCTTAGTTTCAAGGACCAAATTTGGCATTTGAGGGGTTGAAATTATGCTAACTTAACTCTAGGTCGATATGTTGTAGGTCATATTTCTTGATAAAGTGTCTTTTCCCCTTCACACTGTCAACCAAGTTGCAAACTTGAATGCTAAGTGAATTTATAGCCCATCAAGAATTCTAATAACTCTAACATTCTTGCCTTACATGAAATGCTTCAATGCATCACCAAATTGACTTATTATAATATTTATTTTAGAACTAGTAATGCAATTTCAGAATTTGAGAAACAGTAAATGATTAATATTCTTTTTCTACCTTGCACGCATACATCCATGCCAATAAAATTATATCAAGGTTTCCTGTTCAGCAATAAGAGATGCAGTTTGCACACAACCTTGGAGATACAACTTTCATCCCAAGTTAATAGTTTGCCATAATATTAACAATCCCCATCACATCTAAATAGAAGTTCCACAGGCTTACAAATAGATTTTCTCATTCTATAATTTATAAGTTATCTAAACCATAATTAAACAAATAAATGGAAGACATTTTTATAAAACATATAATTTCATATTACTTCTCCATGCAAATGCTACCTAACTGGGAATGACAATTCTGATTCTTAGTGTAGAACACCATGTTTAGAGAAACTAGCACCATTTACCAAACTAATTCTCTTTAGTGATAACTCCAGTGGTGAAATATTTCACTTGACTCTCCTCCAACCAAAGTTAGGGGCTATTTAAAAACCAAATCAGGGCTTTGAAGCCACTGTATTTGTTCACCAATTTTATCCATTTCCATTTAATGATTAAAACTGTTTAACAGAGGCCAAACCCATTTGGCCATCGTTTGAGTTCCAGAGATGCCAGACCAACATTGAGTTTCACATGAGAGACTTCACTGACCCATATTTTTCAAGCACTCACTGAAACTTCCCTGAACAACAGTTGCTAATCATTACCATAAGAGATGAAAATACTGATCTACCTCACTGAAAATTAACTGACTTCACATACAGAGAATGTCATTACCCAGACCTCCACTTCCCTTTTTCGATCTTGATGATCAGAAGAGAAAATTGGCTTATTTATACTGATGTTTCTAGGATTCCTGCCAGGATTACTGATTACTTTTTAACTACCTGGGTGGTCAATTCTGTCCTCGACACCACACAAAAGCAATGCTGGAGTAACTGATTCAGTCAAATAGATGCAATGTCTAAGACCACAAGCTGCAACTTTTAATATGCTACTCATGTCCTAAGACAATCACCTAAAAAAAATCCAATGGCCTCCAATCTCTTCAGCTATAAAACAAAATCCTGACATCCATTAGGTTGTCACAACAGGAATCAAAAAAGTGCATCACTTTCTTACACCATTCACAAAAAATAAGTTCAAAATGGATTAAAGACCTAAATGTGAGATAAACCATTAAAATCCTGGAGGAGAACACAGGCAGTAACGTCTTTGACATGGGGCATACCAACTTCTTACCTGGTATGTCTCTTGAGACAAGGGAGAGAAAAGCAAAAATAAACTATCAGGACTACATCAAAGTAAAAAAGCTTCTGCACAGGAAAGGAAACAATCAACAAAACTAAAAGGCAATCTACTGAATGGGGAAAAATATTTGCCAATCACATATCCAATACAAGGTTAATAACCAAAAAATACATAAAGAACTTACAAAACTCAACATTCAAAAAACTAATAACCCAATTTAAAAAAAATGGGCAGAACACATGAACAGACATTTCTCCAAAGACAGCCATATGGCCAACAGACATGAAAAGATGTTCATCATCACTTACCATCAGGGAAATGTAAATCAAAACTACAATGAGATATCACCTCACACCTGTCAGAAGGGCTAAAATCAACAGCACAAGAAACAACAGGTGTTGACAAGGATGTAGAGAAAGGGAAACCCTCTTGCACTGTTGGTGGGAATGAAAACTGGGCAGCCACTGTGGAAAACAGTATGGAGATTCCTCAAAAAGTTAAAAATAGAACTAACCCTACAATCTAGCAATCACACTACTAGGTATTTACACAAAGGACCCCAATGTTTATAGCAGCATTATCTGCACTAGCCAAATTATGGAAATAGCCCAAGTGTCCATCAACTGAGGAATGGGTAAAGAAGATGTGGTGTGCACGATCTCGCGGTCCGTGAGTTCGAGCCCCGCGTCGGGCTCTGGGCTGATGGCTCAGAGCCTGGAGCCTGTTTCCGATTCTGTGTCTCCCTCTCTCTCTGCCCCTCCCCTGTTCATGCTCTGTCTCTCTCTGTCCCAAAAATAAATAAACGTTGAAAAAAAAAATTAAAAAAAAAAAAAAAAGATGTGGTGTGTACACGCACACACATGCACACACACACACAATTACTCTGCCATAAAAAAGAATGAAATCTTGCCATTTGCAACAACATGGTTGGAGCTAGAGAGTATATGCTAAGCAAAATAAGTCAGAGAAGAACAAATACCATATGATTTCACCCATATGTGGAATTTAAGTAACAAAACAAAAAAGCACAGGGGGAAAAAAGAGAGGGATAAACAAAGAAACAGACTTTTTTAAAGATTTTTTTTTTTATTTTAGAGAGAGAGAAAAAAGTGGGGAAGAGGGGCAGACAGAGAGCGGGGAATAGAGGGAGAGGTAGAGAGATGGAGAGGTAGAGAGAGAGAGAGAGAGAGAGAGAGGGAGGGAGGGAGGGAGGGAGGGAGAAGAGAGAGGGAATCTTAAGCAGACTCCATGTTCAGCAGGGAGCCCTATGTAGGGCTCAATCCCATGACCCTGGGATCATGACCTGAGCTTAAGAGTCAGACACTCAACTGACTGAGTCACCCAAGAGCCCCAGACTCTTAATTATTTGACGGTTACCAGAGGGGAGATGGGTGGTGGGAAGGGTTAAATAGGTGATGGGAATTAAGGAGGGCACCTGTGATGAGCACTGGGCGATGTAAGCAAGTGTTGAATCACTATATTATACACCTGAAATTAATATTATACTGTATGTTAACTGGAATTTAAATAAAAACCTAAAAAGAATGAAAATTAGAAAATAAAAAGCCTCTACCACCAAAAAAAAAAAAAAAAGGAAAAGAAGGAAATAAAAGAAAAAGAATGTGCATTATACCAAGTTTCCGGAGTTTACACTATCTGATGGCAATTCAAGCAAAAAATCTCAAAAACGCACTTTTTTCCCAAGTGATTTTCCTAGATCTAATTGACATGAACTAAGACAGTGATTTTCTCTCCCTCCCCATCATGTGTAAGTTACTTATTAGCTCTTTTTACTTTTAAAAAAGACTTTGAAGTATTTACCACAAAATCTGGACAAACATGGAAATTGAAACTAATGAATTCAGAGTTTACATATTCTTTTACATTCTTGATCAGACAGAAAGCCAAGAAAGAAACAAATGTAACTGAATTAAGCTTACGAAGAAATAAAGTAGTATGATTATAATATACATTATAGAAAAAGAGGTATACATAGAATTCATACCATAATCAAATATCAGTCTAAAAAAGCTGGGGAAGCAAAATATCCACATGTAAGTCATGTACGAATTTTAAAAATCTGATAGTTAAACCAATATTAATATTACATTTTAAAAATTAGGTCTTTCTTTTTGCCATATTAAATGCCCACATTATATGGGTCTAAAAAAGAAAATAATTCTTGTGTATGTTGTCCCAACAAACCAGCATTTTGTCTGATTCTTACTCTTTCTTTTTGTACTTTCAAAACTACTGCAATTTAGAATGGCATCACAGGAAAAACAAAAAAGTATGAAATTCAAAAACTGAACAATACAGTAAGAATGCCTGTTTTGCCTACGATGTTTATAATGGCTGCTGTATATTAAAAGGGAATCTATATACTACAGGCCTTTTATTAAAAGCACATAACTATAGAATTGACTGAATCAATGAAGTGCAACTCTATGGCTTAAAACTGTCCAATTTTTACCTTACCTTTGTGTGCAGCAAGACAGGAAAAGACTGGATTTAGAACCCAGACCTATATTCTGCTCAGGGTAAACTAATGAGCTAATCCCTTACACTACCCTCTCTGAATCTCAGCATTCCTCAACCATGGAATTAGTGGGACATCGACAAATCTTCAGAGCTCCTTCTGATTCTAATAAGGGATTAGCAACTCTGAATTCAATCAAATCTTGACTTCCACTTACCACTCAGTAAGAAATCTGTCCATTTAAAATCTCAAAAAATAATTGATTTTAATATTAACTACTTTTTAAATACAAATTATTTTTTGGGGGCGCCTGGGTGGCGCAGT
Organism: Felis catus; assembly: GCF_018350175.1. Lineage (NCBI taxonomy): Eukaryota > Metazoa > Chordata > Mammalia > Carnivora > Felidae > Felis > Felis catus. Next base: position 20,300,879 of record NC_058378.1, on the reverse strand, counting down.
CGGTTAAGCGTCCGACTTCAGCCAGGTCACGATCTCGCGGTCCGGGAGTTCGAGCCCCGCGTCGGGCTCTGGGCTGATGGCTCGGAGCCTGGAGCCTGTTTCCGATTCTGTGTCTCCCTCTCTCTCTGCCCCTCCCCCGTTCATGCTCTGTCTCTCTCTCTGTCCCAAAAATAAATAAAAAACGTTGAAAAAAAAATTTAAATACAAATTATTTTTAAAATAAAATCCTCATTCTAAATTACCCAAGAGTCCAAAATCACATATAAATTATTCAATGTTTTAAATTTTTTTAATGTTTATTTTTGAGACAGAGACACTGTGACCAGTACAGGGGTAGAGACAGGAAAACACAGAATGTGAAGTAGGCTCTAGGCTCTGAGCTATTGGCATAGAGCCCAACATGGGGCTCAAACTGACATACTGCAAGATCATGACCTGAGCTGAAGTCGGACATTTAACCAACTGAGCCACTCAGGTGCCCCTCAATGTTTTTAATTGTATAGGTCACCAATCCCCTCAAATACTGGAAGTAACAAGGAAGCTAAAACCATTATCACATGAACTCCCTTTCATCCAAACCCATTAGGCAGACACCTTCAAATTTCTTATAGGTTTTATACTTTATTGGCAAAACTACTCAAAAGCTAACCCCTGAAAATAACACAAGAAGTTCTTGCATACAAAAATAGGATTAAAATCCTGATGTTCATTAAAGAAAGCTAAAAATAGGGAGACCCACTTCCCCCAAAATTATTTGTCTTGATATATTTTATATGTTTTCAGAAAGTTAACTTTTGAAATTAATTTATAGTGCTCTTTGCACTAGATATCTGTGTTTGTATTAGTTTCCTATTGCTGTTACGACAAACTACCACAAACTTAATGGCTTAAAGCAACACAAATTTTGGGGCACCTGGGTGGCTCAGTAGGCTGAGCATCCGACTTTGGCTCAGGTCATGATCTCACAGTTCAAGAGTTCAGGCCCCACATTGGGCTCTGTGCAGACAGCTCAGAGCCTGGAGCCTGCTTTGGATTCTGTGTCTCCCTCTCTCTCTCTCTGCCCCTCCCCCACTCACATTCTTTCTCTATAAAAAATAAAAAAATAAATTAAAAAAAAACACAAATTTATTATACCACAATTTTTAAGGTCAGAAGTCTAAACTGAGTTTTACTTTGCTAAAGTCAAGATGTTGGCAGAGCTGCATTCCTCTGGAAACTCTAGTGTAGAATGTTTCCTTGCCTTTCCAGCTTCTGGAGGCCACCCACATTCCTTGGCTCAGGATCCCTTCCATCTTTAAAGCCAACAAGGGTCAGTACAGTTTTTTCCCTTGTACCCCTATGACTCTAACTCTCTTGCCTCCCTCTGTCACTTATCACCCTATGGTTACAATGAGCTCACCTGGATAATCTCCCTATTGATTAACAAATCAATCTCCCAGTTGATTAACAAATTTCCACTTGCAACCTTAATCCACTATGCCCCCATGCCAGTATAACATATTCATGGGTTTCAAGGATTAGGCAGTGGGTAACTTTAGTAGGCCATTACTCCACCCACAACATCTGTCATACATTTATTGAGAGTGCCTACTAACAGAGAGCAGAGATGAACAAGCCCTATGGGACTCACTTTAAGGAGGATGACAAAAAAATAAGTAAAACTAAATTCAGGGAGAAACATATAGAGATAAACATAGGAACACTTAGTAACAAAAGGCAGATGTACAAGAGATTTTTTTTTAAGTTTATTTTTTAGTAAGCTCTACACCCAACATGGGGCCTGAACCTGAGATCAAGAGTCACATGCTCTACCAACAGGGTCAGCCAAGTGTCCCTGATTTTTTTTAAGTAATTAAAAATACTGTCTGAAGCCACATGCTGTTATAGATAATAATTCTACACATAGGACTATCATCTTGAGGAAAAGCACCTGGTATGATAATCTACAAAGAATGAGTCATTATCAATCAAGTTCAGTACAGTTTAAGAAATAAGGGTAACATGCAATACCACTTTGAAACTACCAACTGCAGGCTTTTCCAATTTTAAATCATGTTTAGCTATTCTCCAAATTCACCTTTGTATAATTTCCTATTGCACAAGGGTGTTACAAATATGAAACACTGTATTTCATTCACTTAGCTCACATTATATCCTTGAGATATTATACTCCAGGAAAATCCTATAGCAAAGGGCCACAGCAGTAAACAACAAGAAAATTCCTGCTCTTGTAGATCTTCAGTTCTAGTGAAAGATAAAGGGAATACATGAAAAATAAATAAATACATCGCATGTCAGGAAGAGGTTGTATTTACTATTACAGGGATATGAAGGAAGAGCAGGGATGTGCATTCTCAGTATCACTTGAAAACAAACAATATGGAATGTTAACAGTTTAAGATGGAGGGGTGCCTGAGTGGCTCAGTCGGTTGAGTGTCTGACTCTTGGTTTCAGCTCAGGTCATGATCTCAAGGTTTGTAAGATCAACCTCTGCGCTGACAGCCTGCTTGAGATTGTCTCTCTCTCCCCACCTCACACTCTCTCTCTCTCAAAATAAATAAAACTAACTTTAAAAAAAAGAGTTTATGATAGATGAAGGAGATTCAACAGCTAATGCCTTAAGAACACTCAAACACACAAGCATTGTCATAAAATTGCACGAGAACCCCTTTCTCAACTCCTAACTGAAAATTAATACCAATTATAGTCAAACTCAATCAAGATAGTGGAATTGGCAAAGAAGAGACACACAAATCAATGGAACAGAACAGAAAGACACTCACACAAATACAGGCAATTGATTTTTGAAAAAGACACAAAGGTAACTCAAGGAAAAAGAATTGTGTTTTCAACAAATGGTGCTACAACAATTGGATATCCATATCCAAAAAAGAAAACATGAACCTAAACTTAGACCTTACACCTTAAAAATAATTAGCACAAAATGGATCATAGACCCACATGTAAAATACAAAACTATAAAATTTCCAGAAGAAAATCTACATGACCTTGGGTTCAGTGATGAGTTTTTAAATACCAAAAACACTATCTACAAAAGAATAGAGAAGTTGGACTTGATAAATTTAAAACTTATCTGTGAAAGACACTATTAAGAGAACAGAGACAAGCCACAGACTGAAAGAAAATATTTGCAAAATACATATCTAATAAAGAAGTTGCACACAAAATACACAAAGATTTTCTGAAACTCAAGAATAAAAAAACTACCCAATGTAAAACTCAAGAAGAAAAAACTACCCAATGCAAAATACATCTCTAATAAAGAAGTTGTACTGGGGCGCCTGGGTGGCTCAGTCGGTTGAGCCTCTGACTTCGCTCAGGTCACGATCTCACGGTCTGTGAGTTCGAGCCCCGCATCGGGCTCTGTGCCGACGGCTCAGAGCCTGGAGCCTGCTTCAGATTCTGTGTCTCCCTCTCTCTCTGGCCCTCCCCCCATTCATGCTCTGTCTCTCTCTGTCTCAAAAAATAAATAAATGTTAAGAAGTTGTACATAAAATACACAAAGATTTTCTAAAACTCAAGAAAAAAACTACCCAATGTAAAAAGGGCCAAAATTACCAAAGAACTATTATATAGATGGCCAATAAACATATGAAAAGATGCTTAACATCATACATTATTAGGGAAATACAGGACAAATTAAAACCATAAGATACCACTACATATTTATTAGAATGGCTAAAATCCAAAACATTGACAATATCAAATGTTGGCAAAAATTCACAGCAACAGAACTCTCATTCGTTTGTGGTGGCAAGGCAAAAGGTACAGACACTTTGGAATGTGGTTTGGCAGTGCCATAAGGCTAAATGTAGCCTGAACATACAATTAAGCAATCCTGTTCTTAGGTATTTACCCAATTCACATGAAAATTTATGTCAACAAAAACACTTGCATGAAAATGTTTATAGAAGCTTCATTAATAATGGCCAAAATATGTTAACAATCTCAATAGGTGAATATGTAAACAAACTGTAGTCTTGCATACAATGGAATACTATGGGGGGAGGGGGGGAGGGGTAAAAAAAGCCGGGCAAAAGCAAGGATGATTTCTTCAAGGCACATACCTAAATAAAAGAAGCCAGTCTGAAAAGGCTACATACTATACCATTACTTCTATGTGACATTCTTAAGAGGGCACAAACTATTGCCAGAGGATTGGGAAGAGGTATGGAATGAACAGGTAAAGCAAGTGAAATTTTTAGAATGGTGAAACTACTCTGTAAGGTATTACAATGATGGATACAGGACATTGTGCATCTGTCAAACCCATAAAACTTTACAGCATACAGAGCAAACCTTAAAGTATTCACATTTTAGATTATTTAAAAGGTTGAAGAGGGGCACCTGGGTGGCTCAGTCAGTTGAGCGTCCGACTTCAGCTCAGGTCATGATCTCACAGTCTGTGAGTTCGAGCCCCGCGTGGGGCTCTGTGCTGACAGCTCGGAGCCTGGAGCCTGCTTCAGATTCTGTGTCTCCCTCTCTCTCTGCCCCTAACCTACTTGTATTGTCTCTCTCTCAAAAATAAATAAACATTAAAAATAAATTAAATAAGTAAATAAAAAGTTGAAGAATTCTAGGATGGAATGCAGACTGTCACAAAGGAATCTAACAAATGTATTAAACTCACTAAAGGAGAAAGTGAGAAGGTTCTAAGTATCCTTAGAAGTAAGTGCAGTATGGGGGTGCCTGGGTATCTCAGTTGAGTGTCCAACTCTTGATTTCAGCTCAGGTCATAATCCCAGGGTTGAGGAATCGATCCCCACATCATGCTCTGTGTTGAGTATGGAGCCTGTTTAGGATTCTCTCTCTCCCCCCTCCCTCTGTCCTCCCCCTCTCGCACATGTGCTCACTCTTTTGCTCTCTCTAAAATAAAATAATAGCAGTGCTATAACAATAGCCAAATTATGGAAAGAACCCAAATGTCCTTCAACTGAAGAATGGATAAAGAAGGTGTGGTATACGATGGAGTATACTCGGCCATTAAAAAGAATGAAATCTGGGGCGCCTGGGTGGCTCAGTCGGTTGAGCGTCCGACTTCAGCTCAGGTCATGATCTCACGGTCCGTGGGTTCGAGCCCCGCGTCGGGCTCTGTGCTGACAGCTCAGAGCCTGGAGCCTGTTTCAGATTCTGTGTCTCCCTCTCTCTCTGACCCACCCCCGTTCATGCTCTGTCTCTCACTGTCTCAAAAATAAAACAAAAACATTAAAAAAAAAAAGAATGAAATCTTACCATTTGCAATAATATGGATGGAACTAGAGGATACTGTGCTAAGTGAAATAAGTCAGAAAAACAAATATGATTTCACTCATGTGGAATTTAAGAAAAAAAACAAATGGACACAGGAAAGGAAGGAAAAATAAAATAAGATAAACAGTGAGTGAGGCAAACCATAAGAGACTCTTAAGTACAGAACAAACTGAGGGTTGCTGGAGGGGAGGAGGGTGAGGGGATAGGCTAAATTGGTGATAGGCATTAAGGAGGGCACTTGTTGGGATGGGCACTGGGATGAATCACTAAGTTCTACTCCTGAAACCATTACTACACTGTATGTTAACTAGCTTGGATTTAAATAAAATTTAATAAATAAATAAATAATAAAAAAGAAAAAGAAAATACACACTGAAGTACTGCTGTGTAAAAGGGGCAAGATATATGCAACCTATTCTCAAATAGTTCCCTCAAAATAAATAATGGGCATAAAGACAAAGAGAAACTCCACAAAATGTTAAGTTTTCTATATTGTTCTTGCAACTTTTCTGTAAATTTCAAATTACTTTAAGTCAATTAGTTTCTGAGCATATCTAATAAAATAGACCATAAGCCAAAATAGACATCAGTTTAAATTCTTCTTTTACCTATAGACTACCTCATTTCTATATCCTTAGTTGGATCAGGAAACAAATAGCAGATTTCAACTATTTTTTTTGAAACTCTAAGGACCTTTGAAAGAAATTAATGGTACATGTCAAATGTTAAAATAGAAAATGTATTTCATGCTAACTTTGGCAAGCTTTGGGAATTTAAATTGATCGCAATTACACTTTGGTGAAACCTCCCTATAGAAAATGTTGCACGATGTGTAAGGTGTACTATAATGTACAAAAATGTTTAATACATTATCTATAATCACAAAAAAATAGTGAAAACATAAAAATCCACCAGTAGAGGAATAGTTACATTATGATACATCCATACTATAGAACACCACAGATTATTTTTTTAATGTTTACTTATTTTTGAGAGAGAGAGAGACGGAGCATGAGTGGGAGAGGGACAGAGAGGGAGACACAGAATCTGAAGCAGACTCCAGGCTCTGAGCTGTTAGCACAGAGCCCAACACAGGGGGCAAACTCACAAACCACCAGGTCATGACCTGAGCCAAAGTCAGACACTTAACTGACTGAGCCACCCAGGGTGCCCCTAACACAACAGTTTCTTAAAAGAATGAAGTGTCTCATTAGCACAAAAATATGGATATACTCCATAATACAGAATGAAAACCAAAAGTTGCTGATACATGCATTTGTACAAAAAATCAGAGTTGTGTTAGTGTGCTTATGTATGTGCCCAAAAGCAAAAACCTAAAAGGATGCAGGAGAAATAGTTACTGGTGACTACCCCTGGGAGATGGAGAGGAGGAGGAAAGGGTACAATTATGCTTTTGAATTTTTTTCCTAAAAGATCATGTACTACTTTTACAATTAAAACACACACACACACACACACACACACACACACACACACACACACACACACTGTATTCTTAGAAATGACTGAAATGTTCTTCAATGAAATATGATTCATGCAACCTTATTTCATCAAAGAACATAAAATATAACTGACAGCAGAACTCTAATATATTCTTATTACTCAACTGTAACAATTTTTGTGTTCTAGTATTTTGTGTGTTCTATTTTTGTGTTCAAGTATCTTTGTGCAATTGGTTCCATGTTCTTAATTTTTAATTTAACAAAGCCAACGACTCCTTTTTGGAAATAGGTAAGATATCAATCCTAAACTGAAAAACCTTTACTTAATGACAGTAACAAAAACTTTAAAAAGCAAAATAAATATCCACACAATGTCTTCAAGAAAGTTTATTCTGAGAGTATCAGTTGATAGCCAAACCAAAATATGATCTACACAACATTTTACAACTGTAAGTGATTTATGATAATAGAGAGACACAACAAACTCTTGAAATTTGAATTACTATCTTGTTATCCATTTTATGAATAGAGAAGATTAACATCATTCAGGTGTCCATTCACTAACACTATATGTTAGGTTATGTACATAATTGAGAATTAAATTCAAGAAAATACTTATTAGGTTGTTAGAACAATATGTTTGAAGCAATCCCTAGTCAAGAGAACCTTACAAAATTGGGGGGGGGGGGGAGTTTATTTTAAATTGAATGCAATAATAAGTAAAATTAAGGACTCTATTTAGAACCTCAACTACTCCTTTAATCAGGTTATTTGGGTGACAAATTAACTCTTTTGGCCACTGTTTTGCAAAGTGGCTTAAAATCACATTTAGAGTACATTTGTAAGTAGGGAATACGCAACAGGCTCACTATTACATACTTTGATAAGCAATGTTTACAATCTCAAATGACAATCACCATTGAGACTGTGTTTATGTTATGGGATTTTATGTTTATACTCCTTTGCACAGAAGTCAATCTTAAGGGACCTTTAGGGAAACAATTTTTTTTCAGGCTTCTAAAATGTTATTAGGAATATTATTATAAGGCATTAAAATAAAGCAATAAGTATGCAATATAAATCTATTAACAGTAATTCCATAATTACTCTCAAACTCTCATTACCAGAAGAGACACACACAAGACTGTCTATGCTAAGTATCTTAAGAACATTGCTTCCTTACATCTAGGCTAAGCACCTTGAGAACTATACTTGCTTCCTTACCTGTGTATACTAAAAAAAAAAAAAAAAAGTCATTTTTCACTCTTTCAACATTTCCCAATTTTAAATCTTGTTTTTTTTTATTTAATATTTTATTTTAGAGAGAGAGAGGTGCAGAGGGAGAGAGAATCTTAAGCAGGCACAGAGTTTCTCAGCACAGAGTCCAATCCTGGCCTCAATCCCAGGACCATGCCCTGAACCGAAATCAATACTCAGACGCTAAACCAAATGAGCCATCCAGGCACCCCTCAACATTTAATTTAACTAAGCCTCAATCCCTATACAAGGCTATGAAGATAAACAGATTTGGTCTCTAAATTCAAGGAACTCAAAATTCAGTGGGGAGAAAGTCACACAAACTACCTGGCATGACCATTAACACCTAACTTTCAACAAGAGAAAAGAAAGGCAAGTAAAATTGATAAAATTATTTTTCACAAGTGGTGTTAGTAAACAATTCTAAAACCAATAGACACTGCATACTGAAATTGAACAATTAAGTAAATGAATTAAGTAAATGGATCACAGAAACCAGATGTCCCTCTGTAGAGTGGGGATTTACAGACAACAGGAAAGCTCCAATGATCCATGTGGTAACAGATTAGGGTTGGAGGGAATTTAGTTGAATATAGATACACATGGATACAAGTGGAAACAGTTATAAATATGTGCATACATGTTGGTTACTATACACAACTTCTTGTTCTGTCAGCTTAAAGGGCCTAGAAGCAACGCATTTCAGTATCCATGAGGACACCAGATCTTGGTTTCTAATACCATTCTCCAACAAAAGAACCAGCATTCTTTGGGAAAATGGCTGTTTCTAGAGCTGGGACAGGGAATATAAAGGATGGGCATGAGTATCATGCAGTGCTACGAAGTACAAAGGTGCTTAAAAAAAAAAAAAAAAGCACAATGATGAGAGTATGTCAAAGGGACACAGAAGCCAACTGAAAGGGCTTTCAGTGCTCAAAGCCAGAATAATCTGAGCAAGAAAATAAGTTAGTATTACATTATTACCAAAAGAATAAAATAAATACCCATGGTCCATACTGATATGGCCAATGCCCTACAAAGAAGGATTTCATCATATTGTGTAGGTTCTCTCCTCTCAAGGGGGTATACAGCAGGACTCCCTACTGGTGTGGGCTGCACCAAATGACTTCCTCCAGAAAGTCTAGTACAGAAAAGCAAAATTTTAAGAAGAGTAACATTTCAATGGATAAACCTGGCCAACATTAAGTCAGTCAGGTAACCAGGATTACTATCAACAGTCATCAGTCATATTGGCAGTGTGTACCCTTGATATGGTGTACTTCTGATAGGGAAAAATCTGTTATATGATGGCCGGCAGGAGTGATAAGGGAATTTCAATCTCTGCCTGAAGACTTCCCTTCCGGGTTCTTCTTCCAACCCTGCTTGTTTCAGGCACCAAATTACTAATAATGAGGAATGCGGAAGTGACAGACTAAATGGTCCCCTCTGTTGATACTCTGGGCTCAGACCTCTGGAAAATGATCTACTCTGAGTCCACTGGTGTAAAATAAACCTCCTGCCTTCCAAGATCTCCGAGTGCTGCTTGGTTCTTCTGCTGGGTGATCCAGACTGGTTTCCGTAACAGTTCACCCCTCTGGTCATCCTCCCCAAAACACATAACCCCAGTTGAACCATGAGAAAAACATCAAACAAATCCCAACTGAAGAACATTCTACAAAATACCTAACCAGTACTCCTCAAAACTGTGAAAATCATCAAAAACAAGGGAAGTCTGAGAAACTCTCAGCCAAGAGGAATCTAAGGAGACATGACAATTATGTAATATGGTATCCTAGCTGGAGTCCTGAAACAGGAAAAGGACATTAGGTAAAAACTAAGGAAATCTGAAGAAAATATGGATTCTGGGTCATAATAATGCATCATTACTGGTTCGTTAATTGTGCAAATATACCATACTAATGTAAGACGTAATAAGAGGAAACTGGCTGTGGGACATATGGGAACTCTCTGTACTATATTTGCAACTATTCTGTAAATCTAAAATTGCTCTAAAATAAAACATTTAAAAAAAATTCTACTGGAATGAATTATAAATTCTTACCAGTGACGAAAATAAGAATCCTCCATTATTTCTGTAGGTACCAACTTAACTGAGCACACTTGAAAATCTGATTCATTCCTTAAACATTAAAAAATAAAAGCTGATATATTCATAAGGCTAGAAGCCAATGTTATCAGTTTGTAAAGTCTATTATTTAAAAAAAATAAAAACATCCTCTGGATTGCAAAACTGATACTTTGCTATTGATTTTTTTCTTAAGCATTTGAAACTGCTGATAAGACAGGATAACAAAATAAATTACAACAGTTAAGAGTTCATATTAGGTAATTACAACAATAAAGGTTTCACTTTAGGTAAAATTGTGGTCAACCATGCATGGGTATCATTTGGACCTGAATTTTTCCTGCAACTACAAGAGGCATTCACTACAAAACGCCCCAGGGCTGACTCCTACAAGGACTGGTTACCATGAAATCCCAGTGAAGGCAATGTTCTGTGAGTATCACCCGCTACCTAAAAGAGCAACAAGTTGGCTTCATATAAGCTAAACTGGAGGCTGAAAACAGGTGGTATTTAATTTGGCCATAATTTTTTCAATCTGAACTTGTTGCCAACAATAAAATCTGAGAGACTACATACAAAAACTACAAATTTCTACCTTTTTATTTAAACCATAGGAAGATCTGGCCATGTCTCACCTGCATTCCCATAGGCAACATCTGATGTAGCAGAGCAAAGGTGGCCCCTTTAAGGCATGGCACAGCCTCTCCAACATGCCTTAACCCCCAGCACTTCCCTATTTTCTGTATTCCAGCCCACTTTACTGATTCTTTACATAAGCTAAGAATAGAATGTGAATTCCACAAAGGACATCATAAAGAGGCTTCTGGGGGAAAACAGGACTAGTTAAATGAGTAGGTGGGTTTGTTTTGTTAGATGGTGTATGCCAGCATGGGCAGCAGCAAAATTTCTTGAAACACACACACACACACACACACACACGCACACACGCACACACGCACACACGCACGCCTGGATCTGTCATTGGAAGGCTAACTTCATACAGTGCCTTGCCTCTCCAGGAAATGTTTGTCCAACCAATAGCTACAGTGTGAGCCAGTGTTACCCTGAAAGGAGCACATACTTATCTAGACATTCTCTATTTCCATTATATAACTCTAAAAAGTCTAAGAAAAAATTTGAAGACAACCCAGTTCAAGCTAGTCACAACTATTCGAACCCAACAGACAGGATAATGAGCAAATCTCAGATTCAGGAAAACAGAACAAGTCATGTCAAATCTTATACTTTCATATCCAAGAAAGGAGTCATAAGATACCCACACAATTCATGCTCATGGTGATATATACTCTAAACATAAATCAGTCAAAATTTCCTTCTTTTTACATTTTAAGTTTTTATTTTCCTTCCACTTAGTTAACACACTAGAACAAACAATGCTAAAATTTGTATGGAACCACAAAAGACCCCAAAGAGCCAAAGCAATCTTCATACAGAAAAGCTAAGCTGGAATCACAATTCTGAACTTCAAGGTATAACACTACAGTAATCAAAACAGAATGGTGCTGGCACAAAAACAGACACACAGATGAACAGAACAGAATAGAAAACCCATAAAGGAACCCACAATTATATGATTAATCTTCGAGAAAGCAGGAAATATCTAATAAGAAAAAGACAGTCTCTTCAACAAATGGTATTGGGAAAAAGTGAACAGCAACATGCAAAGGAATGAAATTAGACCACTTTCTTACACCATACACAAAAATAAATAAAAAATGGATTAAAGACTTATATATAAAACCTGAACTCATAAAAATCCTAGAGGAGAACACAGGTAGTAACTTCTTTGATATTGGCTGTAGCAACTTTTTTCTAGATAGGTCCCATGAGACAAGGGAAATAAAAGCAGAAATAAACTACTGGGACTACATCAAAATAAAACACTCTGCACAGTGAAAGAAACAATCAACAAAACTAAGAAGCAACCCACTGAATGGGAGAAGACATTTGCAAATGACATATCTGATAAAGGGTTAGTAACCAAAATATATAAAGAACTTATAAAACTCAACACCCAAAAATTGAATAATTCACTTAAAAAATGGAAAGACATGAACAGAAATTTCTCCAAAGAAGACATCCAGATGGCCAATAGGCACATGAAAAGATGTTCATCATCACTTACCACCAGGGAAATACAAATCAAAACTATAATGAGATATCACCTCACACCTGTCAGAAAGGAAATCAACAACACAAGAAACAACAGGTGTTAACAAGGATGTGGAGATTGGGGAACCCTCTTGCACTGTTGGTGGGAATGCAAACTGGCACAGCCACTCTGGAAAACAGTATGGAGGTTGCACAAAAATTTTAAAAAAGAACTACCTTACAATCCAGCGATTGTACTACTAGGTATTTACCCAAAGGATACAAAAATACAATTCAAAAGGATATATGCACCTCCAAGTTTAAAGCAGCATTATTTACCATAGCCAAGATATGGAAGTAGCCCAAGGGTCTATCAATTGATGAATGGTTAAAGGAGATATGGTATATAGATATGCAATTGAATATTATGTAGCTATAAAAAAGAATAAAATCTTGCCATTTGCAATGACATGGGTGGAACTAGAGAGTATAATGCTAAGCAAATAAGTGAGATAAAGACCAATACCATATGATTTCACTCATATGTGGAATTCAAGAAACAAAACAAATGAGCAAAGGGAAAAAGAGAGAGACAAACCAGGAAACAGATTCTTAATTATAGAGAACTGATGGTTACCAGAGAAGAAGGGGGTAGAGGGTAGGTTTTTAAATAGGTGATGGGGATTAAGGAGTGCAGTTGTCCTGATGAGTACCAGATGATATATGGAATTGCTGAATCACAAGACTGTACACCTGAAACTAATATAACACTGTATGTTAACTGGAATTAAAATATAAAATTACTTAAAAAACTGTACCATTGTACTATGTATGTTATGTATGTAGATATAACACATATGGCAACCACATCATAAAGGAGGGAGGATGATGGTAAATGAACCTACATGGTTGTAAGGGCTTTCCTTTCACATAAAGTAGTACAATAATGATCCTAAATAGACTGTGACAACCTGAAGATGTATACTGTATAATCCTACAGCAACGATTTACAAATTTTTTTAAAAAGCTATTATTAAAAAACTACTACATTAAGTTAGGTGGAAATTTTATAAGTAATCAATTAACCCAAAAGTAGACTAGACAGGAAAAATCAAAGAACATACCATATTTGTCCACACCCACAAAATGTAGAACACGAAGAGTGAACCCTAACATAAAACTATAAACTTTGGGTGATTGTGATATGTCGATGCAGGTTCAGCAGCTGGAACCAATGTATCACTCTAGTGGGAGATGCTGATAATGAATATACATGTGTGGGGACTCAGAATATATGAGAAATCTCTATACCTTCTGTTCAATTGTGTTGTGAAGCTAAAACTGCTCTAAAACATAAAGGTCTATTAAAAATTAAAATAAGATTGAAATAAAAACAGATGAGACAAACAATGCTTAATAAAATTACAGCTCTAAATCCAACTATATCAATAATTACATAAAATATTTGTGAAGCTAAATGCTCCAGTTAAATGGCAAGGATTAACAGACTGGAAAGGATAAACTATGGTATGTTCATACCACAGAAAACATTCAGCAATGAAAACTGTAGCTACATACAACATGGATAGATCTCAATTTTCAGGGAGTAAAGCCAGACCTAACAGATTACATACTGTATAATTACATGAAGTTTAAAAGAAGGTAAAACCTACCGAGGTATATAGGGATTCACATAAGTGGTAAAACTACACAGCAAACTAAGACATTAGCAGAGAAATTAGGAGAGCTGTGACCTTCAAAGGTGAGGTATAGAATGAAGAGAATGCTTCTAGAGTACTGACAATATTTTCTTTCTTTTTTTTTTTTTAATTTTTTTTTTCAACGTTTATTTATTTTTGGGACAGAGAAAGACAGAGCATGAACGGGGGAGGGGCAGAGAGAGAGGGAGACACAGAATCGGAAACAGGCTCCAGGCTCTGAGCCATCAGCCCAGAGCCCGACGCGGGGCTCGAACTCCCGGACCGCGAGATCGTGACCTGGCTGAAGTCGGACGCTTAACCGACTGCGCCACCCAGGCGCCCCAACAATATTTTCTTTCTTGACCTCACTGGTGTAAATAATTCATTATTCATTATTCTGCTACATTTGCTGTATCTGTGTTATATGTCACAATTTAAAATGTTAAAAACAAAAACATAAAATTGAACAGACTTGATTTCATAACTAAAAACTGTGGGTTTGAAAATGATAGAATGGAAATAGTCATATGAGAAGCACAAAAAGCATATGTATTTGAAAAGGGCATTTGTGGTGATAATACACAGAATAACTCTACCCCAAAATTAACTATCACAAAATTCTCATATTCATAAGCATAATAAATCATATAACGTCCCTTGATTAGCTATTTTCTAAATACAAAATTCACTTTTTAGAATAGATAACAAAATTTTACCAATGACTAGGTCAATTTTTCCTAAAGGTTTGGGTTCTTCATTACTCCAAAATTTATAGTCTTACATTAAACATCAGTGTAAGACCTTTTAAAAATACCTTGGTATATTTTGATTTACTGGAAATATTGGACAACTTAAAGAGCCAATAACATGATTTAAAGAATTCTAGCTTTGTATAATATAGTTGCTTTTGTTTGTTTAATTAAAAATTAATGTGAAAATCATTGGTCAAGCCAGTTTAACAGCCTTCATTATCTTAGTCTACAAAAGTCAAGTGGATATAGAACTTTTTTCCACCCAAAAATTAACCTCTCCCAACCTCCAACAGCAACAACAAAACTACCTAACATTTTAAAACTCTTCCCAATCACTATCTTTATTTTTTCCCAGAGGTTTGGGTAATGCTGGTATGTTCCTACATCGGTTGGATATAGTTAACTCAGGTGGGGTTTATTCGGATGTGTGGTATGGGAAGTCTGGGTCTGCCACGGAAAGGCAGAGGCAAACAGCTGAAAGAATGCTTATTCTTCCGCTTTTCCAAGCACTGAACTCAAGTGTCCCTTCTGTTGATGATAACATGAACACAATAAAAAGACACTTACAGCTTAGGGCAGTGGAAAATCTGGTCACATGAACAATTTTATTTCTAATTTGCAGAAAACTTAAATCTAGTATGTGTAATTTCGAAGGTTTTGTTTTGGTTTGTTTTTTGTTTTTTCCTTTTTGGTGCTAGATGAGGACAGGTTTATTTCTGATCCTGCCTCTCCAAATGATTAGGTCTCTGGTAGACTCTGGCACTGCTACAAATTGCACAAACTCATAAACTCATGATTTAAAAAAGGTCTGATTTATATTTATGCAAAGTAAGGTCAGAAGTCCTGGACCCACTTTCCAAATCCAATTGCTCCATTATCATGACCAACCTGAATTTCGTAAGAGTACTTACAAGACACAAAGTAAAAAATGTTAAACTGTTCAAAGACTACCTATTTCAGCTAAATGGGTATATCCTGATTTTCACAACAGAGAAATATACTGCATTAACTTATTAGTACTACCATAGCTAAATACCACAAACTGGGTGGCTTAAACAACCCAAATTTACTGTCCAGTTCTGGAGGCTAGAAGTCCAAAATCAAGGTGCTGTTGGGTTGGTTTCTTCGAAGAGCTATGAGGGATGGCCAGATTCTCCCTATGGCTCTTCACAAAATCTTCCCTCCATTGTGTGTCTATGCCCAAATCTCCCCTTTTTTATAAATATACCAGTCACATTGCATTAGGGTCCATCCTAATGACTTTGCTTTAATTTGACTACCTATATAAAAACCCTATCTCCAAATAAGCTCACTTTCTGAGATACTGGGGATTAAAATTCCAACATATGAATTTTTGGTGGACACAATTCAATATATAACATCTATACACGTGTGTATGTTATATATATCATGTATGTACATGTGTATATAACTAGAATCACTCCTAACAATTAAGAAAACAATTGCACTAAATGTTTTTCATGCCACTTCTGAATGTGTATTTGTAACATTCACAGAGTAACACATTTCTATTTCTTTTCCTTCTATACACATAACACAGATCACACATACAAATCCATGTTTTGTTGCTAAACAGAGGTATTTCAAGCCAAGAAGCCTGAAAACACAGAAAATAGGGCATATTTTCCAATGGAGGTAAAGATTATAGTGTAACCAATAGGAATGTGCAAGCCAGCAATAATTTAATTTAGTAGCTGAGCCAAACCATGGTAGTCCACTTTAAAAATATGGAAACTTGAGAAAGTGATATTGTTACAATTGTTAACTATGGAATGTAAGAACATTTATTTCAAACTTCAAGTCACAAAAATCTATTTTGTGTATTTATTTTTTAAAAGAAATATCTATTCAGCACATTTGGGATTTGAGAGCTTGAAAATAACTGAATCCTTTTCCCTGTGTGTGCATGTTAACACCAAATGTAAATGCTGTTACAAGGTTCCAGTTACCACAGGACTCTGCCTTCATGCCGACTTATTTTTATGCATCTCTCAGAAGGAAATACTCATGGTTTGAGTTTCAATGGATGAGTGCTTTCACCCTTATGAAATACAGAAAGTGCTCTCCCTTTTAAACTATTAACGAAAGGTAAAGAACTACTATGACTTTTCAAATGCCTTTGCTCTTATATTTTTAAAACTTTTAAAAAGTTTTTTTAAAAAATTATGACTGTTCAAAAGGTTTACCTGAGGCAAATCTGTCCTATGGGGTAAAAATCAGAGGACAACACACAGGATTTTATTTTTTTTTAATGTTTATTTATTTTTGAGAGAGACAGAGTGCAAGAGGGGGAGGGGCAGAGAGAGAGAGGGAGACACAGAATCTGAAGCAGGCTCCAGGCCCCGAGCTGTCAGCACAGAGCCCGACGCGGGGCTTGAACTCACAAACATGAGATCATGACCTGAGCCAAAGTCGGAGGCTCAAATGACTGAGCCACCCAGGCGCCCCTTTCGGTTTTTGTTTTAGACAAAAATATGTGACATTTCCCATCTTAACCATTTTTTTAAATTTTTTTTAATGTTTATTTATTTTTGAGAGAGAGAGTGAACGGGAGGAAGGTACAGGGAGAGACAGAGGCACAGAATCCGAAGCAGGTTCCAGGCTCTAGCTGTCAGCACAGAGCCCAGCACGGGACTCGAACTCACTAACCAGGAGATCATCACCTGAGCCGAAGTTGGATGCTTAACTGACTGAACCACCCGGGCACCCCATCATCTTAACCATTTTTTAAATGAAGAGTACAATAGCGTTAACTATATGAACACTGTTGTGCAACAGATCTCTACATGTTTTTCATCTTGCAAAAGTGAAACTCTGTAACTGAGCAAAGACTAGACTCTTCTATTCCACTCCCTCCAGCCACTGGCAACACCATTCTACTTTCTGTTTTTAAGAGTTTTGACTATTTTAGATACCTCATTTCAGCGGAATCATGTCATACAGTATTTATCTTTCTGTGACTGGCTTATTTTAATTTTCTCTTAGCTTAATGTTCTCAAGGTTCATTCATGTTGCAGCATATTACAAGATTTTCTTTTTTAAAGATTTTACCAAGCAGAGTTTTTTATGTATATTTTTTGAGAGAGAGAGAGAGAGAGAGAGAGAGGGGAAGAGTGAGCAGGGGCAGGGCAGAGACAGAGGGGGTCAGAGGATCCAAAGTGGGCTTCACACTGACAATAGTGAGCCTGATGTGGGGCTCAAACTCATGAAAAGTGAGATCATGCTCTGAGCAGTAGTTGGATGCTCAACCAACTGAATCACCCAGGCTCCCCTAGATTTTCTTCTTTTTAAGGTTACATAACATTCCACTGTGCATATATATACAACACATTTGCTTTATCCATTTATCAATTGATGAGCATTTAGGTTGGTTTCATCTCTTGGCTACTGTGTCAATAATGCTCCAATGAACATGGATATTCACCTATCTCTTTGAATGGCTGTTTTCAATTCTTTTATATATATACGCAAAAGTAGCACTGCTGGACCATATGATAATTCCATTTTTAATTTGACAAGGAAACATCATACTATTTTCCATCATACTATTTTCCATATTTCCATGTGCACCATTTCACATTCCCAACAGTGCACGTGGGTTCCAATTTCTCCACATCTTTGCCAACACTTGTTATTTTCTGCTTTGGGGATAATGGCCATCCTAACAGCTGTAAGGTGATACCTCACTGTGGTTCTAAACTGCATTTTCCTAATAATTACGTGATGTTGAGCATCTTTTCATGATTGTTGGTCATTTGTATATCTTCTTTGGAGTAATGGCTATTCAAAACCTTTATCAATTTTTTAACAATTTTATTTTTTGTTACAGAGTTGCAGGAGTTCTATAATATGAGTATTAATCCCTTATCAGATATACAGTTTGCAGATACTTTCTTCCTTTCTGTAGGGTACCTTTTCACTCTGTTGATTATGCCCTTTGCTACACAGAAGTTTTTAAGTTTGATATCATACCATTTGTCGATTACTGCTTTTGGTGCCTACGCTTTTGGTGTTATATCCAAAAATACTTGCCAAACCTAGTGACATGAAGCCCTTCCCCTATATTTTCTTTTAGGGGTCTTACATTTAGGTCTTTGAACCATTTCAAGTTAATTTTTGTGTATGGTGTAAGGTAAGTCCCCAAAATTAATTCTTTTGCTTGTGGATCTCTAGTTTCCCTAACAATACATGTTGAGGAGATTATCCTTTCCCATCATGTACCCTTGGCACCTTTGTCAAAGATCTTTTGACCATATAAGGGAAGGTGTACTTCTGGGTTCCCTATGGTGTTCTTTTGGTCTATATGTCTGTCTTTATACCAACACCATACTGTTTGATTACTGTAGTTTTATAATATGAAGTCAGAAGTGTAAAGCCTCCAACTTTGTTCTTCTTTTTCAAGACTGATTTCACGACCTGGGGTCCTTTACGATTCCATATGAATTTTAGAATTTTTCTTCTTTCTGCAAAATATGACACAGATTTCAATAGCATTTGCATTGAATCTGTAGATCACTTTGGGTAGTAGGGCATTTTAACAATATTAAGTCTTCCAACCATATATACAAGATGTCTTTCCACTTATTTGTGTCTTCTTTGATTTCTTTCAGCAATGTTTTGTAGTTCTCAATATGAAAATCTTTCACCTCCTCAGTTAAGTTTATTCCTAAGTATTTTATTCTTTTGAAGCTGTCTTTTGGATTGGTCATTGTACAGAACTGCAATTTATGTCTGTATGTTCATCCCATAACCTACAACTTTGCTGAATTCATTTATTCTAACAGTTTTCATGTGTGTGGAATCTTTAGGCCTTCTATATATAAGATCATGTCATCTGCAACAGAAATAATGTCACCTCTTCCCTTCCTATTTGGATGCCTTTTGATTTGTTTTTCTTGCCTGAATGTTTTGGCCAAGATTTTCAGTACTTTACTGAATAGAGGTGGTGAGAATAAGCATCCTAACCTTAGAGGAAAAACTGAAAGTTTTTCACCACTGATTGATGTTAGCTGTGGCTTTTCATATTTGGCCTTCCGTACATTGAGGTAATTTCCTTCTATTCTCAGTTCATTGAATGTTTTTATCATGAAAGAATGATGAATATTGTCAAATCTTTTTACTACACATTTGAGATAATCATATCGGTTTTGTCCTTCATTCTGTTCATGTTGTATATTATACAGATTGATTTTCACAAGTTAAACCATTCTTGCATCCAAGAAATAAATCTCACTTAGACATTACGTATACTCCTTTTAATATGCTGTTGAATTTAGTTTCCTAATATTTTGTTGATGATCTTTGCATCAATATTCATTAGGGATATTGGTCTACAGTCTTCTTTTCTTGTAGTATCTTTGATTTCAGCATCAGGTGACCTCACAGAATGAGTATGGAAGTGTTCCAACCTCCTCAAATTTTAGTAAGAGTTGGAGAACTGGGTATCAATTCTTTAAATGTTTGGTATGGATCTAGGCTTTTCCGTGTTGTAACGTTATTATTGATTCAATCGCCTTACCAGTTATAACTCTGTTCAGACTTTTTATTTCTTCATGATTAGTCTTGGTAGATAATATACGTTTCTAAATGTACCCATTTCTTCTAGGTTACCCAATTTTTTGGCATATAATTCCTCAGTTTTCCTCTTTGATCTTTTTTATTTCTGTGCCATCACCTGTAAGAACTCCTTTCATTTCTGATTTTTCTTGAGTTTCCTTTTATTCACAGTCTAGCCAAAACTTTTCAAATTCATGAATCTTCAAAGAACCAACTCTTAATGTCATTTTTCTGTTGTTTTTCTATTCTATCATCAATTTCTGCTTCTAATCTTTACTTCCTTCTGCTAAAAATTGGGTTTAATTTGTTCTTTTTCTAGTTCTTGAGTTGTTAGACTCTCAAACAGAAATTTGTGTTCAATATATGCATTTATCATAACTTTCCTTCTTAGTACTGCTTTTGCTGCAGCCCATAGTTTTATTGTTTTCATTTTCATTTGTCTCAAGATAATTTCCACTTACCCCTGTGTGATTTCTCCTTTGACCCACTGATTCATTCAGAAGTGTGCTGTTTAATTTTCACATTTCTGTGAAATTTCCAGTTTCCTTTCGCTATTGATATCTAGTTTCATTCCACTGTGGTCAGAAAAAGGTATTTGGTATGATTTTAATTCTTCTTAAATTGGTGAAGAATAGTTCTGTGGCCTAATATGTGATCTATATTGAAGAATGTTCCAGGTACACTGGAGAAAAATGTGTATTCGGCTATTGTTGGGTGGAGTGTGCCATATATGTCTATTAGATCCAATTGGTCTATTGTGTTGTTCAAATCCTCTGCTCCCTGTTAACCTTCAGTTTGTTTGACCTATCCGCTTACTGAAAGTGGGGTGTTGAAATCTCCCACTATCATTATGTTACTGTCTATTTCTCCCTTCATTTCTGTCAATGTAATGTTTGCTTCACATAGTTGGGTGCTCTATTAGGTGCATACAACTGTTACATTTTTTTTAATATGAAATTTATTGTCAGATTGGTTTCCATACAATACCCAGTGCTCATCCCAACAGGTGCCTTCCTCAATACCATCACCCACCCTTCCCTCCCTCCCACCCCCCATCAACCCTCAGTTTGTTCTCAGTCTTTAAAAGTGTCTTATGTTTTGGCTCCCTCCCTAATTTTTTTTCCTTCCCCTCCCCTATAGTCTTCTGTTAAGTTTCTCAGGATCCACATAAGAGTGAAAACATATGGTATCTGTCTTTCTCTGTATAACTTCTTTCACTTAGCATAACGCTCTCCAGTTCCATCCACATTGCTACAAAAGGCCAGATTTAATTCTTTCTCATTGCCAAGTAGTATTCCATTGTGTATATAAACCACAATTTGTTTATCTATTCATCAGTTGATGGACATTTAGGCTCTTTCCATCATTTGGCTATTGTTGAAAGTGCTGCTATAAACACTGGGGTACAAGTGCCCCTATGCATCAGCACTCCTGTATCCTTTGGGTAAATTCCTAGCAGTGCTGTTGCTGGGTCATACGGTAGACCTATTTTTAATTTTTTGAGGAAACTCCACACTGTTTTCCAGAGTAGCTGCACCAGTTTGCATTCCCACTAACAGTGCAAGAGGGTTCCCGTTTCTCCACATCCTCGCCAGTATCAATAGTCTCCTGATTTGTTCATTTTAGCCACTCTGACTGCAGTGAAGTGATGTCTCAGTGTGGTTTGGATTTATATTTCCCTGATGAGGAGCAACGTTCAGCATCTTTTCATGTGCTTGTTGGCCATCTGAATGTCTTCTTTAGAGAAGTGTCTATTCATGTCTTCTGCCCATTTCTTCACTGGATTATTTGTTTTTCAGGTGTGGAGTTTGGTGACTTCTTTATAGATTTTGGATGCTAGCCCTTTCTCTGATATGTCATTTGTAACTATCTTTTCCCCTTCCATCAGTTGCCTTTTAGTTTTGTTGTTTCCCTTGCAGTGCAGAAGATTTTTATCTTGACGAGATCCCAACAGTTCATTTTTGCTTTTAATTCCCTTGCCTTTGGGGATGTGTCAAGTAAGAAATTGCTGCGGCTGAGGTCAGAGAGGTTTTTTCCTGCTTTCTCCACTGGGTTTTGATGGTTTTCTGTCTCACATTCAGGTCCATTATCCACTTTGAGCCTATTTTTGTGAATGGTGTAAGAAAGTGGTCTAGTTTCATCCTTCTGCAGGTTGCTGTTCAGTTCTCCCAGCACCATTTGTTAAAGAGACTGTCTTTTTTCCATTGGATATTCTTTCCTGCTTTGTCAAAGATTAGCTAGCCATACTTTTGTGGGTCTAATTCTGGGGTTACTATTCTGTTCCACTGGTCTATGTGTCTGTTTTTGTACCAATACCATGCTGTCTTGATGATTACAGCTTTGTAGTAGAGGCTAAAGTCTGGGATTGTGATGCCTCCTGCTTTGGTCGTCTTCTTCAAAACTACTTTGGCTATTCGGGGTCTTTTGTGGTTCCATACAAATTTTAGAACTGCTTATTCTAGCTTCGGGAAGGATGCTGGTGCAATTTTGATTGGGATTGCAATCAATGTGTAGAAAGCTTTGGGTAGTATTGACATTTTAACAATATTTATTTTTCTAATCCATGAGCACGGAATGTTTTTCCATTTCTTTGTATCTTCTTCAATTTCTTTCATAAGCTTTCTATAGTTTTCAGCATACAGATCTTTTACATCTTTGGTTAGGTTTATTCCTGGGTACTTTACGCTTCTTGGTGCAATTGTGAATAGGATCAGTTTCTTTATTTGTCTTTTTGTTGCTTCATTATTAGCGTGTAACAAAGCAACTGATTTCTGTACACTGATTTTATATACTGCGACTTTGCTGAATGCACGTATCAGTTCTAGCAGACTTTTGGTGGAGTCTATTGGGTTTTCCATGTATAATCTTGTGTCATCTGCAAAAAGTGAAAGCTCGACTCCATCCTTGCCAATTTTGATGCCTTTGATTTCCTTTTGTTGTCTGATCGCTGATGCTAGAACTTCCAACATCATGTTAAACAACAGCAGTGAGAGTGGTCATCCCTGTCGTGTGCCTGATCTCAAGGGGGAAGCTCTCAGTTTTTCCCCATTGAGGATGATATTAGCTGTGGGCTTTTCATAAATGGCTTTTATGATGTTTATGTTCCTTCTATCCCGACTTTCTTGAGGGTTTTTATTCACAAAGGATGCTGAATTTTGTCAAATGCTTTTTCTGCATTGATTGATAGGATCATATGGTTCTTCTCTTTTCTTTTTTTAATGTGATGCATCACATTGATTGATTTGAGAATGTTGAACCAGCCCTGCAGCCCAGGAATGACTCCCACCTGATCATAGTGAATAATTCCTTTTACATGCTCTTGAATTCGATTTGCTAGTATCTTGTTGAGAATATTTGCATCCATATTCATCAGAGATATTGTCCTATAGTTCTCTTTTTTGCTGGGTCTCTGTCTGGTTTGGAATCAAAGTAACGCTGGCTTCGTAGAGTGAGTCTGGAAGTTTTCCTTCCCTTTCTATTTTTTGGAAGAGCTTGAGAAGGATAGGTGTTATCTCTGCTTTCAATGTCTGGTAGAATTCCCCTGGGAAGCCATCTGGTCCTGGACTCTCATTTCTTGGGAGTTTTTTGATAACTGATTCAATTTCTTTGCTGGTTATGGGTCTGTTCAAGTTTTCTATTTCTTCCTGTTTGAGTTTTGGAAGTGTGTGGGTGCTTAGGAATTGGTCCATTTCTTCCAGGTTGTCCAGTTTGTTGGCATATAATTTTTCATAGTATTCCCTGATAATTGCTTGTATCTCTGAGGGATTGGTTGTAATAATTCCATTTTCATTCATGATTTTATCTATTTGGATCCTCGCCCTTTTCTTTTTGAGAAACCTGGCTAGAGGTTTATCGATTTTATTTTTCCCATAAAAAAACAACTCTTGGTTTCATTGGTCGACTCTCCAGTTTTTTTTAGATTCTATATTGTTTATTTCTGCTCTGATCTTTACTATTTCTCTTCTTCTGCTAGGTTTGGGGTGTCTTTGCTGTTCTGCTTCTAGTTCCTTTAGGTGTGCTGTCTGATTTTGTATTTGGGATTTTTCTTGTTTCTTGAGATAGGCCTGGATTGCAATGTATTTTCCTCTCAGGACTGCCTTCACTGTGTCCCAAAGCGTTGGATTGTTGTATTTTCATTTTCATTTGTTTCCATATATTTTTTAATTTCTTCTCTAATTGCCTGGTTGACGCATTCATTCTTTAGTAGGGTGTTCTCTAACCGGTATGATCTCAATTGTTTTATACTCATGTAGGGCTGTTTTGTGCCCCGGTATGTGATCTATCTTGGAGAATGTTCCGTGTGCACTCGAGAAGAAAGTATATTCTGTTGCTTTAGGATACAGAGTTCTAAACATATCTGCCAAGTCCATCTGATCCACTGCATCATTCAGGGTCCTTGTTGCTTTATTGATCCTGTGACTAGATGCTCGAGCCATTGCTGTAAGTGGAGTATTAAAGTCCCCTGCAATTACCACAGTCTTATCAATAAGGCTGCTTATGTGTGTGATTGTTTTATATATTTGGGGCTCCTGTATTTGGCGCATAGACATGTATAATTGTTAGCTCTTCCTGATGGACAGACCCTGTAATTATTATATAATGCCCTTCTTCATCCCTTGTTATACAGCCTTTAATTTAAAGTCTAGTTTGTCTGATGTAAGTATGGCTACTCCAGCTTCCTTTTGACTTCCAGTAGCATGGTAGGTAGTTCTCCATCCCCTCACTTTCAATCTGAAGGTGTCCTCAGCTCTAAAATGAGTCTCTTGTAGACAGAAAAATAGATGGGTCTTGTTTTTTTTTTTTTTATCCATTCTGATACGCTATGTCTTTTGGTTGGAGCAATGAGCCCATTTACATTCAGTGTTATTACTGAAAGATATGGGTTTAGAGTCAATGTGATGTCTGTAGGTTTCATGCTTGTAGTGATGTCTCTGGTACTTTGCGGGCCTTGCAACATTTCACTCACAGAATCCCCCTTAGGATCTCTTGTAGGGCTGGTTTAGCGGGGATGAGTTCCCTCAGTTTTTGTTTGTTTGGGAAGACCTTTATCTCTCTTTCTATTCTGAATGACAGACTTGCTGGATAAAGGATTCTCGGCTACATATTTTTTCTGTTCATCACGTTGAAGATTTTCTGCCATTCCTTTCTGGCCTGCCAAGTTTCAGTAGATAGGTCTGCCACTAGTCTTATGGGTCCCCCTCTATATGTTAGAGCGTGTTTATCCCTAGCTGCTTTCAGAATTTTCTCTTTATCCTTGTGTTTTGCCAGTTTCACTATGATATGTCATGCAGAAGACTGATTCAGGTTATGTCTGAAGGGAGTTCTCTGTGCCTCTTGGATTTCAATGCCTTTTTCCTTCCCCAGATCAGGGACCTTCTCAGCTATGATTTGTTCAAGTACACCTTCAGCCTCTTTCTCTCTCTTCTTCTTCTTCTGGAATTCCCATGATACGGATATTGTTCTGTTTGATTTCATCACTTAGTTCTCTAATTCTCCCCTCATACTCCTGGATTTTTTTTATCTTTTTCTCAGCTTCCTCTTTTTCCATAGTTTTATCTTCTAATTCACCTATTCTCTCCTCTGCCTCTTCAATCTGAGCTGTGGTCGCCTCCATTTTATTTTGCACCTCATTTATAGCATTGTTTAGCTCCTCATGACTATTTCTTAGTCCCTTGATCTCTGTAGCAATAGATTCTCTGCTGTCCTCTATGCGTTTTTCAAGCCCAGCGATTAATTTTATGATTATTATTCTAAATTCTTGTTCCATTATATTGCTTAAATCGGTTTTGATCAATTCGCTAGCTGTTGCTACTTCCTAGAATTTCTTTTGAGGAGAATTCTTCCACTTCATCATTTTGGGTAGTCCCTGTGGTAGCTCCAAACTGCAGGGCACTTCCCCTGTGCTGTCTGGAACAACTTGTGTTGGTGGGTGGGGCCGCATTCAGACTCAATGTCTGTCCCCAGCCCACTGCTGGGGCCACAGTCAGACTGGTGTGTACCCTATATTCCCCTTTCTCAGGAGCAGGACTCACTGGAGTGGTGTGGCCCCTGTCAGGGCTACTTGCACACTGCTAGGCTTGTGGTGCTGCTTTGGTGGGATCTGGTGTATTAGCCAGGGTGGATCCACAAGGTGCACAGGGGCAGCATGGGCAGGCTTCGCTCCCTTTGCTGTGGTGGTCCCCTGTGGGAGAGGCCCCACAGCACCAGGAGAGGATGACCCATCGGAGGG
Source organism: Felis catus (assembly GCF_018350175.1). Lineage (NCBI taxonomy): Eukaryota > Metazoa > Chordata > Mammalia > Carnivora > Felidae > Felis > Felis catus. The sequence continues at coordinate 20,274,432 of NC_058378.1, read as the reverse complement.
ATAGATCCACAGAAGCACAGTGTTGGGTGTTTGCATGGTGCAAGCAAGTTCAATGACAGGAACTGGTTCCCTTTGGGATCTCAGCTGGGGGATGGGAGAGGGAGATGGTGCTGGCCAGTGCCTTGTTCCCCACTGACCTGAGCTCTGTCTTCCAAGGCTCAACACCTCTCCCCTCCCGGGGTCCTCTCGCCCTCCCACTCTCCGAGCAGAGCTGTTGACTTATCACGTTCCAGATGTTAATTCCCACTGGATGCAAGAACTCATGCAGTCCAGCCCCTCCACTTTTGCAAGCCAGACTCGGGGGCTCTGCCTTGCCGGGCAGGCTGCCCCTCCACCGCCCTGGCTCACTCCCGCCAGTCTGTGTAGCATGCACCACCTCGCCGCCCTTCCTACCCTCTTCCGTGGGCCTCTTGTCTACGCTTGGCTCCGGAGAGTCCATTCTTCTAGTCTTCTGGCAGTTTTCTGGGTTATTTAGACAGACATGGGTGGAATCTAAGTGATCATCAGGACAGGTGAGCCCAGCATCCTCCTACGCCGCCATCTTCCCTCCTGTTCCAACTGTTACATTTTCCTAGGAACTGAGCCTTTTATCTTTACATAATCACCTTCTTGGTCCCTTGTGGCATTTTTTGCCTTAAAGTTTTTTTTGTCTGATATAAGTATGGTCACCTCTACTCTCTTTAGGTTGCCATTTGCAATGGAATATCTTTTTCCATCCATTCACTTTCGACCTGTGTATGTCCTTATATCTAAAGTAAACTCTTGTAGACCACTATAGTTGGCCTTTTTTTGTTTTAAGCCATTCAGCCATTCTATGTGGGGAGTTTAATCTGTTTATGTTGAAAATAATTACCGGAGTGCTGACTCCAGTAATGACAGGACTCCAATAACTACTGGCTCAATCAGTTAAGTGTCTAACTCCTGGCTAACAAGGTCATGATTTCATGGTTCCTGAGATCAAGTCCCACATGGGCTCCATGCTGACAGTGCAAAGCCTGCTTGGGATTCCCTCTCCCTCTTTCTCTGCCTTTCCCCTACTTACAACACACACATGCATGTGCAGTCTATCACACTCTCTCTCAAAATAAACAAACACTTAAAAATTAACTAAAGTGAAATAAAATAATTACTGACAGGAAGGACTTTTTACTGTCACTTTGTTAACTGATTTCCGTATGTCTTATAGCTATTTTATCCCTCTTTCCTCTCTTGCTGCCTTCATGTTTCATTGATTTTTTTTTTACAGTGACATGTTTTGCTTCCTTTATCGTTTCTTCTTTTGTGCATCTTCTATAGGTATTTTCTTTACCAGAGAGCTTTGTATCTATACATGCTTTCATGTTCTGTCCTTTCCTTTCAACTTGAAGAACTCCCTTTATCCATTCTTGTAAGGCATATCCAGTTGTCATGAACTTCCTCAGCTTTTATTTATCCAGGAAGTCTTTATTTCTCCCTCATTTCTGAAGGAAAGTTTTGCCACATATAGTATTCTTGTTTGAGAGGTTTTTTTTTCTTTCAGTACTCTGGCCTGTAATGTTTCTGATAAGAAATCTGCAGACAATTGTACAGGAGCTTCCTTATATATTTTTCCTTGTATATTTTTCTCTTGCTGCTCTCAAGATTGTCTTGAGTTTTCACAGTTTGATTATAATGTGTCTCAGTGTGGACTTCTTTAGATTCATCCTAGTTGGAATCTTTTAAGCTTCTTGAATTTGTATGTTCATTTCTTCCCTTGTTCAGGAAGTTTCCTGGCATATGTCTTCAAAGAAGATCTCTGCTCATCTCTCTCTTCTCTTCAGGAACTCTGATGTTGTATAAATTGATCCATTTGACAGTGTCTCATAAGTCCCTAAGACTTTTTTTTTCACTTTTCATTTTTTTTCTTTCCATTCTTCTGATTTCAAATGAACTGTATTCAAGATCACTCATTCTTTCTTCTGCTTTATCAAGTCTGCTATTGATCCCTTCTACTAAATTTTTTTCAATTAAGCTACTTTTTCAGTTCCAGAATTTCTGCTTAGTTTTTTTAGTTTCTACCTCTTTTGTTGATATTTTCATTTTATTTATGCATTATTTTCCTTATTTTATTTACTTGTTTATTTACTTGTTTATTTACTTGTGTTCCCCTGGAGCATATTGAGCCTCTTTAAGCCAATTATTTTGACTTCATTGGTAATTCACAGATCTCTATTTCTTGAGTGTTGGTTTCTGAAGATTTATTTGGTTCTTTTGATTGGGCCACGTTTCCCTGCTTTCATGTGCCTTGTTATTTGCCATATTTTTTTGTTGTGATGTTTGCACTTTACAGAAGCAGCCACCTCCCCAGTGGCTTTGTATGTTGGAAGACTTCCATCAATCAGCCTGGCTAGAGATTCTCAAACGTTTTATAAGGATACATATCCTATGGACTTGTGTGTGTAATTTTCCAATTACAGAGGTTTTCCAGTTTCTTTTTCATGAGGGGTTAGTCTCTTTCACCTTCTGGTGTCTATCTAGAGTACTGCGGATTCTCTAGCACTACCACATACAGTTGAGCTCTCTTTGGTTCTAAATAGCCCCACAGCATCCAAAGTATGCCAGTTCCCCATCAGCACTCTAAGTGAAGCAAAATATAAACCAACCCCTCCTAGTCCCTCACCCCAAAAAAACCCTGGGACATTGCATACATGTTCCACTACTCTCTTTCCCTTCCAAGGGACAAGCAGCATATGGGGCTTTTCCTTTTAATTACGAGTTTTACCGGCCTACAGGAAGGGCTGATGGAACTTAAATGAAACCATTTCTCTGACCCATTTCAATGCAGATGCTCCTGTCTTTGAGCATTCTCATAATGGATTTTTGGACTGTATATTGCTAAGTCAGTGTTTCTGTAAGGGAGTGAATTCTAGAGCTGTCTACTCCACCATCTTTTTGAGAACAGACCAGTTATCTCTGTAATGTCACATTATAACAAACTCAGTGGAAACATACACAACAGCAGTCATCAAAAATTTATAGTGAAGACTGGTCTTTGATTTAGAAAAGGTATAACATATTTCAAACACCCACTTCTCTTTCTGAATTTTTTTGCACCTAAAATATACAAAATTATTATACTGTACAGACTATGTTATATACCATCTCACCTCCACCACACTTCATCTCCGACTCCAGTCAGCTATAGTTAATGACTCTGTGCAGGTGTCAACCCACTTTGTGCTAACAGTGACTCATCTCAATCTTACTCCAAACAGACTTATCACCTCCTGTTCTCGAAGTTTGTTGGATGCATGCAAGGTCAAGAGGTATCACACATATGTAACCTAGAATTTCTGAGAAGGCAAACTTCATGGGGCAACCCTCAATCCTTTTGAAAGGGGATAGAAACTTTTGGACAAACGGCTTCTCCTTTTAATCCCTCGGATGGGTGATTTAGGGATGTAGTCTCTGGGACTCACCAGAAATAATAGTCACCCTCATAAGTAACCAAGTCAATAATGTATCATTGAATTGGCTTTGGCTTCTTCTTCCCCATTTGACTCTCCTTATTCCCTCACCTCCTCTCCTTGAGACTATTTCCCAAATAAACTAGCTGCTACAAGTACTAGCCTTGAGGGACAGAGGTAGGCGACCCCAGGCTAAGAAGCACATTATGTAAGCAGGGCCTTACTCCATGGGATCTACTTTTCTTTTCTGTTATTGAGTATAGGTGGGTTTCTTCTCTTCCACCTGACTGTATTCCTCTTAAAGGTAAAAATCCTTATTCACTTGTGAAGTCTCATAACATGACCTCATGATTTTTTTTAACACATACAGTAATTTCCCATTGGGTTTTTCAGATGGCTCACTATTCCTAATGATTTATAATAAAAGATAATTTTTACAAGCTTGAAAGCTAATAATTTATGCAGAACTTCCTTCAAATTCAAATCCACTTTTATAATATTTGTTGCTCAAGACTAGATGTTTTGACTTGGTCAAACATATTTTCCATAGATAATGCATCTCAGAAGTCCATTCATTGATTGTAAATATATTTTTGAAAGCAATCTTTCTTTTTAGGTGAAAATATGACTGCCAGCAATGTTACACTAAATTATAAATCCCATAAAAAAATAAAAATTAAAACTTTAGATTGATGCTAATCTTGGGTTTCATTTACCAATATTAAAAAAAAAATTAAGAAAAGCATTCCCCTGGATTAAAATAAACATTCCATTATATGATTCCTCCTGCAACACTCAAGCTAAACATATATTTTTCTGGCTTTTTAAATTAGATCATTATAATCAAACAATTTAAAAGATAGCAATATCTAGGGGCACCTGGGTAGCTCAGTGGGTTAAGCATCTGACTCTTGATTTGGATTCAGGTCATGATCTAATGGTTCATGGGATTGAGCCCTGTGTCAGGTTCCATGATGACAGTGTAGAACCTGCTTGGGCTTCTCTCCCTCTCTCATTGGCCTTCCTCCACTTGAGCAGGCTCGCACTCTCTCTCTCTCAAGATAAAATAACCTTTAAAAAAAAAACACAAGAGATAACAATTTCTTGCCAAAATACTGATTTTGCCTAAATGGTACTTCAAAAGCTCAGAATATGATAAAGGGACCAACACAAAAAATAAACAACACAAGCTATGGTGGTCTTCTGTACAAGAGAAATATTGTGTTAGTTCTCAATAATGAACAAGCAATTAAAATAATTCTGAAAATACTTAAAATTTGGACATACAGATAGATATCTTTTTAATTGAGATTTTACTCTAATGAACATTATTATATTCCCCTACTATACTTCTCTAGTGGTTTATATGACATATGCAAATCTTGGCACATGAAGCTTGATAATTGGACATTTTGGCAGAGAAGGAAAATGTGACCAGAATATGCTACTTAGGGAAGCATACAATTTCCTTTGCTCATCTAACACAAAACCTTAAATCAAAAACCTTAAACCTTACTATCAAAAACCTTAAATTAGCTAACATCTAGCCCATAGGCACTGTAAACCTGACTGCCAAGATGTCAGCTCACAGTCAGCTGTCTTTTGAGCAGTTGCTCCTCCAAAACCAAGATATTCCAAACATCTTCATTGTACCCTCTTCCCCCATTTGCTGTGAAAGCTCATGTGTGGTATCGTACCCAAACCACTCATGTATGTAGACTCAGCCTCCAACACCACATGCCAGGCACTACTGGGCTTGTACTGTATGCTGTGCAAAAGACTCAGAACACTAAAACTGGAGGGCATTTGAGGGGGCATCTAATCCAAAATCCTGAGAGGTTAAATGATTTGTACATGGTCAATGGCAAGACTAGATCATGAACTCAAGTTGCCTGACTAACCCACTCTTCTGAGAGGAATGGTTTATTTCCTTCTAATCAAAAGGACTTCAGTGAGTATCCTAGTGCAATGAGCAAACTAAGATAAAAGACCACTTATGTCAAGAATGGATGGTCTCTTATCTGAGATGCTTCAAAATCATGTTTAAACAAGTATCTGAAGATGTATTCCTGTAAGAAAAAGATAATCCAGTATCTGCAAATAATTAGGCTAACCTTGATAAATTTCAATGTATAAAATTAATTGAGATCAGATACAGATACAAATTATTCAACATTAACCTCCCTGAATTATTCTGCATATTCTCATTTAATACTCTCACTAAAATACTATCACTAACCATACAAGATTCTACACAGTCCCTAGAATAAAGGTAAAGTAAAACTAACTTGCATGTAGACAATTACTATGCCTTCCTTGTGTAAGGCAGAACTGTTGGTATTTCTTAAGGCCAAGAACATGCCCTACCTTTAAAGTCCAATTCCAGGAGTTCAACCCCAGGTCCACAGCCCAAAATAGAACAGTTTTCAATCGAGCTCCACCATGGGTCATTTATTCTATAAATACAGCACTGGACTAGATGCTGGAGATAATGGGAGATGAATTTGAAACATATAGGCCATGTACAGGGAACAACTGTGAGCCAACTTTGTATACATGATCATATAATCTTCACCACAGCCCTGGGAAAGAGATGTGATTACCCTGTTTCATAAAGAAGAAAGCAGAAGAGTTAACCAAAGCTACTAGAAGGCAGAGCTCTGGAACACATGCATTCTCTCTGAGAATTCTAACCTACCTTTGCGCCTACCACCACATTCCTTTGCATTTCTGCAGGGAGCTGGGGAAACATGAACCTATTCTGGAGTACAGTTTCTCATCTTAGATCCAGATGTGGTATATCTCCACACTGCATAAGAGCTTCAATTCTACAACAACCCTAAGGAGAAAATGAGTATCTAAATCCACTAAAAACTCCAAAAAGAAACCAGGCCCCAAGTTTAAAGGGTTCATTATAGCCTTTCTGTCTGTAAAACACGGATCCCCACAGCACTGGTATCTCACAGATTGTAGCATAAGAGGTGGGGATTGCTGAACAGGCCTAAAGCACCAGAACAGTGTCTCACACATAAGTGCTCAATTAAAGTTGGCTGCTGCTTTCAAAATCACTACCATTCTTTGGTAACCATATTCCTCAACTTTTTTCCCTCAGAATACAGTTCCAAAGGGGGGAAAAAAATTTTTTTTTGACCAAATGTATCCAACTATAAAATTTTAATTCTGAAAAGAATCAAAAAGAAATATAAAACATTATTAGCTTAAATGCTAAATACAAAATAGTTAATGCTACAGCATGAACTACATAAACTCTATGCAAATAGTCAAGGATTCTATGTCAAGACTACTTTTCAAGGCAGAAAAGTGAAAACAGCCATTAGGATAGTGAGATGATTGTTTTTATTCTTAAAAGTTCCCTTCAGAAACAATCAGCAAAACTAAAAGGCAACCAACAGAATGGGAGAAGGTACTTGCAAATGGCATACCAGAGAAAGGCTTAGTATCCAAAATCTATAAAGAACTTATCAAACTCAATACCCAAAAAACATATAATCCAGTGAAGAAATGGTCAAAAGACATGAATAGACACTTCTCTAAAGAAGCCATCCAGATGGCCAACAGGCACATGAAAAGATGCTCAATGTCATTCCTCATCAGGGCAATACAAATCAAAACCACAATGAGATATCACCTCACACCTGTCAGAATGGGTAATATTAACAACTCAGGCAACAACAGACGTTGGCAAGGATGTGGAGAAAGAGGATCTCTTTTGCATTGTTGGTGGGAATGCAAGCTGGTGGGAATGCACTCTGGAAAACAGTATGGAGGTTCCTGAAAAAATTAAAAATAGAACTACCCTATGATCCAGCAATTGTACCAATAGGCATTTATCCAAGGGATACAGGTATACTGTTTTGAAGGGGCACATGCACCCCAATGTTTATAGCAGCACTATCAACAATAGCCGAAGTACGGAAAGAGCCCAAATGTCCATCGAATTATGAATGGTTAAAGAAGATGTGGTATATATATACAATGGAGCATTACTTGGCAATCAAAAAGAATGATATCTTGCCATTTGCAACTATGTGAATGGAACTAGAGGGTATTATTCTAAGTGAAATTAGTCAGAGAAAAACAAATATCATATGACTTCACTCATATGAGATAAGACACACCAACAGATGAACATAAAGGAAGCAAAAATTATATAAAAACAGGGAGGGAGACAAAACATAAGAGACCCTTAAATATGGAGGAAAAACAGAGGGTTACTGGAGGGGTTGTGAGAGGGGGGATGGGCTAAATGGGCAGTAAGGAATCTACTCCTGAAATCATTGTTGCACTACATGCTAAATTTGGATGTAAATTAAAAAAACAAAATTAAAAAAAAGTTCCCTTCATATTGCTTTTTAAACTTCTGTAACAACAAATGTGTCCTTTTAGATTATTTCATAATATATTAAATAGGTAGGTGTCTGTTACACCTAATGGGAGTCTGTAGGAAAATCAAATTTATTCTGAGACTCCTGTGCAATAATAAAGACAATATACCCCCCCAAAGGAATATATAGGCTTGGGCTCTTCTCAAGTCCCTTACAACAAGCCACTGTAAACGATGGTGTGCCAGTAACAAATTATGCTAGACTAAAATGCTTCAATATGGTTTAACATGGAGAAAGTACTGGCTTCAAACATAAAGGAAATCAAAGAAAGAAAAGGATCTGGAGTTTTTTAATTCTGGTCATCATCTATATAGCAATGTTTCTCAAAGAGTACAAAGTCCTAGGATCACCTACATTAGACTCACAAGAGATTCTTTTCAAAATGCAGATTCCAACCACCACTACAATCTTCAAACCTACACACTCAGAATCTCCAAGAGAGGCCCAGAGTTTGCCTTTCTATGCATACAGATTTTTATGCATTCAGATTTTAAGAACTATTGATCCAAAGACATGTTAATCCAGTAAAATAAACACCATTCAAAATTTTCAGTGAAGGAAACATACAGAGCTCTAACTCTAGATAGGTAATTCAATTACATCCTAATTTCTCACCACTATCAGCTCAAACAAGCCAGGTTGTAAGAGCACAAGCACAAGGAGCAGACATCCTGCAAATCTATTGTCTCTTCTTGCCTAACCTGTGAAACTTTTTCTGGAAAATAATTTTGCAAACTTTATCAAAAGTCTTAAAATGCCCATGCCCTTTACCCCCAAAATTTCACTAGTAAGAGTTTTTCCTATGTGAATAATCAAGGATGCAAAAAACATTTTTAGGCAAGAGTGTTTAGGACAGCAGTATTAATATTTATCATCTGCAATTTTTTGAGTATATGCACTGCATCTGGCACTGGTAGGTGCTTTACACACAGTATTTCTAATCCTCACAACTTAGAAGATACTTTTATCCCCCTTTTAGAGATAAGAAGACTGAGGCTCAGAGAAGTTATTTACTGGTCCGGGCAGGAATTATTAATCTGCCCAGGATCTGAATCTTGGGCAATCTGAGTAAAAACATTAGGCTCTTCCCACTCCCAGACACACACAAAAAAATGCTATGTTTAAGCAAAGTATGATATGTCAAGGGGATAGTTCATATCCATTTAAAACCATGCTCTTCAAAATCTTTAATGAAATGGAAAATACTCATGACACAATGTTAAGTGAAAACTGGGTGTGATCCCACTTTAGAATGCAAGGGACACAAGACACAGAAGGGTAGGGACTATATTCACCTTGGTTTTGTCTGCATCCCCAAAGCCTAACACTGTACCTGATATATAGTAGGAACTCAATATCTGTTGTAAAAATAAATTACGTGTGGACATATTTTTTAAAGACCAGAAAATAATTCCCAAAATACTATCAGTGTTTATTGCTAGATTCCCAAAACATTATCAGTGGTTATTGCTAGATTAGGAATGACATTTGGTTTCTCTCTCTTTTTTTTTTTTTTTACATTTGTTTGTACTTTCGAATATTCTATAAGAAGTTCACGTTACTTTCATAATGAGAAAAAAAAACTGCAATGGCTAATTTTCAAATCCTAGATTTAAGCATCTTGCTACACAAGAGATGCAATTAAGCTTCACATAAACTCAATATGCAAACTAACGTCTGGTTTATCTTATTCATTTTAACAGAAAAACTACTTTACAGTTAGAAAGTGAGCATTCACTTTTTATATGCCAGCACCGATTTAATACTGGTAACAACTAAATGCTTTCATCGCCTACAGTTATTAGTAGCTTGGGAGGCAGGAAATGTATTTACAAATGTATAAATAACATCTACAAAATGTTTCTATTAATGGTTTATGCATTTTGGATACTGCCCTAAATGTTAGTACCACAAGGATTAAAAATCAAATTTGGTGGCTTCTGCAGCAAAACAAGGGTTTCTTGCCAAGGTCATCCCCATGCACAGCAAAAGCCACTATAAGTTAGCATTACAATTATGCCTCATCCCTGGTAGTTTATTAAGCATTTTACATAAAGGAATATATATGGTCACTGTTATCCCAAGCGTTTTTTAAGAACTATATTTAAAATAAACACAATAAACAAGAATGAGCCAACTGGTATATTTTAATAGCTCATCATTCTGGAAAATTTCAAACAGCAAAATGTGGCACAAATCTGATGATAATTCTACTATCAAACTGCCTCCAAAATGACTTAAATCTTTCTGAACAAATTCCGGAATACTGCAGTAACCAACCTACAAAAACCCAAAAGGAGAGAAACATGAACTACACTGAACCTGTCGATTCCAAAAGCAATTTGAGATGGGTGACAAGAAGGAAGGAAAAGGGAAGAGAGAAAGGATATCTTGGGTAATAAAAGGGAAAATGGGCATTTGTACTGTTGTGTAATTATCAATCAAAAAAAGAAAAAAAAAAACAGTACCTGATATGGAGAAAACAGTGGAGGAAAAAGCTACAATACTTAGTGGCCTTAGGTCCTGTTTGTAAAAGCAGTAGCAGGATGAGAAGAGCTTTATATGATCAAAGATATTTTGTCTTTGGAATTTATGTTTATTCCTGGATTATGCCAAGAAAGAAACTCTACCTACCTATAATGCCACTAAATAATCTAAATCTCTAGGGATTCTCCATGCAGGCCAGTCTCCAAATACAAGCAAGCCTCTGCTGCTTCAATCACAACTTCGTATTTTGCTACAATTGCCCCTGCTTCATCCGCTGTAGGGGAATAATGGGTTGGATCCATTCTGGTTCCCTTTCTCCTTTACTTAGGTTAGAAAAGCTGGAAAAAAAGTTTTAATTCCAGCATCTCTTGTAGCAAAGAGTGGCCTAAAAAAATACAGATGGAAGTTTCAGGAGAGAGAATTCTTTGACAAAATCTTAAATAGAAAACAATGTTTATTCTCATTTCCCCTGCACAGACCCCCAGATGCACCTCCAGGCATAGCTATAGCCAGTCTACAACAATGAGGCCAAAAGCCACTTGAGGGGGGGGAGGTGAGGAGAGTAGTCGCTGGGCTCCTTGATGCCCTTGGGACAACTATTGTAGGGCTGAGACCTCTTAGCTCCAGGTTTTGTGTTAGGTGGAGAAAATAAACCTCTGGCTTGTTTAAGCCACTCTGTTGAGCTTTCTGTTAGTCAGAGCCAAATACATTCCCACCCATTAAAATCATCAATATGACAAACCTTTCTGTTTTAACTTATCAATGATCAACTTCACCAAAACTCCAGTCTTCACAAAGTTAAGATTTACTGAGAGTCCATGCGTTTAATGAGAGTGTGTCCTCGATGCCCATGAGGGCAGGGACTTAACACCCATCTCCTTTTATCCTTACAGGAACCCTACTAGAGGCAAAGTGCAGACCCCAATATGGGCCACTCTAACAGCAGCTCCTGAGCTCTTTACTGTCAAGCTACACAACCACTGATGTACATTTTCATTGTTTATAAAGTGATCTCAACCTTCAGTTCTGCTCTCTGACTCCACTGCAATTGTCCTAACTTTCTGATTGGAGAAAGACTACACCTAAATATTAAATCTCTCCTTCCCCTAAACAAAAGGGACTTACAGGCAGGCAGCTTTGAAAAAACAAGCAAGCAAACAAACAAACAAAGAAACAAAACTGGCAAGCATTTGTTTTCTAAGGTTTTGAAATCTTTATCCATCACAGGGCACAGAGCTGCTGTTGCACTAACACCTACTAAGCACCATGTGCCTGGAACTAGGCTAAGGTTTTCACATGCAGTGTCTCATTCAGTGCCCACAACATTCCCAGAAGATAGGACTACTGCTGCCCCCATTTTACAAGTGAGCAAATAGAACATGTAAGCCCAGACACAGACTTTGAAAGAAGTATCTTTCCAGATACCAACGAATGACAAATTCAGAGCAACATAAAACTAGAAGGGAGATTGATTTTTCATCTACTCTTTAGTAAAAATTTCAGAAGTGACTGGCTCAGGACCCTTCAAAAAATGAAAAATACTTAAGGCAAGGACAACTAAACAGGGTGTAAAGCCATCTCATCCTGAGCAAAATCTGGAATTTCACACTCATGTCTAATACAATTTTACTCAGTATATACTCAACCACCTTTACAAGAAGCTAATATACTCAACATACTGTGAGCTACCAGGAAGGCCAATAATATTTAGATAGCTATGATTATTCATTTATCATAAGACCATTTTAATTCATTTTCCAGTACACCTGATTTTTATTTTCAATATAAGAATGTTCATTTTATGAATTACGGTTTATAATAAATAGAGTTATTATCCATTTATTCAGCACTTCCAGCCCTATAATGTTTTACATACATCTTTTTTCTCTTAATTGTCACAACCACCTCAAGATGCAAGAACTATTAACAACTCCTTTTAGAAAAAGGAGTGAAGGTGATGAATTTTCCCTATTTCCCTATTAGAAGGCAGCACTGAGATTCAAATCCACATTGGGCCCAGAGCCTTGTGCTTTTAACCACTAAACTTCATTAGGTTATTAGATTTGCTCTTGTTGTATTAGCCTTAATCAAGCATTAGCTAGAAAACTATATTCAGCTGAGCTCGTATTTATCTTCCCTTTCAGTAGTCCCTAATTTTCACACATTTGTGCTTCGTATTTCTCACACAAAACATCTAAAAAATAAGACCATCTTCACTAAAGATTCATTTCACTTGCTGAATTAAAGAAATAACATTAATGCTGCTCTTACTTTTAATCAATGATGTGTGATAACCTGTTTTAGTGGCTAGTTCTGCTACTCAAGCAAGCAGAAGTAAATGATTCCCATTTTGCCTATCATTGTAAAAATGCAACATGGTTTTTAAAGTCCTTAACAGCAATATCCTAAAAGCCCACCAGATGTCAACCTCAGTTCATGAAAACAGGACATTTCCTACCTTGTAACACTCCATTCTTTCTATAATGAAACAAGGGATTTGAAATTTTGAAAATGCCTATGCTTCTAAACTATATGTAGGAATTTTTTTAATTTTTTTGTTTATTTATTATTGAGAGAGAGAGTACCAGTGAGGGAAGGGCAGAGAGAGAAGGGGACAGAGAGAATCCCAAGTAGGCTCAGTGCCACCAGCACAGAGCCTTATGTGGGGCTCAATCTCAGGAACCCAGTCAGGAGATCATGACCTGAGCTGAAATCAAGAGTCAGACGCTTAACCAACTGAGCCACCCAGGCACCTATTGGAATTTTTAATTATATGGCACATGTGTTATGTTTTTCAACATAAAAAGAAAAGTGTAACAGTAAGATGTAAAACAGCCCCAGAGACAGAAAGAGAGAGAAAAGTATAAATATACAAATTCTACATTTGCCTCTCAGGGTCTCTAGCAAACACCAAGACTGTATTTCTGACTCTTCTGACTTTACACCATTCTCCTCCATCTTTCTATACTATAACTCACATTTCCTTGACTTAAATGAATTAATACTATTATCTCACACAAGGCATGAAATCTAATTTTTGAAAATTAGTAAATAAATTAAAAACAATTTTTCTTTATGATTAAACAGTGCTGTCCATGGTATCCATTCCAAGGCTGACCATTAACTTAAATAAACTTGAAAATAATTCCCATTTATAAAACCATTGACTAATAAAGTTGATAATCTTCATTTACACTGGAACAAAAATGTCAGATACTCTGCATGGCTGTTCCAAAGTAGTTATTAACCAAAAAAAAAAAAAAAAAGAAAAAAGAAAAATTACTGATTTTTTCCCTAAATTTTCAGCCTGGTGGTTTTTATGTGTATCAATTCTTTTGAGATTCACTGATCATCCAAGAATGGTATTTAATTTCTTTGATCAGTGCCCTACTGCCCATATTTTAACATCACTGAATTTTTGGTCCATTGCGTAGAAGAATTTCTCTACTAATAAAAATGCAACCCATTAAAGATTAACTTGCCCCCAGGACAGTCTCTCTTGAAACAAATTCCAAGCATTATAATCACCAATTTGCACTATGTAGACTTAAAGACAGATCATCTTATTTATCCTGATTTGAACTGGAATTCTACACATTATTTTAAGGCAATTATGGAAAGAAAAATGGCAAACCAAATTCACAATAATAAGAAATCCAACCAGGCAAATACTAATTTGGAACTTTCCAAATGAAAAGTTTTACACCCAAGAATATCTAACAGTTATTGAATACTTGTTGACTTACCAAACTTCCTATCTTGGTGTATATTTTACTTCTACAATATGAAATTGCACTACAGGTCAGAAATTATAATAGGTGCTGGAAATCTTTTGAATCCATGCTGTAATACTTACTATTAATAAAAATAAAAGCAACTAATCTATATTAAGCTCTTATTTACCAACAGTGTGGCAAGTTTTTAGCTTATCAGGCATATCTCTTTTAATTCTCATAGTACCTACCGTAAAAGAAATACTAATTATCAGTCCCATTTAGAGATGAGCAAATTGAGACAAAGGCAAGCCCAGGAACTGTCCCAAGGTCTGTGGGATTCGAATCTAGGTTTGAGTGATTCTACTGCCCACTCTTGCTATAATCATCTGGTTTAAAACAAAGAGACACAGGATTATGTTTTGTTCAGAAAACCAGTCTTACTTCTTCAAACACAGTAGTTCTACATAATTTAACACTAGGAAGCATGCATCACAAAATGCCTTGGTACACTGTGCACTAGGTTCTATTGTCAAACGTGTTCAAAATTTACTTTCTCGGAATGCATAATCCACTTCTTGATGATTTCTAGGAAGCTAATCAAAGCGCTATGTTCAAGCATTAAAGAATTCTTTGGGGCTGAAATGTAAATATTTCATTATATACAGATTGTTGAATAAATATTAACTCTTTTAGGACTTTCTATAAAAGAAACTATCTCTGTGAAGCAATTTTAAACCATCTCATGTCAGAATATATCTACAAGGGGATAGCCTTCAAATTTAAGAAATGTATCACCCATATTTCATTTTATTCAAAATGAAAAAATTAATTTATTCAAAAAAGAAACCCACTTCTAGCCAGGGTGGCTCAGTCACTTAAGCGACCAACACTCGATCTTGGCTCAGGTCATGATGCCAGGGTCACAGGATGGAGCCCGGAGTTTGGCTCTGCACAAAGCATGGAGCCTGCTTAAGATTCATTCTTTTTCGCTCTCTCTGCCACTCTCCCCTCCTCTCCCCCCACCCACCCTGCTCTTTCACTCTCTCAAAAAAAAAAAAAAAAAAAAAAAAAAAGAAAGCCACTTCTAAAGCTCAAGTCATACACGAGGGTTTCCTAGAAACTAACATCACTGTCACTACCTGTGTGAACAGGTAAGGAAGATATAGTATTATTATAAGACCCACCTTTCACATCATTCCACACTCGTGTAGGAAACAAACTGGAAACTTGGTCAAAGGATGGGTATGTACTCTATCAGTTTGATCCAAACAATCTCACAATATTTTTACGAATAAACTTAATACTTTGTTTTACAATCAGAAACTAGGAAAAAGAACCAGGGAACAAATGAAATAAAATATATTACTGAAATACAACTTTAATTTCCAAATCTACTATAATTTAATTTCTAAATCTGCAATACATTATCCATATTTGAACAGTTTATCACAGAAGTAACTCTCTAGAAAATTATATAATTTAAAGCGGGGACGGGGGAGAGAACAAGAGAGAAAGACACATTAAGCACTAGGGATGTTTATCAATAACAATAAGCAACAAGGGAGATGAGTTTGCAGTTCATCCACAATCGCCAGCCAAACACTCCTGACGTTTGTTTCTACCCAGTTATTGTCTTGGAAAATATGTTGTTCTCTCTTAAAATAACCTGCTTAATTGTTTTAAAAGCCACTGGGGAGGCTAAAATCTCCAGGGAGGGCTAAAAATCTCCACGTTGTGATGCATTGACTGATAAAGTCAAAGTAGGTTATGCACAAATCCACAAAAGATAGTTGGAAAGCTCCGATCCTCTAATGATATAAGGGTACTAGCCACTGAATGAACCCATCATACATCCTTAATCAAATTAATGCCTGGTCCTCTACAGAATCACAGTCATTCAAACTACTCTATTTTTCTGGAGAAGGGAAATGACCACATTGGTGGCTTTACAGGTAGGCTAGTAATTAACATTTTTAAGGAAGGTCAAAATGACCTTGGACATGTTAGCATTCACTCTGAGAAACCAACCATCCCATTAAAACTCACCATTTGTTTCCAGTCCGATATGGTTAAAGCTATTGTGCCTGGGAAAGTCCCAGAGAAACTAGGTAATTAAACACACACACACACACACACACACACACACACACACACATTGTGTAAGACAGATACTCATAGTACAGGAAGATTTTCATGAACTGAGTGTAACTCAGGATCTGTTTTATAAGCCTGTCAGGAGGTGAACACACGGTGTCCTCCAACCCAGCAGCATTGAGCTGACACAATCCCCACACTCTGGCTGCTTACCCCCATCCAGGCCCCTCTTTACCGCCCCGTGGAGGGTGGAGGGGAGGGAACTCCTATCTTAAATTCTGACACGGGCAGCTTTTCCCAATAGCTAAACAAGGCCCCTCAGCTGGAGGAAGTGGATACTGACAAGAGGAGAAACAGGGGCTCAGAGGTAGAATTCAAAGCTATCAGCGAGTGGGGATAGAGTCACGCATACTCTGTGCGGTCCTAGTGGGTCCTGATGACACAGCCCGGGTGTCTGGACTAAAGTTGGCATCTCCAAAGTATCCAAGAACACAACTCGGGCGCGCCGGTACAAACTCGGCCTTTGGCTTTTCTGAAGCCGGGTCAAGTTAGCACAAGGCTCCCGGTGCCTGAAGACCGGAGAGGTGTGGAAGGGTGGAGAGTCCCGTGAGGTCTTCACTCCTTGGGTGTCCTGCAGTTCCGCGGGGGAGGGGACCGGGGAACTAAGTCGGCTGTCGCTGGAGTAGGGAGCTGGGCGCGGGACAGGGATGTCCGGGAAGGAGTACGGGCTCCGATGGGGAGTCGGAGAAAGCGGGGGATGCCTACCTTGTAACATGGCCTCAAGTTTCTTCCTGTCCACGCGGAAGCGTTCCTCGCTCCACTCAGGACTATGCAAGGGCGCCCCGGCGACCAGGTCGTCCTCGGAACCTGGCATGGGCGAGTCAGTGCTGCGCTCGCTGTTGGAGCCCGGGTCCGACTGAGCCGCCTGATAGCCGGGCTCTCCCTGGGCGGCCATGGTGGGCGCGCGGCGCTCGGGCTCCGGCCGCCGCTCTGCCTGCGCCGCCGCCTCCGCTCGCCGGCCCGGCTCGACTGGCTCCCCGCGCCGCGGCGCTAGCTCGTCCCCCGGCCGCCGCCGACGCCTCCGCCAACGCTGCCGCCACGGAGCCCCCGGCGCATCCCAGCCCCGGGAGCCGCCCGCCACCCCGAGTCCCGGCCCCAATCCCAGGCCAGTGACTGCGCCTCCCCCAGCCAGCAACGCCCGCGCGGAATGAACGCGCCTCGCCGCCCGCGCCTCCATCCGCAGGGCTCCGGCGCCCCCTCCCCGCCCGCCGCCCCTGCCGCCGCGCGCTCATTGGCCCCGCCGGCCCACGGGAAGCCGAAGCGGGCGGGCGCGCGGGCGGGCCGCCCCTGGCGCTCGGACACACTCGCGCGCGCACACTCACCACGTACACACTACCGCTTTTCTGCACTTACTTGCACAAGTCTTGTCCCGCACGCATACTTTAATAGTTCTTCACGCACAGACATTCGCCAGGTTTAAGCACAACACCTTCTGAACGCACACCAAGCGCCCTCACGATTCCCTTTTACTTACACTACACCCTGAAACTCAGCCCCGGTTGGTTCCACGAGTTTGAAACAGGAGGAGGGAGAAAAGAGAAGACTAGCGGAAGAAACAATATCCATGGCTTGCAGACATCACTGTAGTCATTGCTTACACGCAGTTCATTCCTTCACTGAAGTTCAAAACCAGATTACTCCTCTCATCACAGCAAAGTGGCCAGCTGCAAGAGAAGCGGACTAGGGGCTTAGTCTTTATTGTGAGGAAAGGGTTTTTGTTTTGTTTTGTTTTGTTTTTCCTGAATGAGATGAGTAAGGAGTCATTTTCTATGTGATTCTCAAGAAATGGATTCAGCTGATTTAAAAGGGGCAGTGGGTGGGGGCGGATAAAAGAACCTCAGAGATCGAAATGGTGGTTAGCTGGATCCAATTGGCATCTGGGCAGCCTCAGGGACGGAGGGCTTTTCTCTGTTCTCAGGGTCAGTCTCATAGATGAGAACCAGCAAATGACCCTATAATCCTAACTGCCCAGGCCGCCCCACCCACTGTCACCTTCAAACTTGAGACTTGAAGCACCAGAGAAGAAACTTCCTTGCATGACGGATGCCTTTGGGACTCTATTTTGCATTCGCACTGATTTATCCCTCTTTGTTTTCTGACCAAAAGCATGGAATTTTTGTTTAACTCTTTTAGGGGGTGGGGGTTGGATGGGAAGGCAGTTTCTTACTGCGCCACAGAGGGAGAATTACTGGATTACACAAGGGGCAAGGTATACTTCAGGTCAACCGAAACTCATTAGGCTCAGTTGCCTAGGTAACAACAATTGACTGTGCTGTGTACTGTGGTGTACTGACAGATGAGGTAACTAAGACTGTGGGAAGTCAAGTGACATGACCAAGGTCACACAGCATCAAATAATGAAGCCAAGAATCAAACCCAGGTCCATGTACCTGACATATAATTTCCACAAAATCCCTACTTTATTAAGCAGAAAACCCTCCTGCTCAGAGTCCCTTGCTGAAGAACTGGCAGCAGATATACAGCTTAACTGCTTGATTGACTACCATGCTTTCCTTCTCTGAACTTACTAATTACTATGCAAAGCACTGACTTAAACACGGAAAGAGGTTATCAAGGAGCCTTCAATCAGGGATGTTTAGCATCTTTTTCTGTCAAGAACTATTTGGGGGGAAACTGGAATGTGCTGGATTTTGTGTTAGGAGGAAAGAAGAGTTAACAAAAACAAACACCATCCCCAGGCTCCTGGAGTTGACATTCCAGGGAGAAAGACTGTTGACCAAAATAAATCATTCAGAAAAATATAAAATTGTACCTATATGAAGCATTACAAATAAGACATTCAAGATATGGGCAAAGGTGTAAAGGAATAATTGGATTCAATCAGAGAGGTCAGTGGAGGCTTCTCAGAGAAAGTGACCCTGGGACTAAACAGAAGTTTGAGAAGAAATTAACTGGGCAAGAAAGAGGAGAGTGGGGCCTTCCCTGCAAATGATTATTTGATCATCCTAACATCCCTGACTGTAGATATTGCAATTATCCTTGTTTTCCAGTTGAGAAAACTGAGGCACGGGAGGTAAAATAATTTACCCAAGTTTACCCTACTAAGTAAGTTGTAAAATCAGGATTTGAACCCAGGAAGTCTCCCTCAAATATTAGACTTCAGGTGCTGTATGTTTAGCCACTAAACTATATTGGTTCTCAAAAGGATCAGCATAAGCAAAGGTCCTGTGGTTGGAGGAGACAGTGTACATTCCTCCATTGGACGACCTAAAAGAAAATCAGCAAAGCTGGCACAAGAACACGAGGAATTAGATGGTGCTAGCTGAGGGACAAGAAGAGTAGAGTATGTAAGCCCTGTAGTTAAGTTTTGTCTTTATCCTTAGAACAGAAAGAAGCCATGTAGAGGCTTTAAGTAAAGCCTCTTAGATAGCATTTTAAAAAGAAAACATGGCTGGGGCACCTGGGTGGCTCAGTCAGTTGAGCAACTGACTTCGGATCAGGTCATGATCTCACAGTTCATGAGTTTGAGCCCCGCATAGGGCTCTGTGCTGACAGTTCAGAGCCTGGAGCCTGCTTCAGATTCTGTGTCTCCCTCTCTCTCTGCCCCTCCCCTGCTCATGCTCTGTCTCTCTCTGTCAAAAAATAAATAAACATTGGAATCCCGGCAAGATGGCGGCTTAGGAGGACGCTGGGCTCACCGCACGTCCTGCTGATCACTTAGATTCCACCTACACCTGCCTAAATAACCCAGAAAACCGCCAGAGGATTAGCAGAACAGAGTCGCCAGAGCCAAACGCAGACGAGAGGCCCACGGAAGAGGGTAGGAAGGGCGGCGGGGCGGTGCGCGCTCCACGGACTGGCGGGAGGGAGCCGGGGCGGAGGGGCGGCTCCCCGGCCAAGCAGCGCCCCCGAGTCTGGCTTGCAAAAGCGGAGGGGCCTGACATACTGTGTTCCGACAACAAGCACGACTTAGCGTTTGGGAGGTCATAAGTTAACAGCTCTGCTCGGAAAGCGGGAAGGCTGGAGGACAAAGGGAGGGAGAGCTGCTGAGCCCCCGGACGACAGAGCTCAGTTTGGTGGGGAACAAAGGCGCTCGCCAGCGCCATCTCCCCCGCCCATCCCCCAGCCAAAATGCCAAAGAGAACCAGTTCCTGCCAGGGAACTTGCTCCCTCCGCGCAAACACCCAACTCTGCGCTTCTGCGGAGACAAACCTCCGGCAGCGGATCTGACTCCCTCCCGCTGCCACAGGGCCCCTCCTGAAGAGGATCACCTAAGGAGAAGCGATCTAAGCCTGCCCCTCCTGCCCCCGTGCACCTTGCCTACCCACCCCAGCTAATACGCCAGATCCCCAGCATCACAAGCCTGGCAGTGTGCAAGTAGCCCAGACGGGCCACACCACCCCACAGTGAATCCTGCCCCTAGGAGAGGGGAAGAGAAGGCACACACCAGTCTGACTGTGGCCCCAGCGGTGGGCTGAGGGCACACATCAGGTCGACTGCAGCCCCGCCCACCAACTCCAGTTATACACCACAGCACAGGGGAAGTGCCCTGCAGGTCCTCACCACGCCAGGGACTATCCAAAATGACCAAGCGGAAGAATTCCCCTCAGAAGAATCTCCAGGAAATAACAACAGCTAACGAGCTGATCAAAAAGGATTTAAATAATATAACAGAAAGTGAATTTAGAATAATAGTCATAAAATTAATCGCTGGGCTTGAAAACAGTATACAGGACAGCAGAGAATCTCTTGCTACAGAGATCAAGGGACTAAGGAACAGTCACGAGGAGCTGAAAAACGCTTTAAACGAAATGCATAACAAAATGGAAACCACCACAGCTCGGCTTGAAGAGGCAGAGGAGAGAATAGGTGAACTAAAAGATAAAGTTATGGAAAAAGAGGAAGCTGAGAAAAAGAGAGATAAAAAAAATCCAGGAGTATGAGGGGAAAATTAGAGAACTAAGTGATACACTAAAAAGAAATAATATACGCATAATTGGTATCCCAGAGGAGGAAGAGAGAGGGAAAGGTGCTGAAGGGGTACTTGAAGAAATCATAGCTGAGAACTTCCCTGAACTGGGGAAGGAAAAAGGCATTGAAATCCAAGAGGCACAGAGAACTCCCTTCAGACGTAACTTGAATCGATCTTCTGCACGACATATCATAGTGAAACTGGCAAAATACAAGGATAAAGAGAAAATTCTGAAAGCAGCAAGGGGTAAACGTGCCCTCACATATAAAGGGAGACCTATAAGACTCGTGACTGATCTCTCTTTTGAAACTTGACAGACCAGAAAGAATTGGCACGAGATTTTCAGGGTGCTAGACAGAAAAAATATGCAGCCAAGAATCCTTTATCCAGCAAGTCTGTCATTTAGAATAGAAGGAGAGATAAAGGTCTTCCCAAACAAACAAAAACTGAAGGAATTTGTCACCACTAAACCAGCCCTACAAGAGATCCTAAGGGGGACCCTGTGAGACAAAGTCCCAGAGACATCACTACAAGCATAAAACATACAGACATCACAATGACTCTCAACCCGTATCTTTCTATAATAACACTGAATGTAAATGGATTAAATGCGCCAACCAAAAGACATAGGGTATCAGAATGGATACAAAAACAAGACCCATCTATTTGCTGTCTACAAGAGACTCATTTTAGACCTGAGGACACCTTTAGATTGAGAGTGAGGGGATGGAGAACTATTTATCATGCGACTGGAAGCCAAAAGAAAGCTGGAGTAGCCATACTTATATCAGACAAACTAGACTTTAAATTAAAGGCTGTAACAAGAGATGAAGAAGGACATTATATAATAGTTACAGGGTCTATCCATCAGGAAGAGCTAACAATTATAAATATCTATGCGCCGAATACCGGAGCCCCCAAATATATAAAACAATTACTCATAAACATAAGCAACCTTATTGATAAGAATGTGGTAATTGCAGGGGACTTTAACACCCCACATACAGAAATGGATAGATCATCTAGACACACGGTCAATAAAGAAACAAGGGCGCTGAATGAGACATTGGATCAGATGGACTTGACAGATATATTTAGAACTCTACATCCCAAAGCAACAGAATATACTTTCTTCTCGAGTGCACATGGAACATTCTCCAAGATAGATCATATGCTGGGTCACAAAACAGCCCTTCATAAGTTTACAAGAATTGAAATTATACCATGCATACTTTCAGACCACAATGCTATGAAGCTTGAAATCAACCACAGAAAAAAGTCTGGAAAACCTCCAAAAGCATGGAGGTTAAAGAACACCCTACTAACGAATAAGTGGGTCAACCAGGCAATTAGAGAAGAAATTAAAAAATATATGGAAACAAACGAAAATGAAAATACAACAACCCAAACGCTTTGGGACGCAGCGAAGGCAGTCCTGAGAGGAAAATACATTGCAATCCAGGCCTATCTCAAGAAACAAGAAAAATCCCAAATACAAAATCTAACAGCACACCTAAAGGAACTAGAAGCAGAACAGCAAAGGCAGCCTAAACCCAGCAGAAGAAGAGAAATAATAACGATCAGAGCAGAAATAAACAATATAGAATCTAAAAAAACTGTAGAGCAGATCAACGAAACCAAGAGTTGGTTTTTTGAAAAAATAAACAAAATTGACAAACCTCTAGCCAGGCTTCTCAAAAAGAAAAGGGAGATGACCCAAATAGATAAAATCATGAATGAAAATGGAAGTATTACAACCAATCCCTCAGAGATACAAACAATTATCAGGGAATACTATGAAAAATTATATGCCAACAAATTGGACAACCTGGAAGAAATGGACCAATTCCTGAACACCCACACTCTTCCAAAACTCAATCAGGAGGAAATAGAAAGCTTGAACAGACCCATAACCAGCAAAGAAATTGAATCGGTTATCCAAAATCTCCCAACAAATAAGAGTCCAGGACCAGATGGCTTCCCAGGGGAGTTCTACCAGACGTTTAAAGCAGAGATAATACCTATCCTTCTCAAGCTATTCCAAGAAATAGAAAGGGAAGGAAAACTTCCCGACTCATTCTATGAAGCCAGTATTACTTTGATTCCTAAACCAGACAGAGACCCAGTAAAAAAAAAACTACAGGCCAATATCCCTGATGAATATGGATGCAAAAATTCTCAATAAGATACTAGCAAATCGAATTCAACGGCATATAAAAAGAATTATTTACCATGATCAAGTGGGATTCATTCCTGGGATGCAGGGCTGGTTCAACATTCGCAAATCAATCAACGTGATACATCACATTAACAAAAAAAAAGAGAAGAACCATATGATCCTGTCAATCGATGCAGAAAAGGCCTTTGACAAAATCCAGCACCCTTTCTTAATAAAAACCCTTGAGAAAGTCGGGATAGAAGGAACATACTTAAAGATCATAAAAGCCATTTATGAAAAGCCCACAGCTAACATCATCCTCAACGGGGAAAAACTGAGAGCTTTTTCCCTGAGATCAGGAACACGACAGGGATGACCACTCTCACCGCTGCTGTTTAACATAGTGCTGGAAGTTCTAGCATCAGCAATCAGACAACAAAAGGAAATCAAAGGCATCCAAATTGGCAAAGATGAAGTCAAGCTTTCGCTTTTTGCAGATGACATGATATTATACATGGAAAACCCAATAGACTCCCCCAAAAGTCTGCTAGAACTGATACAGGAATTCAGCAAAGTTGCAGGATACAAAATCAATGTACAGAAATCAGTTGCATTCTTATACACTAACAATGAAGCAACAGAAAGACAAATAAAGAAACTGATCCCATTCACAATTGCACCAAGAAGCATAAAATACCTAGGAATAAATCTAACCAAAGATGTAAAGGATCTGTATGCTGAAAACTATAGAAAGCTTATGAAGGAAATTGAAGAAGATTTAAAGAAATGGAAAGACGTTCCCTGCTCATGGATTGGAAAAATAAATATTGTCAAAATGTCAATACTACCCAAAGCTATCTACACATTCAATGCAATCCCAATCAAAATTGCACCAGCATTCTTCTCGAAACTAGAACAAGCAATCCTAAAATTCATATGGAACCACAAAAGGCCCCGAATAGCCAAAGGAATTTTGAAGAAGAAGACCAAAGCAGGAGGCATCACAATCCCAGACTTTAGCCTCTACTACAAAGCTGTCATCATCAAGACAGCATGGTATTGGCACAAAAACAGACACATAGACCAATGGAATAGAATAGAAACCCCAGAACTAGACCCACAAACGTATGGCCAACTCATCTTTGACAAAGCAGGGAAGAACATCCAATGGAAAAAAGACAGCCTCTTTGACAAATTGTGCTGGGAGAACTGGACAGCAACATGCAGAAGGTTGAAACTAGACCACTTTATCACACCATTCACAAAAATAAACTCAAAATGGATAAAGGACCTGAATGTGAGACAGGAAACCATCAAAACCTTAGAGGAGAAAGCAGGAAAAGACCTCTCTGACCTCAGCCGTAGCAATGTCTTACTCGACACATCCCCAAAGGCAAGGGAATTAAAAGCAAAAGTGAATTACTGGGACCTTATGAAGATAAAAAGCTTCTGCACAGCAAAGGAAACAACCAACAAAACTAAAAGGCAACCAACGGAATGGGAAAAGATATTCGCAAAGGACATATCGGACAAAGGGCTAGTATCCAAAATCTATAAAGAGCTCACCAAACTCCACACCCGAAAAACAAATAACCCAGTGAAGAAATGGGCAGAAAACATGAATAGACACTTCTCTAAAGAAGACATCCGGATGGCCAACAGGCACATGAAAAGATGTTCAGCGTCGCTCCTTATCAGGGAAATACAAATCAAAACCACACTCAGGTATCACCTCACGCCAGTCAGAGTGGCCAAAATGAACAAATCAGGAGACTATAGATGCTGGAGAGGATGTGGAGAAACGGGAACCCTCTTGCACTGTTGGTGGGAATGCAAATTGGTGCAGCCGCTCTGGAAAGCAGTGTGGAGGTTCCTCAGAAAATTAAAAATAGACCTACCCTATGACCCAGCAACAGCACTGCTAGGAATTTATCCAAGGGATACAGGAGTACTGATGCATAGGGCCACTTGTACCCCAATGTTCATAGCAGCACTCTCAATAATAGCCAAATGATGGAAAAAGCCTAAATGTCCATCAACTGATGAATGGATAAACAAATTGTGGTTTATATACACAATGGAATATTACGTGGCAATGAGAAAAAATGAAATATGGCCTTTTGTAGCAACGTGGATGGAACTGGAGAGTGTGATGCTAAGTGAAATAAGCCATACAGAGAAAGACAGATACCATATGGTTTCACTCTTATGTGGATCCTGAGAAACTTAACAGGAACCCATGGGGGAGGGGAAGGAAAAAAAAAAAAACAGGTTAGAGTGGGAGAGAGCCAAAGCATAAGAGACTGTTAAAAACTGAGAACAAACTGAGGGTTGATGGGGGGTGGGAGGGAGGAGAGGGTGGGTGATGGGTATTGAGGAGGGCACCTTTTGGGATGAGCACTGGGTGTTGTATGGAAACCAATTTGTCAATAAATTTCATATATAAAAAAAATAAATAAAAACAAATAAAGCTATAAAAAATAATAAACACTAAATAAATAAATAAATAAATGAGACCATCAAAAAAAAATAAATAAAAATAAATTAATAAACATTAAAAAACAAAAATAATAAAAAATAAAAATAAAAAGATGACATGGCTACAATATGCAGAGTAGATTGAGGGTCAAGGACAGAAGTAGACCAATTAAGAGACTATCTAGGAAGTTTAGATAATAGATATTGGTAGCTTACCTAGTGTGGTGAAGGTGAGAAATCTGAGAGGATTTGAGAAATATTGTGATTGTAAATGTCACCAACTGATTGGTGATTGATTGGGCAAGTGGTGATGGAGAGAGAAATGTCAAGAATGACTGTCAAGTTTTGGCTAACATATTTGGAGAAAGATAGGTACCATTAGCTAAAATAGAAACACTGGAAAGGGATTGACTTCTCTGGAAGAAAGATGAAGTTGAATTGGGCATATTGAATTTGAGGTGCCACTGAGACCCCCAAGAAAATATATCAAGTAAGCAACTGGATATATGGTCCAGAGTTCAGAAAAGAGATCTCGACTGGAGATAAAAACGTTTTATTTGTTTATAGGTTAGTAATTAACCATACGCATGGGTAAAACCGTCTAGGGAAAGAAAAGAATTAGAAAAAGGGAGAACCAAGGAAAGAGCCTTTCACAAATTCTAACATTTGTGATCAAGGATATGACAATGTAATAGAAAAGGAGCTAGAAGGAGTAGTAGTAAGAGGGGAAGGGAAAATAAAAAATAAAGTTTTATCATGTAAGCCCATGTAAGCCATTATCATCATCATCACATCATCATCATAGGTCTGATGTCTGAGTTCCTTATAGAGAAAATGTGTCCTTCCATCATTTTGTCCTGGTGGGCACCCAGATTTTTCTGATACAGGTTAATAAGCTTTTAACTATGCACCTAGAAATTTAAACAAAAATTATTTTGTGATACACTTCAGATGATTATGTATCTAAAGAGTTACTGAGGACCATCATAAAAAGTCAAAATTCTAATGCTGGAATTAAAGGTAGCTGAAAGCTAAAAACATTCTTTTCTCAACTTACAGCTGAGGAGACAGATGCCTGGAGAAATGAGACAAATTGATTGGAATGCCATATTCCATGACAATAATCTGAAAACCTAGAAAATCATAAATATTGAACCTGAAAAATTACTAGGTCCAGTCCCTTTACCTTGCAGATCAAGAAATTGAGACCCAAAGAAAGAAAAATAAAGTTCTGCAAATATATGCTTAAATTTTATGAAAAACTGATTTTCAGCAAAGCATCATCCATAGAAACCATTCATTTCATCTTAAATTTTTTTCATTCTAACTTCTCACTCAAAACTTTTGGCTGAAAACCTACATAGCCATGTTATGGTGAATTATATTTTACAGATTAGTTTGCACTTAAGTGAACATTCTAAAATTATATAAATGTACTTTTGATGTCAAGATAAACGAGTAGCAGAGTATTAGATATTCTATTTTAATGCTTTGAGAATTGGTTCTAGGAGAAGCTTATTTGGAATAAACATAAATGATGTAATAAAGGAAGATTTGTATACAATGGATAAAGCCAATGTTTCTTCAGATTAATAATAATGCCTATCACATATTGCATATTTATGATTTGCTGAACACTGTTAACTATCTAATTTGGTTCTCACCACAATCCTATGAGACTGACACAACTATTATCTCCATTATAAATAAGATAATGACTAGGTCCTTGAGAGGATAACATTACTGAAGACCCTCTGTAGGGTATGGTTATGATTCAAAGACAAGGACATCTGACAGAGATGGTGTTCTTAATCACACAGTGCTTTCTCACCAATCTGGGACTATCTGATTACATGTAGGTAACATAAAATATTAGAAGTGGAAGGAATCTAAGACTCATTGATGCTGGTAGTTTTCACATTTAAAACAATAGAAACCATCTTTCAAATAAACTCGAACACAGAAAGGCCTTACAGAAAACTAATAACAACAGAGTTGTTCGAGCTGAAAAAGGACAGAGGATTCTCACTAGCTCAAACTTTTTCTCCCATAATCTTAGGGTTTTAAAGGCTCAGAAAACTACTGATCTCATTTGCTCTCTGTTAATCTTTTTCCCCCAACACACACACATTTATACCTACGGACAAATGAAGCACATAGATCCAAAGTGACTTGCCCAAGTTCCATGACACAAAGCACAAGTCATGTTCAGGCTTTTATTGCTTTCTCATCAAAAGAGGAGCAGTTTTGTGTTTTCCAGAAGTCAAGAGCAGAGAATATCTAGTTGCCAGAAGGCATCCGCGTGTTCTTTTACTATTTCAATAATATAGACTTCTGATAAAAAAAAAAATTTGGAAAAGTAAAAATTTTCATGGAGGTTTCAATACCCCAATGCTGAAAAGTAATAGAGAAAACGTGAGTCATTGAAAAGAAAATAGAATGATTTGAATTGGAAGAAAGTTAAGCAGTAGGCAGAAGAATAGAAGGAAATTAATTTCCCCAGGCATTTACCTGAATTCTAACATTGCCCAACACTTCAACACTTAGCTTTGCCTAAGTGGAAAAAAAAAAAAAAGAAAAAGAAAAAGTTGATAGTACTATGTTGAAACTGCCACCCATGGAGATATTTCAGCCCCCACCTCACAACTCCTGCAGTTGTCCAAGTTCCAAGGCACATGTTAATTGTGCTTTTGATCTACAGGATCAATATTTTACCCTGTCATCCAGGATACCTGGACTAACACTCACCTGTAAATTTATTCTCATGACTCCCTGGGATTGAGGAAGATGGAGTGTTTTGCAAAAAAACAACAATATAAGCATGTGCATAATTGTATCTTCCTGCATTTTTTTTTTTTTTGATGGGCTGAAAGTCTGCTGGAAATGTGACTTTTAGCTCCATCCAGAAATGAAGTCTATGAAGCTATAAAAACATCCAACCTCAGGGATGTGAGAACTGGCTCTGCTTCTAACACTACATTCAGTTACAAAGTAAATTCCACCCATGCCACTTATATGCTAAAGCTCACCATCAAATGAGAAAAGAAACATTCCAGAAATGCAGGCCAATGGAACATTGAAAGTGACCCTTCTTAGGCAGCTAAGAAGGGTTCATAGGCAGGCAAGAAGTGTTCATAGCAGGAAAAGTGTGGGGCATCAAAGGAAGGACCAGGCTGCTAAATCTGCAGAAATGTCAATGGGCAAATACATGGCACATGCTCCACCACACCCTCAACCTCCTCCCATGGCTGACATTACTGGTTGAACACAACCCCGTTCCACTCCAGCTCAGGAAATAACTTCTCAATGAACAGTCTGAAGAGCCAAGACAAATCATTTGGAGTTGGCTCTCAGTATGAAATTTCATTGCCATGTTGGATTCAGTGCTGTGGTTAAGGGATTGGAAGATGGACACAGGCTGTTGATCCCTCTTTCAGGGGAGGTGAGCCTAAGAGCAAAGGAAATAAATATCCTACTCATTATTTGTCAGCTGCTCCCTTAGGGATCCCTATGGTTTGGTACAGCAGAAATTAATGGGAATCACACTGAATCTACTCCACGTTCAGAATGTGGTAGTGAGCTATGACCATGTAGAACTATCAGCATGGACCTGCTCACAGCCCTAAAGTGGATTTTCATCTGTAAAAATTAGGACCAGATTGATTTGGATTATGTGAATTTTCAGGTTCCTTCTAACTATAAATTTCCATGACTTAAAGGAAATACTCACTTATTACTCAGTTCAGGAACAAGCAGTTTTCAGTTAGAACAGTGTCTTTCAAGGGTGCCTAGGTGGCTCAGCCAGTTAAGCATCCAACTTCTGCTCAGGTCATGATCTCACGGTCTGTGGGTTTGAGCCCTGCATCAGGCTCTGTGCTCTCAGTTCAGAACCTGGAGCTTGCTTTGGATTCTGTGTCTCCTTCTCTCTCTCTCTCTCTGCCCCTCCCCACTCATGCTCTGTCTCTCAAAAAATGAATGTTAAAAAAAAAAAGAAAAGATTCTGAATAAATTGTAAAAAAAAAGTTTCTTTCAAAGAAGAATGAATAGAATCAAAGAACTGTAACATTGTCAAATTCAGTGTAGTAGAAATAGTGTCTTATAAAGGTACAGATTAATCAAAGTCAGTGTCACATCCAGGTGAACAGACTGTTCACTGAAATCAGATCCCCTGGGTTCCAAGAGAACAGGGACATTTATTACTTTTATGACCTTTATGTTAGTTATCTCTTTTCATGTAACAGATTACTCCAAAATTAACGTTTGAAAACAACAAACATTATCTGTGGATTTCTGTGGGCCAGGAATCCAAGTACAACCTATCCAGATGCCTCTGGCTCCAAATCTTTCAAAATACTACAATCAGGTTGTCAGCTGCAGTTGTGGTCTCTTAAAAAGGCTCAATCGAGGGATGATCCACTTCCAAGTCATTCACATGGCTGTTAGCAGGTTCCAGTTCCTCAATGGCTATTGGGTGAAGGACCACAGTTCCTTGCTGGCTGTTGGTTAGAGGTCTCCCTCAATTCCTTCCACATGGGCCTCTCCTAGGGCAAAACATAACATGGCAGCTGGCTTCCATCAGAATGAACAAACAAAAAAGCGAAAGGAAGAGAGAGAGTACTCAAGCCAGAATTTTTTTTTGGGGGGTGGGGGGAGTGGCTAATCTCAGAAGTGACATAACATCACATTTTCCACAGTCTATTCATTAGAGGCAAGTCACTTTGTCCAGCCCACATGTCAGGAAAAAGGATTATACAAGGACATGATTACCAAGAGAGAAGGGTCATTAGTGCTATTTTAGAAGCTGCCTATCCCAACCTGGAACCAACTATTTTAACTCTCTAGACCTCAGTTATTCTTTATTTAAAATGGGCATAAAGTAGCTACATCCAAAGATAGTTGTAAAGATTATGAACATGTTATAAAGCATTTAATCCACTCAGTACATGGGATGTAGTAAGTACTCAATAAATAATGGATATTAGTTTTCATAATTGTTTTGTATATACCTAGAGAAATCGAGACATCACCTTGAAAAAGGAAGACATGTTCATATACGTGAAAAAGATAAATAAAGGAAGATTGAGGTGGATTAGAAGTGCATTTTCTGAAACTCTTTGAATCCTCCACCTCCAAAAACACTCCAGACATAACAACTAGTTAGCAAACCCAAAAACCCGCAAAGAATGTATACAAGAAAAATAGATGACTACATATCCCCACAAACCTCAGAATAGAGGCTAATGGGAACAGTATCAGAAAAACTCCAAAACTTCCATCAAGTACTCCTTGGAAAGCAAAAAATCTAATCTGAACCTAGCTAAACCTAAGCAGGAGCCCTGCAGGATCAAATTTGTAGTTCAGGGCATGAGAATGACTGGTGCTGAACTCTCAAAACTAAGAAACCAAGGCTCTCCTCATATACTGAGTAGAAAATCCTGGAAATAGGATCAGATTAAGTAGGACAGAGAAATAGTGACCAAGAGAAAATGTCAGGATGTAAGTGCAGAAATAAACAGAATAGGTAAACCTTAGAAGTATGGGGCCACATATTTCTTATCACTTTGCTAAGGAAATCTACTTGCATTTAAAAATGAGCAACAGAAAATGACACAGGGTAAATTATGGGGGAAAAAGAGGTCAAATAATGTAGAAGATATCCCTAGAGATCATGAAATCATGCCAGGAAGACATGCACTCCAACTTAAAATTTCAAAACAAGCAAAAACAAATGTTTTAAATAATAGAAACTATAAAAGAAGAAATAACTCGAATTGAAAAAAAACTTTAATATGAATAGTGAAAGGGGAGATTTAAAAAAGAGGATAAGGAACTCAGGAAAAAAGTAAACATGTTTAAGTAAGAAATTAACATTATGTTAGAAAATACTGAGGTGCAAGCAAACATGGTGGAAAATACCTGAAGAGAAATAGAAAATGGAAGGATAAAAACATTTTAAGGCAAAGAGTAATTTTAAAAACATTTTTAAGACATTTGAGAGAAAGTAATAGTGATAGAATATAAGGAAGGGGACGTCTATCTAATAGGAGTCGCTGAAGAAGAAAATCACAGCAATGGGGCAGAACAAACACTAAAAACTTTACTAAGAAAACTTTCATGATATAAAGGATGGCATAAATCTACATTTTTTAATATGAAATTTATTGTCAAATTGGTTTCCATACAACACCCAGCGCTGATCCCAATAGGTGCCTTCCTCAATGCCCATTACCCACCCTCCCATTTCTCCAAACCTCCATCAATCCTCAGTTTATTCTCAGTCTTTAAGAGTCTCTTATGGTTTGCCTCCCTCCCTAACTTTTTTTGCCCTTCCCCTCCGCCATGGCCTTCTGTTAAGTTTCTCAGGATCCACATAAGAGTGAAAACATATGGTATCTGTCTTTCTCTGTATGACTTATTTCACTTAGCATAACACTCTCCAGTTCCATCCACGTTGCTACAAAAGGCCAGATTTAATTCTTTCTCATTGCCAAGTAGTATTCCATTGTGTATATAAACCACAATTTGTTTATCCATTCATCAGTTGATGGACATTTAGGATCTTTCGATCATTTGGCTATTGTTGAAAGTGCTGCTATAAACATTGGGGTACAAGTGCCCCTAAGCATCAGCACTCCTGTATCCCTTGGGTAAATTCCTAGCAGTGCTGTTGCTGGGTCATAGGGTAGATTTATTTTTAAGTTTTTGAGGAACCTCCACACTGTTTTACAGAGCGGCTGCACCAGTTTGCATTCCCACTAACAGTGCAAGAGGGTTCCTGTTTCTCCACATCCTTGCCAGCATCTATAGTCTCCTGATTTTTTCATTTTAGCCACTATGACTGGAGTGAAGTGATGTCTCAGTGTGGTTTGGATTTATATTTCCCTGATGAGGAGCAACGTTCAGCATCTTTTCATGTGCTTGTTGGCCATCTGAATGTCTTCTTTAGAGAAGTGTCTATTCATGTCTTCTGCCCATTTCTTCACTGGATTATTCGTTTTTCAGGTGTGGAGTTTGTTGACTTCTTTATAGATTTTGGATACTAGCCCTTTCTCTGATATGTCATTTGTAACTATCTTTTCCCATTCCGTCAGTTGCCTTTTAGTTTTGTTGTTTCCTTGCAGTGCAGAAGATTTTTATCTTGACTAGATCCCAACAGTTCATTTTTGCTTTTATCCCCTGCCTTTGGGGATGTGTCAAGCAAGGAATTGCTGCGGCTGAGGTCAGAGAGGTTTTTTTCCTGCTTTCTCCACTGGGTTTTGATGGTTTCCTGTCTCACATTAGGTCCATTATCCACTTTGAGCCTATTATTGTGAATGGTGTAAGAAAGTGGTCTAGTTTCATCCTTCTGCAGGTTGCTGTCCTGTTCTCCCAGCACCATTTGTTAAAGAGACTGTCTTTTTTCCATTGGATATTCTTTCCTGCTTTGTCAAAGATTAGCTAGCCATACTTTTGTGGGTCTAATTCTGGGGTTACTATTCTGTTCCACTGGTCTATGTGTCTGTTTTTGTACCAATACCATGCTGTCTTGATGATTACAGCTTTGTAGTAGAGGCTAAAGTCTGGGATTGTGATGCCTCCTGCTTTGGTTGTCTTCTTCAAAACTACTTTGGCTATTCGGGGTCTTTTGTGGTTCCATACAAATTTTAGAACTGCTTATTCTAGCTTCGGGAAGAATGCTGGTGCAATTTTGATTGGGATTGCAATCAATGTGTAGAAAGCTTTGGGTAGTATTGACATTTTAACAATATTTATTTTTCTAATCCATGAGCACGGAATGTTTTTCCATTTCTTTGTATCTTCTTCAATTTCTTTCATAAGCTTTCTATAGTTTTCAGCATACAGATCTTTTACATCTTTGGTTAGGTTTATTCCTGGGTACTTTACGCTTCTTGGTGCAATTGTGAATAGGATCAGTTTCTTTATTTGTCTTTTTGTTGCTTCATTATTAGCGTGTAACAAAGCAACTGATTTCTGTACACTGATTTTATATACTGCGACTCTGCTGAATGCACGTATCAGTTCTAGCAGACTTTTGGTGGAGTCTATTGGGTTTTCCATGTATAATCTTGTGTCATCTGCAAAAAGTGAAAGCTCGACTCCATCCTTGCCAATTTTGATGCCTTTGATTTCCTTTTGTTGTCTGATCGCTGATGCTAGAACTTCCAACATCATGTTAAACAACAGCAGTGAGAGTGGTCATCCCTGTCGTGTGCCTGATCTCAAGGGGGAAGGTCTCAGTTTTTCCCCATTGAGGATGATATTAGCTGTGGGCTTTTCATAAATGGCTTTTATGATGTTTATGTTCCTTCTATCCCGACTTTCTCGAGGGTTTTTATTCACAAAGGATGCTGAATTTTGTCAAATGCTTTTTCTGCATTGATTGATAGGATCATATGGTTCTTTTCTTTTCTTTTTTTAATGTGATGCATCACATTGATTGATTTGAGAATGTTGAACCAGCCCTGCAGCCCAGGAATGACTCCCACTTGATCATAGTGAATAATTCCTTTTACATGCTCTTGAATTCGATTTGCTAGTATCTTGTTGAGAATATTTGCATCCATATTCATCAGAGAGATTGTCCTATAGTTCTCTTTTTTTGCTGGGTCTCTGTCTGGTTTGGAATCAAAGTAACGCTGGCTTCGTAGAGTGAGTCTGGAAGTTTTCCTTCCCTTTCTATTTTTTGGAAGAGCTTGAGAAGGATAGGTGTTATCTCTGCTTTCAATGTCTGGTAGAATTCCCCTGGGAAGCCATCTGGTCCTGGACTCTCATTTCTTGGGAGTTTTTTGATAACTGATTCAATTTCTTTGCTGGTTATGGGTCTGTTCAAGTTTTCTATTTCTTCCTGTTTGAGTTTTGGAAGTGTGTGGGTGCTTAGGAATTGGTCCATTTCTTCCAGGTTGTCCAGTTTGTTGGCATATAATTTTTCATAGTATTCCCTGATAATTGCTTGTATCTCTGAGGGATTGGTTGTAATAATTCCATTTTCATTCATGATTTTATCTATTTGGATCCTCTCCCTTTTCTTTTTGAGAAACCTGGCTAGAGGTTTATCGATTTTATTTTTCCCATAAAAAAACAACTCTTGGTTTCATTGGTCGACTCTCCAGTTTTTTTTAGATTCTATATTGTTTATTTCTGCTCTGATCTTTACTATTTCTCTTCTTCTGCTAGGTTTGGGGTGTCTTTGCTGTTCTGCTTCTAGTTCCTTTAGGTGTGCTGTCTGATTTTGTATTTGGGATTTTTCTTGTTTCTTGAGATAGGCCTGGATTGCAATGTATTTTCCTCTCAGGACTGCCTTCACTGTGTCCCAAAGCGTTGGATTGTTGTATTTTCATTTTCATTTGTTTCCATATATTTTTTAATTTCTTCTCTAATTGCCTGGTTGATGCATTCATTCTTTAGTAGGGTGTTCTTTAACCTCCATGCTTTTGAAGGTTTTCCAGACTTTTCCCGTGGTTGATTTCAAGCTTCACAGCATTGTGGTCTGAAAGTGTGCATGGTATGATCTCAATTGTTTTATACTCATGTAGGGCTGTTTTGTCCCCCGGTATGTGATCTATCTTGGAGAATGTTCCGTGTGCACTCGAGAAGAAAGTATATTCTGTTGCTTTAGGATACAGAGTTCTAAACATATCTGCCAAGTCCATCTGATCCACTGCATCATTCAGGGTCCTTGTTGCTTTATTGATCCTGTGACTAGATGCTCGAGCCATTGCTGTAAGTGGAGTATTAAAGTCCCCTGCAATTACCACAGTCTTATCAATAAGGCTGCTTATGTGTGTGATTGTTTTATATATTTGGGGCTCCTGTATTTGGCGCATAGACATGTATAATTGTTAGCTCTTCCTGATGGGCAGACCCTGTAATTATTATATAATGCCCTTCTTCATCCCTTCTTATACAGCCTTTAATTTAAAGTCTAGTTTGTTTGATGTAAGTATGGCTACTCCAGCTTCCTTTTGACTTCCAGTAGCATGGTAGGTAGTTCTCCATCCCCTCACTTTCAATCTGAAGGTGTCCTCAGCTCTAAAATGAGTCTCTTGTAGACAGAAAAATAGATGGGTCTTGTTTTTTTTTATCCATTCTGATACCCTATGTCTTTTGGTTGGAGCAATTAGCCCATTTACATTCAGTGTTATTACTGAAAGATATGGGTTTAGAGTCAATGTGATGTCTGTAGGTTTCATGCTTGTAGTGATGTCTCTGGTACTTTGCGGGCCTTGCAACATTTCACTCACAGAATCCCCCTTAGGATCTCTTGTAGGGCTGGTTTAGGGGTGATGAGTTCCTTCAGTTTTTGTTTGTTTGGGAAGACCTTTATCTCTCTTTCTATTCTGAATGACAGACTTGCTGGATAAAGGATTCTCGGCTACATATTTTTTCTGTTCATCACGTTGAAGATTTTCTGCCATTCCTTTCTGGCCTGCCAGGTTTCAGTAGATAGGTCTGCCACTAGTCTTATGGGTCTCCCTCTATATGTTAGAGCGTGTTTATCCCTAGCTGCTTTCAGAATTTTCTCTTTATCCTTGTGTTTTGCCAGTTTCACTATGATATGTCATGCAGAAGATTGATTCAGGTTATGTCTGAAGGGAGTTCTCTGTGCCTCTTGGATTTCAATGCCTTTTTCCTTCCCCAGATCAGGGACCTTCTCAGCTATGATTTGTTCAAGTACACCTTCAGCCTCTTTCTCTCTCTTCTTCTTCTTCTGGAATTCCCATGATACGGATATTGTTCTGTTTGGTTTCATCACTTATTTCTCTAATTCTCCCCTCATACTCCTGGATTTTTTTTATCTCTCTTTTTCTCAGCTTCCTCTTTTTCCATAGTTTTATCTTCTAATTCACCTATTCTCCCCTCTGCCTCTTCAATCTGAGCTGTGGTCGCCTCCATTTTATTTTGCACCTCATTTATAGCATTGTTTAGCTCCTCATGACTATTTCTTAGTCCCTTGATCTCTGTAGCAATAGATTCTCTGCTGTCCTCTATGCGTTTTTCAAGCCCAGCGATTAATTTTATGATTATTATTCTAAATTCTTGTTCCATTATATTGCTTAAATCGGTTTTGATCAATTCGCTAGCTGTTGCTACTTCCTAGAATTTCTTTTGAGGAGAATTCTTCCACTTCATCATTTTGGGTAGTCCCTGTGGTAGCTCCAAACTGTAGGGCATTTCCCCTGTGCTGTCTGGAACAACTTGTGTTGGTGGGCGGGGTCGCAGTCAGACTCAATGTCTGTCCCCAGCCCACTGCTGGGGCCACAGTCAGGCTGGTGTGTACCTTTTCTTCCTCTTTCCCAGGGGCATGACTCACTGTGGAGTGGTGTGGCCCCTGTCTGGGCTACTTGCACACTGCCAGGCTTGTGGTGCTGCTCTGATGGGATCTGGCCAAGGGCGTATTAGCCGGGGTGGATCCACAAGGTGCACAGGGGTGGGAGGGACAGGCTTAGCTCACTTTGCCATTGGTGGTCCCCTTCGGGAAGTGCCCTGCAGCACCAGGAGGGAGATAGGCCCGTGGAAGGAATGGATCCATGGAAGCACAGCATTGGGTGTTTGCATGATGCAAGCACGTTCGGTGAGGGGACGTGGTTCCCTTTGGAAATTCAGCTGGGGGATGGGAGAGGGAAATGGCACTTGCCAGCGCCTTTGTTCTCCGGCCAAGCTGAGCCCTGTCCTTCCGGGTCTCAATTACTCTCCTTTCCAGCATCCTCTCACCCTCCACGCTCAGGGCTGTTGACTTTTAACTTTCCAGATGTTAAGTCCTACTGGCGGTCAGAACTCATGGAGTCTGGCCCCTCCACTTTTGCAAGTCAGACTTCGGGGCTCTGCCTTACTAGGTGGGCTACCCCTCCACTGCCCCAGCTCCCTCCTGCCAGTCTGTGTAGCATGCACCATCTCTGCCCTTCTTACCCTCTTCGTGGACCTCCTGTATATGCTTGGCTCCAGAAATTCCATTCTGCTAGTCTTCTGGTGGTTTTCTGGGTTATTTAGGCAGATTTGTGTGGAATCTAAGTGATCAGCAGGATGAGTTGAGCCCAGCATCCTCCTACACCACCATCTTCCCAACCTGTCCTAAATCTACATATTTTAAAGAAATTTCTTGAACCTAGAAAAATCAACCTATAATATCCAATGCTGAGACACATTCTAGTAAAAGGTATTAGATTTTAAGTAAAAAAAAAAAATCCTATGGACTACCAGACAAAAGAACCTATTCATTTATAAGGAATAATAATACAATTGTCATTAGACTGTTCAGCAGCAACACTTTATGCCACAAGACAAAAGTACTCAAGAAGAGAAAAGTTAAGGTATTCCAGAAAAAAAAAAAAAAGAAAAGTCCCACATCAGGGATTTTATATAGAGCTAAACTTATTTACTAGTATTAAAAGGCTACAGGTAAACTGTTATGCATATACTTAGGAAATATTGCTCCCATGAGCCTTTCTTACGGAATCTTCTAAAGAATCTACTTTAAGCTTTCAGCATACAAAATGATATGGGAGATATCCAACATAAGGACCTAACATTAAATATATATTACCTATAGAGCTAAGTCTAAATGATGGTCATAAAGGAGATAGTATAGTATGTAATGTCTATACATACTGACAATGTAGACACAATACAAACGAAAGAAAGGAGGAAGAATCGGGAGAGTGTATGAAAAATAGAAAAACCAGTTGGTTAAGCATCCAACTTCATCTCAGATCATGATCTATTGATCTGTGAGTTCAAGCCCCATGTCTGGCTCTGTG
The DNA here is from genome assembly GCF_018350175.1 of Felis catus. Taxonomy (NCBI): domain Eukaryota; kingdom Metazoa; phylum Chordata; class Mammalia; order Carnivora; family Felidae; genus Felis; species Felis catus. The sequence goes on along the minus strand of NC_058378.1, from coordinate 20,235,920 downwards.
CTGACAGCTCAGATCCTGGAGCCTGCTTCAAATTCTCTGTCTCCCTCCCTCCCCACCCCTCCTCCACTCGTTCTGTCTCTCTCTCTGTCAAAAATAAATAAACATTTAAAAAAATTTTTAAAGGAAAAATAGAAAAACCTGAAGAAAAAGAAAGGGAACACATCACCAACAAGGCCATACACAATCATCACCCTCATGTTTATAGACATTAAGTTAGGAAAGTCATCCTTCTTTAGCCGAAATCACTGATAAGAATGTCTATAGGAACTGTTCCAAGAATTTTGCGTGCCAATAGGCCTGTATTATGCACTATGAAAAATAAATTTAGATATTAAAAATTTTAGAAGGAAGAAATTTCTATGATTTTTCTTAAAATATAGTACAAGGGCATCTGTATTAAAATCACTTGGTGTGCTTATTTTAAAAATGCAAACTTATGGAACTTTTCCCAAACCAATTGAATCTGAATCTCACAGTGAAAGATGAAGGGAGAGTACTTGAACATCTACATATTAACATGTTTTCCAGAAGGCCCAAAAGTCCTTTGAAAATCACTACTCTGAAGTCTTACTCCAAAAACCAATCTCTATGTCCAGGTATAATCCCTTCCTCTAAAGCCTGGTCTTGCTGGCTGGAGATCAAATTGCAATGGAATATAGTCAGTACCTGCAATATGTCTTTCACTGAAGTAATAAGGTATCCAATTATGTATTCCTTTTTTTTAATAAAAAGAAATGAGGGGCACCTGGCTGGCTCAGTCGGTAGAGCCTGTGACTCTTGGTCTAAGGGTTATGAGTCTGAGCCCCACAGTGGGTGTAGAGATTACTTACATAAATCTTTAAAAAGAGAGAGAGAATTTAAACCTTTTGATGACATTTTTCCTATTGAAAATCACTAGAAAACTCCCAGACCTATCCTTCAATCCATGTTTAAAGATGCTGTTCAAAAATCCAAACTACACAAACCCCACATATTTGTAATTGAATTTCTCCTCAAATGTTTCAGTTACTGCCATATTTTAACTCCAGCTAAATTTTACCATCAGTTATACAGCTCAATATTCTCTGATTATAGCACATACTACGTGAAAACAAACGGAGTCTGTATTTAATTTCTACATTAAAATTGCTGTTGTACAGTATAATTTGTATTTTATAAGGCCAAAGGCAAAATGGCTAAAATAACATTCATTCAAAGGGGCCATGTGATTAGCTAAGCTGAATATGAAATAGTGTATTATAAGAGCTCAAGGTCAGATATACAAAAGCTTAGCCTATCTTTGGCTACTTCTTTCAATGCCAACAAATTTAATACAGAAATTTCTCAAACAAACAATTTAAAAAACTTGCTCTTCTTGGTAAAGATTTTTATATTTCTGAATTCTTTCTTCTTCCTTTTGGCCCTGATACCACTGTGGTTTTCTTCTAACTCTTTCATCAGTAGAGTATCTCTGACATTTCCACATACAATATCTGATCACAAAGTAAAAAGAAGAATCAATTAAAGCTATTTACCTTTATGTTCACTATCTACTTGATTTATTCTCAAAAAGTCACTCCTCAGTGGAGGCTTTCCTGACCATCCCCAACCCAAAGACAGAATTGACCACTCCTCTAATGTCTTCATGGCACTGCCTACCTGACTGTATCATGGTATCTCTGATAATTCAGTTGCTGCACACATATCTATCTTCATCTATTAGGTCACAAGTCCCTTAAGTGCAGGGTCTCTTTATCTTCATATCTCCAGCACTTAAAGTTGCACTGAAGGTATTAAATAAAGTAAATGAGTTAATGTTCTACTTTCCAACAAAAATGAATAAAAAATTAAAAAGATAAAATAACCAAGAGTGCTGCTCAAGCACAAAGTAACATAAGATTTCTTTCTTGCCTTATTTTCAAGTTGCTGGCTGTTTTCATGGACTTTAAAAGGAAAGGTACCTCATGGAAGAAATAAAATAACAAGTAGAATAACAAGTAGATAAAAAGGAATAGCCTTTGGTATATGGTGCCTATTAAACTTTTTGGCCATTTACTACTAGCTTGATGTTGTTTTCTAAATATGTATGGTAGAATGCAGTGCTGGGCTAAACCTTGAAATTTTCAAGTCCAAATAATACAAACTTTCCCCTAATTTATTTAAAAATATTAAATTGATATATGAATTTCTTCACTAAGTTTTTCTACCAAAAATGTTTTTAAAATTATTTTGGAAACTACTGCTATGGGTTTATTGACAAATCAATTAGATTTACTTACTAAGCATAGATTAGTGGAGAACTCCATTACCATGAACTTATGTTTAGTTAGACAATTTGTCTATTTCATAGTCTTCTTTGCTTGTGGCTGTGAATAATTCATAACCAGAGAAACTGGAATGTCCAGATCTGCTTTAGCACCCTGTGACTATAAAATGGGAATCCCATTTACATCCCAGTACTCTCTGTTTTGGATTAACCTATTTTCTCTCAGCTATAAACCTACCTTTTTCTATTCTACTCCAGGAAGCTGGGACCTGGGCTCTGCAAATGCCATTCTCTTTTGAGAGAGCACTTCCTTTTAGGTTCTGTAAATGGAAGCAATAGAGTGAGACAAGAAACCTGAAGGAAGAAGAGATTTTCTCTTTCCCTCGTGCCCCTTGTTCCTGTCATTGCTGCCTCAGCAATATCGTTTTGCCCTAGTATCAAAGTGTAGTTCTAGTTTTGATCTTCTTCCATCACTGCTGGGACCAGCCTTATACTCAGAGATACCACCAGCAAGTGGTGGCATCCCCTCTATAGAGGTCTTATTCCCAGCTTTCAGGGACTCTCCAAGCTTGCAGGTTTTGCTAATCTAACTCTTCCCTATGTTCTCCCAGGCACAGGGTTATAGTTTCTCCCTGCAAGTATTTACCTGCTTTACTTTAATGTCTTTTTGCTTAAATCCAATACTGTTAACTAATTTTCTTTATTAAATACTCTTTTAAAAATAATTGGTATGGTTTTATTTGTTTCCTTGACTGGGTGCTGATGCCTTGTTTGATTGTGGTGGTAAATGTATATTTAATACATAAGGAAACAAAGATATCTGGTCTCCCTTCAGCAGATTGTGATGTAAACGGGGGTCACATTTATAAAGAAACACTTCCTCACCTGCTAAGGCAGTTTATTTGGACATTATAGATGGGCACATATCAATCTAATAGCACAATCCATTGTGAGTAATGTAATGTCCCAGGTCCCACTTATCCATGTCCACTTTTCACAAAACTGTTTTGAAGATATCTCGGTGCTAATGTCTATGCTAAGTTTATAGTAACTGGATGCGTCCAAAGCCATCAATACTCCTTGAACTTCTGGATCCTATACATAAGTAGTAAATGCCAAAATTTCCAAACAGTGACATGGAAACATGTCTATACCATATACTATTAGGTTTAAAAAACAGCTTTAAGAATCTTTAAGCTTTAAGATATTAATGGCATCATGTTATAAATACATGCTATGGAGAGCTTGAAAAGATGGTGGAGTAGGAGGACACTAATCTCACTCTGCCTAATGTTTGCAACTAGATATCACTCATATCTGAGTAATTAAACCAGAGAGCATTTGGAAGAATGGCATAACAAGCTACACGACTAAGTGTAGAGAAGAAGATGAATGCAAAAGAAAATTGAGGAATATCTGTAGAAATAAGTAAAGAGAAGCACAGAATAAAAAGATGTAAAATATGATACTAAATATTTGAAATGTGGAGGAGAGAGGAGTAAAACCTGAGTTCAAAATAAAGTGATCATCACCTTTATATAGACTGCTATATGCAGAAGATATTATATATAAACCAAATGGTAACCACAAATCAAAAAATAGTAATAGATATGCAAAACATAAAAAGTAAGGAATCCAAGTATATCACTAAAGAAAACTAACAAACCATGAAAGAAAGAGATCATCAGAGAAAAAGTACAAAAACAACCACAAAACAAGTAACAAAAATGGATATATATATGTGTATATATATATATATATATCCATTATTACTTTGAGTGTAAATGGAATAAATGCTCCAATCAAAAGACACTGGATGACAGAACATATGAAAACACAAGACCTATCCATACGCTGCCTAAAGAAACTCATTTCAAACCTAAAGACATCTGTAGATTGAAAGTGAGGGAATGGACAAACATTTATCATGAAAATGGATGTCAAAAGAAAGCCAGGATAGCAATACTTATTTTGGACAAAATAGACTTTATAACAAAGTCTGTAAAAAGAGACACAGAAAGACACTATATAATAATAAAGGGGACAATTCAACAAAAAGATTATGACAATTGTAAATATTAATGCACCAATAATGGAAGCACCCAAATACATAAAATAGTTAATAAGAAACAGAAAGGAACTAATTGATAGCAATACAATAATAGTAGGGGACTTTAACACCCCTCTTACAGCAATGGACAGATTATCTAGGGGCACCTGAGTGGCTTAGTCACTTGAGCTTCTGACTTTGGCTCAGGTCAAGGTCTCATGATTTGGTGGGACCAAGCCCCACTTCGGGCTCTGCACTGATAGAGCCTGCTTCGGATTCTCTCTCTCTCTCTGCCCTACCCCCCCCCCATACACACACACACACACACACACACACACACACACACACTTTCAAAATAAATAAATTAACTTTAAAAAAAATAGACAGATAATTTAAACAGAAAATCAGCAGGGAAACAACAGCTTTGAATGATACACTGGACCAAATGGACTTAACAGATATATTCAAAATATTCCACCTTAAAACAGCCGAATACACATTCTTTTCAAGTGCATATGGAACATTCTCCAGAATAAATCACATATTAGGCCACAAAACAAGCCTCAACAAATTCAAAAGAACAAAGTCATACCAGGCATCTTTTCTGACAACAACCCTGTGAAACTAGAAGACAACCACAAGAAAAAATCTGGGAGGACTACAAATACATGCAGGTTAAATAACATGCTACTAAACAATGAATGGGTCAATCAAGAAATCAAAGAAGAAATTAAAAAGTACATGGGAAAAAAACAAAACTGAAAATACAACGGTTCAAAATCTTTGGGACACAGCTAAAGCAGTTCTAGGAAGTTTATACCAATAATGGCCTACCTCAAAAGCAAGAAAAATTTCAAATCAACAACCTTACCTTATACCTAAAAGAGCTAGTAAAAGAACAACAAACAAAACCCAAACCAGCAGAAGGCAGGAAATAATAAAGATTTGAGCAGAAATAAATGGTATAGAAACCAAAGAAACAATAGAACATATCAAGGAAACCAGGAGATGGTTCTTTGAGGATATCAACAAAATTGATAAACCTCTATATAGACTCATTAAAAAAAAAAGGATAGAAAGGATTCAAATAAACAAATCACAAATTGAAGAGGAGAAATAACAACCAACACCACAGAAATACAACAACTGTAAGAGAATATTATGAAAAAACATAAGCCAACAAATTGGACAAACTAGAAGAAATGAATACATACCCAGAAACATAACATACCAAAAGTAAAATAGGAGAAAAACAGAAAATTTGAACAGGCCAATTACCAGCAAAGAGATTGAATCAGTAATCAAAAAACTCCCAAGAACCCAAAGTTCAGGACCAGGGGGCTTCATCGGTGAATTCTACCAAACATTTAAAGAATTAAAACTGATTCTTCTCACACTATTCCAAAAAACAGAAGAAGGAAAACTTCCAAATTCATTCCATGAGACCGGTATTACTGTGACATCAAAATGACATAAAGACACCACAAAACAACAGAACTACAGGCCAATATCTCTGATGAACATAGATGCAAAAGCCCTCAACAAAATACTATCAAGCCAAATACAACAATACATCAAAAAAATCACTCACCACAGTCAAGTGGGATTTATTCCCAGCATGCAAGGGTGGTTCAATATTTGGAAATCAATCAATATAATACATCTCATCTATAAGAGAAAGGATGAAAACCATATGATGATTTCAATAGATGCAGAAAAAGCATTTGACAAAGTACAACATCAATTCATGATAAAAGCCCTCAGCAAAGTAGGTTTAGAAGGAACATACCTCAACATTTTAAAGGCCATATCAAAACCCACAGTGAACATCACACTCAGAGGGGGAAAAACTGAGAACTTTCTCGCTAAGGTCAGGAACAGGAAAAAGATGTCCACTCTCACCACTTTCTTTTTAGGTTTATTTTATTTATTTTGATAGAGACAGAGACAGCATGAGTGGGGGAAGGTTAGAGAGAGAGGAGAGAATCCCAAGCAGACTCTGTGGTGCCAGCACAAAGCCTGACATGGGGCTTAAACTCACTAAACTGTGAGATCCTGACCTGAGCCAAAGCCGGGAGTCAGACACAAAGCCGACTGAACTACCCAGGCATCCCAATTCTCACCACTTTTATTCTACATACTATCAGAAGTCCTAGTCACAGCAATCAGACAATAAAAAGGAATAAAAGGCATCCAAATTGGTAAGGAAGAAATAAAATTTTAACTAGGTAGAGATACCATGATATAGATATATAGAAAACCTTAAAGACTCCCCTGAAAACTACTGGAACTGATAAATGAAATCCTGAAAGTCACAGGATACAAAATCAATGTACAGAAATCTACTGCATTTCTACATATTTATAATGAAGCAGCAGAAGACAAATTAAGAAAACAATCCCATTTACAATTGCACCAAAAATAAGAAAGTTAGGAATAAACCTAACCAAAGAGGTGGTGGGAAAAAAAAAAAAAAACAGTACTCTGAAAACTATAAAAACATGAATGAAAGAATTTGAAGATGACACAAAGAAATGGATCAAAGAAATACATGCACCTCTATGTTTATAGCACCACTATTTACAATAGCCAAGTTATGGAAGCAGCCCAAGTGTCTATTAACAGATGAATAAATAAAGATGTGAGATATATATATACATATATATATATATGTATATATATATATGATATGGAATATTAGGCCATAATAAAGAATAAAATCTTGCATTAGACAGTATTATTCTAAGTGAAATAAATCCATCAGAGAAAGATAATTACCATATAATTTCACTCGTGTGTAATTTAAGAAATAAAATAAAGGAAGAAAGGGGGAAAAAACAGAGTGAGAGACAAACCAAGAAAGACTCTTAACTATAGAGAGCAAACTGATGGTTACCAGAGAGCAGGTTGAGGGAATGGGTTAAATAGGTGATGGAGATTAAGGAGTACACACTTGTGATGAGCACTGAGTGTAGTATGGAATTGTTGAATCACTGTATTGTGCATCTGAAACTAATATAACACTATATGATAACTATACTGAAATTTTAAAAAGTTTTTTTAAGTTAAATAAAAAATAAATAAATGCTATTTTTTTAATGGTGGGGGAATGAAGGTTTAGATGTATATGTATTAAAATTAACCAATAACAGTGATTATCTCTGGGTAAATAAGATTATAGATTAAAAATTGGAGGGTGCTTATTTGTGTTTTCTACTTTATCTTCTAAGAAAATACAGATTATCTGAAATTTTTAACTTTAAACATATACATATACATTTTGTCCCAGATGATCACTTTTTAAAATCATAATTATTATGCGTCTTCCTAGCAAAGAGAATTAAATTGACTTCAATTTTTCTCTCAAGAAATTAAAAACAAACAAACAAACAAAACCCTCAAGATATCAATGTCGTAATTCAGAGACCCAACCAGCTCCCTATCCTGTTTTATAACTTGCACAAAGATTAGCTTTAAGTTGGTTAGTATTTAAAGTCCTGAAAATAGTATCCCAAGTGTAGTCAATTTGTTCTGTTAAACATGTGACTATACAATTTCATGGAATTAAATATGTGACACTCACCCTTAGTACTTCAATTTTTTTTAAATAAAGAGTTTGGATCTATTCATAAAGCTCATAAAACTGAAAGTAAAAGAAATTGCTTTCTTAAAATCAGCTAAATTCACTTGTCTAAGAATCTGTTTACCCAATGCATGGTTTCTGGTCTGCTTCACCCATTTTTCTGTTTTTGGCATCAGCAGAATTCTTTCTTGTGTACCACATAATTACAACTATTGCTAGCCAGCCAATACATATTATTTATGCCAAGTGAAAATAGATACCCTGGTTTTGTGTCATAAATGTAACAAGGTTTTTTGTTACATTTAAGAAATTTTACCCCAAATTTTCATCTTTTATTTTGTCAGGATGATACTGTTGTTAACCAAAAATTTTTAGGTTATAAAACTTGAGACATTATGTACATTTGAAATTTGTTTTCTATTTGCCTTATAATGGTGAAATTAATATATTTATAAGTATGCCCCTACTTTAAGACAACCTTTCACTTGGAAATTAAAATTGGAGGAGCTGGTTATTCTAATTCAAAAGAGATGCCCACATATCATGAACTTCTAGACAGAGAGAGAGGGTTAGTAGGTCACAAAATTAGAAAAGGGAAAAAACACTTTAAACCTTAAGTTTTAAATGTCTGTAGACAAGTAAAGTTATCTGAAACTATGTCTATGAAAAGGCAATACTGCACGTATTCCATTTAGTAAAAAAATAATATATAGCATAAATTTTAGGAACATACATGATAGGAAATCAACATTCATCTGTAGTGGAAATTTGTCCTTCATTTATTAACACATTGATCAAATTCAGTGGCTGCCTTGTTCCATACATCATACAAAATAAATGTATTAAACTATTTAAAGTTCTTTAAATGGTGGTATTAGTGATACCCATGCTTTTTTAGTTCTTAGGCAAAGCTAACACTGGAGTTAGGAGACTGGGGAGCACGGATGGGCCCAGGAGCCAACAGAGTCTACTGTTCCGACATGAATCATCTTTTGTTTTGATTTGTTTTCCATATCAAATGTCAGAAGAGTATCTCCAAATGTATGGTCTAGTGAGAATCATGGAATTTTTACTGTGCATATGGAATGCTCATACTCAAAAACTCTCGCACTTTCAAATCGTCCAATCTATCTGCAGTTTGGCAGCGAGAACTTGTACTCACTGCAAGGAAAAACTTGAAATCACTGAAATAAAAAAGATGTTATTGATATACCACATTTTCTTTATCCATTCATCCATCGATGGAGTATTACTCGTCAATCAAAAAGAATGAAATCTTGCCATTTGCAACTACGTGGATGGAACTGGAGGGTATTATGCTAAGTGAAATTAGTCAGAGAAAGACAAAAATCACATGACTTCACTCATATGAAGACTTTAAGAGACAAAACAGATGAACATAAGGGAAGGGAAACAAAAATAATATAAAAACAGGGAAGGGGACAAAACAGAAGAGACTCATAAATATGGCGAACAGAGGGTTGCTGGAGGGGTTGTGGGAGGGGGGATGGGCTAAATGGGTAAGGGGCATTAAGGAATCTACTCCTGAAATCATTGTTTCACTATATGCTAACCAATTTAGATGTGAATTTTAAAAAAGAAAAAAGAAAATTAAAAAAAAATAAAAAACGTAAAAAAAAAAAAAAGATGTTACTGAGTTTGAAAATGATGAGTTAAAATCTGAGTGATCACTAAAACGGCAATGTCTAGTTCTTAATTAAATGTTATGTGCTTAAGGTCGTTTTAGTGTAATTAATAGAAAATAGTTATTGATAGCTTACAATGTGTCACTCACTATTGTATGTGCTTTATATTTATTACCTGATTTATTTATTGCTCGCAGCAATTTTTTGAAATAGATTTTTATATTATGATCCTCTTATAAATGAGAAAGAAGAAGCAATTTAAGCAACCATACACATCAAAGTTGACCCACTATATAGTGCAGTCAATAATTAGTGTGAGTGCTCTGTTTTTCCAATCCATGTATGCTTTAAGGTTAACTATATATTTTTAACTTGATTCAAGGTTTTTTTCTGCAACTTTAACAGATTTTCTCTGCCAGTTTTTCAATTGATGAGTTTCTATATATAGGCATATCTTATGTATACCTCTCACATAGTTTGAAAAGTTTACTTCTAAGCAAGTGCAAATATAGCTATTTTCAGGACTGATTTGAGATGAATTTTTTTCCATAAGCTACTTTTTGAGCACATTGTGGATTCTCAAACTAGAATAAAAATATTAAAGTTTAAACACATTTGGGTAACAGAAGCTAGAAGTATGCATAACAGAGAATGACTTAGCTTTTCCTCTTTGTACACCTCAGAAAACATCTGAAAAGATTTAACCTCCAAAAATTCTCACCTTTGGGCTGAAACCAAGTAGAAAGAACTTCAGTTCCAAAGGAAGCATTCTTTTCTTAAATTTCTGAGTGAATTAGACGAGGCAATTACCTGGAATTTGGATGCATACAAAGCTACGTTTTGTGCCCACACGTGCTCTAGTGTCTACTTCCTGTTCAGTCAGCAATGATAGTTATTATTCTATAAAATAAGTGTTTGCTTCCCAGGGCTATACATCCTGAGACCACCTCAGACTCTTCCGTGGACTTCGTTTCTTACAGCAAAGAGGAATACAGCGTCTTGTTTCTTTTGGTGCAGGATTTAAGGGGTGGTGGAAATAAGATAGCGGAATATTTCCCCACCTTCTAACCCAGCCCGATATCTAGTGGCAACTTTATTATGACCTCCATGGAGAGCAATTGATTTTCTGTCAATAATATATTTGGTAATTCCTTGGTTTTAAAATCTCACCAGTTTAATAATAGTTTTTGGCTGTCGGGGAGGAAGAAGGAGAAATACTACAACATAAACCATCAAATGAACACATTGATTGTGAGGCATGACTGGATATCACATACATTAAATTTTGAAAAAAAATTGAAAAAAGATGTCTTAGAATTGAAGAGATTTGATTATTTGTTGACTTGAATTAAAATAAAATAAAAACCCTCCAAAGAAGAAGTAGAACTAGAATATATAAAGCCCCATTTTATTTCTCTTAAGTTATATCAAAGATGGCAGCCATTGCTGCCACAACTTTTTCCAAGAGAATCTACTTCCACTCCCAGTCACTACTGCACCTCTTATCAAAAGTCATTGGATGATAGATGGGCATTTGACACAACCTGGGCCAATCAGATTTTTGCATCCAGTGAATTTGAAATTGGGACACTGAAAGACTAGGTTAATTAGCTGGGGAAACCAAGTTTCAAAGGACATTAAAATCTGAGTCAGTGTCCAGCTCATGGCCAGAGTGATCAACTACCTATAAGTCAAAATTCTGGGAGAGCAGAGATAACCAGTGTGCAAAGTACAAAAATGCAGACCATGCTGCCTTTGAAAAGGTTTTCACTTTTGTTGCATGTATGACTCAGTTGTTTTTAATTTGCTGCCCTTTGACAGTTTTAGCCCTAAAATAGTCTTTTTTCTAAAATGACTCTTTAACAAATGGTGCTGGGAGAACTGGACAGCAACATGCAGAATGAAACTAGACCACTTTCTTACACCATTCACAAAAATAAACTCAAAATGGATGAAGGGCCTGAATGTGAGACAGGAAACAATCAAAACCCAGAGGAGAAAGCAGGAAAAAACCTGACCTCAGCCACAGCAATTTCTTACTTCACACATCTCCAAAAGCAAGGGAATTAAAAGCAAAAATGAACTATTGGGACCTCATCAAGATAAAAAGCTTCTGCACTGCAAAGGAAACAATCAACAAAACTAAAAGGCAACTGACGGAATGGGAAAAGATAGTTACAAATGACATATCAGACAAAAGGCTGTATCCAAAATCTATAAAGAACTCACCAAACTCCACACCCGAAAAACAATCCAGTGAAGAAATGGACAGAAGACATGAATAGACACTTCTCTAAAGAAAACATCCAGATGGCCAACAGGCACATGAAAAGATGCTCTTCACTCCTCATCAGGGAAATACAAATCAAAACCACACTGAGATATCACCTCACGTCCGTCAGAGTGGCTAAAATGAACAAATCAGGAGACTATAGATGCTGGCGAGGATGTGGAGAAACAGGAACCCTCTTGCACTGTTAGTGGGAATGCAAACTGGTGCAGCTGCTCTGGAAAACAGTGTGGAGGTTCCTCAAAAAATTAAAAATAGATCTACCCTATGACCCAGCAACAGCACTGCTAGGAATTTACCCAAGGGATACAGGAGTGCTGATGCTTAGGGGCACTTGTACCCCAATGTTTATAGCAGCACTTTCAACAATAGCCAAATGATGGAAAGATCCTAAATGTCCATCAACTGATGAATGGATAAACAAATTGTGGTTTATATACACAATGGAATACTACGTGGCAATAAGAAAGAATAAAAAATGGCCCGTTGTAGCAACGTGGATGGAACTGGAGAGTGTTATGCTAAGTGAAATAAGTCATACAGAGAAAGACAGATACCATATGTTTTCACTCTTATGTGGATCCTGAGAAACTTGACAGAAGACCATGGGGGAGGGGAAGGGGGAAAAATAGGGAGGGAGGCAAACCATAAGAGACTCTTAAAGACTGAGAATAAACTGAGGGTTGATGGGGGGTGGGAGGGAGCGGAGGGTGGGTGTTGGGCATTGAGGAGGGCACCTGTTAGGATGAGCACTGGGTGTTGTATGGAAACCAATTTGACGATAAATTTCATATTAAGAAAAATAAAATAAAATAACTTGAATGGACTTAAAAAAAAAAAACAGTACCTTTTTCATTCTCAAGCCATTACTTGTTTCCTTCCTGGCAGCCACAATGTAATATTCATGCATAAAGATGATATCCTCTACAATATTACCCAGCAAGATCCAAACAACCAAGCCAAGTTTAATGACTTGCCGAAGGTTTTGTCATCTAGGCCAGAACTTGATACTAAGCCAGGTTTCTTTACCACCTAACAAAGTGAAATCTGGTGCAAATCTGGTCCTTTTCTGCTTGCATCTGACCAGAATCTGCATTCACTTGGAAGTAAATATTAACTGTTCCCAAATTATCTTCCAAAACTTTTTTGGTACACATTTCTTGCAGAAATAATATTTTAATGGTGGACAAATTTCAAGATTAGGCCCTATTTCAAGATTTCAACTAATTTCAAGATTCGTTACCTATTGTGAGTCTGAAATCCATTTTGTTTATTAAGAAAATACAATACAATACTGTAGTAGTGGTAATTATTAAACAAAACAGTAAATTGAGTAATAATTCTTTTTATGTATTTGAATGCTTGGTTGGAGGAAAAACAGATTTTATTGGAAGCTTTATGCTGATTTTTAAAAGTAGGTCTGGGCTTTTTGAAAGGCTTTTTAGAGTTTCAGGAAACCAACCGTTCTCCATTATGCTTAATTACACCTCTGAAGTTAACATTGCCAGAAAACAAACAGACAAACAACTAAACCAAAATGCCCCAAACTGTTATCAGTGGTTGTCTCTTGTAGGTGAGGTTATATGAAACTCTCTTTTCCTCAATGCATTTTTATACTCTTCAAACTTTTAAAGCCACCAAGCATTACTTTTACAATCTGAGTAAAAGTGATAAAAATACAAAAATCTTTGAAACTTCCTTTTCCTGGACACTGTTGTTTTATCACAGTCTCCTGTACTTATTGTTTATGATCCAAATCATTTTAAAATTCATGAATAAAAGAAAAGAGTATGCTTTATTGTACAGAGGTGGAGAGAAAAAAAGAGCATTAAAGAGCATTTTAACTATGTGAAAGGGTTATCTGAGATGGAAACATCTGAGTTGTAGTTTGGCTGGGGTACCATCATCAGCAGAAAGGAAGGAGGTACTAGTTAAAAAGAAAGTTTCTCTGCCTGTAAAAGCCTAGAATGCTTTTCTAGAACAGAGGAGTTAAATGAGATTGACCTTCAGGAAGACAAGAGGTAGAATCAGTGTACACAAGACTGGTATTGGCACAAGCGGGAATTTAGAACCAGAGGAAAGCTTATGTAGACAATTGGATCAGCTTTAACTGAAGATGGAAGTAGGAGAGAACGTGGATATGATGACATTCCTCTGCACCTCTCCACCAACACACCTCATGAAATTACTTCACATAACTTATTTCAATATAAAAAGGGTCATTACAGTCTGAAAAAAAATTGAAGTAAAGAATAAAAACACTCTTGGGGGAGTAACAACTTAAAAGCACACAAATACCACTAATTACTATTAAAAGCTATAAATATATATAGAATAAATTTGCTATACTGGTGAAAAATTATAATATTGCACTTGATGAAGGAGAAGGGTGGCTACCACAAGAAAATAAAAGTAGCTACCATTTTTTTTCAATATTGGTTGTGTCTGACATCAAGAAATGAAAAGACTTTATGTGCATTATTACATTTAATTTACTCAAAAGCCCTATGTGTGATAATGCAAACTATGCCATAGTGCAAACTACAGTCCAAGATTCCCCAAATCAGGGCACCGGAGTGGCTCAGTCCATTAACCTTCCAACTTTTCTGATTTTGACTCATGTCAAGATCCCATGATCTGTGGGATCGAGCCCCACATTGGGCTCTGTGCTGACATCTGGTTGAGAGTCTCTTGCTCCCTCTCTCTCTGCCCCTCACCTCCCCCAAAATAAAAATAAATAAACTTAAAAAAAAATTCCCAAAATTACATGGCTAAAATGGCAGTACCAAGGCTGAAAAAAGAGCGTCACTGAACAAGAGACCCTGAGGGCACTTCAGATATATCCCAATTTGATGTGAGGATGATCAGAATATCATTCAAATAGGAGAAAGCAAAAATTGTGGGGAAGGGAGGATGCAATATCAATTGTAGTGAGAGAGCTAAAAATGAGGTGGGACAATTTCATAGCCTTCAGGAGGGAAAAAGATGGCCATTCTGTCTCATTCAGGCCACTTGAACCCAACTCTACACTTAAATAAGTGCAACTCTGACTCATCCCCACAAGTGTAGGGAGAGAACACAGGATAACAGTTATCTCTTCTGTGACCAAGAAGGCAAGAATCATACAAAGGGATAACTAAATTCACTATTTTTTTTATTATTAAACAAAATCTTTATTAATCTATTTCTCTGGATACCATATTGGTTTTTCTTTTTTTCTTCATAACCATACTGGTAGAAACAGAGGTCCATATTTGTTGCCTTTCTTTCCTCACCATACATTTATTCATCTACCAAATGCAATCTGCCTTCAGTGTCCTCCAATGCCACCAAATCTGCTTGTGTCCAGGTCAACATCGACCCCAAATTTTAAAAATCAAATGGAAACTTCTCAAACAGTATCTTACCTAACCTTTCTGACACAAGAACAACTGCATCCTTTTGTTTTTTGTTTTTGTTTTTATTTGTTTGTTTTTTCAACAAGAACATTTTTTACTTGAAGCATACTTAAGTTGGTCTGCTTGTGAAATGAGACCTGACACCATCTCCACCAGAATTGAGGCCCCACAGAACTCTCTGTTTGGAAGACACAGTGTGGACAGGGGCCCAGGTGATCTGGGGGAGGGGACCACCACACTGGAACGGAGGTAAGCTTGACTGAGAAGGGCAGTCCTATCAGAGCACAGGGGAATGGGGCTGGGTATAAAGAAGTTAAGCAGCCAGTATCATGCTGAGCTGCTTCCTTCAGGTGGCTCTGTGTTTATGTTGAGGTATGGAGGAGGGAAATGATGCTAGCCAGCTCTCTTGTTCCAAGAGAGACATCTCTGTGAACATTGCCTCCCAGCGACTCTCTCCAAGATGAGTGAATAATTTCCTCACTATGTACCCCAGGTGTTCTGCAGATCACTGTTGCCACTCTGCCCCCAGGTTGTTTGCTTGCCTTCTCTCCGGAAGCGGGGCAGTGCCCTCTGGGCTCTATCCTAGCCAAGCCACTGACCTTTACACTCCAGGCTTTAAGCCCTGCTAGTTGCGAAAACTTACAAAAACCAGCCCCTCTCATTTTCCAAGCCAATGACTGTGGGGAAATGTTCTCTTTGTGTGTTCTCCTGGGTGCTCCTCTCTCTAGCTCTTCTCCACAACCACAGCCCCCTCTTCTCAACAGCACCTACAACCCATCTCTCCCCTAAACCACATCTCTGCACTTTCTACCTTCTTTGATGTGGCCTCTTCTCTCCCTTTAGCTGCAGAGTTTGTTCTGTCAGTCTTCAGGCTGATTTCTGAGGTATATAGGATTAATCTGATAGTTATCTAGTTGTGTTTATGGGATGAGATGAGCCTAGCACCCTCTTACTCTGCTGCCATCATTGATGCCTCTAAATTCACTATCTTATCATAACTCTCACAGACATTTAAGAAGAAAGAGAAAGAAAGAAAGAGGAAAGAGAAAGATGTCCAGTCAGAAAAATCAAACCACACTAATACTGATTGCCCTAGTCCATGATCAGTGTCTCTATCCTCCATTTTCCTTCTTGTTCTGTGAAGTAAGTTACCAAGGGGCACTTTTTCACAGGGCGCAGCTCTCATCACTCTTGGTCCTTCCAGCTCTAAATATATGCCAATTCTGGGACCCCCAACACACTGTAATTTGTAAATAATTTGTGGGAAGTGATGAACACATAGATGTGCTCTGTAGGCTCATTCAGACCACTGCTCCCCCAAACCATGTGATGGGGACAAAGTAACCTAATACCTGAGGCCCATTTCTTCATCAGTGGAATGAAGACATTGGGTTCAGTGATCTCTAAGATACATTAAAAAAAATAAATGTAAAATAATTGAATAGCTTCTTTATTCACTCACTGTGTATCTCTTGATTGGGACATTCAGTCCATTTACATTTAAAGTAATTATTGATATGTATGTACTGATTGCCATTTTATTACTTGTTTTCTGATTTTTTTCTAGTTCTTTTCCTCTCTTTTTCTCTTATTCACTTCCTTGTGGTTTGATGCTTTTCTTTAGTGCTATGCTTAAATTCCTTTATTTTTTTGTGTGTTATAGTTTTTTGATTTGTGGTTACCATTACCATGTTAATATATAACAACATATGCATATAGCAGTCTATATTAAGTTGATGATTGCCTAAGTTTGAATATATTCTAAAAGCACTAATACATTAGTGATTAATCTATTACTATATATTTGCAAAAATTTTCCCTTTCATAATTTTCTTCTAGTTATCGTTTTTTCTTTCCATCCAAAGAATTCCTTTTAACATTTCTTGTAAGAGTGGTTTAATGGGGGATGAACTCCTTTAGTTTTGTTTGTTTGGGAAACAGTTTATCTCTCCTATTCTGAAAGGTATCCTTGCTAGATAAAGTATTCTTGGCTTCAGATTTTTTCCTTTCAGCATTTTGAATATATCATACCACTCCCTTCTGGCCTGTAATGTTTCTGCTGAAGAATTCAACTGATAGCCTTATGGGGTTTCCCTTATATGTAACTGTTTTCTTTTCTCCTACTGCTTTTAAAATTCTCTATCACTACTTTTTACTATTTTGATTATTATGTGCCTTGGTATTGACCTCCTTGGGTTAGTTTTGTTAGGGACTCTCTGTGATTCCTGGATTTAGATATCTATTTCCTTCCCCAGATTAAGGATATTTTCAGCTATTATTTTTCAAATAAGTTTTCTGCCCCCTTTTCTCTCTATTCTCCTTCTGGAATCCTTATAATGCAAATGCTATTACTTTTGATGATGTTGCTGAGTT
Source organism: Felis catus (assembly GCF_018350175.1). Classification (NCBI taxonomy): domain Eukaryota; kingdom Metazoa; phylum Chordata; class Mammalia; order Carnivora; family Felidae; genus Felis; species Felis catus. The sequence continues at coordinate 20,218,335 of NC_058378.1, read as the reverse complement.
CCCTTAACCTAGTCTCAAGTTTTACTATTCTTTTTGCTTTTTGCTGTTCAGCTTAATTGCTTTCCATTAGCCTACCAGATCACTGGTTAATTTTTCTTCATTCTCCAATCTGCTATTGATTTCCTCTAGTGTATTTTTTGTTTCAGTTATTGAATTATTCATCTCTGACTGGTTCTTTTCTATATTTTCTATCTCTTTGTTGAAGGTCTCACTGAGATCGTCCACTCTTTTCTGAAGTCCAGTATCCTTATGACCATTACTTTGAATTCTTTATCACACATATTGCTTACTTCTATTTCCCTTAGCTTTTTTGCTGTGACTTTGTCTTGTTCTTTCATTTGGGACATATTCCTCTCTCTCCTCATTTTGTCTGTGTTTGTTACTATGTATTAGGAAGGTCAGCTACATTTCCTGATGTCAAAAGTAGTGACCTAATGAAGTGGTCCTGTGGTACCCTATAGCACAATGCCCCCTGTTCACCAGAGCCAGTTGCTTAAGGCGTGTCTTCTATGTGGATTTCATGCACCTTAACACAGGCACCCTACTGTGCATTAGGTTTGCCTTCAGTTCAGTTATCTGCAATGGCCCACTTTGCTGTGGGCATGCTGGGCAGGGTTTGGTCCCTGCACTGTTAAGGGGAAGGTTTGAGGCCAACATGGGCTCATAGTTGGATAATGTCATCCATCAGTCTACCTTTCTGTACTCTGCTGAAGTTGTGTGCACACCAAACTGCAGGGCACTCTCCCTGAATTGCCCCCTGAACAGTTTTCATTTGTTGGCAGAGCCTGCAGCTAGACCAGGTATCTGCTCTCAGTCCATCTACTGGGACTGCAGTTACACCAAACTGCAGGGCATTCTCCCTGTGCTTCCAGCTAAAAGGCTCATGTTCATTGGTGTGTGTGGTTATCTCCTCTTCTCCTTAAGGTGGGCATCACTTTGGAGTGGTGCCAGTCCCTGCCAGGGCTGCTTACAAGGTGTGCCAAAGCAGGGACCACCTTGACAGGACACATGCTGAGTCACACAAGTTGGATGGGGTGGGTCCCCAGGGGAACATGGGGTGAATCATGTGGTGTTAGCAAGATAGGTGGGAGAGTGTTCATGCTAATTCACAAAAGTGTTCAGCTATCTAGATGAAGGAGGGGAAAAGAAGGCATCCACCAGCACTTTTATTCTTAAGAAGTCTTATAAAAATCCCTGCCCATCCAGCACATGTTCTGAGATTAGTAAATAAATCTCCTTCACTTATACCTTAGATGCTTTTCAGGTTGCTCATTCTATGCTGTGTCTCAGGCAGATTATGCTGGCTCTTTAAAGGCAGAGAGACTCAATTTCCTATAGTTCTCCCAGAAATAAGTGCACTGATTTTTAAATTATCCAGAGTTAAACACCCTACCCCCACCCGATTTTAAAAACACACAAAGTTAAACCCTAGTTAAATCCTAAATTATATGGAGACTTGTCTTCTCCGTGTGGGTTCCCCATGCCTGAAGTGCCTGATGTGGGGTCTGCTCCTTTCGCTTCTCTGTGCTTGTGGTGTTCCTCCTGTTTATGGTTAGTCTCACCAGGAGTTTGGTTCCTGACCATGTTGCTGCCCTTCTTAGCCTTCTCAATGTGGTCTCCTCTCTACAATTATATGTGGAAGGTCTCTTCTGCCAGGCTTTGGGTCACTTTCAGGGTTAGTTATACAAGTGTAGCTGCTATCTCAATGTGCTCAAGGGACAAAGTGAGCTCAGGATCCTCCTACTCCACCATCTTGACCAGAGTCCTTGTATATGCTGCTTACAGGGGACTCAGTTAAGAGCTAAAGACACATGCAGATTGAAAGTGAAAGGATGGAAAAATATGTACCATGCAAATGGAAGTGAAAATAAAGCTGGATAGCAGTACTCATATTGGTCAAAATAGACTTTAAAACAAAGACTGTAGCAAGAGACAAAGAAGTACACTGTGTAATGATAAAGGGAACAGTCCAACAAGAGGATGTAACAATTGTAAATATCTATTCACTCAACATGAGAGCACCTAAAGACATAAAAAATATTAATAGAAATAAAAGGTGAAATTGACAAAAATACAGTAATAATAGTGGACTTAAACACCCCACTTACATCAATGGATACATCATCCAGACAGGAAATCAACAAGGAAACAGCAGCTTTAAACAACACATTAGACCAGATGAACCTGACAAATATATAAAGAACATTCCATCCAAAAACTAATACATATTCTTTTCAAGAGCATATAGAATATTCTCCAGGATAGATCACATTTTAGGCCACAAAAAAGTCTCAATAAATTCAAGATGACTAAAATCATATCATGCATCTTTTCCTACCACAACAGTATGAAACTAAAAATGAATTACAGGGAAAATAATTTGGAAAGAACACAAATACATGATGGCTAAATAACATGCTATGAAACAATGAATGGATTAACCAAAAAATCAAAGAGAAAATCAAACAATACATGGAAACTAATGAAAATGAAAACACACTGGCTCAAAATTTGGGGGATGGAGCAAAGCAGTTTTAAGAGGGAAGTTCATAGTAATACAGGCCTATCTCATGAAACAAGAAAAAACATCAAATAAACAACCTAAACTTATACCTAAAGATGCTTAAGAAAATAACAAAACCTAAATCCAGTAGAAGGAAGATTAGATTAAAGGTTATAGCATAAGGATATGAAATAGAGACTATAAAACAATTAAAAAGATCAGTGAAACCAGAAACTGGTTTCTTGAAAAGAGAAACAAAATTGATAAACCTTTAGCTAGACTCATGAAGAAAAAAGGAAAGGACTGAAATAAAATTGGAAATAAAGGAAGAGAACTAACAACCAACCCACAGAAATACAAAGAGATCATAAAAATTACATGCCAACAAGTTGGACAACCTAGAAGAAATGGACAAATTCCTAGAAACATATAATCATCTTAAACTGAATCAGGAAGCAATAGAAAATTTGAACAGATTGATCACCAGCAAAGAAATTGAATAAGTAATCAAAAAACTCCCAAAAAACAAAAGTCCAGGACAAGATGGCTTCACAGACAAATTTACAAACATTTAAAGAGGAATTAATACCTATTCTTCTCAAACTACTCCATAAAATAGAACAAGAAGGAAAGTTTCCAAATTCATTCTACAAGACCAGGATAGCCCTATTACCAAAACCAGACAAAGACACCAGAGAAAAATAAAACTATAATATTTCTGATGAACATAGATGCAAAAAACCTCAATAAAATATTAGCAAATAAATTCAACTATACATTTTTAAAAAAATCATTCACCACAATCAAGTGGAATTTATTCCTGGAATATGATACATCACATTAATTAATTAAAAAATTAATTAATTTAAAAAAGGATAAAAACCACATGGTCATTTCAAAAGGTACAAAAAAAAGGCATTTGGCAAAGTACATCTATTCATGATGAAAAGTCCACAAAGTAGGCTTAGAGGGAACACACCTTAACAGAATAAAGGCCGTATAAAAACCCTATGGCTAATATCATAGTCAATGGTGAAAACTGAGAGCCTTTACCTTAATATCAGGAACAAGACAAGGATATCCACTCTTACCACTTTATTCAACATGGTACTAGAAACCCTAGCTGCAGCAATCAGACAAGAAAAAGGCATCCAAATTGGTAAAGAAAAAGTAAAACTTTCACTATGCAGATGACATGATACTATATATAGAAAAGCTTAAAGGCTCCCCCCAAATACTACAAGAACTGACAAATGAATTCCAGAAAGTTACAGATACAAAATTAATATACATAAGTCTATTGAATTTCCATACACTAATAATGAAGCAGCAGAAAGAGAAATTAAGAAAACAATCACATTTACAATTGCATCAAAAATAATAAAATACCGAGATTTAAACTTTACCAAGGAGGTAAGAGATCTATATGCTAAAAACTATGAAAAATGATGAAAGAAATTGAGAATGACACAAATAAAAAATATTTTATGTTCATGAATTAGAAAAACGAATATTCTTAAAATGTCTGTGTGACGAAAAGTAATCCACAAGTTTAATGCAATCCCCATCAGAATACAAAGAGCAACTTTCACAGAACTAGAACAAATAATCCTAAAATTTGTATGGAACCACAAAAGACACCAAATAGCCAAAGCAATCTTGTGAAAAAAGAACAAAGCTGGAGGTATCACAATCCCAAATTTCAGGATATACTACAAAAGTACAGTAATGAAAGAATTATGGTACTGGCACTAAAATAGACACATAGATCAACAGAAAAGAACAGAGATTCCAGAAATAAACCTGTGTTTATATGGTCAATTAATCTATGACAAAGGAAGCAAGAATATGCAGTGGGAAAATGTCTTCTCAACAAATGGTTTGGGGATAACTGAAGAGCTACTTATAAAAGAATGAAATTGGACAACTTTGTTACACTATACACTAAAATAAACTCAAAATAGATTAAGGACCTAAATGTGAGATATGAAGTCATAAAACTCTTAGAGAAAAAAACATAGGCGGTATTCTCTTGATATAAGCCATAGAAACATTTTTCTAGATATATCTCTTCAGGCAAGGGCAAAAATAAACTACTAAGACTATGCCAAAATAATAAAGCTTTTGCACAGTGAAGGAAACCAACAAAATGAAAAAGCAACCTACTGAATGAGAGAAGATATTTGCAAATGATATATCCAATAAGGGGTTAATATCCAAACTATATAAGGAACTTATACAACTTAACACCAAAAAATCCCAAATCATCCAATCTAAAAATGGGGAGAGGACCTGAATAGACATTTTTCCAAAGAAGACATACAGATGGTCAATAGACACATGAAAAGATATTCAACATCACTAATCATCAGGGAAATGCAATTCAAAACTACAATGAGGTATCATCATTTTACACCTGCCAGAATGGCTAGAATAAAAACAAGAAATAAGTATTGGTGAGGATGTGAAGAAAAAGGAACCCTCAAGCACTGTTGTGGAAATATAAATTAGTGCAGCCCCTATGGAGAACAGCTTGGAGATTTCTCAAAAAATTAAAAATAGAAACACCACATGATCTTGCCTGCAGCAATCTTACTCAACACGTCTCTGGAGGCAAGGGAAACAAAAACAAAAATGAACTACTGGGACCTCATCAAAATAAAAAGCTTCTGCACAGTGAAGGAAACAATCAGTAACATTAAAAAGCAACCAACAGAATGGAAGAAAATATTTGCAAATGACATATCAGATAAAGGGTTAGTATCAAAATCTATAAAGAACTTACCAAACTCAACACCCAAAAAACAAATAATCCAGTGAAGAAATGGGCAAAAGACATGAATAGACACTTCTCCAAGGAAGCCATCCAGATGGCCAACTGACACATGAAAAAATGCACAACATCACTCATCATCAGGGAAATACAAATCAAAACCACAATGAGAGACCACCTTACACCTGTCAAAATGGCTAACATTAACAACTCAGGCAACAGATGTTGGCGAGGATGCGGAGAAAGAGGATCTCTTTTGCATTGTTGGTGGGAATGCAAGGTGGTACAGCCACTCTGGAAAACAGTATGGAGGTTCCTCAAAAAACTAAAAATAGTTTTAGTTGCTATGACCCAGCAATTGCACTACTAGGCATTTATCCACGGGATACAGGTGTGCTGTTATGAAGGGACACATGCACCCCCATGTTTATAGCAGCACTATCAACAATAGCCAAAGTATGGAATAAGCCCAAATGTCCATCGATGGATGAATGGATAAAGAAGATGTGGTATATATATATATATATATATATATATATATATACACACACACACACACACACATATACACAATATATATTGTATACAATATATACAATGGAGTATTACTTGGCAATCAAAAAAAATGCAATCTTGCCATTTGCAACTATGTGGATGGAACTGGAAGGTATTATGCTAAGTGAAATTAGTCAATCAGAGAGAGACAAAAATCATATGACTTCACGCATATGAGGACTTTAAGAGACAAAATGACGAACATAAAGGGAAGGGAAACAAAAATAATATAAAAACCATGAGGGGGACAAAACAGAAGAGACTCATAAATATGGAGAACAAACTGAGGGTTACTGGAGGGGTTGTGGGAGGGGGGACAGGCTAAATGGGTAAGGGGCATTAAGGAATCTACTCCTAAAAATCATTGTTTCACTATATGCTAACTAATTTTGATGTAAATTAAAAAAAATAAAATTACAAAAAAAGAAATACCACATGATCCAGTAATTCTGCTACTGGATATTTACCCAAAGAAAATGAAAACACTAATTCAAAAAGATACATGCATCCCTACGTTTATTGCAGCATTATTTACTAGAGCCAAGATACAGAAGCAATCGAAGTGTCCATTTGTAGATGAATGGGTAAAGAAGATACACACACACACACACACACACACACACACACACAGGAATATTACTCAGTCATAAAAAAAAGAATAAGATCTTGCCATTTGCGACAATGCGGATGGACCTAGAGGACATATGCTAAGTGCAATAAGCCAGACAGAGAAAGACAAATGCCATATGATTTCACTCATACGTGGAATTTAAGAAACAAAACAAATGAACAAAAAGAAAAAGAGATGAACAAAAAAACAAGACTCTTAAATACAGAGAAAAAATACAGGGGAGTTGGGCAGGAAGATGAGTGAAGTGGATAAAGGGGATTAAGAGGTACTTAACAAACTTCCAGTTACAAAAGAAATAAGTCATGGAAATGAAAAGTATAGCATAGGATTCGGATTCTGTGTCTCCCTCTCTCTCTGCCCCTCCTCTGCTTGCACTCTGTCTCTCTCTCTCTCCCTCTCTCCCTCCCTCTCTCTCTCTCTCAGAAATAAACATTAAAAAAATTATTTAAGTATAGAATAGGAAATGTAGTCAACAACATTGTAATAATGCTGTTGATGACAGATGGTGACTACCTTCATTTGGTGAGCACTGCATAATGTACAGAATTGTTGAATCATGTCATACATCATTATGCTTTAATATAACATTGTATGTCAATTATACTTCAAAATACATACATACATACATACATACATACATACATAAGGTTACCAGGGCTTAAGAGAATAAGGTGTTATAGCTTAATGATTACAGAATTCTGTTTAGAGTGATGAAAAGTTTTGGAAATAAATAGTGGTGAAAATTAATACCATTAAATTGTACATTTAATAATGGTACAAAAAAGTTGATAAAAGCAATTATAAAGGTAAGTGGAATAAGTAGTCAATATATTCTTTCAGACGTTTACTGTGATGAGATAGTATTCATTCTCTCCCTCTCTCTCTCTCTCTTCTCTCAAACACACATCAAGTTGAAGATACTGTCGATTTTAATATGCACAATTTCTTTCCATACCAATAATCAGGGAAAAGATGCTGTCAACTAAACCATAATACTCCATTGATTGGAAGATGCATCTCAGTTTCAGAGATGTTAAACTGCAAAACAAATGGGTCTTGAAAACAATGAAATGTAGTGCATATGTGTATATGTGTGCACATGTGCGTGAATGTGAATGTTTGAGTTCTTTTAAATTTTTTTAATGTTTATTTTTGAGAGAGAAAGAGGCAGAGTGTGAGTGGGTGAGGGGCAGAGAGAGAGGGGGAGACACAGAATCTGAAGCAGGCTTCAGGCTCTAGGCTGTCAGCACAGACCCGAACTCATGGACCACAAGATTGTGACCTGAGCCGAAGTCAGTTGCCCGACCAACTGAGCCACCCAGGCACCCCTTAGAATGTTTGAGTTCTTGGGAGACTCTCACTTCCTGCATTATTGGCATTTTCTATGACATACCTATATAGCACTATCACGTGGCGCTAGGTTCATTTTCATTTATCCCTATTACACATCCCACTTTCCATCAATGGCTCTTAACACCTTCACTCCAGGCTCCCTGAAGTCTCAAGCTCTCCTTGGTTCTCAAATGTCTCCAAAACGTCTTAGAAGTAATCCTGATTCCAAGCATGATAATTTTGACTTTTCTAGCTCCCTTGTCCCTTTGAAAATAATTCAGTCCTATATCTCATTCTCACTCTCTTGCTAACTGACTGAAATAAAATTTATGAGTAATTATAGCTAGTGTTTTCGTGGTCGGCAATAAATTTTTTTTGTTAGATTTTCACCTTCACATAGGCTTTCTTACCAAACAAATAAACAACAAACAAACAAAAGAGTGTGCATTTATTGAAGAACAAAAAGAACTGTATATAAAGAAGTGTTTTGTTCCCTTCAAATCATACTTGTTAATACTGTTTATTGCCTTAAATATGTAAATCTGGGTGGCCCAGGGGCTACCAAAAGTCTAAAAAGAAACTTCACTTTCCTTTGTGTCCTACAGGAATGCAGAGACAAATTCTCAGAAATAAAGTAAATGTAAGCGGCTACTTTGACCCCCCAGACTTGCACTTTGGGATTATCTTCCTCTTTTTCCTCCCCTTCTCCATCATCATCATCATCATCATCATCATCATCCTTTTACTTTCATCTTTGATTTGGCTCCTAAAAATAAAACCTCAGTATGAAAGTAATTTTTTTCCAGGATCCATATAGGAACCTGGTGCTTACACTTTGAATACTAATCTTATTTCAGGTTGTACCCAAATTTTGGACCCTTATATACTTATTTTTATTTCTATATTATTTTGTTATAGTGAATATAATTTTAAAAGGCACTTTATGCTTTCTTTAAATAGAGGTGGCATTCATTAGTCTGCCTTTTACACTTTTTAGTACTTTTCCCATCTAAGAAGCCCTTTTGGGAACAAAAGTTGATAATATTTCTCTGGTGGGCAATGCATCCATATGTATCAAAAACCTTAATATTATGCAGGAGATTTAAACCCAGAAATTTCACATCTAAGAACTGATTTTAAGGAGAAAATTTACCATAAGTACAAAAAGTAATTTTTAAAGATATTCATTAAGTGCATCTCATAATTCAATCAGTATGAATTTGGTTAGATAAATGCCAGTGAATAGATTATTCAAGCAATGGACTATCAGGTGGCCATTTTATGCTCAGGAATATTATCTACACATGGATGTTTGTAATAAATTGCTAACCACAAAACACAAGCTACAAAATAAAATGTCCACTATTTACCATTTTCACATGGCATGAGGATTAAAATATTTGGAGTCAAAGACATCTTGGTTCAAACCTTGGTTCCAACATCCAGTTCTAACGTTGGCTCCTTAAACAAATATGGGTAGGTTTTCCAGCTTCACAGAGCCTCAGTTTCCTCATGTCATTTATAAATAATAATACTTATCTCTTAATGTTTTTGTAAAGATTCATTTAAATAATGTAAGCAGAGGCCTAAGGACATGGCCCCATACATAATAAGCATTCCATAAATGGTTTTCCACATTGAATGTGTGACATGTGGGATTTTTGATTATAGGTAACAGAGGTAAATTTTGGCTAACTCAAACAATGGCAAATTCATTAAAAATAATATGGAAAAGTTGGAGAACCAGTCTTGGAAATAGGCAAAAACCAATTCAGCTTCAGGGGCTAGAAAGCAGGAATTATAGGATCACTCTTGTAGTGCAACAATCTGGTAGGGATGTTGGTACCCAGACAAGAGAATGCCAACCCCTTCCTCAATCACCAGTTTCACACACTCAAAAGTTAAAGTCCCAGCAGAGGGCTTCCATGGGCTGAGCTGATGCCACTGCCTACCTTCTGGCCACAGAAGGCATGGAAGGAAAAATCTGGGTCTTTGGGGCACAGCCAACTAGATTTTCCCTTTCAACAAGATTATATACAAAATGGTAGTAGGTCAACTCTCCTGAAACAGGGTTCTGTTGAAGGTGGATGCTGCTGAGTGCCATAGAATGATAGATGCTCATCTATCATATAAACACAAGGCAATTTTGAAATGGTAAAAACATAAATCAAAAATTTATTTAAAAAAAAAACTCTTTCACATACATGTGACCATCATAAAACCCTGTGAGAAAAGCAGAAAAACAATTATTTTCATTTTACAAAGAGGAACCAAGGCTTAGGGAAGATAAAGGACCAACCCAAGGACACTACACTTAGTTTATGCAGAGCTGAAACAGACTCCTGAATCATAGTCCAAGGCTCTTCTGTAGGTACCCACTGGAAATTGTGAAACATCTCCCAGCCTTCTCAACCCTAAACTTCAAAGGACACAGATTACCAGTTGGTGGCATTTTCCTTTTCATATAACTTGCTGGTCCGTTCCTCCCACCACCACCACCCCCTACCTCACTGCTTGAAATTCAGCTCCCCCACCACCACCAGCTGGATGCTCAGCTGGAAGCAGTACAGTTATCCTGCCTGAGGATGGCTGGGAGGCTTGGCAATCTGCCTCCACCTCCAACACATTTGAAGGAAAGAGAGGGTGGAGAACAGAGAGCTGAAAAAACACTGGAGAAAGAAAGGAGTCACACTGGAGGAAGACAAAAAGGCAGGGGCCAACCTGGAAAGGAAATGGTATGGAGGGCAAGCAGTGGGGAGACAGAAAGAATGATTTTTTTTAAGCCAAAGAATTAGGAAAATTGTTAAATCAGCCAAGAAGAGGTCCAGTGATTACTAAGATCTCATGCACCTAGCCAGAGAAAAAAGTTAAAGTCTTACAAAACTGCTGTCTCTGTCTCTCTGGAATAAATGATACTCATGATTTACCACAATATTTGACATCTAAGTTACTGAGGATTTGTTTTCTGCTCTGTATCTCTTCTTACAGTTTATAGAAGAGCCCACCAGAAAGAGCAAACCAATTGGAAATTCCCAGACTCTATGAGTTCAATGATAACTGAATACTTCTAGAAAGATCCTAAACATCTTATCTAATATATGCATTTTTCAGTTAGAGAAACTGAGACACAGAATTACAAAACTTGTCCAAAACTATTTATGTACTTTAAAACACTTAAAATATGACTCTCTATACCAGGGAATGGCAAACTTTTTTCTATTAAGGGCCATCTACTAAATATTTTTGGCATTGAGAGTCATATAGTCTTTGTCACATCTACTCAACTCTGCCATTATACACCAAACACAGCCATAGACAACATATAAACAAATGGATATAGCTGTTCCAATAAAACTTTATTTACAAAAACAGGGTGTGGGTCAGACTTCGCCAGTAGACTGTACTTTATTGATACCTTATCTGGACCTAGTTATTTATTAAACACCATGTGAACATCTCAGGAAAACATATGATCAAAAGTGAAGCATAAATTAAATTCCCACAGGAATGATACTAACAATGGCTGCAAGTGATTAAGCACTTCTTATGCGATTTTCCTTATCTAATCACTCCACCAGTCCTGGACAATGAATACTATTACGCTATTTTTCTGGATAAGGAAAAAAAATACATGTAAGTCAAATAACTTTCCAATGGTCATACAGTTAGAAGGTGGTAATGTCAGTATTTGAACCTTATGCTGTCTCACTTCAGGACCAAAGTGCTTAACAACTACACCAGGTACAGGAATATAGACACTTGGAAGGCAGAATAGAAAGCCATATCAAGTTTCTCACAAAGGATTGAATGTTTTCATGTTATTCTGAAAGAAACATCAAATAGTTTAAATATTTTAATAGTGCATTCATATCAACTTGGATGAAGCATGAGTCAGTCTCTGTCTCTCTCTCAACCTTCATCTTCCCCTGAAATGCTCATTTTGTTGCCTTTTTCTCATGATCTGTCATGATCTGTCTGTTGGACTTTCTAGCACACACACTAAGATTTAAGGAAGGATTTAGGTGGAGCCCACCCACCTCAGATCCTGGGAAGTGAAGGGTCTCTAACATTCAGAGGAATTCAAGCCTGAAGGGGAAAAGAGGACAGCTCTTGATGATTATCCTAAATTGTTGAAGCCAAACCAGGGAAGACTTGAGGAAATGACTCACTGAACCCAGGAGAAAGAAAAACAGCCGAGTGATGGCAGGAGAAAATGAGGATAATATAACCTTACTGTTAAAGTGAGGGTTAGAAGTCCACAGAGACTCAGAAAGGAAACACTGAAATGGCTGAGTTACATTCCTGAAACTAACATGCAATATTGTTTTATCAGGCTTACAGCTGTTTGGGCCAAGAATGAGGCAGGAACAGATTTCTTCTTAACAGAGACATCATTTCATATTCTTTACTGTCCCCAGATTGTCTCCTCTGCTAGAGTCCTAAGGAGAAATCACAGCTATGTCTGTCCCTTCTATTCTTAAATCACAAAACTAGGCATTCCTGACTCAGAAGCTGAGATTGGTGTGAAAAACAGATGCACTATAGTGCAGCCATTAAAAATCTCCTAACATCTGTACTCAGCCCATGAAAGGACTTTGAGACATCAACATTCCAGTGTAAAAAATTTTAAAAAATTAAAAAAATTTTTTAAAAAGCCTGATAGGAAAAGTTGGAGAATGTTTTCAAGCATGAATACAGTTAGCTTTTACTTAGTAGGTCACTAGAAACAGAAAGAAAACTATGAGAGAAGTAAACTCTATCCTTTGTCTTTTCTGACCCTTCTATCAAATTGTCACTGAATTAACATTCTTTTTTCCTTAAAGTTTACTTATTTATTTTGAAAGGGAGAGAGAGAGAGAAAGAGAGAATCCCAAGCAGGCTCCATACTGTCAGCAGGGAGCCCGATGTGGGGTTCAAACTCACAAACTGTGAGATCATAACCTGAGCCAAAATCAAGAGTAGGATGCTTAACTGACTGAGCCACCTAGCTACCCCTCTTAATTAACATTCTTATGTAAAACTCTGATCATGTTACTCCTGTGCTCACAAGCATGCAAAATTAACACACCATATTGGTAATGGTGCTGTGAAATACCCACTTTAAAAAAAAAAAAAAACACTTTCATATATTGGTGGTGTAAGTGTAAATTGGTACAATCTCCAAGAGGAACAATTTTGCAATGTCTACCAAAATTACAAATGCACATATCTCTGATCTAAGAATTTATCTTATAACTGTACTGGCACTTGTATGTAATGGAGTATGTATAAGATTTTTGATACAATATTGTTAGTAAGAATAACAGATTAAATACACTTTTGCTCCTGGATAGCAGGTCACAGAAGGTCAAAGCTCTTGCTGCAACAACTAAAAACAAATGGACAAATGGAAAGACACATGTTAAATACATAAAAGAGCCATGGATAATTAGATGAACTAAAAGTTCAGAGGGAAAGCCCTTCTTAGGGCTGATAAGACATAAACACTCCAAGCTCTCAATAAAAAGCCTGGAAAGATTGTATCTAAAGAATAGAGACAAACCAGGGGTGTATGAAATCTTGCTAACATTGCAAATCAATATATGATTGAGTTGAGGTAATTATCCCCTGGCCCCATTGGCCTCACAAAGAAATAAAGGATCTCTCTCTGGTAGAAGATATCATCATAAGTGTCTACAATTCTTATATACAATACCCAGCATACAGTAAAATGTACCATACATTCAAAGAAACAGGAAAGGTAATCAATAATCAAAAAATAAAATAAAATATGGGGCGCCTGGGTGGCACAGTCGGTTAAGCGTCCGACTTCAGCCAGGTCACGATCTCGCGGTCCGTGGGTTCGAGCCCTGCGTCAGGCTCTGGGCTGATGGCTCAGAGCCTGGAGCCTGTTTCCGATTCTGTGTCTCCCTCTCTCTCTGCCCCTCCCCCGTTCATGCTCTGTCTCTCTCTGTCCCAAAAATAAATAAAAAACGTTGAAAAAAAATTAAAAAAATAAAATAAAATAAAATAAAATAAAATAAAATAAAATAAACACAAACCCACAGATGATTGAGATAATGAAGTTGTAATAAAAGTATAATACAGTAAGTATTGTCAAAGAAACACACAGAAAATATTAAAAGATTTCAACAAAGAATCAGAATCTACAAAATAAAACAAAAGGATATTTTAGAATTGAAAAATGTAATTTCTGTATTTAAGAACTCATTGGATGGGTTTAAGAACAAACCGGACATAGAAGAGAGGATCAATGAATTCAAAGGAAGATTGATAACAACTATTCAAATTGAGCCACAGAAACTAACCTGGAAAGCAAGAGTATGTCCAAATGTGAGACATACTCAAACACTGTAATATACATATAATGGAGGTCCAAAAGGAGAGAAAGGAAGAAAGAATGGAGCAGGAGCATTATTTGAAAACGTAGGACTGAGAATTTCCAATAATGATGAAAGACATAAACCCACCATTTCCAAGAACTTTAACAATCCCCAAACATGATAATACAATGAAATCCATAACTGACACATTATAGAAACTGTTACAAAACAAAGATGAGAAATTCTTAAAAGCAGCCAGAAGTAAAAATACCCATTGTATTAAGGAGAGCTACCGTAAGATTGACAGCTAACTTTTCAAATGAAACTATATGTGGTGGCCATTGAAATGTGCCATTTAGATCTTCCTTCAAGAGATCCTGTTGCAGGCACCATATCTGATGGACAGCTGTTGCACTTTTGGATCCAATGAAATCTTCATGTCATATCACACTTCCTTTGGGCTGCTTCCAGCCAATGAATAAGCACAGTTAATAGAACCAGGTCAAAGAGTTTCCTAACAGCTTTGGCTTGGGAGATCTCCATTGGCCTGTCTAAGCATTTCTCAGAACTGTTCTATAGTCTGAGTTTCTTCTGACCAAATCCTTCCTCTCTTCTTTCATGGATGCCACAACTTCCTGGTTGTCTGAAGGTTCTCCTTACTCTACTCTTCCCTTTCTCATTTTATCTTTCACAGGCATTTTCCCTAAATACATCTGTTGCATTTTTAATCCTATCATTATTTTTTCTTTTTGTGGAACTCAAACTGACATACCATCAAAGTCAGAAGACAATATAATGACATTTAAAGTGGTGACAGAAAAAACAAAAAAACTGCTGAACCAGAATTGCTAGTTAAATTATTTCCTTCCAGCAGAAATAAAGAGACTCTGGAAACAATGCAGATATCTCTCAGTGGATACCCATGGAATATTGTTCAGCAATAAAAAGGAATGAACTATGAACTATTGGTGCATCCAGTAACCTGGATGAATCTCCAGAGAAAATTAGGTTGAATGAGAAAAAACAATCCCCAAAATTTACCTGGTATAGGCTTCCATTATTATAACATTCTTGAAATAGCAAAATTATAGAAATGCAGAACAGATTGAGGGCTGCCAAAGATTAAGGAGGAGTTATGGATGGGAAGAAAGTGTGTACGGTTATAGAAGTGAAAATAAAGGATCTTTCTGATACAGAAAAAAAATAAAAAATAAATAAAGAGAATCCTTTGCCAGTAACACACCAATGAAGTAAATACTCTAAGGGATTCCTTATCTAAATGGAAAATTTTCTTGGTTAGAAACAGAAATTTGAAGGAAAAGAAAAGCACTAAAAAAGCATATGTGAATAAATATAAAAATACTGTTTACAGCAACAATGATAATGTCTTTTGTTTTATTTTATTTGTGTGTGAAAGAGAAACTGGGGGGAAGGGGCAGACAGAGAGGGAGAGAAAGGAGAGAGAGAGATAATCTTACACAGGCTCCACACCCAGCATGGAGCCTGATGTAGGGCTCAATCCCATAACCGTGAGATCATGACCTGAGCAGAAATCAAGAGTCTGATGCCTAACCGACTGAGCCACCCAGGGGCCTCGACAATGTCTTTTGAAGTGTAGAACATATAGCATAAAATATATGACAACAGTAACACAAAAGGTAAGACAGGGCAAATAAAATCAAGTTATCAAATTCTTACATTCTTCAGGAAATGTACCAGTAGACTATAACAAGTGTAGGGTGCATGTTGAAATCTCTAGGGCAATGACTCAACTGAGAGCAATTTTTCCCATCAAGAGATATCTGGCAAATAAGTAAATAAATGACACACAGAAAGATTAAGAGAAAGAAAAAGAGAGATTTGGCAATATTTGGAGAACTTTTTGGTTGTCACAACTATAAAGGAAGTATCAAAAGCATCCTCAATTGAGAAACACTAGCTAAAAGACAGAGATCATCAGAAAAAGACAGATTGTCAAATTGTCAAAATAACAACAAAAATGATCAAACTATATTCTGTCTCTAAGAAACTTATTTCAAATGTAATGATATGGTAGGTTAAAAGAAAAAGGATAGAAGAAGAGAGTCTTTGCAAACTCTGGCCAAAGAAAGCTGAGGTGGTTATATTAATATCAAACAAAGAAGACTGCAGAGCAAAATAATTCATTAGAGATGAAGGGAGCATTACATAATGATAAGAGTTTCATTTCACCAAGAAGACAAAACAATCCTAAATATGTTTTTACCTTTAACAGAGCTTCAAAATGCATGAAGCGAAACTGAGGGAATTAAAGACAAAGAGCAAAAATCCACAGTTATATCTGGAAACTTCAAGTTGCTCTCTCAGTAATTGACAGAACTAATAGAAAATCAGCAAGATTGTAGATGAACAGAATAACACTATCAACCAACTGGATCTCATTGAAATTTTTAGAACATTCCACTACCAACATCAAAATGTACACTCTTTTCAAGTGTACATGGCACACTCATCAAGACAGATCATATCTGGGTCATAAAGCAAACCTTAACACATTTAAAAGAATTGAAATCACATAAAGTATGTTCTCTGATATAATAGAATTAAAATATAAATAATAATAGAACGATAATAAGAAATCTCCAAACTCTTGGAAATTAAAGAATACCCTTTTAGATAAATCCATACATCAAAGAACACCCTAGAGAAATCAGAAAATATTTTTTTCAACGTTTTTTATTTATTTTTGGGACAGAGAGAGACAGAGCATGAATGGGGGAGGGGCAGAGAGAGAGGGAGACACAGAACCGGAAACAGGCTCCAGGCTCTGAGCCATCAGCCCAGAGCCCGAGCGGGGCTCGAACTCACGGACCGCGAGATCGTGACCTGGCTGAAGTCGGACGCTCAACCGACTGCGCCACCCAGGCGCCCCAGAAAATATTTTAAAATGAATAAAATACAACATATCAAAATTTATGTGATGAGTAAAGCAGTGCTGCAAAGGAAACTTATAGCATCAAATCCTTACAGAAAGAACATTAAGAAACTAGAAAAGGGAGAGCAAAATAAACTTAATTTAAGCAGAAGGAAGGAAATCATAAACATAAAAGCAGATGCCCATGTAATTGAGAATAAACAAACAAAAAACAATAAAGTCAAAACAACCAAAATCTTGTTGTGTAAAAAGGTCAAGAAAATATAAATTAACCTATAACAAAACTGACCAAAAGACAAAAGAAGACACAAATTACAAATATCAGAAATGAAAAAGAAAATATCACTAGAGACCCTGCAGACTGTAAAAGGATAAAAGGGATACTTTGAACAACTCTACAGACAAAAATTTGACAACTTAGACGAAATGAACCAATTCCTCAAAAACCACAAATACGTATCCATGATAATAGAGATAATGTGAATAGTCCAAAACTAATTTTTAATTGGATTTATAGTTTGAAACCTGGAAAAAAAATGTATCCAGAATTTCTTTCGGTCTATAGTGGGAAGATTTCAGGTTATTTTAGCTCACTGTATTACTAGTCATGGAACTCTTCTAAGTTTTTTGTAAGCCCGTTTGAATTGAGTTTTCTGTTACTTAAAGAAAGACTTCTTAAACATCATAGTTCTGTGACATTTGAAATAATATTGTAGTTGTTAAAGTGTACAAATGCAATACCGTGATGACCTAATGTAGTAATTATAGAAATACTGGCAGTAGTATCATTATGGTGTAGTGGCATTAGTAGTTAAATAATAGTAATTATAACTAAGAGATACTAAGCACTTAACCTGTGGCACCCTGCAAAAAAAACTTTGCATTTGCAAAGTGTTGTAGAAGAGGAAACAAATATAGACACTATTAAGTAAAAGAGTAAAAACACAGTGAAATGGAGTATCAGGTGGGCCTTTCTGTAGATTAGTTTTCTTCCCAGCCTACTGTCTGGTTGTGATCCTTCTACTCTGGGATAGAATGGGACTAGAACAATTATCATTTTTTTCTACCCATGCGAAAATGCCTTAATGACATGCCCGTGGTCTTCAGGAGAATGCTTCCAGCCCAAGAAAAAACAAGTTCTGGCAGCATCAAGATCCTGCCAAGAAAGTAAGGCAGTTTTGTGTTTCTTCAGCCAGGATTTGCCCTTTCCACCAATTAGACCATAGAGTCATAAACTGTACTTGCTGAAAGCCTCCAGTGCCAGGTAACACACACACATACACACACACACACACACACACACACACACACACACACATACACACACACACACACACACACACACACACACACACCATGAACAGTGAATGAATGCAGAGTGCCTAAGAAAGCTCCCAGATTAATGGGAGGAACATCTCAATGGGGTGGTCAGTCTCTAATATATTAATAACCTTCAAAAAGAATATGCAAGTTCATCTTGTTTACTTATTGAAATAAGAGCCTGAAAGGGCTGTTATGCAGTGTTTAGCAGTATTCCCATAAACTTGCTAACTTCAAGTAAGTACTTTTCATTAACCTGAAAGTTGAAAGAAAAACTTACATGCAAGTTAACTGCAAAAACAAAAAGATAGGGGCGCCTGGGTGGCGCAGTCGGTTAAGCGTCCGACTTCAGCCAGGTCACGATCTCGCGGTCCGTGAGTTCGAGCCCCGCGTCGGGCTCTGGGCTGATGGCTCAGAGCCTGGAGCCTGTTTCCGATTCTGTGTCTCCCTCTCTCTCTGCCCTTCCCCGTTCATGCTCTGTCTCTCTCTGTCCCAAAAATAAATAAACGTTGAAAAAAAAATTAAAAAAAAAAACAAAAAACAAAAAGATAAGCACCACTTATTTCTATGCTTTCTCCATTCTAATGAGGCAATAATCCAAGAAACCACATTCTTGCCCTTATAAATCAGCTACCAACATGAATGTGATTCTTCAGCTATGAGAAAATGTATTTTGAAGGATACAGGTTAGTTAATATTGGAAATTCTTGTGTACGTTGGGAGATAACACTATTTGCCCTGATAAGGACCAGTATTTTTTTTCCTTGATAAAGACCAGTGCTTTTTTCTTCCTTTTTATCTGGCCTTGTCAAAAATCAGTCATGTCATCTTGCATTTTCCCTTTTTATCCTTCTTGCCCTTGCCAATTTGGGGGTTAATGCCAGTAACACATTTTCCTGATACAGTGGTGAATATAATATAATCCAGTATTCTTGTCCCATATGTTAAATACAATCTTGAAACAGGAAAAGTTTTTATTTAGGAACAATAAATAAAAGTTACAATGTACAGCAGCTACAAAGCAAGAATATACTAACTGCGCCAGTGAAAGTATTTGGCTTTATGACTTTGAAATCTCTTACTGTAAATCAATTCACTGGTGTTAATGTTTATGCTTCAGATGGAAATATGATGGATAAAAAGAAGAGGGAAGGAAGGAAGGAAGGAAGGAAGGAAGGAAGGAAGGAAGGAAGAGGAAATTGGCAGATGGTTAGAAAAAAGAAAGAGAGAGGGAAGGAAAAAGGGGAGAAGAAACCCAGGTTGGGATTCGGGTACCTGGGAGAGTAAGCCAACTTTGAATCCTATTAAAGGAAATACAGCTAACCATGGAATTTCCAGCTACCTGTTCATTACTATTTGGAAAGCATTGCTGACATATGTAAATTTGCTCTAAGTAAAAAAGGTTCTATTCTGTGAATTCAGTGGGCTTTATGCCTGGGATACAGAGAGTTCTCAGTAAATATTTGGTAAATAAATAAGTGAACAAGGAAACATACAAGTTTCTTTTTATGTATTCATAAAACTGAAGCCTACTTGTTTAGTGAGTTGCCCAAAATCATAAAGAAAATCTTAGGTTCCTAAAGCATATTAGATGGAAAATGTAAGAAAGATAATCAATTGGGACCTAAGAGATATGGATTCTGGTTCAGGGTTTGTTTTGTCATTTCACCTCTCTGGGGCTCTAAATTGCAGAAGGAAGGGACTCAACTACATTGTTTTCTGCTGTACCTTCAATGCTTAGCACAGTATCTAGTATATACCAGATGCTCAATAAACATTTAAATACTTAACATTTCCCCATCTGTAAAATCTAGTTTCCCCAATAAAAATTAAGATGTTGATACCAAGCCTTTCTGAGTGCTTTTTCCAATTCTATGTCACTGTGAGAAAGGTTGCTTATTCCAGTCCTCATTTCATCCTCCACTTTCCAACTTCTGCTCAAGTTGTACAGGAAGGCAAATACAGGTGAGTGAGGTTCCAACACCCTTTCTCCAATGTTATACCATCATCCTTCTGAGCTCTTATTTCTACAAGAAAAACCACAAAGATGCAATTTTAATTAAAAACAGTGAATCAATTACTTCATTGTCTATTCTGTAAAATGAATTCCAGAATCACCACAGACCTCCCAATCTCACAACCTCAGCAGTCAAAGATTTCCCAAACTTTCACATTAGGTGGTTCTAGTCATTCTTCCCTAGAGGGGAAGCCAAGGGACATTCTCCTTGTCTTCTGGGGGGTTCAATAGCAATAAACAGGTTGGAATAAAACAGCAGCAACAATGCTTCATGTATTACAGGATAGTGTCCTTGAGAGAGATGAATTCTCCCACACTATTATAGGGAGTCCTTCCTCCTCCTTGCATAATACTGCCCTAGTGAGAAAAATAGCAGAAAATCCTGAAGCATAGGCAAGAGAATCCATAGAATTGTCAGCACAACCTTCCCATTTGTCCAGAGAAGGAGGGGGACCCAACTTCCCAGAAGACCCACCCATGTTTCTCCTTTTTTGTGGACTCCTTTCCTGAGGAAAGAAAGCCCTGATGGTGGCTCACTCTCAGTGACTTTAGGGTAATGTATACTATTCTGAGGAGGGGCCTAGTCAAGGAGTCAAGAATTCCAATTTGACTTCTAACAAACTGTGTGACTGAAATAGTTCCTTTCCTCTCTGAGAATCAAATTCCTCAATTTTTAAAGCTTATTTGAACTTTTAAGTAGTTGTAAAATTCCTTTTTCAAAAATACCTTTCTTATTCTAGAAATAATACATAATATTGTTAAATTCTTTTAAACAAGACAAATTAAAAGAAAAAACACAATTATTCATAAATCTACCACCCAGTGATATTCACTGTTAACATTTTTGTGTATATTTTTGGATGAGACTGCTTGGGATTTTAGCATCATTGAATGTGTATCTCCTAGTGAAGGTTACCATTCAAAGTCTTCCTGAGGCTTCAGTTGTGCCAGTTGTGTCAGTTCCCTCAGTTACTGAGGGAATCCCCCTCAGTAACCATAGACTATGACAGCCTTTTGATAAATTTTTTTTAACGTTTATTTATTTTTGAGACAGAGAGAGACAGAGCATGAACGGGGGACGGGCAGAGAGAGAGGGAGACACAGAATCCGAAGCAGGCTCCAGGCTCTGAGCCATCAGCCCAGAGCCCGACGCGGGTCTCGAAGTCATGGACCGCGAGACTGTGACCTGAGCTGAAGTCGGACGCTTAACCGACTGAGCCACCCAGGCGCCCCTATGACAGCCTTTTGAATGCCCTTGGTGGTAAGTCATCTGAGTCTGCTTGTAAATATTGGAAAAGTCATTTGAAGACAAATCTGTATGATTAGAATGATCAAGGTGGGTACCTGTTTTGGAATTATTATCATTATTATCATTACTGTAAAGCTTAAAGACTATTTTTCACCTTCCTCTGGAATTTCCAAACTTTTGATGATTAAAGAAAAGAGACAGGGTAATGTATACTTTTGATGATTCAAGAAACGGGATACATTTCACTATTTTAGGGCAACATTTCCCAAGATGTTTTCTATGTTCCTACAGATGCTGGAGATGTTCCCTTGGAAAATAGAGTTGTGTGGTCAAAACAGTTTAGCAAAAACTACACAATTTACTCCCTTAAAGACTCACAGTGCATATTTAATATATTAAAGTCTCTGAGATTCCTCTGCTAATAAACCCCTTTAATTTTCATTAACTGTGTTTCCTAAACGTATTCGAGTTCAAAACACTCACTTGGGAATTTCACATTAGTTTGCCCATCAGTCAGTCATGACAGATAGTATAGTTTGGAGAGCAAGCATGCAGACTTCTATAGGCACATGAGCTTAACCTCTCAGAACCTGAGGCTCCTCTAAGATAAAGATTAAAATCTTACCTATATCACAGGACCTTTGCAACTAAATGAAACAAATCATGTGAAGAACATAGAGCAATACTGGCACAAAGCAAATGTTTAAATAAATGTGAGATTTTATTATTTTTGTTTGAAAGAGATGAGATGTTGAGGACAGGATGAGGATGGACAAAATTTGTGGAGGAGGGGAAGGGTAATGAACAGTGATTCCTCTTAATTATTGTAGCAAGTTCTTGTCCAGACACAGGAAACCATTTTTTGGCATTAAGGCAATCTGGCTTCCAGAGAAGCCATCCGGGTACAGAACATCTAATACATTTTTTCTAAAATATAACATTCATATTTTTAAATTCAAGGCTGAACCAGCAGGAAACAAGAGAAAATAACAAAAAAGTACAATCCAAAGAAGAAAGCAAGTACTAGAGGCTCATTTACAAGTCTCTAGTAGCTAACAATTTGGGTTTAATGGTTTATGCTCAAGTGGCAAAAGACAAATCCTGAAACCAGTGCAATGTGGGAGGCTGTATTATAGACCACTGTATAAATTCAGTAGCCCCTAGAAGATAATGGAATAATGGGGAAAAATAATAAAGGAATGAGTGGAGGGAATACTGTGCTATTTTATCCTTAGTTTTATATGGAGCAAAATAAGAGAGAAAAAAATTCCCCTTATAATTTGTAATTCACAATGAGCCCACCTTCACATGGAGTTAGAACCCATACTATTCAAGCACTATCAGGTTGATGGTGCCATGAAACACCCAAGAGAAGCAAAAGCCTTTTCTTTCTTGAATTAAATTTTTAAAATCTTAAAGGCAGACCTCAAAGATACCCCAGAGGGATTTTAAAAGTCTCTAAGCCTATTTGGAAACAATCATTGTCATGATGTGAATATTCTACAGAATCACCCCTAAACAGACAGAAGATAATGGAATTACTAGATATCAAATATAAAATTAAGCATAAAGAACTTTACAGCAGTATTTAAGGTATGAACATTGGTAGGCCATTGGTAGGCCAGTGGAAAAAAAACAAATAAAATGTTTAAAGATAAGAAAATTAATAATTAAAAATGAACCTCATAGGGAAGTTTAAACATTGGTTTAGAAACAGACGAAGAGAAAATTAGTGATCTGGAAAATAGATTTGAAAAATTACACAGAATGAAGCACTTTGAAAGAGAACCCAACAAATCAATAATGAGAGATTTTATTGTACATTTCTTAGTAATCGGTAAAGAAGCAAATGAAAAATTGGTAAATCTATAGAAGAATTTACTGAATAATCCATCAGTTTGGATTTTTGATGCCTGGGAGGGATAGCATCATCAGATGCCATTCAGCCCATAGTGGGAACTATTTTACCTGTTTTTTCCCCTGTGATAGTTAGCTTAACGTGACTCTAGGGAAGGAAATTTTAAACCTCCTTTGTTCAAGAAGCCTCACTTTGTTCAAGAAGTCTTCCCACAAAACTCTCCTGGAATTAAGTATACCAGTAAGACATGTCTCTGTGACTTCTCGTTAATGTTTGTCATTTTGCATAAGTTCAGTTGTTTTTTTCTTTTGTTTCTATTTGGCTTTCAATGTAATACATGCACATTATAAGACAATGTGTGAAAACATATATAAGGCCCCCACCCAAAACAAAAAGAAAAAAAGAAAATTAAAATGATCCACGAACACATTATTCAGAGGTAAGCATTATTAGTATTTTATTATATTCTTGTCATTTTTCTATGTGTAATCTTGTTCACTCACTGTTTAACACTTATCACATGGCTCATACTTCATTTAAGCAGCATGGAGGTAGCAGTAGCGAAAAGTAAAGTCTCTGTCCTCTTGGCACTTACATTTTTTTCTGTACTTCCATATATGAAATATGAATATTTTCAATTTAAAAACAAATGAAGATAAAAGACCAGATGAGATACTTAGTAATTATTCATGTTATTCTATCCCTTATTTCCTCAGTGAGGAACTAGATAGCTGTAATCATGGTATTCTTCATATCACCAGGCAGAGTATGGTAGATCCAAAAGTTAAGAGGGTCAAAGGGAGCAGAGAAAAGGCAAAAGGCAATTGGGATCATGGGTCTCTCTCAATTTGGGGCAGGTCTTAGTGTATTGGCAAACCTAATGTATTGGAGGGGCACAGGAAGCACTGACTTGTAGTGTTTGCTAATTTCCATGGTACAAATACTCCCATGTATCCAATTTAAAACTTTCATGTTTTAGAAAACATACTTATTACTAACCTTCAAGAGCTAGTACAAACCAGCTCCAGCACAAAATGCCTGGCCCTGATAGAACCCTTATATCCTCTGTCTCTTAGTTCTGGTGGTGCCCTGGAGAATGGAACCTTCTCTCAGCAGGAAGAAAAGAAAGAAGGCTGGGATGCTAGAGATCAACCTCACCAAATCCTCCTTTTGGTCTAATCCACTTTGCTTTTTGGAATCCTGTTCTGTTCCTTGGCTAATCAGGGGCTTTGCCTAGAACAAATGGAAGACCTACTATATACCTACTATGGTATTGTGTGGAACACAGAAAACGCACAGTTGTGATCCTCACTCTCCACCAGCTCACCATATAGTGGAGTAGGGAATCAGAAATATTGCTAAGTGATTATTTAAAAATGCAGAGAAAATGAACCCACTTGGAGATATGATTATTTCCAAAAGTTCAGATGCAGTATAATGAGGTCTCTTACGTCAGACATGTGACATGAGAGAATCAAAGCCCTTACTCTGTCATTTGAAGTTCTGTGGTTGTTTTTTGTTTTGTTTTTGTTTTGTCTTGTTTTTTGTTTGTTTTTTGCAGTTTCTATGGTCTTAAGCAGCTAATTAGTAACAAGAATTAAACAAGACAATGCATGGAAAGTCATCACATGGTGCCTGACACACAGTCAAGTACTCAATGCTACAGTTAATAACAGTATTGTTATCAATAATATTTATAGTACCACATGAACAAAGACAACAAAACAGAAAAGACTATAGCTATTTCATGGATTAGCCAGTAACTTGGTTTTTATTAAAATCTTTGTGATTAATGGAAGATTGCAAAATTATTATAAGTGCATTAAGAACCATGCTGAGGAGTTTGCACTTGTTTTTTGTTTTTGTTTTTAAGAGAGAAGCTCATACAAGTGCCTGAGTGAGGGAGGGGCAGAGGGAAAGGGAGAGAGAATTTTAAGCAGGCTCCACACCCAGTGTGGAAACTGACGCAGGGCTTGATCTCAAAACTGAGAAAATGACCTGAGCCAAAAATCAGAAGTCAACACTTAATGGACTGAATCACCCAGGTATTTCTGTATGTGGTTTTATAAATGATGACGAAGCAATATAAATTCAGTGACATGATCTGAGCTGCATTTGAGGAAGATCAAGCTTGAATTATGGCTACTTTCACTGACAGGTTTGGTAGTTTTTGCTGATATGAGTAGATGAAGGCAATGCTGTTTGTGGCCACAGAACCTGGGCAGTCAGGAATTTGCCTTCAGAGATCTCCCTGCAGCCTCATCTCTGGGGATGATTTGCCTTCAAAGCAGACAGCATGTATTTTCCTGAAGCTACGCCAAGT
This sequence comes from Felis catus, assembly GCF_018350175.1. Classification (NCBI taxonomy): domain Eukaryota; kingdom Metazoa; phylum Chordata; class Mammalia; order Carnivora; family Felidae; genus Felis; species Felis catus. The sequence goes on along the minus strand of NC_058378.1, from coordinate 20,192,537 downwards.
CCTTTTTCCCTTTCTTACTTTGCTATTTTTTGGCTCGTAGAGTCACTAAATATAAGCAACTTTTGAAAAGATCTCCAGCCCGCTCATTCCAGTGAGTGTAAGAGTTATCTAGGAATTGAAGATGCATACTAAAGTTCATCAAGATAGGCCTGCTTCCATGTCACAGTCTGTAATATCTTTGTCCAAGTTTTGGGGGTAACCAGGTCCTAACAATAGCTTTTCACATTTCTCATTATCTTACATAAGAGGCAATACTTTTCTCAAGTTTGTTGACATATGAAGCAAATAAGCTGCTGGAGAAGTTTGTTGCAAAACTGGAAACAAAATGTATCTCAAATAGTTTACAAAGGCTGTGAATCAGGGGTTGGGAGGTGGCCCAAAATTCCTTCCTGTCGAAAGCACATTCAGCTCAGTGGGATGCATTTGTCTGGTTGTGATATGTAAATGATCTCCACAGTGTATTTATGCTTGAAAATTTCACCGATTCCTGTTATTTCAGACCACATACACCCACACAACTGTGATTACTTGGAGTCCTTGACTGGAATATATCAGGAGTAATTGGGCTGGTATGCCATCTTTTGTTGATAATTGGAAACTTTTGGACACAACACAAGAAGTTAGCAGATTCCCCTGAACCTAGCCATATGTTTGAGCAGTTATAGCAACAACAATTTTCTGCATGCTCCTAGCTGGAACTCAAGAAGGACTTTATGACTACTGCACAGGTATAGCCCTAATGGTCTCCAAAATATTATTTGATAAACAGAAACAAGATCTTTACCTGACAAATTATTAATAGACCTGGTTAGCACACCATGTTGCACAAAATCTATTCAAAGGGCCTCTTTTTTATTTTACTAAACTATAATCAAGACACAGGGAAAAGATAAAGGTTTCCATTGCAAGGCAAATTAAACACCCCAATGAAATTTATCATGTGGACTGATTTAAACTGGAGGACTCAATGGGATGTTAAATATTTTTTGCATCTAATTATAAAAGTGAAAGGAGGAACACACATGGAGTTGATTGTGCTTTGCATAATTTTGGGAAAAGAAGGGTTTTATTTTTTAATATACCACATTTCCATCCCCTAAACACTAGTCAAGGAGAGATTTCTCTAGAAAAATCCATCAGATCAAAGTCAGTCATTCAAAAGGAGGAGGCAAATTTGATTCACAGGATATGAAAACAAAAATTTAATTAAATAGTAAGAATAAACACAATAAAGGTTTTTAAAATACCCTAATATGATGTATATCAAAGAAAGCAAATTTATATGAAGAAAACATGGCATAAGAATTATTCAGATAGTATGAAATAACAGCACCAATATCGGATGAGGTTAAAAAATAAAGCCAAGATGATGAAAACTTTAGCTGGACTTTGAGTAGGTCTGTAACTTAGTAAGTAGAAGGGAAAGACTATGATTAATTTAAACAACTTGGGAAGGGGAAGATGGTGGTGGAGTAGAAAGACCCTAGGCTTGCCTCATCCCATGAATACAACTATATAACTATCATGTCATCCTAAATACCTCCAGAAATCTATATAAAGACTGACAGAACAAGCTCTACAACTAAAGGTAGAGAAGAGGCCACATCAAAGAAGGCAGGAAATGTGGAGACATGGCTTGGGAGAGAAACAGATCATGGCTGCTGTGGTGGGGAGGGAGCCATGGTTGTGGAGAAGAACAAGAGACAGACTGACAGAGAACCCACACAGGGAAAATGAATCCCCGTAACAATTTACTTGAAAAGCTAGACGAGCCAAATTTCATGAGTTCTTGCCATCAATGGTACTTAAAGCCTGGAGTTTTAAAAGTGAGCATGTTTGGCCCCAGAAGAGTTTGGAGGATGTTGGGTTGCTCTTGAAGAAAAAGCAGGGCAAACATCCCACAGACATACAGTATGGAAACAGCAATCTAAGGAACACCTAAGGCACACAGTGGGAGCTTAGTCACTCATCTTGGAGCATCTTCCAGAGGCAGCATTCATGGAGAGGCCCCACTGGGTACAAAGGAACTGGCAGGCACCATTTCCATCTCTGCTCCACAGCATAAGCACAGGGTCACCTGTAGGAACCAGTGCAATGCCTACATTCACTACCTAACTTGTTTACACCAAGCCCTGCCCCCTGTGCTCTGGAAGAACTGCCCTTTCCAGTCACATTTACCTCAATCCCAGTGCAGCAGGCCCCCTACTCCAGAAGACTGGCCTGAATGCCTGCCAACACTATGTCTCCTTACCCAGAAGTTTTGTGAGGCCTCAGTTCCAGTGGCAGCAGGGACAGGTCTCATTGCACAAGCAGACCAGACAACACCTAGTTAAAATATGTCACATTCAGGTCAGGAACCAGACATTACCTACAGCAGGGAAAGAGAGCCTCTGCAGATGACTGGCCTGAAGGAGAAGGCAGCCATAACACAACAGCAGAGCCTATACAGCACCCAGTGGAGACATTCTCAGAAGTGCCAGGCCCTGAGGAAAGGGGGCACTACACTGCAGGACACTACAGGACCACTTCTTCGTAAGTCATTACCCTCAAGAACAGGAGACATAGCAGACTTTTCTTACACATAGAAACGGATACAGAGACTGAGATAAAATGAAAAGACAGAGGAATTTGTACCAAATGAAAAATATGACAAGGCCATGGCAAAACAGGTTTAAGTAACATGCCTGATGAAGAATTTAAAGCAATGATCATAAGGATGCTCACTAGATTGGAGAAAAGAGTGGAGGACATGGGAGGACCTGAGTGAGTTATTAGCAGGTAACACAGAGATAAGAAATAACAGCAGAGATAAAGGGCTCAATGAATAAAATGAGAAACATGCTTAATAGAATGAACAGCAGGCTGGAAGAAACAGAGGAACAAGTTGATGACCTAGAAGACAGAGTAATGGAAATTAATCCACCTGAACAGAAGACAGAAAAAAAGAATTATGTAAAATGAGAATAGACTTAGAGAATTCAATGACTCCATCAAACATAATAACATTCATATTACAGGAATCTCAGAAGACAAAGAGAGAGAAAAGGGGGCAGAACATTTATTTAAAGAAATAATAGCTGAAAACTTCCCTAATCCAGGGGAGGAAACAGATATCCAGATCCAGGAGGCTACAACCTCCAACAAAAACAACAAAAACAGGTCCACACCAAGATATATTGTAATCATAATGGCAAAATATAGTGATAATATTAAAAGCAGCAAAACAAAATAAGACAATTGCATACAAAGGAAACCCCATAAGGCTATGAGAGGATTTTTCAGCAGAAACTTTCCAAGCCATAAAGGAATGGTATGATATATTCAAAGTGCTGAATGGGAAAGATCTGCAGCCAAGAACACTCTATCCAGCAAGGCTATCATTCAGAAAAGGAGAGATAAAGAGTTGCCAGACAAACAAAACCTAAAGGAGTTTGTTACCACTAAACCAATCCTGCAAGAAATATGAAAGGGGACTTTGAGTGGAAAGGAAAGACCAAAAGTGACAGTATGAAGGTAAGGAACATAACAGCAGTAAAAATGAATATTTCTGTAAAAAATCAGTCGGAGAACTCACAAAAAAGGATGTAAAATAACACTATATACATAAAACATGGAGAGGAGTAAAGAATGGGTTTAAACTTTAAACGACCATCAATTTCTTACCAACTGTTATATGCAGAAGATGTTATATGCAAACCTAATGGTAACCACAAATCAAAAACCACAAATATGCAAAAAAATAAAGAGAAAGAAATGAAAATACATCACTAAAGAAAACCAACAAACCATGAGAGAGAAAGACAAGAAAGGATCAGAGAAAATCTTCAGAAATGACCACAAAACAATTAATAAATGGCAATAAATACAACCTTGCCTGCACCTGCCCTGAGCCAACAATTTTCTTTTTGCCCAGCATCCAATGAGGTGAACCACACACCCATGCAGACAGAGTGGACATGGGCAGAATGGTGGTGGCCAGCCTCAGACTGGGGTTGCTGCTTCTGGCACTGGTACAACCCACATAGATTTATTCAAATCAAACAACTGTTGTAACACTTTCAAGTAACTGCTCCCAGCTAATGCCTGTCCACAGCAACTGGCAGTGCTCTGCAGTCCACAGCCAGTCTCTTCGTGATCTCATTCTTCCTTCTACATCTCTACTGCTAAGAGACTCAGGCCAAAAAAACATCTGTACCTCCCCATATTCTAAACCGAATCCAAATGGTGTCCAGATATCCAGTGTGATAAGGAAAAAACAGATCTTCATTGAATCTGCTAACTCCACATTTCAATAAATGTTGAGGATTCCAAATTTCATTGAAGAACATGTGAAGGGGTTGACTAGATGATGAATATCTACTAAATCTACTGGAATTTCATGTACAAGAAGACAACATCCAAGATTAGTTAAGAGGTGATTTCTTTAAATGTGGCTTAAGAAGTATGGACATACAAAATTCTACCTTGAAAATGAGAATAAATTTTATCTTACCTGTATCTAAAGGATAGGATATAAACAGATTCAGTTTTCATTTGGTTCATTAAATCTTTAAGACCATAACTCAGTTAGGTAATACAAAAAGCTTCCATGATTTTATTTATATGCACATTAGAAGGAACTTCCAGGTGTTATAGCAAATCCTCAATGCATTGTTTCAACATATTAATTTAATGCCTATTTACTCTAGATAAACTTTTATATTATTAAGCTATCATTCTTTCTTGGGAACTGAACTCTCTTCTCTGAGGCTTTGAATTTCACATTGCATTTGATTTTTTATATAGTAATTTACATGTGCCAGGGCAATGATGTGTTGGAATCCAAATTTTGCTTACATACTCATCACCTATTCCTATTCAACAATAGTGCCAGATTCATTTAGCTAAACTGATTCCAAAGAGTAGAAGTACATTGACCTCAACTAACTTAAAAATGCTTTTTTAATTTTTGCTTATGTTGAATACTTTTTACAATTTAAAAAGTGATCTGTTTTGAAGGTAAAATTGACAAATCTTAAAATTAAAAAGGCAAAATATGTGCAGCAGCCAAAATTGTAAATCAAGTATTTGTAAAGTGAAGACTGGAGGCTTACATTAAATTCAGAAAAACTTTTATACTCTTTTTGCAAATACTTTTTTTTTAAATTCTGAATTAGAATAACCACATTTGGAACACTTTCTGTTAGTCAATAATTTTAGGTAGTTAAAACTTGGTCTTAAGCCTAAAGTGGGCTTGATTCTGGAAAGTAACTCTTTTCACAACTGTCTCAGTGCACATAAAGCTTTTTATATAGATACTGTAAGGTCTTCTGTTCACATGGTCACACATTGATGCTAAGATGCTCTAATATCTAATATGGCCACAGTAATCTTGATAACCAATGATAACCAATACTATTTTTTCCTATCTTTAGGAACCTACACCAGAACAACTATACCCAACAGATCCCAAGCTACTATTTGTGCCAATGAAAATTTCATTTTGTTTCCTACATGAATGCTGTATATCTATTTTGGATTGTGTATTGTATTTCCATATTTCTGCTTTTATTCATAGTACTGTCTCATGTTGTGAAATTGATTGTCATTGAACCAAAACTGTAATTAAAAAGAAATAGCTGAAAGAGGAAAAAAAATAGTAAATACATATCTATCAATAATTATCTCAAATGTTAATGGACGAAATGCTCCAACCAAAAGACATAGGTTGACAGAAAGGGTAAAAAACAAGACCTATCTATATGTTGCCTATGAGAGACACATTTTACACCTAAATCCACCTGCAAACTGAAAGTGAGGGGATAGACAAACATTGATCATGAAAATCAATGTAAAAAGAAAGCCAGGGTAGCAGTACTTACATCAGGAACAATAGACTTTAATTTTTTTTAACATTTATTTATTTTTGAGACAGAGAGAGACAGAGCATGAATGGGGGAGGGGCAGAGAGAGAGGGAGACTCAGAATCGGAAGCAGGCTCCAGAGCCTGACGCGGGGCTCGAACTCACGGACTGCAAGATTGTGACCTGAGCTGAAGTCGGACGCTCAACCGACTGAGCCACCCAGGCGCCCTGAGGAACAATAAACTTTAAAACAAAGACTATAACAAGAAACCAAGACTATATAATAATAAAGGGGACAATTTAACAAAAATATATGACAATTGTAAATATTAATGCATCCAATATGAAAGCACCCAAATACATAAAACAGTTAATAACAAACATAAAGGAAGTAATCAATAGTAATACAATAATAGTAGGGGACTTTAACACCCCACGTACATCAATAGATAAATTATCTACACAGAAAATCAACAAGGAAACAATTGGCTTTGAATGGCATGCTGGACCATATAGATTTAACAGATATATTCAGAACATTCCATCCTAAAACATCAGAGTACACATTTCTTTTCAAGTGTACATGGAACATTATCCAGAATAGATCACATATTAGGTCACAAAACAAGCCTCAACAAGTTCACGAAGATCAAAGTCATAGCTGGCATCTCTTCTGACCACAATACTATGAAAGTAGAAGTCAACCACAGGAAAAAATTTGGAAAAACCATAAATACGTGGAAACTAAATAACATGCTACTAAGCAATGAATGGGTCAACCAAGAAATCAAAGAAGACATTAAAAAGTACATGGAAACAAACAAAAATGAAAATATAACAGTTCAAAATCTTTGAGATACAGCAAAAGTAGTTCTAAGAAGGAAGTTTATAGCAATACAGGCCTACATAAAGAAGCAAGAAAAATCTCAAAGCAACAACCTAAACTTATATATAAAGGAGCTAGAAAATGAAGAACAAACAAAATCCAAAAACAATATAAGGGAGGAAATAATAAAGATTAGAACAGAAATCAATGATATGGAAACCAAAGAAAAATATAACACATCAATGAAACCAGAGGCTAGTTCTTTGAAAAGATCAAGAAAATTGATAAACCTCTACTTAGACTGAGAGATAAAGAGAGAGAGAAAGGACTTAAATAAACAAATCACAAATAAAAGAGGAGAAATGACAACCAACACCAGAGAAATACAAACAACTGTAAGAGAATATTATGAAAAACTATATGCCAAGAAATTGGACACCCTAGAATAAATGCATAAATACTTAGAAACATATAACCTGCCAATACTAAAGCAGGGAGAAATAGAAAATTTGAACAGGCTGATTACCAACAAGGAGATTGAATCAGTAATCAAAAACTCCCAACAAACAAAAGTCCGGGGCCAGATGGCTTCACAGGTGAGCTCTACCAAACAGTTAAAGAATAGTTAATACCTGTTCTCCTCAAACTATTCTAAAAATAGAAGAAGGAAAACTTCAAAATTCACTCTAGGAGGTGAGTATCACCCTAATATCAAAACCAGATAGACACCAAAACAAAGAGAACTATAAGCCAATATCTCTCATGAACATAGATGCAAAAATCCTCAACAAAATACTAGCAAACCAAATCCAACAATATATTTTTAAAAAATCATTCACCACGACCAAGGGAGATTTATTCCTGGGATCCAAGAGTAGTTCAATATTTGCAAATTAACCAATGTGACACATCACATCCATAAAAGAAAGGATAGGGGCACCTGGGTGGCTCAGTCAGTTAAACGTCCGACTTCAGCCTAGGTCATGGTCTCATGGTTTGTGAGTTCAAGCCCCTCATCAGGCTTGGACAGGCAGCCTGGAGCCTGCTTCGGATTCTGTCTCCCTCTCTCTGTGCCCCTCCCTAGCTCATGCTTGCCCTCTCTGTGTGTCAAAAATAAATAAACTTTAAAAAATATTTTTAAGAAAAGAAAGGATAAAAACCATATGATCATTTTAATAGATGCAGAAAAAGCATTTGACAAAGTACAACATCCATTCATGATAAAAACCTACAACAAAGTAGATTTACAGGGAACATACCTCACCGTCTATCAAAAACCTACAGCAAGCATTATGTTCAATGGGGGTGGAGGGGGGGGGAGTGAGAGTTCACCCTTAAGGTCAGGAACAAGATAAGGATGTCTTCTTTATCTTCCACCACTTTTATCGAACATTATACTGGAGGTCCTACCCAAAGCAGTCAAACAATTAATAAAAGCATTCAGTAAGGAAGAAGTAAAACTTTCACATTTGCAGATGACATGATACTATACATAGAAAACCCAAAATACTCCACCAAAAACCTATTGGAATGTATAAGTGAATTTGGTAAAACCACAGGATGCAAAATCAACGTACAGAAATCTGTTGCATTTCCGTACACCAGTAATGAAGCAGCAGAAATATAAATTAAGAAAAAAAATCCCATTTACCATTGCACCAAAAATAATAAGATACCTAGGAATAAACCTAACCAAAGAGGTGAAAGAATAGTATTCTGAAAACTAGAAAACATTGATGTAAGAAATTGAAGATGACACAAAGACATGGAAAGACATTACATGCTCATGGATTGGAAGAACAAATATGGTTAAAATGTCTATACTACCTAATGCTATATACACATTTAATGCAATCCCTATCAAAATACCAACAGCATTTTTGGGGCGCCTGGGTGGCTCAGTCGGTTAAGCATCCGATTTTGGCTCGGGTCATGATCTCACAGTTTATGAGTTTGAGCCCTGCATGGCACTCTGTGCTGACAGCTTGAAGCCTCGAGCCTGCTTCAGATTCTGTGTCTCCCTCTCTCTCTGCCCCTCCTCCTGCTCATGCTCTGTTTCTCTCTCTCTCAAAAATAAACATTAAAAATTTTTTTTAAAATACCAACAGCATTTTTCACAGAGCTAGAACAAAGAATCCAAAATTTGTATGGAACCACAAAAGACTCCGAATATCCAAAGCAAGCTTGAAAAAGAAAAGAAAAGCTGGAGACCTCACAATTCTAGACTTCAGGTTATATTACAAAGATGTAGTGAACAAAACAGTATGGTACTGGCACAAAAATAGCCATATAGATCAACAGAACTGAATAGAAAACCAGGAAATAAACCCACAACTACATGGTCAAGTAATCTTCAACAAAGTAGAAAAGAATATCCAATGGGAAAAAGGCCATCTCTTCAACAAATAGTGTTGGGAAAACTGGAAAGTTAGATGAAAAAGAATGAAACTGGACCACTTTCTTACACCATACACTAAAATAAATTCAAAATGGATAAAGACCTAAATGTGAGACCTAAAATCATTTTTAAAAATAGTAAAGAGCACAGTCAGTAATCTCTGACATCAACAGTAGCAACTTCTTTCTAGACATGTCTCCTGAGGCAAAGAAAACAAAATCAAAACTAAATTATTAGGACTATATAAAAATAAAAATCTTCTACATAGAGAAGAGACAATCAACAGAACTCAAGGTCAACCTACTGAATGGGAGAAAATATTTGCAAATGACATATCCAATAAAGGGTTAATATCCAAAATATGTAAAGAACTTAACTCAACACCCCAAAACCAAATAATCCCATTGAAATGGGCATAAGCAGACATTTCTTCAAAAAAGACATACAGGGGGCACCTTGGTAGCTCAGTCGGTTAAGCATCCGGCTTCAGCTCAGGTCATGATTTCACAGTTCACGAGTTCGAGGCCCACATCAGGCTCTGTGCTGACAGCTCAGAGCCTGGAGCCTGCTTCGAATTCTGTGTCTCCCTCTCTCTCTACTCCTCCCCCACTCATGTTCTATCTCTCTCTCTCCTTCAAAGATAAATAAAAACATTTAAAAAAAAAAGACACACAGATGTCTAACACACACATGAAAAGATGTTTATCATCAGTTACCATCAGGGAAATGCAAATCAAAACTACAATGAGATATCACCTCATATCAGAATGGCTAAAATCAACAACACAAGAAACAAGTGTTGGGAAGGAGACAGAGAAAAAGGAACCCTCGTATATGTTGGTGGGAATGCAAACTGGTGCAGCCACTGTGGAAAACAGAATGGAAGTGCCTCAGAAAGTTAAAACTAGAACTACTCTGTGATCCAGCAATCGCACTACTGGGTATTTACCCACATAATATAAAAACACTAATTCAAAGTGATACATTCACCTCTATGTTTATAGCAGCCTTATTTATAATAGGCAAGATATGGAAGTAGTCCAAGTATCCATCAGTAAATTAATGGATAAAGAAGATGTGGTGTGTGTGTGTGTGTGTGTGTGTGTGTGTGTGTGTGCACAATGGAATATTATTCAGCCATAAAAGAGAATGAAATCTTGCCATTTGCAACAACATGGATGGAGCTAGAGAGTATAATGCTAAGTGAAATAAGTCAGTCAAAGACAAATTCCATATGATTTCACACACATGTGTAATTAAAGAAACAAAACAAACAAGCAAAGGAAAAAAAAGAATGAGAGGAAAAACAAGAAACACACTCTTAACTATAGTGAACAAACTGATGGTTACTAGAAGGGAGGTGGGTGGGAGGATAGGTGAGATAAGTGATGAGGATTAAGGAGTGCACTTGTGATGAGCACCTGGTGATTATAATAAAAATTTTAATGAATGAATGAATAGGTAGGTAGATAGATAGATAGATACATAGATAGATAGATTAAGACTGAGAGGAAAGAGATAAAGCTTCCAATCTTGCTTTGCCACTAACAAGCTGTGTGATGTTGGGTTACTCACTTTTTTTTTCGGAACCTCAGTTTCCTTTTCTGTAAAATGAGGCTGGGGTATATTGCCTTTATTCTCTCTAGCCATGCTAAAATCTTATTTCTTGTATTATATCCCTTTCCTCACATTCCTGATGTTATCTCAAATGAAATAAATATTTTTTAAGAAAATCAAGAATGTACCATTAATAGGATTTTATATCAAAAGTTATCTGCAAACAAATGACTTAATTAATTCTGCAACTTATTCATTCTTTCATTCATTCAACAAAATTGGATTTCAAAGTTGAGTACCTATTATGAACCAGATACTGTGGTATCCTATAAAGTCTTCCCATATAAAGTATAAAAGTCAAAAGGACATTTTACCTACCCTCAACGATTTTATATTCTGGTGGTGGAGACAGGCACATGATTTTAATAAAAGGTAGAAGTAAATGATAGAGGGAAGCACAGAAAACTTTTGGGAGAGAAATGATATACCCTCTTAAGATGGGGAAGGCTTCCTAGAGGAGGAGACACATGACCTAAAGAATGAGTAGGAGGTTATTATTCTAGGTAGAGAAGAAAGACTGTCAAAGTACAGAAGAGTAGAAGTAGAAAGAATTTTGAGATAGTAGTAGTAGCTAGAATGTAAAGCACAGAGTAAGGAACAATTGCATAAGAGGAGTAAGTAGTGGAAATTCTAAGGTACCTTTTAAAGGACCTTCATTTTGTCCCATAGAGCAATGCTTTTCAAAGAAGCCAAGGATCCACATGTACCAGAATTACTTGAGACTTTTGTAAAAACCAAACAAACAAACAAAATCTGAGTTTTGATTTTAAGCTAAATCTGCTGGTTCAGAATCCCTTGGGATGAGGCCTGGGGATCTGTATATAAAAGAAATATTCCAGTATTTCAGATGCAACCTAAGGTTTGAGAATCATTTGTATTAGATATTTTTACATCCATTATTTTTACTTAATTTCCACCATGATATTATTAGTAATGGGAATTTGGGTTCCAAGAAAGATGCCATTCCCTAGGATAACTGATGAAAGCAAAATCAATATTACGAGCTGAATAAACATTGGGATCAATGAATAGATGACTATATCAGGAATAGAGAATAAAACTAGGACTTGGGGGCCAGAAGTATGTTCCAATTTGGGGATTTAATTTTTATAACAAGGCAGAATATCAAGGTGAATACTGAAGTATAAGATCAGACATAATAAACACTACAGTTTAAAACACTTTCTAAAATCTCAGTTTCTATCCTGTAAAATGGAAATAACATCTTTCAGAGGCACCTGGGTGGTTCAGTCGTTTAAGCCTCTGGCTTCAGCTCAGGTCATGATCTCGCTGTTCATGGGTTCGAGCATCACATAGGGCTTTCTGCTGTCAGTGCAGGGCCCGCTTCAGATCCTCTGTCCCCATCTCTCTCTGCCTCCCTCCCCCCACAACAAATAAATATTAAAAAAAATAATAATAACATCCCCCATTGGAAGAACAAATATTGTTAAAATGGCAATACCATCCAAAGCAATCTACATATTCAATGCAATCTCTATCAAAATAACAACAGAAAACACCCCAAATAGCCAAAGCAATCTTGAAAAAGAAAACCAAAGCTGGAGGCATCACAATCCTGTACTTACAAGATGTAATACTGGTACAAAAACAGACACTCAGATCAATGGAACAGAATATAGAACCCAGAAGTGGACCCACAAACATATCGCAACTAATCTTTGACAAAGTAGGAAAGAATATCCAATGGAATAAGGACAGTCTCTTCAGCAAATGATGCTGGGAAAACTGGACAACAGCATGCAGAAAAATGAACCTGGACCACTTTCTTACACCATACACAAAAATAAACTCAAAATGGATGAAAGACCTCAATGCAAGACAGGAAGCCATCAAAATTCTCAAGCAGAAAGCAGGCAAAAACCTCTTTGATCTTGGCCGCAGCAACTTCTTACTCAACACGTCTCCAGAGGCAAGGGAAACAAAAGCAAAAATGAACTATTGGGACCTCATGAAAATAAAAAGCTTCTGCATAGTGAAGGAAACAATCAGCAAAACTAAAAGGCAACCGACAGAATGGGAGAAGATATTTGCAAATGACATACCATATAAAGGGTTAGTATCTAAATCTATAAAGAACTTATCAAACTCAACACCCAGAAAGCAAATAATCCACTGAATAAATGGGCAAAAGACATGAAGAGATATTTCTCCAAAGAAGACATCCAGATGAGTAACAGACACATGAAAAAATGCTCAACATCACTCATCATCAGGAAAATACAAATCAAAACCACAATGAGACACCACCTCACACCTGTCAGAATGGCTAACATTAACAACTCAGGCAACAACAGATGTTGGCGAGGATGCAGAGAAAGAGGATCTCTTTTGCACTGCTGGTGGGAATGCGAGCTGGTGCAGCCACTCTGGAAAACAGTATGGAGGTTCCTCAAAAAATTAAAAATAGAACTACCCTACGACCCAGCAATTGCACTACTAGGTATTTATCCAAGGGACACAGGTGTGCTGTTTCGAAGGGGCACATGCACCCCAATGTTTATAGCAGTACTATCAACAATAGCCAAAGTATGGAAAGAGCCCAAATGTCCATCAACTGGTGAATGGTTGAAGATTTGGTTTATATATACAATGGAGTATTACTCAGGGTGAAGAAGAATTCAATCTTGTCATTTGCAACTATGTGGATGGAACTAGAAGGTATTATGCTAAGCGAAATTAGTCAGAGAAAGACAAATATCATATGACTTCACTCATATAAGGAATTTAAGATACAAAACAGATGAACATAAGGGAAAGGAAGCAAAAATAATATAAAAACAGGGAGGGGGACAAAATGTAAGAGACTCTTAAATATGGAGACAAAGCGTTGCTGGAAGGGTGGTGGGAGGTGGGGGGATGAGCTAAGTGGGAAAGGGGCATTAAGGAACCTATTCTTGAAATCATTGTTGCACTATATGCTAACTAACTTGGATGTAAATTTAAAAATTAATTAATTAATTAAAAAAATAAAGACAGAGCAGGCTGCAGGCTTGGAACATTCCAGCTACCTTACAAAACAAAACTTCAGTTATACTGTTTAGTTTGCAATCAATTTATTTTTATGATTCCTTTCTAATGATGGCAAGTGATACAGGTTTTCCATGTGGGGTGGTCTTCAAATAAAGTTGTTTTAAGGGGAAAAAACTCTTTCAAAGGACAATGTGGGGGTCTAAGATGCTACCCAACTTGCATGCTAATAGATTAGCCTGCTACAGTTTAATGGATGCTAGAAGACACAAAATCCCTGGTTCAGAGACAAAGAACAGTGTATGACTTATGGCAACAGCAGTAGCCACAGAGCCAGCATATCTGTGCTTAGTCTCCAAGGCCCATTTCCAAAAGGGAGCTGCAAAAAGAGGGTTCTTTACAAAAGGGGAACGCTGAGTTTAAGAAACCTGACAGAAGAGGCACCTGGGTGGCTCAGTTGGTTAAGTGTCCAACTTCAGCTCAGGTCATAATCTCACGGTTCATGGGTTCAAGCCCTGCGTTGGGTTCTGTGCTGACGGCTCAGAAGCTGACGGCTTCCGATTCTGTGTCTCTCTCTCTGCCCCTCCCCTCCTCACGCTCTGTCTCTCTCTCTCAAAAATAAAATAAGAACATTAAAAACATAAAATAAACAAATAAATAAAAGAAACCTGACAGAAGACATTATTTCTATCTCCCAAAACTATTTGCTGTACAAGCATCCTTCAAAAATTAGTCTGAAACAAATGGGAACCAGTGCCTCACTCACAAGATGTGCAGAAATGTAAGAGACTGACAGAGAACTGTCTCATTATGATATATATGTCACAGGCTGATATAATAATTAAATGGAGTAAAACATATAAATTACATAACAAGGTGTTTAGAACACAAAAATAGCTCAATAAAAGTAATTGCTATTATTACTGTTATAGAATTATCATTTTGGGTTTTGTTGCTGTTTAACATTACTCAAAGATTGTTTGTGCTTTACATATTAGCCTGCAACTTACCTTGACCAAGAGAATTGACCCAGAAGCCTGGAGTTGGGTGGGTCCTGAAGGTGGGACTAAATGGCATGACTGGGGAAAGAAAAGTTAAAAGGCAGAGTGGTCATTAGAGATATGGCCCTTGGGAACCTCAGTGGGGACCACATTGTCAGTCCTCTGCAATCTGTGGTAACAGTAAGTGATGAATTGGTAACTGTTGTCAGAGGCTTCAACCTCTGCTATTTTATTTCCTTCTCTACCCAAACAGAATCTGAAATTTCCTTACACAGCAAGCCTGTACCTGTAATGCCTTCCCTTCCCCTCTCTACCATCTGTTTTCTGGAAGGCAGCATATAATGGAAATAACCCAAGAAATCCTGGACTTAAATCCAATATTTGCAACTTACCAAAACTTTTTTTTAAAGTAGAAAACGGAATAAGTAACATTTAAATCTTTTGAATTTCCAGTGCCCAGAATAAGCTTAAGGCAAAGTGATGAGTTTTGACATAGGACTTGAATTTCTTTGCGGTCCAGCCCCTACCCAGGGGATAGTTGACCTAGATCCGCCCTTCAAGATCTAGAATATAGGTTTTACTTCTCCTTTATCTTCCTAGGCTATTTGGAATTTGTAGTCTTTGTTGAGCTTCTTCACAGGATTTGATCTTTCACATTGAAATACCTAATGGTGCTTTCAAGTAGCTTAATACTCTGCTAATGGCCAAAACTTTCTATCTACCCTAGAAGCACAAATCCAGCTGCTCGGTTATGGGCTGGCCTATTTATAATTTAAAGACTATCCCAATGTATTATTTGTCACAATGTATTTCAGAACTTATACCTGGACATGTAAGTCATTTCCCAGAAGAAATGTTTCTTTCTTCTTGCTCCTCTTGATTCGTCATGAGATATTTGCTTGCTATCCATTTGCAAACAGTAGGGCCTGTGCCTCTGGAAGAGAATAACATTTAAAATGGCCACTAGGCTTGGAGACAGACAGTCTGGGTTCAGAACCCAGTTTTATTACTTCCTAGTTCTCTGGGAGGCAGCATCTAAGGAGATGAACTTACCTGCATCCAGATGGTTTTGAATCCTAGCTACTCACTAACTAGATGACTTCTGACTGACCACAAAACCTTTGTGAGTCTCACTTTTTCCATTTTTAAAATAAGAATGATAATACCTACCTGATGGAGCCTTCTGTGAGCAGTCAGTGAGATACCAAGCTTACACAGTGCTCATCACATTATAGCAGCCACCTAACAAGTGTGACATCCACTCCAGCCATTCAAGGTCTCATCATCCTCTGAACTCACAGCATGCGATGGCTCTGGCAGGAAAGGAACACTTACATGCCTGTGGGCCCAGCACATAACTGAAGTCAATGAGTATAAGAAAAAGAACACTGCAATTTTCAGGATACAAAGCAATTAAAAGTTGGCCTCAACATTGGGAAGAAAATAGTACATGCTGAGGACTGTGGCAAACCGGGAAGTGTGTGTTTCATCTAACACACCTACCACTCCAGCCCATAGTTGCCCCATATTAGCAGATCTGATTTTTCCTAAAAGAAGTCATATATTTGGATTTTTAGGTAAACGTTCTCAACTTTTAACTGTTGGCTCACTTAAACATACTCGGGGGCACCTGGGTGGCTCAGTCCGCTGAGTGTCCATCTTCGGCTCAGGTCATGATCTCATGGTTCTTGAGTTCAAGCCCCACATCAGGCCCTGTGCGACAGCTCAGAGCCTGGAGCCTGCCTCAGATTCTGTCTGTCTGTCTGTCTGTCTCTCTCTCTCTCTCTGCCCCTCCATCACTCATTCTCTCTCTCTCTCCAAAATAAATAAACATTAAAATAATTAAAAAATAAATTTAAAAAACATACACAAACAACTTGGAACTAAAACAAAAAAAGCTTAGTCCAGACCACCAACTAGGAGACTCTATTTAACCACATTCACTCGATACCATTTAAGCCCAGAGCTTATATTACTCCTTGACTCTTTTTATTTTATTGTGTAATTTTTAGTGCTCAAGTTCTGTCTCCAATTATATTTTGTTAAGCTACTTGAGTAAGATATTTGAGAGCAGGGTTGGTGTCTTGCTCAGGAAATAGCCACAATTGGTAAACTCCCCTTTGGGTTATATGCTTTAATCCCTTGAAATGGCTTGCTTCCCTCCAGAAGAACTTATTGACTTCTTTGTGCCATGACACAGGAATACAACAGCTGGCTGCCTCTGGGAGGTTGAAAATAAACAGGTTCAGAAGCTCTGAGGACAGAAAATGGACATTGTAGGTGGAGAAACAGCCCAAAATAAATACAGCTGTTGAGGCAGAAAATTTTATTTACTTTGGCTCTTTTGAGGTCTATACTGGGGGAGGAAGAGTTGCAAATCCTGAGACTTTTCATATACTGATGACAGAGACCCCACTGAGGGACTGATCTCTAGTGCTAGGCACATTTATACTAATCATTCAGTGTATATTTGATGATTAACAGATTGACTAGATAGCTCAAATGATGGAGGACATTTTAACAAAATGAAAATGATGAATTAAAGGTCTCTGCATCAGAGGGCCTATGTTAATGTACATTCTAGTTTGGAATATAACTCACACTGAACATTCTTTAGCAGCAAGCTTTTGTTTGCCACATAGACATAAGAGATAAGACATGACACTAGCTTCAAAGGCAGAAAATATGGCCTGTAGTCTTAATTTGCTAACTAGCCATATGACTTTAGTAAATCATCACAATATTCTGGGACCCAGTTTCTTCCACTATAGAATGAAGGATTCAGAAAGAAGATCTAGAATGGGAGCAGTGGAAAAGTATGGGATGAAGAACCAGAAGGTCCACATTCACATCCTAGCTATGATCATTCATTCCTATGAAAACTTGGATGGGAAAGAACATAATCCCCAAATCTCTCTCCACCTTTGCAGACAAGACAAATCACAGTCTTCTTCTGGTGTTGTAACCATGAATTAGAGAGTAGAATTTACATAAAAGTGCTTTAAATGGATATACAAGCATAGACATTGGTATCAGACAGAATCGGCTTTGAACCCTGACCCCCCCCCCACTTCCATGTGCTCATAGAAAGGTGACTTAAGACTTTTTACCTTACTTTCCTAATTCAGAAAATGCACATAATGATATCTACTTCATTGGGTTGCTGTAATAATTAAATTATGTGTAGTAATATATGGAAATCACAAAGCACCATAAATAGTAATTATTATAGCTGGTAAAAGACAAATGGCATTGATATAAGATCTCTATCGCATTATTATATGGTGCTAATTAGCTAAATCCAAAAACAAACTAATTTTTTTACGTTTTGATCTCAATAAAAATTATTCTCCCTTTACAAAACAAAAACACCAAACAATGAAACAGGGTGATCTAGTTTAAGTTGATCATGAACCTAGTTGTTTTCTGAAGCCCAGGAGAGAATAAAATCCAGACATCCAAACATTGTGGCTCAAGTTTAATTTGCCCTGCAAGGGCCTGTTGCATTGAGGTAAAAAATAATGGGAAAGTTTCCTTTAGAAAGAAAAGATCACAGTCCATTTTTCAGAAAGCAGCCCATGAAAATACTTGGGTGTGTAGTCGTCCAGAAAGCAAAAGCAAACATCCCAGACAGTCACTGTTGCAGATTGTGTTCTCAGGGCAACATTCCAGGCTTTTCTAAGATCCAGATCACAGGAGTAACTCTTTATCTTAGTAGCTCTCCAGATCTTGCCAATATCATAGGGTACACTTGAAATCAAACTTCATCCAGATGGCAAGAAATGAATTGAAACTCTCTTTATCTGACAACTGAATTAATCACTCATTCATCCACTGATTTATTCATTTAAAACACAGCTATTATTAGTCTAATAATATGCACTATACTAGATGCTACAACCATAAACTAGGCAAAGTCCCTGCTTTCAGTAATGATCTGAAATACAAAGATTCTCACACACATAACTCCAAATGTTTTGTAATGCCAGGTCTATAATGAGTAAATATTAAGATACATGAAACAATATTAAATGTGTCTACTCTATCACAAATATCTTACTGCTGACAATCTATCCTCCACAAAAGGGAAAGACTATATATATATAAACATGTTCATGGAACATTATTCATGGTAGCAATATAAATGCCTAACAAATGGAATAATGGTTCAAAAAGCCAAGGTACATGAAAAAAATGGAATGCAGGCATTAAGAAGAATATAATTATAAAGATCAGCAAGATAAAAATAGCCTATTCATGTGAGATGATAGAAATAATACAAAATTATGATGTGTCAAAGACATTTAACTTGGGGTATAATTACATCTATTAAAAATACACATTTGTTTCTGAGTAAGGTCTGAAAGAGAATATAAAATTTTGTAGTTTTATAAAAGTAGTAAAATTTTAGTGATTTTTTTCTACCTTCTATAGTGTTGTTACATGTGTAAACAAAGTAAGAAGTTAACACATGCTGTGATTTGAGTAACGGGAGAAAATGTTTCTTAACCTTATAAATATCTCCTTCAGTACCATTTCACCAAATACTGGCTTATCAGTTTTAAATTCTCTTTCAAATCTGGTCTCTTTCTGCACCCTCACTAATATGCTTTAGTTTAGCTTCTCAGTTCACCTGCTTCTTGCACCCATTAATTCATCCATGTCTCCATTTTCAGACTTCACAGGTGTTTGTCCATTCAACTAATATTTATTTTTCTTAAATATTCAGTCCTGGTAATCAAACAACCTTCCCTCAACCCACCAGACATGTACATGTATATCATGTCTGTGCCTTGGATTGCCATCGTCCCTAATATTAGAGATGCATGTATAAAACATAAGCAGCTTTAGTTTTTTTGACATGACTCATTCTGAAATTCTTCCATTTGTTCCTGGGAGATAGAAGAGTATACTTGGTAAGACTTTAGGTTCCACACAAGAATAGCTAAGACACTTCTGAAGAATTAGACTAAGGTGAGGAATTTGTTATACAAGATAGAAAACTAATTAACAAGCCAAAATAAATAAAATAATGTGGGTACTCTGCTCCCAGTAATGATTGAGTAGCTCCTATCAGGCTAACCCTCCACATATAACAACTAAAATTCTGTAAAAACTATTAAAGAAAAAAAAACTCCCTGAAATAACTGAAAAGCAACTAAAATCAGGTGGAAACTGGAGAGAAATTTACACTTAGATGAAGATAAATGAACTGAATTTTCCATTTGAAAGTGGATTTTTATTTGAGGGCAAGCATTAGTTCACTAAAACTCAAGTAGAAGCCTATAATCTTAGTGGCTTGAAAACAAAATAACAGTTTGGGGCAAACACAGTAGCTGAAAAGTAAGGGGAGAAACCCAGGAAAGGGAAGATCCAGAAAGGGAGAGTCCCAAATTCTGCATATAAATTTTCCCCAAACCTCTGGCTGACCCTTAAACTGTGCATGTATGGAGGAGACTAAGTATTCCTGCTAAGGCTAAAGGGGTTAAACAGAGATTTTCACCTGCAAGGTAGACAGATTAGGAGTATGAGGTCAGCAAAATTAATTGCCTGCAAAACCAACAGTTTCAGGGGAATATAACAGAATTCAGAAACTACAAAATATCATTTACAGTGTCTAGGATATAATCCAAAATTATTAGACATATAAAAATAGAATAATTTAATAATGCATACTGAAGAGTAAAGGCAATTAGTGGAGACTAATAGATCAGATGTTGGAATTATAAAAAATGTTATTGTACCTAGAGGAAACTAGAAGAAACTAGAACATAGATGAAAACATATTCATAACGAATGAAAAAGTAGAAAATCCTCCAGCAGAGAAATAGTAACGATTTTTTTTAATAAAAAACTTTAGAATAGAAAATACATATGAAATTTAAAAATAAGAGATTTTTTTCTCAGGAATAGATGGTATGAAAAATAAAACAAAATAAAAAGCCCAGAAGCAGATTCATGAAAGTGTAGATACTTGATATAGAACTGAACTGACATTGAAGACCAGTGGGTAAAAAATAGATATCCACACTAAAAAAAAAAAAAAAAAGATTACTCTCTCATACCACACGTGCAGTCAGTTGTATACTGATTAAAGATTTAAATGTAAAAGGCAAAAATTTTAAAATTTTAGAGGATAATATACCAGAAAATATTCATGACCTTTTGGCTGATAAAGAATTCTAAACAAGAAACAAAAAGTACTAAACACAAAATTATAAACTGACAAATTTGAAAGTATTTAAAAAATTTTAAAGCTAGATATAACAGAGTACACTACCATTTTTATAAGAAGAGAAAGTAGAGTGTATATACAGTTATTGTTGTAAAAGAAGCAGAGAAAAGATAATCAACAGATGAAAATGATTATCTATCTACATGGAGTAGAGTGGTTGGGAACTGGATGAAGAGTGAAGAAATAGAGATCATGACTTCTTTGAGCTAACAATTAATTATTAATGATTCATCTTATTATATATTGTTAATAATATATAGTAAATATATATATTCTGTTAGCATATAAATATTTTTAAAGTTAAGTAAAGATGATTTTTTTAAAACCCAAACTCTAAAATTGAACACAAACAGAAACATATGACTCTACCTATAAGTCAAATTGATAGAACACTTAACCACACAGGGAAAATAATTCAAGTAAATTTTTAACTTTTGAGAGCGAGGGTGCAAGCAGGGGAGGGGGCAGAGGGAGAGACAGAGAAAATCTTAAGCAGGCTCCATGCTCAGTGCAGGGTCCAATGCAGGACTCAATCCCACAATCCTGGGATCATGACCTAAGCCAAAATCAAGAGTCAGATATTCAATAGACTGAGCCACCCAGGCGCCCCTCAAGTAAATTTTAAACAGAATTACCTGACTGTTCACCTTTTGTATGATAGAGGATAAAAAAGTGTTGCAAATAAATTTGGAATTCGATTTAATTTTGTTTTGAATAACGGTACTGCTCTAAAACTGTTTTGTGTGCAGTGTAGAATAGAGCAAATGTATAAATGTTTGTGGTGTTGCTTGGGAAGCAGGGTTTTCACTATGGAAAAAGAGACATACCAAAATGGAATGAGAGAAGATAGCAAGTAACCCTGTGGTATTAGATCTGAATTCGAAGTATCAGCAAGAACTCGGGATTTTTTTAAGGGAATTTCCTGGTAGCTAGAAACAATGAGGCCCCAGTAGCAATGAGCACACTTAGAGCCCAGACGTTATATACTAAATCTCAATCCCAGCTAAAAGGAACAGAGCTACCTGGAGAAATGTCTGATACCGGGTCTAGGATAAGGAGTGTACAAAATAAACCTGAAATATCACATGGCGCCAGAAAGCAAATGCATGCTTAATGACTAGCGGATTCATGTTGTTAACAGCAACAGAGCTACTTTCCAAATGAAAAATTATTTGCAGCACTAATATGTGAAAGGGAAAAAGCAAAACTGCGGGGCTCGGATCCCTGGTCTTTCACCCTCCATCTTATTTCATATCTTCATTCAGTGGCAGCCTCTAAGACCAAGATTTTGAGAACCATTGGTGTATTGAAAAGAGCCTGGATTTAAATGTCCAGAGACCTGGACTCTGTGATTTGGCCAATCACTCCCATATAGTCTTAGATAATTATTTAGTCTCTCTGGGCTAAATTTACATGTACTTACTTATATGTAAAGCAGGGCTAAAGCTACTAATTTGCCTATTTCACACTTGTGAGGGTCAAAGAAGATAATTGTGGATACTCTTTACAAGGTTAAATAGAATGATTCTACACTAGTGTAATTTATTACACCCCATGGAACATTTAGACATATTCTTGTACACCATTTGGCAGCTGTCATTCTTAGCTGTTGCCAAATGGTAAGGTAACAATAACAGATATTTAATACATATCGGGGGAAGATGGAAGTTGCTCTTCACCCTTCCTTTCACCACAGCTTTACTAGTCACATATGGTGTCAGGCATCTGACAATACAAAGATAAAGATGCCATGGGTTCACTGTGTAATAAAGGAAAAATAGCATAAATAAAATACTTGAATGTAGTATGAGGACGATGCTGGAAACACTTATATTACACTTGCAACCAAAAAACAATGCAATAGGCAGTGCAGGATTCAGGGTAGAGAGGGTGGCAGGGAACAAACACCACATAGAAATGAAGGTGCCAGAGGAGCCAAGATGGCAGAACAGCATGGAAGCTTTTTGTGTGTCTCACATCCATGAAATAGAGCCAGACCAACACTAGCCCATCCCACACACATAGAAAACTGATCGGAGGATTAACACAACAATCTGCACAACCTGAACCACAGAGTTCAGCAGGTACACAGTGCAGAGAGCTGAACATGGGGAGCGAGAAGCCATGAAAGGTAGGGAACTGCTTTTGCGAGCGGAGAGAGGACTGAGACTGGGGAGGGGGAGAGAATATGGGAAAAGCACCCCTCCCCAAAAGCAGCTGGAGAGAAAGTGGAAAATTGGAAACAGCTGCAGGGACTAAACTAAAAATGGAGAAAGGAGGAAGGAGAGGGTTTAAATTGTATTATGACTGTAAACAAGGGGAGTGCAAAGGCTGCAACTCCACAGTTTGAACCTGGTGGTACTCTGATGGAAAGAGTGAATCCCCAGGAAGAGAGTGGGGTCTGGGAGGTTCTCGGGCCACACAGGAAAAACCGGTTCCACTGCTGGAAGGTCATTTGGTAGAGACTGTTGAAGCCACGTGGTCCCAGTAGACCCCAGAAAACAGCTACATTCACTGGTGCTGGGGCAAAGTCGTTAAGGGTGAAGCCTGGTACCAGATGTGTGTTGTGATTTTTCATAATCCCTGAAATGCTGCTGCTACACTATCTTGTGAAATTTTTCTGGGTTGGGCTGGCACCTGGCCGCAGTCTCAGGGCACCGGCAGCAGCAAGGTCCAGCAAGCATTCCTGGGTGCAGCCAGCATTCAGCCATTTCTTGGTGAGACCCTCCCACAGTGGGGCAGAAGGGGTCAAAGCTGCAGTCCTTCAGAAGTAAGGAGCCGGAGAAAATAGCTGCATCTGAGACAAAACTTGGGAGAAAGGTATTGCCTGGGGCCTGGCCACAAAAAGTGAAAAAGCTGGGAGTGGACAAGAGCTAAAGACAGAGGACAGGTGCGTGATTGCTGATCTGGGAAAACAGACTTGGTAGCTGGGTGGCACCATTTTCACTGCTCCCGCACATGCGCATACGCTCCTACCAGTGCCACAACAATCCACCCCAGTAGGATAGCAGCGCCATCTAGTGGAGGGCGGAGCTGTTACACTGAATCCCACCCAACTGGGCCAACGTCGCTCTTCAAGAACACAAGTCTCACCGCCGGCTTAATTTACGGACTATAAAAAGCTACATAGACTGACTTCTAGGGGAAAACGAAGCAATTTCAGTCCTACTTCAATCTGTTAGTTTCATCTATTCAATTTTCTTTCTTTTTTTTTCTTTTTCCTTTAAATCTTTTACACTTCTTTTTCTTGAATACAGAAAGAGAAAAAATACATTTTTGCTTTGAATTTTTATTAAAAATACCTTTCTTTAATTTTTATTACTATATTTTTTACTTTTGTGTAAATTTTTTCAAATTCTACTTTACTTCCATCATTTTATTTAGTCTACTTCAGTGTACTCACCTTTTCGAATTTTCAAACAACTTCCTTTTTTTCCTTTTTCTTGAATGCAGAAAGAGAAAAACTTCATTTTTACTTTAAATTTCTATTAAAAATATTTTTCTTTAATTTTTTTACTTTATTTTTGCTTTTATGTAAATTTTTTCAAATTCTATTTATTTCCATAATTTCATTTTAGTCTACTACAGTGTATTCAATTTCTCAAATTTTCAAACGATTTCCTTTTTTTCTTTCTTTTTTAAAATCTTTTTTCTTTTTTGTTTCTTTTATTTACCTTGAGTACAGGAAAAGAAAATATTCAAATTTATTTTTAATTTTTATAAATTTCCTTTAATTTTTCTACTTTATTCTTTACTCTTATGTTATTTTTCAAATTCTATTTTACTCCCATTATCTCATTTAGCCTATTTCGTTTATTCGTGTATTCATTTTTTCAAATTCTCAAACGATTTCCCTTTTTTTCTCCCCCTCTTTTTTTTCCCTAATCTGTCAAACCACTTTCAACATCCAGACCAAAACACACCTAAAATCTAGCATCATCTATTTCATTTGTGTGTGTGTTTTTAATTTTTTAATTTTAATATTTTTTTAATTTTAATATTTTTTATTTTAATTTTTCTACCTTATTAATCCCTTTTCTCCCATCAAAATGACAAAACAACAGAATTCACCCCAAAAGAAAGAGCACGAAGAAATGACAGCCAGGGATTTAACCAACACAGATACAAATGAGATGTCTGAACCAGAATTTAGAATCACGAGAATAAGAATACTAGCTGGAGTCAAAAATAGATTAGAATCCCTTTCTGCAGAGATAAAAGAAGTAAAAAATAGCCAGAATGAAATTAAAAATGCTATAACTGAGCTGCAATCACGGATGGAAGCAGTGGCAGCAAAGATGGATGAGGCAGAACAGAGAATCAGCAATATAGAGGACAAACTTATAGGGAATGAAGCAGAAAAAAAGAGGGAGATTAAGGCAAAAGAGCACAATTTAAGAATTAGAGAAATCGGGGAAGCGAAGTGCGTTCATCCCAAGCTAAGGACTTGTTGAGGAGGTCAGCATACTTAAAAGTGACACAGGTGCCTTTTACACTGCTAAGCACTGGAAACACCTGCAAGAGTCACAGTGCTGGCTTGAAGATGGTGGCATAAGAAGACGCTGGGCTCACCGTGTCCTGCAGATCACTTAGATTCCACCCACACCTGCCTAAATAACCCAGAAAACCACCAGAAGACGAGCAGAATGGATTCTCCAGAGCCAAGTGTAGTTGAGAGGCCCACAGAAGAGGGTAGGAAGGGTGGAGAGGCGGTACGTGCTCATGGACTGGCGGGAGGGAGCTGGGGCAGAGGGGCAGTCTCCTGGCAAAGCAGAGCCCCTGAGTCTGGCTTGCAAAAGTGAAGGGGCCGGATGGAGTGTGTTCTGACAGCAAGTGGAACTTAACATCTGGAAGGTTATAAGCTAACAGCTCTGCTCGGAGAGCGGAAGGGCTGGAGGACAATGGGAGGGAGAGGTGTTGAGCCCCGGACAACAGACCACAGGTTGGCGGGGAACAAAAGCGCTTACCAGTGCCATCTCCTTCACCCATCCCCCAGCCAAAATCCCAAAGGGAACCAGTTCCTGTCAGGGAACTTGCTTGCACCACATAAACACCCAAAGCTGTGCTTCTGCAGATCCATCCTCCGGACAGGACTGACTCCCTCCCAGTGCTGCAGGGCCCCTCCCGAAGCGGATCACCTAGGGAAAAGCAAGCTGAGCCTGCCCCTCCTGCCCCTGTGCACCTTGCTGATCCACCCCAGCTACTACACCAGATGCCCAGCACCACAAGCCTGACAATGTGCAAGTATCCCAGATGTGCCACGCCACCCCACAGTGAATCCCGCCCTTAGGAGAGGGGAACAGAAGGTACACACCAGTCTGACTGTGGCCCCAGCGGTGGGCTGGGGGCAGACATCAGGTCTGACTGCGGCCTCGCCCACCAACACAAGTTATTCAAGACAGTACAGGGGAAGTGCCCCAAAGTCCCGCACCACTCCAGGGACTATCCAAAATGACTAAACGGAAGAATTCCCCTCAAAAAAACCTTCAGGAAATAATGACAGCTAATGAGCTGATCAAAAACATTTTAAACAATATAACAGAAAGTGAATTTAGATTAATAGTCATAAAATTAATGGCTGGGCTTGAAAACAGTATAAAGGACAGCAGAGAATCTATTGCTACAGAGATCAAGGGACTAAGGAACAGCCAGGAGGAGCTAAAAAATGCTATTAATGAGCTGCAAAATAAAATGGAGATGACCACAGCTCGGATTGAAGAGGCAGAGGAGAGAATAGGTGACTAGAAGATAAAATTATGGAAAAAGAAGAAGCTGAGAAAAAGAAAGATAAAAAAAAACCCAGGAGTATGAGGGAAAAATTAGAGAACTAAAGATGCACTAAAGAAAAATAATCTACGCATAATTGGTATTCCAGAGGAGGAAGAGAGAGGGAAAGGTGCTGAAGGTGTACTTGAAGAAATCATAGCTGAGAACTTCCCTGATTTGGGGAAAGAAAAAGGCATTCACATCCAACAGGCACAGAGAACTCCCTTCAGATGTAACTTGAATTGACCTTCTGCATGACATATCATAGTGAAACTGGCAAAATACAAAGATAAAGAGAAAATTCTGAAAGCAGCTAGGGATAAACACGCTCTAAAATATAAAGGGGGACCGATAAGACTAGTGATGGATCTCTCTACTGAAACTTGGCAGGCCAGCAGGCCAAAAAGGAATGGCAGAAAATCTTCAATATGATGCACAGAAAAAGTATGCAGCCAAGAATCCTCTATCCAGGAAATCTGTCATTTAGAAAAGAAGGAGAGATAAAGGTCTTCCCAAACAAAAACTGAAGGAACTCATCACCACTAGACCAGCCCTACAAGAGATCCTAAGGGGGATCCTGTGAGACAAAGTACCAGAGACATCGCTACAAGCATGAAACCTACAGACATCAAAATGACTCTAACCCATATCTTTCTATAATAACACTGAATATAAATGGACTAAATGTGCCAACCAAAAGACATAGGGTATCAGAATGGATAAAAAAACAAGACCCATCTATTTGCTGTCTACAAGAGACTCATTTTAGACCTGAGGACACCTTCAGATTGAGAGTGAGGGGATGGAGAACTATTGATCATGCTACTGGATGTCAAAGAAAGCTGGAGTAGCCATACTTATATCAGACAAACTAGACTTTAAATTAAAGGCTGTAACAAGAGATGAAGAAGGGCATTATATAATAATTACAGGGTCTATCCATCAAGAAAAACTAACAATTATAAATGTCTATGTGCCGAATACAGGAGACCCCAAATGTATAAAACAATTAATCACAAACATAAGCAACCTTATTGATAAGAATGTGGTAATTGCAGGGGACTTTAATACCCCACCTACAACAATGGATAGATCATCTAGACACATGGTCAATAAAGAAACAAGGGCCCTGAATGAGACATTGGATCAGATGGACTTGACAGATATATTTAGAACTCTGCATCCCAAAGCAACACAATATACTTTCTTCTCGAGTGCACATGGAACATTCTCCAAGACAGATCACATACTGGGTGATTGTAAGTCCTTCATAAGTATACAAGAATTGAGATCATACCATGCATACTTTCAGACCACAATGCTATGAAGCTTGAAATCAACCACAAGGAAAAGTCTGGAAAACCTCCCAAAGCATGGAGGTTAAAGAACACCCTACTAAAGAATGAGTGGGTCAACCAGGCAATTAGAGAAGAAATTAAAAAATATATGGAAACAAACGAAAATGAAAATACAACAATCCAAACGCCTTGGGATGCAGCGAAGGCAGTCCTGAGAGGAAAATACATTGCAATCCAGGCCTATCTCCAGAAACAAGAAAAATCCCAAATACAAAATCTAACAGCACACCTAAGGGAAATAGAAGCAGAGCAGCAAAGACACCCCAAACCCAGCAGAAGAAGAGAAATAATAAAGATCAGAACAGAAATAAAGAATACAGCGTCTAAAAAACTGTAGATCAGTTCAATGAAACCAAGAGTTGTTTTTTTGAAAAAATAAACAAAATTGATGAACCTCTAGCCAGGCTTCTCAAAAAGAAAAGGAAGAGGACCCAAATAGATAAAATCATGAATGAAGATGGAATTATTACAACCAATCCCTCAGAAATACAAGCAATTATCAGGAAATACTATGAAAAATTATATGCCAACAAATCGGACAACCTGGAAGAAATGGACAAATTCCTAAACACCCACACACTTCCAAAACTCAAACTGGAAGAAATAGAAAGCTTGAACAGACACATAAGCAGTGAAGAAATTGAATCAGTTATCAAAAATCTCCCAACAAATAAGAGTCCAGGACCAGATGGCTTCCCTGGGGAATTCTACCAGACATTTATAGCAGACATACTACCTATCCTTCTCAAGCTATTCCAAAAAATAGAAAAGGAAGGATAACTTCCAGACTCATTCTATGAAGCCAGCATTACTTTGATTCCTAAACCAGACAGAGACCCAGTAAAAAAAGAGAACTACAGGCCAATATCCCAGATGAATACAGGTGCAAACATTCTCAATAAGATACTAGCAAATCGAATTCAACAGCATATAAAAAGAATTATTCACCATGATCAAGTGGGAGTCATTACTGGGATGCAGGGCAGGTTCAACATTTCCAAATCAATCAATGTGATACATCATATTAATAAAAGAAATGATAAGAACCATAGGATCCTGTCAATCGATGCAGAAAAAGCATTTGACAAAATTCAGCATCCTTTGTGAATAAAAACCCTCAAGAAAGTCGGGATAGAAGGAACATACTTAAACATCATAAAAGTCATTTATGAAAAGCCCACAGCTAATATCATCCTTAATGGGGAAAAACTGAGAGCTTTTTCCCTGAGATCAGGAACACGACAAGGATGCCCACTCTCACCGCTGCTGTTTAACATAGTGCTGGAAGTTCTAGCATCAGCAATCAGACAACAAAAGGAAATCAAAGGCATCCAAATTGGCAAAGAAGAAGTCAAGCTTTCGCTTTTTGCAGATGACATGATATTATACATGGAAAATCCGATAGACTCCCCCAAAAGTCTACTAGGACTGATACATGAATTCAGCAAAGTTGCAGGATACAAAATCAATGTACAGAAATCAGTTACATTCTTATACACTAATAATGAAGCAACAGAAAGACAAATAAAGAAACTGATCCCATTCAGAATTGCACCAAGAAGCATAAAATACCTAGGAATAAATCTAACCAAAGATGTAAAAGATCTGTATGCTGAAAACTATAGAAAGCTTATGAAGGGAACTGAAGAAGATATAAAGAAATGGAAAAACATTCCATGCTCATGGGTTGGAAGAAAAAATATTGTTAAAATGTAAATACTACCCAAAGCTATCTACACATTCAATGCAATCCCAATCAAAATTGCACCAGCACTCTTCTCGAAACTAGAACAAGCAATCCTAAAATTTGTATGGAACCACAAAAGGCCCCGAATAGCCAAAGGAATTTTGAAGAAGAAGACCAAAGCAGGAGGCATCACAATCCCAGACTTTAGCCTCTACTACAAAGCTGTCATCATCAAGACAGCATGGTATTGGCACAAAAACAGACACATAGACCAATGGAATAGAATAGAAACCCCAGAACTAGACCCACAAACGTATGGCCAACTCATCTTTGACAAAGCAGGGAAGAACATCCAATGGAAAAAAGACAGCCTCTTTGACAAATGGTGCTGGGAGAACTGGACAGCAACATGCAGAAGGTTGAAACTAGACCACTTTCTCACACCATTCACAAAAATAAACTCAAAATGGATAAAGGACCTAAATGTGAGACAGGAAACCATCAAAACCTTAGAGGAGAAAGCAGGAAAAGACCTCTCTGACCTCAGCCGTAGCAATGTCTTACTCGACACATCCCCAAAGGCAAGGGAATTAAAAGCAAAAGTGAATTACTGGGACCTTATGAAGATAAAAAGCTTCTGCACAGCAAAGGAAACAACCAACAAAACTAAAAGGCAACCAACGGAATGGGAAAAGATATTTGCAAATGACATATCGGACAAGGGGCTAGTATCCAAAATCTATAAAGAGCTCACCAAACTCCACACCCAAAAAACAAATAACCCAGTGAAGAAATGGGCAGAAAACATGAATAGACACTTCTCTAAAGAAGACATCCAGATGGCCAATAGGCACATGAAAAGATGCTCAACGTCGCTCCTCATCAGGGAAACACAAATCAAAACCACACTCAGGTATCACCTCACGCCAGTCAGAGTGGCCAAAATGAACAAATCAGGAGACTCTAGATGCTGGAGAGGATGTGGAGAAACGGGAACCCTCTTGCACTGTTGGTGGGAATGCAAACTGGTGCAGCCACTCTGGAAAACAATGTGGAGTTTCCTCAAAAAATTAAAAATAGACCTACCCTATGACCCAGCAATAGCACTGCTAGGAATTTACCCAAGGGATACAGGAGTACTGATGCATAGGGCCACTTGTACCCCAATGTTTATAGCATCACTCTCAACAATAGCCAAATTGTGGAAAGAGCCTAAATGTCCATCAACTGATGAATAGATAAAGAAATGGTAGTTTATACACACAATGGAGTACTACGTGGCAATGAGACAGAATGAAATATGACCCTTTGTAACAACGTGGATGGAACTGGAGAGTGTGATGCTAAGTGAAATAAGCCATACAGAGAAAGACAGATACCATATGTTTTCACTCTTATGTGGATCCTGAGAAACTTAACAGAAACCCATGGGGGAGGAGAAGGAAAAAAAAGATGTTAGAGTGGGAAAAAGCATAAGAGCATAAGAAATGCTTAAAAACTGAGAACAAAGTGAGGGTTGATGGGGGGGTGGGAGGGAGGGGAGGGTAGGTGATGGGTATTGAAGAGGGCATCTTTTGGGATGAGCACTGGGTGTTGTATGGAAAATAATTTGACAATAAATTTTATATATTAAAATAAAAGAATTAGAGAAATCAGTGACTCATTAAAAAGGAACAACATCAGAATCATAGGGGTCCCAGAAGAGGAAGAGAGAGAGATAGGGGTAGAAAGGTTATGAGAGGAAATCATAGCAGAAAACTTTCCTAACCTGGGGAAAGACACAGACATCAAAATCCAGGAAGCACAGAGGACCCCCATTAGATTCAACAAAAACCGGCCATCAACAAGGCATATCATAGTCAAATTCACAAAATACTCAGGCAAGGAGAGAATCATGAAAGCAGCAAGGGAAAAAAAGTCCCTAACTTACAAGGGAAGACAGATGAGGTTTGCAGCAGACCTATCCACAGAAACTTAGCATGCCAGAAAGGAGTGACAGGATATATTCGGTGTGCTGAATCAGAAAAATATGCAGCCAAGAATTCTTTATCCAGCAAGGCTGTGATTCAAAATAGAAGGAGAGAGTAAAATTTCCCAGACAAAAATTAAAGGAGTTTGTGGCCACTAAAGCAGCCATGCAAGAAATTTTAAGGAGCACTCTCTGAGGGGAGAAAAGATGTGTGTGTATATATATATATATATATATATATATATATATATATATATACACACACACATATACATATGTATATATACATGTATATATATGTATATACATGTGTGTGTGTATATATATATATATATATATATATATATATATATATATATACCAAAAGCAGCAAAGATTAGAAAGGACCAGAGAACACCACCAGAATCTTGAAACTTGAACTCTACAAGCATCATAATGGCAATAAATTCATATTTTTCACTCTAAAAGTCACTCTAAATTTCAATGGATCAATGCTCCAATCAAAAGACACAGGGTAACAGAATGGATAAGAAAACAAGATCCATCTATATGCTGTTTACAAGAGACCCACTTTAGACCTAAAGACACCTTCAGATTGAAAATAAGGGGATGGAGAACCATCTATCATAATGGTCAACCAAAGAAAGCCGGAGTAGCCATACTTATATCAGACAATCTAGACTTTAAAATAAAGAGTGTATCAAGAGATGCAGAAGGGCATTATATCATAATCAAGGGGTCTATAGACCAAGAAGACCTAACAATTATAAACATTTATGCGCCAAATGTGAGAGCACCCAAATATATAAATCAATTAATCACAAACATAAAGAAACTCATCAATAGTAATACCATAATAGTAGGAGACTTCAACACCCCACTCACAGCAATGGACAGATCATCTAATCAAAAAATCAACAAGGAAACAACGACTTTGAATGACCACTGGACCAGATAGGTTTAACAGATATATTCAGAACATTTCATCCTAAAGCAGCAGAATATACATTCTTCTCCAGTGCACATGGAATGTTCTCCAAAATAAACCATATACTGGGACACAAATCAGCCCTAAGTAAGTATAAAAAGATTGAGATCATACGGTGCATATTTTCAGACCACAATGCTGTGAAACTCAAAATCAACCATGAGAAAAAATTTGGAAAGGTAACAAATACTTGGAGACTGAAGAACATCCTACTAAAGAATGAATAGGTTAATCAAGCAGTTAAAGAGGAAATCAAAAAGTATATGGAAGTCAATGAAAATGATAACACCACAACCCAAAACCTCTGGGACGCAGCAAAGGCGGTCATAAGAGGAAAGTATATAGCAATCCAGACCTTCCTAAAGAAGGAAGAAAGATCTCAGATACGCAACCTAACCTTACAGCCTTAAGGAGCTGTAAAAAGAACAACAAATAAAACCCAAAACCAGCAGAAGACAGGAAATAATAAAGATTAGAGCAGAAATTAATGCTATCGAAACCAAAAAAAAAAAAAACAAAAAACAAAAAAAAACAGTAGAACAGATCAAGGAAACCAGAAGCTGGTTCTTTGAAAGAATTAACAAAATTGATAAACCACTAGCCAGTTTGATCAAAAAGAAAAAGGAAAGGACCCAAATACATAAAATCAAGAATGAAAGAGGATAGATCACAACCAACACAGCAGAAATAAAATTAATAATAAGAGAGTATTATGAGCAATTATATGCCAATAAAATGGGCAATCCGGAAGAAATGGACAAATTCCTGGAAACATATACACTACCAAAACTGAAACAGGAAGAAATAGAAAATTTGAACAGACCCATAATCAGTAAGGAAATCGAATTAGTAATCAAAAATCTGCCAAAAAACAAGAGTCCAGGGCCAGATGGCTTTCCAGGGGAATTCTACCAAACATTTAAGGAAGAGTTAACACCTATTCTCTTGAAACTATTCCAAAAAATAGAAATGGAAGGAAAACTTCCAAACTCTTTCTATGAAACCAGCATTACCTTGATTCCAAAACCAGAGACCACACTAAAAAGGAGAATTATAGACCAATTTCCCTGATGAACATGGATGCAAATATCCTCAACAAGCTATTAGCCAACAGACCCCAACAATACATTAAAAAAAATTATTCACCACGACCAAGCAGGATTTTTACCTGGGATGCAGGGCTGGTTCAATATCCACATAACAATTAACGTGATTCATCACATCAATAAAAGAAAGGACAAGAACCATATTACCCTCTCAATAGATGCAGAGAAAGCATTCAACAAAATACAGCATCTTTTCTTGATAAAACCCTCAACAAAGTAGGCATAGAAGGAGCATACCTCGAGATCATAAAAGCCATATATGAATGACCCAACGCTAATATCATCCTCAATGGGGAAAAACTGAGAGCTTTCCCCCTAAGGTCAGGAACAAGACAGGGATGTCCATTGTCGCCACTGTTATTCAACATAGTATTGGAAGTCTTAGCCTCTGCAATCAGATGACACAAAGAAATAAAAGGCATCCAAATTGGCCAGGAGGAGGTCAAACTTTCACTCTTCACAGATGATATGATACTCTATATGGAAAACCCAAAAGACTCCATCAAAAAACTGCTAGAATTGATTCATGAATTCAGCAAAGTTGCAGGACATAAAATCAATGCACGGAAATCGGTTGCATTCCTATACACCAACAATGAAGCGACACAAAGAGAAATCAAGGAATTGATCCCATTTACAGTTGCACAAAAATACCATGAAATACCTACGAATAAATCTAACCAAAGGGGGGAAAAATCTATACACTGAAAACTATAGAAACCTTATGAAAGAAATTGAAGAAGACACAAAGAAATAGAAAAAGATTCCATGCTCCTGGATAGGAGAACAAATATTGTTAAAATGTTGATACTACCCAAAGCAATCTACATATTCAATGCAATCACTATCAAAGTAACACCAGCATTCTTCACAGAGCGAGAACAAATAATACTAAAATTTGTATGGAACCAGAAAAGATTCCAAATAGCCAAAGCGATCTTGAAAAAGAAAACCAAAGCAACAGTTATCACAACCCCAGACTTCAAGCTATACTACAAAGCTGTAATCATCAAGACAGTATGGTACTGGCACAAGAACAGACACTCAGATCAATGGAACAGAATAGAGAACCCAGAAATGGACCCACAAACGTATGTCCAACTAATCTTTGACAAAGCAGGAAAGAATATCCAATGGAATAAAGACAACCTTTTCAGCAAGTGGTGCTGGGAAAACTGGACAGCGACATGCAGAAGAGTGAACCTAGACCACCTTCTTACACCATACTCAAAAATAAACTCAAAATGGATGAAAGAACTCAATGTAAGACAGGAAACCATCAAAATCCTCGAGGAGAAAGCAGTCAAAAACCTCTTTGATCTAGGCCGCAGCAACTTCTTACTCAACACGTCTCCAGAGGCAAGGGAAACAAAAGCAAAAATGAGCTACTGGGAACTCATCAAAATAAAAGGCTTCTGCACAGCGAAGGAAACAATCAGCAAAATTAAAAGGCAACTGACAGAATGGGAGAAGATATTTGCAAATGACATACCAGATAAAGGGTTAGTATCCAAAAATCTATAAAGAACTTATCAAACTCAACACCCAAAAAACAAATAATCCACTGAAGAAATGGGCGAAAGACATTAATAGACACTTCTCCAAAGAAGACATCCAGATGGCTAACCGACACATGAAAAAATGCTCAACATCACTCATCATCAGGGAAATACAAATCAAAACCACAATGAGATATCACCTAAACCTGTCAGAATGGCTAACATTCACAACTCAGGCAACAACAGATGTTGGCGAGGATGCGGAGAAAGAGGATCTCTTTTGCATTGTTGACGGGACTGCAAGGTGGTGCAGCCACTCTGGAAAACAGTATGGAGGTTCCTCAAAAAACTAAAAATAGAACTACCCTATGACTCAGCAATTGCACTACTAGGCATTTATCCATGGGATACAGGTGTGCTGTTTCGAAGGGATACATGCACCCCCATGTTTATAGCAGCACTATCAACAATAGCCAAAGTTGGAAAGAGCCCAAATGTCCATCTATGGATGAATGGATAAAGAAGATGTAGTATATATATACAATAGAGTATTACACAGCAATCAAAAAGAATAAAATCTTGCCATTTGCAACTACGTGGATGGAACTGGAGGGTATTATGCTAAGTGAAATTAGTCAATCAGAGAAAGACAAAAATCATATGACTTCACTCATATGAGGACTTTAAGAGACAAAACAGATGAACATAAGAGAAGAGAAACAAAAATAATATAAAAACAAGGAGGGGGACAAAACAGAAGAGACTCATAAATATGGAGAACAAACTGAGGGTTACTGGAGGGGTTGTGGGAGGGGGGATGTGTTAAATGGGTAAGGGGCATTAAGGATTCTACTTCTGAAATCATTGTTGCACTATATGCTAACTAATTTGGATGTAAATTTTAAAAAATGAAAAATAAAATTAAAAAAATAAATAAATTGATATAACCACTTAAAAAAATAAACAGACTTATCATTTAGAAAAAAAAAAGAAATGAAAGTGCCAACATAGTAAAACATCTGGCAAAAATTAATGAGTATTAACCTGTAGGTAAATATGGCAGACTGAAAATAGGCACTTAATTTCAGTCACCCTTGAAATCCTACTAAAATGGCAATTTACACCTGGCAGTTTAGCAAAAGAATATAAGATAAACAAAAATGTGTTTAAACCAGCAAATCAAGGGGAGTTTAACAGTTTAAAAAAAGTTGATCAATGTAATTTGCCATGTTAAGAAGTTAAAGAAGAGAGGCGCCTGGGTGGCTCAGTTGGTTAAGCAGCTGACTCTTGATTTCTGCTCCGGTCATGATCTCACTGTTCATGGGATTGAGCCCCATGTGGGGTTCTGAACTGACAGTTAAGATCCTGCTTGGGATTCTCTTTCTCCCTCTCTTTTTGCCCTACCCTGATTTGCATGCTCTCTCTCTTTCTCTCTCTCTCTCAAAATAAATAAATAAACTTAAAAAAAGAAGTTAAAGAAGAAAAATTGTACAATCAGTTCAATAGATGTAGAAAAACATGTGATAAAATTCAACATACTTTCATAATTAAAAAGAAAAAGCTCAGGAAACTTAAAACACAAGGGATCATTTTTATAAAAAAATAAATAAAAATCAATCTTAACCCACAAGGAAACATAATTTTTAATGCAGAGACACTGAAAGTTATCTTTTTGATGTAAGTAACAAAATAAGGATGACTCTGTCCCATTTCTTGTCAACATTGCCCTAGAGGTCCTAGCCAAAACTATAAAGCAAAATGAAGAAATATAATGTATAAGGGTTAAACACAAAATACAACTGTCATTATTTGCAAGTGTTATGATTGTGTTCCTAGAAATACAAAAATAATCTAGTGATAATTAATTCAGTTTAGCATGGTTGCTAGATACAACATCAATATAAAATTTATTTCTATATATGAGCAACAAACATTTAAAAAACAAAAGTTAAAATAATATGCCATTTATTATATTATCAAAATTTAAGTAATTAGGAATAATTATAGCCTAAGATTTGTAAGGCGTATATGGCAAAAGACTATGAAATTTTAATAAAGAAAGTTAAAGGAGACCTAAACAAGTACAGAGACTAAGCACATGGATTTGGGGGCTCTCTATTATTAAGTAACAGTTCTCCACAAATGTATCTACAATTTCAATGCAATTGAATAAAAATCTCAATAGGTCTGAAGAAATAATAACAAGCCAATTCTATAAAAAATATATATAATACAAAAAAAAAAAACCCAAGACTAGAATACACAAGAAACAATTATAGTAAGGACTTTGGCTCTACCAAAAATAAAGATGTTAAAGTACAGCACTTAAAAGAAGGTAGTGGAGAAAGAATGAAATCTGGCCATTTGTAGCAATGTGGATGGAACTGGAGAGTGTCATGCTAAGTGAAATAAGCCAGAGAAAGACAGATACCATATGTTTTCACTCATATTTGGATCCTAAGAAACTTAACAGAAAACCATGGGGGAGGGGATGGGGGAAAAAAAAGTTACAGAGAGGGAAGAAGGCAAACCATAAGAGACTCTTAAATACTGAGAACAAACTGAGGGTTGATGAGGGGTACAGGGGAGGGGAAAGTGGGTGGTGGACATTAAGGAAGGCACCTGTTGGGATGAGCACTGGGTGTTGTATGGAAATCAATTTGACAATACATTATATTTAAAAAAATAAAAATAAATAAAAAAAATAAAAGAAGGTAGTGGTGCAAGGACAGGCCAATAGACAAATCAAATAAAATATGTGTGCTCCAGAAACCGACCTACACGTATATGGGTACTTGACTTATGACAAGTCGTAATAATAATGTAGAGTAGTTAGAAGTGGGTGGTCTTTTCAGTACATAATGACAGGAACGTTGAGCATCCTTTTGGGGAAAAATGATATTGGAACACTTACTATGCAACGAAATCAAAATCAATTCCACCTAGCTCAGGGCACTGAATAGGAAAGGCAAAATAATAAACCCTTTTAGAAGATAATATAGGTGAATATTTTCAGAACTTCAGGGTAAGGATATAGTCCCAAACAAAACACACAAAAAAGTATAAGGCTAATATTAATAAAAAATATTAATAAATTTGACAAAATTTAAACTAAATACTTCTGTTCATGAAATTACACCACCAAAATAAACAATGACACTTCAGGAGTAATGAATGCCCTTTGTATCTAGATTGTAATCTCATTATACTATTTCTCCAAAAAGAGAACCAAAGCACCTTTTAGTGATGGCAGTTCCAAATCTGTAACACCAAATGTACAGGATGAATCAGAGATATCTTGTCCAGCCTGAAAGCAAGAAAGCTATCAATGGCTACTAGTGTCATACTGAAAGAACACAGGAGCCAATTAGAAGGGGCTCATACTAACCAAAGATGGGACAACTTAAGCATCTAAAAAAATAATGGCTCCAATGAATTGAAGTATATCAAATATATACAAATCCATTTTTCATAATGATAGTCCAAAAATAAAAACTCAAAAATAAAAACTCAAATCTAAGAATTACTATGAGTGGGAAAAACTGGCATTATGTGCCTCCAAACATGATGGAGAGGATCTATATAGCATTACACCTATATACTGACAACAGAGATTTGGAAATTGACATTAAAGAGGATTACCACTTATGACAGCAAAAAAATAACAAATACTTATGGTGACCTTGGGTTAAGTGGAGATTTCTTAGATATGATGCCAAAAACAATTCATAACAAATTCATAAATTGGACTTCAACAAAATTTAAAACTTTTGCTCTGTAAAAATATACCATTTTTCTTTAAATGAAAGAATGAAAATTAAATAAAAGAATGAGAATGAAAAGGCAAGAGACATACTGGGAAAAATGTTTGCAAAGCATATATCTGATAAAAGACTTGAATCCAGATTATATAAAGAACACTCAAAGCTCAGCTATAAGATAAAAATACAAGACAATTAAAAATTAGGTAAAAGATTTAATCAGATATTTCACCAAAGAAGATCTATAAAGGACACATGAAAATGAGTTCAATATCATTGGTCATTAGGGAAATGCAAATTAAAAGCACAATGAGGTTCCACTAGAATGGCTAAAACTTAAAAGACAGACTTTATGAGTGTGGGTGGGATGTAGAAAACTGAAACTTTCATACACTGCTGGTCTGCATGTAAAATGGCACAACCACATTGAAAAACGTTTTGGCAGTTTCTTTAAAAGTTAAACATATACCGCTTCTGCCAATGTGTTATTCTCGTGGTGGTGGTGGATCACCCTTTGCCTGGCAAAATGGACACTGAGGCCATGAGCAGATACACCAACCCAATGAACTTTGGTTGTCCTCTCCCGTCTGACTGTGGTGCTGTTGACCATTGGCATGTTCTTCACTGCCTGGTTCTTCATTTATGAGGTTACCTCCACTAAGTACATTTATCTACAAACAGCTTCTCATCTACTTGGTGGCCTTGATATTCATGGGCTTTGGAGTCCTCTTCCTGTTGCTCTGGGTTGTCATCTATGTATGGGCTCCCAATGGTTCCAACCAGGTGGCTTCACTGAATATCTGCTTTTGCAAATTAATTTTTTTACTATTGCTGGAAGTGTCCCATTTGCTGCTCACAATAAAGGCAGATGTGTGACCAAAAAAAAAAAAAAAAAAAAAAAAGTTAAACTATACCTCTAATACTATCCAGTCATTTAATTCCTAGGTATTTACCCAAGAGAAAGGGAGATACATGTCCACACAAAGACTTGCACATGAAGCATATGGCTTTATTTTTAATAGCCAAAACGTGGAAACAACTCAAATGTCTATCAGCAGATGAATAGATAAATTGTGGTATATCCATACAATGGAAGGCTCAGCAATAACAGGGCAGGAACTAGTGATATAACAACATGAATGAATCTTAAATTACTTATGCTGAATGAAAGAATCACTGTGTGATTCCATTTACATAAAATTCTAGAAAATTCAAACTCATTTATAGAGATACATAGAAGATCAGTGGTCACGTAGGAAGAGTAAAGTGGAGGGATTAACAAGGGTCATAAGGCTGGTCACAGGCCCGTTGCATGGTGTCAGAGCACCAGTAAAATGATGACAGCGTAAAAGTGGGAGAGGAACGAGCAGCAGTGATGGGATTGCATAAAAGAAATTGATCAATTGGGTAAATCTGTTAAGGATAATGGAATCAGTTTTCTGTTGGGAGAAAGGGAGTAAATGTGTGGAAAGAAGGAAAACTAGAATGAACCTTGTGGTGCTAAAATAAAATTAGAGTTGTCACTGTAGATTCATAGTTTTCAACACATAGATTGATAGGTAAATATAGATGTAAATGTGTATTGTTATATGTGAATATATTTTATTTTATTATTTTATTTTGTTTATTTAAATCCAAATTAGTTAACATATAGTATAATAATGGTTTTAGGAGTAGAATTTAGTGATTTATCACTTACATATAACAGTGCTTATCCCAAGTGCCCTTCTTAATGTCCATCACCCATTTAACCCATCCCCCCATCTAACACCCCTCCAGCAACCATCAGTTTGTTCTCTGTATTTAAGAGTCTCTTAGGGTTTGTCTCTCTGTTTTATGATATGTTAAATAAGCCAGTCAGAGAAAGACAAATATCATATGATTTCACTCATATGTAGAATTTAAGAAACTAAACAGATGAACATAGGGGAAGGGAAGGGAAGGGAAAATAAGATAAAAACAGAGAATGAATATTATATATATATGATATATATGCATATATACATACATATATACATATAAATGTATACATACACATACATATATTCTCTAACTATGTCCACTAAGAGAACATTTGAGCAGTAATACCTTCAAAAGCAATAAGCACATCTAGTATCCAGATCTTATTCTCTAAATCCACTAAGTGGAATTTTGGAATTAAATTTCTTGGAGAAATAGTCAGTTTCAAGATAAGGTCAGGAAAAGTAAAACATGATCCTGGAATATTCTTTCTTTTTGTGCCAGAAAATAAGGAATGGCTTAAAGAATGATGGTGATATGTCAAAATGGCAAAGACCTGTCTTGAAGGGACTATCCCACACATCTGGGATGATTTAAGCATCACAATAAATCATATGTTAAAGCACTATAATCCTTTGAATAAAATTGGAAACCATGACTCAACATAAATTTAAAAATTAATAAGCTGAGTTTCATAAGATATTTAAATGAGGTACTTCAATATCATCAAAGAATCTCCCCACAAAATATCTGTTAATTATAAAGGACAAAAGAGTAAATTTGCAGCTGAGAAGGCTAGCAAACTTAACTACCTTAATCAAGTGATCAAAACTAACAACATCAATAACAGAACAAATAGAAACTATATGCCACCTGGTAGAATGCAATGAAAAGAACATAACATCACTTTTTTTTAATTTTTAAAAAATCTTTATTTTTGAGAGAGAGATAGAGAGACAGAGTGCGAGCAGGGGAGGGGCAGAGGGAGAGGAAGACACAGAATCCGAAGCAGGCTGCAGGCTCTGAGTTGTCAGCACTGAGCTCAATGTGGGGCTTGAACCCACTAACGGGGAGATCATGACCTGAGCTGATGTCGGACGCTTAACCAACTGAGCCACCCAGGCGCCCCATGAACATAACATCACTTTTATAATTTTCTTGGCAAAGATGCATAAAGTAAATCTAATCAAGAGTAAATATCAGATAAGCTTAAATGGAACGACATTTTACAAAATAATTGACCTATAATCTGCAAAAGCTTCATGGTTATGACAGTCAAAGAAAATTGGAGGAACTGTTTTAAATTGAATTGAAGAAGCCTCAAGAGTGTGTGATTCTGAACTGGAGGTTTTGAATTTTGGAATTGCAAATTAGGGAGTAGGTATAAAAGACAGTATTGAGACAATGTGCAAAACTTGAATGGAATCTAAGGATTAGATGGTATGGTACCAATGCTAATTTCCTGCTTTTGATAGTTGTATTGAGGTTATACAATAGAATGTTCTTGTTTATAAGAAACACATACTAATCTACTCCTGAAATCACTGGTTCACTATATGCTAACTAATTTGGATGTAAATTTTTAAAAATAAAAAATAAAATTAAAAAAAATAAATTTTTAAAGAAAAAAAAAAAGAAACACATACTAAAGTATCCCAGAAGTAAGGGGCATTATGGAGAATTATATGGGACATATTAGCAGTTTATTCTCGTATAGTGTAAAAAAAAATATGTACCATATTTTCAACTTTTCTATAAATTTATTTCAGAGAAATTTCATTTTTTTTAACGTTTATTTATTTTTGAGACAGAGAGAGACAGAGCATGAACAGGGGAGGGGCAAGAGAGAGGGAGACACAGAATCTGAAACGGGCCCCAGGCTCTGAGCTGTCAGCACAGAGCCCAACGCGGGGCTCGAACTCACGGACCGTGAGATCATGACCTGAGCTGAAGTCTGATGCTTAACCGACTGAGCCACCCAGGCGCCCCAATTTCAGAGAAATTTTAAATGGAAAATTAAAGTCAGGCACTATATGTATGTGTGTGTGTGTATGTGTGTGTGTGTGTGTGTGTATATATATATATATATATAATATAAATACATATATTGTGGGTGTGATTTAATTTATCTAAAGTTAAAAAACAGACAAAACTATTTGTTTGGGGATGTATAATTTGGTGGCAAAACTAAAATGAAAACCAAGAAAATTAATACACAAAAGTTAGGTTAGTGGTTACCACTAATGGCATGGGAGAGGATGATGATTGAGAAGGGAAATGCTTGGAGCTTCTTGGGTGCTGGGAATCTTGTACTATTTGACCTAGGTGATAGTTAAACACACGTTCATTTTACAAATATTCATTAAATTGTACACTTATGTTTTATGCACTTTCCTGTAAGTTTGTTGTATTTCATAGTATAAAATTGTGAAAAGGAATTTTAAGAAAGAAAACAAAATGAGACAATCACTTATCTGAACCCTTTGGGGAAGGATATATTTCAAATTTTAGATTTTTTCAGATTTTAGAAATATGGTGGATAGATATATTTTCTATAACTCCCCAAGTGGATCACTTGCTATAATCACTATAATCAAACACATCAAAATTTCTTCAACAAAGCATCTAAATAATCACACCAGGTAGCATAAGTAAGATAGCATAAGTAAGCATAAGTAAGGTAGCATAAGCAGATATGTTCAAATCAGATGTTGCTGTCAAATGAATTTTCTGCCAATGTAAAATTTTGTTTTATTTTGTTTTGGTTTTGGTCTTCAGAGCTTTTTGAATTTTGAAATTGTAAATTAAGGATTGTAGAGGTGTATTAACTTTATAAAATGTACAGAAAAGGAATAGAAATAATCATATGCTATGCAGTGTAGCTATGAAAAGCACTTATATACTAAATGACATGCATAAACAGTGAAAATTATTCAACTGAAAACAATGGTATAACCATATTGCAAGATTGTACTGGGAAGTACACATTAATAATATAACTTTTATTTCCTGAAAATTGCTAGTCTGTATGTATGTAAAGAGAGATAAATCCCTACATAGATACCGCCTAAAACTGAAAAAAGAGGCAGCAATACAGGCATTATTTAGCAACATAGAGTTAAACACCAAGACATTCTAAAAAAGGTAAAAATGATTGTTTCTACATTCTGGAAAATGGGAGAGTGGTAAAAGAGAATCATAACTCTGTTACTTTTCATAAGCCTCAACGGTTTTATTTGGCTCTTTAAATTGTGTGGAAGAGGGGCGCCTGGGTGGCTTGGTTGGTTAAGCGTCCGACTTCAGCTCAGCTCATGATCTCACGGTCTGTGAGTTCGAGCCCCGTGTCGGGCTCTGTGCTGACAGCTCAGAGCCTGGAGCCTGTTTCAGATTCTGTGTCTCCCTCTCTCTCTGCCCCTCCCCTGTTCATTCTCTGTCTCTCTCTGTCTCAAAAATAAATGTTAAAAAAAAATTAAAAAAAAATAAATTGTGTGGAAGAAATATGTAAACCTTTTTAAAAAAGTAATTGTTAAGTACCTAGTATGTTCAGGATACTGTACATAAGTAAGATATAAAAACCATTCTCAAAGTATTCTATTTCGGGTCAGCCATGTATCCATAAATAAAATGACCAGGACTACCAAATGTATATGATAACAGTCATTGGAGGTTTAGCCAACAGCAGTTCAGAAGAGGGCAGAGAATGATTATTAAAGGAGTATGCCTGAGATGAGACTTAAAAATGGGTAGAATCAATATTTGTGCTCATGTTACACCCTTGCTAACAAAAGGGCTTCCACTCTGGTCTGAGATTTGGATATCTGAAATGAAGACTTGGGGAAATGATATTGTTGATGGGGTCTTCAATTGGCAAAGAAATGGAAATGCCATTAAATAAAAGCCAAAAGGAAGGCAAAGAATCACAACAAAACAAAAGTATATCTTTCTAACATTAATTCCAGAAATAGGTGGTTTCCACTTCATTCTACTAGAACAGTGGTTCCCAACTGGGGGCTATTTTGTTG
The DNA here is from genome assembly GCF_018350175.1 of Felis catus. Classification (NCBI taxonomy): domain Eukaryota; kingdom Metazoa; phylum Chordata; class Mammalia; order Carnivora; family Felidae; genus Felis; species Felis catus. The sequence goes on along the minus strand of NC_058378.1, from coordinate 20,147,733 downwards.
CCTTGAGTATATCTGACAATGTCTAAAGATGTTTTTCAGTGGAGAAGTGCTACTGGCAAAGTGGGTAAAGGCCAGAGATGCTACTAAACATCCTACAATGCACAGACAGCACGCACAACAGAGAATTATCCCATGCAAAATGCCTGCAATGCTGAGATTGAGAAACTTTGTCCTAGATCATCCAATCCTGTTCCCTGTGCAGAGGTGGCCTTAGAAAGAGGGGAACAGGAATTGGCACAGGTATTATATCTTAAAAGATTCCAGGAAAACCTCCTAAGCACACTTGTCTCCACGGGTTGATTACTGGTACTCTAAAGTTTACCATTAAAAGTATCCCTTTGGGTTAAAATATTGCATATCTGGAAGTTCCCAATTAAAAGGAAGAAGTAACCCACTAAAGCAGCAATATCAAATGAGTTTCATCTTAACACTGAATCTGACCAACTGGAAGGGGTTACCAAGAATACTATGTTAAAAAGATTCTGAAGACTCATTTGGGTTCTGTATAGGAAAGGACCATGGCTGACTCATGATATGTAAACAGACACAGGAGAATGAGTGGGGACATGTCCTACATGTTTGCCTTTAACATCTTCTATTGAGTTCAATTATCAGGTCTGTTTTTCAGCTTTGTAGGGAATCATTGGAGAAATAAAATTCTTGACTGCAAAATTAAAGACGAGTATGGTAGATGAAAGACTCTAGAAAGATGTTCATGCCCTAATTTCCAGAACCTGTGAATAAGTTATGTTACACAGCAAGAGAGAGTGAAGACGAAAGAAGGAATTAAGGCTGACCTCAAAATAGGGAAATTATCCTGGGTTATTCAGGTGGGCCCAAAGTGATCACAGACATAAAAATTGAAAGTAAAAGGAGGAAAGTAAGAGAGTGAAATATGATGACAAAAGCAAAGTCAGAGAGATATATAAGAGAAAGCCTCCACCAGCCACTGCTGGCTTTGAAGATGGAAGGGAGCCATAGGCCATGAGGAAAGCACGGAAAAAGCAAGAAAATGGATCCTCTCCTAAAATCTCCAGGAAGGAATGCAGCCCTGCTGACACCCTGATTTTAACCCAATGACACCATTTCAGACTTCTGACCTTCAGGACTGTCTGATAATAAATTTGTGCTGTTTTAAGCCCTAAGATTATGGTAACTTGTTGAAACAACAGTAAACTAATGTAGTGGGGAAGCAAAAAAATTGGGGAGAATTATCATTAGCAATATTGGGCCAAATAGGGAAAACCAAAGTAGGGCTTCAACGTGGTGAACTTTGAGCCTCTAGAGGGTAGCAGTATAGTTCTGAGAACTGGCAGATAGGACTGATAGACCCCAAGGGGAAAGGGTCCTGAGCAAAAACAGTTTATGACAAACCTGACTTCTTAATTGTGTTCCTAAATACAAGGTCCCCAGGAAAAGATGGGAGTAGAGCAGGTTTTCCTTGTAGAGTCTGGCAGGTAGATTCCTGAAGGAGAAGTAGAGACTTGCTGAATAGCCCAAGGGAATCAGGTCACTTTATTTTTCCCATCAGGCACTCTAGTTTCCCTAACATAAGCCTGGCCAGCATCTTACCTGAATTAACATGAGGGACAGCCTTCCCAACCAGCTCACGAGTTACAAATCTGGGACATTTTTGAGGTTTGACTTGAAGTTATTCCTGCAATCCTTGAATAATTGCCATCTCCACTCAAGCCCAATGCATGTTTTATTTGTGTAAAAACTCTTAGCCAGAGTCCTTTATTACTTTCAGTTATATGACTGATTACCTTAAACCACACTAGCAGTAGCACAAAGGATCAAAAACAGAAAAATCTGCTTACGCAGTCTTTGGACCTGAGAACCAAGTGGAAACATTAATACCTTAAAGCTGAAAGCAGTTACTGGATAAAACTCCTAAGGAACCTTGAACAACCTATTCAACCAAAACAACATCCTGTCCCACAAATGTTTCAATTCATGTTGTGAAATAAAACAGACATTATGTTTTTACCCTTAGAACATAAAACATGGTATTGACCTTCCAGTGCTATGAAAGAGATATACAATTTCAGAAAGTAGAATAGGTCTACAGTTTTGTTGGAAACAGTTATGGCTTCATGTTTGTTTTTTTCAGGTTGAACCTATTGCCAGATAATTATTTCAAAATGAATCTCTTTCCCAATCCTCTGAAAAAGAATGCTTGGCATGTTTTGATTGGTTAGTGTGCCATCATGCATTTTATAAGCTCTTCACTTAATCTGATGTTAATGTATGCTTTTTAGGCAAAGGAGAAAGACTATGCCCAGAGGTTATAGTAGTAACACCTGAATTACTCAACACATATTTACTTGGTTTAATATGCCAGAGAAAGGAAGGCAACTCTGTCTTTTTTTTTTAATCATATTCTTCTATAAAGCCTTCCCTGACTAGCTTGAAAAGCACCATGCACTTCTCCATCATAACTCTCACTGCATATATTCAATGTCTGAATGAGTAATAACCTATTCAATGTCTTCCCTGTTATATATTGTAAGTTCCAAGAGAGTAAAGACCATGTTGGTTTTATTCTATGTCTACTTCTATTGCCTAATACTGTGCTTTTACAGTAAATTTTATTTGAACTTATTCTAAGTTAATAAATGAACAAGCAATTACTTCCTTCCCTAAGAGCTGAGAAGTTTAATCCCAAGACATCTAGGTACTCTCAAAATAGCTCTTTCTAGGCAAATATAAATGACATGGAAATTTTCTCAATATAGTGTTTTTTGAGGAAACATTTTACTTATTCTGCCACACTATGAAAACACTCTTATCTGGCGATCTCTTCAGCACATTTACATTTAGTGTGTATTTGGTATTTCTTCTTTTCTAACTTTTTATTATATCTTATCAAATCATATTGTTTATGTCTTTACTTTGCATGCTCTTAGACTCCCTCTCTGCCTGCTCTAGTTTTTGGATACATCAAGTAAAGCACTTTAACTATCCTACTTCAGGTTCAATGTTAAATACTGGCCTTAGCCCATCCCAGCCCCTCAAGAAAAGTAGGTGAATTTACAAGGGGATGACTTACTGGTTTATGTTTTCAGGTTTCAAGAAATACAGCCTCCACGGAAAAGGTGGGTCTAAGCAGAATTATATCTGTGCTCAAATTTGTTGTTCATTTTGTACCATTTCAACTCTTTCCTTCCTCCAGTCTTCAAAAAATGTGGATTTTGGTAACTGTCAACCTTGCCTCTTACTGCAAAAAAAAAAATGTTTTGCCATTTAGTGACAGAAATATAGTCTGTTAAAAAATGCTCAAGTGGTGCCAAAAGCATTATTGTGTGAGAGTTCTCAACTTTGCCCCTCTGTGACTATGTGCTTACCTCCTGGCATTGGAAGATAATAGCCTGAGGATATTTATTTTTTAATCTTAAAAAGAGAAAAAAAAAAAACCTTCTTTGTTGTGGTGGGGGGGGAGCTGTGGGGGAGGCAGGGCGTGGAGACCAGAACTCTGAGTGTATATAGGGATGATAAATAGATTTGGTGGGCTAAGAGAGTCTTTGGAAAGAACTTTAGAGTGGGTAGGGAATGGGACGAGTGATGAAGTAATTTTAAGGAGTTCTCCTAGATATTATTTTGTCATTCTTTGAGAGTCTTGTCAAATATTCGAATTACCTTCTGATTAGTCTCTATTGTCAAACTTGTATTTATTTGAATGTGATGCATCATACAGACTGTATCAAGTGGGGCCCAATGTTTAAACGGGATCTTTCTCCCTTGTTCCCCTCATCTCTAATTATAGGGAAACCACTATAAGTGGGAGACAACCAATCAGAATTTTCTAAGCTAATTTAACCTTTATTTTCCCAGAGGACTCATAGGAGACACAAATAAGTGAAAGAGAGTTATTCTGTTAGAACAAGAAATTCTGTTAGAACACACATACACACAACCGTTGGAGGATAGATACATTTCAATCTTTAATACTTTCTCCATCTACAGCTCTAATCTATAAAAGATGAGCACTCAGCTCAAGCTCAGAATGATGACCCTGAGATACTATTAAAATCTCACTTTGTGAACATACTAAAGAAAGAAAAATAACCAGAAGAGATTTTGACATAAGACACAATCCTTTCTGGCCCTGAGCATTGTACTTAAGGGCACTTTGCTGCACACCTGTTTGGCAACCTTAAAGACACAAACAATTCAAAAAGGGATCAGTGACTTGTGACCATATAGATGAGAATGAAATCCCACCTTAACACACCAATAATTTTTGTTCTGTTTCTTCTTTTCAAAAGATGGGACAATATGAGCAGCACCTCAAAGAAACACACTGGAACCTCTATGTCCTGAGGAAATTCTAAACCACTGAAGGGCAAAACCAGTAAACCTTTCTCTTTCCCACTGGAAACTTTTCCTCAAAATGACAAATTTCTACCAGTTTTATTTATACTTCCTGAACCAGGACAAAGAATCAGTCCCTCACACTCGCACAGCATTTATAGACATTACTGTGGCCAACTTTTTTGGCCTCCTTTCAATTCTGTTGAGAAGAAAACCCTGAATTCCAACCTCTGTTGATGGCTCTCATCCCAGGCCACACAATTGGCAAAACTCTGAGTCCCAAGACCTCCCAAAAAGATGCTTAGGAATCTGAAATAGGTACCCACTGCTTATTTTAGCAATAGAGATTTGTGTTTCATTTGCCACTGTTACTTAAACAATTCTTTAGACATGACTTTCAAGTCCCTCACTTGATCTTTTTTCCATTGACATATTTACCCCAATTCTCTCCTCCTTTTCTCAGGCTTTCACTCTTGACATCTCTGCTAGTACTGATATCAACACCATGGTTGTGTTTAGTCTCCCCCTAGTGCCAGGCTCACTGATGTGGTGAGTGGAGTTCTGGAAAGTGGAGCCGAGGGGGTTGAGTCATCAGTCAGCATCTCCTGTCTCCCTGGATCTGACCACAATGACGGAGGCTCATCTCACTCAAGTGTCACTGGGAGGCCACAGCCAGAAGGAGGTGGAGGACTTCTCCCATTGGACTGGAACCACTTTAAGAAAGGATACATTTTTGGCACAGCAATGGAGAGATGTTAGTACAGAAATATCAGTGCAGCTTCCACTCCCTGTTGTCCTTCAGGCCACAGCTTAAATGTGACTTTTTTTTTTTAATGTTTATTTGCTTGTTTGTTGTTTTTATTTATTTTGAGAGAGGGAGAGTGTGCACAAGCAGGGGAGGGACAGAGAGAGAAAGAGGAGATGAATCCATGCTGAGCATAGAGCCCAACGTGGGGCTCAATCCCAAGACCACGAGATCATGACCTGAGCTGAAATCAGAAGTTGGATGCTTAACCAACTGAGCCACCCAGGCACCCCTAAATGTGCCTGTTTCTAAATGCATAAACCATTTTGGAAAACAACTAAAGCTAAACATATATATATATGCCTATTCTGTGACCCAATGTTTCCACTTCTGACTACATATGTCTAGGTATATATATAATATGTTCACATTATATATTCAGGTTATATACCATATATTCAATAAACTATATATGCATATAAGTAATATAAATTTTTTCATGTGTTCACCAAAAGATATGCATAAAAATGTTCAGAGCAACACTATTTATAATACTAAAGACAGGAACTACCTAAGTATCCATCAATAGTTTAATGGATAAATTGTGATTCTGTTACATCAATACAATATCAAAATATTCTTTGATAGAATACTATAAAGGAATGAGAATTTTAAAAACTATAAATATGTACAATTAGGATGAATACTACCAAATATAATAAAAAAGAAAGCATATCAAAAATAGTAAATACTGTGTGGCTTCATAAGTTAAAAAGTAGGCAAAATTTATACTCTTAAAAGTTAGGATAGAGGTTACCACTGGGGATTATGACTGGAAAGGAGTACAAGGGGGTCTTCTGTAGCACTAGTAATTTTAGATTTTTTATCTAGGTGTTGCTTACCCTGATGTGTTTAAGTGGTGAAGGAGTTATCAACTTTTCTCTTTGTCTGTGATACTTCAATTAAAAATTTGTTTAGGGGAACTACTGGGACCTCATCAAAATAAAAACCTTCTACACAGCAAAGGAAACAATCGGCAAAACTAAAAGGCAACCAACAGAATGGGAGAAGATATTTGCAAATGACATACCAGATAAAGGGTTAGTATCCAAAATCTATAAAGAACTTATCAAACTCAACACCCAAAAAACAAATAATCCACTGAAGAAATGGGCAAAAGACATGAATAGACACTTCTCCAAAGAAGACATCCAGATGGCCAACCGGCACATGAAAAAATGCTCAACATCACTCATCATCAGGGAAATACAAATCAAAACCACAATGAGATACCACCTAAACCTGTCAGAATAGCTAACATTCACAACTCAGGCAACAACAGATGTTGGCGAGGATGCAGAGAAAGAGGATCTCTTTTGAATTGTTGGTGGGAATGCAAGGTGGTGCAGCCACTCTGGAAAACAGTATGGAGGTTCCTCAAAAAACTAAAAATAGAACTACCCTATGACTCAGCAATTGCACTACTAGGCATTTATCCATGGGATACAGGTGTGCTGTTTCGAAGGGACACATGCACCCCCATGTTTATAGCAGCACTATCAACAATAGCCAAAGTATGGAAAGAGCCCAAATGTCCATCTATGGATGAATGGATAAAGAAGATGTAGTAAATATATACAATGGAGTATTACTTGGCAATCAAAAAGAATGAAACCTTGTCATTTGCAACTATGTGGATGGAACTGGAGGGTATTATGCTAAGTGAAATTAGTCAATCAGAGAAAGACAAAAATCATATGACTTCACTCATGAGGACTTTAAGATACAAAACAGATGAATATAAAGGGAGGGAAACAAAAATAAAAAAAAACAGGGAGGGGGACAAAACAGAAGAGACTCATAAATATGGAGAACAAAATGAGGGTTACTGGAGGGGTTGTGGGAGGGGGGATGGGCTAAATGGATAGGGGGATTAAGGAATCTATTGAAATCATTGTTGCACATTTGCTAACTAATTTGGATGTAAATTTTAAAAAATAGAAAATAAAACAAGTTAAAATTTAAAAAAAAATTTTTAAAGCCATCTTCTCACACACGCTATGACATGGATGAAACTTGAAGACATGCTGAGTGAAATAAGCCACTCGCAGAAGGACAAATATTGTATGATTCCACTTCTATGAGGTACCTAGAATTGGCAAATTCATAGTAACAGAAAGTAGAATAGCAGTTACCAGGGGCTGAAGGGATGGAGAAATGGGGAGTTATTTTTTTAATGGGCATAGAGTTTTGTTTGTGATGGTTCTCTGAGGCTCAGACTCCTCAGGAATTAGCTTTAGGGAAAAACCAACAGACAAGTCACTGAGGCCAGAGAAGTGGTAGCTAAGGAAGGGGAGGATTTAGAATGGTCACTGGAGGACGAAAGACAATGAATATCAGCTGGAAACTGTGACTTTTTCACTAGGAATGGAGGCTCATTAGAACCCTGGAGGAGCTGCTGCCAAGAAGCATGAAGGGTGGCCTGTGGCAGCCATGGATGCTGACTGCTCAGAACTCCCTTCAAGAAAGAACTTGCCAGAGGAGAGAGGGAAGATGGCGGCATAGGAGGACGCTGGGCTCACCGCGCGTCCTGCTGATCACTTAGATTCCACCTACACCTGCCTAAATAACCCAGAAAACCGCCAGAGGATTAGCACAGCGGAGTCCCTGGAGCCAAGCGCAGACGAGAGGCCCACGGAAGAGGGTAGGAAGGATGGCGAGGCAGTGCATGCTCCACGGACTGGTGGGAGGGAGCCAGGGCAGAGGGGCGGCTCTTGGCCAAGCAGAGCCCCCGAGTCTGGCTGGCAAAAGCTGAGGGGCCTGATGGATTGTGTTCCGACAGCAAGCGCGACTTAGCGTCTGGGAGGTCATAAGTTAACAGCTCTGCTCGGAAAGCGGGAAGGCTGGAGGACAAAGGGAGGGAGAGCTGCTGAGCCCCCTGACGACAGAGCTCAGTTTGGTGGGGAACAAAGGCGCTCGCCAGCGCCATCTCCCCCGCCCATCCCCCAGCCAAAATGCCAAAGAGAACCAGTTCCTGCCAGGGAACTTGCTCCCTCCGCGCAAACACCCAACTCTGTGCTTCTGCGGAGCCAAACCTCCGGCAGCGGATCTGACTCCCTCCCTCTGCCACAGGGCCCCTCCTGAAGAGGATCACCTAAGGAGAAGCGATCTAAGCCTGCCCCTCCTGCCCCCGTGCACCTTGCCTACCCACCCCAGCTAATACGCCAGATCCCCAGCATCACAAGCCTGGCAGTGTGCAAGTAGCCCAGACGGGCCACGCCACCCCACAGTGAATCCCGCCCCTAGGAGAGGGGAAGAGAAGGCACACACCAGTCTGACTGTGGCCCCAGCGGTGGGCTGGAGGCAGACATCAGGTCTGACTGCGGCCCCGCCCACCACTCCAGTTATACACCACAGCACAGGGGAAGTGCCCTGCAGGTCCTCACCACTCCAGGGACTATCCAAAATGACCAAGCGGAAGAATTCCCCTCAGAAGAATCTCCAGGAAATAACAACAGCTAATGAGCTGATCAAAAAGGGTTTAAATAATATAACAGAAAGTGAATTTAGAATAATAGTCATAAAATTAATCGCTGGGCTTGAAAACAGTATACAGGACAGCAGAGAATCTCTTGCCACAGAGATCAAGGGACTAAGGAACAGTCACGAGGAGCTGAAAAACGCTTTAAACGAAATGCATAACAAAATGGAAACCACCACAGCTCGGCTTGAAGAGGCAGAGGAGAGAATAGGTGAAATAGAAGATAAAGTTATGGAAAAAGAGGAAGCTGAGAAAAAGAGAGATAAAAAAATCCAGGAGTATGAGGGGAAAATTAGAGAACTAAGGGATACACTAAAAAGAAATAATATACACATAATTGGTATCCCAGAGGAGGAAGAGAGAGGGAAAGGTGCTGAAGGGGTACTTGAAGAAATCATAGCTGAGAACTTCCCTGAACTGGGGAAGGAAAAAGGCATTGAAATCCAAGAGGCACAGAGAACTCCCTTCAGACGTAACTTGAATCGATCTTCTGCACAACATATCATAGTGAAACTGGCAAAATACAAGGATAAAGAGAAAATTCTGAAAGCAGCAAGGGGTAAACGTGCCCTCACATATAAAGGGAGACCTATAAGACTCATGACTGATCTCTCTTTTGAAACTTGGCAGGCCAGAAAGAATTGGCACGAGATTTTCAGGGTGCTAGACAGAAAAAAATATGCAGCCGAGAATCCTTTATCCAGCAAGTCTGTCACTTAGAATAGGAGAGATAAAGGTCTTCCCAAACAAACAAAAACTGAAGGAATTTGTCACCACTAAACCAGCCCTACAAGAGATCCTAAGGGGGACCCTGTGAGACAAAGTCCCAGAGACATCACTACAAGCATAAAACATACAGACATCACAATGACTCTAAACCCGTATCTTTCTATAATAACACTGAATGTAAATGGATTAAATGCGCCAACCAAAAGACATAGGGTATCAGAATGGATAAAAAAACAAGACCCATCTATTTGCTGTCTACAAGAGACTCATTTTAGACCTGAGGACACCTTCAGATTGAGAGTGAAGGGATGGAGAACTATTTATCATGCGACTGGAAGCCAAAAGAAAGCTGGAGTAGCCATACTTACATCAGACAAACTAGACTTTAAAGTAAAGGCTGTAACAAGAGATGAAGAAGGACATTATATAATAGCTACAGGGTCTATCCATCAGGAAGAGCTAACAATTATAAATGTCTATGCGCCGAATACCGGAGCCCCCAAATATATAAAACAATTACTCATAAACATAAGCAACCTTATTGATAAGAATGTGGTAATTGCAGGGGACTTTAACACCCCACTTACAGAAATGGACAGATCATCTAGACACATGGTCAATAAAGAAACAAGGGCCCTGAAGGATACATTGGATCAGATGGACTTGACAGATATATTTAGAACTCTACATCCCAAAGCAACAGAATATACTTTCTTCTTGAGTGCACATGGAACATTCTCCAAGATAGATCATATGCTGGGTCACAAAACAGCCCTTCATAAGTTTACAAGAATTGAAATTATACCATGCATACTTTCAGACCACAATGCTATGAAGCTTGAAATCAACCACAGAAAAAAGTCTGGAAAACCTCCAAAAGCATGGAGGTTAAAGAACACCCTACTAACGAATGAGTGGGTCAACCAGGCAATTAGAGAAGAAATTAAAAAATATATGGAAACAAACGAAAATGAAAATACAACAACCCAAACGCTTTGGGACGCAGCGAAGGCAGTCCTGAGAGGAAAATACATTGCAATCCAGGCCTATCTCAAGAAACAAGAAAAATCCCAAATACAAAATCTAACAGCACACCTAAAGGAACTAGAAGCAGAACAGCAAAGGCACCCTAAACCCAGCAGAAGAAGAGAAATAATAAAGATCAGAGCAGAAATAAACAATATAGAATCTAAAAAAAACTGTAGAGCAGATCGACGAAACCAAGAGTTGGTTTTTTGAAAAAATAAACAAAATTGACAAACCTCTAGCCAGGCTTCTCAAAAAGAAAAGGGAGATGACCCAAATAGATAAAATCATGAATGAAAATGGAATTATTACAACCAATCCCTCAGAGATACAAACAATTATCAGGGAATACTATGAAAAATTATATGCCAACAAATTGGACAACCTGGAAGAAATGGACAAATTCCTGAACACCCACACTCTTCCAAAACTCAATCAGGAGGAAATAGAAAGCTTGAACAGACCCATAACCAGCGAAGAAATTGAATCGGTTATCAAAACTCTCCCAACAAATAAGAGTCCAGGACCAGATGGCTTCCCAGGGGAGTTCTACCAGACGTTTAAAGCAGAGATAATACCTATCCTTCTCAAGCTATTCCAAGAAATAGAAAGGGAAGGAAAACTTCCCGACTCATTCTATGAAGCCAGTATTACTTTGATTCCTAAACCAGACAGAGACCCAGTAAAAAAAGAGAACTACAGGCCAATATCCCTGATGAATATGGATGCAAAAATTCTCAATAAGATATTAGCAAATCGAATTCAACGGCATATAAAAAGAATTATTTACCATGATCAAGTGTGATTCATTCCTGGGATGCAGGGCTGGTTCAACATTCGCAAATCAATCAACGTGATACATCACATTAACAAAAAAAAAGGGAAGAACCATATGATCCTGTCAATCGATGCAGAAAAGGCCTTTGACAAAATCCAGCACCCTTTCTTAATAAAAACCCTCGAGAAAGTCGGGATAGAAGGAACATACTTAAACATCATAAAAGCCATTTATGAAAATCCCACAGCTAACATCATCCTCAATGGGGAAAAACTGAGAGCTTTTTCCCTGAGATCAGGAACACGACAAGGATGCCCACTCTCACCGCTGCTGTTTAACATAGTGCTGGAAGTTCTAGCATCAGCAATCAGACAACAAAAGGAAATCAAAGGCATCCAAATTGGCAAAGATGAAGTCAAGCTTTCGCTTTTTGCAGATGACATGATATTATACATGGAAAACCCAATAGACTCCCCCAAAAGTCTGCTAGAACTGATACAGGAATTCAGCAAAGTTGCAGGATACAAAATCAATGTACAGAAATCAGTTGCATTCTTATACACTAGCAATGAAGCAACAGAAAGACAAATAAAGAGACTGATCCCATTCACAATTGCACCAAGAAGCATAAAATACCTAGGAATAAATCTAACCAAAGATGTAAAGGATCTGTATGCTGAAAACTATAGAAAGCTTATGAAGGAAATTGAAGATTTAAAGAAATGGAAAGACATTCCCTGCTCATGGATTGGAAAAATAAATATTGTCAAAATGTCAATACTACCCAAAGCTATCTACACATTCAATGCAATCCCAATCAAAATTGCACCAGCATTCTTCTCGAAACTAGAACAAGCAATCCTAAAATTCATATGGAACCACAAAAGGCCCCGAATAGCCAAAGGAATTTTGAAGAAGAAGACCAAAGCAGGAGGCATCACAATCCCAGACTTTAGCCTCTACTACAAAGCTGTCATCATCAAGACAGCATGGTATTGGCACAAAAACAGACACATAGACCAATGGAATAGAATAGAAACCCCAGAACTAGACCCACAAACCTATGGCCAACTCATCTTTGACAAAGCAGGAAAGAACATCCAATGGAAAAAAGACAGTCTCTTTAACAAATGGTGCTGGGAGAACTGGACAGCAACATGCAGAAGGTTGAAACTAGACCACTTTCTCACTCCATTCACAAAAATAAACTCAAAATGGATAAAAGACCTGAATGTGAGACAGGAAACCATCAAAACCTTAGAGGAGAAAGCAGGAAAAGACCTCTCTGACCTCAGCCGTAGCAATCTCTTACTCGACACATCCCCAAAGGCAAGGGAATTAAAAGCAAAAGTGAATTACTGGGACCTTATGAAGATAAAAAGCTTCTGCACAGCAAAGGAAACAACCAACAAAACTAAAAGGCAACCAACGGAATGGGAAAAGATATTTGCAAATGACATATCGGACAAAGGGCTAGTATCCAAAGTCTATAAAGAGCTCACCATACTCCACACCCGAAAAACAAATAACCCAGTGAAGAAATGGGCAGAAGACATGCATAGACACTTCTCTAAAGAAGACATCCGGATGGCCAACAGGCACATGAAAAGATGTTCAGCGTCGCTCCTTATCAGGGAAATACAAATCAAAACCACACTCAGGTATCACCTTACGCCAGTCAGAGTGACCAAAATGAACAAATCACGAGACTATAGATGCTGGATAGGATGTGGAGAAACGGGAACCCTCTTGCACTGTTGGTGGGAATGCAAATTGGTGCAGCCGCTCTGGAAAACAGTGTGGAGGTTCCTCAGAAAATTAAAAATAGACCTACCCTATGACCCAGCAATAGCACTGCTAGGAATTTACCCAAGGGATACAGGAGTACTGATGCATAGGGGCACTTGTACCCCAATGTTTATAGCAGCACTCTCAACAATAGCCAAATGATGGAAAGAACCTAAATGTCCATCAACTGATGAATGGACAAAGAAATTGTGGCTTATATACACAATGGAGTACTACGTGGCAATGAGAAAGAATGAAATATGGCCTTTTGTAGCAACGTGGATGGAACTGGAGAGTGTGATGCTAAGTGAAATAAGCCATACAGAGAAAGACAGATACCATATGGTTTCACTCTTATGTGGATCCTGAGAAACTTAACAGAGACCCATGGGGGAGGGGAAGGAAAAAAAAAAAAGAGGTTAGAGTGGGAGAGAGCCAAAGCATAAGAGACTGTTAAAAACTGAGAACAAACTGAGGATTGATGGGGGGTGGGAGGGAGGGAAGGGTGGGTGTTGGGTATTGAGGAGGGCACCTTTTGGGATGAGCACTGGGTGTTGTATGGAAACCAATTTGACAATAAATTTCATATATATATATAAAAAAAGAAAGAAAGAAAGAAAGAACTTGCCAGTAGCTTCAGCTATTAATGCTTTCAGGATCTGCCTTAACTTTCAAGTTGAAGCCATATTCTTCTAAGGCATTCCCGGCCAATGACAACACAACAGAGACACTAGTGCCTCACCATTAATGCATACTCTAAAAAGCAATCTTTGCTTTAGACGTCCCCACCAGGTTGGCTGATGTTTTGTCAGATCTGAGGCTCTCCCTATCCATTCCTGTTTTCCATTTCTCTTCCTTTGCAGGTGTCAGAGCTGTATCATATTCTGAACGCTCTCCCTGCCAAATCCCACTTCTTTCCCCTTTTGCCTGTCACAGATAATATCTCCCAATAAACCTCTTGCACTTCCAACTTTGTCTCAGGTCTGCTTACTCTAGGACCCAACTGACACAAATGGTTTTGAGTACAAACTCCAAATTTAATGCCACAAGGACAAGCACAAAAATTATAAGCATTCATTCAGGAAAGGAAAACTTATTTACAAGCATCAAAAACTCTATGTGGTGGGCTCCAGGTATGTTTTTTATTTAATGATCATAAACAATTCCTTTGAGAAATGTAAGAAAGGCCATCCAGAAATAAAATCATAGTTGAAATCCATTGAATGGTTACTATGCACCTAACGACATACAACTTTCCACCTATTTCTCACAATGCCTTATGAAGTGTGTAGTATTTTTATTATTCCCTTATACAAATGAAAACAAATGGAGGTTAGTTTTATTGCCCAATGACATAATTAGTAAGTTAAAAAATCAGAATTTGTACCAAGGTAAGCTTAAGCTATTAACTTCTATACTGTTTCAGCTACCCAGCATTGATTTGTATTGTTAATGACTGAAGAATCCTAACAGATAGGAATATGGATCCGGGGATCAAATTATAGGGTATAGAGCCATAAGAGAATTGTGCACTCATAGAAACAAATTTAGCCCCATCTGAAAGTATCACCTCTATATCTGAGCCAAGTAGTCTCAATATCTATTTCTAAAAAGATTGCTTTTTTTTTTTTTTGCTAGTTGAGTTTGCCAATTCCTGTGATGTTTTCAGAAATTTCTTTTGAAATGTCCAGTTTTGCACATGACCACAGGGAAAAATAGGATGTGGTCCTAGTCCCTAGTCTCCTGACAGTAGATGTAGCATGAAGGGGATTATCAGCTTCCTCCTGAAAGAGAGCTTTCAGTGTAGCAAAAAGTATAGTTTCTATAAACGAGGAAGACAGAAAGGCTTCCTTATGCAATGAAATTTCAATGGTGGTGGTGGTGGTGGTGGTGTGTGTGTGTGTTTTAAAGAGGGATTGGTTGCTTGGAAATCTTCGATTCCTTCTTCAACTCTTATAGTAATCTCAGCCCTATAGCTATAAGAGTTAGGAATTCTTGCAGCATGCTGATCATAAAAAATTAAGGAATTTTAGTTTGTCTCCTTGAAAATAAAACCCTGAGTTTGATCTTCTAGATTATAGGTTGGATTTACAGTCTTGTCAATTATCTTATATAAAAATCCTGGACATTTATTTTTAAAGAGTTCCCTTACCAGAGACTCTATTCAATATGCCCACTAGAGTATCATGTCATTAAGAGTGGCTGGTATACTGGGAATTCATGTAAAGGAATAGTTTAAATACCCCAATAGTAGCTGTTGGAAAATGAATAAGTAGAACATATTTGTTTAGGATCTATCTTGTGAGGTCAAATGGGTTTAGATATTTCCCATGCTAGCATGTGAATAGTGTCAGGGAACATATCCAAGCTATGCCTCATACAAAAGAAAGGTATATAGAATAGCTGAGGAAGTTGGCAGGCATCCTTAGATATGTGGATTCCTCAAGCCAACTATATCAGTATCCTCCAGCCAATGAGTCTTTTGAGGGCCAGGGAAGCTACACTACGCTAACGTTAGGGTGGTTAGTTCCTGATAACCCTTCCTAAACTATCTTGCTGTCATCTGCTATGTAAATGTTTATTGAGTGAATTATGGCCGTGAGCTTAATTGCCAGCATGCAATCCAAGAGATCCCCACTTCAAATCCATTATGTTAGTGGCAGCAATAGAATCATAGTAACTTACTTTAAAAGTAGGGCAAGACACATGGGAAGAAGTAATTTTTATTCCCTAGATTTCATGGTGGTATTTCAGTTCAGTTCACCGGATGGCTACAAAGATCATAGAAATATGATTGGTACTGTACTTGAGCTGGAACTTTTGCTTACCTCCAGCCAGTGCATCATTCAGGGGTCAGTTATAGAAAACAGAAACCACATTCGCTATTTTCAGCAGAAAGGAATGTAAGAAATGCAGAGAATTGGGTGTATATAAAATATTGGAAAAGATGGGGAAACAAATTTGAGGCAGGGCCTCCAGGAATGACTCCCAGAAGACAGAACTGGCCTGCCAAGAAACCAGCTACCATGGCATAATCAAAAAGGTAGAGAATCAGGAAACTGCCATGGAATTCAGCCTACACAGCAATCTGGAAATCACAATGCCCCACTGATATAGCTCTTGTCTCTGAAGTTACACTGCTCCTGCTTGACTGGCATCAGCAAAACCTGCATGTCCAGTATCCCATGCCTTGAGCCCAATGGAGCTAGTGACTAGATATTGTGATGCTACTACAGAAAGCCCAACCCCTCCACACCATGCTTGCCTGCAGAAACAGAAACAACAGCACTCCTCCATACTTATATCTGTCTTCCAAATCCCACAAGTGCATCCCACAAGTGATTGGCCAAATTTAAATCACATTTGCAGCCCTAAACAGAGATACAGTTTTTGGTTTCCCAGCCTATGAGGTACAGACAAGCATCCTAAATGGAGGGGCAAAGGATGAACCTCAGCCAGCCAGCTCTGTCCATGGAGGAAGGAGAGAGCAGTGAGTAGTGAAAAGCCACAGGTGAAGGCATTTGCTGGCTTGCAAAGAGCAGAAATGGAATCAGAAGAGAAGAGAGAATAGCATAGCTCAATGGAACATTCAGACAGGTTTGATGTGGAGAATTTTTTCTGTGTTTCTGGAATACCTATCAAATGCTGCCCTCTGATGTTTGTGGAATAAACTACTCTTGAGAAACACTGAAATATAACCAGATGATGGAATCCATCTAGCTGTAGTTTTCTTGGATGAGTAGCTATAGATGTCTAAACTTCTTGGAAACTGGGAAAAACCCACTGGACACCAAAACTACTTCCAAATTATTTGGCCAATTAACATCCAAATCAAACTTTGCCAAGGTGTTACTGACTCAAACTTCTAGGTATAGGTTATTTTTCCCTTCATAATCAGAATGGGGAAATTTTATTCCTTTTGGTAAATTCAATGATCAGAAAAGCAGATGATCAATTAATTTATGAATGATTTATACAAATTATGGACCAAAGTGAAGACTTCCAGTAAAATAACTTAATTTATTGTCAGTGTCATTAATTTGACATTTCTTGGTTTGTAATCTATATTTACAAGGTCTTCCCAACCACAGTTAGGAAAAGAGTGACATCATTGATTTTCAGAATTTTAATTTAATTTTAATTTATTTTTATTTTTTATTATTCTTTTATTTTAGAAAGAGAGAGAGAAGGTGGGGGGAGAGGGGCAGAGGGAGAAAGAGAATCTTAAGCAAACTCCACACTCAGCATGGAGCCTGACACAGGGCTCAATCCCAAGACCCTGGTATCGTGACCTGAGCTAAAATCAAGAGTCAGCTGTTAACCAACTGAGCCACCCAGGTGCCCCATGATTTTCAGAATTTTATATGCCAGTAGGAACAAGCATATGTCAACAGATGAAAACAGAATTCTGAATAAAGTATTGTTCAGTGCATCCAAAAAATGAAGGCTACTATATTTAAAATTATTAAATCCAAAGCCACCAACTGTAATCCAAAACACTTGCCAGAATCAGAAATTAAATAAATCCATGGATCAGGAGCTGTCCCTTATACACACCAAGAATGCTCCTGCTTCAGTGCCTTTACTTTCTCCCTGCTTGGAGCCTGGTTTCCTCCAATATGGCATCCATAGGAGTGTGATTCTCTCATCTTCCTTCCAAGCTGATATAGATCCAGGGTCCATGTTCACAGGAAGTAAATTGTCATAACCTCCTCACTTCCCTCTTCTTTCCTTAGGGCTTTTTTTGTGGCAAACCAGAACTATGGTTCGGGATCTTTGGGTGAAGTTGTATTAGAATAGGTACTACCTAAAGGAAGCTTTAGAAAACTTTAGTTGTGTATATTGGGGTTGCGGGGTCAGAAGCACATTTATCAATCATGCGTTACTTTGTATTCCTTTGCTAACCTTTCTTCCTTGTATGTCTTTCTTGGCTATTCTTTGGTAAGATTTAAATCTTCATGGGTCTCTGGCTACAGTAATTTCTAGTATCATCTCTCTCTCACTCTGATTTCTAATTGGATCCAGACTAGAAGAGCCTAGGAGATTAATGACAAAAGGCCATCATGGCTGGAGTTGTAGCACTTTTTTCTGAGAACTGTTTCTACTCCAAGACCACCATCTCTGAGAACCTCTAAATATGTGGGAACTCTTTAACAAACAGTAAGAAACCATCCAAGTTTGAGGCTAGAGCTGAACTAAAATATGACAAGCTGGAGATGCTCAGCATAAACCACTTCTTATATTGCTTCATGCAGATTAACCTTCAGTTTCCAGGTGCCAGAGCTGTCCCCATTCCCACTTCTCTCTTCAGTACTCTGGCACTAAAGGAAAGAAGTTGTTTGCAAACAAGTCACTGCAGAGATCAGAGCCATCTGCACAGCCTGGGGGACAAGCATCTTGTTCTTCCCACTCCACTGTTTGCTTTCCCACTGGGGAAGAGATGGACTGAAGGATGCAGGGATGAAAGGCTGCAGAAAACAACAAGCTTGAAGCTGTGTGGGGTCAGGGCTGTGTGTATTTAGTCAGTAAGGGGTCCTGATCTGCTGATATGCTTCAAAGCTTTGGAATTTAACTTAAGGGATGTCGTCCTGCTGGGTTCACTGAAGAAATTCCCAGAGGCTAGGGTGAGGTCTGGCCACAAAAGTGAGATGTAGATGGAGAAGCACTTTGAAAAGACTTTGTAGGGCTGTTGTTAGGATAATGACAACAATAAGCACAAGGACCTTCCCAAGGCTGTCAAATCCCCCATGTTGATTAGTTTAGTCATAGTACCACAAAATAGTGTGGCTTTGAGATCAAAATGAATGTAGGCTAGAGAAACAAGTTCAATGCTCACAAACAAAAGACAGATTAAACAAATTATGGTAATCTCTACAGTAGAATAATAAGCAGTCATTAAAAAGTTATGCAGTGCTCACATACTGCTAGGGGTATGTAATTGGCACTACTTCTGTGGAAGGCAACTTGGCACC
Organism: Felis catus; assembly: GCF_018350175.1. Lineage (NCBI taxonomy): Eukaryota > Metazoa > Chordata > Mammalia > Carnivora > Felidae > Felis > Felis catus. Next base: position 20,128,840 of record NC_058378.1, on the reverse strand, counting down.
ACAGATCAAAATTACAAATGCATATACCTCCAATTGGCATTTTCACTTTAAGGAATTTATCTTATATATGTTCACAGAGGTGCTAAAGACATGTGTAAACATGTACAAGACTATTTATGGCAGCATTTTTTTTTTGTAACAGCTGAAGTTGAGAAACAATCAATCATTAGGGAATCTGGTTTTGTTTTTTGGGGGGTTTTTTTGTTTGTTTGTTTGTTTGTTTGTTTGTTTTTAGTTGTGGCTATAGCCATGCAATGGAGTAAAGCACAGGCTTAAAAAACAAAAAGCAAAAAAAATCAAAAACAAAAACAGAAGCAGTTCTCTATGCTTCTTTTTCTTTTAGATACACTGCTAATATAAAACAGTAATAATAACAACAAAATCAAAAACAGTATGTATACTACACTACCATTTGAGGTTAACAGATTGAGTGAGAGAGCCTGGGAAGAATATATGCTGAATGAAACACAGCCAGAGCCCAATCCAGCTTGCTTCAGCCTCTATTGCCTTCAACCTCAGCCATCTGGGCACTGAGCTGTTCCTGAACGGGGCAGCCTGAGTTGAGAAAGCATATGTATGTATGCCAATGCAGTAGATTTTAAATTTTAGTAGGCATAAGAATCATCTGGATTGCTTGCAGAAAATGAAGATCCAAGTGGTCTTTCCTCAGAGATTGTGACTCTATAGGTCTGGGATTAGGTGTTGGAATTGGTGGGGGGTTTTATTTTGTAAACAGACTATTTTTTAGAACAGTTTTAGATTCAAAATTGAGAGGAAGGTACAGAGATTTCCAATATACCTCATGCCCCCACACAGCATAGCCTCCCCATTATCAACATCCCCCATCAGAGTGATGCACTTGTTACAATCGATTAACCTACACTGACAAATTATTATCACTCAAAGTCCATAGTTCACATTACAGCTCACCTTTGTTGTACATACTATGGGTTTGGACAAAGGTATAATGACATATACCTACCATTATAATATCACCCAGAGTAGTTTCACTGACCTAAAAATCCTCTATATTCCACCCTATCATCCCTCTCTCTCCACCTACCTCTGAAAACCACTTATCTTTTTACTGTCTCTATAATTTTGCCTTTTCTAGAATGTCATACATGTAGTTGTAACCTTACAGTACATAGTCTTTTCTGATCAGTTTCTTTCACTTAATAATATGTATTTAAGTTTCCTCCATGTCTTTTCACAGCTTGATAGCTCATTTCTTGTTTGAGCTAAATAATATTCCATTGTCTGGTTATACCACAATTTATTTATCCATTCACCTACTGAAGCACATCGTGGTTGCTTCCAGGTTTTTTTTTTAATTTTTTAATGTTTTATTACTTATTTTTGAGAGAGAGACAGAGTGTGAGTGGGGGAGGGTCAGAGAGAAGGGAGACACAGAATCCAAAGCAGATCCAGGCTCTGAGCCATCAGCACAGAGCCCAACACGGGGCTCAAACCCACAAGCTGTGAGATCATGACCTGAGCCAAAGTCAGATGCTCAACCGACTGAGCCACCCAGGCACCCCGGTTGTTTCCAGGTTTTAGCAATTATGAATAAAGTAGCTGTGAACGTTCAAGTGCAGGTTTTTGTGTGGATGTAAGTTTTTAATTCCTTTGGGTAAATATGATTAATGGATTGTATGGTAAGAGACGTTTATTTTGTAAGAAAATGTTAAATTGTCTTCCAAAGTAGCTGTACCATTTTGCATTCCCACCAGCAATCAATGGGAGTTCCTGCTGTTCCACATCCTCACCAGCATTTAGTGTTGTCCATGTTCTAGATTTTGGCCTTTCTAATAGGTATGTAGTAGTATCTTATTGTTGTTTTAATTTGTATTTTATTGATAGGATGACAAGCACCTTTTCATGTGCTTATCTGCCATCTGCAAATCTTTGATGAAGTGTTTCCTAAGATCTTTGGCCCATTTGGTATCTTTTTTATCAAGCACAACAGGTGATTCTGATTCAGCAGGTCCTTGGACCAGTCTTTGAGAAACAGTGTTAGAGTAACCACAGAACTCATATCTGGGGTGAAATAAGTCTTCTCACTAAGTTGAAGTCAGATCCAGGATCTATGAGAGGGCAATCAAACCATACCATTTAGCAAGCTCAGCCTCAAAAGGGCCCTGAAATTTGGCTAGTGTTCATGGGCAAATTTGTTCACAGAAGCAAGAAGTCCTCCACAAATATTCATATTTTGGTACTTTTGAGCTTGAGGCTATCTATATCATTTTCTAAGAACTATAATGGAAGTACAGTAAAGGTCATTCCTGGTCATCCAGAGTTATTCACAGATGGAAAGATGGATTTATGAGCACAAAACACTTGGCTACCCAGTTGATGACTTAAGAATGTTTTATCTACTTCAATTTATATGGTGACACTTTTCTTCTCAGAGAGCAACATGAGATAGACATCCTTTAAATGATAGTTCATACAATTTTATGCAATTATATGCATTATATATACTATGTGATCATATAGTTTATTTACACACTACATAAGTATTGTAACTTTACTGGTCTGTCAATATTCTTGTAGTCTAACTATTAGTTGTCTTTTGCCACTTATTTTTCATTTACTTCTTTTGTTATTTTTAGATGTCATTCAGGTAAAGTAGAAGTGCAAATACATGTGTAACATTCATACATTTTTCTTATACCACTATTCTTTTCATCAGCTCTGCAATATTTTCCAAATCCATCAATATTCAGTTCCATTTGCAATTTTAAAAGTTTACTCAAGAAATTTCTAAATTTACGTTTTTTCCAGGAAAGTACAACATAACCTTTGTTACATACTAGATGGGAGAGAACTTAGGCACTGTATTTTCACAGAATTATGTTCTAAGACTCATCTCCTGATAATGTAGTGCTTACTATGTAAGGTACTATTCTAAATGCAGTATAAACATCACTAATTTGATCTTCAAACAAGACTATAATGAAAGTGCTATTCTTACTGTACCATGCTGATTCTCAATATTGAGAAATTTTGTAAAAGTTAGTCTTCTGACCCTAATTGAAATTCATCTTGAATTGCAATCTCCCTATCCTACATAAATTCTAAGATTAAGGGGTCTCAAAAGGTGAATGCTCTGTGGCTTCCTCAGTGCTCTTAGAAGAGAGAGTTTTCCCTACATATTTTACTACTCCAGGTTAGTCCCCCAAACTGCAAGGTGTCTTGATAGTTTCTGCTTGAACTGGGGTCCTTGTTTGCACCCTGCCCTTCTTGCCATGTTGCCCAGCCTTTGTGCTAGAAACCTTCTCTTGTGTGTTTGCTTATCTCGCCTCATCCTGCTTCCTGAGGCATTACTTGTTACTACTTACCTGAGCATTGCCTGTTGTTTACATTCCCTCTGAACACTGCACATTTCACCTTCACCCTACCCTTAATTAGGCCACTGGATTGGACATCCTAAAGACTATTGTCTTTTTTATCTACTTCACAGTGCAGTAAAAGCACTTCAAGCACTGACAATAATCCCATCACTGGGCCAGTTTCTCCTGACCCAGTTCTGACTTTCTAACTCCATTTCTTTGGGTGCTAAACATATGTAGTACAGAAATCTACCTAAGCTATGACACTTTTGTGTCAAAAGTAGACATTCCTTTGAATTAGGAATGATAAAATCTCTGAGAAACTAGGTTTCAGTGATGTGACTGAAAGCATAAATCTCTGTCATACAAGAAGTTTGTTATACATGTTATACAAACTGTAAGTTTTTTGTTTTGCTTTTTTATCAGAGTACCCTTATAGAAATCCCTAGAAGGGTTTAAAATGTTTAATGATGGATCTTAATGACACAAATATATACCAACTTGAGAAGTCTTCAGTTTTAAGTCTACTTTCATTCATCTTTTATTCAACATTTACTGAGGGCTGAGCATATGCCAGGCACAGTTCTAGCTAGGTATGGCAGAGAACAAAACAAAGATTTCTGCCATCATGGAATTTACATCCAAAATGGCAATAAATCCTAAATATAATGAGTAGATTATATAGTGCTTAGAAGATGTTAAGGCCTATAGAATAAAGAAAGAGTGAAGTAGAAGAGATCAAAGTATAGTGAGGAAGATATAGGTTGCCATTTTATTATTTATTTATTTTTTTTTCAATATATGCAGTTTATTGTCAAATTGGTTTCCATACAACACCCAGTGCTCATCCCAAAATGTGCCCTCCTCAATACCCATCACCCACCCTCCCCTCCCTCCCACCCCCCATCAATCCTCAGTTTGTTCTCAGTTTTTAAGAGTCTCTTATGCTTTGGCTCTCTTCCACTCTAACGTTTTTTTTTTTCTTTCCCCTCCCCCATGGGTTTCTGTTAAGTTTCTCAGGATCCACATAAGAGTGAAACCATATGGTATCTGTCTTTCTCTGTATTAGGTTGCCATTTTAAAAAATGTTCAGAATGGCCTTTAATAAAAGATGACATTTGAAGAAAGACTTGAAGGAAGTTATGGAGAGGAGCATGCCCCAGAAGTGGACCTATGGTCTGGTGGGGGAGAAGTGGGTAGAATGAGGTGAGTTATAGATAGAATAGGAGATGAAGTCAGATGATGAATTAATCACAGCAGCACTATTTGCTTTGGTTCAAAAGTGAGACAGACTTTACTACTTTGTGTAGGGATTTATTCTTCTGTATATTCCCAATAAAATTTTATTTTAATATTTATAAAAACTTTAAACATATTTTATCAACTATATGATATATAAACGGTACAATTCAATTAATTCTTTACATTACACCTATGAACTCATCACCACATGCAAGTTACAGAACATTTCCAACATCCTTATGAGCTTCCCTAAAACCCTTTGTAGTCCATCCCTCTCTTCACTGGCAGCCCCAGTCACTACCAGTCTGATTTGTGTCCATATAAATTGGTTTGCGTTTTCTAGAATTTTTATATAAATGGAATCATACAGAATATACTCTTTTATGTCTGGTTTCTTTCACTCAACACAATGCTTTTCAAATTCATTCATCCTAATGTATATATAAGTACGTCATTCGTTTTTGTTGCTGTGTATAAACATACCATATTGACTTTTGGGGAAGATGGCAGAGTAGGATAAGTCTAGGCTCACCTCATCCCACAGATACAACTAGAGAACACCCAATAGCAGTCTAAATAACTCAGAAAATGGCAGAATAAACTCCACAACTAACTGTGGAGAAGAGTGCACATGGAAAAGGGTAGGAGCGTGGAGACACAGTCAGGAGCTAAATGACTTAACACCTGAAATTAGAAAAAAAAAATCAGTGGGCTCAGCTTTGGGAGAGTAAGGAGGGTGAGAGGACACTGAGTCCTCCCCACCCCCTTAAAAAGACAGCACAACAAACAGCTGGTGGATATAGAGCATCTAAGCAGCAGTTTGAAAGGTGCCTGGGGCATATGGGAGGAAGAGTCATTTACTCATCTCAGAGAGTGTCTGGAGGCATAGAAATCACTGGGGAAGTCCTCTAGGAACAAAGGAACTGGCAGGCACCATTTTCCTTCCCTGTCCCCTACCTAACTTGCTAACACTGCCATCCTGCTTCTACATGCTGTGCTTCCACCAATCCACCCCTCTGGAAGGGCAGCTTTAGTCCAGTGTAACAGGGCCCCTTCTGCAATGAAACAGTCATGCACCACCCCCTTACCGCACTGCTGCCATGCACTGTGTTTCGGTGGAGACTGATGGGTACTTCAGTGCTGGTGCTACAGGGCCCCTCCCATGACCTACAAGCTTGAAGGCATCTCTCCCACCCCCCCTCTCCCACTACCCCTGCACTGTGCCTCGAGGGATCCACCCTCTCCAAGGGCACTCTTGAACACAGTTACAAGGCAATGCTGCAGGTTTGGCAGTGTGCAAGCAGCCCCTATGGTGGCCAGCACAACTCCAAAGTGACTCCTGCTCCAGAGAGAGGGAAAGATAATCACACACACCCATTAGACAAAGACGTCAGCAGTGGGCTGGAGGCAAACTACTAGTCTGACTGTAGGTCCCATCCACCAATGAAAACTTCTCAGGGGATAACACAGGGAAAGCACCCAACAGTTTGGTGTTACTGAATCTCAAATAAATGCCTGGTCTGATTCAACTCAAGCCCAAGGAGTCCCCAGATTGGCCCACTAATACTGCAAGGAAGCCATTACAGATGACTGCACTGAAGGAAAAAGTGACCCAGCCATAATAGCAAGGCACATGCAACACACACAAGAGAACTTCCTGAAGCAACAGATTCTTGCAAACATGGGACACTACACAGCAGAGCACTACAAGACCTCTTCTCCATAAGGCCACTACTTTCCAGTGCAGGAGACATAGCTGATTTTTATAACACACAAAAACAGACACATAACGTTAGACAAAATGAGGAGACAGAGGAACATGTCCTAAATGAAAGAACAGGACAGAACCACAGCAAGAGACTTAACCAAACAGTTATAAAAAATATGCCTGATAGAGAATTTAAAATAATGATCACAAAGATACTCACTGGACTTGAGAAAATAGGGGAGGACATCAGTAAAATCCTTAACAAAGAGAGAGAAAAAAAATATCAGAATTGAAGAACACAATAAATTAAATTAAAAATACACTTGATGGAATACACAGCAGGCTAGAGGAAGCAGAGGAACGAATTAGTGATCTGGAAAACAGGGTAATGGAAATTAATCAAGCTGAGCAAATGGGGGAAAAAAAGAATTATGCAAAACAAGAATAGCCTTAGGGAACTCAGTGACTCCATCAATTGTAATGATTTTGCATTATAAGGATCCTTGAAAAAGAACAGAGTGAAAAAATGGCAGAAAATACGTTTGAAGACATAATAGCTGAAAACTTCCCTAATATGGGAAGGAAATAGATACTAAGATCCAGGAGGCACAGAGATTCCCCCCCAAAATCAAACCAAGGAGATCCACACCAAGATACATAGTAACTAAAATGCCAAAAAGTAGTGACAAAGAAAAATATTTAAAAGCAGCAAAAGAAAACGGTCACATACCAGGGAAACCCCATAAGGTTATCAGTGGATTTTTCAACAGGAATTTTACAGGCCAGAAGGAAGTGGCATGATATATTCAAAGTGGTGAGAGGGAAAATCTGCAGCCAAGAATACTCTATCCAGCAAGGCTATCATTCAGAATAGAAGGAGAGATAGAGAAGTTGTTGGATAAACAAAACTAAAGGAATTCATGACCACTAAACCAGACTCACAAGAAATGTAAAGGGGATTCTATGAGTGAAAAGGAAAGACCATAAATGAGAGTATAAAAAATAAATATATCTGTAAAAATCAGCCAAAAGATACACAAAATAAAAGAATGTAAAATATGATAACATATACTAAAATGAAGGGAGGAGAGGAGTAAATAATGGGTTCAAACTTAAGCAACCATCAACTTAATATAGACTGAGATATGCAAAAAATGTTACATACAACCCTATTGATAACCACAAATCAAAAACCAGTAATAGATATGCAAAGAATAAAGAAAAAGGAATCCAAGTATATCACTAAAGAAAACCAGCAAACCATGAAACAGTACAAGAAAAGATCAAAGACAAACTATGGAAACAAAACAAGTAACAAAATGGCAAGAAATACATATCTATCAGTAATTACTTTGAATGTAAATGGACTCAACAATCCAATAAAAAAAAATAGGATGACAGTATAGATTTTAAAAAAATCCATCTATCTGCTGCCTACAAGAGACTCATTTCAGACCAAAAGACACCCACAAACTGGAAGTGAAGAGATGTACAAACATTTATCATGCAAATGGATATCAAAAGAAAGCCAAGATAGGAAAACTTATATCGGATAAAATAGACTTAAAAAAAAAAAAGACTGTAACAAGAGACAAAGAAGGAACTAATAATCAAAGGGACAATCCAACAGGAAGCTATAACAACTGTAAATATTTATGGAACCAATATGGAACATCTAAATACATGAAACAGTTAATAACAAACATAAAGGACTAATTGATAGCAATTCAATAATAATAGGGACTTTAACAGGCCACTTACATAAATGAAAAGATGATCCAAATAGAAATGGAACAAGGAAACAGTGGCTTTGAATAACACACTTGACCAGATTGATTTAACAGATATATTCAGAACATCCCATGCTAAGACAGCTGAATACAAATTCTTTTCAAGTGCATATGGAACATTCTCCACAATATCTCACATATTAGGGCACAAAACAAGCCTCAACAAACTCAAAGAGATTGAAGTCATGCCATGCATCTTTTCTGACCACAATGCTATAAAATTAGAAATCACCCACCATAAAAAAAAAAAAAAAAAATCTGGAAAGACCACAAACACATGGAGTTTAAATAACATACTACTAAGTAATGACTAGGTCAGCCAGGAAATCAAAGAAGAAATAAAAAGTACATGGAAACAAATGAAAATGAAAACACAAGGATCCAAAACCTTTGGGATGCAGGAAAAGCAATTCTAAAAGAGAAGCTTATGGCAATACAGGCATACCTCAAGAAGCAAGAAAAATCTCCAATAAACAACCTAACTCTACACCTAAAGGAGCTAGAAAAAAGAACAAACAAAACCCAAAACTAGCAGATGGAAAGAAATGAAGATTAGAGCAGAAATAAATGATATAGAAACTAAAAAAACAAAAATACAGATCAATGAAACCAGGAGATGGTTCCTTGCAAATATCAACAAAATTGACAAACCTCTAGTTAGACTCATGAAAGAAAGAAAAGAGAGAAAAGATTCAAACATAACCACAAATGAAAGAGGAGAAATAACAACCAACACTACAGAAATACAATTGTAACAAAATATTATGAAAAGCTGTATGTCAACAAACCGGACAACCTAGAAGAAATGGATAAATTCCTAGAAACATATAGCCTAACAAAACTGAAGGAGGAAGAAATAGAAAATTTGAACAGATTGATTACTAGCAAGGAAATTCAATCAGTAATCAAAAAACTCCCAACAAAAAAAAGTCTAGGACCAGACTGCTTCACAGGTAAATTCTACCAAAGATTTTAAGAATAGAACCTATTTTTCTCAAACTATTCCAAAAAACAGTAAAGGAAGGAAGCCTTCCAAATTTATTCTATCAGGCCAGCATTACCCTGATAACCAAACCAGTAAAGATGCCATAAAAGAAGAGAACTACAGGCCAGTATCTGACTAACACAGATGTGGAAATCTTCAACAAAATACTAGCAAAACAAATCCAACAATATATTAAAAATCATTCACCACAGTCAAGTGGGATTTATTCCCAGCATGCAAGAGTGGCTAAATATTTGCAAATCAATCAACATAATACATTTCATCCATTAAAGAAATGATAAAGCCATATGATCATTTCAATAGATGCAGAAAAAGCATTTGAAAAGTACAACATCCATTCATGATAAAAACCCTCAACAAAGTAGGTTTAGAGGCAACATAACTCAACATATTAAAGTGTATATATGAAAAACCCATGGCAAACATCATACTCAAAAGAAAAAACAAAAACAAAACTGAGAGCTTTCCTGTAAGGTCAGGAAAAGATAAGGATGTCCACTCTCACCACTTTTATTCAAGATAGCACTGGAAGTCTTAGCCACAGCAACCAGACAACAAAAAGAAATAAAAGGCATCCAAATTGGTAAGGAAGAAGTAAAACTTTCACTATTGGCAGCTGACATGATACTATATAGAAAACCTGAAAGACTCTACCAAACAAAAAACAAACAAAACAAAACAAAACCCCCAAAACTGCTAGAACTGATCATGAATTCAGTAAAGTCACAGGAATACAAAATCTTTACAGAGATCAGTTGATTTCTATGTACTAATAATGAAGCAGCAGAAAGAGAAATTAAGAAAACAATCCCATTTAGGGACACCTGGGTGGCTCAGTCCGTTAAGCATCTGACTTCAGCCCAGGTCATGATCTCACAGTCCATGGGTTCAAGCCCCACATTGGGCTCTGTGCTAACAGCTCAGAGCCTGAAGCCTGCTTCTGATTCTGTGTCTCCCTCTCTCTCTATCCCTCCCCTTCTCGTGCTCTATCTCTCTCTCTCTCTCTCAAAATAAATAAACATTAAATTTTTTTAAGAAAAGAAAAAAATCACTTATAACTGTACCAAAAATGTAAAGTGCCTAGGAATATACTCAACCAAAGAGATGAAAGACCTACACCCTGAAAACCATAAAGCATTGATAAAAGAAATGGAAGATGACACAAAGAAATGGAAACACATTCCATACTCCTGGATTGGAAGAACAAATATTGTTAAAATATCTATACTACCCAAAGCAATCTACACATTTAATGCAATCCTTATCAAAATATCAATAGCAGCTTTCACAAAACTAGAAAAACAACCCTAAAATTTGTATGGAACCACAAAAGACCCCAAATAGCCAAATCAATCCTGAAAAAGAAAAGCAAATCTGGAGGCATCACAATTCCAGACTTCAAGTTATACTACAGAGCTGTAGTAATTAAAACATTATGGCACTGGTATCAAAATAGACACATAGATGAATGGAATAGAATAGAAAATCCAGAAATAAATCTACAGTCACATGATCAATTAATCTTTGACAAAGGAGGAAAGAATATGAAATGGGAAAAAGTCTCTTCAACCAATAGTGTTGGGAAAACTGTAAAGTTATATGCAAAAGAATGAAACTGGAGCACTTTCTCACACCTTACACAAAAATAAATTCCAAATGAATTAGAGACCTAAATGTCCTGAAACCATAAATATTTGTGAAGAGAGCACAGGCAATAATATTTGTAACATTAGCTGTAGCAATATTTTTCTAGATACATCTCCTGAGGCAAGGGAAAAAAAAGCAAAAATAAACTATTGGGACTACATCCAAATAAAAAGCTTCTGCACAGCAAAGGAAACAATCAACAAAACTCAAAGACAATCTACTGAGGGGCACCTGGGTGGCTCAGTTGTTTAAGCATCCAGCTTTGGCTCAGGTCATGATCTCGTGGCTCGTGAGTTCGAGCCCTGCATCAGGCTTTGTGTGACAGCTCAGAGCCTGGACCCTGCTTCAGATTCTGTGTCTCCCTCTCTCTCTGCCACTCCCCTGCTCATGCTCTGTCTCTCTGTCTCTCATTAATAAAATAAACATTAAAAAATTTATTAAAAAAAGACAATCTACTGAATGGAGAAAGTATTTGCAAATGATATATCCAATAAAGGGTTAGTACCCAAGATATGTAAGGAACTTCCACAACTGCACACCCAAAAAACACATAAAACAATTTAAAAATGGGCAGAAGACATGAACAGACATTTCTCCAAAAAGACATCCAGATGGCCAACAGACTGATGAAAAAAATGCTGAATATCAGGGAAATGCAAATCAAAACTACAATGAGATATCACCTCACACCTGTCAGGATTGCTAAAATCAATAACACCAGAAACAACAGGTGTTGGCGAGGATGTGGAGAAAAAAGGAACCCTCATGCATGTTGGTGGGAATGCAAATTGGTGCAACCACTATGGAAAACAGTATGGAGATTCCTCAAAAAGTTAAAACTAGAACTACCCTATGATCTAGCAATCATACTACTGGGTATTTACCCAAAAAATAAAAGAACATTAACTTAAAGGGATACGTGCATCCCTATATTTGTAGCAACATTACTTGTAATAGCCAAAATATGAAAGCTACCCAAGTGTCCATCAATAGATGAATGGATAAAGAAGATGTGGCATGTGTGTATACACACACACACACACACACACACACACACACAAACACATTTACCAATGGAATATTATTAAGCCACAAAAAAGAATGAAATCTTGCCATTTGCAACATGGATGAAGCTATAAAGTATAATGCTAAGTAAAGTAAGTCAGTGAGAGAAAGATAAACACCATATGATTTCATTCATATGTGGAATTTAAGGAAAAAAACCAAATAAGCAAAGAAAAAGAAAAGGAGAGACAAATCAAGAAATAGACTATTAACTATAGAGAACAAACTGATGGTTACCAGAGGGGAGGTAGGTGGGAGAGATGGGTGAAATAGGCGATAGGGATTAAGGAGTGTGCTTATCATGATGAGCACTAATGTATGGAATTGTTGAATCACTATTTTGTACATCTGAAATGGTGTTAACTATATAGGAATTAAAATTAAAATTTAATAAAAAATTTAAAAAGAAAATATTTGCCTTTTAAGCTTCACTAACATGGAATAACTGCAAAGACTGCCTATACCCATGAGATTACTTGTTCAGTGTTTGTTTTATCAAAACAAATCATGTGGTTCAAAAAAAAGGTATATATATACTTTTTAACATAAGAAGTATATATAATATATACATACATATATAATTCAGTTTATCCTTAATATATTGTTGCATTTATTAATTATATTCTAATAGTAATTATAATGATCCCACGATCCAGAAATTCTAAGTACTTAAAGTCTTTGGATACAGGAAATTTAAAAGCTCAATCCAAATTTATATCCATATTTTTGCTCTACAGAATTATGATAAGGTAATAAACAAAAGACATTTAAGGATGAGAATATATTACATTAGTAGGATAAAATTCTATGGAGGGTGTGGAATGGAAATAATGGGAAATTTCCCAGTGAAATGAAGTTATAATGTTACACTATGGTTTTTACCCCCCATTTTATCCATTTAAAGAAATGATGACTTATCTTTTTAAATCAATATTTATGATATGCTAGAAATTTAATACTTTACAACTCTTTAAACTCTAGTTTAAAGTATAGTATAAAATTCTATATACTAATTTTAAAATGTGAATGTGAAAATTAAAAAATAAAGCCAAAAAGTTTGAGTACCCCTTCTCTCAGGTCCCATCCCTAGAGGATGATCTTTAAGTAGCCTGGGGTGTGCAGGAACATCATGGGGTTTTTTAAGTTCCCCAGGTTATTCTAGTGTGTAGCCAAAATTGAGAAAAGCTGTAGTTTAAAAACAGTAGTCTCTCTCAATAAGATAACTCTGGACAAGAAGCAGAAAAAATGAAAGTTGCATAGTTTACCACTTGCCTGAGAGTGTTAGTTGCCTGGCAAGTAATGATTTGCAAGGTTTATAAAAACATCAAATCAATTGTCGTTATAGAACTTAAACACAAAAATGTTAACTGGCAGCTGTGGCTGATAATTATGGTGTCTTGCAATGATGAAATGCTATTATTTGTAAGGCACTGTGCCAACTATTTTAAGTAAATGACATTATCTCCTCTGTAGATAATCCCAGGCCTAGAACACTGAACCATGGGAGGTGTGGTGACAGAAAAACCCCAGAAGGTAGTAATTCAATTATACGTTAACTAACCATTGCTCCTGGGTTCATCTATTAGCCTTTTTTTCCCACAGCAGTATTTAGTTTTGCTACTCTCCCAAATCTTGAGTCAGCAAATTAACTTTGTTTTCTACTTCCCTATTTCTCCTCTATTCTTGTTTTCTGCCTTAGCTTTTTTTCTTCTCTTATTTCTTGTTATGATTTATTGTTAAACAATAAATGTATGTATATTGTTAAACAGTGGGACTAGGATTTGGCCTCAAAGGCTAAATTCCACAATTCATTAGCCATGTAACCTAGTAAAATAATGCAAAATGAGGGTCATCATTACCCTGCACAGTGGGCTGAATGGTAGAGATTCCAGAAGAATATGTTCACATCCTAATCCCTAAGACCTGTGACTATCACCTTATGTGGCAAAAGATGTGATTAAGTTAAGGATCTTGAGAGGAGACTCTTATCCAGGGTTATCTGAGTGAAACCAAAATGCGATTACATGTATGCCTGAATGAGAAAGGCAGAGGGGGTTCTGAGACATATACACAGAAGAAAAGTGATGGGAAAACAGAGCAGAGAGAGAGATAGAGCTACCACAGCCAAGAAATGCCAACAACCACCAGAAAGCTGGAAAAAACAAATATTCTCCCCTTCAGCCTTTGGAGGGATTATGGCCCTGCTGAACCATTGATTTTGGATTTCTGGTTCCCTATACTATTAGGGAAATAGTTTCTATTGTTCTAAGTCACTGAGTGGTAATTTGTTCCAGAAGCCATGCTGCTTACCTCCCAAGCCAAAGAACAAGCTAAGGAATGTACAAGTATTTTGTAAACTGAACTGCTATACAAATACAAGCTCTTCTCACTGGTCACTTTTACAAGGACCTCCAAGACCATGTAAATAACCATCATCATAAATCAGTCCTCATGGAACAGAGGTATGAAGAGTTCCTGGGGCTTTCTTACGTCTTTGTATACCCTTCCCTTTAATCCTTCTCTTCCCATAAGCTTAGTATTTCTTTTGGTGGTTGTGTGGATATTGCTAATGGTAGCAACTCCTAAAGAAAATAAATAAGAACTACCTTAGCTATGTCTCTTAAATCTTGCTAGCTATTGTTCTTCTCTTTATTCCAATATCTTATGATAGTCCAGAATTTAGAGCAGGTTTTCTCAACAGCAGCAAGATTGACACTTCAAACTAGACAATTCTTTGTTGTGGGGACTATCTTGCATATTGTATGTTTAGCAGCAGCCTTGTCCTCTATTCATTTAATGCTTGTAGTATTGCCCCCAGTTGCAGCAATCAAAATTCCTCCAGACAAAAAGGCCAAATATTCTGAGGGGCAAAATTGCCAGCCCTCCCTCCAATCCCCACCATATTAGAACCACTTATTTAAAGAATGATCACACAGACTGTCCAAAGATCTATCTGATATGGCTCTATGCTTGGTAGATTACCCCAATCTCCTTTCATAAAATATTAAGATCTGTTATAGACCTAAAGAAAGGATGTATCTCCTAGTAGCCTGCTGATTCATCATTAAATTAATCTTTTAGATAATTTCATCAGTGTTTTTCAAAGTATAATCAATATTCCATTTCTGGCAGAATCATTTGAGCTTCTTGTTGATCTATTGAGATGCCCCCAAACTTGCATTACATGTTTTGCAGATGATTCTTACTTTAATTTGTTAAAGACTGATTTTGATGAACTTCAGATTCCAGGTGTGTGATGTACTTTATTCCTCTTTCTTGGTTCTAGAACATGACTCTGGTTCCCAAGATAAAGTCCTTCACACATGTGGTCAGTTGAACACCAGATTTCATACACTACAACCTAGCCTCTGCTTATTCAGACACCTCAGGTGATACATCAGTACTGTGAGTGAAGATATAGGATCTGCGTAGTATGATCTCCTTAGGTGTACTCTCAAATTTCCTCAGATACACATTCAAGGCTTGGTATTGAGAGTTTAGCTAAACTAGTCCCTAATATTGCTGCCTCAGCAACCAGCCTCAAGCTGACACTAGCCCCTCCCTTGAACTCTTGCCTTAGTTAACAGCCTTCAGAATTACAAGTAAATATAAGTTCCTGATATGACTCCCTCAACCACCCTCATAATAAACATTCTCCCCCACCTCCCAGGACCTTCATCTTGTGTGCCCTTCAGATAAGACCCCCAGAATTTTACCAAAATCCACATTTTCTGGTTTGAGTTGACCAATCTGAATTTAGCCTGGGAACCCCATAGCACTCCACCCAAGGACCCTAATAAAGGTATGTTCCCAGGACCTGTATTACTCTTTCTCTACCTGCGCCCTGTCTTGAACTCCCTGAATGGCCCCTCTAGACATTTGGAGTACCTCCTTCAGGACCTGTGAGTAATATACATCTCTATTTCACTTTCTTTTCAAGTATTTTGTTGAACTTTGGCTTACTATCTGACACCCCAGAGCTCTACTTAACAAATGTTAAGTGAATAAAGTCACACTGTGATTATCTCTATACAAATTAACCCTTAGCTTTATCCATTGTAACAATGTAGCAATGTAGCAATGTACCAATGTATCTCTCAATCCTCCCAATTTCACCATTTTTGTGTAAATGCCTACAATCTAAATCCTGGCCTTGTCCTGCCTCTTTGACTATGGAAACAATAACTTAGAGAGGTAAGAAATCCACAGATCTAGGCAGAGAAATGGCTAAGTTGAAGGAACAAATTCTTCAGCATTCCCATCTTGGTTGCTCAAAGAAACTTGGGAATAATTTTTTAAATATGTTTCTCTGTTTCATCTCTCATATATCATCAATTACCAGGTCCTATGAATTCAACCTATTGAATATGTCTTGAACCAACCTAATTATCATCATCCCCAATATAAGGCTTTGGATGTGCTGTTTCCTCTGTCTTTCTACTACAGAAGACTACTAGCTACATACTGGCCACCTCACTGTTAGGTTAACCAATAATCATGCTCCAAAATTGTTCCAAGAACAAATTTATGCATCTGCCAAATGCAAGTTAATATGAAGATGTCATTGATAAGACAAAATAATAGAAATATCAAAAAACACCAATTTTACCACAGATTCGGTGCAATCCCTATCAGAATCCCAGCCAACTTCTTTGCATAAATTGCCAAGCTGATCCTAAAATTCACATGGAAAGAGAATCCAGAATAGCCAAAACAATCTTGAAAGTGCTGAGCAGAGTTGAAAAATTCACACTTCCCAGTTATAAAACTTACTACAAATCTACAGTAATTAAGACAGTGTGGTACTGGCAGAAAGACAGACATACAGATTAATCTATTAGCACTGAAACTTCAAAAATAGACCTGTATATTTGTGGCAAATTGATTTTTCACAAGGATATCAAGATAAGCCAATGGGCTAAAATAATCTTTTCAACAAATAGTGCTAGAACAACAGATATCCACAAGCAAAAGAATGAAGTTTGACTCCCACCTCACACCATACACAAAAATAAACTCCCTGTGTAACCTTAATACAAAAATTAAAAATGGATTATAGATCTAAATGTAAGAGCCAAACTATAAAACAGAAGAAAATAGAGGGTAAATCTTCATAAATTTAGATTTGGCAATTGTTTCACAGACATGACACCAAAACATAGGAAAAAAGAAGAAAAAATAAACTGGACATCATCAAAATTAAAACTTGTGCTGCAAACGATATATTATCAATGAAGTAAAAGACAACCCCCAGAATGGGAGAAAATATTTGTGATTCACGTATCTCATAAGGGACTTAAATCTAGACTATAAAGAACTTTTTAAACTCTATAATAAAAAGATAACCCAGTCTTAAATACGTCAAAAAATCTGAATAGACATTTCTCTAAAGAAGATATACAAAATGACTAATAAACACATGAAAAAATGCTTGATATCTTTAGTCATTATGTAAAACACAAGTTAAAATCACAAGGATGGCTATAATAAAAGATTAAAAACAAGTGTTATACAGAGAACAGATAGGTGGTTGTCAGAGGTGAGTGTTGGGCGGGTAGACAAAAGGGGTGAAAGTGGTGGGTAAAAGGTACAAATTTTAGTTATAAAATAAACAAGCCCTCAGGATGTAATGTACAGCATGGTGACTATAATTAATAATACTGCATTGCATATCTTCTGAGAATAGATCTTCATATCACAAGAGCAAAAATCTTTGTAACTGTGTATGGATGACAGATGTTAATTGGGCTTATTTGGTGATCATTTTGCAATGTATACAAACAATGAATCATTATGTTGTACATCTGAAAACAATGTAATAGCATATGTCAATTATATCTCAATAAAAAAAAAGAAAAAGTGGTAGCAAGAATGTGGAGAGGTTAGAAAGAACCTTCATACATTGCTGGTGGAAATGTAAAGTGGTCATATAAGCCAGCACTTCCTAGGTACATAGTCAAGAAAAAGAAACATAGAGTGCTCACAATACCTGTAACAGTTAGCACTCAATAATTAAAATGGAAGACAGTACATATAATTGTTAAGAGTCAAGTCAGTGTTTGAATCCTGGCCAACCTCCCAAGAGCCCTAGGAATATGAAATCTTATTCATAGTATTCTCTTTCTTTCCTCAAAATATCTGTGGATGTTTTGGTTCTCTACTTAAAAAGGAGTTACGATGGCAGAGGAGTGGGAGACCCTAGGCTTGCTTCGGTCCTCAAACACAGCTAGATGAAAAACAAATCAGTTTGAACTCCCAATTGATCTGAGGACCAAGAGAAGAAAAATGCACAAGTAGAGGTGAAAAAACTGCCACATAGTGGAAGGTAGGAGCTGCGGAGAGTTGATTTAGGGGAGAGAAGAGCTGTGGGTTCTGTGGAGGAAAGGGAGATCTGATCACAGAGAGGAGTGAGAGAGAAAAAGTGAAAGTACACAGGGGAATTGCACAAGAAAAACTCTTCCCCAAAACCACTGACTGGGAAAAGGAGAGGGACTGAATACCACAAGTTTTTATAAATAACAATGTAGATTCTGAAGTTTTGGAGGTCTGCACCATCACCAGGGTTGGGCTTAGTGGGCTTTAGCAGTACTCCAGTGGGGAAGGAGGGCAGAGACCCTGGAGCCAGCAACATGTTCTGAGCTTCCCCTGAAATGCACAGGGAGAAGCAGTTTTCCTGCTTGGAGTGCATTTGGGAGAGGGCATGGCCTCTCCCAGGGGCAAAAGACCCAACAGACACCATTGAGCTAACCCATTCACTAACATAAGAATGGGACACGGGTTGAGGGCAGCATGCCTTGGTGCCAGCTTTCTGTTGCACTTTACCATAACTCTGAACCTGCATTGTTGCACAACTGATTTCTGGGATAAGCAGGGATTGGCCACAGCACTGTGAGATCCTCCCCCAGAGACCAGTGTGGATGCCCTGCACAGATCTCTAAAATTTGGAATTTTGAAACCTAGCCTTGTGCCTGAGATAAAACACAGAACTGCTGTGCCACCTGGCTGGCAGGCAGACAGCTCAGATACAGGCAGGGTGAAGGTGGGGATCTGATGAAAGCCAGGGACACTAGAGAGGTGATTGTTTGCTCTTCTGTGAGGGCTTAGAGAGTGGTAGGCATGATCTCCCCACTGCCGGGACAAGAGAGAGGGGTGACATCATTTTCAGCCCACCCATCAGCACTGACCAACTTCAGTGAACAAAACAGAACTACCAAGTGGAGGCCAGAGCAGCTTACACCAAGCATTGTCCCCCTGCTCCTGGAAGGTGCATCTCCACTAGGGCAAGTCCACCTGAAAATCAGTGAAGCAGGCCCGCCTCCAGAAGACTAGCACAAACCCCTCACACACACCAAATCTACTGATCGTACAGTGCTACAAAGTTTCAGTTCTAGGGGAAATAGGATCTAGCCTCTTTGGTTTGGGGGTTTGTTTGTTTTTCTCTTAGGATACAAAAGAGCCAATTTTTTTCAATTAATTAATTAATTAAATGGATCTAGCTTCTTTTAAGAAGCAGACCAAAACACACATAGGATCAAGCTCTTTGTTTGTTTGCCATGACAATATGACAAGATGGAGGAATTCACCCCAAAAGAAAGTACAGGAAGAAGTGACAGCCAGAGATTTAATCAATACAGATATATGATGTCTGAACTAGAATTTAAAACAATTATAAGGATAGTAGCTGGTCTTGAAAAAAGCATAGAAGACACTAGAGAATCCCTTACTGCAGAGACAGAAGAACTAAAAAGTAGTCAGGCAATGGGTGCCTGGGTGACTCAGTTGCTTAAGCATCCAACTCTTGATTTTGGCTCAGGTCATGAACTCATGGTTCATGAATTCGAGCCAGCACATCTGTGCTGACAATTCAGAACCTGCTTGGAATTCTCTTTCTTTTCTTTTGTCTCTGTCCCTCCTCCCACTTTCTGAAAATAAATAAATGAATGTTACAAAACAAAAACAAAAAAACTAGGGAGGCCAAAATTAAAAATGATGTAACTGAGATGCAAACCCAAATGGATGACATGACAATGAAGATGGATGAAGCAGAGGAATGAATCAGTGATATAGACGATAAAATTACACAAAATAATGAAGCTGAAAAGAAGAGGGGGGAAAAAGGTTTGGATCATAAATTAGGCTTAAGGAATTCAGTGACTCTTTAAAGTGTAATAACATTCGTATCATAGAAGTCCCAGAAGATGAAGAGAGAGAAAAGGGGGGCAGAACGTTTTTTGAGCAAATTATAGCTGAAACCTTCCCTAATCTGGGAAGGAAACAGATATCAAAATCCAAGAAGCACAGAGAACTCCCATTAAATTCATCACCAAGACACAGTCAAATTCACAAAATACACAGACAAAGAAACAATCCTGAAAGCAACAAGGGAAAAAAAATACTTAACTGACAAGGGAAGACAGATCACATTTGCAACAGATCTGTCCACAGAAACGTGGCGGGACAGAGGGAGTGGCACAATATATTCTATGTGCTGAATGGGAATAATATGCAGCCCAGAATACAGAATACTTTGTCCAGCAAGCCTGTCATTAAGAATAGGAGAGACAAAGTTTTCCCAGACAAAACCTAAAGGAGTTCGTGACAACTAAACCAGCCCTGCAAGAAATATTAAATGGAACTATTTAGTGGTGAAAAAAAAGGACCAAAAACAAAAAAAGACTAGAAAGGAACAGAGAACATCATCAGAAACATCACTTTGCAAGTAACACAAGGCACTAAGTTCATATTTATCAGTAATCATTCTGAATGTAAATGAACTAAATGCTCCAATCAAAAGACATAGGGTATCAGAATGGATTAAAAAAAAAAAAAAAAGACCAAATCTATATGCTCCCTACAAGAGACTCATTTTAGACCTAAAGTCACCTGCAGATTGAAAGTAAAGGGATGGAGAACCATCCACCATGGTAATGGACGTTAAAAGAAAGCTAGAAGAGCAGTACTTATATCAGACAAACTAGATTTCAAAATTTTTTTAATGTTTATTTATTTTTGAGAGAGACAGAACATGAGCGAGGTAGGATAGAGAGAGAGAGGGAGACATAGAATCCAAAGCAGGCTCCAAGCTCTGAGCTGTCAGCACAGAGCCCAAGGTGGGGCTTGAACCCACAAACCGTGAGATCATGACCTGAGCCAAAGTCGGATGCTTAACTGACTGAGCCACCCAGGCGCTCCCAGAAAAACTAGATTTTAAACAAAAGACTGTAAAAAGAGATGAAGAAGGCCATTATGTCATAATTAAGGGGTCTATCCACCAAGATCTAAAATTGTAAACATCTGTGCCCCAAACATGAGAACACCCAAATATATAAATCCATTAATCACAAACATAAAGAAACTCACTGATAATAATACCATAATAGTAGGGGACTTCAATACCTCACTTACAACAATGGACAGATCATATAAGCAGAAAATCAGCAAGGAAGCAATGATTTTGAATGACATACTGGACTAGATGGACTTAACAGATATATTCAGAAAATTTCATCCAAAAGCAGCAGAATACACATTCTTCTCAAGTGCACATGGAACATTCTCCAGAATAGCTCACATACTGGGACACAAATCAGCCTTCAACATGTACAAAAAGATTGAGATCATACCATGCATGTTTTCAGACCACAACACTATGAAACCTGAAATCAACTACAAGAAAAAATTTGGAAAGATTGGTGGAAAGACCACGAATACTTGGAGATTAAAGAACATCCTATTAAAGAAAGAATGGTTTAACCAAGAAATTAAAGAGGAAATTAAAAAGTACATGGAAGCCAATGAAAATGAAAACACAACCCCAAACCTCTGGGATGCAGCAAAGGGGATCATAAGAGGAAAATATATAGCAATCCAGGCCTTCCTAAAGAAGGAAGAAAGGTCTCAGATATACAACCTAACCTTACACCTTAAAGAGCTGAAAAAAGAACAGCAAATAAAGCCTTAAACCAGCAGAATACAGAAAATAATAAACATTAGAACAGAAATCAATGATACAGAAACTAACAA
This sequence comes from Felis catus, assembly GCF_018350175.1. Lineage (NCBI taxonomy): Eukaryota > Metazoa > Chordata > Mammalia > Carnivora > Felidae > Felis > Felis catus. The sequence continues at coordinate 20,107,024 of NC_058378.1, read as the reverse complement.
ACAAACAAAAACAGTAGGACAGATAAAAAAACTAAGAGCTGGTTCTTTGAAAAAATTAATAAAATTGAGAAACTGCTAGCCAGACTATCAAAAAGAGACCCAAATAAATAAATATCCCAAATGAAAGAGGAGATCATAACCAACAGCACAGAAATCCAAACAATTATAAGAGAATATGATAAAAAATTATATGCCAACAAACTGGGCAATCTAGAAGAAATGGACAAATTCCTACAAATATACAAACTACCATAACTGAAATAGGAAGAAATAGAAAATTTGAACAGAACTATAACCAGCAAAGCAATTGAATCAGTAAGCAAAAACCTCCCAACAAACAAAAGTCCAAGCTGATGGCTTCCCAGAGGAATTCTACCAGACATTTAAAGATGAATTAATACCTATTCTTCTCAAACTGTTCCAGAAAATAGAAATGGAAGGAAAACTTCCTATTTCATTTTATGGGGCCAGCATTACCTTGATTCCAAAAACAAAGAACTCACTAAAAAGGCCAATATCTCTGATGAACATGGATGCAAAATTTCTCAACAAGATACTAGCAAATCGAATTTAACAATACATTAAAAGAAACATTCACCACAATCAAGTGGTATTTATTCCTGGGCTGCAGAGGTTGTTCAATATTTGCAAATCAATCATTGTGATAACACCACATTTTAAAAAAAAAAGGATAAAAACAATATGATTCTCTCAATAGATGGAGAAAAAGCATTTGACCAAAATACAGCATGTATTCTTGATAAAAACCCTCAACAAAGTAGGGACAGATGGAACATACCTCAACACCACAAAGGCCATATATGAAAGGACCACAGGTAATATTATCCACAACAGGAAAAAATGGAGAGCTTTTCTCCTAACTTCAGGAACAGACAGGATGTCCCCTCTTACCATTACCATTTAATATAGTGTTGGAAGTCTTAGCCTCAGCAATCAGACAACAACAACAAAACCAAAAGGCCTCCAACATGGCAAGGAAGAAGTCAAACTTTCACTCTTTGCAGGCAATATGATACTCTGTAGAAAACCCAAAAGACTCCACCCAAAAATTGTTAGAATAGATACATGAATTCAGTAAAGATGCAGAAATAAAAATAGCGTACAAAAATCTATTACATTTCTGTACACCAATAATGAAGCAGCAGGAAAAGAAATCAAGGCATCGATCCCATTTAAAACTGCTCCAAATACCATCGATACCTCAGAATAAACCTAACCAAAGAAGTAAAAGATCTACACTCCGAAAACTATAGAACACTTATGAAAGAAATTGAAGAGGACACAGAAACAGGAAAACATTCCATGCTCATGGACTGTAAGAAAAAATATTGTTAAAATGTCTATACTACCCAAAGCAATCTATACATTTAATGCAATCCCTATCGAAATACAACTAGCATTTTTCTCAGAGCTAGAACAAATAACCCTAAAATTTGTATGGAAAACACAAAAGACCCCAAGTAGCCACAGTAATCCTGAAAAAGAAAAGCGAAACTGGAGGCATCACAATTCCGGACTTCAAGATACATTACAAAGTTGTAGTCATTAAGACAGTATGGTATTGGCATAAAAACAGACACATAAATCAATGGAACAAAATAGAAAACTCAGAAATAAACCCACAACTATATGGTCAACTAATCTTTGACAAAGTAGGAAAGAATATCCAATGGAAAAAAAAAAAAAAAGAGTCTCTTCAACAAATGGTATTGGGAAGACTGGACAGCAACATGCAGATGAATGAAATTGGACCACTTTGTGACACCATACCCAAAAATAAGTTCCAAATGGATGAAATACCTAAATGTGAGACAGGAAACCATCAAAATCCTAGAGAACACAGGCAGCAAATTGTTTGACCTCAGCCATAGCAACGTCTTACTACACAAGTCGCTGGAGGCAAGGGAAACATGCAAAAATGAACTATTGAGACTTCGTCAAGATAAAATCTTCTGCATAGCATAGGTAACAATCAACAAAACTAAAACGTAGCCTATGGAATGGGAGAAGAATTTCCAAATGGCTTACTTGATAAAGGGTTAGTATCCAAAATCTATAAAGAACTTATAAAACTCAACACCCAAAAAACAAATAATCCAGTTAAGAAATGGGTGGAAGACATGAATACAGTTTTCTAAAAAAGACATCCAGAAGGCTAACAGACACATGAAACTGTTCAACATCACTCATCATCAGGGAAATACAAATCAAAAACATGATGAGATACCACCTCACACTTGTCAGAATGGCTAAAACACAAGAAACAAATGTTGACAAGGTTGCAGAGAAAGGGGAACTCTCTTTTACTGTTGGTGGGAATGCAAACTGGTGCAGCCACTCTGGAAAACAGTATGGAGGTTCCTCAGAAAGTTAAAAATGGAACTATTCTACAACCCAGCAATTGCACTACTAGGTATCTACCCAAAGGATTAAAAAAAATACTGATTCAAAAGGGTACATGTACCCTGATTATATAGAAGCATCATCAACAATAGCCAAAGTATGCAAAGAGCCCAAATGTCCATCAACTGATGGATAAAGATGTGCTATATATGTACAATGGAATATTACTCAGCCATCAAAAGGAATGAAATCTTGCCATTTGCAATGACGTGGATGGAGCTAGAGTTTATTATGCTAAGTGAAAGAAGTCAGAGAAAGGCAAATACCATATGATTTCACTCGTGTGTGGAATTTAACAAAACAGATGAACATATGGGAAGGGGAAGAAAAACAAATGCGAGAGAGAGAAACAAACCGTAAGAGGCTCTTAACTATAGAAAACAGGAGTGCCTGGGTGGCTCAGTCAGTTAAGTGTCCTACTTTAGGTCAGGTCATGATCTCACAGTTCCTGAGTTCAAGCCCCAGGTCGGGCTCTGTGCTGACAGCTTGGAGCCTGGAGCCTGCTTGGGATTCTGTATCTCCCTCTCTCTGTCCCTCTCCCCACTCATACGCAAACTGAGGTTTGATGGAGGAAGTTAGGCAGAATGGGCCAGATGGGTGATGGGTATTAAGGAGGGCTCTTGTGTTATATGTGATTGATCACTAAATTCTACTCCTGAAAAAAGTATTACTCTACATGTTAACCAATTAGAATTTAAATAAAAACAAAGTCCATCAACAATCAATTCCCATTTTCCATTTAAAAACGAACACTTCACATCTGAATCCAAGATAATACTGTCAGTAATAGTATTAGCTAAAGGTTATGACATCTCACCATTCAGTCAAATTGTCATTCAGGCTCTTGTTACAGAGGACAAGTAGGAGCTTTGCAAAAGTAAAAACTGACGATGGAGATAACTTTTGGGGAAATGTCCTGAGTTGTTTAGGTCTAATTTATATTTGATACTAAGCTTACACATAATCAGATTTATTAATGTCAAAATTAAGAGAAAACTGCTATGTTTTTAACAAATCTCCACTCCCCCCACCTAAGCAGTCTTGTAGTCAGGGTATAAACCTTACTTACACAACTACTAAGGTCGTGTTCTGATGGGTGAATGAGGAAAAAAAAAAATCCAAAACTCATAGAAAATGCTCATAATGCTTCAATAATTTCTGAAGGATTAATAAACAAATTTGGATCCCTCCTCTCATCATTAATCCCACCCAATTCAATGCAGTAAATTTCCAGTTTAAACAAGTAATTTAAACAGGACCTTGAGATGGGTACAACCAAATCAAGTTTTCTAATGTGAAGGCTGGTAGTTCGCAGCCTGTATAATAAAAGGTCACTTGGGGCGCCTGGGTGGCGCAGTCGGTTAAGCGTCCGACTTCAGCCAGGTCACGATCTCGCGGTCCGGGAGTTCGAGCCCCGCGTCAGGCTCTGGGCTGATGGCTCAGAGCCTGGAGCCTGTTTCCGATTCTGTGTCTCCCTCTCTCTCTGCCCCTCCCCCGTTCATGCTCTGTCTCTCTCTGTCCCAAAAATAAATAAACGTTGGAAAAAAAAAAAAAAAAAGGTCACTGTGTCAAAACCATGCACTCCCTTCCTTCTGTCCATATTTTATACATGATTTGGGGCGGGAGGAGAAATGAAATTGGATAAATTCTAAATTCAGCAAAAAAGAATTAACTCAAGTATCTTCTTGTACATCACATATGTAAATCAGAAACCATTTTATATAAAATATTTCAAATGATGTTGTGAGAAAAATGTTTAGCTTATTCAAAATTCTTGTTTAGGGTCAATTTTAGTATTTAGATCCTTATCCAGTAAATTTTTTTAATATTTTAAATGTATTAGAAAAAGGTTTTGCATTTTATGTATTTTCCATTAAATGCAATCAATGATTTAATCAATTGTCAGAAGTATTTTATTTGTGAAAAATGTGAGAGACTGATAATAGCAGCTTTGTATAATTTTACTTTCTGTTTGGAGTTTTACAAATTCAAAATAATAAATGTTTATTTTCTTATTCTTTCCAAAGCTTCAATTTAGAAAAGAATATTCTGCTTTAAAATTGCAAAACACACAGAATCTGTGCTTAATAACATTTTCAAATTTGTCTGTAAGAGCTTGGTGCTATGAAGAAAAGAGTGGTAGAGAATAAAAAAGGAAGAGAATTTTCTTAAAGTGAATATTGATATCATTAAGAGAAATAATGGATACCATCAGTTAACTATACTAAAACTTCCTGCTGTTTTAGCACAACCTGGTGGTGATTAATTTTAGGTGCAGCAAATGTCAGAAAAAAATCAAAATTTTCTGGTTACTTTAAATCCACTTATAGTAATACCTTTTTAATTTACAAATTAAATATACACATTTAGAGCCATTATAAAAACATATGGCTTATCTTCTAAAATGGCATTTCCAAAAAAGGAGTTAGCCAAAAACAATAGCCAAACTACACAATTACAGTAGGCTGAATGTGCACACAATATCCTTTAAGTAAATGTCAGAAAGTAATCACACCGCCCCCTCTCCTGTCATCAAATTATTTCAAGAACCCAACATTGGTACTCCAATGAACAAAAGTACAAAAATCTCTTTATGACTAACTGCTTAGAACAGCATGAACACTACTTTGTTTCATTTCTTCAGCATCTTTCCCTCTAGCACTTTCTGTACCTCCTACAGCAAATACTTTGTTAGGGCAACTTAAGAAAAGCCCCAAAAGTAAGGCTTTTTATGAGTGGCCACTGGTTATTGACCAGTAAGAGCCTGTTCTTTATAATAGAAACTTTGTGGGGCACTTGGGTCGCTCAGTTGGTTAAGCGCCCGACTTCGACTCAGGTCATGCATGATCTCACGGTTTGTGAGCTTGAGACCCGCATGGGGCTGTCTGCTGTGAGCAAAGAGCCCACCTCGGATCCCCTGTCCCTCTTTCTCTCCCCCTCCTCCACTTGCTCTCTCCTTCTCTAAAAATAAAAAAAAATTAAAAGTTATAACAGAAACTGTGTATACTGTGAATCTAGATTGCATTTGGTATATGGCATTCCAGTCTTCCGCATGTACTGAAGTTTATTAAGGTGTGGACTCAGATATTCCAATATTTAAAGTATTAACAGTAACATTCTTTTAGAAATGAAGAAAACCCAATAAATTATCATTATTTTATAATGATACCCAACTTTATCAATACCCAATAAAGTATTATCATAATGTGGTTCGGCTCTAGCCACTGTTTCATACTTCTTTTTCCAATATGAGAGTGTAACTACTTGAGAACTTACCGGATACAGGATTTCCCAATATACTTGGAAAGATATGATTTGAATGTGTTCTGTATAAAATACCATACGTAGGTAGTTAAATGTTAAAAGCGCCCAGAAGGTAATTGTGAAGATATGTTTTGTACTACATTTGTCCAGGCAGATATTTACAAATTTCTCTATCTTACCCATTCTACAATGAATATTGTACTATCAACACGGACTTGTATGTGCTCCTTGGGCTCATGTGAAGCACAGAACACAGTAAATTATTTCACTGATGACTTTCTCCATTCTCAAGATGGTACATAATCAGTACCTTTCTAGATGCCACAGGGAATGAGGGCTTAATTCTTTCCTGGAAACCCTAATAATAAAGACTGATAGACACTAGTAGTGTACCTCCTCTTCTTTCCCCAAATCCTTCTAGCCTCAGAATCACGCTATATCTATTTTTTTTTTCATGGCATATCCATTTAACTAATGGCAGACCATCCTGTATTTGTAACCACAGGGGAAACTTTGAAAACACCCAACTTTATATGTTTAAATCTTATTCTTCCTCTTAAGTTCTATTTTTCTCTTCAGTCCCTACTTTTGTCAAGCTTATTATATACAAGTTATCTTTTCATGACTTTGTACTGATTTTCTATATAGAAACTACAAAAATCTTCAGAGTTTTTCTGGAGATTTAGAAGTTACAATTTTTCTCCATATTTAGCATAAAATTAAGTGCATATAAATTTTGAGTTATCCTGTTCCTGTGAACTGATGGTGAAAGATTAATGATTTTAATCAAAAGGTGGTATAGATTTTGAAAACCTTTGCTTGACTCCCCAGAGAGGATAAACAAATGCTAGAAGTTGATAAGGTATGTGGTATATACTAACTGGAAAGCTCATGAAGCTTTTACTAAGCCATAACAAATAATTTAAAAGAATCTCATCCCACACTATATGGACCTTTTTTATTATACTAATATAATTTGAAACTAAAGAGTATTTTCCTTGCTAACACTGTGGAGCAACTTTGCTTAGCTTCTTCAGTGATTTGACTTCTTTCCTCTTAAGATAATGGTGACAAAGATTCTAAAACCTCTGAAAAGAGTTTTATAGAACTATTACTAACAATTATACACTGGACAGTAGTAGTTTACACATAGAACACTAGTCACACTAGTCTATACTAAAGGCCACAGGTTGACAAACTTTCTTTGTAAAGGGTCAGATAGTAAATATTTTAGGCAGGCTTTAGGCAGGCTACACAGTCTCTGAAATAACTATTCAACACTGTTCCACAAAAGTAGCCATAAACCATGAGGAAAAGAGTAAGTACAACTGTGTTCGAATAAAATTTCATTTATGGACACCACATCTCTTTTAATTTTTGTGTGTTTTGAAAAATTGTTTTTAACCACTTAAAACTGTAAACACAATCCTTAGCCCACAGGCCATGAGAAGCAGGCATTGGGCTGGATTTGGCCCACAGACCAGAGTTGGCTATACCTTATATGGGCTTTTATATGTTACACAAAATGTTTAAATTCCAAGTCTAAAGACATTGGAGACTTTTGTTTTTTAGATCTCTCATTTTAAAACTTATACTAGACAAGTTGTCTACTTCCTGGATAAATACACTCATGTGAGACAGAGAAAATAATTCAGAATACATATCCCTACTTAAAAAAGAAGACAGGATGGGGCGCCTTGGTGGCGCAGTCGGTTAAGCATCCGACTTCAGCCAGGTCACGATCTCACAGTCCGTGAGTTTGAGCCCCACGTCGGGCTCTGGGCTGATGGCTCAGAGCCTGGAGCCTGTTTCCGATTCTGTGTCTCCTTCTCTCTCTGCCCCTCCCCCGTTCATGCTCTGTCTCTCTCTGTACCAAAAATAAATAAACGTTGAAAAAAAAAAAAAAAAAAGAAGACAGGAAAAATTTTTGCAAAATGAATCTTTCACCCTAAAACATATAATTAGGAAACATTTAAAATTTTTATTCTATGCAATATAAAACAATATGCATAGATTTGGTACACAATTTCTTGGTTTTTACTTTAGGAAACAAGGCAATAAGGAAAACGTTTATAAATCTCTCCATCCCTTTTATAAAAAGTTGCAACTGAAACCAGCAATTCCTTGCAAGTACAACTATCAATTCTGAATATATGAATTATACTTAGGAATTGGCATTTACATAGATGAGTACTGGGTGCTCTTTTATTTTGAGAGAGAGAGAAAGAGAGGGTACGAGCGGGGAGGGTCAGAGAGAGAGAACAGGTGAGGGAAGGGTGGGGGCGGGGGCGGGGAGGGCAAGAATCCCAAACAGGCTCCACACCATCAGAGCAAAGCCGGATGCAGGGCTCAAACTCATGAACTGTGAGACCATGACCCGAGCCGAAACCAAGATCAGATGTAAAACCGACTGAGCCACCCAGGCACCCCTCTTTTAAACATGTACAACTGTATCATAAAACACCATGACTTCTACAGTTTGGGGCACTTTTGAATATGAAACTCCTGCCTCCATATATATATAAGGAAACAAGAATACTCTTTCCAGTCATCAAGTAAGAAAAACTTCACAGTCTGATTTACCTTTATCAAAGGTAAAATGATTCACTACTGCATTTCATGGATTATTGTGATTCTCAGTAGTTCCTTAACACAAAGTAAATTTCACATGAACTTTTTATCTGTTTGGGTTTTCCAAAGCAAGATACTAATACAAAATGTATTGAACTGGCAGAAGTCCATGGGCTAAAGAAAAAGGAATTAAATATAAAATGTTCACCAACTTTATCCTTTCTAATTTTCAACAGCATCAGATATGGAGACCTAATTGGTTTCTTGTGTCTATCCATTATGAACATAACTCAATCTTCTATTTTAATACTCTTCAATGCCATTTTTTGCTTGGTGCTTTACTGTGCGACGTAGAAGATCATTTCGTCCAACTTCAAGCATCTGTTCTTCCCAAGATTTCATTTCATTATAATAACGAATTTTATCATCATTAGCAAGTTGAATATACACCTGAGAAAAAGTGTAACTGTTAAAATAATTTCTTTTAGAAGAACCTTTACAATTAATTTCTGGAATGCTTCCATATACTCTAGAAATCACCTATTATTCTACATATATAATGGGGGACTAAGGAAGGAATTTTTTTTTGATATAAAAGATGAGAAAAAGGCTGAGATAAAGATAATTAAGTTGTTACAATTTCAGGGTTTAGGATGTGGGAAAGGAGCCGAGGCAAGATGAGATTGTCACTGGATAGAGTGAACACTTTAAGTTATGAGTGACATTGTTTTTTATTTGTAGTTAAAAACTACCAAAAGAAAAAAGCTGAACTGGTCCTAAAGATATAAAAATAATTTTAAAATACTTTGTGATACTAGTGATATAAAGTTGTTTTCACATGAACAAAGCCTTGCCCTAATATACTCTCACAGATATTCCAACTAGACACTTGAGACTAAAACCATATTACTTACTTGCTTTTGAGAACTGGAGAGATTTTTCCAGTTTTCATTTATAGTCTTCAGCTTTACCTGTAAAACACATATGTTTAAGTACCAGATACAGAGACTTCAGTGGTTAAAGAAAGATCTTTTTTAATTCTTGATTCCAATAATAAAATCTGATATCGAGAATCACAGGCAAAGTCTTATCAATTCCTTACCTCCCTTTTTAAAAAAATTTTTTTAATGTTTCTTTATTTTTGAGAGAGAGAGACAGATGACAAGTGGGGGAGAGCAGAGAGATGGAGACACAGAATCTGAAGCAGGCTCCAGGCTCCAAACTGTCAGCACAGAGCCTGAAGCAGGGCTCAAACCCACGAGCCATGAGCTCATGACCTGAGCCAGAGTCAGATGCTTAACTGACTGAGCCACCCAGGGGCTCCTTACCTTTCTTTCTAAAAAAAAAAAAAAAACAAAAAATTTTTTAATGTTTATCTTTATTTTTGAGACAGAGAGAGACAGAGCATGAGCGTGGGAAAGGCAGAGAGAGAGGGAGACACAGAATCTGAAGCAGACTCCAGGCTCTGAGCTGTAAGCACAGAGCCCAACGCGGGGCCCAAACTCGTCAACTGCGAGATCATGACCTGAGCTGAAGTCAGATGCTCAACCGACTGAGCCACCCAGGAGCCCCGTCTTTCTAAATAAGAACTATTAAACTTAAAACATACAAAAAGTGAATAGGATGTAGATATTATCCTTTTTTATTGATATATAATCGACATATGACATTATTAATTTCAGGTGTAAACTTGATTCATTTGTATATCCTGTGAAATGATCACCACCCTAAGTCTAGTTAACTAATCTGTCACAATACATAGTTACAAAATTTTTTTTTGTGACAAGAAGTTTTAAGATTTACTCCAGGCAACTTTCAAAAGTGTAATATGTCATTTAAAAAAAATTTTTTTATGTTTATTCATTTTTGAAAGACAGAGACACAGCACAAGCAGGGGTGGGGCCGAGAGAGAGGGAGACACAGAATCTGAAGCAGACTTCAGGCTCTGAGCTGTTAGCACATGTGGGGCTTGAACTCACAAACCACAAGACCATGACCTGAGCCAAAGTCGGATGCTCAACCAACTGAGCCACCCAGGTGCCCCTCAAAAGTGCAATATATTATTTTTAACTATAGTCACCATGTCGTTTTTTAGAGGGAGAGAGGAGAGAGAAAGCATGTGCACACACGTGAGTGGGGGAGGAAGAGACGAGAATCTTAAGCAGGCTCCACGCTCAGCACGGAGCTCACCTCACGACCCTGAGCCAAAATCAAGAGTAGTATGCTCAACCGATGAAGCCACCCAGGCACCCCTACAGTCACCATGCTGTACAATGTATCTTCAGGACTTACTTATTTAAAATTAGAAACTGGTACACTTTGACCATTCTCACCCATTCTGCATCCCAACCCCAACCTCTAGCAACCACCAATCCATTCTATTTATGAACTTGGTTGTTTTGTTGTTTTCAAGATTCCACATATAAGAGAGATCATACAGTTATTTGTCTATTTCTGACTTATTTCATTTAGCATAATGCTCTCAAGGACCATCCATGTTGCTGCAAATAGCAAAATTTTCATTCTTTTTGATGGCTGAATAATGCATGCACACCAGTTTCTTTATCCATCATCCATCAATGGACAGTTGGATAGCTTCCACATCTTGATTATTGTAAATAATGCCCAATGAACATGGGAGTGCAGATATCTTTTCAAGTTAGTGTTTTTGTTTCCTTTGGATAAATATCCAGAAGTAGAACTGCAGAATCATATGGCAATTCTATTAATTTTTTGAGGAAACTCCATACCATTTTCTACAGTGAGCTGCAATCTACATTCCCATCAACACATGCACAGCAATTCCCTTTTCTCAGCATCTTTGCCACCACCTGTTATTTTCTTATCTTTTTGATAACAGCCATTCTAACAGATATGAGGTGATATCTCATTTGGTTTGCATTTGCCTGATTACTGATGCTGAAAACCTTTTTATGTACATGTTAGTCATCTGTATTGTCTTCTTTGGAAAAATGTGTATTCAGATTCTCTCCCATTTTTTAAGTCAGCTTGTTTTTTTGCTACTGAGTTGTACAAGTTCTTTATATATTTTAGATATTAACCCCTTTTCATATATATGATTTTCAAATCTTTCCCCTCATTCAGTACGTTGCTTTTTCACTTTGTTAATGGTTTCCTTTGCTGTGCAGATGTATCTTTTTTGATTCAACAATACTTATATTCAACTATATTCCTATGATAGACTAACTTCAAAGACTTAAATGTTTTATTTCTTCCCTGTATCTTAATGTTTTATTCTAAAATTTGTACCTAAGTATTCAGGCATACTCATAGGAACAATACAACACTGGTCCTTAATTCTACTTAGCTGAACTTAAATTATATGACCTGGAAAAAGTCATTATTACCTCTCTTAGGCTTGGTTCTTCATTTATAAAATTAAAGGATGCAGGAAACCCAGGGATGGAGGAGAGTTAGAGAGGAGAGTCAGCACACCTCACACAGTATGTGCTGTTGCTCCCAGAAAGCAGAGACTGAGGCAATAAATGGGTGGGTGGAGAATGAGGGGCAGAGGGGTCGGAGAAGGCAAGTGTGAAGAAGGGAGGGAAATGGTCTGAAAAGAATCTATTTAAATCTAAGAGGAAGTCATCAGTGATTTTAAACAGAAGCAGAGTGAGAATAATGAACTTTACTGTTCTGACCAGAACTCTGTATTTTATCCTACCAACAAAAATAGAGATATAGACAGTATCTGAGACTACATAACCATCATGTTTTGGAACACTTTAATACTTACCTTTATAAACACATCTAATATATTCAGGGACATTTACTCACTAAATAATTGCTCTCTTAGCTCTGGAAGGAATTGCTCCAATCTTTCATAGCTAAGCTTTTTCCTTATATTTAATCCATAAACTTTTGTATTCACTGAGTTCAACAATAATTTATAAAGTTGCATGCATAAAAAAATCTGATCTTTCACCTTAATAAAGTAATTCATTAAAGAAAATTAAAGAGATGGAAAGATGTTTAGTTTTGCTCCTTCCTAAAACTCATTAAATAAGCCCTTCCACCATGTGAGGACACCGTGAGATGGTACCAGCTATGAACCAAGAGGGACCTCACTAGCAGACAACCATGACAGTGCCTTGATCTTGGACTTCCCAGCCTCCAGAACTGTGAACAATAAATTTCTATTGTTTATTTTTTTTAAGTAAATGAATAAACAACATTTTTTAAGGCATAAACCCACATGGACAACAGGAGAGGAAACTACCAACACAAAATTTTAGCAGCTAAAAAGTAGGTGGAGAAATGGTAACTGACTTACCTAACCAAGAAGGCAGATTCCCAACCTGGTACTGGGGAAAGCCATAAAGCAAACCAATTTACAATGCAGAATTCCCAAGCAGCTCAGGAATTGGCAGCACCAGATAGGTAGAAAACGGTGGTGAAAGGTGTGCTTAAAACAGAAAGACTGACTGAAATTCTCTTGAAAAAGAGATTAAATCCCCACCATGGGCAGATTCTAGGACTTATCCCCTCAAAAGGGTAAAATAGAGATACTCTGTGAATACCAGGTACAGTTGGGGCCAGTGGTACCACACTGGAAACAAGGAGATTAAGTAAAAATGTACGTACACAGTATCCCAGAAAGAAAAGCAAAAAAGGTTAAGAGAAAAACAATACAGAAAAGAAAATGAGAGGACCAGCTCAGAAGACACAAAAACAAGTATGAGGTCTTAAAGAGAACACAGCGGGGAAGGTGGGGGGGGGGAGGGGAGAGAAGAAAAAAGAAACCAGATCACATTCAAAGGACCAATAATCAAAATGGCTTTATACTTCTCAAAAGCTATTAACAAGAGAAAGAAGCAATATTTTTAAAATTCTGAAAGAACATGATCTCTAGATTCTATGCCTAGAATTCTATGCCCAAACTATCAAGCAAATATAAGGTTAGAGATTATTTTCAGACAAGCAAAAATTCAAAAAACTGATCTTCCATGTACTCTCACTGGGGAGATGCTGCTATAATAAAATCAGTAAACCAAGAAAGACAACAGCAGAAGCAAAACCACCACAAAGATGAATGTCAACTGTGCACTAGCAATAAAAGGCTACAACCAAAGTGGAACAAAACAGAGGTTCCAGATTGAAACTGACAGAATAGCTAATGCATCTAAATGCACTGAAAGCTGGTAAATATTTAAGGGTTTGGGGCTAAATTACTGATAATACATAAAAAACTAAGGAAACAAAAACATAAGACATACTGAACTTCAGTGAAAGTTTTGCAATTAAAAAAAAAATAGTCATAGCAAATGACATAGCACATGGCATAGCAAATATCATACTCGATACTTCTCTAACCAAAATTGTAAGTATACTGGGAGGCAGGAAAATGGAAACATGAACAGTGGGATGAGAAAGTAATAAATGCTCATCTTAAATAATGGGAGATAATGCCTAAAATATAGGTAATGCTGAAAATTGAAAAAAAATCAAGAAGTAACAATATAAGGCTGTTATTTACAGACATGAAGATAAACAGCACAAGAATGAGCTAACAATAAAAGGTATTCACTTATATGACAGGGCTGTGAAAACTGGTTATCTTTTATAACAAGTCTTATTTTGATTCTTTTAACTATAAGGATATATACCCAATATTTTTTAAATGAATAAAAATGATAGTTGCATTAATTTTAATATCCTGAGATAGGGTCCCTCAGCCATTAAGCTTTCTAGGTGATTCCAAGGTGCAGTCGAGTTGAGAACCACTGATTTAGGAGCATTCTCTAGCATATAACCTTTTTACACTGATAAGAAAACTAAATCCAAAGTCATTTAGTGACTGAGCAAATTCCAACTAAAAAAATAAACAAGCATATATTTTTAGTAATTTAAGGCCATAGAAACAATTTTAAAATCCCAAGGAGTAAATAAATGAAAGTATACAGCCAGGGAAGACCATATCACATATACATATTATTTAATCAAGTGTCAAACAGGACTTATGAAATGAACTACCGATCATAATAACCCAAAATGTGGCAGAGTGGCAAAAACCTTCATCTCAGATTGACAAAAGTTAGAGATCTGAACGTATGCTCTTCTTACCCTATCGTATTATAAAAGGAAAAATACAATTGCCTATTTGGAGCTTCTAACAAGGAAATAAGGAAAGAATAAGCCACAGCAGGAATGACACACTTCTTTTCTTCTTTGACATATTCATATGGTGATACTCATGAGCATAATACATTCTCATGGGCATAACCAAAATTTTATTAAAGGATATAATATGAAGCAAGGTTATACTCAAATCCCAGTACAAAGTATTATAATCCCACTCTCATTCTTTCCCAGTGATGGTAAAACAGTCCCAGGACTGACTGATAAGAAGTCTCCAGAACTTTAACACCCCTATAAATTTGAAAATGTTATTATTTTAAATTTAAAAAAGCTGACAATATATATATTGGCCGCTAAGTACTCAAATTGTATGTGGCAAGAAAATGTGTTTTCCTTTAAAAGATACAAGAGGGCATTATTTGTATAAAGTACTTATTTATAATAATTTACTACTTTTCTTCACATCCTAACATATGACACCCCTACAATTTTCTGTCTAAATATTTTAAAAATCAAAACAAAAATTTAAAAAACAAATCTAATTCTGTTTTACCTGTGATGTACCATCCTTATGTTCCTGGAACCTTTCAGCTATATAAATGTTGTAAGCTGAGCGAGGTCTTTTCGGTTTTCCAAGCATTGTTAACTCCTGAGTAACAAAAATGGAAGAGTTAGATATAGTTTTAACTTCTGTAAGACTTTACCTACAGAAACTTTATTCACTACTATGCATTACAGGAAGTTCCTATAAGTGAATGTTATGATTCTTTGTATATACAAAATGACTACTCACTCGGGATCAGAATTATTTTTGTGATAGCACTAAGTTTTGAAAATTGTAAAAGGTTTTAGGAGTTATTTTCCATATAAAAACTTTTCCCTTACATATTATTTTCATGGTCTCCATGAAGTGAATAACTGAGCACTTAGGTACAAAATCTTTTTTAAAGGTTAAAACAATTTCAGTTTCATCCTTCCAGAACACTACCATCTCCCAGCCACTATATGCCTCTACCACAACTTATAAACACTAGAGTATCTGTTTAATAATCTCTCATTTCATTTCCTTCCTTGGTATCTCTCAACTTTTAAACTTCAACAGATGTGTTTAATTCAATTCTTTTAACTAGGTACCAAAGGACAGAGGAGGCAAGAAACAGCAAATACATGTATCCCTTACTGCTTAAGTTAGTTTAGTTTCAAGGGGCACCTAGGTAGCTCAGTCAGTTAAGTGTTCGACTTCAGCTTAGGTCATGATCTCACAGCTCTTGAGTTCGGGCTCTGTGCTGACAGCTCAGAGCCTAGAGCCTGCTTCAGAGTCTGTGTCTCCCTCTCACATTCTGCCCCTAACCCACTCACACTCTGTCTCTCAAACATAAATAAAAACATTAAAAAAAAATTTTTTTAATGTTTAGTTTCTGAGTTTCAGAGAATAAAGGATGCTGCACTATTCTATTTAGTTTTTGAATTTGGATAGTAGTACTTGTAATTCATAAATTATGTGGTTTTTAATGGCAATTTGGTTAAAGTCAATAACAAACCCAATTTTATTTCATAAATAAAATACAACCCCTGTGATTAACCTCATTCTTCCTGGACTTCTCAGACACAGAACTACTATAAAACTACTGCAGACTCCAGGTACTTCATAACGTAACTGTTTCCCCTTTTGTTTCTAGAGCTTGGAATTCATCATCCTTCCTAACAATAAGTATACAGCTGAACAGACTGAAAAATCAACAACCCTCTTGGATCCCTAAGGGAGAGAAGTTTGTTTCAAACTGCTGCCCCCTAGACTGGAGAGACACACAAGTAAATACAGGGAGTCGAAGCAACCCCTGCTGGAACCAGTGCTGGGGTACCAAAACCTCTACTGTAATTAATGAATTGCTGGATGTTCTGGCTTCAGGGGAAGCCAGTCATAAGAATGTCCTCACAGGACGCCTGGGTGGCTCAGTCAGTTAAGCATCCGCCTCTTGGTTTCAGCTCAGGTCACTATTAGTGAGTTTGAGCCCAGCATCGGGCTCTGCAATGATAGTGTGGGATTCTCTCTCTCTCTGCCTCTCCCCTGCTGGCTCTCTTGGCCTCTCAAAATAAATAAACTTAAATTAAAAAAAAAAGACAGTCCTCACAGTATTGTGATATACTTCTAGGAGCTAAACCAGATTTCCACAATTAATACCAGAAAAAATATTTCCCCTGCTTCTGTAAGAAAGGAAGAGAGGAAAAGAAACTATTTTGAAATGCCTGAGCACTCAACTATTAACAAGGCCTGCCTTCAGGGGAAACTAGTTAACCAGAGCCTAACTTACCTGCATGAAGGGAAAACACCCAACTCCTGCACACTCTAGTCATCCTGACTCACACCTAATGGGGAGGGGGAGTGTGGAAGAGTGAACTGAGAAACTCTTGTGAAGTTCACAGACCAGTTGCATAGGCTCACTAAAAGATCGGGACCTAATTGTAGGACTACAGAATGCTTTTCTTGACCCCCACACCTCACCACCACATTGCTAAGGCCTATTTACAGCAGTTCCTTTTACTCAGTACATTATGTCCATCAATCAAGAACAAACTTCCAAGGCAGACTAAAAGGCAAAAAACATAATATGAAGAGACAAAGCAAGCATCAGAACCAGATATGGGAGGGATGTTGAAATTATCAGACCGGGAATTTAAAACAACTAGATTAGTATGCTAAAGGCTCCAGATTGCATGTAAGAACAGATTAGCAATGTAAAACTCGGAGATGGAAATCCCAAGAAGTAACCAAAAAAAAACCAAAAAACAAAAAAAGTTAGAGATCAAAGATGCTGTAACAGAGGTGCCTGGGTGGCTCAGTCAGTTAAGTATCTGACTGATACTTAACTCCAAGCTGGATATGGCACCTATTAAAAAAAGAGAGAGAGAGAGAGAGAGAGAGAGAGAGAGAGAGAGAGAGGAGAAGGAGGAGAGGGAGGAGAGGGAGGAGAGGGAGGAGAGGGAGGAGAGGGAGGAGAGGGAGGAGAGGGAGGAGAGGGAGGAGAGGGAGGAGAGGGAGGAGAGGGAGGAGAGGGAGGAGAGGGAGGAGAGGGACAAGAATGTTGTAATGAAACGAAGAATGTCTTTAATGGGTTTATTAGTAGACTGGACATGGCTGAAGAAAGAATCACTGGGCTAAAGGATGTAATAATAGAATCCTCAAAAATCCAAAACAAAGAGAACAAAGACTGAAAATAAACCAAAAACTGAAGACTATCCAAGGACTATAGGACAACTTAGAACAGGTGTAACAAACATAAAATGGGAATACTAGGAGGAGAAAGAGAAAAAGAAATATATGAAAGGGAAATCCCGTATTACTGCCCAATCCTCATTTCTGGTCTCTCCACTCTTACATTGGATGGGTGCATTAAAAAGGAAGGGAGAATAAAGGAGGGAGAATAAACTTCAGTACCCAGCCCTCCAAATACTTACCCCTATGCAGACACTGTATTTCTATTGTCTTTTCTAGCTCCTTTTTACTAACTGGATCAGAAGACTAGATTGCTATCTAGATTACTGACTTAAAATAGGTGAGTCCTGAACTCTGGTGCTAGGAGAGCTCAACAAGAGTCAGGGAGACATATGTTGTCATCTCACATTAAAGTCTCAAATTTACTTTTTCAAAGAAATAGTTTTAACTCTGATGACCATTTTCTACAGTATATGTACTGGACCAGCAAGCTGACCATCTCATACCTAATACTGTTCCTACAGAAAAATGTAGTCTTTCAAGCAATAGTATTTATGTGGATTAATAACCTTAAACTGGGACCAGACTACAAATCTGAACCATGTGGGGTGTTTAATGAGGAAAAGTAGTTCATCCTATAGGACTTCTTATTTGACTAGATACAATAAAGGCATTTTTTCCTGATGTGTTAATGAAATCAGTCTATTTAGCAACATCCATAATGAAACTCATCCATAATCAAACTCACCATTACCTATAAAACAATTCAAATCAGCAGGTTATCCTAGACAAGACACAGACACAAAGATTCTTGCTATTCCTGATTTGGCTGTTTCATAACTCTGTTCCTTCAGCTTTCATTCTAGTCCTAACTACATATCTTAAATTTGGATACATTCAAAAGTAGTAACAAGGGGTTCCAAGACAGACTCAATGCCAAGTGGTCCTAGTGGCAGAAAAGAGTTATCCCATTTTTTCCTAACTGGGGTACTCCTGATGACATTCTACCATTTAGCCACATATATCAAAATAAGAAAAACTCCCAATATTCATTGTTCGATAAATTTCAGTTCTTTGCCAAAGGAAAAAAATATTTCACTGATACTCACTCTCTTTTTTATTAATGCTTTCTTTTTTAAACGTTTTTGCTGGATTTCTTTTTCCAAAGATACAATCTGACTTGGAGTTAACTGTTCTTGAATTCTGTTTATCTCTTCTTTGTATGCCTGCCAGTCTGCCCTGTAAGCATCTTCATATATCTATAAATAAAAAACCCAAACATGAAGTCAATAAATTACTGCTGATAAATCAAACACAGCACACCCGCCAGGGAAAGACAATTGCATGACTTCAGATAAAGACAGACTAGGGGCACCTGGGTGGCTCAGTCAGTTGAGCGTCCAACTTCAGCTCAGGTCATGATCTCACAACTTGTGAGTTCGAGCCCCACATCGGGCTCTGTGCTGACAGCTCGGAGCCTGGAGCCTGCTTCTGATTCTGTGTCTCCCTCGCTCTCTGCCCCTCCCCCACTCATGCTGTCTCTGTCTCAGAAATAAATAAACATTAAAAAAAATTTTTAAAAAATAAACATTAAAAATAAATAAAAATTAAAAAAAAATAAAAAGACAGACTGAACCACCAAGTGAAACATGTGCTCTGGAATCACATGTATATGGACTAAAAACATGTTTTTTTCATAAAAATGTTAACAAAGGTGAGAGTCTAACAACTAGTCTTCAGTTTCAGATATTGCCAACCCTTTGTTGCCACTGCCATACATCCATTTTCTAATCATTATGAATCAGAAAGTATGAAGTTCCTTTATAGGTAACAGATATTAAAAAAATTTTTTTAATCATCTAGTCCCTTAAAGGACATGACTATTATTCTTAACTGCATAATAACTGGTCAGCAATACTGAAAACCAATATGCTTACTTTTTTCTCTGAATCAGGAAGTTCCCTCCATAGCTGGGCAATTTTTCTAATTAGTTCTGAATTTTTCGCATCTATAGATTGAAATAAAATGAAAAAGTCACAATTTTATGTCTCAGGATTAATTTCTAAAGACTTCTAGGAAGTCTAGCTTTAGCTCTAAGTTTTATTACAGACACCTCTATACCACATATAATTTAATACAATGATTTAGGTTTTCTTTAATTTCATACTTGATCCAGAATTGTTAAAGTCTGTTACCTAATAATTAAGAAATATGTCACATACCCCCCCAAAATTATTAGTTTAAGCAGTTGGGTAATCACTGTCTTCAAGCTTTTTACTTCATATTTCAAACAAAAATTTTTTTCCCATCTTTCAGGAATTAAGTTCATAAAACCTGACTCAACAATAAAATATAATCTTGATTCATGTAACACTGCCTTGTATTTCAGTTACAGAAACACTACTTGCAACAAGCTATTCTAAAATCAATTCATTATTCCCCATTTCCTTCCTCATCTTAACTGATCATTATTCCACATTTCCTTCCTCATCTTAACTGATCAAGTCATTATTCCCCATTTCCTTCCTCATCTTAACTGGAGTGGCATTTTAACAAACCACTTAGTTTGAACTACAACATTTTAAAACATGTGAGTACTTCTTAAACATGTCTCTTAAACCAATTCTTTATAATGTAGGAATTTTCATTACAGTTCATTTGGTTTTCACAAGTACCCTGTGAAAGGGCTCTAGAAATCATAAAGTTGACTATTCTTAATTTAGTTATTATCTTTACAATACTATAATCACAAATGAAGGCCCACAGCCTTTCTAGGGAGTCAACAAAAATCCTACCTGGAAATCTTTTTTTTTCAGGAAGTCAACTGATTTCCAGTGAAAAACCTCTTGGAATTAGCAATTTGTATAGAGCTTTACAGTTTACAGAACACATCCACATAAGTTATTATTTCATTGCAACTTCATTAACAATTCCCTGAAGCAGGAGCTAAAGCAAGTAATAAAATGATTCATCAATGGTGCTCCAGGCCAATGGCAACTAGACCCCCAAAATTCAGCTTTTTCATCTTCTTCCCTGGGTGCTCCCACTCCACATGCTGCTATTTTTAAAATACTTTTCATTAAATGAGTAAGTCAGGAGGATAAAGTCAATGGTATTGTAATAGTCTTGTATGGTGACTGATGGCAGCTACACTTGTGGTCAGCATAGCATAATGTATACAGTTGTCCAGTCACCACTATGTTGTACACCTGAAACTAGTGTAACACTGTGCTTCAACTATACCTCAGTAAAATATACACAGTAATAAGAAACAAATAAAAATACCTTTCATTAGCTCAATTATTTATAAGGAATTTGTACTTGGTAAAAAATGTCATACTTTACAGACCACTAAACGTTAATGGTTATGTTTCCGCAGTCACTGGATGCTTTCAAAGTGCAAATCAAGTTTGAAGTAAAACTGTTTAGTGGCTTCTTTATTACATCAGAAAACAGTAAATGCTCCAAAACTCCTTACCTGGGTTCTGAGCTTTAAATATGGGTAGCTGTTCTTTAGAAAATCGAACGTATGAAGTCAGAGGCTTCTTTGGATAACTATTCACGGTGGATGAAAAACATCTCGGTACATATGCAAAACTACGTATAAAGAAAATAACCAATATCAAGTATTTAAGTGCCAATATTCACTTTTAGATGAACACAGATTCCCCCCAAAAAGACGCCATCAGGATGCTATATATGGCACGGTGTTAGTGACTTTTAACACCCTGTCCTAACCAGAGAAAAGACCTGCAAAACTGAACTCGCAAAGCTCCATCTATGCCTGTTAAGAAGGGCAGAGTGGAGGAAAGCATCAGCACTTCAGCTCCTGGACCCTGCCTCCTCAACGTCTCTACTGATGGAGAGAGACTCTTTGGCGCGCGACTTCGCAGAGAACTCTGAACGAGGGCTACAAGGTTGGACAGCGCGGAACGGCGGGAAAGAAGAGGAAAGGTGGAGGGTGGCCGGAAAGTAAGACTGCTGGATAAGGCCTGGTCGCAAAACCACCAGCCCCTTCGCAAAGTCAAGGCATGATTCAAAGCGCCACGGTGGCCCGGACCACCTAGGAGACACAAAAAAGTGTACGAAAACGTCTACACTCCAACCCAGACCGTCCTGAGCCATGCCGCCTCCTGAAGTGCAGGCGAGAGGTCCTTACCTGAAGGGAGAGCGCAGTCGACTTCCACAGCCCGCGCAGAGGTCCGCTCCGGACTTTCCCAGTGCACTCAGCACGCTCCACACGCCCCGGAAAAGCGCCATTGCACCAACTTACAAGGCAGCGACCAGGCGCCACCCTCCTACACCCCCGCGGCACAACAGAACTCCAACAATGACGAACAGAACCCGCTGGTGACCCTCTGTAGTTTACTCTCATGCCCGCCACTCGCAAGGCACTATGGGAAATCGGCTAACATCCGGTCAGTAGCCGGGGAACTAGGCAAGGCAGAATTGACGCAGGCGCTGTAGTAGCTTCCCGGTGGGTGGGGCTGCAAAGGAGGAGGGCTCGGGGGCGGAGAAGGAAACCGCAGCCCGGCTTGCCTGCGGAGGGCCCTGGCCTAGAGGAGGCGCAGCTGAGCCACCTCTGCCCCCGGCCCTCCCCTCCGCATTCGCTTCCTCCGCCCGGCCTGGAGGCTGATGGAGGCACTGTGGCCACCTCACCGCGACAGTGCGGGGCTGGCTGGCGTCCGCCTGTGACGACCGAAAGGGCCAGTACGTAACAGTTTTACCGCGAGGACGCGGGATAGCTGTGCGGCCTGCGCTGCTCCGAGGTCAAGCTGGCGGGTGCTGCGCG
Organism: Felis catus; assembly: GCF_018350175.1. Lineage (NCBI taxonomy): Eukaryota > Metazoa > Chordata > Mammalia > Carnivora > Felidae > Felis > Felis catus. The sequence goes on along the minus strand of NC_058378.1, from coordinate 20,084,660 downwards.
ACCAGCAGAGCCGCTGAGTTCAGGCCCCAACTGACGCTCAGTATCCAAAACACTGATGGGGCGGGGGAAGTGGGGCACGTTTCAAACCTAAAAATGCAGATTTCCTGGACTTGCTGCAGTGCCTGATTCAGTATATCTGTGAGGCCCGTGACTCTGTTTTCAACAGGTTCCTCATTGTTTAACAATTTCTGATGCCAGTGGTCATAGGACCACATTTAAAGCAATACTGAACTAGACCCTCGTCCCCTCCACTGCAACTATCCCAGACCCAGTCTTCAACCCTGACATCCAACCATGCTTAATTAGTAGGGAGGAAACTTTGGCTGATTAGTCGTGCAAAGACTCTATTCCCATTATTAACGTTGAAGTCTTGATCCGGAAATGCAGCATTCCCTAAGACTCACTTTCCCTCATTGCAGATGAGGATGTTAGACTAGATTAGTTCTTTCGAAGTCCTGATTAAGTGTGACAAATATGCCTTGAGATATTGATCGATATGCTGTATAACCATTTTCTGTGTCGGCAATGACATGAAAAAGATTGGGAAGACCTAAACTAAACGTATATAAGGATCAGCTTTTATATTCCAATTATTTCCTTCTGAAACAGCCTCTATTGGGTAGCTATATTTGTTAGAAAATTCTTACCACTGTAATATTAAGCTGAGAGTCAACTGCTTTCTGTAGCTTTGAAACATTGGCCCTTGATGCAACAAAGGAAAAGCCCACTTTTAAGTGGTATGTAAACAACTATCACTACTCCCTTTTCTTAGTCTCTCAGGGTTGAAAGGAACTTTCCAGGTCATCTGTTCAAACTTCTCATCTTGACATGGAAAAACAGCTTTTTTTTTTCTGATTACATAACTATGTACAAGGCCCCAAACTTAGGTAAAAGACACAACATTCCCCCACTCCCAATAAAGTCTGACAGAAGGAAATAAACAATTATAATGCACTGCCAAGGCAGAAGTAAGTATAGAATATGCTTCCTTATAACATTTTAGCTGGGTTCTGAAATAATTTGTTTTCTCTATATTTTCTAGAATATTTTTGTTCTTTCAGTTATTTGCTAAAAAAACTATTGCAGGTTCGGCTTATCACATTGGGGTCACCAATTGTAGGTTTAGCCTATCATCAATTGTGGGTTCAGCAGGAAAGATTACTCAAGACTCCATGCAAGTCAAGAGAGATGAGAGGGAGGCTAAGGGAAATCTCCCCGACATGATCTCCAGCTCCTGTATATATTAAGCATACATTATAGGGAGAACATTGCACAATGTCTTTGGCTATGTGCCAGTAAGATCTATAGAAAGTGTACACAAAAAACAAGGCATTCCCAAGACCACCAAAGAGCAAATGCAGAAAGCAGGGTGGAGAACAAGATAAGATATTCCATAGATAACATGGTCTAAGGAATTCATGAGCACAGGAAAGACCCAACCCCTAAATAGCACTAACTAGATACTGGTCAGCTGTTTTCAGCAGGGCCAGAAAGCAGTGTAATGCATTCCCTATAATCTCCTTAACCAAGACATAGCTATTTGATTTCCCACAAAATTTGAGTTTCACTTATGAAACATGAAGACTTACCACAGCCCTTCCTAGGGTTCTGTTCTTTTATTTTGTTTTAAAAGTTTATCTACTCCCATGACTTCAGCTACCAGTTATATCCTCATGGTTCCCATATCTTATATTGAATCCATTTTAGTCCCAAATCTACATAAACACTGTCTTCTGGACATTTTTACCATCATGTCTCACAGATACTTCAATTTTTCATTAACAGAATTCACTATCTTTCTCCTGTTTTGAACAACTTCTCTTCTTAAGAAGCACCTGTATCCCATTTGAATCATCCAAGCTAATAACTTGATAAATCATTTTATAATATCTCCCATTGACACTGTAACTGAACTAACATGAGTTTGGTCTTTGGCGAGTCACAGATAGAAACTATACTAGATGGAATTGTGACACAAAGTAAACTTTTATTTGCAGCAAATAAGGAGATGATGGGGAATAAACTTCCAAAGCTGTGACTCTCTGAGCAAGGGTGAATGAGTTCCTTTTATTTAGGGTTAGGATGAATATTTAGATAGGGAAGCTTTGTCATTGTATGTAGAGGTGGGCATAAGGTCGTGCGTGCACCTTAAAGAAACATGCCTATACATACATCATATGTAAATGAGATTTGTGTTCCTCCTTGGATGGAGATTTTAGTATTATAATGAGGTAAAGGTAACTGTCAGTCATTCCATGGTCCATCTGTGCAGGTGTGAGTTGGGGTTAATCTCAAATTAGTCTGGGCTGACTGAACTCTTTGCCCAGGCAGTTGTCATTGCTTGAGGGGTAGTTTCAGTTTCCTTCCCCTTGTGTCTTTTGCCTGAATTAAGAGAGAAGCTAGAAAGAAGAGCTTAAGGAAAAATGTGGGACAAAGGTCAGTAGGTACTAGCAGGTGAGCAGTAAAGGTCAGGGGTCTAGCTGGTGACATAACTTCTCCCCCATCAACCAGCTAATGATAAGTGTTGATGATTCTACTTCATTAACCCCTCTAGTAAGTATTCCTTCTTCTCCAGTCCAATTGCTGCTGCTTTTGTTCAGGACAGTAATATGTTGGTAAGTCAGGTCTCAAAAAGAAAGCCCTAATTTGTGTTTGCTGAGGTCTGTGATATAGACACTCCTACCATGGCTGATTTCAAACTACCAACTTGGTATCATTACTCCTGAAGTTGGGAAAAGATATATATAATTGATTGTCCAGGCCAGTACCAGCCAGCTCCTATGTGCCACTCACTGGTTCAGTCTCTGACATCTTTTTCCAAACTCTTACAAGTACTTTTCCTACTTTCAGGCTTACTTCTCTCCTAATCATATTCCACTCTGTCACCAAGTCAGTCTTTCTAAAAGGCAAATCTCATTTATTCACTTGTTTATTAAGACAGACTCCATGCCAGGCAATGATCATGCTTCTATATTTGAAACCTTCAGTGGCTTCTGATTGCCCATGGTATCAAGTTTAAGTTCTCATACATGGCATACAAGTCCTCCATGAACTGGCTTTTTTGTTTCCCCTATAGCTTCATTTCTCACTTCACCCTTGCTTAAAAATAATTTATTATTTAAACATCTATTTCTTCTGACTGAAACCACTTCATTTGGCTCTGAGTTTACCATTGCATGTTGTGTGATATGCCAAAGTTATGGAAATTACTGGATAAGAATACAGACTCAGAAGTTAGATCTAGTTTGAATTCTGCTTTTGTTATTTACTAGCTGAGTGACCTTGCCAAATGACAATTTATGTGACCCAGAGTTTTCCCTTCTGTGAAATGGGGATAATAATGTTTGATTCTTTGGATTGTTACAAAGATTAAATTAGAAAATGTACAAAAAGTTCTTAACAGAGTCCCTGGGACATAGGAAGAGGGTCAACAAACAGTGGCTATAATTATCCTTATATTACTCATAACAATTATTATTAGCTTTTAAATAATTATAGGTATAGTATGAATTTTCCCCAAAGTCAGATTTGCATCACAAACCTGTCATTACTTTGTCATTTTCTGTCTCTATTAAATTACATACACTAATTAGTAAGTTGTGAATGTGAAAACCTGATCTTCCAATTCATTGTCTTAATGCTTCCCCCATTGTATAAGACTATCCCTCAGACTCATTCAACATACATTATTCCAGCCCCAAATATCTTCTTTGAATCTTCTATAGTGTGTGAGCTTGTATTATTTACTTGTGACATATACTGCTCTGGTGTTTAACCTTTTTTTTATGTGCAGATGTTTTTTTTTTCCTCAATAGATGGTAAGCTCTTGAAGACAAGATCAAGTCTTATACTTCTTCCTATCACTTATCAGTTGTAGTACCTAGCATAGTATATTAAGCATGACAGATGGGTAAGAGGGAGGAAGGGAGGAAGAGCAAGAAAGAAAATGTAAAAAGATTTGTATCTGCACAAATTACCTATATGCAAATTTGGCCTTGTAGAAAATAGCAACTACCTGTTAGAAAATAGCCGCTGCCAATAGAAGGGACAGTTATGTGTGGAGATAGGAACCATGTAAAATTTTGGAAAATATATATGAAAATAATGATCATGGTTTATTGATACTTGGTAAAGTTGAAGATAGCAACAATAAATAGCAGCAGCAATAAATAGGAGCAGAGACCAAGATAATTCCCTACTGAATAATGGAGTTAGATACAGTGATATCACTCAAAGAAAAAATATTCCTAAAAGAAAGCAGTTTTGCTTTTGTAATTATAATGAATAAATAAACTCACTAAAATAAGAGCAATAACCTGATAGGTTTAGCACAAGGAATAGATGCATTCTGAACTCATAAGTAAATGTAGAAATAAGAAATAAGATTATACTGTAAACACCACATGTAAAGACAATTTACTCAATTAAATAGCCCTGCATAGGTATTGGAAGTAGCACAATAAGTATAAGACATTGTTCCTGTCCCAAGGAGGTTCACTCTGATTAGGAAAACAAAGCAACAACACATGAAAATTATAAAAGTATAACAATTTAATGCAGCAAGAGGGAAAAAGCTTATCTTTTCTATAAATCAAGATTTTAATTAGTTACAGTAGAAAACTGTGTATGTAAGTTTTTCCTTCAAAAAATTTCCATTTGGGGCGCCTGGGTGGCTCAGTCCGTTAAACATCCAACTTCAGCTCAGGTTGTGATCTCACAGTTCTTGGGTTTGAGCCCCACATGGGGCTCTGTGCTGGCAGGTCAGAGTCTGGAGCCTGCTTCAGATTCTGTGTCTTCTCCTTTCTCTGCCCCTCCCTCACTCACACTCTCTCTGTCTTAAAAATAAATAAACATTGAAAAAAAAATTTTTAAATACATTTTCATTTACTTAGTGTCTGTTATGACCACACTTGAGTTTGCCTTAAAATAGTATACAAAAGGATAGAAGGGAGAGAAAAATTAGAAAGAAAGATCTATTGCATATTAACAGTTCCCAGATATCCAAATTGGTTTATAAATTATTTCTCAAGTAGAGCAAAGTGTAGATGCAGCCTTAATTATTAACAGCATATCAAAGTTATTTTTAGCCATTGCTGTGGCAGCATTATGCAAAATAAATATAGCTTTTCTATTTTAAAGTTGATTCTATGAGTCAGCAGGAGGTAGGACAAGTAAAACAGGATAGCTATAATTTTATGCAAATTATAAAACTCAAATTCATATTGCTGGATATTCCTGAAAGCTGACATAAAGAATGGAAGAAATACAGAATGATTATATTGATGGAATAATGCTATTAATAAACAGGATAACTTAGAGTATTTGCCCTCACATTATTATAAAAACCTGATCGATTCAAATTATAATTTATTGCTCAAATATGTGCCAAATGTTTTATTTCTTGGCTATTTACATATTTTTTTAAGTTTTTATTTTAATTCCGGTTAGTAAACATACAGTATTATATTAGCTTCAAGTGTACAATATAGCAATTGAACACTTCCATACAACATCCTGTGCTTATCACAACAAGTGCACTCCTAGGGTGCGTGGGTGACTTGGTTGGTTGAGCACCTGACTCTTGATTTCTGCTCAGGTCATGATCCCAGGGTCATGGGATTGAGCCTCGTGTCAGGCTCTCTACCTGCTTAATATTCTCTCCCTTTCTCCTCTGCCCCTCTCCCCTGCTCACACTCACTCATTCTTTGTTTAACATAAACTAAATAAATAAATAAATAAATAAATAAATAAATAAATAAAATCACAACAAGAGCACTCCTTAATCCCCATCACTTATTTAACCCAACCCCCCACTCACCTCCCCTCTGGTATGTGCCAAACATTTTAATACATTATCTCTAATCATTCAAAATCCTACAAGTTGGAATTCTTTGTATTATACAGACATAAAAACTGGTATTCAGAGAGAGAGAGAGAGAGGAAGGATTCTTGTTCTTGTTGCATCTTATTAAAAATTTCCACCTATGAATCCATAGTTTGCAACTTTGAAATTATATTTTATTGTATGTAAGGACAATATAAGCTAGTGAGTCATCAAGTTACAGTAGTTTATTTTTTCAATACTCATATACTGTTCTTTTCTATCCCCTTAAAGGCTTTCTTGACTTCTTTAACTAATGAGTAGACTGTTAAAATAACATCTTGCAGTCTGTGGGTTCGAGCCCTGCGCTGGGCTCTGTGCTGACAGTTCAGAGCCTGTGCCCGCTTCAGATTCTGTGTCTCCCTCTCTCTTTCCCCCTACCCCACTCATGCTTGTCTCTCTCCATCTCTCAAAAGTGAGTAAACATTAAAAATAATAATAACATCTTAAGCTCCTTTATTCACTCATTCATTCAAAAACATTTAGGCTTGAATTTTTTTTGACTATGCACATACATCCACATGTGTGTGAATGCATTAAAAAGTATGCAAAATAATACACACAAAATTGGGCTTACTGGTGATTATACCTGAGAATTGCATGAGTGTGTAGATGGTACTCACTTTTTACTGTATATAAATCTGTATTGATTTACATTTTTTCCCAAAATATAACAGTAATATTAATCTTTTATAATATTTTTTAAATACTGCAATAACTTTTAAAAATACAAAGATGACTAAGGCATTATCCATCTATTTAAATCTCCCTGGGGGAGGAGGGGATGGCTTCATAAAGCAGGTGACATTTGAACTGTTTTTTCCAAGTCGGGAAGGGTGGAGGTGCATTTCAGAAAAAGGAAACAGTAATTTTCAAGTCACAGATATACATGAGAGCATGGTGTACTTTAAAAATCTGTATGTATGTAGAAAGGAGTTATATGACACAAATCCAAAAGGTTGTGAAGGTCTGTGTGTAATGTGCTAAGGAGTTTGTTAGCAAAAGATAAACAACTTTTTAGGTAGGTTAAACTTGTTTTTAGATAAATCTCTTTGGTAGGAGCACAGAAGGTGATGGGAATGAGGAAACTTTAAAAAAGAGGAGTGAGGAGATTATTGCTATAATCCAGGAAAGAGATTGAAATTCTGAACTAGCATGCTGCTACAACTCAAAATCCAAAGGTATTTCTCAGTACAACCAGCAAGCCAAGAATGACTTTGAGGATTCTGGTATGACAGACTGTTCCAATTAAATCCTATACTGTGGTAAATAAATATCCCTAAACAAATGCTCTTATTACATAAGTTTTCTGGCTAAAAACTTACACTGACTTTTTATAGGCTATCAAATCAAGGTTTCACATCCAGTAGATCTGCCTTCTCCGCCTAATCTTTTCTCTCATTAATTGCACACAGACCTCCAAGGCCACTATTTATTTCTCTTATTTCTACTTCTACTTTATTATCTTTGCTTGGTTTCACTTATCTTAATTAATGGCTTCCCCATTTAAATATGCCATTAAAAATTCCAAGTATCTTCTGTTGCCTAATTTATTTATTTATTTATTTATTTATTCAATTAATAATTGAAATCTTATGTGCTAGATATTGTGCTAAGTGCCAGGGAGTAAAAAGTGGAAAACACAAAGTATTTCACAGTTAATGATACTGATAATATAGCATGGTAAGGGCAATTATAAAGATACACACTGGGGGTGGAGTGATGTCAGCATTATGGCTGAATAAGACATCCCTCGTCTGTGTCCCCAACAATTTGACATCCATCCATGAATTCAAGTGCCTAGGTGGGAGCTGTGGAATCTAGCACTATTTGCCAAGGGATTTGGGAGGAGTTCCACCCACCTGTGTGATGGGTAATAGGCATATTGACCTTAGTGTCAGCTGTGGACACTGCAGTGGCCTGTGAACCACTCCAGCCCCTCTAAGCCACAGTCTAGGAGTCCCTGCAAAACACTGCCTTAGACAATCAAGGCCAAAAGAGCCATTGTAGAAGTCTAGGTTTCCAGAAAAAAAACTTTCAGCAAAAAAGCAAACAAACAAAAAAAAAAGTTTTGACACATTGGAAAAGGTAAGAGGAACAGAGTCATCACCTCTTTCTTAAGATAGCACAGCATAAGGCCAAGAGAAATCTGAGCCCACACTTTCTCCAACAAGGGAAAGTGACAGTATGTGAGTGAGCAATCCACTTCCCCAGCTGTGTAGAACACTGTTAAAGGAGCTCATTCCAGAACACTGAATCATAAACTTCAGGACTGGGGAGTAGGAAGAGGCTGAGGGAGTGTCAGGATTCTCAGAGGGCATTAAAGGAATGTGAGTATTACCAATGGTGTTGTGGACTCCATCAAGAAACCAGCCCATCAGCTATTGGGGATGCCTCACCCATGGATCCTCTCAACTGCCATGGGCACCCCCCAGCCCTCGTTGCAACACACACACACACACACACACTACATACACAAATTTATGCCCTGTGTCCAACTTCCTGTGTGCACTTCTGATGACAGCAGTAAGAGCAAACTTTGACATATGGCTAGTGAGCACTCATGGAGAACCACGTGGAATCTACAGGCCAAAGAGAGACCACAAACTTGAGCTTTAACGCCACCTTTGGGAAAACAAAACAGAAGCTATCAAGCACTCAACCTGGTGCATTACAGAATCAAGATAAGGCATATAAGTTTAAGAATTCTGCCACAAGAGGGAGCAAGAAGCATGGAACAGGTATATCCATAATCTAAGAAAGCCTCAGAATCCCTAGCAGGGCTGATGGAAGTTATTTCTCTCCTGAAGGTAGTTAGTAAAGACTAGAGGAGGTACTATGTCAGATGTGAAGGTGGCAATGCAAAACTTTGAGGAACATTAAAAAAATCAAGGAAAACAATGCTACCAAGGATCACAATAATCATCCAGGAACTGATGATCCCCAAAACATAGAGATCTGCAATTTACCTGGTAAAGAATTCAAATAGCTATTTTAAGGAAACTGAATGAGCTACAAAAAAGGGGGGTGGCACCTGGGTGGCTCAGTCAGTTAAGTGTCCGATTCTTGATTTCAGCTCGGGTCCCGATCTCATGGTCGTGAGAACATGCCCCAAGTTGGGCTCCATGCTGGGCATGGAGCCTGCTTAAGATTCTCTCTCTCTCTCTCTCTCTCTCTCTCTCTCTCTCTCTCTCTCCCCCCCCCCACTGCCCGCCTCTCCCTCTCTCTCTCTCCCCCCCCCGCAAAACACACATGTGCACACAAAGACAATTCAACAAAATCAGAAAACAATACACGAAAAAAATGAGCAGTTTAACAAAGAGATAAAAATCATAAAAGACTAAAACAAATTCTGGAACTGAAGAATTCAATGAATGAAATGCAAAATGCTATGGAGAGCATCAACATCATAATGAACAAACAGAAGAAAGAACCTGTGAGTCAGAAGACAAGACCTTTGATGTTATTTAGATGGAGAACAACAACAACCACAATAAAAACAATGGAAAAGAATGAAGAAAGCCTACATAATCTATGGGATATCATACGAAGAAACATTCTGAAAATTATCGAAGTTCCAAAAGGAGAAGAGAAGGAGAAGGGGAAGAAAGCTTAAAGAAATAATTGCTGAGAAATTTCTAAATCTGGGGATATTTGGATTTCCAAGTTCATGAAGCTCATAGATCACCAAAGACCTTGAGGTCTTTCATCCATTTTGAATGTATTTTTGTGTATGGTGTAAAAAAGTGGTCTAGTTTCATTCTTTTACATGTCGTCATCCAGTTTTCTCAACACCATTTGTTGAAGAGACTGTCTTTTGTCCATGGATAATCTTTCCTGCTTTGTTGAAGATGAGTTGTCCATAAAGTTATGGGTTCATTTTTGGGTTTTCTATTCTGTTCCATTGACCTATGTGTCTGTTTATGTGCCAATACCATACTTCCTTGATCACTACAGCTTTGTAATATAACTTGAAGTCCAAAATTGTGAAGCCTCCAGCTTTTTTTTTTCAAGATTGCTTTGGCTATTTGGGATCTTTTGTGGTTCCATATAAATTTTGGGATTGTTTGTTCTAACTCTGAGAAAAATGCTGGTGGTATTTTGATAGGGATTGCATTAGATGTATAGATTGCTTTGGATAGTATAGGCATTTTAACAATATTTGTTCTTCCAATCCGTGAGCATAGAATATTTTCCCATTTCTTTTTTGTGTCATTTCCAATTCCTTTTATCAGTATTTTATAGTTTTCAGAATACAGATCTTTTATCTCTTTGGCTAGGTTTATTCCAAAGTATCTTAAGGTTTTTGGTGCAGTTGTAAGTGGGATTTATTTCTTGATTTCTCCTGCTGCTCACTATTGGTGTATAGAAATGCAACTTATTTCTGGATATTGAATGTGTCCTGTGACTTTAGTGAATTCGTTTATCAGTTCTAGCAATTATTTTGTGAAGTCTTTGGATTTTCTGAAAATGTCATCTGCAAATAGTAAAAGTTTGACTTGTTCCTTGCTGATTTGGATGACTTTTCTTTGTGTTGTCTGATTGCTGAGGCTAAGACTTCCAGTACTGTGTTAAATAAAGAGTGGGCATCCCTGTGTTGTTCCTGACAATAGAGGAAGAGCTCTGTTTTTCCCCACTGAGTATGGGTTTTTCATATGTGACCTTTATTATGTTGAGGTATGTTCCCTTTTTCTCTACTTTTTTGAGGATTTCTGTCATGAATGGATGTTGTACTTCTGCATCCATTGAGAGGATCATATGGTTCTTTTCTTTTCTTAATGTGATATATCACATTGATTGATTTGTGAATATTGAACCACCCTCGCAAACCAGGAATAAATCCCACTATGTCATGGTGAATGATTATTTTAATGTACTATTGGATTGATTTGCTAGTATTTTGTTTAGAATTTTTGCATCTGTGTTCATCAGGGATATTGGCCTGTAATTCTCTTTGTTTTAGTGGGGTCTCTGTCTGATTTTGGACTCAGTATAATGTTGGCCTCTAGAATGACTTTGGAAGTTTTTCTTCCATGTCTACTTTCTGGAATAGTTTGAAAGAATAGGTATTAACTCCTATCTATCTATTATCTATCTATCTATCTATCTATCTATCTATCTATCTATCATCTAGCTAGCTGGCTATAATTAATTTTATTTATTTTTAAAGATCTTATTTTTAAGTAATCTCTACACCCAACATGGGGCTCAAACTCATAACCTCAAATTCAAGAGTCACATGCTCCACTGACTGAGCCGGATACATGCCCCAGTATTGACTCTTCTTCAAATGTTTGGAAGAATTCCCCTGTGAAGCCATCTGGTCCTGGACTTTTGTTTGTTGGGAGATTTTTGATTACTGATTCAATTTCTTTGCTAGTTATTGATCTGTTCATATTTTCTATCTCTTCCTGTTTCAGTTTTTGTAATTTATATGTTTCTAGGAATTTATCCATTTCTTCTACATTGCCCAATATGTTGACATATAATTTTTCATAATATTCTCTTATAATTGTTCAGATCTCTGTGGTGTTGGTTGTTGTTTCTCCTCTCTCATTTGTGATCTTTTCTTTTTGATAAGTCTGGCTAGGAGGTTATCAATTTTATTTTTTCAAAGAATCAGCTCCTGGTTTCATTGATCTGTTCTGTTGGTTTTTTTTTAAGTAGTTTCGTTATCATTTATTTCTGCTCTAATCTTTATTATTTCCCTTATTCTGCTGGTTTTAGGCTTCATTTGGTGCTTTTTTTCTAGCTTCTTTAGTTGTAAGTTTAGGTTGTTTATTTGAGATTTTTCTTGCTTATTGATGTAGGACTGTATTGCTATATGCTTCCCTCTTATGACCCCCGTGCTGCAACCCTTAGGACCATCGTGTTTTCATTTTCATTTGTGTCCATGTATTTTTTTTATTTCTTCTTTAATTTCCTAGTTGACCCATTCATTCTTTAGTAGCATGTTGTTTAAGCTCCATGTATATGTGGTCTTTCCAATTTTTTTTGTGGTTGACTTCAATTTTCATAACATTGTGGTCAGAAAATACGCATGGTATCATCTCCATCTTTTTGTCCTTGTTGAAGTCTGATTTTTGACTTAGTATGTGATCTATTCTGGAGGACATCCCATGTGCACTTGAAAAGAATGTATATTATGCTGTTTTAGGATGAATTGTTCTGAATATATCTGTTAAGTCCATCTGGTTGAGTGTCTCATTCAAAGCCCTGTTTCCTTGTTGATTTTCTGTTTACATCATGTATCATTGTTGTAAGATGGCTATTGAAGTCTCCTATTATTGTATTATTATCTATGAGTTGCTCTATGTTTGTTACTAATTATTTAACATATTTGGATGCTCTCAAGTTGGTAGCATAAATATTTACAATTGTTAGAATCTTATTGGATAGTCCCCTTTATTATGATATAGTGCGCTTCTTCATCTCTTGTTATATAGTCTTTTTTTCAAAATCTAGTTTGTCTGGCACAAAAACAGACACTTAGACCAATGGAATAGAATAGAAACTCCAGAACTAGACCCACAAACGTATGGCCAACTCATCTTTGACAAAGCAGGAAAGAACATCCAATGGAAAAAAGACAGCCTCTTTAACAAATGGTGCTGGGAGAACTGGACAGCAACATGCAGAAGGTTGAAACTAGACCACTTTCTCACACCATACACAAAAATAAACTCAAAATGGATAAAGGACCTAAATGTGAGACAGGAAACCATCAAAACCTTAGAGGAGAAAGCAGGAAAAGACCTCTCTGACCTCAGCCATAGCAATCTCTTACTCGACACATCCCCAAAGGCAAGGGAATTAAAAGCAAAAGTGAATTACTGGGACCTTATGAAGATAAAAAAACTTCTGCACAGCAAAGGAAACAACCAACAAAACTAAAAGGCAACCAACGGAATGGGAAAAGATATTCGCAAATGACATATCGGACAAAGGGCTAGTATCCAAAATCTATAAAGAGCTCACCAAACTCCACACCCGAAAAACAAATAACCCAGTGAAGAAATGGGCAGAAAACATGCATAGACACTTCTCTAAAGAAGACATCCGGATGGCCAACAGGCACATGAAAAGATGTTCAGCGTCGCTCCTTATCAGGGAAATACAAACCAAAACCACACTCAGGTATCACCTCACGCCAGTCAGAGTGGCCAAAATGAACAAATCAGGAGACTATAGATGCTGGAGAGGATGTGGAGAAACGGGAACCCTCTTGCACTGTTGGTGGGAATGCAAATTGGTGCAGCCGCTCTGGAAAGCAGTGTGGAGGTTCCTCAGAAAATTAAAAATAGACCTACCCTATGACCCAGCAACAGCACTGCTAGGAATTTATCCAAGGGATACAGGAGTACTGATGCATAGGGCCACTTGTACCCCAATGTTCATAGCAGCACTCTCAACAGTAGCCAAATTATGGAAAGAGCCTAAATGTCCATCAACTGATGAATGGATAAAGAAATTGTGGTTTATATACACAATGGAATTCTACGTGGCAATGAGAAAAAATGAAATATGGCCTTTTGTAGCAACGTGGATGGAACTGGAGAGTGTGATGCTAAGTGAAATAAGCCATACAGAGAAAGACAGATACCATATGGTTTCACTCTTATGTGGATCCTGAGAAACTTAATAGGAACCCATGGGGGAGGGGAAGGAAAAAAAAAAAAGAGGTTAGAGTGCGAGAGAGCCAAAGCATAAGAGACTGTTAAAAACTGAGAACAAACTGAGGGTTGATGGGGGGTGGGAGGGAGGAGAGGGTGGGTGATGGGTATTGAGGAGGGCACCTTTTGGGATGAGCACTTGGTGTTGTATGGAAACCAATTTGTCAATAAATTTCATAAAAAAAAATTAAAAAAAAATAAATAAAATCTAGTTTGTCTGATATAAGTATTACTACTCTGGCTTTCTTTTGACATCCACTTGAATGGTGTTTCTCTATGCCCTCACTTTCAATCTGCAGGTGTCTTTCGGTCTAAAATGAGTCTCTTGTAGGCAGTATATAGATGGGTCTTGTTTTCTATCCAATATGATACCCTTGTCTTTTAATTTGAACATTTAGTCCATTTACATTGAGTAATTATTGGTAGATGTGTATTTAGTGCCATTTTATTACTTGTTGTTTTGTTGTTTCTGGAGATTTTCTTTGTTCTTTTCTAGTCTTTGTCACTTTTGGTCTTTCCTTCCCATTCAATTTTAATATTTCTTGTAGGACTGGTTTAGTGGTCAAGAACTCCTTTAGTTTTTGTTTTTCTGGGAAACTATCTCTCCTTCTATTCTGAATAATAGACTTCCTGGATCGAGTATTCTTGGCTATAGATTTCCCCCATTCAGTATGTTGGATATATCATGCCACTCACTTCTGGCTTTCCTAGTTTCTATGGAGAGATCTGCACCTAGCCTTATGGGTCCTTCCTTGTAAGTTAGGGACTTCTTTTGTCTTGCTGCTTTAGGATCTTTTATCACTATATTTTGAAAATTTAAGTATGATATGTCTTGGTGTTGGCCTGCTTTTGTTGATCACGATGGGAGTTCTCTGTGCATCCTGGATTTGGATATCTGTTTCCTCCCCCAAATTAGGGAAGTTTTCTGCTATTATTTTTTCAAATAAACCTTCTGCCCCCCTTTTCTGTCTTGTTCTGGGACTCCTATGATACAAATGTTATTATGCTTGATGGAGTCAGAGTTCCCTTACTCTACTCTTGTGATCCATCATTCTTCTTTCTCTCTTTTGTTCAGCTTTATTATTTTTCATAATTCTATCTTCTATATTACTTATTCATTCCTCCACTTCTTCCATGCTTGTATTTATTATGTCCATCTGTTTTGAATCTCAGCTATTGCATTTTTCTTTTCTGTTTTAATTCTATCTCTGCAGTAAGGGTCTCTCTGATGTTTTTCATGCTTTTCTCAAGCCCAGCAAGTATTCTTATGATTGTTGCTTTAAATTCTCCATCAGGCATATTACTTATATCTGTTTCACTTAGATCCTTGGCCCTGACCTTTTCTTGTTCTTTCTTTTGGGATGAATTCCTCCATTGTGGCATTTTGTGTTTCTTGCTCCTGAGAGTGATGTCTTTATAAAGAAGGGGTCATATAGTGTCCAGGGCCTGGTGCTTCAGAGAATGTCTGATGTGTGCTGTGTGCACTCTGCTGATGTGTTTTGGCAGCCTGTTCCTCAGGTCAGTCATATGCAGAGGTTCTCCTTGCCGGGAGTGGGTATTTTTGGACCTTGGCCAGAGTATGAAGAGTTTTAACTAGGGGTACTATGGTCTCCTTGTTAAATGAGACCTGATGATACTTCCACTAGAACTGAAGCCTTGTAGAACTCTATGGTGGTAGGCAAGGTGCATGCATGGTTTGTTCTATTCTTCTGGAGAAGGGGCCTGCTGCTCTAGTCCCTAGGCACACTTGCCTGAAAAAAAGCAGTATCAGCAGAGCACAGCAGGGCAGGACTTGATGTAAGCCAGTTAGGCAACCAGTGTTGGTGTTGTGCTGTTTGTTGAAGTTGGTTGATGCTGAGAGGTGGGGAAGGGAAATGGCACCAGCCAGCTGCTTTGTCCCCTAGAGGGGAGCCCATGCTTCTTGCTCTCAGGGAAGCACTCCCAGAAGAGTGAATAATTTCCCCTCCTGCATCCCAGGCATTTTTCAGATCATTGTTTTCATGCTGTCTGTCTCTGGGTTGCTTGCCCACCTGAAGCAGAACAGTGCACTTTGGGCTCTATCCCAGCCAAGCCTGGTGACTTTATAACTCCAAACTTTAGGGTCCTTGAAGGGCAGGGATACTTGCACTAGTCTTCTGGGGGTGGGTCTCACCATGCTGCAACTGATGCAGGTTTGACCAACAAGGGCAGTGGCACTCAAGTTCAGGGGTATGGGATTTGGAACAAAGCAGACTAAACAGCCAGTATCTGGGTTAGTGGTCCTCAGCAGGTCTCTGCACCTATTCTGAGGGGCAGGGAGGGAAATGGTGCCCCCCTCATTCTTTGGTCCCAGGAGAGGCTTCTCTGTGAATGCTACCTCTCACAGATGCACTCCAAGCAGAGCAAACATTCTCTTCCCGCGCACCTTAGGAGATCTTCAGATCATGCCCTCTGCCCCAAGGTTGCTTGCATGCCTTCTCTCCTGGAGCAGGGCAACACCTTCAGTGATCTATCCCAGCCAAACCTGCTGACGTCTGAAACTCCAGTCTTTGACCCCAATGGTTGCAAAAACTCATGAAAATATCAGTGCCTCTCGTTTTCCCAGCCACTGGCTTTGGGGAGGTGTTCTCCTTATGCATATCCCTGTGCACTCCATTCTGTCTTGCCTTTCTCCTCGACCAGGGCTCCCTCCCCTCCGCAGCACTTACAATTTGTTTCTTCTCCCACTTCTTTCCTGTGGCTGACCTCTTCTCTCTGTCTAGTTGTGCAGTTTGTTCTGTCAGTCCTCAGGTCAATCTTGGATATTCAGCATTATTTGATAGTTATCTAGCTGTGTTTGAGGATGAGCCAAGCCTAGGGTCCTCCTCCTATGCCGCCATCTAGCTCCCACCAGAAGTCAGCGGTTTTAGAAGAGGATAATGCATCTCAAAGGGGGTTTAGTCCAGAAATGTAGAGATAACTTAACATTTGAACATCAGTTAATGTAATTCATACTACATTGAGAAAAGGGATAAAAAGCACAATAATAATCTTGATTGATGTAGAAAAAGTACTCAATAAAACTTAACATGTAACTCAACAGTGGTAAAAATTATCCATAAATTAGCAATAGATGGTAATTTAGTAATAAACAGACACCATACTTAATACTGAAAAGATGAAAGCATTCCCTCAGAAATCAAGAAAGGATGCTTGCTGTCATCATTTTTATTCAGCATGATACTGGAGGTCATAGCTAATGCAACAAGGAAAGAAAAGGAAATAAGAGACATATATATATTAGAAATGAGGAAGTTGTCACTATTGACAGGTTACATAAATATAATTGCAGAAAACCTTAAAATTCTACAAACCATTAAAAAGGAATTGAACAAGGTTGCCAGATACAAGGAAAATATTATAAATTGATCTCTATACAGTAAGAACATAGAAAATGAGAAACATTTTAATACATTTTAAAAATCAGATACTAGGAATAAATCCAGTGAAAAATATGCAATACCTCTGCGCATAAAACTATAAAACATTCAACCATTAAACATGAATATATATTCATGGAATGGAGGAATTCATAAGATATGGTAGTGACCCCAGATTTTCTCATGGAAAGGTGGGAGTCTATGTCACCTTCCTTTTGAGAGGGCTTATAACTGCTTCAACCAATGAAGTACAGCAGAAGTGACACTGTAACTTCAAAGGTTAGATCATAAAAGGTCATGCAGCTTTCTCCTGTTCTCTTGGAACACTGCTCCCCAGATGCTCCCTCTTAGAGCTGAGCTGCCATATTGTGAGAAGCTCAAGTCACATAGAAAGTCTTTTAATAAGTGCTCTAGTAGACAATACTTGTCCAGATGCCAACATCTGAGTGAAGAAACCTCCTGATGGTTTAAGCCTCCAGTCCCTAGTTGCCCCCAGCTGAGGCCTAAGTATCATGGAATAGATAAGCCATCCCTACTGTGCCCCATCCCATATCCTTACCAACAGAATCCATGAGCATAATAAAAAAGGTTTTTCCTTTACACTACTTAATTTGGGGTTATTTGTCATTCAACAATAACCAGAACAAAAGCTGTCTTTACCAAAACCTCTCTATAGATTCAATACAATCCCAATTAAAATCTTAGCAGAAGTGGAAAAGCTGACCCTGAGATGCATTTGGAATCACAAGGGACATGAAGAGTCAAACTATCACAAAAGAACAAATTTGGAAGACCCATAATTCCTGATTTCAGAAGTTACTACAAAGCTACAGTAATTAATATAGTATGGTACTAACATAAAGCATGTAGATCTGTAGAATATAGAGTCCAGAAATAAACCTGTGTCTAGTTGATTTTCAACAAGAGTACCATGACCATTCAAAGGGAAAGAAAAGTCTTTTCAACAAACGGTGCAGGCCTGATCTTTAGAAGGGCTTGCTTACAAGATTGACCCTCAGCAGGCATCTAGAACTTGGTTTTGAAATTTTCTTTATGTGCAAAGGTTGTATAGGCTGTGCTAGCCTGATAAGACTGCTTAAAAAACAATATGATTTATGGTGAATACTTGCTTTTCTTTTGGGAGATTAGGATTTTGGAGGGCAAAATGTGCCTGTATGATTTAGTCTCCAATAAAAACCCTGGACTTTGAATTTTAAACAGGTTTCCCTGGGGAGAAACAGTGTGCCCAGATTAATGCATTGTTGGAGGGAGTGCACTCAATGTGGCCCCTTCAAGGACAGCATAGGAAGCCTGCACATGGATTCCTCTAGACTCTAGTCTTTTCCTCTTTCTGATCCAGCTGTGTATCTTCACTGTGTCACTATAATAAATTTTAGGTAGGAGTATGATCACATGCTTAGTCTTATGAATTACATTGACACGTTGAATGTGTGGGTGCTCACGGGACTGCTAAAATGAGTGGGTCAGAAGTGCTAACACAAGTGGTGTCACAACTGTTTCTCATAATATGTATATTAAGAATTTACAATACTGTATTTCATACACAGCTCATCGTGATCCTTTGCACTAAAGAGATCGTCACACAAATTATATGGGGAAAGCATAACTCAGAATAATAAAGGCAACTTCCTCCTGAGGTAAAAAAGGCACATCCCTTCCTCTACAAGTAGAACCTAATAGAGTGCTAAAGTAAGTTTTTAAAGAAATATATCTTATTGTATAAAAATGCCTCCAAATGCTAATAGCTTTAGGTGAATATTCCCTCCTCCTATTAGTTCATTTATAATTTAAAACTACATTCTTATATATAACAGGATAATGGCAGCAGAAATTTAAATGTAATATAATACAGCTAAGTGATTTAACACTTAGGTTGTCCTGAAGATACTTTTACACTAGATTATTTCTACAACCAAAAACATCAGCTGTCCACAAATTTTTAATTGTCACTACTACTGAAAAAACTTCTGGTGAAAGCACATCAATTGTGTAGGAAGTTTGCCAACATCACTCAACGCACACACACACACACACACGACTAGTTATCTATACATAGCAATTTTTACAAGTGAAATCAGATGAATCTTCTCTCATTTGTGCAACTATTAGAACTATTAGAGAAGCACTATTAAAAAAATGAGAACGGGGCACCTGGGTGGCTCAGTCGGTTGAGCAACTGATTTCTGCTCAGGTTATGACCTCACAGTTCGTGGGTTCGAGCACCGCGTCAGGCTGTGCTGACAGCTCAAAGCCTGGAGCCTGCTTTGGATTCTGTGTCTCCCTCTCCCTCTGTTCCTCCCCTGCTCGTTCTCTGTCTCTCAAAAATAGATAAACGTTAAAAAAAAAAAATGAGAACTTTAGGGGTGTTTGGTGGCTCAGTCGGTTAAGTGTCAGACTTCAGCTCAGGTCATGATCTCCCGGCTTCTGAGTTCGAGCCCGTGTAGGGTCTATTCTGAGGGCTCAGAGCCTGGAGCCTGCTTGGATTCTGTCTCCCTCTCTCTGCCCCTCCCCCACTCACACTCTGTCTCTCTCAAATTAAATAAACATAATAAAAAAAATTTTTTTAAATGAGCACTTTCACAAATGACCTGCATTATCCTTTAGGGCTAATGAATTGCATTTAAGCCTCTGTTTTAAGCATTTTTTGAAAATCCTACTTTGATAGAGTAGGATACTCTATCAAACCAACAATCTCTTTCATGACCAACAATCTCTTTTAATCTAAGAGGAAAATTAATATCCCCAATCTTTCCATCTTAAAAATACAGAACTGTGAGAGCAGGATCCTGCATAACATCAATGACTGAATCATATGCAAAGATAAACAGATCACTGTGATAAAGTAATAAAAGAAATGAAAAACTATGTGACATTTTTTTCAAGTTTTTTTAAAAGTTACTCTTTTGAATATTAACTTTCAGGGTTCCTCTTGTTTCTGTGTTTCTTTCTCACCTGATGCCTTATGATCCTTTGCAATTTATAAGTAGTTGATCTACAAAGTAAATTTTTCACTTTCCTTAAATAGTTTAAGGATGGGGGCAAGGGGATAACTTAAAGCAAAAATGAATAATCATATATGGTTTACATAGGTAGGTGTAAAGCCTGTACCGCAGGAACCACATGCTTTTTAGTTGGGGGATGCAAGTCAGATTACCCTTACAACTTGTATTACTGATTTACTATATGTGGCAGTTACAAGTGTCCAGAATCCAATTTGAATATGGTTTCCAACTGTCTTGGACCACCCAAGACTTCAAAAGGTTAAAATCCTAAATCTCCAAAGACTATTCATTTTCCTCACTCCAAAGCAGTCCCTAAATTAATGGTTAATCCATGGAGGAAGTTCCCTGCTTTGAACTTGCAGTTGTACAAGGTAATTGATGCACTCTTTGTCAGAATTAAGCAAAAACAACATAACCAAAATGGTGACCTGGCTAATCATTATGCCACTGTTGAACTCTTAAGGTTTTTATTTAATTATGGTAACTTGTGTTCACTCTTCCAGAATCTGGTCGTATAATTCAGATGTAAGCAAAGGCAAACAAGAGTTAAACGACTTTCAAAAACTTTAATAAAGAAAAAAAAAAAGCCACTTCCAAAAATAAATGCCACACAAATCAAAGTTTTAAAAAAGTGGAAGATATTCAAGAAACAAAATCCTTTACTATCAAAATACACTAAATACTGAAATCTAATGATGTTGAGTGTTCAAATTCTGGGTGAATGTAGCTTATAATCATATAGGTAGTAAAGCAGTGTTTTTCATGATATGTCTGTTTCAAGACATTACTTAATAGTACTTTTTAAGCCTCTATTTTCTTAAGCATCCACTTCACAATTCATTTAATTATTTTTACATTCATTTATAAAAACACATTTTCTAACAACAGGTTATTTTGTGCTTTAATAATAATGATCCATGATAAAATACTTAAGTGATTTAAATGCTTCGCTAATGACTACATCAATCACAGATTCTTGTACACTTACACAGCTACTGCAATAATCCAAAGAGCTACAACTCTTCTTAAAAATGACACCCACTCAAGTTTGGTAAGCATGCTAAATAATTAGAAATGTATTTTTTTCAAGTTAAAACATTAAACTTTCTAGCTTTCTTTAAAATCTGCAAAGATAACCTGTTTATTTAAATCACTTTTTAACTGGAAATTTATAAAAACAGAGGAAAGCATCATTTTAGAATTTTCTTTATAACATCTTTAGTAAAAAATGGATGTCCTCTTTCAAACTGTGATGACACCAAATGATAAAAATTCTAGCTTTTAAAATGTTAAGAAATACAATGTCCATTTCATCTAGAGGGGCATTTTAATGAATTAAACTAATGTATTTTTCAGGTCTATACTTTCGTCAATGTGGGTGACACTGCCTTATACTCATCACAGTACTTTAGTAAATAATCCATTTAAAATGTGATCCAAGACAAACCTCAGCGTATTCTAAATTCTCTTCTATAACAAGGGACCAATGTATATCATCCTCTAGACTTTTAATACAGTAAACAGATACAAACCTAAAGAAATAGAATTTTTAAAATCAATGGCAATTAATGCTAAACACAACAGACCTCATTCCCACAATTTGGAATTAATTTTCATGCAAAATTTTATAGTTTTTATCCTTACTTATAGATAATTTATTTCTTTAAGTAATCAAGACAAATAGTAGAAAAAGCATTTTATTTATATGGAAAAAGCTACATTAATATCTGTAAAAGATGTCAATATAATATTGCCTATACAGAAAAAAAAATTCAAATGTGAATAGCAACAAATAAAAGTTACACATCTTCCTACTTAGCAGTGCAATTAATTCACATTGCAATAAAGTTAAGTCAAGTATAACAAAATCAAAACAAGTGTTTCTCCATAATCAGGATACTGAGAATTACAGTGTAAAGATCATTTCAGGTTTAAGAAATCTGCACTCAATCTACAGAATACCCTAAAACAAGGGAGACAGACAGTTAATTCATTTAATTACCAGTTGTTGGGTTTTTTCAATACTGTTCACAGGAAAAAGGTAACGAGTTTAGGTACATGTACATAGAATATATTTAGTCTATACAGTAAAAAAATACAAATTATAAAGTGAGCTAACAAAGAATGAAATCTGAATACAGATTTATAAAACTGATAACATCTTAGACAACACATACAGTATTTCTCATGTAAAAACATCTAGTTTCAGCAAAAAATAATTTGGTTGCTTTTCAGATGCACTGCAGATCTTGTAAGCTGAAGATGCAGATGTCCAAGTATCTTAAAAACCATAATAAATGTCTTTCTCAATGCATACAAAATGACAAATACTCTCATCACAGTCTTAAGGGTATTTTTGGAAGTCTGTCTTGCTTCAGAAATACATGTAAAATGGATAAAAATCAAAGATTTCATGGTACAATGAAACAGTAAACAGTGCTCAATTTACTGCTAATGTTGAAAAAAACCTAGATTTTACAGTACTCTGGTATATATGAAAATTTTTTTTGTTTTTACATTGCATATTTCTGAGTCCATTCTCTTGCATGTCTGTTGTATCTGTGGGCATACAAAAGGGATATAGTAAAAACATACAAATTGAACCTTTTAGAAGACCTATTTTATATAAAACTGTATATTCTACCATCTTATACTTAATTGCAATAATCGTTCAAATGCCAATTATTGGGTCAATGTTAGACCATACATTAAATAAAACAGAAAACAAGTGATTTTTTAACTGATGGATTTCTCTACAACCAATATAAAAAAATACCTAAGTTATAAACAAAAAAATGAAGAAACCAATTTCTAACAAATCTATAAAAGCCAACCCTGAATGGGCATTAATCTGTAAACTGTAAATGAATCAATGGTACCAGCAAAATGAGGCAGCTTGAAAATTAGGTCAGGGTGGAGGCAGTTAGGGATATCTTCTCTTCTGGGGAGAAGATAAGGAATATAGTATTCAATGCTTTCCAATTATGAAATACTTTTATTTTAAATTTATTGGGGCGCCTGGGTGGCGCAGTCGGTTAAGCGTCCGACTTCAGCCAGGTCACGATCTCGCGGTCCGTGAGTTCGAGCCCCGCGTCAGGCTCTGGGCTGATGGCTCAGAGCCTGGAGCCTGTTTCCGATTCTGTGTCTCCCTCTCTCTCTGCCCCTCCCCCGTTCATGCTCTGTCTCTCTCTGTCCCAAAAATAAATAAACGTTGAAAAAAAAAATTTAAATTT
This sequence comes from Felis catus, assembly GCF_018350175.1. Classification (NCBI taxonomy): domain Eukaryota; kingdom Metazoa; phylum Chordata; class Mammalia; order Carnivora; family Felidae; genus Felis; species Felis catus. The sequence goes on along the minus strand of NC_058378.1, from coordinate 20,061,452 downwards.
ATTACCTAGAACTATGTATAGTTCTATCAAAAAACATGACATATCATGCAAATATAAATATGTACTATTAAATAGTAAAGGATTAAACACTATGTAGGAAGGAACAATATTTTTTATAAAAATATTTTTTAAAGATTTAAAAAAGATTTTTTTTAAAAAATTTTAAAAGGAACAATATCTTCCATTGGAAAGATAATAAGCACAATTAAATGGACTTAAATATATTAATAACACTTATGTTTTGGCAGACTACCTAGAAATACCTCTAAGCAGAAACTAATATAAGTAAACACTTACTTTTCTTTGTCTGATTTATAGATTTGTGCAATATCTGGTACTAAGGGGTCATCGGGATTAGGATCACAAAGTAGAGAACATATGGACAATAAAACTAGATTGAAAAGAGAACATCACATTAGATAATGATCTATTTTATACAATCACATGTATGAAAATGACTTTACTGAATACAGACAATGAACTTACAAAGAAAACAAAATAAAATAAACATATTAAATTACATTTTAGATTATCTTTGGTTAGGAGCAAGTATTTTTAATATTTAAAATTATAAAATTACCATACAATGTATATAATAAAAAATTACTAAAACTTTTGAAGTTTTAAATTCTATTTGAATTTCTACTTATTTAAAAAATGTGCATCTCTAAAGTAACTATTAACAACATTTAAACTCAAGAGTTCTCTACAAAAATATTTTTAGGTAATACGTATACACCCCAAATATGGTACCTAATCAAAACATTGTTAGGGGGCGCCTGGGTGGCGCAGTCGGTTAAGCGTCTGACTTCAGCCAGGTCACGATCTCGCGGTCCGTGAGTTCGAGACCCGCGTCAGGCTCTGGGCTGATGGCTCAGAGTCTGGAGCCTGTTTCCGATTCTGTGTCTCCCTCTCTCTCTGCCCCTCCCCCGTTCATGCTCTGTCTCTCTCTGTCCCAAAAATAAATAAACGTTGAAAAAAAAAAATTGTTAGAACGTATCCTAACTTTAGATATTTCTTAGAGATATTTTTGTATTTTAATGAGAAAATTATCTAATGCAGAAGATCTATGTTCTAATCAAGTCAAATTAAAGCAATCAAATTACAGTTAACAGTCCAAAAACCATTTCGGACTCATGTTTATGCACTTTTTTACTTTGACTTGGTGCTATAGTTTGCCTACCGAGAAGAAACATTTGTCAGATTTTTTAATGAATCTTTTATTCCATACACATTTGTATCACTCATTTAAACATAATGTGAACAGTTATCAACACATAGCTTGTATAGTATATTAAAATATAAGTGAAAATTGAAAAAGTAGTTGTTTACTGCCATGTCAAAATACAAATTCAAACAGCTACATTAAAAAAAAAATCTAAGTATCTGAAAAAGTAAGGAACAAGGACTCTGGTTCCTCATTTGTCTGCTTCAATTGCATGCTACCACTTCTGAGGGGGTACAAGGAGTCTTTGGAACAATATTTCATCTTCACCCACCTCTATGTTCCTTTACCTTTTCCTACTCTTACAAATCCACAAGTGAATGTATAAAGCAGAGTTAATTCTTAAATGATACAGACAAGGGGTTGCTCAGGGCTAATGAGAAAACTAATATTTTATTCATCTTCCTTATCTGCCCAGTGAAATTTTATGCCTGGTATATTAAACCAATAGGGTAGATTATCTGGGCCCACATCCCTAGAAAGTTTCCATACTAAACTCATGATAAAAAGCAAAATAAACCATTTAAAATATTAAAAAGTGAAAAATGCACAAATGAGCAAAAGTATAAGCTACCCTATAAAATAACCAAGAGGGAAGTTCTTCATTCCCCACTCTTGCTGTCAAGAGCCAGGTGCCCTGATTTCACGATCATGCACACAAATCAAATGTTTTAAGATAAGGAAAAGGGTAGTAATAGTTGACATTCATTTGAGTGCTTACTATGTGCCAGATGCATAGTGACCTTATATGGTAATACTATTATAATCCCCATTTTACAGATGAGGAAACTGAGGCTATTAGAAATTCTTCTTAAAGGATAGTTTCCAGAAGCCAACCATACTAATTAATATTTATAAAAAGCTGCAAGAGTTAGGAGATAAATGCTTAACATCTGGCAGTCTGCCATTTCTTTTATATGTGTAAGTACCTAAGCACTTATGCCAAATGAATTTCATTTTGTGATACCATTCCAGGAAAAGAGTATATTAATTTGAATAACCCTTCGACAGAAAATTTTTCCTGCATCTACTGCATAACAGTTACACTATGTGAGATTTTTTAAAAAGACACTAGAATCGACATGAACATTTTAAACAAATATTTTAGGTCAGAAAAGCTGCCAGTCATAATAACTAGCTGACCTGAAGGGCTACTACTTATCTAATATTTGAAATAATTATGGCTGTGGATGCTGCTTCCTATAATCCTTATCACTTTTATAAAAAATAAGTTAAACATTCAGGTAGCATTTATTTAAAAGACATTTTAAATGACCATAGATTCCTCCCCTGAATCCTTCAAGAGAAGTAAGTTTTCCTAAATTTAAAAAAAAATTTTACAAAAAGGGAAAACTACCAAATTACTTCAGGGGCAGATGCTTCTAACTCAAAACAATATTTTGAACAGTCAGGTTCTCTTCTGCTAGAGAAACAAGACATGAATTAAGAGGACTGGCACAGCAAATAGTATTGGCTAATAACAAAAAGGCTTCAGATAGTCTAGGGTACATATCTGATAATTTAGCAAAGAACAAAACTATATATCTGTGAAAGATGAGAATCCGCAGGGATTATGTTATCAGTCATTACAATAATGTTATTGATTATTCAAAGTTTAGACTAACATGCTAAATGTAGTGCATTATTCTAAAGCGTGAAATGTGTCATTCATTTTAAATCAGTTATCAGCCTAATCAGGTATTTCCTAGATGAAGTAAAAGATACAAAGCTTTACTCATTACATCAACAATCCCACATAATAAATGAGGCAGCTGGTCCCAAAATCTTATTTTTACTCTATCTCTGTCTCTCTCTTTAAAGCCCAAACTAAAGGGGCAAAATGTCAACAGGCTTATCCAAATTTCTAGCTCTAACATTTAAGATTTCTCTCATTTTATCATTTATATTTGCCCATCAACCCCTCCCCATAAGTTAACTGCTAAAAGCAAAAGAGTAATAGAAGAACTAGGTAAGAAAAGCAAAATCAAAGCGGAAGAAAACACAGATTTTTTTTTTTTTAACTTTAGTCCCTGAATACTTCTGCTAATACTTCCCTAAATATTTAGTCCCTAAATATTTTTTCTGTCTCACTGTTATCAGCTGTTATAAATCTGATAAATGAAATTACCTTTTGATACAGTCAGAGCTGGTGACCATTGTGACCTCAGGATATCAAGACAAATACTTCCATTACTGTTTATGTTTGGATGGTAAATTTTTGTTGTGAAAGCAATCTAAAAACAAAACAAAAATGTGACAATCCATGATCTATGAACGAAGAGAACCAATTTGCTCTAGAATTTTATATGACCTTAGAGGAGAAATGTATTCAACACAAATTGAGCATCTACTTTGTGCATACGTAGCTACTGGGAGTACGAAAGCAAAAAGAGTCAGTATCCCCTTTCCCCGCCCTCCCCTCCCCCGGGGGAATAGAGAACTATTTTTGGAATATAATAAATAAGCCTATGATAGCTGGTATGACTGGCTGAGTAGTGCCTGAATAATTAACCATGGCTTCCATCATCCCTCAAAGTAATCCTTTTCTTAATTTGAAAATCACTGATACTTACAAGTGATGCCTGGATCTACAAATAGAGTGCTGACATTGTTCCAGAGGGAAGTTGAGGGGCCTCAGCCTGTTACTTATCCTAAGGAATCTGCTAACAATTCTAATCTTCCACAAGAGTTATTGTTATATTGTTTCATAAATATAATGTTAATCAGGTGTTCTTAAAAATATAAAATAATTATTTCAAGTGACAGAATTTGTTAATAAATCTGTCCCTCCTTGATGTCACCATCATTTATTTTCTCTTCAGGTCTAGTCTAAATTTAATTTAATAAGAACAAGTTTTTATTTTCCCTACCATACTTAATAAAGGGGCTGTGTCATATTTACTTTTGTAGTCCCCAATGTAACAGAACATTGGAGGTGCTCAATAAATTTTTGTTGAATACTTAGGAACTGAGAAATAAGGTCAACTTTGGAAAGATAATCCTCTGAACAGAAAAGTCTGATTTTTGGGGGCACCTGGGTGGCTCAGTCGGTTGAGTGTCCGACTTCGGCTCAGGTCATGATCTCACGGTCTGTGAGTTCGAGCCCTACGTCGGGCTCTATGCTGACAGCTCAGAGCCTGGAGCCTGCTTCGGATTCTGTGTCTCCCTCTCTCTCTGCCCCTCCCCCGCTCATGCTCTGTCTCTCTCTCTCTGTCAAAAATAAACATTAAAAATAAAAATTAAAAAAAAAAGTCTGATTTTAGACCATTAAAAAATTTCCCAAACTACATATATATCTAATGAGGAGGGGGGAAAAAAAGGTAAAGAAGCTAATTTATAGTATATCAGATACCACCTTTTGTTTTACAGATATAGTCCAATATTTGAGTAAGAAAGCATATTTTAGATTCAGTGATTTTACAGAATAGTTTGAACATGCTAATCTACCCAAGTCTCTGACATCATGAACATATCTTGGGGTAGAAAGTAAAATCCTTGATAAAGGAGTCACACCAATCATAAAACTAAAAATACCTTTGGTGGCTTAAAAGGATAGTCTGTCGGAAAATGTACAGTGAGAAAGAAGACTCCACCTTGATAGGCGCTATCAGGCTGAAATTACAAATATTTGCATCAGTATTTGGTTATTATATTTATTTAATAACCTAAGATGATTTCCCCCCAAATATATTTGAAAAAAAAAATGCCATCATTTTGTCATAAGTTCAAATCATTTACCTTGAAAACAGGTTTCCCTTTGCAGGTATGAAGGAAGACAACAATCATGATGGTTAAACATAAAAATCGCACACACACAGTGGTGTGACTTACTCAAACAGGTCTGTTTGTGAGTAAAGATTTTTAAAGATCAGTATACACGCAAGATTGCTTTGAGAAAAGAAGAATTTTCTGCAACAGTAATCAGTATGGGAAAAAAGGTTAGGGCTATGTTTACCTTTTTATTTATAAAACTTAAGTTCTGATAGTCCTATAAGAAAGGGGCAAGAATAGAGATAAACTAAAAAGACCAAGTTATAAAAAGGAAAGGCTAAGTAACACACAATGCAGACCTCCAATCTTCACTTAGTAACAGTTAAACCCTAAAATTCTATTTTGACTCCTTTATATTTAATTAAATTTATCATGTTAAACTACCACTTTGGTAATAACAGCAAGACTATCATTACTTCCTTAAGTTTCTGCATATACATTAGAGAACTGTACAGTGTAATTATTCTTCCTAGTTTAATTCTAGTTCATCAAAAATTATAAGGAATGTGGAAAATTTAAGTAATTACAATCAACAGATATGGTCTGCTCAGATATTCAAATCATATTATAGAGTGGCATGTATGCATTACTAAAATAAAGGGGGGATGAGTAACATCATTTGTAACCATTTGCTACATGTGATTCACCTAAGAAATATCTGTGAAGGGCTATAATTCAAGTGGTTAGGGTGGGCCTTTTAATAATAGTATTTTGAAGGTTCTTAGTAAGCAATGAAAAACAAATACCTAGATTCTTACTGTTGTTATTTAAATAAATATGTTGCATTTTACCCTTTGGTAAGCTAACTTAATATAACAATTTAGTAATTTGAGACATTTTCCCAGGACTCCAGCTCTGAAAATTCAGTAATTGCTATTGTTTTTAAAAGTGAAACACAAGGCAATATGATTAAAACCTCTATGGTTTACTAGATACAGCTCTTTCAGGGGAGGGAAGAGAGAATGATGTTCATGGAAACATGCTACTAGTATACTCTCACCCAGAAGGTTGTCAATGCCCATTCTTATGCAATCAGTTTTTTGTGCACGAAAGAAAAGCCTGTTTCAAGTCATAGCTGCCTCTTAGGTATAGAAAGAAATAATCTTAACAAAGGTGGTTGTTAAGAAAAGCCAATCATAAAATCACAGGTAATTCTGAGTTCAGTACAATACACCAAAACTAAAAACAACCAATCGTGAGGTGGCAAAGACAGATCCATTGCAATATCTCATCCGTTCTCTCACACATGCGAACAGTGAAGAAAGTTATTGTAAACTGGTGCTTGTTACTTGCAGGTATTCCATTACTGAGTTAATAAGACTCATTTCTAACCTACAAAACTTGGTGATGTGATAATAATGCTTAGTTCTGAACAACTGACTTTTGTGTTTAAAAACAGATGGGGTTGGGGCGCCTGGGTGGCGCAGTCGGTTAAGCGTCCGACTTCAGCCAGGTCACGATCTCGCGGTCCGTGAGCCCGAGCCCCGTGTCGGGCTCTGGACTGATGGCTCAGAGCCTGGAGCCTGTTTCCGATTCTGTGTCTCCCTCTCTCTCTGCCCCTCCCCCGTTCATGCTCTGTCTCTCTCTGTCCCAAAAATAAATAAACGTTGGAAAAAAAAATTAAAAAAAAAATTAAATAAAAAAATAAAAACAGAGGGGGTGCCTGGGTGGCTCAGTTGGTTAAGCGGCCGACTTTGGCTCAGGTCATGATCTCGCGGTCCGTGAGTTTGAGCCCCGTGTCGGGCTCTGTGCTGACAGCTCAGAGCCTGGAGCCTGTTTCAGATTCTGTGTCTCCCTCTCTCTGACCCTCCCCCGTTCATGCTTTGTCTCTCTTTGTCTCAAAAATAAACAAACGTTAAAAAAAATTTTTTTTTAAAACAGATAAAGCAAACACACGGACTGGTTGCACTATGCATGATCCATGACTGTGTAATGATCAAGGATGTGGCAAAGGAAAAATCACAGTGATCCTAGCAAGTATTTGCCACCATTGCTTTAGAAAATTATCATAAATCCTTTAACCGTATTCTTCTTCCTGAGTGATTCAGAGTACAAAAAAACTCCACCTTAGCTACAAACATCTGATCACAGGTGAAATGGCAAGAATGAAGTATGGCTGAGAGAATTAATTTCATATTTGTGAATCATACTTACAGGTCCCATAATAGTTGCTTGCCAGTGGAACACTGAAACAAACAAAGGAGTTTTGGAGTCATTAACAAGTGTTCAAACCTATATGATTAATGGTAGCAAAATCCTAGCAAGAAAGCAATGCTTACAGTCATCTCCCACAGGTCCAGCTGAACAATGAGCAGGTGGGTCACGCTGTAGATCACTTAACTCCTGTAGCAAAGCAAAAATACTTAAGGTTAATTGTTTTTCCAGTGACACAATCATAATAATTCATGAAGACACAAACTATTGTCTTTGTATAGAATAGACACAAACTATTTACTTCAAAATAATTTTAGGCAGTTCTATTCAAAATATGAAACAGTCAATGTACTGTTACTGACTGGTAGAAGAGGATGGGAGGTATGAAATTCCTTCGTGAGATAGCTCCAAACCTTGAAAAAATTAAATTGATTACAATAGTTTTTCTCTAATATTCCTAAGACAAAAATATTTATGAGTATCTACTGTATGCAAAGTAATTTATGTAAGTGCTAGATATATAAGAATGCTATAGAGGTGTCTTGGTAGCTCAGTCTGTTAAGCATTCAACTCTTGATACCAGCTCAGGTCATGATCTCATGGTCATGAAATTGAGCCCCATCCCTGCTTGGGATTCCCTCTCTGCCCCTCCCTTGCTCATGCAAATGCTCTCTCATGTAAAAAAAAAAAAAAAAAAGCGCCTATACTATAAGAATATATGAAGAACAACTTCAGTAGGTTTACAATCTCCTTTGGGAGTGATGGCTGACAGCCAAATGGATATTGAAAGAACAACCTGAAGATTAAATGGAAAGAAAGGAGAGAAGTCAGGCCATATTTGAAAGCCTGGCACATTGATTCATATGCTCTTTTCTGCTCTCAAGGAAGCAAATGAAGGATCATGGAAATGACAGTTGGCCAGTCCTGGGTTGACATTCTAGTTCTGCCATAACTAGCATCACAAGCCTTGGAGAAATCATTTAACTTCCTTACCTTCACCCCAAATTTGAAAGGTATAAATTCAATATAAAAGATTATACATTAGGACTGAAGTACCCACTTCAAGTTTGGAAGATCAGAATGTCTTTGAGGAAGTGGCATCTAAGTTGAAAAATAAGGATGAATGGGAATTTGTTTTGGGAGAAATGAGTGACACTGTGAGGTAGAGTGGCAAAAGATGAGGCTGAAAATGTAGGCCAGGCAGACAACTAAGAACAATACACATCATACCAAGGATTGGGGGTTTTAAGAAGCTGCATGATCTGATTTGAAAGATGGCTGACTGGTCTTTGTATAGAACAGATTAGAGATGCAAAAGAGGAGAAGCTATTAGTATAGGTCAGAAAAATGAGGGCTTGGGGTGGAGAAGTAGCAATGAGATAAAAGTGGATAGAAATGAGATGTTTTGAAGAGCTTACCTCTCACAGGGTTTCATGATGAAATTACATGTATAGAGTTAAGGAGAGAGGTCACAGATATTTATCATGAAGATTAGTGGCAGCTAACATGTACTCCATGTTTTATTGTCCTAACCACTTCAGGGGGTAGGTGTTATTATGGTACCCATTTTACAGGTGAAGAATAAAGGCAAACGTTTCACTGTGTCTCTTTATAACTAGTATAGGGTAGAAGTAGGATTCAAAACCTGGCAAACTCCTAGCTTTTTAGCTTCACAAATGTAGATTCCATTACTGAGATGGAATACTAAAAGACAAGTTTGTTTGGAAAGTACACATATTGAAACAGGGATCCCTGTGGTATCAAAGGGAGATTCAGTTAATCATGCATGCAGATCTGGACTTTAAAAGAGAACTAGGTTAGAAACTGGAAAATCGTTGTCTCTACCTGGTACTTAAAACTGCTGGATTGATATAAACCTTTCCATGGGAACACATTTAAATACTGTGTTTCATCAAATCTAAGATGCCATCGAACATAAATTACATCCTTATTTTCTGTACCAACAATTAAGGAGAAATGCTACCAATTAAGATACCATCAATTATAAGATGAATCTAGATTTTAGACATGCTACAATGAAAAATATGTGCACCTTAGAATCATTGTATAATTACAGCAATGAGTTTAGTGTTCTAACAGAGACAAATATGGAAGAGGATGTGGTAGGAAAGGCCTTCCTAAGAAAGTGACATATGAGCTTAAAACTGAGCCAAATGCAAACTCTGGTCTCCTTCTTCCAAATCTTCTCCAGTATATCTTGGTACTTTCATTTTGTTTTTGTTGCTGTTATCTTCACAGCTGGTGCTATATTCTTCTTCCTGATAAGAATTTAACACAGTTAGCAGCTTCTTTGCTCCAGGTATAGTTGAACAATAAAGAGGAAGATTTCAGTCTTTGACTTAGCAAAAATGGTCAAAAAGCAAGGCTTGGAACTTCAAGTCCAGGTGCCATTACTCACTTGCCATATGATCTTGGGCAAAACATTTTTTTTTTTCCTCTCTAAACCTTAGTTTTCTTCAATGTAAAGTGGCATTTGTACCTTTATCCATAGTTTCTATAACAAACAAGAGAAATGATACATGTGAAATGTACAGCAATCCCTGACATGTAGTAAGCATTCAAGTAAATGTTACGTTAATATGGAATGGATAACTGTACAATTCTCTAGTAGCAGAATGCAATTATTGAACAGTTTAAATGACTGGGGGAGGGGTGTTCCCAAGTCACAGATCCATTTTAGATGACTGTGCTTTATTTAATAGTTTTCTAATCTGGGCTTTTAGGAGATTACTTCTGAAAATATTAATCACGTTGGGTTTTCTAAACATTAGTGTAAATGGATAAATAGGACTAGTTTGCCCTTATCTTAACTACAAAACTAGTTGTTTAGAAAATGAGTTTCCATAGTTAAAAAACTGGAAGTTATAAATAACTTCCATACAGCTTTTACAGAACTATTTTATGTGTGAATATATCAAATATACATAAATACATAAATTTATTTTGTATACTAACAACTCCATATTAATTTTATTTGTAATAGCCTTGAATCATGTTCAAATTTTAAATGTTAAACTGTTCTTCAAATCTCCTTAACATATTATAGAAAAATAAAGGTTATCTTGTTTTTGTATTTTTGTGCCCTGATTCTACCTCCTGTTAGGAGCAGTTAGAGCTCAGGACAAGAGAGAAAATCTCACAACTGAACTGTAAAGGTTACGTTCTTAAGTTGTCTATTTAAAGCTCAATTATAGGAAAGAAGCAGCTGACAGTACATCAAACATTCTTAACAGTGAGACTGATCATTACTTACTAATAATGACACTAATGCTTAGGTGAGGAGACTAACACATCCTAGACTTTTTAGGCGTCTAAATATCTAAGGTTCTATACCTTTCTTAAACCACATCTCTAGAAATATGCCCTGATATATTTGGAAATATATAAATGAAACTATTTTGTCTAGGTACAGACAGAACCAACAGAAAACAAAAGGCTCAAAATATACTCTCCCTCACCCAGAAAACTACAGATTCCTAAAACTGAATAAAGAAAAATGAGGAATTCTGAGACTTGCTAAGGGGGTGAAATATATAACAAACAAAAACTAAAACCAAAGAAACCAAAACCCCACCCTTTTGTTCTTAGTCTATTCAGCAACCAGTGTACTTTTAAGATAGGACACACACACACACACACACACACACACACACACACAAAACAAGAACCACTTATCCTTGTTAAATTGTCTCTTCTGATTTAGTTTACTCCAAGTTTTTCAAAAACTGTCTTATTATTAATTTATAGTTTTTCTGATTTAATTGGCATTCGTACTTATCTACTTCTATCATCACAGCCACATAAATTTTCTATTAAAAATAATTTAGTGATTCTTATGTTATTTCCAAAGGAAATTCTAGGATTAGTAATCTCTTCCTTTGCTTCTCTCTCCACTGTCTCTGTAAGAATCATCACTGAATTATACAAATTGCTCAAGTCCATAAGATCCTCATGTAAGAGCCAAAACCTAACTTCACATTTCTTACTGCTCATGGAAGCCGCTCTAAAATACAGTTCACAACCCGACCCTGGCTCTGACTTCCTGAACACTTCTTCCTATTCCACCAAGTACCTCGAAATCTAGGATGTATACTATAGGTAGTCTCCAAATAACTGTTTCATTTTAATCCCTTGCCTAGGCCTCCTCGTGGCCATGCTTTTACCTCACACTGACTAAAGGCAAAAGGTCTCAAAGACAAAGCATTTAAAACCATTTATTTTTTAAAAATATTTTTATTATTTATTTTTGAGAGACAGAGACAGACTGAGAGCAGGGGAGGGGCAGAGAGAGAGGGAGGGGCACAGAATCCAAAGCAGGCTCCAGGCTCTGAGCTGTCAGCACAGAGCCCAACCCGGGGCTCGAACTCACAAACTGCAAGATCATGACCTGAGCCGAAGTCGGACGCTTAACTGGCTGAGCCACCCAGGCGCCCACTTTTGTAACTTTTTAAAGAAAAAATAGTGAAATTTTACTCAGGTTCTTAGGTATTTTTAAAAAGATGAAAAGATACTTTTTTTCCACTACACTTAAAATAAACATCTTCTCTTTTCACTAAATAATTTTTGTAAGAGGAAAACTGAGGAACTATCTTAGTACATATCTTAATACATATACAATATATGTACTAAGGAGACATAACAAATAAATTCAGTGTGGGGTCCCAGAATGGATCCTCAAATAGGAAAAGAACAGTAGAAAAACTGGTGAAATCTGAGTTAGGTCAGGAGTTTAGTTTATAGTATTGTACTTAATGTTACTTTTTTCATTTTGATAGATGTACTATGGTTATGTAAGTTGTAGATATTAGGGAAAAATAGGTGAAGGATACATATGAATTTTTTGTATCATTTTTTGTAACTTTTCTCTAAGACTAAATTTATTTCAATGTAATAATAACGTAAAACATTTTTTTGTAGATTTTGTACATTTTTCTAAAACTTAATCCACTACTTTCCTTCTCAAGCTTACTTCTTCTCCTGTGTTTCCTAGATCTACTAATAGAGTATTAGTCTCCCAGTCACAAGGCTCAAAAATCTCAGCATCGTTTTGACTCTTTCTCTTGTCCTTCATGTATAGTCAGATGAAGAGTACAATATATTCTCAATATCTGTTACACTGTTTATCACAGTTACCTCAACAACCAATTATAGTACAACTATAATTGCTTCCCAAATCTATGCATTATGTGTAGAATAATCTTCTAAAAGCACAGCTCTATTTCATCTTCCCTTAGAGAATTTCAGTGGCTCCCACATTGTTTATTAAAACCAAACCTAACCAATGAATTCAACCCTACATACTCAATTGGGTTCTCTTTCACAAGCTTGCCCAATAATACTCCAAAGAAGTCCCATGGGTTTTCTAAAACACCTTCAGGAGGTCTATGCAGACAGCATTAATTTCATGATAAAACTAACATGCTTTTTACCTTTTTTCACTCTCAATATCTCATGAGTATACAGTGGAGTTTTCCAGTTATATGGCATGTGATATTGTAACAGACTGAATTCCTAAGCAGATATGAGGATTCAACTATCATCTAATTCTTAGATTTTGATTTTTTTAATTCTTATTTATTTTGAGAGAGAGAGCACAAGCGGGGGTGGGGCAGAGAGAAAGACAGAGACCGAATCCTAAGCAGGCTCTGCACTGACAGTGCAGCTCCAATGTGGGGCTCAAACTCATGAACCGTTAGATCATGACCTGAGCCGAAGTCAAGAGTTGGATGCTTAACCAACTGAGCCACCCAGGTGCCCCTGGAAAAGTTATTTTTAATAAAAATGTTACTTGATGTTAATATGTAATGGTTCTGTTATTTCTAAATTACTATTTTTAAATTTGTTTTTGTTTCTCATATGGTAAATATTAATAGATATAACCCATGCAAACAAAAAAGCTCTTTGAAGCCCTCAATGCTTTTAATACAAGGAGGTCCTAAGAACCAAAAGTTTGAGAGCATCTAGTCAGGTTCCACCTGATTACTTGGTTGTAACAAGGCTAAATTTTCTGGCCTTCACAATTTTCTTTCTCCTAAAATAATCTTTCTGTTTCCCTATGCCCAAAATTTACCCATTCTCCTTAATAGTGGCCATCTTCTCAACAGTCACTGACCACAAGTTTTGGGGTCAGACTTGGATGAAATCTGGCCTTACACTAACCTTTACTAGCTGTGTGACTCTGGGCAACTTAACCTCTTTGAGTATCAAGTGCCTCATCTGGGGACATCACTGGTAACCCTGAAGAACTATATTGAAAATTGAATGAAAATGCAAAAGTACCTAAATATTTGGCATATATAATAAGAAGAACTTATTTCTTCCCTCCTTTTCCTCTTCTACCAGAATGTTGTTTTTTTTTTAAACTAGGGTTTTAATGCATTTTATTCACGGATTCCTCCATTACCCTTAGCACAATGCCTTTCATATAGGGTGTGTGATATGATTTCAGCTAACCAATAAAATTTAAGGAAAAACATGATCAGCAGGGAATAGACAACTCAAATTTCAATCTTTTAGAAATACAAATGATTAGGGTTAGGGTGCTTGGGTGGCTCAGTCAGTTAAGCGTCCAACTTTGGCTCCATTCATGATCTCATCTCCAGTTTGAGCCCTGCAGCATGCTCTGTGCTGACAGCTTGGAGCCTGGAGCTTGTTTCAGATTCTGAGTCTTGCTCACTCTCTGCCCCTCCCCCGCTCATGATCTGTCTCTCTGTGTCTCTCTTTCTCAAAAATAAATAAAAACATTAAAGAAATGCAAATAATTAGACTTGGCAACAGAATCAGAATCAGTTATTCCCTTAGGTAGCCATGTAGACTGCATATAATAAAAAGAGTATTGTAATAACAGGTGTTAAGAGAGAAGAGTGCAGTTCACTTAAAAACACTGAGGTGGTTGGGGCGCCTGGGTGGCGCAGTCGGTTAGGCGTCCGACTTCAGCCAGGTGATCTCGCGGTCCGGGAGTTCGAGCCCCGCGTCAGGCTCTGGGCTGATGGCTCAGAGCCTGGAGCCTGTTTCCGATTCTGTGTCTCCCTCTCTCTCTGCCCCTCCCCCGCTCATGCTCTGTCTCTCTCTGTCCCAAAAATAAATAAACGTTGAAAAAAAAAATTAAAACACTGAGGTGGCCTTTTAAGTGACATATAATCATACCTAAAAATGAATCTCAAAAGAATATTAATCATTAAAGTATTAAAAATCATGCTACTGCTGCAACTATTTTCAATTTACAGAATGTATGATATTCTAGTAAAATAGCCAAAGCCACATAAAATTCTCATTAGTAATTTTTGGGTTTTTTTTCTGGTTTAGAAGACCTCTAACTGTAAATATTCCATCCTTATTGTATTTAGGATGCTGCTGACCTGTCAGGATACAGCTTTTGGTTGCTTTTCTGACAGGAGTTAGGGGTTTGTGCTGAGTTGACCAGGCTCAAAGTAAGGTATCTTCCAACCACTGGCAATCCTTGGTGACAGAGCTGCCCAGGGATAGGGTCGCAGTTTGTGGCAATGACAGAGTTTTTTGTTTTTGTTATTTTTTGTCCCATGATTAATTTAACCAGTGGACTAATTATAGCAAACGTTTATTAAGCAGTTCCACATCCTATCTAATAGGGATTATGATTCTGTTTTTATACTATTATCCCACCTTTACCCTCCCAATGTTTTAAAGACTTAATGATATCAGGTTATGATGCTTATAAAAATCCTCCTAAGTCACCAGTCAGGCATATTTGTTGATGATTAAACTGAGGCATGAAATTCAAGGAGAACTGATTTGCGGAAAAAAATAACTTCATAAGACACAGTTTAAAAGCTATAGTAAAGAGGGCCTCTAGATTCTTAGAAACTTAAAAATGGTTCTGTCTCCAAGCAAATACATTTAAGAGTAGCCATACACCTCAAGAGTCATCTTCTGAATGTGTTTACTCAAGTTTAGAACATTCTAGGGATCTTAGAAAGTTTCTTCCTAGGACAGAAGTGTGATCTAGTAAGGAACTGGCATAGAATATCTGGACTGACACTAACTACCTTTTAAATAAAAAATAAGTACAAGTATGAAACATTAATAAATAAGGTTATATGATCTAGTAAATTCGGGAAAGCCACATATACTACCTCAAAGACTATCTCCGACTCTACCCCTTTAAACCTGTGGCACACTACAATACTATACTTAAATAAAAATAACCCTTATTTGCAAAAGGTGGATTGCTACAGCACAGAAAACTTAATGTATTTTGTTTTTGTATTAGCCAGTTATTACAAGTAGCAGTTAGGGCTGCCTCATTTTGCCACACAGGGCATAAGCCAAATCCAGGGGGTATCTTTCACACACTTTAATGGGGTGGTATCTCCCTAGGGCTCTATAAAGTTTAACTGCAGAGAGTTGCACATGAAAGAAATGGACAATATATCCTTTAAACCCAGCTTAGGATATTATCACTATTTCTGATAAACAAATAGCACTTTTGATGTAGAAGCAAAAGTGATCGTGTTTGACATATGAGTGGGACCATGAGTATTTACTTTATCAAGGTATTTCAAATGGAAAGAAAACAATGGCAAACCTAGCCTTCAAAAATTAAAAGTGAAGTCAGCAGCATTCTAGTGGAGGAAAAGAAAAATTTTTTCAATAGATGGTCATCTGGGTATCCATATGGGAAAAAAATAAACCTTGACCTCTCCCACTTCAAACCATATCCAAAAGTCAATTCTAAATAGATCATAGGTTTACCTTTAAAAGATAAAATAATGCTTTTAAAAGGAAACATAAAATGTCTTCATGACCTTGGAGGAGACAGAAACTTCTTAAGCAGGACACAAACAAAGAGCACTACCCATAAGGGAAAAAATAAAAAATTTGGACTGGACTAAAATCAAGAACATTTGTTCATCGAAAGACACATTAAAAGTATTAAAGGGCAAGCAAACCATCAAACAGAAGAAAATATTTGTAATATACATATCTGACAAAAGAACCACATCCAGAATATGTAAAATCTTTATCTACAGATCAATTTTTAAAAGACAGATTCGAATAGGCACTTTATAAAAGAGACTGTGAAAGAAAGAAAGAAAGAAAGAAAGAAAGAAAGAAAGAAAGAAAGAAAGAAAGAAAGAAAGAAGAAAGGAGGGAGGAAGGAAGGAAGAAAAAAGAGAAGAGAAAAGGAAAGGAAAAGACAAGACAAGACTATCCAAACAGCCAATACATATATGAGAAGGGGCTTGGCTTCATTAGGCATCAACGAAAAATGTAATTAAAACCAAAATGTGATGCCACCACAAACCCAGCAGAATAGTTAAAGTGAAAAAGCCAGAAAAAATTTAAGTGTTGGCAAAGATGGTAGGCAACTGGAACTCTCATGCTGCTGGTGAATGAGGCAAAGTTTGACATTAACTACCAAAGGTAAACACAGGAATACTTAATGACCCAGCAAGTTTACTGTCAGGTATATACCTAACAGAAATATGTAGAAATCTTCTAATGTTAACAGATGTCTATCAAACAATGAGACTAGTTATGAATCCATATATGAAAAGAAATTCATTATAGTCAACAGACTATGTGGGGGGTGTGTGTGTGTGTGTGTGTGTGTGTGTGTGTGTGTGTGTCTAATGTATGGGTGTATCTTCCAATTTCATTTCCAGTGACTTTTAAAATCTAAAATTGAAATACATAGTTGATCCAATTTCCTTCTTCTCCTTTGAGACAAAGTAAGCTTAAAACAAACTAACCTTATACCTAAACACAGGTCAGGCAATAAATACCATCAAACTGGTGAAAGATGCTCCAGACAAAAGTAATCTTTCAGTGAAGCAATTTTCTATTCCAATGTGATTAACATTCAAATAAAAAAACTAATTAGGGTATCTAAATTTAAAGATAAAAATATAAGATATTGTATATGAAAGGCAGATTTTGACTGGAACTATAGAAGCATTATACGTCCACAAAAATGTGTACTTAATGGATTTATATAGCCTTACATGGCTAAGCACCTCTATTCCAGTTCAGATTTCTATAACCAAGTAGACACAAAGGAAAGTACTAAGAGGTCTGAAACTGAATTTTAAATTGATACAGATGACATGTTTATAACACCCCCACAATATGCTGAGTGTTCTCCATAAAACCAACCTAGACACAGTCCCTGCCTCTAGGGAATTTAAAAATCTAAAAGTAGATGAGGCAGCCTAATTCAAAGAAAGTAAACAAATAAAAGGAAACAAAGAAGGGAATCTAAGAGAAGAGAGGCTTGCATTAATCTCTCAGATCCCAGAAGGCTAACAGTCCAACCTGAACAGTGGAGAATGAAAGCTAACAAGTCAGAGCTGCCTTATTTATTTACCATCAAACTTAATATGACACTATGCAGTAAATATTCTCTAAAAAATTATGCTGACCAGACTGAAAAAGCTTGGCTGTTCTCTAGCTTCAATGTTCAGAAGGTCTAAATCTCTGTAATAGATACAATATATACCCCACTGGATGTGTGTAAAGGACATTAATGCACAGCCTGTTCATAGGAACTGATTTACAGTCTAAAATCTAAATTACTGAACCCAAAGCATATGAAAACATTATTTCATAAACCCTGGCTCAACAGGCAATTAATTCATGTGACACAACTATCTTTACCTGAAAACTCCTAAAACAAGACAGTGATTCTTACCACACTGTATTTTTGATGTTGTCTCTAAAGGGATATATGAACTATATTTGATTTGTCTGTAAATAAACATTTCACAGGCTTACAGTTCAGACTCTGGTCTCCTTATCCAGCTGACTAGAGCTATTTCAATAGAGATATCAAACAATTGTCAGAAAGGTCTCCATATACAGAACCTCCTTAAACTCTTGAATTAAAGAACAGCTTTATTATTAACCATGCAGATTTTTCCTGGAAGACTTCAAAACGCTGATGGCATCCAATTGATTAAGTCATAGGAACTACTCATTTCAACACAATGGTCCTAGCTGCTTCACTGTCTCTGGATCAGATATCTCTGGTAAAGGCTATTTATTAAAAAATCAGTCAATCAATCAATAATAATAATGCAGCCAAATTCCGCACAAAAAAAAGATGAAGAAAGCAGTTATGCTACTGACTTTGTTATATCAAAATAGTATTTATTGAACCAGAGTTATAAAGAGCATAATTTGGAATAAATGTTTGAGGTCAAGATTAGGGACATCATCTACCCAATATCTCAGATCTGCAACCACTTTTTCCCGGTGATTTCTACAGCAGTCATAATGACTTTCAATTTCCCACAATATTATCTTGCCTGTAGTTTAAAACATAGCTTCCTCTTAAAGAGAAGACTCCCAGTCACCTCCTTTACATATATTTCCATCACAGGAATTACATAAATAAAAATGCATCTCAGATAAATCTAAGATATCCCAGTAAAAACTGTATTTCAGTCTTCTTTATGAAGTATTATGATAAAAATACACTTTTTTCCAGTAATCCAAACTCTAAACTTTAGAATCACCATCTGATTCCTTCATCATATCCCACCCCACTTTCCCATCCCTCATATCAATCAGTACAAGTTGTTCAGATTCTCCTTCAGTCCAAATCCCTCCCACTGAAAGGGTCCCAGAATATAAAAAACTGAGGTCCAATGGACAAAAAAAGTCTGAGAAGAGCAAGATGAGACATTTCAGCATAAGAAGCCAAAGGTTCAAATCAGGGAGACACTATTAAAGTATCTGAGAACAAATTGGGTAGTAGGGGTCTGAAGAGACTGCCTTGACCACCGAGCTTTAGAGATCTGATCTGAAAGGCCAAGTAGGCATGGGTGGGTCAGACCAACTCAAAAAGGCCAGGGTTTCTCATATAACCCTCTTTCCAAATGTCTTCTGTCACCATCCTAGCTCAGACCCTCTTTGGATCTCACTTAAACAAGTGTAGTGGATTAACTGACTTGTCCTATTTTTCTACCAAGACACTGTAGTTAAAATCTTCTTCTCAAAGTACCAAGTTGAACCCTTTCAATATTTTTCATTAGCTTTAACATAAAATTTATAAATCCTTAAAATGGCTTATTACCAGGCCTTCTAGCATCTGACTCCTCTCTGCAACCATTTTCCCCCAATGCTCTCCATACCAATCATAACTTTAAAGTCCCCCAAATGCTATTTTGTCCCTTGTTTCCTTTTAGATAGAAGACTCCTAAGCACCTCCCCACCACACACACACTCATTCACTTTACCTACTTTCCTTTTACCTTTAAAGTCTCATCTTAAACACATTTTCTTAAGGTTTTGCTTGAACACTTCAAAGGGTCCCTGCTATATTCCCAGAGAACTCTATACTACGACATTCATCAGATTTGTAATTATAAATGGTAAACAATCCTATGTTCTATGAGGGCAAGAATGGATACCTAAGAATATGATTAAGAATGTTACTTCCTTACTCAAAAAACTTCAATGGCTTCCCAAACTTTCCCAAATTTGAAGCATTAAGTACACATTTCTCATGATGAGTCTTCAAGGCCCTCCACTGTATGAACTTGTATGTCTACTATTCCCCAAATGCTTCCCAAAGGCAGGATTATCTGTTCCTTCCTAAACAAGACAAGTACTTTCTGGTGCTTTCATTTCTGTACCTTCCTTTATGAACCTCATCTTTAAAAATGCTACCCATCCTTCCAAACCTATATCTAATTCCATCTGCATAATATTTTTCCTGATCTTCCCTAAATAAATTTGGTCTCTCCCACCTTCAACTCTCTTTCTGTTCAAATACGTTACATTTTCCTTATTGTACTTTCATAAGTCTACCTAATAATTATGGTATCTTTTTCACTATTAATAGTTTTAAATTTCTTAGGTTCATGCTAGCTATACATCACTTTTCCATGTATCTCCTTATTTCATTTTGTATATGCCTTATATACAGAAGGTGCTCCATAAATGCATTAACTAGAATCCAAAAAAAATCTACTACCTGGAAGGTAGCTGTATAAGGCAGTTTTCTAAATATGTGGATAAAACGATCTCTATACTTTAAAGATACCTGTGAAACAGATGGAAGCTAAATGGAATTAGAAAAGCTTGTTATGATACTGGTACAAAAACAGAAACATATCTTATTTGCATCACAAATAACTGCTTTTTAATCAAAGAGTAAGACATCTTAAAAGACTCATTATAAATCAGAAAGGACCACGGAAATGATCTAGTTCAATGCATCATTTCTAGATAAAGAAAATAAAGACTATGAGTATCTTGGCCAAGGTCATAAAGCCAAAGCTAGAACAAAGGCTCAGACCATCTGATTTCCACTCCAGCACTCTCCCCACCCTGAAACAAGACTCACCTCAAGGCTACAGTAACTACAGCCCATTATTCTCAATCAATATTGGAGCCAACAATACTCTGGTACTTGAATTAAGGCCATTTGTACAGTTTCAGCCATACTCAAGAAACACAAAAGTGTGACAAGTGAGGAAATGAAAAGGGATTCTTTTTATCTTTTCCCAGGAACTCTAATTTTACAAAAGGTTAGAAATGAACACTACTCCATAAGCTTTGAGGAGTGTTTTTGTTTAAAGATACTCTGAGAGGCAAGAAAAACATGATAAAAAATTACAGACAACTTTTCAAAATGCATAATACAATTCTAACACATAATGTAACATGCAACATAGAGCATTTTCAATGCTACATTATTAAAAGTTACTATTTAGTTCATAGTAACCAAGAAAGGTGCTTCTGGAAAAAAAGAAAGAAAAAAAATGAAAGAATAAAAGCTAGCAGCCTATTTCTTAAAAACTACTTAAAAGACCAACATATCTTTCAATATTTGCCAAATATTTATTATGTATCACTTCTTACAGTTCTATCCCAAATAACTGTTATACAGCAGGCACTTAATAAGTATTTGCATAATAAATCAATTAATCAGTATCACTCAGCACTATTCTTGAATACTGTGGTTATATATCACAAATGCTACAACTTTTAGTAGAAAACAATGAACATTGGCGGTTTGTAGCAAATAGAATGGTTTCCAAGGCTACAGTACTTTATACTGTATATGTGAATATATATATACATATATATATGTATATGTGTTTCTATGTGTATGTATGTCCATTTGCTCTCTATATATATACACACATACGAATGTGTGGCATATATTTCTGATAATATTAATTTTATCTAAGGATCTTATGCTATTGAACAATCATTTTCATACTTTTCTTACAGAAATTCATAACAAGAAAAATATGATACATATAGTACAACCTAGCACACATACACACAGGCACAGGGCACAGGCACAAATATATAATTAAAAAAAAAAGTTTCATGAAACACTACCACTCTTACTATACCTAAAGCATTAATATTCCATTTTCTATTCCATTTTTTAAAATGATGTTTATGACCCACTAAATTGGTTTCATCACTCCTGTTCTGGAAGCTCATAAAAGTGCAAGAAGACATCGGGAAGGTTTGGCATTCATTCCTTAGAAATAGCTAGGCTCTACAGACACCAACCAGAAACTGGCAAAATGAAGTCTGGAATTCATTAAATATTTTCATTCAAAGCTATGTTGGGCATCTGAAGGGCATCACTATTATGGAAGGATAAAGTACAGACCATACACTGGGCCATAAAACAAATCCCAAATATTGAAAAGGAGTCAAATAACAATTTCTTTGTTCATGACGGAATTAACTCAGAATCAATAACAGAAAGCTATCTGGGGGCGCCTGGGTGGCTCAGTAGGTTAAGGGTCTGACTTCGGCTCAGGTCAGGTCCTGGCAGTTTGTCATTCTGAGCCCCACCTTGGGCTCTGCTGTCAGAGGGAAGCCCACTTCAGATCCTCTGTCCCCGTCTCTGTCTGCCCCTCCCATGCAGGCTCTGTTTCTCTCAATAATAAACATAAAAAAAAAAAAAAAAAAAAAGACCAAAAAGAGAAGAAAACTATCTGTAAAATCACAAGTATTGGGAGAATAAATAATATACTTCTAAATAACTCAAGGGTTGAAGAATCAAATGGGAAATTAGGAAATATTTTTAACTAAATGAAAATACAACACATCAAAATTTAGGGGAAGCAAAAACCCAGGCCAGAATTTTACTGGTTTAGAGAAGAACAATGAGCACAGGCCATCGGGTCTTTTTGGTTCCCTCTAAACAAAATCCAGACTCCGCTCACATAAGGAGGTAGTCATTTGCACTGAGAATCGTCAGATTGTTTTCAATACTAAGTAAGTTTAAAGTGAAGGAAGCAACACACCAACCTTATCCCTGTTGGAAAGGTTTTCATAAATCCGAAAGGATACTAGGCATCTAATAAGCAATGTGGTACACTGAAGGGAAAGAGCCACAAAACAAAACAAAACAAAACAAAAAACAGAATAATATGAATAGAGAGCAGTGGAGGAAACATCCAGAAACACGATGGGTAGCACTAAACTAAGCTTCAGGATGGTAGCTTCCTCCCCATACAAAGGACAACTCCAGAACATAGTAGCCTCTAATACTGTGTAATGTGTTTAACAGAACCTTCAAATTCATCCCAGAACCAATTAAATGCAGAAAAAGTTCAGCTTTTCAGAGGCCATCTTGACCAAGAGTGGCTAGAAATAGAACCTGTTTTGCCTTCAGACAGATGTTCTGAGGTAGCCTGAGGATCCCTCCAATTCCCTGAAAATCTGGATTGTATATTCTAGCATCTTTTATTCCAGCATCACAAGGTTAAGAGGAGACAGGACAAGTATCTCAATACCTGTTTTTAATTAATGTAATATCAGTTCACCCACTGTTAAAAAGGTGGGAAGACAGGAGAGCTAATACATTATAGACAACCATTAATTCAGTTTGATGGAAAGTATCAGGCTTATTATTTTGATTAGTAGCACTCATTAAATATGCTTTCTATGTGTATTTCAGGGAACTTAAGCATGTAAGGATGCTACTCTGCTTTAGTGGGGGCAATTCCACATCCTGCTAACTTGGTTTTTATAATATGTGTTTGGCTTCCTAAAATAGGCATAAACAGCTTCATTTAGATCTATGCTATTTATTTCCACAGAGAAGGACCTCAGAACTCTTTACCTATAATAGGTTATCTTGTTTTTTTACACTTTTGTTGTGATTAAGAAAGAAAAATACATGATACCCAGGGTAAAAGGAAGATTGAGCTTAATTTCAAAGATTTAGAAGCCAAAAAAACTGACACTGTGGCTTTTTAGAAAAAGAACACTTTCTTCCTTTCATCTCAAGGAAAACCACTTCATCTACCAAGAAGCATAAATACTGTGTTCTTCCTTTCTAAAATTTTTGTTAAAATTATATCCTTCTTTTTTTTAACGTTTATTTATTTTTGAGAGACAGAGACAGAACATGAGTGGGGGAGGGGCCGAGAGAGGGAGACAGAATCCAAAGCAGGCTCCAGGCTCTGAGCTTCTAGCTCAGACCCTGACGTGGAGTTCAAACCCACGAACTGTGAGATCATGACCTGAGCCAAAGTGGATGCTTAACAGATTGAGCCACCCTGGTGCCCCAAAGTTGTATCCTTCTTTACTGAAAGAATCTGGAGTCCTAGACCTAATCTTGTAATCTGCAAGTCTTCCTAACATATTTGTGTCATCTGAACAGTCGACTGCTACTCAAAGCCACTAGAGGGACTAAACAGCTGTATCAGTTCATAAATAGTTTTCTCAAATGAAAACTTCACAATGAAATGATACTTTGACAGAATATTTATAAATTCCAAACAATTATTCTAAATCCCTTTGGAGGAGAAAAATTTTAAGTGATAGAACAAGAATAAACAAAGTTATATTACTCATTTACCATGTTAAATGATTCAGCATATGTTACTTGAGACCAGAGATTTAAAATGCACAACAACACAGTGTGATGCATCAGTGAAAATGATTAAATATGCCAAGGTTTAAATACCACTTTACATATGTATAGAATAGTCCAGTTTGCAAATCATGACCATAAACTCACTTGACTCTATATGTCTATCAATTTAAATACAATAGATATAAGTCCATTTGGATAAGAAAAGCCATGTACTAAAATGGTTAATAGCATGGAATCTGAAGCCAACTGCCTGGTTTTGAACCCTAGCACTGCCACTTATTAGATATGTGATTCTCAATACATTACTCAACTTTCTGTGCCTCTGCTGCATCATCTGCAAAACAGGGATAATAATCATTTCAACTTCTTGGATTCACTAATGGTTAAATCAATTAATATATGTCAAACACTTAGAACAGCACCTATCACAGAGTAATCATTATATATTACATGCTGGTTGTACTTAGCTACAGTATCATTATATGGATAGGGAAACAGACTAGTAAGTCACAGAGCGAGAAATAAAAAAACAGATCTTCTTCTCTTTGATGCTCTATCCACAAAGGGCTTGGTTGTTTTTTAAGTATCCTAAGATCTCCCAGACTGATATAAAGAGTGTATTGTGGAATTGTACAAATAAAAAAATTCAGCAGCTCAAAACATTTATAAAGTTGTATTTTAATCTTCTTACATAAGAAGTTTAAGTCAAATTACTATTAAAAAGGCAAATATTCCATTTGAGGATAGAACTATACACTAAGGAGTAGTTATCTGTGTTGCTATATTTGCAAAACAAAACTTCTTTGTTTCACTTTTCAAAAGACCAAAAAAGCAATAATATCATATCATGATAGTATGATAATCATAACTTCAACTTATCAAATAAAAAAAATCTAGAAAAAAATATACTAAGATGATAATAATGACTATATTAGGATCTCCTGTTTTTCTTCTGGTTTTCAAAACATGCAGTATTATGACATAACATTCATAATTTTAAAAGTGATTTCCAACAAAAGCTTATCAAGGATTAAACATAGTATTGATAAGAGAAACACTCAGAAATAATTCTAGAAAATAATAGATGCCCAGCTAACAAACTATCCTCTTTTTTCAAATATATCTTAGGTATCTTTCCTCAGACTTTGTCCAAACTTTCTCCCTTTAGTGATTTAGGTGACTGTGATAACATCTTCTACTGTATCAAAAAATAGGGCATGGGTGTGTAAATTTATGAGCTGAAATGCAAAACTGGCACTGGATGTCTAAATAAGAGTATTAAGTCATTTAGCATACTTTACTATAAAAATATATTTTAAGCATTGATATCTACATGCTTTGTATACACATACAATTTTAATTCAACCATATTTAATCTTTTCACATGAGGTAAAGAAATGTGAAGTCATGACTTTTTCAACATTCTCAAGTCACTTCTTCAGAGATTAACTTAAACAAAGCATTCCTTCACTCCTGGCCTCAGGTTCCTTCTCTGAATAATAATTCTCAACCTTCTTTCCACCCCAGCCTATCTGAGGGATTCAACATCTTTCCATTTACAACAGTGGGGACAGTCTGAAAACGTCCCACAGTTATTTCTAATACGCTACCCTAGAAGCAGTTCCAAAGCTATTCTGAAGCTGCCCCTACCCTCCATTCAACTCCAAAATGCAGAGTTCTCAGTAGTTCTACACAACTTTAAGGTCTGCCACTTTAGGAAAGGAAAATCACAACCCAATGACCTGGAAGGTATTGGATAGTGTTATTTTCATACACTTACAGAGAAAGGCCAAAAGTTAATATTCATCTTCTTTAATATTCATCTTCTTTGGTTGGAACATGCCAAGATTCAAATATAAATTTATATACTGATGATATAAAAAAAAGGCTTTGTTACTGTTCATAAGGCAAACAGCACACCTTACCTGGAACTGGTTTCTAATCAAGGTGTGAAAAGTAAGAAAAGTGGGAAATCAAACAAAATAACACCCCTGGAACATGTGACTAGTGGAAAGGGAGATTTGTGCAAGTCAACTTTTCTGATAACAAAAAAGGAAAGCCAAAGACTGACACATAGAGATGCGACATTATGTGATCCCCAATTTATTCTCCAAAATATCAATTTGTTACAGGCCTAACATCAATTTTATGTGATTTTATTTTTTACCAGGCAACTCTGTTATAAATTAAAAATATGATTTGGGTGTATCCCATATTCTAAATATAAGCCAAATACATTGGTTCAGCATGGTGACTGACAACTGCCCAGTAAAGTATTCACAAATAGTGTCCATTTTCTTTGTCTACTTGCTGTGGACAAATTCTACATTATTTAAAAGCAATGGTATATGCAAAGTCTTATGAAGAATTGTCACAAGTAGGAAAGGAGGAAATGGAATTTTAAAACTTCCTTGGAACATGTGTGTTGTTTAATTCAAATGTAAGCCAGTATTACATCATCATTTGTAAGTATACAAGGCATGGCAAAGATGCTGATTAGGGCTTCAAAACTAGGATAATTTTGAATGTATAATTGCATTATCTTCAAATCAGAAAACATTAATCAATAGATGTGGAGTGTTAGCTTTTATAGTGAAAGTTAGTTAGTTTTAATGATGTTAGTTTTATAGCGAAAGACCCTCAAATGGCACGGGCACACACACAAACACACACAGTATTTTACAGATTCAGTGTTTGAACAACAAAAAAGTCTGGACCTGAAAGTTGCTGTCCTCTGTACTAGAAGATGACAGCACAATGTATATATATCTCTATCACTTCATGCCTGAAAAACCTAATAAAAATTTTCTGTAGCACTGATTTCTTCTAAAATTATTTACAAGGCATGCTGTCGGTTGTTGGCTTAACTTGCTGAAACACTCCCCATTTAAGATATAAATTCTCAGTGTTCTCCACATAAACTATAGCTATAAAACCTTTTTAAAACTTGTGTCAGTGAACAGACCAATAACCCAACAAAAAATAAAATTGAACAGAAAAAAAAAATGCCCCAACCCCAATTTTGTGGGATGTCCACATCTGAAACAGTAGCAATAAATACAGTATTATGCAAGAGAAGATAATTCCTTACACAGAGTTGGAATGGATAAATATTTGTCGAATGAACATACACATTTCTTCTTCATTCTATACTCATGTGTCAAAGCATCAAACAACTTAAACTGTGGCAGTTTCTTTGTGTTTCGAACTTTACATGTAAGTTTATCATAAGGGGTAAAAAACCTGTTTGGCTTGACTCACGATGAATCACAGCCAGGAGGTCATCTTGTTGTGTATCAGCAACTATGTTTTCACTACAGCTATGTGACCTGAAGTGGCAGCAGAAGAGGTACCAAAATAGAAGAGGCAAAGAGGCTTCTCCTGGCTTCTGGGCCCCAAATGGGCTTTTCCAGCCCGTTCGGGGATCTGAGCAGGAGCCAACCGCAGAGGAGAAAAAGAACAAACCCACAGTACCAAGGAGAAAAGGCTGCAGGCCCACCACACCTTCCTTGCCCTCTCCCGGAGCCCGGGGAAGCAAGAACATAAGAGAACGCGCTTAAGAAACAGCGTGGAGAAAACAGCATGACAGGGGCCAAAACTACACCGGTATAGGGCAAAATCCAGTCGTGACCGTGAAACACAGATTTCGGGAAGGTCTGAAGCTCGAGAAGGATCTCCACCCTAGGGCTCCCGGCTCAGCTCCTGCGCGAGCCCGCAGCGGGGCCCCCGCCTCCAAGCACCTCCGGCCACCGGGGACCTGCTCCTGCTCCCACCTCACCTATCCAGTGCCCTCTGGCCGGGCCGGCATCTCTGGCCGGATCCCCGCCCACCCTCCCATCTCGTGCCCTCTCAGCGCGTCTTTCGGGACCATCGCCCGGGTGAGTGTGGACAGGGAGCCGAAGCGCACCCCGCCGCTCCAGGCCTGGCCTCCGCACTCACTTTCTGAATCCTCTTCAGCGCCATGGGTCAGGGAGGGCGGCGGGGACACCGGCCGGTTGCGGGCGGCTGCAGGGTTCGGGGACGTAGGGTCGTCGTGGGCTCTGTTCGCTCTCCGCTCGGCTGGATCAACCCTGCAGGTCCCCGGCTCGCTGCTCGCCAACTCGCTCCGGCAGCCGGTGCCTGCTCCGATTGCGCCCGAGCGCGAGTGTGCGCGAGTGTGCGGGAGGGGACGCCGGCGAGACTCTTTTGTTTCCGCTTTTGCTTCTGGGAAGGAGCCTGCGCCCTCCCCGCTCGCGCCCCGCCCAGCCTGGCACACTGGGAAGTGTAGTTCCAGCCGTGTCCTGGGCCGCCGGCCCCTGGCGAGGTCGAGTTACTGCTGACTTCAACCTAGGTTAAGAACTTCGCGGTCATGAGTTGGTCTTTGCAATTTGATTTTGATCAAGTTACTGAACCTGAAGTACCGAGTCTGTAAAAGAGGGATAACAAATTAGGAATTTGTAAGCTTACAGGGATTTCCAATATGTGCTGCAGCTGATCCTTTATTTTTACTTTTGTAGATTTCACTTTCAACCGTATAAACTGCCCAAATTTCTCACACATGCACAGACCTACCAATTATGACTCCTTTCTTACCTCCTTAGTTCCTATTTCAAAAGGCGCCCACTCTATCCTGCTCTATCCACTGCTAATCCCTCATGCCTGCTCCTCCTTGGAACTCCAAATTCTGAGGTATGCCATCACTATTGGCTCCTAACCTTGTTGTCACAGCCCATACTCAATACGGTCTACTGACACTCCTCACTCCCTCAGTTCTTATGAACTTGTGTGCTCATTAAAACCTGGCTTATACTGGGGCGCCTGGTGGCTAAATCAGTTAAGCGTCTGACTTCCAGCTCAGGTCATGATCTCAGGTTTGTGAGGATTTGTGAGTTGGAGCCCCTGGTCCGGCTCTGTGCAGACAGCTTAGAGCCTGGAGCCTACTTCAGATTCTGTGTCTCCCCTTCTCTCTGCCCCTCCCATGCTCATGCTCAGCCTCTCTGTTTCTCAATAATAAATAAACATTAAAAAAAAATTTTAAACTTGGCTTCTACTTCCAGCACCAGCAGAATTGGTTTTCACCAAGGTCACACTTGAGCTTCTAATTACCAGATCCAATTCACTCCTCATCCTTCCTGATGTTTTTGAACCATTTGACGGCTGAACACCCTTTTGCTTTTCAAAGTACTCACCCACACCCATAGCACCACGGTGGGTCTTTCCCTTTTCTTTGGCTAGCTCCTCTTCTCAAGAGCTGGAGTGCCCCAGAATTCCAAGTCTTGATCTCATCATTAATATCTTCCTAGAAGATAGACCTCCTGAACTCCCATAAACTGGGAGGCACCCCAGGGTTGATGGAGGGGCATGGGCTTTGTAGACTGATCACTCTGACCCCTACCCATTGCATGACAGTGGCTAAGCCACTTTAAACTCTTTAAACCTCAGTTCCCTGCTCTGTCAATACATCCCTGGATGTATCAAAATTATTTGGTATTGATATATATAATGTGCCAGTACCTAATATGTTGGAAGTTTTCTATAAAAATTACTTCCCTTCGGGGAGCACCTGGGTGGCTCATTTGGTGAAGCGTGGGGCTCTTGATTTTGGCTCAGGTCATGATTTCATGGTTTGTGAGGTCGAGCCCCACATCTATGCTGTCAGCATAGAGCCTTCTTAGAATTTTCTTTCTCCCTCTCTCTGTCTCTCTCTCTCTCTCTTGCTTTCTCAAAATAAACTTAAAAACCTTACTTTGCAATACAAAGCAATCTGTACGTTTAATGCAATCCCTATCAAAATTCAAACAGCATTTTTTTTCAGAGAGCTAGAACAAACAATCCTAAAATTTATATGAAACCAACAAAAAAACTTGAATAGCCAAAGCAAACTTAAAAAAGAAAAGCAAAGCTGGAGGCAGCACAATTCTGGGCTTCAAGTTGTATTACTTGAAGCTATAGTAGTCAAAACAGTATGGTACTGGTACAAAAAAAGACACACAGATCAATACTACAGAATAGAAAATCCAGAAATAAACCACAGTTATATGGTCAATTAATCTTTGACAAAGAGGAAAGAATATCCAATGGGAAAATGACAGTCTCTTCACCAAATGGTATTGGGAAAACTGGATAGCAACATGCAAAAGAATGAAACTGGACCACTTTTTTACACTATACACAAAAATAAATTCAAAATGGATGAAAGACCTAAATGTGAGACATGAAGCCCTAAAAGTCCTAGAACACAGGCAGTAACCTCTTTGACATTGGCTGCAGTAACTTTTTTCTAGTTATGTCCCCTGAAGCAAGGGAAACAAAAGCAAAAATAAACCATTGAGACTATATCAAAATAAAAAGTTTCTGCACAGCAAAGGAAACAATCACCAAAATTAAAAGGCAACATACAGAATGGGAGAAGGCATTTGCAAATGACATATTCGATAAAGAGTTAGTATCCAAATATATAGAGAAGTTATAAAACTCAACACACACACAAATAATCCAATTAAAAGTGAGCAGAAGACATGAACAGACATTTCTCCAAAGAAGACATCCAGATGGCCAACAGTACATGAAAGATGCTCAACATCACTCATCATTAGGGAAACGCAAATCCAAACTATAACGAGGCATCAACTTATACCTGTCAGGATGGCTAAAATCAAAAATACAAGAAACAACAAAGAAACAAGAAACAATAGATGTTGGTAAGGATACAGAGAAAGGGGAACCCTTTTGCACTGCAAACTGGTGGAGCCACTGTGGAAAACAGTATGGAGGTTCCTCAAAAAGTTAAAAATAGAACAACCTTATGATCTATTAATTGCACTACTGGGTATTTTTGCCCAAAGAATACAAGAACACTAATTCAAAGGGATACATGCACCCCTATGTTTATAGCAGCATTATTTACAATAGCCAAGACATGGAAGCAGCCCACATATCCATTAATTGACGAATGGATAAAGAAGAGGTGATTACACACACACACACACACACACACACACACACACACACACAGGAATATTATTCAGCCATAAAAAAGAATGAAATGTTGCCATTTGCGATGACATGGATGGAGCGAGAGAGTATAATGCTAAGCAAAATAAGTCAGTCAGAGAAAATGAATACCATATAATTCCACTCATGTAGAATTTAAGAAACAAAACAAATAAGCAAAGGGAAAAATAAGACAGAGAGAGAGGGAAAAAAAATCAAGAAACAGACTCTTAATTATAGAGAACAAATTGATAGTTACCAGAGGGGAGGTGTGTAGGGGGATGGGTTAAATAGGTGATGGGCGCCAGTCAGAGTGGCCAAAATGAACAAATCAGGAGACTCTAGATGCTGGAGAGGATGTGGAGAAATGGGAACCCTCTTGCACTGTTGGTGGGAATGCAAATTGGTGCAGCCGCTCTGGAAAGCAGTGTGGAGGTTCCTCAGAAAATTAAAAATAGACCTACCCTATGACCCAGCAATAGCACTGCTAGGAATTTATCCAAGGGATACAGGAGTACTGATGCATAGGGCCACTTGTACCCCAATGTTCATAGCAGCACTCTCAACAATAGCCAAATTATGGAAAGAGCCTAAATGTCCATCAACTGATGAATGGATAAAGAAATTGTGGTTTATATACACAATGGAATATTACGTGGCAATGAGAAAAAATGAAATATGGCCTTTTGTAGCAACGTGGATGGAACTGGAGAGTGTGATGCTAAGTGAAATAAGCCATACAGAGAAAGACAGATACCATATGGTTTCACTCTTATGTGGACCCTGAGAAATTAACAGGAACCCATGGGGGAGGGGAAGGAAAAAAAAAAACAGGTTAGAGTGGGAGAGAGCCAAAGCATAAGAGACTCTTAAAAACTGAGAACAAACTGAGGGTTGATGGGGGGTGGGAGGGAGGAGAGGGTGGGTGATGGGTATTGAGGAGAGCACCTTTTGGGATGAGCACTGGGTGTTGTATGGAAACCAATTTGTCAATAAATTTCATATAAAAATAAATAAATAAATAGGTGATGGGGATTAAGGTGTGCACCTGTCATCATGAACATATGGTGATATATGGAAGTATTGATTCACTATATTGTACATCTGAAACTAAGATAACATTGTATGTTAACTAGAATTAAAATAAAAACTAATAGAAAAAAAATTACTTCCTTGTTTTTATCTATATGATGATGATCTCTTTCCAGCCCAAACTCTCACTCCAGTTTCAGTCTTATATTTCTAAAAGCCTATTTGACATGTCCACCTTTCTTCCCTGTGGCCAGGGATCAGACTCTTTTACTACAAGGTAAGAGTGGTGGAAAGCTTTTCAGGAAGCCCAAAACAATAGCTACCATAGCATTCTAAAGGCTTACAAAGAGTAAAGAACAGAATTCTACTCATGTAACTTAAAGGAAAATGTCCAAGGGAATAGGCTAGTGGAAAAATGATAGAAATAATTTATGGGACTTTAAAGTTAATTTGGAATTCCTCCATGTAACCTCGCCCCCCACCCCCCAAAAAAACCTAAGACAGGTATGGAGGCTGAGTACTCTTACTTTCCCTTTCCTGGGGTCTCCATTCTCTCTGCACATTGGCCCATTCTCCTTTTTTCAGCTCCTTCTTAGCTTCTATTATACTTGGCTTGGGTTTGAACTTTTTGACACTCATTTTTTGACACTCTCCCAAAAACTGCTCCTGCTGCTAAATGGTCAAGTACCTTTTAGTACTCCCTATTTCATTGCCCCAAAAGGAAGAATGTCAATGATACAAATCACCTTGTTACTCTAGGCTATGAATTGTCAGCTAGTGAACAACGTATGGGTTGACCTACCCCTGGTCCAATCAGGTGTGTAGAGTTTGAAATATTTTTGGACAAAGAGACTTCTGAAACACACCAGCAAGATCTCATCCTGAAGAGAGATATATTTGGGCTATTTTGATGTACCATTTTTGTGCTTTAGAAAGTGGGATCCTACCCCCATATTACTCTTCCTTTTTATAGGGAAAGTATGGTAGTGTCCTTGTAAATAAGGGAGAAACAGTCTGGAATTGGTCACCAGTTACTTTGGGAAGTTGCTCTCCCAAGCTGATAGCATTTGGGTACCATGTCAGAAGTGAGGCATGTTTAGATGCTACCACTATGGAGAAGCACTAGTTGCAGGTAGCTCATTGCAAGGAAACCCAGAGAAAACCTTTAGGGTCATTTAGTGTACAGTCCTGATCATCATTTGACAGATAACTAAAATACACACTCAAGCAGGGGATATGCTCAGAGCAATTTCATACAAAAGGCATTGAGAGTCCAGGACATTGGCATCAATTTCTTCCTATTCCAGGATATCCTACATACTACTAAAAAACACATTAATCATATCATTCCATTGCTTTAAAACCTCTATAGGTTTGTGTTATGGAAGCCCAATGCTTCAGCTTACTCCAAAACGCCCATTGCAATTTGTCCTTGAACCCCTCCTTTCCATCTTTAGCTTACACTCTATAGTCAATGTCATGTGCCTTTGCACAATGCATTCTGTCTGCATAGAATGACCTCCCACCATTCACCTGAAAAACTGCTACACAACCTTCAAGATCCATTTCAAATGATACATGCTTTATGAGATCCTCTTCTACCTCTATTCACTGAGGTGGTTTTATTAATATTTATATTATTCTTTTAATTCCAGAAGCAACATATTTGCAATTTAGGGATATCACTTATCTTATTCATGACTGATTATCTCAGTAGAACATGAATTCTAGGAATATATGGAAAAATATCTTTTCAAAAATGAGTTAAAATTTACACACAGTGAGACACATACATCTAAGTGTACAACTTTTTGAGTTTTGATAAGTGAATATACCTGTATAACAACATCACAATCAAGACATAAAACACTTCTATCACTTCAGAAAATTCCCTAGACACCCCTTCTGGTCCCATAGGGAACCACTTTTCTGATTTCTATCACCATAGATTAGTTTTGTCTGTTTTTCAATGTCATGTGCATAGAAAAATACAATACATACTCTACTGTTTTAATTTTTAAGCTTACATAATGTTTTTGAGGTTTTCCCATGTTATATGATCAGCAGTTCATTCTTTTTCATTGCTGAGTAATATTTATGGCATGAATATACTAATTTTTTTTCTCCGGTCTCAGGTTGATGAACATTTGGGTTGTTTCCAGTTTGGATTTATTATAAATAAAGCTGCTATGAATATTCATGTACATCTTGTTTTATAGACAAATTGTTGACATTTCTCTAGGACAAAATCTTAGGATTGGAATTGCTGGGCGATAGAACAGTGTATATGTTATGGAAAAAAAAGGATACAATAGTATATATGTATATAAGAAACCACCAAAAAGTTTTCCAAAGTGGTTGGATGATTTTTAGTTTTCACTTGTGCTCTTCTTCAACCTTTCTATGTGTTATTTGGAGTTATAATGTTTTGCTTTGTTGTTGTTGTTTTTAATTTAAATTCAAGTTAATCAACATACAGTGTAGTATGGTTTAATTTCTAAATATTTAGGTTTTTCTAGACATCATATTGTTACTAATTTCTAAGTTGTTGTGGTCAGAGAATATACTCTGTAATATTCAATCTTTTGAAGGTGATTCTTATTTCATGCCTCCACTGGGAGAACATTCCATATACACTTGCAAAAAATGTAATTTTTGCAAGTGTTGGGTACAGACTTGAAGAACTATCAATCAGGTCAAATCTTCTTTGTCCTTAGTAATTTTTGTCCAGTTCTTCCAATTACCAAGAAGAATGATAAAAATCTCCAACTGACTATAGATTTGTCTATTTCTCCCCTCAGTTCTTTCAAATTTTGCTTCATAGATTTTGAAGCTCCAGTATCAGATGCATATATATCTATGATTATTAAGTCTACTTAATGACTGACTATTTTATCTTTCCAATGAGGTCCTTCTTATTTGGGGTTGTACACTTTGTCTTGAAGTCTAATTGTGTGATATTAATATAGTCCATTTTTGTGATACTTGGTATATTTTTTTCTATCCATTTACTTTTAATTTATTTGTGTCTTTATATTTAAAGTTAGTTTCTTTTAGACACATACAGTTGGGCTCTCTTTCCAATCAGTCTGGCAATCTATGCTTTTTTAACTTGAATGTTTAACTCATTTACATTTGACATCACTGAGTTTAGGTCTACCATTTTGCTATTTGTTTACAATTTACATTGTCTTTTCTTTCCCTGTTCTTTCCTCCCTAATTTTTTAAATATTTAAATATTTGTTAATATCAATTATAATTCTTTGAATGGTTTTTTTTGAAGTCTTACTTGTATTATCTCATTTAATCCTGTAACAAACCTATCTCTTATAAATAATTAAAATGCAATACAACAATAGCCAAATTATGGGAAGAGCCTAAATGTTCATCAACTGACGAATGGATAAAGAAATTGTGGTTTATATACACAATGGAATACTACATGGCAATGAGAAAGAATGAAATATGGCCTTTTGTAGCAACATGGATGGAACTGGAGAGTGTTATGCTAAGTGAAATAAGTCATACAGAGAAAGACAGATACCATATGTTTTCACTCTTATGTGGATCCTGAGAACCTTAACAGAAGACCATGGGGGAGGGGAAAGAGTAAAAAAAAAAATTAGACAGGGAGGGAGCCAAACCATAAGAGACTCTTAAAAACTGAGAACAAACTGAGGGTTGATGGGGGGTGGGAGGGAGGGGAGGGCAGGCGATGGGTATTGAGGAGGGCACCTGTTGGGATGAGCACTGGGTGTTGTATGGAAACCAATTTGACAATTAATTTCATATAAAATAAAATAAAATAACATAAAATAAAATAAAATGCAATACATAGAATTTGGCTCATAAATGGTGGAGCTGGTATTAGGAAATGGGCAGACTAGCTAGACTACAGAGTTTCTAATTTAAAAAACAAAATCTTAGGCTTAAATAAAAGTTGAAAGTAGTATAAAATACTTATTCTTGAACAATATCAGAGTAAGTTGCCTACATGATACCCTATCACCCATGAGTACACTAGTTTGTAATTTCAATGAAGAAGGATATTTTCCTTCATAACCACAATACAAAGATCAGGGAACTAAAATTGACATAAACTACCATCTAATTCTCAGATCCCAATCAAATTTTTCCAGTTTGTTCCAAGAATCTTTTTTACAGAAAAAGAATCTATATCAGGATTTTGTGTTGCCTTTAAATTTTTTTAACATTTATTTTTGAAAGACAGAGAGAGAGAGAGAGAGCACCAGAAGGGGAGGAGCAGAGAGAGAGGGAGACACAGAATCTGAAGCAGGCTCCAGGCTCTGAGCTGTCAGCACAGACATGGGGCTCAAACTCATGAACTGCAAGATCATGACCTGAGCCGAAGTCGGATGCCTAACCAACTGAGCCACCCAGGCGCCATTGTGTTGCCTTTAGTTGTCATGTCTTTTAGCCTTCTTCAAGCTGGAATTGTTCTTCAGTCTTTCCTAACTTTATTGACCTTTACTCTTTTGAAGATTATAGGTCATTTACTTTGTAGGATGTTCCTTAATTTGAGATCTTGTCATGATTAGATCCAAGTTATGCAATTTGGGCAAGAATACTAGGGAAGCAATGCTGTAACACTTCTCAACTAATTTGAAATTCAATCTGACCCACTAATGATGGTGTTCTTTTTGATCATTTGATTTAAGGTGCTGTCTAGGGGATTCTACCAGAAAAGTTACCCTTTTTTGTTTTGTTTAATAAGTATTTTATGAGTGAGGATTTCCAAGATGGCGAAGCAGTATAGAAATTCTCAGCTTGTCTCTTTCCTGAAGCACAACTAGATCAATACCAAACCATTTTGCACACCTAGGAAATTGATCTTAGAATTAACACAATAATATGCATAAGTTGAGCCAAAGAACTCAGCAAGCATACAGTGCAGAGAGGTGAACTGGAGGAGAAAAAGCTGCAGAGGGCAGGGAGCTGTTTTTGGAGAGAGGACAGAGAAAGAGAGAGAGGGAGAGTGCAGCACACTGGGATCATGCAGGAAAAGCACTCCTCCTGAAAGTAGCAGGAGAGAAAGAGAAAGAGTGGAAACACTCACAAGGAACTGAACAAGAAATATATTCCTTAAAACCATTGATAGGGAAAAAGGAGATTTCAATTACCATTAGGATTCTATAAAGAGTGAAGCCCAGAGTCAGAAATTCTGAAGCTCAATACCTAGCAGGCTCTGGTGAAGACTGAATCCTCAGGAGAAGGCAGTGAGGTATGAGGAGTCTGTGCATCACACAGGGAGAAGCGGTTCCCCTGTTTGGAGTGCATTTGGTAGAGGCCATATGGCCTCCCCACAGGCAAAAGTCCCATTGGAAACTGGAGAGCTGCCATGTTTGCTGGTAGTGGGACAAAGGTGCCAGAGTGTGATGAAACCTGGAGCTGGCTATGTGTTATGATTTGTCATAATCTCTGAATCTCTGCCACTGGGTAACCACATGAACCTATCCTGGGGCAAACCAGGACCCAGCTGTTGTGGGTCCAAGCCACAAGGTTCTCTGAAGTAAGGAGTTTGGAAACATAGCCCCATCTGAGATAAAATTCAGGAGGGAGGTGCCACCAGGCAAACTGATGGCTTGGACACAGGGTACGGGTGCTTGACTGCAGATCAATGAGAGCACAAATTTCCTGTGCCAGACACTAGGAAGTTGGATGAAGCCATTACCACCCCTCCCATGCACACACATACATGCGAACAAACACGTGCCAGACAGATCCATCCCAGTAAGCAAGACAGTGCCACCAGGTGTAGAATGGAGCCATTACACCAAGCTCCACCCATCTGTGCCCTCCAAGTACATCGCACTAGAAGACCAGCACAAGTCACTCTTCCTGCTTAGTGTACAGACTATAGAGTGCTTCATAGTTTGAGTTCTAGGGGAAATTGGATGTAACTTCATTTGGGTTTCATTCTGTTTGCTGGTGCACCTATTTGGGTTAGTTTGTTGTTTTTTGTTTTTGCTTCTGTCTTTGTTTAAATTGTTTTTTTTTTCTCCTTTCTTTTCTTTTTCTTGGATACAGAAAGAGAAAATTTTATTTTTATTTTCTTTTTTAAGTTTTCAAATTCTTTTTACTATATTTTCTTTTTATAAATCTTTTTATTCTATTTCACTTTCTGCATTTCATCTTATTCTATTTTATTATATACACTTTTTATAATTTTTAAACTTTTTCTTACCTTTTTTGCCTTTTTTCTTAACTTTTTTGCCTTTTTTTTCTTTTCTTTCTGTTCTTTCCCTTTTTTCTCTATTCTATCAAGTTTTGTTCAACAACCAGACCAAAACACATCTACCATCCAGGTTTCTTTATTTGATTTTTGTGTTGTTCATAATTTTTTAATTCTTAATTTTTATTTTATTATATTATTATTATTTTCTTATTATTTTTCTTCCTCCAAAGTGATGAAATGAAGAAATTAACCCCAAAAGATAGAACAGGAAGAAATGAGAGCTAAGGGCTTATTCAACACAGATAGAAGCGAGATGTCTAAACTAGAGTTTAAAACCATGAATACTAGCTGAGGTTGAAAAACACATAGAATCCCTTTCTTCAGAGATAAAAGAAGGAAAATCTAGTCAGGACAAAGTTAAAAATGCTATAACCAAGATGCAATCTTGAATGGATGCCATGGTGCAGAGATGGACGAAGCAAAGCAGAGAAAAAATGATATAGAAGAGAAAATTATGGAGAATAATGAAGAAGAGAAAAAGAGGGAAACTAAGGCAAAAGAGCACAATACAATAATTAGAGAAATTAGTCACTTATTAAAAAGGAATAACATCTGAATCATAGGAGTCCCCAAAGATGAAGAGAGAGAAAAGGGGGTGGAAGGTTTAGGTGAGCAAATTATAGTGGAAAACTTTCCTAAACTGGGAAAAGACACAGACATCAAAATTCAAGCACAGAAAACTCCCATTAGATTCATCTAAAACTGACCATCAGCAAGGCATATCATAGTCAAATTCATAAAATACACAGACAAGGAAAGAATTATGAAAGCAACAAGGGAAAAATAGTCTTTAACCTATAAGGTAAGACAGATCAGGTTTGCAGCAGGCCTATCCACAGAAACTCACCAGGCCAGAAAGGAGTGGCAGGATATATTCAACCTGCTGAACTGGAAAAATATGCAGTCAAGAATTCTTTATCCAGCAAGGCTGTCATTCAAAATAGAAAGAGAGATAAAGAGCTTCACAAACAGAAACTAAAGGAGTTCATGACCACTAAACCAACCCTTCAACAAATTTTAAGGGAGACTCTGAGGGGAGAAAAGAAGAAACAAAACAAATAAGACCCAAACCAACAAAGTCTAGAAACACCATCAGAAACTCCAACTCTACAGGCAACTTAATGGCACTAAATTCATACCTTTCAGAACTCACTCTGTCAATGGACTAAACACTCTGATCAAAAGACATAGGGTATCAGAATAGATAAGAAAACAAGATCCATCTATATACTGTTTACGAGAGTCCCACTTTAGACCTAAAGACACTTTCAGATTGAAAGTAAGAGGATGGAGAACTATCATGCTAATGGTCATGAAAAGAAAGCTGGAGTAGCTATACTTAGACAAACTAGATTTTATTTTTTTAATATAATTTATTGTCAAATTGGCTAACATACAATGTATAAAGTATGCTCTTGGTTTTGGGGTAGATTCCCATGATTCATTGCTTACATACAACACACAGTGCTAATCCCAACAAGTGCCCTCCTCAATGCCCATCACCTATTTCCCTTCTCTCCCACTGCCCACACTAACCCTCAGTTTGTTCTCTGTATTTAAGAGTCTCTTATGGTTTGCCTCCCTCCCTCTCTGTTTGTAGCCATTTTTTCCCCTTCCCTTCCCCCATGGTCTTCCATTAAGTTTCTCAAGTTTCCCATAGAGTAAAAACATATGATATCTATCTTTCTCTGACTGACTTATTTCACCTAGCATAATACTCCCCAGTTCCATTCATGTTGCTGCAAAGGGCATGATTTCATTCTTTCTCATTGCCAAGTAGTATTCCGTTATATATATAAATCACTTCTTCTATGTCTATTCATCAGCTGCTGGACATTTAGGCTCATTCCATAATTTGGCTATTGTTGAAAGCACTGCTGTAAACCCTGGGGTACATGTACCACTATGAACCAGCACTCCTTATCCTTTGGATAAATTCCTAGCAGTGCTATTGCTGGGTGATAGGGTAGTTTTTTTTTTTTTTTTTTTTTTTTTTTTTGAGGAACCTCCACACTGTTTTCCAGAATGGCTGTGCCAGTTTGCATTCCCACCAGTAGTGCAAAAGGATTCCCGTTTCTCTACATCCTCTCCAGCATCTGTTGTTTCCTGATTTGTTCATTTTAGCCACTCTGACTGGTGTGAGTGTTATCTCAGTGTAGTTCTGATTTGTATTTCCCTGATGATGAGTGATGTTGAGCATATTTTTGTGTGTCTGTAGGCCATCTGGATGTCTTCCTTGGAAAAGTGTCTATTCATGTCTTCTGCCCATTTCTTCACTGGATTATTTGTTTTTTGGGTGTTGAATTTGGTAAGTTCTTTATAGATTTTGGATACTAACCCTTTATCTGATATGTTATTTACAAATATCTTTTCCCATTCTGTCAGTTGACCTTTAGTTTTGCTGATTGTTTCCTTTGCAGTGCAGAAGCTTTTTATCTTGATGTGGTTCCAATAGTTCATTTTTGCTTTTAATTCCCTTGCCTTTGGAGATGTGTCAAGCAAGAAATTGCTGCGGCTGAGGTCAAAGAGGCTTTTTCCTGTTTTCTCCTCTAGGATTTTGATGGTTTCCTGTCTCACATTTAGGTTTTTCATCCATTTTGAGTTTATTTTTGTGTATGGTGTAAGAAAGTGGTCTAGTTTCATTCTTCTGCATGTTGCTGCCCAGTTCTCCAGGCACCATTTGTTAAAGAGACTGTCTTTTTACCATTGGGTACTCTTTCTTGCTTTAAAGATTAGTTGGCCATACATTTGTGGGTCCAATTCTGGGTTCTCTATTCCATTCCATTGGTCTTTGTGTCTGTTTTAGACAAGCTAGATTTTAAAATAAAGACTGTAACAAGAGATGAAGAAGGGCATTATATCATAATTAAGCAGTCTATCCACCAAGATCTAACAATTGTAAACATTTATGCTCCCAACATATAGTACCAAAATATTTAAATCAATTAATCACAAACATAAAGAAACTCATTGATAATAATACCATAA
Organism: Felis catus; assembly: GCF_018350175.1. Lineage (NCBI taxonomy): Eukaryota > Metazoa > Chordata > Mammalia > Carnivora > Felidae > Felis > Felis catus. Next base: position 20,020,190 of record NC_058378.1, on the reverse strand, counting down.
TAGTAGGGGTATTCAACACCTCACTTACAACAATGGACAGATCATCTAATCAGAAAATCAACAAGGAAACATTGGCTTTGAATGACGTACTGAACTGGAAATAACAGATATATTCAGAACATTTCATCCTAAAACAGCAGAATACATATTCTTCTGGATTTCACATGAAACATTCTCCAGAATAGATCACACATTGGGAGACAAATCAGCCCCAACAAGTACAAGATTGAGATCATATTTTCAGACCATGATGCTAGGAAACTTGAAATCAATCACAAGAAAAAATTTGGAAAGATCATGAATACTTGGAGATTAAAGAACATCCTAGTAAAGAATGAATGGATTAACAAGAAATTAAAGACAAAATTAAAAAGCACACGGAAGCCAGTGAAAATGAAAACATGACAGCCCCAAACCTCTGGGATGCAGCAAAGGGGGTCATAAGAGGGAAGTATAAAGCAATCTAGGCCTTCCTAAAGAAGGAAGAAAAGTCTCAGATATACAACTTAACCTAACACCTTAAAGAGCTGGAAAAAGAACAGCAAATAAAGACCAAAACCAGCAGAAGATGGGAAATAATAAAAATTAGAGCAGAAATCGGTGATATCAAAAAACAAAACAAAACAGTAGAACAGATCAATGAAACCAGAACTGGGTTCTTTGAAAGAATTAACAAAATGGATAAACTCCTAGCCAGTTTTATCAAAAAGAAAAAGGAATGGATGCAAATAAATAAAATCACGAATGAAAGAGGAGACAACACAACCAATATTGCAGAAATACAAACAATAATAAGAAAATATTATGAGTAATTGTATGCCAATAAATTGGGCAATCTGGAAGAAATGGGCAAATTCCTAGAAACATAAACGACCAAAACTGAAACAGGAAGAAAGAAAATTTGATCAGACCCATAACCAGTAAAGATATTGAACCAGTAATCAAAAATGTCCCAAAACACAAGAGTCCAGGGCCAGATGGCTTTCAAGGGCAATTCTACCAAACATTTAAAGAAGAATTAACACCTATTCTTTTTTAAAAATTTTTAAAATGTTTATTCACTTTTAAGAGAGAGAGAGAGATGTGGAGTGCAAGCAGGGGATGGGGCAGAGAGAGAGGGAGACACAGAATCCAAAGCAGGCTCCAGGCTCTGAGCTGTCAGCCCAGGGCCCAATGCAGGGCTCAAACTCATGAACAGCAAGATCATGACCTGAGCTGAAGTCGGAGGCTTAACCAACTGAGCCACCTAGGTGCCCCATAACACCTATTCTTTTGAAGCTGTTCCAAAAAATAGAAACTGAAGGAAAACTTCCAAGCTCGTTCTACAAGGCCAGCATTACCTTGATTCCAAAACCAAAGACCCCACTAAAAGAAGAACTGCAGGTCAATTTCTCTGATGAACATGGATGCATAATTTCTCAACAAGATACTAGCCAACCGGATCCAACAATACATTAAAAGAATTATTCACCACGATCAAGTGGGATTTATTCCTGGCATATAGGGCTAGTTCAATATCCACAAATCAATCAATGTGATACATCACATTAATAAAAGAAATAATAAGCACATGGTCCTCTCAAAAGATGCAGAGAAAGCATTTGACAAAATAAAGCATCCTTTCTTCATAAAAACCCTCAAGAGGGGTGCCTGGCTGGCTCTATCAGTTGAGTGTCCGACTTCGGTTCAGGTTGTAATCTCGCAGCAGCACAATGAACACAACTCAAGTGGAGTCCACCAGGTCCGTGGAGAAGAGACTGGGGGGATCACCATTCCCCCACCACCACCTGAGGTGGGGCCTCAGGGATCGGTCCTCGGGGCCCACAGTGGATGTGGGAATAGCATACACCAAATCATGCCTCTCCCTGCTGGGTAACTCTGTACCTACTCGAGCGGGATAGATGCTGTGGACCCAGACGGCTCCATCCTCCAGACCAGCACTGCTGCACAATGTGGATTAATTCCAGGACAATTCTAGTTATTTAGATATATTCTTCCTTCTTATTCCCCTTCTTATCTCTTCCCTCTAGGCTGGTTACTCTGGTTGTTGGTTTGTTTAAGCAGACATATTTAATCCATTTTCTTGATACATGTTCTACACCTCCTTCTTTACTTTCTGTATATCTGGAATAATCAAGCCACATAGTTTCTATGTCTGGGTAACCATATCTTCATTTCCTTTTCCCCACCTCCTTATTTATTTTCTTTCTCTCTCTCTAGATTAAACCATTAAGTCTCTCTGTCTGGTTAATGTTTTTTTTTTTCTCTTTGTCCCCACCCCTGTCATTTTTCTCTTTGTATGTGCTCTTCCATCAGCACCACCTCCACTCTGTTCTTTACTTATAGCTGGTGTTTCTGGTTTTTTTGCTTTTGGATTGTTTGGTTTTGTTTTGTTTGTGTGTGTTTTTTTTGGTCTGTTTTGTCTGTGTGTTTGTGTGTTTTGTTTCCTGTTTGTCTGTTTTCCTTTCCACAGCTATTTCAAGGCACAAATCAAAGCACACCTCGTGGAGGGTCCAAAACATCACTACAAGTAGAGAAATAAAATAACCAAAGTCACAACATAGAGGAAATAACACTCTCCAAAATACACCTCCTGAAGGGCCAGGACCCGGATGGTGTATGACCCCCACATTAATACAGTAGTGCTTGCAAGTGCAGAGCACATAACAAGATTTTTAAGGAGAGAAACCTAGCCAAAACTATGAAACAGAAGAATTCTCCTCAAAAGAAATTCCAGGAAGAAGTGACAGCTAAATAATTGATCAAAACAGATATAAGCAATGTAACTAAGCAAGAATTTAGAATAATAGTCATAAGATTAATCGCTGGGCTTGAAAAAGGCATAGAAGACAGCAAAGAATCTATTGCTGAAGAGACTAAGGAACTAAAAAATAGTTATGATGAATTAAGAAATGTTATAAATGAGGTGCAAAATAAAATGGAGGTGGCCACAGCATGGATTGAAGAGGCAGAGGAGAGAATAGGTGAATTAGAAGATCAAATTATGGAAAAAGAGGAAGCTGAAAAAAAGAGATAAAAAAAATCCAGGATCAAGAAGGAAGAAATAGAGAACTAAGTGATGCAATAAAACAGAACATTATTTGTACCATAGAAGTTCCAGAAGAGAAAGAAGAGAGAGAGAAAGGGGCAGAAGGCATACTTGAACAAGTCATAGCTGAGAACTTCCCCAATCTTGGGAAGGACACAGACATTGAAATCCAAAAGGCACAGAGAATTCCCTTCAGATGTAACTTGAATCGATCTTCTGCATGACATATCACAGTGAAACTGGAAAAATACAAGGATAAAGAGAGAATTCTAAGAGCAGCTGGGGATAAACAGGTCTTAACATACAAATGTAGACATATAAAGTTAGTAGCAGGCGTATCTACTGAAACATGTCAGGCCAGAAAGGAATGGCAGGAAATCTTCGATGTGATGAACAGGAAAAATATGCAGCCAAGAATCCTTTATTCAGCAAGTCTGTCATTCAGAATAGAATGAGAGATAAAGGTTTTCTCAAAAAAAACAAAAACTGAAGGAATTCATCACCACTAAAACAGCCCTACAAGAGATCCTAAGTGGGACTCTGTGAGTGAAATGTTGCAAGGACCACAAAGTAGCAGAGACATCACTACAAGCATGAAACCTACAGATAACACAATGACTCTAAACCCATATCTTTCAATAATAACACTGAATGTAAATGGACTAAATGCTCCAATAGAAAGACACAGGGTATCAGAATGGATAAAAAAACAAAACCCATCTATTTTCTGTCTACAAGAGACTCATTTTAGATCTGAGGACACCTTCAGATTGAAAGTGAGGGGATGGAAAACCATCTATCATGCTACTGGAAGTTATATCAGACAAACTAGACTTTAAATTAAAGGCTGTAAAAAGAGATGGAGAAGGGCATTATGTAATAATACAGAGTCTATCCATCAGGAAGAGCTAACAATTATAAATGTCTATGAACCAAATTAGATAGCACCCAAATATATAAAACAGTTAATCATAAACATAAGCAATCTTACTGATAAGAATGTGGGAATTGCAGAGGACTTTAATACTCCACTTACAACAATGGACAGGTCATCTAGACAGAGAATCAGTAAGGAAACAATGGCCCTGAATGATACATTGGACCAGATGGACTTGACAGATATATTTAGAATTCTACATCCCAAAGCAGCAGAATATACTTTCTTCTCGAGTGCACATGGAACATTCTCCAAGATAGATCAAATACTGGGTCACAAAACAGCCCTCAATAAATATAAAAGAATTGGGATCATACCATTCACACTTTCAGATCACAATGTTATGAAAGTTGAAATCAACCACAGGAAAAAGTCTGGAAACCCTCCAAAAGCATGGAGGTTAAAGAACATCTTACTAAAGAATGAATGCATCAACCAGGAAATTAGAGAAGAAATTAAAATATATATGGAAACAAATGAAAATTAAACACAACAATCCAAACTTTTCGGGATGCAGCAAAGGCAGTCCTAAGAGGAAAACACATTGCAATCCAGGCCTATCTCCAGAAACAAGAAAAATCCCAAATACAAAATCTAACAGCACACCTAATGGAACTAGAAGTAGAGCAGCAAAGACACCCCAAACCCAGCAGAAGAGAAATAATAAAGATCAGAGCAAAAATAAACAATATAGAATCCAAAAAACAGTAGAACAGATCAATGAAACCAAGAGTTGTTTTTTTTTAAAAAATAAACAAAATTGATAAGCCTCCAGCCAGGCTTCTCAAAAAGAAAAGAGAGAGGACCCAAATAGATAAAATCGTGAATGAAAATGGATTTATTACAACCAACCCTTCAGAGATACAAGCAATTATCAGGGAATACTATGAAAAATTATATGCCAACAAACTGGACAACCTGGAAGAAATGGACAAATTCTTAAACACCCACACACTACCAAAACTCAAACAGGAAGAAATAGAAATTTTGAACAGACCCATAATTAGTGAATAAATTGAATCAGTTATCAAAAAATTTCCAAATAAGAGTCCTGGACCATATGTCTTCCCTGGGGAATTCTACCAGACATTTAAAGCAGAGTTAATACTTATCCTTCTCAAGCTGTTCCAAAAAACAGAAAGGGAGGGAAAACTTCTGGACTCATTCTATGAAGCCAGCATTACTTTGATTCCCAAACCAGACAGACACCCAGAAAAAAGAGAGAACTACAGGCCAATATCCCTGATGAATATGGGTGCAAAAATTCTCAACAAGATACTAGCAAATCGAATTCAACAGCATATAAAAAGAATTATTATTCACCATGATCAAGTGGGATCATTCCTGGGCTACAGGGCTTGTTCAACATACACAATCAATGTGATACACCAATTAATAAAAGAAAAGAACCACACGATCCTGTCAATAGATGCAGAAAAAAGCATTTGACACCATATATATCATCGTTTCTTAATGAAAACTCTCAAGAAAGTTGGGATAGAAGGAACATACTTAAACATCATAAAAGCCATATATGAAAAGCCCACAGCTAATATCATCCTCAATGGGGAAAAACTGAGAGCTTTCCCCCTGAGATTAAGCACAGGACAGGGATATCCATTCTCACCACTGTTGTTTAACATAGTGTTGGAAGTCCTAGCATCAGCAATCAGACAACAAAAGGAAATCAGAGGCATCAAAATTGGCAAGGATGAAGGCAAGCTTTCACTTTTTGCAGACGACATGATACTCTACATGGAAAACCCGACAGACCCCACCAAAAGTCTGCTAGAACTGATACATGAATTCAGCAAAGTTGCAGGGTACAAAATCAATGTACAGAAATCGGTTGCATTTTTATACACCAATAATGAAGCAACGGAGAAATAAAGAAACTGATCCCATTCACAATTGCACCAAGAACCATAAAATGTCTAGGAATAAATCTAACCAAAGGTGTAAAAGATCTGTATGCTGAAAACTATAGAAAGCTTGTAAAGGAAATTGAAGAAGACACAAAGAAATGGAAAAACATTCGATGCTCATGGATTGGAAGAATAAATATTGTTAAAATGTCAATAGTACCCAAAGCAATCTACACATTCAATCCAATCCCAATCAAATTTTCACTAGCATTCCTCTCAAAACTAGAACAATCAATCCTCAAATTTGTATGGAAATGCAAAAATTCCTGAAAAGCCAAAGTAACATTGAAGAAGAAAAGCAAAGTGGGAGGCATCACGATCCCAGACTTTAGCCTCTACTACAAAGCTGTAGTCATCAAGACAGTATGATATTGACACGAAAACAGACACATAAGCCAATGGAATAGAATAGAGACCCTAGAATTGGACCCACAAATGTATGGCCAGCTAATCTTTGAAAAGGTAGGAAAGAGTATCCAATGGAAAAAAAGACAGTCTCTTTAACAAATGGTGCCTGGAGAACTGGACAGCAGCATGCGGAAAAATGAAACTAGACCACTTTTTTACACCATTCACAAAAATAAACTCAAAATGGATAAAGGACCTGAATGTGTGACAGGAAACCATCAAAACCCTAGAGGAGAAAGCAGGAAAAAACCTGCGACCTCAGCCGCAGCAATTTCGTACCTGACATATCTCCAAAGGCAAGGGAATTAAAAGCAAAAATGAACTATCGGGACCTCATCAAGATAAAAAGCTTCTGCACTGCAAAGGAAACAATCAACAAAACTAAAAGGCAACCAATGGAATGGGAAAAGATATTTGTAAATGACATATCGGATAAAGGGCTAGTATAGATACTAAAATCTATAAAGAACTCTCCAAACACCATACCCAAGTAACAAATAACCCAGTGAAGAAATGGGCAGAAGACATAAATAGACACCGTTCCAAAGAAGACATCCAGATGGCCTGCAGACACATGAAAAGATGCTCTACATCACTCCTCATCAGGGAAATACAAACCAAAACCACACTGAGATATCATCTCATGCTGGTCAGAGTGGCTAAAATGAACAAATCAGGAGACTAAAGATGCTGATGAGGATGTGGAGAAATATGAACCCTCTTGCACTGTTGGTGAGAATGCAAATTGGTGCAGCTTCTCTGGAAAACAGTGTGGAGGTTCCTCAAAAAATTAAAAATAGATCTACCCAGGACCCAGCAATAGCACTGCTAAGAATTTACCCAAGGGATACAGAAGTGCTGATGCATAGGGGCACATGTACCCCAATGTTTATAGCAGCATTTTCAACAATAGTCAAATCATGGAAAAAGCCCAAATGTCCATCAACTGACAAATGGATAAAGAAAATGTTGTTTATATATACAATGGAATACTACTTGGCAATGGGAAAGAATGAAATCTGACCATTTGCAGCAACGTGGATGGAACTGAAGGGTATCATGCTAAGTGAAATAAATCAGTCAGAGAAAGACAGATACCATATGTTTTCACTCATATGTGGATCTTGAGAAACTTAACAGAAGACCATGGAGGAAGAGAAGGGGAAAAAAAAGTTACAGAGAGGGAGGGAGGCAAACCATAAGAGACTCTTAAATACTGAGAACAAACTGAGGGTTGGTGGGCAGTTGGGGAGAGGGAAAAGTGGGTGATGGGCATGGAGGAGGTCATTTTTTGGGATGAGCACTGGGTGTTGTATGGAAACCAATTTGACAATAAATTATATTTAAAATAAAATAAAATAAAAAGCAGAGAGTTAATTCATGTTCATACACTGAAAGACACCATATAGTTTATGAGTAAATTACCCTCATATTGATCCATAAATTCAATATAATTTAATCAAAATCCCAGGAAAAAAATCTAGAGGAGAAAACAGGCAACAACCTCTTTGACCTTTGCTGCAGCAACTTCTTATCTGCCATGTCTCAGAGGCAAGGGAAACAACAGCAGAAATGAACTATTGGGACCTCATCAAGATAAAAAGCTTACGCGTCGTGAAGGAAAGAATCATCAAAACCAAAAGGCAACTATGAATGGGACAAGATATTTGCAAATGACATATCTGATAAAGGGTTAGTATCCTAAAATCTATAAGGAACTTATCAAACTCAACACCCAAAAAACAAATAATCCAGTGAAGAAATGGGCAGAAGACAAGAATGGACACTTTTCCAAAGAAGACATCTAAATGACTAGCAGACACATGTAAAAATCCTCAATATAGCTCACCATCAGGGAGATACAAATCGAAACCAGAGTGAGATACCACTTCACACCTGTCATAATGGCTAAAATTAACAACCCAGGAAACAACAGATGTTGGCAAGGATGTCGAGAAAGAAGAACTCTTTTGCACTGCTGGTGGAAATGCTAACTGCAAATGGAAATGCACCCTGCAAAAGAGTATGGAGGTTCCTCAAACAATTAAAAATAGAACTACGTTACGACCCAGAAATTGCTCTAGTGGGTATTTATCCAAAGGATACAGGAGTGCTGTTTCAAAAGGGCACATGCATCCAGTGTTTGTAGCAGCACTATCAACAAGAGCCAAAGTATGGAAAGAGCCCAAAATGTCCATCAACTGATGAATGGATAGAGAAGATGTGGTATATATGTACAATGGAACATTACTTGGCGATGAAAATGAATGAAATCTTGCCATTTGCACAATATGGATGCAACTACAGTGTATTATCCTAAGTGAAATACGTCAGTCAGAGAAAAACATATACCATGACTTCACTCATATGTGGAATTTAAGATACAAACAGATGAACATAATGGAAGGGAATAAAAAATAATATAAAAACAGGGAGGGGACAAACCATAAGAGACTCTTAAATACAGAGAAGAAACTATGGTTACTAGAGAGGTGTTTGTGGGGGGATGGGCTAAATGGGCAAGAGGCATTAGGAGGACACTTGTTGGGATGTGTACTGGATGTTATATGTAGGTTATGAATCCCTGGATTCTATTCCTGAAATCGTTATTGCACCATATGTTAACTAACTTGCATGTAAATTTTAAAATTAATAAATTTAAAAAAATAAACATTTTATGAGGAAATACTTTTAGACTAGGTAAGCTGTTCCTCTTCAAACTGCTAATTTATTCATTTATGTATGCATATCACTATGGACTCCTGGCTTCCTAGTTTTTATTCTGTGCACTATCATCCATTGCTATCATTAATTTTGATGCTCCAATTATCCCAGATTTGGAGAGTTGTAGCCCCTTCAAAATGACTTACTTGTCGTTTTGTTATGTCTTCTCATTCTTTGAGATGTTCCTTACTTTTTGACATAAAACAACTAGCTCCAGGCTCATCTTCTACTTTTTATCTCCCAGGTTTGGGGTCAGCCATTTCCCTCCGGAATCCTATTTCCTTTTAATGGTAATATTATTTAGAGACCAAAATCTGCACATTTGGTATGTCATTATTATTGGAAGTAGTTTTCAGATCCCCACAGTGGACAGAGTTGGTAAATATATGCAAGTGTGTGTATATATTTATAGACATTTACATTTATAGTTATTTCTACATCTATGTAGATAGTAAAAACCAGGAATTTACATCAACATCTACAATTCAATTTCAACATTATAAAGTTAATTCCAATTTTTCCTTTTCATATTTTATTTATTTATTTATTTATTTATTTATTTATTTATTTATTTATTTTGAGAAAGAGGATGAGAGCATACATGAGGGAGGGGCAGAGACAGAAAGAGAGAGAATCCCAAGCAGGCTCCTTGCTGTCATTGTGGAGCTTGATGTGGGGCTTGAACTCAAGACCTGTGACACCATGACCTGAGCTCAAAAGCTGAATGCTCAACTGACTGAGTCACCCAAGCACCCCTACTTTTCATTTAAACTTGCTTCTCTGGTAATAAGATTATGTCTCCCATTATACTCACAATATTTTCTTATTTAGTCAATTCCTCTGACATAATCTGTCACCACTGCTTCTCATCCCCTGAACAAATTTTCTGTTTATCCCACTTAGGTTTCAACACTCAGCACTGGAATCCTCAACCCTCATATGGATGCCCTTTTCATCCCATTCTTGTTCCAACCCCCTGTTCTGAGCTCTCACCACATGAAAGCCCTCTTCACCTACTTGGGCTCCAACATGTAGTATCAGGTTACTCTCTCTCTAACATGGACACTTTCCTTAATGGGATTAACTCTGGCACCCCATGTAAGTGTGCTTCTCCATGTGAATACTGTCTTCTATCCACTTGGCTCTGATACCCCAACCCAGGCAGTACCATCATCAAAGCATTTTCCTCACTCAGCCTGCTCTATGACCATCAAACTGGGCTTTTCTTTTCCATGGATGCCCTCACCCATCTTGAGCTCTCTCTCCTAGTACTGAGCCATCTCTTATGCAGATACATTCTTCACCTAGCTCAGGTTCTGACAACCAGAATTGGTCTGCCATCCCATGTGGACATCCTCCTCATTCAGCATAGATTGCAGTACTCTGTACTGGGCTACCTCCCTCTAATATTGATACCTCTCCATTCTGGCTAGGCTATGACAAGTCACCAGTGCTATGCTCCTACAATGATGCTCCCTGCATCCATCTTGGCTATGATACCCTGTGCTGAGCCTCCCTTTTGTGTAAACGCCCTCCTACCTCCACTTGAATTCCAACACCCCAAGTTGGGATATCTTCCTTGAGGATGCCTTCCTCTACATCCCACTAACATTTCTATACTTTGCATCAGGCAGCCTTCCTTTGCAGATACTCTCTTTATTAGTTTCCTATTATTAAGTAACAAATTACCACAATCTTTGTGGCTTAAAATAACACCTATCTATTAATTCATTATTTCTGTAGGTCATAAATCCAGGCATGGCATAGATAGATTCTCTGCTCAGTGTCTCACGAAGCTGTTAAATTACTAGGGGGTAGAAGCCTTGAGGGATGCTACAAGTTGAATATTATTACTCCCCAAAAAATCATGTCCACCTTGAACCTCAGGAGGTGGCCTTATTTGGAAATAGAGTCTTTGCAGGTATAATTCATTAAGGATATCAAGATGAAATCATCCTGGATTTCAGGTAGGCCCTAACTCCAATAACTTGTGTCTTTATAAAAGAAGGAAATAAGGAAATAAAGGAAATAACTTGTTTCCTTTATAAAAGGAAAAAGAGGGAGATTTGGACACAGGAGACAGAGACAGAGAAGATGATCATGTGAAAACAGAGTCAAAGATTGGAGTTATGCTGCCACAAGCCAAGGAAAGCCAAATACTGTTGGCAACCACCAGAAGCTGGGAGAGAAGTAAGGGAAAGTTGTTCCCTCAGAGCAGGCAGAAAAAAACAACTCTGACAACCTCGATTTTGGACTTCAGGCCTCCAGGAGTATAACATGTGTCATTTTAAGCCTCACAGTTTGTGATACTTTGCTAGAGTTTCCCTAGGAGACTAATACCAAGGCCTATTAGAATACTGGTTACCACACCCTGCTTACCTAAACCCCAAGTAGACACCCTCCTCAACCTAGCTGGGCCCTGATATCATCCTCTGGGCCACTGTTTTTCTCCCAATTCTGGCATAGACACCTACCTTGCTTGGCCCTACCTGTTGGCTTTAGTTCTGAATTATTTAGGAAGGGAAAGAAAAGTATGTGGAAGAGGAAAAGAAAGAAAATGAGAAAAATCCTCTTTTGGATTTTTAGCTGATCTTTTTTACAGTTCTCTCTCTGTGTGTCTCTGTTATTTACTTTAGGGGTTAAAATATGCACCTTAAATTTATCAGAGTCTATTCAGAGTTAACACTGTATCACCTCATGTAAAATGTGAGAAGTTACCTCCCTGCCCTTTGTGCTATTGTCATTTTACATTTTATATCTACAAACATTATAAATCCCACAATACATTTAATTTTGCATTCAATGCCAAACATGGACAGTTTTTTATATTTGCCCACATACTTACCATTTAGGTACTTTTTATTCCTTCATGCAAATCTGAATTTTTTTCTTCCTCCTGAAAAACTGAAGGCAAGGTGTCAACAGGTCTGCATTTCCACCTAGAGTTTGAGGTCCTCTCCTAGGCTCATTCAGTTTGTATGGAGAATTCAGTTCTTTGTGGTTATAGGACTGAGGTTCCCATTTTGTTGCTGTTTGTCAGCCACATGTTATTCTCAGTTCCTAGAAATCTCTCTCAAGTTCTAACCACGTGGTCTCTTACAACATGACAGCTTCTTCGAGGTCAACAAGAGACTATCTCCATTGTCTGTCTCTCTCTCTCTCTCCTGAGACAGAGTACTATATAACAAAGCAATCAAAAGGGTGACTATTTTGTCATATTCACAGGTCCCACCAGTGCTCAAGGTGAAAGGATTAAGCAAGACAGCAATAGAAAATTAATATAGAGATTAACTTCCACATTCTCCCAAGCTTCTACCTTCTACTCACTTTCTTGTCAGTCTACAGTGTTTTACTATAGGAACTTCATTATGTTAGCTTATGTTTTGATCCCCATTAAACTATAAAAATTTAGCCAAACAGTTCTAATTCATCACCTATATAACATTAGTAGGAATTCATTATGAGTTCTTTGATAAAGGTATTTTTTTTTTTTTTTTTTTGCAGAGAGAAGTATGATCGTGGTAGGGTTGGTAAAAAGGAGGCATTGCCAAAAACGGGAGATTAAATAAAACTACATTCTCATAAGCAATTAGCTGTAAATGTGTGACTTGAACTCTATCCACTGATGCACCAAGAAATATCTTTCTATTCTCAGCTCAGCTTCTGCCCCACAAAGAGCATCTAAAAGTCATACTTTGATTTAAAATCTACTCAACAACCATAGAATTTAGGCTTTCTTATTTATTTATTTACTCAAACTAACCCAAACCTTTGCATTTTTCTATTTGAAAAGATGTCCCATGTGCAAAAGTGATCTGAGCCCGTACGAAGGGAGGAGTATAGGGTAAACAGGGTCATGCAAGGCAAGATGCTTGAAAACTAGAGAACTTTAAAGAAAGTCCAAATTTTTATACCGTAACCTAGGCTGGGAATTGGAATCTTTAAAAATCTCCCTAGATGAAACAATTCCTTTCTTCTCTCCCTTCCCACTCCCTGTCTGTGTGTATGGGAGGTAAGGGGGCGCTTGGCTGTGGGGTGGAGGGAGTTGTGATGAGATTATTAGGCAGAATCCAAGCACATGTCAGTATTCTGAAGTGCTGGTGTTTAAGAACCACAGAAAGAGTGGAAAGAGGATGTCACCAGCATGCAAGAGTCTTAGGTCCTGCTAAGAATACAAGTATCACCTTAGGCCAACATTTTCAAACTACCATTTGCAATCATGAATGCATATTAGAATCAACTAGGGAACTTTAAAAATGTCCAGGCTTCAATCAGGGATAACTAAATCAGACTCTCTAGTAGGCTCTGGCAAGAGGTTTTCAATCAAAGTTCTTAAATCAGTAGTTCTCAAGTGTTAATGTGTTCTCAAATTTTCACGTGTATCAGAGTTTCTGATTCAGTAGGTCTGGAGTGGGGCCCTAAAGTTGTGTTTCTAACAAGTTCCAAGATGGTGGTGATGCTGCTCGTTCTGAGACCACATCTTGAGAACTGCTGCTTTGAATGTTTCATATTCAAAATATGGTCCATGGACAAGAAACATCAGCATCACTTGAAAACTTGTTACAAATGAAAAATATCCCATGCCTCATCTGAATTTGTAGTTTCGTAAGATCCTTAGATAATTCAGATGAACATTAGAGTGTGAGAAGCACTATGCCAAAAACCACAGATAATACAAGAAACCTCTAAAAATGCAGATTCCTTTGAAGATTCTAATTTACTAAGTCGTGGGTAGAGCTCTGGAGTCTATACTTTTGAACAAACTTTCTAGTGTATTACAGTGCGTGAGGCATCTGTAGACAACACTTTGAGAGAATCTCCACCTTAGGTAAATCCTTAAATCTGTCTAAGTCCCCAATTTCCTCATTTATAATGAAGTCAATAAATGATATATTTGTTTAAAGTGAATGGAGCTTAAACTTTTTGTACTCTTCCAACTCAAAGGTCTATGATTTGTACTCCCCAAAAAAGATAATTTTTCCTATCTTTATAAGAAATAAGAAACCTAAAAATAAAGCTTATGAGGTTATTTTTATCTTTTATAGGGCAAATTTGCTACCCACCAGAAAGAAATCACACTTAAAACAAAACTTTAGCATCTTAAAATAATAGTTTACACTTTGGAATTACTTTCAACTTTTCAAAACATTTCATATACATTTTCCCAACATGCAAATACATATGCAACATTTGTATTTCATATGTAGTTCAAAGTTTTAATTTAGTCTCTTGTTCTTTCTCCTACCCCATGGTTTCCAAATGTGGTTTGTAGTCAAATGCATAACCAATTCAAAAATATTACCTAGTAGCTACTATATCCCAGGCACTAAAGATACATGATGAAGAAAGTAGATAAGATCTCTATCCTCAAACAGTACATCAAAATCCTATGAGATGGAGAGAAGGATGAAAGACTTATTAGAAATACAGATTTCTGGCCATCAGCCCACACTATCAAGAAACAATCTTTGCCCCCAGGATTACATCTATTTGGGGCATTACACCATGCTAGGTGATAAGAATTATGCAAAAGAAAAATTAGATGAGCTCCTACCTTTCATAAAGTTAAAATCTACATGGAAGAAAGATGTCAAAAAACATGGATGAGTTGGCACAAAAACAGACACATAGACCAATGGAATAGAATAGAAACCCCAGAACTAGACCCACAAACGTATGGCCAACTCATCTTTGACAAAGCAGGAAAGAACATCCAATGGAAAAAAGACAGCCTCTTTAACAAATGGTGCTGGGAGAACTGGACAGCAACATGCAGAAGGTTGAAACTAGACCACTTTCTCACACCATTCACAAAAATAAACTCAAAATGGATAAAGGACCTAAATGTGAGACAGGAAACCATCAAAACCTTAGAGGAGAAAGCAGGAAAAGACCACTCTGACCTCAGCCGTAGCAATGTCTTACTCGACACATCCCCAAAGGCAAGGGAATTAAAAGCAAAAGTGAATTACTGGGACCTTATGAAGATAAAAAGCTTCTGCACAGCAAAGGAAACAACCAACAAAACTAAAAGGCAACCAACGGAATGGGAAAAGATATTCGCAAATGACATATCGGACAAAGGGCTAGTATCCAAAATCTATAAAGAGCTCACCAAACTCCACACCCGAAAAACAAATAACCCAGTGAAGAAATGGGCAGAAAACATGAATAGACACTTCTCTAAAGAAGACATCCAGATGGCCAACAGGCACATGAAAAGATGTTCAGCGTCGCTCCTTATCAGGGAAATACAAATCAAAACCACACTCAGGTATCTCCTCACGCCAGTCAGAGTGGCCAAAATGAACAAATCAGGAGACTATAGATGCTGGAGAGGATGTGGAGAAACGGGAACCCTCTTGCACTGTTGGTGGGAATGCAAATTGGTGCAGCTGCTCTGGAAAGCAGTGTGGAGGTTCCTCAGAAAATTAAAAATAGACCTACCCTATGACCCAGCAATAGCACTGCTAGGAATTTACCCAAGGGATACAGGAGTACTGATGCATAGGGCCACCTGTACCCCAATGTTCATAGCAGCACTCTCAACAATAGCCAAATTATGGAAAGAGCCTAAATGTCCATCAACTGATGAATGGATAAAGAAATTGTGGTTTATATACACAATGGAATTCTACGTGGCAATGAGAAAAAATGAAATAGGGCCTTTTGTAGCAACGTGGATGGAACTGGAGAGTGTGATGCTAAGTGAAATAAGCCATACAGAGAAAGACAGATACCATATGGTTTCACTCTTATGTGGATCCTGAGAAACTTAACAGGAACCCATGGGGGAGGGGAAGGAAAAAAAAAAAAGAGGTTAGAGTGGGAGAGAGCCAAAGCATAAGAGACTGTTAAAAACTGAGAACAAACTGAGGGTTGATGGGGGGTGGGAGGGAGGAGAGGGTGGGTGATGGGTATTGAGGAGGGCACCTTTTGGGATGAGCACTGGGTGTTGTATGGAAACCAATTTGTCAATAAATTTCATATATAAAAAAAAACATGGAATGAGTAAGTAGCAGCACAAGATAATGTCATTCATTCATTCAACAACAAAATTTCCTGAGAACCAAATAAATGGTGCAGAGGATAAGAATTGAAGGTATTCACAAATGGTATTACTACGGACTGAAGAGTAAGGAAAACCTTTGTAGAAATAACAGAACTTGAATGGAGTGAAGCATTTGGATTAGGAGAGCAATAGGTGAAGAGCTTTTTAACATAAGAAAATGCACATGGAAATGAGCATGAAATGTTCCACAGGGAGGCCAAGTTTCCTGTTGGGGACTAGCAAGGAGATACAACTAGCTATATCAATGATCGAGAGCAGATAGTGAAGGATATTGACTGCTAGGTCTAGAAACATAGAGTTGAGCCTAAGTGCAACAAGAGGAGGTTTTGATTATAGGAGTGATATATTAATTAGAAAATTCGTCTAGTAGAGGGACATAGGATGGACTAGATAAGGAGAAAATAGGGGAAGGAAAACAAGTTCAGTTGCTAGCACAGTATTTAGGGCCAAGATAATGAGAGCCTATACAAGGATGGCAGCACTAGAAATACAATGAAAAAGCTTTTGAAGAAAGAAGACATGGAACCTGACTACAACTAGATAAAGAAATTGAAAAAGAAGAGTAAATTTGAACTCCAAATTTATAAGAATGGGTTACTGAAATAAAGATGCTAACATTACAAACCTTTTAGAGAAGGGATGGTAAACTGAGGCTAGGACATATACAATTTGAAGCTATCAAATGAATGAGGTATCCAAGGTAAATTAACCTAATGGTAGATAGAGACATGGACTGAATATACAGATCTGAGAGAAATCGTGAGTGTATGGATTTGAAACTAGAAAATATAAATTGTTCCCCAAAGGAATAGAGAGAAAACAGAAAAGAAAGTATGATACTAGAAACTGAACTCTGGGGGATAGCTATAGTAAAGGAGTAAAGGGGAAAGGAAGGATTGGTGGTAGAAAACCAAGAAACTTCTGTGTAGTGGGAGCCAAGAGAAGCAAACAAAAGTCAGCTGACTCTTACAGAAAGGCTCAGATAATGAAACTCCAGTTCCTTGGAAGGAGAGGGTAAGGAGTTGAAAGGAAGGGATTGAAAGTCTGCATAAATAGCAGTTAGACCCTTACCTTATACCATGTACAAAAATGAACTCAAAATGGGTTTAAGACATAAATGTAATACCTGAAACTATAAAACTTCTGGAAGAAAAAATAGGAGAAAACCTTCATGATACTGGATTTAACAATGTCTTGAATATGACATCAAAAGTTTAGGCAACAAAGGCAAAAATAGACAAATGGATCTACATCAAACTTAAAAACTGTGCAGCTAAGAAAACCATCAACAGAGTGAAAAGGCAAACTGTAGAATGGCAAAAAAAAAAATATTTGCAACCCATATATATGATCAGGGGTCAATATCCAGAGTATGTAAAGAATTCCTACACCTTGACAACAAAAAGTCCCAAATAACCCAATTATAAAATGGGCAAAAGACCTTGAATAAACATTTCTCCAAACAAGATATACAGATTTTCAACAAACATGAAAAAATGCATAACATCATTAATCATCAGTGAAATGCAAATCAAAACCAAATGAATGGCCACTATAAAAAAAAATCAGACAATAACAAGTGTTGGAAAGAATGTGGAGAAAAAGGAACCCTTGTGCACTATTTGTAGGAGTGTAAATTGGTGCAGTCACTGTAGAAAACAATGTGAAGCTTCCTCAAGAAGCTAAAAATGAACTATCATGTGATACAGCAATACGACTTCTGGATATATATCCAAAGGAAATGAAAACAAGATAGCAAATAGACACCTGCACTCCCATGTTTGTTGCAGCATTATTCATAATAGCCAAGATATGGGAACAACCTAAGTGTCCATCAATGGATGAATGAATAAAGAAGATGTGGTGCATACAGTGGAATATCACTGAGTCACAAGAAACAAAGAAATCCTACTTTTTGTGACAAGATGGATCTTGGGGGCATTATGCTAAGTGAGATAACCCAGACAGAAAAAGACAAATACTTCTTGTATCACTTATATGTGTAATCTAAAGAAAAAAATTCAAACTGATACAAAGAGTAGAAAAGTGGTTGTCAGAGGCTAGGGAGTAAGTATAATAGAGAGAGGCTGGTAATAGGGTATAAACTTTCAGCTCTAAGTTAAATACATTCTGCAGATCTAATGTACAGCATGGTGACTATAGTTAACACTGTATTGTATAATTAAAACTTGTTAAGAGAATAGAAAGTGTTCTCACCAAAAAAAAAAAAAAAAAGATAAATATGTGAGGTGAGGGATGTGTTAATTAACTAGATGGGGGAATACTTTACACTGTGTATGTATAGCAAATCACAACAATGTCCACTAAATATCTTAGAATTTTGTGAATTGTATCTCAATATAGTTGGGGGAAAAAGAAATCAAATGGAGTCAGCCAATACTTACACTTTGGAGAAGTTTGCTGGTGAGGGAGAAAGGGGCATGAAATAGGAAATAAAAGAGGCCTGGTGTTTTTGGGGTTTTTTTCCAAATAAAATCTTTTCATGCTTGAAGGTAGACGTGAAGGTCTATTATTTATTTCTCTCAAACAAATCAACCTAACAGTTGCTTAACTCAACAATCAACATTTATTATCTCAGAGTTTCTATAGTCATGAATTTGGGAGCCTCTTAGCTGGATGGTTCTAGCTTGAGAACACTCGTAAGATTGCAGTCAAAATGTCAGCAGGAGTTGCAGTCATCTGAAAGTTTTACTAGTGACAGAGAATGGTTCCTCCAAGATGGCTCACTCACATGGATAGCACCACAGTCTTTGTTTTGGCCATCGGGACTTTTTCATAGGGCTCCTTAAGTGTCCTCACAACATGGCAGCTAGCTTCACCTTATTCATTCTTCCAAGGAAAGAGCAAGGTAGAAGTCACAATGACGTTTACAAACAAACCTAAGAAGTCACACTGTCAATATTACTCAGTGTGGAAAGGAAGTACACAAAGGTGTGGACACAAGAAGTGACAATCATTGGGGAGCATCTTGGAGGCTGGCTCAGGGAGAAAGGAAAAACTAATAGAATTGGAATTAAGGGATGGGGCTAAGCCATTGCTACACAGAGTATGGTTCATGGAGTGTTATACTTTGGGAGATTGTTGGAAGTATAGAAGCTCAGATCCTATCTCAGGCCTACCAAATCAGAATTTGCATTTTATAAGATCTTCAGGTGGCTTATCTGCAAATTACATTTTGGGAAACACTGATGCAAAGTAGAGGAATAAGGATTGGCTTTAGAGAAGGAAATTGCATCCTCTGTAGGAGAAAAAAAGGGTGGAAGTGTGTCTCATGACAGAGCTTAAGGGAAAAGTCAGAGAGTGCTTATAAAGGAAGTGACTGCCACTTTGAGTTAGTTCAGAGAAGGCCTAGTGACAACTAAATTTGAAGACTTAATGAAAAATAAGCTTGTTTTCTTCAGGAAATAATATAACAGTGGAAAGAACATAACCTTGGAATAAAATAACTTGGATTTTATATCTTGATTCCAAGAATGTTAGTTGTTTATATTTTAGGTAAGTTTCTTAACCTCTCTAAGTTCTTGTTGTTTTTTTTTTTCATATATAATATGATGGTAATAATACCTATTCCAGAGAATGAATGAAATAAAACAAATTATATAAAGGATCCAGTTCTTGGTAATCATCTAAAAAGATTATTTTCATTTCTTTGCTTTTCTTTCAACTCTTTAAACTCTCCTTTTAGGACCTATCTTTTGGCCTTTTAGTCATAGTTGCTAGTAGTGGGGAAATTCCTTTTGAATTCTCCACATTCTCCAATCTCAATCTTTATAATTTTATTAGAGTACATTGATTGGAGAGAGCATATTACATTTACTAGCAATATATCTAAGAAACCATATATATTCAGGAAAGACCCTGATTCCTCCCTCATTTCATCAGAGTTGATGTAATAATAGGTGCTATATTGAGCATGAAGTTTTGGCCAAACAGTACAGTCCCATTGCACAAGAGAGGTAGGAATTTTGACTGGTGAATCACACAAGATTCTATACCCTAGACATCACTTTCTGGAATAGTCCCTATCTCCATCTTAATACCTAGCATTGGACATTCATCTTCATTGTGGTTCTCCTGCACCCTCTTGGAAGCCTATGACAGGTATCCTATTTCTTCCTCTTTTTTTCTTTTTTTTCCCCTAAATTCACAGACACCCTTCTTTTGAGACTTTTCAGAAAGCATTTTAATACTATTAACAACAAGGAAAATGCTGAAGCTAACAAATATAATCAACAACAGTGACATGGCAAAGTTATATGAATTCTTCAACACAAATATAAGGCAAAACCATTAAAAGTCGGGGGCGCCTGGGCAGCTCAGTCAGTTAAGTGTCCAATTCTTGATTTCAGCTCAGGTCATGGTCTCACAGTCATGGGATCAAGCCCCATGTCAGGCTCTGTGCTGGATATGGAGCCTCCTTGGGATTCTCTCTCTCTCTCTCTCTCTCTTTCTCTCTGCCATTCCCCCATTTGGACTCTCTCTCTTTCTAAAAAAGAAAATTGTATTTTAAAAAATTATTAAAGGTAAGTTATTAACAAATTGAAAAAACAACTCACAAACTTGGTGAAAAAATTTGCAAATTATATATCTGATAAAGACTTTTATCTAGAATATGTAAAGAACATTTATAACTCCATAATATAAAGACAAAGAACCCAATTCAACCCAATTTTAAAAAATGGGCAAAGGATTGGAATAGACATTTCTTTTAAAAAAAGTATACACGTGGATAATAAGCATATGAAAGAAGCTCAATGTCATTAGTCACTAAAGAATGCAAATAAATGAAATAATACTTCATACTACAGACTGAGATGGTTATAATAAAAGAGACAGAAAATAAGTGTTAGAGAGGGTGTAAAGAAATTAGAATCCTGGCTGGGAGGGATGTGAAATGGTATAGTCACTTTGGCAAACAGTTTGGCAGTTCCTGCAAATGCTAAACATAGAGTTATCATACAACTCAGCAATTCCACTCCTAGATATCAACCAAAGGGAAATGAAAGCATAACATATGCAAAAACTTGTACACCAATGTTCATAATGTCATTGTTCATAATAGCCAATAAATGGTAATAACCCAAGTGTCTATCAACTGGAAAATGGAAAAACAAAATGTGGTCTACCCATTCTATAGAATATTATTCAGCAATAAAAAGGAATAAGGCAGGGGCACCTGGATGGCTCAGTCGGTTAAGTATCTGACTTTGGCTCAGGTCATGATCTCATGGTTTGTGGGTTTGAGCCCTGCATCCAGGCTGTGTGCTGACAGCTTGGAGCCTGGAGTCTCCTTTGGATTCTGTGTCTTTCTCTCTCTCTGCCCCTTGCCTGTTTATGCTCTGTTTCTGTCTCTCAAAAATAATGAATAAACATTAAAAAAATTTTTTTAATTTAAAAAAAAGAGAGAGAGAGAGAGCTGGGGAGGGGCGTAGAGAGAGGAAGACATAGAATTTGAAGCAGGCTCCAGGCTCTGAGATGTCAGCACAGAGCCCAATGCGGGCCTCGAACTCAAGGACCATGAGATCATGACCTGAGCCGAAGTCGGATGTTTGCCCCATTAAAAATATTTTTTAAAAGGAATAAGGTAGTAATATATACTACAAAATTATTGGACCTCAAAAAATTATGCTAAGTAAAAGGAGCCATTACAAAAGATTACATATTGTATGATTCCATTTATACCGAAGGTCCAGAATAGGCAGATCCATAGACATGAAAAGTAGGTTAGTGTTTGCCAAGGGGTGGGGAGCAGGAAAGGGAAGTTTGTAGGGGTAAGGAGAAGAGTGGCTTTTAATGAGTATGGGGTATCTTTTTGGATTGACAGAATTGTTCTAAAATTAGATTACGGTGATGGTTGTAGAATTCTATAAATATACTTAAAATCATTGAATTGTGCACTTTAAGCTTTAGGGCATATAATTATATATCAATAAAACTTTTCAAAAAGATAATGTCAGCTTTGTCCATATGGGATTTAAATCCTCATCACTATCACTCTCTTTCCCCTGGATTCTTCCCCTCATCAACCCTATTCTAGCTTCTACTTTAAAGTTGCTCTTTCTGTATTTCCATCTTTCCAAAGAAGAAAGGAAAGAAAAATCTCAGAATCCTCAGCTCCAACATCCATAAAGTAGAAGTTCTCTCCACCATGGCTGTGCATCAAAATACCTAGAGTCCCTTATTAGAAACCCTCATTGGACCAGGGAGGTGCAGGGAACAGCAGCCCTCACAGCTCACCTTTGGGCGTTGCCAGGAGTCATGTCCCCACAGTCCTGTGAGCTTTACCAGGCACTTCCCTGCCTCTCGTTGGTTTGGGGCACTGCCCACAGGCCCAAAAGCCACCTGGCAAGTATTCCAGGAGATGAATGTAGAAGAAAGTCTGTTCCCTCTGGGCCAGGACTAAGAAGATGGCCAGAGCCAGACCACGTCTCCACATGACAGTAATCCAAAGCAATGAGAAGCCTGACCTTCATGTCACTCCATAGCAGGGCTGAGGAAAACAGTTCTTCCTCACTTGGCAGCAATGCAACTTGCTGAAGAGGCCACCAAGATTGTGTTTTCTTTCAGAAGTTCATGTTTAAGAGGAAATCTCTGCACAACATGGAGCAGCCATTGTCAGAACTTGGAATACAGAGTGGTATTGTTGCCTGATCATGTTGCTGGATCATATTAATCAGAAAAAAGAATGGTCCAAGGGAAAAAGTTAAATTAAGGAACTGACATACTTGGAGAAGTCTCTGGAGACATTCACTGACCAAGTGGAAGAGGCGAATGAAGAGTTCCTTGGAACCAGGCAGGGTGTGGCAGGGTCAAAGTGACAACTGGGCTGTTTGTGAAGACCTTAGAGAAACTGACATGCTGATTTAACCAGAAAATTTCAAGGAGAGTACAGTGAAAAAAGGAAGAGTCTGGTGAAAAGATTCAGGTATTCCTGACTGAATGTGACATGGTGGAGCAGGGCATCTGCATAAGTCCAGAGTCTGCAGTACAGTGAGGCCAACAGACAGTGGCCTTCCTTTTGGGAACAGCACTGTCAATTCTATTCTCTCTGGAATGGAAGTTAACTTTTTCAGGTATTGCTATGAATAGTCAACCCTTTGCCAATTTTTCTTCTCCTCCACCTGTTCTCTATAAAGACACATAGACATTCGTAAATATAAGAAGAGCTCCTTTTGGTTTGCCCTTTCTGTCTCTACACAGCTGTACTGTCAAGAGTCCTTGTCTGCAAAGGTCCTCCCCATCCCAGTGTTCCCAGCTCTTTTGACCTGTGGGTGCTTTATTTGGGCTGAAGAGAGCTCTTGTTTGTCCTGGGACAGTTCCAAGCATATAGGCCACCATGGTCTTTAGATACAGCAGGGACTTTTCCCCTTGTGATTCTATTGTCCTATAACTATAAAACCAGAATCGCCAGGAAGTAGAGCTCATGCAGGAGATTCAGGATGGCTCAGAACAGGTATTTGACACCTAGTTCAAGCATTCTTCATTGTGAAGTATTTCCTGAATAGCTGTCTGGGTTGTTGGCTCATAGATTCTGTTCTTACTCCTCCCCTACTAACTCTAACTATAGACCATAAGATTTCAGGAGGACCATTGCTGAGCTGGGACTTGTGACTGATGCAGGGAATTCCTTGTCCCCAAGTAAATCTCCATAGGTTTAGAACCCCATGTTGAGTGAGCTTCTGCTTGAAACTAGGCCAGAACACTAGTTTGAGAAGGGCACAGAGTAGAGAGCCTCAATGAGTGTAAAGCCAATCATAACCTTTTCAGGAGTGACAAGTGCTTTCTTCAAGGGTGTTTGTGTTATATGTACCCTTCTAGACTATATGTCCTTCAAGACTATTTGTATCCTTTTCATATCCTATTTTTTAATTGTTAGTAAAAATCAATTTTGAGCAATGCACAGCAAACAGAATATTTAAACATTTTTTTGTTTGTTTGATGAGTTATGAGAAGGAAAGCTTTCTGTGGCTCTAGCTATAATCTATTTTAATAAAGTTCTGAGCAGCCCTGATATATTAGTCAAGATCCACCCGAGAAATAGAACCAATAGGACATACACACATATACAAAAGGAGATTTATTATAGGAACTGGCTCATGTGATTATGGAGCATGAGATATGTCATGATATGGCTTCTGTAAGCTGGAGAACCAGGAAAGCCAGTGGTGTAATTCAGTCTCAGTCCAAAGGCCTAAGAACCAGGGGGAGCCTATGGTGTAACTTCTGGTCAGAGTCCAGAGTCAGAAAGGGAGGGGTATAAGTCCTGGAGCCTGAAGGCCCAAAATCCAGGAAGTCCTAGGCCCCCAGGGCAAGAGAAAATGGAAGTCCAGGCTCAGGGACAGTTTGCCTTTCCTTCTTTTTGTTCTGTTTGGACCCACATTAGTGAGGGTGGATCTTTTCTACTAGTTTAGTGGTCATCCTCACAGACACACTGAGAGGTTATATTTTGCCATCTATCTGGGCACCCATTAGCCCAGGTGAGTTGACACATGAGATTAACCACCTCTGGGTAGCTAGAACCCTTCTGAAACAGAGAAGCTGCAACCTCATTCTTCAGCACAGTGCTCTGCAGATAAGCTCATACAGCCCTCTCTGAGCCAACATTTCACTGAAGTCCCAGGAGTTAGGACTGGCCTTGTGGAAACTAGGAAAAGGTGGGGATGGTGGGGGATGGGGGCAAACAAGTGGACAGGTCTCTAGGCCTGGCCCCTCTCACCCTCAAATGTAATTGGAACAGTTCCGTATTGACCTTTTTGCTAAACTATCCAAGTGGACTTGGGTAAGTTTCTCATATAAAAATTGGTTCAGTGAACCTACCTCATATAATGAAATGAAGTAATGCATGTAATGCATTTAGCATAGCGAGAGAGCATGGGGCTTTTCAGAAAAATATTAGTTGCTATTGTGCTTGGAAGTCTACTTTAGACTTTATTATGCAAAGGTTTGGCAATTGCCGGTTTGTCTCATATTCCTTGTTTAAAAAGGTTTTGATAAATTAATAAAACAGCATATGAGTTCATTTGTGTAAAAATTTTTAAAAAGAAGCAACAATACAGCAGTCTATGCCCATGTTTTCTTACTGAAAATAAAAAATGTTTCTATGGGAAAATGTGTCTAGTCAACTCAGTTCCAAGTTCTAATGTAAAAAAGATTAAGGCAGTGACAGCCCCAGAGCAGAAAGCTATATGTAGAGCAAATTTTATTCCCTAAATAGGTGTGTTCTACCCTTTTGCAAAGTTTTTTTTTCCTCAGATCTTTTATTGATTGATTGATTGATTGATTGCAATTCTGTTTAACAGTCTTCTCTTATGCCAGGAAATCTCTTTGCTCTCCACAAGTATTTTCAGAAATTTAGTCCCTTTGTCCTTTTGTATGAATTGTCATTTGTTCTCCACCATTTATTCTGGGTGGAGTCTTGCAAACCCCCCCCACACACACACACACACACCTCGTTGCTCTGAGAATTTTTGCTCTATTGTACAACAGTTGCACACTTTACACACTACATTGTCATGTAATAGTAAAGACCATTCTATAGAAGCAATAAATGTGTACCCTACTCTGCTAATTCTCTAAGTAATCCAGGAAACTATATGAAAGTTTACTGAGAAAGATGTTTGCCATTTTACTCCCCAGTTTAAACAATATTAAGCATGTTAATGGTATAAAAGTTGTTAAACAAGTCTACATGATACAGCCCCTCAACAAATAAACTTATTTCCCTATACCCTGAATCATGGCTGGATGTACTTTTCTGCAAAGCCTAACATGATCTAAGCACAGGCAGTAAATGCAGAGCCAACTATATATTCAATTAATAGTGACAAGGACTCCAAAAACCAGTTTGCCCAGGAGGACCTTTAGACATATCTTAGAAATGTGATTATTTCTGACTACCAAAGGGAGTTTGGTGGTTGAGCTTATGTTGGGAAAAACTGGGATAAATTGTGTATTCCTAATTCCTTTCTGTACTTTTCTCCTTTTTAGACCCTTTTCTCCCCAATATTCTTCTCCTATTTTCCTTCCTCTTTCCCTTTCCTTCACTTTCCTTCCCCTGGACTCAATACTACAAAGGGGACTTTGCTAATTCCAATGATGATCAATGCAGCCTTCCTTAGCCTTTAAAAATCCATGTCTTCAGCTTTAAACAACAAAGTAATTCTGACACATGCTGTAAGGTAGATGAATCCTAAGGACATTATGCTAAGTGAAATAAGCTGGTCACAAAAAGGCAAATACTACATGATTCCACTTATATGCAGTATCTAGGGCAGTCAAATTTATAGAAAAAGAAAGTAGAATGATGGTTTCCAGGAGCTAAAGGACAGGGGGAATGGGGCATTGTTTAATGGGTATTGAGTTTCAGTTTTGCAAGATGAAAAAGTTCCAGAGATTGGTTGCACAACAATGTGAATATACTTAAAAATACTGAACTGTGCACTTATAAATGGTTAAGATGGTAAATATTATGTGTTTTTTAACCACAATTAAAAAAAACATGTCTTATTAAAAAGACAAATAAGTGGGGCTCCTAGGTGGCTCAGTTGGTTGAGTCCAACTCTTGATTTCAGCTCAGGTCTTGATCTCAGGTTTGTGAGTTCAAGCTCTGTGTTGGGCTCCACACTGGGCATGGAGCCTACTTTAAAAAAAAATCCAGGGGCGCCTGGGTGGCTTGGTCGGTTAAGCGTCTGACTCCAGCTCAGGTCATGATCTCACAGTCCGTGAGGTCGAGCCCCGCGTGGGGCTCTGTGCTGACAGCTCAGAGCCTGGAGCCTGTTTCAGATTCTGTGTGTCCCTCTCTCTCTGCCCCTCCCCTGTTCATGCTCTGTCTCTCTCTGTCTCAAAAATAAATAAACGTTAAAAAATTTAAAAAAAAAATCCAGCACTAAAAACATAAATATGTGTTGGAGAGGATGTGGACAACCTGGAACCCTTATCACTGCTGGTGATAATGTAAAATGGTACAGCCACATTGAAAAAATGATTTGGCAGTTTCTTAACAAGAACATACACTTTACCATATGATCCAGCAATGTCATATTTAGGATTTTACCCAGAAGAAATAAAATGTATGTTCACAAAAGGCATGTACATGAAGGATTATAGCAGCATTATTCATAATGGCTAAAAGTTGGACACAATCCAAATATTCATGAACTGGTGATCAGATACAGTGAAGTGGTATATCCATCCATACAATGGAACATTAGTAAACAATAAAAAGGAACAAGTTACTGACACATACTACCACATGGTTGAACATCAAAAACATTATGTTAAGTGAGAAAAGCCAGATACAAAAGACCTACATATTGTATGACTCCATTATATGAAATGCCCAACCAAGGTAAATGTCCAACAAAGGTACAAAAATCAAGATAAATCATATCGGTAGTTGCTCAGGCTTGGGAATGCATGTGCAGATGAACTGTACATCCTTTATACAAATACAAAGTAACTTTTTGGAATGATGGAAATGTTCTAAACCTGGATGGCAGTTGGGGCGCCTGAATGGCTCAGTTGGTTAGGCATGCGACTTCAGCTCAGGTCATGATCTCACAGTTTGTGAGTTCAAGCCCTGCGTCAGACTCTGTGCTGTCAGCTCCGAGCCTGGAGCCTGCTTCAGATTCTGTGTCTCCCTCTCTCTCTGCCCCTCCCCTCATTGTGTGCTCTCTCTCTCTCTCTCTCTCTCTCTCTCAAAAATAAACATTAAAAAAAAACTTAAAAAAATAAATAAAACTGGATGGTAGTGACAGTTGTACTTGATAAATTCACTAAATATCATTGAAATGTACATTTTAAATTGGTGAATTTTATAGTATGTAAATTATACTTCAATAAGATAAATAAATAAATAATAAATAATAAAAATAAAAATTAAAAACAATGCCATGCCCCACATATGGTAAACCATCTTAGAAGTAGATTCTCCAACCCTGTTCAAGCAGCCAGGGCAAGTGCTTGTTGGAACACATGTGAGCTGTCTCAACTGAGCTCTGCCCAACATGAAGATTTGTGAGCAAAATAAATCCACATATATACACAAAGCCATATTCCCCAAAATAAGAGTAAAATCTTAAGTTCCCACAGATTCTAATTTGCCTCTCCTACCTTCTCAAAGAGAAAACGTCAACCATGGAAGAATTCCCAACAGTTGAAGGGCACTTTACACACACTATCACCCTTTGACCTTCTAACAACCCTGGGAAATAGGCACTACATGGAATATACAATAGCACAGAGGGTAGAATTTGGCATCACTGTCAACCATAGTTGGCCCTGGACTGTTAGGCCTAGAAGTGTTGCTTGTCCCTTCTATTATAGAGAGGGCAGGTGGGTGTCTCTCAACTCTGTGAGCCAGTTCCTTTTACTCTTTTACTATCTCTCTGGCTTTTATTTGTTGAAGAACTCCATCCATTGCTGTCCTGGGGAAAAGGGACACACTCCATCTTTAGAGGACCAGGAAATGGAAATGAGAAGAGATTGAAAATGAGGGGGGGTCACTCCACTTTGTAATTCTTGGAAGTAGAAAGAGTACAGCTACTTGGGAAACAATGAACAGAAAGCATATTTGACCAGATGAAAAAGCATGAGACTTTAGGCAGAAACCCTTTGTTTGTTAGGGGATAACTGTTGTTTTGCCACTTGCTTGTTGGGAAATAAGGAGAAGACAGTTGAATAGAAATAGAAATAGAAATGGAAAAGAGAGACACAGTTTCTAAATTTTAACAAAAACATCCCATAAAGGGTACACTTTCATAAGTGACTGCTATGTTGTTAATATCTTTTTTTAATGTTTCTTTTATTTATTTTCTTTTTTTAAGTTTTATTTTATTTATTTTTTATTTTTTAAAAATTACATCCAAATTAGTTAAGATATAGTGCAACAATGATTCCAGGAGTAGATTCCTTAGTGCCTCTTACCCATTTAGCCCATCCCCCTCCCAGAACCCCTCCAGTAACCCTCAGTTTGTTCTCCACATTTATCAGTCTCTTCCGTTTTGTCCCCTTCACGGTTTTTATATTTTTGTTTCCCTTCCCTTATGTTCATCTGTTTTGTCTCTTAAAGTCCTCATATGAGTGAAGTCATATGATTTTTTTCTTTCTCTGACTAATTTCACTTAGCATAATACCCTCCAGTTCCATCCACGTAGTTGCAAATGGCAAGATTTCATTCTTTTTGATTGCCGAGTAATACTCCATTGTACATATATACCACATCTTCTTTATCCATTCATCCATTGATGGACATTTGGGTCTTTCCATACTTTGGCTATTGTTGATAGTGCTGCTATAAACATGGGGGTGCATGTGTCCCTTCAAAACAACACACCTGTATCCCATGGATAAATACCTGGTAGTGCAATTGCTAGGTCATAGGGTAGTTCTATTTTTAGTTTTTTTGAGGAACCTCCATACTGTTTTCTAAAGTGGCTGGACCAACTTGTATTCCCATGTTGTTAATTTCTTAAGTGTATCAAGCCCACCAACCTAATGAGGGATGGGAAACAACTGAGTCACATCTTAACATTAACATTCCACCCACCTCAAAACAAAGTAAACTTTTGGTGTCTGGATTAAAGTTTCTCTTACCTTTGTAAGAAAAGGAGGTAGAAGTATTGTGAATGTTAGGTGTTGTAACTACACAGCAGCTGTAACCTTCATACCTTAAAGAAGAAAAATCATTTTATTTTCCTGGTGGTGTTAAAAAGCCACAGGCAACTGACAGGTTGAAGACCAATAAGACTCTTGGAACAATTTTCAGGTATTTCTAACACAAAATTCTGGGTGTTGAGGGGAAAGAGAGAGGGAGAATGAATGAGGGAGAGAGACAGAGGAACTTCAAGACAGAAAATTTAGTATCAGAAGCAGGAAAACTATAAAGTTATTCCTCAATATATCATTTAATGCTGTATTCCACAATCCCCTGGATTACTGTGTGGTTAGCATTTGGGCAGCTATAATATAGCTACTCTGAGTTTAAAGCCTGAAAGAGTAAAATTTAATAACGATTACATTACATAGAATTATGGGCACATGAATTGATCCAGTGGTGTGTCAAAGGTGATGTTCACCTTGGGTACTGACTATATGGGGCTCATTGTAGAGTATTTAGGCATAATATAAAACTGCCAACAATTCTAAACAATGTCGGTGATAAGGTACTTTTATGCCCCAAATCTTTCATTGATCTAAGTTCTAAACTATCACTTTAGTTCCTCTTGAGGTTCTTTTTTTTTTTTTTTGGTTTTTTTTTTTTTTACATCTTTATTGTGATATAATTTACCTACCATAAAATTCAATTTAAAGTATATAATTTAAAGTATATAATTCAATGGTTTTAGCATATTCACAGAGTTGTACAGTGATCACCACAGTCTAAGTTTAAAACATTTTATTCATCTGTTGAATTTTAGTAATACATATGTAAGCTTCCTATTAGTACATTTTTATTACTAGTCTTTTAATGGATTTGCATATTATGTGGAAGTTAATTAGGAGAACTTCCAATTGTACTGTTGGTCTCTGACCCAATGGAATTTAGCTACACACATTTGTTTTGAAAGTAAGTTCATAGAGGAAGCGGCAAGATGGCAGCTTAGGAGGACGCTGGGCTCACCGCGCGTCCTGCTGATCACTTAGATTCCACCTACACCTGCCTAAATAACCCAGAAAACCGCCAGAGGATTAGCAGAACGGAGTCGCCGGAGCCAAACGCAGACGAGAGGCCCACGGAAGAGGGTAGGAAGGGCGGCGGGGCGGTGCACGCTCCACGGACTGGCGGGAGGGAGCCGGGGCGGAGGGGCGGCTCTTGGCCAAGCAGAGCCCCCGAGTCTGGCTGGCAAAAGCGGAGGGGCCTGATGGACTGTGTTCTGACATCAAGCGCGACTTAGCGTCTGGGAGGTCATAAGTTAACAGCTCTGCTCGGAAAGCGGGAAGGCTGGGGGACAAAGGGAGGGAGAGCTGCTGAGCCCCCGGACAACAGAGCTCAGTTTGGTGGGGAACAAAGGCGCTCGCCAGCGCCATCTCCCCCGCCCATCCCCCAGTTAAAATCCCAAAGAGAACCAGTTCCTTCCAGGGAACTTGCTCGCTCCGCGCAAACACCCAACTCTGTGCTTCTGTGGAGCCAAACCTCCGGCAGCGGATCTGACTCCCTCCCGCTGCCACAGGGCCCCTCCTGAAGAGGATCACCTAAGGAGAAGCGATCTAAGCCTGCCCCTCCTGCCCCCGTGCACCTTGCCTACCCACCCCAGCTAATACGCCAGATCCCCAGCATCACAAGCCTGGCAGTGTGCAAGTAGCCCAGACGGGCCACACCACCCCACAGTGAATCCCGCCCCTAGGAGAGGGGAAGAGAAGGCACACACCAGTCTGACTGTGGCCCCAGCGGTGGGCTGGGGGCAGACATCAGGTCTGACTGCGGCCCCGCCCACCAACTCCAGCTATACACCACAACACAGGGGAAGGGCCCTGCAGGTCCTCACCACGCCAGGGACTATCCAAAATGACCAAGCGGAAGAATTCCCCTCAGAAGAATCTCCAGGAAATAACAACAGCTAATGAGCTGATCAAAAAGGATTTAAATAATATAACAGAAAGTGGATTTAGAATAATAGTCATAAAATTAATCGCTGGGCTTGAAAACAGTAAAGAGGACAGCAGAGAATCTCTTGCTACAGAGATCAAGGGACTAAGGAACAGTCACGAGGAGCTGAAAAACGCTTTAAACGAAATGCATAACAAAATGGAAACCACCACAGCTCGGCTTGAAGAGGCAGAGGAGAGAATAGGTGAACTAGAGGATAAAGTTATGGAAAAAGAGGAAGCTGAGAAAAAGAGAGATAAAAAAATCCAGGAGTATGAGGAGAAAATTAGAGAACTAAGTGATACACTAAAAAGAAATAATATACGCATAATTGGTATCCCAGAGGAGGAAGAGAGAGGGAAAGGT
The DNA here is from genome assembly GCF_018350175.1 of Felis catus. Lineage (NCBI taxonomy): Eukaryota > Metazoa > Chordata > Mammalia > Carnivora > Felidae > Felis > Felis catus. The sequence continues at coordinate 19,988,102 of NC_058378.1, read as the reverse complement.
GCTGAAGGGGTACTTGAAGAAATCATAGCTGAGAACTTCCCTGAACTGGGGAAGGAAAAAGGCATTGAAATCCAAGAGGCACAGAGAACTCCCTTCAGACGTAACTTGAATCGATCTTCTGCACGACATATCATAGTGAAACTGGCAAAATACAAGGATAAAGAGAAAATTCTGAAAGCAGCAAGGGGTAAACGTGCCCTCACATATAAAGGGAGACCTATAAGACTCGTGACTGATCTCTCTTTTGAAACTTGGCAGGCCAGAAAGAATTGGCAGGAGATTTTCAGGGTGTTAGACAGAAAAAATATGCAGCCGAGAATCCTTTACCCAGCAAGTCTGTCATTTAGAATAGAAGGAGAGATAAAGGTTTTCCCAAACAAACAAAAACTGAAGGAATTTGTCACCACTAAACCAGCCCTACAAGAGATCCTAAGGGGGACCCTGTGAGACAAAGTCCCAGAGACATCACTACAAGCATAAAACATACAGACATCACAATGACTCTCAACCCGTATCTTTCTATAATAACACTGAATGTAAATGGATTAAATGCACCAACCAAAAGACATAGGGTATCAGAATGGATAAAAAAACTAGACCCATCTATTTGCTGTCTACAAGAGACTCATTTTAGACCTGAGGACACCTTTAGATTGAGAGTGAGGGGATGGAGGACTATTTATCATGCGACTGGAAGCCAAAAGAAAGCTGGAGTAGCCATACTTATATCAGACAAACTAGACTTTAAATTAAAGGCTGTAACAAGAGATGAAGAAGGACATTATATAATAGTTACAGGGTCTATCCATCAGGAAGAGCTAACAATTATAAATGTCTATGCGCCGAATACCGGAGCCCCCAAATATATAAAACAATTACTCATAAACATAAGCAACCTTATTGATAAGAATGTGGTAATTGCAGGGGACTTTAACACCCCACTTACAGAAATGAACAGATCATCTAGACACACGGTCAATAAAGAAACAAGGGCCCTGAATGAGACATTGGATCAGATGGACTTGACAGATATATTTAGAACGCTGCATCCCAAAGCAACAGAATATACTTTCTTTTCGAGTGCACATGGAACATTCTCCAAGATAGATCATATACTGGGTCACAAAACAGCCCTTCATAAGTTTACAAGAATTGAAATTATACCATGCATACTTTCAGACCACAATGCTATGAAGCTTGAAATCAACCACAGGAAAAAGTCTGGAAAACCTCCAAAGGCATGGAGGTTAAAGAACACCCTACTAACGAATGAGTGGGTCAACCAGGCAATTAGAGAAGAAATTAAAAAATATATGGAAACAAACGAAAATGAAAATACAACAATCCAAACGCTTTGGGATGCAGCGAAGGCAGTCCTGAGAGGAAAATACATTGCAATCCAGGCCTATCTCAAGAAACAAGAAAAATCCCAAATACAAAATCTAACAGCACACCTAAAGGAACTAGAAGCAGAACAGCAAAGGCAGCCTAAACCCAGCAGAAGAAGAGAAATAATAAAGATCAGAGCAGAAATAAACAATATAGAATCTAAAAAAAACTGTAGAGCAGATCAATGAAACCAAGAGTTGGTTTTTTGAAAAAATAAACAAAATTGACAAACCTCTAGCCAGGCTTCTCAAAAAGAAAAGGGAAATGACCCAAATAGATAAAATCATGAATGAAAATGGAATTATTACAACCAATCCCTCAGAGATACAAACAATTATCAGGGAATACTATGAAAAATTATATGCCAACAAATTGGACAACCTGGAAGAAATGGACAAATTCCTGAACACCCACACTCTTCCAAAACTCAATCAGGAGGAAATAGAAAGCTTGAACAGACCCATAACCAGCGAAGAAATTGAATCGGTTATCAAAAATCTCCCAACAAATAAGAGTCCAGGACCAGATGGCTTCCCAGGGGAGTTCTACCAGACGTTCAAAGCAGAGATAATACCTATCCTTCTCAAGCTATTCCAAGAAATAGAAAGAGAAGGAAAACTTCCAGACTCATTCTATGAAGCCAGTATTACTTTGATTCCTAAACCAGAGAGAGACCCAATAAAAAAAGAGAACTACAGGCCAATATCCCTGATGAATATGGATGCAAAAATTCTCAATAAGATACTAGCAAATCGAATTCAACGGCATATAAAAAGAATGATTCACCATGATCAAGTGGGATTCATTCCTGGGATGCAGGGCTGGTTCAACATTCGCAAATCAATCAATGTGATACATCACATTAACAAAAAAAAAGAGAAGAACCATATGATCCTGTCAATCGATGCACAAAAGGCCTTTGACAAAATCCAGCACCCTTTCTTAATAAAAACCCTTGAGAAAGTCGGGATAGAAGGAACATACTTAAAGATCATAAAAGCCATTTATGAAAAGCCCACAGCTAACATCATCCTCAACGGGGAAAAACTGAGAGCTTTTTCCCTGAGATCAGGAACACGACAAGGATGCCCACTCTCACCGCTGCTGTTTAACATAGTGCTGGAAGTTCTAGCATCAGCAATCAGACAACAAAAGGAAATCAAAGGCATCCAAATTGGCAAAGAAGAAGTCAAGCTTTCGCTTTTTGCAGATGACATGATATTATACATGGAAAATCCGATAGACTCCACCAAAAGTCTACTAGAACTGATACAGGAATTCAGCAAAGTTGCAGGATACAAAATCAATGTACAGAAATCAGTTGCATTCTTATACACTAACAATGAAGCAACAGAAAGACAAATAAAGAAACTGATCCCATTCACAATTGCACCAAGAAGCATAAAATACCTAGGAATAAATCTAACCAAAGATGTAAAGGATCTGTATGCTGAAAACTATAGAAAGCTTATGAAGGAAATTGAAGAAGATTTCAAGAAATGGAAAGACATTCCCTGCTCATGGATTGGAAAAATAAATATTGTCAAAATGTCAATACTACCCAAAGCTATCTACACATTCAATGCAATCCCAATCAAAATTGCACGAGCATTCTTCTCGAAACTAGAACAAGCAATCCTAAAATTCATATGGAACCACAAAAGGCCCCGAATAGCCAAAGGAATTTTGAAGAAGAAGACCAAAGCAGGAGGCATCACAATCCCAGACTTTAGCCTCTACTACAAAGCTGTCATCATCAAGACAGCATGGTATTGGCACAGAAACAGACACATAGACCAATGGAATAGAATAGAAACCCCAGAACTAGACCCACAAACGTATGGCCAACTCATCTTTGACAAAGCAGGAAAGAACATCCATTGGAAAAAAGACAGCCTCTTTAACAAATGGTGCTGGGAGAACTGGACAGCAACATGCAGAAGGTTGAAACTAGACCACTTTCTCACACCATTCACAAAAATAAACTCAAAATGGATAAAGGACCTAAATGTGAGACAGGAAACCATCAAAACCTTAGAGGAGAAAGCAGGAAAAGACCTCTCTGACCTCAGCCATAGCAATCTCTTACTCGACACATCCCCAAAGGCAAGGGAATTAAAAGCAAAAGTGAATTACTGGGACCTTATGAAGATAAAAAGCTTCTGCACAGCAAAGGAAACAACCAACAAAACTAAAAGGCAACCAACGGAATGGGAAAAGATATTCGCAAATGACATATCGGACAAAGGGCTAGTATCCAAAATCTATAAAGAGCTCACCAAACTCCACACCCAAAAAACAAATAACCCAGTGAAGAAATGGGCAGAAAACATGAATAGACACTTCTCTAAAGAAGACATCCGGATGGCCAACAGGCACATGAAAAGATGTTCAGCGTCGCTCCTTATCAGGGAAATACAAATCAAAACCACACTCAGGTATCACCTCACGCCAGTCAGAGTGGCCAAAATGAACAAATCAGGAGACTCTAGATGCTGGAGAGGATGTGGAGAAACGGGAACTCTCTTGCACTGTTGGTGGGAATGCAAATTGGTGCAGCCGCTCTGGAAAGCAGTGTGGAGGTTCCTCAGAAAATTAAAAATAGACCTACCCTATGACCCAGCAATAGCACTGCTAGGAATTTATCCAAGGGATACAGGAGTACTGATGCATAGGGCCACTTGTACCCCAATGTTCATAGCAGCACTCTCAACAATAGCCAAATTATGGAAAGAGCCTAAATGTCCATCAACTGATGAATGGATAAAGAAATTGTGGTTTATATACACAATGGAATATTACGTGGCAATGAGAAAAAATGAAATATGGCCTTTTGTAGCAACGTGGATGGAACTGGAGAGTGTGATGCTAAGTGAAATAAGCCATACAGAGAAAGACAGATACCATATGGTTTCACTCTTATGTGGACCCTGAGAAATTAACAGGAACCCATGGGGGAGGGGAAGGAAAAAAAAAAAAAACAGGTTAGAGTGGGAGAGAGCCAAAGCATAAGAGACTCTTAAAAACTGAGAACAAACTGAGGGTTGATGGGGGGTGGGAGGGAGGAGAGGGTGGGTGATGGGTATTGAGGAGGGCACCTTTTGGGATGAGCACTGGGTGTTGTATGGAAACTAATTTGTCAATAAATTTCATATAAAAAAAAAAAGAAAGTAAGTTCATAATGATATAGAATTGTTTTATATCATGGGCAGCTTCTGTTTCCAGTCTTTGCAATTTACATAATCTTACATTTAAACAAGAGAGTCAAAATAAACAATGATAGATGTAAGCAATTATTTAAGTTATCTTTTTATCTGGTAAGAAATTTTTAGATGAAATTAATCAGATACAAAAATATTTGGAAATGGTGAGAATCAGACTTTAATAATATCTGGTGAAACAACAAGCTTCAAAATTGTTCTCGGAAGATCTGTGCATGCAAATTGAGGAGGAGGCTATACAACAAAAACATGTAAGGAAATAGGATATTTATGTTTAAAAAAAGAATAAAAGTTCAAAGAAGAATGCCAGGAGAAACAATAGAAAGATGCTGGTCTTACATTGCTAAAATAAATAAGTCAATACTTGAATTCTAAGCACTGGACACCTATATATTTTATTTTATTTTATTTATTTATTTATTTATTTATTTATTTTTATTTTTTAATTTTTTTCAATATATGAAATTTATTGTCAAATTGGTTTCCATACAACACCCAGTGCTCATCCTAAAAGATGTCCTCCTCAATACCCATCACCCACCCTCCCCTCCCTCCCACCCCCCATCAACCCTCAGTTTGTTCTCAGTTTTTAAGAGTCTCTTATGCTTTGGCTCTCTCGCACTCTAACCTCTTTTTTTTGTTTGTTTTCTTCCCCTCCCCCATGGGTTTCTGTTAAGTTTCTCAGGATCCACCTAAGAGGGAAACCATATGGTATCTGTCTTTCTCTGTATGGCTTATTTCACTTAGCATCACACTCTCCAGTTCCATCCACGTTGCTACAAAAGGCCATATTTCATTCTTTCTCATTGCCATGTAGTACTCCATTGTGTATAGAAACCACAATTTCTTTATCCATTCATCAGTTGATGGACATTTAGGCTCTTTCCACAATTTGGCTATTACTGAGAGTGCTGCTATAAACATTGGGGTACAAGTGCCCCTATGCATCAATACTCCTGTATCCCTTGGGTAAATTCCTAGCAGTGCTATTGTTGGGTCATAGGGTAGGTCTATTTTTAATTTTCTGAGGAACCTCCACACTGTTTTCCAGAGCGGCTGCACCAATTTGCATTCCCACCAACAGTGCAAGAGAGTTCCCGTTTCTCCACATCCTCTCCAGCATCTAGAGTCTCCTGATTTGTTCATTTTGGCCACTCTGACTGGCGTGAGGTGATATCTGAGTGTGGTTTTGATTTGTATTTCCCTGATAAGGAGCGACGTTGAGCATCTTTTCATGTGCCTGTTGGCCATCCGGATGTCTTCTTCAGAGAAGTGTCTATTCATGTTTTCTGCCCATTTCTTCACTGGGTTATTTGTTTTTTGGGTGTGGAGTTTGGTGAGCTCTTTATAGATTTTGGATACTAGCCCTTTGTCTGATATGTCATTTGCGAATATCTTTTCCCATTCCATTGGTTGCCTTTTAGTTTTGTTGGTTGTTTCCTTTGCTGTGCAGAAGCTTTTTATCTTCATAAGGTCCCAGTAATTCACTTTTTCTTTTAATTCCCTTGCCTTTGGGTATGTGTCAAGTAAGAGATTGCTGTGGCTGAGGTCAGAGAGGTCTTTTCCTGCTTTCTTCTCTAGGGTTTTGATGGTTTCCTGTCTCACATACAGGTCCTTTATCCATTTTGAGTTTATTTTTGTGAATGGTGTGAGAAAGTGGTCTAGTTTCAACCTTCTGCATGTTGCTGTCCAGTTCTCCCAGCACCATTTGTTAAAGAGACTGTCTTTTTTCCATTGGATGTTCTTTCCTGCTTTGTCAAAGATGAGTTGGCCATACGTTTGTGGGTCTCGTTCTGGGGTTTCTATTCTATTCCATTGGTCTATGTGTCTGTTTTTCTGCCATATATTTTATTTTATTTTATTTTATTTATTTATTTATTTATTTATTTATTTATTTATTTATTTATTTATTTATTTATTTATTTATTTTATTTGACAGAGAGAAAGGAAGAGAGAGAGCGAGACTGAGTGGGGGAGAGAGGCAGAGGAGAAGGCAGAAAGAATCTTAAGCAGGCTCTGCACTCACGTGAAGGGAGCTTGATCCCATCACCTGGGATCATGACCTAAGCCAAAACCAAGAGTCAGTTGCTCAACTGACTGAGCCACCCAGGCACCCCTGGACACCTATTTTAAAACAATGGATCAAAAAATGCCAATATTCAGTATTATTCATTCATTTTTTCAGATTTTTTTTTTTAACTTGCAACAACACAAATTTATTTCTCATATTCCTGGGTCAGGAGTTCAGGCATGAGTGGGCTGGGTCCTCTGCTCAGAGTTTCATTAGGATGAAATCAAGGTAATAGGTCACAATCTCACCTAATGTTAAGGTCTTTTTTGGAAGTCACTGTTTGTTGGCAGATTTCACTTTCTTGAGATTGTAGGACCAAGATACTTAGCTTCCAGAGTTGGCTTGCCATTCCCTGCTAGATAGCCTTCTCTACAACATAGAAGGTGGCTTCCTCAAGGCCAGGAGCAGACTGTCTCTCTCAGATTTTTGATAAGATGAAAAACTTTGAAATTTTTTACTAAATTAAAAAGTAATTTCTAGATAACATATTAATGAAAATTTTTCATTGTAGAGACATTTGAAAGCCTCTAGAATCAATCTTAAAGATAAAGACATGAAGAATACTGAAATTCTGGAATTTTTTGTTAAATCTGAGTTTTAAGACTGCAAATTTATCCTCATGTTTAAGACTTTACCTGACTCCTATTTTTCCTTCCTTTCCCTTATTGTCATCTGTTGAATTTCTCAAATTCCACATATGAGTGAAACCATATGACATCTTTCTCTGACTGACTTATTTCACTTAGCATAACACCCTCTAGTTCCATCCACATTGTTGCAAATGGCAAGATTTCATTCTTTTTCATCGCCAAGTCGTATTCCATTGTATATATATACCACATCTTCTTTATCCATTCATCAGTCAATGGACATTTGGGCTCCTTCCATAATTTGGCTTTTGTTGATAGTGCTGCTATAAACATTGGGGTGCATGTTCCCCTTCAAATCAGCCTTTTTGTAACCTTTGGATAAACTCCTACTAGTGAAATTGCTGGGTTGTAGGGTAGTTCTATTTTTAACTTTTTGAGGAAACTCCCTACTGTTTTCCAAAGTGGCTGCATCAGTTTGCATCCCCACCAACAGTGCAGAAGTGTTCCTCTTTCTCTGCATCCTCGCCAACATCTGTCATTGCCTGGGTTGTTAATTTTAGCCATTCTGACAGGTGTGAGGTGGTATCTCATTGTGGTTTTGATTTGTATTTCCCTGATGATGAGTGCTGTTGAGCATCTTTTCATGTGTATAAAAACACGGAGGGAGGCAAACCATAAGAGACTCTTAAATACAGAGAACAAAGTGAGGGCTGCTGGAGGAGAGGTGGGTGAAAAGGTGGGTTAAATAGGTGATGGGAATTAAGGAAGCACTTTTGGGATGGGCACGGGTGTCATATGTAAGTCCTTAAGTCAAGACTATATGTTAACTTACTTGAATTAAAAAAAAAACTTTCCCTGACTCTTTGTATGTCTGTTGCTTTGTGTGCAACAAACTTTTCCAAGTTAAAATTATTAAAAAGATAGATGAACAAATTTGCCTATACAATCTACTGAATGTGAAGATATGAAGTCATTGACAAACTTTTCTAAGTTAACACTTAAAACAGAAAATGTTATTCATTTCTGTCACAGACCAATATATAGGCATTTCCCCCTTCTTTCAAGAAACATTAATGTAATTAAAATGTTAATATAATGAAAACTTTTTTAAAATTTTACTGAGATATTTAAATTTTTATTTTTACCAACATGCTTATATATTTGAGGTTAAATAAAGAAAATTTTCTCCATTGACATTTCTTTTTTGGCCATTATTATTATTCATTTCTTTTTATATTACTGAAACAAGTTTTGTCATATAGAATGGGTATGTCTAGATGTCAGATATGCAAGATATTTGATCACTACATTGATCACCTTTGAAAATTACTTTTATGTTTGGTTTCCTTTTAAAAAACATATGTTATCATGAATAAAGATATACTAAAGACTTCCTGAAAATTACTCTTTTAGGACCTGGGGGGAAACATGATTCACATCTGGTATTCACATGTGTCAGATGCTAGGACAAGCAGTTCTCATATGTTGCTTAACTCAACCCTTATAACAAACCCACATGGTAGGTTTTATTAGTTTCATTTTACAGATGAGGTTAAGAAAGGTTTACCAAAGCAAACAAGTTTTATTAATGTGGTTTCTAACTAGATCTGTCTGCAATGAGTGGTATCGTCCTGTAGGTGTTTACAGTCCAACTGGGAATTTAGAATGCATAAATGAAGACAAAGGATAAAATAATATAAATAATATGCGCTAACTGCCCATAAAGACATAACCAAGACCTTTATTGCATCAAGAAAAGGGATCATCACTAGTAGCTCTTACAGCTGAAAAGGATTTATGAGAAAAGGGCTGGGCAGGACCAGACAAGGAGTATTTCAATACAGAACTATAAAAGAAAGTAATCTGTATGAGGAAATGTGCAAAGTTGGGTCTGCTCCTGACCTGTCAGGACTCTAAGTGCTGAATTTAATTGATTTAGAAGGACATGCTTAGAAATGAAAGGTCATGCCTTTTCGGTCTACCTTTGTAAGTAAGACAAAATTGTACCAACCATTTCCAGTTATCTTCAAGTTTGGGCTTGGACTTCAGAAGCTAATGCCATTGTATCCAATACAACAAATATTTAGAACATAGTAGCTGTGGATAAAGCTTTTGATTTTTCTTAAAAGTTTATGATTTTTAATTTCTATATGTATGCATATACACTCAAAACTATCCCCAAATATATATTTTCACACAAAAGATAGCCATGAATAAAACATATGCATACTCTTTGCAGCTTATTTTTTTTACTTAACATGCTGTAAACATATATTATAGAAAGTATTAATAGCTTCATTTTATTTCATTGTAGCCATATGCTATAATTTATTTGTTCTGAACCCTATTTTTTAACCTTTGGGTTTTTTCCTTTTGGCTTGCTCTTACAAACAGTGTATCATATAGTAACCTTAAAACTGTACCCTTTGATTATGTGTGAATAAATGTATGGGATAAACTCTTGGAAATGCAAGTTCTGGATCAAATGTATATCAATTTTTAAGGATAGTACCAAAATCCTCTTCATAGAAATTGACACTGGTGGTTTTTAATGTATCTTGAACCAAATTATTTTTCAAAAGATTGATCCATTAATGCTTTGTACTATTTGCTGGGTCCAACTAAACAGTCCACCATTAAAGTGCATTCGATTCATTTCATCCCACTTTGTGGGAGCCTGTGCTAGTGCAAAGCATAACTTGAAATAGTGAGCAAGAAAATGGACAGTGAGTAGGGGTGCCTGGGTGGCTCAGTTGGTTAAGCATCCAACTTCAGCTCAGGTCATGATCTCATAGTTCGTGAGTTTGAGCCCCGCATTGGACTCTCTGCTGGCAGCTCAGAACCTGGAGCTTGCTTTGGATTCTGTGTCCCCTGCTCTCTCTGCCCCTCCTCTGCTTGCTCTCTCTCTCTTTCAAAGTAAACATACATTAAAAACAATTTTTTAAAGAAAATAGTGAGGGGGAGAGTTGGAGACATACTGCAAACTAGAAAAGAAAAAAAAAATCCTACCATACCCACTTTCACACAGGTGGAAAGTACAGGGAAGTCTTGAAAGGAGGCCTTTGGTGTTCTTCCCAGGCCCCTCTCAAAGCCTTGAGAAGTCTGGGACAGGAAGGTCAGAATCCTGGCTGTCCCAGTTTTCAGACAGGCGGAAGACTCCAGCAACAAAAGTCAGGCTGGGGTAAATTCACTGGAAAAATTAACACAACCAAGGTGATTAGCTAAGAAAAGGTTTGGAGATGGAAAGGCGGATGAAGGCCTTGGAGGAGAATCAGGAAGGAAGAAGGGATGGGCTTCTTGGGGGACAGAGGGAAAATATCTTGGGGAGAAGGGCATTTTAGGGGCCAGGAAAAGGGAAGTGGTTTATACAGGAGAAGTGGAGTGGGGGTGGGGAATGAAGTTTGTTGAAAAGTTTCACTATAGTTTCTTTCCTGTCATTATCTCTGAAGTTTTGTCTGTTGAAAACCGTGTTAATGGGCCCGTAACACCTAAATTCACATCGTTCCTATTTCATTTCCATTGTGTCACAGGCCAAAGCATGTGACGTCTGCTCTCTTCTCACTTCTTTCGTTCTCTGCACAAATGGTTAGTACAAACCTGTGCCAATAGTTACTTCATTTATGAACCAGAATTCTTACCCCTGTATCTCTTCCCCACCCCAATGGACAGTGCATTATGTAGGGTGAATCAATCATCTGGATGCAGGCTAGGGTTTGCTTTGCTGAAAAAAAACTGAGTTCTTTCTAATTTGAATTCTTTTATTATGTCCCCCAAGAAAAAAAATCTCCTTATATGTCAAACTCAAGAAGAAAATATAGGTGAAATGCCAGATGAAAGCAAAAGTGCAGTAGCTTTATAAAAAAAAGATGTCAGTCACTTTTTGTCTCATGGTTCAACAAATACAGGAGTCCCCAAGCCACTGACCCACATAACAAAAAACTGTGTTAGAATCTCCGCTAGAGATTTGAACAAAACAATATGGGACAACAGAGGAGGGAGTAATGGGATGTGTGAATAGAGGATCACAAGATAACACCCATATTCACATTTAAATAAATATTTGATCTGTGTTTTGAAAGATGATTATGTATTTGGCAAGTGAAGAAATGGAAGGGAATTTAGGAGGTTTTGGTTTCACGGATTTTTCTGGGGGGGGGGTGCTTAGAGAGAGGCAAATTAGTCTGGAGTCCTAAAATTCCTTGCTCTCTATGGTGGACAGACAGAATGGCTCCCAAAGATCACTATTTACAAGTACATATGCGTCTGTGAAATCTCTTCCCCTTCATTGTGGCAGGGCATGTTAGTTCCTTCTAACCAGTTAGTTCCTTCTAAGTATTCTAACTTCTAGAATACTGCAAAGGTGACAGCATGTCATTTCTATAATTATATTGCATGAGGTATAACACCCATCTTGCTGGCATTGATGAAGCAAAGGTCATCTTGGGGACACCCATGTGACAAGGAACTGAGGGTGTCCTTTGGCCAATGACTAGCTGGAAACTGAAGATAGCTTCTACTGACAGCTAGAAAATGAGGCTCTCAGTCCATAGGCCACTAGAACTGATTTCTGCTAACAATCATATAAGTTTGGAACAGATCCTTCTCCAGTCAAACCATGAGATGAAGCCACAATCGGGCCAACACCTTGATTGCCAGCCTCATGAGGCCCTGAAGTGGAGCCATGTCTGGATTTCTGACCCACAGAATTGTGAGAAAATAAACATGTGCTGTTTTAAGCTGCTAAATTTCTGATAATATTCCTATGCAGCAATAGATAACTAATACACTCCCCTTATGCCTTTTCTCTTCCTATTCTTTTTTTCCCACTCTTTTATCTTCTTTGTTTTGACTTTTCTGTCCGACTTGCTCCAGAATGTTCTCTCTCCTCTTGAGATACAGCAAGTAATAACTTTAGCACTCATCTTTGTCTGGGTTTGAAAGAAAAATGGAATTGTGTGCAATAGCTTCGATTTTTAGAGTCAGAGAGACTTGGATTTGAATCCTGACTCCTCTCCTTAAGAGCATTGTGAATGTAGGCAAGTTATTTAACCTCTCTGAACTTTGCTTGCAGTGAAATGTGTACAAAAATAATTAACCAGGGTAGAAGCTATGAATTTCATAAATTTTATCATAGTTAAGTTGCTTCTACAGGCAACTTTAAAAACTGCTTTCAACTGAATAGCAGCAGGATCAGTGGCTAGTAGTTCTCTCTAGCAATGCCACCTAATGTTAACTAGGGTAAATATTAAAAGAGTCCTGATTCTAAAGGAGCAATTCATTCTTATATCATCTGGGAAAAATACCATTAGGTATTCCTGGTTAGTTCCTGGTTAGTTCTGAAAAGAAAATTTACTTATTTATTAGAGGAAGGGTATTTTACTTATTTCATTCAACCTATTGAAATGGGAAATTTCAACTTTGCTTTTTTTTTTTAATTTTTTTTCAACGTTTATTTATTTTTTTGGGACAGAGAGAGACAGAGCATGAACGGGGGAGGAGCAGAGAGAGAGGGAGACACAGAATCGGAAACAGGCTCCAGGCTCTGAGCCATCAGCCCAGAGTCTGACGCGGGGCTCGAACTCATGGACTGCGAGATCGTGACCTGGCTGAAGTCGGACGCTTAACCGACTGCGCCACCCAGGCGCCCCTTCAACTTTGCTTTTATTTGACCTTTATATTGCTTTAGAGACTTGACCCCATTTTAGCATGCTCTGATGAAACCACTCACTTAAAGAATATTCCTAGTGTCTATTGTAGACAAAACACATTTTAAAAAATTCACTTGTTCTAGAAATGAGAAAATGTTTTGTAGAGGAAAGTAGTTGAATGTGTTAGAGGGAAAAACCCACATTCCTTATACTTTTAAAAAGAGAAGAGAAAACAGAACACAAATTGGCTATGTTCCTGCTCCCAACAGATGTATACCAGGAGGTGAAAGGCCAATTTCAAGGCCAGGTGCCTCCGTATGTGTGAGTCTGCACCCCAGGGCCTGATAGTCCCACTTCCTGACTAGTGGAGAGAAACCAAGGAATAAGGTAAAGAAAAGAAGTCAGAAATGAAGGAAAGGAAATAAGGAAGTTAGGAGGAATGTGTTTTGGAGAAATTTCCCCTTCCTTTCTTCACTCAATCACTCTCAAGGCCTTTATAAGCTGATCCAAGGCCTCCTAGAAACTGGATGGTCTATGAGCTAGACATTTCTCTCATGGAAGATCCCAGGGCTGGCATCAGCACTTCCTAGGTCTCTTAAAGGTTACCTTGAGAAAATGGACTTGGTGGAAGTAAGTATATAGAGAAAAATAAGTGCTAACTAAATATGGGCGGTAGAAAAGGGAGGCAAAAAGGGAATTTATCCAGTAGGAGAGGATGTAACGAGGTTTGTGAAAAGATGCAAAAGCTGAAGCAGAATTAGTAGAGACCTTTTTCTGCTCATTCTTTTGGACTGTAATATTGGAACAGGATTGTGGAGGCCTTTAGTTTTTGGGTTATTGGGGAACTAGGTGGGAAAGCAGAGTTTGGAAGAAGACCCAGGAAAGCCAGGATAGCAGTTAAGGGGGTCATCTTTGGCAGTGGTCACTCACCAACTGGTTTGGAAATTTCAATAATTTAGTATCTGTCATGGTCATCCTGATGCTTCCTGGGCCAAACATCAACCCTATCAGTGTCAACCGAGGAGCCCCCTCAGGTTCTTACTACTGTTTCCTGGAATCAGGGAGGGGCATTGGACTAAATGCACGTACACACAAACACACATGCACCCACACACATTTTAAAGGAAATTGCTATGTGATGAATCTTGATCAGTCTTTCACAGTTTTCCCACTTCATATCAAAATCTCACAAGGACCATCCCAAAATTACAAGCTCCAGAAGCAAAGACACACAATATATAACAAAGGAAAACAACCAGTACTCTTTTAGGAGCATAGACTCATCATAGACAAGAGCCTGGAAGTCATCCAACTCCAGATTGTAGAATCCCAAGGGCTTCTCTGTAGTCCTCCTTTTGAAACCAACCATCAGTATGTGTGCTGGTGTGTCTCTGATTCCAGCGTTGTCACTGGGCTTGGTGCCACATTGCTGCTACATTCAGTGCCCATAGGAGAGCTGCTTCCACAGGGCACTTGTCATGTGCAGTGAGCCCTACTTCTGCTGGTTCCATCAGACTTCCCAAAAGAAACAAACATTCATATCCTGGATCTATACAGCACTTAAATGGCACTGTGCTCTCTGTGTCCTGTTACACTATGTGTGGTGCAAGGGACAACGGACTATCACTCTCTATCTTTTCCAAAGGGATCAGATATGGTCTTAGTTCCCTGATGTAGGGACATTCTGCAAGACCAATCTCTCCTCAGTTTCCCCCAAACTTGGCTTACTCTATCTCCTTCCTTCTCTTCATCTTTTCAGTCCTTTAAAATCTCTTTTCTCCTGTCTCATTCACAGGGCTTAAATTGTTCTTATTGCTAAGGTTATCAGATGGTCAGGGATTTTCAGATTTTGAAGGCAGGGCAAGCAATGGGGAACAAGTCTGCGTTGTACTCCGGTCTTATGGTGGAGTACCTAAAAGAAAGAACCTTTTGCACTGTTAAAATTAGTCTCTGCCAAGTTGTGTGGTGGCAAATAGTAACTACATTTGTTGTGAGCATAGCATAACCATAGCATAGCATAGAGATGTGGAATCACTAAGTTATACACCTGAAACTAATGTAACATTATGTATCAACTATACTTCCATAAAAAAAAAATTAGCTTCCTATTTCCTTCTTGGCTTTAAATTACATTGCCAAGGCTACTTTTTGTTTTCTCAACCCCAGTACATTCCAGGATTCAAAACGGAAGTGTGTGAGAAAATATTTGCCCTACCATGCCTTGCACCACTATGTACCCTAGAATTTTAAGGAAACTATACTTTCAGTTTACATTTGAAGCATTTCCCTCCTTCTCCCTGTCCTCATCTCCAATTCTCTCAAGAAAACTTTGGGAGTAAACACATGGGGAGAGTGGAGACTTGGTTCAATGAAGAATGTGAGTAGAAAAATCATGTGTTACTTAAAATCATTCCTTCCCAGTGATAACTAAGGCTTTAGTACTAGATTAAGTTTGTCTGCTTCTTTTTCTCTTTTTAAATTATGACATATCTTAAACATGTAGAAAATGCCAAAATTATGTGAAGCTCCCCCCACTCCTGTGTCCACCACCCAGATATAATGAATATTTATATTTTGAAATATTTACTATTAAAGACAAAGTTAGCTGTTTAATTCCCCTACTTCTTCCTGAAGAGGTGGCTCCTTTGTTGAAATTTTCTGACTCTCATCGCATGTTTTAATAACTTGATCACACCTTTATGAATATATAGCTTTATATAATATTAGATATGTAGCTATATAGATATTAAAATGTTAAATATATATAATATTGTTTTGTATACCATGTTGGTTTCTGTCTTAAAATTGTACACAAATGTTATCATACTTAATCTGTAATATCTTTTCTTTGCTCAAGAAAAGTGTTTTTGAGTTTTATTCATTTTGATGCATATAGGAGCTAAGTAATTTTTTTTTTAATTTTTTTCAACGTTTATTTATTTTTAGGACAGAGAGAGACAGAGCATGAACAGGGGAGGGGCAGAGAGAGAGAGGGAGACACAGAATCAGAAACAGGCTCCAGGCTCTGAGCCATCAGCCCAGAGCCCGACGCGGGGCTCGAACCCACGGACCGCGAGATCGTGACCTGGCTGAAGTCGGACGCTCAACCGACTGCACCACCCAGGCGCCCCGGAGCTAAGTAATTTTAATTATTGTATATTGTATATAAATATACCATAACTTATTCATTAGCTCATGTCAGTGGACAATTAGATTGTCCCCATTTTTTGCTATTACTAATAATGTGTCCCTAATGGCTATTGCTTTTTGGATCTTTTTTTTATTTTATTTTTTTTTATTTATTTCTTTTATATATGAAATTTATTGACAAATTGGTTTCCATACAACACCCAGTGCTCATCCCAAAAGGTGCCCTCCTCAATACCCATCACCCACCCTCTCCTCCCTCCCACCCCCCATCAACCCTCAGTTTGTTCTCAGTTTTTAACAGTCTCTTATGCTTTGGCTCTATCCCACTTTAACCTCTTTTTTTTTTTTTCCTTCCCCTCCCCCATGGGTTCCTGTTAAGTTTCTCAGGATCCACATAAGAGTGAAACCATATGGTATCTGTCTTTCTCTGTATGGCTTATTTCACTTAGCATCACACTCTCCAGTTCCATCCACGTTGCTACAAAAGGCCATATTTCATTTTTTCTCATTGCCATGTAGTATTCCATTGTGTATATAAACCACAATTTCTTTATTCATTCATCAGTTGATGGACATTTAGGCTCTTTCCATAATTTGGCTATTGTTGAGAGTGCTGCTATGAACATTGGGGTACAAGTGGCCCTATGCATCAGTACTCCTGTATCCCTTGGATAAATTCCTAGCAGTGCTATTGCTGGGTCATAGGGTAGGTCTATTTTTAATTTTCTGAGGAACCTCCACACTGCTTTCCAGAGCGGCTGCACCAATTTTCATTCCCACCAACAGTGCAAGAGGGTTCCCGTTTCTCCACATCCTCTCCAGCATCTATAGTCTCCTGATTTGTTCATTTTGGCCACTCTGACTGGCGTGAGGTGATACCTGAGTGTGGTTTTGATTTGTATTTCCCTGATAAGGAGCGACGCTGAACATCTTTTCATGTGCCTGTTGGCCATCCGGATGTCTTCTTTAGAGAAGTGTCTATTCATGTTTTCTGCCCATTTCTTCACTGGGTTATTTGTTTTTCGGGTGTGGAGTTTGGTGAGCTCTTTATAGATTTTGGATACTAGCCCTTTGTCTGATATGTCATTTGTGAATATCTTTTCCCATTCTGTTGGTTGCCTTTTAGTTTTGTTGGTTGTTTCCTTTGCTGTGCAGAAGCTTTTTATCTTCATAAGGTCCCAGTAATTCACTTTTTCTTTTAATTCCCTTGCCTTTGGGGATGTGTCGAGTAAGACATTGCTACGGCTGAGGTCAGAGAGGTCTTTTCCTGCTTTCTCCTCTAGGGTTTTGATGGTTTCCTGTCTCACATTTAGGTCCTTAATCCATTTGGAGTTTATTTTTGTGAATGGTGTGAGAAAGGGGTCTAGTTTCAACCTTCTGCATGTTGCTGTCCAGTTCTCCCAGCATCATTTGTTAAAGAGACTGTCTTTTTTCCACTGGATGTTCTTTCTTGCTTTGTCAAAGATGAGTTGGCCATACGTTTGTGGGTCTAGTTCTGGGGTTTCTATTCTATTCCATTGGTCTATGTGCCTGTTTTTGTGCCAATACCATGCTGTCTTGATGATGACAGCTTTGTAGTAGAGGCTAAAGTCTGGGATTGTGATGCCTCCTGCTTTGGTCTTCTTCTTCAAAATTCCTTTGGCTATTCGGGGCCTTTTGTGGTTCCATATGAATTTTAGGATTGCTTGTTCTAGTTTCGAGAAGAATGCTGGTGCAATTTTGATTGGGATTGCATTGAATGTGTAGATAGCTTTGGGTAATATTGACATTTTGACCATATTTACTTTTCCAATCCATGAGCAGGGAATGTCTTTCCATTTCTTGAAATCTTCTTCAATTTCCTTCATAAGCTTTCTATAGTTTTCAGCATACAGATCCTTTACATCTTTGGTTAGATTTATTCCTAGGTATTTTATGCTTCTTGGTGCAATTGTGAATGGGATCAGTTTCTTTATTTGTCTTTCTGTTGCTTCATTGTTAGTGTATAAGAATGCAACTGATTTCTGTACATTGATTTTGTATCCTGCAACTTTGCTGAATTCATGTATCAGTTCTAGCAGACTTTTGGGGGAGTCTATCGGATTTTCCATGTATAATATCATGTCATCTGCAAAAAGCGAAAGCTTGACTTCATCTTTGCCAATTTGGATGCCTTTGATTTCCTTTTGTTGTCTGATTGCTGATGCTAGAACTTCCAGCACTATGTTAAACAGCAGCGGTGAGAGTGGGCATCCTTGTCGTGTTCCTGATCTCCGGGAAAAAGCTCTCAGTTTTTCCCCGTTGAGGATGATGTTAGCTGTGGGCTTTTCATAAATGGCTTTTATGATCTTTAAGTATGCTCCTTCTATCCCGACTTTCTCAAGGGTTTTTATTAAGAAAGGGTGCTGGATTTTGTCAAAGGCCTTTTCTGCATCGATTGACAGGATCATATGGTTCTTCTCTTTTTTTTTGTTAATGTGATGTATCACGTTGATTGATTTGCGAATGTTGAACCAGCCCTGCATCCCAGGAATGAATCCCACTTGATCATGGTGAATCATTCTTTTTATATGCCGTTGAATTCGATTTGCTAGGATCTTATTGAGAATTGTTGCATCCATATTCATCAGGGATATTGGCCTGTAGTTCTCTTTTTTTACTGGGTCTCTGTCTGGTTTAGGAATCAAAGTAATACTGGCTTCATAGAATGAGTCGGGAAGTTTTCCTTCCCTTTCTATTTCTTGGAATAGCTTGAGAAGGATAGGTATTATCTCTGCTTTAAACGTCTGGTAGAACTCCCCTGGGAAGCCATCTGGTCCTGGACTCTTATTTGTTGGGAGAGTTTTGATAACCGATTCAATTTCTTCACTGGTGATGGGTCTGTTCAAGCTTTCTATTCCTCCTGATTGAGTTTTGGGAGAGTGTGGGTGTTTAGGAATTTGTCCATTTCTTCCAGGTTGTCCAATTTGTTGGCATATAATTTTTCATAGTATTCCCTGATAATTGTTTGTATCTCTGAGGGATTGGTTGTAATAATTCCATTTTCATTCATGATTTTATCTATTTGGGTCATCTCCCTTTTCTTTTTGAGAAGCCTGGCTAGAGGTTTGTCAATTTTGTTTATTTTTTCAAAAAACCAACTCTTGGTTTCGTTGATCTGCTCTACAGTTTTTTTAGATTCTATATTGTTTATTTCTGCTCTGGTCTTTATTATTTCTCTTCTTCTGCTGGGTTTAGGCTGCCTTTGCTGTTCTGCTTCTAGTTCCTTTAGGTGTGCTGTTAGATTTTGTATTTGGGATTTTTCTTGTATCTGGAGATAGGCCTGGATTGCAATGTATTTTCCTCTCAGGACTGCCTTCACTGCGTCCCAATTCATTTGGATTGTTGTATTTTCATTTTCGTTTGTTTCCATATATTTTTAAATTTCTTCTCTAATTGCCTGGTTGACCCACTCATTCTTTAGTAGGGTGTTCTTTAACCTCCATGCTTTGGGAGGTTTTCCAGACTTTTTCCTGTGGTTGATTTCAAGCTTCATCGCATTGTGGTCTGAAAGTATGCATGGTATAATTTCAATTCTTGTAAACTTATGAAGGGCTGTTTTGTGACCCAGTATGTGATCTATCTTGGAGAATGTTCCATGTGCACTCGAGAAGAAAGTATATTCTGTTGCTTTGGGATGCAGAGTTCTAAATATATATGTCAAGTCCATCTGATCCAATGTCTCATTCAGGGCCCTTGTTTCTTTATTGACCGTGTGTCTAGATGATCTATCCATTTCTGTAAGTGGGGTGTTAAAGTCCCCTGCAATTACCACATTCTTATCAATAAGGTTGCTTATGTTTATGAGTAATTGTTTTATATATTTGGGGGCTCCTGTATTCGGCGCATAGACATTTATAATTGTTAGCTCTTCCTGATGGATAGACCGTGTGTTTATTATATAATGCCCTTCTTCATCTCTTGTTACAGCCTTTAATTTAAAGTCTAGTTTGTCTGATATAAGTATGGCTACTCCAGCTTTCTTTTGGCTTCCAGTAGCATGATAAATAGTTCTCCATTCCCTCACTCTCAATCTAAAGGTGTCCTCAGGTCTAAAATGAGTCTCTTGTAGACAGCAAATAGATGGGTCTAGTTTTTTTATCCATTCTGATACCCTATGTCTTTTGGTTGGCGCATTTAATCCATTTACATTCAGTGTTATTATAGAAAGATACGGGTTTAGAGTAATTGTGATGTCTGTATGTTTTATGCTTGTAGTGACATCTCTGGTACTTTGTCTCACAGGATCCCCCTTAGGATCTCTTGTAGGGCTGGTTTAGTGGTGACAAATTCCTTCAGTTTTTGTTTGTTTGGGAAGACCTTTATCTCTCCTTCTATTCTAAATGACAGACTTGCTGGATAAAGGATTCTCGGCTGCATATTTTTTCTGTCTAGCACCCTGAAAATCTCCTGCCAATTCTTTCTGGCCTGCCAAGTTTCAAAAGAGAGATCAGTCACGAGTCTTATAGGTCTCCCTTTATATGTGAGGGCACGTTTACCCCTTGCTGCTTTCAGAATTTTCTCTTTATCCTTGTATTTTGCCAGTTTCACTATGATATGTCATGCAGAAGATCGATTCAAGTTACGTCTGAAGGGAGTTCTCTGTGCCTCTTGGATTTCAATGCCTTTTTCCTTCCCCAGATCAGGGAAGTTCTCAGCTATAATTTCTTCAGGTACCCCTTCAGCACCTTTCCCTCTCTCTTCCTCCTCTGGGATACCAATTATGCGTATATTATTTCTTTTTAGTGTATCCCTTAGTTCTCTAATTTTCCCCTCATACTCCTGGATTTTTTTATCTCTCTTTTTCTCATCTTCCTCTTTTTCTATAACTTTATCTTCTAGTTCACCTATTCTCTCCTCTGCCTCTTCAATCCGAGCTGTCGTCGTTTCCATTTTGTTTTGCATTTCGTTTAAAGCGCTTTTCAGCTCCTCCTGACTGTTCCTTAGTCCCTTGGTCTCTGTAGCAAGAGATTCTCTGCTGTCCTCTTTACTGTTTTCAAGCCCAGCGATTAATTTTATGAGTATTATTCTAAATTCACTTTCTGTTATATTACTTAAATCCTTTTTGATCAGTTCATTAGCTGTTGCTATTTCCTGGAGATTCTTCTGAGGGGAATTCTTATGTTTGGTCATTTTGGATAGTCCCTGGAGTGGTGAGGACCTGCAGGGCACTTCCCCTGTGAGGTGGTGTATAACTGGAGTGGTGGGCAGGGCCACAGTCCGACCTGATGTCTGCCCCCAGCCCACCGCTGGGGCCACAGTCAGACTGGTGTGTGCCTTCTCTTCCCCTCTCCTAGGGGCGGTATTCACTGTGGGGTGGCGTGGCCCATCTGGGCTACTTGCACACTGCCAGGCTTGTGGTGCTGGGGATCTGGCATATTAGCTGGGGTGGGTAGGCAAGGTGCACGGGGGCAAGAGGGGCAGGCTTAGCTCGCTTCTCCTTAGGTGATCCACTTCATGAGGGGCCCTGTGGCAGCGGGGGGGGGGGGGGGGGAGTCAGATCCGCTGCCGGAGGTTTGTCTCCGCAGAAGCACAGAGTTGGGTGTTTGCGCGGAGCGAGCAAGTTCCCTGGCAGGAACTGGTTCCCTTTGGGATTTTGGCTGGGGGATGGGTGGGGGAAATGGCGCTGGCGAGCGCCTTTGTTCCCCACCAAACTGAGCTCTGTCCTCCAGGGGCTCAGCAGCTCTCCCTCCCTTTGTCCTCCAGCCTTCCCGCTTTCTGAGCAGAGCTGTTAACTTATGACCTCCTAGACACTAAGTCGCGCTTGCTGTCGGAACACACTCTGTCCGTCCAGCCCCTCGCTTTTGCAAGCCAGACTCGGGGGCTCTGCTTGGCCAAGAGCCGCCCCTCCGCCCCGGCTCCCTCCCGCCAGTCCGTGGAGCGCGCACCGCCTCGCCGCCCTTCCTACCCTCTTCCGTGGGCCTCTCGTCTGCGTTTGGCTCCGGCGACTCCGTTCTGCTAATCCTCTGGCGGTTTTCTGGGTTATTTAGGCAGGTGTAGGTGGAATCTAAGTGATCAGCAGGACGCGCGGCGAGCCCAGCGTCCTCCTACGCCGCCATCTTCTTCCCTCCTCCTGGAATTTGTTTTTATATAGAAGGATACAGGAATCTAATTTTATCTTTTTCCAATGGTTAGATAATTGCTCCACTACTGTTCATTTATATGTAGATCTGGTATGGGCTCCCTGTTCTTTTTCACTGGTATTTTTGTCTTGTACTGAACCACATTATTTCCATTACCTTAGCTTTATAAGTTTTATTTTCCTATAGGACAAGTACCCTTTTCTTATTCGCTTTGAAAAGTAAGTTCCTATTCTTTACCCTTTCATATGAATTTTAGGATGAGCCTGTCAAAGTCCATGAAAAATCCTATAGTTATTTCAATTGTAATTGCATTAAATGTAAATATTAATTTGGGGAGAAAATTGGTATCTGTGTAATGGCCATTTTTACCATTCTTGATCATGCTATAGTCTCCATTTACTTATGTCTTCTTAAGTGTTCCTTTACTGAAACTGGTATACTTTTTTCGATAAAGATCTTTGCACCTTTTGTTAAATTAATTTCTTGGTGTTTTTGTCATGATTTGTTGCTAGTTTATATGAATATAATTGATTTTGGTATCATAATCTTGTATTCAGAACTCTGTATGATCTTATGTATTTTAATTTTTCCAAGACTTTCATGTTGATAATCTTTAGGGCATCAAAGTCAAAGTGTACGTCAAAGTGTACCCCAAAGTCCAGACAAATTATAAAGTCATAGTTAAGACTCTGCAAATCACCAAATAACAAATAGACCACCTAGAATTGTGTTTGTTCTTTTCAATCCCTTTTTCTCTTATTTGAGTATCTTATTCTCTCTCTTTTCCCCATCTCCTCTTAAACTGACTAGGACTTCCAGAGACTCATCTGAACATAGTTTTAATAGCCAAGTAGACAAC
Source organism: Felis catus (assembly GCF_018350175.1). Lineage (NCBI taxonomy): Eukaryota > Metazoa > Chordata > Mammalia > Carnivora > Felidae > Felis > Felis catus. Next base: position 19,965,073 of record NC_058378.1, on the reverse strand, counting down.
AAGGTCCTGAAGAGAAAGCAGCTGTCCTTTCCTACCTCTCTAGTTTTGGTAAAATCAAAACTAATGGTTTAATTATTATAACTGGATAAATTTTATTCACAGCACAGCCACACAAGACTTTTTCTTTTCTTGTGTTACATTTACTTGTGCTGGAGTTTATAATGCATCTATTAATTCCCAAATTATTTTCTCTGTTATTTGCTTCTATTTTCCACATTAGATGTTTACCTCACAGGTCTGCCAATCATTGCATATCAATTCATTTTTAAGAGGAGGCACTTAAAAAGCTGGCTTGAGTCTTTGCATGTATAAGTAGGATTTACTGACAATGTGTATTACTCTAGGGTTGTCTATTTGAGTTACAAATGTCAGTACTTTCCCTTTACTATTCTATTGGCTGGGCTGGTGCTATGGACCAAATATTTGTGTCTCCACCTAAATTCCTGTGTTGAAGTCCTACTGTGATGGCAGTTGAAAGTGGGCCTGTTGGGAGGTAATTCATTCATGAGGATGGAGGATGGACACTCCCTGATGGGATTGGTGTCCTTATAAGAAGAGGAAGAGAGTTAGTCCTCGCTCTCTGCTCTCTGCCATGTAAGAATACAATGAGATGTCCATCTGCAAACCAGGAAGTGGGCTCTTATCAGATACAGGATCTACTGAGCAACTTGATCTTGCACTTCTCAGCCTCCAGAGGTGTGAAAAATAAATGTTTGTTATTTAAGCCACCCAGCTGATGGCTATTCTTCTTACAGTAGCCTGAACTAAATAAGGTGGGGAAGAGATATGGAGAGGAGTCATAAGCAACCTATTAGGAAAAGGGGCTAATCACCCCTTTTCCTTTAATATTTAATAGCAAGCCCTTGCTATTAAATATACAGATTTTTTCTTAGCCCTCCTGTTTTTAATCCAGCTTTTTGCCAATTCTAGAGTCTTGGAATTCAGTACCACCCATGACAGTCCTTCCTCAGAGTAAGGCTCAAGTCATCTTTCCAAGGGTGGGGGAAGGGCCAGTTAACTGCCTATGTGGGCCTGTCTGACAGGGAATTTGGTGGAGGTCATTTATAGCTTGCTAGTCAGATATTTAATGTATCCGCTTGTTTTCAGAGCTGTACCCCTTCTCCCATGTTCACAGTTACCCCAATTCCTAAATCTCTATAGAATTCTCTTTTTCTTCTTACTATTTTTATTATGAGATTTTAAAAACAAAACTTTTTGTTAATACAGAAAATTGACAAATAACAGCATGTATGTCTATGATTCTTGCAAATATAGCTCCCTTCCACCAGTTTATTGTTTCTTTTATTTATTGGGTGTTTGCCCAATATTTTTTTTTGTTTTTTAAAATGAAGTCAAAAGTTATGGCCTCTGAGTTTTATGTTATAAAAGTTTTTCCTACTTTATGTGTTTAAAAATATTGTTCTCTTTCCTTTCAGAACTTTATAATCTCTGCCTGCCTTTATATTTTGGGGGTAGGATTATCAATTATTGTAAGGTATCAGGTGATGGCAGGTATCTAATATCCAGCTGGCTATTAGTTGTTTCAGTACAATCCTTTGAATTACTCATATTTTTAAAGTTATTAAAAATGACACTTTTATTTTAAATCCCAATTTGAATTAAGGTCCTTTTTAAACATCTATTCTTTTTAATAGAGTTTTTTTAGTGTAAATTCATGCTTCATTATTACACCATTTCAATTATTATCATAGTTTAATAATAGGTTGGACTATCTGAGGTTATAGGTTTTGCTACCCTCCTATAGCACTCTGGAGAACATCTCAGAAATGCTCAGGTCAAAGCCTTGCCATGACCCTTCTTCTTTCTCTCACATTCTATATCCAATCCATCAGCTAACCTGATCCATTTTACCTTCAAAACATATCCTGCATCTGATCTGTTCTCTACTGCTCCATCCTACCTGAAGATGCCTTCATTTCTCTCATCCGGATTATTACAGATGCCTCTCAAACGCTTTTCTTGCCTCTGTGCTTGATGTCCCTACAGTTCATCTCCATACTAAAGTGGGGTTACATGTAAGTCAGATGTCAGCCTCCTGCTCAAAAATCCTCTGGTAGCAGTTGATCTTATTCAGAGTAAAAGACAAATACTCACACAGCCCCAGGGACTTCTCTGACTTCCTTACCTCCCACTCTTTCCTTAATTCAGCTCCAGCCACAGGGGTCTCCCTGCTATTCTTCAAACAAACACATAAACAAACAAACAAACAAACAAAGTAGCATAATTTATCCAGACCTTTTCACTTGCTGATCTCTACCTGGAACTTGGTTCTTTCAGATATCTATTTAGGCTGGTGGCAAAGAGGGAAGATAGAAAAAAGTTCAGATATTCTCCTGTTATAATTTCTGAATAGGTAGTAGCTAGACACTATCTAAACAAACAGAATATAGAGTATATTTCATAATAAAGTTAACAACAAAAGCAAAATACAAACTTCCCAAATTGTCAGAAGAAATACACATACCAACACAAAACCAACACAGAACATTTTGTGAAAAATTATATTTAAAAGGCCAAAAATAAGAAAGAAGTCATTAAAAAATGATAGAACTAAAACTCACTTATTATATTCATAGATGTAAATATGCTAAAACCTACCTATCAGAAAAAAGACTGGTTGAATTTTAAAACAAAGAACATTCTACATAGTATATTCTCTACATAGAGAAAGCACTAAATTAAGACTACTCAAAATTTGCAAATAAAATGTGAACAAAGATATTCTATGAAAATACATATATAAATTTTTAATGTTTATTTATTTTTGAGAGAGAGAGAGAGAGTGCAAGCAGGGGAGGGGCAGAGACAGGGGAAGACACAGAATCTGAAACAGAATCCAGGCTCTGAGCTGTCAGCACAGAGCTCCATGTGGGGCTCAAACTCATGAACAGTGAGATCATGACCTGAGCCAAAGTCGAACCCTTAACTGTTTAAGGCACCCAGACACCCGAAAATACATATATAAAAGAAAGGGGTTGCAATATTAATATCAGATTATTTAAATTCTGGGAAGTAATTATAAAGATGACACTTTATAAAGAGTTCAATATATAATAAAAGTTTAATGATATGCCCAACTTATATGGACAATTTGACCAAACTTACTGGAAATTGTAGATGAGAATGGAAATGGGCAATGGCAGAAAATCTGGAGGCCTGCACGTTGCTTTCTGTGGCTTTGAACCATCATTTAAGTGCCACCTCTGCTTTTTAGGTCACATCCTAGTATTGTCTAGTTATTTACCATAATGTTCTCTTTAAAATGACATATTTCTTTTTCTTTAAGTTTTTATTTAAATCTAAGTTAGTTAACAAACAGTATAATATTAGTTTCAGGGGTAGAATTTATTGATTCAACACTTCCATACATCACCCAGTGCCCATCACAACAAGTACACTCCTTAATCCCCATCATTCTTTTAACCCATCTCCCCACCAACCTCCCCTCTGGTAACCATCAGTTTGTTCTCTGTAGCTAAGAGTCCGTTTCCTGGTTTGCCTCTCTTTTTTCCCCTCCTTTGTTCATCTGTTTTATTTCTTAAATTCCACACATGAATGAAATTATATGGTATTTGTCTTTCTCTGACTTACTTATTTCACTTAGCATAATCATCCATGCCCTTGCAAATGGCAGGATTTCATTCTTTTCGATGGCTGAGTAATATTCCATTATACATATATACCACATCTTCTTCATCTATTCATCAGTCAACGGACATTTCGGCTCCTTTCATAATTTCGCTATTGTTGGTAATGTTGCTATAAACATTGGAATGCATGTATCCCTTCAAAATTAGTATTTTTTCTATCCTTTGGATAAATACCTAGTAGTGCTTGCCAGGTCATAGGGTAGCTCTATTTCTAATTTTTTGAGGAACCTCTATACTGTTTTCCAGAGTGGCTGCATTCCCACTAGCATTCCCACTAGCAATCCAAAAGGGTTTCCCTTTCTCCGCATCCTCACCAACATCTGTTATTTCCTGAGTTGTTAATTTTAGCCACTCTGACCAGTGTGAGTGGTATCTCAGTGTGGTTTTGATTTGTATTTCCCTGATGATGAGAGATGTTGAGAATCTTTTCATGTGTCTGTTTGCCATCTGGATGTCTTCTTTGAAAAAGTGTCTATTGATGACTTCTGTCCATTTCTTCACTGGATTATTTGTTTTTTATGTGTTGAGTTTGGTGAGTTCTTTATAGATTTTGGACACAAACCCTTTATTGGATATGTCATTTGCAAACATCTTCTCCCATTCCATAGGTTGCTTTTAGCTTTGTTATTGTCTTTGCAATGCAGAAGCTTTTTATCTGGATGAAGTTTCAATAATTTATTTTTACTTTTGTTTCCCTTGCCACAGGAGACATATCAGTAAGAAGTTGCTATGGCTGAAGTCAAAGAGGTTACTGCCTTTTCCTCCTCTAGGATTTTGATGCTTTCCTGTCTCACATTTAGGTCTTTCATACAATTGAATTTTTTTGTGTGTATGGTATAAGAAAGTGGTCCACTTTCATTCCTTTGCATGTTGCTGTCCAGTTTTCCCAGCACCATTTGTTGAACAGATTGTCTTTTTTCCATTGGATATTCTTTCCTGCTTTGTTGAAGATGAGTTGGCCATATAGTTGTGGGTCCATTTCTAGGTTTTCTACTCTGTTCTATTGGTCTGTGTATATGTTTTTGTGCCAGTACCATACTGTCTTGATGATTACAGCTTTGTAATACAACTTGAAGTCCAGAACTGTGATGCCTCCAGCTTTACTTTTCTTTTTCAAGATTGCTTTGGTATTTGGGTTTTTTGTGGTTCCATACAAATTTTAAGATTGTTTGTCCTAGCTCTGTGAAAAATGCTGGTGGTATTTTGATAGGGATTGCATTAAATGTGTAGATTGCTTTAGGTAGTATTGACATTTTAATAATATTTGTTCTTTCAGTTCATGAGTGTGGAATGTCTTTTCACTTTTTTTAAAAAAAATTTTTTTTCAACGTTTATTTATTTTTGGGACAGAGAGAGACAGGGCATGAACGGGGGAGGGGCAGAGAGAGAGGGAGACACAGAATCGGAAACAGGCTCCAGGCTCCGAGCCATCAGCCCAGAGCCTGACGCGGGGCTCGAACTCACGGACCGCGAGATCGTGACCTGGCTGAAGTCGGACGCTTAACTGACTGCACCACCCAGGCACCCCTTGTCTTTTCACTTTTTTATGTCTTCTTCAACTTCTTTCATCAATGTTTTATAGTTTTCAAAGTACAGATATTTTACCTCTTTGGTTAGGTTTATTCTTAAGTATCTTATGGTTTTTAGTGCAATTGTAAATGAGACAGATTCTTTGATTTCTCTTTCTGCTGCTTCATTATTGGTGAATAGAAATGCAACAGATTTCTGTATGTTGATTTTGTATCCTGTGACTTTACTGAATTTGTGGATTGGCTCTAGCAATTTTTGGGTGGAGTCTTGGGTTTTCTATATAGAGTATCATGTCATCTGCAAATTATGAAAATTTGACTTCTTCCTTGTCTATTTGGATGCCTTTTATTTCTTTTTGTTGTGTAATTGCTGAGGTTAGGACTTTTGGTACTGTGTTAAATTAACAGTGGTGACAGTGGACATCCCTGTCTTATTCCTGACCACAGAGGAAAAGTTTTTCTCAGTTTTTCCCTATTGAGGAGTTATTAGCTGTGGATTTTTCATACATGGCCTTTGTTATGTTGAGGTATATTACCCCATCCCTACTTTGTTGAGGGTTTATTTAAATCAAGAATGGATGTTGTAACTTGTCAGATGCTTTCTCTGCATCTGTGGAGATTAATGTGGAATATCATGATGATTGATTTGTGAATATTGAACCACCCTTGCAGCCCAGGGATAAATCCCATTTGGTCTTTGTCACTTTTGGTCTTTTCTTACCACTCAAAGAGACCCCTTTAATATCTCTTGCAGGGCTGGTTTAGTGGTCAGAAACTTTTAGTTTTTATTTGTCTTGTAAACTCTTTATCTCTCCTTCTATTCTAAATGACACTGGATAGAGTATTCTTGGCTGAAGATTTTCCCCATTCAGCACATTGAGTATAGCGTGCCACTCCCTTCTGGCTTGCCAAGTTTTTGTGGAGACATCTGCAGCTGGCCTTATGGGTCTTCCCTTAGAAGATAGGGAATTATTTTGTCTTGTTGCTTTAGGGTTTTTTATCACTGTATTTTGTAGATTTAAGTACAATATGTCTTGGTGTTGACTTGCTTTTGTTGATTTTGATGGGAGTTCTCTGTGCCTCCTGGATTTGGATGTCTGTTCCCTTCCCCAGATTAGCAAAGTTTTCAGCTATTACTTCCTCAAATAAACCTTCTGCCCTCTTTTCTTTCTCTTATTCTCCTGGGACTCCTATGATATGAATGTTATTATGTTTGAAGGAGTCACTGAGTTCCTTAAGTCTACTCTCATGATCCATAGTTCTTTCTCTCTTTTGTTTCGCTTCATTATTTTTCATAATTTTGTTTTTTTAAACGTTTATTTATTTATTTATTATTATTATTTTTTTAGACATAGAGAGACAGAGCATGAATGGGGGAGGGTCAGAGAGAGAGGAAGACACAGAATCCAAAGCAGGCTCCAGGCTCTGAGCTGTCAGCACAGAGCCTGATGCGGGGCTTGAACTCACAGACTGCGAGATCATGACCTGAGCCAAAGTCGGACGCTTAACCGAGTGAGCCACCGAGGCGCCCCCATGATTTTGTTTTCTATACCACTCATTCATTCCTCTGCTTCTTCCATCCTGGTGTTCATTACATTAAATCTGTTTTGAATCTAGTTATTATATTTTTTGTTTCTACCTGATTGTTTTTTAACTATTTTATTTCTGTGGTTAAGGTCTCCCTGATTTCTTCCATGCTTTTCTCAAGCCCAGGAAGTATTCTTATGATTGTTGCTTCAAATTTTTTTAATGTTTACTTATTTTTAAGAGAGAATCAGAGCATGAGTTGGTGAGAAGCAGAGAGAGAGGGGGGACACAGAAATTGAAAGAGGCTCCAGGCTCTGAGCTGTCAACAGAGAGCCTGATGAGGGTCTCTAATAGATAAACTGTGAGATCAAGACCTGAGCTGAAGTCAGATGCTTAACTAACTGAGCCACCCAGGTGCCCCTTCTTATGATTGTTGATTTAAATTCTCCATCAGGCAGGGGTGCCTGGGTGGATCAGTTGGTTGAGTGGCCAACTGTTGATCTCAGCTCAGGTCTTGATCTCAGTATCATGAGTTCTGTCCCTGCTTTGGGCTTTATGCTGTGCTTGAAGTCTACTTAAAAAAAAAAAAAAAAAGAACCCCAAGCAGTAAATTCTGCATCAGGCATATTGCTTATATCTGTTTAGAGTAGAGCTCTGGCCATGAACTTTTTTTGTTCTTTCTTTTGGGATGAATTCCTCTGTCTTGGTATTTTGTCTAGGTCTCTGTCTTCTTCTGTGTGCTAGAAAAGCCTGTTATGTTTCATGCTTCTCAGAGTAATGGCTTTATGAAGAAGAGGTCATATGGTGTCCAGGCCTTAGTGCTTCTGGTGTGTGCTGCATACACTCTCATGCTGCATTTAACAAGTAGACCTGATGCTACTTTCACTAGACCTAAACCCTTGGAGAACTCTATGGTCAGTAGATGTGGTGCATGCAAGGGTTTGTGTTGGTATCTGGGGAAGAAGCCTACTATTTTGGTCCTTAGAAACTACACCATCTGCCCTGTAGTTGCTTGTACTCCTTGTCTCCAGAAACAGGGCAGTGCCCTCAGGGCTCTATCCCAGCCAAGCCCAAGGACCTTTAAAACTCCAGTCTTTGAACCAGCCCCACTGGTTGCAAAAGCTCAAAAAAGTCAGACCCTCTTGATTTACCAACCAATGGCTTTGGAAAAGTGTTCTCCTTGTGCATACCATGTGCATTCTCCATGACCAGGACTCCAACCCATCCATACCACCCATGATCCAGCTTCTCCCCCAAACCACATCTTTGTACTTCCTTCCTGTGGCTGATCTCTTCTCTCCTCTAGTTGTGCAGTTTGTTCTGTCAGTCCTCAGGTTGATTTCTTGGGTAGTTAGAATGCTTTGAGGGGCGCCTGGGTGGCGCAGTTGGTTAAGCGTCCGGCTTCAGCCAGGTCACGATCTCGCGGTCCGTGAGTTCGAGCCCCGCGTCGGGCTCTGGGCTGATGGCTCAGAGCCTGGAGCCTGTTTCCATTCTGTGTCTCCCTCTCTCTGCCCCTCCCCCGTTCATGCTCTGTCTCTCTCTGTCCCAAAAATAAATAAAAACGTTGAAAAAAAATTAAAAAAAAATGCTTTCATAGTTAATCTAGCTGTGTTGGAGGGACAAGGCAAGCCTAGGATCCTTCTACTATGTCACCATTTTAGCTCCCTCCCTCTAATTACACATTTATTAACTGAAATAAGTTTAAAATATAAAAGGTAAATGTGAGAGTTAATACCTTACCTGAAAAAGGGACCTGCTCCTCAGTTCTGAGTATGTGACTCTATGTTACCAAATCATTCAAATGAAGCCAGAAATCCATTTTATAAAATCTTCTGAATTTTCAATGTTAACTTGAAGAGACAAGCAAAAACTGCCTTTGGTTCTTCTGACCATGAGTCTACCAGTGTTCAGTATTTGTGTTAGTAGGTACTGGGGACACATAAAAAAAAAAATGCCCTTATTGTCTCCTCCCTTCAGTGTCAGACATAAGCTCCTACAGGCCAATGCTCCCTTCTCTTCTCCCTTCATCCTCAGCCACTGATAATGCCACTTATGACTTACATGGACTGTCAGCTCCTTCAGAGCATCCCTTCCCTTCTCATTGCATCCCCTCTCCACTCCCTCTGCCTACCATAGTTTTGGTACTTAATGGGTGTTATGCATTTATTTGTTGATTGATTCATTCACTCAACATATGTTAGATAGCAGAGAAACAGAAAAGACTATAACCTAAGTGAACAGTCTTATAATAAGTATCAGATGGACTTGGACAAAAAATAAGCATAGTCCTGTAGGCTATAAAGAAGGGGCACCTAATCCTAAATGAAGAAGTAGAGATGGCCCTCACAGGAGGCAATATCTAAAATAATTATTTGATTCTTGAAGAAGAAGTTGGGTTTATCCAGGAGAAAAAAAAAGTTGTGGGGAGGCCTTCCAAGAAGAGAGAGCAGTTTGATATGGGGTATGAATTAGATTGGAATAGCTGATTCCAGAGCATGGGCTGGGAATGATGAATGAAAGTACCAAAGGGTAGTCAAAGTTGGTCATCAGAACTATATTGAATAACTTCATGTGAGACCAGCACACAATGCAAATGAATGTCTCTTTGCTTTTTTTTTTTTCCAATGGGTTTTTCTCTCCACATCTATAATTTCTTTCTTCTAACTCTCTGGTTAAATCTCACTTATCCTTCAAATACCAGGTTAAATGCAAGTTTTTCTGGAAAAAATGGTCTCAACTTCCAACTCCCAGGAACAAAATTTGAATGGACTTAACCACTTTACTTTGTACATACTTATATTTTAGCTCTAATTATTATTATTATATAATTATTATTATCTATTATCTTCTATAATAATTATTTAATTATTATCTAATTATTATCTAATTATTATTATTATTAGTTTTTCAGCTAGGCTGGAATCATTTTAAGTTTTTAAAGTTTATTGTTTTTAAGTTCATCTTGGTATCCAAAGGGTCTGTAAGATACTTCATATTTATTCCTTGAATGAGTAAATATCTACATATTAGTGTTTTGGGAGTACAAAAGGAACAAGGGATTGTCATTGACTTCTCAGAAGAAATAGCATTTGAGGAGGATGTTGATAATAAGTAAATTAGACACACACACAAAAGAAGAGTGAGGAAGGCCATATCATACAAATGGAATAGCAGGAGCAAAGATATTTTGTATTAAGTCACTGGGTTAAATTAGCTGCCCAATTGATTAGTGGGGATCAAGCAAATTTGATGGCATTTGCATAAAAGGAAGGTTGTTATGAAATTCCATTTCACACTGAGTTCTTCCACTGCTTTGACCTGTGTTCAAACATTTCTGAAGAGGTGAAGCTATTTGTTTATCTATGTTAGTGCAGTTGAACAGATAACTATGACAGGTCTTTCTTTCCTTACTGTGTGTATTTTAATACCAAGTTCATGTTTGACTTTCTCAATGCAGTCTTTTCCAATTATTGAAATCTTTAGGGACTCCCTTCTTTTTTTCTGAATCCCTCTGGACTTTCTGCTGATACATTTTCCAATATAAATTATAACATTAAAGGCATGTTTACTTTTTTTTGTAATTGAAATTTTTTAGATTTTTATTTATATCTGTAAAGTGACCTTTTTTGGCTTGCAGTTGATATTACAAGACATTATAAATATTTAGCACATACATAAATATACATAGATAACCCTTCATTTTACTCTTTCAAAGAATTGTGAATATATGGAAACCTTACCAAGAAGGTAAAAACATCTCATTACTCTTCAAAAAAAATTAGATTAAGGTTAGAGAAATGTGCTTCACTCAAGAAATGTATTATTTTAAACATTTATTTTTTTTAATATATTTGAAGGCAATGGGAGGTTGGAAATTTGATACTATAGGGGTTCCTGCATGGATCATTCAGTTAAGCACCTGACTCTTGATTTTGGCTCAGGTCATGATCTGGTTTGTGGGATTGAGTGCTGAATTGAGCTCTGCTCTGACAGTGTGGAGTCTGCTTGGTATTCTCTCTCTCTCTCTCTCTCTCTCTCTCTCTCTCTCTCTCTCAAAATAAACAAATAAACATTAAAAAAAAGTAATTTGAGGAGGAAGGGAGTTAAGATGGTGGGGAATAAGGGGACAAGGATTTTTCTCGTCCCTCATACACAGTTGTATTGAGGTCAGATCACTTGGAATAACCAGGAAATCAATCTGTGGAGTGGCAGAAGGATCTCCATAGTTGGAGGGAGAAAGCTTGGCAGGATCAAGGTGCATGTATGTGACTTGGGGAAGATAAATTGGCATAGGCATGGAGGGGAGGGAACCCTCTCTGTCGAGAGACAAAAGGGAGAGAGAGAGGGGTTGTGAAAATATGGCATTGAGTTAGCATAAGAGGAAAACCTTTCTGGACCTGGACTGGGGAATGAGAAATACAGACATTGCCAATTTATTTTTTGCAAACAGCTTTAGGAGCTGAAACTCAGAGGTTCAGAAGTGTGTGACTTTCTCTAGAGTGAAGTCGGGAGCCTTGGCTTGTGCTCCTGGGGAGGAGGTAGCTGGCCCTGGAGTGCATAATATGGTGTAGCAATCTCAGGTGCACTGGGAGAGAATAGTCCCCTTTCCAGAGTAATTTGGGAAGAAGCTTTATTGCCTCCCCAAAGACAAAGACCCTGCAGATGGCAGCCAAAGGCCTTTTATCAGCAGGGCGGAGAGGCTCTACTCTGGAACAGGGGAGAGGAGCCACAATGAGCTAGGTCCCTTGAAGGCTTTGGGTTTTGAATCCCAGCCAAGTGCTTAGAAGGCATGGGAGAACTGTGGAGCAGGGCAAGCTGACCACCCTCCCTATTCTGTGAGGGCTGCCTGAACTGTGTGGGTTGAGATAGTCTGGGGAGAAGAGATTGGGGTGTCACCATCTTTCCTCCCAACACCAAAATGGTGGGACTTCAGAGAGCAGCACAGCGGCCCCCAGTGGAGGCAGGACACACTTACACCGAACCCCGTTCCTCCATGCCTGGCAACTGCTTACACTGGAGGAAGACTGGGAGCCAATGTAGTCAGCCTGTACTCCAGACTAGCACAGCCACTGGTCTCAGGCACCAACAGACAACAGTGGGTTTTTTTCTTTTATTATTTTCTTTTATTGTATTTTATTTTTCTTTCTACCCTCTTCTTTTTTCTTTTGGAATCAGACTCATAGTTTCTGATTTGTTTTTGTCAGTTTGAATTTAGTCAATTCTTATTTTATATATAAATAGATAGATATAGATATAGATTATACATATGTGTGTGTGTGTGTATCTGTGTGCACATGTGTGTGTGTGTGTGTATATATATATATATATATAGTTTTTTGTTTGATCAAGCATTTTTATCCTATTCTTTTTCCATCTTTTCTCTTTCTTCTTTATTTTCCTTTCTCTTTATCTGGATTTAGCCTTACAGTTTTTTTGATTCTCTGTTTTGGTCTTTTCTCCCCTTTGTCTTTTTATGGGATAAGGCTTTCTGCCTCCCTCCCTCCCCCCGCCCCTCAACTATTCCTTTTTTCTCCCAGGATTACTTCAACAAACAAATCAAAGCACACCTGGTTGAAGGTCCAAACACTTTATCACGATAAGCAAGGAAGAGCTCTGCAGAGGACTGACCAGTGGGACAGAGCAGCCAAAATGCAACAACAGAGTGCATGCGACACACAACAAAAACATCTCTGAAGTGCCAGGCCCTGGACAGTACATGGCCCCTTTTTAATATAGTATTACTCTCAGGTGCAGGGCACATAACAAGTTCTAAAACATGCAAAAGACAGAAACTCAGCCAACATAAGAAAATGGAGGAATTCTCCCTGAAAGAAAGTTCAAGAAGAAATCACAGCCAGAGAATTGCTCAAAACAGACATAAACTATATCGTGTGAGAAAGAATTTAGAATAAGTGTCATCAGACTAATAGCTGAGCTTTAAAAAAAATATAGAAGATACCAGAGAAACTCTTGCTGCAGAGATCAAAGACCTAAGAACTACCCATGTTGAACTGAGATGCAAAATAAACTAGATACAGTGACAGCGAGGATGGAAGAAGCAGAGGAGGGAATAAGTGAAATAGAATATAAAACTATGGAAAATGATGAGCTGACAAAAAGAGGGAAAGGAACTTACTAGATCACAAGGGGAGAATTAGAGAACTAAGTGATTCCATGAAACAAAACAACATCTGTATCATTAGGAGTTTGAGAAGAAGAGCAAGAGAAAGGGGCAAAAGGTTTATTTGAACAAATTGTAGCTAAGAACATCCCTAATTTGAGGAAGAAAACAGGCATCCAAGTCAAAAAGGCACAACAAACTCCCTTCAAAATCAACAAAAACAGGTCAACACCATGACCTATTATAGTGAAACTGGCAACATACAAAGATAGAATTCTGAAAGCAGGTAGAGACAAATGGTCCTTAACCTACAAGGGTAGACACATAAGGTTAGTAGCAGACCTGTTCACTGATACTTGGCAGACCAGATGGGAGTGGCAGGAAATAGTGGGATGAGTAGGAAAACTTTGCAGCCAGGAATCCTTTATTCAGCAAGGCTGTCATTCAGAATAGAAGGCAAGATAAAGGCTTTCCCAGACAAACAAAAACTAAAGGAGTTCATGATCACTAAACCAGCCCTGCAGGAGATCCTAAGGGGGACTCTGTGAGTAGAATGTAGAAAAGACTACAAAAGACCAAAGAACATAAACATAAACATGATATTTACAGATGACACAATGACATTAAATTCATATCTTTCAATAAACACTCTAAATGTCCCAAACAAAGACATAAGGCATGAGAAAGGATTAAAAACAAAAACAAACAACACACACACATACACACACAAAACAAAACAAAAAAATAATATCCATCTATATTCTGCCTACAAGAGTCTCATTTTAGACCGCAGGATGCCTGTAAATTGAAGGTGAGGGGGTGCTAATGGACATCAAAAGAAAGCTGGAGTAGCCATACTTATATCAGACAAACTAGATTTTAAAACAAAGACTGTATCAAGAGACAAAGAAGACCATTATATAATAATCATGGGGTCTACGCATCAAGAAGAGCTAACCGCTGTAAATATTTATGCCCCCAACATGGAACATTGCAAATATATAAATCAGTTAATCACAAACATAAACAAACTTATTGATAATAATACTGTAATTGTAGGAGACTTTAATATTCCACTTACAACAATGGACAGATCATCTATGCAGGAATCAATAAGGAAACAACAGCTCTGAAAGACACCTTGGGCCAGATGGACTTAACAGATATATTCAGAACATTTCATCCTGAAGCAGCAGAATACACATTCTTCTTGAGTGCACATGGAACGTTCTCCAAAATAGATCACATACTAGGTCACAAAGCAGCCCTCAACAGGTACAAAAAGATTGAGATACCATGCATATTTTCATATTACAACACTATGAAATTTAAAATCAACTACAAGAAAAAAAATTGGAAAGCCCCTAAATACATGGAAGTTAAAGAACATCCTACTAAAAAACGAATGGTTTAATCAGTAAATTAAATAAGAAATTAAAAAATGCATGGAAGAGAATGAAAATGAAAACATGACAGTTCAAACTCTTTGGGATGTAGCAAAGGCAGTCCTAAGAAGAAAATACATTGCAATTCAGGCCTGTCTCAAGAAGCAAGAAAGGTCCCAAATATACAACCTAACCTCACATCAAAAGGAGCTGGAGAAGCAGCAGCAAATAAAGCCCAAAGCCATCAGAAGAAGGGAAATAATAAAGATTGGAGCAGAAATAAATGATATAGAATCCAAAAAAAGCCAGTAGTACAGATCAATGAAAGTACGACATGGTTTTTTGAAAGAATAAACAATATTGATAACCCTCTAGCCTGACTTCTCAAAAGGAAAAGAGAGAGGACCCAAATAGATAAAATCACGAATGAAAGAGTAGAGATCACAACCAACACCACAGAAATACAAACAATTATTAGAGAATACTATGGAAAATTATATGTCAATAAACTGGACAATCTGAAAGAAGTGGACAAATTTCTAGACGCTCACACACTACCAAAACTCAAATGGGAAGAAAGAGAAAATTTGAAAAGACCTATAACCAGCAAAGAAATTGAACCGATTTCAAATATCTCCCAACAATAAGAGTCCTGGGCCAGATGGCTTCCCAGGGGAATTCTACCAGACATTTAATGAAGAGTTAATACCTATTCTACTCAAACTGTTCCAAAAAATAGAAATGGAAGGAAAACTTCCAAACTCATTGTATCAAGCTAGCATTACCTTGATTCCAAGACCAGACAAAGACCCCACTAAAAAGGAGAATTACAGGCCAATATCCCTGATGAAACTGGAAGCAAAAATTCTCACCAAGATATTACCAAGTTAAATTCAACAGTACATTAAAAAATTATTCACCATGATCAAGTGGGATCCATTCCTGGGCTGCAGGGCTAGTTCAATACTTGCAAATCAATCAACATGATATACCACATTAGTAGAAGGAAGGATAAAAACCATATGATCCTGTCAATAGATGCAGAAAAACTTTTGACAAAATACAGCATCTTTTCTTGATAAAAGCTCTCAAGAAAGTAGGTATAGAAGGAAGATGCCTTAACCTGATAATAGCCACAAATGAAAGACCTGCAGCTAAAATCATCCTCATTGGGGAAAAACTGAAAACTCTCTCCCTGAGATCAGGAGCACACAGGTATGTCCACTCTCACCTCTCTTATTCAAAATAGTGTTGGAAGTCCTAGCCTCAGCAATCAGACAATAAAAAAATAAATAAATAAAAGGCATGCAAATTGACTGTTCACAGATGACATTGTACTCTACATGGAAAACCTGAAAGACTCAACCAAAAATCTGCTAGAGCTGATACATGAATTTAGCAGTCACAGGAAATAAAATCAATATAGAAATTGGTTGCATTTCTATGCACCAATAAAGAAGCAACAGAAGGAGATATCAAGGAATTGATCCTATTAACAATTGCACCAAAACCCCTAAAATACCTAGGAATAAACCTAACCAAGGAGGTAAAAGCTGAAAACTATAGAAAGCTTACCAAAGAAATCAAAGAAGAGACAAAGAAATGGAAAAACATTCTATACTCATGGATTGGAAGAACAAATATTGTTAAAATGTCGATACTACCAAAAGTAACCTATACATTCAATGCCATCCCTATCCCTATCAAAATAACACCAGCATTCTTCAAAGAGCTAGAACAAACAAACCAAAAATTTGTATGGAACCACAAAAGACCCAGAATAGACAAAGTAATATTAAAAAAGAAAAACAAAGCAGGAGGCATCACAATCCCGGACTTTAAGTTGTATTACAAAGCTGTAACCATCAAGACAGTATGGTATTGGGACAAACACAGACACATAGATCAATGGAATAGAATCGAGAACCCAGAAATGGACCCACAAACATATGGCCAACTAATCTTCGACAAACCAGGAAAGAGTATCCAATGGAAAAAAGATAGTCACCTGAGCAAATGGTGCTGGGAGAACTGGACAGCAACATGCAGCAGAATGAAACTGGACCACTTTCTTACATCATACACAAAAATAAATTCAAAACTGATGAAAGACTTAAATGTGAGACAGGAAACCATCAAAATCTTACAGGAGAAAACAGGCAGCAACCTCTTTGATCTCAGCCACAGTAACTTCTTACATAACATGTATCCAAAGGCAAGGGAAATAAAAGCAAAAATGAACTATTGGGACCTCACCAAGATAAAAAACTTCTGTACAGCAAAGGAAACAATCAATAAAAGTAAAAGACAACCAACAGAATGGGATAATGACATATCAGATAAAGGGTTAATATCAAAAACCTATAAAGAACTCACCAAACTCAACACATTAAAAACAAATAATCCAGTGAAGAAATGGGCAGAAGTCATGAATAGACACTTTTCCAAAGAAGACATCCAGATGGCAAACAGACACATTAAAAGATGCTCAACATCTCTCATCCAGGAAATACAAATCAAAACCACACTGAGATACCACTCACACCAGTCAGAGTGGCTAAAATTAACAACCCAAGAAACAACAGATGTTGGCAAGAATGTGGAGAATGGGGAACCCCTTTGCACTGCTGGTGGGAGTATAAAATGTTATAGCCACTCTGGAAAAACAGTATAGAGGTTCCTCAAAAAATTAAAAATAGAGGGCCACGTGGGGGCTCAGTTGGTTAAGCGTCTGACTTCGGCTCAGGTCATGATCTCATTGGTCCATGAGCATTGGGCTCTGTGCTGACAGCTTGGAGCCTGGAGCCTGCTTTGTTTTCTGTGTCTCCCTCCCTCTCTGCCCCTCCCCCACTAGCATTCTGTCTCTCTCCCTCAAAATAAACAAACATTAAAAACAAAAGATTAAAAAGAATTAAAAATAGAACTACCCTACAACCCAGCAATTGCACTACTAGGTATTTATCCAAAGGGTACAAAAATGCTAATTCGAAGGGGCACATGCACCCCAATATTTACAACAGCACCATCAAAAATAGCCAAATTATGGAAATACCCCATCTACTGGTCCATCTACTGATAAATGGATAAAGATGTGGCATGCATACACACACACACACACACACACACACACACACACACACACACACAGAATGGAATACTACTTGGTGATGTAAAAGAATGAAATCTTGTCATTTGCAACAATGTTTTTGGAAGTAGAGTGTATTTTTTTTATTTTTATTTATTTATTTATTTATTTTTAATTTTTATATATATGAAATTTATTCACAAATTGGTTTCCATACAACACCCAGTGCTCATCCCAAAAGGTGCCCTCCTCAATACCCATCACCCACCCTCCCCTCCCTCCCACCCCCCATCAACCCTCAGTTTGTTCTCAGTTTTTAACAGTCTCTTATGCTTTGGCTCTCTCCCACTCTAACCTCTTTTTTTTTTTCCTTCCCCTCCCCCATGGGTTCCTGTTAAGTTTCTCAGGATCCACATAAGAGTGAAACCATATGGTATCTGTCTTTCTCTGTATGGCTTATTTCACTTAGCATCACACTCTCCAGTTCCATCCACGTTGCTACAAAAGGCCATATTTCGTTTTTTCTCATTGCCACATAGTATTCCATTGTGTATATAAACCACAATTTCTTTATCCATTCATCAGTTGATGGACATTTAGGCTCTTTCCATAATTTGGCTATTGTTGAGAGTGCTGCTATGAACATTGGGGTACAAGTGGCCCTATGCATCAGTACTCCTGTATCCCTTGGATAAATTCCTAGCAGTGCTATTGCTGGGTCATAGGGTAGGTCTATTTTTAATTTTCTGAGGAACCTCCACACTGCTTTCCAGAGCGGCTGCACCAATTTTCATTCCCACCAACAGTGCAAGAGGGTTCCCGTTTCTCCACATCCTCTCCAGCATCTATAGTCTCCTGATTTGTTCATTTTGGCCACTCTGACTGGCGTGAGGTGATACCTGAGTGTGGTTTTGATTTGTATTTCCCTGATAAGGAGCGACGCTGAACATCTTTTCATGTGCCTGTTGGCCATCCGGATGTCTTCTTTAGAGAAGTGTCTATGCATGTTTTCTGCCCATTTCTTCACTGGGTTATTTGTTTTTCGGGTGTGGAGTTTGGTGAGCTCTTTATAGATTTTGGATACTAGCCCTTTGTCCGATATGTCATTTGCGAATATCTTTTCCCATTCCGTTGGTTGCCTTTTAGTTTTGTTGGTTGTTTCCTTTGCTGTGCAGAAGCTTTTTATCTTCATAAGGTCCCAGTAATTCACTTTTGCTTTTAATTCCCTTGCCTTTGGGGATGTGTCGAGTAAGACATTGCTACGGCTGAGGTCAGAGAGGTCTTTTCCTGCTTTCTCCTCTAAGGTTTTGATGGTTTCCTGTCTCACATTTAGGTCCTTTATCCATTTTGAGTTTATTTTTGTGAATGGTGTGAGAAAGTGGTCTAGTTTCAACCTTCTGCATGTTGCTGCCCAGTTCTCCCAGCACCATTTGTTAAAGAGGCTGTCTTTTTTCCATTGGATGTTCTTTCCTGCTTTGTCAAAGATGAGTTGGCCATACGTTTGTGGGTCTAGTTCTGGGGTTTCTATTCTATTCCATTGGTCTATGTGTCTGTTTTTGTGCCAATACCATGCTGTCTTGATGATGACAGCTTTGTAGTAGAGGCTAAAGTCTGGGATTGTGATGCCTCCTGCTTTGGTCTTCTTCTTCAAAATTCCTTTGGCTATTCGGGGCCTTTTGTGGTTCCATATGAATTTTAGGATTGCTTGTTCTAGTTTCGAGAAGAATGCTGGTGCAATTTTGATTGGGATTGCATTGAATGTGTAGATAGCTTTGGGTAGTATTGACATTTTGACAATATTTATTTTTCCAATCCATGAGCAGGGAATGTCTTTCCATTTCTTTAAATCTTCTTCAATTTCCTTCATAAGCTTTCTATAGTTTTCAGCATACAGATCCTTTACATCTTTGGTTAGATTTATTCCTAGGTATTTTATGCTTCTTGGTGCAATTGTGAATGGGATCAGTTTCTTTATTTGTCTTTCTGTTGCTTCATTGTTAGTGTATAAGAATGCAACTGATTTCTGTACATTGATTTTGTATCCTGCAACTTTGCTGAATTCCTGTATCAGTTCTAGTAGACTTTTGGTGGAGTCTATCGGATTTTCCATGTATAATATCATGTCATCTGCAAAAAGCGAAAGCTTGACTTCATCTTTGCCAATTTGGATGCCTTTGATTTCCTTTTGTTGTCTGATTGCTGATGCTAGAACTTCCAGCACTATGTTAAACAGCAGCGGTGAGAGTGGGCATCCCTGTCGTGTTCCTGATCTCAGGGAAAAAGCTCTCAGTTTTTCCCCGTTGAGGATGATGTTAGCTGTGGGCTTTTCATAAATGGCTTTTATGATCTTTAAGTATGTTCCTTCTATCCCGACTTTCTCGGAAGTAGAGTGTATTATGCTAAGCGAAATAAGTCAGTCAGAGAAAGACAGAGATCATATGATTTCACTCCTATGCAGAATTTGAGAAACTCAACAGATGAACATAGGGGAAGGGAAGGAAAAATAAGATAAAAACATAGAGGGAGGCAAACCATAAGAGAGCCTTACACATAGAGAACAAACAGAGGGTTGATGGAGCGGGGGGTGGGTGGGAGAGAGAATGGTTTGTATAGGTGATGGGCATTTAAGGAGATCACTTTCCAGGATAAGCACTGGGTGTACAAGGTGAATCACTAGGTTCTACTCCTGAAGCCAAGACTACACTGTAGGTCAACAAACTTGAAAATTAAAAACAAAAACAAAAATACCCCCCAAACCTAAACCTCAACAAACAAAAAACAACAACAATAACAAAAAAAGAAATTTGATACTACATATGAAGTTTCTTGGAGCACTTACCCTGCAAGTGTACTTTTTTCTGTGCCTACTGATAAAAAGAACAGTCTGAAATTGCTGAATTTGATCTGTTTATAGTTTGGAGTTTGATTCTGCCCTCAGGGTTTACATTCTCTTTTTTTCTTAGGACAGTAATAAAAATTTAGCTAGTTGGAACTGGTTTTTTGAAATCAAGTGGTCCACTTCCATTAGTCAACAGTACCACAATTTTCCTAATCTTGACTGAATGTTAATGAGAAACTTTTACAAAAAAGAGACTTTACTCCACTCTATTGCCTTGCCCCAGCAAGGTGTGCCCATGTCTCCCCTTGGTGGTCATGGTAACAACTACATGGGAATCTTCAGAATTTTGCATTTCTCACTAGGCTTTTATTCTATGGAGCAGATACTAACATAAGAGGCCAAAGGACGAAAGGAGAAGGATAAAATTTAGTAATGTTTGGGTTACTTCTTTCAGTTTAAATTTCCAATCTCATAAACTTTGTGTGGTGTGTTTATTGCTTCTGTTCTTTTTTAGTTTCTTGTTCTGGGTCTTTAGACAGTATCAATCAAACAAAGAGTATATTAATTAAAGCAATCTTATACTCAAACCAACTATAGTTTAGTTGACTACAGTTTGGACCAAACTACAGTGTTTGATCAAGAAAAATGTTTCTTTGAATTAAAATGGTCATGGCTATGCAGTAGTAATGATTCCTACAGCATTCTGATATGCTGTTAAACAGGCGAACAACGGACAGAACAATTGAGCATACTTACTAGGTGTTGGGCACTATGTAAAGACTTAATACACATTTCACATGCATTTCATCTTCATAACAGTGCTGTGAGATAGTCTTATTACATGTTTTATAGGGACTCAAATAGGTTAAGTGATCGGACTAAGGTCACACAGTGGAAAAGGAGGAGTCTTTAGTTCTTAGCTTTGTTAGGGACTTTTTAGGGTGTTCACTGATGGGCAGTGAATACTAAGAATGGTTTTGATATAAATACCCACTTATTTTTCCTCTTCAAAATTACATTATGGGATAGCTTAATTTAAAACATCTCTATTGGGTCACCTGGATGACTCAGTTGGTTAAGTGTCCGACTTTGGTTTAGGTCATGATCTCATAGCTCCTAAGTTGGAGCCCCTCATCAGGTTCTGTGCTGACAGCTAAGAGTCTGGTGCCTGCACCAGATTCTGTGTGTGTGTCTCTCTCTCTGACCCTCCCCTGCTCACACTGTGTGTGTGTCTCTCTCTCAAAAATAAACATTAAAAATTAAAAAAGAAATTAAAACATCACTATTGGGGGGCACCTGGGTGGCTCAGTCAGTTAAGCATCTGACTCTGGATTTTGGCTCCAGTCATAATCTCACAGTTTGTGAGTTTGAGCCCCATATCTGGCTCCGCACTAACAGAGCACCTTCACCCCTTCTAAGAGTTAGGGGCTGATAAACTGTGAGGGTGGGGATTGTTTGAGTCTCGTTACAGTCTGGCAAACAGCTAGTGCTGAGTAATTATTTGTAGGAATTGCTTTAGAAAGACCCCATATTATTATTAAGGCCCTATAATTAAAACTCTGCTTTTCCCTCATGCAGAAAAACAGGACCATTTTAGAAAAACATCTGGGAGTGATGACAAAAGCATGCCAAATTCAGTCATTTCTCAGTGTTATTTATGCACAAAACAATGCTGAATCTTTGTTTTTTGTACTACTTTTAGCAGGGGACTTGATTTTATGGTAAGGAAGCCAAGACGGTTTGTATTGTGTGATCAGAAGGAATTGGCTCATGAGATTATGAAGGCTGACAAGTCCCAATATCTGCAGGGTGAGTCAGCAAGCTGGAGACCTAGGAGATCCAATGTTTTAGTTCTAGTCCAAAGACTGGCAGGCTTTGGAGACTCAGGAAGAACAGATGTTTCAGTTCAAAGGCAGTCAAACAGGAAGAATTCTTCCTCCGGGGAGGGTTAGCTTTTTTGTTTTATTCAAGCCTTCAGCTGGTTGGATAAGGCCTAATCACATTAGGGTGGAGAATCTACTTTAATCTACCGATTTAAATGTTAATCTCATCCAAAAACACCCTCAGAACTTGACCCAGTATCTGGGCACTTTGTGGTCAAGTTGACATATAAAACTAACCATCACAGAGGCCAATGGAAAATTATTTCTTCAGGTGGCAGAGCATGGATTTGAACAGGTGTGATTTAGAAGCTTATTTGGGGCGCCTGGGTGGCGCAGTCGGTTAAGCGTCCGACTTCAGCCAGATCAGGATCTCGCGGTCCGTGAGTTCGAGCCCCGCGTCAGGCTCTGGGCTGATGGCTCAGAGCCTGGAGCCTGTTTCCGATTCTGTGTCTCCCTCTCTCTCTGCCCCTCTCCCGTTCATGCTCTGTCTCTCTCTGTCCCAAAAATAAATAAACATTGAAAAAAAAATTTAAAAAAAAAAAAGCAGCTTATGATTGCTGCACTGGTGCACATGGTCTCAAAGAGGTAATAAATGCAATTAGAAAGCCTTTTAGGTTGGCAAACTCCAGAACTTTTGGGTTTTTTTATAGCAGGTTTCTCTTCTCCCAAAGCAATGTACACAGATTTTAAATATTCCAAGTGCTATATATTTTTCCCCTGATTATAAGGCATTTGTGTGCATACTGGCTTAAACAAGCTGATCTGGATATTAGTATTTGTGTGTTGATTTTTATACTAGAAGTTTAGGGACAGAAATATTGATTAGACTATATTATAGCCAATCATGTCAGGTTAAGATAGCTAGCTACTCAGTAAATTTTCCTAATAGGTATGTCTAAAAGTTTATAATACTGGATGTAAAGGAGAAAAACTTGGAAAAAAGGATAATCAGGATTTGGGGGAGAACAAGAAATATTGACTTTCAGGGGCACTTAGGTGGTTCAATCGGTTAAACATTGACTATTGGTTTTGACTCACATCATGATCTCACAGTTCATGAATTCAAGCCCTGCATTGGGCTCTGTGTTGACAGTGCAGAGCCTGCTTGGGATTCTCTCTCTCCCTCCCCTGCTCTTTCTCAAAATAAATAAACTTTAAAAAATTTTTAAAAAGAAATATTGACTTTGGGGAGTGATTTTTGTATCCTTTTAAAATTACATTCAAATCTCATTGTTAATTAAAACAAGTGTTTATTGAGTACCTGCTATGTGCTTATAATTGTTTTGGGTACTGGGTCTATTGTATTGACCAAAACTGGAAAATTTTTCTTTCTCAGGGTTTCAAAAAAAAGTGAGCCATGTAGCATGACCAATGACTTTGGTAAACAAGATGCTAAAAGCATAAAGGAAGCACAGAACCATTTAAACTCCTACAAGTGACCAGACTTTGGGGGTACAGATCTACTGGAGGAACAATGCATACATTGGATGGTAGTGTTAAATTATGAAACGTAATTCATGATTTAATATTTTCATTATCGGAGACTCTATACTAGATGGCATCCAGGGTCAGAATGAAAGCAGTAACCAGCAATGGAAAGCAAACGTATTTTTGCTTCTGTGCTAGCAGTTTCCCAGTGGATCCTAAGAGCAATAGTACTAAAAGATAATTGGCTACTCTAAGTGATGACCAAAATGCTCTCCATTGGAAGGGACATGGAGATGAAGAGATAAGGAAGTTTCATGTGATGGCTACAGGGCAGACTACAAGTTGGAAAGATGAGGGTGGAGGAATTTTAAAAGTATAAAATAAAGGGTATTAAAGTGAACACACAGTCTTGTCTCAAATGAGGAAAGGAAGCCTGTATCAAGAAATTTTAGGATAAAGAAAAAAGATTTCTGTGCAGATGGAGTACATAAATGAAACTCTACCTTTCAGGGTTGGGAGCTTTTGAAATATAATAGATTTAGCTAAGTTTAATGGATGATAAGTCTGTAAGAGACATCATCTCTCATGTCTATCTTGAATATGGATTAGATGAGCCACTCACTGCCTAACCCAATAATAGAAATGTTAGTAGGCATATTACTGGCAAAAAAAAAAAAAAAAAAAAAAAAAAAAGAAAAGAAAAGAAATTATCCCACAGTAGTGAGCATGCAGGCAGGTAGGCCTTATTTTAAACATAAGGCTGGGAATCTATACAACTCTGTGTACTTATAAATGAAAACAACTTTTGAACTAGCACTCAGAGAACCAGGTCTTAACAGAAATTGACTTCTACTGATCTGTAAAAAAAATTCTGTAAGAACTGGAAATAGAATATCCTCATAGATAACTGGTATGACTGAAAGAGAACATCTAGTTTACACAATGTGTAGCCGACATTTTCAGCTTGGTATTCTACTGTTGCATGTTTGAGGTTGAAATGCCTTTTCTGTTGTTCAGAGACCTTAGGGGTAACACCGTATTAATACCCTTAATCTATAATCCTAACTATAGTCCTTAATTTATCAAAATCTTATTCCCAGTCTTTTCCCTTTGTCATAATTCCTGGCAACTTTAGTTAACATATGCAATTCTTTTGTTTATGAAATACTTCTTAAATCCCTAAAAATATAGATGTTTCTTAGGAAAGGCATAAACCCAATTAACAATCATCCTTTCTAAATCTCTGTGTTGTGTATTTTATTTAATCCTTTAACGATTAGGATGGATAGTTTTAACTCTCAGTTTGGATCTATTCCATGATAGTACACTTGAACAGAAATAAAAATGTATTCTTATACATTAACAACTTTGCAGAAAACCTCAATATTGTGCTAATCATCATATATGAAAAATTTCAAATATATGAAGTATTGGGGTACCTGGGTGGCTCAGTCAGTTAAGCGTCTGACTTTGACTCAGGTCATGATCTCATGGTTCGTGAGTTCGAGCCCTGCATTGGGTGGACCCCTCAGAGCCTGGATCCTGTTTCGGATTCTGTCTCCCTCTCTCTCTGCCCTCCCCCACTCACGCTCTGTCTCACTCTCTCAAAAATAAATAAACATTAAAAAAATTCAAATATACAAAGTATCAAAATGAATAAAACTGTATTAATACCTTAATAAAAGAGTTAAGTCTCAGGACCTTGGCTTAGTGGTTCCCAGACTTTTAGATTTTATGGAGTAGTTAAAAAAAAAAAGTGGGGACCAACATAGGGCTGCCAACTTTTTATTTTGCCAATTAAAGATATTTAAAGCAACTAATACTACATCAACATTTCATAAAAGGATAGTTCAATACCACAAAAGTAGGAATAATCTTATAATAAAAATTAAATTCAAACTGATAACCTATCAGCCTTTTTCTTTTTTCCTTTGTGGATGCTGAAAATTTAGGCTTGGCCTAGAATTTGCAAACAAATTGCCTAAAACGCCATTTTGTTCAACCATTTTAGGGGCTGAGAGGTGAGTGGCTTTGCCTGAAATCAGTTTGTGAAGCATAGCTTCTAACAACCAGTAGATAACATACTTTCACAGTACATAAGCACTAAACATGTTGCCAATTAGGAACCAAAATCAATGTTTATATTAAAACCAAACCAAACCCAAATCCTTCATAACTAATGAAAAAAATCAAATAAATCCATGTACTTTGTAGTATAAAGTCTTGGTATACACAACTGTACCTGCTACAATTTGTGAAGGAAAACCCCAACACATAAGTTATCATAATTATATAACCTATGTTACAAATGATATAATCTTATCTGTAAGCTTTTAATTCTCCAAAATGTTCATTCTCAATTATATGGTTTATGGAAAATGCTTAATAACTGTCTGTTGCACAGATGAGTGCCACTTTCAGTCACTGCAAAACAAATTTCTTTGTAACATTAAAAACTCTCAACCTCGCACAAATTTCTATTTTGGAAATCACTGGAACATGTATGTACAGACACAAAACGATGGTGGTGGTGTGGGGGAACCCTATTTGCCTGATTTCTCAAATGAAAAAGCAATCAGAAGCTTCAGCGTGCTTAAATAAGAACAGTATTTGCACACAAGGACTTTGTATAAAAACATCACATTAATTTAACCACACCCACTTCACCTTTTTAGGTTAAGTAACATGAAAGTTCTAAAGGAATTCTAACTCAAAAGCATGTACCAAAATTTTAACATGACCCTGGGAATACATTTATCTAAATATTTTGGATGATCAAAATGCTACAGTAGATATGCATTTCAATTAGGTGGTCACTTCTCATTTCACTATAAACATACACAGTCTTATCACTTTGAAAAAGTTTTCAGAATTGGCACTAATTTCCTCCCCCTCTCTCCCACTAGCCATAAAAGTGCATGACTGATAATGCAATTTCAAATTCAAAGTTAAGGAAACCGTTTAGTCTATTAAAAGGATGTCCCTGTATCAGAAACTGCAAGTTCATGGACTTACTTTTTAAACAATTAACATTTAAAAGCATGACAATTCTTGGGGTGCCTGGGTGGCTCAGTCGGTTAAGCCTCTGACTCTTGATTTTGGCTCAGGTCATGATCTAATGGTTCATGGATTTGAGCTCCTTGTCAGGCTCTGTGTTGACAGTGTGGAGCCTGCCTGGGATTCTCTCTCCCTGCCGCTCTCCTGTTCTCTCACCTGCTCTCAAAATAAATTAAAAAAAACCAAAAATTTAATGTTTATTTACTTTTGAGAGACAGCACAAGGTTGGGGGGGTGGGGAGAGAAAGAGAGGAAGACACAGAATTCAAAGCAGTCTCCAGGCTCTGAGCTGTCAGCACAGAGTCTGACAAAAGCATGGTGCTTCTTTTGCAGACCCACTGGTACTTACTTAAAACAGGAGGAAGAGGCATGGAAAGAAAATCACCTTAAGGAACTGATAGGTAGAATCAGAGTTTGTAGTATTTTAGATTTTGTATTGAAGATGTGCCTTAAAGACAGGTCTAAGTAAGTCCTATAAGCTGCTTAAAACCAGTATACACAATTTTGGTATAAACTTTATGTGCTGTAATACACAAAATTGTACATTAAAAAATATCAGTGATCCTACATAATATAGGAATGCTGATAGTTGGTTTGTTGATTCCTGTGATTTCCAAGGTAATTCTGAATTTTATCAAGTAGAAACGTGTTACCTACTACTACTGAGAATTCATGTATACTAAAAGAAATGATGGGAATATTTTCATTACCTTTGTCAATTTCAATTGTATGCCTGTATTATGTATATATCTTGTCCTGATTTTTCCTTCTGACTCACAAAACCCAAAGAACTAATCTCCTTTAAAAATACATGTATTACTACTCCTGTCTTCGTATTTTTTTGCTCCTAGTATTTTCAGTTTTCACTTTTTTTTTTTTCAACGTTTATTTATTTTTGGGACAGAGAGAGACAGAGCATGAATGGGGGAGGGGCAGAGAGAGAGGGAGACACAGAATCGGAAACAGGCTCCAGGCTCCGAGCCATCAGCCCAGAGCCTGACGCGGGGCTCGAACTCACGGACCGCGAGATCGTGACCTGGCTGAAGTCGGACGCTTAACCGACTGCGCCACCCAGGCGCCCCATTTTTCACATTTTTTTAAATGAATGCAATGATCTGAGTCTTCAAAGAATATTATATAAACAAAATCTTGTCTTCAAATTTTTTTGCTTTTAAAAATCATACAATTTAAGAAAATGTAATTATTTTTCTTCCCCGAATAGCATGTGCCTGAATCAAGAGTGGGAAATAAATCTTCTCGCGCCTTTTGATCTAGCTTTGTGACTACTATTTCTGTCATGGATGTGCAGCTTTGTGTTCAAGAGACTGGACATCATGTGTTCCAATTCCTTCAATGTCCCCGCTTCAAGTGCTTGACACTTCTTGGGCTGGAATTCTGGAGCATTACATTTTACAACTTTCTTCATGACTACTTTAAGACTATTACCACTTTGATCTAAATTTCCAGTATTGGCTCCTTTAATGGGTCAATTAAATATCCATGCAAATGAATAAAGAAGCTACTGTGCCCTTTCATTTTAGACCTGGACCACTTATAATTAAGCAGAATAACATTCAAAGTTCATTTTGATTAAAAACTATGAAAACATAAAGCTATATTTTCTTATTACCTCTGTTTGTCAAGAAGAGAATCAAGGTCATAACAGGTTTTTCCTATATTAAGAAATTAATATAGCTTAATCACACCCAATTTACTTTCTAGGTTAACTAAGTAATATTAAAAGGTGATGATTTTTCTTTGAAAGTACAATCTACATATACATCATTCTGAGAATAATTTAATGTATTAACTTCAACATACAACTATATTCTAATATAATTATTTTAAACGTAAAGAAATGGATCCTTACAAGACCAAGATAACCCATGGGCCATAAGGTTCGTTTTTACTTTTTCCTTTTTTTGTTTAAACAAATGTGTACCACAATGGTTCAACAAGTAAGGCAAATGCTGTGAGTATGAAAGCTGCAATTTGCAATGTATCACATCTAGAACCCAGGGGAAGTGAAATAGACAGAAGTGGTAGCCATTCCAATTAAACAATCAGGTAACATCATGACTAGTTGGTTTGCAGCATCAAAACTGTTCATTTAAGTTTCCTTTTTCTTAATGATCAGAGGTCCCACGTTGTCTCCAGTCTCTTCATTGTGTTTTGTGTGAGATCCATCACAGAATGGGAACTAGGAAAAGAGAGAATGTCAATGTCTAATTGCAACATCAGTATTAATGTGGTAGAGGAGGGGTGATGCTTAAGTCTCATATAGAACATGATAACTCTTAAAAAGATTTTCCTAGACCACCTTATCTAGGTGTTCTTATAAAGAGCCTATATATACCAAGTATATATACCAAGTAGAAGGAAGAAATCAACTTGTGAATAATACACAGATCATTATTTGCATTTCCATTTGTGATATTTATGGATGCTAAATACCTTTTTCATGTTTATAAGCTACTTACAGTTATATTTCCCTTCCAGTGAACTATGTCCATTTCCCATTTATTTGTAAGAGCCTAAGTTCATTTGTTTAAAATCAATTTGTGTATTTATTATCCCTTTTCTGATCACCTTTGTAGCAATTTTCTCAACCCTTATTATTTTGCTTAGTTTTTCATATTAATTTCTTCACTTTCATACACATATGCCAGTACTTCCCCTTTTAACATACTTCATGGAGACATCTTTCTCTTAGAGATGTGGTATTTTCATTACTCTCCATGATTTCACCTTTTAGATATAACTAATATTTTGGGGTCCAGTGGGAGAAAAAGTGAGAGAAGTAAATTTTTAACAGTGCTTCTCTCAGAGTATGCTCCAAAGAAGTTAAGTCCTGAAAGATGTTCTGATTTGGTTTCACTGCTTTAAAAACATACCAGGTAATTCTCCTGATTTGTAGCATACATTATTATTTAAAAGAAATCCTGCTATTAAAAAATACTATTTTAACTCAAAATTTCCCAGACTGAACCATGGACACTTTTAGCTTTGATATGCATTATCCTAGTGTTCTATACAGCGCACTTTACAAAATGCTGTTCTAAGATCCTGTTGCTTCAATATTAGAGGCTGTACATTTATTGTTATACCTCTATTCATAATCTTAGCAAAGTAAGTTCTACCCATAAATGTCTATTTATAGGCTTTACGTTGCCTACACTGCTGGGATAAAAACTGTGTTTAAAAAATATGCTTCACTATTTGGTATGGCTAGGTTTCCTTCACATTACTCTTGTTAGACCTTCCTTGTTTAGTCTCTACCTACCTTTATTAAACGTTACCTATTTACTCTTCCAGACAAATGAGGATTTTCTTTTGCCAAGTACAATTTAGATTTTCTTATAATTTTCATCTTCAGGTCTCATGTATACTCTGATAACATTATTTCGTCTGTATAGGTTTTATAAAAGTCATCATAATTAGGTATATTTTCATACTTAACTACTTATACTACATATTATCAATGGTTTTTGTAAGTACCGTATATCTTTCCTACTGTTAAATGATAAAAATAGGAATTCAACAATATTTTAGGTGTCTCCTCAGGTTTTTTACACTTAGAAGGTCCAATTACACCAGTGAATTATTTTGTTTCCTCCTATATTTATACCATTTATTTTCATTTCATAATAAACAATGATAGCTAGCATCTTGGTTTTGTTCTTGATTTCTTAAATGTACCTACACTCTGAATCTAAAGTGTCACTATTTAGTATAATGTTCACTATTGCATTGAAGAGGCCTATTTAGAAGAGTAAAGTAATAGGAGGCTTAGCTTTAAGACTAAAATTGCCTCGGGGCACCTGAGTGGCTCAGTGGGTTAAGCCTCCAACTTGGGCTCAGGTCATGATCTCACAGTTCATGAGTCTGAACCCTGTGTTGGGCTCTGTGCTGATAGCTCAGAGCCTGAAGCCTGCTTCGGATTCTGTGTCTCTGTCTCCCTCTCTCTAGGCCCCTACCCCACTCGCTCTCTCTCTTTCCCAAAAATAAACAAACATTAAAAAAAAAAAAAAAGATTAAAATTGCCTCATTACAGTGAAGGGTGTATAATTTTAGATACCTGAAATCAGATAGTGAAGGTATATAATCTTAAACTCTGACATTAGAAGCGTCGAATAATAAAATAATATTTGATTGATGTTAAGGAAATTCCATTTTAATTTTACTATTTATATATAATTTCAAGAGGCAGTAAATTAGTTAAAAATTACAGAAAAACCTAAGGTATCAGCATATCTAATATTTCCAACTAAAAATTCTATTTTTGGGGTAGATGACAACATCAATGTAACATATATAAAGCTTTCATTCTTTCTTTCTTTCTTTTAGGTCAGTAAGATATGGTACACAGTATATTCGTGTTAAAAACAAGTCCTTATGGCAAAAACATCGACTTAAGCTTTTTTTCTTGGTATGGATGAGGAAAAAGGCCATAACAATCCATAAAAAATCAAACTAAAATGTACCCTGTAGCAAAGAACAGCATTTCAAAGTGACGTATGTTTAATCAACACAGGTGATTTTACAGTGAGAATAAAGGTTTACATTGTAAAAGACACTATTTTTTATATACAGCACACACAAAACATGTTACTGTAGTTTTACATATATGGTATAAGTTGTATTTCTGAAAAATGAAGTATTTATCAATTTAAAAGCCTCAAAGAATTTACTGCAATAGAATGCGTATTTTTTAAATCTCATCTTAAATACTAGAAAAATAACTTATTTAAAAAAATAATTTTTCTCTCTATATAGACTCAAGAACAGGAGACGGGGTGCCTGGCTGGTTCAATTGCTGGAGCATGTGGCTCTTGATCTTGGGGCTGTGAGTTGAAGCCCCATGTTGGGCATAGAGCTTAAGGGGGGGGAAAAAAAAGCACTGTGGGCACTGATAACTACTATGCCTAGATGCCAGAAGAACGGGAGAGAAATCTATAAAGAAATATACAAAGATAATCTAATGAAAGAAAGCCATACATCTAAAATGAGAATATGCTTTTTATATAATATCTAATTCTGCCTAAAAACTAAAATATGCCTGTTTCCTGTTTTAAAAGAAAAAAAAACCCAAGTATTTCTTTAAAAAGCAGCAAATAGT
Source organism: Felis catus (assembly GCF_018350175.1). Lineage (NCBI taxonomy): Eukaryota > Metazoa > Chordata > Mammalia > Carnivora > Felidae > Felis > Felis catus. The sequence goes on along the minus strand of NC_058378.1, from coordinate 19,933,430 downwards.
AGATCCTATTTCTTTAATAAACTTTCCTGCTTTTATAATATATAAAGCTTTTTATGATTTTAAAGTGTAAACTAAGTGTTAAAAATCATTTTGTTCAGAGACACAGATGTCTCTTAATAGTACTTTCTTTATCACCTAATCCCAGGAATTACTGACTTAAGTCAGAATCCTCTTTCCAACTTCATGTGATTATATTTATTCATTAGAGAGTTTTCATTTTAAGTTAATGAAAACAGCAAAAAAAAAAAAATTTTTTTTTTCAACCAAGGACCAAAATGAGTTACTTCAAGATTGGATTAGCAATCTCTTAGGAATACATTGTCCAGGGGCGCCTGGGTGGCGCAGTCGGTTAAGCGTCCGACTTCAGCCAGGTCACGATCTCACGGTCCGTGAGTTCGAGCCCCGCGTCGGGCTCCGGGCTGATGGCTCAGAGCCTGGAGCCTGTTTCCGATTCTGTGTCTCCCTCTCTCTCTGCCCCTTCCCTGTTCATGCTCTGTCTCTCTCTGTCCCAAAAATAAATAAACGTTGAAAAAAAAATTAAAAAAAAAAAAAAAAAGAATACATTGTCCATATTAATGGAATACGCTTATTGAAATTAATTCATGATTTTCAATATATCAATACATAAAAGTAAAACCTAAAGAATCAAATAATTGATGGAAAAAAGTTTAGCTCATATGTGATTCTAATATCAAAGATGCCAGTGTTTGTTATTTAACAAATCCTGGAGAAAAGTTTGTAAATTAAATTGGCTGAATTTCCTGTATGTCCAGAAAATATCCTATTATGTTTGTTAACCCAATTAGAAAACTAATCCCAAATTATTTTTAAAATTAGGAAAGAGAAGGTTTAGAAAAGGGACTAGAATAAATGATTAGGATAAATAAAACTAGAGATTCTTGCTTCCGATTTGGAAAGCTAGCAACATCATCAGTCTTATGTAAAATATACAAGATTTGTTTCTTTTCAATCTCCCCAATCTCAAATTATGTTTCTGTTTTTTGGATTTTTCAAGATAAATAATAAATAAATGTTCCTCCATATCTCTTCTCTCTGCAACAATTAAAAGAAAAAAACATTTATCTTCCTTCTCCAAACTTTGTATTTTTAATGAGTTTGGATTTTATTTCCCAAGGAGGTTGCCTGGGGCTATATTGACTCACTATCATAAACTGCTCTCAGAAATAGTCTTGCTTTGGTTGAGAAAGAAAACAAAAGCAGTAAGATCTGATACTGAGAGAATATGACATTTTATTCCATTCTTAGGTACTTACTTTAGTAAAATGTAAGATAGTAGATATAACAGAATTACAAGACTGTCCTTATGTGATTTGGACAAGCTATGTAACCAACACTCAGAATTTTGTTTCTATGAAGAAATGGGCTCAGTGCACCCACCTCCAAACCATCAATAGGATGGACTTTCTATTACACACATACCCTAAAACAAAAACAAGCCCACTACTAACAAAAAAACCCAATTCAAATCATGAAGTTGTAAGTGAAACAAAATGATTCTATATAGTATGTTCAGTTGCATTTCAATTTCAATTGAGCTTCCGATAGTAACTGGCATGTCTTTCCTCCTTTTTTTGATTTCTTAGTGTGCATCCTTCTACTGTCCTTGTTCACCCTCTCCTGCCTCCTGGATGGCCAAAATACAACTGGGAGAGGGGGAATTAGCAAGACTAGGTTGCATACTCTTTCCTCTGACATCAAAGTTCTCTCATTTCCTTATTTCGAAAATAAGGCTTTCCCTTCCTTCCTGAGTTTCACCTCTGTGCTCTTACTCTCATTTCCTTCCACCCTCTTTCAGAAGGCACTGTCTCAAATAATACTTCCTTACAGTCACTTTAATCGTTTCTACTCTATTGGCTCCTTTCTTTCTCAAGTCACATATGGATAGCCCTTTTGTGAAATCCTATGAAGAGGCCAGTTTCTCAAACAGCAGAGGGCATACCAATCCTGGGGGGAAGAGAAGACTAATGAGGCAAAATGTAATTTCTGCACACTGCTAAGAGATCTGATTCATGAGGTCTGGAAAAACCACTAAAAATGTTAGACCCACACAATAGGTTACCAGTGATTGTACATTAAGAATGCATTAGAATTGAATTAAAGTTTCTATCACATGTAACTTTTCTTGAGATAGGTATAATTTTGTCATATTATAAACACAACTGGTTTGTATGAGGAAAAGATTACTGAAAATGAAATCAACAGTCATCTAATCAAAGGTATTAATTACAAGTCTTTTGTGCACTGACACGTAAATGTGTGAGTTGGCACCCCTATGATAACCTTAGGTACCTCAGGAACATGGGGAGTTTCCAACGATACCTGAAGAATAAGAACATCCATTAACATGAATAATATTAAAGGTAAATTCTTAATTGATTCTGTGGGAATAAAAAGTTTCTAAGATTCAGTGAAAATTCATAACTGACAAATCCTAAAGGCAAAGGGGATCACTAACAGTATAAAAGATAAGCTTTAAAAAAAGGGGGGGGGGAAATGACTGGTCTGGCATTCCTTTCCTTGAAGTCTACCTGTGGGAATAACCACCTCTAGTTTAACCATCTAGAAACTCTAAACTGCATGATGAAAAAATAATCCTGGAATGTTTTGTTGAATTATAAAGGCTTATAAATAAACCATTTAAACCACTGTGTCCATTTGTGATTCTTCCTGAAATACTTACAATCTTAGTCCTTTTAAGTCCCTATTTGCTTTACTGACCTTTTCTTTACCCTCTGGGAAAACCAAACCAAAGCAAACATCTTTTACTTGACTCCCCAAATCTATGCTTTAGAGTTCACTCAGGCAGTCATTGTATTTCCCCTGCTTTCCATTCACTGTCATATTTACTGAAATTCTGATATACACTCAGACTTCTAGCATTATTCCATTGAAATGACACCAAAAGGTCAATTGCCTAATTGTTTAACCCAACTCTTACTATAATATTCACCTAGTTGTCTTTGCACAAACTGATATTCACAGCCAAATCTTTGAAACCTTCCGTTTTCCACTGTGAAACCATGATATTCTTAGTTTTCTTCTAACTCTGGCAAGATTTCATTTTCCTTTTTGGCTCTTATTCCTCTTTCCAAAATGCAAATAATTCCCTAAGATTTCATACTTAGCCCTTGATTTTCATCTGCATGAAGGATCTGCTGGCATTCTTATGCTTGGCTTAGTTTTGCTGATCGCTATCTTGAACTCTGATGTCTCAGCCTTAGACCCACATTTCAGATTGTCTGCTGGACATTTCCATTCAAATGTCACCTCAAAATTCACTTTGGAACTGAACTCCTTGTCATCATCCTAGAAAATCAGCTTTTCTTCTTGAATTCTTATTTCTGTTAACAGCATCATCTCTTCTACTATTACAGGTTTAGATACTTTAATGAGTTTGTTTTTCTCCCCCAATCTCCCATATAAATCAGTCAGTGCATTTGGCTGATCCTTCCCTCAAAATGTTTCCAATATCTGTCCATTTTTCTCCTTTCCTAGAGCTAGCACCCAGTGTAAGTATCATGACTTTTAAATTCCTGACAAGAAGCTCCCCAATGTCTGGAGGCACAAACTCCTTACACAGTTACTCAGGAGAGCAAGGACCAGACTAGATTCTACATTGATCTCAGCTTTGATCACTTGAGTCCTTTCCTACAGATTCTGAGAAAGAGTTCCCCAAACTTGCTAGTTTATTCAAATACCACCAATCTTTCCAGAGGCAATTTAACTCCCATGTTTATCACTATGCCTTCCCAGAAAATTCTAGCCCAGTGTAAGCTCTTTCTTCCACTTAAATCACCTGTGAGTCTACTGTACACATCTATGATACCTGCTATTTTACTATTTAACTTTTCCCATGCATATATAGAAGACACTAAATGATCACTGACTAAAGAACGACCACACTCTGACTTATAAATTCCTGAATTTCTAAAGATACTGTTTCTATATTTTGGTGAGCAACAGGAGAATAAAACCTAGTATGAGCATAATTAAAAAAAAAAAATCAGGTGCAGTCTATAAATTATTATTGAGGGTTATTTTCTAGAGACCCTACTAGTACTTATAAATAATCCCACACACCAAATGAACAGTGTTCTTTTTAAGGTACAACTTGCAGTGGGACTATTAATTTTTGGTGCACATTCCATATATTCATCAGTTTTCAGATACAATGACATTATCTAAGTACTGTGTCACTGGATTATACAGCATCATTGTATTGGGGGAGGGAGTTAGAATACATTTTCCAGTACTTAGTACAGGACTTCTTCCTTAATTGTGTAATGGCTTTCCACTGTGGGAAAAGGTAGTTCCTGAGAAGTGCTTTCCGAAACAGATATATCATTTTTTATTGTCTATTTTCTTATGCGTTATAGGGTTATCTTTAGTGAAATCTGTTCAATTTAAATGCTAATAGTGGCAGTACATACAGTATTTTTTCACCATATTTCTCACAATATATCAGAAATTCTGAAGTCATTCAATATATGAAGCTTTTCAAGATGACCTTAGGAAAGCATTTTACTATCTTTAGGTCACTAGCTGGCATCACTGTCTAAAAGCTGCCTAACAGCTACAGGTATTATAGATGATAGTTCCAAATGGAAGCCTGGTGAAATGTAATTAACACAAAAGGAAATAAGATTTTAAAAAGTCCTGTTCAATATTTAAGTATAGGAGCTACAGCTTAAAAGCACCAGTCCGTAGAGCATGTGACTTTTCATCTCGGGGTTGTAAGTTCAAGCCCCATATTGGCTGGAGAGACTACTTTAAAACGATAAAATCTTAAAAAAAAAAAAAAAGCAAGCTTAGATACAGGGCAAATGTATTTACCAGATAAGAAATTTTCTTTGTCTTCTTTTTTTAAATATTTGTCTATTTTTGAGAGAGAGAGAGAGAGAGAGAGAGAGAGAGAGAGAGAGAGAGAGAGAGAAAGAGAAAACGCACACAGGCAGAGGAAGGGCAGAGAGAGACAGAGACACAGAATCCGAAGCAGGCTCCAGGCTCCAAGCTGTCAGCATGGAGCCCGATGCGCAGCTTGAACTCACAAACCACGAGATCATGACCTCAGCCAAAGTTGGATGCTTAATCCACTGAACCACCAAGGTGCCCCCAGATAAGAAATTTTCAAGGGCAGTTTCCAAGTTTCTCTTCAATTTTTAAAAACTTATTCTAGAGTCCATGAGCTTGAAAGCTCAAGAAAAGAATTTACTTTTTCTGCGCCTCTTTAATGTTTTAGGCTGCATACTCCCTTTCCTGGTATAGTGGAGGTAAAGATCCATGTGGGGAGGAAATCCTAAGAATAAATAAAGGGATTCTTCTCTCTTCTTCTCTCTTCTTGGCCAAGAATACAGTTACATTCACCTGACCTCAATAAGGGAAAATAGAATTTTATTGCACAGTAGTTAGATGTTCTAGGAAATATATTCCTGAAGAGTACATGGAAAACAGAGAAGAATAAGATGCATTAAAAAAAAAAAGAAAGAGGGGCACCTGGGTGGCTCAGTTGGTTAAGCATCCGACTTTGGCTCAGGTCATGATCTTGTGGTTCATGAGTTTAAGCCCTGTGTCAGGCTCTGTGCTGTCGGCTCAGAGCCTGGAGCCTGCTTCGGATTCTGTGTCTCCCTCTCCTTCTGGCCCCCAACTCCACTCAGGCTCTGTTTCTCTCTCTCTCTCAAAAATAAACAAACATTAAAAAAAAAAAAAAAGAAAGAAAAAGAAAAGGAAAAGGGATACCTGGCTGGCTCAGTCGGTAGAGCATGGGACTCTTGATTTCAGGGTTGTGAGTTCAAGCCCCATGTTGGGCACAGAGATTACTTAAAAACGGGGGGGGGGGGATATCCTAACAATATCTGGTGATATATGTTTGATAAAATAGTTTAAAAAGAAATGCAACATTAAAGATGGCACTAATATAAAGGACTTGTTTATCCTCACCTTTTTGGACCTCCAACAACGGCAGTACACAGCTTTATCTCCCAAATCCTCCATGTCAAAAGCATGTACTATCTTGGGGTTGTCTTTCTGGATGTGAAGGTTTACCATAGATTTGTTGCGATGATCTTTAACATAAAATCTTTTGTAAGCTAGATAACCAATCGCAGCTGTACCAGCAGCAATAGTAACTGCTGCGATCCATTCAACTAGAGTAAGGAAGGAAAACAGGAATAATTATCAAAACCAAAATATATGCTAATAATGTGTATTTATACTAACATGAATATTCAGGAAATCCAGTTTTTGAGTTAAGCATCCCAATAATCAAAGGTTTTTACTGTTAACAAAATGATCACAACACATTGGTGTAATAGTTCTTGTTAAGACTTTCCCCAGCCTTTACTGAGGTAATTGTGTATTTTCTATTGAATGCTGATGGCTAAATCAAGGTAGAAGGAAACTTAAAAATTATTTTATAGATGGACAAGGAAAAACCATGCTTAATAATTTTTAAAGTGCTCATAAATAGATTTAAAATACACGTAAGCCTGTAGATACCTATTGCTTAAAAACAGACAAACAAACCCTGACACATTAAAAAATTCAGATGACGGGGTGCCTGGGTGGCTCAGTGGTTGAGTGTGCGACTTCAGCTCAGGTCATGGTCTTGCAGTTCGTGAGTTCGAGCCCCGCGTCGGGCTCTGTGCTAACAACGGCTCAGAGCCTGGAGCCTGCTTCAGCTTCTGTATCTCTCTCTCTCTCTCCACCTCCCCTGCTCATGCTCTGCCTCTGTCTCTCAAAATAAATGTTAAAAAAAAAATTCAGATTACAAAGACTCCCCTCCCCCCAAAAATCAGGAGGTGATTATGTTAATAAAATGACTCATCAGAGTTCATTTAAATAGTAGGTCCTTTAGTGATTTTAAAATGTAAAATAGGGGTGCCTGGGTGGCTCAGTCAGTTAAGTATCTGACTTCTGCTCAGGTCATGATCTCCTGGTCTGTGAGTTCCAGCCCTGTACTGGGCTCTGTGCTGATGGCTCAGAGCCTGGAGCCGCTTCAGATTCTGTGTCTCCCTTTCTCTCTGCCCCTCCCCCCTCACTCTCTGTCTCTCTCTCTCTCAAAAATAAAATAAACATCATAAAAAAATTTTTAATGTAAAACAGAACTGGTATCTGAAGGAAAAAAAGGACAAATGAAACAAAACATAACTGGTATCTGAAGAAAAAACAAATAAAGGACAAATAAAACAAAACCACCCCTTAACACTAAACATTCAAAGAAATATATCCAGTAGGATTCTGGGCTTCAAAGTCATTCAAAAGTGTTTGTTTTTAAATTTCAAAGTGCTTTCTCATTAGAATAAAAATCAGAATGTATTAATTTCATATAAAAGATGAATATAATTAGTCTCTAATTACAGAGAATATAATATTCTCACTTAATATATTCTAAATTTCCATTATCCACCAGTGTATGAGGATTTGAATTCTCTACAAACTTCATTTTAAATTTAATGACATTTTTCTACTCAATTATTTGCTTGACTAACAGGCCATGTTTTCATGTTGCCTTCAAGGAGCCCTTAGAAACCCAAGCACTTAACTACCCCAATTCCACAGAACGCTGGAGAGAAGAAAGCTCTGCATAGTCTGGTTAGCCTCAGCCTCAGAGGAGAGTTGTCTATTCCCAGCATGGAGTGGACTGCAAGGAAGAAGTTGAACAGGGGTCAGGGTAAACACACTGGACTGCTTCCCAGCACTTCCTGAGTCAGATCTTCACAGTATCTCAAATAAATTCCCAAACTATCAAATAAAGCCCTAGAGAGATAAGTACAAAAAACATATTCCAAGGCCAAATAAAAACATAATGAATAATTAACTGTATGGCTTACTTGCACTAGTCAAATTTCTTATTGCACTAATATGATTAATCACCATTCCTAATAGTGCCCTACATTAAATTGGAGCAAGCTCATTCTTACAAAACTGTAATGGGAAGGAACAACCATTCTCACACTTAGTTCCTTTTAGCTTGGTCCTCTGTTTTACCTTATTTAACAATTTATTTTTTATCAAATGTTTGCACGTTCCTTGGATTCTATTTTCAACCATAGTATTATTTTTCTTTACATTAATAGTTTATTTTCTTCCTACATCATTTTCATTCTTCCTTGCTGAAATCCCCTAAGATAAACAAACGTGATGTCCTTCCCAGGTGCTGTGTGACTGAGAAAACAAGTTAGTAAGTTATTTGACAGTTTCAAACCTTTGGACTCATTGAAGAATGTTTTTGACTACACAATTTTTGTAGATTGGTCTTGAATTTTAGTGCTGTTTCATGATATTACCCTGCAGCAATTCCAAGCAGGGCTCAAACTTTGCTCTGATTTCTAGCCTGGTTCATGATCTTCCTTTTTTGATGTATTATTTACCATGGAACTCTCTTGAGAAAGTATTCTCTATGTCAGGAGCTGTAGCAATGCACTTCTAAGCTAATGGAAAGTCACTATGAACAGCTAATGTACCTATAACAAAATGGGGTAAAATATTCCTTTGCTTGGTATATGCTCAATTATGTTGGCTAAATTTTATCATTAGTATAAACTTAAAAGGAGGAAATATCCCAAAAGAATAAAATAACACAACTCCCTAGATACTGTTGATCTTAGTTACACCTTACTTTTTAGGTGAATTATGAAGTAATCACTAACGATTTATTTTAATGGTGCCTACATATTACAAAAAGGCCTGAGATCCAAGGAACAACTAAAATTGGTTAAGATTAATTTGTCTCGACATAAAGAGGGAGTCCTATAGGAATTTCTGTCTGAAGCTAATGATAGGTTAAAAGAATCTTTAACCATGAAAACATTCTTGTAGTCTCTTTCCTCTGAATCCAATATTAGCCACTGAATCCATATGGTGACTTTTCTTTTAAAACTTTACCTCCCTGGAATTTTTGACAGTGGAATAAATGACAGAATAACTGACACAGAAAAGAGGCAATAGAAAATGAAAGAAATGGGAACTGACTCTAGATATTACTGAAAAGTAGCTGCCCCATGGGGAATCAAAACATGCACTGTAACCGTACCCCTTAACAAGGGTCACTTTTGACCCTATATAAATGTCACAGTACCATGTGTGCTAGGAAAACGGCTTTGCATTTGCTCCAATTGATTTTTCAAAATCATAGAGCCAGATAAATTCTTAAAATTTCCCTTTCCCCTCTTCACAAATCCTAATTCTCTAATTTGTCTCATTAGAGACAAATGGAAAAGTTTCCAGAATAAGAAATTTGTTTTATCATTTCCTTATTGCAGCCTGAATCAGTTTTTTTTTTCTGGCAAAAAGCTGTGGATGCCACTGGCAACCCTAGAGAAAAGAAGGAAAAGGAAACAATGTAGAGATAGTCAAGAATGACAATGGATTTAAAAGTCAATAATTAGAGAAAGAATTGAAAACCCAAGATAGTAAACAAATAAAAACAATAAAACCGAAGTGATACTTAGTTCTTGGTAGCAGATATCTTCTATTAAGAATAAACACAATCTCAGAGGCAAAAAGAGATTTTACCAAGACTCAATTTTTAAAGACATTTCAGTTGGCACCTCTCAGACACTCTTTATCTTGAGCACTACTTCTGCCTCGTCGGATTTTATCCTCACTTCCCTTCTCTATAGATAGCTCTCTACAGGTAACAGTATTTCTACAGTTAGATCAAACTCCACTCTGCCCAATTTTGCTTAACAGTGCTTTCTATGTACACAAAGAAATACAACTGATAAGCCAATATAAAGAACAAAATGCAGAAAATACCTTTCTAAATAATTCCTCCCATTCTTACTCTTCCCTTGGTTTACTACTGTATAACCCTGGTTTGTATAATATAATATTGGTTTTCTCTCAGCATTATTCAGAGATTGAGAAAACATAAACTTGTCTCCAAATCCCTTGTTTATAACCCATTCCTCAGCTTTTCTCTACTGTGGGAATAATTTTGCTTTAACTTAGAAATCTCACCCTTTCTGTTCCTTTAACCTCTTTTCTGTCCAAAACGGTCCTCTCTTGCCCAGTGTCAACTGCCACAGAATCAGAATGTTCTTTTCTTCTCAGGAGAGGGGAAGGGGAGCTGTGTTTAAATCTTTGCCTCCCTAGGTCTCTTCCCCAGATTGGTAGGGTGTGCCCGGTAATGTTTTTTTCTCAGGCCTGGCACACAGGTGGTGTTCAATGTTAGCTGGGTAAAAAAAAATAATAGATTACTAATTTGAATTTGCAACTCCATCTGTCCATCTTACCATCACATTGCTCTTATACCAAATGACTTATCTTTGACCTCATCTTAACTACTGTATCAAAGTGTGGGATTTAAACATTTCAGATTAAATATAAACCTTTATTATGGAATATTTCAGACATATATACAGGGATTACTATAATGAACTCCTATGTACCCTCACCCAGCTCCACCAAGTATCAACTACCAATCCTATTACATCTATAGACCCCAACAACCCCAATATTTGTTTACTGTTTATAACCTGAAGGAGCAGATTCAATGAGTTTTGGAGGTATCAAGGAGCAAGACATTTAGTAAACTTCCTAAAAGTCATATACTGGGTATGAGGAGGAGTCACTAGACTGGGGACTCCATAGTAGTGACTATAACAAACTAGTATCTGGTATCAAATAAAAAATAAGTTCGGTATACGTATGTTGATTATGCCTCAATAAGGGGAAAAAAAAAAAAAGGCTGGTATCATTCACCAAATGGGTATTAAGAATCATCTCACTGCATGGGATCTTAGGATTTTAATTCCACTTATCTTCACTGCCTCTCCCAGATTCATGTCCTGGCCTGATCCCCATTAATTTTATTTATAACCCACCACCCATTATTTTTCTTCTGAATATAAAGGAGAATTCTGCATGCATAGACACATCCTTTTATTTTTTATTTAACATATACTTAAAAACAGCTTACCTCTGCTAAATACTTTTCTAAGCCCTTTATAATTATTAACCTATTTAGTTGAAAACAAGTATCTTAATTCATCTTCCCCAAACTCAAAAATGCAGATTTTAGTGTGGTTTAAAATTTCAGAAAAAAATGAAATTTAAACATTACAAGGTGGATTCCTAAGACATTATCTGTCCCTACCTTGCCACATTACTATACTACATTTGAGGAAGTAAGAAGGTGCTGGTTAAAGAGTTTTACAAAGGTTTTGTGTCTTTTTGCAGTCCTCCTAACAGCCTTCATGTTTTTAGGTGAAATAAAAAGTAGTTACTTCTAACAAAGTTGAGTACTTCAAGTTTAAGCTGATCACCCTCTTCACCAAGCAATTTCCTGTACCTTAGAGAAGGGCAAGTTAATGGGAAAGTCACCTTTGGATTCCCCTATGGTTAGATTTAAAAAAAGCAACCACAAACTTGTCTTGATTCCAAGAAAGATTAGCCTGCAGATAGTGTTAATAAGTCCTAGAGTTCACCTACTTCACATTTCAATAGTATGCTATCTCAATGGTTTAGTGCCCATTTACACCAAATGACTCCACATTTTAAAAACCCATGTTGGAACCTTCCAGCCTATATCACGTAAGTGCAAACTGTCTTCCTATAGAATGATCAGTGGCTTAAGTCACACGAGTATCTTATTTTACACAACAGTCTTATTCCTGAGAAAATACAGGTTTGGGTTTTTTTTAAATCAAAAACAAAAATCCCTATTTTAAATGCACCAAGGTGCCTCTATTTAAAGGACTCTCAAGATGAGCATCCTTTGAAACAATTTTTGCAAATAATCACCTCCTACATACTTCATTAGTAACTTAAAAATGTCATGGGTTATCCACGTAACTCTGCCAGGTTGCCAGGTAGCTTTTGGCAACAGAAGTGGAATTCTCCAACTTAAAGAGTGGATTACAAAATTAGGTCTCAAGTTAACAAGGAGCCTTTACAGAACCTGGCATTGACTCTAGATGCTCAATATTTACTAAATGAATCAATAGGGCTCTTTTAAATTAACTTCTGGACAATCTCTTTACCTTTACTTAACTACTGTTACAGACAACCAAACTATGGGACATGGCATTTTATACCTGGGCAGAGAGATCGCGTGTATCACGTAGCTGGTGCACACAGTAGATTATTACAATGTGAAGGTCTATATTAATCGACTGCTAGAAAAGTCTCTTAATTTTAATTGGACCTATGTTTCCAAAGCTAGACTAGCACAAGGAAAGCATGGCTGAGAAAGCTGAGAGCTCAAAGAACTCCGTTTTCAATCCTCTCTCCTGGACTACTGCTGATGTTGAGTGCCAGATGCCAGAGGGCTATAATTACAAAAACAAAAAAAACTGGGAAAACTGAACTCGGATTGGTTTTCTTTCCTTAAAAAAAAAAAAAGAAATATGCAAAACTAGGATGTGATTACTCAAACATTGCTTCAGGCTTGCAGGAAATCGACAGTCTGACGGTGATTTAAACCTGAGAAGGGGGAACCGATTTTTTTTTTTTTTAACCTTTCCTCTTTTCCAGGCCCTGTGACTTAACACAGAAGTGTCTCATGGGAGAACAAGAAAAAAAAGCTAGCGGCGGGACCATTAGGTTTTAGGGTTTGGCTAGTTTAGGAATACTTGGTCCAGACGGGTAGATGCCTCCGTGGCCCCCATGCCTAGAGAGATAACCAATCCTTACCCTGACATCGCCCCCTTTCCCGGTCTTGCCCAGGAAGCTCGCAGGCCCGCCCAGCCCTTGCCCTTCTACATCTCAAGGTTACAGGACTCGCGGGCTCGCATGGCAGCGGTAACAGCCCAGACAGGAGTTGAGGAAGCTGCAATCGGTGCGCAGGCCTCCAGCCTCACCCGCTCCCAGGTCCCACTTCACCTCGTACGCTGGAAGACAGACTCATGGCGCCGTCGCTTGCAAGGCGTATACACAGGACACTAAGCACAAACAGGCTCCCACGGAGGGCAGGAGTCAAGGTGCGAGAAACGTCCTGCGTGCACCAACTCCAGGCCGCTACGGCGCAGGCGCCGCGGCTGGCCGTAAGCACGTGTGTATTGCCACCCTGGCTGATGATGAGCATGCGCGGAGCTGTGTCCCGGCCTTAAAGAAGTCTTGAGTCGGGATTTTGACAGCCCCAATACTGGGGAGCCGGAAGACTTAGAGAGGTAGCAACTGAGTGTGCGCAACACTAAGGGGCGGAGTCCTGGAGCCTGGGGGCAGGGCTTTGAGAATAGACAAGCTAGGCCAGACTTTTAGTCTCTTCCAGGTGTGCGGGTTTCTCTGGGCAAAGGACAGGTGCTGTAATAACACTTGCCATAATCAGGTATCTAAGATCTTATCCACAGTTTTCTTGCTCAGTTCTGCACCTGCAAGACCGGGTCCAGTCTTCGTAGAAAATGTCAGTAGCAGACACACAGGTATCAATTGTGGAGTGCTATTTCAAAACCTCACTCCTGGCGTGCATCACTTTCTAATGCTTTTGAGTCAGTTATCTCTGGGAACCTTGGAACCTGAGCTAAGGGTTGGGGGTGGGGGGAGCGGCTTATTTCTACAGAAAAATGTACTGCCCCCCTCCCCCCAAGATTATTCTCTATCTTCTACAGTCTGAAATTAGTGTCGGTTAAAAAATATTTTTTATAAAAGCAGTTTAGGGGGGTTGGAATTGACTCAATGGATAAAACATGGAGATACGTTTTTAAAGAAGCTGCCTGTTTATAACTCCTATTGTCTCTATGCAGGGTGGGAGTTGGAGGGAGCTGATTGTAGCCTCCGAAGCCATACTTGGCACAACTACTACCTCCCAACTCTCAACACTTGACTGATTGCTCTTCATCATTGGGAGCCTCTGGCGTCTTGAGCTGGACCCCAATAAGCGCTGAAACTCCCACTGAATGAATGAAGGTACAACAGCTCCGCTGGCATTGTAACGCCAGCTGAGGAGTGGGTGTGAGAAAGACCTGAAACGCGCTCGCCCCACCCGGTATCCATCAGCTCTCCCGGGCGGCGCCGAGCTCCCGCCCCGCTGCGGGGGGTCCCGTCGGGCAGCCTCTGGGCATGCTCAGTAGCAGCGGCAGCCGCGGGTCGCGCAGTCGGAAGCTCGCGGCTGCGGCGGCTGTGCAGGCGGCGCTGACGCGCGCGGCAGCTGAGGGGACTGGAGGACGGCGGGAGGGGGCGGGAGCGCGGGAGGTGGGGCCGCCGTCGCCGTCAGGGCCCCTGGGAGCGCGGGGCGCCGCCGCCACCTCTCCTCGTCTCGGTTCCGTCTCCAGGGCTGCGGCGGTAACTGTGGCCGCAGCTGCAGAGCAGCGGGAGTCAGGAGCTCCGCTCCGCCGAGAGTTGGGCAGGGGAGCGCCTGCGCCTCCGCGGCGTCATGGGCCCCCTTCCCGGGCCTCAACGGGCACCAGCCGCGGGAACCCCCGGGCCTCCTCGCGGCCAAGCCTGAGCGACCCCCGGGTTCTCCGGCTCCCCCTCCCTCCGCCCTATTTTTTTCCTGCTCTCGCTGCAGCTACAGCTTCGGCTCTGTGTTATGGCAACGGAGCCGCCATCCCCCCTCCGACTCGAGGCTCCTGGCCCCCCAGAAATGCGGACCCCACCCGTGAGCGAGCCCCCCCCCGAGGGCATCCCGAAGCCGGCAGGCGGCAGGCTCCGCTTCCTCAATGGTTGCGTGCCCCTCTCGCATCAGGTGGCCGGGCACATGTACGGAAAGGACAAAGTGGGTAAGTGTGGGTAGCGCGGGGCTCGCCGCTCCCCTTCCGCCTCCGCGAACTCCCGGCCGGCAGAAGCAGCTTGGCGCTCACCGGCAGGGCTGGACTCCCTGCGGTCTGGGCGATCAACTACCCCCCCCCCCCGCCGGCTTCTTCCGCTGTCACCCAGAACTCTCCTCGCGACCCTTGCAGCAAGGGCTCGAAAGGGGGGCGATTTCTAGGGTTGGGGGCGTCAGGCTAGCGGCAGGAGGTGGCGGGGAGAGGAGTGCCTGGTCTCTTCAGGAGGGTGGATGTTGGTTGGAGACGGCGTTGTTAGTGGAAAAAAAAAAAAAAGGAACTTCATTTTCACTGGACGGGGAAGTAGATTCTCCCCTGCGCACAAGGTCTGTTTATTATAGGCGGGTAGCTATTGCACAAGAAAAGGAATGAAATGCAGATGATGCTAATCTGGTGCTTCTCTTCTTTGTGCAGCTGC
Source organism: Felis catus (assembly GCF_018350175.1). Lineage (NCBI taxonomy): Eukaryota > Metazoa > Chordata > Mammalia > Carnivora > Felidae > Felis > Felis catus. Next base: position 19,918,286 of record NC_058378.1, on the reverse strand, counting down.
ATAGCTGGAGGGAAAAAAAAATACAGGGTTTATTTCATTGATTCATTGAGGGCAAGAAAAAATATATGGCTTATTTCATTAATCGATTGACTGACTGACTGACTGTTTGGGAACGCTTGTCTTGACTTACCCAGGATCTTTCTCCCTGCCCCGCTGAGAGGTTTTTCTGCTATCTCCTGGTTCTCAGGAGGCGTGGTTCCGGTAGTGCAGAAACTCGAATTCAGTGTAGGAAATAAACCCTGCTGTAGTACTAGAATGGTACACAGTTATAGACATTCAGTTATTCTCGATTATCTTTTTAAGACTATGTCATGGCCTGTGTAACGCATTTTGTGAGCCTACCACATTCGAAGTACAATACAGGACCTATCATAGTTTATTCTCTTGGTGATGTAAAAGTTCAATTTAGGAACCATAATTCACCTAGCTTACTCACACTGGTACTCTGTGCCATGATTACTTGGGGAATCTGATATATGAGAATGTGAGTAGTGGGGGTCTTAGACTTGGAAACCACTAGATACTTTGGTTCATGCTAGTAAAATGATTCGGGTTTAGGCTGGTAAGAGAATACTGACCTTTTTAGATGAGATAACTGAGACCAACCCTGGTTATGTGACAAGCCTGAAGGCACATAAGCTACCGTGTGTTAGAATTGGGAAACCAAGGGTCCTGCCTCAGCACTGTATTTTTCCACTGTGTATTGTTCTTACAGATTAACAACTCAACAAGGGTATTTGAAAATGGATGAGTACTCTTTTGAATGTATGTATGTTATTTCTCAAAGAGCAACATTTCTTCCTGCTTTTATCTTTACCTAACCTTTCTTTTCTCTTGTAGAAAGTTAAGCATTAATGATCATATCCTGTAGATTGCATGCCTTTCTCCCCACTGAATTGTGTGTTCCTTGAAGTTAGAGACCAAATATGTTTATCCTCATAGTCTTGTATTAGAGATTAAATTGAGAAATGTTGAGGGGTGACTGGGTGGCTCAGTCTGTTTGAGCATCTCTTGGTTTCTGCTCAGGGCATGATCCCAGGGCGGTGGGATGAGGCCAGTGTTGGACTCTTTGCTGAGTGAGGAGCCTGCTTAAGATTTTCTCTCTCCCTCTCCCCTCCCCTCCCCTCCCCTCCCTTTTCCTCTCTCTCTAAGATAAAATATAAAAAAATAAAAATAAGACTTTAAAAAGAATTGGGAAATGTTGAAAGGGTGAAAAATGACAGTTGTTTTTTTTTTTAGTACACACAGGTAAGGAAACAAATACAGTTCTCAAGATGCTTAGCCTAAATGGAAGGAAACAATGCATTCTTGTGTGTGTCTCTTCTGGTAATGAGAGTTTGAGAGTAATTATGGAATTAGTGTTAATAGGTTTATATTGCATACTTACTGATTTATTTTAATGAATTGTAATGATAATATTCCTAATAATATTTTAGAAGCTGAAAAAAATAATTGTTTCCCTAAGGGTCCCTAGAGATCGGCTCATGTGCAACAGAGTATATGGATAAACAAAAAATCCCAACATAAACACAGTCTCAATGGTGATTGTCATTTGAGATTGTAACCATTGCTTATCAAAGTATGTAATAGTGAGCCTGTTGCCTGTTCACTAATTACAAATGTACTCTAAATGTGACTTTAAGCCACCTTTCAAAACAGTGGCTGAGAGAGTTAATTTGTCACCCAAATTACCTAATTAAAGTAGTTGAGATTCTAAATAGTTGTTAATTTTATTTATTGTTGCATTCAATGTAAAATAAGCTTTTTTTTTTCAATTTTGTAAGGTTCTCTTGACGAGGGGTAGCTTCAAACATACTGTACTAACAACCTAATAAATATTTTGTTGTATTTAATTGTCAATTATGTACACAACCTAACATATATTGTTAGTGGAAGGACACCTGAGGATGATAATCTTCCCTGTTCATAAAATGGATAACAAGATAGTCAGTAATTCAAAGTTCAAGAGTGTCTCTCTACTATCATAAATCACTTATAGTTGTAAAGTACGTTGTGTAGATCATACTTCAGTTTGGCTGTCAACTGAAATTCTCAGAATAAACTTTCTTAAAGACATTGTGTGGATATTTGTTTTGCTTTTTAAAATTTTTGTTACTGTCATTAAGTAAAGGTTTATCAGTTTAGGATTGATAAACCTATTTCCAAAAAGGAGTTGTTGGCTTTGTTAAATTAAAAATTAAGAACATGGAACCAATTGCACAAAGGCACTTGAACACAAAAATAGATTTTGTTACAGTTGAGTAATAAGAATATGTTATAGTTTTGTTATCAGTTATATTTTATATTTTTCGATGAAATAAGATTTCATGAATCATATTTCATTGAAGAACATTTCAGTCATTTCTAACAATACAAAGGTGTGTGTGTGTGTGTGTGTGTGTTTTAATTGTTAAAGTAGTACATGATCTTTTCGGAAAAAAATTCAAACAACATAATTGTACCCTTTCCCCTCCTCTCCATCTTCCAGAGGTAGTCACTGGTAACTATTCCTCCTATATCCTTTGAGGTTTTTGTTTCTGGGCACATACATAAGAACATTAATACAACTCTGATTTTTTGTACGAAAACATGTATCAGCAACTTTTTGTTTTCATTCTGTATTATGTAGTATATCCATATTTTATACTTATAATACACTTCATTCTTTTAAAATACACTTCATTATATGCTTATATATAATATACTTCATTCTTTTAGAAAACTATTGTGTTCTACAGTATATCATAATTTAACTATTCCTCTAGTGGTGGATTTTTATATTTTCACTATATTTTTGCTATTATAAATAATGTGTTAAGCATTTTGTACATTATAGTATAGTGTATGTTACACATCGTGCAACATTTTCTATAGGGAGGTTTCACAAAAGTGTAAATGCGATCAATTTAAACTCCCAGAGCTCACTAAAGTTAGCATGAAATCTTCATTTTGTTTTGACATATAACATGTACCATTAATTTCTTTCAAAGGTCCTTAAACTTTCAAACAAATTTTTTTTTATTTTAAATTTTTTTTTTTAATGTTTATTTATTTTTGAGACAGAGAGAGACAGAGCATGAATGGGGGAGGGGCAGAGAGAGAGGGAAACAGAATCGGAAGCAGGCTCCAGGCTCTGAGCCATCAGCCCAGAGCCCGACGCGGGGCTCGAACTCACGGACCGCGAGATCGTGACCTGGCTGAAGTCGGAGGCTTAACCGACTGCGCCACCCAGGCGCCCCTCAAACAAATATTTGAAATCTGGTATTTGTTTCTTGATCCAACTAAGGATATAGAAATGAGGTAGTCTATAGGTAAAAGAAGAATTTAAAGTGATGTTATTTATTTTGGTTTATGGTCTATTTTATTAGATATGCTCTGAAACTAATTGACTTAAAATACTTTCAGACTTACAGAAAAGTTGCAAGAACAATACAGAGAACTTAACATTTTGTGGAATTTCTCTCTTTATGCCCATTATTTTGGGCAACTATTTGAGAATAGGTTGCATATATCTTGCCCCTTTTACACAGCAGTACTTCAGTGTGTATTTTCTTTATTTTTGTTTTCTGTTTTTATGTATTTCTTTTTTAAAATTTTATTTAAATCCAAGCTAGTTAACATATAGTGTGGTAATGGTTTCAGGAGTAGAATTTAGTTATTCATCGCTTACATAGAACACCAGTGCTCATCCCAGTAAGTGTCCTCCTTAATGCCCATCACTCGTTTAGCCCATCTCTCCACCTAACACCCATCCAGCAACCCTCAGTTTGTTCTCTGTATTTAAGTCTCTTGTGGCTGTCTCTGTTTTTATCTTGTTTTTATTTCCCTTCCCCTATGTTCATCTGTTTTGTTTCTTAAATGCCACATGAGTGAAATCCTATATTTATCTTTCTCCGACTGATCTATTTAGCTTTGCATAATACACTGTAGTTCCATCCATGCTTTTGCAAATGGCTAGATTTCATTCTTTTTGATCACTGAGTAATATTCCATTGTATGTAGATACCACATCTTTATCCATTCATCAGTTGATGGACACTTGGGCTCTTTCCATAATGTGGCTATTGTTGATGGTGATGCTACAAACATTGGGGTGCATGTGCCCCTTTGAATCAGTATTTTTGTATCCTTTGGATAACAGTGTGTGTTTTCTAGGAGTATACTTCAGTGTGTATTTCTGTAACCATAGCATGTTTATCAAATATGGGAAATTTAACAGTGATACAGCGTTTTATCTAATTTGTTATCTGTAGTCCGTAATCTAATTTTGGCAACTGTTCCAATGCCTTTTATCACATCTATCGTATTTGTTTTTCTCAGTCCAGGATTTAGTTCAAGATCATTTATTGCATTTAGTTGTCCTGTCTCTTAGACTCCTTTAATTTTTTTTTTTCAACGTTTATTTATTTTTTGGGACAGAGAGAGACAGAGCATGAACGGGGGAGGGGCAGAGAGAGAGGGAGACACAGAATCAGAAACAGGCTCCAGGCTCTGAGCCATCAGCCCAGAGCCCGACGCCGGGCTCGAACTCACGGACCGCGAGATCGTGACCTGGCTGAAGTCGGACGCTTAACCAACTGCGCCACCCAGGCGCCCCAGACTCCTTTAATTTATAACAATTCCTCAGCCTTTGTCTTTTATGACATTGTCATTCTTTGTGAGTACAGGCTAGTTATTTTATGAAATGTTCTTTAATTTGAATTTCTGATGGGTTGTCAGGATGAGATTCAGGTGATGCATTTCTGATTTGAACATTATACAAGTGTGTTCTCCTTAAGGTATCACATCTGGGGGCTCATAGTGTGCATCTGCCCATTATTAGTAATATTAATTTTGATCATCCTGTCCAGTTATGGTCTGGCTTCTCCAGTATGGTTAATATTTTTCCCTTTGCAACTAATAAGCTGTTTGTGAAGAGACCCTTTGAGATCATGATATATCCAGATCTTCATCATATTCTAGCCCTAGATTTGGCATTTATGGATGATTCTTGCCTGAAGCAATCTTTACTCTGAGAGTTGAAAAATTGTGGTTTTTTTTCTTCCCAATTCTATCACTCCTATTTTAACAGCAGTCTGAGAAATAGCCCTCCCTTTACTCCTATATATGTATGTCCTTTTTTTTCTAAGTTTATTTACTATCTTGAGAGAGAGGGCTCACGTGGAAGGAATTGGGGGTGCAGGGAGAAAGAGGGAGAGAGAGAATCCCAACCAAGCAGGCTCTGTGCTCTGAGTGCAAAGCCCAGCATAGGTCTGGATTTCATGAACTGTGAAATCATGACCTGAGCTGAAATCAAGCGTTGGACACTTAACCGACTGAGCCACCCAGGTTCCCCTGTCATTTATACTGTCAGTTTGGACCCATGGATTCTTATTTTATAAAGTGTCATGACCCTTTATAGAACGTATTTATTTTGCTGTTCAAATTGTTCCATATTTGGTCAGTGGGAGCACTTCCTTTCTTTATGTCACAAGTTATTTTAGACTCATCTCCTACTTTTCCCTTCCCAGTTCTAGAACTAGCAATTTCTCTTAGGGGCCCTGGTTCATTTTCAGTGGGAAATTGTATTTGGAAACCAAGATCTGGGTGCCATTGGAGTGTTACTGCTTCCTGGCCTTTTCAGTAAACGTAACTGAAAAGAATGTGTAAATATTTTAGAAATTCTAATTTCCTACTAATACTTCCGATGTCATTCCAACTTCACAGAGTTCTTCCTTTTCCTTTCGTTTCCTTTCGTTTCCTTTCGTTTCCTTTCCTTTCCTTTCCTTTCCTTTCCTTTCCTTTCCTTTCCTTTCCTTTCCTTTCCTTTCCCGATTCTAAATTTATATTTCCCATCTTCCTCAGTGAGAACTCTGGCTCCCAACATTGTTAATGTTTTTTGTGGGTTTTTTGGGTTTTCCTGTTGTTGTTGTTCTTTTGCTTGATCCTATAATTTTCAGAATTTCTATACACACCCTACTGTAGAAAACAAACCTAGAATAAAGAATTCAAAATGAAGTTTCCTTTTACCAAGGGTGTGTGGTTGGAAACTCTGTAAAAGTTTTTTGGATTAGGGTTTTGTTGTTTTTGTTTTGTTTTGTTTTTTGGTTATTTTTACCCCTTCTTTAAGGTAATATTATTTATTTGAAATACAGTTGGATTTATTTGTTTCTGTTTAAATTCAGTTCCTTCCCTTCATTTTTTATTTAGTTATGTATTTTTGAATGCTTGTAAAATGAACATGCTTTCAAAAGGTTTACAGAAAGGTCTATCAGAAGTGTCACTCCAGGGGAGCCTGAGTGGCTCAGTCAGTTAAGTGGCTGACTCTTGATTTTGGCTCAGGTCATGATTTCCCAGTTTGTGAGTTCAAACCCCACATTGGGGTCTGCACTCGCAGTGAGGACTGGTTCTGATCCTCTGTCTCCCTATCTCTGCCCCTCTTCCACTTGCTAGCATGTACACACACACACACACTCTCTCTCTCTCTCTCTCTCTCTCAAAAATAAATATAAATGTTCAAAAAAATTTTTTAAAAACAGTGTCACTCCATTCTCTGTCACTCCACCCATTTCTTAGCATCCCTTGTAGGTATAATGTCATTGTTTTCTGATTTATCCTTTCTAAGTTACTTGTTGCAAAAATAAGCAGATATGTATAAATTTTCACATTTTTCTTTCTGACACAAAAAGTAGTATGCTATATATACTGTTTTGCACTTCACATTTTAAACTTAGTATGTCTTAGAAATCAGTAGTATCAGTTCATAGAGTGCTTCCTCATCCACTTTTACATCTCTGCTGTACTCCATTGTGCATATACCCCAGTTTTTTCAATCAGGTTTCCTGGATTTGTTTTTGGACTTTTATTTGTTTTCATTGATTTATTTGTTTATCCTAGCAGTAATATCTCATTGTCTTAATTCAGTGAGGTATTGAATCTTGATTACATCCCATTTTCTTTTTCAAGATTGTCTTGACAGTTTCTGGTCCTTTGCATTTCCATATAAAATTTAAATCAACTTGTCATTTTTCCCGAGAAAAGGTAAGGTTTTATGTCTGCTTTGAGTCTGTAGGTTGCTTGGGTGAAAATTGGTTTCTTTATAATACTGAGTCTTCAATACGTGAATATGGTATATCTCCATTTATTTAGGCCTTCTTAAATTTCTCTTAGTCATAGTTTTCAGTGTAGAGATCTTACACAGCATTCATTAGATTTTCCCTAAGTATTTGATGCTACTGTAAATTGTACTGCCTTTTAAAGAATTTTTATTTTATTTTGGAAAAATTTTAAACTTACTTAAAAGTTGCAAGAATGGTACAATCAACTAATGTATACCATTTTTCTAGGTTTACCTATTAATATTTTGCCACATATGCTTTATCACTCTCTGTATTTGATAATGATTTTGCAGAACCATTTAGGATTAAATTGCAGACATCAGGACCTCTTTTCTCTAAATAATTAAGTCTGTCCTAAAAATGAGAACATTTTCTTACCTAACCATGGTAAAATGATCAAACTGAGAATATTTAACTTTAGGTTTTTGGTATTTTTTCTATAATATTCTTTGTAGCAATTTTCCCCCATCTAAGACTACAGATTGCATTTAGTTATTAGGACTCTTTAGTTGCCTGTCATTTGGAGCAGGTTTTCAGTTTTTTCTTTATGTTTTTTCATAACTGAAATATATGAAGAGTATATCCATGGCTTTTTGTAATATTCTTTAAGTTTGCCTAATTCTTCATGATTAGATTCAGATTAAGGCATTTTGGTCAGAATACTGTATTAGTTATTTTGAGTTCTTGAAGCATATCATAAAGCACAGAATGTCACTTTCATTACTGGTGTTGTGACTTTGATCACCTGGTTAGGTGATATCTGCCGGATTTTCCACTGTAAAGTTTTCATTTTTCCTATTGTAATTAAGTAGTTTGAAAGGATTAAAGAGACTGAGACTGTTCAAATCCTGTTCCTCATCAGTTTTCACCCAACATCATAAGCATCCATTGACAGTATTTGACCAACTCACTACTATATGGTAGTTGCAAAATGGTAATTTTCTAACTCTATCATTCCTCTTAGATTTGTTTAGTTGCATTCTTCTTTAGGGAATTGTAGGTTTCTCTTTTCTCTCTCTTGCTTTCTTTATAAGGATAGACTAATGGATTTTGGAAACTTTGATAGATGGATCTTATCCATTATTGTTACTGCTTATTTTGATGCTCAGATTGTCCCAAATTTGCGCAGTGGAAGCTCCTTCAAGCTGGCTCCTGGGTCTTTTCAACATTTCCCATTTTTCTTTTAAAGCATTTTCTCACTTTCTGGCATAAAAAATTGTTCTATGTTCATCATGTACTTTCTCTGTTCCAGGCCTGGAATGAGCTAATTTTTTTTCAAGAACTTGATTCCTTTAGGGATAAATGGTATTTAAAAACCAAACTATGGGCACCAGGTGTAGTCATTGTTCCTTTGGTGTGGTTGCTGTTTGTCCTTTTGGCAGATTGGACTAAAAGGTACATAATTTCATATTTTTAAAATTTTGAGATCATACTTAAATACCTATAATTCAAACCTAATACCACAGGATTGTTCTTTACCTTCACCTGTTCTATATTTTTATATCCTTTCTTTCTCATTGAGAATTCTGTCTCACCCAAAATATCAATATATTTCCTCATTTTGAAATACTTAAACCAACTTTGCATTCCTGGAATAAGTCCACATGGTCATGATAAATTATCCTATGTATATTGCTGGATTAATTAGATTTACTGATGTTTCATTAAAGATTTCTGTGACTGTTCATTTGAGATAATTGTCTACAATTTTCTTTTAAGTCCTCGTTGGGATTTTTAAAAAGAATATGCTGGTTTCATAAAATTAGTGGGGAGCTGTTCCTTTTCTGTTTTCTGAAAAGAAATTGATAAGATTGGTATTCATTTTTTCTGTAAATGTTTGATAGAACTTAATGTTCACCTCATTTTGGCCTACAGTTGTCTCAGGATATTTAATATTATGAACTCAGGAAACTGTGAGATCATGACCTGAGGCAAAACCAAGAGTTGGAAGCTTAACTGACTGAGCCACCCAGGTGCCTCTGAGAGTCTTAAATTTTTTCTGTTGTCCATTCTTATTTCATTGTTTGTTTTTGTTTTGTTTTGTTTTTTTGGCTCTATTTATTTGGGGTTAATATACTACTTTTTTTCTAGCATCATAAGTTGGAATCTTTTTTTTTCTTTGCTAATATAAGCACTTAAAACTACACATTTTTCTTCTAAGTACTATTTTAGGTACATTTCACAAATTTTGATATGTTAGTTTTAATTATCATTTCATCAAAAGTGTGTTTTAATTTCCCTTGTGAATTTTGATCCCTGGATCAATTACAAGTGTATTTACTCCCCATCTATTTGCTTGTCTTTTTGTTTTTTTTTCTTAAATTCTGCATATGAGTGAAATAATATGGTAATTGTCTTTCTCTGACTGACTTATTTTGCTTAGCATTACACTCTTCTGCTTGATCTGTGTTGTTGCAAATGGCAACATTTCATTCTTTTTTATTACTGAGTAATATTCCTGTGTGTGTATGTGTGTGTGTGTGTGTGTGTGTGTGTGTGTGTGTGTGTGTGTGTGTGTGTATACCACATTTTTTTTATATCCATTCATCTGTCAGTGAACATTTGGGTTGCTTCCATTATTTGGCTGTTATAAATAACACTGTAATAAATGTAGCGGTGTATATATCTTTCCAAATTAGTGTTGCTATATTTTTGGGGTATTTATGCCCATTAGTGGAACTGGATCATATGGTAATTCTATATTTTTTTAAATGTTTATTTATTTTTGAGAGAGTGCGTGAGTGGGGTAGGGGCAGAGAGAGAACAGAGGATCCAACATGGGCTCTGCCCTGACAGCAGAGAGCACCATGTGGGGCTCAAATTCACAAACTGTGAGATCACACCCTGAGCCAAAGTTGGATTTTTAACCAACTGAGCCACCCAGGCGCCCCTGGTAATTTTTTTTTTTTTAACTTTTTGAGGAAACTACATCCTGTTTTCCACAGTGGCTACACCAGTTTACATTCCCACCAACAGTGCAGAAGTGTCCCTTTTTTCCACATCCTCACCAACACTTGCTTCTTGTATTTTTGATATTAGCCATTCTGACAGGTGCAAAGTGATACCTCATTGTGGTTTTGATTTGCATTTCCCTAATGATTAGTGATGTTGGGCATCTTTTCATGTGTCTCCTGTCCATCTAGATGTTTTTGGAGAAATGTCTGTTCATAATTTCTGCCCAATTTTTAATTGGATTATTTGTTTTTTGGATGTTCAGTTGTGTGTGTTCTTTATGTATTTTAGATACTAATCCTTTACTGGCTATATCATTTGCAAATATCTTCTCCCATTCATTAGCTTGTCTTTTAGTTTTGTTGATTGTTTCCTTCACTGTGCACAAGCTTTTTATTTTGATGTAGTCCCAATAGTTTATTTCTGCCTTTGTTTCCTTTGCCTTTCCTTTGTTTCCTTTGTTTCCATTGTTTCCATATCTAGAGAGAAGTTGCTACAGCCAATATCAGCGAAATTACTGCCTGTGCTAGGATTTTTATGGTTTCAGTTCCCACATTTAGCTCTTTAGTCCATTTTGAGTTTATTTTTGTGTATGGTGTAAGAAAGTGGTCTAGTTTCATTCTATTGCATGTTGCTGTCCAGTTTTCCCAGCACCATTTGTTAAAGAGACTTCTTCTCCATTGTATATTCTTTCCTTCTTTGACCATATAATCATGGGCCTATTTCTGGGTTTTCTGTTTTGTTCTATTGATCTGTGTGTCTGTTTTTGTGCAAGTACCATCCTGTTTTGATTATGACAGCTTTATAATATATCTTGAAACTTGGGATTGTGATACCTCCTGGTTTCTTCTTTTTCTTTTTAAATTTTTTTTTTCAACGTTTATTTATTTTTGGGACAGAGAGAGACAGAGCATGAATGGGGGAGGGGCAGAGAGAGAGGGAGACACAGAATCGGAAACAGGCTCCAGGCTCTGAGCCATCAGCCCAGAGCCCGACGCGGGGCTCGAACTCCCGGACCGCGAGATCGTGACCTGGCTGAAGTCGGACGCTTAACCGACTGCGCCACCCAGGCGCCGCATGGTTTCTTCTTTTTCAAGATTGCTTTGGCTATTCAGCTTTGGCTATTGTGGCTTCATACAAATTTTGGAATTCTTTATTTTAGTTCTGTAAAAAATGTTATTTTGATAGAAATTGCATTAAATCTGTAGATTGCTTTGGGTAGTATGGACATTTTTACCAGTTAATCTGTTATTGACCCAGGCTTCCAAGATGCTTTCTTTTGTATCTTGACAGTTTTTCAGCTGGAGTGATTTGGCTGTTTTGGTTTACTTTTGGATTCTGCAATGTCTGGAGCTACCATTTTCCCCTCCACAGCTACTTTCTTTAAAAAACTTGGAGGGCATGTGTTGCAGAGTGAGTAGTGTTGAATTGTTGAACCAAGTAGTCTATTTTTGTGTTAGAGGACTATTGTCTCTAAACCACTTTGCTACACCACACTGTTGTCTACAGTCTAGCTGATTTCTGTTTGCCTGATAAAATGTATTTGCCTAATGGTAGGTTCACCTGTATCTAGAGTAGGTCCCTGGTCCAAGGTAGGGAAGCAGCATGGTTCACTCCCCATATATGAATGCTCCATTCTCTGACCCTGTGGAATTTAGTTCATCAGGGCTTCTTTGCCTCTAACACTCCTCATTAGCCCGTAGAAAATATCTTATTGCTAAGGGAATGCAGGCCTTTTTTGTTCAACATCCCAAACTTCAGGAACAGAATTTCTCGTCAGTAATTTTTAGTTATATTAGATTACTCCTTAAATTCCCAAAATCTTTCAACTACTTACCAACCAGTCTTAACGTATGTCTGAATATTTACCTTTCTTCTATTCTATATCTAGGTGTTAAATAAACTTGATAACTGTACTTCTTCAGATTTTCTGCTTCTGTTGATTAAATTCTGTATTTTTGTAATGATTCAAAATTCCTGACTTGCCAAAAGAAATAGAAGCCTAAGTGGCATATTTTCTCAAAATAAATAGGTTATTTGAGCCCTATTGTGTTTTAACAGGCATGATTTTGTGAAATCTTAGTATTTGAAAATTTATGAGTTTAACGTATACATTTGGGAATGATTCTTCATGGTATAGAGACAGGGCCAGTGCTGGTACATATGTGATGACTTTACGTAAGGGCTGCTCCTTCGAGTGAGCTGGTTATGAAAAGTTGTCCCTTCCTGCTCCCGGCTTGGTGTCTGATTTCAGCCCCCACTTTTCCCAGTGGCTTGGTGGCTTCATACTATCTGTGCATTGTACATCTGAATCAGGAAAAGATTTTAGTTGCTTTCTTATAACAAGAGAAACTTTAAAAAGTTACACAATAGAACCTTCATATAGTTCCACATTTAACATGTATTTTTTTTCTGTTCACAAGAGTATAATCAATTTATGCTACTGCTTTTAACTTATTTAACTATAAATTAACATCTCCCAGAAAGACTGTTACTGAAGAATTTCTATAAAAATTTAGGAATATATTCTATTTATTAGAATTTTTGAGAGGTTCTCTAAGGGGAGTAGTAGTTGGAGACAATAAAACCATAATATTTGGAATTTGTGTTCTGGTGCTTTGCATATAACAAGCACTGAAATGTATCGGTTAAATGTTAAAATTTCTGAAATAAGGAAGACAGACCCCTTGATTTTTATGAATGTGATTTATCTGTAACTTTAGGAACACATCTATTCTGTGATGCAAGGTATACTGTTATCAAAGCATTAAAAATACCTAAATTTTGTTCTATAGGTATCCTGCAACATCCGGATGGCACAGTTTTGAAACAGTTACAGCCACCTCCCAGGGGTCCAAGAGAGCTGGAATTCTATAATATGGTAAGTGAGGTAAGATTTGTTTTGTTGTATTCAAAGAGTTTTTCATAGTTTTCTGATGATGACTTGGTAAGAAATACATTTGACAGCAGTGCCTGGGTGGCTCAGTCAGTTAAGCATCTGACTCTTGATTTTGGCTCAGGTCATGACCTCACAGTTCGTAGGATTGAGCCCCACATTGGGTTCTGCGCTGATAGCTTGCAGCCTGCTAGGGATTCTCTCTCTACCTTTCTTTCTGCTCCTCTCCTTCATGCATGCTTTCTTTCTCTCTCAGAATATTTAATAAATATTAAAAAAAAAAAAAAGAAATACATTTAACAGCATGTCCTGGTATATTGTATATGTCACTGAAACAAAATCTTCAAGAAGCAAAATGCTTGTCTTTACTGATACAATCTTGTATTTTCTACTCTACTTCATTTTTTCTTTTTCTTTTTTTTAAATTTTTTTTAAAGGTTTTATTATCCATATTTGAGAGAGAGGGAGACAGAGCGTGAACAGGGGAGGGGCAGAGAGAGAGAGAGGGAGACCCCGAATCTGAAGCAGGCTCCAGGCTCCAAGCTGTCAGCACAGAGCCCGACGCGGGGCTCGAACCCACGAACCATGGGATCATGACCAGAGCCAAAGTCGGACGCTTAACAGACTGAGCCACCTAGGCACCCCTACTCTACTTCATTTTTTAAAGATCCTTATTCTGATCCACTAGATTGATTTCAATTAATGGGGTTTTGACCTACATTTTAAAAAACACTTAACTGAGGGACTGTTTGTATTTCTCAGAAATGCTGAGTTTAAATAAGTGTTTTTATTTTCACTACAGAATTTTTTAGAATCTTAAATGTGCTAATGTGCATTGTGAATCTCCTAAGTGAGGAATGGGGAAAAGGGCATACTTAACATCCACTTAACTCTATGACTGGAAATACTTTTTAGTGCATTCACAATTTTTTCAACCACCACCTCTGTCTAATTACAAAACATTTTCATCACAGAAAAGAAAACCCTGTACATGTTAAGCCTTCTCTGGCAACCACTAATCCGTTTTTTATGGACTTATGTATTTAGGATATTTTATATAAATGGAATTATAAAATATGTGTCTGGGTTTCGTTTAGCATAACTTTTTTTTTTTTTTTTGAGAGACCGTGTGCACACAAGCAGGTGAGGGGCAGAGGGAGAGGGAGAGAGAGAATCTTAAGCGGGATCCATGGCCAGCATGGAGTCTGACATGAGGCTTAATCTCACGACCTTGAGATCATGACATGAGCTGAAAACAAGAGTCTGATGCTCAAGAGACCGGGCCATCCAGAAACCCCAGCATAATGTTTTTAAAGTTCATTCACATTATAGTATGCATTAGTATTTTGTTCCCTTTTATAGCTGAGTAATACTCAATTTTACTTAATGCCACATTTTGTTTATCCATTCACCCATTGATGGATATTTGGATTGTTTTCATCTTTTGGCTTTCGTAAATCGTATTGCTGTGAACGTTCCTGTAAAGTATTTGTTTGAGTACCTGTTTCCAATTTTTTTTTCAATATTTGAAGTTTGTTGTCATATTGGTTTCCATACAACACCCAGTGCTCATCCCAAAAGGTGCCCTCCTCAATACCCATCACCCACCCTCCCCTCCCTCCCACCCCCCCATCAACCCTCAGTTTGTTCTCAGTTTTTAAGACTCTCTTATGCTTTGGCTCTCTTCCACTCTAACCTCTTTTTTTTTTTTTTCCTTCCCTCCCCCATGGGTTTCTGTTAAGTTTCTCAGGATCCACATAAGAGTGAAACCATATGGTGTCTGTCTTTCTCTGTATGGATTATTTCACTTAGCATAACACTCTCCAGTTCCATCCATGTTGCTACAAAGGGCCATATTTCATTCTTTCTTATTGCCATGTAGTACTCCATTGTGTATATAAACCACAATTTCTTTATCCATTCATCAGTTGATGGACATTTAGGCTCTTTCCACAATTTGGTTATTGTTGAGAGTGCTGCTATAAACATTGGGGTACAAGTGCCCCTGTGCATCAGTACTCCTGTATCCCTTGGATAAATTCCTAGCAGTGCTATTGCTGGGTCATAGGGTAGGTCTATTTTTAATTTTTTGAGGAACCTCCACACTGTTTTCCAGAGCGGCTGCACCAATTTGCATTCCCACCAACAGTGCAAGAGGGTTCCCATTTCTCCACATCCTCTCCAGCATCTATAGTCTCCTGATTTGTTCATTTTGGCCACTCTGACTGGCGTGAGGTGATATCTGAGTGTGGTTTTGATGTGTGTTTCCCTGATGAGGAGCGACGTTGAACATCTTTTCCTGTGCCTGTTGGCCATCCGGATGTCTTCTTTAGAGAAGTGTCTATGCATGTTTTCTGCCCATTTCTTCACTGGGTTATTTGTTTTTTGGGTGTGGAGTTTGGTGAGCTCTTTATAGATTTTGGATACTAGCCCTTTGTCTGATATGTCATTTGTGAATATCTTTTCCCATTCCGTTGGTTGCCTTTTAGTTTTGTTGGTTGTTTCCTTTGCTGTGCAGAAGCTTTCTATCTTCATGAGGTCCCAGTAGTTCATTTTTGCTTTTAATTCCCTTGCCTTTGGGGATGTGTCGAGTAAGACATTGCTACGGCTGAGGTCAGAGAGGTCTTTTCCTGCTTTCTCCTCTAGGGTTTTGATGGTTTCCTGTCTCACATTCAGGTCCTTTATCCATTTTGAGTTTATTTTTGTGAATGGTGTGAGAAAGTGGTCTAGTTTCAATCTTCTGCGTGTTGCTGTCCAGTTCTCCCAGCACCATTTGTTAAAGAGACTGTCTTTTTTCCATTGGATATTCTTTCCTGCTTTGTCAAATATTAGTTGGCCATACGTTTGTGGGTCTAGTTCTGGGGTTTCTATTCTATTCCATTGGTCTATGTGTCTGTTTTTGTGCCAATACCATGCTGTCTTGATGATGACAGCTTTGTAATAGAGGCTAAAGTCTGGGATTGTGATGCCTCCTGCTTTGATCTTCTTCAAAATTACTTGGGCTACTCGGGGCCTTTTGTGGTTCCATATGAATTTTAGGATTGCTTGTTCTAGTTTCGAGAAGAATGCTGGTGCAATTTTGATTGGGATTGCATTGAATGTGTGGATAGCTTTGGGTAGTATTGACATTTTGACAATATTTATTCTTCCAATCCATGAGCATGGAATGTTTTTCCATTTCTTTATATCTTCTTCAGTTACCTTCATGAGCTTTCTATAGTTTTCAGCAGACAGCTCTGGTACATCTTTGGTTAGATTTATCCCTAGGTATTTTATGCTTCCTGGTGCAATTGTGAATGGGATCAGTCTCTTTATTTGTCTTTCTGTTGCTTCATTATTAGTGTATAAGAATGTAACTGATTTCTGTACATTGATTTTGTATCCTGCAACTTTGCTAAATTCATGTATCAGTTCTAGCAGACTTCTCGTGAAGTCTATCGGATTTTCCATGTATAATATCATGTCATCTGCAAAAAGTGAAAGCTTAACTTCATCTTTGCCAATTTGGATGCCTTTGATTTCCTTTTGTTGTCTGATTGCTGATGCTAGCACTTCCAACACTATGTTAAACGACAGCGGTGAGAGTGGACATCCCTGTCGTGTTCCTGATCTCAGGGAAAAAGTTCTCAGTTTTTCCCCATTGAGGATGATGTTAGCTGTGGGCTTTTCATAAATGGCTTTTATGATCTTTAAGTATGTTCCTTCTATCCTGACTTTCTCGAGGGTTTTTATTAAGAAAGGATGCTGAATTT
The DNA here is from genome assembly GCF_018350175.1 of Felis catus. Taxonomy (NCBI): domain Eukaryota; kingdom Metazoa; phylum Chordata; class Mammalia; order Carnivora; family Felidae; genus Felis; species Felis catus. The sequence goes on along the minus strand of NC_058378.1, from coordinate 19,901,589 downwards.
TGTCAAAGGCCTTTTCTGCATCGATTGACAGGATCATATGGTTCTTATCTTTCCTTTTATTAATGTGATGTATCACATTGATTGATTTGCGAATGTTGAACCAGCCCTGCATCCCAGGAATGAATCCAACTTGATCATGGTGAATAATTCTTTTTATATGCCGTTGAATTCGATTTGCTAGTATCTTATTGAGAATTTTTGCATCCATATTCATCAGGGATATTGGCCTGTAGTTCTCTTTTTTTATTGGGTCTCTGTCTGGTTTAGGAATCAAAGTAATACTGGCTTCATAGAATGAGTCGGGAAGTTTTCCTTCCCTTTCTATTTCTTGGAATAGCTTGAGAAGGATAGGTATTATCTCTGCTTTAAACGTCTGGTAGAACTCCCCTGGGAAGCCATCTGGTCCTGGACTCTTATTTGTTGGGAGATTTTTGATGACTGATTCAATTTCTTCGCTGGTTATGGGTCTGTTCAAGCTTTCTATTTCCTCCTGATTGAGTTTTGGAAGCGTGTGGGTGTTTAGGAATTTGTCCATTTCTTCCAGGTTGTCCGATTTGTTGGCATATAATTTTTCATAGTATTCCCTGATAATTGCTTGTATCTCTGAGGGATTGGTTGTAATAATTCCATTTTCATTCATGATTTTATCTATTTGGGTCATCTCCCTTTTCTTTTTGAGAAGCCTGGCTAGAGGTTTATCAATTTTGTTTATTTTTTCAAAAAACCAACTCTTGGTTTTGTTGATCTGCTCTACAGTTTTTTTAGATTCTATATTGTTTATTTCTGCTCTGATCTTTATTATTTCTCTTCTTCTGCTGGGTTTGGGGTGTCTTTGCTGCTCTGCTTCTATTTCCTTTAGGTGTGCTGTTAGATTTTGTATTTGGGATTTTTCTTGTTTCTGGAGATAGGCCTGGATTGCAATGTATTTTCCTCTCAGGACTGCCTTCGCTGCATCCCAATTCATTTAGATTGTTGTATTTTCATTTTCATTTGTTTCCGTATATTTTTTAATTTCTTCTCTAACTGCCTGGTTGACCCATTCATTCTTTAGTAGGATGTTCTTTAACCTCCATGCTTTTGGAGGTTTTCCAGACTTTTTCCTGTGGTTGATTTCAAGCTTCATCGCATTGTGGTTTGAAAGTATGCATGGTATGATTTCAATTCTTGTATACTTATGAAGGGCTGTTTTGTGACCCAGTATGTGATCTATCTTGGAGAATGTTCCATGTGCACTCGAGAAGAAAGTATATTCTGTTGCTTTGGGATGCAGAGTTCTAAATATATCTGTCAAGTCCATCTGATCCAATGTATCATTCAGGGCCCTTGTTTCTTTATTGACCGTGTGTCTAGATGATCTATCCATTTCTGTAAGTGGAGTGTTAAAGTCCCCTGCAATTACCACATTCTTATCAATAAGATTGCTTATGTTTGTGAGTAATTGTTTTATATATTTGGGGGCTCCTGTATTCGGCGCATAGACATTTATAATTGTTAGCTCTTCCTGATGGATAGACCGTGTGTTTATTATATAATGCCCTTCTTCATCTCTTGTTACAGCCTTTAATTTAAAGTCTAGTTTGTCTGATATAAGTATGGCTACTCCAGCTTTCTTTTGAATTCCAGTGGCATGATAAATAGTTCTCCATCCCCTCACTCTCAATCTGAAGGTGTCCTCAGGGCTAAAATGAGTCTCTTGTAGACAGCAAATAGATGGATCTTGTTTTTTTATACATTCTGATACCCTATGTCTTTTGGTTGGCGCATTTAGTCCATTTACATTCAGTGTTATTATAGAAAGATACGGGTTTAGAGTTATTGTGATGTCCATAGGTTTCATGGTTGTAGCGATGTCTCTGGGACTTTGTCTCACAGGGTCCCCCTTAGGATATCTTGTAGGGCTGGTTTAGTGGTGACGAATTCCTTCAGTTTTTGTTTGTTTGGGAAGACCTTTATCTCTCCTTCTATTCTAAATGACAGACTTGCTGGATAAAGGATTCTCAGCTGCATATTTTTTCTGTTCATCACATTGAAGATCTCCTGCCATTCCTTTCTGGCCTGCCAAGTTTCAGTAGAGAGATCAGTCACGAGTCTTATAGGTCTCCCTTTATATGTTAGAGCACGTTTATCTCTAGCTGCTTTCAGAATTTTCTCTTTATCCTTGTATTTTGCCAGTTTCACTATGATATATCATGCAGAAGATGGATTCAAGTTACGTCTGAAGGGAGTTCTCTGTGCCTCTTGGATTTCAGTGCCTTTTTCCTTCCCCAGATCAGGAAGTTTTCAGCTATTATTTCTTCAAGTACACCTTCAGCACCTTTCCCTCTCTCTTCCTCCTGTGGAATACCAATTTTGCGTATATTATTTCTCTTTAGTGCATCACTTAGTTCTCTAATTTTCCGCTCATACTCCTGGATTTTTTTTATCTCTCTCTCAGCTTCCTCTTTTTCCATAATTTTATCTTCTAGTTCACCTATTCTCTCCTCTGCCTCTTCAATCCGAGCCGTAGTTGTCTCCATTTTATTTTGCAGTTCATTGATAGCATTTTTTACCTCCTCCTGTTCCTTAATCCCTTGATCTCTGTAGCAAGAGATTCTCTGCTGTCCTTTATACTGTTTTCAAGCCCAGCGATTAATTTTATGACTATTATTCTAAATTCACTTTCTGTTATATTGTTTAAATCATTTTTGATCAGTTCGTTAGCTGTTGTTATTTCCTGGACGTTTTTCTGAGGGGAATTCTTCCGTTTCGTCATTTTGGATAGTCCCTGGAGTGGTGCGGGACTTTGGGGCACTTCCCCTGTGCTGTCTTGAATTACTTGTGTTGGTAGGCAGGGCCGCAGTCAGACCTGATGTCTGCCCCCAGCCCACCACTGGGGCCACAGTCAGACTGGTGTGTGCCTTCTCTTCCCCTCTCCTCGGGGCAGGATTCACTGTGGAGTGGTGTGGCCCGTCTGGACTACTTGCACACTGCCAGGCTTGTGGTGCTGGGGATCTGGCGTATTAGCTAGGGTGGATCGGCAAGGTACACAGGGGCGGGAGGGGCAGGGGCAGGCTCAGCCCGCTTTTCCTTAGGTGATCCGCTTCGGGAGGGGCCCTGGGGCACCGGGATGGAGTCAGACCCGCCGGAGGGATGGATTCGCAGAAGCACAGCGTTCGGTGTTTGCGGGGTGCAAGCAAGTTCCCTGGCAGGAACTGATTCCCTCTGGGATTTTGGCTGGGGGATGGGCGAGGGAGATGGCGCTGGCGAGCGCCTTTGTTCCCCAACAAGCTGAGCTCTGTCATCCGGGGCTCAACAACTCTCCCTCCCGTTGTCCTCCTGCCCTCCCGTTCTCGAGCAGAGCTGTTAGCTTATAACCTTCCAGATGTCAAGTCCCGCTTGCTGTCGGAACACACTCCGTCAGGCCCTTCCGCTTTTGCAAGCCAGACTCGGGTCTCTGCTTGGCTGGTGGGCCGCCCCTCTGCCCCGACTCCCTCCCGCCAGTCCGTGGAGCGTGCACAGCCTCTCCGCCCTTCCTACCCTCTTCCGTGGGCCTCTCGTCTGCGCTTGGCTCCGGAGACTCTGTTCTGCTAGTCTTCTGGGTTATTTAGGCAGGTGTAGGAATCTAAGCGATCAGCAGGATGCACGGTGAGCCCAGCGTCCTCCTACGCTGCCATCTCCCACCTGTCTCCAATTTTGGATATAGACCCATAAGTGGAATTGGTGGGTCATATGATAATTCTACATTAAACTTTTTGAGGAACTGTCGGTGTTTCCCAGAGTGGCTTTACCATTTTATATTTTCACCAGCAATATATGAGGTTTCCAATTTCTCTTATCCTCACCAACATTTCTTAGGGTTTTGTTTGTTTTTTTAATGACCATCCAAGTGAGTAGTAAAGTGTTAATCTCAGTGGTTTGTTTGATTTGCATTTCCCTAATGGCTAATGATGTTGAGCATCTTTTCATATACTTACTGGCCATGTGTATTTCTTCTTTGGAGTCATATCAACTCAGATCCTTTGCTTAGTTTTTCATTGAGTTGTCTTTTTTATTTAGTTGTAGAGTTCTTTATGTATAGATAAAAGTCCCATATCAGATAGATGAATGGAAGCCAATGAAAATGAAAACAGACATTCCAAAACCTTTCGGATGCAGCAAAGGCAGTCATAAGGGGGAAGTATATAGCAATCCAGACCTTCTGAAAGAAGGAAGAAATGTCTCAAATATACAACCTAACCTTATACCTAAAGGAGCTGGAAAAAGAATAGCCAGTAAAGCTGAAAACCATCAGAAGAACAGAAATATTAAAGTTTAGAGCACAAATCAATGATATCAAAATCCAAAAAAACAGAACAGATCAATGAAACTAGGAGCTGGTTCTTTGAAAGAATTAACAAAATTGATAAACCCCTAGCCAGACTTATCAAAAAGAAAAAGGAAAGGACCCAAATAAATATCATGAATGAAAGAGATCACAACCAACACCACAGAAATACAATTATAAGAGAATATTATGAACAACTATATGCCAACAAATTGGACACTCTGGAAGAAATGGGTACGTTCCTAGAAGCAGATAAACTAGAAAAACTAAAACAGGAATAAATAGAAAATTTGAACAGACCAATAACCACTAAAGAAATTGAATCGGTAATGAAAAATCAAACTAACAAGGGGCACCTGGGTGTCTCAGTTAGTTAAGCATCTGACTCCTGGTTTGGCTCAGGTCATGGTCTCACAGTTTCATGAGTTTAAGCCCCACGTCAGTCTCTGCGCTGGCAGCACAGAGCCTGCTTGGGTTTCTCTCTCTCTCCCTTTCTTTGGTGCTGTCTCTCAAAAATAAATAAACTTTTAAAAAAATCAAACAAGACAAGTAAATTAAAAAAAAAAAAAATCAAACAAGAGTCTAGGGCCAGATGGCTTCCTGGGAGAATTCTACCAAACATTTAAATGAGAATTAATACTTATTCCTTTGAAACTGTTCCAAAAAATAGAAGTGGAAGGAAAACTTCCAAATTCATTTTATGAGGCCAGCATTACCTGGAGTCCAAAACCAAACCAAACCTTTCCTAAAAAGGAAAATTACACACCAATTTCACTGATGAACATGGATGCAAAAATTCTCAACAAGATACTAGTAAATTGAATCTAATAATAGATTAAAATAATTATTTACCATGATCAAGTGGGATTTATTCCTGGGCTGCAGGGCTGTTTCAATATCCACAAATCAACAGATGAAAGAAAGAACCACATGATCCTATCAATAGATGCAGAAACAGCTTTTGACAAAATACATCATCCTTTCTTGATAAAAACCTTCAAGAGAGTAGGGATAGAAGGAACATACATACTTCAACATCATAAAGTCTACGTACAAAAGAACCACACACCCACAGCTTATACCATCCTAAATGGGAAAATTTCAGAGCTTTCCTCCTAAGGTCAGGAACACAACAGGGATGTCGACTCTCACCACTGTTGTTCAAAATAGTACTGGAAGTTCTAACCTCATCAATCAGACAACAGAAATAAATAAAAGGCATCCAGATCAGCAAGTAAGAAGTCAGACTTTCACTCTTTGCAGATGACATGATACTCTACATGAAAACCCAAAAGACTCCACTGAAAAATTGCTAGAACTGATACATGAATTCAGCAAAGTCACAGGGTTTAAAATCAACATACAAAAGTCTGTTGCGAATGTATACACCAATAATGAAGCACCAGAAAAAAATCAAGGAATCGATCCCATTTATAAGTACACCAAAACCTGTAAGATACCTAAAAATAAATCTAACCAAACAGGTGAAAAATTTATACACTGAAAACTATAGAATGCTTATGAAAAAAACTGAAGAAGACAAAAGGAAATGGAAAAGCATTCCATGCTCATGGATTGGAAGGACAAATATTGTTAAAATGTCGATACTGTCCAAAGCAATTTACACATTCAGTGCAATCCCTATCAAAATAACAGCATTCTTCACAGAGCTAGAGCAAACAATCCTAAAATTTGTATGAAACCAGAAAAGACCCCCCAAATGGCCAAACAGTTTTGAAAAAGAAAACCAAAGCTGGAGGCATCACAATTTGGGACTTCAAGCTGTACAAAGCTGTAATCACCAAGACAATATGGTACTGACACAAAAACAGACACATAGATAAATGGAACAAAACAGAAAACCCAGAAATGGACCCACTAATGTATGGCCACCTAATCTTTGACAAAGTAGGAAAGTGCACCCGATGGAAAAAAGTCTCTTCAGCAAATGTTGGGAAAACTGGACCACTTTTTACACCATACACAAAAATATATTCAAAATGGATAAGAGACCCAAATGTAAGATAGGAAACCATAAGAATGCTATAGGAGAACACAGGCAGTAACCTCTTTGACCTCTGCTGCAGTAGCTTCTTACTAGACATGTCTCCAGATGCGAGGGAAACAAAAACAAAAATGAACTATTGGGACCTCATTGAGATACAGTGCTCCTGCACAGCAAAGGAAACAATAAACAACAGTAAAAGGCAACAGACAGAATGGGAGAAGATATTTACAAATGACATATCTGATAAAGGGGCCTTCCAAAGAAGGCAGCCGGTTGGCTAATAGACACATGAAAAGATGCTCAACATTTCTCCTCATCAGGGAAATACAAATGAAAACCACAATGAGGTACCACCTCACACCTGTCAGAATGGCTAAAATTAACCCAGGAAACAACAGATGTTGGCAAGAATGTGGAGAAAGGGGAACCCTTTTGCTCTGCTGGTGGGTATGCAAACTGGTGCAGCCACTCTGGAAAACAGTATGGAGGTCCCTCAAAAAATTACAAATACCCTACAACCCAGCAATTGCAGTACTAGCAATTTATCCAAAGGATACAAAAATGCTGATTTGAAGCAATTTTTATAGCTGCACTATCAACAGTAACCAAATTATGTAAAGAGCCCAAATGTCCATCAACTGATGACAGATAAAGATGCACACATGTATATGTCTGTATACACACACACAGACACACACACACAGGAATATTACTTGGCAACGAAGAAGAATGAAATCTTGCCATTTGCAACAACATAGATGGAACTACAGTGTATTATGCTAAGTGAAATAAGAGAAAAATGTGATTTCAGTCGTGAAATTTAAGAAACAAAACAGATGAACATAGGGGAAAAGAATGAAAAATAAAATAAGATAAAAGCAGAGAGGGAGGCAACCCACGAAAGACTCTTAAATACAGAGAACAAACTGAGGGTTGCTGGAGGGGTGTTGAGTGGGGGGATGGGCTAAATGGGTTTTGGGCATTAAGGATGGCACTAGTTGGGATGAACACTGGTAGTTGTATGTAAGTGATGAATCACTGGGTTCTACTCCTGAAACCAATAATACACTATATGTTAACTAACTTGAATTTAAAAAAAAAACTTTTTTTTGTCCAAGGTCATTTAAATAGTTAACAATGGCTCCAGGATTTGAACTTAGGCAGTCTGGTTCTAGAATATGTGCTTTTAACTGCTACACACTGTCTCTTGTTTGAAGAATGTATTTTATATTCACTCTGTAAAAGTCTTATACATAATTTATTCTAGGTACCTTATTTTTTTTATTATTGTAAATAATATTTTTTGAGGTAAGTTTCCCAGTGATTGCTAATATAAGAATGAAAACGTTTGTACAGTGTTTCTTATATCTAGTAATCTTGTTGAACTATAACAGTTCTAATTGTTTTCTATGTAAGCAGTTCTGTGATTGGAAGGGTTTTTTGTTGCTGTTGTTCCTTTTGCATATATATATATATATATATATATTTTTTTTTTAAATGTTTATTTTTGAAAGAGAGAGAGAGAGAGCATAGAGCATGAGTGGGAGAGGGACAGAGAGACAGAGGGAGACACAGAATCTGAAGCAGGCTCCAGGCTCTGAGTTGTTAGCACAGAGTCTGACTTGGGGCTTGAACTCAAATGCTGTGAGATCATAATGTGAGCCGACACTTAACTGACTGAGCCACCCAGGCACTCCTGAATTCATATATTTCTGTCAAGTAGTTCCAGTTCTGTGCTATATAGAAGCAATGATGGGAGGGGGGAATGCATCTTCCTCTCAGTTAACATTTCTCCATTTAAGTATGACTTTCTAAGTTTCTGATTACAAATTTCTTCTCAGGTTAAGGAAATTGCCTGTTGTGTGAGTCAAGAAACAAATGGTACACTTTGTTTATTTACCAGGGTGTGGTTAGAGTTTAAGGCCACTTGCAAGAGATAATGCTATACTATCCCTGGGCCTAAAAGGGCAAAGAAAGGGAGTGGTTACTAGAACCCAGGGAAGTTAACTTTACCAGAAGTCTTGTACTGAGAAGGAGGGAATTAGAGAAGTAAATAACCTGACCTCAACTCTTTTCCTGCCCTCCACTGTCTTGCTCCATTAAGCGACAAGGGACCCCCATTGATACAGTTGAGTCAAATTAGCTTCTTGGAAAAAGAGGAAGATACATAGCATCTTTTATATCTTTATTTCAAGAAATAATTTAAAATATGAATGGGTATTGAATATTTTTCACCTACCTTTTCTGTATTTATTGAAATGATTTTATGAGTTTCCTCCTTTAATCTGTTCAATCTGAACTATTATTTTCGTCACATATTTCCTTTGTCTAGTTTTGATATCAGGTTTTTTTTAGCTTCATGATATGAGTTGAGGAGCATTTATTTTTCTGTTTTGTGGAAGAATTTGTATCAGATAAGGATTTTGTTCCTTAAAGTCTGATAGAACTTAACTAAATTCATCAGAGTAGCCAAATGTCTGTCTCTGTCTTTTCTTTTTCCCTTTCCTTTTTTCCTATCCTTTTTTCATTTCATTCTCTTTCCTGGGAAAAGATAGATTTGTAACCACTGATTCAGTTTCTTAAATATCTTGAATTTTTGTCAATGTGATAGTAAAATATAGTTGGATTATATTTTTATAATCTACTTATGACTCCTTTTTTATTCCTGATGTTGTTTATTTATTGCTTCTATCTTTTTCTATATCAGCATTGCCCCCAGCATTTTTGGAGTACAATGGTAGGGGAAGGGAGAAGATGCCAAAGTTTTTACTGTTCAGTAGTTAGACTTTCATTTACTCTCCCTGTTTTAGGATAGTAACTCTGACCTCCTCTGTGTCCACCTTTATGCCTAGACCCTAAATTCAGAGATCCTTTGGTTGAAGTCTTTGGAATGGACCTTTATGAAGCCCAAACATCACTGCTTAGCTTACTGCTTTTGATTTCCTCTTTACTTATATAGACCCCTTATGAATTTCCTTTCTTTCCTTGGGAGCTCAGCTATGCATTTGTTATATTTTATCCTACATCTCTCTAGTAGAAAAGTTTTTTAGGTTATCTAGTCCGGTGTGTTGAAGTAAATACCAGGCCTAGTACTTTAAAAAAATATTTAAAGTAAAAAGGGAAAGTTTATCTCTCTACTCTTCCAGTTCTTTTATCTTTTTCATGAATAAAAATATCATCAACTTCTTTAACTACTAAGTACATAGAGATATACCTAGTTCCTCCATCTTGTTGTTATGTCATCATGAACACTCTGCCCTCTGTTCCTTAGGCCAGGAACAGAGAGATGATAAGGTACACCCTTCTCTTAATTACCTTGGCCCAGAAGTGACTAATACCACTTCTGCTCACATTTCAGTAGATCACATGGATATCTGGTGAGTTTATGCCACACTTGAGTTCATTCTGTAGAATTGGCTTGTAGGTGTAACTACTTGACATGAATATGGCTTGACAAATAGAATTGTAATACTAAGATTTCATAAACATTTTACACCCATAAACTTTAATGGTTTTGGATAATTAGGTAGACCATATTGTGAGAGTTTGTTGGATAAAATGTCTTATAAGTTGTGTTTTAAACAAAAATATTTTCTTTCCCTCATCTTTTAGGAAACAAACAAAGAATCTAGTTCCAGGATACAGGAACATTTAGTATTTTCTAGAATTATTATTGGTTATAAATCAAGGAATTAAATGCACAATAATTGGACTTAATTAAGTTAAAGGATAATTTTTTTAAAGGTAAAATCATAACTCCCTTGTAGACATGAAATAAATAGTTGTTAAAGATTTTGTTGAACTCATTATTTAATGAGGGAACCAAGCAGATATTGAAACTGGTTCAGAAGAGAAGCCAAAGAAGAACAAATTTATAAGGAATAAGGGAAGTGAAAATAAGTATATATGTGTGGATACTGAATTCCCCCCTCCCATGGTGGGTAGAGGGTGGAGGGAAGTCAGTTGAACCTCCTCTGGCCAGAATTTATTTATGTTTCTGTGGACAGGAATTATTTTGTATTTGCGTAAAGCTTTATCTACATTTTACTTAGTTGTAAAATAGTTCAAGGACAGTGAAAAGCTAGAATTAGATGAAGAAGAATGTGCTGTAAACAATATGCAGTTTTTCATTGGAGATACACAGTAATCTTTTTTTGCTTCCAAATATATTTCCAGCTGAAACTCATACCAGATAAATTATGATTCAACAGTATTGTTTTTTTTGAGAAATATGTAGGGCAATTATAAAGCATTATAAAAAACCAACATGCAAATGTTTTATTTATCTGTATTTCAGGTTTATGCTGCTGATTGTACTGATGGTGTTCTTTTAGAGCTACGAAAATATTTGCCAAAATATTATGGCATCTGGTCACCTCCAACTGCACCAAATGGTAACCTTTTCTTAAGAATACATCCTTTAGTATTAATTCATGAGAGTAGCTTTTTAAAAGTCTGCATATAAAATCAAGCCTATTATTATACAAACAATATATGTGTGTTTTTCTTTCTAGTATTTTTTCTACTTCATTAAGGAAAACTTAATACTTTTGCTTTTCATAACCAGTTTCTTAAATGGTATGTAACATTAATGACCAATTTGTTGTAATTGAATAAAAAAAATCTACATACTTAGTACTATATTAATTTATAGATGTTCTTTTTTCCTAATTTATTGGACAGTTTCCCATTTTGAGTAGGAAAAAAATATATTTTCTTTGTATGACTTTGTCTCTGTATCTCCTATCCCCATCTCTAGGTTCTAAATTGCAGTCTTTTAAAAACTACTGCTAAGTTTCATGGTTAGAGGACAAAATGATCTATGTAAAGTCACAGCATTTCTTTCTTAGTGAATGCTTGAAGCAGTGTTTGCCTTTTCAAGGCCTTTGACAGAACAAATTTTATTTAAACAAGTAACATGACTGCCTAAAAATTGAAGAAGGTTCATGAATGGGGGAAGAGTTTTAAACTTGACTGGGTTTCCTTCTACTAACTTACTAGGTATTCCATGTTTCATTTTTAGGGGAATCATGGTATCTCCCTGTGAGTATCCTCAGTTAGGTAATAGTAAATCTATGATTCCCTGGGAATTCTGTATTTCAGTTATATGAAAAAAGAGTGAGCCTAGCTTTTCTTTTTCCTTTCTCCCTTCTTTCTTTTTTCTTTTGTTCCTTACTCCTTCTCTTCCTTTCTTTTTTTCTTTCTTTCTTGTCTTTAGTCCAATATACATATATTTCATATATATATATAATACATATGTTATACATACATATATCCCTGATTCAGATCAGCACCTTAAATTGTTTCACAAATCTTTATGACCACCTTTACTTTATAGAGATTTCCATTGTAATGTAAGATATCTGGATTCCATTAAACTTTGCTACTAATTGCTATTTAATTTTGAGCAAATCATGACTCTTCAGTAAAGTGACATTGAAAGATTAACAAAGGTTGCTGAGGATGGGACTAGATTCAACATCTAGAAAGTAAATACTCAGTTTAAAAAGATTATTAAGAAGGAGTAGAATACTGAGCAAATGGCATCATTATTTTGAAAAGTAGGTATACAGAAAGAATTTGGGTGAGAGAAATATTTTAATTAAAAATGACATTTTATAGTTTGTGATTACTAGCATATGATTTAAAAATCAAGGACTTGCTCACAATCAACAGCCTTTTCATCTTCAGTACTAAATGGCCATCTATGCATCTATAGAAAGAGCAGTAACTTTGAAGTCAAACACTTGGTTTCTACCTTGATTATGTCCAAATTTTGAGAACTAAGAAACTGCTAAATATGTGAATTAAAGAACAACTAAATAGAAATTTGGCTAACTCGTTAACCTTTCTGATCTCTACTTTTTCTACTATAAATTGAAAATAATACCACAGAGAGTTGAGAAGATGCATGTTATGTTATGTGAGAATGCTTTGAAAACTCTGTATTCTTATTTGAATATAAATGGAAATTTGGTGCTACTGAGATGAGAAGATGAAGTAGGGAAAATGAAAGAAGAGAGGAGAAAATGCAAATAAAAGGAGTAAAAGAACAGGAATAAAAAGTATATATGTACAGAGTGGCTCAGTACTAGCAACAACTGCCTCAGGGAATTTCCTATTCCTTTTCAATTTTTTACCTCTGGAAGAAGTTAGATGAGAACTGCTGCACCATGCAGGTGCTTAGCTTTGATTTTAATAGAGAGTTTATGGAATCATTTTTCCATTTTTATCCTTTTGATTATAAATGAAAATCAATATAAAATGGGAAACTTTTGTACATGTTTAGCCAACAGGGTCATGAAAACAAATTCTCTTAAATTTTAGTAGAATACTGGGGCGCCTGGGTAGCTCAGTTGGTTAAGTGTCCGACTCTTGATTTTGGCTTAGGTCATGGTTTTACAGTTCATGGGATCGAGCCCTATGTTGGGCTCTGCATTGCTGGTGTGAAGCCTGCTTGGGATTCTCTCTCTCCCTCTCTCTGTCCCTCCCCAACTCATTGTGGGTGCTGTCTCTCAAACATTAAAAAATATTTTAAAAATTTTAGTAGAATACTGTGGTTAGCATTACTTTATTTTACATATGAAATAACTGGCCTTTTATTCCCCCTTTGGGCATCTTTTTTTTAGGTGCTCAGAGTAGAGATTTATAAAACTTGATACAGTTCTTACAATCCAAAGTAGTAAAATGTAGAAAGTACTGCCAGTTTGCTCAGCAAATTATTGTAACTTTGAGAGAAGCCTAAGAATGTGCTGATTGATAAGGTTTTTTTCTTTTGATTTTTTATGATAGCTTTATCAAGGCATAATTTATGTACCATAAAACTCACCCATTTAAACTATACAATTCAGTAGTTTTTAGTATATTCATGGAGTTGTACAGTCATCACCATTAGTTAATTTTAGAGCATGACTAATGGGATTTTTTTGAAAGGTAAAACATTTTTTGCTGATACTATCTTTAAAGATTTTGAGCTAGTTATATATATTAAATTACATTTGTATCTGTGTATAAACATATGCCTAGTACATGTACTGTCAAAAGCCTTTTATTGATAGTTCTTTAGGGAAATAGAGAAGTGTATCTTCAAGTAGGTTTGAACAAATTGAGAGTTTTCAATTGTAATCTCAATCAGCCTTATTGATTATTAGGTTTCTGGATCTAGCTACTAGTCAAATTTTAGGAAGCGTGGACTGAAATAAGTTGGCATACATGTCTGTTCTCTCCTTTACACTTAAATCAAATTTGGAGGCTCAAAATCTCTGCTTATAATTCTACTTTCAGCTTATTTTGCTCTTGGAAATGACTGATGATTGAAGTGGAAGGCAGAAGTAAGGCCTTCTCTGATTTTCCATATGGCTTCATAGTTGGCCAGGGGTTCCTTATGTGGCCTTTTCCCCTTTTTGAGAGGTTCAGAAATGAAGATGGTAATCAATACCTAGTAGATTTTCTAGATATGGCAGGGAAGAATTTGATGAAACTTGGAATCTGTATTCTCATAATTTATACAATCAATAATATTCAGTAAGGGGATCTAAATAAGTTTTTCTTCAGCTCCCTAAATGTGTTCAGCCTTGTCTTTCCTTTAAAGGAACTAATTATCTCATCTTTACTATTTAGTTAATACAGGTCTTTCAATTTTTCCACAATATTTCATATGTCTATTTTTTTCTCTTTTGACACTGGGAATTTTCTGCTTCTTTCTTAGAGGGTTGGAAATATATTCCAGCAGTAGAAAACTTGCTATAGGAATTTTTTATGCTTAAAGTATTAAAAGCAATGTAAGTATTATATTTGAAATATAAACCTTGTTGCTAAAATTTTTACACAGCTACGGAAAGAGGGATGGATCTGTGTACTTTCTCTCAAGGTAGCTGGAGATGGGAGGAGAGAATCAGAAGGGGCCTGTTCTGTGCTTTTTTCCCCCATCTTCTCACCCCATCCTCTGTTTTTTTTTTTTGTTTTGTTTTGTTTTTTTGTTTTGTTTTGTTTTTTGTTTTTTAATGTTTATTTATTTTTGACAGAGAGAAAGAGCTTGAGCAGGGGAGGGGCAGAGAGAGAGGGAGACACAGAATTCGAAGCAGGCTCCAGGCTCTGAGCTGTCAGCACAGAGCCCGATGCGGGGCTCGAACACACAGACCGTGAGATCATGACCTGAGCTGAAGTTGGACGCTCAACCAACCTAGCCACCCAGGCGCGCCCCGGTTGTGGTTATTTTTTAAAGCACAGAAGCTTGGGTGGGTTCCAGTCTTGAACAGGATAGTCTCACTGTGCCATTACCTTTCACTATCAACAATCCATGTCTGTGTCCAGACCTTTTGTTTTCTCTTATTGAACAAGTCTGTTTGTGAGAGGCTTTCTTTAAAATGTGTCATACTCCTTGTGTGCCAGTGCTGGTCTCTTACGCTATAGCTTTTTATCATATTTGGGCTTGACTTAACCTACTTCTACACAGTCCTAACCTTTCCCCAGTCTTCCTTTGACTAAGGGATAAAATTTATGTCTTTATTTTTTATCCTTTCAGTGAAAAGATTTATGGCCCTTAAATCTGAGGGGCTTAGCACTTTCTCAAGCCCTGTCAGGGTTGTTCTCCTTTTTGGTTCAATGCAGACTTCTTTGTTGTAACTTAATAACTATGCTAGTCTTGGTGGGTCAAGGTAAAAGAAAAAAGGGTGAAGTCTTTTTTGTCTGGTGGCCTTTTATTTAATTAATCGAAAATACATACCTTTTCTAACTTTGTCACTTTGGTGAAAAGCAGAGGTGTGCCTGGGTGGCATCGTCAGTTAAGCATCTGGCTCAGGTCATGATCTCAGGGTTTGTGGGATCGGACCAGCATCAGACGCTGCACTGACAGCATGGAGTCTGCTTGGGATTCTCTCTCTTTCCCTGCCCCACTTTGTGCTCTCGCTCACTTGCTCTCTCAAAATAAATAAATATACATTTTTTAAAAAGCAGATAAATTCTGTTTTTGAGAAAAAGTTTTTAGGAGAAATGCTTCTCATGTTCATAAGTGAAAATTATGATCTCATTCAGAACTTTGGGAAGATTCTTTCAAATGAAAAGGGGAAGAATTTCTTTCCTCCATTCCTTTAGTGTAGCTAGATCCCTACTTTCAGGCTAAAGCTATAATTAGTTCAGCTATAGTATGTAATAACTGGGACTTCTATAATCTTTTACTTGAATCTCCATTTATAATGGTTTTCTATGGGAAGATGTATGCAGGATGCCAAAGTGGTTTACAGATGAACTTTTGATGAATGCCTATATTCTAAAAAGCAAGATATTTATTTTCCTTTTTAGAGTATTAAGACTAAAATGTGTATTTGGCAGTGACCATATTTTAAGTTGACTTACTTTTCTTAAGCTATAGTTCTGTTGTATACTCTGTGCGAAGGATTTATTCCTATTACTAATTAAACATTTTTTTAATGTTTATTTTTGAGAGACAGAGCATGAGTTGGGGGAGGGACAGAGAGAGAGGGAGACACAGAATCTGAAGCAGGCTCCAGGCTCAGAGCTATCAGCAAAGAGCCTGACATGGGGCTAGAACTCATGAACTGTAAGATCATGACCTGAGCTGAAGTCAGACGCTCAACTGACTGAGCCACCCAGGTGCCCCTCCTATTACTAATTTTCAATGAAGAATTTTAAAAACTATTAAAATACTGAGAGATCTAGTGAGGCATAAATGACATAAACTGTATTCTCAAAGGGGAATACATTTCTGGAATAGCTTTTAAAATAAGTTATTTTTAATGTCCTTATATCTATTTCATGCCTTTGCTTATGAATATTGTTTAATAACCTCCTGAAGAGTTTCTGAGTGATATTTACACTTGTTATAAATTTGTTGGTCAGTTTTTTTTTTCCCAGATGGAGTAATAATAATTGTTGACTCTGGATTTAACTTTTTTCTCAGTTTTAAGATTTCTTCACTTTGTTTTCCCCTGGTAGTTATTTGAGTAGTAATATGTTTGCCTATTACTAATTAAGGTTTTTCTTTAATAACAGATTTATACCTAAAACTGGAAGATGTGACCCATAAATTTAATAAGCCCTGTATAATGGATGTAAAGATAGGGCAAAAGAGTTATGATCCTTTTGCCTCATCTGAGAAGATTAAGCAACAGGTCAGCAAGTACCCATTAATGGAAGAGATTGGGTTCTTGGTGCTTGGCATGAGGGTAAGAGTGATTATTTGTAACATTTCTTTTTACATGTTCTTCCCTTGAAAATTATAGATGTTATTATAATAGCTATATATTAGAAGATAATATATTTTGGATTTGGGTTGTCCATATTTCCCCCAATGAGGGTAGAGATTTTTATCTCTTGCTCACTAATATATGGTCAGTGTCTGGAATGATTCCGACACACAGTATGTAATTAATAAATGAATAAATGGCTGAACTGCAAGACTCTCGCTCAGGTAATTTTGTTTTTAGGGAGCTTAAGTTTAGGTGCAAAGTAAATAGCATGATAAGTAAACGTGATATTATTATGATTTTGCTATGAGAAAAGTGCTAAGTTTATATGTTCAGTTATTTTTCTATATTTTTTTAAATAGAAAAGGAAAATTAAAAATTAGGTTATTGCTTCAGCTGTGATTTAAAACGGTTAAATTTGCTCATGATTCTGTGGGTTGGCAGTTTGAATTGGCTCAGGTGGTCAATTTGCTGATCTCACACAGGGACACATATGGCTATGCTCATCTGATGGGTCAGCTAGAGCTAGACAGTCTAAAACAACCTCACTCTCATGTCTGGGAAATGGTACTGTTGGCTGGATCCTTCTCCCTGTGATCTCTCATGTTCCAGAAGGCTAACTGGAGCTTCTTCATGTATCACAGTCCAAGAATGCAAGAGTGAGAGCTAAAAGGGCTCTTGAAAGCTACATTAGAAAGTCATTTACTGTTATGTCTATGGAATTTTATAGGTCAAAGTATATCACAGGGCCAGCCTGTATTGATAGGGAAAAGAAACAGACTCCTGTTCTGATTGTAGGAATAGAGAAGTCGCAATACAAGTGGTAGTGCACACAAGAATGGGAAGGATTGTTGAGGCTATCTTTGTAAATAATATGCCACAGTTAAAAAGTGATGTGGAATAAAATTCTCTAAGCAAATGGTATGCCTTCTAAATGTGTGGAGGTAAAATTTGTATATATGATAAATGATTGCTTACCTTTATAAGCATAATGGGTAGTTTTGAAATTCATCATGTAAGATGATATATAGGTCTTCCTTTTGACTTTTAAACAGGTAAGTTAATATCATCATGTAAGATGATATATAGGTTTTCCTTTTGACTTTTAAACAGGAAAGTTAATAGGAAGCATTATAGATGAATTGTTAATGTGATGGTAATAACAGCACAGTTGAATTTGGTATTCTGATTGTAAATAAAACCAAAGAAATTAGAATAGAAAACTATAATTAAATATGGGTATATGGTAAAGAAAAAAAGGGTAATGGAATAATATTAAAACAAGCAAGGAATAAACATCCCATGGGAATCTAACTGGGCAACTTTTTAACCTTCACTGTTGTCAAATCCCTTTCTCTCCTACTTTCCATTCTCACTTTTAGCAGATGACTTCGCCTTCAAAAAAAATAAATAAAAGCCATCAGACAGGATTTCCTTTAATTTTCTGCTGACAGATATAGATACCTAACCTGCAAGTACTTTCATTCCCTCTTTATTCCTGTCACGTTGAAGAATTTTCCATCCTTCTGTCTAAGCATAACTCTTCCTATGTTCTCTGGATCTCAGTCCTCTCCACCTCTTTAGGAACCAAATACTGTTGATTTTCACTTGTTTTTCTTATATGTTCAACTTCTATTTGTCTTTCTCTCTCTATTGACTCTTTAACTTTTGTTTTAAATATGATCAGATTACTCAAATTTTTCAGGAACAAAACCTCAAAACCTATAATTACTGTGCTCTGCTCTCCAGCAGAGAGACTTACTCCCCTTTACAACTGAACTAGTTATTTCCATTTAGTATTCTTAAACTCATTCCAATCTGGCTTCTGTTCCATCCTGCCTCCAGATTTGCATGTCCCTAAGATCCCTGAAGACATCTCCATTGTTACTAGATCCAAATGGCATTTTTTTTTCTTAAATATGAAATTTATTGTCAAATTGGTTTCCATACAACACCCAGTGCTCATCCCAACAGGTGCCCTCCTCAAAACCCATCACCTACCCACCCTTCCCTCCCACCCCCATCAACCCTCAGTTTGTTCTCAGTTTGTAAGAGTCTCTTATGTTTTGGCTCCCTCCCTCTACTCACTTTACTTCGCTTTGAAAAGCAGCTTTCAGTGCTAAGTCCTTCTTGAAATTGTCCTCTTAGTGTTCATGACACTACATAGTCTCCTGGCTTTTTCCTAAGATCACTTTGTAGTCTTCTTGTCCAGCTCATTTCTTTTTATTTATTCTTTAAATATTGAGGTATTTTGTTCAGTTCCATTTTACTGCCTCCTTTTTTCTTTCTGTTTCTTCCTAAGCAGTGTCTTTGTTCTTACCGATTCATTTTTCACTTACACTGATAACACCCAAATATGTATCTTCTGCCTCTGGTTTTTCTTTGCTCTCCTAATCTGTATAGCTAGATACTGGGATAATGTAAAGACATCTAGAATGAATACATAAAAAACGGACACACATCCCTCTTACAAACTACAACCACATAAATAGTAACATCTCTGTTATTCCCTATCCCAATAAAGGCATCACCATGCAAAGTTTTACAAAGGAGAAAGCTTGTAGTACTGTCACATCTTAGAACCATCCATCATTCCTATTGATCTTAGTTCCCTAACACCTCTTGAGTCCAGTTATCTCTTCTCAGACTCTAGTCTCTTAACTGATATCTCAAGTTCAATTTTGCTCTCTTCCAGTCTGTTCATGAAACATTGCAAAAGGTCTAATTATCATATTTCCCTATTTAAAAACTCTTTAGTGGGTTTCCATTACCTTTAGGGTACGTATACAGGATAAATAAGGCATTGCATGATTTGGCATTCTTGGGATATGTGGCTTCCCCAGACAAATAGAGGTTCTTCTTTTTGTATCTCTCTCTCTCTTTCTTTTTTTTTTTTTTTATTTAATTTAATTTTTTTTTTTAAAGTTACATCCAAATTAGTTAGCATATAGTGCAACAGTGATTTCAGGAGTAGATTCCTTAATGCCTCTTACCCATTTAGCCCATCCCCCCTCCCACATCCCCTCCAGTAACCCTCAGTTTGTTCTCCATATTTATGAGTCTCTTTTGTTTTCTCCCCCTCCCTGTTTTTATATTATTTTTGTTTCCCTTCTCTTATGTTCATCTGTTTTGTCTCTTAAAGTCCTCATATGAGTGAAGTCATATGATTTTTGTCTTTCTCTGACTAATTTCACTTAGCATAATACCCTCCAGTTCCATCCACATAGTTGCAAATGGCAAGATTTCATTCTTTTTGATTGCCGAGTAATACTCCATTGTACATATACACCACATCTTCTTTATCCATTCATCCATCGATGGACATTTGGGCTCTTTCCATACTTTGGCTATTGTTGATAGTGCTGCTATAAACATGGGGGTGCATGTGTCCCTTCAAAACAGCACACCTGTATCCTGTGGATAAATGCCTAGTAGTGCAATTGCTGGGTCGTAGGGTAGTTCTATTTTTAGTTTTTTGAGGAACCTCTATACTGTTTTCCAGAGTGGCTGCACCAGCTTGCATTCCCATCTCTCTTTTTTTTTTTTTTTTTAATGTTTTATTTTGAGAGACAGAGACAGAGACAGAGAGACAGACAGAGTGAGAGCAGGGGAGGGTCAGAGAGAGAGGGAGACACAGAATCTGAAGTAGGCTCCAGGCCCTGAGCTGTCAGTAACAGAGCCTGACATGGGGCTCTAACTCATTGAACCATGTGGTCATGACCTGAGCTGAAGTCGGACACTTAACCGACTGAGCTACCCAGGCTCCCTGTGTTTGTATCTTTTTAATAAAAACTTTATTGAGATATAATTTATACATCACTCAATTCACTCACTTAAAATATATGGTTCATTGGTTTTAGTATATTTATAGAGTTGGGCAACCATCACCACGTTCAACTTTAGAATATTTTCATCACCCCGGAAAGAAATGCCATACCTATTAATAGTCACCCCTCATTTTCTTCCAGTCTTTCAATGCCCCTAGCGTTAGGCAACTCTGATCTACTTTCTGTCCTATAGATTTGCCTCTTCTGGACATTTCATATAAATGAAACTGTGTGACACACTGGATGGTCTACGGTGACTGGATTCTTTCCACTTAATGTTTTCAAAGTGCATCCATATATCAGTATTGTATTCCTTTTTTTTGCTAAGTAATGTTTCATTGTATATATATGCCACATTTTCCTTATCCATTTATTGATAGGCAATGAGTTTCCATTTTTTGGCTATTATCAATAATGCTATTATGAACATGAATGTACAGGTTTTTACATGTGCATATGTTCTTATTTTGTGTAGATTTCTAAGTTTGAAATTGGCAGGTCCTGTGGTTAAGTTTGTTTAACTTTTTAAGAAACTGCCAAAGTCTTTTTCCAGTTACTGCACCATTTTACATTCCTACCAGTGTTGTATTAGCATTCCAGTTTCTCCACATCCTTGCCCAACCCTTGTTAATTGTCTTTTTTTTTTTAAACCACTGCCATCCTAATGGGTGTGAAGCAGTATGTCATTATGTTTTTTTTTAATTTTTTTTTTAATGTTTTTTATTTATTTTTGAGACAGAGACAGAGTGTGGGGAGTGGGGGGGAAGGAGAGAGAGAGAGAGAGACACAGAATCCGAAGCAGGCTCCAGGCTCTGAGCTGACAGTACAGAGCCTGACACGGGGCTCGAACTCACGAACCATGCAATCATGACCTGAGCCAAAGTCGATGCTTAACCAACCTAGCCACCCAGGTGCTCCAGTGGTTTTGATTTACAGTTCCCTAATGGCTAATGATATTAAGTATCTTTTCTTTTCATGCACTTATTGACCGTTTGTATATCTTCTTTGGAGAAGTGTCTATTCTGATCCTTTGCCCATTGGGTCATATTTCTTTTCTTCTTTTTTTTTTTTTTAACGTTTACTTGTTATTGAGAGACAGAGAAAGACAGAACGTGAGCAGGGGAGGGGCAGAGGGAGAGGGAGACACAGAATCTGAAGCAGATTCCAGGCTCTGAGCTGTCAGCACAGAGCCCGATGCAGGGCTCGAACTCACAAACCGCGAGATCATGACCAGAGCCAAAGTTGGGACGCTTAACTGACTGAGCCACCCAGGCACCCCCATATTTCTTTTTACTAATGTTTTATACAAACCCCTGATATATGATTTGCAGATATTTTATTTCTTTTTACTAATGAGTTTTATACAAATCCCTGATACATGATTTGCAGGTATTTTTTCCCTCCCCTCCCCTTTTTAACTTTCTTGACCGTTCCTTTGAAGCACAAAAGTTTTCATTTTGAAATCTATTTTTTTCTTTTGTTACTTATGCTTTTGGTGTTATAGCTAAGAAATCATTGCCTAACCTAAAGTCTTGAAGATTTACTCCTATTTGTCTTCAAAACGTTTTATAGTTTTAGTTCTTACATTGAGATCTGTGATTCATTTTGATTTTGGGGGATGTGGTTTCAGGAAGGGAACAAATTTGCATATGGATATCTAGTGGTCCCAGCACCATTTGTTGAAGAGACCATTCTTTACCTCATTGAATGGTCTTGACACTTATTCAAAATAAGTTGACTATAAATGTGAGAATTTATTTCTGGACTCTCAGTTCTGTTTTCTTGATCCATATTACCTATCTTTATGCTAGTATCATACTCTTTTTTTAATTTAAACTTTATTGAGGTATAATTGACCTCTAAAATTTTAAGGTAATAAAAGTGTACCTCATGGTGATTTGATATACATTTGAAAGGATATCCCCCAGCTAGTTAGTTAACACATCAATCACCTCATGTGTTTATCATTTATTTGTGTCTGAGAGAACATTTAAGTTCTACCCTCTTAGCAGATTTCAATTCTATTGTACAATACAGTGTTATCAACTATAGTCACCTGTTTTACATTAGATCCTCAGACTTTATTCATTTTATAGCTGATAGTTTGTAACTTTTTAACCACGTTATCCTATTTCCCCCACCTCACAGCCCTTGGCAACTGCTTTTCTACTCTGTTTCTATGAGTTTTATTTATTTTTTTGAGATTATTCATATGAGTGATGCCATGAAGTACTTGTCTTTCTTTGGCTAATTTTATGTAGCATGATGCCAATAAGATGCATCCTAGTTATTGCAAATTGCAGGATTTTCTTTATTCTCACGAATAAATAATTCCATTATATATATATATATATATATATATATATATATATATATATATATATATATATACACACACACACACACACACACCATAACTTTATTCTTTCATCCTTTGATGGACATTTTGGCTTCCGTATTTTGACTATTGTGAATAATGCTGCAGTGTACATTGGAATGTGAATATCTCTACGATGTTTTCATTTCCTTGAATATATACCCAGAAGTAGAATTGCTAGACCATATGATAGTTCTGTTTTTTGATTTTTTGCAGAATCTCCATACTGTTTTCCATAGTCACAATCTCAATTTACATTCCTACCATTTGAACTATATACTTCAAACCTCTGGCAGTTTGATGCTAAGATGCTAAGTGTATTTCCCTTTTTTTCCATATTCTGGCCAATCCTTGTTTGTTATCTCTTATCTTTTTGAATGATAGCCATTCTAACAGGTGTGAGATATTCTAACACAGTATCTCATTGTGGTTTTGATTTGCATTTCCCTGAGATTAGTGACCTTGAGCACTTTTTGATGTTCCTGTTGGCTGCTTAGATGTTTTCTTTGGAATAATGTCTATTCAGTCCCACTGCCCATTTTTTAATTAGATTTTCTGTATTAAATTGTATGAGTGCTTTATATAGTTTGGATATTAATCCCTTATCAAATACATGATTCACAGATATTTTTTCGGAACCACACTGTTAATGTAGCCTTAAGTTTTGAAATCAGAAGTTGTGACAGCTCTGATTTTGTTCTTCTTTTTTCAAGATTGTTTTGACTAATTCTGGGTCCTCCTTAAATTTACACATGAATTTTAGGATGAAGTTGTAATCGTCAGTCCTGCAAAAACGTGCCGGTTTGGATTTTGGTAGGGATCGTATTGGATTTGTAGATCAATTCCTGTTATTTTTGTTCTTAGAACTCCCTTTATATAGTATTTAATATATTGTTTACTTATCTGAGAAAGTATATGATTGAAGTATGAGATAAATGAAAATGATGTGAATATAGGTAAGTTATACAAATCTAGGTTATTAAAATTGGGAGATACACATTGAATTTTAATAAAAGTAATGCTTGGGTTAAAATTTTCAAATAGTTTATTTCTTTGGAAGGTGGTAAATTCATTGAACTTTTTAGTCACAATATGTTTGTAGACTAATAAGGTTAGAGTTGGATAATTTTAGAATTGATATTCTAAAGTTTAAAAATTTCCCTCTGTGGGGTACCTGGGTGGCTCAGTCAGTTAAGCCTCCCACTCTTGGTTTCAGCTCAGGTCATGATGTCATGGTTTTGTGAGTTTGAGCCCTGCGTTGGGCTGTCTCTGTGTCTCTCAAAATAAATAAGTAAACTTAAAAAAAAAAAAATTTCCTTCCAGGAAAATCATGCCTTTGAACAAAAAATTCCTTTAATATCACTAAACTATACTGAAGTTTACCAAATTCAGTAAAACCTTGGTTTGCGAGTGTAAATTATTCCAGAAACATGCTTGTAATCCAAAGCACTTGTAAATCAGAGCGAATTTAGAAATAATGGAAACTCAGATGATTTGTTCCACAACCCAAAAATGTTCATAGAAAAATGATTATAATACTACAACATAATACAAAATAATAAAGAAAATACAAAATATAAAGAAAAATAAACAAGTTAACCTGCACTTACCTTTGAAAACCTTCGTGGCTGGTGTGAGGGAGACGAGAGAGGGTTATTGTGTAGGACTTCTACTCTCACTAACGGAATCACTGCCATCTATTGGCTCAATGGAATCTTTTTCTTTTCGTGCAACTTTAAAAAGGAAACTAACCAATGACACTTGCTGTTGCCTCCTTTTGAAGATTTTGCAGAAATGTGACAGTGCATTGTTGTCAAACAGATTCATCACTCTCACGCTTACAGCCTCATTCGGGTGGTGCTTTTCTACAAAATTTTGCATTGTTTCCCACATTTTACAGATCTCCCTTAACCTTATGTGAAGTGAGGGATTCCACCTTTTTCTCCTCCTCCTGTGCAGACAAGATGCAGATGTAAACTTCTTATAAACTCTTGCAGTTTCAGCCACTCACTCACATACCTCATTCCTACTTCTCAATGATTTCCTTCTTAACTTCCGTCGTAATGCTCTCCTTCTCACTGCCTTTCTTTTCAACCTTTTTCTGCATGGGGGCCACTGTATACGCTCGCACAGGTGTTGACTAAGTACAATATTAATAAACTCTTGTCGTATACTGTATTTAATGTAACTGGCAATAAAACAGCAGAGGAAAGGGTTGATATCTGCAGGCAGCCTGACCTAGAATGAAGTAAAGCATTCCTAAGCTTACTGTTATATGGGAAAGCAAAGGACTGTCCATAGGTGCTTTCAAGTGACAAAAAATACACTAGCACCAGATGTGGGCACCTTCCAACATTCTGAAAAATCACTGGTTTCTGCCAAACACCGTGGCCTGAGACTGAGCATCCGAGCATGGGAGATGATCACCCATGATCCCACAGTGAGAGAGAGAGAGAGAGAGAGAGAGCGATTGCCTCAGTTGTGATGTGACGTTTGGCATCACATACTACTCATATTGCAAGACATCGCTTGTTTATCACGTTCAAATTTATTAGAAATGTTTATCTTGCGGAACACTAGCAGAACAAGTTATTTGCTATCCAGGGTTTTACTCTATATCAAATATACCAAATATTTAAAATATATTTAAAAATTTTTCTGTTGTGTTCAACCAGTGGTAGAAGAGGTTTGGTGGGTTGAATAACTTGCCAGTTTTCTGTGCTGATTTAGGAATTCTTAATAACTTTCAGTACTTATACTATATTTCCTTGATCCCAAGATGATAAGACTCATCATTGATTTCATAACAAGATTTATTGGAATATGTGTTACAAAAAAGGCAGAAACAGAGTAGAGCCTGTAATTGCAAGGGGGTCAAGAGAGGAGGGCTATAGAGTGACTTTGAAATAGGTGGTACAGGTTTCCCCTGCTATCTGAAAGTAGATAGATGTTCATGTAAAACCTTTTGTAATCTGAAAATGGTGTAAAGTGAAAACGCACTTACCATTAATTTGTATGGAAATATTTTTGAGTGTTCCCAGACCCAAACAATAACCTCTTTTAAGCTTTTCTGATACTTTAGGCCACATCTTGCTAATGGATGCATAAAATAAATCAAGATAAAGCACAGATGCTCACAGACAATTCAGAGTTATGGTGGCTTAATGCTAGAATGCTGAGAGCAGTTCTCTGGGATGGAATTTGGCAGTGCCAGTCTTGCTGCTGGTGTTCATGTTGTGTCTATAATGTTTACTACAAAACAAAGACTGCACACAATTTCCCCTTTTTTCCCATAGAGGTGAAAATCCTCTTAGGATCTCTTCTGGTTAGCAAAAACAGGTATTATTGTAGTTCTTTTGTAAAAGTGAAGTGGCATAACACAAGCTTTTGAAAAGCAGGGGATACCTGTATTTTGAACTAACAATAGCAGAAAGTAACAGGTAGAAAACTATGAAGTAAGCATATTGTGAAACAAGTTTATGTAAGGTGACTGGAACATACTGTATATAGGTATATAGGGTGTATATTATCTTAAACTACCAGACTGGAGAAGTTAGTATCAGCAACTTGCTTTGGGACTTACTGGTTTTTGAAATAGTGACCTTACCAGTTAACTGTTCTGTATATTCTTGTTTAATTTCCCAGTTGTGTACTGACTGAAAACAAGTGCTATATAGTTACAGGGATTTATTACATTTATTAGCCAAAATTAATTAAAATACAATTTATAGAAATATACGTGAAATTTCTTTAAAACATGTAGTTCAAGACTGTAAGTGATTTAGGTGGGTACTTTGGGAGAGGCCAAGATGGTGGAGTAGCATGGAAGTTCTCAGCTTCTCTGGTCACTGAAGTGCAGCTAGATCAGCACCATACCTAGGAAATTGATCTGAGGATTAACACAACAATCTGTATAACTTGAGCCATAGAACTAGGCAGAGACATGGTGTGGAGAGGTGAACTGAGGGAGAGAGAAGCCATGGAGGGCAGGGAGCTGTTTTTTGTGGAGAGAGGACAGAGAAAAGGGGATAGAGTATGGCACATCAGGAGAGTACAGGAAAAGCACTACCCCTAAAAGCTGAAGAGAAAGAGTGGATACACAGACAAGGGACTGAACAAGAGATCTGTTCCCCAAAAACGTTGATTGTGAGAAAGGAGACGGTTCCAATACCATTAGGACTCTATAAATAGGGGAGCACAGAGCTGGATATTCTAGAGCTCAATACTTGGTGGTGCTCTGATGGGGAAGAAGGGTGAGTCCTAGGAGTAGGCAATGAGGTACAGGGGGTCTGTGGGCCACATGGGGAGGAGCGGTTCCCCTGCTTCGAGTGCCTTTGGTAGAGACCATACACCCTCCCTACAGGCAAAGGTCCCA
The DNA here is from genome assembly GCF_018350175.1 of Felis catus. Lineage (NCBI taxonomy): Eukaryota > Metazoa > Chordata > Mammalia > Carnivora > Felidae > Felis > Felis catus. The sequence goes on along the minus strand of NC_058378.1, from coordinate 19,874,494 downwards.
GTGGACCCTGGAGAATAGCCACATTTGCTGGTATTGGAACAAAGATCACGGAGTTTAGTGAAACCTGGTGCCAGCTATGTGTTGTGATTTGCTGTAATCTCAACCTCTGCTGCTACATAATCATATGAACATTCTCAGGGCAAGCCGGCACCCAACCATTACTCATCAAGACCCTACTCCAGAGGGTCGGAGCAGGACCAAGCCACAGAATTCACGGAACCAAGGGGTTTGGAAACTCCTCCGCCCCACCTGAGATACGATTCAGGGGGAAAGGTGCTGCCTGGAAGGCTGAATGGCTTAGATACAGACAGTGTAGAAGTGGGGAGTGGACGGAAGCCAGAGACAAAGGAGGGTTGCTTGATTGCAGTTTGGTGAGAGGGCAGGGTTCCTGTGCCCTCTAGAAACTAGGAAGCTGGGTGACGCCACTTCTACTCATGCTCATATGCGCCAACACACGCCACACCGATACATCCCAGTAAGGTAAGCAGTGCCACCTAGTGGAAATTGGAGTCATTACACTAAGCCCCCAGCCAACTGTACCTCCCAAGCACAAGCCCCAAAGGACCACCACAAGTCTCTCTGCCTGGCTAGTGTACAGATGATAGAGTGTTTAATAGTTTGAGCTGTAGGGAAAACTGGATGTAACTTCATCCGGATTTCATTCTGTTTGCTAGTTCATCTATTCGGGGTTTTTTTTTTGCTTTTGTTTAATTTTTTTTTCTTTTTCTCCTTTCTTTTTTCTTTTTCTTTTTCTTTTGAATATAATTTATTGCCAAATTAGCTTACATACAATACCCAGTGCTCATCCCAACAAGTGCCCTCCTCAATGCCCATCACCCATTTCCACTCTCCCCCACCCCCCCATCCACCCTCATTTGTTCTCTGTATTAAGAATCTCTTGTGGTTTGCCTTCCTCCCTCTCTGTAACTTTTATTTTTTTGCCCTTCCTTTCTCCCATGGTCTTCTATTAAGTTTCTCAAGATCCACATGAGTGAAAACATATCTGTCCTTCTCTGACTTATTTCACTCATCGTAATACCTTCCAGTTCCATCCATGTTGCTGCAAATGGCATAATTTCATTCTTTCTCATTGCCAAGTAGTATTCCATTGTATATATAAACCACATCTTCTTTATACCAATGGAATAGAATAGATAACCCAGAATTGGACCCACAAATGTGTGGCCAACTAATCTTTGACACAGCGGGAAAGAGCATCCGATGGAAAAAAGTCTCTTTAGCAAATGGTGCTGGGAGAATTGGACAGCACCATGCAAAAGAATGAAACTGGACCACTTTCTTATACTATACACAAAAATAAACCCAAAATGGATGAAAAACCTAAATGTGAGACAGAAAGCCATCAAAACCCTAGAGGAGAAAGCAGGCAACAACTTCTTTGATCTCAGCTGCTGCAATTTCTTACTCAACACATCTCCAAAGGCAAGGGAATTAAAAGCAAAAATGAACTATTGGAACCTCATCAAGATCAAAATCTGCACTGCAAAGGAAGCAATCAACAAAACTAAAAGGCAACTGACAGAATGGGAAAAGACGCTTGCAAATGACATATTGGATAAAGGGCTAGTATCCAAAATCTGTAAAGAACTTAACCAAACTCAGCGCCCGAAAAACAAATAATCCAGTGAAGAAATGGGCAGAAGATATGAATAGACACTTCTCTAAAGAAGACATCCACATGGCCAACAGACACATGAAAAGATGCTCAATGTCATTCATCATCAGGAAAATACAAATTAAAGCCACACTGAGATACCACCTCCACTGGTCAGATTGGCTAAGATGAACAAATCACGAAACTACAGATGCTGGCGAGGATGTGGAGAAATGGGAACACTCTTGCACTGTTGGTAGAAATGCAAACTGGTGCATCCGCTGTGGAAAACAATGTGGAGGTTCCCCAAAAAATAAAAAGTAGAACTATCCTATGACCCAGGAATAGCACTGCTAGGAACTTACCCAAAGGATACAGGAGTGCTGATGCATAGGGGCACGTGTACCTCAATGTTTATAGCAGCACTTTCAACAATAGCCGAATTATGGAAAGAGCCCAAATGTCCACCTTTTTCTCCTTTCCATTCTTTTTCTTGGCTACAGAAAAAAAAAAAAACATTATTTTTATCTTCCTTTCATTAAAAAAGTTATTGTTTTAACTATGTTTTTTCCCTAAATTTTTAAAATTCTATTTCACCTCATTTCACTTTATTCTATTTTATTGTATACTTTTTTTTAATTTTTAAACTTTCTTTTTTTTTTTACCTTTTTTCTCTATTCTATCAAACTTCTTTCAACAAGCAGACCAAAAACACCTAGGATTTAGCTTCCTTTATGTAATTTTTTTTTTAATTTTTAAATTTAAAATTTTTATTTTATTCTTTCTTTCTCCAAAATGACAAAATGAAGGAATTCACCCCAAAAGAAAGTACAGGAAAAAATGACAGCCAGAGGCTTAACACAGATGTAAGCAAGTTGTCTAAACTAGAATTTAGAACCATAATATTAAGAATACTAGCTGGGGTTGAAAAAAGCATAGAATCCTTTTCTACAGAGATAAAAGAAGGCAAATCGAGTCATGATGAAATTTAAAATGCTATAACCGAGATGGAATCTTGAATGGATGCCATGGCAGTAAGGATGGGTAAAGCAAAGCAGAGAAAAAACGATATAGAAGACAAAATTATGGAGAATAATGCAGCAGAAAAAAGAGGGAAACTAAGGCAAAACAGCATGATCTGAGAATTACAGAAATCAGTGTCTTAAAAAATGAATAATACCTGAATCATAGGGAGTCCCAGAAGATGAAGAGAGAGAAAAACGGGCAGAAGGTTTATATGAACAAATTATAGTGGAAAACTTTCCTAATCTGGAGGAAGACACACATCAAAATCTAAGAAGCACAGACATCTCCCATTAGATTCAACAAAAACCGACCATCAACAAGGCATATCTTAGTCAAATTCACAAAATACACACAGAATTATGAAAGCAGCAAGGGGGAAAAAAAAGTCCTTAACCTATAATTATGGGAAAACAGATCAGGTTTGCAGCAGACCTGTCCACAGAAAGTTGGCAGGCCAGAAGGAAGTGGCAGGATATATTCAACGTACTGAATCAGAAAAATGTGAAGCCAGGAATTCTTTATCCAGCAAGGCTGTCATTCAAAATAGAAAGATAAAGAGTTTCCCAGACAAACAAAAACTAAAGGAGTTCGTGACCACTAAGCCAGCCTTGCAAGAAATTTTAAGGGGGACACTCTGAGGGGAGAAAAGATGAAACAAAACAAAAAAGACCCAAAGCAACACAGACTAGAAAGGACCAGAGAACACCACCAGAAATTCCCAACTCTGCAGACAACACAAGGACAATAAATTCATGTCTTTCAGTACTCTAAATGTCACTGGAAAAGTGCTCCAATCAAAAGACCTAGGGTATCAGAATGGTTAAGAAAACAAGATCCATCTATATCCTGTTCACAAGAGACCCATTTTAGGCCTAAAGACACCTTCAGACTGAAAGTAGGGATGGAGAACCATGTATCATGGTAATCGTCAGCAAAAGAAAGTTGGAGTAGCCATATTTATATCAGACAAACTAGATTTTTAAAATAGACTGTAACAAGAGATGAAGAAGGGCATTGTGTCATAATTGAGGATATAATTAAGGGGTCTATCCACCAAAATCTAACAATTGTAAACATTTATGCGCCCAACATTGTATACCCAAATATATAAATCAGTGAATCACAAATATAAAGAAACTCATTGGTAATAATACCATAAGAGTAGGTGTATTCAGCACCCCACTTAATAGCAATGGACAGGTCATATAAGCAGAAAATCAACAAGGAAACAATGTTTGAATGACACACTGGACCAGATGAATTTAACAGATACATTCAGAACGTTTCATCCTAAAGCAGCAGAATATACATTCTTCTTGAGTGCACATGGAACATTCTCCAGAATAGATCGCACACTGGGACGCAAATCAGCCCTCAACAAATACAAAAATACCAAGATCATACCATACATATTTTCAGACCACAACACAATGAAACTTGAAATCAATCACAAAATATTTGGAAAGACCACGAATACTGGGACGTTAAAGAACATCCTACTAAAGAATGAATGGGTTACCCAGAAATTAAAGAGGAAATTAAAAAGTGCATGGAAGCCAATGAAAATGAAAACATGATAACCTAAAACCTCTGGGATACAGTGAAAGCAGTCATAAGAGGGAAGTATAAAGCAATCCAGACCTTCCTAAAGAAGGAAGAAAGGTCTCAGATATACAACCTAACCTAACACCTTAAAGAGCTGGGAAAAGAACAGCAAATAAAGACCAAAACCAGCAGAAGATAGGAAATAATAAAAATTAGAGCAGAAATCAATGATATTAAAATAAAATAAAAAAACAGAACAGATCAATGAAATCAGGACTGGGTTCTTTCAAAGAATTAACAAAATTGATAAACCCCTAGCCAGTTTGATCAAGAAGAAAAAGGAATGGATGCAAATAAATAAAATCATGAATGAAAGAGGAGAGAACACAACCAACACTGCAGAAATACAAACAATAATAAGAGAATATTATGGGCAATTGTATGCCAATAAATTGGGCAATCTGGAAGAAATGGGCAAATTCCTAGAAACATATAAACTACCAAAACTGAAACAGGAAGAAATAGAAAATTTAATCAGACCCATAACCAGTAAAGAAATTGAATCAGTAATCAAAAATCTCCCAAAATACAAGAGTCCAGGGCCGGATGGCTTTCCAGGGGAATTCTACCAAACATTTAAAGAAGAGTTAACACCTATTCTGTTGAAGCTGCTCCAAAACAAAACAAAACAAAACAGCAAAAACAAAGAAAAAAAAAATGGAAGGGAAACTTCCAAACTCATTCTATGAAGCCAGCATTATCTTGATTCCAAATCCAGACAAAGACCCCACTAAAAAGGAGAACTACAGACCAGTTTCCCAGATGAACATGGATGCAAAAATCCTCAACAAGATACTAGCCAATTGGGTCCAACAATACATTAAAAGAATTATTCACAATCAAGTGGGATTTATACCTGGGATGCAGGACTGGTTCAATATCCACAAATCGATCAATGTGATACATTACATTAATAAAAGAAAGAATAAGAACCACATGATCGTTACAGTAGATGCAGAGAAAGCATTTGACAAAATGCAGCATCCTTTCTTGATAAAACCCCTCAAGAAAGTAGTGACAGAAGGATCATACCTTAAGATCATAAAAGCTGTATATGAAAGACCCACTGCTAATATCATCTTCAGTGGCAAAAACGGAGAGTTTCCCTGCTAAGGTCAGGAACACGACAAGGATGTCCACTCATTCAACAGTGGTGGAAGTCCTAGCCTCAGCAATGAGACAACACAAAGAAATAAAAGGCATCCAGATTGGCAAGGAGGAAGTCAAACTTTCACACTTCTCAGACAACATGATACTCTACATGGGAAACCTGAAACTTGCCACCAAAAAACTACTAGAACTGATCCATGAATTCAATGAAGTCTCAAGGATATAAAATAAATGCACAGAAATCAGTTGCATTTCTATACACCAATAATGAGGGAGAAGAGAAATCAAGGAATCAAGGAATCGATCCCATTTACAGTTGTACCAAAACCCATAAAATACCTAGGAATAAGCCTAACAAAGGTGGTGAAAAACCTATACACTGAAAACTATAGAAAGCTTTTGAAAGAAATTGAAGAAGACACATATATATACGTATATATACATATATATATGTATATATACATATATATGTATATATACGTATATATGTATATATATGTATATATACATATATATATGTATATATATACACATACATATGTATATACATACGTGCATATACAATAGAATATTAATTATCAAAAAGAATGGAATCTTGCCATTTGCAGCAATGTGGATGCAACTAGAGTGTATTATGCTAAGTGAAATTAAAGAAAGACAAATATGTGACTTAAGTTATATGTAGAATTTAAGATATAAAACATGAATATAAGGAAAGGGAAGCAAAAATAATATAAAAACAGGGAAGGGACAAAACATAAGAGAGAACAAACTGAGGGTTGCTGAAGGGGTTTTGGGTGGGGGTATACACTAAATGGGCAAGGGGCATTAAGGAGGACACTTGTTGGGATGAGCACTGGGTGTTATATGTAGGTGATGAATCACTAGAATCTATTCCTGAAATCATTATTGCACTATATGGTAACTGAGTTGGATGCAAATTAATAATAATTTTAAAAATAAATAAATATTTAAAAATATTTAAATGATTTAATTTTCAGTTGTTCCAGTGTATTGTTGGCAACAGCTTAAAGTTTTTAGAAAGAAATGCTTTTTTTGAGAGAGGTACCTTTTCCTAGTCACTGATTCCTCTTTATTTGGGGAAAAGATACTTCTTTTTTAATCTTTATTGATCATATTCTCTAAAAATCAAGACTCTGTATATCTTTTTTTTTCTTTATAATACTGGATGATAGTAACTCTTCAAATATCTCTTTCCATGAATTGATTAACTAGGAAAGGTGTTTTGCTAAAGATATTTGAATTTGTTTGCTCCTGATATAAGTTCACATAAAATGAGCAATTCAAGTGCGCCCATGCCCAACGTGGGGCTTGAACTCAGGACTCTGAGATCAAGAGTCAAGTCACATGTTGGGATGAGCACAGGGTATGTTATGTAAGTGATGAATTACTGAATTATATTCCTGAAATCATTATTACACTATATGTTACCTAACTTGGATTTAAATCATAAGGGGGAAAAAAAGGCAATCATGTGCTCCACTGACAGAGCCAGCCAAGCACCTCAGCCTTTCCTTGTTATTCTGCCCTACTCATGTCTCTCAGATTTCCTTTCCATTAAAATGTGTGTGTGTGTGTGTGTGTGTGTGTGTGTGTGTGTGTGTGTACGCGTGCTACATTTTTAGATGTTTTTAAGGTGTACCTTTTGATTTACAATGATCTTTGCTACTGACCAAGACTGGTCAGTGGTAGCGATGGAGAAGTTCTCATATCTCTTCCCATTCTAGCTTTAGGTAGTAAAGTAGAAATATATAGAAGAGAGAATATCAGTAAAGGAGTTCCACAGAAACAACTTAGTTTTAGTCTGTATGTAAAATTTAGATTCTCATATGTGAAATTTAATTTAGATGAGATAATACACCCCTGATTTAGTAGAATGGTGATAGTTTTTATTTTTAAAATCCCATTTCTTGGGTACATTTCCTAACTTGTGGTTTACATAACTATGTATTTGAAAATTCTCATATTTTTGTATTTAATTTACTCAGATTAATTTACCCATTTTCATCCTTTTTATTGCAGTACAGTTTATATACAGTAAAACCTTGTATTTGCATAACTTGTTCTGCGAGTGTTCCACAAGATGAGTGAACATTTCTAAGTTTTAACATAAACAAGCGATGTCTTGCAATATGAGTAGTATGTGATGCCAAACGTCACATCACAACTGAGGCAATCGCTCTCTCTCTCTCTCTCTCTCTCTCTCTCTCTCTCTCTCACTGTGGGATCATGGGTGATCATCTCCCATGCTCGGATGCTCAGTCTCAGGCCACGGTGTTTGGCAGAAACCAGTGATTTTTCAGAATGTTGGAAGGTGCCCACATCTGGTGCTAGTGTATTTTTTGTCACTTGAAAGCACCTATGGACAGTCCTTTGCTTTCCCATATAACAGTAAGCTTAGGAATGCTTTACTTCATTCTAGGTCAGGCTGCCTGCAGATATCAACCCTTTCCTCTGCTGTTTTATTGCCAGTTACATTAAATACAGTATACGACAAGAGTTTATTAATATTGTACTTAGTCAACACCTGTGCGAGCGTATACAGTGGCCCCCATGCAGAAAAAGGTTGAAAAGAAAGGCAGTGAGAAGGAGAGCATTACGATGGAAGTTAAGAAGGAAATCATTGAGAAGTAGGAATGAGGTATGTGAGTGAGTGGCTGAAACTGCAAGAGTTTATAAGAAGTTTACATCTGCATCTTGTCTGCACAGGAGGAGGAGAAAAAGGTGGAATCCCTCACTTCACATAAGGTTAAGGGAGATCTGTAAAATGTGGGAAACAATGCAAAATTTTGTAGAAAAGCACCACCCGAATGAGGCTGTAAGCGTGAGAGTGATGAATCTGTTTGACAACAATGCACTGTCACATTTCTGCAAAATCTTCAAAAGGAGGCAACAGCAAGTGTCATTGGTTAGTTTCCTTTTTAAAGTTGCACGAAAAGAAAAAGATTCCATTGAGCCAATAGATGGCAGTGATTCCGTTAGTGAGAGTAGAAGTCCTACACAATAACCCTCTCTCGTCTCCCTCACACCAGCCACGAAGGTTTTCAAAGTGCAGGTTAACTTGTTTATTTTTCTTTATATTTTGTATTTTCTTTATTATTTTGTATTATGTTGTAGTATTATAATCATTTTTCTATGAACATTTTTGGGTTGTGGAACAAATCATCTGAGTTTCCATTATTTCTAAATTCGCTCTGATTTACAAGTGCTTTGGATTACAAGCATGTTTCTGGAATGAATTATGCTCACAAACCAAGGTTTTAATGTATAACATTGTGTAATTTTAAGGTGTACAACATGATTTAATACCTTTATATATTGCAGTATGATTAAGCATTAGGTTAGCTAACATCTCTATTATTTTGAGAATCCTTTTTAAAAATTATTTATGTGTATAGAGATCATGAGTGTTTTTTTTGTTAACACATTTTGAGTATACTGAACTGTTCTTATAAAAATGATTTTTTCTGTAGTCACATGAAATTTTTAATGTTTATAAAAGTGTCTTCTTCCATTTATAGTAACACTTTGCTCAAGATAAACTGTTTCTTTAATAGGCAATATGTGTTTAAGCACATGGTTGTAATTAAACTTTTTCAGTGAATTGTAGCATTTGAGGTAGATGGTAATTAGCTATAACAGACTAAAAGTTTTAAATTATCAGTTTCTAAATCAGTATGATCTTATTCCTTCTTTAAAGATACTTATTTAAAATTTGAGAAAGTACATAGTTGTATGGTTCAGACTCCAAAAAGTATAGAAATAGGGGCACCTGGGTGGCTTAATCAGATAAGCACCTACTTTTGATTTTAGCTCAGGACATGATCTCACTTTGTGAGATTGAGCCCCACATCAGGCTCTGTGCTGATAGCGTGGAGCCTGCTTGAGATTCTCTGTTCTCTCTCTCTCTCTCTCTCTCTCTCTCTCTCTCTCTCTCCCTCTCTCTCCCTCTGCTCCTCCCCCACTCATGCTCTCTTTAATGAAAAACATAATAAACATAAAAAAGTATTGAAACATATGCAGTGAGAAGTAACTTTCCACACAGCATACTATATTATACTTTTTCCCCAGTGTATCCTTTCAGGGAGATTTTTAACATACACAAATACTGTACCTATGTGTTCTTTTATCACAAAACCTACTTTGAACACTGTTCTATATCTTGCTTTTTTTCCCAGTTTACATATCACAGAGATCTGTCCACAGTGCACACTATTATTGTACCATGATTTAACCAGCTCCCTCTCATGAATCTGTTGTTTTCAGTCATTTGCTATTACAAATAATGTTTCAAATGAGTAAACGGTGGAAATAACAAAACTAAAAGGCATTATACAGAATGGGAAAAGATATTTGCCAATGATATATCGGATAAAGGATAAAATGCCAAATCTATAAAGAATTTACCAAACTCAACAGCCAAAAAACAGATAATCCAGTGAAGAAATGGGCAGAAGACATGAATAGACACTTTTCCAAAGAAGACAGCCAGATGGCTAACAGACATATGAAAAGATGCTCAACATCACTCATCATCAGGGAAATACAAATCAAAACTACAGTGAAATTCCACCTCAACCTGTCAGAATGGCTAAAATTAACAACTCAGGAAACAACAGATGCTGGCGAGGATGTGGAGAGACGGGAACCCTTTTGCACTGTTGGTGTGAATGCAAACTGGTGCAGCCACTCTGGAGAACAGTATGGAAGTTCCTCAAAAAATTAAAAATAGAGCTACCCTATGACCCAGCAATTACACTACTAAGAATTTATCCAAAGGATACAAAAATGGTGATTCAAAGTGGCACATACACCCAAATGTTCATAGCAACACTATCAACAATAGCCAAGTTATGGAAAGAGCCCAAATGTCCATTGACTGATGAATGGATAAAGAAAATGTGGCATATCCATATACATATATATACATACATACACAATGAAATACTACTCGGTGATGAAAAAGAATGAAGTCTTGCCATTTGTAACAAGGTGGATGGAACTAGAGGGTATTATGCTAAGGAAAATAAGTCAGAGAAAGACAGATATATGACTTTACTCATATGTGGAATTTAAGAAACAAAATATGAGCATAGTGGAAAGGAAGGAAAAATAGATAAAAACAGAGAGGGAGGCAAATTATAAGAGATTCTTCAATACAGAGAACAAACTGAAGGTTACTGGAGGGGTATTGGGTAGGGAGATGGGCTAATGGGTGATGGACATTAAGGAGGAGGGTACTTGCTGGGATGAGCACTGGGTGTTATATGTAAGTGGTGAATACTAAATTCTAGTCTTGAAGCCATTGTTACGCTGTATGTTAATTAACTTGGGTTAAAATGAAATTTTAAACACTTTAAAGAATAATAAATAAATAAATGATTAAACAGAGACCTACCTCATTCCACCAATGTGCTAGCATACTTATATGAGGGATAAGTTCCCGGAGGGGAATTGCTAGGCTTCTATGAATTTGTGATTTTAGTAGATATTGGCAATCTGCCTCATACAGAGCAGTGGTTTTGAACAAGGGGCAGTTTTGCTCCAGGGAGACATTTGGCAAAGTCTGAGGACACTTTTTTTTTTTTTTTTTTTTTTTTTTTTTACGATTTGGGGAAGGGCTGTGCTCCTGATATGTGTGACAGCTGCTTGATTTATGTGAAGTATTCACACCCTTTGTTCATTTTCCCCTGAGTAATCATGCCCTTTGCTCATTATGTAATCTTCAAACCTTTTCTCTGTGTCTTTTTGCCTTTTGATTTCTGCATGGCAAAAACACTGTGAACATTTTTTAAGACATACTGTTATGAAGGGAAATTCTGAGTTTTTGTTGGAAATACCTTCTCTAGTTATCAGTTATTCAAGGATTCTTCCATCTTTGGGGGACACTTTTATCATTTCCTTTTGTGTATTTTGATATTTGATGTATTTGGAATTTATCCTGGTATAAGGTATAAATACAGTTTTTTTTTTGATCAGTACTTAATCATACTAACACCATTTAATAAATAATCCATTTCCTACTGATTTAAAATACAAACTTATCACATACTAACTTCTCATGTATTTGATTCTAAAAATATGTTTTAATGAAATCACTATCTTGGAGATATCTGCACTCCCATGTTTACTGCATTATTAGCTATAGCCAAGATAATGGAAACCACCTAAGTGTCACCTAATTGAATGGATAAAGAAGATGTGGCGTATGTATACACACACACACACACACACACACACACACACACACACACACAATGGAATATTATTTAGCCACAAGAAAGAAGGAATCCTGCTGTGCAACAGTATGAATGAACCTAAAGGCATTTTGCTAAGTGGAGTAAACCAAAGAAAGACAAATGCCATATGGTACCACTTAAATGTGTAAATTAAAAATAAAAGGCCGATTTAATGGAAACATTAGAATTGTGGTTCTTAGAGGTTTAGGGAAGAGGGGAAGTGGGGAGATACAGGTCAGAGGGTACAAACTTTTAGCTATAGGATGAATAAGTTCTGAGGATTTAATGTACAGCATATATATGTGTGTGGTGTGTGTGTGTGTGTGTGTGTGTGTGTGTGTGTGTGTGTGTGTATTGTCATTTATTCCTCAGTAAAGTTGGAAAAAATATAAATAAGATATGTTTTAGTATCTGGTAGGGTGGCAAGGTTATTCCCTCATTATTCTTACTTAGATTTTTCCTGCCTCTTCTTTTTTTTAATATATTTTGAGAGAGAGAGCACAACCAGGGAAGGGGCAAAGAGAGGGAGGAAGAGTGAGAATCCCAAGCAGTCTCCATGCTTAGTGTAGAGTCTGATGTGGGGCTCAGTCCCACAAACTGTGAGATCATGACCTGAGCTGAAATCGAGTCAGACGTTTAACCGACTGAGCCACCCAGGTGCCCCTATTCTTGTTCTTTTTAATGTGAACTTCCGATTTAGCTTATATTTAAGAAATTGTTTTGTTATAATCTCATTTTAGTTGTTGATTAAGTAGAATTGATATCTTTTTTAAATTTATTTTTTATTTTATTTTTGAGAGAGAGAGAGTGATCAGGGAAGAAGAGCAGAGAGAGAGAGAGAGAGAGAGAGAGAATCTTAACAGGCTTCATGCTCAGCACGGAGCCTGACTCAGGGCTTGATCCCATGAACCTGGGATCATGACCTAAGCCAAAATCAAGAGTCACACGCTCAACTGACTGAGCCACCCAGACACCTCAAATCATTGTTGAATTTCGTCTTTAAGAACATGGGTATGTGTGTGTATGTCTTAGGAATGTTTTAAAGGTGTCTTTATATAGACTTACACTTAGTTTATGCTTTGTTTTTGCATTTGTAAGTGGGGTCTTCCATTATATTTTCTAACTGGTTATTTATATATATGGAAACTTATTTTCTATTTACCAATTTGAACTCACCATTTGAAGTTTTTGTTGTTTGTATTTTTCAGTTGATTTCCCAGTATACAACCATTATCTACAAAAAGTAATATTTTTTATCTCCTTTCCAAATTGTTTTACCCCTTTGTCTTGTCCGTTTCTATTTGGTAGAAATTCCAATAACAATATTAGATAGTAATGATGATAAAAGACATTGTGGTAGAATACTTTTTCTAAAAGCTTCTTGTATTTTAGGATGGTTGCTTCCTTAATTTCCTTAAAAAAATTTTTTTTTAATGTTTATTTTTGAGAGAGAGAGAGAGAGAGTGAGTATGAACGGGTGAGGAACAGAGAAAGACACAGAATCCAAAGCAGGCTCCAGGCTCTGAGCCATCAGCACAGAGCCCGATGCAGGGCTCAAACTCAACGAACCATGAGATCACAACCTGAGCTGAAATCAGATGCTCAACCAACTCAGCCACCCAGGCACCCCCCCCCCTTAATTTCCTTTTTAAACTTGATGCTAACTTTTGGTGGATTGATACAGATCCACCAATATGATTCTTTCATATTGGAAATATTCATTTGTCCTTTTAAAGAATTTTCATCAATAAAAGATATAAATCTGTTAAATGCCTTTTTAGCAACCACTGACATGATGATAATGACTTTTTTCTTCTTAAATCCATTAGAATGAAATATGAGTAGATTTTCCCATCTTTAATTATCCTTGCTTTGCTGGATAAACACCACATGGTCAAGGGCTATTAGTTTTTAATATTCAGTGCTTTTTGTCACAGGTTTACCAAATTCATTCTGACAGCTATGAAACACAAAACCAGCACTATGGAAGAAGCTTAACGAAAGAAACTCTAAAGGATGGTAAGGGTTGAAAAACCATATTTCAATGTACAGTTATCAAAATAATTCTAAAGTAGTTTCAATTTTAATTCTTCTTTGGTGTAATGATTCATTCTGCAATAAATAAACTTAAAAAAAATAAAAGAACCTTAAATTTACACAGTTGTACTAATCATAATTTCTGGTTTGTATTACACCAAAACCCTGGATCCATGAATGCCTTCTTTTACATTGTAGTTCATTTCTTATTTAATAATATATTTTTAAAAATGAACATCTGTGAACCAGCCATATAGCCCAAGTCTTAGAACTAGAGGTTGTCTTTAAAATCCAAATACGTATAGTATATTAAAACTACTTCTTACATAAGAGACTTTAAAATGTGTATTGTCATATGTAATGCATTTTTATCAAAATCTCCCATGTATAGTTGAGCTGTGTATTATAAGCTTCTAGTACTACATAATAAATGGCATTAGAAGTGTTTTAAATAAAATCTGCTAACATGCCTCTAAAATATTTATAGCCAAAATATTACAAAAGCAATGATATCTTAATAGATTTCTGGAAATAATATTCTATTAGAAGTTTATTCTTAGCTCTGCCTAAGATAGGAAGGAGCTTATGTGTAATGTAAATAGTTTGAAGAAAAATTTTCATTGTATGTATAGAAAATGTACATACTGTCATCTTAACAGTATTTTGCCTCAGTTTACTTAACTAATAGCCAGATAATATTCAGATTGGCTCTTTATTAAAATATTTTACAGGCTGATGTGAATATACTTTTTAACAATTTCTCTTCCAAAGTAGGGGGAACAAGCTATTTAAAAACAAATCAAATTGCATAGACCTAGAAATTCTCAAATACTTAAATACGCATAAATAATTTTAAAAGAGGCCTAATAATCTGATAGGTTAAAACATGTAAAAGTCTCCATTTTGAATAACATATTCAACCTGAAGTATTGTTGATACCCAAAGTGAGCGTAACTTTTGTGAAGACTGATTTAATCAACATTATTAAGATCAGAAAACAGTATTATAGTATGATTTGGTATTTGGTAATGGGCTGTTGACACCATTACAAGTGGTTATGATTTGACTCTAGGTTTTAGATTAGCTCCTGACTGTGATTCTAACAAATAAGAAATTTTACTAAAAAATCTCTCACACTAGCAAATGAAGCAGATCTTGGAATCACATTCCTTAATAGAACATATATAGAGAGAATTAAACTACCAGTCTGTGTGTAATGATTTTTTTAATCTAAATAGTATATTTCACTTTACATAAGTGTCATTTTTTTCTAGTAAGAGAATCTTCACTAGAAATCAAATTGAGGTCCAAGTTTCTATGTCTGACTAGAATTTTGCCGGTTCAGTTTATTGTAAGGGGTAATGGGGGAGAAATTTGAAGAATTGTATCTAAGATGAGTTTACTTCCCAAGTGATAACTAGTTTATAATTTCATTATAATCCTAATATTTTCCTTTTTATAGGGGTCTCCAGGTTTTTTCATAATGGATTCTGCTTAAGAAAAGATGCTGTTGCTGCCAGCATTCAGAAGATTCAGAATATTCTGCAATGGTTTGAAAATCAGAAGCAGCTTAACTTTTATGCAAGTTCATTACTGTTTGTTTATGAAGGCTCATCTCGGCCAACTACTACAAAATCAAATGACAGAACTTTGGTAGAAAAGTTTTTGTCCAAAGGACAACTGTCAGACACAGATGTACTGGAGTACAATAATAACTTTCATGTGTTAAATTCCACAGAGAATGGAAAAATAGATGTTTCAGTAGGCAAAAGCTTGTCCAAGATGTATGCTTGTCACAGAAAAATGTGTTCAAAAAAGCATCACAGTCATACTTCATTGAAAGCTGAAAATACAGAGCAAGACAATGGGTGGAAAAGCATGTCACAGGAACGTTTAAATGGAAATGTACTTTCCCAACTGGAAAAAGTTTTCTGCCATCTTCCCACTGGTTGCCAGGAGATTTCAGAAGCAGAAGTGCGAATGATAGATTTTGCTCATGTGTTCCCTAGCAACACAGTAGATGAGGGATATGTTTATGGGCTGAAGCATTTAATCACTGTACTGCAAAGTATTTTAGACAATTGAAACCTTTGCTGTGGTCTTTTTAAGGATGGGGCAATCATAACAAAAGCAGCAGTCGGTATCTCTATACTTGTAAAGCTATGTAAAAAATTTATATTGTGAGTCTACATTTTGTCTTTATACTTTTGGTAGAAGGGTTATCTTTTTTATAATCTTACTCAGGAAAACTATCTGTTCATTAGAAAACTATGAAGAATAAAAACTTAGGAATGTTAAGCAGGGAATGTGGTGGTACATGGCTTAAACATCTATTTGGCTCAAGCAAAATGCAAACCGTTATTCAGTCATTAAGAGTTTATTTAGCTTTCTGTAGCCAATTTGTCATGAAATTTCTGCCCACCCAACCTTGACAATGAGCCATATCTAAACTCATTAATTTATTAGAACACTTTAAAAAATCTAGAAAGCACAGGTTATGTCCTTAGCATTGCTATGAATGAAGTTATTAAAACTGGAGAAAATTCTACTTCAGAAAGTTAAGTACTGTTTAGGTTTTATATTAAAAGTTCAGACCAGCATATCAAAAGGTGCTTCTTAGTAAAGTGATTTAGAATTATTGCATTCCAAAAGCAGATTTTCTCTTTAATTTCCAGTTATTTGCATATTTCAAAATATTATATAAAGATAATTGAAGCGAACAACAACAACAACAAATTTCTTGGAATTAAGTTCACTAATAATTATTCTTGCCAGGTTTAGGAGAAGAAAAAGGGCATTTGCAAGGAACAAAATGTTTTCTTTTAAACTCTTAAATTGATGCAAAAATTAGAAAAAGTATTTACTATATTGTGAAAAATGTTATAAACCATATAATACCTTTTCCTACCTTTTCAAAAGGTAGATGATTGTCTTACTTTTCCTTTAAAGACCTTTTGAGAATTTTCTCTTTTAAAATGCATGTATTTATATGTCTCCATTTAGTCAAACAGTAGTATATATTGCTAAAAAAGTGTTTCTTAGAATTCTAATAAGCAGTGAAGGACACCACCCAGTATTGTATCAAAAGTACCACGGGTAATTAGTGCACCTCTATAAGTTTGGTGCATATCTAAATCCATGCTTCTATTTCACTCTTACTCAAAACAGTTTTATATCCTATTCCAGATAGAAATAACAATTTAAATTGTAATGAGTGGAAAAATTATTATCTGTATTATCTGTGTTTCACATCTACTACCCTTTAAAAAATAAGTAGTTATTTGTTATTGAAAACATTTAAAACTTTGAAATTAAATTTGCAAATATGTTAGATATTTATGAAAGCATTACTTGCACTTTGATTCACTAACACATCTAAGCAGTTAACAGTTTTGCTGTATTCTTGGAAGATGTTTTATATTTGTGAGCTGTTGAACTTTCTCCCCTCTTTTTCCCCTAGAATTACAAATTAAACTTTTAAATCTTAATGTCTTTTTTTTTTTTAGTGTAAAGTATCACAATTTTGTGTTTATTTCACCTTCCCAGTCTGTGTTTTTCACAAATATCTGAGCACAAACAGAAGTACCAATGCTCTATGAATTCTATGCTTAGTAACTCTAGTAAACCTGAATAACTTTAAAATTCATATACATTTTGTTACAGCAAAATTTGGTTTTAATTTTTTATTTAGAGTCAGAATAAGTATTTTCTATAGAGACTGCATATTTTTCTCTACTGTCTAAATAGGTATTGGCTGTAGCTTTTCTTTGTGGGGATGAATTTCAAGTCCTAATAGTCAAAAATTTTTTATTTTAATTTTTTTTCTCCCACAACATAGACTTTTGTTGTTGTTGTTGTTATTTGGACAGGGGTTCATAAGTCTGAAGCTCAGATAATTAACAATTTTGAGTCTTAACAAGAGGGTTGTTTTGAATGGGATGGTATCAGGCTATGTACAATGAATTTAATAAATTTAAATATTACCAGATTTTTTGCACATTTTAGCTCAATAAAGTGTGAATCAACTATTCTAGATTTTCTTTATCCATATGTAGAAATATAGTTTTGTAAAAATCAATGTCTTACCTTTTTGATACAATAGATCATATTTTTTTTTTTTAAATAAAACAGGAAGCGCTTTTGTCTTTTATTTTTCAGGGAAGAGATTAACATTTAATTCTGTTTGTTTACATTTTTTATCACTGTTACCCAGTGCCCATTTTATGTTATTTTATAAGTAAGCTTACATGTCACAGAATAAGTCTCTGTTTATGTAATCTACATGTGAATATTTTACTATCCAGCCCAGTCATTTAACATTATGCTGAAATTTACCACTGTGGGGAAGAATGATCACTGTTCACCAAGCATGTTTAAACATGTACGTGTTTAATAAATAAGCATAATAAGGATATAGTTTGGGTTAATAGGATTACCATAGTTTATTCCCCCTAGGAAATATAAATAATGATTTTAGTGTATTTCTTATGGAATGCACTCATGAAAAGGACTTTAAGAAATGGTGGATAGTGAATAATACATTTCTCTAATAAAAATTTAATTGTGTAATAGTTTTATAATAAAGTATTTACACTAATATTTTAATATGGATGGAAGTTGCATAAATTCAAGTAAATTAAAAATTGATGATAAATGCTAAATATTTTATCTAAATAGTTTTTCAAGAAACAGTTGTGAAAATGTGTATATTAAATGGCTCTAACGTGGAACTTGTATTTTCAACTCAGTATTCATTATTCTTTGTTTTACGTGTCTGGAAAGATCGTACTTACTATGCCTCTTTACACTACAATTTGCTATTGTGGAGCTTTAGATTGTATTCAACTGAACAAGGACTTTTTTTATAATTTTGATTGAGTATAACTTACTATTTTATGATTTCCAAAATGATGTTCTTCATATTATCTCTGTAAAGTCTATATATTAAATTTATAATAATATAACTTAAGAAAAAGGAATTAATTTTCAGAGATATTTCAGTTGTAATTTTCATATTTCATGCAACTGAAAACATTTGTTTCTAGGATTGGGAATACTGAGAAGATATGGGATGAAAGAAGATGGTATGTAACTTTTATTTGTGAAATTACAGAAATTTTGTCCACTATTTTTAAAACATTGTCATCATTTTAGTACTCTTTTAGCAGTTAGGCATTTGATACTTTAAAACTTGATTTGCTCTTAAAATTGTTTACAATGCTTTGTAATAGTCTTCCTTATCCTGTGCCTTTAACCTTGATTTGATATGTTTGTAGCCTCAGTTATCCTTCCACTACATCCTGTAATATTTTTATAGCCTAGGCATCAGTTTCTTTAAAAAAAAAAAAAAAAGTGTCAATTTTATCATGTAAAGAGGTAGCAATTGTCTATCGATGCTTTGGAAAGACAAGTAGTGTTGCCAATGGAGGCCAGGCTTCTTAATTCATTCAAAAATATTTACTGGATTTCCACCATGTGCCAAGCATTTTTAGCCCCTGAATATACGGTTGTGAACCAATCAGACAAAGCCCTAAACATTTTCAGCATTCTGTCTAGATGGGGTGGGGTTGGGGACTTAATTAAAATAGAGATACAGAGAAATATGCATTTAATGATAAAGTTCACTAGCATTTGAATTTGTGTAAAGATAATTATTAAGCTGAGCTAAAGCAACTGACAATATGTTAGAAAGGTTAAAAATAATATGTTGCATCATTATAACCTCTATTTGACTTTTGGGTTCAGGTAGCAATTATAGATAGCATAAAAAGGCCTTAATTTTTCTTTTCACTTGTCTTGCCAGTAAAGGTACGTTTATTTTTAGGCCGTCCATTTAGAGTAGTGTTTTAAAATAGCGTTACTGTGAAAAATATTCCATTACGTATTCACAAGCAACTTACTGCACATTTTTAAAATTGTGTTTTACAATTTAGTTAAAAATATTTTAGGCCTCAATTTCATCTTCAAATCACTGGTATTTTAAATTTGGCAATGAATATGAAATTACTTTTTGATTTACAGAATGCTTGTATTATTACTTAAACTACTTGTTAATATTTTAGGAAGATTGGAATCTCTGGCTTTTTGATGTTTAAATTCTTGTTACTTAATGTTGATAGTGTCTAATGAGAGGAAATAGTGTTCATGTGATTAAATAAATTAGAATGTACTTTGAAGAATTTTTTTTTTAATTGTTAAACTTTGTCATCATGGGGTTAAAGTTTGGCCTGGTGTTCACTTACAGCGTATATTAAGTTTAATTATGAAGTGAAATAGTTTCAAGTAGGATGTGGAATGCACCTGCATATAAATGAAATTGGCGTGCACAAAGACACTTTACTGTAGGGAGCTGTACTGGAAGATTTATGAAAGCATGTGAAATTGCACCTAAAACTGTATTAGTGACTATGCTAAATTTATTGTACTTGATGAGTGAATGTATTTAGTGTAGTCAAAGTTACTTTGGTTTAAATGTCTAAACAATGTCTCTCTTTTTAATGTGTTTGTAATTTGTATTATTGATGGGAGTATTCTTGGACTGCAGGGGTATTGTCAATGTGTGATTTGTGTTTTTATTTCATAGTCATCTAATGTGATATACCGATTTTTATAAGTGATACTTAGATAATTCTAATAACTGTATATTTGACAACCTATTAAAATGTTTTGCATTGGAGCTTTTCTTCATTAATTGTAATATGCTAACAAACTCATGGTAGTTTAAAAATAATTTACTCAACAAATATTTGAGTGCATGTTATGTATCAGAAACTGCAGAAATCATTAGGGATTCAAAACTGATTAAGACAAGATGTTAACAGAAAAAAGCATACTCATTGCAAATGAAAAAGTATGTAAACTTTTTGCTTGAATATTTATTTTTCTATCAGATGTACTAAAATCTTTAGAACCAACCTTATAGGAGAAGTGGACTATAAGAGACACCAGTTGACTTGGCTGTGAAAAAAAATATACTAGAATTATAAAACTTTAGAAGTAGGTAAGATAGTTTTGCTTGTATTTGAAGTTTCACAAATCAGTTACTTAATCAGTGACCTAGTTATGTTCATTCGTTAATCAAAAAGAGAGGGTACTATCAAATACCTATCCTGTACTAGGCACTATATTTACCTTTGGAGATTTTGAAAAGCTGCATAAGAGATTTCAGAACATGTTCTTAAGATATATACTGTCTGGTAGAAAAAAATGTAAATATGGAATAAAATATTTTTGGAACTATAATTGATTCTTATCAATATCCAGCAGGGCTGTGAAAGAGAAGTCAGGTATGATAAAATGCAAGAGGAAGAGTGATTTGTAGCTTCATTGCAATTGTGAGTCATGGCTCCAGAAGACTGTATGGCATTCCTCTTTTATGCCTGCTACTGTGAACTGTGAGAAGAAGCAATACTATGGAAGTAGTTTAAGATTAGATGCTAACTACTGAGAATAACAGGGAATCCCACCGCCATAGCCTCCTAGTTATAGCTAAGTATAACTAAATAGGGACGCCTGAGTGGCTCAGTCGGTTAAGCGTCCAACTTCGGCTCAGGTTATGATCTCACAGCTGGTGAGTTCGAGCCCCGTGTCAGGCTCTGTGCTGACAGCCCGGAGCCAGGAGCCTGTTTCAGATTCTGTGCCTCCTTCTCTCTCTGCCCCTCCCCCACTTGTGCTCTGTCTCTATCAAAAATTTAAAAATGTTAAGAACTAAAAGCTGAAATGAAATAAGTGAAAATAATAGTAATAAAATAAAAGTGAAAATAATCACTTGAGGATTTCATTAAAAATGCAGATTTGGATTCAGCAGAACTGGATGGGGTCTGTGATGTTCCTGGGTCATGGAACACTCTTTAGTAGCAAGATTTTTCAAAAAGTTCTTTAGTCATAGAGTGTTCAGTAGAACTTGGATCACTTTGATGCAAGCAACACAGCTGTTTGAAAGGCAAGAGAGAGTGCTGAGAAAAGAAATGTGAGAAAATGCAGCCAGCAATGGCTCAAGTTAAAACTGACCATTCTCAATTGGAAGAAAAGTTCATCAGCTATGTCAGGCCACTAAACTTTCCTCCTACACATCTAAATAGTTCTCTAATAATAAACTAATATTTTTCTATTTGTGCCATTAGCTTTTCATGGGTGTGAATGATGCCTGCGTTGCCAATTGAAGAAAACAGTCTGCACATGTTTGTTAATTACATTGTACTGCTAAAGGCAGAAATCGTGGTACAATTGGTTTGGATGCTCTGAAATGTTTTGAGTCAAATCTCTTTGTTTCTAAAAGAAGTTAAGTAGGTCTTTAAAATTGTTATTAATTAAGCTAATATAATTTGACAAAGTGCTTTGGGATGAGCACAAAAGAGATGGTGAATGTGGAAGTATCACGTAGACACTTGTTAAGTCTATGGAAGAGTAAACAGTATTATTTCAGACATTTTGAAGATTGTAAGCTTAAGATAAATAGGCTTAATTTGTAGCTTATAGGGTTTGGATCCAGTTCAAAGAATATCCTTATTTTTGTGAATTTGTAAAGAAACTATATCATTACTTTTAGGTCTCATGAATCTTAACTTCCATTTGCCACTCCCTATTATGGTCGACTAATTCATCTGGCTTATGCCAGAGGCAGAACAATCATAGTAATGGGCTAACCTGACCACTCTGTCAGCAATGATTGCTGCATAACAGCCTAAAATGTAAGTGGCTTAACAACTGTCCTTTATCATTTATATGGATTTGCAAGTCAGTTGGGTGATTCTGCTGATCTTGGCTAGACTTATGTTTTTACAATCAGCTGGCAGGTCAGCTGAATTGGGGGCTGGGAGGTGGCTGGATTGTGAATTAGTCTAGGATGGCTGGGATGACATGTCACATTCTTTCAGTAGGCTAGCCCTGGTATTTTCTTTTGGTGGTAGGGGTTCAAGAGAAGATGCTGAAATGTGCAAACAAGTTTCAAGCTTTTGAGTCAAGTTTGCTACTACTGCCAAATTCAGAGTCAGTTTGGGCAGATATGGAAGAAGGACACAATGCAATCAACCATGTGTTCCAATCTTAGATCAATTCATATAGGGCACAAAAATATGGAGTTTTAGCTTGTCATGGTCTGTTTTCATCTGGCAGCAATGTCAGATTAAGTGGACAATATGGGCACTAATTGTGTTGATCAGAATAGG
Source organism: Felis catus (assembly GCF_018350175.1). NCBI lineage: Eukaryota > Metazoa > Chordata > Mammalia > Carnivora > Felidae > Felis > Felis catus. Next base: position 19,851,674 of record NC_058378.1, on the reverse strand, counting down.
GGCAGCAAGATAAGCAGTATATGCAAATTTTAAAATCTCGTTTGTTTTCCCTCTTTTAAAATTTCACCCCGGTTTCCTCTCATTACTTTCCCAAGGTGGAACCCTCTGGGTAGTCTCACAGTGTTGCCATCTTAAATTTGTAGTACTATGTTGTCATTTGGGGGTTGGTTGGTGTCTTAAGCAATCTTTTTCCCCCCCAAGTTTTTACTTAAATCCCATTTAGTTAACATACAGTGTAATGTTAGTTTCAGGTATAGAATTTAGTGATTCATCACTTATATACAACACCCGGTGCTCATCACAAGTGCACTCCTTAATAGCCATCACTCATATAACCCATCCTTCATTTCCTTCCCTCCAGTAACTATCAATTTTTTTCTCTATAGTTAAATCTGTTTCTTGGTTTTCCTCTCTTCTCTTTTCCCTCTCTGTTCATTTGTTTCTTAAATTCTACATATGAGTGAAATCATATGGTATTTGTCTTTCTCTGATTGACTTATTTCACTTAGCATAATACTCTAGTTCCATCCATGTTGCAATGTCAAGACTCATTCTTTTTTATGGCTGAATAATATGACGCTGTGTAGTGTGTGTATAGTATCCTAAACAATAGTATCCTAAACAGTCTTGTCTTAATGGACTTACTTAGAGATGACTTAAATGTCAGTTTTCTTTCAAGTGTATATATGAATTGTTATGTTTCTACGACAAAAATTATGCAAAAGACATGTACTTTCTATTGCATATTATAGATACAGTTCCCTAGTTGGTGATAAAACTATTTTTTTAATTGAACTAGTACTTTTTGTTCGGTTTTTATTTTTATTTTTCCAACAAAAGTGGCTCAATTTTATTGCAGGGAGCTAGGGAGGAGCAGGGCAAGTGAGGATCTCTGTAGGAACTCCTATTGCTGAAAAGGACTGTCAGGCCCCAGGTCTGTCTGGAAGCAGACAGCTCAGAGCCTGAAGCCTGCTTCAGATTCTGTGTCTCCCTCTCTCTCTCTCTCTCCACCTTCCTTGCTCGCACTCTGTCTCTCTCAGAAATAAACATTAAAAAAATAATAACATCTCTTGTGGAGAGGGTTAAGAGTCAGAAGAATAGGGAGGCCCTAGGCTTGCCCCTTCCCCCGAACAGCTAGATAAATATCAAATCATTCTGACTCCCAAGAAATCGATTGGAAGTCTTAGAGAACAAAGCTGTACATTTACAACAGAAAAAAATGACCTGTGGAGGGTAGGAACTATACAGAGAGTTGATTTGTGGGAGAAAAGAGACATGGGTGCTTGGTGGGGAAGGATCCCTGATCACAAGCAAGTAGTTAGAGTGCAGGAAAGGGGCACCTGGGTGGCTCAGTCAGTTAAGCGTCCGACATCGGCTCAGGTCATGATCTCCTGGTCCATGAGTCCGAGCCCCGCGTCGGGCTCTGTGCTGACAGCTCAGAGCCTGGAGCCTGTTTCAGATTTGGTGTCTCCCTCTCTCTGACCCTCCCCTGTTCATGCTCTGTCTCTGTCTCAAATAAACGTTAAAAAAATTTTTTTTTTTTAAGTGAAGGAAAAAGAGTGAAAACTCATGCAGGGAACTGCACAAGAAAATTGTTCCCTGAAACCATTAATGGGAAAAAGGAGAGGGTTTCAATACCACCAGTTTTTATAAACAGTGGAGTGCAAAGTCTGAAGTTTGGGAGGTCAGTGCCTGGAAGTGCTCCAACAAGGAAGGAGGGGAGAGCCTCAGGAATGGATAGCACAGTCTGAGGATCTCCTGGGTTCCTCGGGGAGAAGTAGTTGCCCTGGTTGGAGTGCATTTTGTAGAGGTGATATGGCCTCTTCATGGGCAAAAGACCCTATGGGTGCCATTGAATTGCCCTACTAATGACTAAGGGCAGCAAACCCTGGTGTAGCCTGTGTATTGCAATTTACCATAAACTCTGATCCACTGCCACTGTGGGTTGTGTACCTATTTTCTGTGACAAGTCCACACTGGCCACCGCACAGTGACATCCTCCTCTAGAGAATCAGTGGGGCCATACTGTGGGGGTCCCTGAAGTGTGGGGTTTTGAAACATAGCCATGCCTGAGATAAACTCCAGGAGGGCTGTGCTGCCTGGCAGTCAGCTCAGACACAGGGTGGAGGCAGAGGTCAGATGGGGGGGGGGGGGGTGACTGCACATCTGTTAACACTTGAATTTCCCCCTCCAGAGACCAGAGAGTGGAGCTAAGCCATTTTAACCCTTAGTCCCTCTGCACTGATCAACCTCAGTGAGCTAAACAGCTTTCTTACACCAAGTCCCACCCCCCTGAGCTCTGAGCCCTCCAGGCCCATCTCCACTAGAGCAAATCCACCTAAGGATCAGAGCAACAGGCCCCAACCCCAGAAAACCAGCACAAACACCTCCCATGCAGTAGTTTACTGATCATAGAGTGCTGCAAAACTTCAGCTCTAGGGGAAAAAGAATCTTGTTTCTTTTGTTTTTTGTTGTTGTTGTTGTTGTTGTTGTTTATTGGTTCCCCCACCCTCCCTTGGATACAGAAAGAACTTTTATTTAAGTTTTTAATTTTCTATCTCTTTTTATTTTTCCTATCAAGCTTAACAAGCAGACCCAAACACATTTAGTGTCTAGTTTCCTTTATTTTTTAAGTTTAAATTTCTATTATTTTTTCCCTCCAAAATGACATGATGGAGGAATTCACTCCCCCAAAAAGAACAAGAAGTAATGGTCAGGATTTAATCAATACAGATATAATTTAAAACAAAATATCTGAGGATTTAAAACAAAAAGTATAAGGATTGAAAAAGCATACGGGACACTAGAGAATCCCTTACTGCAGACATAAAAGAGCTAAAATCTAGTCAGGCTGGAATTAAAAATGCTATAACTGAAATGCACTCAAGTGCATAACAGTGAGGATAAAGTAGAGGAACGAATTAGTGATACAGAAGATAAAATTGTGGAAAATAATAAAGCTGAAAAGAAGAGGGAAACAAAGGTAATGGATCACAATAGTAGATTTAGGGAACTCAGCGACTTATATAAGAGGAATAACATTCATATAACAGGAGTCCCAGAAGATGAAGAGAAAGAAAAAGAGGCAGAGGTTTTATTTGAGCATATTAGCTGAAAAACTAATTTGGGGAAAGACACAGATTAAGATCCAAGAAGCAGAGATAATTCCCATTAAATTCAATAAAAGTTAAGCATCATTGAATATATAGTCAAATTCCCAAAATACACTGTTGCATCCACACGACTTCTGAAACAGAATGCTATGGGCACCAGTGACAGTCACAACAAAATTTATTACAATGAGAGGCAAGGCCGACCGATCGGGACCAACACTCTTGACAAGAGTGCGGCCCCGAACAGCAGGGGTACAGAGTTTTTATAACCGATCACATCGTTTTATTATCACCTGGGAACAGAACAAAGAAACAGGTTCCAGATGAGTTAGAAACAGTTGCCTAATGAGGTGTTTACTTTAGACTTTCTGCCTCTAAGTTGCAACCAGTGGATCTCCTTGACCCTGCCTCTGACACTCTTTTCTTTGAACTTTTGTTTCCTTAATTGGTGAAGCCTAATTTACAAGGGTATGAGGCATAGTTTACCAGAGCAAAACAAGGCTGTTATCTCTTAACTTTCAGTGTCAACACAAAGCTGTTATTTTTCAAGCTAAGCATTAGCCCTACACTACAATTTAACCCTTACATTTCCCCATTTTCTTGTCAGTGAATCAATCCCTTGATTCATCATTAGGAACTAAGGGGATATAATTGGACCAGATCATCATAATTTTTATTTCACTAACTCTCTTCTTGACATATTGTACTAACCAATTGATAAGGCACGGGCCAATAGTTAACCCGAGAAGTAACAACAGCAGTGGCCCAGCTACGGCTGTAAGCAGTGATGTGAGCCAGGGGGACCAAGAGAAAAAACTCTGATACCAATTATTGCTGGCCTCTCTGGCACGTTCCCTGGTCCTAAGATTATCCCTGACCAAACTGAGAGTGTTTCGGATTACTCCGGAATTGTTCGCATAAAAACAGCACGTTTCTCCGAGGGCCATGCAGAGGCCCCCTTCCTTCATGAAGAGTAAATCAAGCCCTCTTCTGTTTTGTAATACAACCTCGGCTAAAGGGTCTACTTGGTGTTCTAGCCGAGAAATTGAAGTTTCCAAGTAGCCTAGGTCTCGGTCTACTTGCTTACAGTTTTGAAATTTTGGTCCCCCACAATGAGTCCAGCAGTTCCAATAGCTGTGGATCCCGCAATTCCCAGTCCCACTAGGAGTGGAATGAGGACTGGTGCTGCCCTTTTTACCCTGGTATGTTAGCCAATTTTTGTTCTTGATCCCTGTGTCCACATCCATAGGTAACTATATAGGGGTTTTCGGGGACCAGAGGAGCAAAGCCTGTTGGCTGTTTATAATTAGTAACTAAAGTCCCCCATGAGTCCCCCACCAAGTCGCATAAATCAAACAAATAAACAAAAAAAAAAAAACAAGGCACAGTGGAAGAGGTATTAGATGCTATCACCTTCCTCATGACAGTGTCCCTGAGTTCCCATTGGTATGGCCAAAAAGATAGGGGATGCAATTTCATACAGTCCCCCACACTTAACACCATACAAACCCAAAAAATTATGCCCGCATCAGTCTTAGCTTTAAAGGATCTTCTGGGTGCCTTTGAAACTTCCGTTGCTGTTTGTTATCTGGTTCTGTATCAGTCTGAGTTGTTCCCGCCTTCACGCAGTTTTTCTTAATCTGAGAGTGATGAATCCAGGTTCGGACACCATCTACCTTGACAGCCGTGTGCGTAGTCAGAATCACGGTGTGTGGTCCTTTCCAGCACAGCTCCAGGGTTTTAGGCTCATGCCTCTTGACCCAGACTAAGTCTCCTGGTTGAAAGGGGTGGGGAAGAACAGGAGGATGAGTGAAGGCTTCTCTCAAGGCCCTGGTTATTTCCTTCTGTACATGTTGCAGGGCCATGAGTGAAGCCAGCAAATGGTCCTGTTCCAACTGTTCCATTACGTTGTCTCCTAGCCTCGGCAGGATAGGTGGAGGTCTGCCAAATAAAATTTCATAAAGGGAAAATCCCTTGACAAATGGAGTACAACGCGCTCACAAAAGGACAAAAGGCAGGACATCAACCCAATTTTCGCCTGTCTCAAGGGACAGTTTGGTTAACGTCTCTTTTAGGGTCCGATTCATCCTTTTTACTTGACCCGAGCTCTGGGGTCTATATGCACAATGTAATTTCCAATCTATTCCCAATGCCTGGGCTAGACCCTGGGACACCTGCGCTGTGAAGGCCAGGCCATTGTCTGATCCTATGCTCAGAGGCAGCCCGAATCTAGGAATTATTTCATTTAATAATTTCTGAACTGTCGCCTGAGCCGTTTCTGATTTAGTGGGGAACGCCTCGACCCACCTGGAGAAGGTGTCTACAAGAACAAGCAAGCATTTATAGCTGTATTTCCCTGGTTTAATCTCAGTAAAATCTACTTCCCAAAAGCGGCCAGGCTCAATTCCTCTATCTCTTTTAGCTTCTGAAACCTTCCTATTTGCACCCTGATTTACTTGGGCACAATTTACATACCTTTCAACCATCTCTTTAGTCTCTTTTCCCAGCCCTTTGCACCCTGAACTTTCTCCGCACTAATTCCGCCATCCTCGTTTTTCCCAGATGAGTCCCTTGGTGGAGCTCACCCACCATGTGCCTCCCGAGTGCCGCCGGTAAGAGTATCTTACCTTCAGGATCTTGAAACCACTTTTGTCCCGGCATCTTAGTTCCCCCTTTTCTGGAAATCCACTCCAAATCTTTAGGAGTGTAACTGGGCTCCAGTGGAAGCAGGGGCTCTGTCAAGATCGGGAGCTCCAAGGCACTTTTAGTTGGGGCAGCTTTCTCGGGCTGCTGCATCAGCCAGGCCGTTTTCGATTGCCTGTAGGGAGTCGCCTTTCTGATGTCCCGGGCAGTGAATGATTGCCAGCCTTGCAGGTTCCCAGATGGCTGCTAGAAGATCTAAAATTTCAGCTTTATTTTTGATGGCCTTGCCTTCTGCTGTGAGGAGACCGCGCTCTTGATAAATGTATCCGTGTACATGCGTGGTTGCAAAAGCATAGCGGCTGTCCGTATAAATGTTAACTGACTTGTTTCTTCTGAGTTTTAGGGCTTTTGTTAGTGCGATGAGCTTTGCGCGTTGGGCTGAAGTTCCTGGGGGAAGGGTCTGTTGCCATAAAACTTCACGGTCTGTCGTCACCGCAGCACCCGCATACCTTTGCCCTTGAAACACAAAACTACTGCCATCTGAAAACATGCTGATATCAGGGTCATGTAAAGGAACGTCTGTAAGATCAGAGCGGAGGGACGAGATCGTTGCCAAGGTTTCTGGGCAAGAGTGCAGAAGGGGATTCTGTCCTTCGGGCAGCAAAGTGGCTGGGTTTAAGGTTGTGGGGGCACAAAAACGTACTGGTCGAGTAGCAATGCTTGATATTGAATAATCTGAGCATTTGACAGCCATTGCTCTGGGGGAGCCTGCAGTAAAGCTTTCACTTCATGGGGCCCCGTGACAGACAATGCTTGCCCCAAGGTTAGTTTGTCTGCATCTTTAACTAGAAGCACGGTGGCGGCAATTTGTCAAATGCATGGGGGCCATCGGAAGCAACTGGACCCAACCATTTGGATAAATAAGCCACCGGTCAGTGCCAAGGTCTTAGGCGCTGAGTCAGAACTCCCTTGGCTATCCCCTTTTTCGGCTACAAACAAGTGGAATGGCTCTGTGGGATCTGGCAAAGCCAAGGCTGGTGGGGTTATGAGAGCATCTCGTAAGGCTTTAGTTTAAGTTTCCCCCCCACGTGAAGGACTCTGGAGATTCTTTGAGAGTGGCATATAAAGGGGCCTCCAGTTCAGCAACACCAGGTATCTACAGTCTGCAGTAGCTTGTTGCCCCAAGGAACTTGTGGGTTTGTTTGCGAGTTCTAGGCTGAGGAATATCGAGTATAGGCTGATTCTTTGTTCACCAAGATAGTGCTTACCTTTTTTAAGGTTGTAACCTAAATAGGTCACTGCAGTATGACACATCTGTGCTTTTCTGGCTGACACTCGGTTTTTGTAGAAGACTCAAGAGTTCTTTGGTGGCACTCAGGCATTTCAGATGAGAAGGGGCTGCCAAAAGATATCATCAACATATTACAGTAGAGTTACCTGTGGGTTGGAGATCCAAAATGGCTCTAAATCTTGGTGCAGGGCTTCATTAAAAAGAGTATGAGAATTTTTAAATCTTTGGGGGAGTCGTGTCCAGGTGAGCTGTCCGGCTTTTCTCTCTTCAGGATCAGTCCATTCAAATGCAAATAGTGGCTGGCTTTGTGGGGCCAGCGGGATGGCAAAGAAAGCATCTTTTAAGTCCAGAACTGTATAATACACCTGAGAAGGGGGAAGCAAACTAAGGAGAGTATAAGGGTTGGGTACAGTGGGATGAATGTCCATTACCCTGGCGTTTACTGCTTTTAGGTCTTGAACTGGCCAGAAATCAGATGAGTTAGGCTTCCGGACAGGAAGGAGCGGAGTATTCCATGGCGACTTGCATAGGACCAAAATGCCAGAGTCGCGCAAACGCTTGATGTGAATAGCGATTCCCCGCCTAGCCTCCCGGGACATGGGATATTGTTTTACTCTTACCAGCGGATGCCTTAAGTTCCACTATTATGGGAGCTTGATGAATTGCCAGCCCAGGTGGATAGGTTTCAGCCCATACCTGGGGAAAATCTGCCTGGAGGCTTTTAAGGAGGGGATCGACTGCATGGACATTTTCTTTAGGCACTGGAGTGAGCAGGCCCTCTTCCCCAAGTGGCACAGTCACCATTACTGTTGTTGGGCCATCCTGGCGACTTTAATATGCAAACCCCCTTCCGTGAATTTCAAAGAAGCTGTTAGTTTATGCAGTAGGTCTCTAGTAATCCACGGTAGGGGCATTCAGACATGATTAGGAAAGAATGTGTAACAGTTTTACAGCCTAAATCTACTTGTCGGTCAGTGGTCCATTTACAAGTCTGGGACCCAGTTCCTCCTTGCACCAGGGTTGCCCCTTGCCTGGTGGGGCCCGGATCTTGTTTTAGAACTGAAAATGTTGCCCCAGTGTCCACCAAGAAGGTCTTATGTTGGCCCCCTATATTAACAGTAACCAACGGCTCAGAAGGGGCCACCGAGCCACGGCCCCGTCAGTCGAAATTGACTCCCCTCACAGATACCTGGGGTGGCTGAGTTTTGCGTTGAGCTAAGTTGGGGCAATCATTTTTCCAGTGTCCCTCTTGTTTGCAATATGCACACTGATTTTTTTCCTAGTGACACTTTAACCTTTTGTTTATCTTTTTTCTTTTGTCTAGACCAGAATTCTTTGGGCGTTCTGGGCCCTCTTCCCTCACGGGCATCCAGGACGGCTGTCACCACCCTGCTTAATTTTTTTGTCTGTCTTTTTTTTTCCTGAGAATCCCTATTGTTGAAAAGTTTTTGGGCTATTTCGACTAACTCAGATAAATTTTTCCTTTGAATCCATCTAATTTTTGTAACTTTTTCCGAATGTCTGGGGCTGCCTGTGAGACAAAAGCCAGAATTTAATGCCCTTCTATTTTCAGGTGCCTCAGGGTCAATAGGGGTAAAGGTGCGGTACGCCTCCATGAGCCTTTCTAAAAGGCTGAGGGGCTTTCCTCAGCTCCCTGAATTACTTCTGTTACCTTAGACATGTTTGTGGGCCGGCGGGCGGCCGCTCGGAGACCTCCCAGTAGAGTCTGGCGAAATAGGGTTAATGATCGCCTACCGTGAGGAGTGTTGGTCCCAATTCTCAGGATGCGAGGAAGGAAAAACTTCCTCCAGTACAGCAGGATCCTCGGTGGGTTGCCCGTTTGGCCCCATCGCTAATTTCTGGGCCTCACGACGGATCTTATCTCGCTCCTCAGTGGTGAAGAGAACCTGCAAGAGCTGCTGGCAGTCATCCCAGGTTGGCTGATGGGTCACAAATATAGTTTCAAGAAGAGAAATTAATATTTGGGGTTTCTCTGAGAACGAGGGGTTTTGAAGCTTCCAATTATAAAGGTCATTAGTGGAGAAGGGTACGTAAGTCATAAAGCGTTGGATATCACCCTGCAGGGGTGACCCCGGACAAAGGGGTAGGGCAGCGGGAGGGGGGTGGAAGGGAGTCCTTGACTGGGTGTGAGACAAGCTCAGGGGAATGTCCCGACTCGGGCTTGCCTCCTGATCTGAAGCATCTTGACCCGTATTTTTTTGGGGGGGCGAGAACTATAGGGCGGCGGGTGGTAAGTTTCTTCTTCTTCCTCCGGTGCAGGTGATAGAGGGGGCAGCCGCTTAGTCCCGTCAAGATTCTTATTTTGAGCTCCAGATGGGCTGCCTTTGAGTAGTAAAGCCTGTACTTTAGGGAGGCAAGGGGGAAGGGGAAGGAGAAGTTTTAACCAATCAGAAGGGTTTTCGATGAGGGTCCTCCATGTCCCAATATATAGGATTTGGTCTTCGTGCCTAGAAAAGACAATATCATGAAACTTATATACCAATGTAAGGTCAAAGGTCCCCTGTGGAGGCCATTCCACCTGAAAGCTGGTCCATTCCACCTCGCAGAGAATTCGAAGGACGGGCTTCTTAACGTGGAGGCGGAAAACTGAGGTAGCTCTCTTATAGTCCTGGAAATGGGTTAGTATGAGACTCAGAGGGGTGGGGGTACTCTGATTTTGACCCATGACAAAGATAGGCAGAACTGACAAGGACGCACAGTCAACAGGAAGAAGACAAGACATGAAGAAAACACAAGTTTGAGATCTCTAGGCCAGTAAGCCGTGGCAGCCACCTGAAAATAGGATCCTTCTTGACAAAAACCAAACCAAATGGGGTCCACCAGCGGACCGGTAGGATCCCTGACTCTGGGTCTATAGCCGCGTCCAGCAGACCCTCCTGAGTCATCCAAATGGCGCACCCCAAGAATTCCTTACTTCTCCCAATCCCGAGCTTCTTCCCAGGGGTCGGCGGAGCAATCCACAGAAAGGGCCCTGTTTCAGACCTTTAACTTTCTGGCGGAGCAATCCGAGGAAAGGGCCCTGTTTCAGACCTTTAACTTTCCCGCGGAACAATCCAAGGAAAGGGCCCTGTTTCAGACCTTTAACTTTCCCGGCCAACGCACCAAATGTTGCATCCACACGACTCCTGAAACAGAATGCTACGGGCACCAGTGACAGTCACAACAAAGTTTATTACAATGAGAGGCAAGGCCGACCGATCGGGACCAACACTCTTGACAAGAGTGCGGCCCCGAACAGCAGGGGTACAGAGTTTTTATAACCGATCACATCGTTTTATCATCACCTGGGAACAGAACAAAGAAACAGGTTCCAGATGAGTTAGAAACAGTTGCCTAATGAGGTGTTTACTTTAGACTTTCTGCCTCTAAGTTGCAACCAGTGGATCTCCTTGACCCTGCCTCTGACGCTCTTTTCTTTGAACTTTTGTTTCCTTAATTGGTGAAGCCTAATTTACAAGGGTATGAGGCATAGTTTACCAGAGCAAAGCAAGGCTGTTATCTCTTAACCTTCAGTGTCAACACAAAGCTGTTATTTTTCAAGCTAAGCATTAGCCCTACACTACAATTTAACCCTTACAACACAAAGAAAGAATCCTGAAAGAACAAAGGAAAAAAAGTCATTAATATGCAAGGCAAGACATACCAGGTTCACAGCAGATCTTTCCACAGAAACTTGGCAGGCCAGAAGGTAATGGCAAGATATATTCAATGTGCTGAATGGGAAACATGTGCAGCCAAGAATACTTTACCCAGAAAGGCTGCCATTCAGAATAAAAAGAGAGAGAAAGAGTTTCCCAAATGAACAACAACTAAAGGAGTTCATGACCACTAAACCAGCCCCACAAGAAATATTAAAGGGGACTCCTTGAGTGGGGGAAAAAAAGACCAAAGCAACAGAGACTAGAAAGGACCAGAGAACATCACCAGAAACACCAACTTTAAAGGTAACACAATGGCACTAAACTCATATCTTTAAATGATCACCCTGAAAATAAATGGACTAAATGCTCCAATGAAAAGACATTGGGTAGCAGAATGGATTAAAAACAAAAACCAACAAACGAAAAAACGCTCCAAAAAACAAGACCCATCTATATGTTGTGTATAGGAGACTCATGTCAGACCTACAGACATTGGCTGATTGAAAGTGAGAGGCTAGAGAACCATCTATCATGCTAATGGACAACAAAAGAAAGCCAGAGTAGCCATACTTATATCAGAAAAAAACTAGAGTTTAAACCAAGGACTGTAACAAGAGATGAAGAAGGGCATTATATCATAATTAAGGGGTCTATCCATCAAGAAGATCTAAAAATTATAAATATTTATGCCCCAAACTTGAAACACCCAAATATATAAATCAATTAACAAACATAAAGAAACTCATTGATAATAACACGATAATAGTAGAGGATTTAACACCCCACTTACAACAATGGACAGATCATCTAAGCAGGAAATCACAAGGAAACAATGGCTTTGAATGACACACTGGACCTGAGGCACTTAGATATATTCAGAACATTTCATCCTAAAGCAGCAGAATCCATGCACATTCTTTTTGAGTCCACATTGAACATTCTCCAAAATAGACCACATAGTGGGTCACATATCAGCCCTCAACAAGTACAAAAGGATTGAGATCATACCATGTGTATTTGCAAACCATAACTCTATGAAATTTGAAATCAACCACAAGAAAAAATTTGAAAAGACCATAAATAATGGAGGTTAAAGAACGTGCTACTAAAGAAAGAATGGGTTAACCAGGAAATTAAAGAAGTAATAAAAAATTACATGGACACAAATGAAAATGAATACATGACAGTCCAAACCCTTTGGGATGAAGAAAAGGCAGTCCTAAGAGGGAGGTATATTGCAACACAGGCCTACATCAGGAAGCAAGAAACGACCCAAATACACAACCTAATGACACTTAAAGGAGCTAGAAAAGAAAGAGCAAATAAAGCCTAAACACCAACAGAAGAAGAAATAATATAGACTGGAGCAGAAATAAACAATATAGAAATAACAACAAAAAACCCAGTAGACTAGATGAACAGCTAAAAGCTACATCTTTGGAAGAATTAATAATATTGATAACCCCTTAGCCAGGCTTATCAAAAGAAAAGAGAAAGACTGAACAAAATAAAATCAAAATTAAAGAGGACAGATCACAACCAACAGCACATAAATACAATTATAGGAGAATACTAAGAAAAATTATATGCCAGCAGACAGGACAATCTGTAAGAAATGGATAAATTCCTAGAAACATACAAACTAACAAAATTGAAATAGGAAGAAATAGAAAATTAGAACAGACCAATAACCAGCAAAGAAATCGAATCAGTAATTAAAATCTCCCAACAAACACAAGTCCAGGGCCAGAAGGTTTCCCAGGGGCATTCTACCAGGCATTTATTTATTTATTTTTTTAATTTAAATTTCAGTCAACATACAGTGCAATATTGGTTTCAGGAGTAGATTTCAGTGATTCATCACTTACATACAACATTAAGTGCTCATCATAAAAAGTCCCTCCTTAACACTCATCACTCATTTAGCCCATTCCCCACCCACCTCCCTCCATCAACCGTCAGTTGATTCTCTATCATTGAGTCTCTTGTGGTTTGTTTCCCTCTCTTCTCTCCCCTCACCTTCCCATGTTTTCATCTGTTTTGTTTCTTAAATTCCACTTATAAGTGAAATCATATGGTATTTGTCTTTCTCTCATTGACTTATTTCACTTAGCATAATACATTCTAGCTCCATCCATGTCATTGCTAATGGCAAGATTTCATTATATTTAATGGCTGAGTAATATTCTATTATATATCTATCTCTATCTCTATTTCTCTATATCATCTATCTATCCACCACATCTTCTTTATACATTTATCAGTTAATTAACATTTGGGCTCTATGTTTGGCTATTGTTGATAATACCACTATAATAATCAGGATGCATGTACTCATTTGAATCTGTATTTTTAAATTCTTTGGATAAATTAATAGTGTAATTGCTGGATAGTAAGGTAGTTCTTTAGTTTTTTGAGAAACTCCATACTGTTTTACAGAGTGGCTGCACCAGTTTTCATTCCCACCAACAGTGCCACCTTCTCTCTGCATCCTTTCAACACTTGTTTCTTTTGTTGTTGATTTTAACCATTCTCACAAGTGTGAGGTGGTGTCTCATCATAGTTTTGATTTGTATTTCCCTGATGTTGAGCATCTTTTCATGTGTCTGTTAGCCATCTGCATGCCTTTGAGAAAATGTCTATTTATGTCTTCTATCAATTTCTTAACTGGAGTATTTGTTTTTTGGTATTGAGCTTGAAGAGTTCTTCAGAGATTTTGAAAACTAACCCTTTATCAGATATGTCATTTGCAAATATCTTTTCCCATTCCATAGGCTTTTAGCGTTGTTGATGTTTTCACTGTGCAAAAGCCTTTTATCTTGATGAGATCTCAATAGTTCATTTTTGCTTTTGGTTTCCCTTGAAACCATGGAAGTGTTTAGTAAGAGGTTGTTGTGGCTGAGGTCAAAGAAGTTGCTGCTTGTGTTATTCTTTGGGATTTTAATGGTTTTCTGTCTCACAATTAGGTCTTTCATCCATTTTGAATTTATTTTTGTATGGTGTAAGAAAGTGGTCCAGTTTCTTTCTCTGCATGTCGCCATCCAGTTTTCCCAGTACCATTTGTTGAAGAGACTATCTTTTTTTCCATCGGATATTCTTTCCTGCTTTGTTGAAGATGACCACATAGTTATGGGTCCATTTCTGGGTTTTCTATTATGTTCCATTGATGTATGTGTCTGTTTTTGTGTCAGTACCATACTGTCTTGATGACTACAGCTTTGTAATAGAGCTTAAAATTAGGAATCATGATGTCTCCAGTCTTGTTTTTCTTTTTCAAGATTGCTTTGGCTTTTTGAGGTCTTTTGTGGTTCCATACCAATTTTAGGATTGTTTTTTCTATCTCTGCAAAGAATGCTGGTGGTATTTTGATAGGTATTGCATTAAGTGTGTAGATTGCTTTGGGTAATCCAAAGCTATGGAATGCTTTTCCTTTTCTTTGTGTTCTCTTCAATACCATTTGTAAGTCTTCTATAGTTTTTCAGGGTACAGATCTTTTACCTCTTTATTTAGGTTTATTCCTAGGTATCTTGTTTTGGTTCAATAGTGAATGGGATTGATTCCTTGATTTCTTTTCTGGCTGCTTCATTATTGGTGTATAGAAATGCAACAGATTTCTGAATGTTGATTTTATATCCTGTGACTTTGCTCAATTCAAAATTCTAGCAAATTTTGATGGAGTATTTCAGGTTTTCTACCTAGAGTATTATGTCATCTGCAAATAGTGAAAGTTTGATCCCTTTCTTGCCATTTTCTATGCCTTTTATTTCTTTTTGTTGTCTGATTACTGAAGCTGAGCCTTCCAGTATTATATTAATGAATGGTGAGAGTAGGTATCCCTATCTTTTCTTAACCATAAGGGAAAGTTTTTCTCCATTGAGGATGATATTACCTGTGGACCATTCCTATATGGCCTGTATGCTGTTGAGATATGTTCCATCTATCCCTACTTTATTGAGGATTTTTTTTTTATCAAGAATGGATGCTGTATGCTGTCAAATGCTTTTTTTGCATCTATGAGAGGATCATATGGTTCTCAACCTTTCTTTTATTAATGTGGAATGTTACATTGATTTGTAAATATTGAACCAGCCCTGCAGCTCAGGAATAAATTATACTTGATTGTAGTGAATAATTCCTTTAATGTACTGTTGAATTTGATTTGCTAGTATCTTGTTTAGAATTTTCGCATCCATGTTCATCAGGAATATTGGCCTGTACTTCTTTTTAGTGGAGTCTTTGTCTAGTTTTGGAATCAAGGTACTGCTAGCCTCATAGAATGAGTTAAGAAGTTTTCCTCCCATTTCTATTTTTTGGAACAGTTTGAGAAAAATAGGTATTAACTCTTTTTAAATGTCTGGTAGAATTCCCCTAGGAAGCCATCTGGAGGACTCTTGTTTTGGGGGAGATGTTTAATTACTGATTCAATTTCTTTGCTCAAATTTTCTATTTCTTCTTGTTTCAGTTTTGGTAGTTTGTGTGTTTCTAGGAAATTGTCCATTTCTTCCAACTTGCCCAGTTTTTTTGGCATATAATTGCTTATATTTGTTTGTATTTCAGTAGTGCTGGTTGTGATCTTTCACCTTTCATTCATGATTTTATCTTTTTGGGTCTTTTTTCTTTTCTTTTTGATAAGTCTGGCTAGGGAGTTATCATTTTGTTTATTCTTTCAAAGAACCAGCTCTTAATTTCTTGATCTGTTCTCTGTGTTTTTGTTTCTGTATAATTTACTTCTACTCTACTCTTTATTATTTCTCTTCTATGGCTGGCCTTAAGCTTTATTTGTTGTTTCTTTTCTAGCTCCTGTAGGTGTAAGGTTAGATTGTATATTTAGGACTTTCTTGTTTCTTGAGATAGGCCTGACTTGCAATATACTTTGCTTTTATGACTGCCTTTGCTGCACCCAAAATGTTTGGACTGTCATGTTTTCATATTCATTTGTTTCCATGTTTATTTTTATTTCCTATTTAATTTTGGTTAACCTATTCTTTCTTTTGTAGCATGTTCTTGAACCTCCTTGTATTTGAGGGACTTGCAAATTTTTTCTTGTGGCTGATTCAAGTTTCATAATGTTGGGGTCTGAAAATATGGTGATGTTCTTTGGTCTTTTCTAGTCTTTGTTACTTTTGGTCTTTTGTTTGTTTTTTTCCTCCACTCAAAGAATCCCCCTTAAAATTTCTTGTAGTGCTTGTTTAGCGGTTACTTCACCTTTAGTTTTTGTTTGTCTGGGAAACTCTTATCACTCCTCCTGTTCTGATTGAAAAACTTGCTGAATAAAGAAGGCTTGACTGCATTTTTTTCCATTCAGGATGTTGAAATTTCCTGTCACCTTTCAGACCTCTACCAGATAAAGAAGAGTTAAATACTCTTTCTTCTCAAACTGTTCCAAAATGTAGAAATGGGAGAACTTCCCAACTCATTCTACCAGACAAGCA
The DNA here is from genome assembly GCF_018350175.1 of Felis catus. NCBI lineage: Eukaryota > Metazoa > Chordata > Mammalia > Carnivora > Felidae > Felis > Felis catus. The sequence goes on along the minus strand of NC_058378.1, from coordinate 19,835,533 downwards.
GTACTTAAATTCCAAAACCTGACAAAGATTCCACTAAAAAGGAGAAATACAGGCCAATATTCTTAATGAACATGGATGCAAAAATTCTCAAGATACTAGCAAATAAAATTCGATAGTACATTAAAAGAATTATTCATCATGATCAAGTGGGATTTATTTCTGGGCTTCAGAGCTGGTTCAATATTTGCAAATCAATCAACATGATACACCACATTAATAAAAGAATAGGGACCATATGATCCTCTCAATGCAGAAAAAGAACACTTCACAAAACACAGCATCCATTCTTGATAAAAACCCTCGACAAAGTAGGGATAGATAGAACCTATCATAAGATCATAAAAGTCACATACAAAAGACCCACAGGTAGTATCATCCTCAATCAGGAAAAACTGAGAGCCTTTCTGTTATGGTCAGGAACAAGACAAGGATGTCCACTCTCACCATTACTATTTAACATAGTGTTGGAAGTCTTAGTCTCAGCAATCAGACAACAACAAAAAAATAATAAAAGGCACACAAATAGCAAGGAAGAAGTCAAACTTTCACTATTTGCAGATGGCACGATAGCCTATATAGAAGACCCAAAAGACCCCATCAAAAAATGTTACACAAATTCGGGAAAGTCTCAGGGCAGAAATGATACACAAATTCAGGAAAGTCTCAGGGCAGAAAATCAGTATACCTAAATATGTTGCATTTCTATACAACAATAACAAAGTAGCAGAAAGAGAAAACAAAGAATCAATGCTATTTGCAATTGCACCCAAAACAATTAGATACCTCAGAATAAACCTAACTAAAGAAGTAAAAAATCTGCCTCAGAAAACTATAGAACACTTAGAAAAGAAATGGAAGAGTACACAAAGAAATTGAAAAGCAAGGACACCTGTGTGGCTCAGTTGACTGGGCTCTGACTCTTGATTTCGGCTCAGGTCATGATCTCATGGTTCACGGAATCAAGCCCTGCATCTTGTGCTTATGTTAAAAGGCCAGAACTAAAAATTGAATGGTTTCTATTTTAGTGTATGATATAACCCAGGAACAGAAGTTTTAAATATGTATTTAATTACACTGGTTAGTTATTTGCAGGATTATGATGGTCTTCTGGTGTTGTTAAGCAATTTTTAAAGAACGCAGATTAAAGGAGTTAAAATACTATGGTGGAAACAGGTTCACATTATATAAATGAATTTAAAATTTTACTTGTAGCTAAGCAGAGAGCTTTCTCATGAGTATATAGACAAAGTATATGAATGCTATCAAGATATACCATATATAAGGGGCACCTGGGTGGCGCAGTCAGTTAAGCGTCCGACTTCAGCCAGGTCACGATCTCGCGGTCCGTGAGTTCAAGCCCCGCGTCAGGCTCTGGGCTGATGGCTCAGAGCCTGGAGCCTGTTTCCGATTCTGTGTCTCCCTCTCTCTGCCCCTCCCTCGTTCATGCTCTGTCTCTCTCTGTCCCAAAAATAAATAAATGTTGGGGAAAAAAATTAAAAAAAAAAGATATACCATATATGGAAAATTTTATCTTAGCTTTTAACCATTTTATTGAGGTAGAATTCAAAACTTCTTAGTAAATTTGCAATTTAAATTTGTGAGCCATCACTACAATCCAGTTTTAGAGTTTTCCATCACCCCCAAACTGTTCTTCAAGTCCATTTGCACTTTTTTCACTTTTTTTTTAACAAGTCTGCAGAAGGAAACACACACAAACACACACACAATTTTACTATTTGGAGAGAAAAGTCAGTACTACCTAGTGGTTTTTACATAGATAGCAAGTTGATATTAGAGTTCTAGAAACTTTCAGATTCGAGATTTCTCTGGGGTCACTGCATTAGCTACAAATATTTGTGGTTTATAATTGAAACTCAACTAGAAAATATCCACAATCTTATCTAAAATTCTTACTAGATAAATTTTTATATATTTTTTTTCAAATGAGGCTTAATTGGGGCCCCAATATGTTTAATTGAAAAATACTTAACAGCTTTGTTTGAGGCAGGAATGTGAGGGGCAGGATCCTAACCCACTTACTCCCTGACTTGATAAAATTTACTTTATAAAGAAAAGACTGTGAAGAAATACACAAAAAATAGAAAGAATTGTTATATTGAAGTATTTGAAAATGAGTTAATTTTTCCTTTTGATTTTTTCTTTTGCATATGTATTTATAATTGAAAAAAACTGTAATAAGCTCTATTTTTGAAAGTGAACATTAAATTTCAACATATTGCAAAAATGCCTAGTAAAGTCCCTGAAAGACACTACTTTTTCATAACCATTTCCTTTCTTGATTCCTGTCTATAGGTGTCAGTAACTGCATCATTCATAGGTTGAGACTGAAAGCAATGGTTAACTATGGAGTTCTTGCCTCAACATTTCAGTATGACTCCTTAATGGGGACTCCACATGTTACCTGGCTTCATGGGAGCTCCATATCCCAAGATTAATTAAATCATGATCAACAGAGTTATTACAGTGAAATATTCATGATTATGATAGTGTTACTAGAAAACAGTTATTTTATTATAAACAAAATATTACAGTATTGTAAAAAAAGTTATTCAGGGAAACGATAGTTTTGGCAAAGAGTTATGTAGAGATGTCAAGTTGAATAATAATAAATACCTAATTTATATTCCAATTCTGGCTCCAATTCATACTATCTTTGTAAGCTTGGGCAAGCCACTTGACCTTGTTTTCCTGAATTTGTTTCCCAACTCTAAACGGGATAATAAAAATACCTTACAGGGCTGTTATGGGAATTAAATTAAATAATACATGTTTACTATATATTAAGCTCTCAAATCAATGCTATGTATTGCTACTATTATTGTACTAGTAGCATTATTTTCTTAGAGTAGTGTAACTTAAGCTGTGTCTGGGGAAATCTGAATATAGCACTACTACAGGTGTAGATAGAAACAAAATACAGGATAGAAGAGATAGGGCAACAAGTGTTGTCCTTGGTTCTGAAACCACCATCACTTAACCAGGGTAAGACTATTTCAAAACTCCAGGACATTGGTGATTCTTGGTCCAACTTCTTCCAAGAATTTTGAAGTAAGTGGGAGCAGAAGTGAAGGGAGATGTGCATTTTCACATGTACACACCAACACACACACATGCGTGTGAGAGAGAGAGAGAAGGAGAAAGGCTAGATCCTGAGAAGTTGGCCTAGTTTGAGTGGGTGGGAAGAAACAGTGACATTGTTTTCAAATTACATGGCTTAGTGTCATCAAGAAAGGAAAAAAATAACTCTGTATTTGGCAGAAAGTTATGTGTGTCTAGGGGGCAGCTTATATGTTTCTTCTTCAAGCTATCTTTGGTGTACTTCCCTACTAGAGTATCTTCACACTGAGATTAGTACCTAACCACTAAACTTCAAGTTTCCCTGAGGGCAGGGACTGTGTCTTGCACCCTTGTAAGGACAGTGGATAAATCCCTGTGTCTTAGATCAGGCTGTCATAAGACAATGCCATAGACAGAGTGGCTTAAACAGTAGGAATTTATTTTTCACAATTCTGGAAGCTGAAGTTTGAGATCAGGGTACCAGCATAGTTGGTCTTTTGCTGTGTCCTCACACAGAAGAGAGAAAAGTGGATAGGTGAGGGGAATGAAAAGGGAGGCAGAAGCAGGGGCAGGGGAAAGGGGAGAGAGGAAGGGAGGGAAGGAGAGAGAGCTTTCTGGTGTCTATTCTTATAAGGACACTAAGCCAACTCTAATTACCTCCAAAGACCACCACACTGGAGTCAGAGCTTCAACATATGAATTTTGGGGGGAGGGGAATATTCATTGCATAACAGCTTATAAGTGGAAAGCACATAGTCTGTCATACCAAATGTCTTCAGTAAATGGTAGTTACACATAAAAGGGAAGTTTTAACCTGAGACTTACTACTTGGGTGTCACTATATAACTCTACATCTTTCCATGTTGCAGATCACATAAGATGAATCTAGTAGCAGCACATACGGCTTTGTTGTTGTCTTTGTTTCTTTAGCCACATGTGTGGGCTCAACATAGATGTGTGGATTGACTGTGCTAGGGGTGACAATGATCCAAAGGTGTGAAAAACATCAGGTTGGAAACAGTGGAAGAAAAGTGTAACTGCACCAAGAGATGACTCTTGGTTGGAGCTCTCAGGGACTGTATCCTAATGGTAGTTTAATATGGCATGCAATAATTACTAACATAGCACTTATGTGTCAGCTCTTCTAAGCATGTTATATATGTTAATTCATTCTATGACAAAAACCATAATGTGTAAAACTGTTATTGCAATTTTACAGATAAGGAAACTAAAGGACCTTGACTAAGGTCACACAGTGCACAGAGGAGATTTGAACCCAGGCAGTCTGGCACTAGTGCCTATGTTCTTAACCACCATGATATAGTATCTTTTCTGCAATTTCCACCACATACTACAATTAAAAATTTAGACTGTAACTTCCTCTAGTTTATATCCAAATACTGTGAACAGTGGTGAGAAGAAAGGATTGGGGACAGGCACTGAAAGTGAATTTCTTTGGCAAAAGGATTCATTCACATAAGAGAGTGTCTAAGAAGGTGGGAGTAGCCTCATCAAGCATGGGCATAGAGGCTGATTCATTTGTCTGAAAAGTTCATGGCAGAGGTTGGAGGGGAGCATTTCGGGGAGCATCTTCTAAATCTTGCCAATAATCCTCAAATTCTTGATATCACACTGATTTGTTACCAATGCTGTAATTACCACATATCAAGAAATCATGACTGTCAACTCAATAACCTGAAGGAGTTTGGTCCCCAGTTAGCTTAAACAATAATACTCTTTAGTTCATCCTAGTCAAGATAATTTAAGGATTTGAACTTCTATTTAAATTTTCTGTTTTCATTAGAAATATCCACCCCACATTTTTAATTTCTCATGCTCTTTATATGGCCAGAGAGGAGCTCAGTTCCCCTAAATGTCCTTCAAAGTTCAGTTCTTTTTTAATTAAAAAAATGTTTATTATTTATTTGAGAGAGAGAGAGCATGAGCAAGGCAAGGTCAGAGAGAGAGGGAGACACAGAATCTGAAGCAGACTCCAAGTGCTGAGCTGTAAGCACAGAGCCTGAAACAGTGCTCGAACTCACTGTGAGCTCATGACCTGGGCCGAAGTTGGATGCTCAACTGACTGAGCCACCCAGGTGCCCCCCCAATGTCAATTTATTCCAGATGATCCCAGGGAGTTGTTTAATCAGGTGATTCACTACAGCATGCTATGGACTGCAAAGTCTCATTTCTATTAACCTGATTTTCACTTCCTTCAGGTTAAATGATCAATGACATATTTTTCACTTTCTGGAGAGTCTACTGCCTGCTCCTGGTGATGTAACAAAAATTTGACCCAGACATATAGTTTTCACTTGTATTAGTTTCCTGGGGCTACTGTAACAAGTTATGAACCTAAAATAAGAGATATTTATCATCTCACAGTTCTGGAGGCTAGAATTCTGAAAACAAGGATTTTGGCAGAGCCATACTCCCTCTAAGCCTCATGGAATCCTTCCTTTCCACTTTCTGGCTTCTCATAGTTCCTGGCCATCATTGGCATTCTTTGGCCTATAGCTGTGTGATTCCAGTCTCTACCCCTGTCTGCACATGGCCTTTTCTCCCCTATGTATATCTGTATCTCTGTATCTGTGTTTCTAAATCTTTCCCTCCTTATAAGGACATCAGTCTTTGGATTTAAGGCTTATCCTAATCCATATAACTTCATTTAACCTTGATTACATTTGCAAGGTTCTCTATCCAAATAAGGTTACATATACAGGTACTAAGAGCTAAGACTTAAATATCTTTCTCTTTTTTAGTTTTTAAATTTACTTTTTTAATTGTTTACTTTTAAATCAAATTATACATTCACGTAAATTGCTAAGTCATACTAGAAATCTTAATTTTTTAGAAGTCTTTGTGTATCCTTCATCCTATTTCTTTATTTCACAGAAAACACTTTGATCACAGAAAACCTTCTTTTTTATTTTAGTTTTTATTTCCTGAGCATTGCTATCTTTATTTCAGCTCCTTATATCTTGCCATCTTTTGCCTGCATCCTGTGAACAATTCTTTTTATGGGACACAATTCAATTCACTACGCCTTTTTTGTCCACTCTTGGTGCTCATAACTCCTCTTTTTTTTCCTCATAGGCCCTCTTAATCACTTTCTATTTTTGTACATCTTGTTTACTTGCTCATTCCTGACAAACCTCTCCCAAGACTTCTGGAGTAGGCAAAGGGACAAACACAAGAACACAAACACGTTTCAAAACTTGGGACATAGGAAAGTATACCTGTCATCTGAAAGAAGCTAATTTCTACTGGCTACAATTAGATCCAACCATAGGGTATAATAAATCCCTTACCTGGTATTGGTCATTGACTCTGACAGTCAGTGGCACCCCAGTAAAAAATAGTGTTGGGGTATCTGGGTGGCTCAGTCGGTTAAACGTCTGCCTTTGGCTCAGGTCATGATCTCATGGTTCGTGGGTTTGATCCCCGTGTTGGACTCTGTGCTGACAGCTCAGAACCTGGAGCCTGCTTCTGATTCTGTGTCGCCCCTCCCCTGTTCACACTCTCTCTCTGTGTCTCTCAAAAGTAAATAAACATAAAAAAAAAAGAAAAAGAAAAAAAGAAATAGTGTTGCCCCTTCCTATATTCTCCCTTTTGTGTATGTTTCTGAACAATGTAAATTTTAGTCATGTATATACATTTCTTTGAATGGGGTGGGGGGAAAATGGAGAGGAAGTTATAACCGAAAGTGGTATTTAACCTGTTCAGTTTGTGTGTTAAAATGATGAATTCTGAGGTGATTTCAATGATCTTGGATCCTAATACTGGTCGCTGAAGAGTAACAGCTCTCCCTCTCCTGGCTTTAACTTTTCTCCCCATTTGTTATTTTCCTGGTTTCTTCTATCTATCATGAATCATAGATTTCAATAGAGCTTTTGAGTTTTTCAGTGTTTAACAGAATCTTAAGATTTTGCCTTGAAGATTGGAGACTATATTTCTGAATAAAGAAATTGGGCTTGATGGTCTTCTGCCTCGTGCTGCTGGAGTGATCAGGAGGATCATGTGTTATAATGGAGGATGCTGCAATGCTGGGGCAGATGGAAGGAGTCCCCCAAAACAAAGAGTTCAGCCGGTGACAGGGGCACTGGTGGAGCTCACACCAACCCCAGTGGCCTGGCCCTGGTGAGCCCCCACTACACCCACGGGCCAGAGACCCCTTTTACCTCCTAGCACTAGCAGACCATGTGCAGAAGGCTGATGAATTCATCCAAGCAAATGACACCAAGCTGGTGGTCATAGCTGAGCAAATCCAATATTGACAAGAATAAACAGGGGCGCCCGGGTGGCTCAGTCGGTTTAGCAACTACCACTCAGGTCATGGGTGGCTCAGTCGGTTTAGCAACTACCACTCAGGTCATGATCTCATGGTTGGTGAGTTAGACCCCACCTTGGGCCCTGTGCTGACAGCTCAGAACCTGGAGATTGCTTCAGATTCTGTGTATCCATCTATCTCTACCCTTCCCCTGCTCACAATCTGTCTCTTTCTCTCTCAGAAAATGAATAAACATTTAAAGAAATTGAAAAAAAAGAATAAACCAGGAAGGTATTGGAAGATGCTTGAACAGATGCTGACTTGCACCATGAAGCTTGTGATATAGAGGGGAAAAAATCTGGCAACATTTACTACCTTTATAAATTAGAGAGAAGTCAGCAGTATTTTTCTATTTATATATATTTTATATAAACATAAACATATATATAAGTATACCTATATATTCTTATTTATATAAATATAAATTTATATTTATATCTTTTATAAAAATGTTTCTATATATTTTTTGAGAGAGAGAGACAGAGCATGAGTGGTGGAGGGGCAGAGAGAGAGAGGGAGACACAGAATATGAAGCAGGCTTCAGGTTCTGAGCTGTCAGCACAGAGCCTGAAGCAGGGCTCAAACTTATGAACTGCGAGATCATGACCTGAGCCAAAGTCGGAAGCTTAACTGAGCCACCGAGTCACCCCTATTTATATCTATTTTCTATTTATTATTATTATCTAAAGGGATAGGGGACAAATTGTCCACATGACTTTCTTGGTACCTATAAGCTACAGCATGACCTGTCCTGGACTCCCTAAGAGGACAATGAGAAACAAGATGCTAAAATCAGCATAGTGGATAACTTGCTAAACCAGCCAGTGACCCTGCCTCCAAGCACTGAACTCACCTTCCAGGAACTGACTCACTGAGTGGACTCTGACAAACAGCTCTCATAGCAAAGACCATAACCTCCTTGTTGCCCTCATTCTCTGCTTTCATAGGAGGTTGCATGAGAATTGAGGTCTTGTAGGTGAATCATGAACTTGAAAGGAGACCCTGCATGAATATAAATGCTGTCATTATTATTTCTTTTAGTTATGATGGCAATGAATCATATCAGTCTCTTTTGTGATCCTTTCTGGGTCATAGGTACCCAATCAGTCACTTTCAGATTATTGGCCAGTGGTACTTTCCTTCTTTTTTATTTCCATATGTTCTCCCATTAGTCAGGCCATTAAAGAAAGAAGTTTCTTTTTCTCACATAAAGTTGGGTGAGGCATTAAAAAAAACTTAAATTTTTTTAATGTTTATTTTTGAGAGGGAGAGAGAGAGAGAGAGAGAATGAGCAAAGGAGGGGCAGAGAGAAAGGGGGACAGAGAATCCAAAGCAGGCTCCACGTGGACAACAGAGAGCCCAATGTGGGCCTCAAACTCATTAGTTGTGAGTCTGACACTTAAAAAACTGAGCTACCCAGGTACCTCTGGGTCATCCTGCTTCTTAAAAAATAACTGGAAGTAATCTGTGAAAAGAAATTATGTCACTTAAAATCAAATGGAAGGAGTCTTTTACCATAAAGAAAATATTCTCCTCTGTGTTCATTTAAGCCATTAATTGATTTGTCAAATGCTCATTCATTTACCAGAGATTGTGTTCTTGATACAGAAGAGATATTAAAAATTTTGTCACAGCATGCAAGGAGCTTAATAAGGTTTTTTTTTGTTTTCAGTGTGAAAATTATTAAAAAGATAAAACAATTATTAATTCATGGAATATCATAAGCAGAAATTATAGCTGCTTAATGTTCCGAAATATAAAGCCAAACCCATCATTATCTTACTGTCTTAGCACTTATTCCTTATGTTGTACTTGTTGATTTAAATTTGTGTAGTAAGGACTTTTAGATTTTCCCCACTATTCATCTTTCTCATCTGAAAACCACGTATTTTAACCCATTTTTGGCTTGTGCATGGTAACTCAAAGGCCGTATATTCCAAGACACCAGGCCATATATTAGCTAGATACGACCAAATGGCTGTGTTGTCATTTGGTCATAATTTCCAGGATGTAATAGCTGGAGCTGCATCATCCATATTAGACTATGAGGTGACCTTTAAAACAGAGGAACTATACGGTGCAATGACGAGGTAATTGATCTGGATATCTTACACCTTGGAGTATCTTAGTTCAGATGAGACCACCACTGGGATTCTTGAATGTGGGAGAGAAATAAACTTCTATTTTTGTTTAAACCACTATAATTTTGGGTTGTTCTTGCACCCACATTCCAAAAAAGTTTTAACCAATACACCCTATAGTGTTTTTGCACGTTCAGTATATGTTTCTTGCTCTTTCAGGAAACACCATCCTAATTTTACTATTTCTGTCCATGTGATTAGATGAGATAGAAACTAGTCTCCCAACTTCAGGGAAGAGTGTATGATGTGTCTCACCAATCATAACATTCCATCTAGTGGACCTCAGTAATTGGTTCATGGAGAGTTACACGGTCCTTACTGGGCTGAGATGCAATCTGGGATTTTTGTTGTAACTAACAGGAAAGAGAAGCTCTCTTTCTACACAGTTGCTGAACTGTGAGAACATGAATCAGAGGCTCTTATTAGCATAAAGGAGGACCTGTCTGAAAAAGAAACTGATACAGAAAACATGCTAAAATGGAGTACACACACATACATATGTACACACACTGATTATGTTAACACTTGAGCATGTGATCTAGCCATTCCTGGACTTCAATTGCATCAGTCAATAATTCCTTTACGTTTTTGTTTGTTTAAGCCAGCTGAGTTTGTCATTGTGATTAAAATATTCCTATTACTTCCCCTATTTTTTTGGATAGTTAAAAGGGTTTCAGGTGTGTCATTTTTTCACTTTAATTCTCAAAATATTTGTATCAGGGAGGAAAACTAAGGCTGCTTATTGTTCATTTTTGTTCTCACAGGACAGAGTGGTTTCTTCAAGAGAACGGGTGCTTAACATGGCAAGATTGACCATTGTCAAACATCTAATTTTATTTCAACAGACCAGAACTTTTAGAATGCTTATAATTTTCAAGGTAATCACCATGGGGTCTTTCAATAAATGTTACTGACATTGCTGAGAGTATTTTGAGAAAAAGTCGTATGAATTGTTTTTAAAGTCTGTGGCATTTTTTTCTTTGCAACTTGATGGTAATAAATCTGCAGCTGATGATGGCTTGACTCTGCAAACAGCCAAATTTCAATCAAAATTAAGTCTCATAAGTATGGAAAAAAAGAGGTTAAATGGTAGAAGTGGGAAAAAAGAAATGGAAAAGAAACAAATTTTTATGAAGTCTAATAATTTTTAATAAAAATAATTTTTAATTTTATTGTCAAATTGGTTTCCATACAAAACCCAGTGTTCATACCCAAAGGTGCCCTCCACAATGCCCTTAACCCACTTTCCCCTCCCTCCCACCCTCCATCAACCTTCAGTTTATTCTCAGTTTTTGAGTCTCTTATGGTTTGGCTCCCTCCCTCTCTTTTTTCCCCCTCCCCTTCCCTCATGGTCTTCTGTCAAGTTTCTCAGAATCCACATGAGTGAAAACATATGGTATCTGTGTTTCTCTGTATGACTTATTTCACTTAGCATGACTCTTCAGTTGCATCCACGTTGCTACAAAAGGCCAGATTTCATTCTTTCTCATTGCCATGTAGTAGACCATTGTATATATAAACCACAATTTCTTTATCCATTCATCAGTTGGACATTTAAGCTCTTTCCCTAATTTGGCTATTGTTGAAATCGCTGCTATAAACATTGGGTACAAGTGCCCCTATGCTTCAGCACTCCTGTGTCTCGCGTAAATTCCTAGCAGTGCTATTGTTGGGTCAGAGGGTAGAACTATTTTTAACTCTTTTAGAAACCTCCAGACTGTTTTCCAGAGTGTCTGCACCAGTTTGCATTCCCACCAACAGTGCAAGAGGCTTCCCGTTTCCCATCTTCACCAGCATCTATAGTCTACTGATTTGTTCATTTTAGCCAGCGTGAGGTGATATCTGAGTGTGGTTTTGATGAAGAGTGACCGTGAGCGTCTTTTAATGTAACTGTTGGCTATCTGGATACCTTCTTTAGAGAAGTGTCTATTCATGTCTTCTGCCCATTTCTTCACTGGATTGTTTTTCGGGTGTGGAGTTTGGTGAGTTCTTTATAGATTCTGGATACTAGCCCTTTGTCCGATAGGCCATTTGCAAATATCTTTTCCCATCCTTTTGGTTGTCTTTTATTTTTGTTGAGGTTTCCTTTGCAGTGAAGAAGCTTTTATCTTGATGAGGTCCCAATAGTTCATTTTTACTTTTAATACCTTTGCCTTTGGAGAGGTGTCAAGTAAGAAATTGCTGCGGCTGAAGTCAGAGAGGTTTTTTTCCTGTTTCTCCTCTAGGGTTTTGATGGTTTCCTGTCTCACATTCCGGTCATTTATCCATTTTGAGTTTATTTTTGTGAATGCTGTGAAAAAGTGGTCTAGTTTCATTTTTCTGCATGTTGCTGTCCAGTTCTCCAAGCACCACTTGTTATGTTAAAGAGACTTTTTTCCACTGGATGTTCTTACCTGCTTTTTCAAAGATTAGTTGGCCATAGATTTGTGGGTCCAATTCTGGGGTCTCTCTCCTATTTCATTGGTCTAAGTCTGTTTTTGTGCCAATACCATGCTGTCTTGATTACATCTTTGTAGTAAAGGCTAAAGTCTGGGATTCTGATGCCTCCTGTTTTGGTCTTCTTCAATATTAATTTGGCTATTCAGAGTGTTTTGTGGTTGCATACAAATTTTAAGATTGCTTGCTCTAGCTTCAAGAAGAATGATGGTGCAATTTTGATTTGGATTGCAATGAATGTGTAGATAGCTTTGGGTAGTATTGACATTTTACCAATATTTATTCTTCCAATCCATGAGCACGGAACGTGTTTCCATTTCTTTATATCTTCTTCAATTTCCTTCATAAGCTTTCTATAGTTTTCAACATAAAGATCTTTTACATCTTTGGTTAGGTTTATTCCTAGGTATTTTATGATTCTTGGTGCAATTGTGAATCGAATCAGTTTATTTTTCTTTCTTTTGCTTATTAGTGTACAAAAATGCAACTGATTTCTGTACATTAATTTTCTCCTGCGATTTTGCTGAATTCATGTATCAATTCTAGTAGATTTTGGTGGAGTCTGTCAGGTTTTCCATGTATAACATGTCATCTGCAAAAAGTGAAAGCTTGACATCTTGTCAATTTTGATGCCTTCTCTTTCCTATTCTCTGATTGCTGATGCTAGAACTTCCAACACTATGTTAAACAACAGCGGTGAGAGTGGACATCCCTGTAGTGTTCCTGATCTCAGGGGGAAGGTTCTCACTTTTTCCCCATTGAAGATGATATTAGCTGTGGGCTTTTCATAAGTGGCTTTTATGATGTTTAAGTATGTTCCTTCTATCCCGACTTTCTCAAGGGTTTTGTTCAGAAAGGATGCTGAATTTTGTCAAATGCTTTTTCTGCATCGAATGACAGGATCATGTGGTTCTTATCTTTTCTTTTATTAATATGATGTATCACATTGATTGATTTGAGACTGTTGAACCAGCCCTGCAGTCCAAGAATGGATCCTATTCAATCATAGTGAATAATTCTTTTTATATGCAGTTGAAGTCAGTTTGCTCATATCTTATTGACAACTTTTGCACCCATATTCAATCAGGGATATTGGCCTGTAGTTCTCTTTTTTTGCTGGGTCTCTGTCTGGTTTGGGAATCAAAGTAATGCTGGCTTCGGGAGTGAGTCAGGAAGTTTTTCTTCCTTTTCTACTTTTTGGAACAGCTTAAGGATAGCTATTATCTCTGCTTTAAATATCTTGTGGACTTCCCCTGGTAAGCCATCTGGTCCTGGACTCTTATGTGTTGGGAGATTTTTGATAACTGATTCCATTTTTTCGCTGCTTATGGGTCTGTTCACGTTTTTTATTTCTTCCTGTTTCAGTTTTGGAAGTGTGTGGGTGTTTAGGAACTTGTCCATTTCTTCCAGGTTGTCCAGCTTGTTGGCATATAAAGTTTCTTTTGACTTCCAGTAACATGATAGGTAGTTCTCCATCACCTCACTTTCAATCTGAAAGTGTCCTCAGGTCTAAAAAGAGTCTCTTGTAGACAGAAAATAGATGGGTCTTGGTTTTTTTTTTTTTTTTTTTTTTATCCATTATGATACCCTGTCTTTTGTTTGGAGCATTCAGTCCATTTACATTCAGTGTTATTATAGAAAGATATGGGTTTAGAGTCATTGTGATGTTTGTAGGTTTCATGCTTGTAGTGATGTCTCTGGTCCTTTGTGATTCTTGAAATATTTCACTCACAAGAATCCCCCTTAGTATCTCTTGTAGGGCTGGTTTAGTGGTGATGAATTCCTTCAGTTTTGTTTCAGAAAATTTTATTTCTCCTTCTATTCTGAATGATAGACTTGCTGGATAAAGGATTCTTGGCTGTGTATTTTTCCTGTTCATCACATTGAAGATTTCCTGCCATTCCTTTCTGCCCTGCCAAATTTCAATAGATAGGTCTGCTACTACTCTTATGTGTCTACATTTGTAAATTAGAGCATGTAAGTTTATTCTTAGCTGCTTTCAGAATTTTCTCTTTATCCTTGTATTTTGCCAGTTACACTATGATATGTCATGCAGAGATTGATTCAAGTTATGTCTGAAGGGAGTTCTCTGTGCTTCTTGGATTTCAATTCCTTTTTCCTCCCCAGATCAGGGATATTCTCAGCTATGATTTGTTCAAGTACACCTTCAGCCTCTTTCTCTCTCTTCTTCTGGAATTCCTATGATACGGATATTGTTCCGTTTGATTTCATCACTTTGTTCTCTAATTCTCCCCTATTTCTGGATTTTTTTAATCTCTTTTTCTCAGCTTCCTCTTTTTCCATAATTTTATCTTCTATTTCACCTATTCTCTCCTCTGCCTCTTCAATCCATGCTATGACTGCCTACATTTTTCACTTCATATATAGCATTTTTTAGCTCCTCATGACTATTTCTTAGTCCCTTGATCTCTGTAGCAATAGATTCTATGCTGTCCTGTATGCTTTTTCAAGCCCAGTGATTAATTTTATGACGATTATTCTAAATTCTTGTTCCATTATATTGCTTAAATCGGTTTTGATGAATTTGTTAGCTGCCGCTACTTCTTGGGGTTTCTTTTGAGATTTCTTCCGTTTCATCATTTTGGGTGGTCCTTGCAGTAGCTCCAAACTGCAGGGCACTTCCCCTGTGCTGTCTGGAGTAACTTGTGTTGGTGGGCAAGGCCGCAATCAGACCCATTGCCCCCAGTCCACTGCTGGGGCCACAGTCAGACTGGTGTGTACCTTATCTTCCCCCCTCTACCAGGGGCAGGACTCACTGTGGAGTGGTGTGGCCCCTGTCTGTGCTACTTGCACACTGCCAGGCTTATGGTGCTGTTTTGATGGGATCTGGCCAAGGGTGTTTTAGCGGGGTGGATCTGCAAGGTGCACAGTGATGGGAGGGGCAGACTTAGCTTGCTTTGCTGTTGGTGGCCCCTTTGGGAGGGGCCCTGCAGCAGGGGGAGGGAGTCAGGCCCATCAGAGGGATGGATCCACAGAAGCACAGTGTTGGGCATTTGCGCAGTGCAAGCAAGTTCAGTGAGAGAACTTGTATACCTTTTGAATTTTGTCTGAGGGATGGGAGAGAGAAATGGTGCTTCCCAGCACCTTTGTTCCCCTGCTGAGCTGAGCTTTGTCCTTCTGGGACTCAACAACTTTCCCTCTTGACGTCCTCTCACCCTCCCTGCTCTCCAAGAGCAGAGCTGTTGACTTTTAAACTTCCAGATGTTAAGTCCTGCTGGCTGTCAGAACTCATGGAGTCTGGCCCCTCCGCTTTTGCAAGCCAGAGTTCAGAGGCTCTGCCTTGCCGGGCGAGCTATCCCTCCCCTGCCCCAGCTCTCTTCTGCCAGTCCATGTAGCAAACACTGCCTCTCCTCCCTTCCTACCCTCTTCCATGGGTCTCTTGTCTATGCTTGGCCCCAGAGAGTCCGTTATGCAATAAAACTCATGAAAACCTGCAGAATACTGTGAGAATTATTTACTCCAGTTTCCCATAAGAAATTATGTGGTTGGCTTGTGGATGCATACAGTTCATGTTGCCAGGGCCAGGACTCGCACCCAGCTTTGTCTCACTGCAAAGACTATTTTTCTTTCCACAATTCTTCATCCTTAAGGCTGACTTTTAGATTTTGGAATAAAAACTACTATAAAAGAAGGAGATTTACTTCTTTTTGAGTTTTGTCACATAGGTAACATGCCATAGAGCAGCGACACAAGGGGTGTTATGCCCAGAATTTGTGATCCCAAAAGACCACCAGGGAGCCGAGTCCGAGGCAAAAGCAAAGAACTTTTATTCAAGCTAGCTCGAGCTCGATCTCCTACCTGCACTGATGCAGCAGTGAGCTACTAGAGAGTGAGTTTCAAAGGCACAAAGATTTTACAGGGATCATGGCCTTAGCCGATTGGCTGGGGAAGGGTTGTGGACTCAGCCGATTGGCTGCCAAAGTGTGGTCCCAGATCAGCAATTATCAGCATCACCTGGAACTTGTTAAAAATGCAAATGTTGGACATGGTGGTCACAGACCTACTGAATCAGAAACTCCGGAGGTGGGGCTCAGCAATCTGTGTTTGAACAAGTCTTCAAGAGATTTTGATGCACCTGAAGTTTAAGAACCACTGTGTCTGAGGATCTCTAACATGTTTGGCCTCAGTGTATACAGAACTTTTCTCGCTGGTCACCTATTAAGGATTGGCTATCAGCCTTGCTGTGCAATATAAATACCTAGCACCAAACACCATCCCCAGAGACTCTGATTAATTGGTTTTGGGAGGGGTAGAATTTTCCCAGGTCATTCTAAACTTGGACTGGGTTGAGGGCTCCTGCCTCTGGCCCCTACCTGAGAGAAACCTTCTCTCTTTTACTCACACTTTCCACGCCTCTCACACTCCCCTTCCTCCCACCTCAGACTTCAGAAGAATACATCAAGTTACTTAAGGGGCAGAGGGGAGTTCTGAGGTTTGAGCAGAAACTTCTTTCTGTGGCCATGTCGGGGACATAGTCAGTAGTCAGCCGGCCTAGGTCTGCTCTTTCAGGGGTAAGCATAAAGGGAGAGTTATTGGATATAATTTTTAAAAGATCAGCTTGTCACGTGTGGGATGCTTAGTAGACACAACTGGATGAACCATGGAAAGTTCTCCAAGTATCCTGCCATGGTGCAACTTTACATATACATGGAGAGTGCTGTGGTCTGAATATTTTCCTCTGAAATTCGTATGTTGAAATCCTAATGCCCATGGTGATGGTGTTAGGTGGACCTTTTGGAAAGTGATTAGGCCATGGAGGAGCCCTTATGAATGGGATTAGTGACATGAAAGAAACCCCACAGTGCTAGCTGACACTTTCCACCATATGAATGAGAACACAGTGAGGAGTCAGCAGTCTGCAACTTGGAAGAAGACCTTTGCCAGAACATGATCATGTTAGCATATTGATCTTGGATTTCCAGCCTCTAGAGCTGTGAGAAGTAAACTTCCATTGTTTAACAAGCTAAGCTACCCAATCTGTGGTATTTTGCTATAGCAGCCTGAACTAACTAGGACAGAGAACTTGGCAGGGGAGCAGGAAACACTTGGCTGACCATGTTTGAGTTTTATGTTTGCAAGAAGTAACCTTGCTGGAGAAAGAGTGTCCAGGGGTTAGAGGCCAATAGCCTAGGGGAGTTCACCTACCAGGGCTGGTATTAGCTACTTACCTTGTAGGTCTTTAGCTGAGCTACTTCATCCTGATGAATTAACCCTTTGCCAGACCACCCAGAGCACAGCCAGAGTGAGGGCAGGAGGGGCAGATGGCTGCAGGAGGAGGAAGAGCAGGCATACTGTTAGTCTTTCTTCAGTAAGTGTGCATTTACCCAGCAAGCATATGCCTAGTCTCTTTTCAGTGAGTGTGTAGTTTCCTGACATGACCTTTTAATCTGAATGGATAGATTTATCTATTTTTTCATCTCATTCATTTTAATTTTTATCTCTTCTATTAGTTCATTCCACACTACATAATTCTAGGCTGTGGTAACAGAGTCACTTCTCTTTTGACAATGAGTTGCTGGAAAGTGACTTGGGCATATTCTATTGAGGTCTCTCAATTTGTTGTCTATTTGAAAGTCTCCCAGGAGCTTCAACAGAGAAAAGGAGTGAATATCTCATGATCCTCTTGAGCATCAATGGTGCTAATAGCCAGAACATCTCAGGGTAAAAAAAAGTCCAAGGCTCTCTAATAGTGTCATATTTTCTCTATCAGCTCTTTGAAACTAATCCAGAGACTAGAATAGAGGCAATGAGTCTGATGTCTTGAATACAAGCAATACTGGTTGTGGATATTGTCATTTTTAAAGAGAACGTCTAACATTTTTGTCAACAGACTTTAATTTTACCTGCTTCTTTACCACTCACTGGAGTAAGTCACTCTCTGTAACTCTGTGCCTTCCTGTTTAAGAAGTGGCTTGAAATTTTCTATGATTACATGTAAAAGATAGCTCTGTTGTGGTGCTATAAAAAGGATAGGGCAGGATGCTTCTGCCTTTCAATTTTGACCACAAAAAACAATACCAAGGCAAAATAATGGGAGGGATCTAGAAGTAGATATCTTGGAGATAAAGAGGCCAAATGTGATATGCTAAGAAGCACAAATGTTCTTGGTTTCATTACTTCCTGGCTATGTAATCATACTGAACATGTTCCTGCCTTATATCCACTTGAAAATGAGAATAGTAGTATCTTGCTTTTCAACCAAGTTTCCCAGTTGAAATTTGAAATGTCCCTGTACAGTGGAGGCAAAACACAAAGAATTTCTGGGTGGCAGTGTTTAATAAGCAAGAGAACTTACGATATTTGTGAGACAAGTAGATCTTTGCACCTGCCTGCCAGAATATTAGGTTTACATAGAGGTCTTAAATGGATTTAGTCATATACTCAGGCCACAGCCCTCAACAATACTACTCTTTCAAGGCTACATCCTTGAAATGGCTGCTAGTGCAAAAATAGTATGCAGAATGTACCTTCTGAGGACAGGGGAGAAAGTGAAGGTCCTCCAACTGTCCAGGTCAAGCTTGTTGGTCAACCAGTGGTCATCTCCTCTTGATAACCTCTTCCAACATATCTACCTCAGAATTTTTGGGAAGATTACATGATTGAAACATAGTTCTACAGTGCTGTGCAAAAATATCAAATTAGGCCATAAAATGTTAAATTCTTTATGAATGGCATCATGGGAGATGGGTGTTTTTTAGGCATGAAGCCAAATGAAATTCCTTTATGATATAATTCTACCTTTTTCTTTTATAATTTAATGGCAATAACAATGATTTCTATTAGTTGAAATATGTTTCTTCTATCCCTAATTTGCTGAGGGTGTTTATCATTTATTGAAATGATCATATGGTTCTTATATTTTCTCTTGTTAATATGATGTATTATTGTGTTAATTCATTTACCAGTATTAAACCACACTTGCAACACAAGAATAAATCCCACCTGATCATGGTGAATAATTTCTTTTAATGTGTTGTTGGATTTGATTTACTAGTATTTTGTTCAGAATTTTTGCATCTATATTCATCAGAAAAATTGACCTGTGGTTCTCTTGTTTTGTGGTATCTTGTTTTGGTATCACGGTGATGTTGGTCTTGCAGAATGAATTTGGGTTTTATTTCTTTTCTATTTTTTTGAAATTTTTGCGAAAATAGGTTTTAACTCTTCTTTAAATATTTGGTAGAATTCACCTGTGAAGCTCTCTGATACTGGATTTATGTTTTGGGGGAATTTTTTTTGACTACTACTGATTAAATTTCTTTGCTGGTTATTGGTCTGTTCAAACTTATTTCTTCCTGTTTCAGTTTTGGTAATTTAAATTTTTCAGAATTTATCCATTTCTTCTAGGTCATCCAGTTTGTTGGCATATAGTTTTTTTAAAATATCTTCTTATAATTGTATTTCTGTGGAGTTATTTCACCTCTCTCATTTGTGATTTTATTTATTTGGGACATTTCCCTTTTCTTTTTCATAGGTCTGGGTAGAGGTTTTTCAGTATTGTTTTTTCAAATAACCAGATCCTGATTTCATTAATCTGCTCTGTTTAGTTTGTATATCATTTATTTCTGCCCTAACGTTTACTACTTCCCCTTTTCTACTGGCTTTTGTTTCATTACTTATTTTCTAGCTTCTTTAGTTGTGATTTATTTTGTTTGAGATTTTTTTTGGTTCATGAGGTCGGCTGAATTGTTATAAAATTCCCTTTATTGATCACTTTTGCTACAACCCCAAGGTTTTGGACTGTTTTGCCATCATTTTCATTTGTTTCCATGTATTATTTAATTTCATTTTTTATTTCCTGGTTGACCCACTTATTTAATAGAATGTTGTATATCCTCCATGTGTTTGTGATCTTTCCAAATTTTTTCTTGTGGTTGACTTCAAGTTGCATAAGATTGTGGTCAGAAAAAAATGTATGGTATGATCTCAATCTTTTTGTACTTGCTGAGGCCTGATTTGTGATCTAGTATGTAATCTATTCTGGAGAATATCCCATGTGCACTTGAAAACAAGGTGTAGTCTGCTGCCTGGTTTTAATTTTTGTGATGTTTATTTATTTTTGAAAGAGACAGTGTTAATGGGGGAGGGGCAAAGAAACAGAGACACAGAATCTAAAGCAGGCTCCAGGCTCTGTCTGAAGTAATCTTAGGAGAATTTTAACTTTTAGAACCTTAGTCTCCAAAGAAAACTTACTGTTTGCACCATAATTTTTTAGATGGCTAATTCATGAGTCAGTTAAACACAAAGCATGTTTTAATATAGGCCAAAATAGCTTTAGTTGCTCTGCATTAAGGAGTTAAGAGCACAAGGTCTCCTGGGTGACTCAGTCACTAAGTGTTCGACTGAGGCTCGGGTCACGATCTAGCCGTTCTTGGGTTCAAGCCCCACGTCGGGCTCTGTGTGGACAGCTCAGAGCCTAGAGACGGCTTCAGATTCGGTGTCTCCCTCTCACTCTGCCCTTCCCACTCACTCTGTCTCTCTCTCTCTCTTCGAAAACATAAACATTACAAAAAGTAGAAAAGAAAGAAGATAAAAGCCGATTGTATTCCAGTAATCAAAGCTTTTCCCTGCAACCTGTTTGGAAAAGACCTAGATGTCCCATGAACGTCATGTCATTCACCGTGTAAACTTGAAGGCAAAGTCTAAAGTCTCAGGTTTCTAAAGACTTTGAAAGCTATCTTCAGAATTACCCAAGTAATTAACCATTTGAGACAGTTGATTTTAACCAATATTTCATGTCCTCATTTGGTAACAAATTGCAATCAAGATCCAGTGAGCATATTTGACCTTTTATAAACGTTGGTAGAATAAAAGTTTCACACTGAATGCAGATAACTCGAAAGAGAGGTGTATCTTTATATTTTTTTTTAATTTTTTTTTTCAACGTTTATTTTTGGGACAGAGAGAGACAGAGCATGAACGGGGGAGGGGCAGAGAGAGAGGGAGACACAGAATCGGAAACAGGCTCCAGGCTCTGAGCCATCAGCCCAGAGCCCGACGCGGGGCTCGAACTCACGGACCGCGAGATCGTGACCTGGCTGAAGTCGGACGCTTAACCGACTGCGCCACCCAGGCGCCCCAAAGAGAGGTGTATCTTAATGAAAACAGCAAACTTCATTTAGCTGAAACAGGGAATTGGTTCGCCTACACCTACAGAAAAGACCTAGGACGATTTGTTCCAACGTTATCTGTTTTTACCAGAGATGCCAGTGGGCCCCAAGAACCTGAAGTGTGCGTGGTGGAAAAAGGTGCTCTTTTTTCCTTGACAATTAGGGTGGGAAGAGGGGCCGATGGTGTCTGAGGCACTGAGGGTGGTAAGGGAACCAGTTCTATAGGCCTCACCCAAGGTGGTGCAGAAACAGGAGGAAGGGGGAGAGGCAGAAGTGACATGCCAGCAGGAGGCAGAAAAGGAAAATTTCCCGGGTTTAATCTTGTCAGCTGGGACAGAACAGACACCATGTCTTTGTTCCACCAAAGTGGAATTAGGCAGTTCAGGTCAGGCCATGAAGACAGGGAATTTCCCCAAAACAAGTGGACTTTCAGCAGCTGCTTGGGAATTTTCCTTAAAGTCTCCATCCTGAGGTAGACTGAGCACAGTAACCTCCAGTTATAGCCCTTAATAACAGAAAGAAATGAGGGAGAGGCCCTAATATTAGGCAGAGGAACAGAAAGGAGGAGTCAGTGTTGCTTTTTCAGGGATGGCCTGTGTTTCTTTCAGTGACTGAGTTTTCTCAAGAGGAGGCCTATTTAGACAGTTGTCATCCAACATATACACGGGGAGCTCACTGCCTGGTTACTGACCAAACACATCCTGCAAGAGGCCCCTGGGCCCGGGTAGCCCTGAAGGGCTGAACTTAGGCTAACGACCGTCCATTTGCCCTGTTTAGTAAGGCCATGTAGTGTTACAGGATCAGTCCTATCCACATTTTGCAAACCCAACTGTTTCCTTTGGGTTCAAAAGACATCCTAAGGGAGAATATTTGCGGACCAGAGGAACTCCCATGTTCCACATCGATAAAAAAAAAAAAAGGCAGAGAGAGAGAAGGTACATTACCCCTAGAATCCATCCCGACTCCCCAGTAGCATCCCCCACACAGGATATGTCAGGGGTTCCCGAGGTGTCAAAGCGACCCGAGGCATCCCTTGAACAAAATGACTATGCCTGCCAACCAGGTGGCGAAGGGCTCCTGAAGGAGGGATGCTAGCCTCCCCACCCCCACAGGATTCCGCACTGCATTCTAGACAACAGATGGGTGCTTGAATTAGAGAACTGCGTCTCTCTTGCTGAGAAAGCAGAGAAGAAACTGCTATTTTCAACCCATGGAAAATACTAGAAGAGTTTGAAAAGGGGAAATTACCCAATTTTAAATAGTAGTGGGAGTAAGACATTGACGGAAAACAGAGAAATCCATCATGATATAAGTGACATTCCAAACCGCGTCGTCTTCATTGCCAACTTCCCTAGGAAAAGGGGCTGTCGGGTTTTAATTCAGTCGGGTACTGGTTTTGGTCAGCTCTCAGTGGAGATCTGGTATGCAGAAGAGGTTAGCCCAGAGATGTGGAGGGAGTCACACTAAAGCAATGAGGAGATATCTTCACACACTGGAGTATAAAGACTGGCAGCTGTGGTAGTCAGGTGGCTGTCCACTGCCCGAGACAGACAACTTTAGACACGGAAAGGAATAGAAGGCATCAAGTTTCTGAATCTCACTAACATTCTGGCCAAGGTCCTAACTTCCAACTAAAAGGCAAGATTTCTCCTCCCCGTAGAGTAGCCACAGGCTAGAAGATTGTAGCCAGAACAATCCCCAGAAAAGTGTTCCCATAAGACCCTACTTCTCAAAAATCCCCTGAAATGAGAGTAAAGGTGGCAAGAGAAAACATATTCACCAATTTGACACAGAAGCACAGAGTCAAGGTGAAAAGTTTTGTAGCCCCACATTCCGATGCCAAAATGATGTTTGCGGATGATGTTGAGCTAGTTCAGAGCTAGTGACCAGCACAGAATTCTGGAAGACGTCTTTGGTGCAAAAATGTGATATTTTAAT
Source organism: Felis catus (assembly GCF_018350175.1). Lineage (NCBI taxonomy): Eukaryota > Metazoa > Chordata > Mammalia > Carnivora > Felidae > Felis > Felis catus. Next base: position 19,812,479 of record NC_058378.1, on the reverse strand, counting down.
TGCCTGGCAGAGCTGTGCTGGGGTCCTACAGCTAACTCATCATTATATTCCCTTAGGTTGGCAGGAGGTCAGGGATGGAATAAGTCCTAAGGAATTTTGGAAGCAAGATTTCCAGCACCTTGAGGGGTTGTTACTAGGGAAACACTACCTATGACCCCTTAATAAAACATGAATGATGTGATCCTTTAGATGTAGATCAGGGGCCATAAGCTTGGAGGATGATTGCCCGCATATATCTTGCCAAAAACTAAGACAAAGGAAGTGGACTTACAGGGTCCTTGAGGTTGGGGTAATGTTAAGCTACAGTTCTCTTTTGCCCCCAGCAAAGATCATCATCTAAGCAGCTGAGCTCTTAGAGGGAGGTCATTGTGCTGGTTTCAAGGAATTGTCAATGGCCGATAGGCATTAAGGGAATTTTTCTTTTGCCTTAGTTTCCCGAAATTAACACGGCAAGGGCTTAAGCCCCTTTCCTTTGTTCTTGGGTAGCAGAGGTGTCCAAGGAATATCCCTCAGATCCCCCTGGGGTGGCAAGAGGGGGGGGGGCGCTAACTTGCACTTTACCATCAGCCTGGCTCATGCTCCGTCATAACTCTTACCATGCCAACTGCAGCCTTTTGAGCCCCAAGTGATAAGTGACAGGAGGTCAATGGATCCTTTTGTAAATCAGCAAATGATTGCTTTCAGGTAGCATGGGAGAAGAGTGGGATATCTACACCACTCCCTGGATTTTCACTGAGTTATGGACAGGCCCAGTGTGCCTGGTGGGAAAAAAGATAGAGTGAGAAAAGCAGCTAGTCATAATCTCATAATCTCAGGTCATAATCTCAGGGTCATGAATTGAAGCCCTGCATTTGGCTTTGCACTCATGGCATGAAGCCTGCTTTTGAGCCCCTCCCCCTCTTTCTGCCCCAACCCTGTTCGATATCTTAGGAAATTAAAAGACAAAGGCAAAGTTATCAACAGCCTAATCTACAGAAAACTATCTACTCATTTTCCTGGTGAGCAAACATCACTCACTTCATAATGATGGGAGGAACAAAGGCAACAAAGAAGTGGCATATCAAATGGAATTTACTGGGGTGACTTGTTGGTTCAGTGGTTTAAACTTCTGACTTTGGCTAGGCTTATGTTTTCAGGGTCTTGAGTTCCAACCCCATGTCGGGTACTGTGTTGACACCTCAGAGCCTGAAGGTTGCTTCACATTCTCTCTCCTCTCTCTCTACCCTTCCGAAGCACAATTTCTCCTCCTTTCTCTCTCTCTGTCTCTGTCTCTCTCAAAAATTCAAATCATTAAATTTGATTTTTTTGTAATCTGTAGCTAATTGACAATTATTTGAGGCTGGCAGAGGAAAATTGTTCTACAAGATCTTCCTATTATCTTACAGTTATTGTTTTCTAGAGGAAGAAAGACCTTTAGCTTGACAAGAGCTAGGCCTACAGTGATCTGTGAGTCTTTAGCATATGAATGTCTCCTTGGAAACTTGGCTTTGGACTTTACCTTCCCAAAACCCCTAGGATATAACCAGTCTTCACAAGCCCAGTGCAGACAGCTCTTCATACCATAGGTCCTGTCCCACTTCTTTAAAAAAATCACCTCTGTGCACCAAAGGAGTCTTCAAGAATGATTTTCGGGCCGACAACTCTTAACCAAGCCCCACCATCAACCCTCAAAATTTTATCAAGCTAAACCTGAGATCCCTGACTGCAAGCTCTGTACAATCTTACCTCAGATAGGTCAAGGAGTCTTTTGGCCCTCACCTGTTCTCCAGCTCTTTCCTTCAATGGATAGAGGCAGGGGTAAATAAGTGATGGCATTGGCATTGAGCTAATATTTGAGTGGAACTGAGCACTGGTCTTGTCCACTTTGATTGATGCTTTTCTTGGCAGACCAGCTCTGAGATTGCAATGTTCAAAGTCAAAACTTCAGCTGCTAGGGATGCAGGCATTTCAGGAAGCAGGGGGAAAGTGTCAGCATGGTGACCATTAAGCCCACCAGAGTCTACCAAGCACCATGTTCTCTGTAAGATAATTCTTCCTCAGTGATATCAGAAAAAGACTTGTCCAAGTGGGACAAGGGTGTGGGAGCTTACTGCCAACTGCTGGGAAATTGCTGTCTGTGTGGCAGCTGCACTGCTCCTGACTCCTTCATGCTGATATATTTGCTTTGCCTTTGAAGGAAGGCAGGCTGCTTTCCCCTGGCCTTCTGTCCACAGGCAAACCTCTTGTGCTCAATGCTTTCCAATGCACTCGGGAAACTATTTCCTGTTGCCAGTGTGTGTTTGCCAGAGAAGTCCATGAGGCTGTAATTTTCCAAGATGTCCCACATCAAGGACCCTGCTATAAAAGAGTTGACAATAAAATATAACAATGGAGGCTTCCAGACTCCTACCACCGAAACCCCACTGAGAAGAACTGGTCAATAAATAACAATGATTATGATGCTAATCAGAATCAGAATAACAAATGAGAAGAAAAACACGGGGCCGAAGTTGTTCGCTGCCAATGAAAATGGAATGAAGCTGGGACTGCGGACCAGAGCACTATTTTCCATGCAAGCTATGTGTCCTGAGAGTAAGAAGGAAAGTCTGTGGGGTTGGGATGATAGGAAGCACCAGTGACAAGAACACTGCATCCTGAGCTACATAAGGCAAGAAGACTTCTGGCTCTGGCCTTCTGCTTCCAACCATTTGGCAGAGGCACTCATGATCTCAGTGTTGGCTTCTCTGTGCTGGTTGGCAGCCTTGTCAGTGTATGGGGTTCTGGTCCCCGAGTCCTTGAATGGACTGTCTGCCCTGACCACCTGAGGAAGAACAATGCTCATGCTCCAACACTGGACTTCTCACCATGTGGTTACCTCACAGCGACCTGTGGAACAGTGTCACCAGCAGCCCTCAGGCTAACAAGCACACAGTTCTCAGTAAGGGAGGGCAATGTGTCCTTGGGAATCGCCATGTGTTAGCTGCTTGTGAATGCTGGGCACTCTCTGAGTAACAGTTACACGGTTCCTGACTCTGACCTCTGATCTCCAACTCCCCTTGCACACAAGTGAAGACGGCTCCCTCCCAATAACACTAGCCCCATTACAGAAGATTTTTTGCCTTCTCTTGCCAAGAGAGGTGTCACAGGTGAGCCCATGCAGAACCTATTGTCCACGTTCCCCTGGATCTAGGGCAAATTAGCAGGATTCCACAATTAAATCAGAGAGACATAGTTCTAGGCTAAAAATCTCAATCCCTCACTAGAAAACCTGTTTAGAAAGAGATCAAGGGAGTCAGAAGGGATGCATTTGGGTCAAAACTCTCTCACATAATGGAATAAATCTGTGAATGAAGTGACTGGCACGATTTCCCAAGGAAGTTTAGTGTCTTATGACTATGGAAAACCTGGGGTTATAGAGAAATGGAACATATTTAACTACATCTGGGAGCCTGAATGTAGAAAACAACACATCTGACATCAAACAATGTAAGGGGGTTTGGGCACTAGCCAGCTTTTTAGCTTTTCGCGTCGTTCGGTAAAAGCAGTGGTGATCTGGAAGGCAGAGTCTCAATACGACCTGATGCTCAAGTCTGTAGGACTGGGTTCTGATACTGTCTAGTTTTTTGTCATTTCTTTGATCTTCAACTATTGGCAAAATGACTGGGCATGCAGGATCCTTGAGTCTCCAAAACAGGATTTTGAGGCAGTCTATGGCAGGGGGCAAAGAGCACAGTAATATTGTACAAACAAGAGACTTCAATACACCACGTTTTGAGAAGGGAAACATTTTTCGTTGATATCAAAAATTAGTTGTTCGGGGGGGTTGAAAACAACCTTGATGTGTGCTCACTGGGAGTCAATCGGTCCTATGTGCAATGAGAAAGAATTAAATCATGTCATTGGCAGCAATGTAGATGGAACACGAAGGTTGTATGCTGAGCGAAATAAGTCAGAGAAATACACCACCTCATCCACACAGAGGTGGAGTGCGGCAGGGACCAGAGGCTTCGGGGTGGAGGTTGGGGGCTGGCGCTAGATGGTGTGGGCTGGGGTGCGTGGATACAACGACCCAGAAGTGGTGGGAGGGGCAGTGAGACGCCACACTCCATGTATGTATGCCACAAGCCTGGGCTCCCTTAGTCCTGGACCTCTTCCCTCCCTTGAGCCTTCATCCCCACGGCCACTGGCATTTCACAAGCCCCAGCTAGGGCAGCGGGCTTGGGCCCATGATATTCTCTGGGGGCACTGGAGGCTCCGGGTTGGGTTTGAGCCAGGTGGGACAGATGGGAGGGAAACGCCAGGTGTCTGACAGCAAGAGCTCTAAGGCTGGGGAGCAAGAGGTGAGAATCTGGCAGACCCCTAAGACCGGGTCTCATGGATGGGGCCGTTCACTCCCACCCAGTTCCCGGTGAGCAGAACGATCTGGTGAGGTGAGATGTGGTGCAGTGCTGTTTGGTGTGTGATGGCGGCAGAGGAGGGCGTGGGGCAAAGCTGGGTCCAGCTTGCAATTGTCCCGGGTTTGGAGATGCTGGGGCTTGCACCACTGCACGGTGCAGGGACCTCTTGCGTGGCCACCACCATACACCCAGGGCCCTTGGTGGAGGGCGGCAGGAGGCAGGGAGGCATCCAGGCATTCAGGCAGGCAGGTGCAGGCGTGAAATGTGGCATCTGCTGGTCCTGGAAGCGGTGGAGAAGGCTCTTGAGGCCCGGAGCAGCAACCACTGGTGTGTAAGACCATACCCACGTGAACGCCCCTAATCTCAGAAGGTAAGCAAGGTCGGGCGAGGTTAGTACTTGGAAGGGAGACTGCCTGGGAATACAGGGTGCTGTAGGCTTTTGCTTTTGCTTCCTTGACTTTTCCTTTGGCCGCTGCACGCCACTGATCCCTCCAAGTCCAGGGAACGGGCCCCCTGGGGTCAAACACACCCCAGTCACCTCTCCTTTAGCCCGTCCCCGTGCAACCCAGCTGCCTGGTCTGGCCTGCACACCTCACACCAGAAGGCTAAATCCCACTGCACAGGCTGCCTGTTCTGGCCTGCACACCTCATCCCAAAAGACTAAATCCCACTGCACAGGCTAGAAGCGACAACCCAGTTTTGCACCTTCCCTGACACACCACCCACACCCACACGGAGGGGGAGTGCACCCCCTAGGGGCTGGGGGGCCGGTCTTGAGGACTGGGGGCTGCGGCTGGAGGATGGGGGCTGTGGGTGTAGGCTGGGGGCTGGAGTATGTGGATACAAGGATAAAGGAGGCGTGGGATGGACGGTGAGACCCCACACTCTGACTGTGCCCCAGGGCTGGGCTCCCTGGGTACTGGACTACTTCCCTCCTTAGAGCCCTCATTCCCAGGGTCCCTGGCATTTCATGAGGCCCAGCTAGGGCAGCACACTCTGGCTGGTGATGTTATCTGGGGGCTCTGGGGACGCGGGAGGCTCTGGGGTGGTTTGAGCCAGGTGGGGCAGTCGGGAGGGAAAGGCCAGGTGGCTTGCTGTGCGAGCCCTAAGCCTGGGAAGAGAGGATGAGACCCGGCAGGGACGGTCTGGAAGATTGGCTGGCCTGATGCCCCACGCTTGCTTCCACCATCTTCCCACTGAGCAGCCCATCGTGGTGTGGTGCGGCGCGGTGTGGTGCGGGGCTGCGAGGTTAGGTGCGGTGAGGTGCCGTGATGTGCGGGATGGAAGAGGAAGCGGGCCTGGGGCCAAGCCGGGAGCAACCTGCAAGAGTCACTTGATTGGAGAACGTCTGGGCTTGTGCCACAGCGCATTGTCAGCGTTCTCTTGCGCGGCCCCTGCTATCCACCTGCAACCCACAGCATAGGGCGGCGCCAGCAAGACAGGCAGGTGCATGGGTGAAGCGCGGCATCCACTGGGCTTGGGACTCATGGACCAGTCTCTTGAGGCATCCAGCCGCAGCTGCTGGTGTCTACAGCCATACCACCCTGAACTTGCCTTATCTCGTCTGATCTCGTAAGGTAAGCAGGGTCGGGCCTGGTTAGTACGTGGGTGGGAGACCGCCTGGAAATACTGGGGGCTCTAGTCTTTTGCCTTTTGCCTTTGGCCTTTGGCCTCCTTGAACTCTGGCGCCCTCCTCCCTCCCGACCTCCCTCTCCCCAGCGAGTGCGGCTCCTGGGGCCAAACACACCCCAGCCACTGCCTCCTCAACCACTCCAGGACAGGCCAGCGGCCTAGCCTGGCCTGGCCCCGCCCCGCCAGACCCAACCAGCACACCGCGCACACCCCACTGCATGTCACAAGGGGTATTCTCCCCTCTCCCGGCTCCCTGTACCCGACCAAATCCCACTGAACTGGCTGGAAGCCACACCCTAGCTTTGCACCTTCCCTGACACACCACCCAACCACACCCGCACTTGCACTGAGGCGAGCGTACGGTGCGGGCATGACCGGGGTTTGGTGGCTGAGGGCTGGAAGGTGGGGGCTGGGTGGGTGGATACAAGAACCCAGGAGCGGGAGGAGGGAGGGGCAGCAAAACCCCAGACTCTGACTCCGCCACAGTTGTTGGCTCCCGGGGTCCTGGACCTCTTCCCTCCCTCAAGCACTCATCCCCAAGGCGCCTGACATTGCACGAGGCCCAGCTAGGGCAGCAGGCACAGGCTGGTGTTGTTCGCTGGGGTCATGGGGGTTTCCTGTTGGGTTTGAACCAGGTGGGACAGACGGGAGGGAAAGGCGAGGTGTCCAGCTGCAAGATCCTTAGGGCTGGGGAGGAGGTGCTGAGAATCCAGAGGGTCCCTAAGTCCTCGCCTGGGGTACACCGCAGCTTACTCCCACCCCCTTCCCAGTGAGCAGCCCCACCTGGTGTGATGTGGTTTGGTGCGGTGTTGGGAGGTGCAGTGCGGTGTGGTGTTTGATGGAGGCAGAGGAAGGCATGGGGCCAAAATGACACCAGCCTGCAAGAGCCACGTGAGTGGAGTACGCCAGGGCTCTTGCCTTTGTGCGGTGCCAGGGCCTCTTGCATGGCTTATGTCACCACCTGGGGCCCCTGGCAGAGGGTGGCCAGAGGCTGGCAGGTAAGTTGGCAGGCAGGCAGGCCGATGCATGGGTGAAACGTGGCACCCGCTGGGCTTCGGATGTGTGGGCTAGCCTCTTGAGGCTCCCAGCAGCAGCCGCTGGCGTCTACGGCCATACCACCCTGAACGCGCCTAATCTCCTCTGATCTGGGAAGCTAAGCAAGGTTCTGGTTAGTACTTGGATGGGAGACCACTTGGGAATATCGGGTGCTGTAGGCTTTTGCCCTTTGCTTTGGGCTCATTGACCTCTTCTCTGCCCCCCCCCCCCCCGACATCCTCCCACCCTGTCCAGGGATCATGGCTCCTGGGGCCAAACACACCCCAGTCACTGCTCCCTCACCCCATTCCTGGACAGCCCAGTGGCCTGGTCTGGAGTGCACACTCCACGGCAAGTCACATGTGGCTCACTCCCTACTTCCCTGTGTAGGCCAAATCCCACTGCAGGGTCTCGATGCCACATCCCAGCTTTGCCCCTTCCGTGACACACCACACACACCCGAATAGAGGAGGAACACAGGCGAACCGGGGACTGGGGGCTGGGCTCTGGATGTTGCAGGGTGGGGACTGGGATGAGTGTAAACAAGGACCATGGAGGGGTGGTAGGTGCAGCGAGATCTCAGACTTTGACTATACCACAGGCCTGGGCTGCCTGGGTCCTGGACCTCTTCCCTCCCTCAGAACCCTCATCCCCAGGCTACTGGAGATTCACAAGGCCCATCTAGGGCATTTGGTTTGGGGTGGTGATGTTCTCTGGGGATGCTGGGGTCTCCGGGTTGGGTTTGAGCCAGGTGGAGCAGACACGACGGGAAAGGTCAGTTGCTGGGCTATGCTAGCCCTCTTGGTGGATAGGAGGCGCTGAGAATCTTCTGGGCTGTAAGGCAGAGCTGGCCTAATTCCCCTTCTAGCTCCTACTTCCTTCCCAATTCGCAGACATCCTGGTTTTTTATGGGTTTGACAGGGCTATGTTTCCTTCCTGGATGAGTCAGTAAGATATATGCTTTTCAGCCCAATGATGGAGTGTAACTTTACAAATTGTAAAGGTTCGATGAAACTATCGATTTTGATACTGAATTATGTCAGTCAGAAATATACAAGTACCATGTAATAATGTAATCATTTATGGGTTAGAAGCAAAGAATCACTGGAAATAAGGTAGAGAGTGAGAACAAGAGACAAAGCGAGAAAGGGAGATCAAGTAGACTATCGAGTAAAAGACCCTAATGTAAGAATAGTTTGATAGTACTAGAGAGAAGGAGGTTGCTCAGGTAGTTTTCGCACACATGAAAGGAGGTTGAAATGTGTACCTGCCAAATTGCACACTGGGTAATATTTGGACCCTGAAACTGTTTGTATTAACATTTTGAAATCAAAGGACAAAAAAATACAATTTGAAAAAAAAGAAAATGAAATGAGTACCTGTCCAATCATTTAGTAAGTGAATTACATGACATTGTAGTCATGGCACCCTTGTTAGGTCTGCTGTGAGTTCTGAACTACCTTAGAGGGTAGGCACATGGGTGGCTCAGTGAGTTGCGTGTCCGACTTGGGCTCAGGTCATGATCTCTCTGTGAGTTCGAGCCCTCTGTCGGGCCTTGTGCTGATAGTTCAGAGCCTGTGCCTCCCTCTATGCCAATTCCCTGCTCATGCTGTGTTTTTGTCTCTCAAGATGAATTAACCTTTAAAAAATTTTAAAAAAAAGAACTACCTTAGAAGTTACAGTATCCTCCAAGTCACGTTGCATAAAGACTCCTCTCTCTCATGCAGAAATATTTAGTAGGAGTAGCGCAGGTATTGAAGAAGAATGAGGATGACAGTGTTTTAAAGATAGACAAAGGCAGCTTAACAATGGAAGATTAGTCGGAAATACCCCGTGCATGCCATCCTGGGTCTGTAGTATTGATGCTCATGACGCAAGTCAAATAACAGGAACATTTTTTATGAATTCCTTTAAAGGCCACCCATCCTTCCTCTGTGTCCAGCACTATATCTTCATTAGTGACTGGGACAAAATGTGATCTGTGCCCATGTGGAGATCACTGCCAATGAGGAAGACAGAGGTGAAAAGGGGGTCCATGTGGTTAGTAGGGATGGGAGACAGCCTGGGTCATTGAGAGCAGAGACCAGCACTTCAAAGGAAACTTCCTCCAAAAGGAAAATTGGCACGAAGGTCTTGGAAAGGAATGAATTAGAGCTTTTGGAACAGTGTGTTTTTATATTGAATAAAAGATGTGTTATCATCTCACCTGTGTATTCCTAGAACGTAGGTTTAAACTGGAGGGGACCGGATATCTACTTGGCAAATTGTCTCACCAAAATATAGCATTGTGGCAGAAATCTTCTAGGCCTCTTTAGTTTTTCCAAGGACTTCTCTATTCCTGTGACAATCAAGTCATTCTCTTTGGAAACCTCCATTGGGTCCTCTTCCTTATTGACTTTCCTTAGATTTTGAAGCAGCTTAACCCAACCAGGTTACATTTGCCGGTAGCTTTCTGTGTTCTTTGGAAAGACAAAATAAGGCTGATGAAGGAAATAAGAATCCTGGCATTCAAGGGCAATCACAGCCTACACTGTTTTTCTACCTTAAGCATTATTTTCAGAGAGTGGAATCACAATGTGAGTTTGGCTTTTTTGTTGGGCAAACTGTTTTGTTTCTGTTTTTATTCTTATTTTCATTTCAACTGAGTAAACCCTACTTTGTATCTTTAAATATCCATTTACATTGGTTCTCAATTTTTTGTTACCCTACTCCTCCTAGGGAAAAATCTTCACCTGCTGCCAGTGCCCTTAATAGTACACATAAATGGGAACAAGTAGCCATAGAAGGGGGAGCGCTTGCTGACGTTGCTTCTTTAAAAAGTCATAACAGGGTGGCTGCACCAGTTTGTATTGTGACCAGCAGTGCAAGAGTGTTCCCCTTTCTCCAAATCTCACCGACAACGGTTCTTTCTTGTGTGGTTCATTTTAGCCATTCTAGCAGGTGTGAGGTGGTCTCTTGTCATGGTTTTGCTTTGCATTCCTTAATGCACAGTGATGTTGAGCATCTTTCCATATGTCTGTTAGCCATCTGGAAGTCTTCTTTGGGAAAGTGTCTATTCATGCCTTCTGCCCATTTCATAACTGGGCTGTTTGGTTTTGGGTGCTGAGTTTGATAAGTTGTTTCTAGATTTTGATCCTAACCCTTTATCAGATACGTGTCCTGCAAATATCTTCTCCCATGCTGAGGGCTGCTTTTAGTTTTGTTCATTGTTTCCTCCACTGTGCAGAAGGTTTTGTCTTGATGAGAATATTACTCAGCCATCAAAAAGCATGGAGTCTTGCCATTTGAAACTATGTGGATGGAACTAGAACATATTGTGCTAAGCTAAATGAGTCCATCTGAGAAAGACAAAGATACAATTTAACTAGTATGTGGAATTTAACATATGAGAAGGTGAGGAAGAGAGAGGTAGACTTAAAAAAATTTTTTTTAGTTTATTTCTGAGACAGAGAGAGACAGCATGAGCGGGGGAGGGGCAGAGAGAGAGGGAGACACAGAATCCGAAGCAGGCTCCAGGCTCTGAGCTGTCAGCACAGAGCCTGACGCGGGGCTCAAACTCACAGATTGACATCATGACCTGAGCCGAAGTCAGACACTCAACCGACTGAGCCACCCAGGTGGACCTAGAAAAGAGGTAGACTTTTAATGATAAAGAACAAACTGAGAGTTGATGGAGGGATGTGGGTGAGAGATGGGCTAGATGGGTGGTGGGTACTAAGGAGGGCACTTGTGATGAGCACTGGGTGTTGTACGTAACTGATGAATCACTGAATTCGACTTCTGAAACCTATATGTTAACTAACTAAAATTTAAATTAAAATAAGAATCAGAAATCTAAAGAGCCCACTCCCTCGGTCATGGTCCATTAAATGGTTTTGACAACAGTGTGTGACATTCTCTCAGGCACCATCATTCTGGATGCTGTATCATGGTCCTGTAGCCAGAGAAATCGGATCCTCTCTGTCTGAGAAGGAGGCGTCCCATTCAGGGCTCTTAGAGAAAAAGCAGAGACGACACATGCCTACATGAAAGTCTGTGCAAATCCCTAGTCACTGTCTTTGCTCTCCAGAGTCAGACCCCTCCCCACCGGAATCAAAGGTGATGGCAACTGAAATCATGGCAACAATCACCCTCCAGTAAGAGAGTCGAGGCCCCTCTCGCTACTGAAAAATGAGTGCCCTGATCTCTAATGCACAACAAGGGGTTTAGTTTCAGGAGTGTGAGTTTTTTGCTAGTTTTGTGGATGAGAAATTACACCAAACTCATCGTCCTAAGTTCACTTTTCTAATGATTGAGGCTGGATATTTACCACTTCCTGCCATTTCCAAAATATAGCCACTGTTCTCAGTTCTGGGTGAGCCTGCTGAACACACTCTCCTGGACATCCCCCGGGGACACAGACAGTGATCTGTGTCCAGTCAGGAAACGTCACTCCTTGTGAAACCACTAAGCTGTTAGTGAGGGGAGGTCAGTTTCCAGATTTCAGGACAGAAATTCTGTCACTTACTTCATACTTGCTTTGTCTCATGTTTGTTCAATCCCTATGTCTGTCTACTCCTCTTTCTCTCTCTCTGTCTCTCTCCTTCCCTTTTGTCTCTCTCTCTCTCTCTTTGCTCTCTGTCCTCATTTGCTCCCTATGCCTCTCTGCTAACCCTGGAAATGGGAAATCAACCCTTGCTTTAAGAGCTACTATATGAGAACATAATAGAATAGTAAGAAGCAAGTTTCCAAGTCGAAAGATTGAAATAGGCTCTCAGTTGCAACCGAGTTCTGACACTGTGTGAGTGAGCTTGGAAGGAAAGTATCACCCTTTGGAGTCTCCGTTGAGACCACAACCGTGGCTTCATAGAGACTTACTTTGAGGCAGGGTCACACAACTATGCTCTTCCTCTCCTACAAAAATTGTGAGCTATTCAATATTTGTAATTTTAAGGTTCTAAATATGTAGACAATTCTGTCAGAGAGGAATGGAAAGCTAATAGTCTACCAGGTCCCAGCATCTGGTCTATGCTCTGGCTCCTCTCTGCCTCTCCCCTCCCAGGATCCCACAGCCACATTATCCACCTTTCTGATATGTCTGGACAAACTCGATTCTATCTCCTATTTTTGGCCACAGCAATATCTTCTCCTGACACGTTGCAGACACGGGCAGGGTGGTTCCCTCTTGTCATTCTGGCCCCAGCAGATGTCACCTCCAGTGACTCCCCAGGCTGTCCTCACAGCACACTTGTTTTTTTTCACTATTACAGTCCTTGAACCCCTTCCCTTTTTATTGGGACAAATCTTGTCTTTCATACCTTCGTTCATCTCCCCACCAGACTGTGGAGACCTGGCAGGCGGGGACCGCTTTGTCATTGCCAGCCTTTCAGTTAGGCCCACCAGATGCCCTAGCACAAAGTGCGTGCTTGGAGCAGTTACTGAATGAAGAAATTGAAGGACTGTGGAGCCCTCTGTCTAGATTTAATGGGCTTACTCTGTGGAGATAACTGCTACTCATGGGAGATTCCTATGGTATCTGAGGCAGGGGGATTCCAGAATGACCTCTGCACGAACTTTCTCTTGTTCCGTTCCTCCAGCAAGTCTCAGTGTGCACCACGGACACAGGAGGCTGCTTGTTCCCTGATGCCTGGCACTAGCACTGCAGCCACAGGCATGAAGACCACCAAACAGAATCAGCACCCTGACCCCAGCTTAACCTAATCGGACCTAAACCTAAGCTAACGTGGCCTTCGAAGGTCCCTGAGTAAAGCTCATAAGCCGCATGCCCAAAAGCTGTGCTATGGACCTCAGGTTTCTGTCGTTCCCCTTTGTCCATCCCCAGTGTATACTCGTGACTCGTGAGGCATCCTCCCGTCGGCCAGCAAAATGAACCCCTGTTTCCCAATGAAGAGCCCGGGGACCCCGGACTGTTACTAGACTTGGGCTCTGGAGTCAGTGTACAGGGCTCTGACATGTCCTTCCCTATCCCCACCCCTCACCGCCCCAAGTCCCCAAACCTCTCTAGGCTCTAAAGGCTTCAGCAAGGATCAAGTCCTTCTCTAGTCTCTCACAACACAGTGAGGCATTGATCGAGAACCAAGGCCAGTTGACACTTTATGATTTTACAGAACTCAGGAGAAACCCACTGGCAACACAACTGATTATGGGAGAACACCAAGGCCTTTTCTTCTTTAGCTATTGTGAAACTACTGGGAGTTAGTTCATCATAATTCCAGGTGCCTAGAGAGGTGGACTGTAGGACCCTAGTCCTTTCCTCTGGAGGCTGGGTTAAGGATGGTCCTGGGTGCAGCAGAAACCTACAAACATTAAGAATCTCTTGCCCGTATTTGGGCCTTTGTGCATGCAGCTGTGACAATGGATGCTGCTGCCCCATGGCAGTGCTCTCTCTCACCTGTTTCTTCCTTCTGTCTTGTTATTGCCCAGTGTCCAGTCCCTCGAAAATACCTTTCAGTGTGTGTGTGTGTGCCAGTGCATATGTGGGAATTAGAATAGCAATGTGAACTCAAATAGACAGGAAGTGCTGACATGATTTCTCCTAGAATATTTGTCTCTCATTTTTAGAGCAAACTTGATGGGAGAGCTTTAAGCTATTGCCAGTTGCACCAAAGATACTTTGTCAGTTACATGGAAATTACCCTAATGGAGAGGTATAAGCTCTGTACTCTGAAATCTCATGAACGAAATGCAAGAGGACACAAAGAAATGGGAAACCTCTCCATGACCATGGTTTGGAGTACAAAATAGTTAAAAGGTCTATACTACCCCAAGCAATCGACACGTTAGCGCAATGCCTATCAAAATACCACCACCATCTTTCACAGAACAAAAGATCCTAAAATTTGTATGGAATGATAAGAGTCCCCAAATAAAGAGATGCTAAAAACCAAAGCAAAACTGGAGACATCATTGTGGACATACTACAAAGAGGACTCAAAACAAACAAAAGAAATAAAAACAAAACAAACAAAAAGCCTAATGATTTATTGTGACTGACTCACTTATTCCAAGAATATTTCTATTTAGTTTCTCTTTATGCTCCTACCTCAGCAGTAGTCGAATAAAATCTAATGTTTGCCACTCAGATATTTAGAATAAATGAAGGAAAATAGGACAGAAGAATGTGCTGTCATGAAGATTCAACATTTCTTTATGACATTTTCTACTCACAGGTGTTTCTAAATATGCGACCTCCTCATTTCTAGGGGATAGGAGAACGTGACCCCATGCAGGAACCACAACTGACAGACTGTCTTTCAAGTGAATTGAGATATTTCTATATTTCTGTCAGATATCACTTTCCTGTTTGGCAATCCCACAGAAGTACTCACAGCTCAACTATTGGGAGACTTTGCACTTTAGCAACATAGGTTATTGTAAAGTCTATGTGGCCAGAGACATAAAAACACACAGTGATGTGTCCCTGTGTGATGAATGCAGTCCAGAAACAGGTGTCATGCTGCAAAGCAATCAGGTTAGATGTTAAAGAGAATAGAGAATATAAGACGCTAATGCAATTCAAAGCAGGTGGTGCTTGAAAGAGCCCACCTCACTTCAGGGCCAAGAAGAGACTGGGATCAGGGGCCAGATTCAGGAGCAACTGGTCTGTCCTCAGACAGTGACAAGAAGCTCTAGGCGAGCTCCCACTCGGTGGTGTGCTACCCCACAGCAATTCGTTTGCCATGTTGGGGAAGAAAGGTTGTCCTTGCATTCCTAAGAAGTCAGGGCCAGGCAGGCTTGTGTTGGCTCAGACGGTTACTTCCTGCTCTCTCCCAACCTCCTAGAATGCCTGTGCTTCCTGAGTTCTGAGATGCTAATGGTTTGTCCAAGCAAAGTGCATACCTTGCCTAAGGAGGTAGAAACAAGAATCTCCATAAGACCAGAGACCATCTCCAGGGACTTGGGGGTCAGCCAGGAGCCAGATAAGATCCTTCAAATCACCACTGCTCTATCGCTGAAGGAAAGGAATGGAAGAAAGTGATAGCCCTTTTACATACAGGGCTCCTAAGTGTAGCGACTGGAGGTTCCCCTGAGGCCTGGCCCACTGAGGTTAGTGCTGACACCAACCTGGCCCAGGAAAAAGCTTTATACCATTTTCTTCGGTGAGGGAGACATCTGGCCTTCAGTGCATCCCTTCAGATTCCCTTGCTCTTTCATTAATGAGGATATCATTATGGGACATTCACAGACATAATCTAGGAGCATTTTCTGACGGTAATCATGGAGTTGTGACCAGTTGGCAGGAATCTAGGATGGCCTGGGCAATAGGAATCCATGGGCCTCCTCTGCAAGACCTACCTTGGCCAAAGATGTCATCGGGGATCGGGACCGTTCAGCCCAAGAGGCTTGCTTTGTGCACAGGGGCAGAGGAGGTTCGGAAGGATCTGATCTCCTTTCTGGATCAAGGGCCTAGGGCCATGTTGAGGAGCTACGGGGCTGTCAGTCAGACAGTGCCCAGTCCTTCCCGGGGAGCCTGCACTCACACCGTGTGTCATCACATAGCACTTAATTTCTGATATCGAAAAGGAAAGGTTGACCTCCTGCCAGCAAGAACTCTGTGTCTGGCTGGTTTCTGTTGCCATGGGACCATTGCCCTGCTGTCTACCCACCCCTTTCGGGAAAGCCTGAGCTACCTACCCCCTGAGACACTCGGGGACCGTGCGTGTAAAGTTCATTCACCGAGCAGGTTGGGGCACAACAATACTCCAAGACTAAAATACCAGAGCCTGAATCTGAAGACTTGCCAGGAGCAAGAGCCTACCTTGTGAGTCACAAGGGCCTCTCTATCCACAGATGGGAATGGCTTGAAGCCTGGCCAGAGCTTGACACTTTGCTGACCATATTGACGTTGGGGTGCATGACGCTGCTCACAGGACTCCCTGGTACAGCTAGTGGGTGTTCCATTTCTCTTCAGGCCACAGGTCTTTTTCACTCCTTGGAACCCACACTTGCCCAGGGAGTTGTGCTGGTAACATCAGCTCCAGCTTCTTTCTGTTTTCACCTGACATGAAGAACCTTAGCCCTCAGTGTATCTTTTCAATTTTCTTACACTTATCCTCACTGTGTGTTCATTGGGAGACATTCCGTTCTGGAGTCGGGCAGCCTTTGTCTCCAATTTTACTGGTGGAGTCTTGCCAAGTTCCCATCAATTTGGAATCGCTTGAGGAACTGATGCTCTTCTGGTGTCTGCCAGGTGTATCTTGGGAACAGGAGGTACTGGGGACATGAATGTGTGAAGCACAAGAGGCTTGCTTGTGGGTAGTGGCAGGTGATATTGGGAGACAGTTGGCCTCACTGCTGTGGCAAAAGTTGATAGGGATGTGGCCTTTAGGGCCACAGTCAGAAGGGGAAAAAAAAATCACATAGATAGCGCTAGCTAGTCTTCTTTTTTTTTCATACTTTACTGATAAATTAGCTTCCATACAACACCCAGTGCTCATCCCAACACGTGCCCTCCTCAATGCCCATCACCCATTTTCCCTCTCCCCCACCACCCATCCACCCTCCATTTGTTCTCTGTATTTAAGGGTCTCTTATGGTTTGCCTCCATCCCTCTCTGTTTGTAACTACTTTTTCCCCTTCCCTTCCCCTCGGTCTTCTCTTATGCTTCTCAAGAAGCACATGTGAGTGAAAACATATGATATGTATCCTTCTCTGACTGACATGTCGCTCAACATACAACCTTCCCGTTGCATCCACGTTGCTGCCAATGACATGCTTTCACTCTTTCTCAATGCAGATAGGGCCGATTAACTCCCAGTGAGCACACATGAAGGTTGTTTTCAACCCCCCGAACAACTAATTTCTGATATCAACGAAAACATGTTGTCCTCCTCAAACCGTTGGGCGTTGAAGTCTCTTGTTTGTGCAGTGACTATTACTGTGCTCTTTGCCCCCACCATAGAGTGCCTCAACATCCTGCTCTTGGAGACTTTCAGGGATCCTGCATGCCCAGTCGTTGCGCCAGCAGGTGATCGTCAAAGAAACGACTCAAAAAGAACTAAACAGAATCAGAACCCAGTCCTACACACTTGGGCATCAGCTCGTGTGGAGACTCTGCCCTCCAGATCACCACTGCTTTTACCCACGGACAGGAAAAGCTGCAAAGCTGGCAAGTGCCCCAACCCCCCTACACTGTTTGAGGTCAGATGTTGGGTTTCTTTTGCTACATTCAGGCTCCCAGGTGTAACTAAATTGGGTTCTATTTCTCCATAACCCACAGGTTTTCCATAGTCATAGGACACGAAGCTTCCCTGGGGAATTGTGCTGGTCACTTCCTTCACAGATTTATTTCATTATCATCTGGGACAGAGAGTTGGGACCCAACTGTATCCCTTCTGATTCCCTTGATCTCCTTCTAAACAGGTTTTCCAGTGAGGGACTGAGTTTCCTAGCCTGGAACTATGTCTCTCTGATTTTAATTGTGGAGTCCTGCTACATTGCCCTAGATCCAGGGGAACATGGACAGTGGGTTCTCCATGGGCTCACCTGTGACACCTCTCTTGGCAAGAGAAGGCAAAAAGTCTTCTGGGATGGGGCAAGTGTTATTGGGAGGGAGCCATCTTCACTTGTGTGCATGGGGTGTTGGTGATCAGAGGTCAGAGTCAGGAACCATGTAACTGTTAGAGAGTGCCAGGCATTCACAAGCAGCTAACACATGGCGATTCCCAAGGACACATTGCCCTCCCTTACTGAGACCTGTGTGCTTGTTAGCCTGAGGGCTGTTGGTGACCCTGTTCCACAGGCCGCTGTGAGGTAACCACATGATGAGAAGTCCAGTGTTGGAGCATGAGCATTGTTCTTCCCCAGGTGGTCAGGGCAGACAGTCCATTCAAAGACTCGGGGACCAAGAGCCCAATTCCACAGACATGGCTGCCAGCCAGCACAGAGAAGCCAACACTGAGATAGATCGCGAGGGCCTCTGCCCCCTGGTTGTAAGTGGAAGGCCAGAGCCAGAAGCCTTCCTGCCCTACGTAGCTCAGGATGCAGTGCGCTTGTGATCGGTGCTTCCTTTCATGCCAACCCCACAGACGTTTCCTTCTTACTCTCAGGACACCTAGCTTGCCTGGAAAATAGTGCTCATGTCCGCAGTCCCATTTTAATTCCATTTTCATCTGAACTGAACAATTTATGTACCCAGTGTGTTTCTTCTCAGTTGTTATTCTTATTTTAATTAAGATTATCATCAAAATCATCATTGTTATTTATTGACCAATTCCTCCCTGTGGGGCTTTGGTGGAAGCAGTCTGGAAGCCTCCCTTCTGATTTTTATCAACTCTTTGATAGCAGTTTTCCTGGATGTGGGACGGCTTGGAAATTTACTGTTTCATGCCCTCTGGCAAACTTACACTGGCACAGAAGCAGCTACCCCAGTGCATTGGAAAGCATTGAGCACAAGAGGTTGGCTTGTGGACAGAAGGCCGGAGGGAAAACAACCTGCCTTTTTTCTAGGGCAAAGGAAATATATCAGCAGGAAGGAGTCAGGAGCAATGCAGCTGCCACTCAGACAGCAATCTCTGGCACTTTCTCTAATTTCACAACGTAATATCCTCCAGATCCATGGATGTAGCTGCAAGTGGCAAGATTTCATTCATTTTGATAGGACACAGACCTTTCTTCCTGGCGGAAGGTGAGAGGCTGTTCACAGGTCTCTCTCTGAAACCCAGCGATCCACTGAGGAAATCCCAGGCATCTGGAGGGATCCGTGTGTAACACGATGAAGAGTAAAAACGTCAGGAGGACGTCTGCCGCCAGGGCAAGTCGTCAGGCGTGCAGACCTTTTCAGGACTCCAGGACATCCTCCCACACTTCACACGGCTTTGTGAAGAAATCCGAAGGAGGCAAGGAGGAAGTGCATTTGACTAACCAAATAGCTCAACCGGTTTTCAGACACATTGAGAAAATACAGAAAATAACACGTTTCCAAAGATTTGTAGCTGCATAAAGTTTTCTCTTCGTGCCAACAGAAATCACTGCTGCAACCTGCCAGCATACATCTCCTCATGGCCTCCAGTGTTTGTTCCTTGTAAATGAGGACTTTGCTACAAGTGATAAAATTATATTACTGTGAGTTAAACACCTACACACGCAAACATACACACACACGTACACACACACAAAAGGGCCACCAGGGTGGTGCAGTAGGTTAAGCGTCTGACTTCGACTCAGGTCATGATCTCGAGGTTTATGGATTCGAGCCATTCGTCCAGCTCTGTGCTGTATGCTAGGAGCCAGGATCCTGCTTCTGATTCTGTGTCTCCCTGTCTCTCTGCTCCTCCCCTGCTCACACCCTGTCTTTCTCTCTCAAAATGGAACAAACATTAATAAATAAATCAATAACTTACATAACCCAAGGAAATCTCTCTGAAGGGACCGTGTTTCGGTCTGGAGACAAACACAGCACAGGGAATGCTGTCTGCCTGAAAAGCAGGGAGCTTCTGGGAGCAAAGGGAGAAGCCGGCTGTAATTCTAATGAACAGTAATGGTTACTGCCCAGAGATCAAGACACCAATCCGTCAAGCCACCGACTCCCCACCAACTCCCTGAAATGATACAGCAGCCTCGACGTTCACCACATGGTTAGACATTACAGAGCAGAGAAATATAGTGCCCTCTTTTCCCTAGAAACAAGCCAGTCTCAAGCATATGCCACATATCCATGAGCCACTTTGTCACACACAAGAACCACAGGGTCCCCGGCATCCCATCTACATATCCATTTGGTCAATCACGTCACTGAGCCCGGTACAGGCTCAAGGGGAGGCCTTAGACTCCACCTCTCAAAGGGAGTAGTAGCGAAGCACCTACCTTCCCATCACGACTTTGATGTCATAGGCCACTTTTCAGCATCTATGATGTCACCTCTAGTAGGACGCATCCTGATGTCACAGGAATCAAAATGTGAAAGCAGGGTCAAGATGGAATCGGCACTTGCACGCTTGGTTTGTGATGGGAGATGTGTCTCCGCTGCCGGTGCAGCTCAAATTTCAAACCCTGGCTACTTTACTTCCAAATTGAGGACCAGGGAGCAGTCATTCCAGGCTGAGAGCATCTATCGCACAGAGGGGATCCTGAAACAACCTCTAACATTTTCTTTTCTAGAAACTTCTACACAAATGCCAAAGGGAGATGTACAGTAAACTCATGAATGCATCACCCATTTTCCACCAGTATCAAACAACATGGTCACTTAATCATTGATGCATACCTTGACCTAACCCAGGGTGTAGAATTCCCAGAGAGTGGGTGAGTTCACGTGGAAATCCCGGGGCATAAGTTGGCAACTTGACTCACAAGAGTCCACTGTACCCCTGATGGGATAATCGAGAAGGGGACTGCCGTCCACATTTGGAGAAGTGGATACAAGGCAACACTCCTTATCCCCACACCCCCAACCTGGGCCTCATCCTCAACCACTGCCAGGTGTGCGGCCGCTCCCTTGGACACATATCCTCTGCTGTTCTTGGTTCTTTTCCTCCAGGTGTGCATCCAACTCGTGCAGCCTTTATTCGATGTTTCCATTCCTCTCTTCGGCCTGTGGGCAACAGTGGGGTCAAAAGTACTGGCTGTCTCACATCACACGCTGTGCGTACACTGGACATCCTGTTAACCTGCTCACAGTCCATACCAGTCTCATGCGTGCTTGTGGGTAGCCTCATGCATGCTTGTGGGTAGCTGTAGGGTTCCATGGTGGTGACAGGGTCTAGATAATTGTCCCGTCTTAACCCCGGGCCCCGATCCTTGGAAGGTGCCTCGTCCCCCAGCAGACACCCATACCCACTCAGCACAGAGAGCAGGAAACAGCAAGTGGGACAGAGCAAGAAGGCGTGCTCTCTTCATGAGCTGGGAAGTGATTTCCAACAGTTTAGCTTCCTCAGCAACAGAGTGTCCAAAGACAAACTGTTGGGTTACACGGTCAACCAGGGACAGGAGAGAGGATAGGGGACAAAAGAAGACTTGACATGCAGATCACAAAGGAGGAGAAGCTCAGTTGGAGCTGTCGGCCTGAGAGTTCCCAATACTGCCTGCCTGATAGCAGCCTTCTGGGTCAGCAAACCGTGACAACCCCACCCCCTTCCCACTTGTACCCTCATAGAAATGGAATCGGTGACACAGAAGCAGTGACATGTTCCCTGCTACAAGCTCCCTCAGCCCAGGCTTCGGAAGGATGGACTGACTGCCCAGTCACGTGCTTCCTCGTCCTGCACTCGATCCCGCACTGACATCCTGCCTGGAAACTACATCTTCAACTGCTGGATTCCCCCAAGGGTGGTGAGGGCTGTGAGAGCTCTGAGGGCAGGGAATTTGGCACATGCCTTTCCTCTACTGTTGAACTTTGGACTGATTTACTTAAAAATGTTTTTTTACAAATGTGTGTGGCTCAGTCAGTTGGGTTTCTGATTCTTGGATTCAGCTCAGGTCATGAACTCAAGGTTTGTGAGTTCAAGCCCTGTGTCAGGCTCTGTGCTGACAGCACGGAGCTTACTTGGGATTCTCTACCTCCTCCCTACTCATGCATGTGCCCATTCTCTCTGTGTGAATTTCAAAATAAATGAACCTTTAAGAATTTTTTAATAAAAAATGATTACGTTTAAAAGAGAATAAGATTGAGGAGATTTCAGGGAGATGGTGGCATAGGAGGACGCTGGGGTCACTGTGTCCTGCTAATTACTTAGATTCCACCCATACCTTCCTAAATAACCCAGAAAATCATCAGACTAGCAGAACAGATTCTCCAAAGCCAAGCTTAAACGACAGGCTCAGAGAAGAGGGTAGGAAGGGCAGAGAGGCTGTGCGTGCTAAACTGACTGGCGGGAGGGAGAGGGGCAGCCCACCGGCAAAGCAGAGCCCCCGAGTCTGGCGTGCAAAAGTGGAGGGACCGGATGGAGTGTTCTCGGGGAGCAAGCGGGACTTATCTGGAAGGTTTTAAGCTAACAGCTCTGCTCAGAGAGCAGGAGGGCTGGAGGACAACGGGAGGGACCCTTGAGCCACAGACGACAGAGCTCAGCGTGGTGGGGAACAAATATGCTCGCCAACGCCATCTCCCTCGCCCATCCCTCCAGCCAATACCTCAAAGGGAACCAGTTCTTATCAGGGAACTTTCACCGTGCAAACAACGAATGTTGTGCTTCTGCGTCTCCATCCTTCCGGCGGCGGGTCAGACTCACTCCTGGTGTCGCAGGGTCCCTCCTGAAGCGGCTCACTGAAGGAAAAGTGAGCTGAGCCTGCCCATCCGGACACTGTGCCCCTTGCTCATCCACCTCAGCTAATACGCCAGATCCCCAGCACCAGAAACCTGGAAGTGTGCATTTAGCCCAGACGGGCCACGCTACCCACAGTGAATCCCGCTATTGGAGAGGGGAACAGAATGTACCTACCAGTCTGAATGTGGGCTGGTCCGCGGTGGGCTGGTGGCAGACGTCTGACTGCGGCCCCGCCCACCAACGCAAGTTATTCAAGACAGCACAGAAGTGCCCCACCGTTCCGCACAAATCCAAGGACTATTCAAAACGACCAAACGGAAGAATTCCTCTCAAAGAATCTCAAGGAAATAACGACAGCTAAGGAACTGATCATAAAGGATTTAAACAATATAAAAAAAGTGAAATTAGAATAATAGTCCTAAAACTAATCACTGGGCTTATAAACAGTATACAAGACAGCAGAGAATCTACTGCTACAGATATCAACAGAGTAAGGAACATCCTTGATGAGCTAAAAAATGCTATAAACGAGCTGAAAAATAAAACGGAGAAAACCACAACTCGGATTGAAGATGTAGAGGAGAGAATAGCTGAAATGGAAGATAAAATTATGGAAAAAGAGGAAGCTGAGAAAAAAGAGACAAAAAGATTTCAGGCGTATGAGGCGAAAATTAGAGAACTAATTATGCACTGAAGAGAAATAATCTACACATAAGTTGTATTCCAGAGGAGAAGAGAAAGGGAAAGGTGCTGAAGGTGTACTAATAGTAGTTGAGAACTTCCCGGATATGAGGAAGGAAAAAGGCATTGATATCCAAGAGGTACAGAGAACTCCCTTCAGATGTAACTTGAATCTATCTGCACGACATATCCTAGTGAAACTGGCAAAATAACAAGGATAAAGAGAAAATTCTGAAAGCCGCTAGGGATAAACGTGCTGTAACATATAAAAAGACACCGATAAGACTCGTGACGGATCCCTCTACTGAAACATGGCAGGCCAGAAAGGGATGGCAGGAAATCTTCAACGTGATGAAGGGAAAAAATATCCAGCCGAGAATCCTTTATCCAGGAAATCTGTCATTTAGAATGGGAGAGAGAAAAAGGTCTTTCCAAACAAAAACTTAAGGAATTCATCACCACTAAACAAGCCCTACAAGAGATCCTAAGGGGAATCCTGTGAGACAAAGTACCAGAGACATCGCTACAAGCACGAAACCTACAGACATCACAATGACTCTAAACTCATATCTTTCTACAAAACTGAATGTAAATGGACTAAAAGCGCCAAACAAAAGACATAAGGTATCAGAATGGACAGAAAAACGAGACCCAATTATTTGCTGTTTGCAAGAGACTCATTTTAGACCTGAGGACACCTTCAGATTGAAGTGAAGGGATGAAAAACTATCATGCTACTGGAAGTCAAAAGAAAGTTGGAGTAGCCATACTTAGGCAAACTAGACTTTAAGTTAAAGTCTCTAACTAGAGAAGAAGGAAATTATATAATTACAGGGTATATCCATCAGGAAGTGCTAACAAGTATAAATGTGTATGTGCCGAATACGGGAGCCCCCAAATATATAAAACAATTATTCACAAACATAAGCAACCTTATTGATAAGAATGTGGGAATTGCAGGGGACTTTAACACCCCACTTACAGAATTGGATAGATCGTCTAGACACACGGTCAATAAAGAAACAAGGGCCGTAAATGATACATTGGATCAGATGGACTTGACAGATATATTTAGAACTCTGCATCCCAAAGCAACAGAATATACTTTCTTCTCGAGTGCACATGGAATATTTTCCAAGATATACCACATTCTGGGTCACAAAAGAGCCCTTCATAAGTATAAAAGAAATGCGATCATACCATGCATATTTTCAGACAACAATGCCATGAAGTTTGAAATCAACCACAGGAAAAATCTGGAAACCCTCCAAAAGCATGGAGTTTAAAGAACACTCTACTAAAGAAAGAATGAGTCAACCACGTAGAGAAGTATTTAAAAATATATGAAAACGAATGAAAATGAAAATACAACAATCCAAACGCTTTGGGATGCAGCGACGGCACTCCTGAGAAGAAAATACATTGCAATTCAGGTCTTTCTCAAGAATAAAGAAAAATCCCAAATACAAAATCTAACAGAACACCTAAAGGAAATACAGGAAGAATATCAAAGACAGAGTAAACCAGCAGAAAAAGAAATAAAGATCAGAGCAGAAATAAACAATACAAACAATAAACAATATAGAATGTAAAAAATGTAGAGATCACTGAACACGAGTGGTTTTTTGAAAAAAACCAAACATTGACAAACCTCTAGCAAGGCTTCCCAAAAAGAAAAGGGAGATGACCCAGGTAGATAAAATTATGAATGAAAATGGAATTATTAGAACCAACCCCTCAGAGATACAAGCAATTAGGGAATACTATGAATAGTTATAAGCAACAAACTGGACAACCCAGAAGAAATGGACAAATTCCTAAACACCCACACACTTTCAAAACTCAGAAAGAAATAGAAAAGAACAGACCCATAACCAGCAAAGAAACTGAATCAGTCTTCCCAAAAAATAAGAGTCCAGGACCAGATGGCTTCCCAGGGGAATTCTACCAGATGTTGAAAACAGAGATAATACCTATCCTTCTCAAGCTATTCGAAAAAATAGAAAGGGAAGGAAATCTTCCAGACTCATTCTATGAAGCCAGTATTACTTTGACAAAGACCAAATAAAAAAGAGAACTACAGGCCAATATCCCTGATGACTATGGATACAAAAAAACTCAATAAGATACTAGCAAATCGAATGTAACAGAATATACAAAGAATGATTCACCATGATCAAGTGGGATTCATTCCTGGGATGCAGGTCGTGTTCAACATTCAAAAATCAAAGTAATACATCACATTAATGAAAGAAAAAATAAGAACCATATGATCCTTTCAATCGATGCAGAAAAAGCATTTGACAAAATTCAGCATCCTTTCTTAATAAAAATCCTCCAGAAATTCGGGATAGAAAAAACATACTTAAAAATCATAAAAGCCATTTATGAAAAGCCCACAGTTAACATCATCCTCAAGGGGAAAAACAGAGCTTTTTCCCTGAGATCAAGAATACAACAGGGATGTCCATGACAGGGATTCCGTTGTTGTTTAACATAGTTTTGGAAGTCTTAGCAACATCATTCAGACAACAAAAGGAAATCAAAGGCATCAAAATTGGCAAAGATGAAGTCAAGCTTTCACTTTTTGCAGATGGCATGATATTATACATTGAAATTCCAATAGACTCTAACAAAATTATACTAGAACGATAAGTGAATTCAGCCAAGTTGCAGTATACAAAATCAATGTACAGAAAGCAGTTTTATTCCTAAACACTAATAATGAAGCAACAAAAGAAAAAAA
The DNA here is from genome assembly GCF_018350175.1 of Felis catus. Taxonomy (NCBI): domain Eukaryota; kingdom Metazoa; phylum Chordata; class Mammalia; order Carnivora; family Felidae; genus Felis; species Felis catus. Next base: position 19,786,809 of record NC_058378.1, on the reverse strand, counting down.
AACTGATCCTATTCACAATTGCACCAAGAAGCATAAAATACCTAGGGATAAATCTACCAAAGATGTAAAAGTTCTGTATGCTGAAAACTACAGAAAGCTTATTAAGGAAATTGAAGAAGATACAAAGAAAATGAAAAACATGCCATGCTTATGGGTCGGAAGAATAAATATTGTCAAAATGTCAATACTACCCAAAGCTATCTACACATTCAATGCAATCCCAATCAAAATTGCACCAGCATTCTTCTCGAAGTTAGAACAAGCATTTCTAAAATTCATATTGAACCAATAAAGCCCCGAAAGCCAAAATTTTGAAGAGCAAAGCAGGAGGCATCACAATCCCAGACTTTAGCCTCTACTACAAAACTGTAATCATCAAGACAGCCTAGTATTGCCAAAAATGAGACACATACACCAAAGGAATAAAAGTGAAACCCCAGAACTAGACCCACAAAACTATGGCTACCTCATCTTTAACAAAGGAGTAAGGAATATCCAAGGAAAAAGACAGTCTAACAAATGTCGCTGGCAGAACTGGGCAGTAACATGCAGAAGGTAGAAAATAGACCACTTTCTCAAAATAGTCACAAAAATAATTTCAAAATGGAAAAAAGATCTGATTGTGAGACAGGAAACCATGGAAACCTTAGAGGAGAAAACAGGAAAAGACCCTTATGACTTCAGCTGCAACAATTTCTTACTTGACACATCCCCAAAGGCAAGGGAATTAAAACCAAAAGTGAACTATTGGGACCTCATGAAGATAAAAAGCTTCACAGCAAATAAAAGGAACCAACGGAATTGGAAAAGATATTTGCAAATGATATATCGGACAAAGGGCTAGTATCCAAAACCTAATACGAGCTCACCAAATTTCGCTCCGAGAAGCAAATAATCCCGTGTAGAATTGGGCACAAAACATGAATAGACATTTCTCTAACGAAGAAATCTTGATGGTCAGCAGGCACATGAAAAGATGCTTAACGTCGCTCCTCATCAGGGAAATACAAAGAAAAACGACACTCAGATATCACCTCCGCCAGTCATTGTGGCAAAAATGAACAGTTCAGGAGAATGTAGATGCTGGCGAGGATGTGGTGAAACAGGAGCCCTCCTGCACCGTTGGTGGGAATGCAAACTGCTGCAACAGCTCTGGAAAACAGTGCCGAGTTTCCTCAAAAAATTAAAAATAGATCTTAACTATGACACAACAGTAGCACTGCTAGGAATTTACCCAAGGGATACAGGAGTACTGATGCATAGGGGCCCCTATACCCCAATATTAATAGCACCAATGTCAACAATAACCAAATTGTGGAAAGAGCCTGAATGTCCATCAACGGATCAATGGATGAAGAAACTGTGGTTTATATACACAATGGAGTACTACGTGCCAATGAGAATAAAATATGGACAATTGTAGCAATGTGGATTGAACTGGAGAGTGTTATGGTAAGTGAAAGACAGATACGATATGTGTTCACTCAAGTGAATCTGGAGAAACTTAAAAGGAACCCATGAAAAAGGCGTAGGAAAAAAAAGAAGTTAGTGTGGGAGAGAGCCAAAGCATGAGACTCTTAAAAACTGAGAAAAAGCTGAGGGCAGATAGGGGTGGGAGGGAGGGGAGGGTAGTCAATGGGTATTCAGGAGGGCATGTGTTGGGTTGAACACTGGGTGTTGTATGGAACCAAATTTGACAATAAATTTCCTATTAAAAGGAAAACAGAATATGCTTTTCTTATTTCTGGGAAATATTCCATGCTTTCATTAATTTTTTGTAAGCTCTATATCTTACGTGGGGTTCAAACTCGTGACCCTGATATCCAGTCCAAAACTCCAGATTGAGCCCGCCAAGCACCCCTGTCCTATCCAAGGCTGACATCTTCAGATTTAAGTCGTTGACTTAACTCTAAAAAGCAGTGAGTCTTTGTTGCAGTCACCTGCAAACCACACATCAGACAAAACGGGAGGTGAAAAAAATGGGGATGATGCCTGCATTTTGAAAAGCATTCCAATCTCAAAGTAATACCAAAGAGAGATGTCACTTTGTTAACGGATTTTGGTTTGCCGATGTTACCGGTGATAATCGAGATAGAAGAACGAACAGCCATGAAAATGACATTCCCATCAGGGGACCCAGGAGGAAAGGTGGGCCCCACATTGCAGAGGGCGGCCACCATCTGGGCCCGCTTGTCTTCCACCTCGCACAGCGTCTTAGCCTTCCTCAGGGTCTGCTGCATCTTCTGCTCCACCACCTCCAGGCTCTCTTGCAACTGGCGATTTTGATCTGCAGTCTAGGAAATGAAGGCAAAGCATCAAAGTATAGCAAGTTTTCTCTCTTCCATTTTGAACAAAGTGAAACCAAATCTAAATGCAAAAATCTATTGTAAGTTCTGACTGAAGCCAACGTTTTTGGTAAGTGTTTCAGAGTCAATATTTCCCTTCTACAAGGAGTCACCCATTGCCTTGGTCCTCATTTCACTGGGCAAAACATGTCTTGCCAAAGCATTTGCTGTGCTTCAGTATCTTCAAAGAATCTTTCAAAAGACAAAAAATTCCCACATATTAAAGAAAACCCATCTTCTGGAGGAGCTTTCTCGTTCTTCCTGACAAGTTAAGGAGAGAAGGGTTCAGTCTTACATAAGTATAAACTGTTGTTTTAGGGCTCGCTACATAGGGCATTCTGAGGTGGCACATCGGCGAGCACAGAGCTTCGGAGAGCATGCCTGATGCTTGTGGAGTTATTTTTGTAAGTGTATGGTTATTCTACAAAAACACTTTCACTCTTAAAAATAATTCAACCTGGAAAAAAACGAGATTTTTTAATAGACTTTTAAGGACTCTGAGGTGGCTCTGTCAGTTAAGCGTTCACCTTCGGCTTAGGTTATAATCTCATAGCTCAAGGGTTCAAGCCCCGCCTCGGGCTCTGTGTTGACAGCTCAGAACATGGAGCCCGTTTTGGATTCAGTGTCTCCCTCCCTCCCTCTCTGGCCACCCCTGATCTTGCCCTCGTTCGGTCGCTCCCTCTCTCAAAAATAAATAAGTATTAAAAATATCTAAGTCCTTTTAGAAATTATGTAGAAGGAGAGGTTCCTGAAAGGTTAACACATAATCCCACAAAATTCTTCTGTTTGGGTTTAGCTTTGTGTGCATATATTCACCGGATATCCTGCCTTAAAACCCTCAAATAAATAAATTACATGCTGTACACATTGTTTTTCACGATCTGCCTTTTACAGTCATGATTTGGAACATCTTACATGCTCTCAAACAGCATTCCTGAATGTCATTTTAATGGCAGTACCCACAGTACCCACACGATGCCATTTGCAGTCAAGAGAAAGGCAAACAAATGTGGAGACGCAGGATTAAGTACTAACCGCATAACACAAGCTGTAGCAGACGCCTTCCTTTGGGGGAAGTGTGCACCACCTCTTGTTGCTATTGAGGTCCCCTCAAGTGTTGCACGAATGTGCTAATCAGCTCTTGGTAAGCCCTTCATTTCTCCAGTAAATCAAGCACCAAAGGAAACATGACTCTCACGGTTCCTGCGTAATTGTCACAGTGTTAAGCATAATACCATCACCCATGGATTAAACCCTGGGACCCGTCTGTGTCTGTAGGGTACTGGACGTGCTCCCGCGATGCAAAGAAGAGTCATGTTATAAGAAAAGGCTGAATGGCGTGACACGTACTGAGGCCAACAGCTGCAGCTGCCAGCCGGCCAGCGTGAAGACCATGGGGGCACATAAAAGGGAAATTCTCAAAGCTCTCGCTGCGGCTATCCCAGCACATGAAAAACCTGGTGATTTTTGTGAGATATCTTTTTGTCTCGTGTTGAAGATGTGGCATCTCTATGGATGTACTAATGTTATGAGACGGACACACGTGCAGTCTCGTCTCAAACGGAAAGACAAGTCTTGACATCACAATTTAAGGCAGAATAGAGGGAAGGATCAAAAACTGGAACATTTCAACGCAGGCACAGTATAGATTGGTGTTTTTGAAAGGGGTTTGGCTTTTAGAATGGTCAAGACTATAGGAGAAGCAGCTTCTACCACGAAGAGGAAGCACACGGTTTCCCAGACGCCCCAGAGAATATTGCAGAGAAGGAACGACCATCCACCGCATGTCAACCACTCCAACACAAAAAGTGAAAACCCAAGAAAATCAGGTGAGGAGACCATGGCTGCCTGCACAGGTTTTTCATGCAGAAGGAGGTGCCCTGTCGGGGGGAAAATGCCACAAACGACATTTATTCACCAGAAAGACAAGTGAGAGCCAAGATGTTGGGTAGGAAGGGGTGAAGCAGCTACCGACTGAGCGGATACAGGCGGGGGTGTGAGCAGGGCGGCTGGCCCTGTGTAGGAAGCTCACCCCAGTGTCCTGAAAGCAAAAAGTCCCAGTGGCCAGTGGTCTGCTGCACAACCAGAGCCCTTGCCCCGGACCAGTTCCATCCCGGCTCTGTCCCTCAACTCAGGAAGTACGCTGAAAGCAAGGGACTGTCCTCTAATGTTCCTCTGACATTAGACAATGTCCTGGCCACCCAGAACCCCACGGGTCACAAACGTGTCTTGCCGGCTCACTCGCTCTGGATGGCAGCAAGTCTAAGTCAGGATGTGGAGCAGGGGCCAGGAGGACCTGTGAAGCTCATGACAAATGCCATTTACAAGAAGGACGGTCAATGCTACCAAAGAGAAAAACCTCAGAGGAAAAATATGAAAGTCAGGAAGATTCCAAGGGATATTTTCATAAACTCCGTCAAAGCCACCAAAATAAATCCCTGCGAGAGAAGACTATCCAAATGATGTGGTCACAAGACGTACGTCACAGCCAATCAGGAAACTCATGAATGTGACTCTGAATGTGGTAAAAAAAAAAAAAAAAAACAAGAAAAAGATTTGGGGGATGCAGAGATTCAAAATGTGTATCCTAAAGGTCAAGAGTGCAGAGAAAAACCCAGAGGAGGTCACAGAAGACAGCACAGAGAGGAGATCTGGTGAAAAAGCCAAAGTGCGAGGGAAGGTGAATGGAAGTGGCATCGCTGCCAGCGGCCTTCTGCCACCAGGAGTGATCCGGCAGAATCTCGTCTACTGTCCCATATTGACCATTCCATGACAAGGGCGCTGGGACTAAAGCCAGCCAGCCGTCTATGAAGACATTGGCCAGAAAGGCCCTTTTGAAAAGTGGCAAAGACATTGCCCGTATCCACCACATACAGCCAGGCCCTGAGACCCAAAATTGCCCCATTCAGTGGGTCCCCCCACCCACCCCATGCAGGTCTGCACATCAGGACATTTGTGAGACCCACCCTCACTTTCCAGACAGCAAATCCTCACAAAGGAGCTCAGTGAATCTCTTCACCTGCCATACACACGTCTGTGCGTGAAAATCGAAGGAGCATGCAGCCAGGCCACCCGAGACGCATGTGTGTCACTACCACCTACGGGTTCATCAGGAGGAACATCATGTGTGACTTTTGTGCACTTGGACAACCTACCCACACACGGATATAGGGGACATAAGATCTGATATAAAACGAATAATGTGTTTTCCATAACTAGTCTTTCAAAAAATGACATTACCTTGTAACATGCTTGTCTCCGTCCCTGCCTGGAGAAAATGCCTCTCAGCCTATCACAGGCGTTTTTTGTGTTGCAACGGTGTGTTCAGACTGTATTAGGAATATGGCTGTAAAACTGCAGGCTAGAAAAGCTTTATAACCATTCATTCACCCCTGTATCTCCTAGGCCATGAAGAAGCAAATGTACTGATTACATTAAGCAATCATGAAGCAACACTCTTCAATGTTAATGCATGAATTGTTACACATGTAACAATGTAAATACACAGGAATCTTTCCAATAGCTCCATTTCTGACTAGTTCTGGAGATACACTTAAAAACAGCTTAGTGTGTAACCTAAGTCAACAGTGAGGCGCAACCTGATAGATAATTTATCCTAGAAACAAAACGGAGAATAAATTTAGGTATGAATACAGCACAGAGCTGTGAACTTGTTTTCTATGTAACTGTTTCCATAGCTTCCTCTCCTCGGAGAATATGGTATATATGACATAAAACATACAAGTGCTAATGGATTTCTTGTGTTTCTACTAAGGTTTCCGGACAACAGGAGAGTTTAACACTTAAGATTTCTGGTGAGGAAAAGTTATACATGGATTTTCAATTTGGGGCAGGATTTAATACCGAGAACCAAGTTTTTCTAGGATCAGCTGTAGTCATCCGTGAGGAAGAATGGAGAAAGCACTACGATTGTCAACAGAAAAGAGTAAAATAGAACGAATTTTGCTATTTTAATTTTTTAAATGTTATTCTTTATTTCTTAGAGACAGAGACAAAGAGCAGCAAGGGAGGGGTGGAGTGAGAAGGAGACAAGAATTCAAAGCAAACTCCAGGCTCTGGGCTGTTAGCACAGAGCCAGACTCGGGGGTTACCTCGCCAACACAAAGTTCATGACCCGAGCTGAAGTTGGCCGTTTAACCTACTGAGCCACCCAGGAACAGAATAGGAGCACTTTGGAGGTTCCTTGTACACAAGGCAAACGTGTTTCCCCCAAAGAGTTAATTGCTAAGTTGCTTAGCAAAAGCCAGCACAAAGGGCCAACAGGCAGGACACAGTTTCAGAAAGCCGTCTTCTCAGAGATCGTGGACTATTGTACACGGATGGGGCAGGATGCCGGCATCTCTCCACAGCAGCAGGCGATCCCAGCACAGCCAAGCTGCTGAGAGGCGGTTGGGGCAGTTTCAGGGAAGACTGCAGGACTCGGTCCTCCACGAGTCCACCCAAGTGAAGACAGGGTACAGATCTCCAGGGACCTCACACATGGCCTCTGAGACATGCAAGCTCCACGACACAGTACCCAGGGACAAGCAGGGAGAAGGAAGAGCAGGAAAAAGGCAAATCCTTCTCCCTGGTTCTGACCACCAGACCAGGTAGCAAGATGTTACGTTCACAGGAGGAGGCAGAGATGTTTGCAGATTTTTGGCCCATGTGGAACTCAAAGAGCCGACAACCCACCCAGATGGAGCTTCACTATGAGGCGCTCGGAAAGGTGTCCAAGAGACAGAGGGGTGGATGAAGGAGACTTCAGGGAAGCCAAACCACCCAAGAAGAATCGCCTCCCTGATTCTGAATGACAGACTCATGTGAAAAAATAAGCCATCCTGCAGCCGCACTATGCACACTTTCCCCCGATTCCACCAAACCACACACTTCCATGCCCTTCTATTGCTCTGCATAAAACCACATACGTCTTTGGATGAAGTACCTGCAGCACATTCTCAGTTCAGCACCTAGAACAGTGCCTGTCATGCACTCAATAAACAGGTGAATACTTTAGTGTACGCCTTGTACTCACCCAGGTAACTATTACACAAACTTCTTTTCAATATTACGTAGTTCTGTGTAGTGTATAAAGACACAAACTGTCCTGTACTTTATGTGATGGGTGATGTGAGGCGGTTGTACCCATTGCCTAAAGCACGAATCTTATAGCTCAATCCACACAAAAGGAGTCACTCTACCCAATGGCGTCTACCCTGCTTCCAGTCGTGTCACCTCCCAACCCACTATCCACACAGTAACAGCACCAGCTTTTTAAAAATTTAACATCACGTCAGTCCTTTCCCCTGAGGACACAATGACCCAAGGCCCTTCTCTGAATACCAAATTCCTTACGGGGAAGTTTCTGCCCAACACCAACTGCCTGGTGCCTCACTTGGCTCCACTTCCGCCTCTATAGCTTAAAACAAAGGCACGTGTCTCCTTGATTCTGGCCTTTGGCCCCAGAGTGAGACTGCTTGGAGAGTGTTCTGTTAGACTCAGCTCCTGATGGACCTCTCCGGAAAAGTCCTTTCCTGAACCGCAGTGCGCAAGTAAGCAATTCCTCCTAACTGCATCATTCTTTCAGATAAACTCAGATGTGCCTCTACCTCCGTCTCCGAGGAACACAGATGCCAGATCCCAGCTACCACAATGGTGCTGAGTCACAAACGCGCTCAACAAGGGTGTCTGGTTGTGTCTGTGCAAATGATGCAGGTGCACCAACCCAGAAACCCTTGTTGTCGGGGTTGCACTGTACAGTTGAGGGGCAAAGCGCCCCGAGCCTGCTTCAGTTTCTGGGTCTCTCTTCCTCTGCCCTTCTGTCCATACGTTTCTCTCTCAAAAGTAAATAAACATTACAAAAAAAATTTTTAAAAAGCCAAAACTGATCACTCACAGAATAAGTGTCACGCCATCCACCTCCTTGGCCTGCTTTGCCACATCCAGCCCGTCATTGCAATGTTTGCCCTGGGCAAGCACCTGAAAGGGGAGGAGGGCAGCGGCGGTGGGGTGGGAAGGGGGCCTGAGACAAAACATCACCACTCAATGGACGCTGGCTGAGCGTGGGCAAAATGGATGGCCAGTTTAGAACGACGGGTACTAGGCAAGGACTAGTGGGTTTCGTTTTCTCCTGTAACAAATGCTGTTGACCGAAGGTATATTATGACTTCTTTTTCTTCTCCGCCTGCTCTTATATGTGTGAGTAGTCTGTTAGTCAACCTATCATGAACTAGGAAAGATGATTTCAATTTTAGACATGTTTGAAGCCATCACGGAGTCACTGAGGCAATCACAACTGGAAAGACTGAGACCCCAACAAAAGGGAAGCCCACTGAGCCAACTCTAATGGTCCTCTCTCTCCTTCAAGGAATTTGAAGATTCTGAATTTCTTCAGGATTTGAAGCAATATACCAATGAGCAGGAGAGGAAATAAAACAGACAGCCGAGCAGAAAGTCACTGATAACCAGCACTGTACAGCACAGGGAGGCACAGAAAATGAGCCAAGCACTTGGCAAACATTGCCTGAGAAGCTGAGCCTCCCATAATCTCGTGCTGCGGAGAAAATACCGGGGCTTTTGGACCAAGCTTCAAAGAGGGGTCCTGGAAGACACTCCAGCCCTCGAGATGGACATCCTGGAAGACTACACGGGGGTGGTGAACATTGTGAGTCCCGCTCACACTGAACCTTACAAAGACTGGGGCCCAGTGACAAGTCACTCAGGCCTGACTGGGCTCAATAACCATCACAGTGTGTGGGGGATGAAAGGCTGAAGAAAAGCAAGCACACAAAGAGCCTCTATGCTTCTCCATAATGTCCAAGAAAAAATTTAAAAAAGAAATTAAGAAAAGAAAAAGAATGAATGAAAAGAAATTTTAAAAAGAAACAAAAGAAAGAAAAGAAGAAAGAAAAGGGATGCCTGGGTGGCTCAGTCGGTAAATTATCCCACTTTGATTCAGGTCATGAATCAGGTTTTAAGGTTTGAGTCCCGTGTCGGGCTCTGTGCTGACATTGAAAAGCATGGAGCCTGCTTTGGATTCTGTGTCTCCCCCTCCCATGTTCAAGATTTGTCTCCATCTCTCTCGCAAAATAAATAATATTTAAAAAAAATATTTTAATAAAAAAGAAAAAAAAGTCACGAGGATAGCTCAGGTTACTCGTTTAGGTGACCAAAAGTTTGTTTCGACTCAGGTTTGTGAGTGTGAACCCTGTGTTGGTCTCTCTACTGATAGAATGGAGCCTCTCAAGAGTCTCTACGCCCCGCCCCCCGTCTTCTACCCCAACGCGTACTCTCAATCGCTTTCTGAAAATAAATAAACTTTTAAAAAAGACATGTTTTACATCACATAGACCAAAAGAAGAAAGAACAGAAAGAGACCAAGGGGAGACACACCGACTGGAATATGGGATACAAAGGTCAATTGTCCAACAAGCATACTTGACAAATGGGAAATTTTCAGAGAATCAAAACAGATTCTAAACCTAAAAATTATCAGAGATAAAATTAAGAACTCTGGGGGCCTGGATGGCTCATTTGGTTAAGCATCTGACTTCAGTTCAGGTCGTGATCTCGTGATTCGGGAGTTTGAGCCCCGCGTTGGGCTCTGTGCTGAGTGCTCAAAGCCTAGACAGAACGTCTGTTCTTCCCTTGCTCACATTCTGTCTCTCCAAATAGGCACAGGTGAAGAGAGCCACAGTGAACTGGAAGATAAGTAGGTAAAAATTTATCTGGACTATACACAGAGAAAAAATCAATAGAGAAACCCAAAAGACACACAAAGTATGGTTAAAAGGTCCAATGGGAAGCTTCAAAGTAGAGAAAACACAGAATTGGGGTTACCAGATCCCTACAAAAAGAAGAATCAAAACTTTCCAAAACTGATAAAAGAACCATGAAAATGACTCCACAAAGAATGCTTGAGGCAAAAAGATGTTAACAATCATGAGAGGGAAAAGATACCGTCTTTCATGGGACAAGACTACCAGCTCACGTTTCCAGAAAGCAAATGAAACCAGATGATTCTAATCTAGAAAATGTTGAATGAAAAACTTCTTCAAAGTGAAGGTAATGTAAAGATGTTTTCCAGGAAAAACAAAAGCAAAATGAGAAAAAACAAACATAAAAAACTAAGATTAGGAATCTACACACACGAACTAAAAGCAATATTAAAACACGTGGTTAAAGACAAAAAACCTAGACTCTGACAGATATAGGAAAAATCAAGGCTTGCAGAACAACGTCCCAACAGAAAGGCTATGAGAACAAATCTTAACAATCAAAGGCACAAAACAATGACAACTACATCAAAATCCATCTAAAACTTTAAAATTTTACCGCAAAAAAATGAAGGGGAGTTCACTGTGGTTAGTGTCAAAGGAAACAGCAGGGGCGCCTGGTTAACTCGTTCAGTTGAATGTCCGACTTTGGCTCTGGTCACGATCTCACGGTTTGTGAGTTGGAACCCCGTGTCAGGCTCTGTGCTGATGACTCAGAGCCTGGAGACTGCTTCAGATTCTCTGTCTCCATTTTCTCTAGCCCGCCCCCAATTTTATTATGTCTCTCTCAAAAAACAAATAAATATTAAAACAAAGAAAAGAAAAATGAGAGGGCAGTGTCAGGGAAGCAGTACAAGTCCTGAATCAGGCAGGAGTCAGTTTAAAATGCACCTGGCTCTAGAAATAGATATATTCCAATTACCTACCAGATACGTGTACAATTCAAAAATCCCTCATATTTCTAACGGAAGGTTAGAGGCCAAAAGAACAAAGAACAGGTGGGACAAAGAAGAAACTAGTAATATGGTACGAGTAAACAAATATATCAGTCATTACACGTACTCAAATACTCCAAGCAAAAGATTGACTATCAAATTCATTAAAAGGAAACTAAACATACACTGGTCAAAAATGTACACCTTAAAACGTATGATCACTGACAGGTGGAAGTAAAAGATCGCCTGGCAAATCCTACCAAACAGAAAACTTATGTGGCCACTGAGACCCTCCAATAAAATAACCTCTATAGCAAAAAGCTCTACTAGAGACAATGAGGAACACTTTGCGATGAAAATTCCATCTTCCAAGAAAACAAGACTAATATCTTGCTATAACTAATAATGCAATCTCAAACTACAGAAAAATTGACAAACATAGAAAAGGAAAAAGAGCCACATCCATAAGCACGATGGGAGACTTGAAATATCTCTCAGTGTCGGACAGAACTGACAACAGAAAAATCAAGAGAGTGGGACAGGGCTGTCAAAAATGGGGTCACGTACTTTATTATAAGTACTTGAAATGAGGCTCCTCCAAACTGCGATGTATGGAAAGTATAAAATGCACACCACATTTTAAAGAAAACATGATAAAAGAGAACACAAATTCTTTCATTGGTTTTTTTCTCACAGTGGTTAAACACTGTGATATGAATGTTAGTAATATTAAACTCCTTCTCGTCTATTACTTGATTTAAAGTGGTTACTAAAATCTGAATTCTGTCATTATCAAACTTCATCTAACCTATAAATATAGAAATACTGCATATCTTACCAATACATATTTTTTTTCACGTCACCAAAGAACAGTTCATGAAAACTCATATATGCTAAGGCATTAGGAAAGTCATCTCATCTCAAAGGACTGAAATACTGCAGGGAATATATAGGGCTTGTATTCAATGAAGAGTTCATTTTCCCCAAAATTCATCACTCCCAAAGTGATGGGATGAAGACAGGGAGACTTCCAGTGATGACCAGTCATGGGCGGCTGAGAGAGCACCGTCACCCTTGCCACCACATGAGGACAGGGAGAAGCAGGCTGTCGATGAACCAGGAAGCTCTCACCTGACCCTGAATCTGTAGATGCCTTAATCTTGAGAACTTCCCAGTCTCCTCAACTATAGGAAAGAAGCTTCTGTTGCTTATTAGGCAGGCAGTCTATGGTATTTTGTTACAACCACCCCAAAACACTGAGACAGATAACTTCATGGAATTAAGCTAGAAATCCGCACAAAGAGAACGAGAAAATCCCCGAAACATCAAGATGTGTTATGCTCCTAAACATTGTGATGAATTAACAAAAAGATGCCACAGTGAAAGTTAGAAAATAGTTTCACATAAAAGATAATAAACATTTGGCTTATCAAAACTTGTGAGATCAGTAAACTTGTGCTTAAGGAAAATTCATAGCTTTAGAATACATATATCATAGGAATAACTCAGTCCCTCGGCAACCAACTATTGATTTTGGCTCAGGGCATGATCCCATGGTCACAAGTTCGAGCCCCGAGCAAGGTTCTGCACGGAGTGACGAGCCTCTTGAGACTCTCTCTCTGTCTCTCTCTCTCTCTTTCCCTCTGCCCCTCTGCCCTGCTCATGCTCTCATTCTAAAATGAATCAACACACCATTAAGCAAATACAATACACATACTGGAAAAGAACAAAGGCTAAAAATCAAATGAAGGATTTCGTTCTAGAACTACCAGAAAGGACAGCAATCACCACGTAGATGGAACAATAAAAGGCAGAAATCAATGCAACAGAAAAAAATAGTAGATGGCAATCAAAAAAGCCAAAGTTGGTTGTCTGAGAAAGGGACAAAGCACGATTTACCACTATCAAGGATTACTAAAGTAAATATCACACCAGATGTTGCAGATAGGAAGGATATTATAAACCAGTTTGCACTTATTTCTTGGTAAGTTTGGGAGGTCTGAGCAAATTCTTCGAAAGCAAAATGCCTTATCTAGACAAAAGAAGATATGGGAAATCAGAAAAATCTTGTTTCCACTTAAAAAAGCAATCTGCAATGAAATCTCTTCTCTCAAGGAAAACATATCACCAGCAGGTTTGCCTATCACTTTTTCCCAAAAGTAAAGAACACAAAAAAATCTGGGAAAGCACGAGAGTTTCTACCTGCGTTGTTTTCGGAAGCAAGCACGACCTTAACCCCAAACCCCAGGAAAGACAACACAACTGGGTGCAAGTGAACACCCACTACTCTAATACAGATGCAAGAATCCGAAGCACGATAATTACAAATGGAATCAAGTGAAAAGAGAATACATAGAATCTTAGAAAATTAAAAATAAAGGAGAATTTTCAAATTTTGATACAACACTCTACCAGTAATGCCACAGGTGTCATATGTAGTGTTAAAATACTGAAATCTTTGGGGTTTTTGAGTGGCCTATAGTTGGTCAAGCTTCCGACTCTTGATTCAGCTCATGCCATGATCTCACGGTTAATGGGTTGGAGCCCTGCATCAGATTCTCAGGTGACAGTGCGGACACTTCTTGGGAATCCTGTTTCCCCCTCTCACCTTCCTTCCCATGCATGTGCTCTAAATAAATAAAGTTTAGACAATATATACAAAATAATGAAAACCTTCTCTCTAATACCTGGAAGGAGACAAGGAAACTTACTCTCACCACTTCCATTCAACACTGTACTGGAGGCCCTAGCCAGTTCAAGGCAAGAAAAATGAAAATGGTCATACTACTGGAAAGAAACAAAAGAAACTTACAAAAGGCAACATTGGGAGAATGAAAGGCAGACATACACAAGAATATGAAAAATGCTGCCATTCACAGATATATTCCACACTCATAGAAAGACCTCTTTTGAATCAAAAAAACACAAATCACACAGAACAATCACAAAGTGGCTTGCAAAAGGCAAATATTTGACAAAAGAAACATGCAAGTGGACTAGAAGCACTCAAGGGCGGGTCCCACTGGAGCAGCACGAATACTCCACACCTCCCAACACCTGAGCCCCAGCAAACAGCAAACACAAGAGAAGCCGCAATACCAGGCATGAGCACCGGGGAGCTCCCGCACTCTGTTGCTGGTGGGGAAAAGACACGTGCCACCATTCATGCCCTGCTCCTCCAAGGCAACCCAATACGATGCATGTGGATCTGCAGGCAGCCTCTGCACAAACCGGAGCACCCACAGGAGAAAGAATAAACAGTGCTGTCCTCACACACTGGGCTTTCGACACCACGGGAGGACCAGCAGAGCCACGCAAGGAAAGCAGGTGCATTGCGCACACACAGCGCTCAAGAGTTGGCTCAACATGAAGCGAAGAACAAGCCAAAGCCATCACTGGTGAAAGTCAAGACCGTGGTTACCTTTGGGGGACGTTCGGTGGGAGTCAGTAGGAGGTAGGAAGCACGGTAAGGTTCCATTTCTTCATCCAGGTGGTGGTTCCAAGAATGTGTTCGCTGAGTGAAAAATATGGAAGACCAGCTGAAAGTAGTGGCCTAGGACGTTCCAAACGTCCACCGCATGCCACACAAAAATGCAGCTCTGTGCGGGCAGCTAACCCCCAAGAGAAGCAAGGAAGCCCCACGCATCTGAGTGCGGAATCAGGAAAGAGCATCCAGACACCCCAGGAGCTACCGCCACACCCTCCTCGCCTCCAGCTGTTCATCTGGGGGAGTCCACATCACCTTCCTAAACATAATTGGCCACAAGACACTGAATGCAGAAGCAGCTGGAAGATCTTGCACTAAGCCAATGTTAATGCCATGCTTCTACGAAGTGTTGTTCCAAAAATGTACGTATTTATTCCATGAAAGGTATGACTACGTTAATATGTACTAATTTATTGTCTTTAAGTGAATTCATCACATCTGAAATGTTTGGAGTTGGTTTGGTGTCCTTAATGTTTATTTTTGAGAGAGACACAGGGCACGTGAAGGGGAGGGGCAGAGGGAGAGGGACACAGAGAATCTGAGACAAGTCCAGGCTGGCAGCTGGCAGCACAAAGCCCCACATGGGGCTCTAAACCATCAACTCTGAGATCACCACCTGAGCCAGAGTCGGACCCTTAAAATAGAGAGCCACCCAAGCGTCTGCTTCAATTCTTGGTTTAACCTCACCACAATAGAGATCCAGAGACACAATCCTCACTCAAGAAGGCTCTCTGGGGCCCTCAATAATCCCCTGATTTTCTGGCATTGGCTTTTGTTGCCCTGTCCTTTGAAGCCAGTAGTGACACCTAGTTACCCGATTATGGCTTGTGGCCATAATAAACCCTCAGGTATTTGAAGAGTCGCTCTGCTGTACTAGTGTTTTAGTGGGCCGTGTCTGGCATGTGGCACCTCCTGAAGAATATTGCCAATGCTCTGCGTGATGAAGGCATCTGTAGCCGCCTGTGGTTGGTGTTCTGTTGTCGAACTGAAGAATCGGGGTGATGGTGGGGGTGGTCCAGAGCCCAAGACCAAGAAAGATTTCCTGAAGACATCTTTCACACAAAGAAGGTGATTTTATTAAACGATGGGGACAGAACCCACATGCAAGAAGAACTGCACTGGGGTCCTGAAGGATAACATTATTACACACCATCAGGTTAGCAGGGCATCAGGGATAGGGTAAGTCTCTAAACAGTGTTGGAAGCAAGTTTTCAGCAGCTTGAGGGGATAGGTGTGGCTAGGGAAATGCCACTTAATAAAACCCAAGTCATGAGATGCATTGAATGTATATCGGGGGTGCTTAAGCTTGGAGTAAGACTGCCAGCTTATATCTTGGGGCATTTGAATTAAAAGAAGTTGACTTGCAGGGCCCTCGTTGTTGGGATAATGTTACACTAAGGTTGTCTTTTGACCCTAGCAAAGTGTCATCACCATCATTGAGCAGCTGAGCTTCTAGAAGGAGGTCACTCTGCCCGTTTCAGGGACTTGTCAGTGGGCTATAGGCAGTAAAGGAATTTCATTTTCATTTGCTGTATCACACATTACCATGGCAAGTGCTTAAGCCCCTTTTCTCTCTACTTGGGTTGTCAAGAGTGTCCAAGGAAAACAGTAATATCCCCCCCGGGGGGGGGGGGGAAGAGGGGCTAAGTTTTGCTTCATCCCTCAGTCTGCCTTATGCTCCCTCATCATATCCTCACTGAATAACGTCAACCTTGAAACCTTGAAGATGGATGAAGGTAGAAGGTTTCATCTTCTGTAGCTTCGTTTTGCTGAGTAGAGGCGTAAAGTCGTCCTAACCTATATGGGTCCTTATTGGTTTCTTAAGCAACATATAAAAGAGTTACAAAAGGCAGCGGCAGCTGAATCCAAGGTGGGCCTTCTTGAGTAAAGTCTCATCGTTTGGCAAGTAATTGTAGTGATGGGGTCGGCACCAGGCAGATAGGCATGGGAGAACCCTGCAAAGCGTAGTTAGAAAAACAAGAGAGAAACCCAAAGTCCTTTGGTCGTTGACAAACATGCTCAAGTCCAGGATTGTAGCCAGTCACTATAGGAAAGAGAGGCATTGTTTAAATCACAAATTTAAGTATGCATGTCAGTCAGAAATCCAGAATTATCTCGGTGGTAATCTAGAATGTATACACAGCATTTTGTCAGAGCAGATTCCAAACCCCGTGTCTACCAGTGCTGCCAGTGAGGTTTTTAGATGTGAGGTTTGAAGCATCCTCAGATGGAAGTGGGAACAGGCAGCAGGAATCCAATTGGTCTTTCCAGTTGGGAACTCGAATGTCTGCAGTGATCCTTTGAATGGCCCATCGTAAGAAGGACCTGTTAGTATGAATTGAGAAAGGAAAGTGAACAAGAAAGTTGCGACCATCCTAAGAGAGGTTTGAGATCTCGTACAGGTTCCTCGGAATAAGAAGGCACATTCCTTTGCCCACTGACTTCCTGTAAAGTGGGTAGAGGTTTTGTTTCGATACGGGAGCCCATGAAGATTGCCCCTCTAAATGACTGCAGTAGGAAGACATAATATGATGTAGTAAGGGCTTTTTATTTCAGAGTTAAATCCCCTGTTGCATGAGACTTTCCATCCTTTGAATAACCAGGTCTTGGGGGTTTATATGGGGTGAGTTTGGGTAACTGTCAGATCAGGTGGAGGGAGGACATGGTTTGCATACTTAGAGATTTACAAATTAACTCAGCTACCAGTGAATACTAGAGCACTGTCCATTGATAGGTATACAGTGAGAAAGAACTTTGCATACAGTTTTTGAGGAAACCCATCCCATTTTCAAGCTGTTTAAAGATTATACCCACGGTGGGTCTTATTATGCCCACAGAACAAGGTTGTCCATGCCTGTGGTATTGTGACAGGATCTCTCAAGGTTACTTCACGTCTAGTTTAGGCAAACATTTAAGGACACCTAGGATTTAACATCTGTAAATGCCCAATGCTGAAATGTAGAATTTCTTTCTAAAAACCCTCATTGCCCAAGATAGCCAAATCCAGACTAATTCATTTGCAAAACAACACCACTCTTGAAAAACTTTGCCTCATTTATTTCCCTAAGCTCTGCAAGAAGAGTCATTGATCCTAAGGATCTTTGAAAGTGTATTTTGCTTGAATCCCTTCTAAGGAAACTCCAAACTGAATTTTTGTAGCCGATCCAGGCCAGAAAGATTTCAAATTCCTGTATTTCTCCTAAAAGTGATTTTATTGTGAGTTTCCTACAAGATGAAAAAGTTTTGTGAGAGAAGAGCAATACCAAGTGTTAAAGTCTCAGAAATGGACAGTGTTAAAGATCTGATGAGACTTCAGGATGACGCAAATGACAAGGGCATTCGGTTCTTTCTGTGGCACATAACACTGAATATCAAGAGAATATCAAGAGAGGACCTTAGAGCAGAACAAATTAACTTGAGCATTGCATGTCTTTGAGCAATTACAGCATTTACCCAAGCAACAGAACCTAAGGTTTACCATTGACAACGCTTCTCCAAGCAACTTAGCATACATGCCACATAAAAAGGCCTAATTGGTCAAAAAGACTTCATTTACAATTGAATTCTTGGGAAAGTTTGTTCAAGCCTTAGAAAGTGATAGAGCACATTCTAGATAGAATTACAGATCATTACCAATGTGAAACTTTAAATTGGGGCACTGGGGTGGCTCTGTTGGTTAAACCTCTGCAACTCGGGGCATAATCTCGTGATTTGTGAATTCCAGCCTCGCGTCTCACTCTGTGCTGACAGCTTGGAGGCTGGAGCCTGCTTCAGATTCTGTGTCTCATCTACCCCTACCCTGCTCATGTTCTGTCTCTCTGTCTTTCAAAAATAAATGATAAAAAATAAAATTTTAAGTTGATATTTAACCGAGATGGCAAGACGAGATTCCAAAGGCAAATATGAAACACTTTATAGTTGTTAGCAAAACTTAACTCCTTTACCATTGAGAAGTTTTCACTTTAAGTCATCAGACTTGATAAAGAACATATCTAAAGCTTTGGTTTTCCTGGCATAAAAAAAAGAGAAAGAAAAAAACAACAAAACAAAACTTTGCTTACATTTTCTTATGAAGAGCAGATCAACAATCCAAGAAAACTTTGTCCTTCCAAAATAGAAGAAAACAGGATTTTAAACTTATATCAGTGTAGTCATAAAATCCATAAACGGCTTAGTCCATCTTTACCACCCATAAAATTCCTTTCCAAAGATTGCCCTTCATGAACCTGCTACAACTTTCCTTTGCCTTCAGGTTTTGTCCCGTCATTTCTCTCCAAACAACCTTTTTGAGTTAACACAAATTTACTTTTACCCTCAACAAAAAATGTATTGCCATTCTTTGTATCTTTCTTACATACCTCCTATTTTCCAACATACAAAGCTTCTTTCCTTATTTCCATCAGTCTTAAGTACACTTAGCAGAATTTGAACTTTTAGAACATTAGTCTCCAATGAAAACTTAGCAGTTGAGAACTGTTTGCACCAGAATTCTTTAGATGGCTAAATCATGAGTCAGTTAAGCACAAAGCATGTTTTCAAATAGGCCCAAATAGCCTTAGTTCCTATGCATTAAGGAGTTCCTCTGCATAAGTTCCTGTGCATTAAAAGCACAGGGGCGACTGGGTGACTCAGTCGTTAAGTGTCCGACTGCGGCTCGGGTCACGATCTAGCCGTTCATGGGTTCAAGCCCCACGTCGGGCTTTGTGTTGACTGCTCAGAGCCTGGATACTGCTTTGGTTTTGTGTCTCCCGCTCACTCTGCCCCTCCCCCACTCACACTCTCTCTGTCTCTCTGTCTCTCTCTCTCTTCAAAAGTGATAAACATAAAAAGTAGAAAAGAAAGAAGTTAAAAGACCACCTGTATGTCCAATAATGAAAGCTTTCCCTTGCATTCTTTTTGGAAAGAACCTAGATGTCCCATGAACATCTTGTCATTCACCGTGTAAACTTAAAAGCATAAGTCTAAAGTCTCAGGTTTCCAAAGATTTTGAAAGCTATCTTCAGAATTACCCAAGTAATTAACCATTTAAGACAGTTGAAATTAACCATTATTTCAAGTCCTCATTTGGTAACAAATTGCAATCGAGATCCATTGAGCATATTTCACCTTTCATAAAGGTTGATAGAATAAAATTTCACACTGAACGCTGATAACTCTAAAGACAGGTCTATCTTAATGAAACCAACAAACTTCATTTGGCTGAAACACGGAATTGGTTCACCTACACCCACAAAAAAGACCTACACTCATTTTTTCCACCGTTATCAGTTTTAACCAGAGATGCCAGTGGGCTCCAATAACCTGAAGTGTGTGGTGCAAGGGGATGCTCTTTTTCCCTTGACAGCGTGGGAAGAGGGGCCGATGGTGCCTGAGGCACTGAGGGTATTAAGGGAACCAGTTCTATAGACCCCACCCAAGCTGGTGCAGAAACAGGAGGAAGGGAAGGGGAAGGCAGAAGAGTTGGGTTGCCAGCAGAAGGCAGAGAAGGAAAATTTCCCGGGTCTAATCTTGTCAGCTGGGACAGAAGAGCAGACACCAGGTCTTTTGTTCCACCAAAGTGGAATAAGGCAGTTCAAGTCAAGCCGGAAAAGACAGGGAATTTCCCCGAAATAAGTGGATTTGCAGCCGCTACCTGGGAATTTTCCTTAAAAGTCTCCATCCTGCGGTAAACCGAACACAGTTGTCTCCAGTTATACTCCTTAACCCACGAAAGGAATGACGGAGAGGCCCTCATATCTATCATGAAGAGAGGAAGAGTCCGTGTTGTCTTTTCAGGTATTGCTTCTCTTACCTTCAGTGACTGAGTTCTGAGTTCTCTCAGGAGGAGGCCTATTTAGACAAATGTCATCCAACATATCAAGGGGGAGCTCACTGGCCTAGCTACTGACCAAACACATTCTGCAAGAGGCCCCCGTGTCCCACCAGCCCTGTGATGGCCTGTGTTCCTATCAGTGACTGAGTTTTCTCAAGAGGAGGCCCGTTTAGACAATTGTCATCCAACATATCCGCGGGGAACTCACCGGCCTGGTTACTGACCAAACACATTCTGCAAGAGGCTCCTGGTCCATTAGCCCCGAAGGGCTGAACCTACGGCAACAGCCGTCTATTTGCCCTGGTTAGTAAGGCCATGCAGTGTTACAGGATCAGTCCTTTCCACATTTTGCAAACCCAACTGTTTCCAGTGGGTTCAAAAGGCATCCTAAGGGAGAATCTTTGCGGACCAAAGAGTAACTTCCATGTTCCACCTCGAGAGAAAGGGAGAGAGAGAGAAGGTACATTACCTCTAGAATCCATCCCGACTCCCCAGTAGCATTCCCCCACACAGGAATTAGGGGTTCCCGAAGTGTCCAAGTGACCCGAGGCATCCCTTGAACAAAATCACTATGCCAACCAGGTGACGAAGGGCTCCTGAAGGAGGGATGCTAGCCTCCCCACTCCCACCGGCTTCCCCATTGCATTCTAGACAACAGATGGGTGCCTGAATTAAAGAACTGCGTTTCTCTTGCTGAGAAAGCAGAGAAGAAACTGCTACTTTCAACCCATGGAAAACACCAGAGGAGTTTGACAACGGGAACATGACCCAATTTTAAATAGTAGTGGGGATAGGACATGGATGGAAAACAGTAGAGAAATCCATCGTGATATAAGCGATATTCCAACCCGCATAGTCTTCATAGCCAACTTCCCTAGGAAACGGTGCCCTGGTGTGTTTTAATTCAGTTGTGTACTGGTTTTGGTCAGCTCTCAGTGGAGATCTGGCATGCAGAAGAGGCTAGCCCAGAGATATGGTGGGGCTCATATTAGACCAATGAGGAGGAATCCTCACACACGAGAGTCTTAAGATTGGCAGACATGGTAGTCAGGTGGCTGTCCACTGCCCAAGACAGACAACTTTAGACATGGAAAGGAATAAAGAGAGGGCAAGTTTCTGCCATCTCACTACCATTCTGGCCAAGGTCCTAACTTCCAACCAAAAGACAGGTTTTCTCCTCCCCGTAGAGTCACCACAGGCTAGAGGATTGCAGCCAGAGCAATCCCCAGAAAAGTGTTCCCATAAAATCCTACTTCTCAAAAATCCCCTGAAAGGAGAGTAAATGAAAGAGAAAACATACCAAATTGACACTGAATCACAGATTCAAGGTGAGAAGATTCAAAGCCCCACATTCGGACGCCAAAATGATGATGTTTGGGGATGATGGTGGACTGGTCCACAGCTGAGGACCAACACAGAATTCTGAAAGACGTCTTTGGTGCAAAAAGGTGGTTTTCTTAATGCCTGGAAGAGCTGTGCTGGGGTCCTATAACTAACTCATCATTATATTCCCTCAGGTTGGCAGGAGGTCAGGGATGGAATGTCTCTAAGGAATTTTGGAAGCAAGGTTTCCATCACCTTCAGGGGATAACTTTTACTTGGGAAACACTATTATCCCTTAATAAAACGTGTCATGAGACCCTTTAGATGTAGATCGGGGACCAAAAGTGGGAGGATGATTGCGGGTGTATATCTTGAAACGGAGACAAAGGAAGTGGACTTACAAGGTCCTGGAGGTTGGGGTAATGTTAGGCTACAGTTCTCTTTTTCCCCCATCAAAGTGCCATCATCTAGGCAGCTGAGCTCTTAGAGGGAGGTCACTGTGCTGGTTTCAAGGTGTTGTCAAAGGCCTATAGGCATTAAGGGAATTTAATTTTTTCTGTGCCTTTGTTTCCGACATTAGCACGGCAAGGGTTTAAGCCCCTTTCCTTTGTTCTTGGGTAGCAGGGGTGTCCAAGGGATATTCCTCAGATCCCCCATGGGGTGGCAGGGGGCGGCTAACTTGTGGTTTACCCTCAGCCTTGCTCATGCTCCCTCATCATAACTCTTATCATGCCAACTGCAGCCTTTTCAGCACCAAGTGATAAGTGAAAAGGGGGTCAATGGATTTTTTTGTATATCAGTAAATGGTTGCTTTCAGGTAGCATGGGAACAGAATGGGAGCTATCCACCATTCCCTGGGTTTACACTGAGTTATGGGCAGGCCCAGTGTGCCTGGTGGGAACCAATATAGAGTTAGAAAATCAGCAAGTGTTGGGGTGCCTGGTAGCTCAGTGGGTTAAGCAGCTGACTCTTGATTTCGGGTCAGGTCATGATCTCAGGGTCATGATTTGAAGCCCTGCATCTGGCTTTGCACTCATGGCATGAAGCCTGCTTTGGATCCTCTCACCCTCTTTCTGCCCCAACCCTGATCAATATCTTTGGAAATTACAAGGCAAAGGCAATGTTATCAACAGGCTAATCTCCAGAAAACTACTCGGTTTCCTGATGGGTCAGTATCACTCACCTCTCCATAGTGATGGGGGGAACAAAGGCGAGAAGGAAATGGCAGATCAAATAGGATTTCCTAGGGCGCCTGGGTAGCTCTGTGGGTTAAACTTCCGACTTGGGCCCAGCTCATGATCTCAGGGTTCCTGAGTTCCAGCCCCATGTCCGGTTCTGTCCTGACACCTCAGAGCCTGGAGCCTGCTTCACATGCTGTCCCTCTTTCTCTCTCTGCCCCTCCCAGACTCATTCTCTCCTCCTCTCTCTCTAAAAAAATAAATATTCAAAACATTAAATTTGAATTTTTTTGTAATCTTTAGTAATTGACAATTATTTGAAGCTGGCAGAGGAAAATTGTTCTCCAAGATCTTCCTATTATCTTAATGTTAATGCTTTCCTAGAGGGAGAAATTACCTTAGTTTGACAAAAGCTCGGCTTCCATTGATCTGTGAGTCTTTAGCTTATGAATGTCTCCTTGGAAACTTGCCTTTAGACGTTACCTTCCCAAGACCGTAGGATATACAGTCAGTCTTCATAAGCCCAGTGCAGGCAGCTCTTCCTGCCCACAGGTCCTATTCCGCTGCTTTAATAAAATCACCTCTGTGCACCAAAGAAGTCTTTAAGAATGCTTTCTGGGCCGTCAGCTCTTAACCACACAAACCCCACCATCACCCCGCAAAACTTTATCATGCTAAATCTGAGATCCTTTCTGCAAGCTCTGTACATTCTTACCTCAGGTCAAAGAGTCTTTTGGCCTTCACCTGTCTTCCAGCTCTTTCCTTCAATGTATAAAGGCAGGGGTAATTAGGTGATGGTGTTGGCTCTAACACTTACATGAGTGGAACCGGGCTCTGGTCTTGTCCACTTTGATTGATCCTTTTCTTGGCTGACCAGCTCTGAGATTGCAATGTGCAAAGGCAACACTTCAGCTGCTAGGAAGGCAGGCATTTCAGGCAGCAGGGGGAAGTTGTCAGCAGGTTGACCATTGGCATGCCTACCACAGCCTACCAAGCACCATGTTCTCTGTAAGATGATAATGCTTCCTCTGATATCAGAAAGAGATTTGTCCAGGTGGGACCAAGGTGTGGGAGCTTGCTGCCAACTGCTAGGAGATTGCTGTCTGGGTGGCAGCTGCATTGCTCCTGACTCCTTCCTGCTGATATCTTCATTTTGCCCTAGAAGGAAGTCAGGTTGCTTTCCACCCGGGCTTCTGTCCACAGGCCAACCTCTTGTGCTCAATGCTTTCCAACGCACTGGGGTACCTGCTTCCTGTTGCCAGTGTAAGTTTTCCAGGGAAGCCCATGAAGCACTAATTTCCCAAGCTTTCCCACATCCAGGGAACCTGCTATAAAAAAAGTTGAAAATTAAAAATCAGAAGGGTGGCTTCCAGACTTCTGCCACCAAACACTACAGGGAAGAACTTGACAGTAAATAAAAATGATGACTATAATAATCATAATCACAATAATAACAACTGAGAAGAAAAACACTGAGGGCCTAAGTTTTTCTTTCGCCTCAGATGAAAATGGAATGAAGCTGGGACTGTGGACATGAGCACCATTTCTCAGGCAAGCTATTTGTCCTGAGAATAAGAAGGAAAATCTGTGGGGTTGGGATGTAAGGAAGCACCAGTCACAAGAGCACTGCATCCTGAGCTACGTAGGGCAGGAATCTTCTGGCTCTGGCCTTCCACTTACAACCAGTGGGCAGAGGCCCTCGCGATCTATCTCAGTGTTGGCATCTTTGTGCTGGCTGGCAGCCATGTCTGTGGAATTGGGTTCTGGTCCCCGAGTCCTTGAATGGACTGTCTGCCGTACCACCTGGGGAAGAACAATGCTCATACTCCAACACTGGAATTCTCACCATGTGGTTACCTCATAGCGACCTGTGGAACAGGGTCACAACAGCCCTCAGGCTAACAAGCACACAGGTCTCAGGGAGGGCAATGTGTCCATGGAAATCGCCATGTGTTAGCTGCTTGTGAATGCTGGGCAATCTTTGAGTAACAGTCACATGATTCCTGACTCTGACCTCTGATCTCCAACTCCCCTTTCACTGGAGTGAAGATGGCTCCCTCCCAGTAACACTTGCCCCATTTCAGAAGACTTTTTGCCTTCTCTTGCCAAGAGAGGTGTCACAGGTGAGCCCATGTAGAACCCATTGTCTGCACTCTCTTGGATCTAGGGCAACGTTGCAGGACTCCACAATTAAAATCATAGAGACAAAATTCCAGGCTAAGAGCCTCAATATTTCACTGGAACACTTGTTTAGAATGGGATCAAGGGAGTCAGAAGGGATGCAGTTGGGTCCAAACCCTGTCCCAGATGATAATGGAATATTTCTGTGAATGAAGTGACTGCATGATTCCCCAGGGAAGATTGGTGTCCTATGACAATGGAAAACTTGTGGGGGTATAGAGCAAAGAACATATTTTAGGTACAGCTGGGAGCCTGAATGTAGCAAAAAAAAACCCTACATCTGACATCAGTGTAAAGGGGTGGGGCACTTGCCAGCTTTGCAGCTTTTCCTGTCTGTGGGTAAAAGCAATGGTGATCTGGAGGGCAGAGTCACAATAAGAATTGATGTCCCAGTCTGTAGGAATGGGTTTTGATTCTATTTAGTTTTTTGAGTCATTTCTTTGACGTTCACCTGCTGGCGAAAAACTGGGCGTGCATGATCCCTGAGAGTCTCCGAAAGCAGCATGTTGAGGCAGTCTATGGCAGGGCAAAGAACACAGTAATAGCCTTTGCACAACAAGAGACTTCAACCCCCACTTTTTGAGGACATGTTTTCATTGATATCAGAAATTAGTTGGTGGGGGTTGAAAACAACCTTCATGTGTGCTCAATGGGAGTTAATCGGCCCTATCTGTAATGAGAAAGAATGAAATCAAGTCATTGGCAGCAATGTAGATGGAACGGGAAGGTTGTATGCTGAGCGACATAAGTCAGTCAGAGAAGGACAGGTGTATGTTTTCACTCACATGTGCTTCTTGAGAAGCTTAAGAGAAGAATGTGGGGGAAGAGAAGGAGAAAAATAGTTACAAACAGAGAGGGGTGGAGGCAAACCATAAGAGACTCTTAGAGACAACAAATGGAGGGTGGATGGGTGGTGGAGGGAGAGAAAATGGGTGATGGGCATTGAAGGGGGCAGTTGGAATAAGTGCTGGATATTTAAGAAGGCAATTTATCAATAAACTATAAAAAAAAGAATACTAGTCAGCCCTATGTGATTTTTTTCTTTACTTCTGACTGTGGCCCTAAATGCCCCATCTCTATCAACTTTTGCCACAGCAGTGAGGCCAACTGTCTCCCAACATCACCTGCCACTACCCACAAGCAAGCCTCTTGTGCTTCACACATTCATGTCCCCAGTACCTCCTGTTCCCAAGATACATCTGGCAGACACCAGAAGAGCATCAGTTCCTCAAGCGATTCCAAATTGATGGGAACTTGGCAAGACTCCACCAATAAAATTGGAGACAAAGGCTGCCCGACTCCAACACGAATGTCTCCCAATGAACACACAGTGAGGATAAGTGTAAGAAAATTGAAAAGATACACTGAGGGCTAAGGTTCTTCATGTCAGGTGAAAACAGAAAGAAGCTGGAGCTGATGTTACCAGCACAACTCCCTGGGCAAGTGTGGGTTCCAAGGAGTGAAAAAGACCTGTGGCCTGAAGAGAAATGGAACACCCACTAGCTGTACCAGGGAGTCCCGTGAGCAGCGTCATGCAGCCCAACGTCAATATGGTCAGCAAAGTGTCAAGCTCTGGCCAGGCTTCAAGCCATTCCCATCTGTGGATAGAGAGGCCCTTGTGACTCACAAGGTAGGCTCTTGCTCCTGGCAAGTCTTCAGATTCAGGCTCTGGTATTTTAGTCTTGGAGTATTGTTGTGCCCCAACCTGCTCGGTGAATGAACTTTACACGCACGGTCCCCGAGTGTCTCAGGGGGTAGGTACCTCAGGCTTTCCTGAAAAGGGTGGGTAGAGAACAGGGCAATCATCCCATGGCAACGGAAGCCACCCAAACAATGAGCTCTTCCTGGCAGGAGGTCAACCTTTCCTTTTTCGATATCAGAAATTAAGTGCTATGTGATGACACACGGTGTGAGTGCAGGCTCCCCAGGAAGGACTGGGCACTAAGTGACAGCCCTGTAGCTCCTCATGTTACTAGGCCTTTGATCCAGAAATGAGATCGTATCCTTCCAAACCAACATGAAAAACGAATTGCTTGCTGTACGGTACCACACCACCGAGTGGGAGCTCTCCTAGAGCTTCTTGCCTGAGCACAGACCAGTTGCTCCTGAATCTGACCCCTGATCCCAGTCTCTTCTTGACCTTGAAGTGAGTTGTGGTCTATCCAGCACCACCTGCTTTGAATTGCTTTAGCATGTTATATTCTCTATTCTCTTTAACATCTAACATGATTGCTTTGCAGCATGACACCTGTCTCTGGAGTGCATTCAACACACAGGGACACATCACTGTGTGTTTTTATGTCTCTGGCTACATAGACTTTACAACAACCTATGTTGATAAAGTGCAAAATCTCCCAATGGTTTAGCTGTAATTCTGTGATTGCCTACAGGAAACTGATATCTGACAGAAATATAGAAATATCTAAATTCCATTGAAAGACAGTTTTTGTCAGTTGTGGTTCCTGCATTTGGTCACATTCTACTATCACCTAGAAATGAGGATGTTGCATATTTAGAAACACGTGAGTAGAAAATGTCATAAACATTGAATGTTCATTATAGCACAATCTTCTGTCTTATTTTTCTTCATTTATTGTAAATATCTGAGTGGCAATCATTAGATTTTATTCGATTCCTGCTGAGGTATAAGAATGAAGAGAAACTAAATAGAAATATTCCTGGAATAAATTAGTCACAATAAATCATTAGGCTTTTCTTTTTATTGTTTTGTTTTCAGTCCTCTTTGTAATATGTCCACAATGATGCTTCCAGTTTTGCTTTGGTTTGTAGGATTGCTTTATTTGGGACTCGTGGAATTCCATACAAATTTTAGGATCCTTTTTCTGTGAAAGATGGTGGTGGTATTTTGATAAGGATTGCATTAACATGTAGAATGTTTGGCGTAGTATAGACATTTAACCATTTTGTAGTCCAAACCATGGGCATGGAGAGGTTTCCTTTTTCTTTGTGTCCTCTTGCATTTCTTTCATAAGATTTCAGAGTACAGATTTTATACCTCTCTATTAGGGTAATTTCTATGTAACTCATGAAGTATTTTGGTGCAATTGGCAATAGCTTAAACCTCTCCCATCATGTTTGCTTTAAAAATGAGAGATGAATATTGTAGAAGAAATCATGCCAGCACATGCTGTGCATTTGGGGTCATCTTGCTATCCAAATTCCACATATGAACTGGCACACACACACACTGAACGGTATGTTCAAGAGAGGCTGGACACTGGGCACTGACAAAACAGAAAGAAGAAACAGGTGATAGAGAGCTCTATCATGGGGCAGAAGCATCCATTGTCACAGCTGCATGCACAAAGGCCCAAAGATGGGCAAGAAATTCTTGATGTTCGTAGGTCTCTGCTGCACCCAGGGCCATTCTTGACCCAGCCCCCAGAGGAAAGGACTAGGGTCCTACAGTCCACCTCTCTGGGCACCTGGAATTATGATGAACAAACTCCCGTTAGTTTGACAATAACTAAAGAAGAAAAGGCTTCGGTGTTCTCCCATAATCATTTGTGTTACCAGCGGGTTTCTCCTGAGTTCCATAAAATCATAAAGTGTCAACTGGCTTTGGTTCTCAATCAATGCTTCACTGTGTTCTGAGATACTAGAGAAGGGCTTGATACTTGCTGAAGCCTTTAGAGACTAGAGAGGTTTGGGGACTTGGGGTGGTGAGAGCTGGGATAAGGAAGGACATGTCAGAGCACTGTACAGAGTCCAGAGCCCAAGTCCAATAACAGGCCAGGGTCCCCAGGCTCTTCATTTGGAAACAGGGGATTTATTTTGCTGGCTGACTGGAGGATGCCTCATGAGTCACGAGTATACACTGGGGATGGACAAAGGGGAACGACAGAAACCTGAGAATCATAGCACAGCTCTTGGGCATGTAGGTTATGAGCTTTACTCAGGGACCTTCAAGGGCCACATTAGCTTAGGTTTAGGTTAGGTTAGGTTAAGTTAGGGTTAGAGTGCTGATTCTGTTTGGTGGTCTTCATGCATGTCGCTGCAGTGCTAGCGCCGGACACCAGGGAACAGGCAGCCTCCTGTGTCAGCGATGCACACTGAGACTTGCTGGAGGAACGGAACAAGGGAAAGTTCGTGCAGAGATCATTCTGGAATCCCCCTGCCTCTGATACAACAGGAATCCCCATTAGTAGCAGTAATCTCCACAGAGTAAGCCCATTAAATCCACAGTCCTTCAATTTCTTCATTCAGTCACTGCTCCAAGGACGTACTTTGTGCTAGGGGATCTTGTGGGCCTAACTGAAAGGCTGACAATCACAAAGCAGTCCCCACCTGCTGGGTCTTCACAGTCTGGTGGGGAGATGAACGAAGGTATGAAAGACAAGATTTGTCCCAATAAAAAGGGAAGGGGTTCAAGGACTGTAATAGTGAAAAAAACAAGTGTGCTGTGAGGAAAGCCTGGGGAGTCACTGGAGGTGACATCTGCTGGGGCCAGAATGACAAGAGGGAACCACCCTGCCCGTGTCTGCAATGTGTCAGGAGAAGATATTGCTGTGGTCAAGAATAGGAGACAGAATCGAGTTTGTCCAGACACATCAGAAAGGTGGATAATGTGGCTGTGGGATCCTGGGAGGGGAGAGGCAGAGAGGAGCCAGAGCATAGACCAGATGCTGGGACCTGGTAGACTATTAGCTTTCCATTCCTCTCTGACAGAACTGTCTACATATTTAGAACCTTAAAATTACAAATATTGAATAGCTCACAATTTTCGTAGGAGAGGAATCCAGTCACAGCATAGCTGTGTGGCCCTGCCTCAAAGTTAAGTCTCTATGAAACCAGGGTTGTGGTCTCAACGGAGACTCAAAAGGGTGATACTTTCCTTCCAAGCTCACTCACACAGTGTCAGAACTCAGTTGCAACTGAGAGACTATTTCAATCTTTTGACATGGAAACTTGCTTCTTACTCTCCTATATCATGTTCTCATATGGTAGCCCCTAACGCAAGGGTTGATTCCCCGTTTCCAGGGTTAGCAGAGAGGCATAGGGAGCAAATGAGGACAGAGAGCAGAGAGAGAGAGACAAAAGGGAAGGAGAGAGAGAGACAGAGAGAGAGAAAGAGAAGTAGACAGAGATGGAACAAACACGGGACAAAGCAAGTAGTGACAGAATTTCTGTCCTGAAATCTTGAAACTGACCTCCCATCACTAACAGCTTAGTGGTTTCACAAGGATTGAAGTTTCCTGATTGGACACAGATCACTGTCTGTGTCCCCGGGGGATGTCCAGGAGAGTGTGTTCATCAGGTTCACCCAGAGCTGAGAACAGTGGCTACATTTTGGAAATGGCAGTAAGTGATAAACATCCAGCCTCATCATTAGAAAAGTGAACATAGGACGATGAGTTTGGTGTAATTTCTCATCCCCAAAACTAGAAAAATAACTCATCACACCCCTGAAACTAGACACCTTGTGCACACACTCCTGAAATTAGACCCCTTGTGCATTTGAGATTAGGACACTCAGTTTTCAGTAGCGGGGGAGGGGGGCTCAACTCTGTTACTGGAGAGTGATTGTTGCCATGATTTCAGCTGCCATCACCTTTGATTCCAGAAGGGAGGGGTCTGCTTCTGGAGACTAAAGACAGGGATTAGGGATTTGCACAAAGACTTTCATGTAGGCATGTGTCATTTCTGTTTTTTCTCTAAGAGCCCTGAATGGGACACCTTCTCAGAGGATCCAATTCCTCTGGCAACAGGTCCATGATACAGCATTTAGAATGATGGTGTCAGACAGAATGTCACACACTGTTGTCAAAACCATTTAATGGACCACGACCAAGTGAGTGGGCTGTTTAGATTTGTTTCTTATTTTAATTTAAATTTTAGTTGACATATTGGTTTCAGAAGTCGAATTCAGTGATTCATCACTTACAACACTCAGTGCTCATCACAAGTGCCCTCCTTAGGACCCACCACCCATCTAGCCCATCTGTCACCCACCTCCCTCCATCAACTCTCAGTTTGTTCTTTATCATTAAAAGTCTACCTCTATTCTAGGTGCATGGGTGGCTCAGTCGGTTGAGTGTCTGACTCTGGATCAGGTCATGCTCTCACAGTCTGTGAGTTCGAGCCCTGCGTCAGGCTCTGTGCTGACAGCTCAGAGCCTGGAGTCGGCGTTGGATTCTGTGTCTCCCTCTCTCTCTGCCTCTCCCTGTTAAAGCTCTGTCTCTCTGTGTCAAAAATAAATAAGCATTAAAAAATATATATTTCATCGCACTCTGGCTGACAGCTCAAAGCCAGGAGCCTGCTTCTAATTCTGTGTCCCCCCCCCCACACACTTTTCCCTGACTCTTGCTCTGTCTCTGTCTCAGAAATAAACATTAAAAAAATTTTTTAAGTCTACCTCTCTTCTCTTCATCACCTTCTCATATGTTAAATTACACATACTAGTGAAATTGTGATATTTGTCTTTCTCAGATGGACTCATTTAGCTTAGCATAATACATTCTAGTTCCATCCACATAGTTGCAAATGGCTACGCAACTCAGTTGATGGCTAATATTCTTATCAATATAAAACCTGCACAGTGAAGGAAACATTGAACAAAAAAGCAGCACCCAGCATGGGAGAAGATATTTGCAAGACACATATCTGATAAAGGGTTATGATCCAAAATCTAGAAGCAACTTAAACTCAACCCCTCCCCCCAAAATCCCAGTTATGAAATGGGCAGAAGACATGAATAGACACTTTCACAAAGAAGACTTCCAGATGGTTAACAGACATATGGAAAGATGGTCAACATCACTGTGCATTAAGGAATGCAAAGCAAAACCATGATGGGAGACCACCTCACACCTGTTAGAATGGCTACAATTAACCACACAAGAAAAAACAATTGTTGGTGAGATTTGGAGAAAGAGGAACACTCTTGCAGTGCTGGTCACAATACAAACTGGTGCAGCCACTCTATTATGACTTTTTAAAGAAGCAACGTTAGCAAGCACTCCTCCTTCTATGGCTAATTTTTCTCATTTATGTGTACTATTAAGGGCACTGGCAGCAGGTCAAGATTTTTCCTTATGAGGAGTAGGGTAAAAAAAAATTGAAAACCAATGTAAATGGATATTTAAAGATACGAGGTAGGGTTTACCCAGTTGAAATGAAAATATGAATAAAAACAGAAACAAAACAGTTTGCCCAACAAAAAAGCCAAACTCACATTGTGATTCCACTCTCTGAAAATAATGCTCATATGTAGAAAAATAGTGTAGGCTGTGATTGTCCTTGAATGTCAGGATTTTTATTTCCTTCATTATCCTTATTTTGTCTTTCCAAATAACGCAGAAAGCTACCGGCAAATGTAACCTGGTTGGGTTAAGCTGCTTCAAAATCAAAGGAAAGTCAATAAGGAAGAGGACCCAATGGAGGTTTCCAAAGAGAATGACTTGTCACAGGAATAGAGAAGCCCTTGGAAAAACGAAAGAAGCCTAGAAGATATCTGCCGCAATGCTATAATTTGGTGAGACAAATTACCTGATCCTCTCCAGTTTAAACAAGTTCTAGGAATAAATACACAGGTGAGATTATAACACTTTTGTTCAGTGTAAAAACACACTTTTCCAAAAGCTCTAATGCATTCCTTTGCAAGACCTTCGTGCCAAGTTTTCCTTTTGGAGGAATTTTCCTTTGACGTGCAAGTCTCTTCTCTAAATGACCCATGCTGTTGTCTCCCATCCCTACTAACCACATGGACCCCCTTTTCACCTGTTTTCTTCATTGGCAGTGATCTCCACATGGGCACAGATCACATTTTGTCCCGGTCACTAATGAAGATAAAGTGCTGGACACAGAGGAAGGATGGGTGGCCTTTAAAGGAATTCATACAAAATGAACCTATATTTGACTTGCGTCATGAGCGTCAAAATTACAGGCCCAGGATGGCACGCACGGAGAATTTCCCACTAACCTTCCATTGTTAAGCTGCCTTTGTCTCTCTGTAAAACATTGTCATCCTCATTCTTCTTCAATGCCTGCACAACTACTGCTAAATATTTCTGCACAGGAAAGAGAGGAATCTGTGCAATGTGACTTAGAGGACACTGTAACTTCTTTTAAGGTAGTTCTTTTTTTTAATTTTTTTTAAAATTCATTCATCTTTAGAGACAGAGAGAGATACAGCATTAGCAGGGAAGGGGCAGAGAGAGAAGGAGATGTAAGCTCTGAGCTATCGGCACAAGGCCCAACACAGGGCTCGAACTCACAGACGGCGAGATCATCTGAACCCGTCAGACACACAACTCACTGAGCCGCCCATACACCACCCCCCGCCCCAAGGTAGTTCTGAAGCCACAGCAGGCCTGGCAAGGGAGCCATAACTACAATCTCATGTAATGCACCTACTAAATGATTGGAGAGGTACTCATTTCATTTACTTTCTTTTTCAAATTGTATTTTTTTGTTGTTTCTTAGATTCCGAAAGGTTAATACAAATAGTTAATTAGTCTCAGGGACCAAATATTACCCAGTGTGCATTTTGGCAAGTACACATTTCAATCCCCTTCACATGTTGCAAAAACTACCCAACCAACCACCTTCCCTCTAGTACTATCAAACTGTTCTAATACTAGGGTCTGTTACTTGATAGTCTATTGCTCTCCCTCTCTCGCTTTCTCTCTCTCTCTCTCTTTCTTTCTCACTCTCCTCTCACTCTCTCTTATTTCCGGTGATTCTTTGCTTCTAACCCATAAATAATTACATTATTGCACAGTACTTCTATATTTCTGACATAATTCACTATCAAAATCGCTAAATTAATCAAACTATTACAAGTTGAACCATTACACTCTTCACTGGGCTGCATAATACATATCCTACAGGCTCACCCAGGAATAAAACAAACCCTTATGGCACACATAAAAGACCTAGATGGATGCTCAGTGGGAAGAAGGTGCAAGCTACCAGGGACATTCGGCCAGCCTGGCCTTACACCCCTGCAGATACTCATCAACTCCTGCCCACACTAGGGCTGGAACAGCATGCCAGCTGGCCTTTCCCTCTCATCTGCCCCACCTGGCTCAAATCCAACCTGGAGCCCTCATTTTCCCTGGGAATGGCCAGAGATCTGGGGATGAGGGCTTCAAGGGAGTGAACAAGTCCAAGACCCAAGGAACACAGGCCTGTGGCACACTCTGAGTCTGGGGTGTGCATGCACTTACAGCCTCTCCTGGGTCCTAGTATCCACCCATCCAGCCCCCAAATTCCAGCCCACAGTCCCCAACACCCAACCTCAAACACCCGGATGGAGCGTACTACCCTCCATGAAGGTGCTAGGGTGTGTCAGGGAACATGCAAAATAGGGATGGGGATAGAAACCCCTGCAGTGGGATTTGGTCCGGGGATGACAGCGGAGTGGGGAGCGGCCCCCTGTGACATACAGTGGGATGTGCGAGCCAGACCAGACGGCTGGGCAGGCCTGGGAGGGGCTGAGGAAGCAGTGACTGGGGTGTGCTTGGACCCAGGAGCACTGCACAGTGAGGAAGGGGCCCAGTGGGTCACCAAAGCAGAGGTCAAAGAGGACAAAGGCAAAAGGCAAAAGCCTACAGGACGCTTTGTACCCTCAAGGGCTCCCAATCCAAGTACTAACGAGGCCCAAAACTTCTTAGCTTATGATAACAGAAGAGATCTGGTGCATTCAGGGAAGTATGGCGTAAGACACAAGAGGCTGCCACTGGGTGCCTCAAGAGCCTTCTCCACGCCCCCGAAATCCAGTACGTGCACCTGCCTGTCTGCCTCCCTGCCACCGTGCTGGCCAGCCTGCCTCCCGCCGACTTCCTCCGCTGGACCCAGGTGGGTGACCGAGGCCACGCAACAGGTCCCTGGCAACCCGGAGTGGTGAAAGCCCTAGCTGCCTCTGAAACTGGTACTCTTGCAGGCTGCTCAGGCTTGGTCCCATCCCCACCTCCACCCCCATCCCACACCTCACCGCACCGCACAGCACCGCACCTCGCAGCAACTCTGAAAACCACACCACACCACCCCACACCACCCCACACCACACCACATCACACCCCACCGCACCACACCACACCAAATCACACCAAAGCACAGCACACCACACCATGCCCAGCTGCTCATGCGAAATGGGTAGGAGCGAGCAGGAGCATCGGAACGGAGAGGCCTTAGGGGCTCCCGGATTCTCAGGGCCTCTTCCCCACCCTAGGGCAACCCCCCCCACCAGGCCTTTCCCTCCCTTCAGCCCGATCTGACTCAAACGCAAACTGCAGGCCCCAGCGTCCCCAGAGAATATCACCAGCCAAAGCCCGCTACCCTAGCGGGCCCTTGTGAATTGCCAGGGGCTCTGGGGATGAGGGCTCTGAGAGACGGAAGAGGTCCAGGACCCATGCAGCCCAGGCCTGTGGCATAGTCGGAGTGTGGACTCTCTGTGTCCCTCGTGCCCCTTCTTTCTCCTCGCATCCGTGGAACACAGCCCCCACCCTCCAGCCCCCAGCCACTGGACCCCGGACCCCGGACCCTGGACTTTGGAACCCGGCTCTGCCTTCACTCCATGCGGCATAGGTGGTGTGTCAGGGAAGGTGCACAGTTAAGGGTGTGGCTTCAACCCCGTGCAGTGGGATGTGGCCTGGCATTGGGAGTGGGAAGCGGGGAGCGGGCCCCTTGTGAAGTGAGCTGGGGTGTGCAGGGCAGGACAGGCCGCTGGGCTGAACAGGGAGGGGCTGAGGGAGCCCTGGTTGGTTTGAGTTTGGCCCCAGGAGAGCCGCTCCATGGTCAGGGAGGGAGGGGACATGGGCTGGCGCAAAAGGAGAGGTGAAGGAGGTCAAAGGCAAAAGGCAAAAGCCTACAGCACCCGGTATTCCCAGACGGTGTCCCATCCAAGAACTAATCAGGCCCGACACTGCTTAGCTTCCGAGACAAAACGAGATCAGGTGCGTTCAGGATAGTATGTCCCTAAAGGCTTCCGCTTCCGCTGGGTGCCTAGAGATGATGGTCCTTGCCTCCCAAGCCCAGAGCATGTCCCGCATCACCCGTAAACCTGCGTGTCAACGTTCCTGCCAGCTTGACTGCCTGCACCATGCAGCCTTCCTCCGTGGGCCCTGGGAATCAGGAAAAGGCGGGAGGGTGGCGGGGGCAGCGAGACCCCAGACTCAGACTCCGCCACAGGACTGGGCCCCCTGGGTCCTAGACCTCTTCCTTCCCTCGAGCCCTCATGCCCAGGGCCCCTGGCGTTTCGCGAGGCCCAGCTAGGGCAGCGGGCTCGGGCTGGTGATGTTCTCTGGGGGCGCTGGGGCCTCCGGGGTGGCTTTGCACCAGGTGGGGCAGACGGGAGGGAACGGCCCCGTGGCTGGCTGCGCTCACCCTGGGGCTGGGGAGGAGACACTGAGAACCCAGCGGGGCGGGCCGGGAAGGCACGGAGGGCTGGATGCCCCACGCTCGCTTCCACCCTCTACCCAGTGAGCAGCCCGACGTGGTGCGGTGCGGTGCGGTGCGGGATGGAAGCGGAGGCGGGCCTGGGGCCGAGCCAGGAGCAGCCTGCAAGAGTCCCGGTATCGGTGAAGTCCGGGCTTTCGCCACAGCGCCTTGCCAGGGTCCTCTTGCGCCGCCTCCGCCACCCGCCCGGGCCCGCGGCGGAGGGCAGCGGCAGCCAGGCAGGCAGGCAGGCAGGGGCGTGCATGGGTGATCCTGGCACCCGCTGGGCTTGGGACGCGTGGAGCAAGCTCTTGAGGCGCCCGGCGACAACCTTCAGCGTCTACGGCTGTGAACGCGCCAGATCTCGTCTGATCTCGGAACATAAGCAGGGTCGGGCCTAGTTAGTACATGGATGGGAGACCGCCTGGGAATACCGGGTGCTGTAGGCTTTTGCCCTGTGCCTTTTGTCTTTTGCCTCTGGCCTCCTTGACCTCTCCTTTGGCGACCGCCGCCCCTCCCCCCTCCCTCCTTGTGTCCCTCTCTCCCCGGGGAGCGCGACTCCTGGGGCCAAACACACCCCAGCCACTGCTCCCTCAGCCCCTCCCGGGGCAGCAAAGCGGCCTGGCCTGGCCGGGCCCCCCCCCCGCCTCACCCCCCCCCCCCCCGTGCCCGCACACCCCAGGGCACTTCAAAGGGGAACGCTCCCCACTCCCAGAACCCGGCCAAATCCCACTGCAGCGACTGGAAGCCAAAGCCCAGCTTTGCACCTTTCCTGACACACCACCCAAACCCGCACCCGCTTTGAGGGGGGGTGCGGTTGGGCGGAACCGGAGGCTGGCGCCTGGGGGCTGGAGGGTGGGGGCTGGGTGGGTGGATACAAGAACCCAGGAGCGGGCGTGAGGGGCAGCGCGACCCCAGACTCCGCATCCGCCACAGGCCTGGGCTCCCTGGGTCCTGGACCTCTTCGCTCCCTGGAGCCCTCATCCGCAGGGCCCCTGGCATTTCACGAGGCCCAGCTAGGGCAGCGGACTCTAGCTGGTGATGTTGTCTGGGGGTGCTGGGGAATCCGGGGTGAGTGTGCACCAGGTGGGTCAGACTGGAGGGAACGGCCTGGTGGCTGGCTGCACTCGCACTAGGGCTGGGGAGGAGGCGCTGAGAACCCCGCGGGGCGGGCCCCGAAAGCACGGCCTGATGCCCCAGCTCCCACCACCGACTTCCCAGTGAGCAGCCCAGCTTGGTGTGGTGCGGGGCTGCGAGGTGCCTTGCGGTGCGGTTCGCAATGGAAGAAGAGGCGGGCGTGGGGCCAAGCCAGGAGCAGCCTGCAAGAGTCCGGGATTGGAGAACGCTGGGGCTTGCGCCACAGCGCGTTGCCAGGGTCCTCTGGCGCGGTCTCTGCCACCTGCCCGGGGCCCGGGGCTGGCGGCGGAGGGCGGCGGCAGGCAGGCACGCAGGTAGGCAGGCAGGCTGGCAGGAAAGCAGGCAAACAGGCTGGCAGGCAGGCTAGCAGGCAGGCAGGCAGGCAGGCAGGTAGGCTGGCAGGCAGGCTAGCAGGCAGGCAGGCAGGCAGGCAGGTAGGCAGGCAGGCTGGCAGGCAGGCAGGTAGGCAGGCGGGCGCCTGCATGAGAGAAGCGCGGCACCCGCTGGGCTTGTGACTTGCGCCTGCAGCAGTCTCTTGAAGTGCCCAGCGGCGGCTGCTGGCATCGTCGGCCGGCCCTACCAGCCTGAACGCGACCGACCCCGTCTTCTCTCCGAAGTTAGGCAGGGTCGGGGCTGGATAGCGTTTGGATGGGAGACCGCCTGGGAATACTGGGTGCTCTAGGCTTTTGCCTTCTGCCTTTGGCCTCCTTGACCCTCTTTTGGCACCCATCCGCCCATCCCCCCCTCCCTCCCTGTTTCCTTCTCTCCCCAGGGAGCGCGTCTCCTGGGGCCAAACACACCCCAGCCACTGCTCCCTCAGCCCCTCCCGGGCCAGCAAAGCGGCCTGGCAGGGCCTGGCTCTGCCCTGACCCTCCCCACCACCCCAGGGGCCGCCCCGCACACCCCGCCGCACTTCACCAGTGGCCCGCTCCCCGCTCCCAACACCCTGCCAAATCCCACTGCTTGGGCTTGAAGCCACACCCCAGCTTTGCACCTTCCCTGACCCACCACCTACACCCGCGCTGAGGGCAGGCGGGACTGGTTCCGGGATCCGGGATCCGGGATCCGGAATCCGGGATCCGGGGGCTGGGGCCTGGGGGCTGGAGGGTGGGGGCTGGGGTGCGTGGATGCGAGGAGAAAGAAGGGGCAGGAGGGACACAGAGACACCACACTCCGAGTATGCTACAGGCCTGGGCTGCCTGGGTCCTGGGCCTCTTCCCTCCCTCGGAGCCCTCAACCCCTGAGCCCCTGGCCATTCACAAGACCCAGCTAGGGGAGCGGGCATTGTGTGGTGATGTTGTCTGGGGCCTCTGGGGTCTCAGGTTTGCGTTTGAGCCAGGTGGCGCAGAAGGGAGGGAATGGCCAGGTGGGGGGCTGCCCGAGGGTGGGGAGGGGGTGCTGAGAATCCGGGGGTCCCTAAGGCCTGGCCTGGCGAATGCCGCTGCTCGCTCCCACCCATTTTGCAGTGAGCAGCGGGACTTGGTGTGGTGTGCTTTTCTTTGGTGTGCTTTGGTGTGGTGTGGTGCTGTGGGGTGTGGTGTGGTGTGGTGCTGTGGGGTGTGGTGAGGGGTGGTGTGCAGAGATGCTGCGACGTGTGGTGCCATGCGGTGCGGTGACCTGTGGGATGGAGGGGGAGGTTGGCGTGGGAGCGAGCCGGAGCAGCCTGCAAGAGTACCGGGATCAGAGAGCGCCAGGGCTTGCGGCACTCCGGGGTGCCAGGGGCCTGTTGCGAGGCCCTCACCACCGACCCGGGGCCCTCTGCTCAGAGGACGGCAGCGGGAGGCAGGCAGTCAAGAAGGCAGGCAGGCTGGCAGGCAGGCATGTTCACGGTG
The DNA here is from genome assembly GCF_018350175.1 of Felis catus. Taxonomy (NCBI): domain Eukaryota; kingdom Metazoa; phylum Chordata; class Mammalia; order Carnivora; family Felidae; genus Felis; species Felis catus. The sequence continues at coordinate 19,747,404 of NC_058378.1, read as the reverse complement.
AAGGGGGCACGCGCTGGGCTTGGGAGGCGAGGACCAGCCTCTTTCGGTGCACAGCGGCAGCGGGTAGCCTTTGGGGACAAACTAACTTGAACACGCCGGATCTCCTCTTGGGTTGGAGGCTATGCGGGGTCGGGCCTGGTTAGTACTAGGATGGGAGACCATCTGGGAATGCCTGTAACTGTAGGCTTTTCCCTTTTGCCTTGGACCTCCTTGACCTCTTCCTTGGCACCAGCTCACCCTCCCCCCCTTCCTGACCTGGGAGAGGCGCTCCTGGGGCCAAACTCAACCTAGCCAGGGCTCCCTCAGCCCCTCCCAGTTCAGCCCAGCGGCCTGGCCTGCCTTGCACACCCCACCCCACGTCACAAGGGGCCCGCTCCCCTTTCCCCACTCCCCGCACCAGGCCAAATCCCACTGCACGGGCCTGAAAACACACCCCAGCTTTGCACCTTCCCTGACACACCACCTACACCCGCACGGAGTGCACAGTGCACGCGGGACCAGTTTCCGGAGTTGGGGGTCCGGGGTGCGGGGTCCTGGGGAAGGGCGCTGGAGCGTGGGGGCTGGGGCCTGGGTTGGAGGCTGGGGGCTGGCGTGCATAGACGTGAGGACAAAAATGGGGCGGGAGGGACACAGATCACCACACTCCGTCGATGCCACAGTCCTGGGCTGCCTGGGTGCTGGGCCTCTTCCCTCCCTCGCAGCCCTCAACCCCTGAGCCCCTGGCAATTCACAAGACCCAGCTAGGTGAGCGGGCTTTGTCTGGTGATGTTGTCTGGGGACGCTGGGGCTCCGGTTGGCGTTTGAGCCAGTTGGGGCAGAAGGGAGGCAATGGCCAGGTAGGGGGCTGGCAGGCAGGCAGGCAGGCAGTCAGAAAGGCAAGCAGGTGCATGGGTGAAGCGCGGCACCCGCTGGGCTTGGGACGCCTGGAGCAGGCTCTTGAAGGGCACAGCGGCAGCCCCTGGCGTCTTTGGCCATACCAGCCTGAAGGCGCCCGACCCCGTCTTCTCTCGGAAGTTAAGCAGGGTCGGGCCGGCTTAGTACTTGGATGGGAGACCGCCTGGGAACACAGGGTGCTGTAGGCTTTTGCGTTTTGCCTTGGCCTCCTTGACCTGTCCTTTGGCGCCCGCCGCTCCCCCCCTTCCCTCCCTGTGTCCCTGTCTCCCCACGGAGCATGGCTCCTGGGGCCAAACACACCCCAGCCAGTGTTCCCTCAGCCCCTCCCGGGCCAGCATAGCGACCTGGCAGGGCCTGGCTCCGCACCGCCCCACCACCCCAGGGACCCCCCCCCGCCCCCCCGCACACCCCACCGCACTTCACAAGGGGCACGCTCCCCTCTTCCCGCCTCGGCCAAATCCCACTGCACCGACTGGAAGCCACAGCCCAGCTTTGCACCTTTCCTGACACACCACCCAAACCGGCACCCCCACAGAGGGTGGGGGGTGCGATGTGGGCGGGACTGGAAGCTGGCGCCTGGGGGCTGGAGGGTGGGGGCTGGGTGGGTGGATACAAGAACCCAGGAGCCTGCAGTTGGGCGCGCGGGAGGAGCAGCGAGACCCCAGACTCGGACTCCATCACAGGCCTGGGCTCCCTGGGACCAGGACCTCTTGGCTCCCTCGAGCCCTCATCCCCAGGGCCCGTGACATTTCACGAGGCCAAGCTAGGGCAGCGTACTCAGGCTGGTGATGGTCTCTGGGGGTGCTGGGGGCTCCGGGGTGGGTTTGCACCTGGTGGGGCAGACGGGAGGGAACGCCCCGTGGCTGGCTGCGCTCGCCCTAGGGCTGGGGAGAAGTCTCTGAGAACCCGGTGGGGCGGGCCCGAAGGCACGAGCGGCCTGATGCCCCACGCTCACTTCCACCCTCCTCCCACTGAGCAGCCCTTCGTGGTGTGGTGCGGTGCGGTGCGGTTCGGGGCTGCAAGGTGCGGTGCGGTGCGCTGCGGGATGGAAGCGGAGGCGGGCGTGGGGCCAAGCCGGGAGAGCCTGCAAGAGTCCCGGGGTTAGAGAACGCCGGGGCTTGCGCAAAAGCGCGTTGGCAGGGTCCTCTTGCGTGGCCTGCGCCACCAGCCCCGGAGCCCGCGGCGGAGGGCGGAGGCTGTGGCGGCTGCGGCTGCGGCGGCGGCTGTGGCGGCGGCGGCGGCGGCTGAGACTGCAGTGGCTGCGGCGGCGGCTGCGGCGGCAGATGTGGAGGTGGCTGCGGCTCCGGCGGCGGCCGCGGCGGCGGCTGTGGCGGCGGCGGCGGCGGCTGCGGCTGTGGCGGCGGCGGCGGCGGCGGCGGCGGCGACGACTGCAGCGGTGGCGGGGGCACGCAGGCCGGCTGGCAGGCAGGCTCGCAGGCAGGTGGCAGGCAGGTAGTCAGGCCGGCGCGAGCATGGGAAAACCGCGGCTCCCGCTGGGTTGGGACGCCTGGAGCATTCTCTTGGAGCGCTCAGTGGCAGCCGCTGGTGTCTTTGTCCACAGCAGCCTGAACGTGCCCCACCCGGTCTTCTCTCCACAGCTAAGCAGGGTCGGGCCTGGTTAGCGCTTGGATGGGAGACCGCCTGGGAACACCAGGTGCTGTAGGCTTTTGCCTTTTGCCTTTGGCCTCCTTGACCTCTCTTCTGGCAATCATCTGCCCCCCCTCCCTCCCTGTGTCCTTCTCTCCCCAGGCAGCGGGGCTCCTGGGGCCAAACACACCCCAGCCACTGCTCCCTCAGCCCCTCCCAGGGCAGCAAAGCGGCCTGTCAGGGCCAGGCTCCGCCCTGACCCTCCCCACCCCACCAGGGGCCCGCACACCCCACCGCACTTCACAAGGGACACGCTACCGTTCCACGCGCCCGGCCAAAACCCACAACTTGGTTCAAGCCACACCCCAGCTTTGCACCTTCCCTGACACACCACCTACACCCGCACTGAGGGCAGGCGGGACAGGTTCCGGGATCCGGGATCCGGAGGCTGGGGCCTGGGGCCTGGGGGCTGGGGGCTGGAGGGTGGGGGCTGGGGTGCGTGGATGCGAGGACAAAGAAGGGGCGGGAAGGACACAGAGACACCACACTCTGACTATGCCACAGGCCTGGACTGCCTGGGTCCTGGGCCTCTTCCCTCCCTCGGAGCCCTCAACCCCTGAGCCCCTGGCAATTCACAAGACCCAGCTAGGTGAGCGGGCTTTGTCTGGTGATGTTGTCTGGGGACCCTGGGGCTCCGGTTGGCATTTGAGCCAGTTGGGGCAGAAGGGAGGCAATGGCCAGGTGGGGGGCTGGCAGGCAGGCAGGCAAGCAGGTGCATGGGTGAAGCGCAGCACCCACTGGGCTTGGGACGCGTGGAGCAGGTTCTTGAAGGGCACAGTGGCAGACCCAGGCGTCTTTGGCCATACCAGCCTGAAGGCGCCCGACCCCGTCTTCTCTGGGAAGCTAAGCAGGGTCGGGCCTGCTTAGTACTTGGATGGGAGACCGCCTGGGAACACAGGGTGCTGTAGGCTTTTGTCTTCTGCCTTGGCCTCCTTGACCTGTTTTTTGGCGCCCGCCGCCCCCCCCCCCTTCCCTCCCTGTGTCCCTGTCTCCCCAGGGAGCACGGCTCCTGGGGCCAAACACACCCCAGCCAGTGCTCCCTCAGCCCCTCCAGGGCCAGCAAAGCGGCCTGGCAGGGCCTGGCTCGGCCCGCCCCAACCCCACAGGGCCCTTCCCCCCCCCCCACCCCCGAACACCCCATCGCATTTCAGAAGGGGCACGCTCCCGGCTCCCCGCCTTGGCCAAATCCCACTGCACCGACTGGAAGCCACAGCCCAGCTTTGCACCTTTCCTGACACACCACCCAAACACGCACCGGCACGGAGGGTGGGGGGTGCGGTGTGGGCGGGACCGGTAACTGGCGCCTGGGGGCTGGAGGGTGGGGGCTGTCGCCCAGGAGCCCGCGGTTGGGCGGGCGGGAGGGCAGCGAGACCCCAGACTCGGACTCCATCACAGGCCTGGGCTCCCTGGGACCAGGACCTCTTGGCTCCCTCGAGCCCTCAACCCCAGGGCCTGTGGCACTTCACGAGGCCAAGCTAGGGCAGCGAACTCGGGCTGGTGATGGTCTCTGGGGCGCTGGGGGCTCCGGGGTGGGTTTGCACCTGGTGGGGCAGACGGGAGGGAACGGCCCCGTGGCTGGCTGCGCTCGCCCTAGGGCTGGGGAGAAGTCTCTGAGAACCCGGCGGGGCGGGCCGGAAGGCACGAGCGGCCTGATGCCCCACGCTCACTTCCACCCTCTTCCCACTGAGCAGCCCATCGTCGTGTGGTGCGGTGCGGTGCGGTGCGGTGCGGGGCTGCGAGGTGCGGTGCGGTGCGCTGCGGGATGGAAGCGGAGGCGGGCGTGGGGCCAAGCCGGGAGCAGCCTGCAAGAGTCCCGGGGTTAGAAAACGCCAGCGCTTGCGCCACAGCGCGTTGCGAGGGTCATCTTGCGTGGCCTCCGCCACCCGCCCCGGGGCCCGCGGCGGAGTTCGGCGGCGGCGGCGGCGGAGGGCGGCGGCGGCGGCGGAGGGCGGCGGCGGCGGCTGTGGAGAGAAGACCGGGTGGGGGACGTTCAGGCTGCTGTGGACGAAGACGCCAGCGGCTGCCGCTGAGCGCTCCAAGAGAATGCTCCAGGCGTCCCAACACTGCGGGTGCCTCGCTTCTCCCTTGCACACGCCGGCCTGCCTCCCTGCCTGCCTGCTACCCTGCCTGCCGCTGCCGCCGCCAAAGCCTCTGCCGCCAAAGCCGTCGCCGCCGACGCCCCGCTGTAGCCGCCGCCTCAGCCGCCGCCACCGGTGCCGCCGCCCTCCGCCACCGCCGTCGCCGTAGCCGCCGCAGCCCTCCACCGCGGGCCCCGGGGCGGGTGGCGGAGGCCACGCAAGATGACCCTGGCAACGCGCTGTGGCGCAAGCCCCGGCGTTCTCTAACCCCGGGACTCTTGCAGGCTGCTCCCGGCTTGGCCCCACGCCCGCCTCCGCTTCCATCCCGCAGCGCACCGCACCGCACCTCGCAGCCCCGCACCGCACCGCACCGCACCGCACCGCACCACACGACGATGGGCTGCTCAGTGGGAAGAGGGTGGAAGTGAGCGTGGGGCATCAGGCCGCTCGTGCCTTCCGGCCCGCCCCGCCGGGTTCTCAGAGACTTCTCCCCAGCCCTAGGGTGAGCGCAGCCAGCCACGGGGCCGTTCCCTCCCGTCTGCCCCACCAGGTGCAAACCCACCCCGGAGCCCCCAGCGCCCCCAGAGACCATCACCAGCCCGAGTTCGCTGCCCTAGCTTGGCCTCGTGAAATGCCACGGGCCCTGGGGATGAGGGCTCCAGGGAGCCAAGAGGTCCTGGTCCCAGGGAGCCCAGGCCTGTGATGGAGTCTGAGTCTGGGGTCTCGCTGCCCTCCCGCCCGCCCAACCGCGGGCTCCTGGGCGACAGCCCCCACCCTCCAGCCCCCAGGCGCCAGTTACCGGTCCTGCCCACACCGCACCCCCCACCCTCCGTGCCGGTGCGGGTTTGGGTGGTGTGTCAGGAAAGGTGCAAAGCTGGGCTGTGGCTTCCAGTCGGTGCAGTGGGATTTGGCCAAGGCGGGGAGCCGGGAGCATGCCCCTTCTGAAATGCGATGGGGTGTTCGGGGGTGGGGGGGGGGGAAGGGCCCTGTGGGGTTGGGGCGGGCCGAGCCAGGCCCTGCCAGGCCGCTTTGCTGGCCCTGGAGGGGCTGAGGGAGCACTGGCTGGGGTGTGTTTGGCCCCAGGAGCCGTGCTCCCTGGGGAGACAGGGACACAGGGAGGGAAGGGGGGGGGCGGCGGGCGCCAAAAAACAGGTCAAGGAGGCCAAGGCAGAAGGCAAAAGCCTACAGCACCCTGTGTTCCCAGGCGGTCTCCCATCCAAGTACTAAGCAGGCCCGACCCTGCTTAGCTTCCCAGAGAAGACGGGGTCGGGCGCCTTCAGGCTGGTATGGCCAAAGACGCCAGGGGCTGCCGCTGTGCCCTTCAAGAGCCTGCTCCACGCGTCCCAAGCCCAGCGGGTGCCGCGCTTCACCCATGCACCTGCTTGCCTTCCTGACTGCCTGCCTGCCTGCCAGCCCCCTACCTGGCCATTGCCTCCCTTCTGCCCCAACTGGCTCAAACGCCAACCGGAGCCCCAGGGTCCCCAGACAACATCACCAGACAAAGCCCGCTCACCTAGCTGGGTCTTGTGAATTGCCAGGGGCTCAGGGGTTGAGGGCTCCGAGGGAGGTTAGAGGCCCAGGACCCAGGCAGCCCAGACCTGTGGCATAGTCGGAGTGTGGTGTCTCTGTGTCCCTCCCGCCCCTTCTTTGTCCTCGCATCCACGCACCCCAGCCCCCACCCTCCAGCCCCCAGCCCCCAGGCCCCAGGCCCCAGCCCCCGGATCCCGGATCCCGGAACCAGTCCCGCCTGCCCTCAGTGCGGGTGTAGGTGGTGTGTCAGGGAAGGTGCAAAGCTGGGGTGTGGCTTGAAGCCCAAGCAGTGGGATTTGGCCGGGTGCGGGAACGGGAGCGTGCCCCTTGTGAAGTGCGGTGGGGTGTGCGGGCCCCTGGGGGGGTGGGGAGGATTAGGGCGGAGCCAGGCCCTGCCAGGCCGTTTTGCTGCCCCGGGAGGGGCTGAGGGAGCAGTGGCTGGGGTGTGTTTGGCCCCAGGAGCCCCGCTGCCTGGGGAGAGAAGGACACAGGGAGGGAGGGGGGGCAGATGGTTGCCAGAAGAGAGGTCAAGGAGGCCAAAGGCAAAAGCCTACAGCACCCGGTGTTCCCAGGCGGTCTCCCATCCAAGCGCTAACCAGGCCCGACCCTGCTTAGCTGTGGAGAGAAGACCGGGTGGGGCACGTTCAGGCTGCTGTGGACGAAGACGCCAGCGGCTGCCGCTGAGCGCTCCAAGAGAATGCTCCAGGCGTCCCAACACTGCGGGTGCCTCGCTTCTCCCATGCACACGCCGGCCTGTCTGCCTGCCTGCCTGCGAGCCTGCCTGCCAGCCTGCCGCCGTCGCCGCCAAAGCCGCCGCCGCCAAAGCCGCCGCCCCGCTGTAGCCGCCGCCTCAGCCGCCGCCACAGGTGCCGCCGCCTCAGCCGCCGCCACAGGTGCCGCCGCCCTCCGCCGCCGCGGCCGCCGCCCCGGCCGCCGCCGCGACCGCCGCCCTCCGCCGCGGGCCCCGGGGCGGGTGGCGGAGGCCACGCAAGATGACCCTGGCAACGCGCTGTGGCGCAAGCCTCGGCGTTCTCTAACCCCGGGACTCTTGCAGGCTGCTCCTGGCTTGGCCCCACGCCCGCCTCCGCTTGCATCCCGCAGCGCACCGCACCGCACCTCACAGCGCCGCACCGCACCGCAGCGCACCGCACCACACGACGATGGGCTGCTCAATGGGAAGAGGGTGGAAGTGAGCGTGGGGCATCAGGCCGCTCGTGCCTTCCGGCCCGCCCCACCAGGTTCTCAGAGACTTCTCCCCAGCCCTAGGGCGAGCGCAGCCAGCCACGGGGCCATTCCCTCCCGTCTGCCCCACCAGTTGACAAGTGAATAGTTGGTGACATCTCTGCATATTAGAGATACCTGAAGAGCAGAGAACGTTTCCTTCATCTGGAACAGCAAACATTAGAGAAGCAGCAAGATTTCCAGCAAGACTCACAAAACTATAATCTTTCTCAATTCATTTAGGCCCCTCTTCCTAATTCTGGTTCAGTTGGAATATAGCTTTTGAGTTCTCGAAACACTTACCCTTTTTAGTAGGAATCTGAAAGATTGCAAATCCCTGTATTTGTCCTAAAAGTATTTATTTTGTGAATCTCCTACGATATGCAACAGGTTTCGTGAGAGAAGATTTTGTTATGTTTATCCTTTATGGAGAGAGAGAGAGAGAGAGAGAGAGAGAGAGAGAGAGAGAGAGAGAGAGAAGGAGTGGGGGAGGGGCACAGGAACCTCAGGATATCTTGGGGACCTCGTGAAGAGGAATTCGCCCAATTCCACTGGTATTGCAGGCCCATCTGACAGGAAGTCCTTGGTTTGGCTTCTGGCCTGGAGAGGCTACAAAGCTTCAGTCTGGAGATTCCTTAGAAGGGATTCCAGTAAAGTAAAGCACGCTTTCAAAGATCCTTAGGATCAATGACTCTTCTTGCAGAGCTTATGGAAATAATGAGGCCACGTTTGTCAAGAGTGGCCTCGTTTGCAGATGAATTAGTCTGGATTTGGCTGTCTCGGACAAAGAGGGTTTTTACAGAGAAAAACTACACTTCAGCAATGCACATTATCGATGTTAAATCCTAGTTGTCTTCAAATGTTTGCCTAAACTAGACAACGTGAGGTAACCTTGAGAGATCCTGTCACAATAGCACAGGTATGGACAACCTTGTTGTTCTCCTGTGGGCATAGTAATAGGACCCCCTGGGTATAATCTTTAAACAGCTTGAAAATGGGATGGGTTTCCCCAACAGCTGTACACAAGATCTTTTCTCACTCTAGACCTGTCAATAGACAGTGCTGTAGTATCCACTTGAAGCTGAGTTAAGTTATAAATCTCTAAGTATGCAAACCATGTCCTCCCTACACCTGATCTGACAGTTACTCGAAACTCACCCCATATAAACCCCCAGACCTAATTGTTCAAAGGATGGAAAGTCTCATGCAACAGGGGATTTAACCCTGAAATAAATGGCCCTTACCACATCGTATTATGTCTTCCTACTGCAGTCATTTAGAGGGGAAATCTTCATGGGTTCCCGTATCGAAACAAAACCTCTACCCCCTTTACAGTTAGTCAGTGGGCAAACTAATGTGCCTTTTATTCCGGGGAACCTGTACGAGACCTCAAGCCTCTCTTAGGATGGTCGCACCTTTCTTTTTCACTTTCCTTTCTCAATTCATACTAACAGGTCCTTCTTACGATGGGCCATTCAAAGCATCACTGCAGACATTCGAGTTCCCAACTGGAAAGACCAATCGGATTCCTGCTGCCTGTTCCCACTTCCATCTGAGGATACTTCAAGCCTCACATCTGAAATCTTTACTGGCAGCACTGGTAGACACTGGGTTTGAAATGTGCTCTGACAAAATGCTGTGTATACATTCCAGATTACCACCGAGGCATTTCTGGATTTCTGAGCGACATGCATACTTCAACTGGCGCTTTCAACAATGCCTCTCTTTCCTCTAGTGACTGGCTACACTCATGGACTGAGCATGTCTGTCAACTACCAAAGCACTTCTCTCTTGTTTTCCTAACTCTGTTGTGCTGGTTTCTCCCATGCCTCTCTGCCTGGTGCCGACTCCATCACTACACTTGCTGAAGCCAAACGATGAGCCTTTCTACTCAAGAAGGCCCACCTTGGATTCAGCCGCCGCCACCTTTTGTAACTCCTCTGTACGTTTCCCAAGAGACCAATAAGGACCCATATAGGTAGGGACGACTTTATGCCCCTACTCAGCACAAAGAAGCTACAGAAGATGAGACCTTCCACCTTCATCCATCTTCAAGGTTTCAGGGTTGACATTATTCAGGGAGGATATGAAGAGGGAGCATAAGGCAGGCTGAGGGGTAAAGCACAAGCTAGCCCCTCCTCCCACCCTGGGTCGAATATGATTGTTATTCCTTGGACAGTCTTGACCACCCAAGTGCAGAGATAAGGGCCTTAAGCACTTGTCATGGTAATGTGTGATGCTACGGCAAATGAAAATTAAATTCCCTTACTGCTTATAGCCCACTGACAATCCCTGAAATGGATAGAGTGACATCCCTCTAGGAGCTTAGCTGCTCAGTGATGGTGATGACCCTTTGCTAGGGGCAAAACACAACCTAAGCCTAACATCATCCCAACCTTGAAGACCCTGCAAGTCAACTTCTTTTATTTCAACTGCCCCAAGGTATATGCTGGCAGTATTCCTCCAAGCTTATGCACCCGCCCCATATACATTGAATGGGTCTCATGACTTGGGTTTTATTATGTGGTAATAAAGGGCATTTCCTTAGCCACACCTAGTCCTCAAGGTGCTGAAAACTTGCTTCCCCCTAACCCTAACCCTATCCTTGACACCCTGCCAACCTGATGGTGTGTAAGAATGAGTTACCCGTCAGGACCCCAGGGCAGATTTTCTTGCATGTGGGTTCTGTCCCCATCGTTTAATAAAATCACCTTTTTTGTAGGAAAGATGTCTTCAGGAGATCTTTCTTGGTCTTGGGCTCTGGATCACGCCCACCATCGCCCCCATTCTTCATCAGTTCGTCAGTAGAACTCCAAACACTGGAGGATACAGATGCTTTCACCATGCAGAGCAGACACTTCATCCATTGGCAATATTCTTCAGGATCTGCTACGTACTGGACCGAGCCCACTCAAGGACTGGTGCAGCAGAACCATTCTCCAAATATCTGAGGGTTAGCCCCAAGCTAGAATGTGCTAACTGGGTGTCAATTCTGGCTTCAAAGGACAGGGCAACAAAAGCCAGTGCCAGGAACTTTTCACCCCTTTCTGGAGAAACACTGCAGGAGGTTTCCCTTGGTCCTAGCCCACACATGGGTCTTACTCCTGAGGCAACCATCCTATCAGGAGATTGTGCTCGTCGCATCATTGTTTGATTTATCGCATTCTCTCGTGTTAAGAAAGAACTTTGGCCTTCTCTGTATCATTCTCCATCCTGTTGCTCTTTTCCCACCAAGTTCTCTCCCTTGTCCACTCAAGGACAGTATCTCAGAGGCATTTTTTCTACTTTTAACTGGGGTGTCAGACCATATTCTTGTCACCGCGGGATCCCTTGGGCCACAGGGTCCCTCAACAACTGCCTTTGAGCACTATGTGGACAAAGGTAAGCCCAGGGGATTTCAAAGTGCCCAGCAGCAAGGCTCAGGTGGAGTCAGGGTCACCGATATTGGAAGGGAGCTATCCTCCCTTCTGGGATAAGAGGAATGTGGAGGTAGACATTTCTGTCCCAGCTTGATTCCATAATTTGCTGAACTGAAACACTTTGGCCCTGTTTCTAGCCATTCTGATTTCCCTGGCCATAATGATAACCATGTCTCTGGTCTCAGGCAAGGACAATGAGACTGTCCCCTGCATAGTGAGTGCTGGCCACTCCTAACCAGCTCTGAATCTGGTCTGTGCTAACCAAGAGCAATCAGTTTCTGAGATCCCAAAGGAAGGATTGCCTTCCTGAGAGTACTTGGTGTTTGGGTGGCTGGTAGAAGAAATGATGGCTAGCCAACTTGTTTCCCTCCCTGGCCATTAAAGATGCTTTTACTCTGAAGAACAGTTGGTTCACCATGGGCAGTATTCTCGAAGACCTGCTTAGCACAGAAAGGGACCATTCATGAACTACTGCATCCAAGCCCTGTTCCAAACATTTGAGCTCAGCCTGCAGCACAAGCCTGTTACCTTGGAATCACTGTCTTCTCTATCCACTGATAGGATGGCAAGGGAAAACAGTGAACTCCAGAAGCTTTCCCTCACTTCTAAGGTAAGAACACAGGCATCTTGCCTTTGGGTTCCCATGGTGGTCGACAGAGGCTTCCCTTTGCCCTACTCATATGTGTTTCATATCTATCCATATTTTATTCCTGAGACCATCAGCTTCCCATGGAGTTGTCCTAGTCATTGCATCCTAAGATTTATCTCATTTTCTGCACCACATGCTTCCCTGGGGAATTCCATCAGACATCTAAAAGCAGTTAATATCTATGCTTCTCAAGCTGTTCCACAGAATAGAAATGGAAGGAAAACTTCCAGACTCATTCTACGAAGCCAGCTTTACTTTGATTCCCAAACCAGACAGAGACCCAGCAAAAAAAAAAAAAAAAATGACTATAGGACAATATGCCTGATGAATGAGAATACAAAAATTCTCAACAAGATACTGGCAAATCAAACGCACAGCATATGAAAAGAATTTTTCACCATGATCAGGTAGGATTCCTATCTGGGGTATAGGGCTGGTTCAATATTTGCAAATTGACCAATAGGATACATCACAATAAGAAAATCACAGATAAGAACCACATGATCCTGTCAATACAGGCAGAGAAAGCATTTGAAAAAACACAGCATCCTTTCTTAATAAAAACCCTCAAGAAAGTTGGAATAGAAGGAACATATGAAAACATCATAAAAGCCACATATGATACAAGCCCACAGCTAATATAATTCTCCTGGGGATAAACTGAAAACTTTGCCCCTGAGATCAGGAACATGACAGGCATGTCCACTGTCACCACTGTTGTTGAACATAGTTTTGCAATTCCTAGAACCAGCAATCGGACAACAAAGTGAAATCAATGGCATCACAATGGCAAAGATGAAGTCAAACGTTCACTCTTCACAGACCACATGATACTCTACCTGGAAAACCTGACAGAATCCACCAAAAGTCTCCTGGAACTGCTACATCAATCAGGAAACTCACAGGGTACAAAAGCAATGTACAGAAACCCATTGCATTTTTTTTTTTTTAATTTTTTTTTTTTAACATTTATTTATTTTTGAGACAGAGAGAGACAGAACATGAATGGGGGGAGGGCCAGAGAGAGGGAGACACAGAATCGGAAGCAGGCTCCAGGCTCTGAGCCATCAGCCCAGAGCCCGATGCGGGGCTCGAACCCACGGACCATGAGATCGTGACCTGAGTGAAGTCGGACGCTCAACCGACTGAGCCATCCAGGCGCCCCAGAAACCCATTGCATTTTAATATACCAATAACAACGAAACAGAAAGACAACTAAAGAAACTGATCACGTTCCTAGTTGCACCAGGACCATAAAATACCTATCAGTAACCTTAAAAATACGAATGAACCAATCCAAAGATATAAAAGTTCTGTATGCTGAAAACTATATAAGGGTTATGAAGGATTGAAGAAGACAAAAAGAAATGGGAAAACATTCCATGTTCATGGATTCGAAGAATGAATATTGTTAAAATGTCAATACCACCCAAAGCAATCTACACCTTCAATGCAATCCCCATCAAAATCGTGCCACCATTCTTTCCAAAGCTAGAACAAATCATGTAACATGTGTATGGAAGCACAAAAGACCCCGAATATACAAAGTAATATTCAAGAAGAAAACCAAAGCAGGAGGCATCACAGTCCCAGAATGTAGCCTCTGCTACAACCTGTAATCATCAAGACAGTATGGAATGGGCACACAAACAGACACATAGGCCAATGGAACAGAATAGAGAACCCAGATTCAGACCCACAAATGTATGGCCCGGCCCACTAATCTTCCACCAAGCACGAAAGAGTATCCAATGGAAAAAAACCAGACTCTTTAACCACTGGTGCTGGGAGAACTGGACAGCAACATGCAGAAGAATGAAACTAGATCACTTTCTTACAGCATACACAAAAATAAACTCAAAATGGATAAAGGACCTGAATGTGAGACACGAAACCTTTAAAACCCGAGAGGAGAAAGCAGGAGAAAACCTCTCCGACCTCAGCTGTGGCAATTTCTTACATGACACGTCTCCAACGGCAAGGGAATTAAAAGCATAAATGAGCTGTAGGGACCTCATCAAGATAAAAACCTTCTGCACTGCAAAGGAAACAAGCAACAAAACAAAAAGACAACAGATGAAATGGGAAAAGATATTTGCAAATGACGTATCAGACACAGGGCTAGTATCCAAACACCTATAAAGAACTCACCAAACGCCACAGCTGAAAACAAATAATCGGGTGATGAAATGGGCACAAGACATGAATAGGTACTTCTCGAAAGAAGACATCCAGATGACCAAGAGACATATGACAAGATACTCAGCGTCACTCCTCATCAGAGAAATACAAATCAAAACCACACTGAGATTCCACTTCACATCGGTCAGAGTGGCAGAAATGAACAAATCAGGACACTATAGATGCTGAAGAGGATGGGGAGAAACAGGAACCCTCTTGGATTGTTGGTGGGAAGAAAAAACTGGTGTAGCCACTCTGGAAACAGTGTGGAGGTTCCTCACCACATTAAAAATAGATCTACCCTATGATGCAGCAATAGCACTGCTAGAATTCAGGGGATTCAGGAGTGCTGATGCACAGGGGACTCGTACCCCAATGTTTATAGCAGCATTTTCAACAATAGCCACATGATGGAAAGAGCCTAAATGCCCGTCAATGGACAAATGGATAAAGAAGATGAAGTTTCTATATACGATGGAATACTACTTGGCAATGAGAAAAGATGAAATCTGGCCATTTGTGGCAACGTGGAAGGAACTGCAGGGTGTTCTGCCAAGTGAAATAAGTCAGGCAGAGAAAGACAGATACCATATGTTTTCATTCATATGTGCATCCTGAGAAACTTCACAGGAGACCAGAGGGGAGGGGAAAGGGGGAAACGAGTTGCAGAGAGGGAAGGAGGCATACCCTAAGGGACTCTTAACTACTGAGAACAAACTGAGGGTTGATGGGGGGTGGGGGAGAGGGGAAAGTGGGTGATGGCCATTGAGGAGGGCACCTGTGGGGATGAGCACTGGGTGTTGAATGGAAACCAATTTGACAATAAATTATATTGAATACAAGAAAAAAGAAAAGATGCTCAAAGTCACTCCTCATCAGGGGACTACAAAGCAAAACCACACTGAGAGGCCACCTCACACGGATCAGAGTGTGCCTGTGGGTGGGCAGTCAGCACTGCTGCTTTGCTGGGACACAGTGTGTCCTCCAAAAGCGACAAGGGGTGGGGGGTCTCGCGCTTTGGGAAACATGGACAATCAGGAGCAGCGAGGCTGCAACGTAGCCCAGGGTGTCCCGAAGCCGGCCCAAAGGTGGCCCATCAAAGGCATCGGGGCTCTTACAGGCTCCCGAGCCCCTGTCGGTGGCCGAGGAGGGGGGTGGGGGAGGGGCGTGGAAAGAGCACAGACTTGGGTTATGATTGCACGGAGGCCCGCCCATGCATATTTTTGGGGGTGGTTTTGGCTTCTTGGCTACTTTTCTAGAGCAGTTTTAGCAAACGTGAGAGATGATCCAGAGATTTCACACACATACCTGCCCTTACTGAGGCAGCCTCTCCCCTGAGCAGGTATCCAAACCCCCCGCCAGGGCGAGGCCTTTGTCACAGCCCCAAACCTGTGCTGATGTGTGTCCATCGTCCAAGGTCCGCAGCTGAGATCGGGTTCGCCTCTGACGTTGTACCCCAGTGCGTCCGGGCGGGTGCGTGTTGAGGAGTCTCTGCCGGTGCAGCGTCCCACCCGGTAGTCTTTCTGCCCTGACGCAGTCGT
This sequence comes from Felis catus, assembly GCF_018350175.1. Lineage (NCBI taxonomy): Eukaryota > Metazoa > Chordata > Mammalia > Carnivora > Felidae > Felis > Felis catus. The sequence goes on along the minus strand of NC_058378.1, from coordinate 19,732,244 downwards.
TTCCGTTGGTGCTGGCGCCACAGCGCATTTGCCAGGTGGAGAGGTGGGCGGGAGGCCGGCTGGTTCTTGGAGGCGGTAGGAGCCCGCATGCGCTGTGGAGGGCGAGGGCGGTGCTCTTCTGAGCATCCGGCTTCTCCCTTGCTAGAAGTCTTCCACCTACGAGGAGGTCGCCCTGGGGTCCCTGTTTCTCCGAAGACCGTCCCGATCGAGGCAGGTGAGTTCTGGTGGACCCAGCGCCGCTCGGACTCCGGCAGAGGCCACAGTGCCAGCCTTGAGAGGCCGGGAGGTTCGGGGCGCCCTGGTTCTGCTCACTTGGGGGACAGCATTTGGCCACCCTCGGGCGGAAGGCCGGCCTGTCCGTGTGGACGCCCGCAGGCTCCCGTGAGTCGTGGTGGCCGCTCTGTGGCGGCGGGGTGTGTGTGCGGGGGCGCCTCCCGTGGCAGTGCTGGCTTAACCGCTGGGCAGGCGGTAAGGGCCCTTCTCACTGCAGGTCGTGGCTTCTGGGAGGTTCTCCGGGTGCCCGCCTGAGCCGCGGCGGCTGTCGTGTAAGGAGTGTGCCGCCCGCCCTCGCAGAGGCTGTTGGAGACCTTCCCGCCTTGTCCGACCCCTGACCCCGCACAGGCTGCACACGTTCTGTCCCCCGAGGCGGCTGCCACGAACAAAGGCCGCCTTAGGCCCTTGCGTCCTGTGGGCCAGGCCCTAGAGAGTTTGGTGAGCTGGGGAAACCCTATGGAAATTGGGAAGTTGACGGGAAGAAGGCGAGAGTGCCCTTTGTTCCCTGGGTCAGTGTTTCTCAGACTCGGTGGTGTCGGGACACTTGGACATCAGGGGATTATTGAGGGCCCCAGAGAGCAATCGAGTGTGGGGGTTGTGTCTCTTGATCTCTACTGTGGTGAGATTAAACCGAGAATTGAAGCGGGCGCCTGGGTGGCTCTCTGTGTTAAGGGTCCGACTCTGGCTCAGGTGGTGATCTCACAGTTGATAGTGTAGAGCCCCATGTGGGGCTCTGTGCTGCCAGCTGCCAGCCTGGACTTGTCTCAGATTCTCTGTGACCCTCTCCCTCTGCCCCTCCCCTCACGTGCCCTGTGTCTCTCTCTCAAAAACAAACATTAAGGAAACCAAACCAAATCCGAGCATCTCAGATGTGATGAATTCACTTAAAGACAAGAAATTAGTACAGATTAACGTACTCATACCTTTCATGCAAAAAATACGTACATTTTCAGAACAACACTGTGTAGAAGCGTGGCATTGGCATTGGCATTGGCTTAGTGCAAGATCTTTATTCTTCCAGCTGCTTCTGCATTCAGTGTCTTGTGGCCAATTATGTTTAGGAAGGTGATGTGGACTCCCCCAGATGAACAGCTGGAGGCGAGGAGGGTGTGGCGGTAGCTCCTGGGGTGTCTGGATGCTCTTTCCTGATTCCACACTCAGATGCGTGGGGCTTCCTTGCTTCTCTTGGGGGTTAGCAGCCCGCACAGAGCTGCATTTTTGTGTGGCACGCGGTGGACGTTTGGAACATCCTAGGCCACTACTTTCAGCTGATCTTCCATATCTTTCACTCAGCGAACACATTCTTGGAACCACCACCTGGATGAAGAAATGGAACCTTACCGTGCTTCCTACCTCCTACTGACTCCCACCGAACGTCCCCCAAAGGTAACCACGGTCTTGACTTTCACCAGCGATGGCTTTGGCTTGTTCTTCGCTTCATGTTGAGCCAACCCTTGAGCGCTGTGTGTGCGCAATGCACCTGTTTTCCTTGCGTGGCTGTGCTGGTCCTCCCCTGCTGTCGAAGGCGCAGTGTGTGAGCACAGCACGGTTTATTCTTTCTCCTGTGGGTGCTCCGGTTTGTGCAGAGGCTGCCTGCAGATCCACATGCATCATATTGGGTTGCCTTGGAGGAGCAGGGCGTGAGTGGTGGCACGTGTCTGTTCCCCTCGAGCAACAGCGGGTGGGAGCTCAGGGCTGGCTGATGCCTGGTATTGCCTCTTCTCGTGTGTTAGCTGGTTGCTGGGGCTCAGGTGCTGGGAGGTACGGTGTATTCGTGGGACCCGCCCCTGTGTGTGTCTTGGCCACTTACGTGTTTCTTTTGTGAAATAATTGCCTTTTGGAAGCCACTTTGTGATTAGGTTGTGTGTTTTGGTTTTTGTTGATTTGAATGAGTTCTTTCTATGTGTGTGGAATACATCTGTGAATGGCAGAGGTTTTCACATTCTTGGGTATGGCTGCCTTTCATTCTCTGTGTTGCCTTTTGGTAAGTTTCTTTTTTTTCTTTCCAATAGTGTAACCATTTGTATGTTTCTTGCCTTGGATTGGCTAGGGCCTCCCGTACTGTGTTGAATGGAAGTGGTGAGAGTAGGTGTCCTTGTCTCCTTCCAGATACTAGAGAGAAGGGTTTCATAATGTTTTGTAAACTTAATATTTTTTAAAGTTTCTTTCTTTCTTTCTTTCTTTCTTTCTTTAGAGAGCATGCATGGGAAGGGGAATGAGAGGGGGGAAAGCGAGTGGATCCCAAGCAGACTCCGCACTGTCAGCACAGAGTCTGATGCGAGGCTTGAACTCATGAACCGTGAGATCATGGCCTGAGCTGAAATCAAGAGTCAGACACTTCACCGACTAGAAGCCACTCAGGTGCCCCAAAGGGTTCAGTATTTTACCACTACATATGACATCTGCCGTTGCGTTACTGGTCGATAGTTGTATCAAAACATGAAAATTCTCCTCTATTTTTAGTTTGCTCTGATTTTTCAACAATCATCAAAGAAATAGTAATACTAAATTTTCTGAAATGTGTTTTGTGCATCTTTGGGGACAAGTGATTTGTTTCAATGTTGTGGTTTAACTTAAAACAACTTTTGCCCTTCTAGAATAAATCAAACCTGATGTCTATGCATTCTCTCTTCACTGGATTGCATTTGTAAATAGTGTGCTTTGGATCCTTGCATGTGTATTCAAGAGAGAGGTGGGTGTTCCCGTGCACCCTCTTGTGCTGTCCTTGCTGGGGTTTGGGTTACAGTTCGTGCTGGCCTCCTAAACAACGTAGGAAGAAGCACTCCTTGTGCTTTCCCAGAAGAGTTTGTGTGTGTGTTCTTTTCTTTTGGGAAGAAGTGCTAGGCCAACAGCCGGTGTAGGGTTTTCCTTGTGAGCAGGGTTTTCATTGCAGATTCCTTTCTTAAGTGGAAATAGGATTTTGCTGATTTCCCATATCTTCTTGTGTCTATTTAGATGACGCATTTTGTTTTCTAGGAATTTGCTCCGACCCCCAAACTTTCCAAGGAGTAAGTGTCAACTGGTTTCTAATATCCCTCCTATCTGCAGCATCTGATGTGATATTTGCTTTAGAACTTCTTCATATTGGGACTTTGTGCTTTGTTTCTTTTTCATAGAACCAACTTGGGCTTTTTTGATTTCTGTCATTTACTATTTGTTTCCTGCAGCACTGATTTCTGCCCTTTTGTTTTCCATCTACTTGGTGATTGTTTGCTGTCCCATCTTGTAGTTCTTGAACCAAATCCTTCATTTGATTTTTAGCCTTTGTTCCTTTCCAGTATGTGTATTGTTTTTATTTGCTTATTAGTGTGTTGATTCATTTTAGAATGAGAGCATGAGCAGGGCAGAGGGTCAGACGGAGAGGGAGAGAGAGAGAGAGAGAGAGAGAGAGAGAGAATCTCGAGCAGGCTCCTCACTCAGTGTGGAGCCAGGCTGGGGATCGATCTTGTGGCTGTGGGATCATACCCTGAGCCAAAATCAAGAGTTGGTCACCAAGCAACTGAGCTATCCCATGATATATGTATTCTAAAGCTATGAGTCTCCCTTTAAGCACACCTTTACTGATCTCACAAGTTTTCATAAGCCAAATGTTTATTATCTTTTATGTGAAACTATTTCCTAACTTTCATTGTGGCATCTTTTTCTTAATTCATCACAATGTTTAGGAGCATAACACATCTTGATGTTTCGGGGGATTTTCTCGTTCTCTTTGTGCGGATTTCTAGCTTAATCCCATGAAGGTATGTGTCTCAGTGTTTTGGGGTGGTTGTAACAAAATACCACAGACTGGCTGCCTAATAAGGAACAGAAACTTCTTTCCTACATTTGAGGAGACTGGGAAGTTCTCAAGATCAAGGCATCTGCAGATTCAGGGTCAGGTGAGAGTCAGCTTCCTGGTTCATCAACAGCCTACTTCTCCCTGTCCTCCTGTGGTGGCAGGGGGGACAGTGCTCTCTCAGTCGCCCAGGACTGGTCATCGCCGGAAGTCTCCCTGTCTTCATCCCATCGCTGTGGGCATGATGAATTGTTGGGGGAATTGAACTGTGAATTGAATGCAATCCCTAAATAGGCCCTGCAGTATTTCAGTCCTTTGAGATGAGCTGACTTTCCTAATGGCCTGGCATATATTTGTTTTCATGAACTGTTCCTCAGGCACGTGAAAATAATGTGTATTGGGGGAATGCAGTTGTCTCTATTTATAGGTTAGATGAAGTTTGTTAATGACAGAATTCAGATTTTAGTAACCACTTGAAACCAAGTAAGGAATAGGCGAGAATGAGTTTACTAATATAACTAACAGACATATCCAAAATATCATTTCAGTGTATAGCCGGCATGAGAAAAAATGATGAATGATTTTGAATTCTCTTTTATCACGTTGTCTTTAAAATGTGGTGTGCGTTTTATACTTTCCACACATCGCACTTTGAGGAGCCGCGTTTCAAGTACTTGCAATAGAGCACGTGACCGCATATTGGACAGCCCCGTCCCACTGCCTTGAGTTTTCTGTTGTCGTCAGTTCTGTCAGATACTGAGAGATGTATCGTCAAGTCTCCCATCGTGCTTATGGATGTGGCTCTTTTTCCTTTTCTATGTTTGTCAATTTTTCTGTATTTTGAGATTGCGTTATTAGGTATATGCAAGTTTAGAAGCCTTGTTCTCTTGGTAGATGGAACTTCCATCATGAAATGTTCTTCTTGGTCTCTAGTAGAGCTTTTTGCTATTGTGGTTACTTTCTTGGAGGGTCCCAGTGGCCACATCAGTTTTCTGTTCGGTAGGGTTTGCCTGGGGATCTTTTCCTTCCACCTGTCTGTGATCTTACATTTTAAGGTGTACCTTTGTGACCAGCATATGCTTAGTTTCCTTCTAATGAATTTGAGAGTCAACCTTTTGCTTGCAGCATTTGTGCACATGTGATGACTGATAAGTTAGTTTACACGTACCATGTTATTAGTTTCTTCTTTGTCCCAGCTGTTCTGTGTTCTTTTGGTCTCTAGCCTTCCTTTAGAAGTAGGAGGGAGTTTTTAATTGTACACTGATCTGTTAGGTAATTGGAATATATCTATTTCTAGAGGCAGGTGCATTTTCAACTGACCCCTGCCCGATTCAGGACGTGTACTGCTTCCCTGACACTGCTCTCTCCTTTTATCTTTTCTTTGTTTTAAGATTTATTTGTTTTTTGAGAGAGACATAATACAATTGGGTGAGGGGCAGAGCAGAAAGGGAGACACAGAATCTGAAGCAGGCTCCCGGCTCTGAGTCATCAGCACAGAGTCTGACGCGGGTCTCCAACTCACAAACCGTGAGATCGTGACCTGAACCAAAGTCGGACACTGAACTGACTGAGCTACCCAGGCGCCCCTGCTCTTTTCTTTGACACTTGAACCACACTGAACTCCTCTTCACCTTTTGCTGGCTAATATTTTTAAGTCTTAGATGGATTTTGGCGTTGTTGTCATTGTTTCGTGCACTTAATGCTTGTTAAGGTTTGTTCTCATAGTTACCCTCTCTGTTGTGACGTTGTTCTGCAAGCCGTGTTTTTTCATATTTCTTTCAGAGACTACATTTCTTTTGTGCAACAAGCTGCTTTAATATTGATTTTAGTTTGTGTCTGTAGTTGATGTGTAGTCATGGTTTGTGTGTGTGTGTGTGTGTGTGTGTGTTGTTTTTGTTTGTTGTTTCTGTTTTTATTTTTGTTTTTGCTTCTGTTTTGCCTGAAAAACATCTTTACTTTGCCTTCACTGGGAAGAATGTTTCTGTTAGGTAAAGACTTCCAGGTTGGTGGCTGTTTTAGTTCACCTTTCATACATGCCAATCCATCATCTGGCTTCATTTGCTTTTCTTGAAGAGTCAGCTGGTAGTGTTGTTGTTGTTGTCGCATGGAAGGCGGTATCTTTGTCCTCTCATGAGTGTGAACATCTTTTTGCCTCGGGTGTTCTTTGTGGAGTCACTCTCATGGTTCTTTTATCAGTTTTGATTCTTATCTTTGTCGTGATGTGGTACTACCCATTCTGTGTTTCCTCTACTTTGTGGGTTCCTATTGGACCTTTGTACCATATCTTCTGTGTCTTTTGGGCTTCTGTATTTTCTGGACGTTTTCTGTGTGTACAGTCTAGATATATTTTTACCTACCTATCTTTCAGTTCACTGAGTCTATTCACCTGTGTCTAGTCTGATGTGAAACCCACAGACTGAGTTCTTAATGCCATTAACAAGATTTTTTAGTCTTTTAATTATGTTGGAGAGCTAGACAGACTGGGAGCAAGGGAAGAACAGAGAGAGAGGGAGACACAGATGCCGAAGCAGGCTCTAGGCTCTGCACTGTCAGCACAGAGCCCAACGCGGGGCTCAAACTCCTGAATCACGAGATCATGACCTGAGCTGAAGTCAGATGCTTAACCAACTGAGCCACTCAGGCACCTGGAGGTCTTAATTTTAGCTCTGATAATTTGCAGTTTGAGAATCTGTTTTGAGTCTCTGAAAATTTCCCATTTGTCAAGAATGGTTTTTGGACACTTGACTTTTGCATCCAATAACTCCAGTCTATGTGTCTCCTCTTGGTCTGTTTCTCTTCTTTCTTCTTTGGGTCGATATGATGTAAAACCTGTTGGTTTTTTTTATATGTTTATCTATTTATTTTGAGGGAGAAAGAAAGTGAGAGCAGGGGTGGGAGTAGAGGACGGGGGAGAGAGAGACACTGTTGAGAAGAGGCTCTTTTCTGTTCAGTAGAGAGCCCAACACAGGGCTCAAACTCACAAACGTGAGCCGAAACCTAGTGTTGGTCACTTCAACGAGTAGACTGAGCTATCCAGGTGCCTCTCTTTTTTTGTTTGCTTGTTTGTTTCTTTCCTTTTCTTATTAAAAGAATTTTTTTTAATATTATTTACTTTTGAGAGAGAGAGAGAGGTAGAGACAAAACTTGAGCAGGGGAGGGGGAGACAAAGTGGGAGACACAGAATCCAAAGCAGGCTCCAGGCTCTTCACTGTCACCACAGAGCCCGACACGGGACTCAAACCATGCAGCGTCAGATCATGACATGAACCAAAGTGAGATGCTTCCCCGACTGAGCCACCCAGGCATTCCTTTCATTTCCTTGCCTTGCCTTGCCTTGCCTTTCCCTTCCTTTCCTTTCCTTTCATTTCCTTGCCTTTGCTTTCCTTTCATTTCGTTTCGTTATTGGGCCCACTCAGGCGTGAGTGAGTTGAGACTGGGGCTCAGTCTTTGTAAGGTGCAGTGTGAGCTGGGCTCACGCTGTCCCCCACCCCCGTGTAGACCTCCAGGGTCTCCATTTGGAGGCCTGGAGGATTTCCGAGGACCCGTCCTTGATGCTAGGTCCCAAAGCCCAGTTATTTTCTCCACAGCACAATGAGATGATGGAAGGGTCAGCTTCTCAGGCAGTGCTTGCCGAGTGCCGGGCTCATTTTCTGTGCCTCCCTGTGCTGTCCAGAGCTCGGTTAGCTGCGACTTTCTGCTTGCCTTTCTGTTAGGTTTCCTTTGCAGCTCGTTGGTATCTTGCCTCCAATCCCTGAGGAAATTCAGAATCCTCACATGTCTTGAGGGAGAGAGAGGACTCTGAACATTAGAGTTGGCTCAGCGGGCTTCCCTTTTGTTGGGGTCTCAGTCCTCCCAGTTGTGACTGCCTCGGGGTCTCCTTGATGCCTTCAAACATGCTTCAAATTGAACTCATCTTTCCTAGTTCATGATGTGTTGATTAACAGGCTACTCACATGTATAAGAACAAGCCAGGGAAGACTGAGAAGTCATAGCAAACATTTTGGTCATCTGCATTTGTTACAGGAGAAAACGAAACCCAGTAGTCCTTGCCTAGTACCCGTCGTTCTTCTAAAATGACCATCTAGTTTGCTCACACTCAGCCAGCGTCCATGGGGTGGTGATGGTGTCAGCCTCCCAGCTCCCTATCCCCCACTGCCATGGCCGCCCTCCTCCCTTGTCAGGTGCCTGCCCAGGGCTGGCTTTGTGGTGACGGGCTGGCTATGGCAGGGCAACTAGACGATGTGGATCGCTTAAGTGACAGTTATTCTGGGAGTGTTTGATCAGTGTCGTTTGTTTTCTAATTTTCCTAATGTTTATTTACTATTTAGAGAGACAGAGAGTGTGGCCAGGGGAGGGGCAGACAGAGGGAGACCCAGAATCTGAAGCAGGCTGGGGGTGGGATGCCCCTCAAGCGTACAGGGTAGCCCCCACAAAAAGGGCTTCTGTGTCGGTGCACCCGAATCATCTGCAGAGACACAACCACCCACCCTTGTTGAGCCCTTTTGTGACGCTGCACCATTGTGGTCGCCAGGCTCTGGCTGCTGTGCTCCTCGGAGACGGTGGTGGAGGCACATCTGAGAAGAGTGTATCTGGACGAGTGAAGGGGTTAGGAGGAAATGTCGCTTACTTGCGCACTGTGGTTCCGGAAAGGCCTTTTCCGGAGAGGTCGTTCGGGAGCTGAGGCTGACCGAGCACTCTCCCAGCAGTCTGACTCCGAGGCCAAAGGCCGGGGTCAAGGAGGAGCTTGGCTTTCTTGTAAGCGATGGAAGGGGAAGAGGAGCCAGGTGAGGCACCAGGCAGCTGGTGTTGGGACAGAACCTACCCCGTAAGGAGTTGGGTTTTTAGATAAGGGCCTGGGGTCGTTGTGTCCTCAGGAGGAAGGACTGGCATGATGTTGTTGAATTTTTTATGTTTATTTATTTTTTTTCAATATATGAAATTTATTGTCAAATTGGTTTCCATACAACACCCAGTGCTCATCCCAAAAGGTGCCCTCCTCAATACCCATCACCCACCCTCCCCTCCCTCCCACCCCCCATCAACCCCGTTTGTTCTCAGTTTTTAAGAGTCTCTTATGCTCTGGCTCTCTCCCACTCTAACCTCCTTTTTTTTCTTCCTGTCCCCCATGGGTTTCTGTTAAGTTTCTCATGATCCACCTAAGAGTGAAACCATATGGTATCTGTCTTTCTCTGTATGGCTTATTTCACTTAGCATCACACTCTCCACTTCCATCCATGTTGCTACAAAGGGCCATATTTCATTCTTTCTCATTGCCACGTAGTACTCCATTGTGTATATAAACCACAATTTCTTTATCCATTCATCAGTTGATGGACATTGAGGCTCTTTCCATCATTTGGCTATTGTTGAGAGTGCTGCTATAAACATTGGGGTACAAGTGCCCCTATGCATCAGTACTCCTGTATCCCTTGGGTAAATTCCTAGCAGTGCTATTGCTGGGTCATAGGGTAGGTGTATTTTTAATTTTCTGAGGAACCTCCACACTGTTTTCCATAGTGGCTGCATCAATTTGCATTCCCACCAACAGTGCAAGAGAGTTCCCGTTTCTCCACATCCTCTCCAGCATCTATAGTCTCCTGATTTGTTCATTTTGGCCACTCTGACTGGCATGAGGTGATATCTGAGTGTGGTTTTGATTTGTATTTCCCTGATGAGGAGCGACGTTGAGCATCTTTACATGTGCCTGTTGGCCATCCGGATGTCTTCTTTAGAGAAGTGTCTATTCATGTTTCCTGCCCATTTGTTCACTGGGTTATTTGTTTTTTGGGTGTGGAGTTTGGTGAGCGCTTTCTAGATTTTGGATACTAGCCCTTTGTCCGATATGTCATTTGCAAATATCTTTTCCCATTCCGTTGTTTGCCTTTTAGTTTTGTTGGTTGTTTCCTTTGCTGTGCAGAAGCTTTTTATCTTCATAAGGTCCCAGTAATTCATTTTTGCTTTTAATTCCCTTGCCTTTGGGGATGTGTCGAGTAAGCGATAGCTACGGCTGAGGCCAGAGAGGTCTTTTCCTGCTTTCCTCTCTAGGGTTTTGATGGTTTCCTGTCTCACATTCAGGTCCTTTCTCCATTTTGAGTTTATTTTTGTGAATGGTGTGAGAAAGGGGTCTAGTTTCAACCTTCTGCATGTTGCTGTCCAGTTCTCCCAGCACCATTTGTTAAAGAGACTGTCTTTTTTCCATTGGATGTTTTTCCCTGCTTTGTCAAAGATGAGTTGGCCATACGTTTGTGGGTCTAGTTCTGGGGTTTCTATTCTATTCCATTGGTCTATGTGTCTGTGTTTGTGCCAATACCATGCTGTCTTCATGATGACAGCTTTGTAGTTGAGGCTAAAGTCTGGGATTGTGATGCCTCCTGCTTTGGTCTTCTTCTTCAAAATTACTTTGGCCATTCGGGGCCTTTTGTGGTTCCATTTGAATTTTAGGATTGCTTGTTCTAGTTTCGAGAAGAATGCTGGTGCAATTTTGATTGGGATTGCATTGAATGTGTAGATAGCTTTGGGTAGTATTGACATTTTGACAATATTTATTCTTCCAATCCATGAGCACGGAATGTCTTTCCATTTCTTCATATCTTCTTCAATTACCTTCATAAGCTTTCTATAGTTTTCAGCATACAGATCTTTTACATCTTTGGTTAGAGTTATTCCTCGGTATTTTATGCTTCTTGGTGCAATTGTGAATGGGATCAGTTTCTTTATTTGTCTTTCTGTTGCTTCATTGTTAGTGTATAAGAATGCAACTGATTTCTGTACATTGATTTTGTATCCTGCAACTTTGCTGAATTCCTGTATCAGTCCTAGCAGACTTTTGGGGGAGTCTATCAGATTTTCCATGTATAGTATCATGTCATCTGCAAAAAGGGAAAGCTTGACTTCATCTTTGCCAATTTGGATGCCTTTGATTTCCTTTTGTTGTCTGATTGCTGATGCTAGAACTTCCAACACTATGTTACACAACAGCGGTGAGAGTGGGCATCCCCGTCGCGTTCCTGATCTCAGGGAAAAAGCTCTCAGGTTTTCCCCATTGAGGATGATGTTAGCTGTGGGCTTTTCATCAATGGCTTTTATGATGTGTAAGTATGTTCCTTCTATCCCGACTTTCTCAAGGGTTTTTATTAAGAAAGGTTGCTGAATTTTGTCAAAGGCCTTTTCTGCATCGATTGACAGGCTCATATGGTTCTTATCCTTTCTTTTCTCACTGTGATGTATCACGTTGATTGATTTGTGAATGTGGAACCAGCCCTGCATCCCAGGAATGAATCCCACTTGATCATGGTGGGTTATTCTTTTTATATGCTGTTGAATTCGATTTGCTAGTATCTTATTGAGAATTTTTGCATCTATATTTATCAGGGATATTGGCCTGTAGTTCTCTTTTTTTACTGGGTCTCTGTCTGGTTTAGGAATCAAAGTCATGCTGGCTTCATAGAATGAGTCTGGAAGTTTTCCTTCCCTTTCTATTTCTTGGAATAGCTTGAGAAGGATAGGTATTATCTCTGCTTTAAACGTCTGGTAGAACTCCCCTGGGAAGCCATCTGGTCCTGGACTCTTATTTGTTGGGAGATTTTTGATAACCGATTCAATTTCTTCACTGGCGATGGGTCTGTTCAAGCTTTCTCTTTCCTCCTGATTGAGTTTTGGAAGAGTGTGCGTGTTTAGGAATTTGTCCATTTCTTCCAGGTTGTCCAATTTGTTGGCATATAATTTTTCATAGTATTCCCTGAGAATTGTTTGTATCTCTGAGGGATTGGTTGTAATAATTCCATTTTCATTCATGATTTTATCTATTTGGGTCATCTCCCATTTCTTTTTGAGAAGCCTGGCTAAAGGTTTGTCAATTTTGTTTATCTTTTCAAAAAACCAACTCTTGGTTTCGTTGATCTGCTCTACAGTTTTTTTTAGATTCTATATTGTTTACTTCTGCTCTGATCTTTCTTATTTCTCCTCTTCTGCTGGGTTTAGGCTGCCTTTGCTGTTCTGCTTCTATTTCCTTTAGGTGTGCTGTTAGATTTTGTATTTGGGATTTCTCTTGTTTCTGGAGATAGGCCTGGATTGCAATGTATTTTCCTCTCAGGACTGCTTTCGCTGCATCCCAAAGCGTTTGGATTGTTGTATTTTCATTTTCGTTTGTTTCATATATTTTTAAATTTCTTCTCTAATTGCCTGGTTGACCCACTCATTCTTTAGTAGGGTGTTCTTTAACCTCCATGCTTTGGGAGGTTTCCAGACTTTTTCCTGTGGTTCATTTCAAGCTTCATAGCATTGTGGTCTGAAAGTATGCATGGTACAATTTCAATTCTTGTATACTCATGAAGGGCTGTTTTGTGACCCAGTATATGACCTATCTTGGAGAATGTCCCATGTGCACTCGAGAAGAAAGTATATTCTGTTGCTTTGGGATGCAGAGTTCTAAATATATGTGTCAAGTCCATCTGATCCAATGTATCCTTCAGGGCCCTTGTTTCTTTATTGACCGTGTGTCTAGATGATCTATCCATTTCTGTAAGTGGAGTGTTAAAGTCCCGTGCAATGACCACATTCTTATCAATAAGGTTGCTCATGTTTATGAGGAATTGTTTTTTATATTTGGGGGCTCCTGTATTCGGCGCATAGACATTTATAATTGTTAGCTCTTCCTGATGGATAGGCCCTGTAATTATTATCAAATGCCCTTCTTCATCTCTTGTTACAGCCTTTGATTGAAAGTCTAGTTTGTCTGATATGGCTACTCCAGCTTTCTTTTGGCTTCCAGTAGCATGATAAATAGTTCTCCATCCCCTCACTCTCAATCTAAAGGTGTCCTCAGGGCTAAAATGAGTCTCTTGTAGACAGCAAATAGATGGGTCTTGTTTTTTTATCCATTCTGATACCCTATGTCTTTTGGTTGGCACATTTGGTCCATTTACATTCAGTGTTATTATAGAAAGATAAGGGTTTAGAGTCCTTATGATGTCTGTATGTGTACAGTGTAGCCCCCAAAAAAGGGCTTCTGTGTTGGTGCACCCGAATCATCTGCAGAGACACAACCACCCACCCTTGTTGAGCCCTTTTGTGACGCTGCACCATTGTGGTCGCCAGGCTCTGGCTGCTGTGCTCCTCGGAGACGGTGGTGGAGGCACATCTGAGAAGAGTGTATCTGGACGAGTGAAGGGGTTAGGAGGAAATGTCGCTTACTTGCGCACTGTGGTTCCGGAAAGGCCTTTTCCGGAGAGGTCGCTCGGGAGCTGAGGCTGACCGAGCACTCTCCCAGCAGTCTGACTCCGAGGCCAAAGGCCGGGGTCAAGGAGGAGCTTGGCTTTCTTGTAAGCGATGGAAGGGGAAGAGGAGCCAGGTGAGGCACCAGGCAGCTGGTGTTGGGACAGAACCTACCCCGTAAGGAGTTGGGTTTTTAGATAAGGGCCTGGGGTCGTTGTGTCCTCAGGAGGAAGGACTGGCATGATGTTGTTGAATTTTTTGAAAGCTGGTGCTGGTTCTGTGTGGATAGTGGGTTGGGGGAGGAGACAAGAATGGATGCAGTGTGGACGTCATTGGGTAGAGTGGCTCCTTCTAATGTGTGGGTTGAGCTCTAAGATTCGTGTTCTAGGCAACAGGTACAAGCCCCTCACATCACCCATCACATAAAGCACAGGACAGTGTGCGTCTTTATATCCTTTACAGAACTACGTAATGTTTAAAAGCAGCGTGTGTAATTGTACGTGTGTGGGTACAAGGCGTACACTAAAGTATTCACCTGTTCTGGAGTGCGTGGCAGGCACTGTACTAGGTGCTGAACACTATGTGCTGCAGTTACCTCGCCCAGAGACGTATGTGGTTTTACGGAGAGCAATAGAAGGGCATGGGAGTGTGTGGTTCGGTGGAATAGGGGAACGTGTGCACAGTGCGGCTGCAGGATGGCCGTTTTGTCCCATGGGTCGGCGTGGGTCAGCCTCGGGGAGGCGGTTTTCCTTGGGAGGTTCGGCTGCCCTGAGTTCTCCTTCATGCACCCCGCTCTGTCTCCCGGATGCCTTTCCAAGCACCTCGTAGTGAAGCTCCATCTGGGCGGACTGTGGGCTCTTTGAGTTCCACACGGGCCACCACCCTCTTCCCCCCACCTGTGCCTCCTCCTGGGAACAGAGCAGCTTGCTCCCTGGTCCGGTGGTCAGAAGCCAGGGAGATGGCTTTGCCTCTTTCCTGCTCTTCCCTCTCCCTGCTGGTCCGTGGGTCCTGTGGCGTGGAGCTTGCCTGTCTCAGAGGCCATCTGTGAGGTCTCTGGAGATCTGTACCCTGTCATCACTCGGGTGGACTCGGGGAGGGGCCGAGTCCTGCGGTCTTCCCTGCGCCGGCCCCACTCACCTCGCAGCAGCTTGGCTGTGGGGCGGGGGGCGCCTCCTGCTGTGCAGAGATGCTGGCTTCCTGCCCCATCCGTGTACAATACGCCTCGCTCTCTGAGAATTCGGCCTTTCTTTCTGAATCTTTGTCCTGCCTGCTGGCCCTTAGGGCTGGGTGTTGCTGAGCAACTTGGTCACTAACTCCTTTGGGCAAACACGTATGCCTTGTGTACAAGGACCGTCAAAACTTCTCCTTTTCTGCTCCTAGGTTGCTCAGTCAGTTAAGCGGCTGACTTTGGCCCCGTCATGAACTTTTTCTTGGCCAGGGAACCCCCGAGACGGGCTGTGAGCTGACAGCCCAGAGCCTGGAGTCTGCTTTCAATTCCTTGTCTGCCTCTTACTCTGCCCGTCCCCTGCTGCTCTCCGTCTCTAAGAAATAAAGAATGACATTAAAAAATTAAAACAGAAAATCTATTTCTATTTTACTCTTTTCTGTTGTTCACAAAGGTCGTGCTTGCTTCGTTCTTCCCCAAGGATGAGTAGAGCTGACCGTAGAACAACTTGGTGTTCGGGGTTCCACCCTGCCCACAATTGAAAATCCATGTATAACGTTTGGTCCCCAGAACACTTAACTGTTCAAACTCTCCTGTTGTCCAGTAACCTGAGTAGAAACACAAACAGTGCATTAGCACCTGTATCTTGTATGTGTTATATACTATATTCTTCGAGTCAAGTAAGCTAGAGAAACAGTTTTACGTCACAGGGAAATAGGTGCACAGCTCTACGCTGCATGGATCCCTAAGTTTCTTCTCCGTTTGTTTCTAGAAGGAATTGTCTATCAGAACCCACATCAGTGCTGGCTCAGGTGACACACTACGCTGTTGTTACGTGTATCGTTAGCACTATGCATCAGAAATGGGAGGCATTGGAAAGATTCCTGTGTATTTACGGATGTCACAATTCATGCGTTACCAATGAAGGGTGAATGCTTCGTGATGGCCTGGTGTAATCAGTACGATTGCTTCGTCATGGCCTAGGAGAGACACGGGTGAATGCATGGTTACAAAGCTTTTCTAGCCTGCGGTTTTACAGCCAAATTCCTAATACAGTCTGGACACATTGTTACATTACAAAAACGGCCTGTGATAGTAGGCTGAGAGGCATTTTCTCTGGGCGGGGACAGAGAGGCCTGCCAGAAGGAAATGTCATTTTTTGAAAGCCAGGTTATGGAACAACACGTTATTCGTTTTATGTCAGATCTTATCCCCTTATGCCCATGTGAGGATAGGCTGTCCAAGTGCACACAAGTCTCGCACACGATGTTCCTCCTGATGAATGCTTAGGTGGTGGTGACACACATGCGTCCCGGGTGGCCTGGCTGCATGCTCCCTCGATTTTCACGCACAGACGTGTGGGTGGCAGGCGAAGTGGTTCACTGAGCACCTTGGTGAGGATTTGCTGTCTGGAAAGTGGCGGTGGGTCCTCACAAATGTGCTGATGCACAGACCTGCACGGGGTGGGGGGGACCCGCTAGATGGGGCAGTCTTGGGCCTTGGGGCCTGGCGGTATGGGGGTGGAGGCGGGCACTGTCTGTGCAGCTTTCCAGAAGGGCCTTTCTGTTCCTGGCCAATGTTTCCGTAGACGGCTGGCTGGCTTTAGTCCCAGCGCCCTTATCACGGAAGGGTCCATGTGGGAAAGGAGCCGAGACTGTGCCGGATCACTCCTGGTGGCAGCGTGCTTTCCAGCGACGCCACTTCCATGCCGCCTTCCTCGCCCTCCGTCTGCTTCGCCAGATCTCCTCTCTGTGGTGTCTTCTTCTGTGACCTCCTCTGGGCTTTTCTCTGTGCTGGTGACCTTCTGTAGGATACGTATTTTGAATCCCTGCATCCCCCAACTCTTTTTCTTTTTCTTTTTTTTCTTTTTGCCATATTCTCATTCATGAGTTTCCTGATTGGCTGTGTCATAGGTCCTGGAAATCACGCACGTCGTATGGACAGTCATCTCTAGCAGGGATTTCTTGATTGTGTTGGGCTTGATGGTTTCCCCAGAGTTTTTTGTAACGTCCCTTGGCATCTTCCTGACTTTCATAATGTTCCCTCTGTGGCGGTTCTCTTTGGTAGCTTTGACTGTCCTTCTTGTAACGTGCCTGTGTCATGAGCCTCACAGGTCCTCGTGGCCCCTGGTCCGCAGGCTGACTTAGACCCGCTGCGCTCCGGAGCGAGTGAGCCGCCAAGACACGTTTGGTGCTGACCCGTGGGGTTCTGGGTGGCCAGGACATTGTCCAATGTCAGAAGAACTTTGGAGGACAGTCCCTTGCTTTCAGCGTACTTCCTGAGTTGAGGGACAGAGCCGGGATGGAACTGGTCCAGGGCAAGGGCTCTGGTTGTGCAGCAGACCACTGGCCACTGGGACTTGTTGCCTTCAGGACCCTGGGGTGAGCTTCCTACACAGGGCCAGCCGCCCTGCTCACACCCCGCCCGTATCCGCTCAGTCGGTAGCTGCTTCACCCCTTCCTACCCAACATCTTGGCGCTCACTTGTCTTTCTCGTGAATAAATGTCGTTTGTGGCATTTTCCCCCCGACAGGGCACCTCCTTCTGCATGAAAAACCTGTGCAGGCAGCCATGGTCTCCTCACCTGATTTTCTTGGGTTTTCACTTTTTGTGTTGGAGTGGTTGACATGCGGTGGATGGTAGTTCCTGCTTCTCTGCAATCTTCTCTGGGGCGTCTGGGAAACTGTGTCCTTCTTCTTCGTGGTGGAGGCTGCTTCTCCTATCGTCTGGACCATTTCAAAGCCAAACCCCTTTCTAAAACCACCAAGCTGTCCTGTGCCTGCATTGAAATGTGCCAGTTTTCGATCCTTCCCTTCCTTCTGCCTTACGTCGTGATGTCAGGTCTTCACTTGTCTTGCAGTTTGAGTTGAGTCTGCAGGTGTGCCCGTCTCACAGCAGTCCTACATCCACAGAGATGCCACATCTTCCACACGAGACACAAAGATGTCTCACAAATAGCACCAGGTTTTTGCATGTGCTGGGGTAGCTGCAGCGAGAGCTTCGAGAATTTCCCTTTCTTTGTGTCTCCATGGTCCTCACGCTGGCCGGCTGGCAGCTGCAGCTGTGGACCTCAGTACATGTCAGGCCATTCAGCCTTTTCTTGTCATACCATGAGTCTTTTCTGCATCGCGGGAGCACGTCCAGCATCCCTGGGGACACTTCAAACGGGTCCCGGGCTGTAATTAAGGTTCATGGTATTGCCCTTATCACGGTGAAAATGACGCAGGAACCCTGAGAAATCACTTCTCCTGTGGTGCTTGATTTACTGGAGAAAGGAAGTGCTTACCAAGAGCTGAGTAGCAGATTCGTGGATTCGTGCAACACTTGAGGGGACCTCAATAGCAACAGGAGGTGGTGCACCCTTCCCCCAGAGGACAGCGTCTGCTACAGCTCGTGTTATGCGGTTAGGACTTAATCCTGCGTCTCCACATTTGTTTGCCTTTCCCTTTACTGCAAATTGTACCATGTAGGTACGGTCTGTTTCTGTGTGCAAAATGATACGTTTTATCTTGTTAGAGTAGGTTTGTGTATGTTTTCAGAGAGGAAATGCTCTAATAGCCTAGTATCTGCGTACATTTCATGCACTCCTGGCCTCCCTTTTACTTACTAGTTTTGATACTTCGTAGCTGCTCAGCTCATCTGCCAGTCTTTCCAAAAGTCACACATCTCCAGAAAAGTTTCCAATGTATTTATTGGAACAAAAATCCCCACATAGAAATGGGCCTGCACAGTCCTACCTCAAGGATCAGATAGGCTTCTGTGGGTTCACCTTGTCAAGTCAGATTGCAAGGAACGTGTTCAGTTCTGTGATAACATTCCCGTTGATTTGGAAAGGGTTAATTTATGAAAGAAATTGAAGTATGTCACCAGTTTGTACTTGGATTTTCTAGAATTGCTGAAATCAACATCTCTCTTTATTTGGAATGTCAGTTGTTAAGTGAACGTTTATCCCCTCGTTTGTCCTACAGAGACAAAAGCTCTGGGGCGCCTGGGTGTCTCAGGGCGTTAAGAGTCTGACTCTTGGTTTCAGCTCAGGTCATGATGTCATGGTTCAGGGATTGAGCCCTGCACCGGGCTCTGCGCTCGACTGACTGGAGAGTGTGCGTCCACCTCCTTGGAGCCCACCTGTACGCCATGTCCTGGGCGGGCGCTCAGTATTGTGGGAGAGAAACCCCACGCGGGGTGGTGGGCCCTGGCATCACTCTCCTCAGAAACCCTTCCTCCATAATATTTCCTGCTTGACTAAGGAAAGAAGTCGTAAACTCGCCCTTTCGTCAAGAGTCCTACCATCATTTTTGAAAAGTCCATTGGGTATGGTTGAGTCTGATTGAGCCAGGGGTTCAGGCTAAAACAGCAGCTTTTGAGTACCGTCAGCCTTTCCCCACTGCCGCTCCACAAGCCTGCTTGCCAGATGAGGCCAGAGGCTGCAGATGGGCAGGAGGCTTCTCGGCCTGTTGCTCCCGAGTCAGCAGAGTTCCTGAGTCCTAGACCTGCCAGGCACCTGAAAATGTCTGTCCCCTTGAGTGTCGGTCCCTCCGAGAATCCCCGGAACTCCTGTGGGTGGTGAGGAGGGGACTGGTGTGTGTGATGCTACTTGAGGGTGGTGGGTGCTGGGACTCTGGAGGGCCACGGAGGCCTGGTGTGCTCTGGTAAAGACCCCCTGTGTCTCTCCACTTTTGTCCCCTCTCCGACCCCAGGAGTGTGCAGCTCTCGCTGCAGAGCTCCACACCTGCAGGGAGCTACTCGTGCAGAGAGAGGAGGAGATCGCCAACCTGAAGGCGGAGAGAAACAACACCAGGGTCAGTAGGCGCACTGCCAGTGTCTTTAAACACAGGACACCATTCACTCCCCTTGTCCACATGTCCCCATGGAGTTGGCTGGGACCTATTTTTCTCAAACCTTCTTTGATCCGTGAGGAGAAGTAAGGCCATTTTAACACATTCGAGGGGGTGGCTCCCTACCTGGGAACTGAATTGAAGGGATTCAGACTTGGTTTTGCATTTGGTGAACTTGAGGCCCGGAATTGAAGGTGTTCTTGAAACACGGTGTTCCTTTTGCCTCTCCCGCCAGCTGCTGCTGGAACATTTGGAGTTCCTCGTCTCCAGGCACGAGAGAGCTCTTCAAAAAACCATGAGGGCGACAGGCGAAGACTCCGGCCGGCGTGTCCAGTGAGGCGGAGGTGCTCAAGGTCCTCAACTCCATATTGGAGAAGGACAAAACCGAGGCTGAAACGGTGTGCCTAGCCACGGCGGTTCTCAGTTTGTGCACATGCTGTGTGTTCTAGGCACACTTTGTGTGTTTGTGTGACTGGAGTTTCCTTTTCATCTTCTTGAATTCTTGTAAGAAGACAGGTCTGTATGGTTAAAAAGCAGTAGTTGGTGGAAATGTTGTGAGTATCGATTGGCTAGTACAAATTGCATAATGTAATTTATTTCGGGGAAGATTTGTCTCCAATGTAAAATTGAAAGCGGTTAACAAGCAAGTTTGTGAACCGGAGCATCCGTGAAAAACCTTACCAGCATTCTGTCATGTTATTTGAGTCGAAGGGGATCTTAGGGTCACTGTATAGTAAGGACTAATGAAACACCTCTGTGTACAAACTCAATCCCTTTGTTTCCAGGTGAGAGAGCAGCTACGTGTGGCACTGGAGGGGTGTAGTTTCGTAGAAGAAGAATTAGGGGCCACACGCAGAGTTCAGCTGCAGACATCATCCCAGGATTTGATTGGAGGGGGTTTCCTTTTTATCCATTGTTTTTAAAACAACATATGAAGACTAGCAGTGGGGGCCCTCACATGTTGCTTCCCTTTCTGAGTTTCAAAGGTGCAGAGCCAGATGAAAGAGCTCCTGGCTACCCTGTGCACTCTCGTGGCCAAGCTGGAAGAAGACCTGGACATCTCAAGGAAAGACCTCATCCTTTCTAAAGCAATGAACACCATATTACAAAGAGATGTCCGTGAAGTGAGTGTCATTTGAGATGGCCACGCCGTCGTCGAGCTAAACGTGGGGTGTTTGGTTCGGCCTTGCCCAGTGTGCCTTCGTCTCCCACGGGTTTTGAACGTTTGGAGTTTGGTAGAAGTAGCAGCAGAACGGGACGTGATTCTGGGGCCTGGGCGGGCTGCCTCCCCGTCTGCGTGGTGGAATCTGTCCTCCCTGGGCTCTCCCCTGCCGAGGCCTGGCGGGCAGGCGGCGGAGTGGCCTCGGGTGTGGAGTGTGGGCCACCTGAGCTTGGCCCATGCCGTGCTCTCGGTCCGTTTTGGGAACACACTCGGCACGTAGGAACCAGCGTGGTGCTGCCAGGTCGTTTCCGGGGGCACGACCTTGTGAGGGCGGCTCTGCCAGGGGCCGTCACGGCCGCCTCTGCCGCCCTGCCCTCCTCCCAGGGTTCCGTGCTCCTGGTCGTGGCGGTCAGAGTGAACGAGGGGCAGCCCGCTGGTCCTGGTGTAAGGTCATGGAGGAGTGCGGCCGCTTCTGCACGTGTGGTCGTCGATGGGAATCTGATCATTGTCACAGAAACTAGTAAGGGTAGGATGGTTTCTCTGTGCCTCCTCCTGTCACTGTGAGCTGCCCTTTGCGGACAGTCCCCGCACACCCCACCCCCAGCCCGGCAATGCCACCTCGGGAAGACCCTGTCAGACCCTCGAGGGTGTAAGTGCACGAGCAGTCTGTTTAGTACCTCAGTGTGGGTGAGATCGTGTCAGAATTTAAAACAAAAGTATTTGCAGAAATTCTATAACCCGTTCAGTGAAGTTGTTGTTTGGCAAAGGTGGGGAGAGACCCCTCAGCAGAGTTCAATATGCAGAGAATTTAGAAAATCATTTCTTAGGACTCATCACTTTCACTCCTGAGACTGCTGACATACATTGCTTAGTAAACACGGAGGACTGGAAGAGGAATCTTTCCGGTGTTGGACAAGAAACGCAGGGCAGGACCTTCTGGTTCCATTTGCAGTGTCAGACACCATGGGATACAATGTTGTTACAGGGTGAGGCTACAGAAGATGACTTCCAGTTATATGAAAGGTGGAGTTTGGCTTCCATTTGTTAACACTGCTGCTTCAACTTTGTGGTAATTGGATGAGATTTCATCCACCTTTTCCCCGGGAAAAAGGATGGTTGTCTCATGGTGTGTGCCTCCAGAGGCAAGTCGCCGTTCCGTGGAAAGCTGAATGATGTCCGGAGGCAACCGAGGTTGTGACTTCCGGGAGACTTTATTATCCGTTTGTCTTTGAACACATGGGAAAGAATAAGCCTGGGTAACTGGTCAGAATCCCGAGCAGCCTCCGCACTGTCGGCACAGAGCCTGACGCGGGGCGCCAACTCACAGAGCGGCACCGGCTGAGCCACCCAGGTGCCCCGAGGATGCTACTTTTCTGTTTGTTTGGAAAATGAGGATTTCGCCCGGGTTTTTGTGTCTGGAGTGTCTTAATGTGTCGTACGCTAACTCTTTCCCTGTTTTCCCTCTGAAATACCTGCTGTAGGCCATGGCCCAGACGGAAGACATGCAAGACAGGATCACTACCCTTGAGAAGCGCTGCCTCAGGGCACAGCACGAAGCCACCTCTCTGCACGACCTCAAGGATAACCTTGAAAACGAGATCGCAAAGAAGGACTCTCTGCATCGACAGGTCGTTGGTTTCGTTGAACTTCATTCCACTTTTATTAATTACAAGTCAAGTTAAGGACCAAGTGTCAATGTCAAGGTTTTAGGATCTTAGAATCTTGTGTTGACCAGCAGGGTTACTTCAACGTCCAGGGTTTAATTCTTTCGAATTTTACGAAGCATGTTATGGGGCTCCCCTCCTTGATTCCTTCTTTGTCTTGTCTTACATGCACGTTACTCTGTTGCCTGTTAGCACTGTTTCCAAAGGAGCAGGGAGTGGCCGGGATTGTGGAGGCAGCTGGCCATTTTGGTTAGTACCTGAGAACGGGGGGAATGGCAGGTGCAGAAGCACAGTCTGGCGTGAGGCTGTGAGACCCTGTGTTTTGGGAAGCAGCACGTCTCTTCCTTGGTTGTCTCAGGTCATCCGGCATTGAACAGGAAAACCACATCCAGCTTCTTGGAAACAGAGTGAGTTTGCCTGGTGTGTTTGTCAAATGTGTCAGTCGACCCAAAATGATAATCAAAGTGAAATACTAGGAAGCCATTAAAATGACATGGAGGAATGCTGTTTGAGAGCACGTAACATGTTCCAAGTCATGAATGTATAGGGCAGATCGTGAAATACTATGTGTACAGCATGTGATTTATTTTGGAGGGTTTTAAAGCATGATACGCGGTCTGTATATACACACAGAGCCATATGCACACAGAAGATGGAAGGAGTCTGTGGCAACACATGTTAACCTTGCAAAAACCTTACCTTATACATGATTTTTAAAATGATTTTATATAATTTTAATGTTTATTTATTTTTGAGAAAGGGAGCCAGAGTGAGAGAGAGAGAGAGAGAGAGAGAGAGAGAGAGCGCATGAGCAGTGGAGGGCAAGAGAGGGAGAGGGAGACACAGAATCCAAAGCAGGCTCCAGGCTCTGAGCTGTCAGCAGAGAGCACGAGGCGGGGTTGACCCCGTGAGCTATGAGATCATGACCTGAGCCGAAGGTGGACGCTTAACCGACTGAGCCACCTCGGCTTCCCTAAAAGTCCTTTAACAAAAAATCTCGTGTCTAAGTTTTCCACGTTGAAGTTTTCCACGTTTTTGGTCAAGAGGGAGAGTGTTTTTGTTGAATAATGGTACACTTCCAAAAAGAACTCAACTGGCATCAGGCATGCTCTCAGAAGCTCTGTGCTGGCTGATGTGCCCACCTCAGAATGTCCTATGTAGCGAGCCCTCGGACCCCAGTATAAATACGTTTACGAAGGGTTAGGTCCGAACCCTTCTCTCCTTAACTGGTCAGGAAGAGCGAGCAAGCTCCTCCAGAAGATGGGTTTTCTTTACTGTGTGGGAACTTTGTCTTTGGAAAGACTTCTTTGAAGATACTGAAGAAGAGCAAAGAGTTTGGCAAGACATGTTTTGCGTAGTGAAAGGAGGACCAAGGCAGTGGGTGACTCCTTGCAGAAAGGAAAGGTTCACTCTGAAGCACCTACCAAACTGTTGGCTTCCGTCAGAACTAACAGTAGATCTCTGCATTTAGATTTTGTTTCACTTTATTAAAAATGGAAACGGAGAGAAGACTTGCTACACTTTGATGCTTTGCCTTCATGTCCTAGACTGCGGATCAAAACCGCCAGTTGCAAGAGCGCCTGGAGGTGGCGGAGCGGAAGCTGCAGCAGACCCCGAGGAAGGCCAAGTCGCTGCCCGAGGTGGAAGCCGAGCCGGCCCAGAGGGAGGCCACCCTCTGCAAGGTGGGGCCCCCGTTTCCTTCTGGGTCCCATGGTGGGAATGTCATTTTCAAGGCGGTCCGTTCTCGTATCTCATTTCTCACCGGTAACGTCGGCGTGCCAAAGTCCGCGAACCAGCTGAGATCTGTTTTCGGGGCTACTTTGTCTGAGATTGGAATGCTTTTCAAACGGCAGGCATCATCCCCAGTTTTGTTCCCTCCGGTTTTGTCCGACGTGTGCTGTTTGCCGTTGGCTGCATCTAAGACTCACTGCTTTTCAGAGTTAAGTCAGCGACTCAGAGCTCAAGATAGTAGCCTTGGGCAAGAGAAGGACAGGGGTGCCTGGCTGGCTCAGTCAGTGGAGCTTGGGACTCTTGGTCTCAGGGTCATGAGTCTGAGCTCCCCGTTGGGTGTAGAGCTTCCCGAAGGAAAAAAAAAACAAAAAAGCATAGAATTTTTCTGAGAAATGAGAAAATCCTATCCTCTTTTAAACACAATCGTTTTTATTTAAAAAATTCTTAAATGTTCATTTATTTGACACAGACAGAGAGGGCGAGCCTGGGCACATACATGAGCAGGGGAGGGGCAGAAAGAAGGAGATAGAATGCCAAGTAGGCTCCATGCTATCGGCACAGAGCCTGACACAGGGCTCGAACGCCCAAACCTTGAGTTCATGACCTGAGCTGAAGCCAAGAGTCAGAACCCGACCGACTGAGCCACCCAGACACCGCTGTAAGAAATAAATCTTTAAGGAATTCACTCGGAGGTTCCACAAATAGAGTCGAGGAACATGCCAGACACAGTCCCTGCCCTCCCAGTTCTCACAGCCCTCACCACCCACGGACGAAGGCAGCAGTTGAAGAGGTAGTTTCCAGACATAATGTAGTCGGTGCTGGGATCGAGTGATGCACACAGGACGAGGGAGCACATGACTGGGCAGCCAGTCCGTCCTTCCAGAACCTGGGCTGAGGGAACCTGTAGCAGGGAGCCTGTCGGTGCTTCTGTGTCACCGGTTCCAGTGCAGTGAGGGTCCCAGTGGGAAGGGGGGTGGGTTCGTCATGGGATAATGACCCTCAAGGCTGCCATCAAGTCGGGCAGGCGGCATTGGGCGCCCACAGGCCCAGGCTCCAACAGAGTCTCTCCTCCTTTGTGATCTGCATGTCAAGTCTCCGTTTCTTTTCTCACCTGTCCTCTCTCCTGTCCCTGGTCAGCCGTGTAGCCCGACCCTTTGTCTTTGGACACTGTGCTGCTGAGGAAGCTAAATTGTTGGAAGTAACTTCCCAGGTTAGGAAGGCAGCACGCCTGTTTGCTCTTTCCGCTTGCTGCTTCCTCCTGTCCGTGCTGAGTGGACAGGGGTGTCTGCCGGGGGACGAGGCACCGTCCAAGGATCCAGGACCCGGGGTGGGGACGAGACCATTGCCTACCCCCGGTCACCAGCATGGAAGCCCACTGCCTCCCACTGGGACGCATGAAGCCGGTAGGGACTGTGAGCAGGCGGAAGGCCGCTCACAGCCTGTCGTGCATAGGCCCAGCGTGTGGTGTGGGGCAGCCAGCTCTTCTGACCCCACTGTCGCCCACAGGCCGAGCAGAGGCGTGGCAACATCGAGGAAAGTCTGCACCAGATGGAGGCCCAGCTGGAGGAAAAGAACCAAGAACTGCAGCGGGTACGTGTCCGGGCGGAGCAGCCGCGCACCTGGCAGTGGTTGAGGATGAGGCGCAGGCTGGGGGTGTCGGGGTAGGGAGCGGTCCCTTGTTTCCCACTTCTCCCCACGTGGACGCCAGGCCCCTCCTCGATCCCATCAGGGGTACAGTGCACTCTTGTGCGAGTTGGATGCTAGTGAACACTCCTAGCATATGGACAATGTTCTCTGGACGCTGGGGCCCCGTAGGCAGTGCCACCTAGGGGTGGAGGCACCCGCACAGCCCACCGTGCCCACCAGCTCATTAGCAGCTACTCACGGTTGACGCGGGACCTCGTGGGTGTCCCTTGGCCAAAGCGGAGGTACTGGCCTGGGGTAGGGCAGCCTAGAGGAGGGGTCTCCTTCCTTAGGACATGACACTGAGGTCCTGAAATCAGGTCACGGGCCTGACCTTGGTCCCCACATCCTACTTTCTACTTGAGATGTAAAGGCACAGGTCGGGGTAGATGTTCCTAAGAAGAGGAATAGCGTCATCGAGCCTTGACGAAAGGGAGGCCCGTGTCCCTTGAATCCCCTGAGATTTTTCCCTGCGGGAGCTGGTCGGACGTCAACATGAAACACCCAGGAGACAGAGCAGGCAGCAGCCTCCCCAACTTGGGACGTCCATCCAAGGCCATCAGGTTTTGTTTTCACCAGAAAACTCAAAACACTCACCCTTAACTTACACCAGAAACTCGTGTGCTTGGCCCTCAGGGTCAGAGAATAAAACATGAGTTTCCGCGGAGTGAAGCTTCTGATGCCAGCGTGACGGCTCGTGTTGGCCGACCCCAGCCTGCCATGACACATGCACACACGTGAGCACAACCAGACGCTAGCCTCTTGGGCCGAGAATTCGACCTCACCTACTTAGAGAAGCACCTCATTGCCTTTAGGACTGTATGGTAGTTTGGAGGGACAGGTGTTGAGATAAGGATTCTATTATAACTGAGACAATTCCAAGGACACTTTTAAGCTGCTTTGCTTGAAAAATACTTGGGTGCCGATCCCTTCTTGTGGGGTGGCCAGGGTCTTTTCCAAGTGATGGCCGTTGCTGCGTGTGAGGTGTGGTGGTCGTGCTTTCTGTTGCCTGCTCCCAAGGAAAGAGGTGCCAGCAGGTGTGGCTTAGAGATGAGGAAGCCCGAGCCTGGAGGGACTGTCCATTGCCTAGCCTGCGGGTGTGTCCTGTGGGCTCTTCCTCCTCCCTGGGCCCCCCGACTGCAGGGCACATGTGTACTCCGTACCCCACGGCCCTGCGCCCGGCAGGAGCCCCTGAATCCTGCCGGCCTGTCCTCGCCGCTTCTGTTTTGGGTTAATTCAGGATATGCGGTAGACACAAGTTTTTTAACCATACGATTGATGAGAGTTCGATAAAACACAGACCCGTGAACTTTGCGGTTATGTTCGGAAATTACTGGAGGTAAATACAAGTTTCCATTACAAAACGTTCAGGAGATGTGTGAATTTCACGAAAAACAGGTGAAAGTCTTTCTCACCACTGAATCTTTCCCAAAGTGGATTTTTTTTAATCTTTCGGTTTTGTCAATGGTTTCATTTCTTTCCCCCTGAGGCCAGATCCGAGCTTCTGTTTCCGCCCCGGAATATGCCTCCTCTCGTGTGTAGTTCAGCTGATCCCCTTCAGAATGTGCTCTTTCCTGCATGTACATCTGCCTCCTGAGCCCATCTGAGAGCTGATAATGAGGACATTCGTGAGGGCCCATGCGCGTTTTGTTTCCCAGAAACAAAGGGACCTGCTAAGTGATGACCCCTGGGAAGCAGGTTCCTGCGTTTCTGTGCCCCGCTAGGTCGGTGCTGGCAGTGACGCACAAGCAGGCCAAAGAGTGCCGTGGGAAGGGGCAGCCGAGGATGGCGTGCGTGTGGGTCACACCGCTGGCCATTCGCACGCCTGAGCCGGTGTTCGCACTTTGGCTTGAAGCCTGCGTCTTCTCTTTCAGGTCAGGCAGAGAGAAAAACTGAAGGAAGAGACTAATCAACATCTGTCCGGCACTATTGACCGGCTCCTTTCTGAATCTGACGAGCGTCTTAAGCGTCATCTAAAAGAGAGGATGGCTGCTGCAGAAGATAAGGTAGGACATGAGAGACAGCGGCTGAGTGCCCCCGTCCTCACAGAGGAGACGCTCACGTTGTGATGCTGAGGAGCAGCGTGGAGCAGAGGCTAACAGCCACTGCAGAAAGTAGAAATGATTCTTTCACACGGAAAAACTGCAGGCTGTTACCCACTGCCTACGTTAAGTTCCCAGTGTCTTGTCCCTGCCCGACGTCTGTGTGCGGGAAGGTGCGTCTCACTGTCTAGGAGAGGAGTATGGTCTGGGGAGGGCCCGAGAGTAAGTATTTTAGGCCTTTACTAACTGAGACGTAAGGAGTAAGCTAGCTTCATGCTAATCAAAGATGGGCACAGAAACAGCCATAGGCAGTATATAACTAAGGGGAGGGGCCGGGTGCCGATAACCCTTTGTTGATAGGACCCGGCGGTGGCTGGATGTGGTCGGCAGGCCCTCGTTTGCCACCCCTGTGCTGGAACCTTCAGCCTGGTTCTTGTCTGGGGAGCTAATTTCTACCTCTTTTGTCCAGACGGACCGGTAGGAGTGCGCAGTTCTGTCAAGCATTTAACCAGCTGAAAACAGAGTATCTCCTGTTCCATCTCCTGCCTTCCCTCTTTTCATCTGGGTTGGAAAGAGTCTAAGCCTGGACTCTTACAGCATCATAACGGATACACTTGAGGTGTAACGGGAGGGAAGCAGTATCATAGGATCTCTGTGAGAGAAGCTCTGGTGGTGACAGTTGGATGCGGACCTGATACTACCGGTTCTGGTGACACCTGTGTCCCTGTAGATGAGCCCAGAATCTTCCCTAAGACTGGCACTTGGAGACACCAGTGAGCAATGCTAATTACACGACACACTTGTTTTGGGTAAAACCCATTATGAGGTGCGTTATTATACCCCACGTGAGGTTCTACCTTGATCACTGGGGCCAGCCTTTCGGTAGAATAGTTGTATGTGAGATTGGAAGTATATGTACGAAACGTAGGTCAGCTTTCCCAAGTGACTGAGGCATCACAGACCCTAAAAGCTAGTACAAACCAGTGTACCTGCTGCAAGTAAACTTAGGAACTTGTCATACTTACAGTCAGACAGTGATCCGTGAAGAAATTGTACATGGACAAAGTATGAGTAAAGGCTGTTACTGCAGTTTCACAGACAGCATTTCACTCTGTGGTCATGTGACCCGGTTCGTTGGTATGGCCATCCGCTCCATGCCTTGTCTGTGGTGCTGCGTTATTGTAAAGAGAAACGTAGGCATGCTCTAGCATGTGGAACGTTTGAAAGAATCAACACTAAAGGACTGTCAGTACCTTTCTCAGAAGTCTCTGTTAGGAGAAGTTGGCAATCTGAAAAAACAGTTACAAGAAACGCAACGTGAGAAGGTATTTCCATCTCTCAATCATTCAGTGATCGGTTGAGACTGGAAAGGAGCAGGTGACCTCTGGGGCTCACACTTCCTCCATGGCGAGCCACCACTGTGCTTTCGAGAGGCCCCATGCTCGCTAGTCTGAATGGCACGCATGTGGCGGAGTTGGAGGCGAGCAGCCTATGGGGTTCAGATTTCTGAGTCCCTTCGGGGGTTCGCTCGAAAGCTAAAATGTTCGCGTAAACCTTTCATTGAGCGAAGCGTTGCCCAGCAGGAAGGTAACAGGTGACACGGGTGTCATCCCAAGGATTCTCGCGGCTGCATTTGAAATGGTCAGACGGGTGATGTTAGTTTTCATGTAGCCCGATGCAGGCAACATGTTATTGTATCAAGTAAATAGTGTAGACATGAAGGAGCTACTCTACAATGTTTTTCTACATTCAGTCCTTGCAACCCACGGGGCGTCTCACAGTTCCATCCCCTGTGGTCGGGACCAGCCCCATTTTGGGCGCTCAGTTAGCCACGTGCGGCGGTGTCTCCGGCCTGGGACGGCACTGCCTAGGGGGTAGTTGTGTGACCGAAGCTCCTCGTCGGTTTGGCTCCCTGGCGCTGCGTGTGCAGACGTGAGGCTGGGCTGCACAGGGTCCACGACGGAGCACGTGCCTATTGCACAGAAGGGCTATTCCCCCACCGCCCAGAAAGTCCTGCTCCTCTCTACATAATTAGGAAGAAGTCCTAGTGGCTCGGTGTTTCTCCTCTGTAACCTTGCTATGCCTGAGACCTGACTGTTCAGTAGGGTTTAGGACGTTCACTTGGTGATCCGGGTGTTTACTGGAGGACTCTTGGAGAGAATGGTCTTCGGGTTCGTAACTGCTAAATTTACCCAGCGTGGTTATGATGGTCAGCATTTCAGCACACTTGATGCAAGTAGTGTTTTCCATTTTTTCTTGAATTCTAATGAACCTACAGTGTTGTATCAGTTTCAAGTAGACAGTGTACCGTTTCAACAATTGCACACGTGACTCTGTGCTCGACACCATCACTGTGGTCACCGTGTGTCACCATACAGAGTCCTTAGGGTATCACGGACCGTATTCCCTGTACTGTGCTTTTCATCCCCGAGACGGCCTTATTTGATATCTGCATGCTGATGCCTCCTAATCACCATCATCTCTTTTGCCCACTGCCCCTACTCTCCTCTCCTCTGGCCACTACCAGTTTGTGCTCTGTGTTGAACGGACTCTTGATGCAAAGACTAGTTAACCTTGCTTGCAGTGAGTGTCATTGTCATTTGCTGCTTTGCAGGATCACCTTCTCCGGAAGATGGAAGCACTGAGGGCCGTATTAAAGCGGGCAAGAGTGAGAGGCTCTTCGCTTCACCATGGGTATGACACTTCCCGGTTCACAGATCTGTTTGAGATGCGGCTGGGGGTGGCTTCCCTCTGTCACCAGTATGACCTGAACCAGCTCATGGTTCCAAAGTAGAACCGTGGGTGTGCCATGGTATGACCCGAACCGGATCAGAGTTACACACAATAACCCTGAGGGTGTTGTAGTCTGACGCGATCCATTTTCCAGGTACCAGCTAACTGATGATGGGGCGGGGCTGGGGGGGACACTGCCCTTCACCGTGCCTAACATGAACCACCTCACAAACACCTATGTTAGCACCTGCTGTGTTTCTTCCAGAGGAATCCTTTGGCCGAATGGGCAGAGTGACTGGATGTAGCTCAGGGAGCCGGTAGCTTAGTAGTTGGCAAGAGGGAGAAGTAAAACCTCATTCCAGAGGTTAGGTTTGGAATCTCAGGAGACCGGGAGGCATGACAGAGCTCACAGCCATGGGAGGAGGAGTGGAAGTTAGGGAAAGTTCTGTTCGTGTTTGGGTGGGTTTATTTGCGGCCTCCCTCCACCGAGTGTGGCAGTGATGGTGTGGGGCTAGGAGGGGTCCAGCGTGCCAGGTTCGGCCCAGCATCCCTGGAAGCTATGGTCCCTTCCACAACGCCAGTGGGGTCACCATGGGAGTGCACACGTGGCCATGGTTGTGAAGGTCACCTTGACATTGGTGGGGTTAGCGCAGTGCTCGCAGTTTCTTATATTTTTGAAAAGACCGGAGAATGACATATAATCGCTGTAACTCTGTTGGGACGTTGGTGAGTCGCCTGTGAGGGAGTGGGTCAGCCGGCTTGTGAGCTGCGTCCTGCAGACAGTAATTGTCAGCGAGGTATTAAAAGGTTTGCTTGCTTCTTTGTAGGAAATGGGTACCATGTGAGAGTCATTCTGGTGTGACAGTGCCTCGAGTAGCTGACTGGGCCCCCTTGGGTGCAGGAAGCAGGCTCCTGCTCCAAAGGCAGGCCCCCTCAGGCCTCACTGGGGTGTGTGCGGCTGCTGACGGGGGCTCTCGGGAGAGTCGAGGGTGTGCTGTGGCTGTCCTTGTTGAGCCTGCTTGTAGGAGAGAGGAGAAGTCAGTACAGGTAGGGGCACAAGCGGCCCTCCGTGTCCACGGAACTACTGGTGGCACAGCGAATGTGTGTCCGGAGAGAGAAGCACACAGGAAGATCCGGGCACAGAGCAGCCTCTTGGTTGGCTGACGGAGATCCTCGCCAGCAAGACACCAGTGTGCTGAGTGTCACCATTCCAGGGCTTGAAGACGGGCATGTGTGAGGAGGCCAAGGGAGCAAACAGTGGATGTGGTGCAGGCCCCTCGAGGGCATGTTGGAGTTCTCAAGGGAAGGGGCTGTGCAGGCCCCTGGAGGGTGGCACCCTGGGGCAGTTGCCATAAGAGGGACGTCCACGCCCGTCACCCGCCTGAGGTGAGCTGGCCAAGGAGAAAGATAGAGAGGATCGCAGTGCTCCCGTGGTTGCGGAGGCGTTGGCCGCGGTCACAGGTGGCCTTGTGGTCAGAAGACCCCGGGCAGGAGACCGGCTGAGGAACAGGGTCTGTTTGAAGCCGTCTCACAAAGTGCCCTCTCGTGTGGTGGCAGAAGAGAGGCTGGTGGGAGCTGTGTCGCCGTGAGCGGCCGGGGGCCGTGGGGATGAGTCTGAGAAGGCGGCAGGCAGGCTGCACAGCTGAGCCCTCCTGGCACGACCTCACAGCCACGTCTTCTGTTTGTGTCCTCCTCTAGCAAGATGACATGGTCTGGGTTGCAGAGGAAAAGAAAGGTGTCGGACCAACTTCCACACGCAGGCGGGGCAGATGGGAGAGAGCTCTGGGATAGGACTGGATGCAGGGTGTTGGGGTCGGGAGCCAGGGAGCCTGAGATAGGGTGTCAGAGTCAGGGGACACACGCGAACCTCGTGGAGCCACGAACCATGCCAGGTCCCATGCGGGGTGGCGTGTGTGCCTCTCCCCGACTGGCGATGTGTCGTGGCCGCACAGCGGCGAAGCTAGACCACCTGAGCTCAGGTGAGCAGTTCTTCTGGGAATGGGGGGACCAGAGGAGGGGAAGATGGTTGTGGCCAGCGGGCAGTTCCGACTTGGCTGTCTTAGAAGCAATCAGTACCCTGAGGCAGCACGTGTCAATGACGTTTCTTGAAAGGCCGCAGAGAAGAGCTTGAAGCACCACAGAGGAGACGCCCTGTCGTGGTGGCTCTGTCTCCAGGCCACAAGGGGTGACGCCAGAGGCCCCCTCTTTAGTTGATGTGAATCAGATGGGTGTGTTCTGTCTCCCGAGACCATAAGGATTTGTGAAATGGAAGGCAGCCTCTGTTCTTTTCCAGAGAGCGAGGAGCCACTGGACTCCCGTGCAGGGTTCAAGTGTGGAGGGTGAACCCGTGGCTGAGGCCGGGCACATGGGCTGGCGGGTGCTCCTTCACAGCTGCTGCCCAGAGCTTCCTGCCCAGAGCCTTTGCTGAGGGGAGCAGCTGACAGCCCAATTAAGTGACTCCACCCTAGGGGCTCGGGGCTCCATGGAACTTTTCTGGAGACTTCTGTGGCCAAGGGGGACATTTGTGTGTTAGTCTAACTGCACAGAGGCCAGAGACGCTTTTGCCTCGGAAACACCGGGCGCATTGCCACCTCCTGTGTACGGGAGCTGCGAGGTGTGGTTCCCGAGGATCCTGCCGCGGATGCCCCTGGGGCGCCCGATAGTGGCTGGTGGAGGAAAACCTGGGGTCACCTGGCATCACAGCAAGGGCCTTGGCACACGTGGGCCGATGGCAGGTGAAGGCCAGAGGGACGTATAGGAGTGCTTTCCGGTCAGTTGGGCAGGAGGTGGTGCAGACACGCAGGACGACAGCTTGACTGGGGGCAGGCGCTGCTCCACCTCGGGGACGTCTGGGCCGCGGGGATGCGTTGCACCTGCTGGGCCCGGGAGACCCTGTGTCCACAGGGCCCGGCTAGCGGGCTTGCACTGCAGCCAGGGGCAAGGATGCCTTCCTTGGAGACCTTTTTCTGTGACCTCATTTTCCCAATTGACGGGTTCTGGCCTGGCTGACAAAGTCCACTTTTCTTTAGATAACAACCTTGGTGTGTGTGTGCGTGTTTGTTTGACCGTTTTCCTCCGTGTTTCAGGCGGACGCACGTCGGCAGCATCCCAGCTTCCAGGTTCCGTCTGGCGGGCAGCCCCACGGATGCCAGCAGCACCAGCAGCAGCGCGGTGTTGCGGCGCCACCGGAAAGGCCGTGTGGCCCGTCTGCGACATGAGCCTTCCAAGGCAAGGACCTCCATCCTCTGGGGGCTCTCGTGGGACCCACCTGCCTGCTCCAATGTCACCTGCCTTTTCCTCTGTCTGTGAGGCTCTTCTGGAACTAAAGGACTGATAGGCTGCTTTCTCTTTTCCCCTTCCCCCATTCTTCTTTTGCTGCCTTGGAATTTACTTTTGAGAGCTTTTGTTCTTCCTTTGTATAAAGTAGCAATGTGGATTAAGATAGGACCTAGTGTTAAGCACAGCACAATGCAAATTAGTAAGGGTTCGAAACGCTAATGAAGGTTAAATGAACACGTGTATTCATCCTTGAACAACAAAGAATTCACCTTTGGAGTTTAAGTACTTTTGTCCTTTGTCTCTTCAGCCGCGTATATTTTTATATATTTGTGTAAGTTTTGAGCACCTGTAGTCATGGAACAAGTTTGGTGCAGACATCGTCCCAGAGCTAGGGTGCAGCATGACTGAAAAACCCAGATGAGGGGCGCCGGGTGGCTCAGTCGGTCAAGCGTCCGACTGCTGATTTCTGCTCATGTCACGGTCTCTGGGTTTGTGAGATCGAGACCCGGAGCCCCGCTGCCCCGCATGGGGCTCTGCGCTGACCGCGCCTGGAGCCTGCTTGGGATTCTCTCTGTCTCCCTCTCTCTGCTCCTCCCCCACTTGAAATAAAACAAAGAAAACAATAAATAGATAAAAAGTCAGAGGAGAGGCCTGCACCCCTGTGTGTGCACAGTGTAGTGAGGGGAGACCAGCAGCGAATGGGAAGTAAAAGGTGATATGTGTGTTAGTTATCTATTTCTGTTTGACAGATGATTGACCAGTCCCTAGATGGGCACCTGTGGATAGCCCCAGAGTCCAAGGGTGGCTCTCTGGGCACTGCCCAGTGTGGCAGTGGAGAGAGAGAGACAGAACTGGCAGAGACCAAGCGGTCACAAGGTGGAAGGAGCTCAGTGAGCCAGGTGCTCAGGGAAAGGGAGACCGGTGGCCTGGTCATGCTGGGTGGGGCCAGGCAAGGTGGAGGCCGAGGACCACGGGGGTCTGGTCCAGGAGCCCTTGCGCTGAAGCCCACTCGCCAGAGTCCCAGAATCTGTGTAGACACAGTAGGGGCAGCTTTCTGGAGGACTTGAACTCTGGTTGGGAGCAGAGACGCAGTGCTAGCTGGAAGGAGACACAGGGTAAAAGTTCTGTGGTTTGTGTTTTGTCATTTTGCTGTTTTGCCCTGGAGCGTCTGTGATCACTCGTGGCTGGCTCGTGTTGTTTCTCCTGTATCTTCATTTGTCATTAGAGAGGGGGTTTTGCCCCAGTAGTCATAAATTGTCGTTAGCGTATCACTGTATAGTACAGGTGGATACGGGTATGATCCAGATAATAATTTGTAAACGAAGTGTTTCTTCAAAAGAGATAAGGCACTGAGCATAGATGAACGGAAGCTCGATACAGACAGCACGCTTTGCGGTGCCGACACTCGTGTTCAGGACTCCAAATCTCATGGGCTTACTGAGCACAAGTACTGCCTTCTACACTGAAACTCAGGACTCCTACAACGTGAAGCTGTCACCTGCCCCTAAGCCCGTTTTTATCACGTACCTGCCCAGGACACCCTCCTGTAACCAGCACGGTGATTCGTGAGAGGTTGTCCATCAAATTCTAGGTCAGGATTTCACATTCACGTCCAGCAGGGCATTAACAGAGTGGGTTTGTTTGGTGTTATACAAGGTGTTGCGGGAACTTCGGCATCCCCTAGGGTGATACTGTAAAAGTGTAACTTGGTTTTCAACAAGGAGAACAGTTACAGGAAAGTTTAGAATAGGCACCTGTTAGATGTCTTTGTTCTACAAGATGCCGTGTTTTAATAAGTTGTGTATGTTGTCATGGAGTTTTACGTCCCGAGTGATAATTGGTAGTGTCTCTGGTAAATATTGTATAACCTATTACGTTCAGATGTGTGGTGGAACAAAGTTCTGCTTCCAGTCGTGGTTGTTTCTAAATCTTCTCTCAATTATATCCGTCCTGTTGTTCTCTTTCAAATATGTTTGCCTCATTTGGTCTTGGAAATTGTAGCTTCCAAGTGTGCAGCAAATCTGATTTCTCTTCCTTTCTTTGCATGCCTCTGTCAGCCTAGTGAGGGAAGGAAGCATCGGAGAAAGCGAAAGTGTTTCGTAGTGCAACCTAGCTGTGTTTGTCTGTGGTGTGGGGGAGAGTGCCCGTCTCTCCACAGTGAGCACCACAGCTGGGTAAGGACGAGCGGCTGGCGTGTGCGGGAAAGTCCAGGAGCCACTGGGGGCTGGAGCGTGGCGGCCGGTTTCCACGGTACCTGCGACGGCCACCAGAGCTCACCGTTGTCTCTCGTTTGTGTCTTGCTCGCTGCGCTGCGTACCTAGTTCCATGAGACATAGAAGTTTCTAGGAAGAGAAATTACTGAAGCAGAGGCATAGAGTTTCGATTTCGGGATAACCACTTTTGACAGCCGTAGCCAGCAGCATTCAGAGAGCTCTTAGGGTTC
This sequence comes from Felis catus, assembly GCF_018350175.1. NCBI lineage: Eukaryota > Metazoa > Chordata > Mammalia > Carnivora > Felidae > Felis > Felis catus. The sequence goes on along the minus strand of NC_058378.1, from coordinate 19,696,247 downwards.
GCCACCTGGTGTGTGCAGTGGTTTAGGATCCTGTGACCTGGCCCTCACAGACATCCCCGCGAGCCACAGCTTGTATGGTTAGCCCATTTCCCGATGTGCAACCAGAGCCTGAGAGCCCGGGTCCTGTGCATGAGGACACCTTGCAGGGCAAACACTGGCCACGACACCACTCTGCCACATACCCCACCTTTGCTCGGGCGCCCTTCTCCCATTTACAGTGCCCCTCGCCCGGACAGGACACCTCCTGTGTCCAGAGGACAATGATGTGGGTGTGCCCATTCTCAGGGGAAGCGCCGTGCCTCGGGACGGAACCCTCGACCAGAGAGTCCGCCTCATAACTGGGATGCCTTGCTCCCTGGACCGGACCCCCATCCCAGACCTTCCCAGCCATGCGCTGACAGGGCCGTGCCTCTGATACAGAGCTGGGCGGCAGCTGGGGGAGCCCCTCCACTGCACAGATGGTGTGTCCGTTCAGTTGAATTCTTGCGTTCAAGTGCCAGTTCGGTCACTGGTTGTTTTGTGACCGGGGTGTATTCATCACCATCTTTTTTTCCTGCTTTGGTCTCCTGGTAAGTGAGGACAGCGAAAGGTTCATGGCCCTTGGGGTATCCACACCCTGCCCATCGGTGCACGGTCCTCAGAGATCAGGAGCTCACATCGGCGACGGGGCACAGAGCACGCCCTGCATTCTGCTGGCTCGTGCTGCCTTTTCCTCTGTAGCAAGACTTTCTCAAGGAACAGAGGGTCGTGTGATGAACACCCAGGCAGGACGGCCTGCTCCCGCAGCTCACTGATGGCTACTTGGAGGGCTCTTTGGAGGTTTTGGGGGATGAAGTCTAGGTGTACGGGCAGTGGGTGTCAGGTCCATGCAGACAGGGCCAGCACGGGCGTTGCACTTCCCAGCCTGGCCGGAGCCTCCCGTTTTGGTGGAGACTGAAATGGCCCATAGGCACAAGTCTGGCAGGACCCAGTGCTGGGCGGGGGCCTGTGTGTGGACTGCGCTGTGACACAGGGGAGGGTGTGCTCCCGGAACCCTCCGTCTCTGCTCACCTCGTAGCCTGGTCGCTAGTGTGGCTCCCTGTCCTGTTCCCTTTTGGGTTTGTTTTCTCCATATCCTTGCTTCCACCTGGGTATGAAATGTACTTGTGTTGCGTGAGTCTGACCCTGTTTGGTTTTATGTGGATAATTTGTAGCCTCTTAAGGTAGCCTTTTGTTGTCTGATGACTGTCAGGAAATCAGGAGAGGAGGCAGGTGTTTTGGAGCTGTTGGTTAAGCTTGTGTCTTCCCTGAGCTCAGCTCCGCTTGGTGCTGACCGCCATGGGCGTCCCGAGCCCCATGCAGCTTCGGAGGTCCTGGTGCAAACCCGGTTGGCTGTGCCTGTCTCGCCAGTCCTACACGTGTGTCTCGTGAGGTCCGGCCCTGCCTCACCACCAGGACCTGTCAAGGGTCGTAACGCTGGCGGGTCCGTGGCCCCACGGTCCTTCCCAGGGCCCGCAGCCACACAGCCGCAGACCCACAGCCTGTCACAGAAGGAAAAGTGGAGTCTGAAGGGGTTCATTTGTCGTGACCGCAGCCAAGGGACACTGTGTCTGCACCGTGTCGAGCAGACTGTCTGTAAGCTGCAGATGAGTCCGTCAGTTTGTACCATCAACCGAAATGTCCCCGAGAAGCAGAAGTCAGACCCGAGTGTGGGGTCAGGGGGTTGGGTGCCTTGTCACTTTACACACGTCCCCGTAGATTCCAGCCTTGCATCGCTACCAGAAGTGACAGTGGATTAGGCCACAAGCTCGCTCCACTTCCCCCAAACAAAGAGCTTTGGACAACCGTGCATGGGAGGGCTCCGTGCTCACCAGGGTTTGCCCTGAATGGCGTCAGGAAACAGACACCTTCCTTCTCAGCTGGCCGTGGTGTATGGTGACATGGTTTGGGTCTCCGCCTCTACCTTCTGTGGCCGGGCTCCTGGTGGTGCGAAGTCCTGGGGAGGGTACACCCCTCGGTGCAGATGGGCTGGGGGTCTCAGTGGGCCCACTGCCCGGACGCGAATCCACCCTTTCGCCTGGCGTTAGGCCGATCCTAGGAAGTCGTTTTGGACGCTGCACAAAGCACAGCTCAGAGCTTTTCAAATGAGTTGCTGGCTGTGATTTCAGGGCTGTGTGCTCCTCTGTCTGGGTGCACGGTGAAATCATGTCACTCTCCTCTCCACCCCACAGTTGCTGCATTTGGAGGAAGAGTCACAAGATAGCACGGCAAGGGCACGATGTGTACCGTCAGCTTCTTCGTCCCAGAGGTCCCTGAGCTTGGACAGGCTGCAGCAAGGGGCACTGCACAAGGCCAGCCACGAGGACATCAGGGACGCCACAAAGTAAGGGGCACAGGCATCGTAGGAGACATGCCTGTGCGCTGGTTTTCAGCTCTGAGAAACCTTTGATCTCTACATGGGGGAGAAAGGGTCGGAACAGCGATTCCAAAGAGAGGCCAATGAACTGAGTTTACGTGCACGGCGTTCTTGGGATACCTGCCTGGGTGCCCTGGGTGTGGCCAGCAGGGCAAAAGGCAGGTGGGAAAGACCAGAGTCTTGTGATGCTGGTGGCTGTAGGGCAGCCTCGTTTGCTCAGATCCTACACACCAGCCGTCCTGAGACCTCTCTTTTCCTCCCGGTGGATCCTGGGTGACATGCTCCCTAGGGCTCCTCCCCTGGGCCGCACTGTGCCCTGTGGGGCTGTCAGGAGCCATGCTCTCTTCCCCCCACCCCCACCAGGCAGCTCCAGCAGCCTCTCTGTTACTCGCACCACGTCCTGGGGTGGCTCAGGTGTGCATGTCCTCCGTGCTCCCGGGTCACGGCCTGGGACGGGTCCTGAGCGTTCTCGACCCAAGGTGCTTGGACTCCAGATATACTTGGGAGGGAGAGAGTGTCAGCTCCCAGGGCGCAGCCCTCCCTAGAAGCTGGGGGATTGTGCTTCTAATCACGTGGGGCGGTGTGTCGTGTGACGAGCACGCGTGGAAGATGCTCTCCTGTGTGTCCCCCAGATCCCCAGGCTCTCAGGATGGCCCCCTGAGCAGCCTCAGCAAAAGTAACAATAGCCAGGACTCACTGAACAACGCCCCCAAGAAGAAGGGCATCACAAAATCCATCCGCTGGTTGCTCACCAGAAGACAAAAGGTCCACCCCAGCCGCGCTAGCGACGAGCCTGCATGACCAGGTTGGTGTCCCCTGCGTGTTTCCAGCGTGTGGGTGGTCTTACTGGCCTCGTTCCTCTAGATCCGTGGTCTCTCTGCCTGCAGACCCCTCCCCGTGTCGGGAGACCTCACGTGGCTGTGGACACCCCCCGCCTCCCATTTCATCACTCTGCTTCCCCACAGCCACTGAATTGGAGCCACTGAATCGAAAACCCTTCCCAAGGTGCCCTGGGACTCAGCAAATTGGGCGGACAAGCTGAAAAACACCAAAACCTTTAAAAAATAAGCATTGTGTTTCTTGTCACCTTGCTGAGCACTTTTCAGCTGTACCTGTTTTTAAAGCAGTAGCTGTTCGTTTGTTCAACAGACTCTATAGCTGCAAAGCAGTATTATGTCCTCCACGGACATAAAAAGGCCTCCGGGGCCTTTTGCTCCTGGAACCATGCTGGGAAAATTCGGTCCCTTAGATGTTGCCAGTGTGTTTTCTTCCACATCCTTGTACTTTCTGTAACGAAAACATTAAGATTCGTGGTAGTGCCCTCTGGCTCTCACACCCACTGCTCCCAGAAATGTGTATGTCTTGTAAGTCCAGAGGTCACAAAATTGGCCAAAACATGTCACTGTGTTTCCTACGTTTATTTTGTCATCTTCAGGAGGTATGGTTTAAGTACTTGGTCATATGAGGACAGCGTTTATTGAGTTGTTTGCCCCAGCATTTGATTCAGTTTCACAGAGTGTGTGTAGGTGACTTTCTCCGGGGCTGAGATGTTCAAATCGCTGACTTGGGTTCTGTGTTACCATAGGTATAACGCAGTGTCTGAGAGTGGATCATACTGTGGTCTCTGTGGACATGCATGGCCAGTCCCAGAAACATACGGTTGACCCTTGAACAGCCAGGGTTTGACGTTCAGGTCCACTTCTATGCAAGTTATGTGTTTCCATCCAGTAGAGTATTGTAAATGTATTTTCTCCTCTTTATGGTTTTCTTCGTCACATTTACCTTGTTTTATGAAGGAATACAGCATATACACGTCACTTATAAAATATGTGTTGACCGGCTGTTTCTGGTAAGGCTTCTGGGTACAGTGGGCTATGAGGAGTGAAGTTCTCAGGGAGGTGGCGGTGAGATAGAGCCCCATAAGGCTCCACGAAAGGTGCCTAGTGTTGACAATGTCCACCTCAGGAGAATGAGTCTCAGAGTTATTACAGAGTTATTACAGAGTTATTACAGAGAAATGTAATAACGATCAGTAAGTGTTTTAAGCGTGTCCATGTGTTTGAACAACTGTTCTTTTACCTAGTGAAAGACCTTGGAAATGAACTGGGTATATGTGTTTCCTGTACTGTGTACTTCATTTTAAATCTCTTCACAGTTGACAGAAGCAGTCTTTCACCAGAAGTAACTAGTGAATCATCTGGTGATTTTTCGATGTCTCCTAAAGCAAATGCAATATTTCTTACTTTGCATGAAAGTGAGGTGTCCCGTCACAGTCTCTTAATATGCTGGGGAGTCTTTTCAGGTTTCTCTGATTTTCAACTGAGTCCACAAAGCGGGCTTTGCGATTAGAACTGAGACGTTTGTGTTGAAGTGACAAGGTGCCCAGGCTCGGGGCCAACAGTGTTGTCTGACGGGAGCAAGGTTTTCCAGAACACTCGGAGTGTGCAGCTGAAGCATAGGCTTGGGGCACACAGCGGAGATCCTTGTCCTGCATTACAGGGTGTGGATGTGATGGAGAGAGCTTTCGGCAGCCACCGTGGCCATGGGTGTTTACTGTCGGCAGAGGTGCTGGTTTGGAGGAAGGACCCGGTGATTCGCTGGGTCCTATCGATTGGCCTTAAAGAGGATGCCAACAATCGCGTAGACGGTGGAGTTCACGGCACGTTGATGGCCTTAGATGGGACCTTCGATGTCACCGCCCTGGCGCTTCTGGTGCAGATCCCGACCCAGAACACCCAGGTGACACCGGGCCGTCTGCACCCGCCCACTGCTCTCCTGCTGGAGACCCCGCAACCTGTACTGGAGCAAGGCAGCGCGTAGCTTCACCGCACAGCTAGTCCTCTCTCCCCAAACCCGGTCTGTTTTGCGCGGCCCGGAGTCCTCGGTGCTGCCTCCTCCTGCCTGAGCTCTGCCTGTCCCTTCCCCTCACAGGCTCGTGAGACTGGCGTGCATTTAGCTCTTATGTGGAGAGAGAAACACTCTTACTTCGTGTGCCACGTGGAAGTTTCATGGCTTCTGTTTCTGATTTCCCTGTGGAATTCTGTTTGACTCATGGGCTCAGTGGAGAATCAGGAATCTTTTGATCCTTCTACAGAACACTGTACACCTTTGGGAATGCCCTCAGTGACCCCACTGCAAATCCCCCTCCACGGCACCCTTGTCTACTTTCCCGGAGAGCATGGACCCCTCTCCCCAAAGGCCCATTCCTGTGGGCTTCCTGGGGGGCTCAGATGATTCGGCGCTCGACCCTTGCTTTGGGCTCACGTCATGATCTCATAGTTGGTGGCGTCGAGCCCCAAGTCGGGCTCCGTGCCGACGACTTGGAGTCTGCTTGGGATTCTCTCTCTCCGTCTCTCTCTGCCCCTCCCCTGCTCATGCTGTCTCTCTGCCTCTCAAAGATAAGTAAATCAAGCCCATTAATGGACTCCACATTAACATCTCTGATTGAAAATACACTATTAGGATTCAATGGGTAGTGTTTTGAGTTTGAAGTCTTGGTTTCGACGCAATTGCAATATGTTGTCATCCTTTAGATTGACATAACTTTTGGGGTGTTGGCTCGTGATTTCAGGCTCGTGCTATCTTGGAATGGGAGTTGAACCACCTTTTGGTCATGGGGACTGACCAAAGGGTTGGTGAAATAAGTTTTCAGCCTAATGATATCTAAATTTGCGTTAACTGTTAAGTATTATATTTGGGGATGCCTGGCTGGCTGAGTCAGAGGACAGCGTGACTCATAATCTCTAGGTTGTGACTTTGAGCCCTGTGTTGGGGGTAGAGATTTCCTAAAAGTAAAATCGAAAAAAAAAAAAAAAAGGGAACGTAGATTATTATGTTTGTAGGAATCATGTACCAGACTACTCTTCCAAATGCGGAGATAATTTTACCTTACAAGTTAAGCTTAGCTCTTACTTTATTAACAAATGAGCTTTGGGGCGCCTGTGTGGCTCAGTTGGTTAAGTGTCTGACTTTGGCTCAGGTCGTGATCACACTGCTTGTGAGTCTGAGGCCAGCATTGGGCTGGCTGCTGTCTGCGTGGAGCCTGCTTTGGGTCCTCTGTCACCCTTTCTATCTGCCCCTATCTCACTCACACACAATCGTTCTCTCTCTCTCTCTCTCTCTCTCTCTCTCTCTCTCTCTCCCTCTCTCTCTGAAAATCTAACAAACAGGGGTGCCTGGTAGCTCAATCATTTAAGCATCTGAGTCTTGCTTTCAGCTCAGGTCATGATCTCACACTTCGTGAGTTTGGGCCTCCCATTGGGCTCAGCGGTGACAATGGGGATTCTGCTTGGGATTCTCTCTCTCCCTAGCTCTCTGCCCTTCCACAACTCATACTGTTTGTGTCTCTTTCAAAAATAAATAAATGTACCTGCAAAAACGTAAAAAACACCCAAACCAATGAGCTATTGAGAAACCAATATTTTAACAGAGGTGAGGAGTTTGGTTTCTTTCCTTTTGGTATTTGACTTTTGAGAGTCTTGAGAAATATTTTTCACATCATAACACGTTGATGGCAGCCTGGCAATAGAGCCTGTAAGTTGCGTTTGGGGGCGCCCGGAGGTCTCCCTGCAGTCCAGGGCCCTGTGCTCTGGGGGAAGGTTACAGTCGTTTATTTCAAAAGACACGAAGTGTTGATGTCTCCTTATACAACACCAGGACTGATTTACTCCCACACCACTACTTAAGACTGTCTTCATTGCCATAAGAACACTCGAGTGTGACGAGAATAGGACACGTGAAAGGGTGCGGTGGGACTGTCCTAGTGTGTAGCACTGTCCGCAGCTTAAAGACTGTTTTGAAAACAAAAAGGTAGTATCTTCTATAGCAGGAAGGTGATTTCACAAAGACGGTGCGGCAGGTCCGGTCAGCCCAGGGCTGTCCTGACTTGTGCCCGGTCAGGGTCCTGGCACAAATATGGCCCTGCCTCCCTTTACCGCCTGGGGCAGCCGTCTGGGCAGGGGGCCCCCCATGGCTGTCAGGAATGGGGGTAAACAGCTGTAAGCAAACTTGCAGAGTGAGGTCATTTTAAAGGGCTGGTAACCTTACTATATATTTTTGGTTTTTATTTCACAATGTGTCCTGTAATTTCCCAGGATGATGATAGAAGCTTCAGGAGGGCACCTTCTTAGAGATAGCAATGTAGATCAAGACACTCTTGACTTACCTGCTGGGTCAGCAGAGACCCTCCCTGCAGACTTCTGGGTCACTTCCTCTCTGTCCTCTATGCAGCCAGAGAAGATGCTGCTGGTCTGTATGTGACGTGCCGCTCTGCCCCAGCCTCTTGGCGGAGGTATGGGAGGCTCTTGGGTTGGAATGTGAACACTGATGGAGAATGGCCGACTTAATATGTAACGAGGCGTTCAGATGCTGTGGCATGCTCAGGCTCAAATGATCTAAGGTTACTCCTCACTTCTGCTTATCAGAGTTTCACAGTGAAAGAGATTTTTTTAACTTTTCTATCTGATGGAATATTAGCACATTCTCTCAACTACTACAACTAGGCATCGTGGGTGTCCTCAGAGCGTTGGACCAGCCTCAGAGCGACACTTGCAGAGCTACGTATGTGATGGGCAGCCCTGGCCCCTCTTTCACAAGATGGCAGATGGACAGGGCGAAAGTGTTTTCCTGGCCTCTACTGCCCCATTGCTATTTGAGAGTGAACTCCCGGGGACTCCCCCGGCTGCTTGCGGGTGGAGAGAACCCCACTCAGAAGTGCCCCGGGAGCCCTCAGTGGTTGCTGCTGTGGTTTAGAATGTGTGTGGCTGTATTTGTGCACTCATGTGCTATTTTGAGACTAACCGCATGCTGCATTTGCACGCTGCCCCTTGTGTTGCTTGGAGCAGGCATAGTATCTGCACCACAGAGGCTGGATTCAGCCAGTCATGTCTTAATCCTGCCGACGCCTCCTGCTGGTGAGTAGAGGGCACCGTCCATGCAGGCCACAGTCGGACACCCCGTGTCCTGTCTGCGCAATGTGCATGTGAGCCAGGACAGCCGCAGCAGGCTCACTTAGGGACTTTCAGAAATACACAGACACGCAGACGCACATAGACAGACTCACACACACATACACATACACGCACACACACACACATGCGCGCGCACACACACACACACGAGCTTCTCTACACCTGCTAAGAGGATTCTGGTGTTTGTGTGCTTACACTTAAAGAGGTTGGTGTGTTCTCAGTTTTTCTGGAGAAAACTGTATTTCCACTCTTTTCATAAAAAAAGAAGTTTGGGTTCAGTGTCTGCTAATGTCTTTTGTGGTAGGGAGGCAGGATTGCTGTCGGAGCAGTAGGAGATTTTCCAGGTCTGAGCTGACCTTCCCGCTCGTTCGGGAGCAAGTGGCACTGGCCTTTGCCTGGTCTGGTGGAGCTCCTAGGTCAGCAGGCCCTGGCTGGCTTGTTTTACGCACACCTTCTTGAATGAACCAGGCCCAAGAGGATTCTAGTCCTCACGTGAGTGACGCTGGTGGCCTCTCAGTTGAGAGATTAGCTTTTAAAAGCGGAAGCACATTGCCCTCTGAGGGGCTGAGTTTCAACTTGGAGATTTTGGGTGTGGGCCCCGGAGCCCAGCCCTCTTCTCCCTGCTCTGAGGGCCTCGGGGGGGGGGGGGGGGGGGGGCTTTGTTCTCCTCTCATTCTGTTTTCCTGTCTCAGCCACAGTGTTTGATTGTTGGGAGCTCCTGGCTGGAGGCCAGGTGGAGCCTATGACACTTGAACTTAGGGTAGTGAGTTTGAGCCCCATTTTGGAATGGAGATTACTTAAAATCCTAAAAAAAAAAAAAAGAATAGTTGATTGATTCCTTCATCTTGTTTTTTTTTTAATCTGGTAACTTTCAGTCTTAAGCCAGTATGAACTCAATCGAATAATTCTCATTGGTAATGCAAAATGCTTCCTATTTTCTCTAGATTCTCAAATCTCTTCAGCCAGGAAGGTCTTTGGGGAGGGGGGGCACGCACTAGGCCCCACCTGGGGCCCTGGAAGGTGCTTTTCGGGCTGATGTCTTAAGACTGATTCTTTCCTTTATCTTGCAGTTTACCCACACTGCTTCTACCGATGGTCTTGCAGCACGCAGAGCCCAGCAGTGACTACATTTGAAAATTCAACCAGATCTTTCATCTGTTAATCCTTGTTATATGGACCCTGAGATATTTCATTACAGTATTTAATTACTGAAAAATTCGTGAATAGGATCGAGAAACTCATTTAGCATTTAATGTTTCGTACATCTCTGTAAATTTGTCACTCCCTATAGAGAGTTCCTTCCTTTCATGTATATCCAGGCTATAAATATCCTTGGGAATCCATTGATGTTCTTATATCTCAGTTTAGTCTTTCAAGCGTATGTACTATCATGGTTGTATGTATAAATCCTACGACAAATACAGGGCTTTTATAACCTGTGCATGTATTGTAATTATCATTGTTTACTTTTTTGTTAAGAAACCCTGACAGAGAAAAGGATTTTACCATGTTTGTAAAATCACCGTGACGTAGCCTGCAGTATCCTTTACGAATGTCCCTTAGCTCTACAACCATGGTTTTGATATAATCAGACTTAATTTGCAGCAATTGTCATTGTATTTTAATGACTCACCTTAACTACACTTTTTCTAACAAGAAATGCTTTCTTCTGCAGTGTGAACAGATTAAAAATATCTGGTGTTAACTATCAGCTAAAGAAACTTGGAGTGGAAAGCTGATTGAAACACGGTGAAAATCTCCCAGGGCCGGTATGCTGTTTCTGAGCCTGGTCCCTGGGGGCCTGGGCAGTTTGCCTGGAGTGACCCGCACAACCTGGGAGCTGAGGCCCCAGAAAGCCTGGGTGGGGCAACCTGGCCACCTCTTCCCCGAAACCCTGCCCGCCCCCTTCTCCCCCCCAACCCGAACCTTAGACCCCTGGCAGCAGAACTCTCAGAGGACCAATCAGGGTGCACTGGTCTCCCACCTCGGGCCAGGGCGCTGGGTGCTCAGCACAGAGCAAGATGCAAGATCCTGGAAACAATGTAGCGCAACTCTAATAAAGGCCTTATTGTTCTTACGGAAATCAGCTGTTTAGATTTGTTTGTAAACAAGTTTAAGGAGTGGCCCTCATTCTCCATTTGTAGATTTTATTTAATTTTTTTATGTTTCTTTATTATTGAAAGAGAGAGAGACAGAGCGTGAGCATGGATGCTGCAGAGACAGGAGAAGACACAGAATCCGAAGCAGGCTCCAGGCTCTGAGCTGTCTGTCAGCACGGGGCCCGACATGGGGCCGAACTCACAAACTGTGAGATCGTGACCTGAGCTGAAGTCGGACGCTTAAGTGACTGAGCCACCCAGGCGCCCCATCTCCATGTGTAGATTTTGAGGAGACAGCCATTTCAGGTTATACAAGTAGCCAACATAACTTATAATTTTGAGGTGGCATATAAAAAAGCCACCCAGGAATGTGCTCAGATCGTGGTGCCTTATTTCTTATGCAGCTGGTACAGAGATAGAAACGACATGTCTCTTTACATGTCGTTTCTGCTTTTCATTGGGCGTTTGACAGTTTCCCTGTGTTTTTCTATGAATCTTTTGTGAACTTCCTGATTGTATGACAGAGTAGGTACCGTCTACTTTGAACTATTTTTATCACGGAATTATTTGCTGGCTTTCAAGGCAGTAGTGGAGCGTTTCCCACTGCCAATAAAGACTAGTGAGAATAAGCTGCCATTGACTTGAGAAGTGGCTGCCGTGGTTTTCTCTGGTGCTCGGGGCCATGAAGGCACTTCTGCCACGTGGAAGTAGTAGTGTGGAAACCAGCTGATAGAATACCACAGCTGGAAGTGGAAGTTCAGGACAGGGGTGTCCTCCACAGGAGGGCCAAGTGCCCAGACCCTAGGGTAGCGGCCCCGGAATCAGTGCAGCCGGGGGCCCAGGCAATAGGCCAACAGGGCAGGGCGACTCTTCCACGGTCAGGGCCAGCTGAGGCTGCTCTTCCTCCAGGACCCCAGGAGACTGGAGTGTGTGCGTGTGCGCATGTGTGTACAGGCGCGTGCTTTCCACCCAGTCTCCACTCCTCTTCCATCCTCTGTGTGGGCTTTCCTGTCCTGCTGCTGTCCTCTCAAGGTCCCAAGAGGTGCCCAAGGCTGCATCCTTCCCCATCGTCTCAGCCCCTGGAACCCACTAGGCTGCTTCTCCCGAAGCTCAGACCCAGTGCTGAGTCTCACACCAGCCAGTGTGGCAGGCGGGAGGGTCTGCCCGCACCGGGGGCTGGCAGCCACCACCAGGCCAACTCATGAGGCTCTGGCACAAGATCCCTGTCGCTCAGGCGACTCTGGGACGGTTCCTTCCCTCCCCGCCATGGAGAGCACATGGCCATCGGGTTGGCGGATGGACACCGTGACCCGTGGTCCGTGTGTGGTGGGCACAGCTGACGATCACTGGGTTTCATCTTCCTGGACTGTCTCTCCTGCCAGGACTGATCGGCTACTCCTCTGAATGCTGCGTTCCCTTTTTGTGGAGTAATCCTTCCCGTCTTTCTTCCGTTAGGGCGTAGTTAGGTTGTTGTCTTCCTGTTCAGAATCTGTGCTGGCTGATTTTTTATTTTTTTTTTTTTTCTGCACTTCCTAGTCCTTAGTGTTAAGTGTGAGATTTGGAACAACAGAGTGCTTCCTTGCTTTTTACATGTAACAATCTGCTCTTCCCCACCAAAGCTGGGCAAGCCTTAGGCATCTGAAAGTTTCTGGAAACAGATCAATTCACCACAGGTACATTAAGTTGCAGATGTTTTATTAAAACTTGATTTGGTGGTTCCACTTGTGCCTAAAAAACAAATGTCAGTTGAGAAACAGACCAAGTGCCGAGCAGATGTCGAGAGCTTTTGCCTCTCTGAGAACACTCCTTAGCCATACTTGGTTGTACTCACTCCACACTGAACGTCCGAGGCTTGCAGGCCTTTCCACAGTCCCACCAGGTCCCACCGAAGACCCTTGACTCCCCCGCTGCTAGAAACTCCTACTGGAGGTCACTAAACCCTCATCACTGCTGCCCTTCAGGTCCTGTCTCCAGTGTCACATCGTGTGATCTGAAGGTAATTGTGGCTTCCCGTGTTCTTCCTCGCCTATTGCTAGCTGAGCGCTCAGCCCCCCCAGAAGGGTGCTCCGTGGTCCGGGGAGTGATCTGTCCCCATGTCCTCTGCAGAGGGGCAGCAGGCACACGCGCAAGTGGGGTTGTTTCCTCCTTCTTGCCAATATGGCTTCACTTGATGGTGTTTCTCAAGATCTCCGAACTCTGCTCTCTCTTACCTTCCTGTCGCTTGACTCCTCAGTGGGAACAAGTGGCCCGGATTCTGCTGTTTCTTGTCCTTGTCTTCCTGTCGCACCTTTTCCAGTCCTGCCTCAAGGCCAGCGCTGTGTCTTCAGCCACCGTTGCTTGGGCAGAAACTGGTGGGGGGCGGGGAGGCTGCGGCCTGCCAGCCTCGCTGCTTGCTGCCCACTGTCCTGTCCTCCCTCAGTGTATCGTACCTGCCGCCTCTCGTAAGAACATCCGTCCTTGCACCTCCCCTCCCGAGGACCGCAGGGTGGTGTCAAGGTCCTCCACTTAGCTGCACCTACAAAGACCCCTTTCCCAAATAAAGTCACATGCACAGGTTCCAGAGATTTGGACATAGATGTGCCTGCAGGGGGCCCACTGCTCACCCCACCTCCTCAGTCCACCTGTTTCTGGAGAAGGCCTGCCTTGCCTGGTCCTGTCCCAGAGCCATCAGGGTGGGGAGGGCGAGCCCCACCCTCCCAAGGGAAGAGGACTCTCGGGTCACAGGAAGGGCCCTGGACTGTCCAGGAAGACAGCAGAAGACAGTGGACAATGGTCAAGAGGACCTCTGGCATGCATCGGGATTACTTCCAGTTGATCTTCTCACTCGAGTGTGCCGAGCCTCTCCTGGCCACGAATGTGTGTGTGCCTGGTGGGGGGGGGGGGGGGGGCTCTGCGTTGGTAGAAGACACTTTCAGGGACTACTGAGACAGAAAGCACTCTGGACAGTTACTAGGATGTGCGGGGGAGACAGCGATGCAAGAGGAAACCACCCTGCCCACACGTGAGAGGAAGCAGCATCAGGCCTGGACGCCAGGATGCCAGCCAGGCTGGGCTGTGGTGAGGGCCAGGCGCAGGGAGGCCTGTGTCCCACTGTGCCGCCTCCAAGGCCTCCGTCCGCTGTGAGCCATGGGCATGGTGGCCACCCACAGGGTTTCGGGGACACGTACTGGGACACATCCAGCAGTTAGAGGGTACGTCGGCCTCTCCTGCGCAACCGGCGGCCACCGTCCCACTGGCTTGGAGTGTCTTTGGTGCATCCGGCCAGCCATCCTCAGAGGAGGCCAACAGAACCTTTCTCCCCTGGCGCTGGGTGGGGGGGGCCCACAGCCTACACTCCAGGCCTCAGTGCCATGGCTCTGGTTTTCAGGCCACGATGCTCTAAGAAAATTAAGTAAAAGCTATTTTTAAACTTACAATGAGAATAAAATAATGGAAATTGCTTTAAAAATTCTTAACTAGGGGTGCCGGTGTGGCTTGGTTGAGCGTCTGCCTCTTGATCTCTTCTCAGGTCATAGTCTCACGGTTTGTGGGGTTTGAGCATGGCATCGGTCTCTACACTGACAGCACGGACCCTGCTTGGCATTCTCTCTCTCCCCTCCCCCACTCACACAAGTGCTTGCTCTCAAAATGAACGTAAAAAATATAAAATTAACAAAATATTTAACTTGTAATTAAAGCAGTGAGTGAGGGATTGTCACATTGCACAAATAGAAGGTTGAGGGTGTCTTCGTCTCCAACACCTTATTTTCTTTTCCATTTATGTTATCTTTTAAATTTTGTAAAAATTGTATTCATTTTGAGAGGGACAGAGAGAGAGAGGAGGAGGAGGGGCAGAGACAGAGGGAGAGACAATCCCAAGCAGGTTCCTCACTGTCAGCACAAAGCCGACATGGGACACAACTCTCACCAACAAAAAGGTCATGATGTGAGCTGAAATCAAGAGTCAGAAGCTACACAGACTGAGCCACCCAGGTGCCCCTAATTTCGATTTATTTTTTAAAGATTTTAAATAACGTCTGCACAGACCCATGACCCTCCTACAAGAGTTGTATACTCCCCCGATTGGCAGCTGAGTGACCCTGTTTTTTTTTGTTTTTTTTTTTACTTTTTCAAATGTTTTAATGTTTGTTTCTTTTTGAGAGGGAGAGAGAGACACACACACAGAATGCTACTGGGAGAGGGGCAGAGATACAGGGAGACATAGAATCCAAAACAGGCTCCATGCTCTGGGCTGTCAGTATAGAGCCTGACGCAGGGCTTGAACTCATCAATGATAAGATCATGACCTGAACGGAAGTTGGACACTCAACTAGCTGAGCCACCCAGGGGCCCCTGTTTTTAACGTGTTGCCCAAAGTGCCACCACACTCATTCTTTCAAGAGAAACTGTGGCTGCCCCCACCTTGGTTTTTACTCCCCTCCCTACCCCATGTGATACTATTCTAACCGTTCCTCCCCTTGCTTCCCTACAAACTCATTTGTGGCCAGTGTGAGCCCTGGCAAATCCATTTCAGATTTACCCGGTGGCATCTAGGTAATAAAGCGATATGTATTGCTCAGCCACGTGGATTGCAAGGAGTAGAACACAAAGGGCTCACGGTGCCACCGTATGTCCCAGTAGTTACACGTGAACTCACCCACCATCTGGGAATTCGACGCCCTGGGTTAGGTCAGGGTATGCATCAATGATTAAGAGACCATGTGGGTTGATACTGGTGGAAGATGGGTGATGCATTCATGAGGGTTTACTGTACATGTTCCTTTGGCATTTGTGCAGAAGTTTCTAGAATAGAAAACATTAGTGGTTGTTTAGGGATCCCCTCCATGCGATAGATGGTCTCAGCCTGGAATAACTGCTCCCTGGCCCTCACTTTGGAACGTAAAGTAGCCCGGGTTCGAACTTTGAGCTGCACCGGCAGTGGAGACATGTCTCCTCTCACAAATAAGCATGCAAGTGCTACATCACGATTCCATCTTGACCCTGCTTTCACATTTTGATGCGCGTGACATCAGGATGTGTCCTACAAGCAGTGACATCATCGACTTGCTGAGAGGTGGCCTATGATGACATCAAAGTCGCGATGGGAGGTAGGTGCTTCGCTACAACTCCCTTTGAGAGGTGGAGTCTAAGGCCTCCCTTTGAGCCTGGGCCGGGCTCAGTGATGTGCTTGACCAAATGGATGTGTAGATGGGATGCCGGGGACCCTGTGGTGTGGTTCTTGTGTGTGACAGAGTGGTTCATGGATGTAAGTGGCATATGCTTGACACTGGCTTGTTTCTAGGGAAAGAGGGCACTTTGTTTCTCTGCTCTGTAATGTCTAACCGTGTGGTGCCTGTCGAGGCTGCTGTATCATTTCTGGGAGTTAGTGGGGACTCGGTGGCTTGACGGATTGGTGTCTTGATCTCTGGGCAGTAACCATAACCGTTCATTAGAAGGGCAGCCGGCTTCTCCCTTTGCTCCCGAATCTCCCTGCTTCTCATGCAGACAGCATTCCCTGTGCTGTGTTTGTCTCCCAGCTGCAACACGGTCCCTCCAGAGAGGATTACTTGGGTTATTTATTTATTTATTTATTTATTTATGTTTATTCCTTTTTGAGAGAGGGAGACAGGGTGTGAGCAGGGGAGGAGCAGAGAGACAGGGAGACAGAATCAGAAGCAGGCTCCAGGCTCCTAGTTTACAGCACAGAGCTGGACAAAGGGCTCGAACCCACAAACCTCGGGATCATGACCTGAGTCGAAAGTTGGACGCTTGACCTAGTGGGCCACCCTGGTGGCCCTTTTGTGTGTTGTGTTTGCATGTGTGAGTACGTGTTTAACTCACAGTAATAGAATTTATTACTTGTAGCAAAGTCATCATTTACAAGGAACAAACACTGGAGGCCATGAGGAGATGTATGCTGGCAGGTTGCAGCAGTGATTTCTGTTGGCACGAAGAGAAAACTTTATGCAGCTATAAATCTTTGGAAACTTGTCATTTTCTGTATTTTCTCAATGTGTCTGAAAACCGGTTGAGCTGTTTGGTTAGTCAAATGCACTTCCTCCTTCCCTCCTTCGGATTTCTTCACAAAGCCGTGTGAAGTGTGGGAGGATGTCCTGGAGTCCTGAAAAGGTCTGCACGCCTGACGACTTGCCCTGGCGGCAGACGTCCTCCTGACGTTTTTCCTCTTCATCGTGTTACACACGGATCCCTCCAGATGCCTGGGATTTCCTCAGTGGATCGCTGGGTTTCAGAGAGAGACCTGTGAGCAGCCTCTCACCTTCCGCCAGGAAGAAAGGGCGGTGCCTTATCAAAATGAATGAAATCTTCCCTTTTGCAACTAGGTGGATGGAACTGGAGGATATTATGCTAAGTGAAATTAGTCAGTCAGAGAAGCTGCCAGAGATTGCTGTCTGGGTGGCAGCTGCGTTGCTCCTGACTCCTTCCTGCTGATATATTTCCTTTGCCCTAGAAGGAAGGCAGCCTGCTTTCCACCCGGCCTTTTGTCCACAGGCAAACCTCTTGTGCTCAATGCTTTCCAACGCACTGGGGTACCTGCTTCCTGTTGCCAGTGTACGTTTGCCAGGGAAGCCCATGAGGCACTAATTTTCCAAGCTGTCCCACATCCAGGGACCCTGCTTTAAAGGAGTTGACAATGAAAAATCAGAAGGGAGGCTTCCAGACTGCTTCCACCAAAGCTCCACAGGGAGGAACTGGTCAATAAATAACAATGATGATTATGATGATAATCATAATCAAAATAAGAATAAGAAGTGAGAAGAAACACACTGGGGACATAAGTTGTTCAGCTCAGATGAAAATGGAATTAAAATGGGACTGCGGACATGAGCACTATTTTCCAGGCAAGCTAGGTGTCCTGAGAGTAAGAAGGAAACGTCTGTGGGGTTGGCATGAAAGGAAGCACCGATCACAAGCGCACTGCATCCTGAGCTACGTAGGGCAGGAAGGCTTCTGGCTCTGGCCTTCCACTTACAACCAGTGGCAAGAGGCCCTCGCGATCTATCTCAGTGTTGGCTTCTCTGTGCTGGCTGGCAGCCATGTCTGTGGAATTGGGCTCTGGTCCCCGAGTCTTTGAATGGACTGTCTGCCCTGACCACCTGGGGAAGAACAATGCTCATGCTCCAACACTGGACTTCTCATCATGTGGTTACCTCACAGCGGCCTGTGGAACAGGGTCACCAACAGCCCTCAGGCTAACAAGCACACAGGTCTCAGTAAGGGAGGGCAATGTGTCCTTGGGAATCGCCATGTGTTAGCTGCTTGTGAATGCTGGGCACTCTCTGAGTAACAGTTACACGGTTCCTGACTCTGACCTCTGATCTCCAACTCCCCTTGCACACAAGTGAAGATGGCTCCCTCCCAAAAACACTTGCCCCATCCCAGAAGACTTTTTGCCTTCTCTTGCCAAGAGAGGTGTCACAGGTGAGCCCATGGAGAACCCACTGTCCATGTTCCCCTGGATCTAGGGCAATGTAGCAGGACTCCACAATTAAAATCAGAGAGACATAGTTCCAGGCTAGGAAACTCAGTCCCTCACTGGAAAACCTGTTTAGAAAGAGATCAAGGGAATCAGAAGGGATACAGTTGGGTCCCAACTCTCTGTCCCAGATGATAATGAAACAAATCTGTGAAGGAAGTGACCAGCACAATTCCCCAGGGAAGCTTCGTGTCCTATGACTATGGAAAACCTGTGGGTTCTAGAGAAATAGAACCTATTTTAGTTACACCTGGGAGCCTGAATGTAGCAAAAGAAACCCAACATCTGACCTCAAACAGTGTAGGGGGGTTGGGGCACTTGCCAGCTTTGCAGCTTTTCCTGTCCGTGGGTAAAAGCAGTGGTGACCTGGAGGGCAGAGTCTCCACACGAGCTGATGCCCAAGTGTGTAGGACTGGGTTCTGATTCTGTTTAGTTCTTTTTGAGTCGTTTCTTTGACGATCACCTGCTGGCGCAACGACTGGGCATGCAGGATCCCTGAAAGTCTCCAAGAGCAGGATGTTGAGGCAGTCTGTGGCGGGGGCAAAGAGCACAGTAAGAGTCACTGCACAAACAAGAGACTTCAACGCCCAACGGTTTGAGGAGGACAACATGTTTTCGTTGATATCAGAAATTAGTTGTTCGGGGGGTTGAAAACAACCTTCATGTGTGCTCACTGGGAGTTAATCGGCCCTATCTGCATTGAGAAAGAGTGAAAGCATGTCATTGGCAGCAACGTGGATGCAATGGGAAGGTTGTATGTTGAGCGACATGTCAGTCAGAGAAGGATACATATCATATGTTTTCACTCACATGTGCTTCTTGAGAAGCATAAGAGAAGACCGAGGGGAAGGGAAGGGGAAAAAGTAGTTACAAACAGAGAGGGATGGAGGCAAACCATAAGAGACCCTTAAATACAGAGAACAAATGGAGGGTGGATGGGTGGTGGGGGAGAGGGAAAATGGGTGATGGGCATTGAGGAGGGCACGTGTTGGGATGAGCACTGGGTGTTGTATGGAAGCTAATTTATCAGTAAAGTATGAAAAAAAAGACTAGCTAGCCCTATCTGATTATTTTTTTTCCTTCTGACTGGCCCTAAAGGCCACATCTCTATCAACTTTTACCACAGCAGTGAGGCCAACTGTCTCCCAATATCACCTGCCACTACCCACAAGCAAGCCTCTTGTGCTTCACACATTCATGTCCCCAGTACCTCCTGTTCCCAAGATACACCTGGCAGACACCAGAAGAGCATCAGTTCCTCAAGCGATTCCAAATTGATGGGAACTTGGCAAGACTCCACCAATAAAATTGGAGACAAAGGCTGCCCGACTCCAGCACGAATGTCTCCCAATGAACACACAGTGAGGATAAGTGTAAGAAAATTGAAAAGATACACTGAGGGCTAAGGTTCTTCATCTCAGGTGAAAACAGAAAGAAGCTGGAGCTGATGTTACCAGCACAACTCCTTGGGCAAGTGTGGGTTCCAAGGAGTGAAAAAGACCTGTGGCCTGAAGAGAAATGGAACACCCACTAGCTGTACCAGGGAGTCCCGTGAGCAGCGTCATGCACCCCAACGTCAATATGGTCAGCAAAGTGTCAAGCTCTGGCCAGGCTTCAAGCCATTCCCATCTGTGGATAGAGAGGCCCTTGTGACTCACAAGGTAGGCTCTTGCTCCTGGCAAGTCTTCAGATTCAGGCTCTGGTATTTTAGTCTTGGAGTATTGTGCCCCAACCTTCTCAGTGAACGGACTTTACACGCACGACCCCTGTCTCAGGGGGTAGGTAGCTCAGGCTTTCCCGAAAGGGGTGGGTAGACAGCAGGGCAATGGTCCCATGGCAACAGAAACCAGCCAGACACAGAGTTCTTACTGGCAGGAGGTCAACCTTTCCTTTTCGATATCAGAAATTAAGTGCTATGTGATGACACACGGTGTGAGTGCAGGCTCCCCGGGAAGGACTGGGCACTGTCTGACTGACAGCCCTGTAGCTCCTCAACATGGCCCTAGGCCCTTGATCCAGAAAGGAGATCGGATCCTTCCGAACCTCCTCTGCCCCTGTGCACAAAGCAAGCCTCTTGGGCTGAACGGTTCCGATCCCCGATGACATCTTTGGCCAAGGTAGGTCTTGCAGAGGAGGCCCATGGATTCCTATTGCCCAGGCCATCCTAGATGCCTGGCAACTGGTCACAACTCCATGATTACCGTCAGAAAATGCTCCTAGATTATGTCTGTGAATGTCCCATAATGATATCCTCATTAATGAAAGAGCAAGGGAATCTGAAGGGATGCACTGAAGGCCAGATGTCTTTCTCACCGAAGAAAATGGTATAAAGCTTCCAATGAAGTCACTAGCACTTTTTCCTGGGCCAGGTTGGTGTCAGCACTAACCTCAGTGGGCCAGGCCTCAGGGGAACCCCCAGTCGCTACACTTAGGAGCCCTGTATGTAAAAGGGCTATCACTTTCTTATATTCCTTTCCTTCAGCGATAGAGCAGTGGTGATTTGAAGGATCTTATCTGGCTCCTGGCTGACCCCCAAGTCCCTGGAGATGGTCTCTGATCTTTATTTATGGAGATTCTTGTTTCTCCCTCCTTAGGCAAGGTATGCACTTTGCTTGGACAAACCATTAGCATCTCAGAACTCAGGAAGCACAGGCATTCCAGGAGGTTGGGAGAGAGCAGGAAGTAACCATCTGAGCCAACACAATCCTGCCTGGCCCTGACTTCTTAGGCATGCAAGGACAACCTTTCTTCCCCAACATGGCAAAAGAATTGCTGTGGGGTAGCACACCACCGAGTGGGAGCTCGCCTAGAGCTTCTTGTCACTGTCTGAGGACAGACCAGTTGCTCCTGAATCTGGCCCCTGATCCCAGTCTCTTCTTGACCCTGAAGTGAGGTGGGCGCTTTCCAGCACCACCTGCTTTGAATTGCATTAGCGTCTTATATTCTCTATTCTCTTTAACATCTAACCTGATTGCTTTGCAGCATGACACCTGTTTCTGGACTGCATTCATCACACAGGGACACATCACTGTGTGTTTTTATGTCTCTGGCCACATAGACTTTACAATAACCTATGTTGCTAAAGTGCAAAGTCTCCCAATGGTTGAGCTGTGAGTACTTCTGTGGGATTGCCAAACAGGAAAGTGATATCTGACAGAAATATAGAAATATCTCAATTCACTTGAAAGACAGTCTGTCAGTTGTGGTTCCTGCATGGGGTCACGTTCTCCTATCCCCTAGAAATGAGGAGGTCGCATATTTAGAAACACCTGTGAGTAGAAAATGTCATAAAGAAATGTTGAATCTTCATGACAGCACATTCTTCTGTCCTATTTTCCTTCATTTATTCTAAATATCTGAGTGGCAAACATTAGATTTTATTCGACTACTGCTGAGGTAGAAGCTTAAAGAGAAACTAAGAAATATTCTTGGAATAAGTGAGTCAGTCACAATAAATCATTAGGTTTTTGTTTGTTTTGTTTTTATTTCTTTTGTTTGTTTTGAGTCCTCTTTGTAATATGTCCACAATGATGTCTCCAGTTTTGCTTTGGTTTTTAGCATCTCTTTATTTGGGGACTCTTATCATTCCATACAAATTTTAGGATCTTTTGTTCTGTGAAAGATGGTGGTGGTATTTTGATAGGCATTGCGCTAACGTGTCGATTGCTTGGGGTAGTGTAGACATTTTAACCATTTGTACTCCAAACCATGGGCATGGAGAGGTTTCCCATTTCTTTGTGCCCTCTTGCATTTCGTTCATGAGATTTCAGAGTACAGAGTTTATACCTCTCCGTTAGGGTAATTTCCATGTAACTGACAAAGTATCTTTGGTGCAACTGGCAATAGCTTAAAGCTCTCCCATCAAGTTTGCTCTAAAAATGAGAGACAAATATTCTAGGAGAAATCATGTCAGCACTTCCTGTCTATTTGAGTTCACGTTGCTATTCTAATTCCCACATATGCACTGGCACACACACACACACTGAAAGGTATGTTCGAGGGACTGGACACTGGGCAATAACAAGACAGAAAGAAGAAACAGGTGAGAGAGAGCACAGCCATGGGGCAGCAGCATCCATTGTCACAGCTGCATGCACAAAGGCCCAAATACGGGCAAGAGATTCTTAATGTTTGTAGGTTTCTGCTGCACCCAGGACCATCCTTGACCCAGC
The DNA here is from genome assembly GCF_018350175.1 of Felis catus. Classification (NCBI taxonomy): domain Eukaryota; kingdom Metazoa; phylum Chordata; class Mammalia; order Carnivora; family Felidae; genus Felis; species Felis catus. The sequence continues at coordinate 19,674,138 of NC_058378.1, read as the reverse complement.
CTCCAGAGGAAAGGACTAGGGTCCTACAGTCCACCTCTCTAGGCACCTGGAATTATGATGAACTAACTCCCAGTAGTTTCACAATAGCTAAAGAAGAAAAGGCTTTGGTGTTCTCCCATAATCAGTTGTGTTGCCAGTGGGTTTCTCCTGAGTTCCGTAAAATCATAAAGTGTCAACTGGCCTTGGTTCTCGATCAATGCCTCACTGTGTTCTGAGAGACTAGAGAAGGACTTGATGCTTGCTGAAGACTTTAGAGCCTAGAGAGGTTTGGGGACTTGGGGCGGTGAGGGGTGGGGATAGGGAAGGACATGTCAGAGCCCTGTACACTGACGCCAGAGCCCAAGTCCAGTAACAGTCCGGGGTCCCCGGGCTCTTCATTGGGAAACAGGGGTTCATTTTGCTGGCCGACGGAAGGATGCCTCACGAGTCACGAGTATACACTGGGGATGGACAAAGGGGAACGACAGAAACCTGAGGTCCATAGCACAGCTCTTGGGCGTGTGGCTTATGAGCTTTACTCAGGGACCTTCGAGGGCCTGTTAGCTTAGGTTTAGGTCCGATTAGGTTAAGCTGGGGTCAGGGCGCTGATTCTGTTTGGTGGTCTTCATGCCTGTGGCTGCAGTGCTAGCGCCGGGCACCAGGGAACAGGCAGCCTCCTGTGTCCGTGGTGCACCCTGAGACTTGCTGGAGGAACGGAACAAGGGAAAGTTCGTGCAGAGGTCATTCTGGAATCCCCCTGCCTCAGATACAACGGGAATCTCCCATGAATAGCAGTTATCTCCACAGAGTAAGCCCATTAAATCTAGACAGAGGGCTCCACAGTCCTTCAATTTCTTCATTCAGTAACTGCTCCAAGCACGCACTTTGTGCTAGGGATCTGGTGGGCCTAACTGAAAGGCTGGCAATGACAAAGCGGTCCCCGCCTGCCAGGTCTCCACAGTCTGGTGGGGAGATGAACGAAGGTATGAAAGACAAGATTTGTCCCAATAAAAAGGGAAGGGGTTCAAGGACTGTAATAGTGAAAAAAAACAAGTGTGCTGTGAGGACAGCCTGGGGAGTCACTGGAGGTGACATCTGCTGGGGCCAGAATGACAAGAGGGAACCACCCTGCCCGTGTCTGCAACGTGTCAGGAGAAGATATTGCTGTGGCCAAGAATAGGAGACAGAATCAAGTTCGTCCAGACACATCAGAAAGGTGGATAATGTGGCTGTGGGATCCTGGGAGGAGAGAGGCAGAGAGGAGCCAGAGCATAGACCAGATGCTGGGACCTGGTAGACTATTAGCTTTCCATTCCTCTCTGACAGAATTGTCTAGATATTTAGAACCTTAAAACTACAAATATTGAATAGCTCACAATTTTTGTAGGAGAGGAATCCAGTCACAGCATAGCTGTGTGACCCTGCCTCAAAGTAAGTCTCTATGAAGCCAGGGTTGTGGTCTCAATGGAGACTCAAAAGGGTGATACTTTCCTTCCAAGCTCACTCACACAGACAGTGTCAGAACTCAGTTGCAACTGAGAGCCTATTTCAATCTTTTGACTTGGAAACTTGCTTCTTACTCTCCTGTATCATGTTCTCATATGGTATTCCCTAACTGAAGTGTTTGATTCCCCATTTCCAGGGTGAGCGGAGAGACAGAGGGAGCAAATGAGGACAGAGAGCAGAGAGAGAGAGGGAAAAGGGAAGGAGAGAGAGAGAGAGAGATACAGAGAGAGAGAGAAAGAGGAGTAGACAGACAGAGAGAGATGGAACAAACACGGGACAAAGCAAGTAAGAAGTAAGTGACAGAATTTCTGTCCTGAAATCTGGAAACTGAGCTCCCCTCACTAACAGCTTAGTGGTTTCACAAGGAGTGACATTTCCTGACTGGACACAGATCACTGTCTGTGTCCCCGGGGGATGTCCAGGAGAGTGTGTTCAGCAGGCTCACCCAGAACTGAGAACAGTGGCTACATTTTGGAAATGGCAGGAAGTGGTAAACATCCAGCCTCACTCATTAGAAAAGTGAACTTAGGACGATGAGTTTGGTGTAATTTCTCATCCACAAAACTAGCAAAAACTCACACTCCTGAAACTAAACCCCTTGTTGTGCATTAGACATCAGGGCACTCATTTTTCAGTAGCGAGAGGGGCCTCGACTCTCTTACTGGAGGGTGATTGTTGCCATGATTTCAGTTGCCATCACCTTTGATTCCGGTGGGGAGGGGTCTGATTCTGGAGAGCAAAGACAGTGACTAGGGATTTGCACAGACTTTCATGTAGGCATGTGTCACCTCTGCTTTTTCTCTAAGAGCCCTGAATGGGACGCCTCCTTCTCAGAGAGGATCCGATTCCTCTGGCTACAGGACCATGATACAGCCTCTAGAATGATGGTGCCTGAGAGAATGTCACACACTGCTGTCAAAACCATTTAATGGACCATGACCGAGGGAGTGGGCTGTTTAGATTTCTGTTTCTTATTTTAATTTAAATTTTAGTTAGTTAACATATAGGTTTCAGAAGTCAAATTCCGTGATTCATCAGTTACGTACAACACCCAGTGCTCATCACAAGTGCCCTCCTTAGTACCCACCACCCATCTAGCCCATCTCCCACCCACATCCCTCCATCAACTCTCAGTTTGTTCTTTATCATTAAAAGTCTACCTCTTTTCTAGGTCCACCTGGGTGGCTCAGTCGGTTGAGTGTCTGACGTCGGCTCAGGTCATGATCTCAATCTGTGAGTTTGAGCCCCGCGTCAGGCTCTGTGCTGACAGCTCAGAGCCTAGAGCCTGCTTCGGATTCTGTGTCTCCCTCTCCCTCTGCCCCTCCCCCACTCATGCTCTGTCTCTCTCTGTCTCAGAAATAAATAAACATTAAAAAAATTTTTTTAAGTCTACCTCTCTTCTCGTCCTCACCTTCTCATATGTTAAATTCCACATACTAGTGAAATTGTATCTTTGTCTTTCTCAGATGGACTCATTTAGCTTAGCACAATACGTTCTAGTTCCATCCACATAGTTTCAAATGGCAAGACTCCATGCTTTTTGATGGCTGAGTAATATTCTCATCAAGACAAAACCTTCTGCACAGTGGAGGAAACAATGAACAAAACTAAAAGCAGCCCACAGCATGGGAGAAGATATTTGCAAGACACATATCTGATAAAGGGTTAGGATCAAAATCTAGAAACAACTTATCAAACTCAGCACCCAAAACCAAACAGCCCAGTTATGAAATGGGCAGAAGGCATGAATAGACACTTTCCCAAAGAAGACTTCCAGATGGCTAACAGACATATGGAAAGATGCTCAACGTCACTGTGCATTAAGGAATGCAAAGCAAAACCATGACGAGAGACCACCTCACACCTGCTAGAATGGCTAAAATGAACCACACAAGAAAGAACCGTTGTCGGTGAGATTTGGAGAAAGGGGAACACTCTTGCAGTGCTGGTCACAATACAAACTGGTGCAGCCACCCTGTTATGACTTTTTAAAGAAGCAACGTCAGCAAGCGCTCCCCCTTCTATGGCTACTTGTTCCCATTTATGTGTACTATTAAGGGCACTGGCAGCAGGTGAAGATTTTTCCCTAGGAGGAGTAGGGTAACAAAAAATTGAGAACCAATGTAAATGGATATTTAAAGATACGAAGTAGGGTTTACCCAGTTGAAATGAAAATAAGAATAAAAACAGAAACAAAACAGTTTGCCCAACGAAAAAGCCAAACTCACATTGTGATTCCACTCTCTGAAAATAATGCTTAAGGTAGAAAAACAGTGTAGGCTGTGATTGCCCTTGAATGCCAGGATTCTTATTTCCTTCATCAGCCTTATTTTGTCTTTCCAAAGAACACAGAAAGCTACCGGCAAATGTAACCTGGTTGGGTTAAGCTGCTTCAAAATCTAAGGAAAGTCAATAAGGAAGAGGACCCAATGGAGGTTTCCAAAGAGAATGACTTGATTGTCACAGGAATAGAGAAGTCCTTGGAAAAACTAAAGAGGCCTAGCAGATTTCTGCCACAATGCTATAATTTGGTGAGACAAATTGCCAGATAGACACCCGATCCCCTCCAGTTTAAACCTACGTTCCAGGAATAAATACACAGGTGAGATGATAACACATCTTTTATTCAATATAAAAACACTTTTCCAAAAGCTCTAATTCATTCCTTTCCAAGACCTTCGTGCCAATTTTCCTTTTGGAGGAAGTTTCCTTTGAAGTGCAGGTCTCTGCTCTCAATGACCCATGCTGTCTCCCTTCCCTACTAACCACATGGACCCCCTTTTCACCTCTGTCTTCCACATTGGCAGTGATCTCCACATGGGCACAGATCACATTTTGTCCCAGTAACTAATGAAGATATAGTGCTGGACACAGAGGAAGGATGGGTGGCCTTTAAAGGAATTCATACATTGGGGCGCTTGGGTGGCGCAGTCGGTTAAGCGTCCGACTTCAGCCAGGTCACGATCTCACGGTCCGTGAGTTCGAGCCCCGTGCCAGGCTCTGGGCTGATGGCTAACAGAGCCTGTTTCCGATTCTGTGTCTCCCTCTCTCTGCCCCTCCCCCGTTCATGCTCTGTCTCTCTCTGTCCCAAAAATAAATAAACGTTGAAAAAAAAAAGGAATTCATACAAAATGAACCTGTTATTTGACTTGCGTCATGAGCGTCAAAACTACAGGCCCAGGATGGCATGCACAGAGTATTTCCCACTAACCTTCCATTGTTAAGCTGCCTTTGTCTATCTGTAAGACATTGTCATCCTCATTCTTCTTCAATACCTGCACAACTACTGCTAACTATTTCTGCACGGGAAAGAGAGGAGTTTCGATGCAATGTGACTTAGAGGACATTGTAACTTCTTCTAAGGTAGTTCTTTTTTTTAAATTGTTTTTCATGTTCATCTTTGAGAGACAGAGAAAGACACAGCATGAGTAGGGAAGGGGCAGAGAGAGAGGGAGACACAGGCTCTGAGCTATCAGCACAAGGCCCGACAAAGGGCTCGAACTCACAGACAGCAAGATCATGATCTGAGCCCAAGTCGGACACTCAACTCACTGAGCCACCCACGTGCCCCCCCCCCAACGTAGTTCAGAACCCACAGCAGTCCTGGCAAGGGTGCCATAACTACAATCTCATGCAATTCACCTACTAAACGATTGGACAGGTACTCATTTCATTTTGTTTCTTTTTCAAATTGCATTTTTTGTAGTCTCTTTGATTTCAAAAGGTTAATACAAAGAGTTAAGTAGTTTCAGGGTCCAAAAATTACCCAGTGTGCATTTTTGCAGGTACCCATTTCAATCTCCTTCACGTGGTGCGAAAACTACCCCAGCAACCACCTTCCCTCTAGTACTATCAAACTATTATCATAGTAGGGTCTGTTACTTGATACTCTACTCGCTCTCACTCTCTCACTTTGTCTCTTCCTCACGATCTCGCTCTCTTATTTCCAGTGATTCTTTACTTCTAACCCGTGAATGATTACAATATTACATGGTACTTGTATATTTCTGACTGACATAATTCACTTAGTCCAATAATCGATAGTTTCAACAAACCATTACAAGTTGAAACTTTACACTCTATCATATATCTTACTGGTGAAAGTACATATCTTACTGGCTGACCCAGGAAGGAAACACACCTCTGTCAAACCTAAAACACACCTGTTAAAAGCCTTCTTTTTTTAGAAGGCTGCTAATTTGGAACCAGGACGCTGAAGAAGGGACATAAGACCAGTCTTGCCTTCCAGCCCAGCAGATTCTCAGCCCCTCCTCCCCACCAAGAGGGCAAGCGCAAACCAAAAACTGGCCATTCCCTCCCGTCCGCCCACCTGATGCAAGGCCACACCGGAGGCCCCGAGCGCCCCCAGAGAACATCACCAGCCCGGGCCCGCTGCCCTAGCTGGGCCTCGCGCAACGCCGGGGACCCTGGGGATGAGGGCTCCAGGGAGGGAAGAGGTCCGGGACCCAGGGAGCCCAGGCCTGTGGCGGAATCTGAGTCTGGGGTCTCGCTGCCCCGCCCGCCACTCCTGGGTTCTTGTATCCACGCCTCAACCCAGCCCTCCACCCTCCAGTCCCCAGGCGCCAGCCCCCGGACCCGCCCTCACCGCACCCCCCACCCCTTCCGTGCGGGTGCAGTGTCGGGAAAGGTGCAAAGCCGGGGCGTGGCTTCCAGCCGGGGCAGTGGGATTTAGCCTGGTGCGGGAAGCGGGGAGCGGCGAGCGGACCCCTTGTGAAGTGCCGTGGGGTGTGCGGGCTCGGGGGGCGGGGCGTGGCGGGGCGGGGCCAGGCTAGGCCAGGCCAGGCCGCTGAACCGGCCCGGGAGGGGCTGAGGGAGCAGCGGCCGGGGTGTGTTTGGCCCCCGGAGCCGCGCTCCCCGGGGGGAGAGGGACACACGGAGGGAGGGGGGAGGGGCGGCGGGCGCCAAAGGAGAGGTCAAGGAGGCCAGAGGCAACAGGCCGAAGGCAAAAGCCTACAGCACCCGGTATTCCCAGGCGGTCTCCCATCCAAGTACTAACCAGGCCCGACCCTGCTTAGCTTCCGAGATCAGACGAGATCGGGCGCGTTCAGGGTGGTATGGCCGTAGACGCCGGCCGCTGCCGCTGGGCGCCTCAAGAGCCTGCTCCAGGCGTCCCAACTCAGCGGTGCCGCGCTCCAGCCGTGCACGCGCCTGACTGCCTGCCTGCCTGCCAGCCTGCCTGCCTGCCTGCCTGCCTGCCTGGCTGCCGCCGCCCTCCGCCGCGGGCCCCGGGCGGGTGGCGGAAGCCAGGCCCAAGAGGACCCCGGCAAGGCGCTGTGGCGCAAGCCACGGCCTTCGCCGGTCCCGGGACTCTTGCAGGCTGCTCCAGGCTTGGCCCCACGCCCGCCTCCGCTTGCATCCCGCACCGCACCGCACCGCACCGCACCGCACCACGTCGGGCCGCTCACTGGGAAGAGGGTGGAAGCGAGCGTGGGGCATCCGGCCGGCCGTGCCTTCTGGGCCCCCCACCCCTCGCCGGGCTCTCAGCGCCTCCTCCCCAGTCTCAGGGCGAGCCCGGCCAGCCCCCGCCCCCCCCCTCCCCGGCCTTTCCCTCCCGTCCGCCCACCTGATGCAAGGCCACACCGGAGGCCCCAGCGCCCCCAGAGAACATCACCAGCCCGGGCCCGCTGCCCTAGCTGGGCCTCGCGCAACGCCGGGGACCCTGGGGATGAGGGCTCCAGGGAGGGAAGAGGTCCGGGACCCAGGGAGCCCAGGCCTGTGGCGGAATCTGAGTCTGGGGTCTCGCTGCCCCGCCCGCTCCTGGGTTCTTGTATCCACCCACCCAGCCCCCACCCTCCAGTCCCCAGGCGCCAGCCCCCGGACCCGCCCTCACCGCACCCCCCCACCCCTTCCGTGCGGGTGCAGTGTCGGGAAAGGTGCAAAGCCGGGGCGTGGCTTCCAGCCGGGGCAGTGGGATTTAGCCTGGTGCGGGAAGCGGGGAGCGGCGAGCGGACCCCTTGTGAAGTGCCGTGGGGTGTGCGGGCTCGGGGGGCGGGGCGTGGCGGGGCGGGGCCAGGCTAGGCCAGGCCAGGCCGCTGAACCGGCCCGGGAGGGGCTGAGGGAGCAGCGGCCGGGGTGTGTTTGGCCCCCGGAGCCGCGCTCCCCGGGGGGAGAGGGACACACGGAGGGAGGGGGGAGGGGCGGCGGGCGCCAAAGGAGAGGTCAAGGAGGCCAGAGGCAACAGGTCGAAGGCAAAAGCCTACAGCACCCGGTATTCCCAGGCGGTCTCCCATCCAAGTACTAACCAGGCCCGACCCTGCTTAGCTTCCGAGATCAGACGAGATCGGGCGCGTTCAGGGTGGTATGGCCGTAGACGCCGGCCGCTGCCGCTGGGCGCCTCAAGAGCCTGCTCCAGGCGTCCCAACTCAGCGGTGCCGCGCTCCAGCCGTGCACGCGCCTGACTGCCTGCCTGCCTGCCAGCCTGCCTGCCTGCCTGCCTGCCTGGCTGCCGCCGCCCTCCGCCGCGGGCCCCGGGCGGGTGGCGGAAGCGGCCCAAGAGGACCCCGGCAAGGCGCTGTGGCGCAAGCCACGGCCTTCGCCGGTCCCGGGACTCTTGCAGGCTGCTCCAGGCTTGGCCCCACGCCCGCCTCCGCTTGCATCCCGCACCGCACCGCACCGCACCGCACCACGTCGGGCCGCTCACTGGGAAGAGGGTGGAAGCGAGCGTGGGGCATCCGGCCGGCCGTGCCTTCTGGGCCCCCCACCCCTCGCCGGGCTCTCAGCGCCTCCTCCCCAGTCTCAGGGCGAGCCCGGCCAGCCCCCGCCCCCCCCCTCCCCGGCCTTTCCCTCCCGTCCGCCCACCTGATGCAAGGCCACACCGGAGGCCCCAGCGCCCCCAGAGAACATCACCAGCCCGGGCCCGCTGCCCTAGCTGGGCCTCGCGCAACGCCGGGGACCCTGGGGATGAGGGCTCCAGGGAGGGAAGAGGTCCGGGACCCAGGGAGCCCAGGCCTGTGGCGGAATCTGAGTCTGGGGTCTCGCTGCCCCGCCCGCTCCTGGGTTCTTGTATCCACCCACCCAGCCCCCACCCTCCAGTCCCCAGGCGCCAGCCCCCGGACCCGCCCTCACCGCACCCCCCACCCCTTCCGTGCGGGTGCAGTGTCGGGAAAGGTGCAAAGCCGGGGCGTGGCTTCCAGCCGGGGCAGTGGGATTTAGCCTGGTGCGGGAAGCGGGGAGCGGCGAGCGGACCCCTTGTGAAGTGCCGTGGGGTGTGCGGGCTCGGGGGGCGGGGCGTGGCGGGGCGGGGCCAGGCTAGGCCAGGCCAGGCCGCTGAACCGGCCCGGGAGGGGCTGAGGGAGCAGCGGCCGGGGTGTGTTTGGCCCCCGGAGCCGCGCTCCCCGGGGGGAGAGGGACACACGGAGGGAGGGGGGAGGGGCGGCGGGCGCCAAAGGAGAGGTCAAGGAGGCCAGAGGCAACAGGCCGAAGGCAAAAGGCCAAAGGCAAAAGCCTACAGCACCCGGTATTCCCAGGCGGTCTCCCATCCAAGTACTAACCAGGCCCGACCCTGCTTAGCTTCCGAGATCAGACGAGATCGGGCGCGTTCAGGGTGGTATGGCCGTAGACGCCGGCCGCTGCCGCTGGGCGCCTCAAGAGCCTGCTCCAGGCGTCCCAACTCAGCGGTGCCGCGCTCCAGCCGTGCACGCGCCTGACTGCCTGCCTGCCTGCCAGCCTGCCTGCCTGCCTGCCTGCCTGCCTGGCTGCCGCCGCCCTCCGCCGCGGGCCCCGGGCGGGTGGCGGAAGCGGCCCAAGAGGACCCCGGCAAGGCGCTGTGGCGCAAGCCACGGCCTTCGCCGGTCCCGGGACTCTTGCAGGCTGCTCCAGGCTTGGCCCCACGCCCGCCTCCGCTTGCATCCCGCACCGCACCGCACCGCACCGCACCGCACCACGTCGGGCCGCTCACTGGGAAGAGGGTGGAAGCGAGCGTGGGGCATCCGGCCGGCCGTGCCTTCTGGGCCCCCCACCCCTCGCCGGGCTCTCAGCGCCTCCTCCCCAGTCTCAGGGCGAGCCCGGCCAGCCCCCGCCCCCCCCCTCCCCGGCCTTTCCCTCCCGTCCGCCCACCTGATGCAAGGCCACACCGGAGGCCCCAGCGCCCCCAGAGAACATCACCAGCCCGGGCCCGCTGCCCTAGCTGGGCCTCGCGCAACGCCGGGGACCCTGGGGATGAGGGCTCCAGGGAGGGAAGAGGTCCGGGACCCAGGGAGCCCAGGCCTGTGGCGGAATCTGAGTCTGGGGTCTCGCTGCCCCGCCCGCTCCTGGGTTCTTGTATCCACCCACCCAGCCCCCACCCTCCAGTCCCCAGGCGCCAGCCCCCGGACCCGCCCTCACCGCACCCCCCACCCCTTCCGTGCGGGTGCAGTGTCGGGAAAGGTGCAAAGCCGGGGCGTGGCTTCCAGCCGGGGCAGTGGGATTTAGCCTGGTGCGGGAAGCGGGGAGCGGCGAGCGGACCCCTTGTGAAGTGCCGTGGGGTGTGCGGGCTCGGGGGGCGGGGCGTGGCGGGGCGGGGCCAGGCTAGGCCAGGCCAGGCCGCTGAACCGGCCCGGGAGGGGCTGAGGGAGCAGCGGCCGGGGTGTGTTTGGCCCCCGGAGCCGCGCTCCCCGGGGGGAGAGGGACACACGGAGGGAGGGGGGAGGGGCGGCGGGCGCCAAAGGAGAGGTCAAGGAGGCCAGAGGCAACAGGCCGAAGGCAAAAGCCTACAGCACCCGGTATTCCCAGGCGGTCTCCCATCCAAGTACTAACCAGGCCCGACCCTGCTTAGCTTCCGAGATCAGACGAGATCGGGCGCGTTCAGGGTGGTATGGCCGTAGACGCCGGCCGCTGCCGCTGGGCGCCTCAAGAGCCTGCTCCAGGCGTCCCAACTCAGCGGTGCCGCGCTCCAGCCGTGCACGCGCCTGACTGCCTGCCTGCCTGCCAGCCTGCCTGCCTGCCTGCCTGCCTGCCTGGCTGCCGCCGCCCTCCGCCGCGGGCCCCGGGCGGGTGGCGGAAGCGGCCCAAGAGGACCCCGGCAAGGCGCTGTGGCGCAAGCCACGGCCTTCGCCGGTCCCGGGACTCTTGCAGGCTGCTCCAGGCTTGGCCCCACGCCCGCCTCCGCTTGCATCCCGCACCGCACCGCACCGCACCGCACCGCACCACGTCGGGCCGCTCACTGGGAAGAGGGTGGAAGCGAGCGTGGGGCATCCGGCCGGCCGTGCCTTCTGGGCCCCCCACCCCTCGCCGGGCTCTCAGCGCCTCCTCCCCAGTCTCAGGGCGAGCCCGGCCAGCCCCCGCCCCCCCCCTCCCCGGCCTTTCCCTCCCGTCCGCCCACCTGATGCAAGGCCACACCGGAGGCCCCAGCGCCCCCAGAGAACATCACCAGCCCGGGCCCGCTGCCCTAGCTGGGCCTCGCGCAACGCCGGGGACCCTGGGGATGAGGGCTCCAGGGAGGGAAGAGGTCCGGGACCCAGGGAGCCCAGGCCTGTGGCGGAATCTGAGTCTGGGGTCTCGCTGCCCCGCCCGCTCCTGGGTTCTTGTATCCACCCACCCAGCCCCCACCCTCCAGTCCCCAGGCGCCAGCCCCCGGACCCGCCCTCACCGCACCCCCCACCCCTTCCGTGCGGGTGCAGTGTCGGGAAAGGTGCAAAGCCGGGGCGTGGCTTCCAGCCGGGGCAGTGGGATTTAGCCTGGTGCGGGAAGCGGGGAGCGGCGAGCGGACCCCTTGTGAAGTGCCGTGGGGTGTGCGGGCTCGGGGGGCGGGGCGTGGCGGGGCGGGGCCAGGCTAGGCCAGGCCAGGCCGCTGAACCGGCCCGGGAGGGGCTGAGGGAGCAGCGGCCGGGGTGTGTTTGGCCCCCGGAGCCGCGCTCCCCGGGGGGAGAGGGACACACGGAGGGAGGGGGGAGGGGCGGCGGGCGCCAAAGGAGAGGTCAAGGAGGCCAGAGGCAACAGGCCGAAGGCAAAAGGCCAAAGGCAAAAGCCTACAGCACCCGGTATTCCCAGGCGGTCTCCCATCCAAGTACTAACCAGGCCCGACCCTGCTTAGCTTCCGAGATCAGACGAGATCGGGCGCGTTCAGGGTGGTATGGCCGTAGACGCCGGCCGCTGCCGCTGGGCGCCTCAAGAGCCTGCTCCAGGCGTCCCAACTCAGCGGTGCCGCGCTCCAGCCGTGCACGCGCCTGACTGCCTGCCTGCCTGCCAGCCTGCCTGCCTGCCTGCCTGCCTGCCTGGCTGCCGCCGCCCTCCGCCGCGGGCCCCGGGCGGGTGGCGGAAGCGGCCCAAGAGGACCCCGGCAAGGCGCTGTGGCGCAAGCCACGGCCTTCGCCGGTCCCGGGACTCTTGCAGGCTGCTCCAGGCTTGGCCCCACGCCCGCCTCCGCTTGCATCCCGCACCGCACCGCACCGCACCGCACCGCACCACGTCGGGCCGCTCACTGGGAAGAGGGTGGAAGCGAGCGTGGGGCATCCGGCCGGCCGTGCCTTCTGGGCCCCCCACCCCTCGCCGGGCTCTCAGCGCCTCCTCCCCAGTCTCAGGGCGAGCCCGGCCAGCCCCCGCCCCCCCCCTCCCCGGCCTTTCCCTCCCGTCCGCCCACCTGATGCAAGGCCACACCGGAGGCCCCAGCGCCCCCAGAGAACATCACCAGCCCGGGCCCGCTGCCCTAGCTGGGCCTCGCGCAACGCCGGGGACCCTGGGGATGAGGGCTCCAGGGAGGGAAGAGGTCCGGGACCCAGGGAGCCCAGGCCTGTGGCGGAATCTGAGTCTGGGGTCTCGCTGCCCCGCCCGCTCCTGGGTTCTTGTATCCACCCACCCAGCCCCCACCCTCCAGTCCCCAGGCGCCAGCCCCCGGACCCGCCCTCACCGCACCCCCCACCCCTTCCGTGCGGGTGCAGTGTCGGGAAAGGTGCAAAGCCGGGGCGTGGCTTCCAGCCGGGGCAGTGGGATTTAGCCTGGTGCGGGAAGCGGGGAGCGGCGAGCGGACCCCTTGTGAAGTGCCGTGGGGTGTGCGGGCTCGGGGGGCGGGGCGTGGCGGGGCGGGGCCAGGCTAGGCCAGGCCAGGCCGCTGAACCGGCCCGGGAGGGGCTGAGGGAGCAGCGGCCGGGGTGTGTTTGGCCCCCGGAGCCGCGCTCCCCGGGGGGAGAGGGACACACGGAGGGAGGGGGGAGGGGCGGCGGGCGCCAAAGGAGAGGTCAAGGAGGCCAGAGGCAACAGGCCGAAGGCAAAAGGCCAAAGGCAAAAGCCTACAGCACCCGGTATTCCCAGGCGGTCTCCCATCCAAGTACTAACCAGGCCCGACCCTGCTTAGCTTCCGAGATCAGACGAGATCGGGCGCGTTCAGGGTGGTATGGCCGTAGACGCCGGCCGCTGCCGCTGGGCGCCTCAAGAGCCTGCTCCAGGCGTCCCAACTCAGCGGTGCCGCGCTCCAGCCGTGCACGCGCCTGACTGCCTGCCTGCCTGCCAGCCTGCCTGCCTGCCTGCCTGCCTGCCTGGCTGCCGCCGCCCTCCGCCGCGGGCCCCGGGCGGGTGGCGGAAGCGGCCCAAGAGGACCCCGGCAAGGCGCTGTGGCGCAAGCCACGGCCTTCGCCGGTCCCGGGACTCTTGCAGGCTGCTCCAGGCTTGGCCCCACGCCCGCCTCCGCTTGCATCCCGCACCGCACCGCACCGCACCGCACCGCACCACGTCGGGCCGCTCACTGGGAAGAGGGTGGAAGCGAGCGTGGGGCATCCGGCCGGCCGTGCCTTCTGGGCCCCCCACCCCTCGCCGGGCTCTCAGCGCCTCCTCCCCAGTCTCAGGGCGAGCCCGGCCAGCCCCCGCCCCCCCCCTCCCCGGCCTTTCCCTCCCGTCCGCCCACCTGATGCAAGGCCACACCGGAGGCCCCAGCGCCCCCAGAGAACATCACCAGCCCGGGCCCGCTGCCCTAGCTGGGCCTCGCGCAACGCCGGGGACCCTGGGGATGAGGGCTCCAGGGAGGGAAGAGGTCCGGGACCCAGGGAGCCCAGGCCTGTGGCGGAATCTGAGTCTGGGGTCTCGCTGCCCCGCCCGCTCCTGGGTTCTTGTATCCACCCACCCAGCCCCCACCCTCCAGTCCCCAGGCGCCAGCCCCCGGACCCGCCCTCACCGCACCCCCCCACCCCTTCCGTGCGGGTGCAGTGTCGGGAAAGGTGCAAAGCCGGGGCGTGGCTTCCAGCCGGGGCAGTGGGATTTAGCCTGGTGCGGGAAGCGGGGAGCGGCGAGCGGACCCCTTGTGAAGTGCCGTGGGGTGTGCGGGCTCGGGGGGCGGGGCGTGGCGGGGCGGGGCCAGGCTAGGCCAGGCCAGGCCGCTGAACCGGCCCGGGAGGGGCTGAGGGAGCAGCGGCCGGGGTGTGTTTGGCCCCCGGAGCCGCGCTCCCCGGGGGGAGAGGGACACACGGAGGGAGGGGGGAGGGGCGGCGGGCGCCAAAGGAGAGGTCAAGGAGGCCAGAGGCAACAGGCCGAAGGCAAAAGCCTACAGCACCCGGTATTCCCAGGCGGTCTCCCATCCAAGTACTAACCAGGCCCGACCCTGCTTAGCTTCCGAGATCAGACGAGATCGGGCGCGTTCAGGGTGGTATGGCCGTAGACGCCGGCCGCTGCCGCTGGGCGCCTCAAGAGCCTGCTCCAGGCGTCCCAACTCAGCGGTGCCGCGCTCCAGCCGTGCACGCGCCTGACTGCCTGCCTGCCTGCCAGCCTGCCTGCCTGCCTGCCTGCCTGCCTGGCTGCCGCCGCCCTCCGCCGCGGGCCCCGGGCGGGTGGCGGAAGCGGCCCAAGAGGACCCCGGCAAGGCGCTGTGGCGCAAGCCACGGCCTTCGCCGGTCCCGGGACTCTTGCAGGCTGCTCCAGGCTTGGCCCCACGCCCGCCTCCGCTTGCATCCCGCACCGCACCGCACCGCACCGCACCCACGTCGGGCCGCTCACTGGGAAGAGGGTGGAAGCGAGCGTGGGGCATCCGGCCGGCCGTGCCTTCTGGGCCCCCCACCCCTCGCCGGGCTCTCAGCGCCTCCTCCCCAGTCTCAGGGCGAGCCCGGCCAGCCCCCGCCCCCCCCCTCCCCGGCCTTTCCCTCCCGTCCGCCCACCTGATGCAAGGCCACACCGGAGGCCCCAGCGCCCCCAGAGAACATCACCAGCCCGGGCCCGCTGCCCTAGCTGGGCCTCGCGCAACGCCGGGGACCCTGGGGATGAGGGCTCCAGGGAGGGAAGAGGTCCGGGACCCAGGGAGCCCAGGCCTGTGGCGGAATCTGAGTCTGGGGTCTCGCTGCCCCGCCCGCTCCTGGGTTCTTGTATCCACCCACCCAGCCCCCACCCTCCAGTCCCCAGGCGCCAGCCCCCGGACCCGCCCTCACCGCACCCCCCCACCCCTTCCGTGCGGGTGCAGTGTCGGGAAAGGTGCAAAGCCGGGGCGTGGCTTCCAGCCGGGGCAGTGGGATTTAGCCTGGTGCGGGAAGCGGGGAGCGGCGAGCGGACCCCTTGTGAAGTGCCGTGGGGTGTGCGGGCTCGGGGGGCGGGGCGTGGCGGGGCGGGGCCAGGCTAGGCCAGGCCAGGCCGCTGAACCGGCCCGGGAGGGGCTGAGGGAGCAGCGGCCGGGGTGTGTTTGGCCCCCGGAGCCGCGCTCCCCGGGGGGAGAGGGACACACGGAGGGAGGGGGGAGGGGCGGCGGGCGCCAAAGGAGAGGTCAAGGAGGCCAGAGGCAACAGGCCGAAGGCAAAAGGCCAAAGGCAAAAGCCTACAGCACCCGGTATTCCCAGGCGGTCTCCCATCCAAGTACTAACCAGGCCCGACCCTGCTTAGCTTCCGAGATCAGACGAGATCGGGCGCGTTCAGGGTGGTATGGCCGTAGACGCCGGCCGCTGCCGCTGGGCGCCTCAAGAGCCTGCTCCAGGCGTCCCAACTCAGCGGTGCCGCGCTCCAGCCGTGCACGCGCCTGACTGCCTGCCTGCCTGCCAGCCTGCCTGCCTGCCTGCCTGCCTGCCTGGCTGCCGCCGCCCTCCGCCGCGGGCCCCGGGCGGGTGGCGGAAGCGGCCCAAGAGGACCCCGGCAAGGCGCTGTGGCGCAAGCCACGGCCTTCGCCGGTCCCGGGACTCTTGCAGGCTGCTCCAGGCTTGGCCCCACGCCCGCCTCCGCTTGCATCCCGCACCGCACCGCACCGCACCGCACCGCACCACGTCGGGCCGCTCACTGGGAAGAGGGTGGAAGCGAGCGTGGGGCATCCGGCCGGCCGTGCCTTCTGGGCCCCCCACCCCTCGCCGGGCTCTCAGCGCCTCCTCCCCAGTCTCAGGGCGAGCCCGGCCAGCCCCCGCCCCCCCCCTCCCCGGCCTTTCCCTCCCGTCCGCCCACCTGATGCAAGGCCACACCGGAGGCCCCAGCGCCCCCAGAGAACATCACCAGCCCGGGCCCGCTGCCCTAGCTGGGCCTCGCGCAACGCCGGGGACCCTGGGGATGAGGGCTCCAGGGAGGGAAGAGGTCCGGGACCCAGGGAGCCCAGGCCTGTGGCGGAATCTGAGTCTGGGGTCTCGCTGCCCCGCCCGCTCCTGGGTTCTTGTATCCACCCACCCAGCCCCCACCCTCCAGTCCCCAGGCGCCAGCCCCCGGACCCGCCCTCACCGCACCCCCCCACCCCTTCCGTGCGGGTGCAGTGTCGGGAAAGGTGCAAAGCCGGGGCGTGGCTTCCAGCCGGGGCAGTGGGATTTAGCCTGGTGCGGGAAGCGGGGAGCGGCGAGCGGACCCCTTGTGAAGTGCCGTGGGGTGTGCGGGCTCGGGGGGCGGGGCGTGGCGGGGCGGGGCCAGGCTAGGCCAGGCCAGGCCGCTGAACCGGCCCGGGAGGGGCTGAGGGAGCAGCGGCCGGGGTGTGTTTGGCCCCCGGAGCCGCGCTCCCCGGGGGGAGAGGGACACACGGAGGGAGGGGGGAGGGGCGGCGGGCGCCAAAGGAGAGGTCAAGGAGGCCAGAGGCAACAGGTCGAAGGCAAAAGCCTACAGCACCCGGTATTCCCAGGCGGTCTCCCATCCAAGTACTAACCAGGCCCGACCCTGCTTAGCTTCCGAGATCAGACGAGATCGGGCGCGTTCAGGGTGGTATGGCCGTAGACGCCGGCCGCTGCCGCTGGGCGCCTCAAGAGCCTGCTCCAGGCGTCCCAACTCAGCGGTGCCGCGCTCCAGCCGTGCACGCGCCTGACTGCCTGCCTGCCTGCCAGCCTGCCTGCCTGCCTGCCTGCCTGCCTGGCTGCCGCCGCCCTCCGCCGCGGGCCCCGGGCGGGTGGCGGAAGCGGCCCAAGAGGACCCCGGCAAGGCGCTGTGGCGCAAGCCACGGCCTTCGCCGGTCCCGGGACTCTTGCAGGCTGCTCCAGGCTTGGCCCCACGCCCGCCTCCGCTTGCATCCCGCACCGCACCGCACCGCACCGCACCGCACCACGTCGGGCCGCTCACTGGGAAGAGGGTGGAAGCGAGCGTGGGGCATCCGGCCGGCCGTGCCTTCTGGGCCCCCCACCCCTCGCCGGGCTCTCAGCGCCTCCTCCCCAGTCTCAGGGCGAGCCCGGCCAGCCCCCGCCCCCCCCCTCCCCGGCCTTTCCCTCCCGTCCGCCCACCTGATGCAAGGCCACACCGGAGGCCCCAGCGCCCCCAGAGAACATCACCAGCCCGGGCCCGCTGCCCTAGCTGGGCCTCGCGCAACGCCGGGGACCCTGGGGATGAGGGCTCCAGGGAGGGAAGAGGTCCGGGACCCAGGGAGCCCAGGCCTGTGGCGGAATCTGAGTCTGGGGTCTCGCTGCCCCGCCCGCTCCTGGGTTCTTGTATCCACCCACCCAGCCCCCACCCTCCAGTCCCCAGGCGCCAGCCCCCGGACCCGCCCTCACCGCACCCCCCACCCCTTCCGTGCGGGTGCAGTGTCGGGAAAGGTGCAAAGCCGGGGCGTGGCTTCCAGCCGGGGCAGTGGGATTTAGCCTGGTGCGGGAAGCGGGGAGCGGCGAGCGGACCCCTTGTGAAGTGCCGTGGGGTGTGCGGGCTCGGGGGGCGGGGCGTGGCGGGGCGGGGCCAGGCTAGGCCAGGCCAGGCCGCTGAACCGGCCCGGGAGGGGCTGAGGGAGCAGCGGCCGGGGTGTGTTTGGCCCCCGGAGCCGCGCTCCCCGGGGGGAGAGGGACACACGGAGGGAGGGGGGAGGGGCGGCGGGCGCCAAAGGAGAGGTCAAGGAGGCCAGAGGCAACAGGCCGAAGGCAAAAGGCCAAAGGCAAAAGCCTACAGCACCCGGTATTCCCAGGCGGTCTCCCATCCAAGTACTAACCAGGCCCGACCCTGCTTAGCTTCCGAGATCAGACGAGATCGGGCGCGTTCAGGGTGGTATGGCCGTAGACGCCGGCCGCTGCCGCTGGGCGCCTCAAGAGCCTGCTCCAGGCGTCCCAACTCAGCGGTGCCGCGCTCCAGCCGTGCACGCGCCTGACTGCCTGCCTGCCTGCCAGCCTGCCTGCCTGCCTGCCTGCCTGCCTGGCTGCCGCCGCCCTCCGCCGCGGGCCCCGGGCGGGTGGCGGAAGCGGCCCAAGAGGACCCCGGCAAGGCGCTGTGGCGCAAGCCACGGCCTTCGCCGGTCCCGGGACTCTTGCAGGCTGCTCCAGGCTTGGCCCCACGCCCGCCTCCGCTTGCATCCCGCACCGCACCGCACCGCACCGCACCACGTCGGGCCGCTCACTGGGAAGAGGGTGGAAGCGAGCGTGGGGCATCCGGCCGGCCGTGCCTTCTGGGCCCCCCACCCCTCGCCGGGCTCTCAGCGCCTCCTCCCCAGTCTCAGGGCGAGCCCGGCCAGCCCCCGCCCCCCCCCTCCCCGGCCTTTCCCTCCCGTCCGCCCACCTGATGCAAGGCCACACCGGAGGCCCCAGCGCCCCCAGAGAACATCACCAGCCCGGGCCCGCTGCCCTAGCTGGGCCTCGCGCAACGCCGGGGACCCTGGGGATGAGGGCTCCAGGGAGGGAAGAGGTCCGGGACCCAGGGAGCCCAGGCCTGTGGCGGAATCTGAGTCTGGGGTCTCGCTGCCCCGCCCGCTCCTGGGTTCTTGTATCCACCCACCCAGCCCCCACCCTCCAGTCCCCAGGCGCCAGCCCCCGGACCCGCCCTCACCGCACCCCCCCACCCCTTCCGTGCGGGTGCAGTGTCGGGAAAGGTGCAAAGCCGGGGCGTGGCTTCCAGCCGGGGCAGTGGGATTTAGCCTGGTGCGGGAAGCGGGGAGCGGCGAGCGGACCCCTTGTGAAGTGCCGTGGGGTGTGCGGGCTCGGGGGGCGGGGCGTGGCGGGGCGGGGCCAGGCTAGGCCAGGCCAGGCCGCTGAACCGGCCCGGGAGGGGCTGAGGGAGCAGCGGCCGGGGTGTGTTTGGCCCCCGGAGCCGCGCTCCCCGGGGGGAGAGGGACACACGGAGGGAGGGGGGAGGGGCGGCGGGCGCCAAAGGAGAGGTCAAGGAGGCCAGAGGCAACAGGTCGAAGGCAAAAGCCTACAGCACCCGGTATTCCCAGGCGGTCTCCCATCCAAGTACTAACCAGGCCCGACCCTGCTTAGCTTCCGAGATCAGACGAGATCGGGCGCGTTCAGGGTGGTATGGCCGTAGACGCCGGCCGCTGCCGCTGGGCGCCTCAAGAGCCTGCTCCAGGCGTCCCAACTCAGCGGTGCCGCGCTCCAGCCGTGCACGCGCCTGACTGCCTGCCTGCCTGCCAGCCTGCCTGCCTGCCTGCCTGCCTGCCTGGCTGCCGCCGCCCTCCGCCGCGGGCCCCGGGCGGGTGGCGGAAGCGGCCCAAGAGGACCCCGGCAAGGCGCTGTGGCGCAAGCCACGGCCTTCGCCGGTCCCGGGACTCTTGCAGGCTGCTCCAGGCTTGGCCCCACGCCCGCCTCCGCTTGCATCCCGCACCGCACCGCACCGCACCGCACCGCACCACGTCGGGCCGCTCACTGGGAAGAGGGTGGAAGCGAGCGTGGGGCATCCGGCCGGCCGTGCCTTCTGGGCCCCCCACCCCTCGCCGGGCTCTCAGCGCCTCCTCCCCAGTCTCAGGGCGAGCCCGGCCAGCCCCCGCCCCCCCCCTCCCCGGCCTTTCCCTCCCGTCCGCCCACCTGATGCAAGGCCACACCGGAGGCCCCAGCGCCCCCAGAGAACATCACCAGCCCGGGCCCGCTGCCCTAGCTGGGCCTCGCGCAACGCCGGGGACCCTGGGGATGAGGGCTCCAGGGAGGGAAGAGGTCCGGGACCCAGGGAGCCCAGGCCTGTGGCGGAATCTGAGTCTGGGGTCTCGCTGCCCCGCCCGCTCCTGGGTTCTTGTATCCACCCACCCAGCCCCCACCCTCCAGTCCCCAGGCGCCAGCCCCCGGACCCGCCCTCACCGCACCCCCCCACCCCTTCCGTGCGGGTGCAGTGTCGGGAAAGGTGCAAAGCCGGGGCGTGGCTTCCAGCCGGGGCAGTGGGATTTAGCCTGGTGCGGGAAGCGGGGAGCGGCGAGCGGACCCCTTGTGAAGTGCCGTGGGGTGTGCGGGCTCGGGGGGCGGGGCGTGGCGGGGCGGGGCCAGGCTAGGCCAGGCCAGGCCGCTGAACCGGCCCGGGAGGGGCTGAGGGAGCAGCGGCCGGGGTGTGTTTGGCCCCCGGAGCCGCGCTCCCCGGGGGGAGAGGGACACACGGAGGGAGGGGGGAGGGGCGGCGGGCGCCAAAGGAGAGGTCAAGGAGGCCAGAGGCAACAGGTCGAAGGCAAAAGCCTACAGCACCCGGTATTCCCAGGCGGTCTCCCATCCAAGTACTAACCAGGCCCGACCCTGCTTAGCTTCCGAGATCAGACGAGATCGGGCGCGTTCAGGGTGGTATGGCCGTAGACGCCGGCCGCTGCCGCTGGGCGCCTCAAGAGCCTGCTCCAGGCGTCCCAACTCAGCGGTGCCGCGCTCCAGCCGTGCACGCGCCTGACTGCCTGCCTGCCTGCCAGCCTGCCTGCCTGCCTGCCTGCCTGCCTGGCTGCCGCCGCCCTCCGCCGCGGGCCCCGGGCGGGTGGCGGAAGCGGCCCAAGAGGACCCCGGCAAGGCGCTGTGGCGCAAGCCACGGCCTTCGCCGGTCCCGGGACTCTTGCAGGCTGCTCCAGGCTTGGCCCCACGCCCGCCTCCGCTTGCATCCCGCACCGCACCGCACCGCACCGCACCGCACCACGTCGGGCCGCTCACTGGGAAGAGGGTGGAAGCGAGCGTGGGGCATCCGGCCGGCCGTGCCTTCTGGGCCCCCCACCCCTCGCCGGGCTCTCAGCGCCTCCTCCCCAGTCTCAGGGCGAGCCCGGCCAGCCCCCGCCCCCCCCCTCCCCGGCCTTTCCCTCCCGTCCGCCCACCTGATGCAAGGCCACACCGGAGGCCCCAGCGCCCCCAGAGAACATCACCAGCCCGGGCCCGCTGCCCTAGCTGGGCCTCGCGCAACGCCGGGGACCCTGGGGATGAGGGCTCCAGGGAGGGAAGAGGTCCGGGACCCAGGGAGCCCAGGCCTGTGGCGGAATCTGAGTCTGGGGTCTCGCTGCCCCGCCCGCTCCTGGGTTCTTGTATCCACCCACCCAGCCCCCACCCTCCAGTCCCCAGGCGCCAGCCCCCGGACCCGCCCTCACCGCACCCCCCCACCCCTTCCGTGCGGGTGCAGTGTCGGGAAAGGTGCAAAGCCGGGGCGTGGCTTCCAGCCGGGGCAGTGGGATTTAGCCTGGTGCGGGAAGCGGGGAGCGGCGAGCGGACCCCTTGTGAAGTGCCGTGGGGTGTGCGGGCTCGGGGGGCGGGGCGTGGCGGGGCGGGGCCAGGCTAGGCCAGGCCAGGCCGCTGAACCGGCCCGGGAGGGGCTGAGGGAGCAGCGGCCGGGGTGTGTTTGGCCCCCGGAGCCGCGCTCCCCGGGGGGAGAGGGACACACGGAGGGAGGGGGGAGGGGCGGCGGGCGCCAAAGGAGAGGTCAAGGAGGCCAGAGGCAACAGGCCGAAGGCAAAAGCCTACAGCACCCGGTATTCCCAGGCGGTCTCCCATCCAAGTACTAACCAGGCCCGACCCTGCTTAGCTTCCGAGATCAGACGAGATCGGGCGCGTTCAGGGTGGTATGGCCGTAGACGCCGGCCGCTGCCGCTGGGCGCCTCAAGAGCCTGCTCCAGGCGTCCCAACTCAGCGGTGCCGCGCTCCAGCCGTGCACGCGCCTGACTGCCTGCCTGCCTGCCAGCCTGCCTGCCTGCCTGCCTGCCTGCCTGGCTGCCGCCGCCCTCCGCCGCGGGCCCCGGGCGGGTGGCGGAAGCGGCCCAAGAGGACCCCGGCAAGGCGCTGTGGCGCAAGCCACGGCCTTCGCCGGTCCCGGGACTCTTGCAGGCT
This sequence comes from Felis catus, assembly GCF_018350175.1. Taxonomy (NCBI): domain Eukaryota; kingdom Metazoa; phylum Chordata; class Mammalia; order Carnivora; family Felidae; genus Felis; species Felis catus. The sequence goes on along the minus strand of NC_058378.1, from coordinate 19,652,338 downwards.
GCTCCAGGCTTGGCCCCACGCCCGCCTCCGCTTGCATCCCGCACCGCACCGCACCGCACCGCACCGCACCACGTCGGGCCGCTCACTGGGAAGAGGGTGGAAGCGAGCGTGGGGCATCCGGCCGGCCGTGCCTTCTGGGCCCCCCACCCCTCGCCGGGCTCTCAGCGCCTCCTCCCCAGTCTCAGGGCGAGCCCGGCCAGCCCCCGCCCCCCCCCTCCCCGGCCTTTCCCTCCCGTCCGCCCACCTGATGCAAGGCCACACCGGAGGCCCCAGCGCCCCCAGAGAACATCACCAGCCCGGGCCCGCTGCCCTAGCTGGGCCTCGCGCAACGCCGGGGACCCTGGGGATGAGGGCTCCAGGGAGGGAAGAGGTCCGGGACCCAGGGAGCCCAGGCCTGTGGCGGAATCTGAGTCTGGGGTCTCGCTGCCCCGCCCGCTCCTGGGTTCTTGTATCCACCCACCCAGCCCCCACCCTCCAGTCCCCAGGCGCCAGCCCCCGGACCCGCCCTCACCGCACCCCCCCACCCCTTCCGTGCGGGTGCAGTGTCGGGAAAGGTGCAAAGCCGGGGCGTGGCTTCCAGCCGGGGCAGTGGGATTTAGCCTGGTGCGGGAAGCGGGGAGCGGCGAGCGGACCCCTTGTGAAGTGCCGTGGGGTGTGCGGGCTCGGGGGGCGGGGCGTGGCGGGGCGGGGCCAGGCTAGGCCAGGCCAGGCCGCTGAACCGGCCCGGGAGGGGCTGAGGGAGCAGCGGCCGGGGTGTGTTTGGCCCCCGGAGCCGCGCTCCCCGGGGGGAGAGGGACACACGGAGGGAGGGGGGAGGGGCGGCGGGCGCCAAAGGAGAGGTCAAGGAGGCCAGAGGCAACAGGCCGAAGGCAAAAGCCTACAGCACCCGGTATTCCCAGGCGGTCTCCCATCCAAGTACTAACCAGGCCCGACCCTGCTTAGCTTCCGAGATCAGACGAGATCGGGCGCGTTCAGGGTGGTATGGCCGTAGACGCCGGCCGCTGCCGCTGGGCGCCTCAAGAGCCTGCTCCAGGCGTCCCAACTCAGCGGTGCCGCGCTCCAGCCGTGCACGCGCCTGACTGCCTGCCTGCCTGCCAGCCTGCCTGCCTGCCTGCCTGCCTGCCTGGCTGCCGCCGCCCTCCGCCGCGGGCCCCGGGCGGGTGGCGGAAGCGGCCCAAGAGGACCCCGGCAAGGCGCTGTGGCGCAAGCCACGGCCTTCGCCGGTCCCGGGACTCTTGCAGGCTGCTCCAGGCTTGGCCCCACGCCCGCCTCCGCTTGCATCCCGCACCGCACCGCACCGCACCGCACCGCACCACGTCGGGCCGCTCACTGGGAAGAGGGTGGAAGCGAGCGTGGGGCATCCGGCCGGCCGTGCCTTCTGGGCCCCCCACCCCTCGCCGGGCTCTCAGCGCCTCCTCCCCAGTCTCAGGGCGAGCCCGGCCAGCCCCCGCCCCCCCCCTCCCCGGCCTTTCCCTCCCGTCCGCCCACCTGATGCAAGGCCACACCGGAGGCCCCAGCGCCCCCAGAGAACATCACCAGCCCGGGCCCGCTGCCCTAGCTGGGCCTCGCGCAACGCCGGGGACCCTGGGGATGAGGGCTCCAGGGAGGGAAGAGGTCCGGGACCCAGGGAGCCCAGGCCTGTGGCGGAATCTGAGTCTGGGGTCTCGCTGCCCCGCCCGCTCCTGGGTTCTTGTATCCACCCACCCAGCCCCCACCCTCCAGTCCCCAGGCGCCAGCCCCCGGACCCGCCCTCACCGCACCCCCCCACCCCTTCCGTGCGGGTGCAGTGTCGGGAAAGGTGCAAAGCCGGGGCGTGGCTTCCAGCCGGGGCAGTGGGATTTAGCCTGGTGCGGGAAGCGGGGAGCGGCGAGCGGACCCCTTGTGAAGTGCCGTGGGGTGTGCGGGCTCGGGGGGCGGGGCGTGGCGGGGCGGGGCCAGGCTAGGCCAGGCCAGGCCGCTGAACCGGCCCGGGAGGGGCTGAGGGAGCAGCGGCCGGGGTGTGTTTGGCCCCCGGAGCCGCGCTCCCCGGGGGGAGAGGGACACACGGAGGGAGGGGGGAGGGGCGGCGGGCGCCAAAGGAGAGGTCAAGGAGGCCAGAGGCAACAGGCCGAAGGCAAAAGCCTACAGCACCCGGTATTCCCAGGCGGTCTCCCATCCAAGTACTAACCAGGCCCGACCCTGCTTAGCTTCCGAGATCAGACGAGATCGGGCGCGTTCAGGGTGGTATGGCCGTAGACGCCGGCCGCTGCCGCTGGGCGCCTCAAGAGCCTGCTCCAGGCGTCCCAACTCAGCGGTGCCGCGCTCCAGCCGTGCACGCGCCTGACTGCCTGCCTGCCTGCCAGCCTGCCTGCCTGCCTGCCTGCCTGCCTGGCTGCCGCCGCCCTCCGCCGCGGGCCCCGGGCGGGTGGCGGAAGCGGCCCAAGAGGACCCCGGCAAGGCGCTGTGGCGCAAGCCACGGCCTTCGCCGGTCCCGGGACTCTTGCAGGCTGCTCCAGGCTTGGCCCCACGCCCGCCTCCGCTTGCATCCCGCACCGCACCGCACCGCACCGCACCGCACCACGTCGGGCCGCTCACTGGGAAGAGGGTGGAAGCGAGCGTGGGGCATCCGGCCGGCCGTGCCTTCTGGGCCCCCCACCCCTCGCCGGGCTCTCAGCGCCTCCTCCCCAGTCTCAGGGCGAGCCCGGCCAGCCCCCGCCCCCCCCCTCCCCGGCCTTTCCCTCCCGTCCGCCCACCTGATGCAAGGCCACACCGGAGGCCCCAGCGCCCCCAGAGAACATCACCAGCCCGGGCCCGCTGCCCTAGCTGGGCCTCGCGCAACGCCGGGGACCCTGGGGATGAGGGCTCCAGGGAGGGAAGAGGTCCGGGACCCAGGGAGCCCAGGCCTGTGGCGGAATCTGAGTCTGGGGTCTCGCTGCCCCGCCCGCTCCTGGGTTCTTGTATCCACCCACCCAGCCCCCACCCTCCAGTCCCCAGGCGCCAGCCCCCGGACCCGCCCTCACCGCACCCCCCCACCCCTTCCGTGCGGGTGCAGTGTCGGGAAAGGTGCAAAGCCGGGGCGTGGCTTCCAGCCGGGGCAGTGGGATTTAGCCTGGTGCGGGAAGCGGGGAGCGGCGAGCGGACCCCTTGTGAAGTGCCGTGGGGTGTGCGGGCTCGGGGGGCGGGGCGTGGCGGGGCGGGGCCAGGCTAGGCCAGGCCAGGCCGCTGAACCGGCCCGGGAGGGGCTGAGGGAGCAGCGGCCGGGGTGTGTTTGGCCCCCGGAGCCGCGCTCCCCGGGGGGAGAGGGACACACGGAGGGAGGGGGGAGGGGCGGCGGGCGCCAAAGGAGAGGTCAAGGAGGCCAGAGGCAACAGGCCGAAGGCAAAAGCCTACAGCACCCGGTATTCCCAGGCGGTCTCCCATCCAAGTACTAACCAGGCCCGACCCTGCTTAGCTTCCGAGATCAGACGAGATCGGGCGCGTTCAGGGTGGTATGGCCGTAGACGCCGGCCGCTGCCGCTGGGCGCCTCAAGAGCCTGCTCCAGGCGTCCCAACTCAGCGGTGCCGCGCTCCAGCCGTGCACGCGCCTGACTGCCTGCCTGCCTGCCAGCCTGCCTGCCTGCCTGCCTGCCTGCCTGGCTGCCGCCGCCCTCCGCCGCGGGCCCCGGGCGGGTGGCGGAAGCGGCCCAAGAGGACCCCGGCAAGGCGCTGTGGCGCAAGCCACGGCCTTCGCCGGTCCCGGGACTCTTGCAGGCTGCTCCAGGCTTGGCCCCACGCCCGCCTCCGCTTGCATCCCGCACCGCACCGCACCGCACCGCACCACGTCGGGCCGCTCACTGGGAAGAGGGTGGAAGCGAGCGTGGGGCATCCGGCCGGCCGTGCCTTCTGGGCCCCCCACCCCTCGCCGGGCTCTCAGCGCCTCCTCCCCAGTCTCAGGGCGAGCCCGGCCAGCCCCCGCCCCCCCCCTCCCCGGCCTTTCCCTCCCGTCCGCCCACCTGATGCAAGGCCACACCGGAGGCCCCAGCGCCCCCAGAGAACATCACCAGCCCGGGCCCGCTGCCCTAGCTGGGCCTCGCGCAACGCCGGGGACCCTGGGGATGAGGGCTCCAGGGAGGGAAGAGGTCCGGGACCCAGGGAGCCCAGGCCTGTGGCGGAATCTGAGTCTGGGGTCTCGCTGCCCCGCCCGCTCCTGGGTTCTTGTATCCACCCACCCAGCCCCCACCCTCCAGTCCCCAGGCGCCAGCCCCCGGACCCGCCCTCACCGCACCCCCCCACCCCTTCCGTGCGGGTGCAGTGTCGGGAAAGGTGCAAAGCCGGGGCGTGGCTTCCAGCCGGGGCAGTGGGATTTAGCCTGGTGCGGGAAGCGGGGAGCGGCGAGCGGACCCCTTGTGAAGTGCCGTGGGGTGTGCGGGCTCGGGGGGCGGGGCGTGGCGGGGCGGGGCCAGGCTAGGCCAGGCCAGGCCGCTGAACCGGCCCGGGAGGGGCTGAGGGAGCAGCGGCCGGGGTGTGTTTGGCCCCCGGAGCCGCGCTCCCCGGGGGGAGAGGGACACACGGAGGGAGGGGGGAGGGGCGGCGGGCGCCAAAGGAGAGGTCAAGGAGGCCAGAGGCAACAGGCCGAAGGCAAAAGCCTACAGCACCCGGTATTCCCAGGCGGTCTCCCATCCAAGTACTAACCAGGCCCGACCCTGCTTAGCTTCCGAGATCAGACGAGATCGGGCGCGTTCAGGGTGGTATGGCCGTAGACGCCGGCCGCTGCCGCTGGGCGCCTCAAGAGCCTGCTCCAGGCGTCCCAACTCAGCGGTGCCGCGCTCCAGCCGTGCACGCGCCTGACTGCCTGCCTGCCTGCCAGCCTGCCTGCCTGCCTGCCTGCCTGCCTGGCTGCCGCCGCCCTCCGCCGCGGGCCCCGGGCGGGTGGCGGAAGCGGCCCAAGAGGACCCCGGCAAGGCGCTGTGGCGCAAGCCACGGCCTTCGCCGGTCCCGGGACTCTTGCAGGCTGCTCCAGGCTTGGCCCCACGCCCGCCTCCGCTTGCATCCCGCACCGCACCGCACCGCACCGCACCGCACCACGTCGGGCCGCTCACTGGGAAGAGGGTGGAAGCGAGCGTGGGGCATCCGGCCGGCCGTGCCTTCTGGGCCCCCCACCCCTCGCCGGGCTCTCAGCGCCTCCTCCCCAGTCTCAGGGCGAGCCCGGCCAGCCCCCGCCCCCCCCCTCCCCGGCCTTTCCCTCCCGTCCGCCCACCTGATGCAAGGCCACACCGGAGGCCCCAGCGCCCCCAGAGAACATCACCAGCCCGGGCCCGCTGCCCTAGCTGGGCCTCGCGCAACGCCGGGGACCCTGGGGATGAGGGCTCCAGGGAGGGAAGAGGTCCGGGACCCAGGGAGCCCAGGCCTGTGGCGGAATCTGAGTCTGGGGTCTCGCTGCCCCGCCCGCTCCTGGGTTCTTGTATCCACCCACCCAGCCCCCACCCTCCAGTCCCCAGGCGCCAGCCCCCGGACCCGCCCTCACCGCACCCCCCCACCCCTTCCGTGCGGGTGCAGTGTCGGGAAAGGTGCAAAGCCGGGGCGTGGCTTCCAGCCGGGGCAGTGGGATTTAGCCTGGTGCGGGAAGCGGGGAGCGGCGAGCGGACCCCTTGTGAAGTGCCGTGGGGTGTGCGGGCTCGGGGGGCGGGGCGTGGCGGGGCGGGGCCAGGCTAGGCCAGGCCAGGCCGCTGAACCGGCCCGGGAGGGGCTGAGGGAGCAGCGGCCGGGGTGTGTTTGGCCCCCGGAGCCGCGCTCCCCGGGGGGAGAGGGACACACGGAGGGAGGGGGGAGGGGCGGCGGGCGCCAAAGGAGAGGTCAAGGAGGCCAGAGGCAACAGGCCGAAGGCAAAAGCCTACAGCACCCGGTATTCCCAGGCGGTCTCCCATCCAAGTACTAACCAGGCCCGACCCTGCTTAGCTTCCGAGATCAGACGAGATCGGGCGCGTTCAGGGTGGTATGGCCGTAGACGCCGGCCGCTGCCGCTGGGCGCCTCAAGAGCCTGCTCCAGGCGTCCCAACTCAGCGGTGCCGCGCTCCAGCCGTGCACGCGCCTGACTGCCTGCCTGCCTGCCAGCCTGCCTGCCTGCCTGCCTGCCTGCCTGGCTGCCGCCGCCCTCCGCCGCGGGCCCCGGGCGGGTGGCGGAAGCGGCCCAAGAGGACCCCGGCAAGGCGCTGTGGCGCAAGCCACGGCCTTCGCCGGTCCCGGGACTCTTGCAGGCTGCTCCAGGCTTGGCCCCACGCCCGCCTCCGCTTGCATCCCGCACCGCACCGCACCGCACCGCACCACGTCGGGCCGCTCACTGGGAAGAGGGTGGAAGCGAGCGTGGGGCATCCGGCCGGCCGTGCCTTCTGGGCCCCCCACCCCTCGCCGGGCTCTCAGCGCCTCCTCCCCAGTCTCAGGGCGAGCCCGGCCAGCCCCCGCCCCCCCCCTCCCCGGCCTTTCCCTCCCGTCCGCCCACCTGATGCAAGGCCACACCGGAGGCCCCAGCGCCCCCAGAGAACATCACCAGCCCGGGCCCGCTGCCCTAGCTGGGCCTCGCGCAACGCCGGGGACCCTGGGGATGAGGGCTCCAGGGAGGGAAGAGGTCCGGGACCCAGGGAGCCCAGGCCTGTGGCGGAATCTGAGTCTGGGGTCTCGCTGCCCCGCCCGCTCCTGGGTTCTTGTATCCACCCACCCAGCCCCCACCCTCCAGTCCCCAGGCGCCAGCCCCCGGACCCGCCCTCACCGCACCCCCCCACCCCTTCCGTGCGGGTGCAGTGTCGGGAAAGGTGCAAAGCCGGGGCGTGGCTTCCAGCCGGGGCAGTGGGATTTAGCCTGGTGCGGGAAGCGGGGAGCGGCGAGCGGACCCCTTGTGAAGTGCCGTGGGGTGTGCGGGCTCGGGGGGCGGGGCGTGGCGGGGCGGGGCCAGGCTAGGCCAGGCCAGGCCGCTGAACCGGCCCGGGAGGGGCTGAGGGAGCAGCGGCCGGGGTGTGTTTGGCCCCCGGAGCCGCGCTCCCCGGGGGGAGAGGGACACACGGAGGGAGGGGGGAGGGGCGGCGGGCGCCAAAGGAGAGGTCAAGGAGGCCAGAGGCAACAGGCCGAAGGCAAAAGCCTACAGCACCCGGTATTCCCAGGCGGTCTCCCATCCAAGTACTAACCAGGCCCGACCCTGCTTAGCTTCCGAGATCAGACGAGATCGGGCGCGTTCAGGGTGGTATGGCCGTAGACGCCGGCCGCTGCCGCTGGGCGCCTCAAGAGCCTGCTCCAGGCGTCCCAACTCAGCGGTGCCGCGCTCCAGCCGTGCACGCGCCTGACTGCCTGCCTGCCTGCCAGCCTGCCTGCCTGCCTGCCTGCCTGCCTGCCTGCCTGGCTGCCGCCGCCCTCCGCCGCGGGCCCCGGGCGGGTGGCGGAAGCGGCCCAAGAGGACCCCGGCAAGGCGCTGTGGCGCAAGCCACGGCCTTCGCCGGTCCCGGGACTCTTGCAGGCTGCTCCAGGCTTGGCCCCACGCCCGCCTCCGCTTGCATCCCGCACCGCACCGCACCGCACCGCACCACGTCGGGCCGCTCACTGGGAAGAGGGTGGAAGCGAGCGTGGGGCATCCGGCCGGCCGTGCCTTCTGGGCCCCCCACCCCTCGCCGGGCTCTCAGCGCCTCCTCCCCAGTCTCAGGGCGAGCCCGGCCAGCCCCCGCCCCCCCCCTCCCCGGCCTTTCCCTCCCGTCCGCCCACCTGATGCAAGGCCACACCGGAGGCCCCAGCGCCCCCAGAGAACATCACCAGCCCGGGCCCGCTGCCCTAGCTGGGCCTCGCGCAACGCCGGGGACCCTGGGGATGAGGGCTCCAGGGAGGGAAGAGGTCCGGGACCCAGGGAGCCCAGGCCTGTGGCGGAATCTGAGTCTGGGGTCTCGCTGCCCCGCCCGCTCCTGGGTTCTTGTATCCACCCACCCAGCCCCCACCCTCCAGTCCCCAGGCGCCAGCCCCCGGACCCGCCCTCACCGCACCCCCCCACCCCTTCCGTGCGGGTGCAGTGTCGGGAAAGGTGCAAAGCCGGGGCGTGGCTTCCAGCCGGGGCAGTGGGATTTAGCCTGGTGCGGGAAGCGGGGAGCGGCGAGCGGACCCCTTGTGAAGTGCCGTGGGGTGTGCGGGCTCGGGGGGCGGGGCGTGGCGGGGCGGGGCCAGGCTAGGCCAGGCCAGGCCGCTGAACCGGCCCGGGAGGGGCTGAGGGAGCAGCGGCCGGGGTGTGTTTGGCCCCCGGAGCCGCGCTCCCCGGGGGGAGAGGGACACACGGAGGGAGGGGGGAGGGGCGGCGGGCGCCAAAGGAGAGGTCAAGGAGGCCAGAGGCAACAGGTCGAAGGCAAAAGCCTACAGCACCCGGTATTCCCAGGCGGTCTCCCATCCAAGTACTAACCAGGCCCGACCCTGCTTAGCTTCCGAGATCAGACGAGATCGGGCGCGTTCAGGGTGGTATGGCCGTAGACGCCGGCCGCTGCCGCTGGGCGCCTCAAGAGCCTGCTCCAGGCGTCCCAACTCAGCGGTGCCGCGCTCCAGCCGTGCACGCGCCTGACTGCCTGCCTGCCTGCCAGCCTGCCTGCCTGCCTGCCTGCCTGCCTGGCTGCCGCCGCCCTCCGCCGCGGGCCCCGGGCGGGTGGCGGAAGCGGCCCAAGAGGACCCCGGCAAGGCGCTGTGGCGCAAGCCACGGCCTTCGCCGGTCCCGGGACTCTTGCAGGCTGCTCCAGGCTTGGCCCCACGCCCGCCTCCGCTTGCATCCCGCACCGCACCGCACCGCACCGCACCGCACCACGTCGGGCCGCTCACTGGGAAGAGGGTGGAAGCGAGCGTGGGGCATCCGGCCGGCCGTGCCTTCTGGGCCCCCCACCCCTCGCCGGGCTCTCAGCGCCTCCTCCCCAGTCTCAGGGCGAGCCCGGCCAGCCCCCGCCCCCCCCCTCCCCGGCCTTTCCCTCCCGTCCGCCCACCTGATGCAAGGCCACACCGGAGGCCCCAGCGCCCCCAGAGAACATCACCAGCCCGGGCCCGCTGCCCTAGCTGGGCCTCGCGCAACGCCGGGGACCCTGGGGATGAGGGCTCCAGGGAGGGAAGAGGTCCGGGACCCAGGGAGCCCAGGCCTGTGGCGGAATCTGAGTCTGGGGTCTCGCTGCCCCGCCCGCTCCTGGGTTCTTGTATCCACCCACCCAGCCCCCACCCTCCAGTCCCCAGGCGCCAGCCCCCGGACCCGCCCTCACCGCACCCCCCACCCCTTCCGTGCGGGTGCAGTGTCGGGAAAGGTGCAAAGCCGGGGCGTGGCTTCCAGCCGGGGCAGTGGGATTTAGCCTGGTGCGGGAAGCGGGGAGCGGCGAGCGGACCCCTTGTGAAGTGCCGTGGGGTGTGCGGGCTCGGGGGGCGGGGCGTGGCGGGGCGGGGCCAGGCTAGGCCAGGCCAGGCCGCTGAACCGGCCCGGGAGGGGCTGAGGGAGCAGCGGCCGGGGTGTGTTTGGCCCCCGGAGCCGCGCTCCCCGGGGGGAGAGGGACACACGGAGGGAGGGGGGAGGGGCGGCGGGCGCCAAAGGAGAGGTCAAGGAGGCCAGAGGCAACAGGTCGAAGGCAAAAGCCTACAGCACCCGGTATTCCCAGGCGGTCTCCCATCCAAGTACTAACCAGGCCCGACCCTGCTTAGCTTCCGAGATCAGACGAGATCGGGCGCGTTCAGGGTGGTATGGCCGTAGACGCCGGCCGCTGCCGCTGGGCGCCTCAAGAGCCTGCTCCAGGCGTCCCAACTCAGCGGTGCCGCGCTCCAGCCGTGCACGCGCCTGACTGCCTGCCTGCCTGCCAGCCTGCCTGCCTGCCTGCCTGCCTGCCTGGCTGCCGCCGCCCTCCGCCGCGGGCCCCGGGCGGGTGGCGGAAGCGGCCCAAGAGGACCCCGGCAAGGCGCTGTGGCGCAAGCCACGGCCTTCGCCGGTCCCGGGACTCTTGCAGGCTGCTCCAGGCTTGGCCCCACGCCCGCCTCCGCTTGCATCCCGCACCGCACCGCACCGCACCGCACCGCACCGCACCACGTCGGGCCGCTCACTGGGAAGAGGGTGGAAGCGAGCGTGGGGCATCCGGCCGGCCGTGCCTTCTGGGCCCCCCACCCCTCGCCGGGCTCTCAGCGCCTCCTCCCCAGTCTCAGGGCGAGCCCGGCCAGCCCCCGCCCCCCCCCTCCCCGGCCTTTCCCTCCCGTCCGCCCACCTGATGCAAGGCCACACCGGAGGCCCCAGCGCCCCCAGAGAACATCACCAGCCCGGGCCCGCTGCCCTAGCTGGGCCTCGCGCAACGCCGGGGACCCTGGGGATGAGGGCTCCAGGGAGGGAAGAGGTCCGGGACCCAGGGAGCCCAGGCCTGTGGCGGAATCTGAGTCTGGGGTCTCGCTGCCCCGCCCGCTCCTGGGTTCTTGTATCCACCCACCCAGCCCCCACCCTCCAGTCCCCAGGCGCCAGCCCCCGGACCCGCCCTCACCGCACCCCCCACCCCTTCCGTGCGGGTGCAGTGTCGGGAAAGGTGCAAAGCCGGGGCGTGGCTTCCAGCCGGGGCAGTGGGATTTAGCCTGGTGCGGGAAGCGGGGAGCGGCGAGCGGACCCCTTGTGAAGTGCCGTGGGGTGTGCGGGCTCGGGGGGCGGGGCGTGGCGGGGCGGGGCCAGGCTAGGCCAGGCCAGGCCGCTGAACCGGCCCGGGAGGGGCTGAGGGAGCAGCGGCCGGGGTGTGTTTGGCCCCCGGAGCCGCGCTCCCCGGGGGGAGAGGGACACACGGAGGGAGGGGGGAGGGGCGGCGGGCGCCAAAGGAGAGGTCAAGGAGGCCAGAGGCAACAGGCCGAAGGCAAAAGCCTACAGCACCCGGTATTCCCAGGCGGTCTCCCATCCAAGTACTAACCAGGCCCGACCCTGCTTAGCTTCCGAGATCAGACGAGATCGGGCGCGTTCAGGGTGGTATGGCCGTAGACGCCGGCCGCTGCCGCTGGGCGCCTCAAGAGCCTGCTCCAGGCGTCCCAACTCAGCGGTGCCGCGCTCCAGCCGTGCACGCGCCTGACTGCCTGCCTGCCTGCCAGCCAGCCTGCCTGCCTGCCTGCCTGCCTGCCTGCCTGCCTGGCTGCCGCCGCCCTCCGCCGCGGGCCCCGGGCGGGTGGCGGAAGCGGCCCAAGAGGACCCCGGCAAGGCGCTGTGGCGCAAGCCACGGCCTTCGCCGGTCCCGGGACTCTTGCAGGCTGCTCCAGGCTTGGCCCCACGCCCGCCTCCGCTTGCATCCCGCACCGCACCGCACCGCACCGCACCACGTCGGGCCGCTCACTGGGAAGAGGGTGGAAGCGAGCGTGGGGCATCCGGCCGGCCGTGCCTTCTGGGCCCCCCACCCCTCGCCGGGCTCTCAGCGCCTCCTCCCCAGTCTCAGGGCGAGCCCGGCCAGCCCCCGCCCCCCCCCTCCCCGGCCTTTCCCTCCCGTCCGCCCACCTGATGCAAGGCCACACCGGAGGCCCCAGCGCCCCCAGAGAACATCACCAGCCCGGGCCCGCTGCCCTAGCTGGGCCTCGCGCAACGCCGGGGACCCTGGGGATGAGGGCTCCAGGGAGGGAAGAGGTCCGGGACCCAGGGAGCCCAGGCCTGTGGCGGAATCTGAGTCTGGGGTCTCGCTGCCCCGCCCGCTCCTGGGTTCTTGTATCCACCCACCCAGCCCCCACCCTCCAGTCCCCAGGCGCCAGCCCCCGGACCCGCCCTCACCGCACCCCCCCACCCCTTCCGTGCGGGTGCAGTGTCGGGAAAGGTGCAAAGCCGGGGCGTGGCTTCCAGCCGGGGCAGTGGGATTTAGCCTGGTGCGGGAAGCGGGGAGCGGCGAGCGGACCCCTTGTGAAGTGCCGTGGGGTGTGCGGGCTCGGGGGGCGGGGCGTGGCGGGGCGGGGCCAGGCTAGGCCAGGCCAGGCCGCTGAACCGGCCCGGGAGGGGCTGAGGGAGCAGCGGCCGGGGTGTGTTTGGCCCCCGGAGCCGCGCTCCCCGGGGGGAGAGGGACACACGGAGGGAGGGGGGAGGGGCGGCGGGCGCCAAAGGAGAGGTCAAGGAGGCCAGAGGCAACAGGCCGAAGGCAAAAGCCTACAGCACCCGGTATTCCCAGGCGGTCTCCCATCCAAGTACTAACCAGGCCCGACCCTGCTTAGCTTCCGAGATCAGACGAGATCGGGCGCGTTCAGGGTGGTATGGCCGTAGACGCCGGCCGCTGCCGCTGGGCGCCTCAAGAGCCTGCTCCAGGCGTCCCAACTCAGCGGTGCCGCGCTCCAGCCGTGCACGCGCCTGACTGCCTGCCTGCCTGCCAGCCAGCCTGCCTGCCTGCCTGCCTGCCTGCCTGCCTGCCTGGCTGCCGCCGCCCTCCGCCGCGGGCCCCGGGCGGGTGGCGGAAGCGGCCCAAGAGGACCCCGGCAAGGCGCTGTGGCGCAAGCCACGGCCTTCGCCGGTCCCGGGACTCTTGCAGGCTGCTCCAGGCTTGGCCCCACGCCCGCCTCCGCTTGCATCCCGCACCGCACCGCACCGCACCGCACCACGTCGGGCCGCTCACTGGGAAGAAGGTGGAAGCGAGCGTGGGGCATCCGGCCGGCCGTGCCTTCTGGGCCCCCCACCCCTCGCCGGGCTCTCAGCGCCTCCTCCCCAGTCTCAGGGCGAGCCCGGCCAGCCCCCGCCCCCCCCCTCCCCGGCCTTTCCCTCCCGTCCGCCCACCTGATGCAAGGCCACACCGGAGGCCCCAGCGCCCCCAGAGAACATCACCAGCCCGGGCCCGCTGCCCTAGCTGGGCCTCGCGCAACGCCGGGGACCCTGGGGATGAGGGCTCCAGGGAGGGAAGAGGTCCGGGACCCAGGGAGCCCAGGCCTGTGGCGGAATCTGAGTCTGGGGTCTCGCTGCCCCGCCCGCTCCTGGGTTCTTGTATCCACCCACCCAGCCCCCACCCTCCAGTCCCCAGGCGCCAGCCCCCGGACCCGCCCTCACCGCACCCCCCACCCCTTCCGTGCGGGTGCAGTGTCGGGAAAGGTGCAAAGCCGGGGCGTGGCTTCCAGCCGGGGCAGTGGGATTTAGCCTGGTGCGGGAAGCGGGGAGCGGCGAGCGGACCCCTTGTGAAGTGCCGTGGGGTGTGCGGGCTCGGGGGGCGGGGCGTGGCGGGGCGGGGCCAGGCTAGGCCAGGCCAGGCCGCTGAACCGGCCCGGGAGGGGCTGAGGGAGCAGCGGCCGGGGTGTGTTTGGCCCCCGGAGCCGCGCTCCCCGGGGGGAGAGGGACACACGGAGGGAGGGGGGAGGGGCGGCGGGCGCCAAAGGAGAGGTCAAGGAGGCCAGAGGCAACAGGTCGAAGGCAAAAGCCTACAGCACCCGGTATTCCCAGGCGGTCTCCCATCCAAGTACTAACCAGGCCCGACCCTGCTTAGCTTCCGAGATCAGACGAGATCGGGCGCGTTCAGGGTGGTATGGCCGTAGACGCCGGCCGCTGCCGCTGGGCGCCTCAAGAGCCTGCTCCAGGCGTCCCAACTCAGCGGTGCCGCGCTCCAGCCGTGCACGCGCCTGACTGCCTGCCTGCCTGCCAGCCTGCCTGCCTGCCTGCCTGCCTGCCTGGCTGCCGCCGCCCTCCGCCGCGGGCCCCGGGCGGGTGGCGGAAGCGGCCCAAGAGGACCCCGGCAAGGCGCTGTGGCGCAAGCCACGGCCTTCGCCGGTCCCGGGACTCTTGCAGGCTGCTCCAGGCTTGGCCCCACGCCCGCCTCCGCTTGCATCCCGCACCGCACCGCACCGCACCGCACCGCACCACGTCGGGCCGCTCACTGGGAAGAGGGTGGAAGCGAGCGTGGGGCATCCGGCCGGCCGTGCCTTCTGGGCCCCCCACCCCTCGCCGGGCTCTCAGCGCCTCCTCCCCAGTCTCAGGGCGAGCCCGGCCAGCCCCCGCCCCCCCCCTCCCCGGCCTTTCCCTCCCGTCCGCCCACCTGATGCAAGGCCACACCGGAGGCCCCAGCGCCCCCAGAGAACATCACCAGCCCGGGCCCGCTGCCCTAGCTGGGCCTCGCGCAACGCCGGGGACCCTGGGGATGAGGGCTCCAGGGAGGGAAGAGGTCCGGGACCCAGGGAGCCCAGGCCTGTGGCGGAATCTGAGTCTGGGGTCTCGCTGCCCCGCCCGCTCCTGGGTTCTTGTATCCACCCACCCAGCCCCCACCCTCCAGTCCCCAGGCGCCAGCCCCCGGACCCGCCCTCACCGCACCCCCCACCCCTTCCGTGCGGGTGCAGTGTCGGGAAAGGTGCAAAGCCGGGGCGTGGCTTCCAGCCGGGGCAGTGGGATTTAGCCTGGTGCGGGAAGCGGGGAGCGGCGAGCGGACCCCTTGTGAAGTGCCGTGGGGTGTGCGGGCTCGGGGGGCGGGGCGTGGCGGGGCGGGGCCAGGCTAGGCCAGGCCAGGCCGCTGAACCGGCCCGGGAGGGGCTGAGGGAGCAGCGGCCGGGGTGTGTTTGGCCCCCGGAGCCGCGCTCCCCGGGGGGAGAGGGACACACGGAGGGAGGGGGGAGGGGCGGCGGGCGCCAAAGGAGAGGTCAAGGAGGCCAGAGGCAACAGGTCGAAGGCAAAAGCCTACAGCACCCGGTATTCCCAGGCGGTCTCCCATCCAAGTACTAACCAGGCCCGACCCTGCTTAGCTTCCGAGATCAGACGAGATCGGGCGCGTTCAGGGTGGTATGGCCGTAGACGCCGGCCGCTGCCGCTGGGCGCCTCAAGAGCCTGCTCCAGGCGTCCCAACTCAGCGGTGCCGCGCTCCAGCCGTGCACGCGCCTGACTGCCTGCCTGCCTGCCAGCCTGCCTGCCTGCCTGCCTGCCTGCCTGGCTGCCGCCGCCCTCCGCCGCGGGCCCCGGGCGGGTGGCGGAAGCGGCCCAAGAGGACCCCGGCAAGGCGCTGTGGCGCAAGCCACGGCCTTCGCCGGTCCCGGGACTCTTGCAGGCTGCTCCAGGCTTGGCCCCACGCCCGCCTCCGCTTGCATCCCGCACCGCACCGCACCGCACCGCACCGCACCACGTCGGGCCGCTCACTGGGAAGAAGGTGGAAGCGAGCGTGGGGCATCCGGCCGGCCGTGCCTTCTGGGCCCCCCACCCCTCGCCGGGCTCTCAGCGCCTCCTCCCCAGTCTCAGGGCGAGCCCGGCCAGCCCCCGCCCCCCCCCTCCCCGGCCTTTCCCTCCCGTCCGCCCACCTGATGCAAGGCCACACCGGAGGCCCCAGCGCCCCCAGAGAACATCACCAGCCCGGGCCCGCTGCCCTAGCTGGGCCTCGCGCAACGCCGGGGACCCTGGGGATGAGGGCTCCAGGGAGGGAAGAGGTCCGGGACCCAGGGAGCCCAGGCCTGTGGCGGAATCTGAGTCTGGGGTCTCGCTGCCCCGCCCGCTCCTGGGTTCTTGTATCCACCCACCCAGCCCCCACCCTCCAGTCCCCAGGCGCCAGCCCCCGGACCCGCCCTCACCGCACCCCCCACCCCTTCCGTGCGGGTGCAGTGTCGGGAAAGGTGCAAAGCCGGGGCGTGGCTTCCAGCCGGGGCAGTGGGATTTAGCCTGGTGCGGGAAGCGGGGAGCGGCGAGCGGACCCCTTGTGAAGTGCCGTGGGGTGTGCGGGCTCGGGGGGCGGGGCGGGGCGGGGCCAGGCTAGGCCAGGCCAGGCCGCTGAACCGGCCCGGGAGGGGCTGAGGGAGCAGCGGCCGGGGTGTGTTTGGCCCCCGGAGCCGCGCTCCCCGGGGGGAGAGGGACACACGGAGGGAGGGGGGAGGGGCGGCGGGCGCCAAAGGAGAGGTCAAGGAGGCCAGAGGCAACAGGTCGAAGGCAAAAGCCTACAGCACCCGGTATTCCCAGGCGGTCTCCCATCCAAGTACTAACCAGGCCCGACCCTGCTTAGCTTCCGAGATCAGACGAGATCGGGCGCGTTCAGGGTGGTATGGCCGTAGACGCCGGCCGCTGCCGCTGGGCGCCTCAAGAGCCTGCTCCAGGCGTCCCAACTCAGCGGTGCCGCGCTCCAGCCGTGCACGCGCCTGACTGCCTGCCTGCCTGCCAGCCTGCCTGCCTGCCTGCCTGCCTGCCTGGCTGCCGCCGCCCTCCGCCGCGGGCCCCGGGCGGGTGGCGGAAGCGGCCCAAGAGGACCCCGGCAAGGCGCTGTGGCGCAAGCCACGGCCTTCGCCGGTCCCGGGACTCTTGCAGGCTGCTCCAGGCTTGGCCCCACGCCCGCCTCCGCTTGCATCCCGCACCGCACCGCACCGCACCGCACCAAGTCGGGCCGCTCACTGGGAAGAAGGTGGAAGCGAGCGTGGGGCATCCGGCCGGCCGTGCCTTCTGGGCCCCCCACCCCTCGCCGGGCTCTCAGCGCCTCCTCCCCAGTCTCAGGGCGAGCCCGGCCAGCCCCCGCCCCCCCCCTCCCCGGCCTTTCCCTCCCGTCCGCCCACCTGATGCAAGGCCACACCGGAGGCCCCAGCGCCCCCAGAGAACATCACCAGCCCGGGCCCGCTGCCCTAGCTGGGCCTCGCGCAACGCCGGGGACCCTGGGGATGAGGGCTCCAGGGAGGGAAGAGGTCCGGGACCCAGGGAGCCCAGGCCTGTGGCGGAATCTGAGTCTGGGGTCTCGCTGCCCCGCCCGCTCCTGGGTTCTTGTATCCACCCACCCAGCCCCCACCCTCCAGTCCCCAGGCGCCAGCCCCCGGACCCGCCCTCACCGCACCCCCCCACCCCTTCCGTGCGGGTGCAGTGTCGGGAAAGGTGCAAAGCCGGGGCGTGGCTTCCAGCCGGGGCAGTGGGATTTAGCCTGGTGCGGGAAGCGGGGAGCGGCGAGCGGACCCCTTGTGAAGTGCCGTGGGGTGTGCGGGCTCGGGGGGCGGGGCGTGGCGGGGCGGGGCCAGGCTAGGCCAGGCCAGGCCGCTGAACCGGCCCGGGAGGGGCTGAGGGAGCAGCGGCCGGGGTGTGTTTGGCCCCCGGAGCCGCGCTCCCCGGGGGGGAGAGGGACACACGGAGGGAGGGGGGAGGGGCGGCGGGCGCCAAAGGAGAGGTCAAGGAGGCCAGAGGCAACAGGCCGAAGGCAAAAGGCCAAAGGCAAAAGTCTACAGCACCCGGTATTCCCAGGCGGTCTCCCATCCAAGTACTAACCAGGCCCGACCCTGCTTAGCTTCCGAGATCAGACGAGATCGGGCGCGTTCAGGGTGGTATGGCCGTAGACGCCGGCCGCTGCCGCTGGGCGCCTCAAGAGCCTGCTCCAGGCGTCCCAACTCAGCGGTGCCGCGCTCCAGCCGTGCACGCGCCTGACTGCCTGCCTGCCTGCCAGCCTGCCTGCCTGCCTGCCTGGCTGCCGCCGCCCTCCGCCGCGGGCCCCGGGCGGGTGGCGGAAGCGGCCCAAGAGGACCCCGGCAAGGCGCTGTGGCGCAAGCCACGGCCTTCGCCGGTCCCGGGACTCTTGCAGGCTGCTCCAGGCTTGGCCCCACGCCCGCCTCCGCTTGCATCCCGCACCGCACCGCACCGCACCGCACCGCACCACGTCGGGCCGCTCACTGGGAAGAGGGTGGAAGCGAGCGTGGGGCATCCGGCCGGCCGTGCCTTCTGGGCCCCCCACCCCTCGCCGGGCTCTCAGCTCCTCCTCCCCAGTCTCAGGGCGAGCCCAGCCAGCCCCCGCCCCCCCCCTCCCCGGCCTTTCCCTCCCGTCCGCCCACCTGATGCAAGGCCACACCGGAGGCCCCAGCGCCCCCAGAGAACATCACCAGCCCGGGCCCGCTGCCCTAGCTGGGCCTCGCGCAACGCCGGGGACCCTGGGGATGAGGGCTCCAGGGAGGGAAGAGGTCCGGGACCCAGGGAGCCCAGGCCTGTGGCGGAATCTGAGTCTGGGGTCTCGCTGCCCCGCCCGCTCCTGGGTTCTTGTATCCACCCACCCAGCCCCCACCCTCCAGTCCCCAGGCGCCAGCCCCCGGACCCGCCCTCACCGCACCCCCCCACCCCTTCCGTGCGGGTGCAGTGTCGGGAAAGGTGCAAAGCCGGGGCGTGGCTTCCAGCCGGGGCAGCGGGATTTAGCCTGGTGCGGGAAGCGGGGAGCGGCGAGCGGACCCCTTGTGAAGTGCCGTGGGGTGTGCGGGCTCGGGGGGCGGGGCGTGGCGGGGCGGGGCCAGGCTAGGCCAGGCCAGGCCGCTGAACCGGCCCGGGAGGGGCTGAGGGAGCAGCGGCCGGGGTGTGTTTGGCCCCCGGATCCCCGCTCCCCGGGGAGAGAGGGACACACGGTGGGAGGGGGGAGGGGCGGCGGGCGCCAAAGGAGAGGTCAAGGAGGCCAGAGGCAACAGGCCGAAGGCAAAAGCCTACAGCACCCGGTATTCCCAGGCGGTCTCCCATCCAAGTACTAACCAGGCCCGACCCTGCTTAGCTTCCGAGATCAGACGAGATCGGGCGCGTTCAGGGTGGTATGGCCGTAGACGCCGGCCGCTGCCGCTGGGCGCCTCAAGAGCCTGCTCCAGGCGTCCCAACCCAGCGGGTGCCGCGCTCCACCCGTGCACGCGCCTGCCTGCCTGCCTGCCTGGCTGCCGCCGCCCTCCGCCGCGGGCCCCGCGTGGGTGGCGGAGGCGGCCCAAGAGGACCCAGGCAAGGCGCTGTGGCGCAAACCACGGCCTTCGCCGGTCCTGGGACTCTTGTAGGCTGCTCCCGGCTTGGCCCCACGCTCGCCTCCGCTTCCATCTCGCACCGCACCGCACCTCGCATCCCCGCACCGCACCGCGCGGCCCCGCACCGCACCGCCCCTCACCACACCACATTGGGATGCTCACTGGGAAGAAGGTGAAAGTGACCGTGGGCCGTCTGGCAGGCCCTCCCTTCAGGGCCCGCTCTGCAGTGTTGTCAGTGCCTCCTCCCCAGCCCTATGGCTCTTTCAGCCAGCCTCCTGGCTCTTCCCTCCTGTCTGCCCCACCTTTTCAAACCCTACCGGGAGCCCCCTGTGCTCCCCGAGAATATCACCAGTCCCAGCCAGCTCCGTTTACGGAGACCCTTGCTCGCCTCCTACCCCACCCACGCACACCACATCCTGGTTCAGGAGAATAGATCTATTCCCAGATAGGTAGACAGTTCAAGGACCGAGAGACACCCTTTCAAGGTGATTGACAGAGAAAGGAACACGTTGGGATAAGAGATAGGTAGATAGGGAGAGTCAGAATAAGAGGGACAAGGGGAGGGGGGGTGTGGAGAGGGAGATGGAAAGAGTGAGGGAGACAGAGATGGCGTCGGAGAGGGAGTGGGAGCGGTATTGAAGCAGCGACCTCTGGACTATCCAACACAGAGACCCCCCACCCTCTAGGAACCACACACAAAGAGGCTGTGTTGGAGAGACAGCTACCCCTCGGGAGGGTCATGGTGCTGGGGCGGGTATAGGCAAAGCGGCAGTGGCTTGAAGCTGACTTATGACTCCTTGGATCCCAAGGGCTTGCAGCCTAGGCCTCAGGAGGCCCGTCTGATCCCTCCTCCCATTCCTGTCAGGCCCAGGCATGAGATGTGTGTGTGTTCTGGTGGGGGTGGGGGTGGTGGTAATGTGTGTGTGTGTGTGTGTGTGTGTGCGCGCGTGCGCACACATGTGTATGCATGTGTTGGTGGGCGGGAGCACTCCCTTGCGAGTAATTCCTCCAAGCGATTCTCCCTGCTTCTCCTGGCTCTTCTGGCCTTTGGGCGCAGCCTCGCCTTGGCCTGTGCGGTCAGAACGAGAGCGAGGACCTGCATGCCATGCCAACAGCGCCTCTGGGCCCGGGGTGGTGGGCCTTCTGGTGTCCTGAGCTCGTGTCGGAATGGGGAAGACTTGGCCTCATCGGGGACAAAGGGCACTCATCATCAGATCAATAGTAGCATCCTTTAGGAGCTCTACTGTATTTTATAAACATATACACCATCTATACTTGCCCCCATTAGATGCATGACACCACCCCCTCCTTCGAGATGTAGGGTCTGTCCCTTTTTCCACCCTACTAAATCTGGTCTGGCTTAGGATTGTTGTGACCAGTAGAGAATGGTAGTGTTATGCCCCGAATTCGTGATCCCCAAAGACCACCAGGGAGCCGAGTCCGATGCAGAAGCCAAGAGCCTTTATTCCAGCTAGCTCGAGCTCAATCTCCTACCTGCATCGACGCGGCGGTGACATACTGGAGAGAAAGAGAGACGGCGTCAAAACCACAAAGGTTTTATAGGGATCATGGCCTTAGCCGATTGGCTGGGGAAGGGTCGTGGACTCAGCCGATTGGCTGCCAAAGTGTGGTCCCAATCAGCAATTATCAGAGTCACTTGGAACTTGTTAAAAATGCAAATGTGGGGCCTGGTGGTCACAGACCTAGGGAATCAGAAACTCTGGGGCTGGGGCTCAGCAATCTGTGTTTGAACAAGTCTTCCAGGAGATTCTGATGCACCTGAAGTTTAAGAACCACTGTGTCTGAGGATCTCTATCTAACATGTTTGGCCTCGGTGTATACAGAACGTTTCTCACTGGTCCCCTATTAACCGTTGGCTGTCAGCCTTGCTGTGCTATAGAAATACCTAGCATCAAACGCCATCCCCGGAGACTCTGATGAATTGGTTTGGGGAGGGGTAACATGCTCCCAGGTCATTCTAAGCCTGGACAGGGTTGAGGGCTCCTGCCTCTGGCCCCCACCTGAGAGAAGCCCTCCCTCTTCCACTCACACTTTCCACGCCTCTCACACTCCCCTTCCTCCCACTTCAGACTTGGGAAGAATGCCTCAATCGGTAGCCTGCTTTCTTAGAAAACATAAGTTACTCAAGGGGAGGAGGCGTGTTCGGAGGGTTGAGCAGGAACTTCTTTCTGCGGCCATGTCGGGGACATGGTCACTAGTGGGCCGGCCTAGGTCTGCTCTTTCAGTCGCCGTGACGCTTAAGCAATTCTGGGCCTGCCTTTTAAGAGGCCTGGATGTTTTTGATTTCTCCCTCAGCAGTCTTGCTCCGAGTTTTGCTGCCGCTGGGAATCCAGACTCTGCTCCTGAGAACGGGGAGCCCCACAGAGAGGTCTCGCTCACGCTCTGTGGTCAAATGGCCGGCCAGCTCCCAGCTGGCCAGCAGCAGCCCCTGCTGCCTGTACGTGAGGGAGACATCTAGGAGGCCCAGTCAGCTGAGCCTTAAGAGGACAGCTGTTTCATTTGATGGCATTTGATGGCCATTTGGTGGCAGCAGCTGTAGAAACTCTGAGTCTTTACCACCCAGATGAACCCAGAGAATGCGCAGAATTATGAGAGATAATAATAATAAATCGCTTTAAACCACCAAGTTTTGAGAGTGTTTGTTTCACGACCATCTTCCATCAGACTGATTCTATAATTGTTTCTTTAAACCATATGTGGCCTCAAAATAGATTATGAGTCCCTTACGGGCCTCGACGATGCCCATCGTTGTTGGTTCTCGTACTTGAGTTCAGTGCGGTACGTGGCACATTCATTCCACCAGAAATGCTTACCGAGGGGCACCTGGGCTTCTCAGTGGGCTGAGTGTCTGACTTCGTCTCAGGCCATGGTGTCGCCTGCCATCAGTGAGTTGGACTCCCGATTTCAGCTCCCTGCTGTAAGGGCAGCGCCTGCCTGAGATCCTCTGTCCCCCCCGTCCCCCTGTATGCTTTCAAAGAAACATTAAAGAAAAAAAGTGCTTCTTGAGCCGGTACTATTGTCAGAGTAGGCCGTTGTAGGACGCCTGGAGGCCGGCAGAAGAGGAAGTTCTGGCCAGCTATCAGGAAAATCAGAATCAGAAGCCATTCCTGGCAGTACTCTAAAACAAAGCCACAAGAGGCTGGATCAGACCGGACAGGCCCAAGATGGCGTGTGCCATCACAGAAAACCCTTGACCAAATAGGGAAGAAAAGGCACAAAACCCTGCTTCCAAGAAGGCTAGTTCCCAAGTAGTGAAGATTTTACCCTTTGTCGATAAAACAGAGAAACCCAAACCCCAGGGCACACAGCTCGCTCTCTCTCTCTCTCTCTCTCTCTCTCTCTCTCGCTCTCGCTCTCTCTCTCAGTACCCAGTCTCACATCTAAAGGGTATACTTTCACTTTCATAAACTTTGTACCACTCATCCACCGTGTTGGACCTCTCCTGGAATTCTTTTTTGTGAGGAGACCAAAAGCCTTCAGCGACATCTTTGGATTGGGCTAGGTTGAGGCCTCAGGGCCCGCGGTCTTCCCAGTTTATGCAGCCGCGTTATGTGTCAGGCTTCGGCGAGGTATTATCGTGTCCACTATGTTCCTTAAAGCCCCTGATGTACCAGCGGGCGCGGACACTCACCCAATGAGGAAAGCACGAACGAGGACACGTCAAGTCACAGGAAGGGTTGTTCATGCACTACTTTTTGAGCCTCTACTACGTGCCCGGCACTGGACTGCCAACTCAGTGACCTTTCACCGTCTGACGAAACTCGGCTTCTTACACGGCGCACAGAGCAGAACGTAAGAGCGGCCACACAACACCCTGGGAAGGGTGTCGGAAGTTCACGAACCCGTCTCAAAGTCGTCTGTGGGGGTGCGGTTGAGAGAAGGCCTTGGTCTGGGTCATCTCTTGGCACTTACCGCTCACGATGCCCACGTAGTGAAGGATCTCAGTTCTGTATGGAGATTCATCGGGTGGCAGTCGCCCGTTTGAAGTGGTCAGACATAGAGAGGTGTGTCTGAAGAGCCTGACCGTTTGCTGTGAAAATCTTCCCCTTCTTAAAGGGATTTCAGCCGTTTGGGGCCCCTGTAGACCTCCTCTGGTTTTGCTTCTTATCAGTTCTGGGGTGTCGGCGGACGCTGCCGGCGGCAGTCCCTTAAACTGTTTGTGGCGCTGCTTGACACAGGCCCCTGCTCGACGCGACAGACTCCATTTTGCTCTCTACAGGTGACGTGGGGCCTATGCGCAATTTTGTGACTCCGGTGTGGACCGGTTGTCTTGTTTTCAACCCTTCGTTTAGAGACCACAGTAAAGGCTCTTGTCTATGCTTCCTCCCTCTCTCTTTGCCTCCTGGCCTGTTCTGGTGCTTTCCTATGTGGTCCCCTCATGGCACGGCCCCTCCTCTTGGGTTCTGTGAGAAACAAATTATATTTTCAATGGCAGTCATCCCCCGAGCTGTTGGCCCCTGATCCGATCTGCCGATTTCAGAAAACTGAAATTTTCTATTCACACACTATGTTTTAGGGGCGCCTCGGGGGCTTAGTCAGTGAAGCGTCAGACTCTTGGTTTTGGTTCAGGTCACGGTCTCGTGGTTGGTGGGATTGAGCACCGCGCTGGGCTCTGTGCTGACAGCCCGGAGCCTGCTTGGGATTTCTCTGTCTCTCTCTCTCTGCCTTTCCTCCCACCTCATGCTTTCTCTCTTTCTCTGTCTCTCAAAAAAATAAATGAATAAACATTAAAAAATTTATATATATATATATATATATATATATATATATATATAGACTTACATACTATATTTGAAAACAGCCCTGAAGGACAAGACACGTCACAGGCACTTTGAAGGGTGAACACGAGTGAACAAATAAAGGATGGATGAACACTGCACTTGTCAAACAACAGGCCAGGATGGAGTCACTTATAGGAAATCCCGAAAGACTCATCACCACAAGACTTATCACCTTAAACCCAACTTCAGTTTCAGCCTCTCTCCCAGGAGTGGAATTTTGAACCAACCACATGGGCTGGAATTCTCCAGATCAGCACCAGAGAGGTAATTTGCAGGAGGAGACCTCCCTGATCTTTCCCCTAAGGGAAGGTGACCTTGCCTCAAAGAATCCTTTCTTTTCTTTTGCTAATAACCAATTGTTCTACCTCAGTTCTGCCTATAAAAGGCTTCCCTGTGGTGCAGCTTCCTTCTCTTTGTCAGATGGCATGCTGTCCAGTTCGAGAGTCCTCGACTAAAACCAACTAGAACTTTTATTTTTTTAATGTTTCTTTATTTTGGAGTGAGAGAGAAATGTAAAATCTGAAGCAGGTTCCAGGCTCTGAGCTGTCCACACAGAGCCTGATGCAGGGCTCGAACTCACAAACTGCGAGATCATGACCTGAGCCAAAGTCGGACGCCCGACCGACTGAGCCACCCAGGCACCCCACCGATTAGGCTTTTAAAGTTACTCGTTTGAATTTTTGTTCTTTAACCCAATATTCTCAACAAGTTTTTATATTTTAGTCTATATTAGATTTCCTTTTCTCCATAAAATTACAGGTTCCATACAGTGGAGGACATCGAAAACTTTGTATGGAGGGGCGCCTGGGTGGCTCAGTCAGTCGAGCAGCCGACTTGGGCTCAGGTCGTGATCTCGGGGCAGGTCACGATCTCAAGGCTTGTGAGTTGGAGCCCCACGTTGGGCTCTGCGCTGACAGCTCAGACCCTGGAGCCGCTTCTGATTCCGTGTCTCCCTCTCTCTCTCTCTGCCCCTCCCCCGCCCACGCTCTGTCTCTGTCTCTCAAAAATAAATGAACATTAAAAAGAATGAACAACAACCACAAAATCTTTGTATGGAAAAGACCAGAACTTGGGAGATTCTCCCTGCCCTGAGCACCCAGGATGAAGACTGACTCAGACTCTGCCTTTGTACTGAAAGTGGAATTTGGTTGATTTTTTTTTTTTTGAAAAATGAAGCTATTAAAAACAAGACAACCAGTCCAAAAATGGAGTCATTTATGCTAAGCCCTATGTCACCAAACCAGCATTTAATTCCAGTTTTGGCTCTCTCAGAAATGAAATCTTAAACCGTTCAGTTAAGAATCACCCCACCAGCTTGGTGAAGTTTTGGGGTGGTGATGGGGTTCATGGGGCCTGGAGCCGATGGCCAGGAAAGAATGTTTTTCTTTTTCTTTTAATTTATGTTTTGGTACTTATTTTTGAGACAGAGAGAAAACACAAGTCAGGGGAGAGGCAGAGAGAGGACACAGGGTGTGAAGCGGGCTCCACGCTGACAGCAGAGAGCCCAATGTGGGGCTGGAACTCACAAACTGTGAGATCGTGACCTGAGTGGAAGTCAGATGCTTAGCTGACTGAGCCACCCAGGTGCCCCCCAAAAGAATTCTTGACCACAGACGATGTTGGTGCAAAAAGGTGATTTTATTAAAGCACGGGGACAGAGCCAGTGGGCAGAAAGAGCTGAACTGGGGTTTGTGAAGAATGGTTGGATTGATACTATGGGGTTGGGGACAACAAGTTAAAAGAGAGGCCTCCGGAGGGACTTTGCTATGCCAAAGAGGACCCCTAAGGTACCTGAGGCCTTGCGAAAGTCAAGCTGAGGTTGTCTCTCTAGCAAAGCATTCACATTGAGACCGTGGGGAGTTCCTGGAGTCAAGTCGTACTCGGCCCGCCTCCGATATCTGTCAATGGGCTGCAGGGTATAAGGAAATTGGATTTTACCTGCCATTCCCTCTTGCCTTTGTTCCCCACGTTTCCCCAGGAAATGGAGTCTACAGGTTTCTGGAAACGAGGCTATTGATAACGCCGCCTTTCTCCTGTAATTTACTAAGACGTTTGCAGACTGATGGAGACACTTGTGCCGAGGGACTGGGATGTCTCAGTTAACCATTTGTTTTGTAGTGTTTTGTTTCTTTCCTTTGTCTTCAGGCAGCCAGGTGTGCCTGAGGCACCTCTCACGCGTCCCACCCCACCCGGGGGAGGGCTTGTATTTTGCCCTGCCTGTCTCTTGCTCCCTCATCGAGCTCTAGTTAGGTAATCTTCTTTATAAGCCCCTCTCATCACCTAGAAGAAAGTAACCTTGTCAAAACTGATATGGGCAGCAGAGGCAGAAAAGAATGCAGATGACATTAAATTTCCTTCTGACCTGCAGCTCAAATCCTTGAGGCCGGCAGAGTGAACCATTTCTCTGGGAACTCCAGACCATTTTACCGATAATGCTTTGCCAGGGGGGAAAGCAAATTTTGCTTCCCAGGAGCTATGCTTCTGGATTCTGTAAGTCTTCTTTAACATATAAAAGTCCTTCTGGAAACGTCTCCTAGCCTTCACCTCCCCCAACTCCCAAGTATATCATCAGTCTCTCCTTACAATCCCAGGGCAGCTCTCTCTGCCCCTAAGTTCTGTCCCCATGCTTTAATAAAACCACCTCTTTGCACCAACGCTCTGCCTGCTTAAAGTGTTATATGTGTCCATAGGCTGCAGGTTATAAGGAAATTTAATTTGATCTACATTCCTTTCTGCCTTTGCTGCCCATATCAGTGAGCATATAGTGCAATATTGGTTTCAGGAGTAGAATTGAGTGATGCATCGCTTCACATATACTTTTCATATAATACCCCGTGCTCATCATAACACCTTCATACCATCACGCATTTAGCCCATCCCCCACTCACCTCCCTCCATCAACCCCCAGTTTGTTCTCTATCGTTAAGAGTCTCTCCGGGACGTCTGGGTGGCACAGTCAGTTAAGGTGTCTTCAGCTCAGGTCATGATCTCGCTGTTGGTGAGTTTGAGCCCTGTGTTGGGCTCTGTGCTGACAGCTCGGAGCCTGGAGCCTGCCTCGGATTCTGTGTCTCCCTCTCTCTCTCTCTCTCTGCCCGTCCCCTGCTTGTGTTCTGTCTCTCTCTCAAAAAATAAATACACATAACAACAACAACAAACGTCTCTTATGGTTTCCTTCTCTCTCTTTTAATTCCCCTTCCCATAGGAGAGCTTCCCCTGCTGGCCTCCTGACTCCATTCTGTTGTTACAGCAAATGCTGGGCATCCAGCACGAGCTTGTCCGGGGACAAGCATGCAGGGAATCAGAACGGACTGTTTATTTTGCACTGGTGTTCGCTCAGTCAGTGGAGTCACCTCCAAAGACTGAACGTTGGGCTGGAGTTTTACTGAGTTTTTACATATACGTGCTTCCGGGTTGGGCAGGACTAGTTTAGCGAAGTTTCTGCTTCCTGGCTGCTGGCCGATGCAAGAGGCAAGCAAGATTGCAGAAACTAAAACCATGCAGGGGAGTACCTGGCCTCAGACATCGGGCTGCCCTTTTTTGTTTGCATTTATCAGCTTTCCTCCTCATTGTATGAGGGTTTTTTTTCCCCTTAAAGTTTTTATTTATTTATTTTTGAGGGAGAGAGAGTGAGTGCAAGTGGGGTAGGAACAGAGAGAGAGAGAGAGAGAGAGAATCCCAAGCAGGCTCCACACTGTCAGTGCAGAGCCCAATGCGGGGCTAAAACCCACAAGCTGTTTGATCAGGACCTAAGCTGAAGTCAGATGCTTAGCCCACTGAGCCACCTGGGTGTCTCTATATGAGGTTTTTTTAAATTAATTTTTACCCAAGTTACATCACATTCAACAAGATGGCCTGTTTTCTAGGTTATTTAACTCAAATCTGCAGATATTATCAGGGAGAGAATCAGTTTAGCATATTTCAAACAAGCTTTATCTTTGGGAGAGAGCATGTGTGTGTGGCGGGGGAAGGGTAGTGAACAAGTGTAGGGGAAAAAACAAAATGTCCCTGAAAGATATTAGCTCCAGATTTATTTAGAAAGAAACATGAGAGGGGCACCCGGGTGGCTCAGTGCCTTAAGCATCCAAGTCTTGGTTTTGGCTCAGGTCATGATCTCATGGTTTGTGAGTTCCAGTTCCTGCTTGGGATTCTCTCTCTCCCTGTCTCTGCCCCTGTCCCACTCACTCTCTGTGTCTCTCTCAAAATAAATAAATAAAGTTAAAAAAAAAAAAAGAAAGAAAGAAAGAGGGGGGCCTGGGTGGCTCAGTCGGTTGAGTGTCCGACTTCAGCTCGGGTCATGATTCACAGTTCGTGGGTTCGAGCCCCGCGTCAGGCTCTGACAGCTCAGAGTCTGGAGCCTGCTTGGGAGCCTGTGGCTCCCTCTCTCTCTGCCCCTCCCCGGCTCGTGCTGTGTCTGTCTGTCTCTCTCTCGCTCAACAATGAATAAACATGAAAACTGAATAAAAAAATAAAATTGAAAAAAGAAAGAAAAATGAGAAAAAGGTAAAGGGACAGAATAAAGAAAAAAGAAAAGTGAGGGGGCGGGGGAAAGAGTAGAGGAAAAAAAAATAGATAAAAAACCCAAAAAGGATAAAACTAATTGTGGTCAGATTCCCTCAGGTTACAACAAGCAGCTCTCTGAGCTAAAATGACCAAAAACTCAGGTCCGGCCGTGGTCTTACAAGGGTGCTTGGCATCCCCTAACAATGGCTGTGCGATACTGTGAGTTATAATAAGAAATGTGCGATTTGGTCTTCCTCTGTCCTTGTTGCAGGGTTTTCGCCTCAGTACCCGGGATTTGTTTTCTTGCTGTGTGGAAGAAGGAAGAGACGGGCACAAAATGAGGAGCAGGCAAAAGTCTATTAGAGTAGTAGGAAAGCGGTCTTTACAGAGAGGGGGCAGGAAAGTGAATACCAGCCACTGTAGGCAAGGCTCCTTGTTTCCTAAGGTTCTGCTCAGCCCTCCCTGCCCTTCCCGCCTGCTCCTTCTCAGGTTCTATCCTCACCGGCTGGGTAACTCTAGGTGCCAGGTTGCCCATTCCTGATTGGCTCGGCTCCATTGTGTGAGGAGTCAGGCTGATCATAGTGTCCTTCCTGTAACGCAAGTCTTATGGTTTCCTTTTTTTAGTTAGGTAGTTTGAGTGTTAAATTCCTGAGGGAGCATAGGTGCTATCTGTTACACTCTGGAGAGGGATCTTATGCCCGAGGGGGTTTGCTATGGTCAGACACTCCCAGCATCGTTCCAAAATACGTGTTTTTTTCCCACCCGGGGACCTCAAGTCCTAACCTTTCCCTCTCTGCCTATTTTATCGTATCTTTTCCCTCTCGTATCCAACGCCCTTCATGGAGCTCCTAAAACTCCTGAAATTTCCTAAGTGAGGAAAGCAGTAAAGTGGTCTTTTATTATTCATAAGATGTCCCTTTCCATGACACCGGAATATATATTGAGAAGATGGCTTTGGGGAAAAGCCCCCAGGGATAGGGGCTGGTTGCCATGGGAACAGCATCAGGATTAGAGGGGTGGGGAAGGCAGAGGGGCTGGCGGTTGAGTTCAACCCACAATGGCCAAAGATTTAATGGGCCATGCCTATGGAATGGAGCTTTCACGGAACCCCAGCAGGATGGGGTTTGGAGAGCGTTAGGGCTGGTGAACTTGTGCAGATTTGGGGAGAGTGGCACGGGACGCTCTGGGTCTTTCCCCCCCATACCTTGCCCGCTGCATCTTTTCCGTCCGGCTATTCCTGAGTAATATTGTTGGAGTAGGCAACCGACACCTAATCCCTGAAGGTCAGCAATGAGGAGGTCCCAGCTGGCTATAGGGAAGGTCAGAGACCTGTGCTGGCAGTACTTCCCAAGAAGACAGGTCACGATGGCAGATGCCGTGACAGGAGCCCTCTGACTAAAATGGGAAGAAAGAGGCACGAAACCCTGTTACCGGCCCCAAGTAATGCATATGCTGCCTCTAGTCAACAATTGCTGATCCAAGACAGAAACCCAAACCTCGGGACGCGGTTCTGTCCCTTACGTTCTCCGCCCTCATCTCTCACGAGTGTACCTTTTGTCGTAATAAACTTTGCCACTTGTGTCACTTATGTGCTGTGCCGCTCGTCTGTCCTCGAATTCATTCTCGTGACAAGACCAAGAAACTTCAGGTTCTTGAGTTCCCGTTGGGTGGAGGCCCCAGAACCTGGATTCTCCCCAGTTCGACCAGGAACAATATCCTTTTATAATCAACTGGCAATCTAGTAAGTAAACTGTGATTTCCAGAATTCTGTGACCTGCTCTAGCAAGTGAATTGAACCAAAAGACAGGGGGGTTTGTGGTAACCTCCAATCTGTAGCCAATCAGTCAGAAGCACCATGGAAACAACCACCTTGGACTTGCTGTGGGCATCTGAAGGGGCAGGCACAATTTATAGAACTAAGTCCTTTATTTTTTTCTTTAGGTTTATTCATTTAGTATTTCTAAGACAGAAAGAGAGAGAGCGAGAGAGAGAGAGCACAAGTGGGTGAGTGGCAGAGAGAGAAAGAGAGAGAGAATCGGAAGCAGGCTCCAGCTGTCAGCACAGAGCCCACTGCAGGGCTTGAACTCACAAATCACGAGATCACGACCTGAGCTGAAGCCGGAGGCTCAACCAACGGAGCCATCCAGGTGCCCCATGTGAGACTAGGTCCTTAATATGTGGGATCCGATAACATCAGGTAGATAGGGTCAGAACTGAGCTAGATCATAGGACACCCAGAGAGTGTCACAGAATTGCTTGGTGTGTGCAAACTTCCCCATGTCTGATGTGAGAAGTGAAATAGCGTTGTAGTAGAGTATTGAGACTAGAGGAGACACGCAAGAGTGTGTTTTGTTTTACTTTGACAGGCTCTTTATGAAGTCGTTAGCAAGAAATGGACCAGTCACAGCCGGAGATTATTTCCATTGCTATTCTTACTTTTTGGGTTCACAAATAAGGACTCCAAAGAGCTTTTCGTCTACGTGGGTTATTGGCAATTGTTATTTCCCTTATTAGAAATTAAAATCTGTATGATGTTTCCATAGCTCGTTTTCACTTCCAGTTTGAAAATCTATAATATTGTTGGGCTTTTAAAGAGTCCCAATGACTAACCTTAAAACATTCCATTCATTTTTTTTAAATTACGAATGATCGGTCTCAAAATGATGCTATAACTCAACGGACATCATGATACTGTAAGCAATGTTCTGTCGCATAAGACAAAATAAGGTACGTTATTAATGCCTTAATAAAGCTAAGTGGAAGCATTATTAAAGCTTTATTGAAGCTTTTATTTAATATTAAATGTTAATCATATTTCCCTCCATAGGATTATCAGCAGATTTCTCGTCAGAAACCTTAGAGACCAGAAGGAAAAATGAATGTCAACTAAGAATCCTATATCCTGCAAACTATCCTTCAAAAACGAGGGAGAAATGAAGACATTCCCAGATAAACAAAAGGCTGCCCTGTGAGAAATGCTACAGGAAGTCATCCAGATTGAAGTGAAAGGAGGAACACTTGGGTGGCTCAGTCGGTTGAGTATCCCACTCTTGATGTCAACTCAGGTCATGATCCCAGGGTTGTGGGAAAAAAACCCATGCCAGGCTCCACACTGAGCGTGGAGCCTGCTTAAGATTCTCTCTGTCTGTGTCTCTGTCTCTGTCTCTGTCTCTGTCTCTGTCTGTCTCTCTCCCTCTCTCTCTCTCTCCCTCTGCCCCCTCTCCAACCCCCTTTCTTTCTAAAAATAAATAAACAAACAAATACGTACATACATACATAAATACGTAAAATAAATGAAAGGACACTAGACTTTAGGAATTCGTAACTAGACAGTAGTAGCTTGAAGCCATATGGAGAAGCAAAGTTAAATGTGTGGGCACTTATAAAAGCTAGTATTATTGTTACTTTGATTTGGTAATTCTGCACTTTTTCTATGAGCTTTAAGAGAGGAATGCGTAAGAAACTATCCTTAGTCTGCCCGGGGACACATAATACATAAAGATGTCATTTTGTGACATTAACACCTGAAAGGGGAGGGAGACAGGCTTGAATAAGAAAGGGGCTTTTATATGTTGTTGAAGTGAGGCTGTATACATTTAAATCAGACTGTTAGGACTTGAAGATCTTGTTATAGACCGAATGTTTGTGTTTCCTCCTGACAAAGGAAAGCTCTGAATCTGATGGCTTCACAGGTGAATTCTACCAAATGTTTAGACAGGAACTGACACCAATGGTTTTCCGACTCGTCCCAAAAAATGGAAGACAAGGAAACTCTTCCTAACTCATTCTCAGAGTCCAGCATCCCGATACCAGAGCCAGACAAAGACACTACAAGAAAAGAAACTATAGACCGATATCCCTTAAACCTTGATGCAAAATTCCTCAATACATATTGGATCTATGGTGAAATTCGCCCTAGAAAGGAAAGCCAAGTGGAAGCTCAAAAGTACACCCCTGGCCAAGAGAGTAAATGTTGTCTCTAGCAGAATGGCAGAGATTAGTGGCATCCTCAGGGGTCTGAAGAAGGCGGGCATGATGTCGGCTTAATTCACCAGTCTGGTCCCCTCAGCATGTGGATGGACGCTGGCGGAGGATTCTAGACCGGGGGTCTGCAGGGTACAGATCGCAGACGCAAACTGGCCAGCTCCCGTTTTTGCATATGGTGTTTACTCTTACGAGTGACTGAGAAAAATCAAAGAATGATATTTTATAACGTGCGGAAATTAAGAGAGATTCATATTCCATCATTAATAAATAAAGCTTCATCCGGACACAGAGGGACACTTGCTCCCGTGTGTATCGTCTGGCTGTTTCGGCACATGACGCATCCCAGCGACCAGGTGATAACGCTACCCTGTTTCAAGTGCCTACCACAGCGACCCTGAAAGAATACAACGTTCGCGTGCATTACCGGACTAGGCAGCCGTCCCAATATTCCCAATTCACAGGAAAGCAACAATCATGAAAGGCAGAAATGTTATTTCATTTTTTAAATTATACCAGTGATTTTTTTAAAAAGTTTTTTTTTATTTGTTAAAATGTATTCATTTTGAGAGGGGGCAGGGCAGAGAGAGGAGACAGAGAATCCCAAGCAGGCCCCACACTGTCAGCCCGGAGCGCTATGCGGGGCTTGAACCCCCGAACAGGGAGATCGCGACCTGAGTCGAAGTCAAGAGTCGGATGCTAACTGACCAAGCCACCCAGGCGCCCTGAAGAGTAGAAAACTTAAACAGGATCTCACAACACAGCCAATTGTGTCTTCGTAAAAATAAAAGTTGGAAATGAGGCTGCAACCCAAGCAAGTTGCCAAGCGGCGTGTGATTTTGCCAAGTGAGGAAACCATTCACTGACGGTGATTTAATTCAACTATGTTTGATCATGGCGGCCAAAGAAACGTGTTCAGAGAATAGGAACTTGTTGAAGATGGTTAGCTTTTTTGCTTGGTGAATGGAGAACGTCGACTGAATCTCTAGAGAGGCACACTTATCCAGCAGAGGGCAGCATTACCCCACAGAGTCACCACCCTTCACCGGAAGGAGACCCCATTTAGAGGAGCTGAAAGTTGACGATATGCTCAATTGCCAAGATTTCATAACCAGCGTCTTAGCGTTTTGAATCTTCATGAAAACCCCGTAAGACACGTGTTGTTTTCGTCCTCGTTTCACAAGTAAAAAAACTGAAGCTCAGAATGGTGAAGTGACTTTCACAAGGTACTGAGTTTAAAGCCATTGGTCTGACGCCGGGATCCGTACTTTTTCAGTGAAACTCAATTCCAAAGTGCCTGCTATGTGCCAGGCGTGGTCTAAACACCTTGCGCGTTTTAACTCCTTTAATTCTTCTCTGAATCCCAGCATTTGGGTACCATCATCCCCATTTTACAGATGGGGAAACTAAGATAAAGAAAAGCGAACACATTTCCTAAGGTGATTGCACCAGAACTGGGATCTGCACTCACACTGTCCGGCCTGAGTCCCCCAAGGCCATCACGACCCTGGTCCCTGCTTTCTGCTGGTGAGCTCATCATATGATGATAAGCCGGGGTTTCTCAAAGGGGAGGGTAGTGTCACCTAGGAACTTTCTAGAGCTGCGGTTTTGAGGCCACACCCCAGACCTCCTAACTCTGAAACTCTGTGGGCAGAGTCCCCTGCTCTGAGTTTCACAAGCCCTCGAAGTGATTAGAAGCCATGTTAAAGTTAGACACTGGAGTGTTTGATTCTCACTGTGGTCCTCACCCCTACAGTGCCCTCAACTCATACAAGTCAACGTGTGACACACCTCTGTCCGTCTGTACGTTGAATAAGGGATGCTTGTGAACATACACAGATTTTACGGGTTGAGGCAAAGGTGCTTGTGTTGAATCTGGCTCTTGGCTTGCTTTTATTCCCAGGAGCAAGTTTTCTGGATGTGGTCTTTGGATACCTATGTCACAAGTCATTACCACAGCGATACACTTTCTTGTTCCCGCCTCATGGCTGTGTCGCTCTTCTCTCATTATAAAGCTTCCCCCCCCACACACACCCAGGGTGCCTGAGTGGCTCAGTTGATCAAGTCTCCCACTTCAGCTCAGGTCACGATCTCCTGGTTTGTGGGCTTGAGCCCCACGTTGGGCTCTTTGCTGACAGCTCAGAGCCCGGAGCTTGCTTTGGATTCTGTGTCTCCCTCTCTCTCTGCCCCTCTCCCACTCACGCTTTGTCTCTCTCTCTCAAAAATAAATAAACATTAAAACAAATTCAAAAAAAAAAAAAAAAAGGACTAAGGTGGCCTTCCCACACCCACCCCTTACCCGAGACTAATAAGAAGGAAAGGGAACTGTGAAGAACATAGAAATAGCAGATATAAGGTACAGCCTCCACCACTAATGCTGAGAGAGGGCGCCCAAGGAAGGCCTCCCCACCAGTTGGGGAATGTGACTTGAGCTGGACCCCAGTACTCAGGAGCCCCCTCTCCTGTTCTGGAAATGTGGGTTCCGTTTGCCTTTTCTGTTCCCGGAGGCTGCTCCGAGGACAGCCTTGAGATGCTGAAAACGCCTGCACAGTACATGTGACTGAGCCCAGTCAGCGCCTCTTTGGAAACTTTTAAGATTTGGAGGACAGGTGCAAGGATCCATTTCTCTTGCTGAGCCCAAGACAAGCCTCCTAAGTTCCCTTTGCTCTTATTAAAAGTGCTTCTCGCCACCACGGAGTGGCCTGCCTCTGTCTTTAGTCTCGCCGCGCCGTCTGCCCGCGGGGGCTGGTGTCTGACCACACGGGGAAAGCTCCTGAAAGGATTGGGAAGCTACATCCCCCCCCCCCCCACACACACACACACACCCTCGGTAGGGAGAGCATAGCCGTGGCTCACTGACTGTGGAGAAGGTGCTGTGGTGCGAAGCTGGAAGAACTTTCTGCAAACCCATCCTCTGAAACCTTTTCTAAATCCACCCTCCGGCGTGCTGGGAAAGCTGAGTCTCACTTCACTTACCACGACTTTATTGCATCACCTAAAACTAAGACCCGTTAAATGATGGAATGCCAGACACATCATTTATGGTGAGACACATCCCGATGTCAGAGATACATCCTGATTCCAGAGATACAGTTTCTTTTAATTATATTTTGTCCAGTTATTTATTTTGAGAAGGCTGGCTCATGTGCCCCTGGCTTGTTCATTTCTGATCTGACGAACCTTGACTTCCCTGCTCTTGGTGTCAGCTTAATCTTAAGCCTGGAAGCCACCAACACAGGGTCACCTTTCTCTTCTTCTGCTCTTCTGTCCTATTCCCAAACAAGACAAAGTCAGGGAACCTGGAAACCCGGGCCAGTCTGGGCATCAGGTACGGCGAGCAGTGACGGTGGCCAGGGCAGATCGGTAAGGAGACTGCACCCTGATGGTTGGTTGTGTCAGACCTCCGGGTGGGAAATCCTGGAGGGCATAGGCAGAGCAGTGACATCTCTGTGTGGAAATAAACAGCCGGGACTAGGGAGGCAACGGGTATTTCCTCTAGGTTTCACCAGCCCTCGGGGGAAAAAAAATACGCGTCAGGTAACACAACGGGCTTGAGTCTCTGAGAGCGTAACCGCAACCCCCCCGGCCCCCCAACCTTGGCTGTCCCCACCTAGTAGGGTCCTAGGTCCTTGAAGACCTGCTGAGTGGCTCTCCCTGGTGGTTCACAGCTGGAGTGGGACGAGCAGCTTCCTCCCTCCACTTGTCCTTGGCCTTGGGGTGCTGCCCTGGGTGACTCGGACAAAGCAGGGCCGGGGACAGCATCTCAGCCCAGAAACTCTTAGGGGTCTGTGTTTGCTGCATAAAAGCCTCTGTGCTTTCTTAAAGACAAAATGTTGACCTTGAAAAATGAAAGGTGGCACCTCCTCACTTTTTTTCTGAGAGCCAGCACAAGGATCCAGGCAGTGTACTGGGAGACTGAGCTTGTCCACCAGCTTTGGTGAGGTCGTGTCTCTGATTCCGAACTTTGGAACTTGTGAGAAGGTACTGGTAGGGTAGAACTAACAGGCCTTGCCTCGTTCGAGTACAATTTTAGCTTAGATTTGATCTTCCAGTTCCTAGACTTCTACTTTGTCACGTTTGCCTCGCAGATGCCTTTTCTGAAGCCAGTGATAATGGCAGGACGGTTCGGTGCGGACCGGGGTAATTTCCTAAAAGTTAAAGACCTTTTGACGTCTTAATCGTGAAATGCGTTTCTATCCAGAATTCTGCCCAAGTCACGGTGGTGCCTAAGGAAAGTGATGCACTCTTCGGGCGCCTGGGTGGCTCAGTCGGTTGAGTATCCAACCCCTGATTTCAGCTCGGGTCACGATCCCAGGATTGTGGGATTGAGCCCCACATCGGGCCGGCCCCATGCTGACTGTGGAGTCTGCTTAAGATTCCGTCTCTTTCTCTCTCTGCCTGCTTCGCTCATGCATGCGCTCTCTCTAAGATTAAAAAAAAGAAAAAGAATGCGATTCATGTTTTTGTGTCCTTAAAACGGAAAATCATAAGGGCACTGAGATGTGTACTTAAACACCACCAGAACGTGGACATGAAATTCATGTAACGACTGGCTTGTGAAAACCATCCACTAGCACAGAGCGGTCGGCGGGTCAAAGATGAGCCCCTTCTGGGGCCTGGCACTGGTCTCGGCAATGGAGGCAGACAAGGATCTTGCTGGACCGAACGAGAAGATAAATAAGTCAATGGCAGGTATTGATAAGGGCGGTGACAAGGATAAGATAAGGTCACGTGGTAGAGAGTGAGTGGGGCTGATTTCGCTGGGGGTGGGGGTCAGGGAAGGCCTCTCTGAAGAGAGTGATGTTTATTTGTTTTAACGTTTTTATTTATTTGTGAGACAGAGAGGCAGAGTGTGAGTGGGGGAGGAGCAGAGAGAGAGGGAGACACAGAACCTGACGCAGGCTCCAGGCTGTGAGCTGTCATCACAGAGCCCGACGTGGGGCTCGAACTCTCGAGCCGCGAGATCATGGCCTGAGCCGAAGTCGGACGCTCAACCGACTGAGCCACCCAGGGCGCCCCAGAAAGCGACGCGGAGCGCCTGCCCGGAGCCGGCGTGGGAAAGGCGCGGGCCTGGCATTCCTACAGGTGCTGCAGCTGGCGGCCGGTGGCCTGGCCGGAGGCTCGGCCGCGCTGCAATCCTCGGCCGTGGCGGTGGGAAAGCCCCGCGCGGGCAGGGACGCGGAGCCGCGCGCGGTCCAGGTGCCGGCGTGGGCGGGGTCGGCGGGCCCCTGGCCGGGCGTCTGGGACTGCAACGGGGACAGGCGAGAACCGCTGTCCTTGGCGAACGTGCGGAAGAGGAACCCGGAATGTGGAGAAGAAGAACCGGCCTCCAGACTGGACCACGACGAAGCCAAGGCCACGCGACACATCTTCCTCGCCAGGCACTCCCAGAACCACGTGGATGCTTCCCAGGAAAAGGACCGCACGCTGACGCCCCCGGGTGGTGAACAGGCTGAACCGACGGGGCTCCGACTTGCCAGCTTGGGCTTGAACTTTAACAAAATTGTGCATTCGTCCATGACCCGGGCCATCGACACCACTGCGAACACCTGCCAGGCGTCTCCAAGGTCAGCACAGACCTTGTGCGGAGGGAAGGCGCCCCCATCGAGCCCGACCCACCCGTGTCCCACTGGAAGCCCGAGGCTGTGCAGTATTACGCAGCCGGGGCCCGGATCGAGGCCGCCTTCCGGAACCACATCCACCGGGCAGACGCCAAGCAGCAGGAGGACAGTTACGTGATCTGCAGCTGCCATGCCAACATCATCGGCTACATGGTGTGCCGGGCGCTGCCGTTCCCCCCCGGAAGTCTGGCTCCACCTCTCTCTCAACCACGGCCGCATCAGCCACTGGTGGTTCTGCCTGGTGGCCGAGGGGCGCTCAGGGCCCTCGGGGACACGGGGTTCATGCCTCCGGACAAGATCTCCCGCTCCTGAGGGCTTCCTGGAGGACCTGCTCCCTGGGTCCCCAGCCTGGTTCGCCCGGGTGCCGCCACGGACGCGGCTCCTTCCCCGTCTTCCCTCCACAGGCTGCGCTGCGGTGACGCTGTTCCTCCGGGAGGAACGTGAAAAAGCGCGCACGTCTTTCGTGTCTAAAACGGGGCGTTTCGGTCTGTACTTCCGGCCCAGGATGGAAAAGGGAATCGTCCGGAGCAGATCAGCCTGATTTCTGTCTTGGGGTTCTCTGCCCCGTCTGCCAGGACGGGGCCTCGCTGCCGCCGTCTGCGGGGACTACGGCCAGTTTGCACAGGCGTCTTTGGTCGTGACTGCTGTTGGCCACGGGAGCCCCGCGAGGCTGAGGGCAAAGCCCATTAGGCACGAGGGGCTCCCCGGAGGAGGGGCCGCCAGCGCTTCCCTTCAGAACTTGTCGTACGTTCTTCTCATTTCTTCAAACTCTCTCTATCACTTAAATATTTGTCAGTGAAAGATTCTGTTCCTCTGGGTTCTTGCTTCGGTAACCACTCGGTCTGGGGGCCTGCACCTGTGACACCACGGGGTCTGAACTCCCCTGTGTTGTTAGGCCTTTCCCGGCACCTCGGAGCAGCATGAGGGTGAAGGAGGGGTTCCGGGACCGGAGAGCGACAGTGCAGCCAGAGTCCTGTTTCAGGAGAATACTAGACACTTCAGTCTGCCTCTGGCTGTTAATCCTTTACACCTACGGATTAAACTGTTTAGACTCGATGTGTCCATTCCAAGTATTCTGTCAATTTAGGAGAAACTACATTTCCTGTGAATGGTTATGAGCATTTTCTGCGATCAGTGCGACTAATTGGGACATCTGACCCATTTCTCTGTAACTTTGGAAATAACTGCCAAATAAAATTTTATTTTACTGGTTTAAAAAAAAAAAACCCGAGTAAACATCTTTGTCAAAAATTGGCCCAGCCATCCATCCTTCCCACCATTTCCTCCCCCCCTCCCCACCCCCGCACCCACCCCCATCCTCAATAGAATTGGACTAAGGGGTGGTCCCTCCACCTCTGTGCAGCTGTCCAGAGTGCTAACAACTGAGCAGAACAAAAACCTTCCTGCGAGAATTCAGCCAAGTGTCAATCGGCCCTTCTGACAAAGTTGGGGAGAACTTCCCGGTGGGAACAGAAACTGCTGGTCAAAGCAGATCTGTCTCTTGACAGGATTTTTGCACAGCTGTCGTGCAGCCTTAGCCCAGCAGATTGGAAAAGGGTGGGGACGAGGCTGACTACGAGGAAGGAGAGATTTCTGTTACTAAATATTAACACCTTCAGTATGCCTCTCAAAAACGTCATTGCTTGGGAAAATCATGAACGAGAGAGCATGAGCTCTCATCTGCTACAGTCTCTCCTCTAAGATGGGTCCAATGTTAGAAAAAAAAAAGCCGATGTAACAACTGGCTCACAAGGCAGTAAGAATTGCCACTTACAGGCCAGTTCCACGTTTTCCTGGAACATTCTAGGATGGCTCGCCTGGTTGAGATCCTCTTCTCCATCCTCAGCGTAGATGACTTACCGTCTTTTTTTTTAGGAAACAAAGACGTGGACATATTATTCTTATTGTTCGATGTGAAAATGTGCATTTAAAAATATGTCAACCGAGGGAGAAGGACAGACAGAAAAAGGCACTTTAAACTTCACGCTTTCAACTTTCACATAGTGATGACTGCCAGGGGACCCGAGGAAACCAAGGGGTCGTCTCCCTAAGACTTGACATCTATCTGTTTCCATTTCTCCAAAGAATTTACATGTTGTGATTAAATACAAATTTATTTGATAATAAAACTGAATTCTGTCCGTGTAAATTCTTTTCAAGGAATGTATCCCAAAGGCAAGACAACTATCATGTGGGTGCGGTCATATATAAGTAAACACTCACGTGTGCTTATGCATACGTTTTAAAAAGTCCTTAAATGGTTGAAAATGACTGCACTCACATACACCAAATGTGTTTTTTTTTTAATTTTTATTTGTTACATTTACTTTTTTGAGAGACACAGTGCGAGCGCGAGTGGGGGAGGGGCAGAGAGCGAAGGAGACACGGAATCTGAAGCAGGCTCCAGGCTCTGAGCTGTTAGCACAGAGCCTGCCTGACACGGGGCTCAAACCCAAGAACCGTGAGATCATGACCTGAGGCAGAGCTGGATGCTCAACCGACTTAGCCACCCAGGCTCCCCACATACGCTAAATGTTTTAGAAAACAGAGCAGGAAATCTGGGGCGTTCATTTCTTTTATTCATTCATTCATTCATTCATTCATTCATTCATTTAAATTTACTGAGGCCTTCATTTCAATATAATTTTTCATATTCAAGAAAAACTTTTATTAGCACAAATTTAACCCTGTACTTAACGTTATGTAATTGAAACTCTATGAACTTAAATTGATCACTACAATTCTAAGTCAGGATCGAGCTTGGGTCACAGTGACCTCTCTTGCTAAGTCAAAACCTACCGATAAGAGTATGGGGACAGAGCTGTTCCCTGAAGGAAGATGATGCACGTTCCCCGGATTTCCAAGGCAGCAGTGGGAAGAAAGTGAATGTAATCCACCTTAGTGCACTATTCACTGTGTTCGTGAGTCATCTTTGCCTCAGGAGGTCAGGGGAAGTCGGAATTTTTACCTGGTGGTATGACCTAGACTATTCCAGTACTTTTCCAAGCCTGTTTTAGTGGTCTGATCGGTTACTGGGCTGCTATAGTTTCCCCCTGACCGGTCCTATGGGGTACGGAGTACTAAGAGACACTCAGTGAATGGCCTGGCTTTCGGCCATAGTTCTCTACTCTCCATGGGTTGCAGTCGCCTAATTTCTACCTGGTAATCAGCATCAATCAACACGGCTTATTCTGTGCTTTTTGTGTCGTGGCCCAAAGGTACCCAAACAGCCAGGGCAGTCTCCGGTCTCAATGTCGCATTTACTTGATTTAAAAAAAAAAAAAAGTCGTGATTGAAATATGCAGGTCAAAAATGCAAACATTTTCAGTGAATGACAGGTTGGCACCAAACCCCACCCTGCACTCACCACGCAGCGCAAGAAATAGAACATTCTTGGTACACCAGCAGCCCCTCTCTGGATCCCTTTCCCTCCTTATTTTCCCCCAGGAAAGCACAGACCTGCCTTCTCAAGCCGTGGGTGAGTTTTGTCTGTTCTCGAGCTTCGTATGCATGGAAACTCACAGCATGTACTCTTTTTCCATTGCTTTCTTTTAGCTCAACATCATATTGATGAGATTAATTCATGGTTTTGCAGGTATAAATTAGTCGCTTGCCCTGCCGTTGGAACACACCCTCCATTCATTCATCCATCCCGTTTGTAATGGAATTATCTGTTGATGGACCTCAAGAGGTTTCCAGCCTTAGGGCATTTCCAGTACTGAGGCCTCAGATTTCTTGGCGTCCATGCTCCTGCATTTCTGTTGGGCACATCTAAGGTTGTATTCCCGGGTCTCAGGGAATCCTCACGTTCTACTTTTGTGGATTCTTCCAAATCATTTGTCCAAACTCTACTGATTTCTAGTGTAGGAGCGTTTCAGTTTTTCCACAGCCTTGTGAACACTGGCTTTGTCATTTTGGATAGTGGAATTAGTGGCTTTGACTTGCATTTCTTTGATAACAATCGAGATTCAGTACCTTGTCATACATCTCTTGGCCATCCGAATATCTGTTACGAAGTGGTGTATCTTGCCTGTTTTCCCATTTATCATTTTCCTTTGGGTCTTCCTTTGTCAAATACGTAATTCAAAATATCCTCCCTCATTTTTTAATTAATGCTGTCTTTTGATGTTCAGATATTCCTAATTTTCATTTGTTCCCAGTTTTCAATGTTTTCCTTCGTTGTTAGTACCTTTTGGATCCTTTAAGAAATGATTTCCTGCTCAAAGTCATGAAGATATTCTCCTGTTCTATTCTAAAAACTTTTACTGTTTTACTGTTTCTTTTTCCAAATGTTTATTTATTTTTGACAGGGAGAGAGACAGCACAAGCAGGAGAGGGACAGAGAGAGAGGGAGATAGAATCCAAAGCAGGCTCAAGGATCTAAGCTGTCGGCACAGAGCCCAAGGTGGGGCTCAAACTTACAAACTGTGAGATCATGACCGGAGCAGAATTCAAACGCTTAGCCCACTGAGTCACCCAGGTGCCCCTGTTTTTCTTTTTACGTTAGATGTGTAATTCACCAAGAATGATGTTTTTGCATATTAGTTGAGTAGGAATCAAGTTTCATCCCCCCCACTTATTTATATATAACTCAACGACAACCCTTTAATGAAAAGATGGTCCTTTCTCAACTTTTCATAGTACCTCCCATCAGAGATCAAATGTCCAAAGAGAACATCGGTCTGTTTCTGGAATCCCTAGTCCTTACTCGTCCATCTGGTGCTGGTATCACAGTGTCATAGTTGTTAACATCTGTATAACAAATCTCTATCCCGAGAGTGTTAGTCTTCCAACTATCTCCTTCTCCTATATTTTCTTATCTATCTTTGTCTTTTATATTCCCATAAATCTTAGAACTGGCTTTTAAACTCACACACACACACACACACACACACACACACACTCACTCACACACCCTACGAGGATTTTACTTGAGGTTGCTGTGGATCCTATACAGAAATTTGGTGGTGGTCTTTATCACGCTGACTTTTTCAAACATGCATATTTTTAAGGTTTATTTGTTTTTGAGAAAGAGAGAGAGAGTGCAAGACAGAGAGATGGGGACAGAGGATCCAAAGCGGGCTGTGAGCTGACAGCAGAGCCTGATGTGGGACTGGAACTTGCGAACTGTGAGATAGTGACGTGGGCCGAAGTTGGACGCTCGATCCACTGAGCCCCCAGATGTCCCGACTTTTTCACATCTTGGCTACGATCCATTACCTCTCCTTCCCATTTATGAAGTTTTTGAAATTCCTCTCAGTTATGTTTTCTACTTTTTTTGAGTAGAGGTTTTGTACGTTTTTATTAGGTTTGGTTTTAGTGGGTTTTTTTTTGTTTTGTTTTGTTTTGTTTTTTGTTTTTTGTTTTGTTTTTTTTTTTGAGAGTGAGAGAGCGTGTGCTGGAGCACAAGCTAGGGAGGGGCAGAAGGAAGGGAGAGAGGGGATCATAGCAGGCTTCCTATGCCCAGCCTGGAGCCCAATGCCGCACCCCATCTCCCAACCTTCAAGTCGTGACCTGAGCTGAAATCAAGAGGTGGAGGCTTGACAGAGGGAGCCACCCAGGTGCCCCTAGTTTTACATATTCGAAGTGTATTCTTTCAAAGGCTGTAGCCTTTTTGTGTGTGTATAATTTTATTTACGCACTCATTGCTGTTATAAACAAAACACAGGCTTGAGTTTTGCACAACGGCTTTAAATTCAGTGACTTTGCAAAAGATTATATGTAGATTCTTTTGGATTCTTTCTTCGTCTCTGTATTTGTCTCTTTCTCTGTGTATCTCTCTGTCTCTCTAATTATTATCATTACTTAACATTCATGTGAATTCATTTCCTCGACACATTGAATCAGTTAGGACCTCCCATCATTCCCAGTTTCAGACAGCAACACTTTAGCATGAGGTACATTGTTTGATTTAAAGTTTTGATTTGTTTGTTGTTGTCAAAATAGGGACTTTTCTTTCTATGTGTAGTTTGCTAAGTTTCTTTTTTGTTTTTCTTGTTTTTAAGTTTATTTATATTTGACAGAGAGAGAGTATGAGCATGAGCTGGGGAGGGGCAGAGAGAGGGGGGGAGGCACAGAATCCGAAGCAGGCTCCAGGCTCCGAGCTGTCAGTACAGAGCCTGACGCGGGGCTCCAACTCACCAATCGTGAGATCATGACCTGGGCCGAGGTCGGTCGCTTAACCGAGGGAGCCACCCAAGCGCCCCCCTTTTTTTTTCTTAGGTCAGGAATTGATGTTGAATTTTATCAAGCATTTTTTCAGGAACCTATTTAGATGGTCATTTGATTTTCATTCGTTATTCTGTTGATGGCATAAGTTATATGGATTGATTTCAAATATGAAGCTATCGGGGCGTTTCTGGACCACACCCAATTTGCACGTGGTATATTATCCTTTTTCATGTGTTGCTAACTCACTTTGCAAATACTCTGTTCAG
The DNA here is from genome assembly GCF_018350175.1 of Felis catus. Classification (NCBI taxonomy): domain Eukaryota; kingdom Metazoa; phylum Chordata; class Mammalia; order Carnivora; family Felidae; genus Felis; species Felis catus. The sequence goes on along the minus strand of NC_058378.1, from coordinate 19,608,397 downwards.
GTTATTTTTTGCATGTTTATGAGCAGATGGCCACACTGTCTCACCTTGGCCCAGGTCAGATTACTAAGGAACCTCCTTAGCCAACACAGGGCCCACAAGTGTGAGGGTATCGATGCCCCCCTAGGGGTGAACTTCAAAGGAGCAGGAAGCTACCTACTGCCTGTCAAGTGAGAAATTCTGGGAGGAGTTCTGTGTGCTTCTGAGAAGCCCCAAGAGAAATGACTCCCCCATACCTAGGGCGTTGATCTCAACGAACAGATCCTTCCATTGGCTTGTTTTAGGGGAGACTCTTTATTGTGTGCAGAAACCTCCAGATTATAAGTGTGCAGCTAGTGAATTTCCACAAAGGAAACATATTCAGGTGACTGGAGCAAGAAATGGGCGCTCAGAGCATCTCAGCCGCCCCTCTCAGGCCCCCTTCCACATCCTTCCTGTCTTCCTTTGCTGGGTCCAATTCTCTGGCCACTGTGGTAGAGCAGCACAATCTCAGCACCTTCATACAGCACCAACCTATTTTCTTGCAGGTCTGTAGGTGAGAAGTCTCACAAGGGTCTCGCCCCTGGGCTAAACTCAAAGTGTTAATAGGGCTGCATTCCTTTCCGAAGGATCTGGGAGACGACTGGTTTCCTGCTTATTCAAGTTGTTGACAAAATGCATTTCTTCAAGGTGATAGGGTTGGGGGCCCAACCTTGCTGGTTGCCAGCTGAGGGCCACTTCCAGCTTCTATAGGCCCCTACATTCCTTGACTCCTGGCTCCCTTTTTTTCCATCTCCAGAACTTGCAACCATGGGTTGGGTCGCTTTTATGCTTCAAATTATTTTTTTAATATTCCATTCTATATATATATATACATGTGTGTGTGTGTTCACATATATATATACACACACACGTATATATATATACTTATACCACATATATATATTTTTATTTTTCATAGAGACAGAGCACAAATTGGGTCGCTTTTATGCTTCAAATTATTTTTTTAATATTCCATTCTATATATATACACGTGTGTGTGTGTTCACATATATATATACACACACACACGTATATATATATATACTTATACCACATATATATATTTTTATTTTTCATAGAGACAGAGCACAAATTGGGGAGGGGCAGAGAGAGAGGGAGACACAGAATCCGAAGCAGGCTCCAGGCTCTGAGCTGTCAGCAGAGCCCGACGTGGGACTCGAACTCACAAATTGTGAGATCATGACCTGAGCCGAAGTCGGACGCTCAACTGACTGAGCCACCCAGGCGCCCCGTATTTATACCACATCTTAATCCCTTCATTTATTGATGCATACTTGGACTGCTTCCGTAATTTGACTATTGCAAATAATGCTATTGTAAACATACGGGTACAAGCGTCCCTTTGTATTAGTGTTTTTGTATTTTTTTTGCTAAATATCCCATAGTGTGATTACTGGATTATAGGATAGTTCTTTTTTTTTTTTTTTAATGTTTTTTAGTTTTTTCTTTCGAGTAAACCCAACGTGGGGCCTCTGCTCAGAACCCTGAGATCAAGAGTCTTACCTCCCCCACTGAGCCAGCCAGCTGCCTTTGCAGGGTAGTTCTATTTTAAACTTTTTGAGGAACCTCCACACTGCTTTCCACAGTGGTGCATCAGTCTGCATTCCCACCAACAGTGCAAGAAGTTTCCTTTTTCTCCACATCCTCACCAGTATCTGTTTCTTGTGTGTGTGTGTGTGTGTGTGTGTGTGTGTGTGTGTGTGTTTAAAGGTTATTTATTTATCTTGAGGGAGAAAGAGAGAAAGTGTGAGTAGGGGAGGGAGGGAGAGAGAAAGGCAGACAGAGAGAATCCCAAGCAGGCTCCATGCTGTCAGCACAGAGCGCAATGCAGGGCTCTATCCCATGAACCATGAGATCATGACCTGGGCCAAAATCAAGTCTGATGCTTAACCGCCTGGGCCGCCCAGGGGCCCCTCTTGTGTTTTTTATTTTAGCCATTCTGACAGTGTAAGGTGACATCTCCTTGTGGTTTTGCTTTGCATTTCTCTGCTGATGAGTGATGTTGACCATCTTTTCTGTTTTGTATATAGATGGACTAATCCAACGTACACTTTTTGGAGCTTGGCTTCTTTTCGCTCATTGTTGTTTGTGTGGATGCTTTAAGACCCAGTGCTCAATTCATCGTGTTCCCTTTGCCCTGATGCAATGTTTGTGGAAGTATGTGTTGAGAGGGAGACTGTCCCCTTGGGTCCTTGATTGGCTCAGCTGAACCCCAAGTGGGACATATAACAGGGCTAAGAGATACATTTTTCTTGTATCAAGTCAATGAGACTCTGGGATTGTTTGTCAGCACAGCAAAGCCCACCTAGGTTGTCTCAAAGGAACTTGGAACCAAAAGTTTGGTGCTGTTGTAACAAAAATCTAAATTATGTGTCTTTATCTTAGTGGTCAGATAGTGGGCAATGAGAACACTGCCATTAGAGCCTAGAAAAATAGCTACCCGTGTATTTAATGATGCAATAGTTGGCAACATTGTCAGGTATTACCTTGAGAAGGAGATTATGTACCTGAAGAACTGGTTATTCCAGAGGAAGAGGTTGAAGTACAGAACATTAACAGTACATGTTGATTTCAGTCTGAAATAGCTTATAAAAGAAAACTTACCTGCAAGTGAAAAGAAAAGGGAATAGAGAGTATCTGAATTCAGGCTCTTGTAGGGTTAAAAGAAACAATTACTTTAATCTCATTCTCCCTGTGTCCTTTCCCCTCACCCCTCCCCCCCACCCCCACACCCCTCCCCAAAAAAGAGCAGACTTTAGAGTGAGAAGATACTAAAACCTGCCTTTTGCCAAGGGTCTGATCAAGGGTACAGCCATCACACTGTTGTTAAACTTCCAAATGTATTAAGATGTTTCAGATTAGACCCTAGCTAAGAGTATAGAGCCCAGAGATCCCTTCATTAGAAAACAGTGACTCCAGAACAAAGACTAAGGTTAGGGCTCTTAGAACAAAACCCTTAGGCTCAAGTTACCTGTAATTAAGTTGAGAAAGAGGGGAGGAAAGAGACAGGTGTGTGAGAAAGCAAGATAATGTTGTTGCAAATCTAAGAATGTATGTAAAAAACCCAAAACCTAGGAGTGTATTAGTTCTCTATTATGGCATAACAAATGACCCCAAAGCTTAGTGGTTCAGAACAACACGTATGTGTTACTTCACACTTCCCCTTATTTCACAGAATCTGGGTCTTGAAGGCTTCAGGGTCCCTTTCAAGGCTGCGATCAGTGTGTCAGCCAGGGCTGAGTCTTATCTACGACTGGGAAGAATCCTCTCTCAAGTTTACTGAGTGGGTGCTGGCAGGATTTAGCTCCTGGTGAGCGGTAGGACTGAGGACCTCGGTTACTCACTGGCAGTCGGCCTGAGGGTGTCCTCAGTTCCTTGTCACATGAGTCTCTCTAAATGCCAGCTTGATGAATTAATGCGTGCGAGCTGAGAAGGCAATGGAACCTGTAGCATCGAAACTTGAGCCGCGGTCCGCAGTCTCTTTCTCTCTCTTTCTCAAAAATAAATAAATTAATTAAAAACAAAAACTTAAAAAAAAAATTTTACACGGAAATCCCTTGGAAATTGTGAGTTGAGGCATGATAGGATATTGTTCTGAGAGTTTACTTAGGCATGTGAGAATTTTAGAAGATAGCTAGAGTATTTAGAGACTCACGAAATGGCTGCGTGAAGACATGTCTTCCAGTCAGAAGCATATACAGATTAAACAAACTACTTTGAATCAAATTGAATCTTCACGACTTACATTTTAACTCAAAAACACTTTGTTGTCCTTTTTGTGAAACCCTGATTCGCAGTGTTTGGCACCTGAGGGCTTTTCCACTACCCTTTCCTTTCTTTTCAAGAGTTACTCTATTACAGCCCTTAATTACTATTATTCGTAGAATCTGTAAATGGTAACTGTCCTATTAAAAAAAAAGAGGTTAGAGTGGGAGAGAGCCAAAGCATAAGAGGCCGTTAAAAACTGAGAGCAAACTGAGGGTTGATGGGGGGTGGGAGGGAGGAGAGGGTGGGTGATGGGTACTGAGGAGGGCACCTTTTGGGATGAGCACTGGGTGTTGTATGGAAACCAATTTGACAATAAAGTTCATATATTGAAAAGAAATAATAAAATAAAATAAAATAAAATTTCTTAGACCTTCAAAAAAATAAAAAAAAATATTTATTTATATTTATTTATTTATTTATTTATTTATTTTTGAGAGAGAGAGAGAGAGAGAGCGAGCGAGCACGCTCACACGAGCAAGCAGGAGAGACACACAGAGAGAGGGAGAGACAGAATTCCAAGCAGGCTTCCTGCCATCCGGCGTGGGCTCCCCACGGGGCTCCAAGCAGGGCCCCATGTAGGGCTCGATCTCACAACCTATGAGATCATAACCTGTGAGATCACAGCCTGAGCCAAACTCAAAGAATCAGACGCTCAGCCACCATTGGCCCACTGAGCCCCCCAGCACCCCCCCAGCCCCCCCCCCCCCCCCCCGCCCGTCCTTCTTTAGCAGATTGGAGCTATGGAGAAGTCTGGCGTCCTTGATTTATGAGTATAGTGCCTTCTAGTGGCTAGCCTATGTCATTGCAACCACGGCTGCCTTGAAGAAGGGATTTGAAAGCAGAATTTGCTCTCCAACTCCCAAGTTTCTAACTTTTCAAGCCTCGATAATCAGAATCAAAAAGCAAAGGAGAATTTAAGAAATGATACTGAGTTGGCTAGTAAGACAGAGCGCACATAACTAATTTTCTATTATTTAAGTGAGCCACTGTTTGCTCATGGAACAAGGTAGGAAACAGGGTAGCATAATGGAGGGGAAAGCTGCTTGTGTCATTTCTCCTCACTGACGCCGTGGGACTGAGACACAAAGGGACAAAGTGGCTTAAATCACTTACTTATAAAGTTTTGGTTGTGAAGAAAACTAGACTTATTGTGATGATTTAAGCTACACTTTTTTAAAAGATTTTATTTATTTATTTGTTTGTTTGTTTTTCAATGCTTATTTATTTTTGAGAGACAGACAGGGAGACAGAGCATGAGCAGGGGAGAGGCAGAGAGAAAGAAGGAGCCACAGAATCCGAAGCAGGCGCCAGGCTCCGAGCTGTCAGCACAGAGTCCGACGCAGGGCTTGAACTCACGAACCGTGAGATCATGACCTGAGCTGACGACGTCGGATGCTTAACCGACTGAGCCACCCAGGCTCCCCCAAAAGATTTTATTTCTTAGAGCAGTTTTAAATTCCCAACAAAACTGAGCAGAAAGTAGACTTCCCATATACCCCCCGCAGCCACACAGGCACAGTCCCACCAGAGTGGGACATTTGTCACAACTGATGACTCTGCATGGACATATCATTATCACCCAAAGTCCATAGTTTACACTACATGTATTCTTGGCGTTGTATATTCTATGACAAATGTGTAATGGCGTGTATCTACCATTATAGTTTCATACTTTAAAAAACTCTCCTACCGACCACTGGCAATTACTGATTTTCTTCTCACCGTCTCCATGGTTTTGGCTTTTCCAGGCTGCGATGTAGCTGGAATCACACAGTACGTCGCCTTTTCAGATTGGCTTCTTTTACTTGATAATATGCATTGAAGTTTCTCCCATGTCTTTTCATGGTTTGGTAGCTCATTGCTTTTTAATGTTCCATTGTCTAGATATACCACAGTTTATTTATCCATTCACCTACTAAGGGACATTTTGGCTGCTCCAAGTCTTGGCAATTACGAACAAGCTGCCCCAAGCATCCACGTGCAGGGTTTTGTGTGGACATAAGTTTCCTAGGCTATACGTTTTCATTTTTAGTTTTCAGCATCTGTGGGGAGTGGCTGGTTAAATTTGACCCGGGTAGTACAGCTATAAATCTAGTTCCTGCTAGGCCTCCTCACCAAGGCAACCATTCCAAATGTTAGGAAAGTCAATACAAAGGTTGAAAAAACCATGGCGGAAGTATTTAATCGTGTTATCTAAAGTTTATTGTATTTGGGAGTGATTAGATTGTGAGCGCGCAGTAAATGCAAATTACATGCAATCACAAACTTCCTTTTGATTTCCTGAGACCTTCAAACGTGCTGTGGTTGCTTTTGCCCATGCAAAATTTAGGCTGTAATAACGAGGAAGCCATGTGTAAATGTCTTGCACAAGCACTTTTAGAAAGGGGGCGGCAACTGACCCACATGATGGTGCCCAACGCGTTCGTAGTTCAGATCCTGATGGCACGTGAGGACTGGAGACCTGAGATTAGCAGTTTAATCGAATTGAAGCCTACAGATACGTGGAGAAGAAAATACAATGCATATTTCAGCAAATATGCACATTCTCTTAAAAAATCCTCCAGCAACGGTCATTATCAAAGGTTAAAAATTTTGAACTACTCAAGGACTTTATGGAACCTTTTATTATACATTGATCCACACGTTATTGGTATCTGCTGTCAGCTTTTACCCCAGGCCAAAATATCACAGAAAACCTTGTCTTTTCACCTGCCCCTCATGCCCTCCCCTCCCCAGTACCTAATGAAGAATCTACTTGGGCACAGCGATTCGAGACTGGTTTCTTGGTTAGCCTCCGATGTCTCGTGGTATAGATGTTGCTTCTCTGTGTGGTTTTTCTTAGTGATTCTGAAATCAGTTTTTACAACATTTGTGAATGTGCCCTGATTTAAGAAAACCTGATATCTCTATTTAAATATTTAAATATTATTTATTTATTTATTTATTTATTTATTTATGTGCGTGCTCCGTGTAAGCAGGGGAGGGGCAAAGAAAGAGGGAGAGAATCCCAAGCAGGCTCCTTGCTGTCAGCACAGAGCTGGACACAGAGCCTGAGCTGAAAAATCAAGTCAGATGCGTAACAAACTGAGCCACCCAGGCGCCCGAGAGGTCTTTTGTGGCTCCTTAGAGATTTGGGGATTGTTTGTTCTAGTTCTGTGAAAAATGCTGTTGGTGTTTTGACAGGGATCGCTTTAAATTCGTCGATTGCTTTGGGTCATATAGACTTTCTTTTTTTTTTTAAAGTTTATTTATTTTGAGAGGGGGAGAGAGAGAGAGAGAGAGAGAGAAGGAGAGAGAGAGAATCCCAAGCAGACTCTACTCTGTCAGCGCAGAGCCCAATGTGGAGCTCAAACTCATGAACCGTGAGATTATGACCTGAGCTGAAACCAAGAGTCAGATGCTTAACCACGTAGGCCACCCAGGCACCCACGGGAGTGTGGAGATTTTAACAATATTTGTACTTCCAGCCTACGAAGGCATTCCAATAGAATGTGTGTCATTTTCAATTTTTTCATCATCATTTTATAGTTTTTTAAGTACAAATATTTCACCTCTTTGGTTAACTTTATTTCTAGGCACCTTATTACTTTTGGTGCCAATGGGATTGTTGCCAATGGGATTGTTTTCCTAATTTCTCTTTCGGCTGTTTCATTATTAGCGTATCGACATGCAACCAATTTCTGCGCACTGGTTTTGTACCCTGTGACTTTACTGAACTCATTTATTAGTTCAAGCAGTTTTGGGGTGGAGTCTTCAGGGTTTTCTAGATATAGAAATTCTAGCTTGTGTAACCTTTTGTTTCCTCTTCTACAGAGAGATAGGCATAGAGACCCAGGTGAAGGTTTGGCCTGCCTGCCAGCCTGGCCCCTGGAGCCGGCACAGGGTGTGGGTGGGAGGTGTGGTTTGGATTATCAGGGGGAGGGTCAGCAGCTGCTTGCTTGCTTGATCAACTGTCAACAAGGCTAAGATGCCGACTACTTTCCTGGCCTAGTGAGAGGCAGGGCCCTAATGGACAGGGAGATAGGAATGCTGGAATGGGTTTGCTATGTTGACCTGCACCCTCCTTGCTACAACCCCCCTGGGGTCCAGAGGGCCCTCCTTCACTAAGATGTTGAGGAATGGGTCAGTGAGGGAGGCAGCAATGTCCTCGAAGAGCTCAGTAGTTGCTGTCCCCTGGGGCCAGGATTGGTAGGAAATGCTGCCATTTCAGAGAGGAAGGCAAGCCCCAGGGAGGAGCACAGAATCCCAGGGAAACTGAGGGCCAGTGACAGTAGGAAGCCTCCACGAGGCCTGTTGAGTAGATGACTTCTTTTTTTTTTTTTACTAATTTTTTTAAACATTTAGTCATCTTTGAGATGACAGAGAGAGACAGAGTGTGAGTGGGGGAGGAGCAGAGAGAGAGGGAGACACAGAATCCGAAGCAGGCTCCAGGCTCCGAGCCATCAGCACAGAGCCCGACGCAGGACCCGAACTCACTGCGAGATCACGACCTGAGCCGAAGTCGGATGCTTAACCGACTGAGCCACCCAGGCGCCTCCAAGCAGATGACTTCTAAGAGTAGTTGGGACTAAGTAGTAATCAGAGTGTTTTGAACCACAGTATTATTTGAGGGTGGCTAATGGGCATCCTTAGGAATGACACGGCTGGGCAGTCTATGCTTGATCTCCGAAACAGCAACAATTCTGGGCCTTCTTACAAAACTTAGATTAAAACAGTGCTCGGTCATGATCTCTCACCGTTCTATGGCTGGTTCCTTTTTTTGACTGTGGCAAGATGTGCATGGCATGAAAGTCACCATTTTAGTCATTCTTGAATGCATGGTTCTGTGGCATTAAGTACATTCCCGTTGTCGTGTGACCATCACCGCCATCTGTCACCAGAGCTTCTCGTCTTCCCAAACTGAAACTCTGTCTCCATTAAGAAGCAGCACCCCGCTGGGGGTTGTAGGGAAACCAGTCTGTCAATAAATTGTGTGAAAAAGAAAGAAAGAAAGAAAGAAAGAAAGAAAGAAGAAAGAAGAAGAAAGAAAGAAAGAAAGAAAGAAGAAAGAAAGAAAGAAAGAAGGAAGAAAGAAGGAAGAAAGAAAGAAGAAAGAAGAAAGAAAGAAGAAAGAACAAAGAAAGAAAGAAAGAAAGAAGAAAGAAGAAAGAAAGGAGAAAGAAAGAAAGAAGAAAGAATGAAGAAAGAAAGAAGAAAGAAAGAAGAAAGAAGAAAGAAAGAAAGAAAGAAAGAAAGAAAGAAGAAAGAAGAAAGAAAGAAGAAAGAAGAAAGAAAGAAGAAAGAATGAAGAAAGAAAGAAGAAAGAAGAAAGAAAGAAGAAAGAAAGAAAGAAAGAAAGAAGAAAGAAGAAAGAAGAAAGAAAGAAGAAAGAATGAAGAAAGAAAGAAGAAAGAAGAAAGAAAGAAAGAAGAAAGAAGAAAGAAAGAAGAAAGAATGAAGAAAGAAAGAAGAAAGAAGAAAGAAAGAAAGAAAGAAGAAAGAAAGAAAGAAGAAGAAAGAAAAGAAAGAAGAAAGAAAGAAAAGAAAGAAAGAAGAAAGAAAGAAGAAAGAAAGAAAGAAAGAAGAAAGAAGAAAGAAGGAAAGAAAGAAAGAAGAAAGAAAGAAAGAAAGAAGAAAGAAAGAAGAAAGAAAGAAAGAAAGAAAGAAGAAAGAAAGAAGAAAGAAGGAAGGAAGGAAGGAAGGAAGGAAGGAAAGAAAGAAAGAAAGAAAGAAAGAAAGAAAGAAAGAAAGAAAGAAAGAAACAGCTCCCCACTCTGAGCTGTTGGGACCCACCATTCTACTTTCCGTGTCTATGAATTTGCCTGTTCTAGGTACCTCATACTGGTGGAATCACACAGTATTTGTCCTTTAGCGACTGGATTATTTCTCTTAGCCTAATGGCTTCAAGGTTCATCCATGTTGTAGCCCGTGTCAGAATCCCTTCCTTTTTAAGGCTGAATAATATTCCATTGTATGAATATATCACATGTTGTGTATCCATTCGTCTGTCGATAGGCATGTAGATCATTCTGCTGGGCATATTGGTGTACAAATATCTCCTGGAGTCCCTGATTTCAATTCTTTTGGGTAATACCTAGGAGTGGAATTACCGGTTCACATGATAATTCCATGTTTCATTTTTTTGAGAATTCACCATACTGTTTTCCGCAGTGCCTGCACCGTGCTTCTAATTTCTCCACGTCCTTGCCAGTCCTTGTTATTTTCAGTTTTAAAAACTTGTTTTTCTTCCTTTCTCTGTCTCTTTTTAAGTTTAAAAAAAAATGTTTATTTATTTTCGAGAGCAGGAGTGGGGGAGGGGCAGAGAGAGAAGGAGACACAGAATCCGAAGCAGGCTCCAGGCTCTGAGCTGCCAGCACAGAGCCCGACACAGGGCTCGAACCCACAAACCATGAGATCACGACCTGAGCCAAAGTTGGACACTTAACCAACTGAAGCCACCCAGGCGTCCTGTTTCTTTCTTTCTCCTTCCTTCTTTCCTTCCTTTTTTCCTTCCTTCCTTCCTTCCTTCCTTCCTTCCTTCCTTCCTTCCTTCCAGTAAGCCATCCTAATGGGTGTGAATATGGCACTTCTTACCGGAGTCTTGGCGCGGGGGTCATTTGCGGCTTCTCCCATGTGTCTTGGGTTGGGATCACTGGAACACTACGGTCTTCCAGGCAGTGTCCCCTTCAGACAACCCCTCCATATGGCTAGTTTGGGCTTCCTGGGGCTCTAGGGTAGTTATGCTTTTTATATAGCTCCTGGCTTCCTCCTGAGCAAATGTTCCAAGACAGAAAGTGGAAGCAGCCAGTGTCTTAAAACGTGGGCTTGGAATCTATTATGGGGACCCTTCCACTGTATTCTTTAGTCAAGCACTCACGAATATGCCGAGTTTCAAGGGGAAGGGACTTGGAGACTACCTCCTAGGCTGAGGAATGTCAAAAGATTTTTGACCATCTTCAAAAGTCCCGGGGGGAAGTTGCTAGACTGGGTCGTGCTCCTAACAGCTCTCATAGGCAAACAGATAGAGACATTTCCTCTACTTCAGCCTTGGCCTTTTGAGAAGTTGGAACTCCAGCCCAGCATCACTCTCTCTGAGCCACTCATTTTGCAGTCTGGGTGACACGTCACCCCCTGTCAGCACAGCCTGGTCCTCCCTCCCAGGCCATGGCTGAGCAAGCCTGAGGCTAGATTGAGGTCCCTGAGGGCCAGGGACTCAGTTAAGTCCCTTTGAGGACAGGTAAAGAGCAACTCTTACCCAACAAAAACTTGCTACAGATTGAAGTCTGGGTATAACCCATCACAAAGAGAAGGATCTGTTTTCTGCATTTATTGTTTCCTTCTGGGCTTCTGAACTCCCATGTTCGGGCAGAAGAGGCAACCTACTTGGGGGCCTCAAATCCAGATGGTTAGACCACTTATTTTTGGAAGAATAACTTCTTTATTCTGTTTAAGTTAATAGGAAAAAAAAAGTCTGACTAGAAAGGTTATCTTAGAAGTAAGTTCTCAGGGGTGGGTTTTGCGGTCACATGAAAAGTTGTCCCTGAGGGGGCGCCTGGGTGGCTCAGTCGGCTGGGTGTCCGACTTCAGCACACGTCATGATCTCACAGTTCGTGGGTTTGAGCCCCGCATCAAGCTCTGTGCTGACAGCTCGGAGCCTGGAGCCTGCTTTGGATGCTGTGTCTCCCTCTCTCCCTGTCTCTCCCCTACTCACACGTGCTCTCTCTCTCTGTCTCTCAAAAATGAATAAGTTTTTAAAAAAAATATTAAAGGGGCACCTGGGTGGCGCAGTCGGTTAAGCGTCCGACTTCAGCCAGGTCATGATCTCGCGGTCCGGGAGTTCGAGCCCCACGTCGGGCTCTGGACTGATGATGGCTCAGAGCCTGGAGCCTGTTTCCGATTCTGTGTCTCCCTCTCTCTCTGCCCCTCCCCCGTTCATGCTCTGTCTCTCTCTGTCCCCAAAATAAATAAACGTTGGAAAAAAAATTAAAAAAAAATATTAAAAAAAAGAAACGTTGTCCCTGAGATGAATAAAGCTTGGCACAGAGAGATTCAATGTTTAATACACACCATTTTTTTCGAATTTTAAAGAAGAAAATGTGTCATATGCACACCAAAGCCTGTAGATTAAAAAGAATAAAACGAGCCCAGGATTCAGGTGAAGATGCCAAGTATCTCAGGATTCAGTCAAAAAAAATTTTTTTTAATGTTTATTTATTCTTGGAGAGAGGGGGACAGAGCAGGAGTGGGGGAGGGGCAGACACACACACACACACACACACACACACACACACACAGAATCCAAAACAGGTCTCAGGCTCTGAGCTGTCACCACAGAGCCCAATGCGGGGCTTGAACTCACCAACTGTGAGATCAGGACCTGAGCCAAAGTCCCTTCCTTACTGAGCTCTTGTCAAGGGCCTCCCTTTGTCCCCACCCCACCCCACCCCACCCAACAAGGGGTAAGTATATCCTAATTACTTTATTAATAATGCCCTTCTTTTTCCATATAGCTTTACCGCTCACGTATGGGCCCTCGGTCATAAACGGTTTAGTTTTGAAAAGCCAAAGCCTAAACCTAACTATGCCAGAGGAGAATGTCATTGCCCCTGTCATATGAAGACTCCCAGGAGAAGAAAAGTAGAACAAGTTTTCTGAGTTGTAACCAGGCTCTTTTTCTAGTTTTTTTTTTTTTTTTCAACGTTTATTTATTTTTGGGACAGAGAGAGACAGAGCATGAACGGGGGAGGGGCAGAGAGAGAGGGAGACACAGAATCGGAAACAGGCTCCAGGCTCTGAGCCATCAGCCCAGAGCCTGACACGGGGCTCAAACTCACGGACTGCGAGATCGTGACCTGGCTGAAGTCGGACGCTTAACCGACTGCACCACCCAGGCGCCCCATTTTTCTAGTTTCTTAAGGTGGAGGCTTAGCTCTGTTAGTTTTCTAGCACAGCATTTTTTTGATGCTCCAAGTTTCTCCAAAAAAAAAAAAAAAAAAAACAACCCAAAAAACAAACGCTATAAATTTCTCTTAGTGTTGCTCAGTCTGTATCCTACGGCTGTTGATAACGTTGTGTTTTCCTTTTCATTGAGTTCAAAATATTTTCTAATTTTTCATGAGACTTGGACTCATGGGCTATTAAGAAGTGAGCTGTGTACTTTTTCTAATAACTGGGGATTTTCGAGGTTTCCATTACTGATTTCTAATTTCATTCACTATGGTCAGAGAACAAACATACTTTGTTTGATTTCAATTCTTTTAAATTTGATACAGTTTGCTTTAGGGCCTGGAATATGGTCTATCTTGGTGAATAGTTTATGTGTACTTACAAAGGATATATTCTGCTGTTGTCCGGGAATGCTCTATAAATGTCAATTAGATCCAATTGGTTGATGGTAGCATTTAGTTTTTCCAGTTTTCTGTCTACTCATTTTATCAATTACCGAGAGAAGAGTATTGAAATATCCAAGTATACTTGTGGATTTATCTGTGTTTTCCTTTCAGTTCTATTAGTTTTTTCTTCTTTTTTTATTATTTAAAAAAAATCTTTTTTTAATGTTTATTTTTGACAGAGAGAGACAGAGCATGAGCGGGGGAGGGGCAGAGAGAGAAGGAGACACAGAATCCGAAGCAGGCTTTCGACTCTGAGCTGTCAGCACAGAGCCCGACGCGGGGCTCGAACTTAGGGACTGTGAGATCATGACCTGAGTGGAAGTCGGACGCTCAACGGACTGAGCCACCCAGGCATTCCAGTTTTTTCTTCTTTTTATGTTAGCATTCCGAAATGTTTTTATTAAGTGCCTTAATACATTTTTGTGGTGAGTTCACACTTTTATTGTTATGCACCACTCCTTTTTATCCCTGATAATTTTTTTGTTCTGATGTCTACTTTGATATTGATTTAGCCATTCTACGTTTCTTTTGATTAGTGTTTGCTTAATAGTTACGTGCTGTGTCTTTAATGTGGATCTCAGTATAGTTTTTGGTTTGCATTTATCTTATGATGGGTGAGGTTGAACATTTTTCGCGTGTGTTTAAGAATCATGTTTATATCTTTGTGTGAGTTGTCAAACTCACGTTGTTTGCCTGTTTTTGTTTTTTTCAGGTTTTTCATCTTTTGTTTCTTCTTCATTGTTTAAAAAAATGGTTTACAGTTAAGAAAGATTAGCCTCTGGGCACCTGGGTGGCTCAGTCAGTTAAGCCCTAGACTTCGGCCTAGGTCACGATCCTGCGCTTCATGGGTTCGAGCCCTGTGTTGGGTTCCGTACTGACAGCTTGGAACCTGGAACCTGCTTCAGATTCTGTGTCTCCCCCTCTCTCTGCCCCTCCCCTGCTTGCACTCTGTCTCTCTCTCTCCCCAAAACAAATAAATACCGAGAGAAAGATTACCCATTTCACTGGGCACCTGGGTGGCTCACTCGGTTGAGCGTCTAACTCTGTTTCAGTTCAGGTCATGATCTCATGTTTTGGGAGTTTGAGCCCTGTATCAGGCTCTAAGCTAACAGCGGGGAACTTGCTTGGGTTTCTCTCTCTCTCTCTCTCTGTCCCTCCCCGGCTTGTGCTGTCTCTGTCTCTCTCAAAATAAGTAAATAAACTTAAAAAAATTATGAAAAGAAAGATTATTCTTTTAGCTGTGAGGTACATCGCAAATATTATCTCTATCTCTCCGTCTCTATTTATTTTTAAATATTTATTTATTTGTGGGAGGCCACAAGGGGGTGATGGGCTGGGAGAGGGGGACAGAGGATGGGAAGCTTGCTCTGCGCTGACAGAAGGACAGCAGCCAGCCTGATGTGGGGCTCGAACTCAAGAACAAGTGAGATCATGACCTGAGTTGAAGTCAGACGCTCAACTGACTGAGCCAGTCCGGTGCCCCCTCCCCCCCGAAAGTCTTTTTATCTTTTTATTTATTTTTTAATATTTATTTTTGAGAGCGAGACAGAGACAGAGTGTGAGTGGGGGAGGGGCAGAGAGAGGGAGACAGAATCTCAAGCAGGTTCTAGGCGTCAGTACAGAGCCTCACCCGGGGCTTGAGCTCATGAGCTGTGAGATCATAACCTGAGCCTTTGGCCACTTAACCAACCGAGCCATCCAGGTGCCCTTAAAAAGTCTTTTTAGATTACCCTGAAGGCATATGTTCCAAATATTGTGTTCAAAAATTATTTGGGTTAGTACTTTCTTTTACACCCAAAGAGGAATTCTTTTTTTTTTTTTTTTTTTTTTTTAAATTTTTTTTTTCAACGTTTATTTATTTTTTTGGGGACAGAGAGAGACAGAGCATGAACGGGGGAGGGGCAGAGAGAGAGGGAGACACAGAATCGGAAACAGGCTCCAGGCTCCGAGCCATCAGCCCAGAGCCTGACGCGGGGCTCGAACTCACGGACCGTGAGATCATGACCTGGCTGAAGTCGGACGCTTAACCGACTGCGCCACCCAGGCGCCCCCCAAAGAGGAATTCTTTACAAAAAATTAGTTACAGACAAAATCTTTTCTTTTTTATTAATAAAGTAGCTTGGGGAGAACTGCATCTTCGTGATGCTCAGGTGTCTTACTGAAGAACAAGTAATTTCAGGGGCACCCGGGTGGCTCAGTTGGTTAAACCTCTGACTCTTGATTTAGGCTCAGGTCATGATCTCTCGGTTCGGGAGACTGAGCCCCTCATCGGGCTCTGCTCTGACAGCATGCAGCCTGCTTGGGATTCTCTCTCTCCTTCTCTCTCTGCCCCTCCCCTCTCAAAATCAATAACTAGACGTTCAAAAAATTTTTAAAAATGAAAACGTAATAAAAAATACCAAATGACTTACACAAAACCTATTTGAGTCTACTTTTGTGGGGTTTTTTGCAAGTTTAAAACGTTTTCCTCATATTGGTTTTGCACATTCTTAGGTATGTTATTTACTTTGTTGCTATTGTAAAGGGAGTTTTTGCTAGGGTTTCATCAGCTGACTGCTCATTGTTTGTGGGTATGAAAGCTAACAATTTTTGTGGGTCAGTGTTCTGTCTGAGTCGGTTTGAGTTAGTTTTATCATTGATAATCTAGAGTTTGACAGGTGCACGATCATAGCCTCTGCAAGTGGAAGCAGTTTTGCTTCTTTTCGTGTCTTATCTGTGCCGTCTGTCTTTGCTTTCTCTTGCCTAATGGCATTGCTTCACACTCACCGTGTAATGTTGCAAGTGGTGGTGGTAATGGGCATTCTTTCTTTGTTCCTCTTCCCAGCAGAAATGCCTCTGGTGTTCTAGTGTTGTCCCATTAGCAAGATGCTGGCTTCCGGACTTTAGGGCGAAGATATGTAATTATATGTATCTATTTACCTATGATTAAGAAGGTATCAAATAATTTCTGTTTTCATTTGTGTTTTACAGGAAGGGATATTGAGTTTTATAAAAAGTTTTGTAGCATCTATGGAGGCGATCATATGATTTTTCTTCTTAAATTGATTCATAGGGTTTATTATATAATGGATTTCTTTTTTTTTTTTTTTTAACGTTTATTTATTTTTGGGACAGAGACAGAGCATGAACGGGGGAGGGGCAGAGAGAGAGGGAGACACGGAATCGGAAACAGGCTCCAGGCTCTGAGCCATCAGCCCAGAGCCTGACGCGGGGCTCGAACTCACGGACTGCAAGATCGTGACCTGGCTGAAGTCGGACGCTTAACCGACTGCGCCACCCAGGCGCCCCTATAATGGATTTCTTAACATTGAATCCATCGTGGATTCCTGGAATAATTCCAACTCGGTTATGGTGTATTATTTTCTTAGCATGGTGTTATTTACCAGTATTTCATTTTGAAAATTTATCTCAATTTTCATTATGACATGGGTTCGCAATGTTTCTTTTTCTGCACTGTTTTCAGCAAGTTCAGGTAACAACTATTTAAAAAAGAAAAAAAGTAATAAAAAATTAAAAAGTGCAGACAAACCAAGTTCAGGTACCAGTGTTATATTTTCTTCATAAAATGTTAGGAAAATTTCTTCCTTTTTCAAAGATCTAGAACAATTAAGAGATTAACTTTTTTGGAAGAAGATTTCCCTCTGAAACCACGTAGGCCTGGTGTATTCAGGGGTATAGTTCCTTGATAACTTTCTCCATATATTTTATAGATATCGGTCTGTTGGAGCTTCCTAAATCTGAAGAGGTTAATTTTGGTTAACTGTATTTCCCCGAAAATTATCCATTTCACCTAAGTTTTCAAATTAATTTGTCTACGAGTTCTGCAAAATAGTCTCGTATGATTTATTATATTCCTCCTGTTTCGATACTTATTTTCCCTTTGCCGTTTCTTATTTCATATGTTTGTGTTTTCTTCTTTTTTTCTTGATTAATTTAGCTAGCGGCTCGTCTATTTTCTTCATTATTTTTGAAAACCAGGAATTTGTTTTACTAGTCAGATTTACTGTTTTTCTACCGAACTCACTCTTTCCTTTTAAAGTTTATTAATTTATTTTGAGAGAGAGAGAGAGAGAGAGCGAGCCAGAGAGGGGCAGAGAGAGGGAGACAAAATCCCAAGCAGGCTCTGTGCTGTCAGTGCGGAGCCCAAAGCGGGACCGGAACTCATGAACCGTGAGATCGTGACCTGAGCCCAAACCCAGAGCCGATCACTCAATCAGCTGAGCCACCCAGGTGTCCCACATGCTGCCATTTTTTTTTTTTTATCTTTAAGTTTTCTTTCCTTGTACTTTCCTCTAGTTTGCTTTGTTTTGTTCTTTTTCTAGCTTTTTGATCTGGGAATTTAATTCCTTTATTGTTGTTGATCAAAGTGTTTAAGAGGATGAATTTTTCTATGATCACGGCTTTAAATGTGTATCACATATTCCGATACATTATGCTCTTATTATTGTTATGTTTTAGAAATTTTGTAATTTTAGTGTCTATTTCTTTTTTGTTGTCATTTTGTAATTTTAGTGTCTATTTCTTTTTTTTTTTGTCAGTAATAATCTTTAGTTTTATTCCTTTGTGAACAGAGCTGTTATATGTAACATTTCTTCTGTTTTGTTTTGTTTTTTTTTAGTTCAGCAATCAAAAGGAAAAAAAAATAATAACATTTACACTCAAATAGGCCACATCAATCCTTTTTTACTATTTTTTTTAATTTTAATTTTAATTTTTTGTTTTCAACGTTTATTTATTTTTTTGGGGACAGAGAGAGAGCATGAACGGGGGAGGGGCAGAGAGAGAGGGAGACACAGAATCGGAAACAGGCTCCAGGCTCTGAGCCATCAGCCCAGAGCCCGACGCGGGGCTCAAACTCATGGACTGCGAGATCGTGACCTGGCTGAAGTCGGACGCTTAACCAACTGCGCCATCCAGGCGCCCCCTCTTTTGCTATTATAGTTAACTACGAGACCACTTGGTCTTCAGCCTGATATGCTATTTTATTTAAATGGCTTTCTCTTGGCTCCTTCTTGTTGACCTTCCAATGTCTGAACGCCTTAGAGTTTTCATTGCATCCTAGACATTGGTTGACCCTTTTGTTATTTACTTGCAAGGGTAAGGGTCCTGGTCATTTACCAGTTTCACGAGTCCTTTCATTTTTATGATTACTGCTCAGACACCCAGTAAGCCACTCATACATAATGCCCAGGCTCCTCTATAATTAAGCCCTTCTGATTGGATATACTAGGTCAACAATCCATTCTCCCTGATTATCTGAGATTGCTTCAGGTCTTTTGAGAACTGGTCTTATGCATAATAGCATTGAAAACGACCCTTGAATTCTACAACTGATTCTTGTTTGTTTGTTTAATTGAGTAAATTTGACATGTGATATTGCATAAATTTAAAGTGTACAAGGTGTTACTTTAATACATTTATAATGGTAGTATGATTGCTGATGTAGCGATTTTGTCATATTACATAATTATAATATTATTGTCTATATTCATTATGCTCTAATATTATTGTCTATATGCATTATGCTCTACGTTAGATCTCTGTGATTTATTTATTATCTAGCACAAGGTTGTGCCCTTGCATACCCCACCCTGCGTCTCCTAGTAATGACCATTTTACTTTCTTTCCCTCTTTCTCTCTCTTTTTTTTTTTTTAGAGAGAGAGAGAGAATGCATGGGTGTGAGCAGGCCAGGGGCAGAGGAAGAGGGAGAGGGAAAGGGAAAGAGAAAATCTTAAGTAGGCTCCAGTTCGGGCTCAGTCTCGCAACCCTGAGATCATGACCTGAACTGAAATCAAGAGTTCAACACTTAGTCCACTGAGCCACCCACACACCTCCCTCCCTCTCTTCTCTCTCTCTCTTTTTTACCTTTTTTTTTTTTAACTTTCTCTCTTTTACAGGTTTATTTATTTATTTTTTTAGAATCCACATGTAAGTGATATCATTACAGTACTTGTCTTTCTCTGTCTGACTTATTTCACTTAGCATATAATATTTCTACTTTATGGAGCTTGCTATTTTCTTTGCGACCTGATACATGATTCACTTTGTGAATAATCCTTATACCTTGAGACGGAGTTGTATCTTCCACTGTCATGGTGAAAACTTTAATATATAGCCATAAGTTATATCTTATTGATTATGTTATTTAGCTCTTCTATATCTTCATTTATCTTTGATTCACTAGACTTGTCGTGTTCTGAGTGGCCTATTAAAGTCTCCCATTATTGGGGTGCCTGGGTGGCTCAGTCGGTTAAGCAACCAGCTTCGGCTCAGGTCACGATCTCACGGTTTGTGAGCTCCAGCCCTGCACGCTGACTGCTCAGAGCCTGGAACCTGCTTCGGATTTTCTGTCTCCCTCTCTCTTTGCCTCTTCCTTGTTCGCTCTCTCTCTCTCTCTCAAAAATAAATAAACGTTAAAAAAAATGAAGTCTTCCATTATTAGTGCATTTTTATCGATGCTTCTTTGCATCTCTTGTAATGATTGCTTTGTAAGTATGAGGTCTTTGTGTTGAGAGAGAGAAAGAGCGGGGGAGAAAGGCAGAGAGAGGGAGAGAGAATCTTAAGCAAGCTCCACGTTCAGCACAGAGTCCTTCAGGGGGCTGGATCCCACGAACCTGGGATCATGACCCGCGTCTAGATCAAGAGCTGGGCGCTTAACCAACTGAGCCACCCAGGCGCCCCCCCACCCCCCAACAATGTAGAGTTTCTTAAAGCCCATTGAACTTTTTCTTCCTGGAATTACTTCATGTGGGTAATTCCTGCTTACTTTTCTCCTTAGTGTTTATGCCATACTTTCCCCTGACTTCCCATAATTTGTCTTCCTGTTATCATTTCTCAGGAAGAATATATGCATTCATCAAACCCTTCTCTACGTGTTAAGTTCCTCTTGTGTGCCAGCCATGGTTCCAGGTATTGGGAGAGCAGTTGTAAATAAGAAAGCCAGGAACTGTCACCATTTATTTTTCTTTCAAACACTGAACACAATTTGTGGTTGGATATTGCCTATCGGCTTCCAGTCACCATTTTTCTTTCCTAAGGCTTCACCCAATTTGTGGTTTCATATTTTCTGTCTGTTTACTGTCAGTACGTTTCATGAGCAGAAGGACCATGTGTGTTTTGTTCACGGTTGAACCCCCAGCACTTAGTACAGTGGGGGCCATATGGTGGGCAATCAGTAAGCATGTATTAAATGAATCTACAGATCTGCCTGTATTTATTTTTATATTGTGTATGTTTCAGATTCCAGACTAGTGGAAACCAGTTACTATTACACACACACACACACACACACACACACACACACACTTTATTTTTTTTCAGTTCAACTGTACATTGTTCTTACTCAGGTGCTATCTGAAATCCATCATGAGGGAATATCATGAAAGATAGGGAGGGCTTCACATTGCATCCAGGCACACATTCCGGTGTTTTAACCTTTGAATAAAAGAGTTCACTTTTATTTTCTTATCTAGGGATTACTTGGAAGAGGCTGGTACTTGTGCGGGCGTCCTGACGCGGACGGGCTGTGGCCTATTAGGAGGCCTGTGCTGAGGACGTGCTATCAGAGGCTGTAACAGCGCTGGAAGGGGCTGGAGTTAAGAGTTAGTCTTTTCGTGACACTGAAACAAAAGCAGTGCCTGTCCCAGGAGGGTTTTAGAAGACCAAAACATTTCAGATCTTCAAAACCGTCGAAGAGTGCTTTTTTTGATATACCTACTTTAAAATTTTTTTAAATTTTATGTTTTTTAACGTTTATTCATTTTTTTGACAGAGAGAGAGAGAGAGAGAGAGAGAGAGCGCGAGCCGGTGGGGGAGGGGCAGAGAGCGAGGGAGACACGGAATCCGAAGCAGGCTCCAGGCTCTGAGCTGTCAGCCCAGAGCCCGGCGCGGGGCTCGAACTCACAGACCGTGAGATCATGACCTGTGCCGAAATCGGCCCCTTAACCGACTGAGCCACCCAGACGCCCCTGATACACCTACTCTAAAGGGTGCGTGGAATTGCTCTGCTTGTCCTTATAATAAAGCTGTGCGTCAGTCACCTGGCTGCGAAGTACAGAGCTCTTTACAAGGACAGAGCCAGAAAGTCTCAAAACACAGTCTGTATGAGCAACAGCTTCCCCCGAACGGAGATGACGTCTTTCTGCCTCTAGGGACCTATGGTATTTAGCGTCACTTCAGTGTAGACTCTCAGAGGTTAGCGAGAATATCTGCCACCCGTGAGCTATATACTCCCAAAGAGTATATTTCAGACTACCATGGAGGGGGTGGGGTGGGGAGAATGGGGAGAAGGGTATCTTTATCGCTTACCCCGCCTAATCCATCATCGTGAAAAGCCTTTGCCAAGGTGAGCTACCATTACCGAGTGATGCTGGAGCCATGCCCTCTGGCATATTGGTATAGGAAAAAATTGAGAATGAGCTTTGGGGAAATGATCTTATCAGAGATGATGCTTGCTGGCCTGTCATCTCAGTTAATGACAGCAGTGTCCTAGTCTCTTGTCAGCATAAATCCAGTTCTGGGTTCTGGGACCAGACACAGCACCTTTGAGACCAGCTAGCTATTGAAAAAGTTTATCCCAGATCAGAAGAAGATATAAGCAAGGGATCAGGGTAATTTGAAACCCCTCATGAGCACATTTGATTAACAAGGTTGAGTCGTGTCTGAATATAATATAGGATATGCCTATAGATCCTTTCATCTGGATCGACTTCCTTTGTGAAAATTACATTTGTTTTTCTTCTATGTATAAAATATTGACTAGATACTCCAGTAAAGATGATTCGGTATTTTATAAAATCCTATTTTTTAACTAGGAATTCGGGAATAAGTTCCAGAAGACCATTTTCATGGCGTCACTTATGTTGGAAATTTACATGCGAATTTGGGACAATGAGAGGAAGACATAACCTTGAGCTTCCTGACCCTCAGTAAGAACCGCTTATCCATCCGTGGATTTCTCATAAATGGGCTAAGAAGAAACAGAGCTTTGAAACAGGAACAGTCAAGAGTTTGCTTCTAGACTTGAGGAGATGTCAGGATGATGCAAGTAAGTTTCAAGGCCAGATGGAATCCACTATGAAGGTTTGGGGCAAGCTTAGGAGGTTTATTAGTCATCGATGGTCATCTAATAAATTATCCTAGCACATAGCTTAAAATATTTATTATCTCTGAGTTTATGGGCAAGAATTAGGAAGCACCTTAGCTGGGTGGTTCTTGCTTATGAGACTGTAGTCGAGGTATTGGCTGAGGCTGCAATCTTCAGAAGGCTTGACTTCCGCTCACATGGCTATTGGCAGAACACCTCTGTTCTTTGTCATGTGCTCTTCTCCATATGTCTGCTTGGTGTCCTCATGACATGGTAGCTGGCTTTGTAAGAGAGAGTTACAAGCCACACGCCATCATTTCTGCCATATCCTATGAATAATCTGAGTATGAATCATCCCTACTTAGTGTGAAAGTCCTAGTGTGCAAAAGGACTACACGGTGTGACAACACTGGGGGCCAGCTACCTGCAGGAGGTTATGCCGGATGCCAGCCTAGAAGGTGAGAACTGCCTTATCAACTAGGTGAAGAAATCGGGGGACCGGTATTAGACGTTCTTAGGGAACTTTAAGAGGGGAGGGAAGGGAAAACTATGCAACGTGGCTACGAGGTGTCTTGAAACCCAGATGTAGGATTTTTGGGAGATGTTAGAAAATTGCTTTTCTTTTTTTTTTTAATGTTTATTTTTATTTTATTTTTTTTGAGAGAGACAGAGAGTGGGAGAGGGGCAGAGAGAGTTGGGGGGGGGGGACAGAGGATCCAAAGCAGGCTCTGCACTGATAACAACAAGCTCAACGCGGGGCTCAAACGAACTGCGAGATCATGACCTGAGCCCAAAGTCGGATGCCCAACTGACTGAGCCACCTAGACCCCCCACCCCCGGAAAACTTAAGTACGCTTTTGTAAATATCTATTTTGGTCTCACACTGTAATTATGAGAATTCCTAATAGATAATGGCCACTTAAGCAAAAAATTTTTTGTGTCCACAAATAAACATTTAAAAACAGGGCTTTGGTTGTCAGATGTAATTCTCAATAGATAATATATACTGCTGTGTATACAAAACACATACTCAAAACATTCTGTCTCCAAGTATATTATCCACATCGTTATGGGCTGAACTGTGTCTCCCAACATTCACGTGCTGAGGACCTAACGCCCTGTTTACCTCAGAATGTGTCAGTGTTTGAAGAGGTCACTAGAAGAAATGGGGTCATTAGGGAGAACCCTAATCCCATCTGACTATTGTCCTTACAAGAAGGGGAGAGGAGGACACCGAAAAGCACAGAGGAAAGACCATGTGAAGACAGGACAGCCACCTACAAGCCTTTCTTCCTAAGATAAGCAGAATATTTTAATGCTTTTTATTTATTTATTTAAAAAAAAGCTTATTTATTTTTGAGAGAGAGAGAGAGAGAGAGAGAGAGAGAGAGAGAGAACGAGTGGGGGAGGGGCAGAGAGAGACAGAGAAAGACACAGAATCTGAAGCGGTTCTAGGCTACGAGCTGTCAGCACGGAGCCCGATGTGGGGCTCGAACCCACAAACCATGAGATCATGACCTGGGCTGAAGTTGGCTGCTCAACTGAGCCACCCAGGCACCCCATTTGAGTGCTTTTTAAAAGGATATCGAAGACTGGAGGGCTCATGATTAGTCAAAGTAGAGCCCCCCAAAATCTGTCCCTTAGTTCTAGTAAGCTTGGAGCACACATGGATTTTATCCGGCGAAATGAACTCTGGGCAGGTCTGTTTACCGACACAACGAGATCAACGCGCAGGTCCAGGGGTTGTGCTGAACAAAGAAAACCAGACTGTTTGGTTCAGGGCTGTGCGCTCAGGACACACCCCCACGACTGCCCAGACTTTGTTTTGACCTTGGTCGTCCCTGCCTTCGCTGAAATTCAACCCAGAGCTAGAAACTAATGAAGCAATCGGTTTGTAAACAGGGTGGCTACAGCGCCATATTGGATTTGTTACCGGCCACCTTAGAAATAAAGGAGACAGGGGCGCCTGGGTGGCGCAGTCGGTTGAGCGTCCGACTTCAGCCAGGTCACAATCTCGCGGTCCGGGAGTTCGAGCCCCGCGTCGGGCTCTGGGCTGATGGCTCGGAGCCTGGAGCCTGTTTCCGATTCTGTGTCTCCCTCTCTCTCTGCCCCTCCCCCGTTCATGCTCTGTCTCTCTCTATCCCAAAAATAAAAAATAAACGTTGAAAAAAAAAAAAACGAAAAAACAGGGACTAGGAAACACAAGGAACTTCACTCTTCTGTAAAGTTCTATTGAAAAAAAAAAAAAAAAGAAATAAAGGAGACAGGGATTGTTTCAAATTTGAAAGGGGCCAAATGGCTTACTGTGCAGGGAGGCTGGAGGCACCCATGCAGATAAGCTCTCACTCATACAGGTGGTGCACGTAGCGGTTACTTTTCCGTTTCTCCCTTCCTGGCATCTGATATTTGGTCTTACTTAATATTTGTAGGTTTTTAAATGTCTGTCCTTTTCATTTAATGTCGGAGTCCCACAGGTTAGCCCTGGGGCCTCTCCGCTTCTTGGTCTACACTCCTTCCTTGATGATCTAATGCCCTCCCATGCTTCATCCATGTGCTGGTGAAACTCTCTTACGTCCCTAGACGGCATCTCTCTGTGTACTCCAGACTTGTATATTCAACTGTCCACTCAATATTTCCTCTTGGACATCTCCTAGGCAACTCAACCTCCTAGGCTCAAACTGAATTCCTAATCTTTCTTCCCAAACCTGCTACCTGCTGGAGTGTTCCTTATCCAAGTTAATGACAACTTCAGTTTGTCAGGCTATGATCCTTGGACTTGTCTTGCCTCCTTGTGTGCCCTCAAACACAAGACCCAACGCCCAGGAGGGTCGTTGCTGGCTCCGCCTTCAAGGCGTGTCCCAAACCTTCCCACTGCCACTTCCGCACTCCCAGTCAAGTTCTTCATCTCTTAAACTGGTCTCCCTGCTCCCCTCGTCCTTGACGGTGGCTCTTCATCTGTAGCCCCAGGGGTCCCGGGACCCCAGGTCGCATGGTGCTACTACCCATCTCAGTTCCAACATCCAACATGGAAGACCTGACACCATGTCTGCCATGGCCTAGGTTCATTTTCCTTTTTTCATTTCCTCCATGGCCTGATCCTCCCCCTTGCTAACATCTTCCGAGGTGCACGAGGCTCCTTGCTGTTTTTCGGACCTGTTGACCCAGTCCCTGCTAGCAGAGATTTTGCTCTTGCTGTTGCTTTTGCCTAGAATGCTCCTTCCCCATTCCATGGTGAATCAAACTAGCTCACTATGACTAACACAACAGAATGCTCCTTCCCCAGACACCCACACACCTACTCCCCTCCATCCTTCCAAGTCTTTGCTTAGATGTAACCTGTGTGAGGCCTCCTCTGACTACCTGATTAAGACATACTCCATCCCTTGGGGTGCCCGGGTGGCTCAGTCGGTCGAGGGTCTGACTTCGACTCGGGTCATGATCTCACTCCTCGTGAGTTCGACCCCTGAGTTGGGCTTTGTGCTGACGGCTCGGAGCCTGGAGCCTGCTTCGGATTCTGTGTCTCCCTCTCTCTCTGCACCTCCCCTGCTCGCTCTCTGTCTCTCTGTCTCTCTCAAATATAAAATAAAACATTAAAAACAAAACATGCTTCATCCCCCTTCTCTTTCCCTGCTTGCTCTCTTCTATGGTGCTTTTCATCCCCTACCATGATACGTAATTCACTTACTTGTCTGTTGTGCTGATTGACATGTCCTCAGAACCATAGGCCTCACATGCAGCTTAATCAATATGTCCTAAGTGAGTGAATTTAATGACATTCCTCCCACACAATGTCCCTTCTGTAGAGAGGAAAGTCCCACTGCCTGGGAAGAAAGGGTACACCCGTGGTGGCTCGAGAAAGTTCCCTTTGAATTAATCTAAATCTAGTGGGTGTGGGTTTTGAAGTTCCCTCCTAAGATAAGGTAACGTTTGTATTTATATTAAATATGTATGATTTGGAAGCTCCTGTTTCACTAGGTTGATCTCTGTTCTTTTAGACCTTAAATATACCCCCTGACACATAGACGCGTTCAACAGATATGGGCCGAGGTGAGCCAAATCACGTGGATTGACGTCATGTCCTTCGCTGGAGCCAAGCGAAAGCACCTATTTTGGTTGGCTGTTTTTCCGTCTTGTCTGGTAGCCTTTCTCTGCACTTCATTTCATTTCATTTCATCTCATTTTATTCCACGTGCTTTCAAAATCTCAGGGCTACTGTTAGAAGGGTTCAAGGAAAAGGAAACTAAGATTTTTAATCAACAGAAATCTTGCCTGCTGCTCGTATTCATCTTCTGGGTTATTTCAGGTTCAGGAATTTGAAGGCGCTCTCTTAGAATGTGTGGTAGGAATTCGCTCCGCACCCTCGAGTCCCCAAGGGCAGGGTTTCAAATTCTACAGAAACTAGATCCCAATGATAATAAGGCTCGTTCTATGTTCTTAGGGGAGGAATGGCCCAGAAATATTTCTCACCCAGTGGTGCCCAAATCTGGTTCCCTGCCATGCTTGGGAGGTATACAGCTCTAGGAGTCATTTCCAGAAGCCCATGGTGGCCGCCATACCCGGGGCCATTGGCACAGAGCCCCTCCTCCTTACCCCCACCCTCCCAGCTTTGGAAGCCTCCCTAGTGAAACTGTGAACCTTTCTTTACCCTCCATGTCTGCAGAGCCCATCTGTGAGGGGTGAGCATACCAAGAAGGGCACTTCCCAAAGTGGTGAGCACAGAGGACAGAAAGATAGCAAATTGGCCATTGGCTCCTGCTAGACCTACAAAGATGCCTAAGATTTCGTCAGGTAGGTAAAGACAATAGAAAGGGCTCTCCCAGGGCGCCTGGGTGGTGCAGTCGGTTAAGCGTCCGATTTCAGCCAGGTCACGATCTCGAGGTCCGTGAGTTCGAGCCCCGCGTCGGGCTCTGGGCTGATGATGGCTCAGAGCTTGGAGCCTGTTTCCGATTCTGTGTCTCCCTCTCTCTCTGCCCCTCCCGCGTTCATGCTCTGTCTCTCTCTGTCCCAAAAATAAATAAACGTTGAAAAAAAAGAAAGGGCTCTCCGGACTGGGATAACTCTGTAAAATATTTTGATTGATTTCCAATTTTGATTGATTAGAGAGCCACCTGAAGCAACAAAATTTTAGAACGACAGGAAAAATTGTAAACAAAATATTTGGTCCTTAACAAGTCCTTATGTTAACAAAGGGCCGCAATCAGTGTCTCTGGAATTACTTTAATGCGTAGGTAAAAATGATTTTAAATTTGCAATACGCGCATCTGAAAACATTTCAACAGGGCATGATGTACATATATTCTACTTTTTGTTAATTTTATTACTCTTAAAAAATTTTTTTTTATGTTTATTTACTAGAGAGAGAGAAAGAGAGAGCACAAGCGGGGGAGGGACAGAGACGGAGAGGGAGACACGGACTCCGAAACAGGTTCCAGGCTCTGAGTTGTCAGCATAGCGCCAGTGT
Source organism: Felis catus (assembly GCF_018350175.1). Classification (NCBI taxonomy): domain Eukaryota; kingdom Metazoa; phylum Chordata; class Mammalia; order Carnivora; family Felidae; genus Felis; species Felis catus. The sequence continues at coordinate 19,580,672 of NC_058378.1, read as the reverse complement.
GGGCCCCAGGAACCGTGAGAACATGACCAGAGCCGAAGTCAGGCACTTAACCAACTGATTCATTATTGCTGATTCATATCAAGTTTATGAGTTGGATCCTTCCATCCAATAAGGTAGCTAACATCCACACTCCTTTACCTTGCAAATAAAATTCATGGCACAATTCCAATGTGCAGACACAGTATTCACCTTCTGACCCACTCTTTTTTGGATATATATGACAGAAAAGACGGGCCTCCTGCTACACGATTTCTTCTCAAAGACGAACTGAGGCAGGTTTGTAAAGCATCTGGACGTGCACACGCTCATTCTGTGTGTTACACTGTCCCTGCAAACCCAGCAATGCATTCTCTGACAACTATGGGAAAATAGGAAAATTCCCTTCTCTTCCCTGTTGTAGGATTGGGGGTGCTTCCTGGCCCTCGGCGGGGACGATCTCGAAAAGAGAGATGGTTGCAGTTTCTGGCAGGGAGCAGGACAGTCCTGTTCTTTCAGAATTGCTAGCTTGGGTGATTACACTTGTTGGGAAATGATTGCATGGTACTTCTTATCTTCAGGGTGGCTGAGAAATGAGAGGAGGTCAAGGTTTTGCAACAGCTAAGAAGGGTTTCTGAGGAGTTCTTATCATGTGTAAGGATTTGGACGGCTGGGAAATGTTTGGCCTGGGGAGGTTCTGTGATGTGTGTTTGGGGAGGGAAGTTGGAAGCATATCCGTTGCTGCAAACGTCTGGGAAGGAGGCTTTTCTATCAAAAAGGTCAGAACAGCTGGGAGGGCAAATCCAGAATGTTGCAACAGGTCTTAGGGTACGGACTTGGTGTTTCCCACCAATGGCAGAGTTGCAACAGCTGGGAAGACCCAGAGTGGGGATTTTATTATTTATTTATTTATTAAAAAAAAATTTTTTTTTCAACGTTTATTTATTTTTGGGACAGAGAGAGACAGAGCATGAACGGGGGAGGGGCAGAGAGAGAGAGGGAGACACAGAATCGGAAACAGGCTCCAGGCTCCAAGCCAGCGGCCCAGAGCCCGACGCGGGGCTCGAACTCCCGGACCGCGAGATCGTGACCTGGCTGAAGTCGGACGCTTAACCGACTGCGCCACCCAGGTGCCCCCAGAGTGGGGATTTTAAAGAGGAAAATAAACCAAGGCTGAGGAGGGGGACAGGTGCCCGCAGTGTGGCTCAGCCTGCCTTGCACAGCGTCTGGTTTTGACATTGGCGGTGATTCCGGCCTTTCCTCTCCAGCGAGTTCTCAGTGCCAAGTTGCCTGCCATCCCTCCGAGGGCCCTCCCTGGTGCTCTCATTTTCCTCCCGGAACTTATGTCTCTAAATTGCCATTCCCGTCTTTTGCAATAATCCTGCAGGACCAGTTTAGTTTGTTAAAAATTTTAAAACACCTATAAACAGCACTTGTTGGAAGATGATGCACATATTAAAAATAACTATTAGAGATGTAAATTACGTACAGCAGGACTTCATGATATGTGGGAACGGTTTGTCTAGATAGGATTTGGGGCAATCCCACCACATTTAAATTTCACTTTAAGGGGCGCGTGGGTGGTTCAGTCAGTTAAGCGTCTGACTTCCGCTCGGGGCATGATCTCACGGTGAGTTCGAGCCCCGCGTCGGGCTCTGTGCTGACAGCTCAGAGCCTGGAGCCTGCTTCGGATTCTGTGTCCCCCTCTCTCTCTGCCCCTCCCCAGCTCACATTCTCTCTCTCTCTCTTAAAAATAAATAAACTTTAAAAAACTGTTTAAATTTCACTTTAAGAGTTTGTTATCTAGTTCAAAAGGTGTGTTAGTACTGTGCTAGGGCTAAAGCAAATAGTTCTTTAAATGCAAACACCCATCAGTCCTACTTAATACAATTTTTAGGTTTGAATATTTTTATTTTATTTTATTTTTTTTATTTATTAAAAAAATTTTTTTTAACATTTATTTATTTTGAGACAGAGAGAGACAGAGCATGAACGGGGGAGGGGCAGAGAGAGAGGGAGACACAGAATCGGAAACAGGCTCCAGGCTCTGAGCCATCAGCCCAGAGCCCGACGCGGGGCTCGAACTCACGGACCGCGAGATCGTGACCTGGCTGAAGTCGGACGCTTAACCGACTGAGCCACCCAGGCGCCCCGGTTTGAATATTTTTAATCATTTATAATGACTATAATGAAATTCATAAAAGTGAATGCATTCATATAATGAAATTCATAAAAGTGAATAAAACAAGTATATAGTGTAATAATTAATTACTATAAAGCAAACACCTATGTAACCACCACTCAGAATGTATCTGAACATCAGAAGCCCCCTATGGCCCCCTCTCCTTTCCAAATGTAACAGTTATCCTCAATTACTCTGACTTCTAATGCTGTTTAGTTTGTCTCCTGTCTAAACTTTATATACATCAAATCAGATCGTTCACACTTTTTTGTATCTGGCTTCTCACACTCCGCATTATGTGAGTGAGATTCGTTAGCGCTGTATTTATCTGCAGTTCATTCATTTTCTGGACTGAAATAGTACAACATAAATTCCAAAATGAACTTACCCACTTTACCATTTTGACACTTAGATTATTTCCTGTTTTGAACCCATACAAAATTGCTGTCGCATGCATGGTGCATGCAGAGAGAGCTGTAGGCTGAAGTCATATCTGAGAGGAAGCATTTAATAGTTGGCATGCGACCTGCCGTTTTCTCTTTCCTGGAAACCATGTGTCCCAGGTTACAAGACACAAGCAGATCGGATCCCTGAGTCACTATTTGGAAGGGAGCTGCCTTGGAGAACCACTAGGTCTGCAGTGGACTTTGCATGACCCCAAAATAGCTCCTATGTTTCCAGACATTAAGATTTTGAGTTTATTATCACTGCTGTACAGCCTAGCTAATATCTGATCAGTAGAAACAATACATTTTATTTTCAGATATATTTCTTTCTCTTTTTTAATGTTTTTATTTATTTCTAAGACAGAGAAAGACAGAGCATGAGTGGGAAAGGGGCAGAGAGAGGAGACACAGCATCTGAAGCAGGCTCCAGGCTCTGAGCTGTCAACACAGAGCCCGACGCGGGGCTTGAACGCACAAGCTGTGAGATCATGACCTGAGCCGAAGTCGGTCGCTCAACTGACTGAGCCATCCAGGCGCCCCTCAGATATATTTCTTACAATCCAAGTTAACGATTGATTTTCACATCTGAAAATTTCATCCTGCCGATGGGAGCTCTTAATTTATTCTTTCCAGTTACCAACAGGGTGATGGCAAGTGACAAAAGGACATCTGGAAACAGGGGCACCTAAACCAACATGTTGAACCACATCCGTGACCCCTTACCATAATACTAGCTGATGGAAGAGTTAAGGGGTCTGTGATGACGGACAAGGACCTACTCGTGGACCAGCTGATGGTTTGATGCCGTTTATACGATTCCTCCCTCCTTTTCCAGTGGGAAATGCCAAGATTAGTTTCCTTGTCAATTTTTTTCCCCCTATGATGGCATACCCAGTGGGAAAAGAGAGACTAAGGGTATGGCCAGGGCTCAGTTAGGAAAACAGCCACTGCAGGGTACAGGGGCTAAGAAGAGGAGATTTCATGAATTTGGGAGTTACTAGAGAGCTGCTAACTGGTGTAGGGTACCAGCTAGAACTTGAGAGAAAACCCAGTAGCCATGCAGATGTGGCCATGAAAGGCGAGCTTGACAAGTGAGTGTGGGAGCTCTAGCCTCTGGGGGGGCAGTGACAGGGGGTAGGCTCGGGGCTGCTGTAAGCATGGGGAGGTGGGCACAGAGTGGGAGGAGAGTGCAGGCGTGCCGGGTCCCTCTGTGTGTGTCTGCCATCATGCTTGGCCATACGACCCTCTCCTACCACCCTGCCACCTTCCAAATCCCCGGGGAGCTCCTCTTATTGGACATCTTTAGCCTGCAACCACGCGGAGAAGGATGTTCTGGGAAACGCAGTCCCAGCCTCAAGTGGAAGCAGCGGTGTCCTGTTGGCGACAGACAACACAGCTCAGAATCTTCAGTTTACGAGAAGTAATTTTCTAACTGGTGGACTCTCATAGGACATTTTAAAATTAGGGCACTGCTGAAGAAAAGATACGAGGTTAGTTTGTCCAAGGCAAAGAGTTAAGGCTTGAAGAAAGAATAAACACACGGAGGGGAGGCTGGGTGGCTCAGTCAGTGGAGCGTCTGACTTCAGCTCAGGTCATGATCTTGCGGTTCGTGAGTTCGAGCCCCACGTCGGGCTCACTGCTGTCAGCCCGTCAGCGCAGAGCCTGCTTTGGATCCTCTTTCCCCCTCTCTCTGCCCCTCCCTCACTTGCGCTCTCCCTCCTCAAAATAAATAATTAAAAACAAACAAACAAGAGTAAACACACATAGCTATGTGCCCTGTTAACATGACAGATCCAGAAACCATGCACTTCTGATTTGGTTATCTGCTGTTATTTATTTAGTAGAGATGGGTAAATGGTGAAATATTATATAAATAGCAGAAAAAACACCTTTGTATTGAATCTGATGATGGATCCTGGCAAGAGATGCATTAATTAAAAAATTATGGTAGCTTACTTCTTGAATATGTGAAAAGATAGAAAAGTGAAAGATACACAGTGAAGATTCCCTTAGGACGGTTGTTTTATTTATTTTTAAAAAAAAATTTTTTTTTCAACGTTTATTTATTTTTGGGACAGAGAGAAACAGAGCATGAACGGGGGAGGGGCAGAGAGAGAGGGAGACACAGAACCGGAAACAGGCTCCAGGCTCTGAGCCATCAGCCCAGAGCCTGACGCGGGGCTCAAACTCCCGGACAGCGAGATCGTGACCGGGCTGAAGTCGGACGCTTAACCGACTGCGCCACCCAGGCGCCCCAGGACGGTTGTTTTACTATATTGGTAAACAAGTTATAAATTCACGATAATTAGTAGATTTCAAAATTAGATAATCTTTGCTAGTGGAACAGGTAGAAGAACTTTTTGGAAAAAAAATACTAGAAAATGTGTTGGAGTTCAGGAGTTTGGTGAAGCAAAGCACAGGTACGTCAATGTCAGGGGGTCAGGGAACACTTCCCGGAGGAAGTGACGTCTCAGCTGAGACCTGTGTCATAAACAGGGATAAGTCAGAGGAAGAAGGGGGAAAGGGGTGCAGGCTCCTGGCCTGGGTGTGTCGGGCAATGGTGGGATTCTGGAAGAGTGGGAAGAAGGGTTTGGGGTGGGGTGGAAGATGTTCACACCTGAGCTGGAGGGCCAAACAGGGATGAGATTTTTTTTTTTTAATGTTTTATTTATTTTTGAGACAGAGAGAGACAGGGGAGGGGAAGAGAGAGAGGGAGACACAGAATCCGAACCAGGCTCTAGGCTCTGAGCTGTCAGCACAGAGCCAGACGTGGGGCTCGACCTCGCAAACCGCGAGATCATGACCCGAGCGGAAGTCGGACGCCCAAGTGACTAAGCCACCCAGGCGCCCCAGGGATGAGATCTTAAGAATGGAAATCCTGGGGCGCCTGGGTGGCGCAGTCGGTTAAGCGTCCGACTTCAGCCAGGTCACGATCTCGCGGTCCGGGAGTTCGAGCCCCGCGTCGGGCTCTGGGCTGATGGTTCGGAGCCTGGAGCTTGTTTCCGATTCTGTGTCTCTCTCTCTCTCTCTCTCTGCCCCTCCCCCGTTCATGCTCTGTCTCTCTCTGTCCCAAAAATAAATAAACGTTGAAAAAAAACATTTTAAAAAAACAATGGAAATCCTGTGGGGCATCTGAGCGGCCCAGTTGGTTGAGCAGCCGACTTCAGCTTAGGTCATGATCTCACAGTTCGTGAGTTTGAGCCCCACATCAGGGTCTCTGCTGTCCACGCAAAGCCCACTTCAGATCCTCTGTCCCCCTCTCTCTGCCCCTCCCCCGCTTGTGCTCTCTCTCAAGAATAAAATAAAAACATTAAAAAAAAAAAAAAGAGTGGAAATTCTGTGCCCAGGCAGTTGCCAGCATTTCCCATATTTCCTACCCTCAAGACCCAGTGGAGACATTGAATCAATTGTGCAGTCATGGTGAAGTCAAATTGGGATACGGGAGGGGTAATGCATTCTTAAAAGAGAGCAGAGACATGGTCTTTCCTAGTCATTGCTTCAAGACACAGATTTGATTGTGTAACAGAAGCAATAGAAATAGTAGTCTATTATTTGCCCCACGTGATTCTGAGTGTGGGGTGTAGGGATAAACAAAATAAAGTCCTTGCGAGAGGAAACAGACAGAAAATAAATTTAAAAAGTATCATTCGGTTTGGACCCACATACTTGGAGGGCAGGGCCGGACCGCAGTTGGGTTTCTGGTGCTCCAGGCCACTTCTCCACTTTTCATCTGGAATGACGTACCACACCGTGAAGCGTGGAGCCTGCTCTCCTGAGTCACCAGCATCAGATTCTTATAAATAGGGGGAGAATTCGTTCTGGGTATTTTTGATAAGGCTGCAGTTTATTAAGCTGCATCGAGAAAGAGGGGGCGAAATGAGTGGGGATGTGACAATATTCAACCTAGTAGGGGACAGCATAAAAAAAGAAGTGCAACTAAAAAGGTTCCACACAGCAAAGAAAACCATCAACCAAATGAAAAAGTAATTTATTGAAGGAGAGAAAGTAGTTGTGAGTCATCTGTGCGATAAGGGGCTAATACCCAAAATATATAAACAACGCATAGAAACTCAACAGCGAAAAAAACTCTCAAACAATCCGATGAAAAAATGGGCAGGAGATCTAAACAGACATATTCCCGAAAACATATGGATGGCCAACAGGTACTTGATAAGATGCTTACTAGCATTAATCATCAGGGAAATGCAAATCAAAACCACCATGAGATACCGCTTCACACCTGTTAGAATAGCTGTAATGGAAAAGACGCAAAGAACGAGTGTTGCTAAGGATTCGGAGAAAAGGGAACCCTGGGTACATTGCTTGGTGGGAAAGTAAATTGGTGTAGTCTTTATGGAAACAGTATGGAGTTTCTCCAAAAAATTAAAAATAGAACCACCATATGATCCAGCAATCTTACTTCAGAGAATTTATTCAAGGAAAGTGAAAACATTAGTTCAAAAAGGTATCTGCACCTCCCTAGGCATCGCAACATTATTATTATTTTAAATATGAAATTTGTTGTCAAATTGGTTTCCATACAACACCCAGTGCTCATCCCAACAGGTGCCCTCCTCAGTGCCCATCACCCACCCTCCCCTCCCTCCCACCCACCCCCTCCATCAACCCTCAGTTTGTTGCAACATTATTTTTAATGGAGACATGGAAACAACTTAGGTGTCCTTCAATGGATGAATGGATAAAGAAAATGTATTATATATACACGCACAATGGAATATTATTCAGCCACACACACAAAAAAAGAATGAAATCTTGCCATCTGTGAAAACATGGATGGGCTTTGAGAGCATTTTGATAAGTGAAATAAATCAAACGGAGTAAGACGAATATTGTATGATCTCACATGTGAAATCTAAACCAACCAACCAACAAACCAACCAACCAACCAACCAACCAACCAAATCAACCAAACAAAAACCAAATAAGCCCACAGATACAGAGAGCTAATTGGTGGTTGCAAGAGGTGGGAGGTGGTGGGGGTGGGAGAAATGGGGGAATTTTTTTTTTCAGTTTAAATAAATTGAACAAAACTTTTTAAAAAGGGAGTAAAGCAGGAGTCAAAGGCTATAGGATACAAAAATTAACATATGGCCAGATGTAGGGGGTAAAGCAAAATTTTGTACAGCCTAAAAGCTTATCAAATTTGGGGGCCTTCTTTAAGAGAAAAATATCAATTCGACGATTAGGTACAAAAATAAATATTCAGGGGCACCTGGGTGTCTCAGTCGGTTAAGCGTCCGACTTGGGCTCAGGTCACGATCTCACAGTTCATGAATTCGAGCCCTGCATCAGGCTCTGTGCTGAAAACATGGAGAGCCTGGAACCTGCTTCAGATTCTGTCTCCCTCTCTCTCTCCCCCTCCCCCACTCACGGTCTGTCTCTCTCTCCCCCTCAAAAATAAATAAACATTAAAAAAATACTCATTTAAAATGAGCAATGCATCACAACAAGCTATAAAACTTAAAAGGCCAACAAATACCATAAACATCAAGAGAAACCCGCAAGAAAACATTTTAATAAGCTGCCTGACACACCGCTCCATAATACTATTTTTCAACATTCTTTTACCTGCGTATCCTTTTCCTCCAGTATAGTTGACAATTAAAAATTGTGCACATTTAAGGTATACAATAAGATAATTTAATACCTATATACGCAGTGAAATACTCACCCCAGTCAAGGCACTTAACATTATCCATCACCTCACATAGTTACCTTTGTGTGTGGGTGGTGAGAAATTTGAGATCTGCCCTCTTAGCAAATTTCAAGTAGGACAATACAATGTTGTTAACTATAGTCCCATCGCTGTACATTAGATCTCCAGAACTTATCTCGTGTAACTGAAGCTTTGTGTCCCTTGAACAGAATCTCCCCGTGTCCCTATAGCTGCATAGTCTCAGCACTGAAATGTATAGGATCATTGAATCACTATATTGTACATCTGAAACTAACATTACACCGGATGTTAACTAACTGGAATGTAAGTAAGAACTTGGAAAAACCAAGAGCTTAGGCTCGGGAGCTAGACTATTTGGGTTTGGATCTTGTCGCTGCCACTTGACACCTTGTGGAACCTGGGCATTTCTAAAATATCTCTGAGCCTGAGATTTTCTCATCTGTAGAATGGGTATAAGTCACGTGAAGATTAAACAAATGAGTTCAGGCAGAGTGCTTCCAACAGTGTCTGTCACATAAAGGCTCAATATTTATTAGCTCCTGCTGTTATTGTTATTGTTGTCGCTGTTGTAGCGCCAGTATTTATGTGAATAGTATGTGACGCTTCTTAAACCACCTGTAAACCCCGAGAAGCCTTTGCGTCCTGACTAGAACCAGGCTCCCCTGTTTTCTGCGTGGACTGTTGACTAAATGTAGGAGGAAGGCGTCAGAGACAAATGGGACTCCCCGCCCCCCATTATATTAATGTCTCCAAACAACATTTACGCAAAAGAAGAAATTGAATCTACAAATTACTTTGCTGGTTCATGGCATGCCCAACGAGCAATAGCGCTGGACCTGACATCATTTTGTCCCCAAACTATTGGAGGACAAATGATCTTAGAAGAAAAATCACACGATGGGCTGTATGTAGCGAAGACTTTAAAAAGTTGCCTTTTAATTCAGTCTCCTGCGGGCGTGTCCCCAAGACGCTTCATTTCCCCCTTGGGTGAAGCACTGTGGCCAGCAAGGGGCCCCCACGGCACAGGCTGCGGCCGGGAAGGGGAGGCGGGGAGCCAGGGGAACCGGAGGAAGCTCAGGCTTCCCCGCCCGCGTGGGCGCAACAAGGCGGAACCGCTTCGGTCACTCCGGCGGTGGTGTCAGTCTCGGCCGCCGGGGAGTGGGCGGAGGCTGCCTTCGGCCACCCGTCGCCTCCGGGCCACGCGCCCCGGAGTGGGTGTTCAGGGTCCACCCCCAGAGCGGGCGGCAGCCGCGCCCCCAGCAGCGAGGGTCCGCTCGGCCCGGAGCCGGCGACCGCGCTCCTCACCCGCCCGGCGTAGCACCGCCTCTGGCCCGGGTGCAGGGGCCCGGCGCGCAGGCGGGGGGCGCTGTGGCCTCGGCGCGGGGACAGAGCGGCCGGGCCGGACCCGCCTCTTTCCCCTCCCCTCCCGCCCCCCACGCGTCGTGTCGCCGGGAAGCCGGGAGGAGACAGAGCGCTCGGGCTCCACGGCGCTCGGCCGGCCCGCAGTCCTCTGACCGCGCGGAGCGGAGCCAGGTGGCGCCGCCCGAGCCCAGAGCCGCGACCCGCCCCGGCCGCCTTTGTCTGGGAGCGTGTGGCCTGGAACCGCCGCTCTCGGGGGCCGGGCACGCGCCCACCGCGGTCGGTGACAGCTCGTCCCTCTCGGAGGGCTCCGGGACCGAGGGGCGGGCGGGCCGGGCCCTGCTCGCTCGCGCCTGCACGCCCGAGCGCGCGCACCGATGCCCCCGCAGCAGGGGGACCCCGCATTCCCGGGCCGTTGCGAGGCGCCGCCCGTTCCGCCGCGCCGGGAGCGCGGGGCGCGCGGGGGGCGCGGGCCCGGGGCGCCGGGGGGCCGGGGGCGCGCGGGCGGTGCCGAGGGGCGCGGCGTCAAGTGCGTGCTCGTCGGCGACGGCGCCGTGGGCAAGACGAGCCTGGTGGTGAGCTACACCACCAACGGCTACCCCACCGAGTACATCCCCACCGCCTTCGACAACTTCTCGGGTGAGCGGGGCCGGGGGCGCGGGGCCGCGGTCTGCGGTGCCGATGGCCGCGGGGGGGGGCGGGGAGGGCGGCGCGAGGGTCCCGGGGCGGGGGGGTGGGGGACCGGGAGGGCTCCAGCTGGGAAGCCGACCAGGCGCGGAGCGCCGGGCATTTCCCGAGCCTCGGGGACCCGGCGAGCGCGGAGCCTCCAGAGGCAGTGGGGAACCCTAAAGCCGGAGCCTGGCGGAGGGGGCGGGGTACGGGGGACAGAGCCTACGCGAAAAGAAATGGTCGGGCAATTTAGTAGCAGACGAGCGAGTATCAGACAGGTCGAGTTCAGGTTGCCTGGTCAGTTTGCTGCGTAGGAAAGTTGCGTCAGGTCGACGTTGCTGGCGCCGCTGCCGATTTTCAGTGGGAAGGTGACGCGCAGGTGGCCCTACCTGTGGCCCGGAGAGTCGGTCCTTTCCTTTTGGCGGTTCCCGTGACAATGGGCGTCTCCGCTTTAAAGAGCCACGGAGACGGCAGAAAATACTCGCTTTGGTGAAAACGGCCCTGGTAAAGGCTTCCGTCCGGATTAAACCTGGAGAGTAAACCCAGTTTCTTCCGAGTCCCTCTCCCTTGGCCCCACTGCCCCTACTTCCATCTCCCTGATTGGCTGTGTTTCTGATGGCTTAGTATCTTTTCAGTTATCTCTAAGCTATTTACAGCTCTTAAGTATGGTATGCTGAGTTTTAGTTTGGTAGAAACAAAGATAAAGGGGTTTTCGGGGATTTTTTTTTTTTTTTTTGAAATTCACAAAAACGTGAAAATCCACAGAGGCTAGTGTGAAACATTCCCTCTTGCTCTTCAAGGAAAAAAAAAAAAAAAGAAATGTTTCTTGACCACGTAGTCCCAATGGCAAGAGCTTGGGTACTCTAGATGAAAGTGTGCCACACCTAATGGGTTTGCCACCTAAACAGTTTTGGGTCCCCCCCCCCCTTTCCTCCTCCCAGCTGATCAGTGTAAACATTAAAAGAACTGAGAAAGTTGTACTGAGACAAACTTGGGTGCTTAATTCAAATAGAAACCTCAGGCTGTGCCCTGAGGCAGGCCCCTGCCCAGTACCCCATCCCAGTGGAAAGGTGGACAGGCTTTCTTCTCTTTTTTAATCCTCTCTTTGAGCCGACAGGGTGAGATGAGTAGGGCCCGCTTCCATAAACAGGACAATGCAGGCAGCCTGTGTTTGCTCGTGTTCTCAAAACAAGCTACAATTTTCTGATAAACCATGAAGTCTTGGAACAGATCCCAAGGGAAAACAGAATTATTTGTGAGCCTTCCCACTGAGTTAAAACGGCAAGGTTGGTTCCCATTTACCCCCCAGTGTTGCTTTTAGGTGTTTTGAAACTAGCGTGACAGGCAAATAAATCTTCCGGGGCTGGGAGAAGAGTGCAGGCCCTTCTGGGGTGCCATCCGATGGCTCAGGGGCTTGCGGCCTCATCCCGGCAGTGCCGTGAGGTGCTGGCCCAGGAGGGTTGTATACAAAAGTGCCTGCATGGAGGCCTCCTTGTTTTAGACCAGTCTTTAATTCATTAGGGGACCGAGAATAACCGAAGGGTTTGGAGGGAGACTGGTAGTTGCAGCTAAAACGATGGTTTTCCTGAAAGGGGTTAAAGGACACCCCCCCTGATCATTGTTTTCATCTTGTTTTTAAGCGGTGGTTTCTGTGGACGGACGGCCTGTGAGACTCCAGCTCTGTGACACTGCCGGGCAGGTTAGTGTATCGTCGCGGCTCAGTGGTGGGAAGGGAACCAGCCTTTGAAAAGCCTCAGAATACCCTCCTTGCATAAACGGGGTCATTCTAAAGCCTCAGGAAGTAGACCCACCCCTGAGAGGGTGACGGGGAGGGGGGTAAAGCCCTGAGCTAGTAAAACCGGGTTTGGCCCAGCTTTGCGTGGGCAGGACGGGGACAACAGGGTGAAGAACAGTTCTCTTCTCACAGGCGTTTCTGACCTTATTTACTCTCTGGTTTTTATTAAAAATTATCACTGATGCTCTGTGATCATTACTCAAAGTTAGTTGGCGATGTAATCATTTCATTGGAAGTCAACCAGCCACATATTAAAGAAATTGGCTCAAGAGACAGATGGAGTTTTGGGGCACCGGGGTGGCTCCGTCCGTTAAGCGTCGGACTTCGGCTCAGGTCATAGTCTCGTGGTCTGTGAGTTCGAGCCCCGCGTCGGGCTCTGTGCTGACAGTTCAGAGCCTGGAGCTTGCTCTGGATTCTGTGTCTCCCTCTCTCTCTGACCCTCCCCTGCTCATGCTCTGTCTCTCTCTGTCTCAAAAATAATAAATAAATAAATAAATAAATAAATAAGTAAATAAATAAATAAGAAAAAGATGGCGTTTCCTAAGCCGTGGTTTGACTCGCTAGGGCCACCTTCGTTCCCTGAAGCAGATGCAGGGGTCAAAGCTGTCCTGCACCAGAGTCATGAATGAACCTGGACTTAGTCTTTCCAAATCGTGGGAAGGTTAGGCACTTGGATCGGACACCCAGGGAGCGATGGGGATTCGGGTGTTCCCCGACGAGCTCCAGGGACTCATCATCACCCCGTCCTCCCTTGGCATGGTGCTCGTCACCGAGGTCTCCTCGTTCCCTGTGAGAACCCAGGGTGCTGTCTCTTGAGTTGGTCAGAGTGACAGTTAACAAACACGTAGTCCTTCCTGTACTTTGTTAGAGCAGATGCTGAGGGGCACTTTGTAGGCCCGTAAAAGGGCCCACTTCACTCTCTGAGGTATCGTCACGTGACCTTCCGTGTTTAAGAGGTTGGCCTTCCAGTATTCTCTAGTGCCTCGTCCCAGCCAGGACTTCCACACTGCTCACCTAGCCTGGGGACAGCGAGTTCAAACCTCCAGGTGATACAAGCCTGAGCAGCTCTGGTCTCCAGCTCATCGCTGGTTTGGCGGGGGCCACAGCGGCGGGAGTGGTAGCCCGGCCTCTTCTTTCTCTCCTCATCCTTCCCCTTCAGCCGCAGCAGGGAAAATCAAACACCGTGTGTAGTCTGTGCAACAGAGAACGCAAAGAACACCGCCGTTGCAATGTTTCATCTTTTCTGGACGCCCTCCTCGTATTTATAGCGAACGCTGTATGGCTTTGCATAAAGTGGGAATATTTTTCCTGCTCCATGTCTGATTTTCTGACCTTCCAGGTGAGGTCAGAGGAGCACATCGATAAATATAGGCATCCCTGCTAAAGCAGGAAGGAGCAGCTTAACGGCCCGAGAAGGCACAGTTACTGGGGACCCCTGGGGGGGGGAGCCGGGGAGCAAGCAGCTCAGTGACATCCCTGCCCACTGATGGGGCTCTCCTGTTACATGTTGGTTCTTGCCGCAGACACGGCTTCCTAAGTTGGGGTTCTGCCTGCATGGTGCCTGCCACATAATAGGGCTGAGTCTCGGTTTCGCATGGAGACAGACAAAGGAGAGCTAGGTCTTGGGGAAGTGCTAACTGAGGTCCTGGGCCCGCCCCTCACAAGACTTTGCAGTCTGGAGGGAAGACAGACCAGTGGGGAGAACTTGTGAAAAGAAACCAGCGAAGTTCCATAAGGCGGAAGGCAACGTGGGCTCGGGGTGCAGGACAGGTGGGTCTGGGGAGAAAACCTCTGAGCAGTTTTGGAAGAGGCTTCGGAGTCTCATCGGGACCGCTTTGTGGAAACGATCCTGAATTATTGAGGCGGGGTTTGATTTGTCGAGGTATGGTCTGTCTGAAAGTGGGGGAAGCACGAGAATAATTTTGGAGACATTTTCATGAAGAAATTGTTTAAGGAAATAGAAGGATTTTGGTGCAAGTTGGTACGTTTTGGTTTATTTGGAAATTATTTTGTTTTTTTTTTCTTGCTCTCCCAGTGATGTTTTCGTTGAGATGGACTGAATTTCCTTTTTTTATTTTAATTTATTTTTGAAGGAGAGAGAGAGAGAGAGAGAGACAGAGCATGAGTGGGGGAGGAGCAGAGAGAGAGGGAGACACAGAATTCGAAGCGGGCTCCAGGCTCTATGCTGTCAGCACAGAGCCCGATGCGGGGCTCGAACCCACAAACCGTGAGATCATGACCTGATCCGAAGTCGGACGTTCAACCGACTGAGCCACCCAGGCGCCCCTGGACTGTATTTCTTAACTGACGTATTGGTTAGTAACGCGTACCTTATTATGTAACGGAGGAGGTGACCATCTAAAGACGTGTAGAAAACTAACTTCAAAAACTATTTATGAAACCTACACGGTTGGTAAGATAAAGTCATTTGTCCCCTACACCCCAGGTGTCATTTGGGACTTATTTGGACTCACAGCAAAGCCGGTCCAAGTGGTAGTTCTTTCCCAACTTCCTTAGTTAATCCAGATCTGATAAACTGCCTTTTAAGGGACTTGATTTGACACCTGCTGTATTTCCCTGATGTTGACTCAACCAGTGGAACCCCCCCCGCCCCCACCCCTTCAGGCAGTCCTCACCGTAGCCTTATGACTTGTGTCACGTCTGAGTCCCAACCCAGGGAAACGTGAGCACAGATAGCCCTAACCTGGGGCCCAAATGCCCTGGTTTCATATGGAAGCTCGGAGCAAGAATGCGGCGCTCCTTGGCTGCATGAGGAACTAGAAATCGCTTTTTGTGCCTTCGGGTCTTCCTGTCAGGGAGGTAGGTGAGCGTATGAGACCTTACGAGGAGCTCTTAACACTGGACTCACAGTCTTGAGTGAGAATAGATCGGAGACTGAGGGCTCTGCAAAACATACCTTTGGCAGAAGAGAGAGGACCGTCACTGGAATAGGAGTAGTTCGCGGTGGCATTACCAGGAGAAGCTGAAAGTTCTTCAGCCTTTTGACCCTTGAGGCACTTAGAAAAATCTCTATGGGGGGCGCCTGGGTGGCTCAGTCGGTTGAGCGTCCGACTTCGGCTCAGGTCATGATCTCACAGTTTGTGAGTTCGAGCCCCGCGTCGGGTTCTGTGCTGACAGCTCAGGGCCCCAAGCCCGCTTCGGATTCTGTGTCTCCCTCTCTCTCTGCCCTTCCCCTGCTCTGTCTCTCTCTGTCTCAAAAATAAATATAACCATTAAAAAATTAAAAAAAAAAAAAAAAGGAAAAATCTCTATGGTACCAAAAAAAAAAAAAATCAGGTTGCAGCTTGACCAGCGTTACTGTTGAGCTGCCTGTCCGGCCCGCCCCGCCCCTGATGGAATTCTGTACGTCTTCCTGCCCGACCCGGCAGGTGCATGCCAGTCACTGGGCCTCAGCACACGTCTCCTTGGGGGTGCGTTCCACTGGCCTCGTCCCCCATGTGCACATTGCATTTATTTCAGCAAATATCTAAGGTTTCTGGGCAGGCCGTGAGGAGGAGGGTTTCATTTCTGCTCGGCTCCCGGAGCCCCTTAGCCAGACTCCCCAGAGGTCTGGGGAGCCACATTTCCAAAGGCCTGTCACAGGGCCCAGCCCCTGTGCTTGTCTTTCTTTTTATTGGAAATGCAAGCCCAGATTCCAGGCCACGGCCGAGGGTGACTGCCTTCTCACAGCGAGGTGCAGCTGCCTTTGAGAGCTGCCTTTACGTGGGGCTCCGTCTTGTGCTTTTGCTTTGAGGCCTCCGAGAACAGAAGGAACGTTTTATTACGAGGTCTTCAGAGCGAGGCCGTAGTCTACCTGGTCGGGTTATTCCTCCACACAAAGTTGGCACTAAGGAAGCTAAGTTGTTCTTTTTAAACCGTCGTTTGTAGAAGACACGTGGCAGTGACGTTCCGAAATGCCAGAGTTATTCCTGAGCATTGTAGCTGGCTGACTTCAATATTGTTGGTTGTTGCCCTACAACTGAAATACGAAGCTTCAAATGAAGAAAAAAAAAAAAAAACAGATCCAGGTTTTCTTTACATCTGCAGAAAGGCTGCAGATACGGAATAATGTGCATGTCAGTAATGAAAACCTGGATGACGTTTCACTTTTTCTGGCCACTGGGAAGTGGTCTGTTACAGTCCACTTGCGGATGGCTGGCGCCCACGGACAGAAATTTTATTTTATCTATTTTTTATTGTTTTTAACGTTTATGTATTTATTTTTTTTCATGATCGCTACACCCAGTGGGGGACTTGAACTCACGACCTTGAGATCGAGAGTCCTATATGTCTTCCGACCTGAGGCAGCCAGGGGCCCCCACCGATAGAAATTTAAAAAAAATTTTTTTTTAATGTTTATTTATTTCTGAGAGAGAGAGAGAGACAGAGTGAGAGCAGGGGAGGGTCAGAGAGAGAGGGAGACACGAATCCGAGGCAGGCTCCAGTCTCTGAACTGTCAGCACAGAGCCCGGCGCGGGGCTCGAACCCACAAACCGTGAGATCATGACCTGAGCCGAAGTCAGACGCTTAACTGACTGAGCCACTCAGGCACCCCAGAAATTCTAAATAAGAATGAGATGATGTAAGTATTTTCCTATGAGAGAGGTGAGTGAAAGCTTTCAGTTAGCTGAATATGGGACTCCAGGAGACTATAAAGAAATGCTGATTTGGAGGCAGACATCTCTGCAAGGGCTGAGGCCAGGTCTGTCTGTTCCCAGTGAATCCCCTGGCCCTGCCCGGGGCCCAGTGTCCAGCATGCATCTCTGTGAAGTGGGTGACTATTGCAGATATTCAGCATGATGCTTGGTTTCTATAATGAATTAGAATTATTCCATCCAATTCTCTATATTTTAAGAGTAGGGTGGGTATGCCCTTTCCCTGGTCCTTTATCTTCCCAAAGCGCCATGCGTGGAGGCCCCTGGTATTTGCAGGGGTAAAAAAAAAAGGCTAAAGGAAGTAAGAAAAGGAAGAAAGGAGGGAGAAAAAGAGATCAAGCAAGAAAGAGGAACATCAAGCAAGAATGAGAATGTGTTAACCAGTGTTGTAAGTGATTTGCCAGTGAGGGTGGCCTATGAGAGGTCTCAGCTCCAATTCTGGGTCTGTCCTTGTGTCTGATTAAAATTCTTCCCTGCACTGTGTGTGCCCTGAGTGTGTACAGGTGCAGATAGGTGAGGCGGGCGTCGCTCACAGCTGTCATGGGGACGGGCAAGCCTGGATTCTTTTTTTTTTTTTTTTTAAAGTTTATTTATTTTGAGAGAGACAGAGGCAGCGGCTGGGGGAGGGACAGAGAGAGAGAGGGAGAGAGAGAGAATCCCAAGCAGGCTCCACTGTGTAAGCACAGAGCCCGACAAGGGGCTTGAATCCCCACAACCGTGAGATCATGACCTGAGCCGAAACCGAGTGGGACGGGTAACCGACTGAGCCATCCAGGCACCCTGAGGGCAGGGCTGGATTCTTGAAGACAGGAGCTGTGTTAGACCGGGGCTCACTGGGGTCAGCTTGGAGACCTGGGGATCAGTGTGGATGCTAAGTTTTGGAAGAGTGGCTAAGCACCACAGTTGAGAGAGTAAGTCTGGGTTACTCTGGGCTGAAGGCTAGATGAAGTCAATTTTATTTCTAAAATTCACCCGATGTAAGTACTTTTTCTGTGGTGAGTTGCAAGTGGGTCATGAGTGTCGATGAGAACACCGAACACTTTGGGCAGATTGCGTGGGGCTGGGCGTGTGGGCCCCACTTAGGGAAGCAGCAGGATTGCATTCCCGAGGCCCTGGCAGTGGGCTTGCCATAACCCTTTCCGAGGCAAAAATTGGTAAGGGGGTCTTTTTGCTAATGAGAATGGATTTAAAAAATAACTTTTGGGTGCCTTGATTGGTTGCAGGATGAGTTTGACAAACTCAGGCCCCTCTGCTACACCAACACGGACATCTTTCTTCTGTGCTTCAGTGTGGTGAGCCCCTCATCCTTCCAGAACGTCAGTGAGAAGTGGGTGCCCGAGATCCGATGCCACTGTCCCAAAGCCCCCATCGTCCTCGTTGGAACTCAGTCGGATCTCAGAGAAGACGTCAAAGTCCTCATTGAGCTGGACAAATGCAAAGAGAAGCCGGTGCCTGAAGAGGCAGCTAAGCTGTGCGCCGAGGAGATCAAAGCCGCCTCCTACATCGAGTGTTCGGCCTTGACTCAGAAAAACCTCAAAGAGGTCTTTGACGCGGCCATTGTCGCCGGCATTCAGTACTCAGACACTCAGCAACAGCCAAAGAAGCGCAAAAGCAGGACTCCTGACAAAATGAAAAACCTCTCCAAGTCCTGGTGGAAAAAGTACTGCTGTGTCGTATGATGTTGGCAAGAAACCCGGAAAAGGCAGTTTTTAGATGAAGCCGATATTAGAAGCTATATTAGCTGACGTGACTCCTTTTATTGTGTAGAACCTGGAGAGGAAACGCGTGTGTATGCGTGTAACAGGTGGAGCTCTCAGTTTATGTATTCTTTCTTGCCTTCGACGTTTTTGTTTGTTTCAGCTTAGGGACCAGCCAATTATGCAAGATATTTCTGAAGGGAGTTGAGCAATGTTCCTAACTCTGGAAAAGTAGAGCTCCGAGACCTCGGGATTAATTTATAGCTAATATGAAAGAGACCCGCTCGGATGTGGGTGTCAAGGATGCGACTTGGCCGCCTCATGATGCGCAGAAGGACCAACGGCGAAGTGGTGTGGTCGACCCTCCCTTGATTAAGGGCTGCTCGATGCAAGGACGTTCCGTACGCGGGCCGGCCAGGGAGCACCCGTCAGGATTGCGTTTCAACGTCCACACTTACATTGTCCCGCCTGCAGGGAAGTGAACGTTCTTGAAGGGCCTGCAGCAAATGTTTGTAGGAGACAAAATGACCTTTATTTCCCTTAAGTCAGCCAAAATGTGTACACACACACGCACACGCACACGCGCACGTACGTACGGCTATATTTGCTGCTGATTCAGACTTTTAAACGGTTAATGGGAAAAAGCACGGCCACGAGAAAACAGATATGAGGGAAGCTCAGGTTCCTGCTTTTGTGACTTTTTTGAACAGCTCTCTTTTTGATGATACCCTACTCAGAGATGGGATTTTAACTACGTCTCGACGCCTCTTTGAGGCCACCTGAAAACCAAACGTGAACATCTCTTGAAACCCGTTTTAAAATGGGTGTCTCTTGAAACCCGTTACGACAACCAGTGAAGTCCACAGATGCCTTTCAGGGACCTGGCAGCAGGGCCCGGCGCTGTGTGTCACCGGGCTCGTGGGGCTGGTCTGCTGCGGCCGGCCGGGGAGGGGGGGGCGGTGGGGTGGGGGGTGGGGGGGTGGACCACAGCCCCCTCGCGAAGCTGCATCCTTCCTGTGGGACAGCCAGAAAACCATATGCTTGTGAACCATTTGTGTTCTTCAAGGTGGCAGGTTTTTAGAGCTTAGTCTTCTGGAGAAAACAAGTGCCGTATCAGAAGAATAGTTTTCCTTTTGTGATGGCGGTGCTTCCGAAGTGCCAAAAAAGGGGTAGCCTGGCGCGTTGAATTATCACGTCCGGTTGCAGTGGGTGACACAGATTCACCAAAGTCGGCTCAAAAGCTAGGGAAGAGCTCTGCAGAGCCAGCGGAGAGAAGCGTCTCCTCTTTCCGTGGGTCTTGCGTTGTCTTTTTTATATTTAACAAAACTAATTTGTGTTTTTCTACGGAAGAAATAAAAGATCGGGACGGGGCTTCTTTCGCCTCTGTTAGTAAATCAAATGAACGGATTTCCTTGTTTGAAAATTAAAACACAGGGGTTGTTTGCCATTTATTTTTCCATCCGTTGAAATTGATGATCCGCTGTTTCCTGAGGCATTTAGTTCTAACCTGAGGGAATAACGTTACTTCATTGTGAAAATGCTCCAGACGGACTTCCCGAAAAGCACTCTTGCCTGCCTGGCCCACCTATCTGTGAGAATAGCTTTCCGGGCTGGGCTCCGCCCGCCCTGCTGTGCAGACCAGGTGGGAGAGGCGGTGGAATTATTTGGGGAGTCATTCTAAACAGTGTTTTTGTATTTAAACAAATGTCGTGGAGTGCAATGCAAATTAATTTTTAAGTCGGAACACAAAACTTGGAAGAAATTTTATGCATGTGATAGCATGTGGGGCAGCTCTTGGCCTCCCTGGAGAGGCCACGGGCACCCTCTGCCTTGGAGGGCCACTGGTTGAAAGCTGTTGGTGAAAAGCGCCTGTGTGGCCCAGTTCTGAAAGCTTTACGCAAGCGCTTTATTTCTAACCCAACTTGATACAACCTGTACCGTTGGCGCTAAAAATCTCGAGGGTTGACCTTTAAACACCACCGTTTTTCATATGTTGCTGCGTTTTATAGAACAGTAAAGGTACGATTGATTGTACTTAACGCTTTCCTCCATTCTTGTTTCTTTGTGTGACTTGGGCAGAAACGTTTTTAATTTTTTTTTTTTCCCCAACGTTTATTTATTTTGGGGACAGAGAGAGACAGAGCATGAATGGGGGAGGGGCAGAGAGAGAGGGAGACACAGAATCGGAAACAGGCTCCAGGCTCTGAGCCATCAGCCCAGAGCCCGACGCGGGGCTCGAACTCACGGACCGCGAGATCGTGACCCGGCTGAAGTCGGACGCTCAACCGACTGTGCCACCCAGGCGCCCCAGGCAGAAACGTTTTTAAAAGTACGTCTTGAGGTAAACGTAAAGTTGATCCACTTCAGAGCTCAACCATCGTTAAACTTGCAGCTTGGTATTGCAGAGGAGATTTTATGAGTCGTGCTTTAAGAAGATGCCGCCTTCGCTTAACTCCTACGGTGTAGGCCAGTCATGATTTAAAAATACAATATACTTCCCAAGTGTTTTCTCTCTTTTTTACCACGTATGTGGAAGCGAACCTTTTGTAATGTTCTCTGTGTTTGACAGACTTCAGAGAAGCCACGCAGCTATTACCCAAGCCAAAATGAAGGCAGAGTCTTCTCCCCGACTGTCGTAACCTGGTGCCTTACCAAGTCGTGCTTCTCTCTTTCTCAAGCGTCAATGATGTTGAGCAGGACGCTGTCCTTGAAGATGCTATGAACGAGGTGGTATGAAATAAATTCTGACCTACAGATACAACTGCGCTTGCCTTTTCTGCCCAAGAGCGTCAGTGGAGGAGGAAGGTCGGCCCCGTCGAAAAGCAGGCCGGTTGGCAAGCCTCAGGCTTCCGTGCTGGGAAGCTGGAAAAGCCCAGAGGCATTTTGGGAATCCTCCCTAACCAACATTAAGTGCTTATTGAAAATGGGGTTTTGAGAATTCTGGGGTCACGGTCTGACTTCGGCGCTCTCTGACGTCAGACGCAGGTGTCTGTAGTGGATCACGTGCTGGTGGCCCGTGTGTGTCCCCGACAGGAGCACTGTTCTTGGAGCCAAAGGTCTAGGCTCAGAGAAGCACGTAGTGTCTGATGATGGGGAGGTCCCTGGGTGTGAGCCTCCGTTCCCTTACGTGTGAAAGTACTTCCCCCCCCCCCCCCCGCCCTGGTTATTTGAATCCTGAATGAGAACACATGTGCACATGTGGGGTAGATGGCCAAGATCTGGAATAGCCATGAAAGGGGTTAGAAGGTGCCGTGGGCCCCACTGGCTTTGCAGTGGAGACCAGCAGGGCTCAGGGTTCCCCGTCTCCGAGGGCTGGGAGGTGCCCACGTGGTGTATGTGAACTTGTGGTCAGCCTTCCCATCGTGCCGCCAGGATGCAGCCCTTACACCAGGGGAGGTGGCCCTGAGGACAGGAACATTCTGAGAGGCCAGATGTCCTCCTGCTTCCACCCTTCAGCCTCAAGGGTCATCTAGTGAAGGATGGGCCTGTCCACTCCATACCCCACGGAGCCTCTGAGGCCAGGCTTTGACTTTTCATGCACCCTGGAAGGCTGTGCAGAGAGCAGTTAGATTACTGACCACCTGCATGTGCCCCGAAGTGCTAAAACCCAGCTTGCCCTCACTGGCCTCCACAGGCAGCCTCAAGCCAGCTCCGAGGGACCTGGAAGTTTCTCTTCACCCAGCCCCAGTTTGCCTCCCGTATCCAGGATAGGTCTTCCCAGGCTACGTGGACAGAGCACGTGGTAGGAAGTAAATTCGGACCTGTGGATGTCACTGTACTTGCCTTTTCGACCAAAGAATGTCATTAGAATGACAGTCCCTGCGGATCTTCTTTCTGGTCAGCGAGATGTAAATATCCCGGAGATATTTACAAGACCTGAAGGAGGTGGGAGAATGACAAGCATCCTGGGAGAAAAGTTTCATGAAGGGAACATGGTTGTGATTCCTTAAGCAGCTTAAACGTCCTGCGTCTAAACTTTAGCAGCTGTAGGGGCATAAGCACGGCACCTACCCCCGTGGGCTGGTGGGGTTCCGAGTGTAACGTGCGACTGTGCCGGAAGTGCCCGGTAAATGTCGCCTCGGATTGGTCTTGTTGGGAAGTTCCGTGGGGAAGCTCATTTCTTTCACAGCGGGACGCCTACGTGATTAGCTTACAAGTGGCCCCTAATGGCTCTCATCGTCATCCCTACTAATTTTGGGTGAGGCTTCTGCTTTTTATGGGTGAGAGCACATCTATGTTTCATTTTTTACGAGATCGGAGCAAAGCAATATGAATTATTTCCAACAGTCCCGGAACAGAGGTGCTGCCACTTGGGGAGCTGGGCCTGCTGGGGGCGGCCACCCACTGGGGGGATACCGGGGACACGTGTGTGCACGTGCGTGTGCTGGTCCCCCAGGAGGGGAAGATGGCATTCAGCCCGTGAAGGTGCTTTGGTGAGTCTGAGTGAGACGACAACGTAAGATTTGTGCGGAAGGGAAGGATCCTGCTGCTGGGGTGTCCCTTGATTCCTTTCACGCAAGAAGCTCTTGCTAGCACATTCGGCTTTGTGAATCCAGAGTCCTTTGCCCACCCGAGCCAACCAGGCTCCCCTGTGCAATCCGAACAACACAACCGAGTCTTGAAGAGACACGGTCTGCCTGCGAGAGAGGCACGTGGGGGTGGGGAACCTGACGTGCATCTCCAACCAGATGTGTGTCCTCTAAATTGCATTCAGTTCCCTTGACTGTCCCACAGATACTTCATTCTGGCAGTTTCCATTCGCTACTTTGACAAATTAACTACGAACTTAGGGGCTTAAAACAATACAGATTTTCTTACCTGACGGTCCCGGAAGTGGGAAGTCGAAAATGGGTCTTACTGGGCTAAGATCAAGCTGATGACCGGCCTGTGTTCCTTCCTGGAGGCTCTAGGGAGCCATCTTCTTTCTTCTTCTAAGCTCTGGAGCCCATCTGCGTTCCTTGGCTCACGATTCTCGCCCGCCTTCAAAGCCAGCAATGGCTGGTCAGGTCTTTCTTGGCATCCTGCTGACACTGACTCTTCCGCCTCTGCTTTCACACTTAAGGAACCTCATTATTATGTGGGGCCTCCTTGGAGAGTCCAGGGTAATCTCCCCACGTCAGGGTCCGTGGATTAGCGGTTTCAATCTCATCTGCAGCTTCCGTTCCCCTTGTGGACATTCTTCTGCTGACCACACTCCCGTCCGGGAGGTCAGCTCATGGCTCCCCAGATCGTTACCACCTCTTTCGTTAGGGAATGTCCAGAAACACAGCAGTCAGCAGCCTTGTCGGTCAGACATGGGCAAACGTTGGCAAGGCCCCCTTTGGCTCAGCCGGCCAACGAAGGATAGATGTCCAGGGTGAGAGCTACTGAGGGGAGCAGTCAATGACTGAATATTTCTGGTCCCACTGGCGAAAACACCTCTAATGTGACCTGCGTGAAATCTTGTCTCACCTTTATCTCACGAAACATCCAGATCTCCTGTGCTCCGTATTCAAGACGCCACGAGCAGCTCTTTTAGGATTCGGCATCTCAAGGAGGTTCCCAAAGAGAGAGCACGCGGTCATCATACCAAGTGCCCGAGTTTCCCTTCCCAAGACAGTGTTTTCTCCTATGACGTTAGGAGGGTGGTTTCTGATTAGGATTTGGCCTGAACTGGGGAGAAAAGGCACTAAAAATGATGACGTGACTGTTTGATGTCTTTGCCCGGTTTTGCAGAAACAGGATCCGCCTTCACGGAGCCCTTGCTAACGTTGCCTCCTGATCAAAGAGCTCAAGGTGTAACATTGATTTGGCCTGCAGTGGCTGTCACTGTGGGAAGCATTCCCGCGAGGGCGTGTGTCCTTACGTTCCAAGCATACTGCTTCGGTGTTTAAAGCATAAAGCACAAATAGAACTCAGGCGTTGGAAAATATCCCTGAGCACAGAAGCTTTGGGGAGAGGCGTGGGCATGAGTCACCCTTGGACAGATTCTGGAGAATAGTTGGTTCAGGGTTTAACTTGAAGACAAGCCCCATATTGTACGTGGCCGGTGGAAGACGGAGTCGTGCGCTTCAGCAGCAAATATTAAGAGTGACATTTTACCATGGAAATCATGACTCCTATCACTCGTCATGGATTTAGGATACGCCAGACCCAGCCTGGCTGGTGCTTAATCCCATGTTGAGCCTGCTCGAGTGTCTGAAGAGGCACTTGTTAGGAACTTAGAACTCTGATACCTAAACCGTCATTAGGGGCGCGTGGGTGGCTCGGTCGGTTAAGCGTCCTACTCTTGATTTTGGCTCAGGTCACGATCTCATGTTTGGGAAATCGAGCCCCCACCTCAGGCTCTGTGCAGGGCATGCTGCTTAAGATTCTCTCTCTCCCTCTCCCTCTACTCCTCTGCTGCTCTCTCTCTCAAAAAAAAAAAAACAAACTCCATCCAACACGCCCCCCAAAACCCCACATCACTCGTAGCAGTAACAGTAGAACTGATTTGGCTTGCCTCATTTATTTAGAAAATGTTTTGTTGACAAACGTACAGAAAAATCACATATATACAAAGTCACCCAGAACCCCCAAACTTCTCCCTCTGCTTTGATCTTCTTGTCTCTCCCTGATCTTCCAGGGTTCCTACGTTTTATTCTGGGACAAAATCTCAGGCCAGACCACAAAGCTAGAAGGGCTGCCCACGGGCTACTGTTGTTCACTAATGCTCTAAACCACGCAGTCAGAGATGAGTGGAGTTTCCAAGCATTTGTTTAGTCTACAAAATTTACCTCCTTTGTCCCTTTATTTCAGGAACTAAGGGATGCGAATGAGGGTAGGGCCATTATATGGATTGTTACTGCCTTTGCAACAGCCTCTGTTAATTGTTAGGATCAGCTCTAGTGTTGCTGAGGGCTCACCCAAAGTTAGACACTCTCCGTGTCCCCAGTCACCAGGTCCCTAATCGAAACCACCTCGTCTTTATCCCCAGAACTCATCAGGTATTATTGAAAGTCACGTGTTCCTCTTTCAAAATAGAAAAAGGAGAAGGGAATCAAATATTGTTTAGATAAACAATTGTTTAGATAAAACAGTTAAACAAATTTCTTACAGAGGAGATCAGGAAACAACAAGGCTTTACAAGAGGAGAAAATGTGTTGGTAAGTATCATCATACCTGAAATTTAGGAGCAACATTCACTTATTTAGCATGAAAAAATATTTTACCTATTACCATAAACCTGTCTAAATTTTCTCCTGACCAAATTGTGTTATAAATGAACAAATAAATACATCTCTTCTAACCTCATACCTCCCATGGTGGGCATCGATTGGATTGATTGCTATTGTCCTTATTTATTAGAGAGAGAGAGAGAGAAAAAAAACTCATTGGCTAAGTAACAGATTCTGCATGAGTTAACGGTAGAACCATTCATCGGTGAGTATATTTTAAGCCTAATTTCCCTTTTCCATTTCTGCTCTTATATAGAAAATATAAAGGGGTCTTTATTTATTTATTTAAAAAAAAATTTCTTTTTCAACGTTTATTTATTTTTGGGACAGAGAGAGACAGAACATGAAGGGGGGAGGGGCAGAGAGAGAGGGAGACACAGAATCGGAAACAGGCTCCAGGCTCTGAGCCGTCAGCCCAGAGCCCGACGCGGGCCTCGAACTCACGGACCGCGAGATCGTGACCTGGCTGAAGTCGGACGCTTAACCGACTGCGCCACCCAGGCACCCCTAAAGCGGTCTTTAAAACCACTGGTAGGGAGGGAAGGGAGGGTGGGTGATGGGTACTGAGGAGGGCACCTTTTGGGATGAGCACTGGGTGTTGTATGGAAACCAACTTGACAATAAATTTCATATTAAAAAAAAAATAA
The DNA here is from genome assembly GCF_018350175.1 of Felis catus. Classification (NCBI taxonomy): domain Eukaryota; kingdom Metazoa; phylum Chordata; class Mammalia; order Carnivora; family Felidae; genus Felis; species Felis catus. The sequence continues at coordinate 19,554,352 of NC_058378.1, read as the reverse complement.
AACCACCGGTAGGGATATCCTAACTCAACGATCTATTTCTGTATGACAAACCACCCCGTCACTTGACTTAGCGGTTGAAAACAACAACAGATCTCGTGATCCTGTGTGTTGACCCGGTTCATGGGGCGGTTCTGCTGAGGTCACACGCAGCAGGGAGCTCGACCTAGGTGACTGTCTAAAGAAACCCTGGGTCTCTCTCCTTGTGGCCTCTCATCTTCAGTGTCTAGCCCGAGTTTCTTTACAACACGGAGACTGACTTCCAGGAGTGAACGTGCCAAGAGAGAACGCTCCGGTGGGCAAGGGCTTATCGAGGTGTTTGCAGCATGTTAAGGTCCGTGGGTCAAAGCAAGTCCCAGAGACAACGTGGTGGGAGGTGGAAGGATCTGCACAAGTATGTGAACGCGGGAAGATGTGCTTATTGGGGCCTGTCCAGCGGATCCATGTGGGAAAGCAAGGCTGTGAGGCTGGTGCAGTCCATCATTCTGTCCAGGATGAAGAGAGGGGGGTCGTATGTACAGGTGGAGAATACAACTGGTCCAGCAGCCAGGACTTGTGGTAATAAAAGGCGTGTTTGGCACTCCTGTTATTTCAATTAGGGTCTGAGTATTCGAATGGGTGACATAGTATGTTGCCTAAACTCTTCACTGAATCTTTTTTTTTTTTTAACTTTGTGTATTTCTTTTGAGAGAGACAGAGACAGCTCGAGTGGGGCAGGGGCAGAGAGAGAGAGAGGAAGACAGAAAATCCCAAGCAGGCTCCGAGCTCCCAGCACAGAGCTCAGCGAGGGGCTTGATCCCATGAATCCAACCATGAGATCATGACCTGAGCCAAAACCAAAGTCAGACACTTAACCTATCGAGCCACCCGGGTGCCCCACTTCACTGAATCTTCTTTGCCGACAGAGTACAACACGCTTAGAATGGGTGAAAATGGGCACCTTGCTGAGTGTGCAGACAGCTGGATGGATGGAGTTTGGGGATTTCTGTTGTTTCCACCGGTTGTTTCTATCTTTCTTTTTCCAGCAAAAGGGACAGATTTCAGCTGCAGTTGGACAAAATGAAATAATATAGAGCACAGCGTATATGAAGCACTTTAAAAACCTTGTATTAAGACTATCACCGTTGCTCCTGTGATGATGAGTAAGGAGAATTCTATACAGAACTGAAATTCTTCCCAGCCATCTGTTAAGGACCCATTTCCCACAGCAATAGAATTAGTTAACAGCATGGCTAGTTTTATCTCATTTGGACATTTCCCATTCTGCAATGCCCTGTTTACACTCCCAAGACTTTAGTTTGCTTTTCTCTTGCGTGCAGTTTTTTTTTTTTTAATATTTATTTTTGAGAGAGAGAGAGAGAGAGCACGAGTGGGGGAGGAGCAGTTAGAGGGAGACACAGAATGGAAGCAGGCCCCAGGCTCTGAGCTGTCAGCACAGAGCCCGACGCGGGGCTCGAACTCACGAACCGCGAGATCATGACCTGTGCCGGAGCCGGGCGCTCAACCGACTGAGCCACCCAGGAGCCCCATCTTGCGTGCAGTTTCAATGTGTCCACACTTGGGATCTAAAGGAGAATCCAGATTGCCATAGGGCAGCATGCCTCCAGCAAGGGTTGATGGCACAGAGCCGAGAGCAATGCCCCAGGATCGCCGGGCTCCCGGGGGCCTCATCCTGCCTGTGCCACTGACCAGCTCTATGCATTCGGAGAGTGAGTTTAATCCCTTTGGGCTTTCATTTCTTCAACTCACCAGGAGGTGAAGCTATGAAGTCTCCATTGCCCCTCTTCTCCGTTATTTTAAGATAATCGCGCTTCTTTTCAGCCTTGATCTTCACGGGCTTAGGAGCTTTCATCTTTTTTTAAATTTTTTTTTAATGTTTATTTATTTTTGAGACAGAGACAGAGCATGAACGGGGGAGGGTCAGAGGGAGACGGAGACACAGAATCTGAAACAGGCTCCAGGCTCTGAGCTGTCAGCACAGAGCCCGACGCGGGGCTCGAACTCATGGACTGCGAGATCATGACCTGAGCCAAAGTCGGTCGCCCAAGTGACTGAGCCACCCAGGCGCCCCAGGAGCTTTCATCTTAAGCAAAATCAGTATCAAGTGACGTAGCCGGTAAGTCTCACCAAATTCCAAGTCCAGAAAATAACGAGTCGAGACCTCCAGTTTGCCGGTCGTTACCTCTATCAGGAAAAGAAGTTATTATGCACCTATGTGGACGTGCCATTGCAATACCGAATGCAAAGAATCCTTCTCCTTCAAGAACGTACCACGCTGGATATGGAAAGTCATGTGGAGAGAAAAATGCTCTCTCTTTGATCTGTTCTTAGGGAGAATTGCCCAAGTTAATCAGTCTCTTTTGGGGAGACGGACTTATCTCTTATTGACCCGATAACAATTAACTTTTTTTTTTTTCAACGTTTATTTATTTTTGGGACAGAGAGACAGAGCATGAACGGGGGAGGGGCAGAGAGAGAGGGAGACACAGAATCGGAAACAGGCTCCAGGCTCTGAGCCATCAGCCCAGAGCCCGACGCGGGGCTCGAACTCACGGACCGCGAGATCGTGACCTGGCTGAAGTCGGACGCTTAACCGACTGCGCCACCCAGGCGCCCCAAACAATTAACTTTTTAATGAACCGTAACCTTTAACCACAAATGTGCCACGATTTAAGCAACATCGTAATAGTGTCAACCGACAAAAAAATGTTAGTCCTCTAATGCTTATTAATTGGGGACCTTTATCCCCAGAGCACTGTGTTGAGCACAGGTCTACCAGGCCTTGGTTTTGATGACTTACTGCATAGCAAACACCGGAAAAGTGATTCCTATGCATGTGGCCGCTGTGAATAAAGAATGAGTCAGGGGAACTGCATGTGTGGGAAGAAGTTATGTTTGGAAACTACCGTTAACCGCTGTTGGAGCACTTTTAACTCATAAAATTGATATTTTCTCAGTATAAGAGTATTGGAAAAAACTAGAAACCTAGAAAGAAGAAAAAACAATCATAGTGCTATCGCCGAAGAGTTTGGTATTTTTCTGTTTTTAAATTTTTTTTTAATGTTTTTATTTATTTTTGGGACAGAGAAAGACAGAGCATGAGCAGGGGAGGGGCAGAGAGAGAGGGAGACACAGAATCCGAAGCGGGCTCCAGGCTCTGAGCTGTCAGCACAGAGCCCAAGGCGGGGCTCGAACCCACGAACCGTGAGATCATGACCTGAGCTGAAGTAGAACGCTTAGCCAACTGAGCCGCCCAGGCAGCCATGGAATTTCATTTTTTGAGTTTTTGTCTTGTGAATGTTCTTTAATCTTCCATACTAGTTGGATCCAAATGAGCTGGTGAGGGATGGGGCCAAAGGTTTCGCTCAGCTCAGTTTTAGGGTTCTAACGAGGCGTGGGATGGCAGTCACCAGGTGAAGTACTCCTGCTCCCGTAGAGATGCTCTTTGCTGGTCAGTAAGCCAGATCTCGAACGTGAGACCCTTTGACGGGTAGGTCGAGGAACAGCGCACCTCCTTTCCTCCAAGTGGTTGTCGCGTGTCTTGTCTTCTCTGTCCTTCTGTGTCAGTTCCGGGAAGCAGAAATGGGGTTAGGGGTGTGAGAAGTGTATGGAGGGTGTGATGTCTCTGGAAGATAAAAGGGAGGAAGCAGGCTGCCCTGGGCCACCACACGTGGTGATGCAGGTTGAACGGTCTTGGTCAATCGGAGGGGAAGCTCCGAGCACGGGTGCCCTTCAGAGGGTCCCCACTTTGGGCAGGGGTAGCCTCACCCTGGTATCCTGCCTTCTCGGTCAGCTGGGGGCGTCTCCCTCTGTGATCCTCCCAGGTGGGCTGCAAGCTTTTTTTGGAGGGGAGATGGGGGGGGGGGGGACAGAGGCCCGTGCCTGCCACACCAACCTAGTGAATCTGAGAGGACCATGGCTTAAAGCTCAGTCCTGAACATATTGATATGTGTTGGCCTCCGATACGTGCTTTAAATAACCGTATTTAAGCGGCAAAACAACCCTGAGTTAACTTTTATTTTCTACAAATGAAAGGTGAGAAAACTTAAGCTCAGAGAGCTTAAGTAATTTGTCCAAGTTCAATGGATAGAAAATGGCAGAGCCAGGGGATTTGAGAGCATGAAGCAAAATGATCATCAGCACAGGGTATAGAAACTTGTCTTATATTCTCACAAAAATAGAGGATGTGCATTCAGCTTATCCAGAGAATGTAGGGATTTTGCCCTGGTCACAGAGTGTGGTGGGAGGGAGAGAGTAGAGAATTAATCACATCAACATGGGACAGGGGACACGAGTGCCTGGTAGGACCAGCTACCTCATGGCCACCTGCTTCCAGAATATTGGCCTAAAGCACCTGGCTCACACTAGGCTAACATTCAGAAAGTAGAGGCAGAGGAACAGTGTATAATCGGGAGGGGCTGGGGACAAGGCCTTTCAGATTCCCATCTGCCCTTATCAAACCAGAAACTGGAAGGTCTGGCCCTACGTTCATCCTTTCACAAAGCAAAGAGGGCCCCTTTAAGTTTCTGGAAAGTCCACCGACAAGTGATGGGAGAGGAGACATCTTTGTCATTGACATCCAAGGTGGAATTTTTTTTAAATGTTTATTTATTTTTGAGAGAGAGAGAGGCAGAGCGTGAGCAGGGGAGGCGCAGAGAGAGAGGGAGACACAGAATCCGAAGCAGGCTCCAGGCTCCCAGCTGTCAGCCCAGAGCCCAGCATGAGGCTCGAACTCACGGACCATGAGATCATGACCTGAGCCAAAGTTGGACACTCAACCGACTGAGCCACCCACGCGCCCCCCCAAGGTGGAATTTTGAAAGGTCCTCAGCAAAAGATGACCGTTAAACTCTCACTATGTTTCACTCAGTTCATCCTGTTAGTCCAACACTGAGAATAGACACCAAGATATCCATGCTAAAGGTTCAAGTGAGGGCAAAATGATTGCTTAATTCCCAGTGCGGGTATCTGTCCAAACATCCCGTCTCGGGGAACAGCATGGTAAGCACGTGCTCAGGTCCCGGGGCTGCACCCGAGAAGAAGACCATGGCCCTAGATGGGCCAACCTGGACTTGAGGGCGGTTTGACAGGTGGCCTCCAATCTAGGGTTGCCATGCAATATTTGGAATGTACTTATCCCCCAAAATTATGGGTTCTCTGTCTGCAATTCAATTTTTTTTTGACTTGGCGTTTTATCTGTATTTATTTATATTTCAAAATCTTGTGTTTTATCTGGCGGCACTGCTCTACTTACAATCTCCAGAACCGAAGAACAGAGCCAAAGTGTCAATCCAAAGGGGCTGGACAAAAAATTGTAGATTTTTTTGTTGTTGTTCCGTTTTGTGTTTTTTTTGTGTTTTGTGTTTTTTTAACTTTTATTGAATTTATTGTTATTTTTGTTTTCATTCAAAAACTTTTTTAATGTTTATTTAGTTTTGAGAGACAGAGACAGAGTGTGAGTGGGGAGGGGCAGAGAGAGAGGGAGCCAAAGAATCCGAAGCACGCTCCAGGCTCCGAGCTGTCAGCACAGAGCCCGACGCCGGGCTCGAACTCATGAACTGTGAGATCATGACCTGAGCTGAAGTCAGATGCCCAACTGACTGAGCCACCCAGGCGCCCCTTTAATTTATTCTTTTAATTTACATCCAAGTTAGCATATAGTGTGACAGTAATTTCAGGAGTAGATTCCTTTTAATGCCCCTTACCCATTTAGCCCCTCCTCCCTCCTGCAACCCCTCCAGTAACCCTCTGTTTGTTCTCCATATTTAAGAGTCTCTTATGTCAAAAATGTAGATTTTAATAACTGGGCAAAGAGATCAATTAGATCAAGGCAGGTGCTTTTGAATTATTGGGATCATGAAAACTATTGCCTAATGGAAACATACTGTGTGCTACATAACGTGTTTGATGAAGGCAGGAGTGTCGTTAAAAAGGGGTATCTAAGAGGTAGCTACTATTATTAGCCCTCTCTTACAGCTGAGGAAACTGAGGCACAAGGAGTGTAGGTGACCTAGGACACACAAGTGATGGAAAGGGGACTTGAGCCGTAGGGGGTCTGCCTTTCAGATCTTTCGTTTGTTTATAAAAATAGGTACTTAAAGATCCTAGAAACCTTCTGCTGAAGACAACTCCTCTGTGCATGGATTAGGGATGGGTTAGCGGAGGGGAAAATTAAACTTATCAGACTCTTCCTTAATAGTCACAGATTAATAAAAGGAGGACATTGTTCTAGGCAGAGGGAGTTTTCAATAAGAGTCGTATGTGACGTGTTGCTTGCTTAAAAAACCCAGAGGTCACACATGCTCTCTTGTGAGTTACAATACCTTACGTCTCCAGAGCACCTCGTTTGTCAACTGTTCACGGATTTGGCACGACGTTCGCGAAGCACGTGGTGTATGCATTTCGTACTGGGCTGAGTTTTCTGTTTGTTCTTCTAGGTCTCCTTGGCTGCCTTTCTCAACTTCGCTGTGGGGCGGGAAAGTTGACCTCTTCCCTCTTCGGCACCTGGATCTCTGCTTCCTGTTAGATTTAGCTGATGGCAGGCACTGGGGGACATGGGAGCTGGAGAGAGCCTGGAGGCTTCTCGCCTGGCTCCTTCCCTTAACAGATAAATGGTGGCTCTGCGTGTTTGATGCTTCCCCCCGGAACCCCAGGTCCTGTCTGCAGCCACCGCTCTGAGTTCCGATCAGTGCTCCCCACCTGACACCGCAGGCCTAGGGATGGTAACCTTCCTGTTGCTTAGCCCTGGGGGCTTCTCTGTGGCTCATTGGTTTCCTTAATCCTCTTCTGTCTCTTCTAGATAGCCTATCACTTAAGCCTGTTCGGTGACCCCTTTGAGTGTGTCACCTCGTTCCCGCTGGGACACTGATTGATAGCAAGCTTCGTTCTCTCCCCTATGATTACTGCTTTCCGGATTGTCCATAAAACCTGACACGCAAAAAAATTCAAGCCCGAGACAAAACCCCCGAGGTGACAGAATATACTCGTGAGAAAATAAAACTCAAATGGCATGCATGCTGGCCGTGCCCCAAGGAGGAGAGAGGCTGTCACTGTTGGTACAGTGAGTTTGCATTGCGCTGACCAGGGTCCATTGCCAAAGAACTTCCCATACGTGTTTTATCAATGTGAGTGTCATGTATTGTAAAGCGACCCATAGAATAGCCATTGCTGAACCACAGGGTGCATGTCATTTCTATCAATGTATAATGTCATGTACATACACGTACACACGTCGCATATAAAGACCTCTAGTAACTGGGGTTAGCCAGGAAGAAAGAAAATCGCGCAGGACAGAGGACTGCTGTGTTTGCTGAATACATTTTGCGCTGCTCTAAGAGATGTTATAGAGAACAAAAAAGGATGTTCTAGGAAAGAAAATTTTACTTGTGTGTGAGGGAAAACTTCATAACCGTGTGAGATCCAAAAAGAATTTACAGTTTAGCTGGAGGTTATTTTTTCATAAGAATCACTTGGTTTTGGCTTTTGCTCAGAGGAAATGTCATGAGTTTCATTACGTGATGTAAATAATTTAAAAAATAAGTTTACTAGGCAGTCTCTGATAGCCTCTCTTTTTATTTATGTATTTACTTTTGAGACAGAGAGAGACAGAGCACGAGCAGGGGAGGGGCAGAGAGAGAAGGAGACACAGAATCCGAAGCAGGCTCCAGGCTCCGAGCTGTCAGCACAGAACCCGACGCGGGGCTCGAACTCACGAACTGTGAGATCATGACCTGAGCCGAAGTCGGTGGCTTAACTGACTGAACCACCCAGGCGCCCCTGATGGTCTCTCTTTTTTTAATGCATATTTATTTTTGAGAGAGAGAGAGCGCAAGCAGGGAGGGGCAGAGAGAGAGGGAGACACAGAATCTGAGGCAGGCCCCAGGCTCTGAGCTGTCACTGGAGATCATGACCTGAGCCGGAGTTGGACACTTAACCAACTGAGCCACCCAGGCGCCCCCCCCCCCCCCATGGCCCCTCGTAATGTAGCTTTTGTTTTGTTGTTGTTTTTTCTTGTATGCTAAGAGCTGAATTTTAACGAGCCTGAAAGGAAAATGGATTCTTGGCAGGAATATCTAAAAGTTAGCAGTCTTTTGCATTGGGGAGGGGGGTGTGGTATGAGAAAAAAATAGCTCACAATGTGTTAATGTAGCTGTCAGAACACTGCCGGGCTCACAGTAGCTGTTCTATAAGTGCCTGCTAGCATTATTATAGTTATTTATTTTTTTTCTAAACTTCTTTTTGACGTTCCTTTATTTTTGAGACAGAGAGAGACAGAGCGTGAACGGGGGAAGGCCAGAGAGAGAGGGAGACAGCATCTGAGACAGGCTCCAGGTTCCGAGCTGTCAGCACAGAGCCCGAGGCGGGGCTCGAACTCACGGACCGCGAGATCACGACCTGAGCCGAAGTCGGACGCCCAACCGCCTGAGCCACCCAGGCGCCCCTGTAGTTCTACTTCGACAGCAGCTTTTTACACAACACTTCGGGGTTCAGTAGGCCCAACCATCGCTCTTCCAAAAATGGGCTCTGCTCCACCTCCCCACAGCAGGACCACCCCCCCTGCCCCTCCCCCCTCCCCCCTTCCCCCCAGCCCCTCTGCAGTTTGTCTCTGCCGACCTGATCTCTACTTCTGCAGAGACTCTGGAGAGACTGAAAAGGAAGAGCCGGACCTTGCTATACAGGCTGCGACCCAGAAGGAGCTTCGGGGGCCTGAATGCCCTGTCCCCAACTTCTGCTTCTCAGCCTGACGTCGTCCACTGTCAGCTCCCTACTGAAGACCGGCTGCTGAGTCACCGCCCAGGCCATGACGCGACGCGCGCAGCCCCAAAGTGGTCATACGCTGTCCTTCCGCAGGTGCTTACACAGAAGGTAAAAATGAGGATGAGGGAACATTAGTATCCGTTTTTCAATAGCAAGTGTGATTCTTTGGTAATTATAGTGTATCCTTGAGCTGGCACAGCAGACGAATAGACATCAAGGACCTGAAACTAGACTGGAACCTTTAATTTTTTTTTTTTTATGTTTATTTATTTTTGAGAGACAGACAGAGACAGAACGCGAGTGGGTTGGGGCAGAGAGAGAGGGAGACACAGAATCAGAAGCGGGCTCCAGGCTCTAAGCTGTCAGCACAGAGCCCGACACGGGGCTCGAACTCAGGAGCTGTGAGATCATGATCTGAGCCGAAGTCGGACGCTCAGCCAACTGAGCTACCCAGGCGCCCCTAGACTGGAATCTTTAAACTTGATTACTCACTAGTTACGTTGACTACTTCTGTTTTGTGCTTTTTATTTCCTTAAAATATTTCAGGTCCTTGTGCGATTCTGATTAACATGCTTGCCGTTTTCACAGAGTATGAGGCTTATTTTAAAAAATTTCCTTTAAATGTTTATTTACTTTTGAAAGAGAGAGAGAGACAGAGACAGAGAGAGAGACAGAGACAGAGAGAGAGACAGAGCGTGAGCGTGGGAGGAGTAGAGAGAGAGGGAGACACAGAATCCGAAGCAGGCTCCAGGCTCTAAGCTGTCAGCACAGTGCCTGATGCGGGGCTCGAACTCCTGAACGGTGAGATCAGACCCGAGCCAAAGTCAGACGCCCAACGGACTGAGACACTCAAGGGCCCCCTCAGTGACTCATTTCCAAGAGTAGGGACACGGGAGGAAAAGCAGCTTCGTAGGGAAGCCTGGCAAACACCTCACTGACCAGGTGATGAATGCCAATGTCACCAGGGTGAGTCACATTGGTAGCAGGTAGCCTTGGATATGATGTGATGAGAAGGACACTTCACTTCTGTGGTCTTTCTCCCAAAAACCATGGTCTAATCATAAGAAAAGCATCAGATAAACTCAAATTGAAGCACATTCTACAAAATCTCTGACTGGGACTCCACAAAGCTAGCAAGGTCACCTGAACAAGGAAAGTCTGAGAAACCGTCACAGCGTAGAGGGGGCTAAAGACACATGCCAACCAAATATGATGTGTGTGTGTGTGTGGGGGAAACCCCAAATATGATGTGGTGTTGTGGGTGGGACCCCGTAACAAAAAAGGACATTAGGAGGAAACTAGTGGAACCCAAATAATGTGTGGAATTTAGTTAACAGTAACACGCCCGGGTTGGCTCCTTAGTTATGACAAATGGGGCACATGAATGTAAGATGTTAACAATAGAAGGGACGGGGGAGGGTTTTGAAGAAACTCTATGTACTATCTTTGCAACTTCTCTGTACGTTGAAAAATATTCTAAAGTGCGAGTGTGTTGAAATTAAACAAGAAGAGGCACCGGCCGTTTCCCATCCCAAAATTGATCCAAGGGCTCAGAGCTGTTTGCTCACACCAGCTTCTGCCTCTCAGATGCTGTCACTCAGCACTAGTACGTGATTACTAAAATAAACGAAGTCTACGTTTCACTGGGGAATAGCTTGCGGCAAGAAGTGACTAAATATCAAATACGTTGATGAACTGTAATTGGAGGGAGAAAAGAAATCAAGTCGAATTCTGTATGCTAATGGTCTGTAAAACAAGGCAAAACAGCGAAGAGAAATAACTCGGTTCGCAGTTGTCACTTCCAGCCTCATTTCGTTGGCCAGGGCCAGTCATGGCCACACCTGTCCCACGAGGGGGAGGGGTGATTGTAGTCCCATAGGCGGGCCAGGGTATTTATCTTTTTCCATCCTTTGGATCTGAATCTCAGTGCCACTTCCCAGGCTCCTATGACTTTGGGCTCCTTGTTGGCTCCGATTTGGAATTTTTCTCTGCCTATCCTGAATGAACGTCCCTCTTGGTCCAGTCTGGTCTCGGGAACACAAAGTCCCTTCCCGCTTATAGCTCTCCTGCCCAGCCCGCTTGGCCCCCGAAGCACATGGACAAAAGTAATACTGTGTTGCAACATGAAAGGTCATCAGAATTCAAGAGTTGAGGCTGGGGAGGAGCGCGGACTTGAACAAACCAGGACCCGAGCGTGCTCTGCGGGCCTGCAGTGAGGCACCTGGGCGGGCTGGACCGGAAGACTTTCTTGGAAGGTGGTGGGGGTAAGGGGGAGGGGCTGTGGTATTGGATGGGGAGGGGCCCTGTGTGCTCAGCGGAGAAGTTTGCACTTGGTGAGCAGAGAGAATCCCCGAAGGAATGTTGAATGCAAGTTGCCTTGTTCCAGGAAGATGAATCTGGTGATGGTTCTCAGGAAGAGTCGCGGCAGACTGTCTGGTTAGGGGTCATAATCTGGGAGATATTAACCACGGTCATTCAAATTACCGTGAGCATGTTGAAATAGAAAGCAGGGAAAAGAAATTCAAAGGCGCGAGACAGGAGTTGTGAGTTTTAACTCCAGAAAGTATTCCTCTATTATTGCCTACTATTCTGTTCTCAAGATATGGGAGAAAACGATTTCCCAGAGGTGTGCATGGAGATGCTTGCTTATAATAAACTGCTCCGGGGTAGCTATTTTCTCTCTTTCTCATCTGATTTTTCCCGAAGCACTGTATTATCCTTATTTCTGCTCCTCCTTCTCTCAAAGTAACCTCATCTTTAGGTGGCTCACGGGGTCACTTCTGCCTTTGATGAAGTAGCCGCTGGGCGAAGAGCCAAGATCAGGCAATTGCATGTTTAGAAATGGCCTTGTTGCACCTGCTGGGCTAAATCACAGTTCGTGGGGCCGGCCGGCTGGCCGCAGCGCTCTCGCGATGCCCTGGAGAGTCTTGTGTTTGCTGGTGTGAACTCCCTCATCGGTGTCCTCTCATTCCCCCCAAGCGCTGCCACTGGCTGGGATTTCTGTTTCGCGAAAGAAAGCCATGGGACTGGTCTCTTTGCCCTAAGCGTGCGATCGACTTGGAGAGCAAATATTGTAAAAGGCGAGCAGAAATCGGGCAGTAAAGGGGCGAGGGCTGGAGGGAGGGGCAGTGATTGCCCTGGGTCTTCCCCTCAGGGGTGGCACACAGCATCTGGGAATTGGGCTCAGCCAGCTGTCTCCTCTCCGCAGAAAAAACTGTTGCTCTTCTCATGAACTGCTGTTTAGCTGATAACCCTATCGCTCTTCTAGGTACTTCCCTCCTTTACAGAGACTTTTATAGCATATGTGGGGTCCCTTGGCTAAGGGAGAAGAGGTTTGCCTACGATGGTCAAGCACAGTGCATAACACAGGGGTAAAAAGAAAGGAAACATCACAGCTTGCCGTTAAGTTTCCAACTCTCTCGTTTCTTTGGGCCGTGGCTTAATTTTGCTTTGTTTCAGAAAACGTTAGCATATAAGATTCACTTTGGCTCTTCTCCTTCCTCGAGTAGAAGTGAATGAATTTCAGTGGCATTTGCTCTGGCCACAGGCTATTTCATTAGCTAAATAAAAGTTTCATTAATTTTTCGTGATCTCGTAATTATACCGGATGGTAGACTCTGGCGTAAGCAGATAGTTAGTTACACTGTTCCCGTTCAGTTTAATCTTTTGTATTTCTCCTGGACGGCGGGGCCCTGCTAATGTACATAACTACATAAACGGAGATTAAAAAGCCAGTGTTTAAGGTTAGATACTGTCATTGTTCTCCTCTCTGTTCTGGAATCAGAGGACGCTTCTCTGTGGGGAAGCTCTGCTTCCAGAAAGAGGGCCCTCGCGGGGACTTGGAGGAAGGGAGCAGGCAAGAAGTCACTCAGACAAAACCCATTAGGCACCTGGAGAATCTGACAGTCCATGATGAAATAGACAAATTGTGGCGAAATAGACAAATTGCCGTTTCTTTTTCACTGAAAGGAAGAATTTTAGATCAGTTAGGTGAATATGTTTAAAGTACAAATAATTCTTTGCTCCTGCTGGTAGCTTTTAAGACACGTAGAAGAAACAGTTGTTTCAAATGGCATTTGAATTGCACAGCTAGCACCAAATTTAACTATTGCTTTGCGGTTTGAAAACATTCACAGTGACACGTATACACAGCAGTGTGGATCGCCCATGTAGGTCTCACAGAGAGAAGGTGGAGCAAATAAAATCTCGACCCGGAAGATTATATATGGTTTATTCACATGATAATTACTTATATGAAAAAAAAATAGACTAGAGAGTAGTGTTAGAAGACCAGAGAGGGGTTATCACTGGGGATCATGATGGGAAGAGGAGACAAAGGGAACCTCTCGGGCACTGGCAATGTTCTGTTTCCGATGCTGAGTGCGGGTTAACAAGAGGTTATTCACTTTGAATTAAGTCACTGCAAGTTGTGTGCATTTTTGTAAATAGTTCGCACTTCTGGAAGTTTTTAGAAAATATTTATTTATTTATTTTGAGAGAGAGCGTGCGTGCGCGCGCACGTGCGCAAGTGGGGGAGAGGCAGAGAGAGGAGAGAGAATCCCAAGCAGGCTCCATGCTGTCAGCACAGAGCCCAACCTGGGGCTCGATCCCACGAACTGTGAGATCACAACCTGAACCCAAATCAAAGGTGGGACGTTTAACCAACTGAGCCACCCAGGTGCCTCTTTGCACTTCCAAAAGTTTAAACAAGGAAATAACCTCTTACTGAGAGAGAGAGAGAGAGAGAGAGAGAGGGTGCATAGTCATATAAATTATTTCATTTAACTTCTTGACAACAACCTGTAGCAGGAAGCATGTGGGTGGGTTGTTCCCCACCCTGCCCCCTCTTCCCGAGGTTCTGTGGGTCCCAGAGAATTGCTCTTTGCTCCTGATTTGACAAAGGCCTGGCCCACCCATCTTCTGAGATGAGTGAGATACATTCCTTTCCCTGGACCACACCTGCTAGTATGGTTCACTGATTAGAATGTTCCAGCAGAATCGGGGGAGATGAGAGGAAGCAGAGAAGCCCTCTTGACCCTGAGTATGGTATAGAAGAAGCCAAAGGCACATGCAGTCCCACACTTGGCTTAATAAGAAAACAGAGACGAAATATGCAGTTTCAAAGCTCTTGGACCCGTTATTAATCTTCTCTGCGAGTGAATATGACCTTTGTCTCTCTTTCTAACCCTAGACTTGGAAGCTGTCATAGCCGAAGGCGTTCACAAGTGTGTCAGGAGAAGATCAGAGAGAACAGGCCATTTCCAGGAGATTATTTCTACTCTGGGTTACATCTGTGACAGATTTTTTTTTCCTTTGGGATATGCTTATTACATCTCTGATCAGTCTCTGGCAATGAGTATCTTTTCTGACTGTCCACTTGGGGGGTGACCCTTCTTCTCCTCATTAGGAACATGTATTTTAGGACTGTCACTGTTTATCCTCCGCTCAGGACTGGCTAGCCACAAATAAGGAGAGCAACATAGATCTGCTCTGAGGACCGAGAATTCTCAGCGACCTCTGACAATTTTCTTCTTTATTTGCAGTTCCATCAAATGAAGGGATTGAACTAGATCTCTTCCACCTGAGCGTTGTAGTTTTGACTCTTAAACTTCTATAAGACTTCTAGTTAAACTTCCAGAGGATTGAACCAATGCCATTCCCAAAACCTCACTAAAATGACTGTAAATGAGCGAATGACTGAATGATATAAATCCACAAGAGCAAGGAGAAGGGTAGTGGTGAGCATAGAAGACAAGAGACATCCGCACAGTTTTGGCAGGTAAAGGCAGATCAAGATTGGTAACTGATCAACAGGGCAGAGAAAGCAGGGATTTGCATGTCTGCAGAGAAGGAACGCATATGAGAAGTCAGTCAATGCTACAGCAGAGCCCAGAGGGCTGGAGGCCCCCAGGGCCTCAGAAAGTGGGATGACTGACTGGTGAGGTACAAAACAAGACTGGCTGAAAATGTATACAAGGGACAGATAGACACATCCTTCCCCATTCCCTGCTCTGCTTCCTCCTTAACCCACACAACCAAGAGGAGAATTTGTTTTGCAGAGAAATCAAACCAGAGAGACTTTGGACTTAGTGATATGAGCAGAATTAAGGGTGAGGTGCCCTACTAAAAAGAGGGAAATAGGTAAAATCCTACACTCTGAGTGCAGCCCAAAAAAAAGATGTAAAGGTAGGAACACACGGAGGTTTCCCAAGGAAACAGAGTCAGGATAACCCACCACCCTGAGTAGTAGAGCCCACCAGGTGCTAGCTCCAGTCATCTTTTTACTGTCTCACTTCTGGCAAAAAGAGAATGTCACCAGACACCTCAGGAAAGTTTTTACCATGACAGGCGAGAACTAAAACAGATGAAAGAAAGGAATGTTGAAGGAAACGAGAGACAATGCTGGAAGAAAAAAACATCAAGAGATAAGAGGATTTTGTATCCATGAAACAAGAACAGTATGCCAGTCAAGAAACAAAACAAAAACAAAATCAAAAAACACTTTAGAGAAAAAGAACACTTTTGAAAATTTAAAAAACTACAGTAGCAAAAATACACATTAAAGGAAACGTTTTTCTTATCAGAATAAGGGTATGAAAACCATCACTAAGCCCAAACCCAAATAGAGAAAGGACCCACATCAGCCTCCAAATCCTTGCACCCAGAGATTGAGAACAGCCAACCTCTGCTGGCTGCCTGGTCTCAAATGTAGTGGAATCAGCAGGAAAGTGGGAAGGTCACTGATATGCAAAGGGCTTCTTTGAACACAACCAGGTCACAAACAAACTAAAGACTAAGTAGGAACACAAAGCCCCACTGATGTTTCCGTGTGGAAGTTTGAAACCAGCAAGAACGACGTGACCGCCAGTGATAACTACCATATGGGTTTCCTCCTGCTGCTGTAACAACCACAAACTTAGGGGCGAGAAACAGCACAAATGCATTATTTTAAATGAGTCCCATCTGGGTCTCACTGGGCTAAAATCACGGTACCAACAGGGTTGCTTTTTCTTCTGGAGGCTTGAGGAGGCATCCATTTCCTTGAGCATTAGGATTGTTAGTCGAATTCAGTTCTGTGTGGTTGTAGCACCCGGGTTCCCATCTCCTTGCTGGCCGTCAGCTGAGGGTCGATCCCAAGCGTTGAGAAGCTGCCTGCGTTTCCTGGCTCATCTTCAAGCCAGTAATGGTGGGCCAGGTTCCTCTCAGCCTTCCACTCTCCTGCCTCTTTTCCCATCTTCCCACCTCTCTGACACTGCTGGGGTCTCTACTTTTTTTTTTTTTTTTTTTTAATTTTTTTTTTCAACGTTTATTTATTTTTGGGACAGAGAGAGACAGAGCATGAACGGGGGAGGGGCAGCGAGAGAGGGAGACAGAATCGGAAACAGGCTCCAGGCTCTGAGCCATCAGCCCAGAGCCCGACGCGGGGCTCGAACTCCCGGACCGCGAGATCGTGACCTGGCTGAAATCGGACGCTTAACCGACTGCGCCACCCAGGCGCCCCTCTACTTTTAATGTAACACAGTCACAGGGCCAGGGATTAGGACACGGACATCTTTGGGAGCCGTTATTTGGCCTGCCACACTTCAGAACGCTTTACCAGAAATATGGCCATATCCACATCTCAGGTTGACGCTCCTGATCGTTGCTGTGATGTTGATGAATTTGTAGCTGGTGAGGTGAAGGGAGAAGAAGCAGGTGAGACATGAGGAAGTGACTAAGGAAGTCAGATATACATTACAAGTATTGCTACAACCCAGATACGCTAGTTTTTATGTTACTTTCGGGTGACAACATGTGGGAGGCAGGCACTAATTGGGATGGGATCTCACTGTGAGAATCGTCACCAGGGCTGACTACTGACCTCCCCCCTACTGCCGGGGCCTCTGCGTGTCCTTCCAGGGCTGTCCCTGTGGGACAAGTGGAGACTGACGTTCTAAGAGCACACGAGGTGGTCACTTTTACCCAGTCAAAATCACAACCGAGGAGACATCTGTCGAAATGTTTCACTTTAAGCCAAGTTCAGCCTCACGACCACATGGGCTTCAACATCAAAATCACGTCCGCCGGAGGTACCTGTTACAGCAAGAATGACCTCTCCTCTCAGGGAAGCCACCAGCTTTCCGCACAGGTGGCAACCCTGAGCCAAACAAGCCAAATCACAACTGGTTAAGCCCTGGGGCTGCAGAGCCACGCTGCCTGGCGCTTTGCAAGGAGAAGGCCAATCTGGTCGGAAGCTGGAAGAGGCACAAAGTCTTGAAATCTGGTGACGATGCCAACATCGGCATGATTCCTGCCTGGGCTCGCGAGATCATCTTCCCTGGGGGAGATTTACTGGCAGGGATATGAGAGTGTCTGTAGCTCTGGGTGTTATGAAGACAGTTGACGAGAAGCCTGATGGAGGCAGCAAGGTCAAAACATCTGTCTAGAAAACTCAGAGGCTAAAAGCACATCCCATCCCATACCTGCCCCCAAGTCCCACTGCAGTGGAAGAACGGACATGGTGTCGTGTGTCCTGATGGATAATTTGAGTCATGTTTATTCAAGAAGAAAAAGTCAGGGGCACCTGGGTGGCTCAGTCAGTTAAGGGTCCGACTTAGTCTCAGGTCACCATCTCGCCATCTGTGGGTTCGAGCCCCAGATCAGGCTCTGTGCCGACAGCTCAGAGCCCGGAGCCTGCCTCAGATTCCGTGGCTCCCTCTCTCTCTCTCACCTTTCCTCGCTCTCACGCTCTGTCTCTCTCTCTCTCAAAAATAAAAACACAAACAAAAAAATTTTTTTTAAAAAGAGGACAAGATTGGCTGATGAAATCAACGCATCACAGAAGATTCAAAAGGAAAAGAATGTTTCGTGGACTTGTTGTTTGTGGCAATTTAAAGTTTTGGGGTTTAAAATCGATATTTAAAGATAGAGACCAAAAATAGGTCTCAGAATAATAAGACAGCTAAAATGAAATTTAATGTGCAAAAATAATCAAAGGGAATAAGGTAAGATAAAGGCAAGGAAAGCTCCCAGGAACTAAAAAATACAAAAAAAAAAAAAAAATAAGTGAAAAAGACAGGACAAGTAAATGATCCATCTACAAGACCCACCCAACGTCCTACTAAAAGGAATCCTGTGTGAAGATGAGGCAGTGTTTGTCAAAGCGTTGTTTATTGTTATTATTTTTTAAGTTTATTCATTTTGCAAGAGAGAGAGTGTGTTCAAGGGGCAGAGGGAGAGAATCCCGAGCAGGTCCCACACCATCAGCATGGAACCCGATGCAGGGCTCGAACCCACAACCCGTGAGATCATGACCTGGGCCAAAATTGAGACTCGGATGCTTAACCCACTGAACTACCCAGGCGCCCCGGTCAAAGTGTCATTTAAATAAAAATTTCAGATGTGGAAGACACGAGACATCAGGGCCACCACATGCCCAGCACACAATGAGTGAAAAACACCTTGCCTAAGGCACATCAGCATGAATTTTCAGGGGTAAAGATAAAAAGATCCTAAAACTAGCTGCAGTGAAAAAAAAACCAAAAAACAAAAATGAAAAAAACTCCCTTATAGAGATCGAGAGTTTGGATGCTATTGGATTTCTCAACTGTCCCACTGGTGTTTAGAAAACAGAGGAGCAAGTCTTTGAAATTCTTAGAGAAGATGATTTCTATCCTAGAATCCTATGTACAGTTCAGTAGGTATGGACAGGTGATATAAAGACAATTTCCGAGAGGTGACCTCTCTGAAATATGTGTTTCCCTTGTAACTTTTCTTAAGTCCTTAATGAAAAGAAGAAGTAAACCAAGAAAAAAATGATTTGGAATTCCAGAAACAGGGGATCCCACACAGGAGAGTCACTGGAAATCCCCAGCGTGCGGTGGTGGGGGGGAGCCCAGGCAGGTGGACCAGGCCTGGAGATCAGCCCATCCACGTAGGCCTTGGAGCAGCGCCGGTTGCCTTCCGGAAGGATATTGCCAGGAAAAACAAAAAGCAGAAAACAGATGCATTACCTGACGTCTGTATTGAGAGGAATTTTGTAACTTTGCCCGGAGAATTTAAGAATCAGTGAGGTAGAGGGGCGCCTGGGTGGCTCAGTCCGTTGAGCGTCTGACTTCGGCTCAGGGCTCGATCTCACGGTTTGTGGGTTCGATCCCCGCGTCGGGCTCTGTGCTGCCGGCTCAGAGCCTGGAGCCACGTGGTTGTTAGTAACGGAATGATTCATTGGGCCTCGAATTGTTAATATAAGTACATTAAGGGGGTGGGGGTGAGGGAGTGGAAGTGAAAGGGGGAGATATTGGCAGAAGGCAGCTAGACTCCAAAGCCATGAAACAGGAAGCCAGGAGATGATGTTTAAAAGTGCAAAATTTTAAAGAAGCCTTGTAAGTGTATGATTTAAAGACACAGAGGTGAAGTTCAGAAAACAAACCTGAAAAGGCTGCCTCTGGTTGGGGGGCTCGGCGGGGAGGAAAATGTATCTGAAGACCACGCTTTCTCATTGTAGGACTTGGGGTGCCATCTGAATCTAAAAAATCAGGCACACCGATTGCTGTGATAAAAATACAAATTAAAAACTATAAATAAATTAGGGGCGCCTGGGTGGCTCAGTCGGTTAAGCGTCCGACTCTTGGTTTCAGCGCAGGTCATGATCTCACAGTTTTGCGAGTTCAAGCCCCACGTCAGGCTCTGCGCCGGCAGCATGGAGCCCGCCTGGGTTTCTCGCTCTCTCCCTCGCTCTCTGGGCTCCCTCCACTCGCAGTGTCTCTGTCTCTCTCCAAATAAATAAATAAACTTAGAAACACATATATAAATAATATTAGATGTCTCCGCTATCGTAGCAGCTGTGTGTGTCTCCCGCGTCATAGACAGGTGAGTCTTCTGTAACGTGGAACTGTTGAGCACATCACACAGCAGAGACACGAACCCCCCCGGGCCGGTCTTGCGCAAGGCCACACGAGAAGCTGGCTCACACTGGTCTTTTCAGACTCCCCATGGATTTCCTGGAGGCCACTTCCTTCTTCTCCCAGAATCACTGCTCTCCTGGGAAAGAGTTGCTGAGATGTATTGACAGTCGAAAGTGACATACACTGAGGTCAGGAAATAAGCATGTGGGGTGACTGGATAATTGTGAATAATTCGGGCAAAAAAAAACCATGCACTATTTTAAGGGGCAGTATATGTTGAGCCGAATTTCCTGATTCTGGTATTTATCCTGATCGGATTTGCTAAACTTCTGCTGATGTATGCTTCTGCCTGCTTGGTAGCCCAGGGTAGGAGCCTCACGGTGGAATTCTTCCTCCCTCGTCCCAGCCTGAATCTATCCCTGAATGAACCTGAATCAGATTCATGTGGATGAATCTAGAACCTTTTGTTGATCTCAGAACTCCTGCTATCTTTGCTCAGTGGCTTTGAGCGCAAATAAGGGTTTTTTTTTTTTTTTTTTTTTTGAGGCCATCCTTTGTTTTTCTGTGTCTCCTTTGCTTTGAGTTCTGTGCTAAAGGCGGTTAGCAATCAGAGTTCTATTACTTCTGGCTTCTCTGCCTACGTGGGAAATGTAGGCCTGGCATTGGTGCGGTTAGAACCGGACTCAGAAATTCAGCTGTAAATCTGTGAGCTCCCAGGGAAAGCCTTTCTGCTGTTTCACAAATGTCAAGTAAAATGGAAGATTGGGGGCGCCTGAGTGGCTCAGTTGGTTAAGCGTCTGACTCTTGATTGAAGCTCAGGTCATGATCTTGCGGTTCGTGGGTTCGAGCCCCTAGTCAGGCTCTGTGCTGGCAGCACGTGAGCCTGCTTGGGATTCTCTCTTTTCCTTTCTGTCTGCCCCTCCCCTGCTCACGTTCTCTCTCTCTCTCTCTCTCTCTATCCCTCTTTCAAAAAAAAAAAAAATTAAAAAAAATGAAACATTGGATCAATGACGTGTCCAGAATCACCTCAAAGGCTTGTTCTTCATTTGAAACATCTAGAACCACGAAAGAAAAAGCATGTTATGTTCATGATATGAATTAGTCCCTGGCTTCTTGGCATTAGTTTTGTATGTGTATGCAGAGCGGGGCTGAGGATGTGGGTCTGCTCTAAATGCTTGGCCTGTCTTGGAAAACTTCCTGCTGACCTTGACAATTGGATTTCACAGTGAGCCGGGGGAGTCGATCTAGATTTGTCTCTGCACTAGAGAGGGGTGTGAATTATAATCAGTCCACGAGCAGGCCCGGCCATGAGTGGGTAAGTCACAAGTGGGCACAGCTGTTCTAGTGCTTGGGGGTACTGAGCTGATCTGAATGACACTGACTGAGTCACTGTGTGTGGTAAGCTTTCACTAATAGTCACCTATGTCACAGGGGCGGTATTATCCCGGTTTACCATGAAGAAACTGAGGTCATGAAAGTTTACGTGACTCACCCAAGCTCATACCTGGCAAAGCCTGGTTTTGATCCCGGTTTCCGAGTCACAGGCCCAAACTCTTAACCACTCCTGATTCTCTCTTCTGGAAGCTAGGAGACCTGGTCTGTTCCTCGGAGGATATATGACTGTGGGGAAGTCATTTCCTTGTCTGAACTTCTGAGGCTTTCTCTGTATAAAATGAGAAGTTTTAAAATTAAAATTTTTTTTTAAAATTTATTTTTGAGACAGAGAGAGACAGAGCATGAGCAGGGGAGAGGCAGAGAGAGAGGGAGACACAGAATCCGAAGCAGGTGCCACACTCGGAGCTGTTAACACAGAGCCCGACGCGGGGTTCGAACTCACGAACCCTGAGATCGTGACTTGAGCTGAAGTCGGACGCTTAACCGACGGAGCCACCCAGGCGCCCCTAAAATGAGACGTTTTGACAAGAGAAACTCTGGATCCTTTTGCGCTGTAACACACCTGCCCTGCGTGTGGCAGAAGCTTGCACACAGTAGACGCTTACTACGTGTTGGGCTGAATGAGTGAGTGATACATGAGGAAACGATTCTTTCCCAGTAGAAGAAAATCACTCACCTATGCAGGCAACGAGCTCCCGCGTGGAAGCCAGAAACTGTGGAGTTGGGAGTCTCGGGCATAAAATGGCCCCAGAGTTTCTCTTGTCAAAACTGCTGAGGAAATATCAGGAAGTACTTTGTATTGCCGTTATGTCGATTTTTCATGTCCATGAGATGGCAAGTTTCCTGAGACCTGGTCCCCACTGTATGTTTTACCGTGCGTGTTCTCAAACTTCGGTAGGTACAAGACACACCTAGGGAGGCTGTAAAAATGCAGATTCCTTGGCTTCACCCCCAAAGGGTCCTGACTCGGGAAATACGAGATGCGGCCTAGGAAGCTGCATTTTCACACTCCAGAACACCCTAGTGCTTTGTTCTTTGCTTCCCGTTATGGAACCTTCTATGCTGGATGAGCCCTGGAAAAATTGTTTCGTAGATTAAGTCATGTGTTTCAAAGGGCCCCATCCCACCCCACCCCTGTGGGTGAAGGATCGGGGGGAGGTCTAGTTCAGGAGCGGCTGGTGAGTCCCCAGGGGCTCAAGTCCAGGTTGGGTGGCCCACGTTAAGTCGTAAGGCAAAAGGTAGGAACCAAAAGGGTGCAGAACTAGGCAAATTGAATGGCAAAGAATAGAAGACGACCAGAAAGGAAGCCAGTCTATTTCTATGATTACATGAGCACGTCAAGTGCATGAGCAGAGGGGATACTTTAAAAGTGGCACCAACAACCAACCGTGAATATCGGATGCCCACAGCTCAGAATGTCCTGGGAATAGAGGGCAGGGGTGGAGAGAGGGGGCCGCTGGATCATGGCCTGTGCCTGCGTGAGGCTGGACCCTGACCCTGTGTCTCATGTCCCCATTGTGAGGCTCAGGGCCCTGCCTTTGGTGGGTGGGGTTCACAACAGGTGCCTCCTTAATTGGGAAGGTCACAGTCATTGGCCATGAGTCTGATGCTATATTTCGGAACGGAGAGGGATTCTCCAAGGCGAATAAATAAGGTAGTCGTTAAAATTGACCAGATGGTCCTGGGCAAAAGGCAGCTCCTCTCCAAGACCATGTGTAGAACTCAGCAAGAATAGTAACCAAATTGAAATCAAATCACGACAACAAAAAGGCTCTTTGTCTCAACAGAAAGCCTACTGAGCGTGTCAGAAATCTCCCTTCTCGTTGGGGTAAAATAACTTGATCAGCTGTGCTGCTCTCCTCTTTGACGACGTCCGAGCACCTCCCTTGGCCCCCCAGTTACCAGGCTGGGCAAGACGTGGGCTGAAATAGAGCGAGAGCCTTGTGAGAGCCACTGTCTGGTTCTCAATGTGCTGCTGTGTTGTGATTTGAGTGGCACAGACCGAAAGGAAGGGGGTTAGGTACGTTTTATTGTTTCCTTGTCATCTTTCGTTCTGATAGGATGTGTCCCACTTGCCCCCAAGGCTGTTTATTCCCTGCAGTTTGTTGGGGGGGGGTGGGTGGGATTTAGCCACATCTAAATGTTTTGTGTTTACAGATGATGGCAGGGGACATTTGTTTTAGGAGTAGGTACAGCTCATCTGACAAATGCCTAAATCCTCAGTGTCTCTGGGAGGAGGAAAACTAGGGGCGGATCAGAAATCCTGAACCAAGCTTGTGTTTCAGAGATCGAAATCAGCTCCTCCCGGAGACAAGGAGGTTTCTTATTCCCTTTAAAATCACTCCCAGAGTTCTTTACGTGTGTGTGTGTGTGTGTGTGGGCACGTGGGCACGCCGTGGTGGTTGGGGGGAGGGGGAGGCGGAGACAGAGACAAAAAGAGACATCTGGGAGGGTCACCTCCATAGGAATGATGGACGTATTCTCATTGATCTCGGAACTCAGAAGTTCAACGAATTAGCATTCAGCACCTTGGACTTTTGACTGGCCTAGGACCCAGATGAGTCATCCAGGATAAGAACGCCGAAACGGCTTCCGAGTTTCTGGGCCCCTGGAGGATTTAATTCCTAGGAGGTGAGGTAGCTCACTGAGGCCTATCCTGTAGAGGTGAAGGGTGGGGGTGGAGGAGAGGAAAGAATTACACGGTCTCGTGCTCCTTTCGGCAAAAGGGGAGGCGCGTAACGGTGAGCTCCCTAGTCCGGTGGGTTGGGTTTCTCGTCCTCTCTCTTGCACGGCTCTGGTGATGACAAATCTGCATCAGCTCCCCTGTACACATTCGGAGCCTGCGCGGGCCTCCGTCGGGAACGCGTTCTCTGGCATCCGAGCAAGTGGGCTCAGAGTCCAACTCTGTGGACCAGGCGCTGGGCCCCGAGGGGGCCAAAGGCAAGTTAGTCAGGTCTTGGCCGTGTTAGTTTCTAGTCTAGTGGAGAGGAGAGAGGTCCGCACGTGCTGGCCTCAGTCAATGCCTAATTCGCTTGCATGGAATGTCCGAAGGCAGGCGGGGAGGCAGGGGTCGCTATGGCTGGCCATCCACCACACTAACTGCCTCTGCACGTGACCTTCAAACCCGTGCTGGCAAGTAAGTAGAGGTGGGACCCAATCCATCTCTACTCGGACTTCACACCCCCCGCACACTCCGTGCATCCCAAGTTGAGGACAGTCTAACTTCCCGAACCCACTTTTCCTGGGCGCCTCCCACCCCCCAATCCTGGCCTGGAAGGCCTTTTCTCTCTGCTCCAGTGTAGACGGGGCCCTGGCACTGGCATTCCACACACACCACTAACACAAGGCCGGTAAGTCAAGCTGACTCTTTGTAAGATGGTGGAGGGACCCACTCAGCTTCAAACCCAGTGTGCAGTTTCCTGGCCGAGGGCCGCACCCTGCTGTCCGTGATTCCACGGTTTCTTCCTGCGCACCGGCGCCTGCCGTCCTGGGGCTCGGACCACCACAGAAGGGGAAATTCCTCTGAGTCCGTCGAAAAAAAAACAAGCCAAAGCAAAACAATCTCGAGAACTTCAGTATTTGAATAAGCAGAACAATTTTACCTGCCCTTAGCTTCTCACATCTCTAGTCTTTCCCCTAACTTTTGCCTAAAATGCCACTAAGTTGTGTCCCCAAAGAAAGGCAGTGCTCCGCCCCCGAGGAATTCTATTGTCATCACAGTGAACCGCCCTTTTCCCCATCCATCTGGATCCGTGGTTAAAAATATTAGGTTGGACTCTAAGAAACTCATTTTGGTGGGGCGCCTGGGTGGCGCAGTCGGTTAAGCGTCCGACTTCAGCCAGGTCACGATCTCGCGGTCCGTGAGTTCGAGCCCCGCGTCGGGCTCTGGGCTGATGGCTCGGAGCCTGGAGCCTGTTTCCGATTCTGTGTCTCCCTCTCTCTCTGCCCCTCCCCCGTTCATGCTCTGTTTCTCTCTGTCCCAAAAATAAATAAAAAAACGTTGAAAAAAAAAAAAAGAAACTCATTTTGGAAGTCAGGATGGTCACATGCCCACAACTTTCTACCCCCCTACGTGAAAACATGTAATAATGACCGAAATCAAATGACTCCTGGGAATTAATTTTAGTCCTATGGCCAAACACAAAGAACCCTAGCAACAAGTCTGAGAACAATTTGGATCGCTGTCGGTAGAAACCATAAGGATAAGAAAGAATTTCATCACCGAAGAAGAGTGATGACGGAGCCAGGCTATGGAACTTTCTGCTTCCCTGTCACTGCCCGGCATCTCTCCCGTTCTCGCAAATCAACCTGGAGTGGAAAGCTGCTGTCAGATTTCTACTTTACCCAGGGGCTCAGACGAAGGTTGGAAAGACAGGCAAGACCGAATTGAACCTGCAGTAGGCCGGGGGTGGGGGGGACGGGGTGCAGAAAAGCTGACCCCTGGGTCAGTGAGGGAGAATGAGGGGCCAGGAGACCCAGCACTTCCTCTGAACCCCGACCCCAGGCTCTGCTCTAAGAGCTCGGCATATATTAACACCCAGGAGGAAACCGGAAACAGGCAGGTTGGGGGGAAGGGGGCGGGGAGCCAGGGGAGGCCCCGTCGCAAATGGAGCAGGTCTAGCCCCAGGGTCCAGGCCCTCGGACACTTCAGCTGTTGGCTCTGCACCCACAGACGCTGGCTCCTGGGGGTGAGGGGGCAGAGGAAGGTTGTGGAAGGAAATGGAATCGGTGTCAGGCAAAGAGACAGGTTTCGGAGTTACCCCCACCCTGACTCTCGCAATCAGATCCGCACCCTGGCTGAGGCTGGGCTGGAGGTTGCACCCCACCCTCCCACGTGGGCACGGGGTAGAGCCAGTGAATTCTCCACAGTGACACGAGAAACCAGCTTTGTCTGGGGAGACAGGCGCCCCTCTGTGGGAGCCCGGATCTAGGCTGCCCTGAACTTTTCCAGAGAGTGAGGCAGCCTCGCTTTTGCTCGGGGATTGTTTTATTGGGAGGCGGAGTTCATCTTATTTGCTGCTAGAGACTGCCCTCCTTCTCCCGTCCCGGTCTCCTGGTACATGGCTTCCCCATCAGGGGACATTAGAAAAGGGTTTGTGGGGCACCTGGGTGGCTCAGTCGGTTGAGCGTCCGACTTCGGCTCAGGGCACGATCTCACGGTTTGCGGGTTCGAGCCCCGCGTCGCACTCTGTGCTGACGGCTCGGAGCTCGGAGCCCGGAGCCCGCTTCGGATTCTGTGTCTCCCTCTCTCTCTGCCCCTCCCCCGCTCACGCTTTGTCACTCTGTTTCTCAAAAATAAATAAATGTAAAAAAAAAAAACCTTTTTTTTTTTTTTGAAGAAAAGGGTTTGTATTTGGGAAAGAGGAGTTTTGATTTGTAGTCGCACCCCTCCCCTGCGCCCCCCCCCAATATTCCTGGCTCTCTCAAATAAACTCCGATCATCTTGGACCACTCCTTTCTGCCTACTCCTCACAGATGCTCTGTATCTCCAAATTATTCTTCAACCAAGTCTCTCTCTCTCTCTTTCTCTCTGCCCGCCCCCCCCCCCCCCCCCCGCCCCATCTCAGACCAGAGTCTCATCATCTCTCACTGTCTCTTATAGTAGACGTCTGACTGGTCTACCCCACGTTCTGCAACCTTCAAATGCATTTTCCAGTTACCCGCGTGATGGCGTAAGTAGAACCTGCCACGTTACTCCCTTGTTTAAAGCCTTAAATTTGTTCCCCGGCGAATGTTTTACGGTGGCCTCCAAGGCTATCCTGCCTGGCGCTGACTCTCCGTCTGTGCTCCACGACGGGAGCTGCTGATTGCCGTGTCCCCAAGGCGCCCCTCGCTGCTCCCCTTCCTCTGGACTTGGTGTCCCTTGATCCGTCCTCTCAGGCCCTCCTTGTCAGCTGGCTTCGCTGGTCCTTTGGGTTGGTTTCTCGAGTCTCCTTATCCAAGGAGGTTTCTCCTTCATCTACTCTCGGGTCCCACTCTCACAGCCCTTGCTGCCTAATATCCAAAAGATCTACTTAACGTATCTGTCTTCCAGACTGGGTGACAAGTATCACCGGGGCAGGGGACCTTGTGTATTCATTCATGCAAGGTTCCCAGAACCCCGGGGGCTTGTGGACCCTCCCTCCATGGTGTTGCTGCCAAAGTGGTGTTGTTCTGTTGTTCTTACCTAACAGGAGGGGTAACAATATTATATAATGTGCGGGGGCGCCTGGGTGGCTCAGCTGGTTGAGAGTCTGACTTCAGCTCAGGTCATGATCTCACAGCTGGGCTCCTGGGTCCGAGCCCTGCGTCGGGCTCTGTGCTGACAGCTCGGAGCCTGGAGCCCGCTCCGGATCCTATGTCTCCCTCTCTCTCTGCCCCTCCTCCTCTCACACTCTCTCTTTCTCAAAAAATAAACATTAAAAAATTAAAAAAAATATTATATCACGTGCTAGTAGACATTACGCACATGTAAGATAGGATCAGCACTTTCAGCCTCTGGAGCGGCTTTTCTCTTCCCAGTTCTTTGCCTCCTCTCTGGGCTTTCCTTTAAAACTCAGTGAGGACCCAGGAGTGTCCCTGCTCCTGGGACAAAGATTGCCCAGAATTCTGAAAGGGGGCAGACTCCCAGTGCCTTGGCCCCCTGGGAGACTCTCCTTCACCCCTGCTAAGCAGGTATCAATTTCACAGGGAGGAGTGTGGAGAAGTGAAAATGGAGAAGTGCGTTCCCTCCCTCTGGAGCTCTTAATCTGGTTGGAGAAAATACTTGTTTACTGAATATACATATATGTATATACTGAATATACATATACGTATACTGAATATACATATATGTATATACTGAATATACATATACATATACTGAATATACATATATGTATACTGAATATATATATGTATATACTGAATATACATATACATATACTGAATATACATATATGTATACTGAATATATATGTATATACTGAATATACATATATGTATACTGAATATACATATATGTATACTGAATATATATGTATATACTGAATATACATATATGTATACTGAATATACATATATGTATACTGAATATATATATGTATATACTGAATATACATATATGTATACTGAATATACATATATGTATACTGAATATATATGTATATACAGAATATACATATATGTATACAGAATATACATATATGTATACTGAATATACATTAAAAAAAGGCTCTTTATAAAGCCAACAAGGCCACAATTAAATCTATGCCTACATGGGGAATAAATATCGACTGAGGAGAGGAAAGCTGTCTCCAGTGTTCTGGATTAAATCTACTTCGTTTTCCCTGTGCCTCCATCCACTCCCCCTTCCATCGGTGGCCTTCTTATATTTTGCCCATTTGCCTTGTGATGAACACAACTGTCATTTCCTTGGGTTCATCACATCACCTGACTGGACCTGAGTCTCTTCGCCTGTAAATTAAGGGGGTAGACTAGGTGGGAACTGAGAATTTCCTGGCTCTGATGTTCCGAAAGCCACGCTCGCATTTCCCATTGACGCTTTGCTGGTTTCTCTGGCTTTATCCCTGATGTCAGCCCTGGAATGACCCCCCCCGCCTGACCTCTTTCTTGTCCTGCTCCCGGGGCAAGCTGGGAAAACTTCTGTACGTGAGAGGGGGTGGTTAGTCAACGGAACCTCTTAGGGATTGCAATGCACGGAGCGTCATATCCTCCCCAGATTCAAATATCGAAGTCTGAACTCCCAAGGCGAGGATGTGAGGAGGTTGCACATTTGAGAGGTGATGACGTCGTGGGGGCAGACCCCTTACACACGGAATAGAAAAGAGACCTAAGAAAGCTTCCTCGCTCCTTTCAACGCGTGAGGTTGTAGTGAAAAGAAAACAGTCTATTAGGAAGTGGCGAGGCCGAGGAGGGGTGAGGGTTGGCCTGTGGGAAGCACTTTGGGTGTCCTACGGAGGAGTTCACAGTTCATCCTAGAGGCCACAGGAGACCACTAGCGGGTTTTACGCAGATCTGAATTTTGGTGGCGTGTTGAAAGTACCCGATGTGGGAAGAGGCTGGACAGAGGGAGTTTCCCCAGGAGGTCTGCGAAGAGCTCCAGGCCGGAGACAGGGAGAGACGATGACAATGGGGCAGAAGAATCAAGGGGGGATGCTCGGGGGCCCCCTTCCCCCAAACCTCCTCACCGGTCTGGGCTAAGGCAGGGGAAGGAGCAAGAATTCTGAGGTTTCTAGTTTGAACAGCTGAGCGAAAGGAAAAAGGAAATGTGGGAGAAGTGGGTGTTATCCAAAGTGACATCTTAAAGTGCCCCGTGAGAAGAGTCTGGAGTCTTTATTTCTGACAATATTTCCATGTGTTGCCTCCCTGCTGGCCCATTTTGGTGTCTTGGGTGTGGTCTCATGCCTGGTTTCTGCATCTCTGCTGAGCCTTTTGACGAGAAGTTGCGTGTGAACTTCCTCACGAACGTTGGCATTGGATGTCCTTGACCGCGAGGCCTCCAGCCCCTGCCGGGCCTCGTCTTACGCTTCCCTGTTTTCTGCTTCGGTTTCCAGAATCCTAGCCCAGGGGCCCTGCTTGTCCAGATTAATATGCAGAGGGAGATGAGAAGAAAATCATTCTTGACATGTTGGGCTGGAAATGTCTGTGGGGTGTCTGTGCAGAGATTTCCAGTGGGCAGGTGGGAAAGAGTTCAGGGGAGCTGGGGAAGAATATTTGGAAACCAACAACGTAGGCCACGGCCAAAATTGCTCAGAAAGAGTGTAAGTGGGAGAGAAAAACAAAGAAGGAGACAGAAGACTGACCTCTAAAGCGAAGCTCGAGTGAAGTGGATAGGGCATGAAAACCAGGAAAGGAGAATGAGGAGTCACCAAAGTCACAGTGGGCCAGTGGGAGATTGCGCACCAGACGCCACACATAGGTAAGTGGCCTAAACTCTGGGAGGCACGAGGAACTCAGAACCGTATATTGAACCCGTGGAGCAGATTGCTAAGGCTTCAGAAGAGATGACTTTCTAGGCGAGGCAGCTGCTCTGTGCGCCTCTTCTCCAGGTGGCAAACGAGGAAGCCGTGGGAGGTCTCACGTCCTGTGAGGGTCAGTGTGCCCGGGGATAAAGCATGGAGTGAGTGACGGAGAGAGGTGAGTGTGAAAAATAGTTGGGGTTCGGACTGCTGAGGGCTTTGTGGTTTGGAGCAACAATGTACGTTTCTTGTGGCTGCCCGAGCAATTCACACACCAGCTGGCTCAAAACGAACGAAGTTTATTCTGTCCCGGTTCTGGAGGCCAGAAGCCCGAAGTCAGGGTGTTGGCAGGACCATGCACCCTCCAGAGGCCCTAGGGGAGGACGCTTGCTTGCTTCTTCCAGCTTCCGGCGGAAGGATCTTTAACTCAATTACATCCGTGAAGATCATTTTCCCACGTGAGGTCACATACACAGTTCCAGGGATTAGGACCTGTATGTATATCTTTGGGGCCACTATTCAGCCTATTACAAGGAGGAAAATAAAACGGTAGGGCTGGCAGTTAGGTAGAGTTTCCTGGAAGTGGAGGACAGAGTGGATCAGAGAGTCAGGGGTGTCTGTCACTTTGGAGATTACTGGAGAAGTACAGGCACGAGGCAACCGAAGCCTGAACTACAAGAGCAGTGGCCAGTGGGACAGGAATAAGATCACAGTGGAAAATGTCAGCTGTGTTGGGTGGTTTTTGATATCTTTAGGTTCTGGGGACAGAATCCCAATCAGACAGGTTCAAAGTGACAGGAGATAGCACCATTTTTTTTTTTTTTTAATATATGAAATTTACTGTCAAATTGGTTTCCATACAACACCCAGTGCTCATCCCAAAAGGTGGCACCATTTTTAAAAAAATATTATTTATTTATTTTGAGAGAGAGAGAGAGAGAGAGAGCACAAGCACGGAGGGTAGGAGAGTGGGGGGGAGTTGGGGAGGGGTGGAGAGAATCCGAAGCAGGCTCTGCACTGTCAGTGCGGAGACTGACGTGGGGCTTGACCTCACGAACCGCGAGCTCATGACCTGAGCCAAAACCAAGCATCAGACGCTCAACCAACTGAACCACCCGGGTACCCTGAAACTTCGCTACTCTTAAACCATCAATTGAATATGAGCTACTACTTGTCAAGGGTAGCGATGGGCCTTTGTGTGTCTGGTAGTGTGAAGTGAAGCTCAGAATCTGGTGTCAGAAGGGAAAAAGAGGTAGAGAACCTGATTCTTGAACTCCTGAACCTCTTTGGAAAAAATCAGCGCTATGTCGAAATATTTTGTCGCTCTCTATCTCGTTGCGACCGGAAACCATCAAGCAGGTAGAGGATAGGAAGATAAGAGTCCTTTGGGATAGCTGAGGGTCTACAGGCTTATTGGTTTCTAGATGCCAGTGGGAGGTCATATGAAAGACATGAGTTCTGGGGGCGCCTGGATGGCTCAGTCAGTTGAACGTCCGACTTCGGCTCAGGTCATGAGCTCGCGGTCCGTGAGTTCGAGCCCCGCGTCGGGCTCTGTGCTGACAGCTCAGATCCTGGAGCCTGTTTGGGATTCCGTGTCTCCCTCTCTCTCTTCCCCTCCCCCCACTCATGCTCTGTCTCTCTCTGTCTCAAAAATCAATAAACGTTAAAAAAATAAAAAAAAAAGACATGAGAAAAAAGACATGAGTTCTGGAGCATTCTGATCCCATCTGGTGCTAGTCTTGTGCTTCGACCTTCTGTGTGATTCTGCCTCTTGGGAGCTGCCTCTCTCGTTCTGGTTGCAGACCGACGGACCTATTCAGTAAGGCTGTTGTCCTCCTAGGTGATACCTGTCCCAGGCCCTTGGGGCACCATGGTTGGTATAGGGGTATAGGGACTTCAAGATTCCATGTCCTCTGACACCAAGACCACACTGGTGGAACTTGGTGCCTCCACCACCTGTCCGCAGCCCTTCCCCCCATGGGGCTCAGATCTAAGCCCGGCGGAGGCCAGGAGGACCAGCGTGGGGGACAGACATCAGGGTTCTTCCCCATCCCAGCCCCCAACTTGTTGTTAGGGGCCACAGACTCCTCCCTTCATCCTCCACACCCTGCTTCCTTTACTTCCCTTTACCAGGAAAAAGCCTCATGCAGATTGGTTCCCATCGGAACTCCCTCAGTTTGGGTTGATTCCGAGGCCAACAGTGTTCATTCCACAGCCGAAGAATTTTTAACGAGCTTTTCCTGTTTGTCAGGCAATGTACTAGGTGCTGGGCACACGCCGGTGGGTGGAAAAAGCTGGAAGTGTAAGATACGTGCCCTGGATATTCCAATAAACACTTGGGTTGAGGAATCTGTACTTTCATAGGCATGCGCACTGCCACACCAGTTACAGATGTTCTTTGTGCATGGGCTTCTGTTTCTATTTGAGCTCTTAGCCATTACAAATCGTTCTAGAAAGGAATAATTCTTATCTGTCCCTGTGCTTGATTCGGACCTTGGCTTTCTGAACCACCATCTGATCTTTTTGAAGGCAGGAAAGGACACCTAGTCTGTCATCAGTCAGGAAGGGAGCTCAGCTGCAATATCATTTTTATTATAAAATATAAAAGTTTGGGGCCCTGGGTGGCTCAGTCAGTTAAGTGTCCGACTGCGCTCAGGTCATGATCTCGGGGTTCGTGGGTTCGAGCCCTGCGTCGGGCTCTGTGCTGACAGCTCGGAGCCTGGAGCCGGCTTCGGATTCTGTGTCTCCCTCTCTCTCTCTGCCCCTCCCCCGCTCATGCTCTGTCTCCGTCTCAAAAATCAATAAACACTAAAAAAAGTTTTTTTAAATACAGAAGTTACACACTTGTGAGCCTTTCATGATGTATATAATTGTCAAATCTCTATGTTGTACACCTGAAACAAAAATAATATTGTATATCAGCTATACTTCGCTTAAAAATTATGTCGATTATAAAGAAAGTTTTAAGGGTCTCTTTTTGTCGTAAATACATACACACAAACACGTTCAAAATTTCAATCACCGACCTGTATCGCGGGCAGTTAGAGCTGAGCCTGGCCGCTGATGCTGCCAGGCTCGGTCCCCTGGTCGGACAGGTGAGCCAGGGGGGCGGTGTGCCCACGGGGCGACAGGGACACGTGAGTCTGTACACAGGGACGCGCATGTCTGCGCACACCAGCCCCCATGTGCTCTCTGTGCACAGGATATACGTGCACGTGTACATAAAGTTGCCACTGTGTTAGCAGGGGGAGGGAGGCTCATTGTGTAAAACTATAACTTTTGTAGCCACAGCTCCAAGAAGAGGGAAATCCAGAAATTGAAAATGCTACGTGTGGGCTTGTGGCTGCAGGGGGACATGGGAGAAAGACCAGACAAGGCCTGGAAAGGTGAGAGACACCAGATGAGGTTAACCCTATGAGAAAAGGGAGCAAGGTGGAAAATCGAAAGGACAGGGTGCAGCCACCCCCTCCCCCCCTCTGTGAGCAGAAACTGAGAACAAGGCAGAGAGAGACCTCGTAGGGGACACTGACGGGCTTTCTGTTTCCCCGAGAGCTAGCAGGGATTAAGAGGAGACATTGATTTTAGGAATTCTACGGGCACTCATTCTTTAGACTCTGCATGTGGCACCCAGGTTCTGCCACTTGGCCCCCCTGGCCTGTTTCCTCTTCGACTATATCAAAGTATCCAAAACATACCCTGAGTACACTGCTTAAAAGGCAAGGTCTATTGAGGGTCGCTAAACTTTTTCTGTAAAGGGCCAGATAGTAAATATTTTTAGGCTTTGCAGGCCATGTGGTTTCTGTCTTAACTACTCAGCCCTGATGTTGTGGGGCAAAAGCAGCCAGAGACAATAGGTAAATGAACGAGTGTGGCTGTGTTCCAATAAAGCTTCTCTTGAGGACATTGAAATTTATATTTTGTGTATTTTTCACATGTCTCAATGTATTATTTTTCCTTTGCCGTTTTTTCTCCAACCATTAGGGATGTAAAAACCATTCTTAGCTGATGGGCCACACAAAAACAGAAGGCAAGTGGGCTGTGGCCCATGCACCAGAATCTTCCATAGTTTTCCAAATCCTGCTCTGTTTTGGCACAGCGCGAGGAATCCCAGGGTGATGAAGTTCGTCTGGGTCGGGGAAGTTTTGGGTACATGACAAAGCGATCCCGGCTCAGCTTAAGAGGCAGTTTGGAATTCTCTTTGTCGTTTCTTTCTCATTCCTTCTTTTTCTTCCTCTCACTTCCTCGCTCCTTCCCTTTCATTTCTTTTTTTTTTAAGATTTTTATTTTTTATTTTTAAGTAATCTCTACACCCGACGTGGGGCTCGAATTTACAGCCCCGAGATCAAGAGTCACAGGCTCTTCTGACTGAGCCAGCTAGGCACCCCTCTCCTCCCTTCCTTTTCTCCTTACTGTTCAAACTTATTCAGGAACCTTCTTCTGGAATCCTGTTTCTTATTCTATCTTCCAGGCTAGTCTGGCTAATGTCCACCAGACCTTCCCTGAGCAGAGGGAGTTTCCTCCTTCTCGTTCTTCTCAGCAGTCTCCCACACAGCTGTCACCTCTCCCTTTCTCTGTCATCTGCGGTTCTATTTGCTGTCGGTGAGCTCTGGGCTCACTTTGCACTTTATTTGAGCATCTCCATATTGTGGATGGCATCTCCCTATGGTTTATTGCCCTTTGCTTTTGGAGGCTTAAATTGGGGAGCTCAAAGAAGGAAGGCACGGGGAGAAATGATATTGCAAAAGACCGGGACCTGTCCAGCCACAACTCAGGATACCAAAATAATGCCCACGGGTCCCAGGAGAAGAGAAAAATTCCAGTGCTTTATCATGTCCCCTGCCTAATAACCTTGTCCTCCCCCGCGTGGTTCAGTACATGATACCAGCATTCACCCAGTTATTCAAGCCAGAACCCTGGGGGGGAGTTACAGCCGATTCTCGTTAATTGCAGTAGTTACGTTCTATAAAGTTTCCATGAACACTGAATTAGTGAGTACTGAACCATCGCTCCTAGAGAAAATACAGGGTCAGGTTGTCTGGTCACAAAATTTCGGTCTGACGATCGATACATGGCTTTGCTTTGCATTTGTTTCTGTTCGAAGGCACCTTATTCTGGGGCGCCTGTGTGGCTCAGCCGGCGCGGTTGGTTGAGCTCGATCGGTTTGTGAGTTCGAGCCCAGCGTCGGGCTCTGGGCTGATGGCTCAGAGCCTGGAGCCTGCCTCGGATTCTGTGTCTCCCTCTCTCGCTGTTCCTCCCCTGCTCTCACTCTGTCTCTCTCTCCCTCTCTCATTAAAAAAATTTGTTTAAAAATCGTGTCAAATCTAGAAACAAAGCTTTCAACTGGAACTCAGTGTAGTAAGTTGGGCTGATGTCCTCAGACACTGAAACCTCACGGACTCGTGGTCTCACAGCCCATAAAGGAAAACTTCAAACTTTATCCCCCAGAGAGGATTTTGTGACTCTGGCTTTGAAATGGAGTAAACACCTTCTCCCACGGGACGTGGCAACAGCAAGCCAAGGCTCAGACCTCGCCCGCTCCGAGGAATTAAAGTAGATTGAAAATTCAGCTCTGTTCCCTGCTGAGAGAATGTCCTGAAGACACTGCTTTGAAGCCTTTCCCCGCTATCAGCACCGGGCGGCTTTGGCACATGAGGTTATCATCACAGGGGCGGCCGGCCAGCCCCCTCCCCTCCTCCCCCTCTTGTCCACACGGCAAAGAACACTTTGAACTGTGCTGGTTGCACGTCCGCTCATATCCAGATCTTCAGGGATGCCCTGATTTTGGACCCGGGCCGCTCTCTGACAAGGGTGTAGGACCACAGCCGGCTCCCACGGTTTTCTGCCGTCGAATGAGAGCGAAGACACGGCGGTTAACGACTCGATCCAAGCTACTGGGAAGAACCAAAGCGATGCGAAGGTGACCTTGTGCACTGGCGAAACCCTTCGTCTTTTTATGCTGCCTCTCTTCCACCCTCCAGGTTGCCTCCTTGTTGTCCACAAGTCGTTGTTCATGCCTGTGCCTCGGCCGAGCGCCGCGCCCCGGCCGTGCGGCCCCGGCTGCACCGGGCTGACCGCCCCGTCCAGTCGCGGTGGCTGGCCCTCCCCCCTTGCGGTTTGCTTGAAGCTGCTGGAGCTGGAGTCAGGAGATGACAGCTGAACCCACCGCATCGTTCCCGAGTAGTCCTCAGGTCTTCAGAACTTGGGTTCTTTCCAAGAGCAGACCAGCGGGTTCTGACACAGGAAAACGCAACAGTCCTTTGCACCCAAGAAGCAGGTGGCTTTATCACGTCTCCTCCTCCTCTCGCAGCGCACGGAGGCCGCCCCTGTGATGCCCGTGTCTGCTTGTGAGCTGGGATAAGCATCTGCCCCACGTTCCCTCCAGCGTTTAATGTGAACATACGCTGAAATAAAGCTGATTACCTTTCTTTGAGATCTAAAGGCATTGCCACGGAGATTTAGGGGATGACAGAGAAGTGGGGGGGGGGGCGAAAGGTGTGGATGACAGCAGGGGGCTTCTCCCACACCCAAGGCTGTAGGTAGTGCCTTCTCCCCTCACTCCTCAGGCGGGTCCTACCCGGGCCAGCCGCAAAGCACGCCATGTGGATGCCCCCCAGTCGTGGGGGGGGGGTGCGCATCTTATTCCTTATCCTGCTGTGGATGCCCAAGTCCTGTCTGGCCTCCCCCTCCCCCTCAACGGTCCTGACTAAATGCCGCCCCAAGTCATGCGAGTGAGACCCACCGCAGAGGTTAATTCTTCCTGGTCTTGGGTGGGAGGCAGGACGGTATCCGGCCAGCAGCTGGATGATGGACGTCATTACGTAAATGTGTGCCGGTCTTCAGGCTGATCTTTGTTTTTCTGCCTTTGCCTGCCCTGGTGAGCCAAGAGTCTTAACCACGGATTCCCCGGGGGGCAGCCCCGGGAGATTTCCTAGGATTCTGAACTTCTATGCCTCAGTTTCTCTACTTGTCAATGAGGAGAGCGAGCCTGTCTGAAAATCTCTTACGACAAGCTGGTGTCTGCACGGAGGCTCAAAGGAGGTCCTGGTCATGCAATTGGCGCCCCAGACCAATAGCACTGCTTCCTGGAAGGTGCAGCGGAAGCCGTTAAAATGCTAAATGGCCAGGCAGACATCAATATCTCCTTAGTCTTGTTTATGCTTTTTACTGGAACGCTCGGGCATGAAGTGTTCCCTGAAAGAATAAAAAGATAATGCGCCCAGGCCGCTTTATCTCTCTGTGTTGACTCTTGTGCTTTTTTTCATGACGCTGCCCATTCCCAGGACTCCGAGAGCCCTTTGTCCTACCGCAGTTTACATTTTCTTGGCTGACCGCCTCTCACTTACTCGCCGGTTCCTTTTCCTTCTGGTGATGGACTTTTAGCATCATTTCTCTGTCTGTAACTAAAGAAGCAAAGCCTCTGGGTCCTGCACTATAATTCTAAGTTTCGCTGTAAAGACAAATGCTGACTGGACTGAGTCATTTAATTTCAACGCTCAAAGAAACCTTAGCTTTTACTTTCAAGTCAGTTTCACGCCAGGCGTTTATCAATGGCTGGCTGTATGAACCGGCACCGTGCTAGCGAAGGAGCCCCAAAGTGGCCAAGTGCAGAGGGGAGATAATTAAGAGTTGTTCTGGAGGCATAATAAACAGGTACTGTTAAATGAGGGCTCACCTGAGACGAGCGATAATGAATTTACGGAGGCTTGGCATCACTTTACACATGGATACATTTGACTTAAGAAAGTGGGGGCGTGTGGGGGGCGCCTGGGTGGCTCAGTCGGTTGGGCGTCCGACTTCGGCTCAGGTCATGATCTCACGGTCTGTGAGTTCGAGCCCCGCGTCGGGCTCTGGGCTGACAGCTCGGAGCCCGGAGCCTGCTTCAGACTCTGTGTCCCTCTCTTGCTCTGCCCCTCCCCTACTCATGGTGTCTCTCTCTCTCAAGAATAAATAAAACATCAAAAAATTTTTTTGAATGAAAAATAAATAAATAAATAAATAAATAAATAAAAGAAAACGGGGCATGTGACCGGAAGTCCAGCCGAGGCAGGGTCAGCATTTGGTTCAGAGGCTCTGTGATGTCAGGGTTGGCATCTGGGCCATCCTTTCAACGTTTCCTCAGATGCAGGCCTCACGTCTGTTTTCAAGGCAGGGAGGGGTGGAGACGGGCAAGGGCCTAGGAACCAAGCTCTGGGTTAGCCCATGCCTGCTGGCCGCCACGAGGCTGTATGAGTTCTCAGGCCAAGCACTGAGAAGCCTGGGATATTCAGTACTGAGGGACAAGAGAGCAAAAAGGGGGAGATGTTTGCATGGGCTGGCTGAAGAGACAGGCTTTGGAATCCAAGCTAGTTAGAAAGAGAGAGGAAGAGAGGAGGAGAGTAGGGGAAGGGCAGAAGCAGAATAGTCAAAGGCAGGAGGATGTGGTGGCACAATCAGGGGCTTCTGAACTTGGGAGGTAGAGCTGTTCCATGTGGTCACGAGGCTGTGTTGTAAGGGCACCTGCGGGTGAAGGCGAGGAAAAGCATTTTGAGGGTGAGAAGTTGAAGAATGTGTGCGGGCCAGTCACACATGGCAAAGTCACTTAGGATGATAATGGCGGGAATAAGGAGGCTGGGGACAGGGTTGAGGGCGGGGATGATGTGAGTCGGGTGCCAAAGACTTCGAGAAGGGCAGGGGGGTGGGGTGGGGGCCAGAAGAGCCACCGAGAACAGTAATGAGGGACTTGGAGGGCAGGAGTGTCCAAAAGCGTCCACCACAAAGGAGCAGAGGTTTACAGAACAGCGGACACAGGAGGGGAGGTGAGACAGGACAAATTAGGGGCGCCTGGGTGGCTCACTCGGCTGAGCGTCTGACTTCGGCTCAGGTCATGATCCCACGGTTCGTGAGTTCGAGCCCCACGCCGGGCTCCGTGCTGGCGGCTCGGAGCCTGGAGCCTGCTTCGGATTCTGTGTCTCCCTCTCTCTGTCCCTCTCCCCCTCACGCTCTGTCTCTTTCTCTCTCTCAAAAAAAATAAATAAATAAACGTTAAAAAATTTTTAAAAACAGAACAAATAAATAAACAGAAAGACTCATAAATGCAGAAAGCAAACTGGTGGTTGCCGGAAGGAAAGGGGATAGAGGGTGGGTAACATAGGTAAAGGCAATTAAGAGGCATAAACTTTCACTTACGATGTATATATGTATATTTTTTTAATTAATTTATTTCGAGAGAGAGAGAGAACACACACGAATGGGGGAGGGGCAGAGAGAGAGAGAGAGGGAGAGAGAGAATTCTAAGAAGGGCTCCGCACAGATCGTGCAGAGCCTGACGCGGGGCTCGAACTCACAAACAGTCGGGGTCGTGACCTGAGCTGAAACCAAGAGCCGGAAGCTTAACTGACTGAGCCACCCTGGGCCCCCAAGCTTCCAGTTTTAAAATAAATAGGTACAAAATAAGGAATATAGTCAAGGCTACCGTAATAACGTTGTTTGGTAACAGGTGGTGGCTACCCTTACGTGATGAGCACCGAGTAACGTTCAAGGTTGTTGAGTCACTATGTTGTACACTTGAAAGGAATATCGCGTTGGATGTCAACTAGATTTCGATGATAAAAATAAAACAGGACAAAGCAGAGAAGAGAGCCGTCCTCTGTGAGCAGTGCACCGAAAGCGAAGAAACCCTTTTTTGTTTTTCCTGTGCCGTAAGGAACTCTTGGCCAAAGAATTCACCCCTCTCTCTAAACTCTGTAGATCAAAGCCAGCAATAATTTTTTATGTCTGTGCCTCAGAAGAGTGTGTTCACGATGAACGAAGTTGTTGCCAGCTCCCTGGGTGAAAGCTTGCCAGCTTGCAACTGGCTCCTTCTAGAGGTGTTAGACATCACACTAGTTGGAAGAATCATTGACCCCGGGAACTACCAGCGAAAGAAACCGCCACAGTCGCCCTTGTCCTGGGGAGTCCTTTTCTCCCCCAGCCTGAAGGGGAAGGAGAAAGGAGAAAGAGAGTCTCTGGATGAAAGAGGCCGGAGGAGGTGGGATGGGCGATGTCTGAAGGTCGCCGAGGACTCCAGAGTGAGTCGAGATATTGATGGCAGGAGTGGGCCACGACTGGTCCAGGTGATGCCCGAGACGCAGAGAATGTGGCCCGGTCAGTTAGGGGTTAGGGGGTTGGAGGAACCTCTCGGGGCAACTGCAGTAGTTGTGGGAGGCTGGGGTATTCAACAGAATGGTCAGTTCTCTGGACAGTAGAAGCTGGGGGTGCTGGGACCTCACTTATCTGCTGTGGAAGTGTTTTCCTATAAACAGCTTCCCGGAGGATGAATATTTTCTTCTTTTTATTTGCATATGCCGTTGTTTAAAAGCCTTTATTGGGGTGCCTGGGTGGTGCAGTCGGTTAAGCGTCCGACTTCAGCCAGGTCACGATCTCGCGGTCCGTGAGTTCGAGCCCCGCGTCGGGCTCTGGGCTGATGGCTCAGAGCCTGGAGCCCGTTTCCGATTCTGTGTCTCCCTCTCTCTCTGCCCCTCCCCCGTTCATGCTCTGTCTCTCTCTGTCCCAAAAATAAATAAACGTTGAAAAAAAAATAAAAAAAAATAAAAGCCTTTATTGTTTGTGTCAACGCGTTGCTAGGCTAACTTATCTTGTTTATTATTATGAGCAAAGCAGTCAAACAACGTATTAGGGAGTTTGGGAAAGAAAAAAAGAATCACCCCCCCAATACCACCCTATCACAACTTGACAGATGACTGATTTATTTGAAAGAGAGAAAATCTGTTTGTTTCTTTCCTGATGCATATTTTTCTTTGGTATTTAAACATCGTGGATTTGAACGGTGACATGGTTAGGTCACTGAATAGTCAAGTGCATCCAGTCCTTAGATTTTTCTGCATCTGGCCAGGACTGTTCTGTCACCCCATTACTCTTTTGGGTAGTGTCGCTTAAAACTCTTTTTGCTATCCGGGGCCAGATGGCTTCCCAGGGGAATTCTACCAAACATGTGAAGAAGGGTTAATACCTGTTCTTTTCAAACTGTTCCAAAAAAATAGAAATGGAAGGAAAACTGCCAAACTCATTCTATGAGGCCAGCAAACCAGGCAAAGATTCCCAAACCAGACAAAGACCCCACTAAAAAGGAGAACTATAGGCCAATATCCCCGATGAACATGGGTGTAAAACTTCGCAACAAGATACTAGCAAATAGAACCCAACAGTACATTCAAAGAATTATTCACCGTGATCAAGGGGGAATATTGATTCCTGGGCTGCAAGGAATTGATTCACAAATCAATCCTCGTGATGCACCACATTAATAAAAGAAAGGATGAAAATCACACGATCCTCTCAATAGGTGCGGAAAAAGCATTTGACAAAATACAGCATCCATCCGTGATAAAAACCCTCGACAAAATAGGGATAAAGAGTACATATCTCAGCCTCGTAAAGACCATATACGAAAGGACCACAGCTAATATCATCCTCAATGGGAAAAACTGAGAGATCTTCCTCTAAGGTCAGGAACAAGAGAGGGATGTCCATTCTCACCATTGTTATTTAACATAGTACTGGAAGTCCTAGCCTCAGCAATCAGTTAACAAAAAGAAATAAAAGGCATCCAAATGAGCAAAGAAGTCGAACTTTCACTATTTGTGGATGATATGACATTCTATGTAGCAAACCCAAAAGACTCAACCCAAAACTTGTTAGAACCGATGCACGAATTCAGCAAAGTCCCGGGATATAAAATCAACCTACAGAAAT
Source organism: Felis catus (assembly GCF_018350175.1). Lineage (NCBI taxonomy): Eukaryota > Metazoa > Chordata > Mammalia > Carnivora > Felidae > Felis > Felis catus. The sequence goes on along the minus strand of NC_058378.1, from coordinate 19,512,651 downwards.
TTGTTGCATTTCTACACCAAATAATGAAGCAGCAGAAAGAGAAATCAAGGAATCGATCCCATTTACAATTGCACCAAACCCCATAAAATACCTAGGAATCAATCTAGCGAAAAACATAAAAGATCCGTACTCTGAAAACCATAGAACACTTAAAGAAATTGAAGAAGACACAAAGAAATGGAGAAACATTCCATGCTCATGGAGTAGAAGAACAAATAATGGGAAAATGTCCATACTACCCAAAGCAATCTACACATTTAACGCGATCCCTACCAAAATACCACCAGCATTTTTCACAGAGCCAGAACAAACCATCCTGAAATGTGTACGGAGCCACAAAGGACCCCAAATGGAACCACAAAAGACTCCCCACCAAGATGGCCAAGGCCATCTTGAAAAAGCAAAGCAAAGCTGGGGGCATCACAATTCCAGACTTCATAAAGCTATAGTCATCAAGACTATATCATAAAGCTATAGTCATCAAGACAGTATGGTACAGTACATTGACTAATGAACAGATAAAGAAGTTGTGATATATAATATACAATGGAATATTACTTAGCCATCAAAAGGAGCAAAATCTTGCCATGTGTAAGGATGTGGATGGAATTAGAGTGTATTATACTAAGCAGAATAAGTCAGTCAGAGAAAGACAAATACCATGTGATTTCACTCGTATGTGGAATTTAAGAAACAAGACAGATGAACATAGGGGAAGAGAAAAAAAAAAAAGAGAGAGGGAGGCAACCACAAGAGACTCTTAGTGATAGAGAACAAACTGAGGGTAGCTGGAGGGAGGTGGCCAGGGGATGGAGTGGGTGGGTGATGGGCACTAAAGAGGATACCCGTGATGAGCACTGGGTGTTATATGTAAATTCTACTCCTGAAATCAATATTACACTATATGTTAACTAATTAGAGTTTAAAATTTTTTTTTTCAACGTTTATTTATTTTTCGGACAGAGAGAGACAGAGCATGAACGGGGGAGGGGCAGAGAGAGAGGGAGACACAGAATCGGAAACAGGCTCCAGGCTCTGAGCCATCAGCCCAGAGCCTGACGCGGGGCTCGAACTCATGGACCGCGAGATCGTGACCTGGCTGAAGTCGGACGCTTAACCGACTGCGCCACCCAGGCGCCCCTAATTAGAGTTTAAATAAAAACAACACCCCCCCCAAAAAAGCCTCTTTTTGTTAATTGAACATACTGCTGCCAGTGAATTCTTAAATGTTTTTAAGTGTTTATTTAGTTTTGAGAGAGAGAGAGAGAGAGAGAGAGAGAGCCAGCGGGGGATGGGCAGAGAGAGGGGAAGACATAGAATCCGAAGCAGGCTCTAGGCTCTGAGCTGTCAGCACAGAGCCCGATGCGGGCCTCAAACCCACGAACCCCGAGATCATGACCTGAGCCAAAGTCGGACACTCAACTAAGCCATGCAGGCACCCTTGAACTCTTAAATTTTTTGCTAATTTTGAAAGTTTGTATCTTAGGTTCCATATTTCTTTAAAAAAAATTTTTTTTAACATTATATTTATTTTTGAGAGAGACAGAGCGCGAGCGGGGGAGGGACAGAGAGAGAGGGAGACACAGAATCTAAAACAGGCTCCAGGCTCTGAGCTGTCAGCACAGAGCCTGACGCAGGGCTCGAACTCACGGACCATGAGATCACGACCTGAGCCGAAGTCACGACCTGAGCCGAAGTCGGACGCCCAACCAACTGAGCCACCCAGGTGCCCTGGTTCCGTATTTCTTTGAATGTGCTGTCCCACTAACATGACAGTCGTGGACATTTCAGACCACAGATATTCCAGAACCCAAAGTCTACCATGGAACAGCCATAATGGAGCTGACTTGCATATGCCCATGGCTTGGATGGCTCTGAAGGCTTCTCCACACCCTGCGTTCTGGGCACTTTCTGGGTGAAGGACACTACTTACTCATTCCCACTCATCTTTAAACAAAAACACTGAGTTAATGGTCCATAATATTGACCCGAACAGTCTGGAAGCAAACACACCCTTTTTCGGGCAAAAGGCTCCTGGGAAGTTTCACTCCTAATGACTGAAGCTGTTAAAACCAGATCATAAGATAAGATAGCAAGCCACAAAATGCAGGCTCCTCCCTTAGGCTGGGAGATACCTTTGTCCCCTGCAATCCCCTGTTGGGGTGTGGGGCCACTTAAGGGCAGTGTTGTTATCCACATCTGAAACTTTCCAACTGTATAAAGGAGATTTTTGATGCTCTCAGACAAGGATGTTAAATCATCAGTCTTCTGCGTGAGCTAAAGGTAATTTGCCCACATTAATCTGATCTTTACCTTTGTTTGTAGGTATAGCTTTGCCCCCTGAAATGGGGGTAAATTTCACCCTTCTTTCTGCTTCCTTTCCTCTAGCCCCCCTTCAATCATTTATACTGTCTCACTAGGAGTCTGAGCGGCTAAATGAACTCAGTGGAGTGGCATTTTGTACCTGTCCTGTTCAAACAGCAGGGCCAAACGGGTAGGTAGAGACCCACCAAGTGTGAACCCCGCCTCTGGACATAGGTCACACCAAAGTGCTTCAGGCTGTACAAGTGCTGGAACAATAATATCAACCAAATTAATCTGAAAGAACACTTTAGATTATTAAACTCTCTCTCTCGCTTTTTTTAAACATTTATTTATTTTTTGAGAGACAGAGTGCAAAGGGGAAGGAGCGGAGAGAGAGGGAGACACAGAATCTGAGGCAGGCTCCAGGCTCTGAGCTGTCAGCACAGAGCCGGATGCGGGGCTTGAACTCAGGAACCATAAGATCACGACCTGAGCTGCAGTCACCGACTGAGCCACCCAGGCACCCCTAGATCTTATAATACATCTGAGTTTAACTGAAACAGCCGATTACATATTCCACATTATGCGTATATAAGAATCATCCTTAGCTCTTACAAAGCTATTGGTTTACTGAGGATTGTCACCTAGGGTGGGAATCAGTCCAGTCCTGAAATGAGCACTATTTCCCCCCAGTTTTATTGAGATATAATTGATATCTGGCAATAAGCTTAAGTCTAATGGTGTAAGTTTCAGGCATACAGCGTAATGATTTGACTTATGTATACTGTAGAATGATCACCGCAAAATGTTTAGTTAATATCCATCATCTCATACAAATACAAAAAAAAAGTTTTTTTTTTTCTTATGATGAGAACCCTTGAGATCTATTCTCTTAGTAGCTTTCAAACATACCATAAAGTGGTTTTAACTGCAGTCATTCGGGTTGTACACTATATCCTTGACACTTATTTGTCTGAAAACTGAAAGTTTTGGCCACCTTCTTCCAGTCCCCCAAACCCCCGCCTCGAGTAACCAAAAATTTCATCTCCGTTTTTCTGAGTTTGGTTGTGTTTTTTTGTTTGTTTGTTTGCTTTAGATTCTGGCATAAGTGAGATCATTTCATATAGTATTTGAATTTGTGTAGTATTTCTCTGTGTTACTTATCTCGCTCAGCACAATACCCTCAAAGCCCATCCATGGCATTGAAAATGGCAGGGTTTTCTTTTTTTTAATGGCTAAATAATATCCCACTGTGTGTGTGTGTGTGTGTGTGTGTGTGTGCGCACATTACAGCTTTTATTTAAATTATTTTTTTAAAGAAATGTTCTCTTTAAAATTTTTTTTTAACACTGATTTTTGAGCGACAGAGCGAGTCAGAGCACGAGTGGGGGAGGGGCAGACAGAGAGGGAGACACAGAATTCAAAGCAGGCTCCCGGCTCTGAGTTCAGCACAGAGCCCGATGCGGGGCTCGAACTCAGGGACATCGAGATCATGATCTGAGCGGAAATCGGCCGCTTACCTGACTGAGCCACCCAGGTGTCCCTCATACTTTTTATCCATTCGTTTGTGTAGATGCACATTTGGGTTGTTTCTATGTCTTAGCTATTGTAACTAATGCTGCTATGGACATGGGGGTACATATATCTCCTTGACATAGGGTTTTCATTTCCTGTGAAATATAGACCCAGAAGTGGAGTTGCGAGATCATAGGTAGTTCTATTTCTAATTTTTTTAGGAAATTCCATACTGTCCTCCACAGTGGCTGCACAATTTACATTCCCACCAGCAGGGCATGAGGGTTTCCTTTTCTCCACATCCTGGCCAGCATTTGTGATCTCTTGTCGTTCATCCTAACAGGTGTGAGTTGATATCCTATTGTGATTTTGATTCGCATGTCTCTGATGATTAGTGATGCTGAGCACCTTTTCATGTACCTGTTGGCCATTTGTATATTTTCTTTGGAAAAATGTCCCTTTAGGTCTTTGGCCCATTTTTAAACGGGATTGTTAGTTTTTTTGTTATTGAGTGGTATGAATTCTTCATAATTGTTGGATATTAACCCCTCATCAGATACGTGAATTGCAAATATGTTTTTAACATTTGTTAGTTCGTCTTTTCATTTTGTTGACGGTTTCTTTTGTCGTGTTGCTCTTTAGTGAACTACCTTCACGTTTTAGTGATATACTCTCACTTCCTGTTGCGTTTGTCGCTTATGCTTTACGGGCTGTATCTGAAAAAGCATTGTTAAGATGCATGTCAAAGATAATTTTTCCTATGTTTTCTCCTAGGGGTTTTTATGATTTCCAGTCTTTTTTTTATTTTTTTATTTTTTATTTTATTTAAAATTTTTTTTTCAACGTTTATTTATTTTTGGGACAGAGAGAGACAGAGCATGAACGGGGGAGGGGCAGAGAGAGAGGGAGACACAGAATCGGAAACAGGCTCCAGGCTCTGAGCCATCAGCCCAGAGCCCGACGCGGGGCTCGAACTCACGGACCTTGAGATCGTGACCTGAGCTGAAGTCGGACGCTTAACCGACTGCGCCACCCAGGTGCCCCATGATTTCCAGTCTTATATTTAGTATGTAATCTATCTCAAGTTCATTTTTGGGAGTAGTGTAGGTGTAAGATAGGGGTCTAGGTTCATCCTGCGGATATTCAATTATCCCAGCACCATTTACTGAACAGATTGCCATTTTCCCATTGAGTATTCTTGGCTCTCTTGTCAATACTATATGTGAATGTATATATACACACACAATACATACCTATATGCGTATTTATACACACTTCTTTTTTTTTAAATTTTAAATCATTTTTTGATAGAGACAGACAGAGTGTGAGCGGGGGAGGGGCAGAGAGAGAGAGGGAGACACAGAATCAGAAGCAGGCTCCAGGCTCCGCACAGAGCCCGACGTGGGGCTCGAACTCACGGACCGTGAGACCATGACCTGAGCCGAAGTCGGACGGCCAACCGACTGAGCCACCCAGGCGCCTCTATACACACTTCTAAAATGTGTGTTCGGACTTGTGCAGATATATTAAGGATATTTCAGAACCCGAGGTTGTGGTGAAGGCAGTGGCTGAAATGAAGACCCCGAAAGGGTCTGGAACACTGGTGTTAAGCTCTGAACTGGAGCGTTTATAATTTACCTCTCGTCTTTATGATGCTTTTCTGTATGCTTGCGCTCAAAAAAAAAAAAAAAAGTCACCCTAGTTTTTTTTTTTTTTTAAGTTTATTTATTTATTTTGAGAGACGGAGCACAAGCCGAAAAGAGGCAGAGAGAGAAGGAGAGAGAGAATCCCAAGCAGGCTCTGTGCTGACAGTGCACAAACCCGACATGGGGCTCAAGCCCGCCAACCGTGAGATCATGACCTAAGCTGAAATTAAGAGTCTGAGGCTTAACTGACTGAGCCGCCCAGGCGCCCCCACTCTAGTTTTGTTTTGGTGACCACTTGGGGTGATACCTGGCCTCGTCAGGAGTCAAAGCGAAAAGCTTTGGTAAATGCTCTGACCTCATGCTATTTATCAAACCAACACCTACTACGTTTGTTGCCCTCCACGGTGATAGAGACCAGGAACAAAAAGATAGCGAATATGTGTTCTTGAGGACTCAGAACCCGGAGGAGGAGAGAGCTGTGCAATGAGGAAGGTGGGACCGTGGTGACGCGTCCCGCAGACACGTGGGGCGAGAGCGATGAGCGCTCAGCCAGGGTGGCAGGGGAGCCTTCACAGACATGGTGACATTAGCGTGAATCCTAACGAGTGAGAAGAATTCTCAGGTGGGAAAGGGCACTCCAGGCCAAAGTCACAGCAGGTACAGAGGAAGGAAGGGGTGGAAGACGAGGGGAGCCTCACTAAGGAGGTGTGAGCGAAACGTCAACAAGGAAAGAGGAAGAACAATCTGATGAAAAGGAAGACAAACACATTCATTAAGATCGTAGCTGCACTGGAGAAGCAGTAAGGCGGGGAGGTAGAGGGAGCTCCTTGCAGATGGCAGAAATGGTGTCTATCAATTAGTCATCGCTGTAGTTAATTAAACATTTGGATGAACATGATGAAAGGGCATTTGAGGATGGCGGCCGAAAGGGTTAGCTACAGCTAACCTCGGCTGAACGAGCTGGCTTTGTGCCATCAAAGGAGTTACAGTTAGAGAAAGTGATAGCATACTTTATACCTCTCAGTATGATCGATGGCTATTTTGGGCAAAACAACAAAGAGAAACAACTTTCCCGGACAAAGCTACTGCTTTGCTTTGTTCCTCAATCACAAACGTCTCTGTTCTAGAAACTCACAAAAGAAGAATTACCATTAGGGACGCGTGGGTGGCTCAGTGGGGTAAGCGCCCGACTCTCGATTTCAGCTCAGGTCAGGATCTCACTGTGCGTGAATTTGAGCCCCGCATCAGGCTCTGTGCTATTTGCACGTGCTCTCTCTCCGAATAAATAAAAATTAAAAAAAAAAAAAAAAACTTAAAAAAAGAAGAGATGCTCCACCTCCCTTCTAACCAAAGTCACGCGAACTGAAATATCAACAAGGAAGAACTCTCATTAACTTTGCCAAAAACGTGGCGATAGTAGAAGTTGGCAAGATTGGTGGTGGTAACTATTAGAAAGTATTCACTCAACAAATTTGGATGGCCGAATTCTGTTTTTCAGACACTAGTAAAGGCATTACTATATAGAATAATAGAAACTTTTATTTCTTTTTACCCAGTAGTATTGCTTCCAGGAATTTCCTGGAAAAAGTCTTTATCCCTGCACTACTCCAAAGGAAATCTTGCACTCAGTATATGCATAAACAGAGATACTCACTGTAGCATTATTAATTAAAAATAACTGAAAACTTGGAAGCCACACAATTGCCCAACGGTACAAAAATGTGCATTAAATGATTACATTAACGATTAAAAATTTTTTTTAATGTGTATTTATTTTCGAGACAGAGAGAGAGAGAGAAAGGTGGCGTGCGCGAGCATGAGTGGGGGAGGGGCAGAGAGAGAAAGGGACAGAGAATCTGATGTGGGCTCCGTACTGACAACACAGAGCTCGATATGGGGCCCGAACTCATAAACCGTGAGATTCATGACCTGAGCGGAAGTCAGATGCTCAACCGACTGAGCCACCCAGGCGCCCCATACATTGCAGTTCCTCTACTGCATCTGTCAGATAAAACAGGTTACGGTCACAGTAACAAATAATTGTGCAAATTGCAGTCACCCGACACACCGAAGATTTGTCTCTTGCCCATGTAACGTCCAACATAACTTGCTCAACGCACCAGACCATCTCTTCTCGTGCAGTGAATCAGGGTCCCAGGCGACCTGGTGATGCCACCATGTCAACACATGGCTTTCCAGGAGGGGTGGGGGGTGCGGAGAGAAAACATGAAAAACTCACATCCCTGGTTAACTGCTCTGCCCGGAAGTGACGTATCACTTCTGCTCAGAGCCATCTGGGCACAGCTAGTCACATGGTTTCCACCTAGCTACTCATTATATATTTTGCCCATTTTCTGACTGGGTTGTTTGTTTTCCGCTGTGGAGTTTTAAGAGTATATAGATCTATAGATAATCGAGATTCTAGCCCTTTGTCAGGGTGGTTTGAAAATATTTTCTCCCACTCTATAGCTTGTCTTTTTGTCCTCTTAACAGTGTCTTTTTCAGAGCAAACCCTTTCCACTTTGATGAAGTCCATTTTACCAGTTGTTCCTTTTGTGGATCATGCTTTTGACGTCAAATATTTCCTTTGCTTGACTATTCACTGGCTTTTAGCGCTGCATCGGATACGAGCAGTGGGAGCGCGTATCCTTGCCTTTTTCCCGATCTTGGGGAAGAGCGTCCATTCTTTCATTACTAAATGTAAAGTTAGCTGTAGATGTTTTGTAGATACTCTTCACCAAGTTGAGGAAATTCTCTTATTTTGCTGAGAGTATTTATCTTGGTGCCGTGTCGAATTGTGTCAAGTTCTTTTTCTGCATCAATTGGAACAATTACATGCAACACTGCAAAGCACTTCGAATGCTAATTACCCGGAGTGTATGTAGGCTTCATGGGTTTAGGGCATGGTCTCCAACCAGACTGCCCTCACTTTAGACGTCAGCCACTCCTCAGGTTTCTCAGGTCACCCGAATTTCTGACCGACTGGCTACGAATTTGGGGTTTCCCACTATCACCTCAGGTTTGATAATTCGCTAGAATAATTCATAGAACTCTGGAAAGCACTATGAGAGTTTTATTATAAAAGATATAAGTCAGGAGTAGCCAAAGGAAGAGACCCAAGGGGCAAGGTCTGAGAGGGTTTTCAGGGCAGAGCCTTTGTGTCCTTTCCCAAGGGAATCAGGACGTCCCATCCTCTGGGCCCATCGATACATTCACCAGCCAGGAAGCCCAACCAAGCTTTGGTACCAGAGTTGTTTTTTTGGGTTTTTTTGGGATTTTATTACAAAGGCATGATGGATTGAATCATTGACCACATGACTGAGTTCAGTCTCCAGCTCCCTCCCTTCCCTGGACATTGGAAATTTGGGCTGATATCCTGTCCTTCAAAGCCCTGATCCTCTAATGACATGGTTGGTTTTTCTGGTGTAGCTAGCCCCCCTCTTGAAACTAGGGGCCCATCGGGAGTCATTGAATTAGCATAACTCAGGCATGGTCCCAGGGGCCACAATGGACAACAAAGACACTTACCACTGGGAAATTCCGAGGATTTAGAGGCTCGGTCCCAGAAATCAGGGACAAAGACCAGGCCTTGACTTACAATGGCGTTACCTCCTGATAAGCCCAAATATGGTAAGACGAAAATGCATTTGATACACCTAATTTACCGACCATCTTAGCTTAGCCTAGACTATTCTTAAATGTGCTCAAAACACTTGCATTTGCCTAGTTGGGCCAATCATCTAACACAAAGCCCGTTTGATAATGAGGTGTTGAGTATCTCATGGAATTTATTGAATACCGTGCTGAAAGTGAGAGACAGAAAGGCTGCGTGGGTACAGAATGGTGGGAAGCAGGTTGGTTGTTGGCCCTCCTGACCTCAGGGCCGCCCGGAAGCTGAGACTGCCTCCCAGCATCAGAAGAGAGGATCTTACCACATCCTGCTAGCCCAGAAAAGATCCAAATTCAGATTTGCAGTACCGCTTCTGCTGAATGCATATCACTTTCACACCATCGTAAAGCTGAAAATTTGTTAAGTCAAGGACTTCCTGTACTACCAAGCAAGGGTGGACTCCACTCTCCCCACATGGTCTCCACTGACTCTGTAGGGAAGGAGGCCTCAAGCCAGGCGGTGGAGGTGAGAGTCCCCACTCCTCACTTGTGTTCCCTGACCCCACTGCTGAAGGAGTGTTGGGCACCTTCTCATAACGTGGCGAGGGTAGAAGTCTAGGCTCCCCACTCAGCCTTTGCTGGTGTGGGTGGGAGTGAGACCACAGTTTTTTTGTTTTTTGTTTTTTTTTTTTTTCTGTAGTGTTGGCTGGAGTGGAAGACTCATGGTCTAAGAGTTTTCTGTCTCCCTGGGCTGCGCCTTCCTGGCCCTTTGACTACAGCGAGAAGCTTCCGTGGGACTGTTTTGGTTCGCGCCCACTGTCATTTGTGAGTCGCTGGCCTCTTCGGCTCCAGTGATGGGTTATACAAGGTGAACAAACCAAAACCAATAATAATAATAAAAAAAAAAGCCGGAGAACTTACCACCGTGTCATTTGTTGGGTCCCAAGGCCCCTAACCCATCTGCCTCCTTCTCTCTACCCTTTGGAGCATTCTGAGGTTTGCTTTATACACATTATCTGGAGCTTTTAGTTGTACCTAACAAGAATAAGAGTGTAATGGAGGTGTACTTCACCTCGCTGGGATGTCTGCTGACTTGTAACCTGCTCTGCCTAGCTTCAGATTTCGAGAAATTTCTTGAGGGGCAACCTGGCAGTGTGACAGGTCTACTTCCCTGCCTTTTCTTTCTCATTACAATAATTCGCCTCTCAAGCATGCATAAAAAAACTCTCAAAGCTCTGCTGCTCCTTTGCCCCGCCCCCCCCCCCCCCCCCAGCAGCCTCTGCCCAAGCAGAGCCCAGATTCTTAGCCCTCATCTGTCCTCAGAACCAGCAAATGCCCCAAGGGTTAGTGTAGTTGCACAAAGTCAGCTCGCTTCTGCATGGTTCTTCCCTCCTTGCAATCTTTGGCTCTCTGGTCCTCTTGGCTTCAGTGGCTCTCTGATGCATGGAAAATGATTTAAATTTTATTTAATGCAGCTTTTTTTTTTTTTTTTTTTGTCATTTTTGGCAGGACCACGAATCTGTCCCAAGGTACTCAATGATGACTGAAAGTGGAAGTGTGGTTCTCAGACTTCACGTGACAATATCGTATGCGAGTGGTGTTATGTCAAAAGCTCCTTTTCCATTGGCTAATGTATTTCAGACGGCAAAGGGATAGTGTCACAGAGAGTGGCTAAAAGTGTGGCCTCCTAAGTTGGGGGGCTTGACTTTGAATGCTGGCTCTGCCACTTGCTAACGTGGGGTAAGTTTTTAGACTGTAAGCCTTGATTTTTTTCCATCTGTGAAATGAAGTTGATAAACTGTCCACTTTAAACAGTTGTCGTAAAGATAAAAGGAGACAATGCGAGTAAAGAACCCAGTGGGCTCCCTAACACATGATAAACGAAGACAAAATCATTCGCTATTATTTAATGCCAACATTCTAAATGATCAATTTATATCAGTCAGTAAAATTTTATTTGTTCAACAAACGCATGCATTGATTAGTTATTTACTTATCTGTGCCTCATATCTGTGATTTTGATTTAAAGAGGAAAGTACTCCAGACATCAGACCCGCCTCTCTCTTTATCCTAGAACTGGGAGACCATCTTTTGGTCAACGTAAACAGATATTAAATAGGATAGGATTCTGTCCTGTAGATAGGATAATAGATAGGACAAAGTGGACCAAATGTCACTTGTTATCACGTGAACCAAATATGAAACTGTGTGGAAGGTTAGACCTACTTCAAAAAAAAATTAAATAGAGGGGAGCCTGGGTGGCTCAGTTGGTTGAACGTCCAACTTTTGATTTCGGCTCAGGTTGTGATCCCAGGTTCGTGGGACTGAGCCCTGTGTCAGGCTCTGCACTGAGCATAGAGCCTGCTTAGGATTCTCTCTCTTTCTCTCTCTCTCTCTCTCTCTCTCTTTCTCTATCCCCCCCCCAAAAAAAGAAAAAAAAAGCCCACAAACATATAAAAAAATAAAAAAATTAAATAGAACCGAGAAGAGAGAAGAAACTCTATGGGTTAGTCAATCCATAAAACAGCAGCTGTGATTGTAATCGGCAATATTTAGACAAGGGCAGCAAGAGTGGGGAAGAGAATATGTATTTCCTCTGAAAGTTCTTGTAGTTCTCCGGGTTGTATTTGTGCCACTTAACAGCTATGTTCATAGAAAAAGGATGAATAATAAGGAGTTGGGCCACTGCTTGGGCAAGAACTACAACAGTAGCAAAAAGCAGAGCCCCTCAATTTCTGTTTTGCTTCTATCTTCTCGATCCGTGATAGCGGTCCTAAAAACACGAAAGTGCCGAAGGATGATTAAAAGCAAATTAAGTCCCAGGCGAGGCGACACCCAGGCGACACTAACTCGAGTGTCTGAATCTAGGACTGGCCGAGTGGACTGCCAGAATTTGCACTTTCAGAATCAGTGTTTGGAAACTTTAAAAAAAGATTGACCACGGGGAAGGAGGGGAGTATAATGGTTAGGGCTTGTTTTGGTATTAGATGGGCCTGGAAGTCCTAGCTGTGTCACTTACTAGCTGCCTAACATTGGAATAGGAAACTTTTCTGGGCTTTATTTCTTTATCTCTAAAATGGATAAAATCTATGAATTCATAGTTATCATCGAGAGAGGGAGACAGAGAGAGAGAGAGAGAGACAGACAGACAGAGAGACACAGGGAGAGAGATTTCACTTTCACTATTTGTTGTAGCAAAGGATCAACTTATCTGAGGGCCCCTGAAGCGTAACAATTATTCACCTTGCCTCTGATGCTGACCAGGTAGCTTCATTTGATAAAGGAATGCCAGGCGATAACTGTAGAAGGGATGCTAGAATGAGAAAGTCATTGATTTGAAATTTCTAATGAAATTATTGTCCTATTAAAAGGGGAAAAGTTGGAAAGAGATAAATCAGTTTTCTTGACATCAAGTCCTTTTTTTTTATGTTTATTTATTTATCTTGAGAGACAGAGAGTGCACAAGTGTACAAGTTGGGAGGGGCAGAGGGAGAGAGAGAGAGAGAGGGAGAGAGAGAGAATCTTAAGCAGGCCCCATGCCCAGCAAGGAGCTCAACATGGGACTTAATACCATGACCGTGAGACCATGACCTGAGCCAAAATCAAGGGTCAGACGCTTGACCCACTGAGCCACCCAGGCATCCCAGCATGAATTTCTTTCTAAGCTTCAAACTGTGCCATGAGAACAGAGTTTTTTGTTTTTTGTTTTTTAATGTTTATTATTTGAGAAAGAGACACGAGAGCAAGCAGGGGAGGGGCAGAGAGAGAGAGGGAGACGCAGAATCGGAAGCAGGAACAGAGAAGCTGGAACACAGACACGGGACCCCAGGGGTTGGGGCTGGGATCTGCGGAACTTTCCGGCGCCCTGAGCTACCTTGTTACGTTAATTTCTCTCCATCTCTATTCCATTTGGAGGTGTTTCAGCGCTATGCATTCCCGCTTTGGGATTAGGCAAAGGAGGCAGGGGGTAGACTGAGAGCTGACACCCAGACTGCCATGGAAGAGCCTGCGCACAGAGGAGAATGCCCTGGGTCGTAACTGCTTGGGCAGCATCTGGCCAACGTGGCCCCCGACCACGGGGCTGTCCAGAATGAGGCCCAGAAGTCAGGCGGGACTCCCAGAACTGCCAAGGAAGCCGGAGCCAGCCTTACGGAGCTCAAAGGTCCTCAGTGGGGGGCCTCATGAACTCTGCTTCAGTCTGGGGGATTTTCGTATGAGTCATTCTCAGCTCAGAACACCCAGGCTGTGGTTAACGACTTGAGGTTTTATTGGGTGAAAGAATATTGAGCCCCTTGGACTCTTTCTTCAACCTTTTTATTATAGATCAGCTGACCCACCACGTGCTCCCTCAAGTGGCCCCCTTCGGGGACGCCAGAAAGGAATCTTTAACACAGGCGACTTTAACCTTTGATATCTTCAGGACCCATTTTTATCTTTATCCCTCTTCCTGACTATAATCTCACTGTGCCATTAAGACTCTGTTTTTGTTCGTTTTAACGCACTTGTTATTTTAGAACAGTTTTTCGACTTACAGAAAAGCATAGCGTGCCATGCTCAATTTAGTATAATTTTATACTTTTGTACTTTTTCTACTCTTATATGTTCATAGTATATTTTTTATTTTTATTTTTATTTTTTTATTTTTTTTTTCAACATTTATTTTATTTATTTTTGGGACAGAGAAAGACAGAGCATGAATGGGGGAGGGGCAGAGAGAGAGGGAGACACAGAATCGGAAACAGGCTCCAGGCTCTGAGCCATCAGCCCAGAGCCCGACGCGGGGCTCGAACTCACGGACCTCACGGACCGTGAGATCGTGACCTGGCTGAAGTCGGATGCTTAACCGACTGCGCCACCCAGGCGCCCCTCATAGTATATTTTTTAGAGTATGCTTTTTGTACAGAGCCCTCATGTACCCATGACAGTTTGATTTTTGTTTTTATTTTTTTCAAATGTTTATCTATTTTTGAGAGAGAGAGAGAGAGAGAGAGAGAGAGAGCTCATTGGAGAGGCAGACTGTATCGGTGTGGATTCCCAAACAGACCGAAAGGCCCTTGATGTCAAGGACCAGCTTGCTGCCTTCTTTCATACCTTTACAATAGTTTTATTATTCTTCTTCTTAATTTTTTTAATGTTTATTTATTTCTGAGACAGAGAGAGACAGAGCATGAACGGGGGAGGGTCAGAGAGAGAGAGGGAGACACAGAATCTGAAACAGGCTCCAGGCTCCGAGCTGTCAGCACAGAGCCCGACGCGGGGCTCCAACTCACGGACCCCGAGATCATGACCCGAGCCGAGGTCGGACGTTCAACCAACCGAGCCACCCAGGGGCCCCAATAGTTTTATTATTTTATAGGTTGGGCAAATGGGGAGGAAAGATTAAGTGGCTTGGCGAAGGCTGCACAGAAGATCCACCAAAAGTGGCCATGGCAATAATGAGGAACATTCATTTCCAGTTTGTAGGAGCTGGAGCTGGGGAGGCAAGGGAAGCCTGCCACGTGGTATTTAAGGGAGTGCCAAAGAATTGAGCAACCAAAATGAATAATATTTTAACGCAATATTTAAAAACGAACGCATAAAAAAACCCACGATCAACAAAAGTGTTATCGCTAGTCTTATGACCCTGTGTTATTGTGCAATGACACAGTGGTTTCCAAGGAAGTCAGGGATCCCGGGCCCGTTCAGCACTCCCTCCCCTGCCAGGTGACATACAAGGGTTGACAATGGCAACACTGGCTTTAGACTGAACTTTTTGTCCTTGCCTCAAAACATGTGAGGATATTTTGATAGGTGAGGATATTTTGATAGGTGCGTATAGTGGCGCCATTTTCCTTTTCCCCTCAGGCGTCTAGGAGTCTTCATAGAACTGCAACTTTTTTTTCTTTTAACGTGTATTTATTTTTGAGACAGAGAGAGACAGAGCATGAACGGGGGAGGGGCAGAGAGAGAGGGAGACCCAGAATCGGAAGCAGGCTCCAGGCCATCAGCCCAGAGCCCGACGCGGGGCTCGAACTCACGGACCGTGAGATCGCGACCTGAACTGAAGTCGGACGCTTAACCGACTGAGCCACCCAGGCGCCCCTAGAACTGCAACTTACAAAAAGCTTTAGCATATATCAGTTCATTTAATGCTCCAAAAAAAAAAAAAAAAATCCTGAGAGGATGCTGTTATCCTCATTTTAGAGAAAAAGGAACGAGGTCTCAGATTAAGTTCCTAACCCAGCGATACTGGGCTGGCCAGCGGTGGAGCTGGGATTCTGGGGTTCCCCGACCCAGATCCTGACTTGAACTGCCCTGCAAATTGCCTTTGTGCATCCAGCCCAGCCCCCTGCTTTTACTTCTCAGTTGTGTGCACTCACGTCCGTCTCTGCCATATTCCCAGGGGGGTGTCCGTGTGCTCGTGGGAGTATGTGTGTACCTGGATATGTGTGTTTGCTTCTATGAGCATGTGAGTACACGTATGTGTGCATGCACGCGTGTGTACTTTCAGAATGTGAGACAGCATGGCACAGAGGGCTTACGTCCAAAGAGGGTTGTGGCCGGACAGAGTTCCCGTCTACTGACTTTGCCTCGTGGATCACATTTGGAGAGCTCGCACCATCCCTGAGAGCTCAGAGAGGGTTTTGTGTCCTTCTCCATCCACAGGACGGCAGGGAACACGCCAGGGCCCGTGGCAAGGAACCACCCCTCCTGAGCTGCCTCCCTTCTCAGGCTTTCAGGAGAAGGCTCGGAATCTTGGAGGTGATGTAGAAGAAGTTGCCAACCAACCCTATGGCTGTAGGAAAAAAAAAAAAACCAAAAACACGTTATTGGGGGAACCCCTGTTTTTCTTTGCCAAAGTGAGTGCCTGAACCCCCCCCCCACACCAATATGCAGCCTCGCTTCTGGGGCGTGATTGCAGAAATGGGGTTTTTCTTGGGATGCGTCAGGAATTGTTCCATGTAAGATAAACATTCTCTGAAATGCCATCCCCTTTCCAAACCCAAGCCCAGCGTAATAACCTGAGAAATCATTATTACCCAGTCCCTCAATCCTATTCCAATAAAGGGAGGACCACACACTAGCAGCTTTCAGCGGTTTTCCCTGGCCAAATATTGTTCTACCCTGTGTTAGTTTTGACAGGATTAGTCATGGAGTCCTACTATAAAAGTCCCGGGATCCCTGTTGGCTGGACAGCCTATTAAAATATTGGTTTACTTTCTTGCAGTTTGCAAGCCCATGGAGCCCTGAGAGACATTTTTAGGTATATTGTTTCTTGGCCAGCCTGTTTCAGAGCAGAGAAGGCCAGACACGGCCACTGTCTCGACCAAGAGACTCTTGAGGGTTCGAAGGCACCTTTACAAAGGCAGGCAAGAGGCTCCCTCGCCATGCAGGCATTTTTTTTTGTTTGTTTTTTTTTTTCAAGTAGGCTCCCGGAGCCGAGCCTGAACTCACGACCCCGAGATCAAGACCTGAGCTGATATCAAAAGTTGGACGCTTAACCCACCGAGCCACCCAGGTGCCCCATCACCATCTCCGTTTTATTGCAGCGTGTGCTTACTTCTAGTTTTTTGGGGCCGAATTTCAAGACCACAAAATGATGAGGCCAAAACTCCACAACTTTTGTGTCATTTATTCTTTTTTTTCTAAATAAAGCCCTCCTAAAAGTCTCGTTATTTTACGTCTTTTCACTTCCGGCCTCTATTATTCTAGAACATTCCTTCACATCGTCTCAAAATTCTCTTCTTCAAATGCTGCTCTGGTGGTGTCACCCCTCACTGCCTAACTGCCTGTCACGGCCAGCCAGGCTGCTCAGGGTGAAGGAATACCTAAGGCTACCGGAACAGGCATCCGTAAACGTGCGCGAACAGGCTGACGTGTGAATGGGCTCCATGGGGACACACAGTTAAGTCCCCCCACATGGCTCATCCTTACTTATGTCTCTTCCCTACACTCTGCTCCAAGGAAGCCTGCTTACAGTTTCCCACGCTGGTATGTCTACACCTGGTACTCACACCGGAGAACGTACTTTTACCGACCAGAATGTGCGGCCTCTGACAATCTGTGATCTTAGCATCCATGAGGGATTCACTACCCCATGTTTTCTCTGAGCCACCTGGTCTGTGATGTCTGTTGATCCCGTAACCCCCGGGATTGGGCCTATCATTCACCCTAGTGAGTTTGCGTTTCCTTACATATGTCACCGCATATTATCTTTTTATGTGCATTTTGCCTTCCTTTCCTTAGAAGGAAGACTCCTTGGGACAGGAATGCAGCCTTCTGTATCTCCCCACGGCTTCTAAGAGTGTTCTGCAGCTCAACGTTCCCTGATAAACAGGGTGACTAAAGCATTGCAATGAACCAGAGTAGAGATCAAGGCTGTGCAACAAAGGGTAAGGATACTCTTTGAATAAGACTGGCATTCATTCCTCAGGTTTCTGTATGTTTATAGAGCAGGAAGGATCCTGGCAGTTTGGGCCTCGGTTCCAGTTACCCGACATCCAGCAGGCCCGGGCGTCGACAGCCATCACTCAGCCGTGTCAGATGGGGTGACCGGACCAATGGAAACATACGGTATTTTATATGGTGGTGGTGGGAGGGGGCTGTTTCTGTTTTTATTTGTCTTTAACTGGAGTGTGTGTGTTTCAGGACCACACAGCAGTGGTGTTCCGCCTGCTTGGAACAAAAATGATGAGCCTGTGTTTCTGGGCCCGTGTTTATTTAATGTGCTGTGTAAACAGTGTCCACAGGGGACAGGAGAAAGTGCTAAAGTTTAATACAGACACCCTCTAATTTAACCCTCCAGAGATTGCTCTCTGAATTTCTCGGTTTCGGGTTTTCATTTGCTTTCCTGAATGAAAATGGTTCTGGAGTCCCTGAACCCCTGATGTTACATGTCATTTTGGAATGTCTTTTTTTTTTTAAATTTTTTTTTCCAACATTTATTTATTTTTGGGACAGAGAGAGACAGAGCATGAACGGGGAAGGGGCAGAGAGAGAGGGAGGCACAGAATCGGAAACAGGCTCCAGGCTCCGAGCCATCAGCCCAGAGCCCGACGCGGGGCTCGAACTCCCGGACCGCGAGATCATGACCTGGCTGAAGTTGGACGCTTAACCGACTGCGCCACCCAGGTGCCCCTGGAATGTCTTACTCACGGTGTCAAGGATATATGTTAAAATGTAGGAATTCCCATGACGCCTCTCATTAAAAAGAAGCAAACGACACAGGGCGCCTGGGTGGCTCAGTCGGCTGAGCGTCTGACTTCAGCTCAGGTCAGGATCTCACAGTTCACGGGTTCGAGCCCCGAGTCGGGCTCTGCGCCGACAGCTCGGAGCTTGGAACCTGTTTTGGGATTCTGTGTCTCCCTCTCTCTCTGCCCCTCCCCCGCTCACCCTCTGTCTCTCTCTCTCTAGATAAACATTAAAAAAAATTTCAAAAAAATGAGCAAACAACAAAACCTCTCACTGAACGGAAACCCGCTTTCAATGCTGCTCACCAGACCAAGGCCAAACTTGATGTTTTATTCAGTTGTCCCATAGGGGGTTTGTTGGGACTCACTGAGAGCCTACAGCCTGTGATTCCTCCTCAAAACGCCTTTCTACTGGGCTTTCCAAGACCTTCCCAGAACAGCCCTGAGGATGAATGCTAGAGGTGCTCCCTCAGTCAGGGGAAATTGAGGTCCACGGTTTTCCTCCTGTAGGGCAGTAAGGGTCTAGGGGCTCAGCAGCAGGCCAGACCCCCACCCCGGTTGCCTCATAGAGCGCCTTCTCCTGTGGCCCTCTCTCCTGTACTGCGGGGTCAGGGCCAATCCCATCACCTTACACATGAGAGAATGGAGGGCCTAAGTAGTTAGGGGGAGAGCTGGGGTCAGGACACTCCCGCCTCTGGGTCTGGTGGCGTTTGTTGTAGTCCTTCAGGGGGCTCCGGGCCTGCCCCTGATAGGGCCTTCACTCCGGTGTGGAGGCGACAGCGACAACCAGGCGAGGCTGGGGCCGTGACTCCAGCCGGTTAATCTTTCATGAGAGGTCTGGACAGACTCGTCTGGCCTCCTGGGAGCTTCCGAGCAGCTCAGAGACTTCAGTCCCAGAACCAACTTGGACGATTAGAGAGCTGAATGCAGGGAGGCTGATCTCGGTACAGTTCTAACTTCTGTTTTGAGCTGTGTTCAAGGAATGAGCACAGGGAGGATTATCACATGGTGGGAGAGATGAGCAGAGGGAAAAGCCAGTGTTAGCCGCAGAGCTCGATGGCCGGGGGTCACAGGAGCGGCATCACATCGGTGTCCTCCATTTATCTACTCACAACCATCCAGTTGGCCATTCCTTCTGCAAACCGCCAAGCCATAGTGACTACATCACACGCAGTGCAAAGGCCTCAGGCCGTTTACTGCGCTGGGCCTGGATGGCAGCCAGCGGCTCTGCGAGGGCCACGTGGATGGATTCCAGAAACAACTAGAGGATGTAGCTGCTCGCTGGGTGCTTTCAGCTTTTGTTGTTCCTTTCCCCCTTTATCTCTTACCTGTACTTAGGAATCGGTCCTCTGTTTACTTTGAGTTGGAACCCAAATTACCTCAGAGGTCGATGACTCACGCTGTTGGCCGCCGTGAACGGCACCGAGTGACCCTTACGTAAGGCATTTCCACCATCTGAGGGAAGGGATGATCTGGGTTACTCTTCAGTCACAAACACTCTGTGTGGCTTTGTTGGCAATTTAAGAACAGGTGTGTCCTGGGGGCTCAGGGTTCTAGAATCCCGGGAAGGAAGAAAACCAGTTGCTTTCATTCATGGGTTTTAAAAGATTCCCTGAGTGGTAACTAAGCTTTAACAAAAAGGCTGGACAAAAAGGCTAAAATTGCCCCCCCCCCCACAGGGGGCCACACTCAAGGAGTGTCCCAGACCTGGGGCCCGTACCCTGGGGCCAAGCTCCTGTTACTTATTTGCTCCCATCGTCTTCTCTGTTTTAATCCATTCACACTACGGTGGTCTGAAATTTGTGTCACCTTCAAATTTGTAATGTTGGAATCCTAACCCCTAAAGACAAAGGCATTTGGAGATGGGGCCTTTGGGAGGTGCTTAGGTCACGAGGGTGGAAACTTCATGCGTGGGGTTAATGTTTTATGAAAGAAACTCCACAGAGCTCCCTTGCCCTTCCTCTATGCGAGGACAGCGAGAAGACGCTGTCCATGACCCAGGTAGAGGGTCCTCACCCAACCACACTGGCGCCTTGATCTTGGACTTCCCAGTACATCTGTGGTGTTTATGAGCTCCCCGGCGTGTCGTATATCGGTATAGGGGCCAGAATGGGCTAAGACACACAGAGGGGGTCACACAGAAATTTCCCAGGGCAAGAAAGGCCTCATAATAGGGGTGATCTCAGCCTGTATCTGACTTTCTTCTGGGACTCAGGCCCGGGCATTGCTAAATGCTCTGTCCTCGGCCCAGGCCGTGGGTGAGGCAGGCAGGCTTCTGTGGATGCTCTTGCGGTCTCCCAGCCCTCCCCCCCCACCCCCAAAACCTCCTCTTTCTCCTGGGATCTCATATGTGCACTCCAATTCGTTCTGACCTCTCAACAGCCAGGTCTGGTAGACAATATTATCAGTCCTAGTTCGCAGATGAGGCAACTGAGACTCAGGCAGGTTAAGTCACTTGATCAAGATTCTGATTCGGCGGGGGGCACCTGGGTGGCTCAGTCGGTTAAGCGTCTGCGTCCGGATTCCGCGGAGCCCGCTTGGGATTCCCTCTCCCTTGCTCTCCACCCCTCCCCTGCGCTCACACATGCTCTCTCCTGCTCTCTCTCTCTCAAAATAAATAAACGTGAAAAAAAAAAAAAAAAAAAAAAAAAAAAAGGAGTGCGATTCTGTAAAACAGCTGGTCCGAGACTTCGATCTTGCTCCAAAGCGTGTCACCTCCCACAGAGGCCCACCATATCTGCTGTTTATTTTTTTTAAACGGTCAGGGACTTAGCTTGGCTGCCGGGGCGGGGCTGCGGGGAGACGGCCTGCCCTTTACAGAGGGCTCAAGGGGCGAGAGGGCTGAGCCCAGCCCTGTTTGGGAGGAACAATCGTAGCTGAGAGTGAATGACCCAGTGCCTAGAATCAGCAGAGGCCGTACGAGGTGGCCTCTGACCACCACCGAGGGGCGGGGGACTAAAGAGACGAGGGAGGAATGGCATCCCAACCAGGCCATTGTCAAGTGTTCCGTGACTGGAAGGGGAGGGGCCAAATTAGAGATGATAACCACCTGATCCAAAGCCCCCGTGGGGCTGCTATTGAAGAGGCCCCCGGACCCTGACTTTGCGCCCACCTAGAGGCTTGGATTCTCACACACGCGCACGCACACACGCACGCGCGCGCGCGCGCGCGCGCACGCACCCCCCCCCCCCCCCATGCACGCACACCGTTTTGTTTCGTTTTGCCGTGTTTTGCTTTTGCTGCCAACAGGAATTTATTCTTCCATTAAATAAGGCTATATATAGCATGGTGAATTGTGTACTTACAGCTGCACTTCTGCCTAAGACGCTAGTCTGTGCGAACTGTTTTTCTGATGCCCCAACCGAGAAGGCTCTGAAAACTTCTCTCAAGGAAAATGCTTTTAAGGCTTTTGACGGTAATTTCAAGTCTCCTCCTGCACTTCATTACCCTTCGTCATCCTTATCAGAGGTGGAGTGAATTAGTCATGCAATTATTTGTTTGATGTCTGCGTCTTCCACCGACTGTGAGCTTCATAAGGACCGGGACCAAGCCTGTCACTCCTTCATTTAACAGATACTTATCCAGAGCCTGTTCTGGATGTTGGAGATGCAAAAGTGAATGAACTACCGGGGGAAGTTGTGAACCTTCTCAGTTACTTCTGAGGCCCCAGCACCTGGGAATCCCTGGCATACAGCAGGCACTTAATGAATACGATCGACACACTTCTGGTGTGTTCTCCCCGCCCCCCCAGCATCTTCCCTTAATAAGAGATTTGGGTCCTCACTCTGTCCTCCTGGGCAAGCCTCCACTAGCCAGTGCCCCACGCACTGTCCTGTGGGCACACAGCTCTGTGCCTGCACGGTGGGGTCAGGATCACCCTGCCTGCCCTAAGCATCAGCTGAGGACAGACAGGAAAAAGGGACACGGCCGTTCCAGCAGGATGAGGGGAGGGCTGACCCACTTTTCTTGTCTGTGAAGTTCCCAACTGTGCCCAGGGCTTGGCGGGGGTGGGGGGTGGGGGTGGAATCCTGGCTTGCCGCCCTGACCCCTGCTCTGTGCTGCATTATTTGCAGGACAGTGACGTGTATCACTGGGGTGGGTGAGTCATCAACAAAGCTGCCAGAGAGATTCAGAGTCCCATGGGCTCAGCCTAGGGGACTGAGGTCAGTTTGTTCGTTGCTCTGGAAGGCACAAAGCTGTGGCACACATTGGTCTCCTCCTCCCTCGTCCTGGGGCTCTGGGCAGGTCCATCAACCTCCTCCCCACCCGCCACCCCGCGTCTGCACAGGTAGCGAAGAGAACTGGAACATTCACGAGGGAGAGATCTGTGCGTCAACGCGGAAGCTGCCGCTGCCCAAACAAACGCGGAATCTTGGGCAGTGCCTCCAATTCTCCAAACCTCAGTTTTCTTATCTGGAGATGGGTGTCATTATATCTACCCCCAAGAAGCTGTGGAAAGATTGGAGCTGTTGTTTGTACAGCATGCGCACTTACAAAGCGGTGGGCGTCATTTCTCAGGGCTCCTAATGGGAATCCGATCCAACCTCGTGCTCATGATCACTGCATATCACCAATCACAATCTCTCTCCATCTCTCTCCCTGCACGTCATGGCTGGGAAGACCGAGGAATACACCACCCAGACTCTCCCTTTTGGGGAGGAACGTGGCACAGTGTGTTTTATCCGGTCCTGCCGGTGTTGGGGCAAGAATCACAACCTGCCGATCGACTCCAGCACGAAATGCGTCTTCTGAGCCCAGCCAGCCCCGCCATGGCCTCCGTCTATTCTCGTCCTTTCTTCATGTTCCTTGCTCTTCACGGAACTCCCGGAATTTCCTTTCCTGCCCTTGGAAAAGTCTCTGAATCTTTCCGCACGTTCCTCTTGGGTGCTCGCCTTCTTCCCTCTTGGCTCAGGGGAATGGGGCCGGGGGGGGGGGGGTCCTGTTTTCACACACTGAAGCCCTTCCTCCCCTCTCTTTCTCCTGTTGCCTGCCTGCCAGCTCTCCTGTCTCCTTCCTGTCCCTTCCAAAACGTCCTTTCTATCAGCAGCTCTGTCCTCCTGGGGGCCTTGCCCTGCAGCACTCCCTAAGGAGGGTAGTAGACCCCAGGCTTCTGGTCAAAAGGCAAATCCGCAGGCTGCTTTTCCACCCACTCCAATGGGACGGGGGCCTGGGAGTCTGCGTAATGTTCGAAAAATTCTCTTCTTCGAAAACATTTTCTTGGGTCGCCAGGGTGGCTCAGTTGGTTGAGCATCAGACTCTTGATTTCAGCTCAGGTCATGATCCCAGGGTCATGAGATCAAGCCCTGAGTCGGGCTCCACGCTGAGTGTGGAGTCTGCTTAAGAGTCTCCCTCCGCCTCTCTCCTCTGCTCGCGTGCTCTCTCTCTCTCTAAAAAAAGAAAAACAAAAACACTAACATTTTCTTTATAAATGTTAAGATCACACAAGTGGCAGCACCTCAGCTCTCCATTCTCACACAAGCATATATGCACGTGTAAAGAGAAACGTGTAGTGTGGATTTACGAACAATTTCTTTTTAATGTTTATTTTTGAGAGAGACAGAGGCAGAGCATGAGTGGGGGAGGGGCAGAGAGAGAGGGAGACACAGAATCGGAAGCAGGCGCCAGGCTCGGAACTGTCGGCGCAGAGCCGGACGCAGGGCTCGAACTCACGAACCGTGAGATCATGACCTGAGCCGAAGTCAGACGCTCCACGGACTGCGCCACCAGGTGCCCCCATCCTGTGGATTTTTAAAAATGGGATCATGCTGTATAAATTACCCTGCCAATTGCTTACCTCTTGCTTCCACGCAC
Organism: Felis catus; assembly: GCF_018350175.1. Lineage (NCBI taxonomy): Eukaryota > Metazoa > Chordata > Mammalia > Carnivora > Felidae > Felis > Felis catus. The sequence continues at coordinate 19,488,596 of NC_058378.1, read as the reverse complement.
CATGGACGTCCCTTCCGGAAGGTCAATATACGTGCTACCTCATTCTCTTTAAAGGTCATATAATATTTCACAGTCGAGATGGACACCCTTGTACAACCATCCCTCTAAGCTGTAGGCACCAAAGCTGTTTCTGGTCTGTGCTTGCTGGTCTGCTGCCTTAGAGATGCTATATTTAACATCCCTGTGTATATTCTTACTTACCAGTGCTTTCATTTTTTGTAGAACAGCTACATACGAGCGAGGTGGATCTGTAAAAGGACATATGTAGCTTTAGAAATCGGATACTGTTTCATGCTTTTCCCAAATGGGAGGCACCCCCGCTTCCGGGCAGGGTACCCCCCCGGCTCTTTTTGTGTATTCTCGAAAGCAGCAGCTATCATTAGTTTTCAATGATTTGTTTATTTATTTATTTATTTATTTGAGAGAGAGAGAAAGAGAGAGAGAGAGAGAGAACGCATGCGCACGTGAGCAGGGGAGGGGGAAGAGAGGGAGGGAGGGACGGAATCCCAAGCAGGCTCCTGGCTGTCAGTGCAGAGCCCAACTTGGGGCTTGAACTCAGAGCCATGCAATCATGACCTGAGCTGAAATCAAGACGCTTAAGCAAATGAAACACCGAGGAGGCCCTATTTTTCAATATTTGTCCACCCCACGACAAGGGGATATTGGTACGTGTCACTTTATTGTACATTTTCCTATCAGTGGAATTGAGCGTCTTCTATGAATACTGACTCTTGAAATTTCTTCTGTGGGAAGTCTATTCATTTCCTTTCACTACTTAATGAGTTTGCCCTTTTCCTATAAATCTGTGGAAGTTCTTTGAATAGTAGGCATATTAAACCTTTATCTACTGTAAGTATTGAAAGTATCTTTTCCAAGTATATATATGTGTGTGTGTATACACATATATATGTATATATACACACACATATATATGTATATACACACACATATATGTATATATACACACATATATATGTATACACACATATGTATACACACACATATATATGTATACACACATATATGTATATATACACACATATATATGTATATACACACACATATATGTATATACACACACATGTATATATACACACATATATGTATATATACACACATATGTATGTATATATATACACACATATATGTATATACACACACATATATGTATATATACACACATATATATGTATACACACATATATGTATATATACACACATATGTATGTATATACACACACATATATGTATACACACACATATATGTATATATACACACATATATATGTATACACACATATATGTATATATACACACATATATATGTATATACACACATATATGTATATATACACACATATATATGTATATATACACACATATATATGTATATACACATATATGTATATATACACACATATATATGTATATATACACACACATATATGTATATATACACACACACATATATACATATATATATGTATATATATGCTTGGAAAAGATACTTTCAATACTTATAGTAGATAAAGGTTTTTTTTTGTTTGTTTTTTTTTGTTTTTTTTTTTTTTTTTACTATTTTCTGAGTTTACTTCTTCTAACCTACAAAAACCTCCTAACCTACAAAAACAAATCAATCAGATTTGTTGTCTGGTCTTTTCTTTAAGGCTTCTAGGTCTCCTGTCTGGCTTAGAAAGAGCACCCATACTGTAAGATTATACAGAGATTCTCCTCACTTACACACTTTTGTTACCTGTATGTGATTTTTGATATTTGTTTTAAAGTATCTTCGGAATTTATTGTATCTCTTTGGAATTTCCTTCGGGGTATAGCATGAGGCGGAAGTTTAACTATGTTTTTCTTCTAGATACAGAGCTAATTATGCTAGCACCATTTATTATGAAAACAATTATTTTCTCCCTAAATTGAAACATCACCTTAGTTACATGTTAAGGGCTTGACGTCTCTTGAATTGATTTCTGGGCTCTAATCTCTTCCATCAGTCCCCTCAACTATCTGTGCCAGGAGCAAGCTTCATTAAATTACGGGAACTTTGGGGGGCGCCTGGGTGGCTCTGTCGGTTAAGCGTCCAACTTGGTCTCAGGTCATGATTTCACGGTCCGTGAGTTCGAGCTCCGCATCGGGCTCTATGCTGACAGCTCAGAGCCTGGAGCCCGCTTCAGATTCTGTGTCTCCCTCTCTCTCTGCCCCTTCCCTACTCTTGCTCTCTCTCTCAAAAATAAATAAAGATTAAAAAATGTCTTTAAATTACAGGAGCTTTGGGGGTCATCTCACTATCTGGTAAACAAGGAGAGACTCTCCCTCTTTTGTGAGCCGTTCTGGTGAGTCTCATTTATTGATGGTGTGATTTGGGGCAAGATGGGTCCATTGCTTTATCTGGAAAATTCAAGACCAGAACTCTGGCTTCCTCACAGCTTGGCTGTAGGAAGCCATCAGCATGTCCCTTTCTTACCCCTCCCTCGGGCACCTAGCATTTCACCCTGGGGTCAGCTGTCTTTGTCCTCTTCTCAGTCTCTCATTTCTCTGCAATAACCCTTCCTTTTTTGTTGTTGTTTTTCATGTTTACTTTTGAAAGAGCAAGTGAGCGGGGGAGAGGCAGAGAGAGCGAGGGAGACAGAATCTGAAGCCGGCTCCAGGCTCCGAGCTGCCAGCACACAGCCGGATACGGACCTCGAACCCCCCCCCCCCCCCCCCCCCCCGTCAGATCATGACCTGAGCTGAAATCGAGAGTCCGACACGTAACCGACTGAGCCACCCAGGCGCCCCTCGACAGACAATTAGAACTGGCAGAAAGGCAATTAATGAAGTAAGTGAAAGGCAGAACCGAAACCACGGCACCTATTGAAGACTAACGGATAACAGGTGGAGATTAGCAAGGGCATGTTTCTATTAATAACACCATCTATTAATAGCGATGGCCACCGACTGAGTTCATTATCGCTGGGTCCTCTGCTAAACGTGAAAAGAGCATTATCTCATTTGATCCTCTCCACAGGCCAAGGTGGGGGGGGGGGGCGAGGTTATGGGTCCCGTTTATCAGGGAAATTGTTCTGGGTGTGAACTAATCCGCACTGGTCCTCACGCTGGGGTGCAGGCTGTGCCCTCCCAGCACCTGTCGCCCGTGGTGTGAGGCTGCCTTTCTACAAAGCTGGAAAGACTGGCTTCAGTCCATGTGGAGATAATGCCTATGTGGAAGAAGAGAATATTTTTTCTAGCCGCCCCAGAATTGGCAACACAGGAGCCGGGACTTGAGACAGTGGCACCGCCCGTCTCCCCTCCTTCTCATCACCTTTTCAACCTGTGGCTCCTGGGGTCTCCCAGGAGTGAGAAACCAGTCTTTTATGGAGCCCTACAATTCCTAAAGGCTTGTCCCTCAGCCGTACAAAGCCAGGGCGGCCAAAGCTTTGAAATGACCAGGTCACCGCCTGCGGGGACTCAATTATGTTTTTTATTTCAAATTTTTAAAAAAATGTTCATTCATTTTTGAAAGACAGACAGAGACAGAGTGTGAGTGGGGGGGGGGGGAAGAGCAGGGAGAGAGGGAGACCCAGAATCCGAAGCAGGCTCCAGGCTCCGAGCTGTCAGCACAGAGCCCGATGCGGGGCTCGAACCCATGAGCCGCGAGGTCATGACCTGAGCCAAAGGGGGACGCTCAACCGACTCAGCCACCCAGGCGCCCCTTGATTATGTTTTTCAGACAAGAAACACCTTCCTTCTGAATATTTCCAGCGTCTCTTGTTACTTTTAGACTCTTGAAGCACCCATTGGCTGGAAAACACAGGAAAGCTCTTAGTCATTGCTGTTGTAACTACAGATACTCTTATTTTAATGAAACTGCACGTTCTTGGGAAGAGCATCTCGTTTCTGGATTTGTGTCAGCTGGCTCAGGCTCTGGTTGTATTTGGGCAAGCCTGGACAGATGGCCCTTTCTACAGATGCAAGGTGGCCTTGTTCACCTGGCCTGCAGGAATGAGGGGGGGGGGCGGTGGCAGAAGTGAACACACTGAAACAGGATTCAGATGACAGGAGGCTCACTTTCCTTCTTACAGAAGGTCTCCAGACACCTGCCCTCCGCCGGTGAAGCCTGCCTGTGGCCTCGATCCCTCCAGGCTAACCGATCAGTTGCGGTTTCCTTCTCCGGGGATCTCTTGCCTTCTTTGTAATTATCTCAAAAGCGCACCATTTCGTCTCGCCCGGTCACCACGGTCTTTTAAAGACATAACCTCTGCTGAGAACTCAGAGGTGCACACTGAGCAGCGTGGCTCATTTAGCTTGCAAAAATGCGTGCCTGAGATTTTACTGTTTATAGGTGTTTTGTAAATAGGAACTGTTTAAATGCTGCAGAGGAACTTTCTAGTCAAGTGAGCTCCTCTGGGAATCCCTTTGCAAGGCAAAGAACCCTTTTTTGATGTTGAAAACGTGAATTGATCTGTTTCAGAATGTGGTACGTAAGGTTTTCTCAGAGTGGCCCTGTGCACACGTGGGTAGAATTACAGTCACAATGCGAGATGACACCCGGCTGGCTGTCTCGGCTTCTTTCCCGCATTCTGCAGTAAAAAATGTCTTGTCTCCGCCCGGGTGGCAGGATTTGAATGTGAAGAATAAAATTCGCCGTGACATCAGATACACAATTGTGACAGCCCCCTGCTAATGTAGAAGATTTCATGTTAGGCTTTTAAGTCCTTCCCGGGGTTCGCTTTATCCTCTTATACAAGGAATGCTTCTCTTGACTCAATTAATCTGGAGGCGAATTTAAAGATACAATTTTCCTACCCGGACGTCAGCCGTGTGAGGACACCATGGGCTCTGGTGCTCGATGACATTTGACGCAACTTACATGGTAATCATGTATTTCCAAGAGGTGCTATTAAACCCAAGTGGATTAAAGACAGCTCCATATTTTAGAACCCTTTCCTCATTTTGGATGTTCATACTTTGCTTCATCATGAGGAAAGCCGCAACTCTGCTGAGCCATTGCTGAAGTGATAATGAATCAAATCCTAAAGCCGTATTTTTGTATCATTCCCCCCTTTGCCGTGTTCAGGCCTGACAGCCCAAGATGGCGCTGGGGACTCCGGCACTGGCTTGGCCGTATCCACCTGTGTGTGGCCGACGAAGCTCCTCACAGAGAGGGGCGGGTGAGGCGGCCCTGTGCGCACAACCTCCGGCACCCCTTCCCCGCACACGGCCACGGAGACCCATGCTCACAGCCAAACCCATCTGCACACACGTACACACGCAGCCTCCCCACCCTCAACAGGCACACAAACCAACATACGTTCTCCAACACACGCTCATACGTGCACAGAGCTCTCAACACACACACCTTTCAACGGACCCTCACATACACATACCCCAATGCACAGACATACAGACTAACACACATTTGTTCACAGCCCCTCCCCACCCCCCCACACCCCCACACACATACGGGCTCACAGACCAAAACACATTCCCCAACACATACACATACTCACACGCACCTCCTGCTCTGGTGGCCTCCAGCCTACCTAATCAAACCAAAATCTAAGCCTGTAGATGTCTCAACGTTTCAAAATTGACAGCTAAAGACAACCAATGACGAACAGCTCCCTCGGCTTTAAGTCATAGCCATTCAAGTAAGGTCCTTTCTTTGCTCCTGAAACTTCTCCCCGCAGGTCTTTCCGCTGACTCCTGTTGGCGGAGTGCTCCTGGTCACTTCCGGTTCGGGGCTGTCCGAGGTAAATCCATTTTTCAATTAAATACAAATTTTAATAGGCTTCAGTGTATCTTTTGATGACAGAGACGGACTAAGTGCAAGGCCCAGTCCTGGTGGGGTCAGGCCAACCCTGTCAGGTCATTTGCTGGGTCGAGAATGGTTCTAGGTCAAGGGTCTTCACATTTTTTGCTCATACACTGTTTAATACCTTTTCCCCATGACATTAATGTGGTCTTCATATATTTTTGAGTTGGCATCTGAAATGCTTCACATACATTCACAATAGCCACAGAGAAGAATGTGTAACATATTGTAAGTACTGACATTTTAAAATAAAACCGCTATATCGTCTTTTTTATTTATTTATTTTTTTAAAATTTTTTTTTTAACGTTTATTTATTTTTGAGACAGAGAGAGACAGAGCATGAACGGGGGAGGGTCAGAGAGAGGGAGACACAGAATCGGAAACAGGCTCCAGGCTCTGAGCTGTCAGCACAGAGCCCGACGCGGGGCTCGAACTCACGGACCGCGAGATCATGACCTGAGCCGAAGTCGGCCGCTTAACCGACTGAGCCACCCAGGCGCCCCTATATCGTCTTTTTTTAAAGGACTCCAGCGGAATCGTAGTAATTTGATAATTTCCAATATCCACTTTCATGGATACAAGACACATTTACCTCAATAGTTGGAAGTTTCACATTGTTCCCTTTTCTCTTTGAATAGCTATTTCCCAGTCATTCCTCCCAATCCTAATTTAATCCTAACCCTAAAACTCTAATCTAATTATAAAATCATTGTCTTTTGTTGACCATCCCATCTTAGCTCCCAGACAAATAGATGTAAGTTGAAATCTAAAAATGTTAACATCCTCGTGACCACAAAGCTGTATTTATTTAAACTTTTTTTTTTCTTTTCTGGATTGCATTCTCATTATAATTGATCAAAGCGATAATATAGAACACATTTAGATAAAAGATGAAACTAAAATTTGATTAAAACTCCTTCTCTTGGGGAGCCTGGGTGGCTTAGTTGGTAAGCGTCTGGCTTCGGCTCAGATCATGATCTCACCGTTTGTGGGTTCGAGCCCACGAGAGCCTGGACCCTGCTCTGTCTCCCTTTCTCTCTGCCCCTCCCCCACTCACACTCTGTCTCTGTCTCTCTCAAAAATAAATAAACATTAAAAAAATTAAAAAAAAATACTTCTCTTGCGGCTCCTGGGTGGCTCAGTTGGTTAAGCATCTGACTCTTGATTTTGGCTCAGGTCACGATCTCAGGGTGGTGAGATTGAGCCCTGCATCGGGCTCCTCACTGGATGTGAAGCCTCCTTGGGATTCTCTTCCCCTCTCCCTTTGCCCCTCCCCCCTCTAAAAAAATATATTTTTTTCTTAATGAAAGAGTAGATCTAAAAAATTATTAGTACAGATAGATGATCCCTATGTCAGAACGAGACACAGTTCAGCATAAATTCTTTCCTCTTTGTCCTCTTTACACCGGGGAAAAAGTAACAAACATTGGTCAAATGAATGGATGGGAATGAAACGTGGTTGCAAATTTCCCTCAATTCTTTGAATTCTTTCTGAGTTCCATGCCAATGATTAAGTGATAACCCAACACATCAAAAATTTTTAATGCTCTATGAGCATACAGGAGAAGATCCTTTTTCAACCGTGTAGGGAAAAAGAGAATTGCATGCTCTGCCCCTCCCCCACCCTGGCAAAAGTGTTAGTCACTCAACTGTCACAGACATTCCCTTAAATGGTCTCTGAGGTGACTGGGAAGTTTACGTCCTCTGGAAACAATGCGCCAAAACAAGATGGTGGAAGGATAGCTCTGTGTGGGGTGGTGAGAAAGGACAGCCCCCTCTCACCCCCCTTCTACAGGCACATTCGCAGGCAAATCAATTTTAGGGAAGAGTACTTATGGAAATTGAGGCTCTGAAAACAGATCACCCTAAGATGATTACGAGTCCGTGCCGTTCTCGGAAAGCCTTCCATTTCCTCTGGGAATATGCATACCGCCGTGCAAAGATTACTCCCGTAGGTTTTCTGTTTGCAGCGAGTGGGGATTAGTCAGAAAATAAGAGTCTAAATCTCTAAAATTGTTAATATAGACACGATTCCACCTTGACCTGGGGTGCTGTTTAAAGCAATAAAAATAATAGCTGTAATCTATTTAGCATACATATGGCTTTGCAGATTCTCTCTGAACATGTGTATCTCATATTGAGATATTTAGTCTTCTGCTGAGGGTGAAATGAAAATCCATAGCTTGAGTTGCCTGATGAACTGGTGGGGGTCCTGAGCCAGTGAAATTTGCGTCTTAACACTGACGTGGTATTATTTATCGCCACAGACCACTGAGGCCTGAGGACATTTGAATCACATTCACAACAGCCCTGCAAGAGGATGTTATGACTTCCTTTTTTTTTTTTTTTTTTTTTTTTTTTTGGATAAAAAAGCAGACGCTCAGAGAAGTCAAGTACTGTCCATAAGCACACAGCAAGTGAGTACTAAATTTGACATTTGGACTTCTAACGTCATAGGAGGCCATCTTAGAAGACCCTCTGAGTGGTTGAGTCTGGGACTCGCCGTTTGGGAGGTTACTCCACCCTGATTCGGCCACACCACTTCCTACTGCTGCTAAGCAAAGAGCTCACAACCACGTGAGGGAGTTCCGAATTTCAGTTTTACAACCCAGGGAGGACAGAACTGCAAAACAACTGATCTAAGATCACCTCACGACAGTCACAATAACGGTAACTTACAAAGTACTAATCGTTCACTCATTTTAGAGGTAGGACAGCATAGGGGCTAAGAATGGGAATCTGGTCATACGTCTAACGTTCAAACCTGAGACGCACCATTAACAAACTCTGTGACCTCGGATGAAGTATTTAACTTTTCCGTGTCTCAGTTTTCTTATTTTGATAAGCACTGATAGAACTGGCTTCATAAGACTATTGGGGAAATTAAATAAAGCAGGACAGGCGAAGTGCTTGGTAGAGTACCAGGAGGACACATAGAAAGCGCTCAGTAAATACAAGCGACTGCTAGGAACCATGTTGGAAGACCTTAAAAAATTACTTACTTTTTAAAAATTGTGGGAAAACGTACATGTAAAATTTTCTACTTTCGTTGTGTTTAAGGGTACAATTGAGTGGCGTTAAGTACAGTCACACTGTGATGCGTCCCTCACCACCATCCATCACCGGAATGTTTTCATCATTCCAAACTGAAACTCCGTCCCCGTGAAATAATAGCTCCCCATTCCCTCCTCCCCTGAACCCCTGGCAACCGCCATCCTACTTTCTGTTTCTGTGAATTTGCCTATTCAGTATTTGTTCTTTTGTGACTGGCTTACTTCCCTCAGCATAACGTCCTTAAGGTTCACCCATGTTATATAACATGTGTGAATTTCCTCTCTTTTTAAGGTTGAATAATATATATATATACACATATATATATGTGTGTGTGTGTGTGTGTGTGTGTATAGAAATAGAGGACCATATATATATATATATATATATATATATATATATATATTCTTCTTTTATTTCCTTCTCTATTTCTCATAACCTTGATTTACAGTCTATTGGGTCTGATGTTAGTATAGCCCGTCCCTGCTCTCTTTTATTTCCTATTTCCATAGAATCTCTTTTCCCATGCTTTCACTTTCAACTTATTTGCATATCTGAATCTAAAGTGAGTTTCTTATAGACAACATATAGTGGGGTCTTGTTTTTCAATCCATCCTAAAAATCTAACCAATCTCAGCTTTTGATTGGAGAGTTTAATCCATTTATACTTCAAGTAATTACTGAGAAGCAGAAGCTTCTGTCATTTTGCTATTTGTTTTCTATATACTTCATAGCTAATTTGTCGCTAATTTCATTTTTTTATTTTTAAATTTTTTTATTAAAAACTTTTTTTTAATGTTTATTTTTGAGAGAGAGAGAGAGAGAGAGCAGGAGCAGGGGAGGGTCAGAGAGAGAGGGAGACACAGAATCCGAAGCAGGCTCCAGGCTCTGAGCTGTCAGCACAGAGCCTGACATAGAGCTCGAACTCACAAACTGTGAAATCATGACCTGAGCCAAAGTCGGCTGCTCAACCAACTGAGCCACCCAGGCACCCCTCACTCATTTCTTGCATTAGTGTCTTTATTTGTGTTTAGTAATTTTTTGTATTAAAGCATTTTAATTCTCTTCTCATTCTGTTTATTTATAGCTATTTTTGTGTGTGCCTATGACTATCATGGTGATTGCATTTAACATCTTAAAATTATAACACTCTATTTTGAATTTATATCAGCTTAACTCAATAACATAAAGAAAAACTCTGCTGCTAGACACCTTTGACTCTATTTCAGTTGTTGTCACAAAATTGCCTCTTTATGCATTTTATGCCTTTCTGTCCAAAAAACAGACTAACCATTGTCTCTTTATGCATAGTCTCCTAAGTCATGTAGAAAACAAAAAGTGGAGTTACAAACCAAAGTTAAAGAAATAGTAGCTTTTATAATTGTCCATGTATTTACTTTTACCTGAGATCATTAAGCTTTGAGAACATCTACTGTCCTTCAGCCTGCAGAACTCCCTTTAGCATTTTTTTTTTTTCCAGGGCAGGTCTAGACATTATGAATTCTCTCCGTTTTAAGTTATCTGGGAATATCTTAACTCCTCTCATTTTTTGAAGGACAGTTTTGCTGAATATAGAATTCTCGGTTGGCAGTTTTTCTTTTCTTCAACTTTGAATCTATCAACTCGCTGTCTTCTGGCCTCCAAGATTTCTGATGAGAAATCTGGTGATAATATTACTAGGGATCCTTTGGATGTGATGAGTTGCTTCTCTCTTGCTGCTTTCCAGATCTTCTCTTTGTCTTTTGCTTTTGAAAGTCTGATTGCAGGGGCGCCTGGGTGGCGCAGTCGGTTAAGCGTCCGACTTCAGCCAGGTCACGATCTCGCGGTCCGTGAGTTCGAGCCCCGTGTCAGGCTCTGGGCTGATGGCTCGGAGCCTGGAGCCTGTTTCCGATTCTGTGTCTCCCTCTCTCTCTGCCCCTCCCCCGTTCATGCTCTGTCTCTCTCTGTCCCAAAAATAAATAAATGTTAAAAAAAAAAATGAAAGTCTGATTGCAATGTACCTCCACGTGGGTCTCTTTGAGTTTATCTTACTTGGAGTTCATTGTGCTTCTTGGGTGTTTATATGCATGGTTTTCATCAAATTTTGGATGTTTTGTTTATTTTTCAAATGAATACTCTGCCCCTCTTTTCTCTGTGTGCTTTCTAGGACTACCACAATGTGTATGTTCATCAGCTTAATGGTGTCCCATAGGTGCCTAGGCTCTGGTCACTTCCTTCAATCTTTCCTTTTTGTCTCTCAGATTCAATAACTCCGATTGTCCTAACTTCAAGTTCATTGATTTTCTGATTCTGCCAAATTGACTCCTGAATCACTCTAGTACATTTTTTTTTATTTTAGTTATTGTAGTTTTCAGTTCCAAGATGTGTTTTTTTGGTTTCTTTTCAATGTTTCCTATCTATTGATATTTCATCTTGTTCACGTGTCATGTTCTTGACTTTGTCCACGTGTGGCCTTAGCTCTTCGAGTATTTTGAAGACAGTTTTTAGGGTTTTTGTCCAGTAAATCCACCATCTGACCTTAGGGACAGTTTCTGTTGATTTATTTTTTTCCCTTGAATGGTTCACACTTTTCCGTTTTTTGGTTTGCCTTGTGATTTTTTTGTTGTTGCTGTTGTTGACAGTGGGACACTTGAGTCTTACAATGTGGTAATTCTGAAGATTCAATTCTCCCCATTTCCCGGGCTTTGCTGGTCGTTGTTGTTGTTGTAGGGTGTCTCTTTGCCATGGATATAAGCCTGAGGTGTAAATGTAAGGTCTTCTCAGGTCTTCTGAGTTTATGTTTTCCCCTGCTATACGTTGTGGCTTTGAATATCCTGGTCCTTAAATGTCTGTCTCTCAAAAGGGAGAAAAAGTGAAAAATGAAGGGAAAATGGTACTCCAGCCCTTTAAGTCCCCAGGAAGTCCCTTCAACAAGAGGGGGAGGGGCTTGCGACAATGGCCTCTCACCTATATGTCTGAACCTCCGCAGTCAGAAGTAGCAATCAGTGATCAGAGCACAGATTCCTGTTACTTGGAGAATAAGTTCCTTAGTGTCCAATATGGCTCTCACAAGCTGTGTGTGAGCTTCTTCTGGAATGTGGGCAGAGATGCTTGTCCCGGGGCTGGAGGTTGGAGGATGGGTAGCTGCCACTTTTCTAAGAGCTGAAATTGACTGAAATTAATTACCGTTTACTGTCCGAGCCTTCTCCTGGAAGTTGCAAACCTTCAGTAGTCTCTTGATATGGACTGAATTATGGTCTCCCAAAATTCATATGTTGAAGTCCTCACCCTCTTTTTGATTGTCTTTGGAGAAAGGGTCTTCAGGGAAATAATTAAGGTTAAAAGACATTGAAAGCGTGTGGCCCTTATCCAAAGGGACCGGTGTGCTTCCGGCAAAAGAAAGAGATACCAGAGCACTCTCTCTGTCTCTCTTTCTCTCTCTCCCTCTATTCCTACCATCCCCCTCTGCCATGTGACAACACAGCAGGAAGACAACCATCTACTAACCAGGAAGAAAAGTCTCCCCAGAGTCCCGAAACAGTCACATCAGACAGATTCTGCTGGTGCAATTTTTGTGTAGTTGGGGAGCTAGAGTCCTGGTGCTTCCTTCTCCACCATCTTTCCAAGAGCAATAAGGAGAAGATTTTTCAGTGGAACAGAAAAATTGCTGTTTTTCTTCGGTGAGAAACTATAGGTTATATAGCTTCACAAGGGGCAGAGCCTTGTGAGTTTTCCAGTTCTAGGCAGTTGCCCGTTTCATTGCCTTTGGGCTATTTTATGACTCTGAATTGTAGACAATTGCAGCAAAGTAAATAATTCTTGTTACTAGACATGCAAATAAATTCTGTCCAGTGAAGAGACAACCTGATTTCCCTTACCGCCCCTACCTCCCTCCATATGTTCTAGGATTATTGTATGTATATCTCAATTTTTTTCCTCTACAACAATTATATCCATTCATTACAAATCAGACTTCACATTCACTGAGCTCTTTGAAAAGAAGTTTAATCACTCTTCTTAAAAAATATTTTGTCTAAAAACGTCTTTTGGAACGGCACTGTTTTCTTTGTTTTGCATGCAGAGGAACGAGCACATTTTTGTGTCAGATGCTTATCATTGGGAACTCTCATCTGACCTTCTATATTTAAAAGTTACAAGTAACAAGTTAACAAGAGTCATTAAGTCTTCGCAATGTACGGAGAGTTTTCGTTAGTTCTAAAGCTTGCCTGAGGTTTTGTGATAAAGTACAGACCAGAAATTATGTCTTCAACAAAGACCATCTCAGTGACTCATGGAAAAGAAGCGTACCAGGTAGTTCAAACTACTGACTAGACCAGACTCTTGGGTACAGGCTTTTGAGCTGACATCACTTCAACAACTTTTAGGCTACGCCAGTAGGCTGAGTCAGGATTTCCAGAATATTTTAGTTGAGATGCATATGGCTTCATGAGAGTAATAGCCCAAGATTCAGCAGAACAACAGTGATTTCATAGGACTGAATGAATGGAGAGAAAAGTTTTTAAAAATTTTTTTTTAATGTTTATTTTTGAGAGCGAGAGAGTGTGTGTGAGCAGGAGAGGGGCAGAGACAGAGGGAGATACAGAATCGGAAGCAGGTCCCAGGCTCTGAGCTGTCAGCACAGAGCCTGACTCAGGGCTGGAACTCATGAACCTCAAGATCATGACCTGAGCCGAAGCTGATGCTTAACCGACTGAGCCACCCAAGCGCCCCTAGAGAGAAATTTTATTGTGATTATCTATCTTGGTGTTTTGTGTATTTGTTTTACTTTCTATTTTCTGCATATAAAAGGATGTTTTTTTCTCTTTCTTCTTAAGTGCTCTGTGTAATACACAACAATTTAGTAAATTACATTTTGGCAAAGCGAAATAAAACAAAGCGATCTTAAATTTTCGCTAATCTCACAGAATTCAGACACTAAGTAAGTCTCCTTACTGCTCTTGGAAATTTTAGATACTCTTACTGAGCATAGGCTCAGTAAGAAACTGTCTTCCTTTCAATCGTGATATAATTAAACAAATTGATGGTACAAAAAAGAGGTATGTGGAACATTGTATCTGAGAACAACGCTCGCTAAATCAGGTATAAAATTTGTGCTTTTCAAGACAATGTCTACAAAATCCTTTGAGAAAAACTGACCTAGTAGCTGGCTCCCAGGGGTCAGCCATGTTGGTGCCCTGGAAGGTTACCTCCTGATGGGTTAGGAGGCTTAGGATATTTGGGAGACTTCCAGAAAAGAATTGAAATGTATAGGACTCTGCAGGAGAAAGCTGGTGGAGTGGTGGGTATGGTTTTCTAGCCTCAGAAGAGCAGATAAGAAAAGTTCTTAAAATCCAAGCTGATCCCTCATGCAAAGTCCAGATGCAAGGCAATTTTGTGGCTAGTTCTGGATGCTTCAAAGCGCTCGCAAGAGGGCTATGGAGTAGTGGGCACTGTGGAAATAACCAAGCCAAACTCGATGGAAGCCTTATTTTGTGCTCAAGAATAATCTTGCTTTGAGATTAGTATGATTGCAGGGGACAGACACTGTCGGGAAAAAAATGTGATAGAATTTGAAGTGGCCAAAAATACTCTTGGATGTCCTCAATGGAAAACTAGTGTTTCATGTGTCACCTTCTGAGCTATCTGATTCTCTTGACAACTCTCATTGTCTCTGGGCTAGTTTACAACTCTGTACATTGTTGGTAAATGATAGCAAAGTAAATGTTCCTTGCCTGCAGGCACAGTGATAAATTCCGTGTGGTAGAAGCCAATGTATTTCCACTCTCAAGGAAAAAGGCGTACCTATTTGACTTGGAAATTCATTTCATGGCCTGTATTTCTGCTCCTGGAACTAGTGTAACCTCTTACGTATTCCCAAATGAATTAAACCTTAAAAAAATTAGCCATGGCTTTACTACAACTTCTACTGCTGCATTTATTTAGTGAACACTCTGTAAGCATTTGCTATTTGCTGGGCTCTGGGAATACCCAGTCTACACGGTCTTCTTCTCCGGGAGCCCACCGCTTAGGAAGAGAGGGAAAAGTAAACAGCGATGAGTGTCCAGTACTTAAGGTCTGTGATAGAAAAGGCTGCACCAAGGTCTAGGAGCACAGAGGAGGGCTGCATTCCACGCTGTCAGGGTGTGAGGGTGTGTCTGGAGAGGGGCAGGTGAGAAATGTCGTTGGGATACAGCCACCAGAATGTGGCATATTGATGGCTCCCGTTAGCAACTTAGAGTGTTCATACCCTTTCTCCTGAGAGTCTTGGCTGCTATTGGAATTTGCAAGGACAGTACCTTTGGGCTACTCGTTGACTGGTGCCCGGGGACATCGGCTGCTGTGATGGTCAGTTTCATGTGTTAACTTGACTGGGCCTCGGGGTGCCCAAACCTTTGGTCAGACATTGTTCTGGGTGTGTCTTTGAGGGTGTTTGGGGATAAGATTAAAATTTGGATCCGTGGACTGAGTAAAGCAGATGGTTCTCCCCAATGTGGGTGGGTCTCATCCCATCCCTTGAAGGCCTGAATAGAACAAAAAGGCTGACTCTTCTTCCAGAAGCGGGACCTCCTCCTGCCTGAGTGCTTTGAGCTGGGACTTGAGTTTTTTCCTGCTTTTGGGCTCATACCGAAAACATCTGCTCTCCTGGGTCCCTAGATTGCCAACAGCAGATCTTGGGACTTGTCAGTTTCTATAACTATGGGAGCCAACTCCTTATAATAAATCTCCTTCTGTATATACACTCTGCTCTGTTTCTCTGGAGAATTCCGAGTAATAGAGCTGCCTTGGTCCTGACTGGATCTCTCTCTTCTCTCCTTCCAGCCCCCACTCCCACCCCCAAATAGCCCTCCTCCTCTTTTTTTCCCTGATACACCGTAGACTAAACCGCAAACTGGAGTTCCTTTGTCACCGAGCAAACTCGTAATCCCAGTTTTCAAGTGTAATTTTTACAATATACAAACATTGCAATGAGGATGGGACAAAGCTACAGTCCACCTTAAGAGGAGCAGCTCTGGCTTCTAGACTTCCCTTGGACGTTACTTTGGATCCTGGCTGATGTGTGTTTCAGCTTGCTCATTCACTGTTGTGTCACTCTGGGTCCTCTCGAGAGAGTCCTTCCCAACGCTAGCCCTGCCGGATTTGCATTGTCCTCCTACCAGGTCGGGGTGATTTCCAGGGCCTCCCGGGACTTGTTCATGGATGTCTGATGACGTAGACCCCCTCTCTGTGCCAGGCCACTCTGGGGTCCTGCTTCTGCCCTCTGCCCGGTGTGGCCCACTAGCCACGGCTCCTTGCTTAGGGCAACTTTGCCTTCTTTTCCTCTCTTGCTAAGGCTTGGTCGTTCTCAAAAGAGTTGTCTCCCAAAGATGTTCACATCCTAATCCTCAGAACCTATGACTCTATAGGTTACCTGACAAAGGAGGATTAAGGTGGCAGATGGAATTAAGATTGCTGATCAGCTGACCCCTGGTGGGCCCAGTATAATCACAAGGCCCTTAAATGTGATACCGGAGACAGGAGAGAGCAGAGAAGGAGACGTGAAGGATACCACGGTGGTGTGATCTGGGAAGGATGAGGTCTAAAGTTACTGGCTTTGAGCATGAAGGAAGGGGTCACCAGCCAAGGAACATGGGCAGCTGGTAGAAGCTGGAAAAGGCAAAGAAATATGTTTCCCTGGAGTCTCCAGAAGGAGCACCTTGGTTTTAGTCCAGGGAGATTCGGTTCTGGCTGAATGGCAGAGTATAGCAAAGTCTGAGCTGGGTGCCAGAGAGCCCCGGGCGCCAGAGTACTTGAACTTAGCCCTGCTCTCTTGCTCTTGCCCCGTGTCTGCTGGAGCTCTGGGTGCCTCCCAGGTGTCCTTGCCTCCTCATGGTGCCACTGCTCTCCTGGCGTTCCCCACTCTCTGACGCTCAACTCTGCCCATCCTGGCCCAGGTCCTACGTCTACAGGTCCCCTGTAGTGAATAACCCGTTACCCCTACGAGGAGGAAATGGCCAGGCGAAGTAGGGGAAAGGCGAATTTTGGACATAAGTGTAAAGTCTGCTCTAGGTCACATCTGAGAGCTGCACTGTCCAGTTAAATATAAGTTAATATTCCTTCATCCACTTAATTAAAAACTAAGTCCTCTGTTGCACTAGCCGCCTTTCAAAGTCACATGTGGCCAGGGGTTACTGGGCTGGACAGTGCAGATCTAGGACCTTTCCCTCCCCACAGAAAGTTCTGTCGGGTGGTGCTGCCTCAACAGACCAACGGGTCCGCTGCTTTCTGAGCGGGGAAATTGAGGCACAGTGGACCAGGGCTTGGACTCCAGGCTCAGTGCTCTGATCAGTTCATCGTTCGAAGCCTCTGGCAGACGAGAATTCAGGCTGCACATTCCAGCGGCGAGAAGACGCCTAGAGTGAATAAATAATGCGATCGCCACGGTTTCGGAGGGAAAAGATCTCTAAATCCTTGAGATGATTGCAACGCAGTCCTGAAAGCTGATGGAGAGGGGGTAAGTCGTTTGTTTTTAATTAGTCTTCTCTTCTCTCTTTTCCTTTTCTTTCTTTCTTTCTTTCTTTCTTTCTTTCTTTCTTTCTTTCTTTTTTAAGAGGAAGAGAACCAGTGTCTGAGGCACAGAACAAGTGCAGAGGGCTCCGTGGCCGGGTCTGCAGAGGGGCTGGTCAGAGGGTCTGAGCCAAAGGAGGCCAGGGCTTTGATGCGCTCTGATTCCCTCCTGACAGCAAGCATGCTCTCTGACGGGTCTTCTGTTTGTCATGGCTGTACCACACTGACCCTTCACCCTCCCAGTCACCCGGACACCCCCCGCCCCTCTCTGGCACGCACGCATTGCCCACAAGGTATGCACGCCTTCCCTGTGGCTCCCCCGTTCCCGCTGCATGCTGGGTCCACTGGCTGCTCCCGGTGCCTGAGCCTCCAAAGCTGGGATAGTCAGCCGGGATACAAAGCTGGGATTCGAAGCGGGCTCCGCAACCCTCCCTGCCCCCGCCTTCCCGGAGGCTGTCCCCGACGGTCAGGATTTCAGAGAAACAGTGGGTATAAGTTGGCCAAGTACTGGAAGAGCCAGAACGAGCGAGTGAAGCACACCTTTCCCTCGCGCCATGGGCCAGCACTCGAGATGCAAACTGGGTAAGGCTCTCCCCGTTCTCGAGGGCTTCATCTCCTAACGCAGGAGAGAGAAGCATGGGCAGATGGTTACAGCTCACTGTGCTAGGGCTATGTTTATGTTCTTATTTTTAGTTTTTGTTTTAACATCGATCAATGTTTTGAGAGACAGAGCATGAGTGGGGGGAGGGGAAGAGAGAGAGGGAGACACAGAAGCCGAAGCAGGCTGCGGGCTCTGAGCTGTCAGCATAGAGCCCGACTCGAGGCTCGAACTCACGAACTGTGAGATGACGACCTGAGCCGACGTCGGACGCTCAACCGACGGAGCCACCCAGGCGCCCCCCAGGGCTACGTTTATTAACCAGCCACTCATTCCACCATCCAGCAGGTATCTTTGGAGCTCCTGCCATGTGCCCAACACCCTGTTAGGGCCTGTCACTTTGTTTTTAGAAATGTCTGCTTCCCTCTTTGAAGAGCTCACGTTACGAGGGAAGCAGATAGCATCTAAGCAGCTACCCCACGGTGCCTTGACTTGGGCGAGCACAGGGGCTACAGGAACCACAGGGACCAAGCGCTTAACCTACTTGGGAGGCTCAAATGTGCACAAGACACCATGGTGTCTCAAAGGGGAATCAATACTGCCCGGGAAGGGCACCAGGAAGGCTTCCCCGAGGAAAGGGGACTAGAGCCGGATCCTGGAGTATGAGGACAGGTTCTCCCAGCAGACAGGTTTGGAAGGAACAGCACGCACAAAGACAAGGAAGGGAGAAGCAGTGCGAAAGATGTCTGGGTGGGTGCAGTGGGGGGTGCTTTGGAGGGATAGGTTGGTATCAGATTGTGGAGGGCCTGATGTGCTGTTGTGGGCTGGATGTTTGTGTCTCCCCAAATTCACATGCTGAAGTCCTAACCCCCAGTGCAATGGTATTTGGAGGTGGCACTTTGGGGAGGTAATTAGGTTTAGATGAGGTCATGAGGGTGGGGCCCCATGATGGGATTAGTGGCTTTATAAGAAGAGGAAGAGAGAGATAGTCATTCTCTTTCTGCCACGTGAGGACATCTTTGAGACACGATGACAGCCCTCCCCAAGAACAGAATCTGCTGACCCCTTGATCTTGGACTTATAGCCTTTAGAACTGTGGGGAACAAATGTCTGTTGTTAAGCCCTCCAGCTTGTGGTATTTTCTTATGGGAGCCTGCGTAGAGTGAGTCATATACTTGATGAAAATTTTAATTTGAGTCAGGAGACAGATTTAAAGCATGAGAGTGGCATGAGGGACCTGCTCTTGGAACCACGCAGACATGGCTGGTGAAGAAGGGAGAGGAGCCTGGCTGTGGCTGGCCAAGGGCTGGGGATGTGTGGAAAGGGAGTTCTCTAGAAGCCCAGTCCCCAAGGCTAGGTGCCTTCTTGGACCTGGTGGTGAGAGAGAGGATCTGGGAGATGTTAGGATTCTTACAGGGGGCTGGTGTGGGATTAATAACACAGGAGAATGTCAAGGTCGTGGTTAAAAAGTCATCCACGGAGGAAGGGGATTGTCTTTGGGAGCACTGAGCATTTCAGTTTCGTCCAGTGTAAGTTCTATGGGATGTTTATTTGTTCAATATTTTTGTTCTCCTTTCCCTTTGAACCTTAAGGGCCAAGGATTGAGTTACTCCTGCCTTGTTTGCTTCTTGATACTTCCCTTTTCTTGCTCCAGTCCATTTCTCCCATCCACTCCTTCCATGGGCAGCCATGTTTCTTTTTGTAAGTATGGGTCTTGGGATCTTTTCTTTCTTTCTCTTTTTTTTTTTTTTAATTTTTTTTTTCAACGTTTATTTATTTTTGGGACAGAGAGAGACAGAGCATGAACGGGGGAGGGGCAGAGAGAGAGAGAGAGACACAGAATCGGAAACAGGCTCCAGGCTCCGAGCCATCAGCCCAGAGCCCAACGCGGGGCTCAAACTCACGGACCGCGAGATCGTGACCTGGCTGAAGTCGGACGCTTAACTGACTGCGCCACCCAGGCGCCCCTCTTTTTTTTTTTTTTTTTAAGTAGGTTCCACGCTGGGTGTGGAGCCCAATGCAAGAACTGAACTCACAACTCTGAGATCAAGGCTCGAGCTGAGATCAAGAAGTAGACGCTTAACCAACTGAGCCCCCCGCGTGCCCCTTCTCGCAGGCGTTTTAAAATTGATGTCCGGGACATCCCGTTCGCAAACTCACCTATTTCCTGCCTTTCACCAATGCCCCCTGTCCGGGTTGCTCAGAATGTTTCTTGCCTGTGTGACTCCATGAAACTCTCCCGTGGGCGGCAGAGGCCCGTGGCTGTCTCCAGGGTTACCACAGACAGTGCTGCGGGAACATTCTGCCAGCTCCTCCTGGACGAGTGAGGGTTTTGGTGGGTGCAGACTCAGCAGAATTACCCTTGCGGGGGGTCTCCAGTCCCCCCGCGTGCAGGAGGGAGCTTTGCCCTCACAAGCGACATGGACTCAGAACCGTCCACCTTCTCAACTCGAATGGCGGTCCAATGACAGGCGTGGAGTGGACACACATTGCCGTGTGTTTGTGTTTTTCTAATAACTGGTGCGTCGGAACACTTTTCATATGCCGGTTATGATTCTGGGTTTTCTTCTCTGTACCTTACTGGGGTTCCTGTCTCTTTTTGTTTATTCAAACTTACAAGGCCTTTTGCGTATTCTAGATATTAGTCCCTTGCTGACTGTAGCCGTTAGGAAAATAAATAACCTCTTAATCCGTCATCAACCTGTTTACGAGTGTCCTTTGTTGAACAAAGGGTTTAATTTTCATGTAACTAATCTGCCTCTGTCTTTTTGCCTGTGATTTGTACTCTTAAAGCCTTATTTGAGAAGTCTTGCCTCACTGGTAGGTAACAAAGGCAGGAATGTATATAACTTGATAGTTTTCCTATTAGCTTTATAGTTTTACTGTTTCCATGAAGGTCTTTAATCCATTCGGAATCCAGTCATTGTCATCAGGGCCAACAATTATACAGTGTGTACCGTGTTTCAGGCCTTGTTTCTTGTACTTTTAACTATCAACTCTCTTAAATTCCACAGCCACCATGGGGGAGGGACAACCTTTATTGTTATCATCTTTGTTGCAGATGAGGAAATGAAGTCCAGAGATGTTAAGCGTCCTTGGCCCAGGACCCACTGCGAGTAACGTGCTCTGTAAACAGCACTGCCTTCCTCAAAGAGCTCAGCAGCCCTCGGAGGGAGAGCCTTTTACATGCTGTCCTTGGTCCTAGATGGGGAGACATGACCTGTGCCTCGGTGCCCCTTGCGGAGTGTTGAAATTGGGGCAGATATCAAATAATCAAGCATGCGGTCAAATATAGATTCACGAATTATGACATAGTCCGTGAGGAGAACTATAGGCAAATGTCAAAGCCCAGCCTTGCCCGGGAGGTTGGGGAAAGCCTCCTTAAAGGAAGCTGAATAGAAATCTGGAAGGTTAAGGGACGTTAACTGTGCCAGGGCACATAGTGGGGAGTTTGGGGGACAAAGAAGCTTCTAGAAGAGAGGAGCCATGTGTACAAAAGTCCTGGGGGTGGGAACAACGTAAGCCCTGAAACGCAGCATTGTTGTGGGGCAAATTCCGTGAGGGTTGCAGGGCCTCACACGCTTGATAAGGAGTCTGGACTTTATTCCAGAAGTAGTGGAGGTCTCTGGCTAGTTAGGAGTGTGGCGACAAAACAGCTGGGGTGCGTGGAAAGGCCAGGCGGAGACCATTGCGGAAGTTCCAGGGAGGGAAGATGGCGGCTTGGGCTCGAGATGAGCCTCCCCTGGAGTTGTTTTTTCCAGTACCTGGTGCAGCTGATCCACTGGGTGGGTCCACGCAATGGCTGCGTTGCCGGTAGGGGGAATTCTCCTTGCCAAAGGAGATGGCGCACGGGCTCAGGCTGAGCTCGGGAAGGCGCCCTCAGGTCAGCCTGACCAGGTGATTCTGTCCCTCAGAAGCAGCACTGAGACTGCCTTCCAGCCCTTCCAAGGGTGGATGGCTGACCCAGCAGCGTGCTTCAATGTCTCAGCCTCCTGGTGCTGACACAGCTCAGCATTGGTACGAGGTGGGGTTGGGGGGTCGATTGCACGGGAGTCACCTGTGTGGGCATAACATCTCAGCTGACTGTGTTCCGACCGTAGTCCAGACGTTTCAACCTTTATTGACAACTTAGGAACAAACCAGGGGCTCAGATTTGGGGGCTAAGCCCCAACAACCCCCTACATGCTCCGTGGGGCTGGGAAGATGATGAATGCAGACGAAAGTCACGTAACAATTCCGAGATCTACAACGGCTTCTCGTTTATTTGGTTGGGCCGTTGGCTTTTCTTGACGACGGTCACGGAGTCCTTGGTATGTGCCAGCCGCCGTGCTAAGAGTTTTCCGTGAGTTGCCATGACGTCTCTTAGCCTCCTCGTGAAAGCTCAGTGTTACCATAGTGCTTTTGATTTAATTTATCTTCTAACAGATCGAGAAACTGAGGCTCAGAGGATAATAACACTTACCTCCTGCCTATCTCACAGGGGTGTCGGGGAGGTGAAGACCACGGTGGTGGCAGTGCCTCCAGCTCCTCAAATGAAGCTCGTAGGTCCCGAGGTGGCCGGTGGAGGTGACGGCCCTGAGCGGAGCAGACTGCTTCGATGGTGGCTCCAGTCAAAGGCCACTTCTAGGGCAGTTGCTTGGGGAAGCTCGCTAGAGGAAGACGTTGCTCACGGCTCTGGATCTGAGGAAGGAGGTCAGAGTGGAATCGCAGAAAACAGCCAGAGAGGACCCTGCTTAATACTGCCCTCTACCCCCCAACCCTCTCGGGTTATCTGCGTAGAGACCACCTGACAGGCTCCCGGCTCTCCCACTCGTCTAGGCCCTGTCAGGGAGCCAAAGGGGCATGCCACGGGTGACAATTAGAATAGTTCGCTTTCACAACCTTCCAACGAGTCATCTGGATCCTTGGGATCGCCCATGTCCCAGGTGCAGGTGGAGGTGACCTCTGGTCCGCACAGCTCCAGACCTTTCTCCCGCCCCTGCTCATCTTCCATTCTGGCTTCAGGTCAGTTGTGGAGGCCGAGGCCCTGTCTTCTCACGGCTGACAGCCCGTGTGAGCCCACATTTCAGTACTGATGCCCTTCCACTTCTTTCTTTTTTTATTTTCGTTTTTAATTTTTTTAAACGCGTATTTGTTTCCGAGACAGAGAGAGAGAGAGAGAGACAGAGCGTGAACGGGGGAGGGGCAGAGAGAGAGGGAGACACAGACTCGGAAGCAGGCTCCAGGCTCCGAGCTGTCAGCCCAGAGCCCGACGCGGGGCTCGAACCCACGAACCCCGAGATCACGACCTGAGCCGAAGTTGGACGCTTAACCGACGGAGCCATGGCGCCCTTCAAAGAAGGCGAGAGGGGCCCCTGGTTTGGTCATAAAAGTCACTCTTTCCGCCTGCCTAATCTCTAACCCAGACTGTTTTGATAAAGTACTTCACGGGGCAGGAAGAAAAGAACGGGAGGAGAGGAGAGAAACCGGAGGGAGGCGAGCCCTCCTCCCTCCCCAGGGGAAAACCTGTGCAAACATCTGGCAGTTTCTGGCTACTCTGCTCAGAGCGTGCTAGGTGTTTATATTCGGCCAGAGCTGGACTCATGACAGATTATTGTGCCGGCAGGGTCTCAACAACATTTTGTAGGTGGTCTCGTAGAGGAAAGCAAATATTTAAAGGTTTTTCTCCTTTCCTCCCTTTGATTGTTTACGTGGGGAGAGAGAGGTACCAGTTCCTGATAACAGCGGCAAATGGCAGCCAGGCAGCGGTCCCGCACATGGGCGCACAGCCCCCGTGTGCACAGCTCTGACCCGCCGGCCGTGAGCCTGCCGGGCTCGCCGCCTCCCGGTCCCAGGCCCCAGGCCGCAGGGAGCACTAACCCGGGACTGTCCAAGTAGATTGCTTCTAGACCCCAGCATTTGGGAGAAGCATCTATAAAGTCATGCACAGCCCAGACGTCTTTATGCGCCCTGCCTAGCGAATCAGGGTCTAACGGATGGCACAGATGTATACCCTTCTGCGTATCTAGGTATGCTAATCTCCTATCTGTATTCTATGCACCTCGAAAAAGAAAAACCCGCCAAGCAGAGGGTCCACGTTTTAAGTTTATGTATATGGCTGTTGTCATAAAAAGCATCTATGGAACACTTCTGGGGAGTTCAGTTGATCGCTATACGAAGTACACGGCCCTCTTCAGGGATCTGTGAGCCGGGGGAAGAAACAGTGCTAGGCGAAAGGGCATTAGGGACTATATGATCTGTAACAACACTTGAGATTCGTAAATGGTTTTGCGAGGTACCGAGTACTCTCGCAACATCCTATCCCACGGCCCCGAATCCTATGAAGGTTAAGGGTCTGGCTCAAGACGCTTAAGAGCAGAGGTGTTTCTCAAGAGCAGAGGGGAGCCTCAGTCCCGTTCCTATGTCTTCAGGCACAGGACTGGGCCCCGTGCGGACGCAGACTGGGGACTCTGGCAGTGGAGGTCGTGCCGTGAAAAATGACAAGCGTGGGAGGGAATAGACCGAGGTGAGGGAGGGCTGAGGGGGAGGGGCGGGGGAGGGCTGGGCAGCATGACTCAGGGGCTCTTCTCCAGGCGTTTCCGCAGGGATGGCGACGCCGGACGGTCCCCTGTTGGGGCTGTGCCCGATGGGTGCGGTGGAGGAGGAGAGATGCTGGGGAGGTGGGCGAACAGTGCCAGGGATGACACTAACTATGGTAACCGTGTGCCGGGGGCGCACCCCCAGCCCCGAGGAGACTATCCCCTCCCCTCCCCTGTTCTTCATGAGGGCTTTTATTACCTGAGTCCACCACTGAGGGGACGGAGGGTCGGAGCGGCTGCAACCACGTCTGAGGTCCCACAGTCGGTAGGTCAGAGCCAGACTCCAGCCCTGTGCGCCTCTCTGAAGCCCGAGCTCCTATCCACGGTGAGGCTGCCTCCCACGGTCCAGGCACTTGGGACGTGAAGCCGGGGTGTGGGGGGAGCTCCGAGGTGGGGAACAAGGAAGGGCCCGCAGGTCTCGGAGGTTGAAATTCAGGGATGGCGAGATCCTAACACCGGGAAGCGATTTTAAAACCTGTCAAAGATGACATCAGTGGAGAAACAAGAAGGAAAAAGCATCATCTCCACTGGTTTCCTTCAGTGGTCCTTAGGGCGTTCACCTTCGAGAGGGGATAGCGAGCGCTTTATGGTATTATAAAGACGAAATCAAATCATGCGTCTTAAAGTATTCTGTTAACCACAAACTGCAGGCCAGATGAAAAGTAGTTCTCTTATTTCAACCCTGAGAACTTACCTTCAGTACGAATGTAATTTAAGAATTTTTTTTTTTTAATGTTTACCTATATTTTTGAGACAGAGACCGAGCATGCGCGGGGGAGAGGCAGAGAGAGAGGGAGACGCAGAATCCGAAGCGGGCTCCAGGCTCCGAGCTGTCAGCACAGAGCCCGACGCGGGGCTCGAACTCGTCAACTGCGAGATCATGACCCGAGCCGACGTCGGAAACAGGAAACAGCCGTTTCCTGTGACGTACTTGCTGATCTTGGGCTCTGCTGTCACCGGGGTAGAGCTGGCCCTGGGACTCGATCTCTAAGTGAGACATACCTCACATTTGGGAGAGGGCCGGTTTCGGTCCTCTGGCCGTTTTGTGCAGTTTTTGAAATCAGAGAGGGCCTCAAACCGACGGCTTCCTTTTTATTCTGGGACTGGCCCCCGTGTGAGGCATTCAAGGATACACTGAAGCTTTTCAGGAATAGCCATATTTTGTGCTCTTTATTTTATTAAAAATTTTTATCTTTTATTTTAGAGACAGAGAGTGCAAGCAGGGGAGAGGAACAGAGGGAGAGAGGGAGAGAGAGAATTTTAAGCAGGTGGAGCCTGACTTTTTAAGGAGGTGGGCGGGGCTCCACCCGAAGACCCTGGGATCATGACCTGCCTCGAAATCACTGACGCTCAACCAACTCAGCCACCCAGGTGGCCCTTGTGCTCTTTAAAAAAATGCTTTGGGGGCGCCTGGGCGGCTCAGTCAGTTGAGCGTCTCACTTCGGCTCAGGTCACGATCTCACGGTTCATGAGTTCGAGCCTGGCCTTGGGCTCTGTGCTGACAGCTCGGAGCCTGGAGCCTGCTTCTGATTCTGTGTCTCCCTCTCTCTCTCTGCCCCCACCCCAGCTCACACTCTGTCTCTCTCTCAAAAATAATTAAAGATAAAAAAAAATTTTTTTTTTAAAGAATGCTTTGTGTGTAGCAAACGACAACCCAAGCTTTGGGGAAGAAATCATCTTTATGAGTATCTATTTCAGGCCCAAGTGGGGTCCTCGGCAGCTTTTCAGAGGATGTGAGGGTGTGCAGGGAGCCCCTAGAAATCCTTCCCACCAGGAAAAGTCTTGGGAAACCAAGCCAGCACCCCTGCAGTCAGTCACCAAAGGCCCATGTGGTGGGGAAGGGGAGGAGGGCATCTGGGTCCTGAAGGAGAAGCTTCCTGAACCTGTCCAGGAACAGGCAGAGAAGATGATATTTCTTTCTTTCTTTCTTTTTTTTATTATTTATTTATTTATTAAAAAAAATTTTTTTTCAACGTTTTTATTTATTTTTGGGACAGAGAGAGACAGAGCATGAACGGGGGAGGGGCAGAGAGAGAGGGAGACACAGAATCGGAAACAGGCTCCAGGCTCTGAGCCATCAGCCCAGAGCCTGTCGCGGGGCTCGAACTCACGGACCGCGAGATCGTGACCTGGCTGAAGTCGGACGCTTAACCGACTGCACCACCCAGGCACCCCTCTTTCTTTTTTTTAAATAATTTTTAAAAATGTTTATTCTTGAGGGAGAGAGACAGAGTGTGAGTGGGGGAGGGTCAGAGAGAGAGGGAAACACAGAATCCGAAGCGGGTTCCAGGCTCTGAGCTGTCAGCACAGAGCCCGATGTGCGGCTCGAACCCATTAGCTGTGAGATCATGACCTGAGCTGAAGTCGGACGCTTAACCGACAGAGCCACCCAGGGGCCCTGAAGGTGGCATTTCTGAAGGTCAGCTTGGAAGTCTCGTCTGGAGGTCCTTCTGGAATACACAGCTCCAGAAAGCAAGTTCAGGTGACTCGCAGGGCTTGGCCATCGTGCCCCCTGGAAGGCCAGGGTTCGTAGAAAGGAGGGTGCATGAGGTGTAATCCTGTCCACCCCAGGGCCCTGCTGCTCACTTGGGCACATCCAGTCCACTCCTGAGCCTTCCCGGCCTCTGTCAAAGGAAAGCGGGAGTTCCTCCCCTGCCTCTGCCTCACGAGATTTAGGGCCAACTGAGACACTAGCTAAGAAAGACCTTTACAAGGCAAGTGCCCATCAGGTGCCAGGCAGGCATTGCATCATTGTTCTGAATAAGGGGACCACTTGCCCAGGGGACCCTGTAGGGTCGGGACCGCCCTAACGTGGGAATGAAGGGCAGCGAAGGGGAGAGTCGCCCGGTAGCTCTGGCCTGTCAGAGAAATGCCACTTGCCTTCGTAGCCGACAAGCCCTGCTGGGGGCGGTGAGCTGAGACAGCGCACAGAGAAGAAACTCCTTGAACCAAGCGTCTTGCGTCCTCTAAGATGGGCTCTTTGGGCAACGTGCTCCCCATCAGGCTTTGTTTTCTCTTGTCTGAAAGTTCAAGCCCCTTTTCCTTTCAAGGTCAGCCACGGTGGTCTCCTGCTGACCCTGTGCTCACTCCAGGAGTTCTTTCAAGGCTGGTTTCGCGACGGCTCAGGAAAGCAGTTTTGCTAAACCACACGCCGTAAATCAAGTGCGTTTCTCTGACCGTGTGCGTTGGAGTTGACTTTGGCATTTGGCCATGCGCTTTCTGGAAGGACACACCGGTTTGTCACCTGCGAGGAGGAGGGGAGTGAGGAGCCAGGGAGGACGAGGGAGCATGGATCGGGGCGGGCAGTGTGGGAGGAGGGACACCCACGCTCAGGGAGGGGGCTGGATGAGCGGGGGGAAGACAGTCGTCTTCGGATCCCCTCTGCAGAGACGTCAAGTTTATTCCACATGCTGAGATCACTGTCTCGAGGGGTGCTAGACTGCCCAGGGGTCCCGGGGGGCAGGAGATGGCAGAGTGAACAAGAGCATAAGTCAACACACCTGCTCACAAGGAAATTCGCCCAGGAAAGCAGAAATGACCTGAACAAAACCGGGAATGCATAAACACGTAAAGTGTTTCCTTTTTCCCGGAGAAGACCCCATACTTGTAAAGGGCTTTGACGTGTTCAACTATATGACTGATTTCATCTCAGCCTTTCGAGGGGCCCCTTCCAGAAGCTTTTACACACCAGAACAGTGAGGCTCGAGTTCACAGCGCTGCAAACTGTGGGCGGGGACCAAGGTCTCACCTTGTAAATCCAGACCCTGTGGCAAGTGGGGGCTATGAACGAAGGTTCCGGAATCCAAGCTGCCATGGCTGATGCGGACCTCGGGAGCAGTCTTTCCAGAGGTCTTTCCAGGGGCTCTCTGTCTCTCTGGTCGTAAGAATCTGGAGAAGGGGAGTCAGATAACACTGTTCTACAGGGAGCAGCACCCCTCATTCCACCGAATGTTCTGGGCACTCAGTCCCTGACCTCCATTTTCCACACTTACCTGCTGATTTAGGCAGACATGGCCCCAGAAAAGGGCCATTCCAAAACCGTGGGTGAGGTCACTACAGGCAGGCCTGGTCAAGGAGGAGTTGGGTTGGGAGTGAGGAGGGAGGCGGCGGGGCCCCTGAATGAGGTTTTCCTCTTCGTGGTGTCCAAGGCCCAGGCCAGGCGGGCTGCCGTGTCTCTCCCTGTCTGGCTCCCAGAAACTTCCCCCGCACCCGTGGCTCCCGGCACAGAGTCTCGAACTTGGGGCGGTCTTTGGTGGTCTCACTTTCCGCATGGAACTGAGTTCGCGCTGTCCGTCCTCTTTGCTCAGCCGTGCCCCGTGATGCCAGCCCGAAGGGCCCCAGGGTGGCTCTGGAGAAGCAGTGGGCGGGTGTCTGTCCCTTAAACCGCAGAGGGACACAGGCGTGCCCTCCGTGGCGGCTGGGAGGGGCCGGAGATTGTGCCTGTTTCTGCCTAGCTCACACTCTGCTCGCCATGTTGTGTCTTCTTTGCAAAGTAGAGCAGTTCAGAGGCCGTTAGATTTCTTCAGAAATGAAAAAAAAAAGTACAGAAAGAAAGAGTCCATGGCCCCAGGCAGTTCCCTTCAGGGCCCCAGGACTTTCTGAAGCCGGTGGGGAGCAGACAGTACATCCGGGATCCCTCGGAACTCAGGGAGGCCCAGAGAGGCAGGGGAAGAGGGTCATGTGCGGCAGTCAGGACCAGAGGTGTAGCGGCCTGGAGGTGTGGGCCTGCCCGGGCCTCTCTCTGGTCCCTGGAGTGTCTCCTATACCATGTGGCCTGTGGATAAGCACTTTTGAGAAGGGCTATTGGCTGAATTGTGCCCCCCTTCAAATTTGTATGTTTAAGTCCCAACCCTGAGACCTCGGAATGTGACTGTATTTGAAGAAAAGGTCTTTAAAGAAGTAACTAAGGTAAAAAAAAAAAAAAAAAAAAAAAAGGAGGTCACTGGGGTGGGCCCTAATCCAATATGACTGGTGTTCTTGTAAGAAGAGATTGGGACACAGACACAAAGACCATGTGAGGACACAGGGAGAAGGCGGCCATCTACAAGCCAAGGAGACAGGCCTCAGGAGGAGCGGACCCTTCCAACACCTTGATCGTGGACTTCCGGCATCCAGAACTTGAGAAAATAAATTTCTGGTTTTAAGCCACCCAGTTTGAGGCACTTGGTGATGGCAGTTCAAGCAGACTCATACAGGAGCCTTTCAGCTGGAAAGCACCCGGCCCGTCTCCTGCTAAGCTCTGGTGTCTCCGCTGGGGTGGTGACGGTGGCCCTGCATAGACTCCGGGTTGGGCCCTGTGTCTCTCTGACGCTGTGGCATTTTCCATAAAGGTGCCGTCCCTCTCTGAACATCACTTGTTTCCAAGCCATGCTTTGGGGCTCAGTATAGGTGTTTTCAGGGCCCCCAGGAATGCAGAGGGGAGGCCCTGCAAGGCTGGGCAGAGGGGAGTGGGGTGGGGACCAAGCAGGCTCTGACCTCTCCCCCACCTCAAGTTATGCTGTTGGAGTGCATTGGTTTTAGATATCGGGTTTCACATAAAATCTCATTGGAAGAAATAAGTGTTTTCCACCCCTGATCAATCTGCAAGAGGCTGACAAAAGAGGCCATGTCTTAATATAATAGAATTTTGGCCCCATTAGCGTTCACGGTTAGTGATTTCTGTACGGAGCTGGCTTTAACGTCTTTATAAGTCGTGACAACTTTCATTCATATGACCTCATCCCCACGGCTGCTGTGACTGTCTCCGAAAAAGAATCCCCCTTCGCTGGGATAAGAGTGACACGCCCTCGTCGCTCTTCCTTGGAGCCCGGGATGATGCAGTGCCAGGCCCGACACACACGCTTCCCCGCCTCCTCTCCAGCCTCCGGGCACCTGCTGTCCGCCCTTTTCTCCGGCTTCCTTCCCACCTCTTTTCTAGTCTTTATCACTAACTGGGAAAGAAAGCTGTGCTGTCATTAGTCACTCACGGGAGCCAGGCGCGAGGGAAGCTGGCAAGGCTGGGCATTTGTCTCCCAAAACTTTTTGGAGAAGATGGCATTCGTAGGCCAACTCTGCCAGATAGGGCTGTGGGGTGGTAGGAGCGAGGACCCAGCCCGCGAGCTGTGTGGGAGCCTCCGCGAGGAGAGGGCGCGCCAGGCCGCGGCTGCTTAGAGTTGCCCTGGAGGGCTTGCAGAACGGCCAATGCTCCGCCTCCCCACGGTTTCTGACTCAATAGGTCTGCAGTGGGGCCCCAGCATCTGCGTTTCTGGCAGGGGCCCGGGTGCTGTCGCTGTTCCTGCTGCTGGCTGGGACCTCACTTTAGGGACCGCTGCCTGAGGCCAGGCGGAGGCAGGCAGGCAGTGGGCACAGTGAGGTACTCTACCAACGTCCTTGGGATCTGAGGTTCCCTGAGCGCTTCTGGTGAGTCTGTTTGTTGGATGCTTAAGCCCTCAGGGTGGATGGGGTGGGGAGTCAGACTTACGTGCCGCCCTGGCCATCCCTTAAGCTTCCCCTTCTTAGCCTGGTGCACAGCAACTGGCCAGCTTGTCTAACACCCCGGAAGGCCTCCAACTCTTTTATTCATTCATTCATTCATTCATTCATTCATTCATTTATTTATAATTTTTCTTTATTATGGAAAGAGTGCAAGAGAGTGGGGGAGGGGTAGAGAGAGAGAGAGAGAGAATCCCAAGCAGGCTCCGCGCTCAGCGTGGAGCCTGACGCGGGGCTTGATCTCACAGCCATGAGATCACAACCTGAGCCAAAGTCAAGAGGTGGATGCTTACCCGACCAAGCCCCCCAGGGGCCCCAGGGCCTCCAATCCTTCAGCCATAAGGACCCATAAAGACCCACAGTCCTGCTTGGACCTAGCCCCTGGCGGGGGGAGGGGGGGGTGTCCCTATCCTTGCCCATGGAGCCCCACTGTGCCGGAATAGGGTCTTTCACTGGGGTTTTAGAATCCTGGGATAAAACCTTGTGCCCCCTTGCTGAGTTCTGAGCCCGGAGTTCTGAGGACCAGGAGGCAGCAGGACTATAAGCAAGAACGTAAAAATGGCCCCCTCCACGAGGGATCCTTGGTCTCTGGACCAAGGTCCTTGGCAAGCCCCCTCCTATTGACGCCCTCCAGATGACCCAGGTACAGAGGGAGGAGCTCTTGGAAGTGCAGCCCTCTGGTCCCAAAGGCCATGTAAGCTAGAAAAGCCCTTTCCCGCAGGAGAGTACTGCCCCAGGAGGGCCCTCTCGACCTTTCCAACTTAGCATCGCCATCTTCTTCTTCTTCACAGTCATAGTGTATCTGTACTTAGCACTCAGCACTCGACGTTTTTGTTTCATGTGTACGCACATAAGCGAGTCTGTGAATATGAAATCTGTCTCCCCCACGAGACAGTCAGCTTCACGAGAACCAAGTCTTTGTACGCTTAGCTCATTACTGGTACCCTGTGTCTGGAACCATGTCTGTGGCCCCCTGAGGCTCCCATAAATTGTTCGGAGGGAATAAATGAATGACAGCCATCCTCACTGACATTTCTTCCTGACTCTTTGTGAATCACCAACCATCAGTACTTTCTTTTAATCTTGTTTTTTTTTTTTTGTTTTTTTTTTTTCTGCTAAAAAGACAGAAGTTGCTAAAACGTTTGATAAGCAGTTGGGAATCTGCTCCTCTTTTTCTCTGCCAAGCAAACAAATGACAAGACCCTTCCCTGTTTTTGGCTTTGATAGGAGGAAGTGTTGGATTAGCTGCTCTCTCTAAATTTACTTTATAGCTCCAAAATATTAACATATAAATTCTAGATGATTGCAACTTTGACTATCTATGCCCAAAATTTCCTTTGCAAATTCTGATGACTTAATGAGTTTGTGTTAGTGATCACAGGTTTAAGAATGAGAGAAAACTGTGTTATTTATGAGCCTTCAGTTTAGAATCACAGCACCGTGAGGATGTGACTTTCTTCAAACCAATATGCTAGCACGGGCTTCATCTTGAAAGGAAGCCATTGCTAAGCTTCAGTTGTGAGGAAAAATGGAAGGAAACAGAAATGACGTTTCTCATGACCTTAGCACTTAGGAAAGACAGGGATTGTGCCTGGGACTGTCCCCTCTTTGGCTTTTCCGGGTTCTCACCACTCACCAAAATATCGTAAGTTCTGTCTTCACAAAGCCTCTTGCCTGCCTTGTCCGGTCTCAGTGATAACCATAAAGCTCCCCACCTAAAAGGTTACACAGTTTCCAGCCTCTGTCCCTTTCAATCCATCCTCTCTTCCACTACCTGGTTGGAAGATGCCTTGCCAATGTTGGTAGCCAACTGAAAAGTCTCCATGGCGTGCCATAGTCTCACGGGCTATGGTTCATTCTTTCGTGAGAATTTGCAGCTCAACACGGTGTCATTGTTGTGTCTCACTATTGGCGTTTCCCTCTACTCCTCACCCAGCCAGTCTTTCACTCTTTATTCCGTAAATCCTCCCGTGAACATTCCTGCTCCTCAGTCCTAAGCCCCGTCATTTCCGTTGCGATGAAAGCCGTCCTTCATTTATATGACAAATATTGGTCATTACAAAGCGATATACGTAATTAAACACAAATTACTCTATCTTCCTCTAGTGGCCTAAAATATCAGCTCCATAGTTAGAATGCTGCTTCCTGTCTAGTTCTTTTTTTTTTTTTTTTTTAATTTTTTTTTTCAACGTTTATTTATTTTTGGGACAGAGAGAGACAGAGCATGAACGGGGGAGGGGCAGAGAGAGAGGGAGACACAGAATCGGAAACAGGCTCCAGGCTCTGAGCCATC
This sequence comes from Felis catus, assembly GCF_018350175.1. NCBI lineage: Eukaryota > Metazoa > Chordata > Mammalia > Carnivora > Felidae > Felis > Felis catus. The sequence goes on along the minus strand of NC_058378.1, from coordinate 19,455,278 downwards.
AGCCCAGAGCCCGACGCGGGGCTCGAACTCACGGACCGCGAGATCGTGACCTGGCTGAAGTCGGACGCTTAACCGACTGCGCCACCCAGGCGCCCCAACTAGTTCTAACATTAGCTGAGTGATTTGGGGCAAGTGACTTGAACCTATTTTTGCCTCAGTCTACCTTTCAGTAAGATGAGATAATAATAAACACTTATCAAACTCTTGTTCAGAATCGGACACCATTCCAAATGCTTTGGGATGTTAACACACTTGATCCTCACAGCCATCAGGTGAGAAAGGTCCTGATGTGATTCCCATTTCATGGGTGAGGACCTTGAAGGTGGGAAGCACCTTGCTGAAGTGTCACATGAGGACACTTGCTGGAGATCACATGACTGGTAAGGGATGGAGTTAGGCACGTGACTCTGGTGGCCACAGTCCTCATCGCTAAAAGGCGCTGTCTCTGGAGGAAGAGGAAACCCTTACACGGTTGTTGGGGGTCCCAGAGAGCTACTGCATATAAAGACCATAGAACAATGCTCAGCACATGGCTTACCAGTATAGCACATAGCTGCCAGTAACCATGAGCCATTTTGGTTGGTCTCATGCTCCTCTCAAGGCCTTGTTCCGGTTTGCCTGTTCCCTTGAAGCTGTCCCTTATCCCCAGACATCACGTTTTCCAAATGTAGATTTTCTGAACTATTCATTTGCATCTTGGGCTATTTTTTTTTTTTAATACTTGGTTATGATACTCATGACTTATCTCTCCATCCGGGATTCGAGCTGCAGGTGTTTAAAAATATAGTTGTTAATAGAAAAATTGAGGCATCAGAAGGCCAACAGGATGATTGACATTGATTGAAAGGAGAGGTTGTTACTCACAGTTCCTGAAAGGAGGGGGTGCATCATGGCACAGGAGGGCGGGGAGGGAGAAGGGCATGTGAGAAAGCACCGGGGCTGGTCAGGAGGCAGAGAGAGAGACAGGGAAAAGTGGGCAAGAGCTTTTGTTGTGACTTCTGCAAGAAGGAACAGGTGGGGCAGGTGTAGCAGGCTGAGGATTAACTAGTTTGAACAATTGCATAGCAGTTGTCCATAATCGTCTGGTCCCTGACCCTGGGTGATTAGGGCAGAGGGAGAGTGGCCTCAAGGGTGGTTGGGTGAGGACTCTGAATTCGCCACTTTGCATTTGAAAAACTGGCTTGACAGGTGAAATATTTACTATCTCTAGGAAATGACTAATGCCAGGAGGTCAATTCCTCCAGGATCAACAAGGTCCCGGATGTTAAAGCATCGGAAGTACAGAAAATAAGATATGTTACTATGGCAGGTAACTAGGAAACACATGTAATGTTTTGTTTGTTTGTTTGTTTGTTTGTTTGTTTGTTTTTATCTCTGATCCTAGCTCAGTGTTTCTCAAAATGCAGCCTACGGGAACACTTATATCAGACTCACTTGGGAAGCTTGGTAACAATGCAGGTCCCTGGGTCCGTGCATTACCCATAACCCATCAACATCTCTGGAAATGGGGCCTAGTCATTGAAAGGGCGGGCCTACGCCAGCCGACTCCATCTTGTTCTGTGTCCTTCACCTTGACCACACCTCCTCCCCTTGACTCCATCTTGTTCTGTGTCCTTCACCTTGACCACACCTCCTCCCCTCGAGTAAACCCTCCCTCACCTGCCGGACCCTTCCCCAGGACCCCTCCCCAGCCAATCGGCTGAGGCCATAGCCATTACCTCACCAACTGCCCCCAGGCCCCAATAAAACCTTTGTCCTTTTGAAACTCGCTCTCTTTCCCTGGTATCTCACTGCTGCGTCGGTGCAGGTAGGGGATTGAGCTCGAGCTAGCTCGAATAAAGGCTCTTTGCTTTTGCATCGCACTCGGCTCCCTAGTGGTCTTTGGGGATCACGAATTCTGGGCATAACAGTCATTTGTCTGCTTAACAAGTTCTTCGGGAGATTCCCAAATTCTCCGTGGCTTGAGAACTATTGTCCTGTACATCTTGTCTCTGTTCTGGGCTATCAGAGTCAGCTCTGAATGGCAAGAAAGGCCACGCTGAACCCTTAGGAACACCAGCAATTTTCCCAAATGGAAAACACACCGGTCTCTCGTCGCTACCTCCCTGGCTCAGCAAGAGAGAATTACCTCTGGAACTGCCAAGGGCTTCCCGGAAGGCAGACAGAAAGGGTTGCCTATCTCACTTAAGGAGGAGAGTGGAATGATGGAAAAAGAGAGCTTCAGTCTGGGTTGTGGTTGGAGCTGCAGGCAGCCAAGAAATGAAAGCATAACTTAACCTGAGGATAAGTTATGTCCTGTCAGGTGGGGCCTGTCAGGCCCATTCAGCAATGGGCCGTGTGACTGTACCTGTGCATCTGTGAACCATGACCGTGTGCCTAAAACCCATCTACTTACCTCGGGTTTGATCCCAAACTATTGCAGCCCAGTAGTCCTGAGCTCAAAAAGGTCGATGAAACATTTTTTAGGAAGTCAGATTATATTTGAGAGAAATATCAGTTAGAACCTATAGTCCTAAGCACAGGACTCTGGTTACCCACCTGGGCTTTGTCGAGAGGCAGGGACAATGTGAGCAGCCATGTGGCCGGGAAATCTTGGTCCGGCGAGCAGCGGGGTCACAGGATGTCAGAAGAGCACTCACAAACATCGTGTATGAATCTGTGGCCAAGGTGAGGTTGGGAGATGCGACCAGGGATAACAATTCAGAAAAGATCAAGTCCCAGCGGGACAAGGGTGAGAGGCCAATTTGTGGGGTAGTTTGGACCCCAAATCAGTGGGGCCCATCAGCAGTCCGGATAGGAGCACTGGAGTAAGGAATGGGCACCTGGAATAATTTCCTCGGAAGAGTCTTCGTTTTTCTTTATTTTTTTTTGGGACAGAGAGAGACAGAGCATGAACGGGGGAGGGGCAGAGAGAGAGGGAGACACAGAATCGGAAACAGGCTCCAGGCTCTGAGCCATCAGCCCAGAGCCCGACGCAGGGCTCGAACTCCCGGACCGCGAGATCGTGACCTGGCTGAAGTCGGACGCTTAACCGACTGCGCCACCCAGGCACCCCATGTGTTGGCAGTCTTTATGCAAGTTGAATTGCTTACCTCCAAGGTTCAACCTGGTGTAATCCCCCTAAAGCCTCAGCAGAAACTTCAGTAGGGGGATTTTGTGCTGTGTTTGGGGCACTGTTTCTGGATGCATGGCCTTTTGGCACGACCCTCCTAGAGTTTCTGTGAGCTACCCACGAACATTTGATACATCTGTCCTACAAAGAACCCAGGCTGATACTCATCCAATCGCTGGCCGCCGAGATTGTTGAGTAGATTCCAAATTATGCACGGCCCACCCAAGTGTGTCTTTTGTTGTGACTTTGCACACGGCTCCTATCCCTCTCCATGCCTTGATTTCCCCCTCTTCACTCCCCTGAAGAAGGGCCCTAAACTACTTTTGAAGAGTCCTACCCAAGATGTTAGAATGGAAGTTGCTGAGAAAGCTTGATGTTGACTACGTTGAGTAGGGAAGACAACGGGACTTGTCACTGGGTCATTGGCAATCTCCCCTGCTCTTCCTAATTGTTTTGAATTCCTGTTCTTTGTGATGCTGGCCTGGGTGTGTCTAATTTAGGCCACGCTGCTGCCCAGCCCCACCATTGATGTGCAAATGACGGGTTTGGGAAGTTGGAGACATTTGGGGCTGTTAAGAATAAAGTTAGAAGACAATGGGGAAAGAAGATCACTGCAGCCCCAGGGCAGTCCCGCTGGGGACCCCTCCGTGTCGCGCCAGATGCCCGCCCTTCCCAGTTCTTTGCAGTCTCAACTTCAAATTTTAATATTACAATCAGCAGCTCGGCTTATTTTCAACTTGAGAAGCCTGTGGGGGTTTTTTGGTCCTGTTCAAAGCAAATGAGCATTTTCCTTTTAGTCTTGTTTAGACAGTGGTATAAATGGATCTGTCAGTCAGATGGAACAAAACACACAGCCCCTTTTCCTCTAGATGATGATACAGATTGTAAGAATGATTATGATGATTGATGGTCACGGGGCCGCCTCATCTTGGCTGCTCCGGCCAAGGGTGGCTGGGGGTTTTGCCGAGGAACATTCCTCTTCCTTAGTGAAGGGAGGAGCTGGGCGCGGCAGGTGGGAGGGAGGCGAGTTTTGAGATCTTCATGCGTTCTCCTTGATCTCTCGGAATGCCACCTAGAAAAAGCTGGAATTGATGATGCTGGCCGAGAAATCTCTACTCCATCCACATTCTTGGGGAAACCATGGTGAATCCTGCCACTTGGCATCAGGGCTGCTGAGGAGGACGATCCAGGGCTGGCGAGACAAAGAACCACATGGTGACGTGGGCATGATGGCGGTGCCCAGGAGTCCTGAGGTGCACGTCACCCTAAACCACAGCCTGCCTGCCTTGTAAGGTATTTCTTCCCCATCCTGCCCGCTCATGGCACTTGCAACAAAGGAAAACGTGATCTGAAAATACCAGGTGACGATGAGAATGTTAAGTATTTCAGGTGTTTTCTAGAAATGAGGTTCAGTATTTTCTCATCAACAACCGATTCTAAGAGGCACTGGATGACCCAAGTTGTTGGGGGTGGCCAGGCAGAAGGCGAGTCCTCTCTCTCTCTCCAGGTCTCTGTTAGAAAGCATTCCCAGTGCCATGATTTGGACCTTGATGGCTAAGTGGCCTTCTCCCTGAACTTGCCCTGACTGCTGTTTTCTTGAACTTCTCTCTCTCTCCCTGGAGAGCCCTTATGGTCTGTGACCGCTCCCCGGACCCCACTTTGTGCCAACTGCCCTGCCCCACTATTTCACTTGCGTGCTCTCTTTTTCTTTCCAGTTAAATCATAAAGCCATGCGGAGGACACGGTGTCTGTCTTAGTGTCTGCACATTTGGCCTCTCAGGAAATGCTGCTGTTGCTGGAGACTAGGCTCTGAGGGTCTGGCAGAAGGGCCCTTGGAAACCTCGAGTAACGTCCAGCAAGTTCGTTTTACGGTGGAAGAAAATTCATTGAAGAAACTCTGAGAGTTCATGGTATGTGATGGCATTGTTGAGCTGCGTCTTAGGGTCGGAAGACTTTAATTATTGGATTGTGGGGCTCGGCATCTTTTTCAGGGTTTGGGAGTCGGCCGCGATAAAAGAAAAGGCATATTTTCTAGGACAGGGCGTCTCAAATTTTGCTGTGCGTCATTGGTTGGGGGCTTGTCGTATGGGTTGGGTTTTCTTCAGGGGGTTAACTTCAGGACGTGGCTAAGCGCAAGAGTGAACTACACCTGCTAACCACCCCTCAGAATTAGGCAGTGTCCTTGGCCAGACACAGACAGCACGAGGATGAACCAGGCTTCCCTACATGGAGGGGGCTGTCCTAGCAAGACTCAGGCCATAGAACAGCAGAGAAGGCATGTTCCCTGCAGGCGACCTTGACCCACGAGGAGGGATTCTCTTGAGGAGGTCTCTTTGGGAGCTTCTTAAGGCCACAGAAGTCAGGCCACACACTTCATAAGCTATGATCTGGTGGATTGGGGACAGGGGGATAGTTCAGAGGGCATAGTTCAGAGGTGGATAGTTCAGAGGGCAGACACTGCAGTCAGATTTATTGGGTTCAAACGTCAGCTCTACTCATTTCTAGTACCGTACTAGCTAACCCGAGCTGCTATAACCAGGTACCACAGACTGGGCTGCTTAAAAACGGAAATTTATTTCCTCACAGTTCTGGAAAGCAGACGTCAGGGATCAAGGTGTTCATGGGGTTAGTTTCCTGTGAGGCGTCTCGTTGGCTCGTAGATGGCTGTCTTCTCCCTCTGTGTTCACCCGGTCTTCCCTCTGTGTGTGTATGTGTCCTAGTCTCTTCTTAGAAGGACACCAGGGGCGCCTGGGTGGCGCAGTCAGTTGAGCGTCCGACTTCAGCCAGGTCACCATCTCGCGATCCGTGGGTTCGAGCCCCGCGTCAGGCTCTGGGCTGATGGCTCGGAGCCTGGAGCCTGTTTCCGATCCTGTGTCTCCCTCTCTCTCTGCCCCTCCCCCGTTCATGCTCTGTCTCTCTCTGTCCCAAAAAAAAAAAATATATAAAATAAAAAAAAAAAAAAAGAAAGACACCAGTCAGATGGGATTCCAGTGCACCTCAAGGACTTCATCTTACCTTAACTGCCTCTCTAAATCTCCTACCTCCTAACCGTCGCATCCTGAGGTACTGGGCTTGGGACAAACATACGAATCTTGAAGGCAGAGGACATAGTTCAGCCCATAACAAGCACCGTCTCTAGGCCTGCGTTCCCCTCTGGAAAATGCAGATCACACAGTGCCTACCTCAAGAGGCTGCCCCACTTCCTAACAGAATATTAGGTGTCTATCATGACACCTGGCCCTGCCCCGGAGCGCCCGTGGGGCTGGTGGCAGAGGCAGTCACCCCCTTTCTCTGAAGCGCTGCCTCGTGAGCAGGATGCTCTGGAGAATTCTCTGAGATTCTTCACATTGAGTGTAGCCACAGGTCTGGGAGGCAGGTCTGTGCTATTGTTTCACTATGGATTTGATGGATGGATGGATTGATTGATTGATTGATTTTTGGTGCTAAGGGAAACTCAGAGAGATTGTATTTGCCCTCCTGAGGTTAAGGGTTGTTACTCTAAGGGTCCGCCTTCCTGTTGCCAACGCATCCCTGCAGGACCACTGCCTCAATCTGATCCACAAGGGGGGGTGGGGGGAATGAACCATTTTCCTGCTGGTGACGGCGACTTCTGGCTCTTTCCTTTTTCCGCACACGCCCTTATCTCTAAGCCTGAGGGGATTTGCTAAGTTGAAGGAAAGCTGCGTGCTGTGTTGCAGTTACAAGGGAAGGACAACGTGAGGGAGAAAAGGGATAATCCCACCTTATCTGTCAGGCACTAAGAGTACAGTTTCAAAAGAGGAGACGCAGAATGTGGGACGCGGGGGCCACTGGGGGTGAGCTCGGAGATGCGGGTCAGGACCCGGTCCTGGACGAATGAGAATATCAGGCTGAGAAGTGTTGATCCCACGGTGGAGGTAGGGACCGCGGATTCCTCAGTGGGGTCCCCCAAATGGTGCTTCCCTTCTAGGGGCGTTAGCCTGGTAGTGAGCTGTCGGGTGACAGCGGCAGGTCAAGATTAAGGATGGGGTCTACAGCGGTATTTTAGGCAAGATGGAGGGAGGCCCTGCACCAGGGACCAACATAATGCAGAAGCATGGTCAGAATAACCTTTTGGAAAAAACAGCTTTTTGTTCTAATAGAGCCTAGCCCATAAACCAGCTGCCTTGCACACTCTTTCTGTCTCGTCCCCTTCTGCTACAGCCTGGAAGGGCATGTGTTGGGGATGGTGGTTCCCCGGGAATGGAGGGAGCCAGATCTTTGAGCAACTGTGTGTGGCAGAGTCCTTCCCCACCTCCAACTATATTAGTTTTGAGATAAGCTGCTGCTTACATAATTTTATATAAGCTTCTAGCTGCTGCGTGTGTGCTTTGTAAAGACTACGTTTTTTCGAGTTAAGAAATAAAAATATGATAAAAATAATATATTCCCACCACCCAGATATCACACTTTTAAGAGATTAGGCATATCCTCCTGAGTTTTTTTCTATGTGTGCATGTGTGTGTGTGTATAATTTTTTAACCAAAATAAGATGATACTGTATATACAACAAATATGTATGTATGTATCAGGTAGGTAAAGTTGTATGTGTATATACATAATACTTATTATTTTTTTTACCAAAATGAGATTTTACTGCATTACTGTCTGTGTATATATGTATACGGATACATGTATATGTATGTATATGTATATGTATTCTGAATTACTGTATACATATGTATATACATATGTATATGCACATACGTAAATACATATGTACATATATACTGTATATCTGTATATATACATATACATACACATATATGTATATGTATATGTATGTATATATATGTACACATGTATATATATTGTATACCTGTATATATACATACATATACATATGCGTATATGTATATGCATGTATATACATATATATATGCACGTACACATATACTATATATCTGTATACATATACACATATACATATGTATACATGTATGTATATGTGTATATGTATGTATATATGTATATATGTATATATACATGTATATATATGTGTATATATATATCTTCACTCACATACACATATAACACATGTATATGTGTTTTAATGAAAATGAGATCAAACTGCACATACTGCATTGTATTTTTTTCAGTCAATGATCTTCACTCCGCCATTTCAATAAACTTTGAACTCCTAGAATAACCAGACCATGTTCAAATTTTGCCAATTAGCCAAAACTTTTCATTTACTGCTACTTTATCTAAACAGTATTAAATCCAGAATGGCCACTTGTTTTTATGTCGCTTAAGACTCCTTTATTCTAGAAAAATCCCTTCTAAAAGTACATGGATTTCTCGAAGGGACTAAGCCAGCTGCCTGCAGGGCATCCTATTTTCTGGCGACTGTCTCCTGTATCTCATGGAGCTTATATCTACACATTATTAGCTAGAATAGGTCATAGCTGGTCAGAAGACCCATAATACCTGTTTGACCCATGACTGGATTAGAGTAATCAAAGTCTGATCTTTCTATGTTACAGGTATATTGTCCCCTTATGACTACATTCCATAATATTCTTGAATGTACAGTTAGTTCTCCATCAACTTATTCGCATCATAGTTTTAACATCAACCGATAAATCTAAAGTTTATGATTTTTAAATAATTCTATAATTCATTCTATATTTATTATATTTATTAGTTGGCATTCTTTTTTTTTAAATAAAAGTTTATTTATTTTGAGAAGAAGAAGAGAGAGAGAGAGAGAGAACACAAGTGGGTGAGGAGCAGAGAGAGGAAGAGAGAGAGAATCCCAAGTAGGCTCTGTGCTGATAGTGCTGAGCCTGACGTGGGGTTCGAACTCATGAACTATGAGATCATGACCTGAGCCACCCAGGTGCCCCTTAGTTGGCATTCTCATGTAAAGTATCATTTTATCTCATCCACTAGAACTACTTGAATATTCCAAAATCAATTTCCTTAAAGACAGGAAAATGCTTGTCTCTTTCTCTTTAATTAATGTTTTCAAAGTGAAGCATTATTTTATTTTATTTATTTTTTTATGTCTTTCTATTTTTTTTTTTTTACTTTTTAATTTACATCCAAGTTAGTTAGAATATAGTGCAACAATGATTTTAGGAGTAGATTCCTTAATGCCCTTTACCCATTTAGGCCAGCCCCCCTCCCACAACCCCTCCAGTAACCCTCTGTTTGTTCTCCATATTTAAGAGTCTCTTATGTTTTGTCCCCCTCCCTGCTTTTATATTATTTTTGCTTCCCTTTCCTTGTGTTCATCTGTTCTGTGTCTTAAAGTCCTTATATGAGTGAAGTCATATGATATTTGTCTTTCTCTGACTAATTTCACTTAGCATAATACCCTCCAGTTCCATCCACATAGTTGCAAATGCCAAGATTTCATTCTTTTTGACTGCTGAGTAATACTCCATTGTGTATATATATATATATATATATATATATATATACCACATCTTCTTTATCCATTCATCCATCGATGGACATTTGGGCTCTTTCCATACTTTGGCTATGGTTGATAGCGCTGCTATAAAAATTGCATGTGTCCCTTCGAAACAGCACACCTGTATCCCGTGGATAAATACTTAGTAGTGCAATTGCTGGGTCGTAGGGTAGTTCTATTTTTAGTTTTTTGAGGAAGCTTCATACTGTTTTCCAGAGTGGCTGCACCAGTTTGCATTCCCATCATTATTTTAATAGCTACCTCAGATGGTGGTAAATTAGTTTTCCTTTATGTTTTTTTATAAAAAATTATTGTAAATTAACATATTTTAATTGATTCAATATATTTCAATCATCATAATTACTATGATTTTGATGTTTAAGTTGTCACGATTTGGCAAATGGTCCCTTTTCAAGTGGTCTCTTACGTCCTTTTGCTATGACCCCATTAATATTTGAAAGTTTCCTTATTTTCTAGTGAAGCAAGGTGTCCCAGGTTCATCTTGGCCCTGAATCAGATAAAAATCAGCCATTTCTCCAAGGACTTCTGATTCCTTCAGGGGAAATGGTGATAGAGAGCATGTTCTTGGTCTTTTAAAATTACCTTTATTGATGATATAATGTACATACTATAAAGTGCATCCATCCATTTTTAATGAATATATATGCGTGTATACATCACCAGAATCAGTACATAGAACATTTCCATCACCCCAAAAGTTTCCTCCTGCCACTTTGCAGTCAGTCTCCCATCCCTACCCGCAAGGAACCACTGCTCTGCTTCTGTCACTATAGATGAGTTTTGAGTACATTCTAAAATATAACATAGCTAGAATCACAGAGTAGCTACTGTTTTTGTGTATAGCTGTCTCTCTCTCAGTAGAATTTTCCCTTGGGGTGGAGATAATTTTTTAAAAACGCAGAAACAAAGACTTACGGAAAAATCGTAAGTATAATCCAAAGAGCCATTTCAGATTGAGCTGCCCACATGACACACCTCACTCCAAATACTTTTGTGTGCGGTTCCTATATTACAGTTATCAAAACCAGGATATTAGTATCGTTACATTACTACCATCTAACCTCAGATCCCATTCAAATTCCAGCAATGGCTCGTTGTCAGAAGAATACAAATCAGAATGACATGTTCCGTGTAGTTGGCATATCTTTTTAGCCTCCTTGATTTTGGAAGAGTTTCTGTCTTTGACTATAATATTTTAAGACGACAGGCTATTTCTTTTCTTCGATAACCCTCAGGGTGCATTTGTCTGAATCCACCTTTGGATTCAGATGGCACAGCTCTGGCAAGAATAGCACAGAAACAATGCTGGGTTCTTCTCGTTGTATCACATCAGGTAGCACAGGATTTCCATTTAATCCATTACTGATGAATTTCGTGTTGCTTACCCGAAGAACGTGGGCTCTCCTACGTTTTTCCACCGAAAAATCATTTGTCACAGACTGGTAACGAAAACACAACATATCAACATTGGTGGCAAGCAGCTAAAGTTTGTTGGGAAATGTGTAGCTTTAGGTGCTTATATTTGAAAAATAAAAAGGTCTGAATCACTGAGCTCAAGAAGCTGAAAAAAAAAAGGGGGGGGGGTTGGTGGTGGTGGAATTACACCCAAAGTAAGTACAAGAAAGTAATAAGTAGTCAACAAAATAGAAAAAAGACAACGAAGATAATGAGTGAAACCAAACTGCTGGTTCGTGAAAATGACTGGTAAATCTGTAGTCGGTTGGATTAAGAAGAAAGAAGACGCGTTACCAATAACAAGAGTGAAGGATGGGACTTCACACCTGATGTTATTAAAGACATTAAAAGGATACTACGAGAATAATATAAATAACTTTATGGCAATCAATTCAACCACTTAGGTGACAAAAAAACCCAAATTCCTTGAAAGACATTATTGCCAAAACTGTCACAAGAAAAAAACCGGAAATTCTTCATACACCTGTATCTATTAAAGAAATCGAATTGAATTAAAAACCTTCCCCATAAGGAAAACTCTGGACCCAGAAGGCTTCCACATTGAATTTCACTGAACATTGAAGGAAAAAGTAATACCAAGCCTACACAAATTCGTTCTAAAAAACAAAGGAGGAGAGACCGTTGCCAGGCTAGCGTCACCCAATACCAAAACCTGACGAAGACATTGCGCGAATAAAGCCCCACAAAACCATTTTGCCTCATGAATATCGATGTAAAAAACCTTACCAACATATTAGCACCGCATTATGTGGAGGACTGTGGAATTATCTCAGTAGACGCAGAAACGGCATGCAAAAAAGACTCAGCCTTTTGGGATTTAGCAATGTGTACCAAGGCTCTCTACTTTTCTCTGGCTGGGGCTGGAATATGTCCTTGCCCTGCCTGAGTTCAGCTTACCGCACCCTTATAGTTCCCTCTGACGTGGTCAGAAGTGAGATTCTTGGCAAGGGGTTTTGAAGGTAGAATCACAGGAACAATTGAATCAGCGTTCATGAGATCTCAGTTATTGGTGCCTTCAGAGCACAGAAGAAATAAACTATCCCCTAAAAATAAAGGAACGAGGGATGCCTGGGTGGCTCAGTTAAGCGTCCGACTTTGGCTCAGGTCATGATCTCCTGGTTCGTGGGTTCAAGCCCCGCGTCAGGCTCTGTGCTGACAGCTCAGCGCCTGGAGCCAGCTTCGGATTCTGTGTCTCCCTCTCCCTCTGCCTCTCCCTCACTTGCGCTCTGCCTCTCTCCCAAAAATAAATAAACATTTTTTTAAAAAAGAGAATAAAATAAAGAGAGGTACATTTTTTTTTTATATTTTTATTTAAAAAAAATTTTTTTTTTCAACGTTTATTTATTTTTGGGACAGAGAGAGACAGAGCATGAACGGGGGAGGGGCAGAGAGAGAGGGAGACACAGAATCGGAAACAGGCTCCAGGCTCTGAGCCATCAGCCCAGAGCCTGACGCGGGGCTCGAACTCACGGACCGCGAAATCGTGACCTGGCTGAAGTCGGACGCTTAACCGACTGCGCCACCCAGGCGCCCCAAGAGAGGTACGTTTAAAAGTAGCTTGGAAGAGAAGTGCCGGAGAGTGCTGGAGGGATGTACAAGAAATGTTCAAATGGTCAGAAACGCAGCCCTCTGACTCGGGAAGGTGTTCAGGACATAGAGCTCCACTTGGGTTGGGCGCACAGCCACGAGATGAGAAGCTGTTGGCGTGCATGAAATCGCCAAGGAGACAGGAGACAGAGGGCAAAAGGAAAAGAGGGCCAGGGCCAGGATCTTGTGAAGGACTTAGGCTATCCTGAGAGGGGGAAGAGCCAGCAAAGACACAGAGGATAGAATTTCATGGGGAAGTTAAGGAGCTTTCAAGGAATGAGCGTTAAATTTGCACCTGGCAACGAGAAGGTCATCTGTGGCTGTGGAAAGCCTTCCCGTAAATGGTGGGGGTATGACCTTGACTGCAATGGGTTAATGAGGAGGGGGCGTTGAGGAAGTGGAGGTGGGGTAAGAGCAGGTGAAAGGAAGAAAGCTCAGGGCAGCTGGAGGGCGGTAAGTAGGTGTCCTTCAGTTAGGGGAGACCTAAGTGAGATTTTAGCAAAGGGAATCATCTTTCCCAAAGCCCTGCTCTAAATCTAACTTGCTGGTGGTGTGGGTGTTTGGATAATAGAAATTCCATTTTCATCTATTCATGGGTGGATCTGTTTACCACCTGTCTTGTTCCAGGGGATCCCAGTTGGCTTGGCTTTCCTTGTGTCTTGGAACCCCTAGACCCAGCCTCCCGTATGTGCCCATGTTTCATTGTGCCGTAGAGGATGGCACAGGTCTGTGCGTAAATCGCCAGTTTCCAAGGTTGATGTGGGCTAGCAGAGCACAGAAGAAAGAGGGATTGTAACAGGAGCACATAGACTCCATTTTTCCCTCCTTGGGGACCATAATCTTAGCAGACAGCGCAATCTTGTCTGGCTCACCTGCTCCTACAGATTGCTGGCTGGCCAGATCAACACAAGGTTCTTCCCTTGGGTCTCTAAGGAGCCTCAAACGGACTGGCCAATGCCATGTCCTGGCTCCCGTGATATCCCCCCTCCTGCTGCATTGCCCTGGACCAGAGTCCCTGCAAGGCTGAGAGACCCCTTCCCCCCAAGTATGGCTCACTACATTTCTGGCTTCAGAGCTTTGTGGCCTCACTGTCCTGTGGGCCCTTCTGTCAGATGTGATATCTGGACGGGTCCATGGACCAGGCACAGGGCTATCTGAAGACACTGTTACCTCAGCAGACCCCATGTCTCTTGAAAACACGCTACCCATTAGGGCTTTTTGACCCAGGAGATCCACTCACAAAACCACCTTCCTTCCTGGACCTACCAAGACAGCTTTAGCCCTGCTTTTAAAACACCTTCTCTTAAAAATGCAGGCAGTTGCTGGAAACTCCTTCGTCCCCATCTAGTCAAACTCCCCTCCCTGCCCATTTCCGTTGTCAGACGTCTAAGCACAAGTCTTGAGAGGTCAGAGGTCATGTCCAGAGTCACACAGATGCACTGTGATGGAGGAAGGCCTGGCTTCTCACTGAATCCAATGGTCTTGTAAAGGATCTGTGTCTTGCTATGAGATGGCAGGGTTTTCCAAGTCACCAAAGTACTATAAATGAACACCCAGTATAACCCAAGCCTATCCTCACAGCCTCAGAGGCGCTTAGGGGAATTCTGTACCTTCAGAGAGATCAAACGGTTGATCGTCAAGTCCAAGGACATCACTGGGCTGGGAACACTGAGCCTACCCTTGGTGTCACTGGGTTTTTTAATTCGCAGAGACTGTACAAAGGGACCGAGTGTCCGGGGCTGTACCCAAGTGTTGCAAAACAGATACTTTTCTATTTCAGAATTGTTCATGGTCCATGCTTTGTGGATTTCAGGGCTCTTGGTCAGCATCTGCTAATCATTCCTCATTGTCTTTTTGTTAGTGGGTTAGGATTATTGCCCCGTATCTGAGAAATGGAAAAAGCCAACAGCCTGTTCCAAGGGAGCGGAAAATCCGCCCAAGTGGCAAAGGACTCAAGCCTGTTGACTCTGGGCCAGGGACACCCCATGGGCAGTGCTGACTTTTCTCCATCTTGGAGAAGCCTTTCAAGGCCAATCTCAGAATGTCATTGTAGAGCCAAAGCCGTCTGGAATGAGGATAACCCTTTTTAATAGAAGCGAACGTTGGGGCGCCTGGGTGGCTCAGTCGGTTAAGCGTCCGACTTTGGCTCAGGTCATGATCTCACAGTCCGTGAGTTCGAGCCCCACATCGGGCTCGGACAGCTCAGAGCTTGGAGCCTGTTTCCAATTCTGTGTCTCCCTCTCTCTCTGACCCTCCCCCGTTCATGCTCTGTCTCTCTCTGTCTCAAAAATAAATAAACATTAAAAAAAAAAAAAAGAAGTGAACGCCTTCATCTCCCAAGCACTCCCTTCACCCGGCAGGTCTGGCCAGTCACCCTCTCTGCCTGTCCCACCCTGTTGGACACACAAAAATATCGTCCGTTCCCTCCTCTGAACATCCTGAAAATAAAAGGACCTATTACAGACCAAATGCTTGAGTCCCCCCCCAATTCATATGTTAAAACCCTAACGCCCAACGTGACTGTACTTGGAGATGAGAAGAAGGTGACAAAGGTTAAATGACATCATAAGGATGGGGCCCAGATACGATGGAGCAGGGGCCCAGATAAGAAGAGGAATCGACACCAGAGCTCTCTCTCTCTGCCGCGTGAAGACACAGCAAGAAGGCCGTCGTTTACAAGCCAGGAAGAGAGCTCTCCCCAGGAACCAACCCAAGCCGATCCTTGATTCAGACTTCCGGCCTCCGGAAGGTGATAAAATAAATTTCTGTTGTCTAAGTCACCCAGTCTGAGGTGTTTGGTTATGGCGGCCCAAGCTCACTAATACAGCATCGTAAAGCTAAAGGAGACCTCAGAGAGTGTTTGTTTAAAATCCCTATTTTGAAAATGAGGAAATTGAGGCCCCGAGATGTGATTTGGTGGCTGTCGTGTTGCTTTTAAGTGACAGAGCCAAACCCAGAACAGGGTGTCTGATTTATAAGTCAGGTCATTTCTTTAAAAAAAATTTTTTTTTCAATGTTTATTTATTTATTTTTGGGACAGAGAGAGACAGAGCATGAACGGGGGAGGGGCAGAGAGAGAGAGGGAGACACAGAATCGGAAACAGGCTCCAGGCTCTGAGCCATCAGCCCAGAGCCCGACGCGGGGCTCGAACTCCCGGACCGCGAGATCGTGACCTGGCTGAAGTCGGACGCTCAACCGACTGCGCCACCCAGGCGCCCCTAAGCCAGGTCATTTCTTACTATGCTGTACCACGCACATCTTGTGATTCCAGCTACCTGTACCCCTACCCTTGATAGGCTACGCTACTCCTTTTACTTCAGTGAGCCTCTG
Source organism: Felis catus (assembly GCF_018350175.1). Classification (NCBI taxonomy): domain Eukaryota; kingdom Metazoa; phylum Chordata; class Mammalia; order Carnivora; family Felidae; genus Felis; species Felis catus. The sequence goes on along the minus strand of NC_058378.1, from coordinate 19,439,312 downwards.
TTATCCTCCTGAACACATCACAGGATAAGAGAAGAAGGATCTGAAACATTCGTCAAAAAGTGATTTCGAGCCACAGCTTTTTAGGCCTCAAAACCCAAGTGTTTAATGGAGGTAGGCAAGTAAATGTGCCAAGTGGCTGGGTATAAAGCAATAGGGAGTGGTGGGGATTGTGGCAAATGAGCAAGCATATAGTCTAGGGCCTTTAAATTCCAATCAAAAAAATTTTCACTGTCCAAAACACATCTGGCCCATGGGCTACGTGTTTGGCCGCCTGTAGGCCAAGCTAGGCCACCAAAGTAAAGAAATTCCGAAATCCCGGTGGCTCAAAGCAGTAAAAGTGTATTTCTTACTCACGTCACATCCTGATGTGGTTGGAGATGGGGAAGGACTCTGTTACACTCAGTTGTTTAAAGATCTGGCTCCTTCCATATTGGGGAACCACCAGCCCAACACAGGGCCTTCCAGGTTATAGCAGAAGGAAGAGGGAGAGTGTACAGGAAGCTGATTTATGGGCCGGGCTTAGAGATAGTGCCCCTCATTTCAGCCCTCGTGGCACTGGTGAGAGCCATCCCATGGCTCCCCCTACAAGCAGGCAAGCTGCACACATAACCTTATGAGCCCAGGGCGAACATGAAGCGGTTTGTGAGCACATGGCTCTGTTTCCGTCTTAGTCACTCACAAGTGCTGTGCTCCAACACATGTGAGTCTATCGACTCATTCTGGGAGGCAGGCATGGTGACCTCACCTCGCTGATGACCGACACTGAGGACCAGAGAAGTCAATCCCCCTCTCCCCATCACACAGCCACTAGGAGAAGGACAGAACTCATAGTCTCCAGGCCCTCCCCCCTGCCACGCTGTAACCCAGTTCCCAGAACGGGCAGAGGAGATTTCTAGCTTGTGGCTGTCCCGCTGAGAAGGGCGCTCATAATGGTGGCAATCCCGTTCCTCCAAGGACAGAGCACCCTTTCTGGCCGGAAAGGTCTAAAAGCGATGGCTTCTCCTCTATAAACAGAGGGTGACTAGATGGGGAGGGAGGGGCAAGGAGCCAGGGCTGGGGACTGGAAAGGCTGTGAATGCCATGGGGGGCCATACGGGGCACCCACCGATGATTGAGAAGAGTTAACTTAGCGTCTACCAGTGCGGCACCCGGGGTGTTGGGGAGTCTCAGGGGGCAGAGGTCCGGGTTTGCACATCGGGACGCGGGATCCACACCAGGCCAGCTACAAGGTGGCAGAGAGCACGGCCGGCGGAGCTGGGGCTCTGGGATGAGAAGCCCAGTCAAGATGTAAGTGCTGATTTGTAGGATTTGGGAAACAGGGACGTGACTCCAAAAGTATGAAACTGGAGACGGCAAACAGATCGCTAGTTTCGTGTTTAAAAAAATTTTTTTAAATGTTTTTATTTATTTTTGAGAGAGAGAGAGAGAGAGAGCAAGCAGGGGAGGGGCAGAGAGAGAGAGAGAGGGAGACACAGAATCTGAAGCAGGCTCCAGGCTCTGAGCTGTCAGCACAGAGCCTGCCGTGGGGCTCGAACCCATAAACCATGAGATCATGACCTAAGCTGAAGTCGGACACTTAACTGACTGAGCCACCCAGGCGCCCTTATTTTTGTGTTTGGTTTTATTTGTCTTGACTTCTTCCTGCTAGGAATCTCAAAGACCCACCTCCAGTATAGTTCTCCTCAGAGGCTGAAAGCCACAGGGGGCTGAGCGCTCTGTGAGCCCGGGACGTTGGCTGGGACAGTGGGCAGCGAGGGGTGTGGGTCAGCCCCGGGGGCAGCTCTGCCCAGGGGACTCTCCCCTCCGCCAAGGAGACACTCCCTGCCAGCGGCCCCCCCCAGAGGTGGGATCCCGGCAGAGGGCTCTTCAGACTCTGCCTGTTGAGGGGAACCAAGGCTCATTCGGGTCGTCTCAGCTCAGGGGATGGAAGATGTTACTTTAAGGACACATGTGACCTCACGGGAATGCCACCACGACAAACAAGCAGGCCGGTCACAAGCCCTGGTTTGTGGTAACTGGCAGGCCTCATAGGCCGGCCTGGAGGCTTCTTCTGCTCCTGTAGGCCGCGTTCTCTGGGATGCCTCTACCCACCTCCTCCCGCCCATTTTGCGGGGGACGGGGGCACACAGAGGGGACCGTCGCCACCTCGTTCTACAGGAACAGGGGGGACATTCCCTCAGTGAGAAACAGAGGTCGTGGTAGGCGCTGTGCCTGATGGCCATCAACATAAAGGCGGGAATGTCATTTCAGTGACATCTGCAACAATCCTGAAGTGTCTTTGGGGGACAGGGGTGACATACGGTGAAAAAAACGTCACGGATCCAGACCCAAGGTTCTTAATCAGAGGGGCATGAGGGTCTGGGACCTTCCTGAAGGCATGGAAGAAATGAGTGTATAGGAATGAGTACGTTTTGTCCCCCCTGGGGAGACTATCCACAGTTTTTTGTTTTTTTGTTTTTTTTATTACATCCTCAAAGGGCTCCACGCCTAACCACGGTCAGGGACTCCTACCTCCAGGCACAAGAGCGCTCTCCCCAAGGAGACTGTGAAATCCGTGTTTCACTGATCTTTTTGTTGTTGTTGTTGTTTTCTGATTTGAGAAGCAGTCGATGCTTCTGCGAAGACAGGGAAACAATGCAACAGAGGGCTGGATAGAAAAGCCGGGAACACAATTAATTGCATCTTTACTCGACATCAGATTTTCATCGAGGATACACTGCACGTCCCGGGTGCTGAGGGTACAGCAATGGTGAGGAACACAGACCCCGATGTCTTCCCTCACGGGGACCGCGGTCGGGCGGGCTGGGGGCCTGGGGGGGGGCGCGGTCAGACAGAAATGCGCAGGAATGACACGGATGAGTGAACTCGGAGGATGTTGGGTGGTGGTGAGTGCTACAGAGAAACATGAAATAAGGGGGCCGCGGGAAGGCCTCACGGCTGAGGCGACGTCTGCAGGGAGCCCGCAGCCGGGAGGGCCGGCTCTCCGGGGAGGGCTGTCCAGGCAGAGGAAGGAGGCCAGGGGCAAGTGCAAAGGCCCTGAGGCAGGAGGCCCCAGGGGAGGGGGAGGGGGGCGGTGGACGCACGTGACAGGGCTGACCTGCAACCGGAAAGCAGCGGCTTCCAGATGTTCTGCCGCGGAGCCTGATGCACAACTCCCACGGGCCCACCGACTCGGTCGGTACGTGCCGTCGGTCCCCACGGGGCGGCCCACTCCAGGGTCCCCAGCAGCCTGACCGCCGCACGGCCCGGGACGTGGGCAGAGTCGGGGGTGAAGGGAAAAGTGAGGCATGGTCGTGATGGAAGATTTAGAAAACGCACACGAGTGAAAACAAAGAACACGGATCTTGGGCGCACAGGCTCACGTTTCTGTTTGGCCACGGGGGCAGGTGGAAGATTCATTATCTGGGGCTGCTGGCAGCGAGCCCTGAGTATGAGCCCATCTTCTCGCTGCTTTCGAAACAGCTGCATTGCGTGGCTCTCGGCCTCCTGAGCTATTAAATGCAACCAGACATGTGACTTAAAAGAGGCTCTGCCGTCGTGATTCCGTGGTGTCATCAAAAATGCGCCGGGGTGGCTCCGGTGGATGTGGGAGGCTCATTTGCACGAAGCCCGTGGCCTCTGCGGGCTCTGTCCGCTCGCAGCCCTCCCGGGTCTGCTGGGGGCTCAGGCTGCCTGTGGGGTGGGGATTTGCCTCAGAAAAGCAGCCGGTCTGTTTTTACTTAAGTTACACGAGATCATTATTTAACAGCATGGCCACAGGGGAGAGAGCGTTGTCCCGGTTCCCGACGTGATAAAAGACCCCTTTCTTGAGGAGTAACAAGTTAGAATAAAAGGGCTGCTTGGCTGTCACTGCAAAGTGCAATTCCAGGCAGCACATAACAGAGCTCCCCCACCCCCAAAATAGTTCTAGGTATGTAGAACTAAAAGCGTGCGGAGAGAGAGAACGTTCTGGCAATCTAGAACGAGGCTTGTTTGGACTTCAAAGGTAATTTTGTGTGGCCTAAAATAATAGTTGATTTTTTCCCCCTTCCTAACACAAATGTGCAATAGCTTTATTTTTTTTTTAAATTTTTTTTTTTTAACGTTTATTTATTTTTGGGACAGAGAGAGACAGAGCATGAACGGGGGAGGGGCAGAGAGAGAGGGAGACACAGAATCGGAAACAGGATCCAGGCTCTGAGCCGTCAGCCCAGAGCCCGACGAGGGGCTCGAACTCACAGACCGTGAGATCGAGACCTGAGCTGAAGTCGGACGCTTAACCGGCTGAGCCACCCAGGCGCCCCTGTGCAATAGCTTTAAAGAGGCCCAAGCATCAAGACGACTTACACCATTTATTGAAATGTAACGCTGGGCTGGTTCAGGTGGATGAGAAAACTTTGTGCCTAAGGCAGCCCTCCCCGTACTCTCCCTCCAGAAAAAATCCTTGAAAACTCAAAGCAGTCAGGGTTGAGTGTTACTCCTTGAAGGACACCTGGAAGGCCCAATGCCAAGTGCAGTGGGTTCTTTTGCAAGTTCTAGACTTGGGCTTGGAAAACAGAATCATGGGGCTTTATCCAAAGTGTAGGTCACTAGCTCTTCGTGACTTTGGGCCCAGTCTCCGAGTGGCCACACGGAACAAACAGCAGAAGCCAACCAAAAGGACTCGAGAGATGTTTGCTTAAACATTCTGTGTGTTTTTCCTGACCGTTGGCACTAAGAGTTTACTCGCGGCTGGCAGTTTGTCGCATTTGGAAAGCATCGTCCATTCCACACGGGCCTGTTGTTAAGGTTTTGCTGCCACGGGGCAGCTTGAACCCTCTCGACTTCGTGGCCAACAGGGTGTAGATGGGGCGTGGGCGGAACCAGATCCACGGGTTGGGTCCGGAGAGCTGTGCACGAGGACGGTTTGGTCTGTCCTGGGTCCCTGCCAGTGACCAGAACAGGACATATTATGGCAACTCCATCAGATGTAGACTGTTTCCTGGGTTCGTGTACTCAGACCACACTTGGGACTTATGCTGGGCCCTGTAGTCGACGCCACCTTCCGGAAAAATACGAAAACCCAAATGTCCAAAGCAAATATTTCTATCTGCATCCTGCCTTTCCTTCCCCGTCCTCTCGTCGAGAAAATACCTGGAAGGAGACTGCACTCAACAGTCTATAAACACTGCTCAGGGTCAGCGTCTCCTGGGCTGGTCCCTTCCTCCCGGCTGAAGTGGGGGGAAACTGGTCCTGGAAATACTCCTGACCTGCTTGGGTCTGCGGCCGAGCTCAGAGTCTGTACCCGAGCCGCCGTCTGCCACGGCCTCGGGACCAGACGCGGGTCTCCTCTGGCCTTTAGAACAGAACGGAGGAGTGTGGCAATGTCGTCTGGCAGGGTTGCAGACTGAACGTTGCAGCCTAAGGCGAGCTCCTCCACCAGCCCCTCCACACTTGCTCCTTGCCAGCTCCCTGAGCCTGCCCGGAGTCTCTGACCTTGTAGGGTCCTCCCTCTGAGCACATGGTGGGGCCTCTGGCTCAGCCTAACCTGTGCTCTCCGGCTCCACGGACAGAGCCCCCGTGCGCACATACCTGCCGGTGGCAGGCCGGAGGAGCCCTGGCAGAGAGGGGCTCGGGGACACACCCGGCTGAGCGCTCACGTGGGCCGGGGGCCCAGACGGAGCCGTGGCGGAGAGGGGCCGCAGGCGGAGTGGAGTGGGTCGCTTTCAGGAAGCTCTTTGCGTGACCCTGGGAGCACGCCACCTTGCTTCGGGGCTCGGATGAGAAGGCGTGACGGACTCGGGAAAAGCGGCGCTCCGCTTCTGCACGGGACACTGTCCACCGCTGGGGGAGGGACACGGCCGCGGCGTCCCTGCGAGGCCCCCGATGCCTCCGGCAGCTTCTGAGCAGAAGCTCCTACAAGGAGCCAGAGGGAGAGGGAGAGGCCTGGTAGGGAGCGTGAGTGTGATCGTTCGGACTCCCTGGGCAACAGGTGCTGTGATATCTTCGCATCTTGATGTCTGTCTGTCACCGTCGTCGTCATCTCCCTTTGTCAGATCTCTATCGCACCCGTCTAGATCTATCATCCATTAGCTCTCCGTATCTATCGTATCTGTCATCTAGGCTTTGATCCGGATCAGGCGAGGTCAGCTGCGGGCTTGCTGTCGCACGTGCGGAACGCCCGTGTGCCTTCTCTCGTTGGTACTGACCACGCGGTGACCGGTTGGGGAACACCTGTGCAACACGGCCACTAGGCCTTAGCCCTGACCGACGGAGGAAGCCCGTACCTCACAGGTGACCCTCCATGCAAGGAGGCCGTTAGAAAAGCAACCAAGGGAAGGTCGTCTCTAAAAAAGCACGCATCGCCGCACCCTGGGCCAGCTTTGCTGGCGGCAGCGAAGGGCAGGGCGCCCGCAGCTGGACTTTTCCCAGCCTCTTTTTTTCACATGCCACAGGAGACTCTTTGCTAGAAGAGGCCCTCAGTTGGCACCCCTCCACTGTTTACATTTGGTCATTAATTCCCAATTCCCACGAGTCAACCGGAGAGCTCTGCCGGGGGTGGCCATTCTGCTGTGCTGTTTTGTCTGGATGAAATCCATGGGCTCTTTGCTGATATATTTTCCCTCAAGGAAAGAAAAGGAAAAGATAGCCATACGCAGGCAAAATATGTACATAGATCGTCGGGGCCGCCGCGAAGCCGGAAAAAGTGAACTAGTTCAGCTAAAACAGGAGCCAACCCAAACACCAGGCCAACACGAGCTTAGGAAATGTTGCTAAAAAGGAAAGATGTAACGCAGAAACAGAGGACTGTGCAGTCTGATGATTCTGATGGTCGTCATGAGGGGGGATCGCCTTCCGTGGAGGTCCTCCTGAGGCTTCCGGTACTGAATCTTGTCCACCCTGTCACTGATGGTGACGATCGGCGCCGTGGGCTAATGATGCCCCCATCGCTCCCAACGCTCTCCTGGGAGCTCTCCTTCAGCCCTGCCTTCTCCCGGCCTGACCTCCAGATGAGGTGGGGTTCTGCCGAGCAACTTCCCTCCCGGAACACCTGACTTCGGAGCTGAGCTAAGTGAGGCGGGAGGCTGGACACGAGGCCCCTGGTGTGGGGATGTGAGATTACAGTGGTCGAGATCGCGGTTCTACGTTCGGCAGCTGTGGCACAGCTTTTTGATTTCGTGGAGGCGGCTTCCTCGTGACACTTCCGGAGCCTGCAGCTCTGGTCGCGGGTTCCCGGCCCAGGGAGCGGTCCCCCAGGGGCCGCAGCAGCTGCAGCAACTTTGGTGGCCAGTTCTGCAGTCTGGCTTTGGGTGTCGGGCCTAGAAGCTTGGCTCCTGGTCTGTTTCCTCGGCTCTCCCGCTGATCCTGTAAACCGCTAGAAACCCTAAATAGATAGATCCTTCTTTGCGTAAACTGGCAGAAGCCTATCGTCTTCTCTGCGACTCTGCCCTGCTTAATGCAGAGTACAAAACACGGGTGCCATGTTCCCTCCACAATGGATAGGGGGGCAGGGACACATCTTGGGTAAGTTGCTCAATCTGAGCAGAATTTGAAGGATAAAGGAGAGCTTGTCAACTTCTCAACCTTTCCAGTTTCAGAGTCTCTCCAGTCCTAATATTGATCCCCTTTGAGAACCACCTTGGGAACTCTCCGCCTTTTAAACCGTGTTGGGAGTATGAGGCTGTGCCAGTGCAGCTGCTGGTGACAGCGACATTCTTGGGGAGCAAGAGGGTCTGGACACGCTTGTCACAAATTTAGGTCACCGCAGCGACAAGCCAACTCTTGCCGCTAATGGGTCCTTGATGTTCAGCAGAGACACCCTGAGGATTCTGTCATAGCTCTTTCCTCTGTGTGTGCTTGGGTCGCGTGGATGCTCTCCTTCTTCTTGGTCCTCGATCTTCTGGATAACACGTTATCCAGACTGAGGGAAGGAGAATGACGGCCCCTCTACCCCGCCGCCTGAGATAGCCACATCCTAATCCCCGGAACCTGTGAATGCATTCTGTTTCGTGGAAGAAACTGCTAATAAACTGACCTTCAGATAAGGGGATTGTCTTGCCCTGTCTGGTTGGACCCAATGTAATCGCAAGGTGAGCGTCCCTGAAGGTGGAGGAGAGTCACAGGGGGCTGTAACTGTGGAAGATGATCAGAGATACAACACTGCTGGCTTTGAAGGAGCCTGAAAGGGGCGGTGGGCAAAGAAGTACAGGGACCTTTAGAATCTGGAAAAGGCAGGGAAATCGATTTTTCCCTAGCGCCTCCAGAACAAACGCGCCCCCGTCATCACCTCGATTTTAGCCCGGTAAGAACTGTGTCAGGCTTCTGGCCATCAGAAACGTAAGGTAGTACATTTATGTTGTTTAAGCCACCAGGTTTGAGGCGAGCTGTTACAGCAAGAGCGAAAAACTAAAATATCGACCTTAAATCATTCGTTCATGTGACTCCGTCAAACCCCAGATGAGTTCATGGCTGAGAAAATGGCCTCGGGCCTGTGGCAGCTGGAGAGGGAGATCTTGCAAACAAGTGTTCTGTTTCTGAAAAGACTGGCCCATGGAAAAACCATGCTTTGTCGACTCAGTTATGGATGCGAGAAACAATGCGTAAGTCACACGTAAGAGCAAATTTCTGAACATTTATGATAGACGTTTTACATAATTCTACACAAAGCAGTCTTGTCCAGGATCCTATTTCCACGGGGTCTGTAATAAGATGAGAAGGTAACTGTCCTATGTAGAAAATGGAAGCTTGGGGGATGCCTGGGTGGCTCGGTTGGTTAAGTGGCCGACTTCGTCTCAGGTCATGATCTCGCGGTTCACGAGTTCGAGCCCCCCGTCGGACTCTGTGCTGATAGCTCGGAGCCTGGAGCCTGCTTCGGATTCTGTGTTTCCCTCTTTCTCTGCCCCTCCCCTGCTCAGGCGCTGTGTCTCTTTCTCTCTCTCTCTCTCTCTCAAAAATAAATTAAAAAAAAATTAAAAAAAAAAATTAAAGCCTGAATCGGTTGTAAGAGGGGAAAAAATACACTTGAAGTGCCTTTATGTATTGTTTCTATCAGATCTACCCAACACATTATTAAAATTTGAATGTGCTATTTCAAGCACTGTCCAAGGACTTTGAAGGCCCATTAAAGCCATCGTGCACTGTACTCACTGTCGGGGGTGCATTCTGTTGAACATTCCTAGAAGACCGGGACCAGGTGATTCAGCTCTGGAGGGTCTCTTTAGATGCTCTGCACACAGGGCCCAAGCGCAGAAATTTAAGAAATATTTGTTGGCCAATAGCCACTCGGTTCCTGACCGCCACTTGATAAAATGCTCGTCTATGCGTCAACTCTTCAGCACTAAGGAGCTTAGTGAAGCTTCACAAGGTGTTCAGCTAACAAGTACCTGAGGGGGGCCTGGCGCCTGGAGGAGTCTGAGTGCCTCCTGGCACCCAGATGTGTGCCAACACGGGCAGACTCACGGGGACCCGGGGAAGGTACTGGCTTGGGTTCGGAGGCATGACTGCTGACGGAGAAAATGGAAAGTGAGCATCGTCTACTGGGAGTGAGAGGATAAGGCTCAGGCAGTGGCAACAGCAGGGAGCCCAGATGGCTGGGAGCCAAGACAAGAGGAGCAGGAGGGGAGATGGGGAGAGTAAGGAGGGGAGAGTGAGGAGGGGGTGGGAGGGCTGGGTTTCTACGGCACAGCTGGGCACAGCTTCTTCTCATCGAGAACCAGAGCCCTTGAGCCTCAGCCCAGGCCCCAAGGAAGAGCGGAGGAGGTGAGAACGGGGAGGAGGGGGTCATAAGACAAAAGGGTCTCAAAGGCCCACCGACCGGCTGCAGTAGAACAGGAGACACTAGAAATTCACGAGCAGGTCCTCATCTACCATATTTTATTCACTTTAGGATCCATGGTTTTTTTTTTTTCCTTCCCATTTTAACATCCTGACATAGGATTGTGTGTTACAGTTGATGGTGTTTAGTCACAGCCACTAGGTGTGAACGTGGTTGTCACTCGTGGTGGCACCGACTGGACCACTGCAGGTCTTTAATGTTCCAACCAACAAAAAAAGGACAGTCTGAGGAAGGAGGAAATACGAGTCCCAGGCATCGTCTAAAGTCTTTCCATGGAACTGAATTTCAATGGAAAATACCTTACACACTGATTGTTTCTGGTAAGGTCACGAAAGCACCAGAATCACAACTTGCAGAATGGGTCGTAAGGGCTTGGGAGCAGATCCTGTAAATGATCACGGGGCACTTTCTAAGAAATGCTGTATCATAAGCTTGAGAAAAACACAGTCGAAAACTGAGTTAAGATGACCCAGAAGAATCAGACTGTGGCTGCAGAGAATTCCTAGGAACATTTTTAACCAGCTTAGTTCAACCATGTTTTCCTTTTTATGCTTGCACAAATATGATATTTCAGCATAGGGGTTTTTTTTTAATGTCTAAGCTCTTTCAGCAAATGTAAATTAAAAATTCTGAGAGAAGGAAAGAATAGTTTAATTGCAGACATTTGTTTTTATTTCTTAATGTTCATGAAATAATGATGTATCTTATTGTGTCTTAGATTTTATGAAAATCTAACCTAGTCTCTTCAGTTGTGTTAATCTGCTATCAAACCTACCAAAGGGATTTAAATTTTTGGACACCGTTTTGTATGGCCAGAAGTCGCAGTATGCTGGGTCAGTTTTTATAGATTCTTGCTGACTGCAGATGTTTGCAAGCCTATTTTATTTCTTTAAACACAGGGAGCATAGTTGTCTGATAATCTTTGCCTGACAATTCCAGTATCTAAATATTGAAGGCCTATTTGTTCTGTTTATGGTGTTGATTGTTTTTCGTTTATGATGTTTTGTTTTGTTTGTATGGTGTTTCGTTTCCTTGTGTGCTTGGTTATTTTTGACTGTGTACTGCTCATTGTCCCTATAAAAGTGTTTATGGACCTATGTCGAGAAAACATTTATCCATGAAAGGATTTGTGGTTGATTCTCCCAGGGAGGCACCCCAGGCACTCCCACTGTGGGACCATATTAAAATAAACTCATGGTTTGAGGTTTTCTGTACCACCCAGGCAACATGAAGCCATCATGCACGTCCTTATAAGAGTCAGCTTGCAACCACCATGTCTTAAGACAGTTATTGTTTTTCTTTTCTTTTTTCCTCTGCTCCGCTTAGCACCGGTCCCACAAAGCTGCCAAAGCTGAAGCCCAGGCATGCCCAGTTTGGTAAAGGACCTAGGGCAGAAGCAGCTTCAACCCTCCTGTTTGTTTCTGAGTTTCCCTTTTGCCGTAGGCTTTGGCCTGGTACTTCCTTACTATTTTGTTAGTTATCTCATGTTGTTAAGGAGATACTTTTATTTTTTTTAAAGTTTTTATTTATTTTTGAGACAGAGGGAGACAGAGCATGAGCAGGGGAGGGGCAGGGAGAGAGGGAGGCACAGAATCCCAAGCAGGCTCCAGGCTCTGAGCTGTCAGCACAGAGCTGGACGTGGGGCCCGACCTCACGAACTACAAGATCATGACCTGAGCCGAAGTCGGACACTCAACCAATGGAGCCACCCAGGCACCCCAACACGTGGATTCATTTAGATAAAATTTAAAAAGAGGCAAAACGAGTCTGTGATATTAGGATCATGGTTACCTTGGGTGGTGGGGAGGGAGGAAGTGAGTAGGAAAGGGCCTGGGGGAAGAGTTCTGGGTTCTCTTCCTTGATTGCATTTCTGTATACTAGTCTGGTTTCTTTGGTGTATGAATTTTGTGAATACCTATCAAACTGTATATTTATGACTTGTGCATGTTATGTATCTTATATTTTAATTAAACATTTCAAAGTTATAAAACATAGTTGAGTGTTGTTGTTTTTTTTCCTATGAAAGACCGTATCTGTTTCATTTGGGGGATGGCTGGGTACAGTGCACTTTATTGATGGTACATGACAAAATAGGGCCCTCTAAGCTCCTCCCCTTTTCCAGGGAGTCTTCGACGGGGAAGTGTGTAGAGATCAGGAGATTCTGACTTGAGGGATGAGTTGGGACAAGGGGCCCCTTTCTTCCTCCTCATATCTGTTCAACTTTTGGATACAGAGAAGTACAAAGTCCTTTTCCAGATGGCTTTTGGGCTCTCTGGGAGTTGACCCTAGGGTGATACAACCCTAACTCTGAAAATCAGCACCAGGGCCTCGTATCACTGGGGCAACTCGGAGCAATTTCAGAGAGCAGTGCGAGAGAAGAGCCTCACTTTACAAACCCACTCATTATTTCATCTTTCCCAAGTGAATCTGGTCGTGTTTTATTCATTGAAAATACAGATTTTTATTGTTTGCCTTTCTTCCTCTCTGAAGGTGGTGGTTACAGTGATCTGTCAGCAAAATCCAGCCTTCGCCTCCTGGGGTGGCAAGGAGAGGTGGCTTTCTGTGCCTCCCCGCCTGTCCTAGCACTTGACCCCCCCCCCCCCCCCCCCGCCAGCTGCTCTCCGCACAGGCTCCTTAAGAGCCCCACTGCTGGGAGGCAGCTAACAGGGCCAAGAGGAAAAGGAGCTTTTGTTTCCCATTGTTCCAAGGATGGGAGGGTATCTGGGTAGAAGGGTGGTGTTAAAAGGGAGAAAAGGACATTAAAAATTCACGTGGATGATCCATTGGCTGGCTGCTCAGGACCCAATTTCTCTCTGCACAGAATGCTTTGATTTATCCTTCTGTGCACGGATTGAGAGCAGCACGCGTGTGGCCCCTGCCAGGGTGATGCATGCACGCGTGCAAAGGATGAGGCTGAGAGCGGGCACCGGGGCTGACTCCCAACCCGGTTTCCCAGGCCAGGGCAGGAGGACGACCAGAATTGAGGTGATTTTAGGAAAAATGGAGCTAAACTGAAAAATCCAACAACAGAGTCACGGTGGTTTTTGATTTTTGCTGAGCAAATCTCTTTTCAAAAATGTTCTATAAACAGTGGGAAAGATTTGGAAAGGAAAATGGGAGTGTAGAGGGTGTGTTCCGGGGGGGGGGCGGTGGCGGGGGGAGGTGGTAGGAGATAGAACCACTGACTTGATGGCAAATGTTTTCCCCATGTGTCAGATGGAAAACAACCTTTCGAAATCTTTGAGAAAAGGTGTCTCAGGCTCCTGGCTTTCCAGCTGGGTCCTGACTCATAGACAGGGCAAGTCCAGCTTTTGAAAGGTATAAAGTTTATAAAAGCTGGACACCCTCATTGAAAATAATAATAATACAACACTGCTAGGGCCTCTTTCAGGACGTGGGAAAGGGCTCGAGTAAGTGAGGAACCCTGAAGACTCAGCTTCATTGGCTTTGCGGTCAAGCCTCCGTCCGCAGAACACTTTCTTTATAAAAGCAGAAAATTCTCTGCTGTGTTGTACTGCGGATAATTGTGTATAAAGTAAGCGGGGGATCCTGATGAATTTGAAGACAGGAAGTAACGTGTCATATACAGAACAGAGAATCACTACCGTAAGCACCCGACACTCAGGTCTCTCTATCTGGCAATTTCTACCCATTGTGCAAACAGGAGAAATATCAAGTAGGAAATACCACGGAGAAAAAGGTCTTAGACGCTCAGCAGCCCAAATGAAAGCCGCAAAATCGAGTTCCTTGATTTTATCCAGAAGCCCTGGGATCAATATGCTCTATGGAGCATATACTTAGTTTAGAGGCTTATGGGGACCCTGCTTAATCCTCTTTCTACTCACTTGGAATCAACTAGGATGTCTGGTTCCTTATGCCCACAGACGAGCCATGTGGGATTCTGTCCTCTTCCCCATTTCCACACTCAGCTAACTGCCCGCTCTTCAAATTCCTCTCCCATCAGCCCCGCCCCTCCTGTCTCGGTCATGTACATCCTTGGCCAGACTTTTCTCGCATCTCAATTATTTGAAGACCTTCCAAGAGGGGCTCCTGGGGGGCCCGGTCGGTTAAGCGTCTGGCCCTTGGCTGCAGCCCAGAGCCTGATCTCATGGTTTGTGGGTTCGAGCCCCACATCAGGCTCCACGCTGTCAGCTTGGAATTCTGCCTGTCTCTCTCTCTCTCTCTCAAAATAAATAAACTTAGAAAAAACAAACAAACAAACTTCCCAATGGGCCTGTAGGTTTTAGTCTTGTATTAAGTGCTATTGGAACAAAAGGAACCAAATTTTCATTTGAAAGGAAATAAAGCCGATGGGAAATACCTGATTTAAAATTGCAAGAGAAGGGGCACCTGAGTGGCTCAGTCAGTTAAGCGTCTGACTCTTGATTTCGGCTCAGGTCACGATCTCACAGTTTGTGGGATTGAGCCCCATGGCGGGCTCTGCGCTGACAGCTTGGAGCCTGCTTGGGATTCTCTCTCCCTCTCTCTCTGTCTCTGCCCTGCTCACTCTCTCTGTCTCTCTCTTAAAATAAAGAAATAGGGGCCCCTGGGTGGCTCGGTCGGTCAAGTGTCTTGATCATGACCGCAAAAAAGACTGAGCAGAGCGAGATCCAAAAGAGTGAAGATTCAAAACCTGAGTCCTTAAGGAACTGGTTGCTCTCTGCTAAGGCTTCTGGTGGGGGCAGGGACTGGGGGGTTAGGGATGGAACGTCCTGGGGAAGTCTGCTCATAGAGCACCAGCTCTTCGGAATGGATCACCTCCTGGGAAATGGGTCCAGGGTTTTGATGATACTCAAGAGTTAGAATTTCTATCTATTTATTATTAAAATTTTCTTAATGTTTATTTATTTTTGAGAGAGAGAGACAGAGACAGAGACACTGTGAGTGGCGGAGGGGCAGATAGAGAGGGAGACAAAATGTCTGAGCTGTCAGCACAGAGCCGGATGGGGGGCTCGAACCCACAAACCATGAGATCAGGACCTGAGCTGAGGTCGGACGCTAAACCAACCGAGCCACCCAGGAACACCTAGGATTTCCATTTAAAATGATGTACTCGCGGGGCACCTGGGTGGCTTGGTCGGTTAAGCGTCCGACTTCGGCTCAGGTCACGGTCTCGCAGTCCGTGGGTTCGAGCCCCGCGTCGGGCTCTGTGCTGACAGCTCAGAGCCTGGAGCCTGTTTCAGATTCTGTGTCTCCCTCTCTCTCTCTGACCCTCCCCCCGTTCATGCTCTCTCTCTGTCTCAAAAATAAATAAACGTTAAAAAAAAATTAAAAAAAAAAAATGATGTACTCGTGAGAAACCATCACGGAAACCGTCATGTATATATATTTATGACACATATAACTATGCATATATATTTATATATGCGAAATATGATAAAAATGGCATACATATTTTTATTGTAAAAATAAGAATAGCTTTGTAAATAATGTGAAGATACTTCTTAGTCCAGGTCAAGGTGGGTTTTGGTTTGTTTTGGGTGTTCTTTCCTTTCTTTAAAAAAAGTTTGGGGGCGCCTGGGTGACTCAGTCGGTTGAGCGTCCGACTTCGGCTCGGGTCATGATCTCACGGTTTGTGAGTTCGAGCCCCACGTCAGGCTCTGTGCTGCTAGCCCAGAGCCTGGAGCCTGAAGAAACTTTTGAAGACACAACATACATGGGGTTACGGAGCAGGGATTAAAAGGGGACCTCCAACCTGGGTCTTTCTTATCTCATTCTGTGTCCTGTTCTACTCACTCTCTACAGTTCAAGGGCTGACCAAACAGCTTTTCCATTATTCTGAATCTGTTTTTATTTTCACCCTCACACCCCGCCCCCCCCATCCCACTTTTGGTCATTTCACCATTGGAGAAAAGTGGGAGGTGAGGGCACACTCTGGTTTGAAAAAAACAATTACGGAAACGATCCGCAAATGAGCCTTATATTTTTAAGGTAACATATTACTGTATCCCTACTCATATGTGAAGGCGTCAAAGTAGGCTCACTTAAGTCTCACTTGTCCCTCTAAGACAAAGACAGTTAACATCCGCTGAACACTTATTAGGTGCCAGTTCCAGACACGGACTTAAGTGCTTTATGTATACAGGTATACCCTAGAGATACTGCAGATTCGGTTCCAGACCACCGCAATAAGGAGAATATTGCAATAAAGTGAGTCTAATGAATTTTTTTGGTTTTTTAGTGTATGTATAAGTTACTTTTACACTATACTGTGGCCTATTAGGTGTGCAAAAGCATTATGTCTAAAAACTAATGCATATAAGTTGGGGCACCTGGCCGGCTCAGTCAGTGGAACGTGCAACTCTTGTGAGTTCGAGCCCCATGCTGGGTGTGGAGATTGCTTAAAAATAAAATCCTTAAAAAATGTTTTTTAAATGTATATACCTGAATTAAAAAAATGCTTTATTGCTAAAAAATGCTACCCATCATCCGAGCTTTCCGCAAGATCACCGATCACCACACCAAACCTAATAAATAATAATGAAAAAGTTTGAAATATTCTGAGCATTGCCAAAACGCGACCCAGAGCCACGCAGTGAGCCAGTGCTGTTGGAAAAATGGCGCTGAGAGACTTGCTCAAGGCAGGGTTGCCACAGGCCTCCGATTTGTAAAAAACGCAATGTCTAAAAGAGCGGTAAACTGAGAAGTGCCTGTATTAACCCCTTTAACTCTGGTAACCTCCTCCATGACATGGGCATGGTCTTGTCCTCACCACACCTACTTTACCCCTGTGGAAACGGAGGCACAGAGGGGTTAAGTCACTCTTTACTACCCCACGTCCCTTCACACACACATAACACTGATGGTTACGGTTTTCTCTGTCTCCGCCCACAGGCGCAATACATGGCAATTGAGGTAAGGTATTCGGTGCGCGGAGGAAAGGCTCTAGGGATGTAGGGTAACCAAGACAGCTCACGCAGCCTAGCGGAAGAGACGGCGGCACATGTACCATAACAGAGATGGACTGAGAGGGCCTAGGAGCATGGATAAGTCCTTAGGGGGCCCCAGTGACTGGCTGGGGGTTAGGCAGGGAAGGCCGTCTCACACAGACGGTACGTTTTAGCTGGGTATGAAAACGGAATAGGACTTGCACAGTCAAGAGGGGCCAGGCCGGTCAAGATGTGAAAAAGGGCATGCCTGGTGGAGAACACAGCGTGTGCAAAAGTTTGGAGGTCTGAGAGTAGCATACATTTTCACCCAGGTCCCCTGATATTCCTGTGACAGCGATGGCTGCTTCCACAGTGACTCTTACGAGAAGGAGGAGGAGGATTTGTGGGTTGTTCTTTCTAAATGCAATGTCCCCCAGCCACCCTGGGCCTCCTTTGGATGGGGAAACCACAGGCGGTGGACTGGGGATTATGGATCAAAGGACGACAAGTGAATGATTTGATCTCCAAATGCCTCCCTGGAAAACACACCGTGGTGGAGAGTAGTTCTATGCTGAGCTGAGCATGAAAACTGGGTTATGTTTAGGCGCAGGTGTGGTTACCTGAGACAGCCCAGCTCCCAGCGGGGGACATCTGTGCTAGGTCCCCTTGGGCGCCCTTTCTCTTCACGTTCACCACGTCTGTGCTTCTCTCCATCGGGATGTACTTCCTGCATCTGTGTTTATCCACAGATGTTTCCAGTGTTGTCGCTGAAATTCTTACATTCCCATGAACTTGTTTGTCAGAGGAAGCAGTTTAATCATCACACCTAGGGACACCGGGATTAACCGAAGAACAGAATGGGTTGAGGTTTGCTCGCAGCGGGGGATGGCTGATAATGGGAGGACATCCATCAGGGCCCATCTGGCGCCCACTGGGAGGGGCCGGGGAGGGTGGGGAGAGACGAAATGATGGCCTGTTTTTCTCTGGAGCGGACAAGGGCCTCTACGATCTTTCCAGCAGCACAGTGGGGAAGGCGATGCCTTCCCTAAGCATTCCCCAGACCACCCCCCCCCCCGAATGAGCCTCATTCTGCGGGCACCCACATTCGCTCCCAGCCCCCCGCTAGCGCAGGCCGGATGGCACAGCACTGCTCCTGGGTCCAGCTCAGGCTGCGCTGCTGAATTTTCATTGTCACCTCTGCCAGCCAAGGGAGGCCGACCCGGGCACGGCTCTGCCATTGGATTCTGGCCTCAGCAGATAAGCCAGGATTTCCACCCGAGCCACGAGGCCAACAAAAGCCCACTTCAGGGTTTTCCTAGCCTTCCCCACCACCGGATGGCTGCGTGCTAGGGAGAGATGAAGGGAAAGGGTAAACGAGAGAAATGCAGATCGTCCCGTGAAAAAGCAGGCGGACTGAGGGCTTTCAGTAAGGTTTTGATCAGCTCGTGTTCGATTTCAGAGGCTTCCTCAGAGTACCTGCCTCTCTGTGGCAACCATGCCTTCTGTTTCCTATAGTCTGATGCTTTGACTTCTTGGGGACACGCTAATCCTGGAACCGCTGCTCTTGCCTGCGTTAGCCAGTTCCTAGTGAGAGTACGCAACTCACTTGGGAGCATACCTTTCGTCTTCAAACCAGCCAATCCAGAGCCCCTTACCACCCCCCTCACTGGGCTCTTATACTCTTATCGCCTTGTCCTCATCACCGCTGAGCCAGGTACCAGACAGCAAGGGACAGCCCCTAGGGCCCAGAGGCCTGAGATTGCTCCGATTAGCCAGGCTTGAGCCCTGCATGCCCTGCCTCGTTCTTTCCTTCCCACACAGCTGCCGGCAAAGGCTCTTGCCCACATTTTCTCCTTACTCCCTCTGCCTCCTGCCTGCCCCTGGTGCCTCCCCACGGGGACCTCTCTCATGGCATGGCACGCCCCCTCTTCTAGGGAACTGTGACACACTGCCTTTTCAATGGCAATCATCTGCTGGTCTGTCGGCCCTACCACACCCGAATAATAATAAAGCCTACGCTTAACACACTCTGTCCCGGTATGCTGACCCGGCCAAGGGCACAGGGGACTGAGACCTGGCGCCCCTGCCATGTGGAGGCCACCCTTCTCTGCCCCCTGCTCCCACCCCTGGTCCATATTCTCTCCCGGCAGCCGTTTGAAAATGAGAGCAAGCAGTTCTTTCCCATCCGCTAAGAAACCCAGATGAAAAGCGGAGAGAAACATAGCCTTTCTCTGCTCCCCTGTTCGGGTCACTTTGTACACCCACCTGGAGGGACCTGACGGGTCAGCCTCGTTTCAGAGCACTTGGATGGAGAAGGTGGGGCACAGGCCAAGCTGTACTGCAGGCCCCCCTGGGGAACTTCTGTCTTCTGGTAACCCGGTTAATGCTCAGGTGGCTGAGCATAGCATCCCTACTACGTTTTAGAAAACCTCTCTGTTAACCTCTCTGTTAATTCCCTATTTTCTCCCATTCATCTTGAAATCCTTTGGTCAGAGCAGAACCACCCCCTTTGCGTGTGAGATACACACTCTTCTCTCCAACACAAGGAGGCAAGGGAGGCTGGAGGGCATGACTTAATGGGTCAAGGAACAGAATAAGAACACCAATGATGCTGTGGACGAGTTGGTCGCATGCCCGTGAGGCTGGTGATTGGTCACGAGCCATCTGAGCTGCCACTGGCCTTGAGCTCTCACTTTAGAAAGGAGGCGGAGGGACTCCTATTGCCATGGGATTGTTTGGCCCTGGCAGGTGGATGGTGGGGGGGGGGGCTTTCCTCAGGGGCCCACTGGGCAGTGAGTGAAATGGAAACTTTTTTTTTAAATTTTTTTTTCAATGTTTATTTATTTTTGGGACAGAGAGAGACAGAGCATGAACGGGGGAGGGGCAGAGAGAGAGGGAGACACAGAATCGGAAACAGGCTCCAGGCTCTGAGCCATCAGCCCAGAGCCGACGCGGGGCTCGAACTCCCGGACCGCGAGATCGTGACCTGGCTGAAGTCGGACGCCTAACCGACTGCGCCACCCAGGCGCCCCTGAAATGGAAACTTCTTAATGCTCAGTCTCAGGGAGAGTGAAGGGGTTTTTAGTGAGAAGCAGCCCAGGGGCAAATGGGAAGTGTCATTTGCTGTGCCTCTCCACCCTCATTGCCCTGCATCTGTGGCATTTCCCCTCCTCCTATCACCCTCCTTGTGTCCCTTGACCGTCTTTGTCTTTTTCGTATGTTACCTTCAGGTGACGATGCTGTTGAACTCTGGAAAGCCAGTTTGAAAAACCATAGCCCTTGCCTCAGTCGTAGAGACAGTCCTAATGACAGCCCCATTGCCACTCAGCCCAACACAAGCATTTCGGAGAGCCTGCCACATGCCGCACCTGCGCTCAATGCCAGAAATGTGGGGATGGTCAAGATGCTGCTGTCACTCTACCTCTGCTCGTGTTGGGGCAAAGAAGCTGGTGCCCAGGGAATGATCAGGTCAGCAAGGGTCCTGGAGCCAGGCCATATGTAGAATGAATGGTCAAAGGGAGTGGAGAGTTTTCCTGTGGAGGTGACATGGGGCTATATCTTCAAACATTTGAGGGCCAAGAAGGATAAGAGGGACTTGACTTGCCCTTTGTGACCTCAAAGTTGAAGATTGAGCGAAGAGGGGAGCCTTGGGAGGTGCCTTTGGCAAAGAGAAGGGGCTAGGCTTTCCTGGTTAGCATGAATTCCCTGGCCCTAGAGACGTCTGGAACAGAATTAGCTCAAACACTGGCTATTCAGACTGTGCTTTATTGAGGAAGAGGTTAAAAATAACTGATCAGTGAAAGATATGGGATCTGCTTTATGAATCCAATACTGAAAGGGAACTTAAAAATATATTTCCAGGGGCGCCTGGGTGGCGCAGTCGGTTAAGCGACCGACTTCAGCCAGGTCACCATCTCGCGGTCCGTGAGTTCGAGCCCCGCGTCGGGCTCTGGGCTGATGGCTCAGAGCCTGGAGCCTGTTTCCGATTCTGTGTCTCCCTCTCTCTCTGCCCCTCCCCCGTTCATGCTCTGTCTCTCTCTGTCCCAAAAATAAATAAACGTTGGAAAAAAAAATTAAAAAAAATATATATTTCCATATCTTAGAAAAGTAGTGGTGTGTGTGTGTGTGAGAGAGAGAGAGAGAAAGAGAGACGGAGATCACAACTTTTTAGGTGGATTCTAAGGATAGACTGAAATAACTATAAACTCATATATTATGGGCTGACTTACAGTGATGGTCTGGGTGAATTTACTCCTTGACACAGTCATAAGAAATGAATCAAGATAATCAAAATTTTAAGTCTTGACCTGTCGTAAACGCTTGATGAATTGAAATGCATTGGCTTATCCCATCTTACAGTTCAGGGAACTGATAACGAGGCACCTACAGCTTGAAGAGAACAGGCTATCTCTTGGACATGGCTGTCCTGACTTGACTCTGGGCAAACTCATGAACCTGAGATCAAGAGTCACATGCTCTATGATCTTCACAAGCCAGGCGCCCCATTTGAAGACATAGTTCTGATAAGTGGTGGAGCAGGAAGAGAAAGGGAAGAAGGAGGTATGGCCAGGCAGCACCACAGAGAGACTTTTGCATTAGTCAGGCGTGGGTTTGAATCCTGGCTTTTTGAAATCTGTGTGACTCGGGGTGAGCTATTGAAACTCCTTGTTGTATATTGTGTGATTGCTAAAATACTTGCTGCCCTTTCTTATAGAGTCATCCCTGGGGAAAGAATATCCTCCTTGTCCTGTTGACATTAGGTTTGTCGGGTGACTGAGTTTGGCCAATGAGGTGGAAGAGGAAGTCACAGGAGTCCCTTATGGACAAAAGCCTGGTCCCCCTCGTCTTTCTTTATCCTCTGCGCTGGGAATGGTGACATCTCAGAGAAGGGCTGCTCCTTAAGCCCGGATTTCAGATGGAATCCACCATAGCCATATGTAACATGAGTGGGCATGTTACAACCACTTGGGTAGTTGTCAGCCACTTGAACTTGGGGGGGGGTGTTTGTTACTGCAGCATAACAGAACCACAGATGACTGGTGTGCTCCTGACTTCCGTTCCCTCGTCGGCAAAAATGCATGTGAATGAATCCGTTTGGGACGAGACATGGTGGTGGCGATGATGACGATGACGCTGCCAGTCCTCGTGATGAAAGCAAATGCGTAGTAAGCTGGTTTGGTCCTGCTGTGCCTGGTTCTAGGCGCTCTAAGTGTAGTAGCTCATTTGTTCCTCATGCACGCAAACAAACGCATATTAAGGGGATACTATTGTCCACATTTTGCAGCGGAAGAAACAGGCACAGAGAGACTCACGTATGTGAAGGAGGCTGGATTGTGGCAGGAAATTAATAAGTATTAGCTTTCCTCCCTTTGTTTGGATGGTGACGGTAGGTTTGATGCTTTTCCCTACCTCCCCCCCCATCCCCTACTCCCTGATTTCCTGCTCAAGAGAGACTATGAGAGGCCTCAGGGTGATCCATGAAATTCCTAAATGATACACTTCCTCTGGAGGTCCATCAACTGTGGGACATGGGCAGATGTCACCTTCTGTGGGTCTTCCCACCCAGCCCCAGGCCTCACTGGACCTTGCCGGGGGCTGTTTGGCTATGGCCAGGTGGTACGTCTTCTATCACAGGACTAACTTCTGCATAGCAAGGAGTTACAATCCATGATCTCATGATTGGCTTCAGCCACCACTGTCCCGCCACCTCCTACGTGGCCTGATTGCCCTGGGGTTTGTTTTAGTTGAATGAAATGAACTCACCTCAGTGGGACATTCAAATCACTTGCAAAAGACACGGCTTGGGAAGTTTGATTATGGAAGGTGAGTTGTGGAGTTGTGAGTCGCAGAAACTAAATATGATGATAACAAACCACGTGAGGCCAGTTGGAAGGGGCTTTCAAGGGTCCCCTGCTCAAATCTGAGCTGGGATGATCCCCCCCAAATGTGCTCCTCTCGTCTCTAGCATGTTCTAGAAGATGACACCTCCTTTCACCCATCTGAAGCCTGGGCCCCCTTCTTGACATCTTTTTCTAGCCCCTCTACGTGCAAGCCACCACCACGTGCTAGTCCTATTCATTCCACCTCAGACATTTCGTCCTTCTGTCTCATTGGGTCTAAGCTCTGCTCTCTCCTCACTTCCTATAATTGCTTCCTGAGGTTTCCTGGCATTCAGACCATCCTCCCACCAGCGGCAGACGTGATCCAGACGCCCTATCACAGTCCAGAAGGCTCAGTGTGGCCTAACCTCTGAGCCTCGCTCCAGTCTACCTTGCGCCTTTGTCCCTTTGTCCCTTGAGTGACCACACTCCTACCACCCAGGTTTCTATAATTCCCTCCAAATGCCAAGGTGTCCTCACCTTGGGGCTTTGCACATCTCTTCCTTTAGCCCTTCCCTATTCTTCCCCCGCATGTCAGGTCGAATGTTCCTTGCTCAGAAACGTCTTCCCTAACCCTACCCGCTGTCAAAACCCGGTTCTCCAAGCTTTCGCTGCACCCTTTGTCAACTTCCTCGAAGACACGAGGCGCATGTCTTTCCTTACTGGATGACCGTGTATATACCGGTGTCCTGACACAGAGGCCGTGGCTCATGGCGTATGACGATTTGCACAGGGAAAGGACAGTTCTCAGGGAGCAGTACGTGTGAGAGAACACTGAGGTGGACGAATAATGGGGGATACCTCACCCTTCAAGTAATGGCTGTGAGCAGGGTCATACAGAGATTACATAGGTGAGCTGTGTGGACGTAATTGCAAGGAGACATAGACCAGTTAGGAACCTGTTGTCGTTTGGGTAAGTGGCAGAGAAGACCTGGGTGGGTGGGGGGGACTGACGCTGCCAGTCCTCATGATGAAAGCAAATGCGTAGTAAGCTGGTTTGGTCCTGCTGTGCCTGGTTCTGTCTCCGTCTCAAAAATAAACATTAAAAAAAAGAAAAAAGAGACGAAAAATTCACTTCATAACTCATCAAACGGTGGTACGCCAGTGAAAACGCGTGGCCAGGAGAAAGAACCAGGGTGGGCTCACAGGCCCAGAGAGTGGCTTCCCAAGATCTCAAACAGATCTGCCCTCAGCAGCCCTCCTTCAACTTGGAGATTCTTCTCCCTAGTTTGTGTGTCTCATGAATTCCTCCTTCTCGAAGTCACCCTTCTCTGAGAAATCTTCCCGCCCCCTCTGGGCACACCGGTGTCCCCTCCTCTGTGCTAGGGCCCAGCCCAAATGCTTCCGGTGAAGCATCTACCTGACTCCTTTGTAATGTCCCCTTGTCCCCAGACATACCTGTGCCTACGTGTATTGTCTCCATTTATTAGCTTGGTGGTCTCAGTGGGAATTCTTTTGGTTCCCAGCCCCGCATCCACCCGTTCAAGCTGGTCACCGTGCTGGCTGCATTTATTCATTCATTCGACAAATATACAGTGAGCTCCTATTATGTGCCAGGCACTCTTCTAAGGGCTGAGAACATAGCTGTGGACAAAACAGGCAGAGTGCCTGCCTTCATGGGGTTTTACTGGGGAGAGGCAGACACTGAGTATGTCTACAGACATATGATCTATCAGGCCCCGGGTGGGGGAGCAGACAAGGGGCCGTTCTGCCCTCCTCAGAAGTGGGGGTCAAGCAGAAACCTCGCTGCTGGTACCTCCAGGAAGGGATATTTGAGAGAAAGTGGTGGGTTCTTTTTTAATCGGGGGGAAAGCTCTCTAAGGTAACACATAACCGAAAACATTGGTCTTTTCCCGCAAAGAGGTAGAAGAACCCTCTAGCGGGTATTGCCAGGCAGCGGATCCTCCTTGACATCAGCTGAAAGGAACAGCTTCTGTATCAGGGGCAGCTAACGAAGACTCTGCCTTCAAGACCGGTAACTGTGATGTCCTTTCTGATGCTGCGTACGATTTGCCGGATGCGTTGGCGTGGGTCAGAGAGGAGAGGGGAAACAGAGAAGGAGCCAAGGACCGGAAGCAAGAAATAAAGAAGACCCGGAAATGCCCGGACAGGGAGATTTCCTTCAGCCCACTTGGCGAAGAGTGGCACCAGTGCCGTTAGGGAGGGATTAAACGTGACGCTTGTGCGTGCTATTCGCAACTTTTGCATGGATAATTTATACTTACGATAGCAGTGCATATTTCGTTTTCTAGCGTGGTTTGGCTATCCCCAATAAGCCTCTTGTTTATATTTGATACGGAATCAAATGTAACACATGTATCTAACAAAGGAGTTGGATCTGAGCTGTATCAAGAACGCTTACAATTTCAATTACAAGAAGACAAATGATCCATTATTTATTTATTTATATATATATATATTTTTTTAACATTTATTTTTGAATAAGTGGGGGAGGAGCAGGGGGGTTGGACACAGAATCTGAAGCAGGCTCCAGGCTCTGAGCTGTCAGCACAGAGCCCGATGTGGGGCTCGACCTCCCGGATCCCGAGATCATGACCTGAGCCGAAGTTGGATGCCTAACCGACTGAGCCACCCAGGCGCCCCATGATCCTTTTTTTTTTTTTAAACAGGCAAAGATTTGAACACACTTTACCAAAGAAGACTCACGGGTGGCAAAAGAAGGCAAAGATATTCAACATCAGTAGTCATTTGGAAAATGCAAACTAAAATCACGATGAGAAATCACGACCCATGTATGAGAGAAGCTAACACTTTGAAAACGAATCATACCAAGCACTGGCAAGGACGCGGGGAAACATGAATTCTCCCACACTGCTGGTAGGAACGGAAAATGGTATCACTACTTTAGAAAATAGCCCGACAGTTTCTTAAAAGTTAACTGTACACCCAGTATATGATCCGGCCATTTCACTTCTAGGTGTCTGCATACTCAAGAGGAACGAAAGCATACGT
This sequence comes from Felis catus, assembly GCF_018350175.1. Classification (NCBI taxonomy): domain Eukaryota; kingdom Metazoa; phylum Chordata; class Mammalia; order Carnivora; family Felidae; genus Felis; species Felis catus. Next base: position 19,413,798 of record NC_058378.1, on the reverse strand, counting down.
CCACTCAAAGACTTGAATGTGAATATTCATAGCGGCTTCATTGTACTAGCCCCAAACTGGAAACAACCCAAATGTCCTTTAACAGATGACCGGTTCAACAAATTATGGTATATCAAACACAATTGAACACCACTCACAAATCAAAGGAATAAGCTATTGATATATCCAATACGATGGATGGATTTCAAAGTAATTATGCAGAATGGAAGAAGCCAGACCAAAGGAGGGCCGACTACGTTTCCGCTTCGGAAAAATGCAAACTAATGTGTAGTGACAAAAACAGATCAATGATTGCCTGGGGAGGGGTGGGAGGGGGGCAGGAAGGAGGGATTACAAAGGGCACGAGGAAACTTGAAAGTCATGGTTATGTTCACTATCTTGATTGCAGTAAGAGTTCCGGAAGTGTACACAAAGGTCAAAATTCATCAAATCGTACGCTTCAAATACGTGAGGGATATTTTATACAATCAAAAAGCCATTTTTTTTAAATCATGTGTAAAACGTGGGGGTGGGGTGAGGAATAATAGCACTTGAATGGAAGGAAGTAAGCCATATTTGTCTTTAAAGTTCCAACACCCCAAGGTGTCGGCTGGGCGTCCGACTTCGGCTCAGGTCGTGATCTCACGGTCCATGAGTTCGAGCCCCGCATCGGGCTCTGTGCTGACAGCTCGGAGCCTGGAGCCTGCTTCGGATTCTGTGTCTCCCTCTCTCTCTGCCCCTCCCCCGCTCATGCTCTGTCTTTCTATCGAACAATGAATAAACGTTAAAAAAATTTTTTTAAATAAAAAATAAAGTTCCGACACCCCAGAATGACTGGGTGGCCCTGTTAAGTGGCACCCTGCAGGGTGATGTCTAGGCAGCCCTGTTTCTTCTGGGGATGCCTTCAGGAACTTGAACACTCCCATTAATCGTCCCACATTGGACTCCAGGGCATGATATAGCTTTGATGTTCCTGGTTGTCCGCGGAGTGAGCAGGGCTGGAGGCTTCGACACCTTGTCTTTATGAATGCGTGTTCTACATGTTCACTTCTGTCACTGCGAAGATTTATAGCTGAGATGCAGGTTTAGAAGCAGCGCGAGGTACGAATTCAGGCGACGGTGTTACGGAATAAGAAGCAATTAGGCATCCAACTCTTGCAGGATGTTTCCATGAACGGCCCATGCGCAAGAGTGACATATGGAGAGAACAGATGCCCAGGAGTTTTACACTGAAGCAGATCGCTTCAAAAGAGGGAGTTGATAGGATAGTGCTAGCTGGGGGAAGCGTGAGGGCTGGCTCGGGTCCCCCAGTTTGGCTGGGATTTTTTTTTTTTTTTTTTGCTGCACAAGAAGTAAATGCCATTATTCTCTCTCTCTCTCTCTTAATGTTTATTTATTTATTTTGAGAGAGAAGGAGCACAGAAGAGGGGCAGAGAGAGAGAATCCCAAGCAGGTTCTGTGCCGTCAGCATGGAGCCCTCCCTGTGTGGGGCTCTATCCCACCAACCCATGAGATCACAACCTGAGCCGAAATCAAGACTTGGACGCTCAACCGACCGAGCCACTCAGGTGCCCCGAATACTATTACTCTCTTCAACCTCAGTTCTCCCATCTGTAAAATGGCCGTGATATCTGCCTGGGTGGCTTAAACAACAGGATTTATTGTCTCACAGCCCTGGAGGCTGGACATCCAAGAGGAAGGTGTCATCAGGGTTGGTTTCCTTCGAGGGCCTCTCTCCTTGGCTTGCAGATGGCCGTCTTCTCCCTGCGCCCTTACATGGTCGCCCCTCTGTGTGTCTGTGTCCTAATCTCCTCTTCTTATAAGGACACCAGTCATTTTGGATGAGGGCCCACCCCAATGACCTCATGTTGACTTAACTGCTTCTTTAAAGGCCTTGTCTCCAAATATAGTCACATCTGGAGGTACTCCAGATTCTCTCTCTATAGGGAGATTCTCTATAGGGAGATTCTCTATAGGGGATCACAGACACCTTGAGCAAGAGTTCTTACCTTCCAGCCCACCCCAAGGCAAACCTTCTGGGGGGATGAAAAGCTCCTTTCAACATAGCTGAGTTGCCTGGTTCGGCCTCAAACCTCCACTGCTCTATGACACTCGTGGCCCGGTCATTTGCATGGTGCATGGTGCTCCGGACTGGTTTCCAGCAGTGAATAGGTACGTGCAGCGTTAGGGTTACAGGCTCCGTGGACAGCATGTTTATGGGCAGAAGCTTCACCGTACTTCACTTTTAAGAAAATGGTCTTGTTGAAAGGATGATACAGACATATTCTCCCAGAGTTCCTGGCATTGTCAAGCTTTGTGCCACTGCTTGCTCTGTCCCTTTGCCTAGAGTGTCCCTTCCCCTCCACTTAGCCTGGCAGATCCCTCATCCTTCGAGGACCGTCTCATCGTTTCTTCTACAAGCGGACTCTCCTGATTCGCCCTCACCATCTCCTACAACTCCAGCCAGAAGAATTCTTTCCACCAATGGGTTCCCGCACTGCTCTGTGAGAACCTCTGTTAATACACCTGTGTGGCTTCTCTGTGTGTCTGTCCCCAGCTCGAGGACAGAGACCACACGGCTTCGCTTTTGTCTCCACCTCTCTGGGCAGGTTCTGGTGCTCAAGGCTGTTCTATTTACTTTAAACGTTTATTTATTTTGGGGACAGAGAGAGACAGAGCATGAACGGGGGAGGGGCAGAGAGAGAGGGAGACACAGAATCGGAAACAGGCTCTAGGCTCCGAGCCATCAGCCCAGAGCCGGACGCGGGGCTCGAACTCACGGACCACGAGATCGTGACCTGGCTGAAGTCGGACGCTTAACCGACTGCGCCACCCAGGCGCCCCTGTTCTATTTACTTTAAATAATCCCAGCTCTCCTTCGTTCACAAAGTCAAGACAAAGGTGTCACGTTTTATTGAAGTACAGGCAGGACTTTGGACCAAATGCGGAGACATCACAGTGATCAGTGCCGGTGAAGGGACAACACTCGTGGCCAGTTGCCCTCGGGATCCAGGTCAGACACGTCACAACCAGGACGCCTGAGAACTCTCCGGAGGCCAGACCTGGAGGGCCCCACAGTTGAAAGATAAGCCTCAGGCCGCACTAACTGGAGAGGACAGGCAGATGGCAAAGTGAAACAAGGGACACGAAACGGCTCCGGAGGTGATTTTCCAGCGCTGGGCCACTTTTTTATTGCTCAAATGTCATTTCTCTGAAGAACTGGAGGTGACTGTAGCAGTGAAAATTGTCTTTTTTTTTTTTTTTCTTTTTCAACGCTTATTTATTTTTGGGACAGAGAGAGACAGAGCATGAACGGGGGAGGGGCAGAGAGAGAGGGAGACACAGAACCGGAAGCAGGCTCCAGGCTCTGAGCCATCAGCCCAGAGCCCGACGCGGGGCTTGAACTCCCGGACCGCGAGATCGTGACCTGAGCTGAAGTTGGACGCTTAACCGACTGCGCCACCCAGGCGCCCCGAAAATTGTCTTTTTTAACACCTGTCTTGGCAAAACAGAACGATGACTACCCAAGAATTCCAGAAAGCTGGGGAGGCCTGTGACAGACAATCCCTGTCATATAAACTTATCCGGTATCCCCAGTATTTACTGCTACTCCTACTATTGTTATTATTATTATTATTATATTATCATCTCCCACTATCAAAAATAACCCAGAACCTGTGAGCAGGGTGTCAGGCTGGGCTCTCAGCACCCATGAACTCGAAGACAGCCCCTACCTGTAAGGACTTACGGTTTAATGGGGGACATAAGCCCATGTAGGCCTGGAGGAGCTCACCATACGGAGTGGCATGTGCTCACGTTCAAGGATACCCACAACACGCGTCCTATGAAGATATGAGAAAATTCACCCTACGGGAACCTCTGGTGACCAGCCCCGGGGTCCCGGCTCTCACCGTACCGGTTGGTTCCACTTTTGTCATTTTTATAGACTGGGGCTCTGCGTATTATTTTAAAGAAAAGGCTTTGCTTTTACAACAAGAACTGAAAAAGCAAACAAACAAAAGCCCTAGAATCCATTGGGCCCAAGCTCCTTATTTCCCAGGTGAAGAAACATAAGTTCCGAGAGGTCTAATGGGTCGTCCTGTATAACATAGCTGCTTATCTAGAAGGTGGCAAACCCAGGCCAGACCTAGTTCTCCTCATAGTTTTTATTTGTTTCTTTACATTTGTGTCATATGTGTCCTTTCCTTTTGGCTGGGGGACTCGCACTGTCTTTTCACCTGTGTTGAACCCCTGGGTAGAGAAATGTTCATTCTCTGCACAGCAGGCAGCATGGTCTCTGCCTCGAACTTTCAGGAACCTAATCTTTCGTCATCAAATGAACATCTGCAGTGCACCCAGCCCAGTGCCTCCAGGTAGCAGAAATACCCGACACATGTAGGAAAGGGCAGGGATGCTATCTGAATCTTCACCGTCTGAATTCAATGTTCTTGTTGGACTCCCAAAGCACTGTTTCTGTAATTTGTATTCCACTAAGCCCCAAAGCCGGTTAAATACGGTTGGGAAATACTTCTTACCTTGCCCCCCTCTTGGAAGTCCTGCCGTAAAGGATCATGTTGGATGGTTGATCTGGAGACACTCAATACTTCCGCTTGCCCCTGCTCTTATTTTTAGGGAGCCAGCCTTGCCCTCTTGCAAGACAATCCCTCCCACTACCTCTGCGCAGTATGAAGTGGGTCCCGTGGTTGCCTACCCCCTAGCTGATTAGTCCCAGGTACTCAAGCTGAGCCAATCAGTCTCAACCTTCTGCCACTGTTTTTTTTTTTTGCTTGTTTTAAATGTTTATTTACTTTTGAAGGAGAGAGAGACAGAGCATGAGCAAGGGAGGGGCAGAGAGGGAGGGAGACACAGAATCCGAAGCAGGGTCCAGACTCTGAGCTGTCAGCACAGAGCCCGACGCGGGGCTCGAACCCACGAACCGTGAGATCGTGATCTGAGCAGAAGTGGGAGGCCCCACAGTCTGAGCCACCCAGGCGCCCCCTGACACTGTTTTTTGTTTTGTTTTGTTTTTTTAGATTTAGAAAACCTGACTGACTTAGTTTGGGTCCTGGAGCTATAAAGTAACCGTGCCCTGGGAACTGAAGCTTCCATGTTGAGCAGCCATTTTGGAGCTATTTGCAATAATGAGCAAGAAGAAAGACTTGGCCTCTAGGGAGAAAAAGAGAATGGAGTAAATTTGCAGAGAAAATACAAGGCAAGAAACCACATGAGGATTGTGACATCACAAAATGGTGACGTAGGTAACTTCAAACTCTCAGACCACCACAGAAACATCAAAAAACAAGCAGAAACTGCCAGAACCACCTCTGTCAGAACTCCGGAAAACAGTCAAAAGTCTACGGCAACCGAGTAAGTGCTGAATCAAGAAAAAAGCAACTCCAAGATAGTAGGAAAGATTTATGGCATTCTACTTGCCCTTGTCTGACTTCTCCCTGCCTGGCAGGGGGTCTTGAAGATGGTGGCCATGTTCCCAGTGTGGGACCCTGGTCCCTGGCTCTGGAGGGAGCTGAGCAGACTATATTTGCAAATTATTGCGGATGTCTGTTCTAACCCGTCTGGGGATACCTGAAGAACAGACACAAGAGAAATAACCTGTTTCACCTCCATCAAACTTTCGCCCAGAAAAGCAGCAGGCATTGCTTGAAAACACTGCAAGATGAACTAAGAACCCACAGATGCCTGGGCAAACGATTACAGTGGAAACATACAATAGACTGCTTGATACATAACCTAGACTGACTTCAGACCCGGGAGCGAAACAGCTCCTAGCGTTTCAGGAAATCTCTGAAAATACTAGTTGCGTGAAACTAAGGAACAGAGACTCCAGTGGCCACACATGGCAAGGAATACGGAATCAGAGTCTGCAAAACTAGTTGGGGAAAGTTTCTAAACAAATGGACTACTATCGTCTTCAAAATGAAAAACAAACCAACCAACCCAAACCAGAAAACCTTAGGGAACTGAGAGAATTGGATTTCCATATTTACTACTTTATACGATTCAAGTGTCCAGATTTCAGCAAAAAAATCATAAGGCATTTGAAGAAACAGGAACATATGGCACATGCAAGGGAACAAAATAAATTGACAGGGACCCCGAATAGCCAAAACGATCTTGAAGAAGAACAAAGTCTTATAACACCTGATTTTAAAGCAAATGACAAAGCTATAATAATGAAAACAGGGTGGTACCCACACAAAAGCAGACATAGAGACCAATGGAACAGAATAGAAAGCCCAGAAATGAACCCTTGCAGATATGCTCCATGGATTTTTGACAAGTGTGCCAAAACCATTCAATGGGGAGAGGAAATTTTTTCAGCAAATGATACTAGGAAAAATGGGTGTTCACATGCAAGAGAATGAATTTGGACACTGACCTCAAACCATTTGCAAAAATTAACTCAAGGGCACCTGAGTGGCTCAGTCAGTTGAGCATCCAACTTTGGCTCAGGTCACGATCTCATGGCTTTGGAGTTTGAGCCCCGTGTCGGGCTCTGTGCTGACAGCTCAGAGCCTGGAGCCTGCTTTGGATTCTGTGTCTCTCTCTCTCTCTGCCCCTCTCCCACTTGCGCTCTATCTCTCTCTCTCTCCCAAAAATAAATGAACATTAAAAAATTGGAAAAAAAACCCAAAAATTAACTCAGAATGGTTAATGGATCTAAATGCACATACGAGCTGAAGCCCCAAAACTCTTAAAAGAAAACAGGGAGAGATCTTCATGACTTTGGATTTGGCAATGGATTCTTAGATATGACACCAAAAGCACAAGCAACAAAGAAAAAAAAAAGAGATAAATGGAATTTCATCAAAATTAAAGCTTTTTTTTTTTTTTGCATCAAAGGACATTATCAAGAAAGTGGAAAAACAACATACAGAAAGGTAAAAATTTTGCAAAACACCTATCTGATAGGGGTTTAATATCCAGAACATCCCACAACTCAACAACAACAAAAACAAACAACGCGTGTTAAAAACAAATGCACAAAGGGCTAAATAGCCATTTTTACCAGAGGATAAATATGTATGGCCACTAAGCACATGAGAAAGTACTCAGAATTACTAGCCGTAGCCAATCAGCATATGAAAAGGTACTCAGCATTTCTAACCATTAGGAAAATGCAAGTCAAAACCACAATGATATGCCACTTCATACCTACTAGGTGGGCTCTATTTTAAAAAAATAAAAAATTAAAAAATTAAAAAATTAAAAAAAAAGGCAGAAACAGAAAACAGGTGTTAACCAGGCTGCGGGGCAATTTGAACCCCTGTCCATTACTGGTGTGGATACAAAATGGCACACTCACTGTGGAAAACAGTATGACCGATCCTCAAAAAGCTGCATGTAGAATTCCACTGCTGGGTATCTACCTCAAAGAATTGAAAACAAGGATTTGGACATACTTGTGCCAGTGGTCGTAGAGTATTTTGCACAGTAGCTGTGGGGTTACTGCATAGCGGTAGAGAGTTGCTGCTCAGGGTAACGAAAAGGTTTGGCGAAAACATGGTGGTAATCCTTGCACAACACAGGGAACGTAACTAACGCCACTGGACCGTGTGCTTACTAACGTGACAAATAGTGTGCTCTCTCTGTATTTTAGCTCAATAAAAAATTCTGAAGAAGCAGTCCCACAGACAACTAGTATGGTAAATAGCATTAAATTTAAAACACAATGACCACACGGCCTCTGAGAAGGTGAGTTCTCAGTTCTGGAAAACTTTCAGTTCCTCCTTCCGGTCCCTCACGGGCTTGTCGCTACTTCCCGGGTCTACAAGACACCCCCATTGCTCAACTGATGTTAGTTTGTACTTGAGCTTCCTCCAACAGGTTCCTGTTTTTGTGACCACATGATCTCTGATTTGGAGTGACTTCCATTAATCTGGTGGCCTCTATAAGCATTTGTCCACGGGGTCCCTGACACCTGCTAACACTCACTGGCTCCCCAGAAACATCTGGAAGAGGTACTGCCTGGTTGTGTATAACGTTTCAAGATATAGCTTATCATCACAATGTTGTAGAACAGGGGTGGCTCGGTCGGTTAAGTGTCCGACTTCAGCTCAGGTCATGATCTCGCGTTAGTTCGAGCCCCACGTCCAGCTCTGTGCTGACAGCTCAGAGCCTGGAGCCTGCTTCCGATTCTGTGTCTCCCCCTCTCTCTGCCCCTCCCCTGCTCATGCTCTGTCTCTCCCTGTTTCAAAAATAAATAAAAGCATTAAAAAAAAATTAGAAAAAAAAGAATGTTGTAGAACATAGTATTGACGTCTCACCTGGAAGTTGTTAAAAAGCTTTTTAAAAACTAATTCTGCAAATTAACTATAAATTATACATTATAATTTCTTCTAGAGCCATAAACCTCTTAGAGTACTGAATTCTGGGTTTATGTATGTCTACTTTTTTTTTTTTTTTTTTTTTTTTTTTTTTTTTTACCGGCTGTATACTGCATTTTATTTCAAGCTTTCTCAGAAATCAGCTTAATTTTAAGCACCCTAAACAGTCCACTCTCAAGCACAACACATGTAGCATTTTTCACAGCGTGACACCTCCTTTTTTTTTTTTTTTTGGTTTATTTTTTGTTTAATTTTATTTTTTATTTTTTAAAATTTACAATCAAATTAGCATATTGTGCAACAATGATTTCAGGAGTAGATTCCTTAGTGCCCCTTACCCGTTTAGCCCATCCCCCCTCCCACAACCCCTCCAGTAACCCTCAGTTTCTTCTCCATATTTATGAGTCTCTTCTGTTTTGTCCCCCTCCTTGTTTTTATATTCTTGTTGCTTCCCTTCCCTTATGTTCATCCCTTCTGTCTCTTAAAGTCCTCAGATGAGTGAAGTCATATGATTTTTGTCTTTCTCTGACTGACTAATTTCACTTAACATAATACCCTCCAGTTCCATCCACGTAGTTGCAAATGGCAAGATTTCATTCTTTTTGGTTGCCGAGTAATACTCCATTGTATATATGTACCACATCTTCTTTATCCATTCATCCATCAATGGACATTTGGGCTCTTTCCATTCTTTGGCTATTGTTGATAGTGCTGCTATAAACATTGGGGTGCATGTGCCCCTTTGAAACAGCACCCCTGTATCCCCTGAATAAATACCTAGTAGTGCAATTGCTGGGGTGTAGGATAGTTCTATTTTTAGTTTTTTGAGGAACCTCCATACTGTTTTCCAGAGTGGCTGCACCAGCTTGCATTCCCAAGCATGACACCTTCTTTAATTTAATTTAATTTAATTTATTAATTAATATATTTTTTTAAATTTCCTTGTTTGACATATGCTGCCCACCCCAAGCCAGAGTGTAAGCCTCAGGAGGCCAGGAGCCCTGTGATCTCATTCACCTTGATATTATTCCCAGCTCTTGGGCACCAGGCCCTCAATAAATATCTGTTGAATGAGTGAATGACACCTCCCTGATCTGTCCTTCCTATCAGCTTTCCCAAGGTCTAGCAACCTACAAGTCCTCTAAGGTAGTTTCCAAACCACAGACGTGGCTCTATTTCTTGGCTCTGTCACACACCTGGCTGCGGGACAGTTTTATGGCCACACTTTTCCTCTCTTTCTTTGAACCGCTTGGCCCTGCGCTTTGGGGGCCATCTCTCACATTGAGCCCGTTCGGCTAACGGCTCCTTTTGCTGTCCCTCAGAAAAACATGCTCTGCTCAGGGCTGGCAACCAAACCTTTGCCTGCTAGGCCTTCAGAACTTTTTGTGCCCGTAGGGATGAGGAGGGAGCCATGGCGACCTGCTCCATTTGGTGTCACACGTTGTACTCGGAAGGTCATCCGGCATGGTGCAGAGATGCGGGGGTGGGCGAGGGAAGGAACGCAACAAGCTGGCGTGCCTTTGTTGCCTCCATTGAACAGTATGTGGGGTCTTGGCGAAGGGAGGCGCTCAGTAAGACACCATCTGCTGGGAAAACTATGGATGCCTGATGTTATAGGTTCTACTCTCAGCGGCACCACTCGCTAGGTGTGCTAACTTAGAAAAGTCGCCCATGGCCCAGCATGCTCATCTGTACACAGTGGAGGGCCAGGGATACTGTGGTGCACACTCACCCGACACCTTCTCTGCACCAGGCCCTTCCTCTGCACTGGGTTCATTTGCTCTCATTTGGTCCTCCCAGTGACGGTGACGCAGCTGGTGCTCTCAGGAGCGAGGAGGGCTCCAACAGAGCACGTGACCCCAGAGGGCCCATTTTGGCTTTTGAGGCAGAGAAGACTTATCTGCAGCCTGGCCTTTCTCTGTGGGGTTTGTACTGCTGTTCAATGTCAAAGGCTGAGGCCAAAGCCCAGGACGTGCCAGTTGCCCTGGCCGCAAAACCACAAATGACTGGGCACAGCTGGCGGAAGAAGCCACATTCCTGGCATTTTGTACCTCATCAAATGGATCCAAAGATCCCGGCCTTCACTTTGTGTCTAAACTGCAGGTTCCCTTCCTTTCTGTCCAAACATACTGGGAGGGAATTCCAGACAGATTCCAAAAAATTATGCATAGTGTGTGATCCCTATCCCTCCTGCCTTTGTTGTCCGGACAGCGGTCTAGCTGGAAAGCTAGTCTGTCTGTGTGTCCATTTCCTTCTTTCTTTGCTTATGTTGGATTATAGTATTGCAAAAAGGATAATAATAATAGTAATAATAATAATAATAATAGTGTTATAGGGTGCCTGGGTGGCTCAGTCGGTTCAGCATCCAACTTCGGCTCAGGTCACGATTTCATGGCTCGTGAGTTCGAGCCCCGTGTCAGGCTCTGTGCTGACAGCTCGGAGCCTGGAGCCTGCTTCGGATTCTGTGTCTCCCTCTCTCTCTGCTCCCCACCCCCACCACCATTTGTGCTCTGTCTCTTTCTGTCCTCAAAAATAAGTAAAAACATTGACAAAACTAAAAAAAAATAATAATAATAATGTTATTTTCTGCTGTGTATCAGACATTGCTTGCTGGGGCATTTTAAGTTCTTTATGGCACACACACAGGTAGCTCGTGTCACCCTCATTTATGTTAAGGGAGAATTAGACATTCCAGAAGGCTAAGTTGCACGCTGGCAGGGAAGAGACCCAGTTTTGATCCTGTTAGCTTGCTTCTTCTCATGGCTCATAGCTGAAAACTCCCTGAACTCCCGCTCTACAGCTGCAGAGCTTGCACCCATTCTAGCCCCCCAGCCCCCAGGCTCTGAGAACAGAAAGTGGAGGTCTGAGTTCTCACCTTTCTTCTGGCTGCAGAGAGGCGTGGGGTTGGGGAACAGCCCCAAGTAGAGCCACAGAGACCTGTTCTAAGTGTAGGAGCTGGGCAGCAAAGGGAATAGATTCCTCTGAACTGAACAGAACAGGGCAAAAGCAAATAGTCTGGAAACCAGTCTTTCATCTCCCCGCTGCCCTAAAAAGTGGGGTCAGCACCAGATTCACACTATAAACAAGTGTTCGCGGACAGGTTATTACTGGGCTCCATGGTCTTTGTTGGAAGACATAGGTTCTGGTAAGTCTGTGACTCGGTTGTTTCCTACCCAACGTTCAGCACACGGAGCCTGTGTTGGACTAAATGTAAAATGTGAGGAGTCAAGGAAGAAACTTTGGAGGAGGGATTGGCCACCCAGATGGACTGATGCCATTTGATCCTTCCCACTGGAAGTGGGGGCCATGAGGTCACAGAGCCAAGCCACCTCCCTCAACCTTCAGGGGACTCAGAAAGCTGAGAAGAACAGTAATGCATCGAGACTCACATTTCTATGCACATGAGCTGAGCTAAGCTCCACCTCCTTGAGCTAAGCTCCACCTCCTTGCAAGCATCACAGTTTAGAAAAAAAATTTTTTTCCAAAAGATTTGCTATGTGGGGTTTATTCCCACACAGACGGAAAGTCATGAAAACAATTCAATTAACTCATAATTAGCTTCTATATTCTTTACAGTTCTCGAAATGCTGTGTGTACCTTCACTTTCTTGAGCGTCACAGCATCACTGGGAGTTAGGTAATCCTGTTTTTGTTACTGAGGATGCACAGGCAGTACACATTACAGCTGGACCTCACACTTGGATGTGCTGATCTATAGCCCCTGGTTTGCCCCTCATCTCACACCAAAAGCCATGATATGAAAAAAAAAAGAAAAGAAAAACAAAAAGAAAGAAACACTCTAAGAGCCCGCACCCTCTACCTGATTGAGTCAGCAGTAAGCCATCAGCAGATCTTGCTGTCTGTGGAGGTACAACCTGTTCTACCTGTTTGTTGATGAAAATCATAGTGAGAAGGGTGGTGCCATGGGGGGTTCTAGCAGGCTGAGATGAGACTGGCTACCCGTGGGCAGTTTTCTGCGTGGGAATGGGGTCCTTTCTGACCGTGGGACAATAAACCACACTATACCACAGGAAGTGGTACCCAGCACGGCCAACTACTTTGGAGCAGTGGGGTGGCAACTCTGAAGTCTGTAGGGCCACGTGGCAGGCTGGAAACTCAGGCAGGAGTCGATTTTGCAGTCTTGAGGAAGAATTTCTTCTTCCCTAGGAAACCTCAGTTTTCACTCTTAAGGCCTTCAAATGATTAGATGAGTCCCACCCACCTGATTGTGGTTGATCTTAAAGTCAACTGAATGTAGACATTCACCACATCCAAAAAAACGTGTTCACCGAAATGCCTAGATTAGTGTTTAGTTAAATAACCGGATACTGTAGCCTGGTCGAGCTGACACATGGACCCAATTAACACAACCCTTGAATGCACCTGTGGCTTCCTAAGATGCTGTGGTACCCCGTGTGGGGGTTCTCCTCCAAAGTCAAGTCTCCAAAACCAAACAGCTGGGCCAATTTTTGTTAGTTTCTGTGTCCCAGCTCTCCTTCTGTGACGTAACTATGGATTCTTGTTACACGGATGGTTGTAGGATAGAAGAAAAGGAAGGCGAGTGGCTCTGACATTTGAGGGTGTGCCACTCACCAATGCTTCACCAAGACAGCTGGCTACCATGGTGAAAGGATCACACCCAACTCCCCCCTACAGTGCCATGTGAAACAGCCACAGTTCTGCCACAGGGAGATTGCAGCGTCCAAAGCCTGTGGACAACACGATGCACAACTCAGGGCTTTCAGCAGAATTCTTTGTGGGCTCTTGTCTCCAGGGGTGGAAGGAATGATCCTGACTCCATTGGTTTAGTTCATTGATTGTGTTAGGATGATGATGATAATGGGTTCCTTCCCTAATTTGGTTGGGTAATGCTCACACCTGTCTGGGCAATGCTCACATGTGTCTGGGAGATACACATGTCTGGGTGATGTTCTGCTGTGTGCTGATCCCTTACCTACCCCGTAGGGATGAGTGCATAGAAATGGTGTAGACAAACACCAATAATATGAGAAAGCCTACTTAGAATTAATGACTTAAGATTCTTGGGTATTAATTATTGAGCACTTTGTGTTTGGTGCTGTTTCTCATGCGTTATTCCATTCAGTTCTCCCAGGAACCCTTGTGAGGTAAGAACGGTCATTACTCTTCTTCTGCAAGTGGAAAATGAGGCTTGGTGATGGTAGGTCATTCGCTTGGCAGTGGCTGGGCCAGAGTGCTAGCTAGTCCGGGGCAGACAGGCTCCAGAGTCTCATGCAGGGAGCTGTCTTCTTTTATTGAAGGACAAGTTTTCACCTAGGAAATCCCATTTTCTTACTGTTAGTGGTCAGGGAATCGGATTGGTCTCTGTGGATGGAGCAGAGACGTCAAGTGTGTAACCAGCCCTGGGAACACTCAGTGCTCATCTGTGGCTCTGGTTGAGACCTCCTTCCTTCCTCCTTCCTTCTTCAGTCCCTCCTCTGTGCACAAAGCACTTTCCTCTACCTGAAGGCGCTGGTGAGATGTTGAAATGTGGCCCATGCTCATAAGACCTAAAGAAATTCCAGATGGAAGGGTCAAGGTTAACATAGGAGACGGTCTCATCAAGGTCGTTGTGACAAAGAAGCTCAGGGAATAAAAAATGCTGGGTGGAACGCCACCCATCAGGTTAGAAAAATAAGGTGCTGGGGGAAAGGGGAGGGTACCCTGAAGCTTTGTGTACATGGCAGAAGAGAAGTCGGAGGTTTGGATAATCAATGAGACCCCGTGACATCTGGCTAGACAATTGGGAAAGAATCCTAAGGGAATATTCCAGGTCAGTGGCTGATAGAGTTCAACACACCGGCAGGGTTTGGGAAGCATGATTAGAGCCTCCTCAGTCTGGAATGATCTTCTTAAAAAGCAACTGCTTATGTTGGTTGATTTGAAGTCCTGGGCTCATTGATGCTGGTCCTTTTCCTAAGTACATACATGGTGGCTTTCATGGGGATTTTAGGGCAGGAGCCCTTCTCCTACTTTAGTAATTCATATTTTGGAATGTGGTAAAAATTCATCATTTGAAAATTTCAGGCTGTGACCCAAATCAGCAGTGTCTTCCCAGAGTGCAGGCCAAGTGGAATTGACACAAGGCTTCCATGACTTCTCAGCTGTGGTTCTCCAAGCTCGACCTGGTACTTGGTGAGAAAGACACCAGGGTACTGGGGAGGCAGAGCATGTGCCTCTCACTTCACAGGGCCCAGTGATTGCTCCCGAGAGGGACCTTGTTGCCATTTCCCTCAGGGTGACTCATCACTTTTAATGCTAGATGAATAAATAATGATGAGGGGTACTTAACATGCTAATGGGTCATTAATTACTGCTGAAAGTCTGAGGGACTCTGGGGGAAACAAACAGCAAAGCCCACAGATAGGGAGTGAATGTCTTCAAAATTACCACAATCGCCATGAAGTAGATAATGACGGGATGCTTGAAATTACTCTTGCCTATTGAATTTATTAGGCTCGTGTCCTGCCTTTGGTGCCTTTTGTGTGACTTTGAAGGATCATGAGAGTTGAGGCAGGGACAACTGAGTCAGGTATTTGGAGAAAAACCTCATTGGCTTGTATTGTCTGCTTTTGTCCCTGCAGGGAGGTCAATCTCCATGTAAGAGAGATTTGAAGTGTTTCTGTGAAGAGTCATTTCCTCAGGGAACCCACCAAAGGCTCCCAGAGAATGTTTTAATCTTGCTCTTGGATTTTGATTTTTTTTAAGTGTAACTGCTAAGGAAAGTCAAATGAAATGATTAACAGTCACCACTGTATGTTAGCAAGTGTTCTGTTTTCCCTTCCTCTAGACTGTTCAGACTGCACACCCTACCCACCCTTTGGAGTTAGGTCGCGTGATTTGTTTTGGCCAATACATGGTGTGACGCGTGTCACTTCTAGACTGAGGCTTTATGGATAGGGTGAGATTTGCTGTAGACTCCTCCTGGTTTGGCAATCATGGAAGTTTGTTTATGTTGAGACAGAGCCTCCATTGTCTTTAGTCCCTGGTCTGTGACAATGACTAGAGCCCCTATCCTAGCCCATGTTATAGCAAGAGTGAGAAAATTTTAAGAGTGTTGAGCTACTCAGATTTGAGGGCGATTTGTTTCAACAGCCCATCTTGACTGAAACAACTTCAGAAACAGTGGCTCCCGGTAAGTCTGAGGCACGGGGCCTACCCCAATCCTGGCTAATAGTGGGATGGTGGTTTTAAAATATGTCCCCAAATTCCTTTGTACTCATCCTTTAAAAGGTAGAGCAAAATTTTCCTCCTCTGAGTATGTCCTGGATTTAGTGACTTGCTTCTAACTATGGAGAACAAGGCTAATGCCATAGTGTAAGGTCACTGAGGCGTCGGGCTTCCTCTTTGTTCTCTCTCCAAGTTCACTTGCTCTGGGGAAAGCCACTGACATATCATGAAGACATTCAGGCAACCCATGGAGAACTCATGCGGTGAGGAACTGAGGCCTCCTTCCAGCATCCACGTGAGTATGCCATCTTGGAAATGGCTCCTCCATTGGAAGAGGTCCAAACTTGAGATGATGCAGCCCTCCCAACATCTTGGCTGCAACCTGACGAGAGAGCATGAGCTAAGCCATTCCCAAATTCTTGACCCAAAGAAGCCGTGAGATAATAAATGTTTGTTATGTAAGCTGCTAAGTATTGGGGTAATTTATCATGAAGCAATAGATAACTAACAAAGTGGGAAAAGGAATAGACCCCCAAATTTAGAAATTAAAAAATTTACTTCTAGTGGTGGTGAAGTAACTACATATGAACTACATGTTAAGTAGCTACATATTATCTTCCTTATCAAGGTCTTTAGACCTCTTTCTCCCAGAATCTCCAATGCCTCCCAAAGCTAGACCAAATAAACATGAAATATAAATTTAAAAAGCAATGAATTTGATAGGTGATCACGGCTTTAAGACAAATCCCTTAATGTCCCAGATAAACACTAGGGTTTATGCCAATCTAAGATTCCATGCTTCTGAGATTCTCTCACATTTTATTTTATTTTATTATTTTTTTCCCTTTCACATTTTAGAGTTTCTTTTCGTGTAGGTAACACTACCAATAGCTGTTACTTACTGAGCCATCTACGATGGGCCAGAGGGTAGTGACTGCTTCATGTGCATTATCTTGGTGATAACAGAATAAAGGAAGACATGATTATCCTCATTTTATGAATGAGAAATAAAAATGCCAGAAGTTTAAGCCACCTGGTTAGGTCACAGAGCTCGGATGTGGTAAGGACAGGGCCTGAACCTACTCTCTAAGCCATCAAATCTGCCCTCGTCAGTGCTAACATTCTGCTCTGTAAATAGCTTCTTTTCCCCACCCTGTCTCATAGCTCAGCCTCTCTCTGCTGTGAAAGTGGCAGGAGCATTTCGAGAAGCAAGCACTTCTCCATCAAGACCGCTAGGAGGAAAGGCCACTTGATCCTCTCAGCCTAAGGCAGGACCACTCTTGGGTGATGCCCCCAGCAGTCTCGGGATCTCTGGGAACTTCCTTCCCCCTTCTAGAAACAAGAGATCTGCTCATGTGCTCTGCAGGTGACCTTTATCTGCTTCACCCCAAATGCATTTGCCAAGGTGTCTGAGAAAATGCCAGTGAAGTCTGGAGTTCTGTTTCTTTAGCCCCATGTCTTGACAGCCTGCCCTTGGGTAGGCTTCCCCAGTGGCCTATAGTGCAAAAATGGGTGCATGCCACCAAGGCACAGGGGAGGATTCATTAGGTCCCACTGGGCAGTGGGAAGTGAGAAATCACTCCATTCTGGACTCGAGGGAAGTTCTGAAAGTGGCTTTCTTGTAAACAATAAGACCCAACAGGGAATGAATTTCTGGCCCATTATCCATGACTTCAGTTGATGTTCTAAGACATGAGGCCAAAGTCCCTAGCAGCACAATAATCCCCAAGGAATGCACTGCCCAGAATGCCTTATTGCACTTAAAAAAAGGAATTTGTAACCAAGACTGGGAGAAGGACCAAGGCCAGAGCCTGTGCTGGGAAGAGCGAGTGTTATTGCGAATCATCATCAATAATGAAAGCTCTATACAGCTGTGCTTACTGGAAGTTATCTAGTGATGTCACTGGCAGTCAACAAGAAAGGTCCAGCCCCTCTGCCCTGCTCCCTCCCACGGAAGAGAAGGGTACAATTCATCGACTCTGATAAGACGCCTTTTGCTTCTTTCTCCCTTCTTCCACAGAAACTTGCTTCTCTGCCTTTGAGCTAGAATCTGCTTCATTCTGTCTACAGAATAAAGTCTCTGGTGGATGCTGGCTCTTTGAATCCCTGTGCTGCTTTAAACTCAAGAAACACAAAGGACAGAAATCCCTCCCCAAATTTGATGGTTTAGTATATGCGAATTGGCTTCTGTTTTTCTTCTTAGAGTTTTAGTTTTAGTATTCACTCATTTCAACCTGGTCTTACCAGAAGATGGGGAGGGGGGGCCACGAGACAGGAAAGAGATTCGGAAGAAGGTGGGTTAGGGAACAGGTTCCTACAGTGAAGTTTGTGAAGATAGGAAATAGAGCACAGTAGGGTCTGCCTGACAGGAGGGAGTAGGTTTGGCCAGGCTTTGGGGTAAAGAGATCACAGGGAGCCCTCAAGCTGGACAGCCCTCCACCCCTGTGTGCTGGGAGGGACCCTGAGAAGTAACCTTACCTCCGTTTAGCAGATTGGGTAACAGTCAGGTCAAGCTCATTAGACCCTGGCACCGTGGGGGTCCGAATGAGTCAGGAGTTAACAACTTAGCCCAAAATCAGAGTACAGCACTTGGGATAGGGGATAGGGGATAGTTAAAAACAATATAAAAACAGGGAGGGGGACAAGCCATAAGAGACCGTTAAATATAGAAAAACAAACAAACAAACAACAGCGTTGCTGGAGGAACTGTGGGTGGGGGGATGGGCTAAACGGGCAAGGGGCATTGAGGAGAACACTTGTTGAGATGAACACTGGGTATTGTATGTAGGGGATGAATCACAGGATTCTATTCCTGAAATCGTCATTGCACTATATGCTAACTAACTTGGAGATAAATTAAAAAAAAAAATCCTTCCATTGCTGAATTACACAAACTAGTCCCTGAAAAGTTAATAGTTTTCTTCAGCGTGAGTATTCAAACTTCAGAACTTTGTGACCAATCAGGATAGAAATGGAATCCAAATGCATTTCTATCGTGCATTGAGTTCAACAGAGAAAAGCTTTTGACACATGGAGAGAAATTAAATTCATCCCAGTTGAGACCCATAAAGACAATGTCGGAAGGTGTTTCCTCTGGTGATTTGCCTAAGTCATGAACTACTTGAGCAGAGACAGCTGGGAGAGAAATTAAGTATCAGAAGGGAATTTTCCCTAAATGTTTTATTTATGAATTTATTTACTCAAGTTCAACTACCTCCTGTTACAAAACTGGATTAAATGCCGACTTCATAATTAAGGAAGGAAGGAAGAGAGAAAGAAAGAAAGAAAGAAAGAAAGAAAGAAAGAAAGGGAGAGAGGGAGGGAGAGAGAGAAAGAAAGAAAGAAAGAAAGAAAGAAAGAAAGAAAGAAAGATGGAGAGAGGCGGAGAGAGGCGGGGAGGGAGGGAGAGAGGAAGGAAGGAATCTACTAACATGCAGTTATCTGGAACAAGAAAAAAAATTAATATGTAGACATTGTTGAAATTAAAAAAAAGGAAATTAAAAAAAATTAAAAATAAATTTAAAAAAAGGAAGAGACTGAATTTTTTTAGTACATAAAACATGATAAATGGAACAAAGATAAATGGAAATTATTATAAAGTATTTCTTATAACAATTTAAAGTATATTAAACATTATTGGTAGCCTCTTTATTTCCTGTGATGTGTGTGCGTGTGTGTGTGTGTGTGTGTGTGTGTGTTAATTTCAGCGAATGTTAAAAAAGAAAACACATTCACTTTCTGCCTCAGGTCCAAAGCCCTCTGTCGTCAGCAGCTCAAGTGTGGCAGGTTAGGAGAACAGTGAGTTGAAAAAGGCCTGGTTCCCGTCCTCACGGAGCCCACAGGCCAGTGAGGCAAGAGTGGGGCCAGATGTGGTCTGAGGACTGAGTTATATTCAAATTATTTGGGGACCCAGAGACCTTTCTCTTAAGTTGCTTCTGTGTTTCCATGGAACTTTCCATCAATTTTCTACCTGTCAGTTGTGTGAGGTGCTGTCTTCTTGAGGACTTTCAGGATGCCTTGTCACCCCTCACTGGTGCAAACTGACCTTGGCTCCCCAATAGCAGAACTGAGCAGGCCAGATACCTCGGTGCGTATGGATGATGTGAAGGGTTTGGGTGATATTCTGTGAAAGAAGGGGGCTTGCCATGTCACTCGGAAAATATGGAGCTCTCATCAAAAGATTTCAGCAGATATCTGAGTCCTTTCACTAGAGGGGATGCCCTTGAACTTTATGGGATGCCTTTATCCTTCCACTAGGGGCCCCATGTGGCTGGTCTAGTAAGGCCTGGGCCTGGCCGGGGTGGGGATCAGAGATATGGAGAGGGAGCCCTAAGTGATGGCTAGACGGGCCTCACCACAAGAAGATGCCAGGCTCAGCAATAAATTTAGTGTTTGTGGAGCATGGGTAATTCATCTGGAACTTTCACATGTGGTTTTATCACTTTTAATCCCGTTAGGAGGCCAAATTGGGCTGACGGAGTTAGGGTAGGACAGAGTTAAATGCCAACTTATGCTCCTGACTTGGGGGTCCATGTTCTTTCAGGGACCTGAGGATTTTTCAAGCCCCTGGGAGTTCAGAGGCATATTCTCAGGGAGTCTGTTTTAAAAATGTACCCAGGATTTGTTTTTCTCGGGTATGGTAAGACATGAGATACAGAAATGACTCCTGAAAGAAGCTTTTATGGTCACAGTAAACTGGGAGACACGCCATGCAGGGCCACATGGAGAAGCATAGGGGTTGGTCAGGAGGCCGAGGCAAAGGAGGAAATGGAGGCAAGAGCCTTTACTGTGATTTCCATGGGAAGGAACAGAGGAGACAGGGTTACCAGGCTCCGAATTGCCCACTTGAATAACTTTCAGTGAGCTCTGGGGCACAGGGGCTGTCCCGAGCTGTCTGGTTCCTGGTCCTGGGTGTTCAGGGAAGGGGGATAGTGGCCCAGAGTATGCAAGTCTCATAGAGGAGGTGATTGGCATGTGGGCTCCAGACTGGCTGGTTTGCATTGGAAAAACTCAGTCTCTGGTGATTTGTTGACTACAATCTCTAGGAATTGGCTAAACCTGGGAGGGGCATTCCCTCCAGGGTCAGCAGGACCCCAGATGTCAGAGCATCAGAATGCAGGAAATAAGAAACTGTAGTTAATACGGGGTCTGATTGTTCTCAGCAAAAATATTTAAGCTATACTTTAATTTCAAAGATAAAGTTTATATAAACATAAATACATGTGCGTGTGTATTTTTCTTTTTCTGGATCACCAGGGTGACGTTCTTGGAAGTGAAAATTGCCACAGAAACTGTATTTCTTTTTTTTTTTAAGTTTTTTTTTAATGTTTATTTTTGAGAGACAGAGCATGAGCAGGGGAGGGGGAGAGAGAGAAGGAGACACAGAATCCGAAGCAGGCTCCCAGGCTCTGAGCTGTCAGCACAGAGCCCAACGTGGGGCTCGAACCCACGAACCATGAGATCATGACCTGAGTCGAAGTCGGATGCCCAACCACCTCAGCCACCCAGGTGCCCCTCTTTTTTTTTTTTTAATGTTTTTTAAATTTAGTTTTGAAAGAGAGAGAGTGTGTGTGTATGTGTGTCTGTGCATGCAAGCAGGGGAGGGGCAGAGAGAGAGGGAGACAGTGGACCCGAAGGCTGCTCCACACCGGCAGCAAGGAGCCGATGCGGGTCTCGAACTCATGAACTGCAAGATTATGACCTGAGCTGAAATTGGACGCTTAACCGACTGAGCCACCCAGGTGCCCCGTAGAAACTGTATTTCTAATCCTTAGCCCCACTGGGGAGACTGACTGATCACCAGTTCATAACAAAATGACAGAAGCAGATGTAAGAAGGCCAGCTGAAGGCCAAGTGACATCCCCATGTGCTCTGCACGTGGAAAGTGGGCAGTCATTCGGGCCGAGAGACGGGTGGGAGAACTGAGGGTAGGGCAGGGTGGGCACACCGAATCGAAAAGAGCCTGCAAAGCTGGGACCACATTCACTCGGCGAAGATCTATGTAGCGTCTTCAAAACAACATCTGACATATTAGCATTCTTGGCTCTGGTTTTATAGATACTTTTAGTTTTTTAGCTTTTAAAATGTTCATATATTTGCTAGGCTTTATAGTCGTATGAGATCTGTATATAGAACACAAACCTAGATTTATACGTGTACTTTTAAGATGAAATACGCACACATAAAGACAAAACAAATCAACGCCAGGGAACTGTCAGCATTTTTTTTCACAATAATAACAACAACAACAAAAAGAAGTCGGCGTGTTCCTCATTTCTGCAGTAAACTGATTACAACGCCTCCTTTCGGCCAGTATAATTCTCCCCTGGCGTTTTTTTTTTGGCTCAGTGGGAACACAATCCCCAGTCACGTGGAACAGCCCGTATTGACGATGTGCACAGACACACGTTTGACTTTCTCCTGTGTGTGGCACGTGTGAGTCCTGCGGTGGCTGCAGGGGGACAGTCCATGGGACACACAGTCCATGGGACAAGGATTATTGTGGTAAAAAATATACACTGACCATTTTCACCAGGCTTGAGTTTACACGAATACATTAACATCGTGGTGTAAAAATCACCATTACCTGTACTCAAAACCTTTCCACATCTCTAACAAAAAGTCCGTACCCATAGGGCACCTGGGCGGTTAAGCAACCGACCCTTGATTTCGGCTTGGGTCATGATCTCAGTCGAGAGACTCACGATCTCACAGTATGGAGCCCACTTGGGATTCTCTCTCTCCCTCCCTCTATCCCTCCCTGCTTGCTCTCTCTCTCCAAATAAGTAAATAAACTTAAAAAAAAAAAAAGTCCGTACCCAATACACTCGCCCCTCTCCTCCCCCCAGCTTCTGGTTACCTCCATTCTTCCTGTGTCTACACATTTGCCTATTACAGGGACCTCATATACATGGAAACACACAATATTTGTCTGTCTGTGTCTGATTTATTTCACTCTGCATAATGTCCACAAGGTTTCATCCACGTTGTAGCATGTGTCAGAATTTTCTTCCTTTTTAAGGCTGAATAATATTCCGTTGTTCACTTCTCATACTTCTGGTCACCAAATCTTTGGAGGTTCCCCCCGCCCCAAACCAAGCAGATCTCCACACCACCAGCTGGGTGTCCTACAGTTTAACTCAGTTCTGACACTACATGGAGACGGAGTCAGATCCCACAGGTTAAGGGCTCAGTCCCACAAGACCGCCCCTCGCTTCAGATGCCGGTTGCAAGTTCTGAGTCCCCAGGGTCCCCACAACTTCTTTCTTACTTGGCTACAATCTGAAGGTTTCTGCGACCCCCTCCTCAGGTTTGATTAATTTGCTAGAGTGGCTCGCAGAACTCAGGGAAACACTTACTTACGTTAATTAATTAAAGGATATGACCCATTAATTAAAGGATATGACGAAGGATACGCATGAATGGCCACAAGAAGAGATATATAGGGTGAGGTCCGGGAGGCCCCCAAGAAGGTTCTACCCTGTGGAGTTGGGGTGTGTCACCCTCCCAGGGTGGATGAGTTCACCAGCCTGGAAGCTCCTCAAATCCTCTACTGCTTAGGATATTACGGAGGCTTCCTCACGTAGGCATGACCAATCATTAATTCCATTTCCAGCCCCTCTCCCCTCGCTGGGCAACGGGGGATAGAGCTGAAAATTTTTAAGCTTCCAATCATGGTCTTCCCGGTGACCAGCCCCCACCCAAGAGCCCAGCCACAGTCGCCTCATTAGAACAAAAGAGGCTTCGAGTGCTCTTATCACTTAGGGAATTACACGGGTTTTAGGAGCTCTAGGCTAGAAACTGGGGGGTAGAGGCCAATATATACATTTTCTATTATCTCACAATACCACATTTTGTGTATCCATTCCTCTGTCAGTGAACAGATGTTTCCTCCTTTTGGCCATTGTGAATAATGCTGCTGTGAACTTGGGGGTGCAAGTATATCTGGGCCCCTGATTGCTATGTTTTTTGCATGTACACGTAGGAGCTGAATTGCTGGGTCTGTGGCAATTCTATGCTTAACCTTTTGAGAAACTACCAAACCGTTTTCCATGACACTGTCACCATTTTCTGTCCCCACCAGTGATAGACGAAGGTTCCAATTGCTCTCCCTCTTTACCAACACTTGTTATTTTCCTTTTGCTTTTGTTTTTTTTTTTCTGCTTTGTTTTTTAAATTATAGCCATCCTAACGGCTGTTCCGTGGTATCTCACTGTGGTTTGGTCTTGCTTTAAGGACTTTTTTTCTGTCCTCCCTCAGTGACTTGTCCTCCTGAAAGGAAAATAAAAACGCCCATCTGCCAAAGATTGAGCTGTGGAATTTCTGCGAGAGATTGAGAGCAAGGCTCTCCAAGCAAAGATCTGTTTGAAAACTTCACCCACCCTGCGTTCCTTTAGCGCGAACCACTTTCAAAATATTCTAGCACATATTTTGCAAACTGTTTTCATCATTTGGGACTCCGCTATCTCACCTAAAAGGAATGTGGGTTGATTCCGTTCGGAGGTTTCAAATGTGATAGGAGGAAGGCATGAACTGAACTCTGAGAGACGAAGAAATCTGCCCAAGGGGCCCTCGGAAAGATCTTCAAGCTTGTGATTGTGTGTGTGGGGGGGATCCTTCAGAGTCGACCATGGAGTGCTTAAAACAAAAGAAGAAAGATGACTGCGACCCCCCAAGAAGTGCCTCCCTGAAGTGTTTGCTCAACCCTTCTGGGGTGGAGGGGCTGGAGAGAAGTACAGGACGGGTTCCCTAGCTCGGAGTGGCCAAGTGCCCCCTTCTCTGGTTATGTCATGTACCGAGGGACGGCCGTGAAGGCTGCATCCTGTTATCTGTAAACTTGGCTGTTGTGTGAAACTTATCATCATTCCCGGGAAGGGGGCACCTGGGGAGAGCCTCCAACTCCATAGCCCGAGGCAGTTGGAGAGACAGAAAACGCCCGGAGGAGGGGAGGGGGAAAGAGCCAGGCTTGGGTCTGTGCGGGGACCTGGAGGGTCACCGAACCTCCAGTTCACTCCACATTGGAATGGTAAGGACAGCGCTCTGCTCACGTGCTCTGTAAGCAGTAAATACGACATTTCTGCAGAGATGTCATTGGCGATGGGGCTGAGCTGAGTGAGGGGAGGAAGGGGCATCACACTTAGACATTTAATTGTATTTCCAAATGAGATCATCCACGAAATCACAGTGCTTTATGTGTGTGTGTGTGTGTGTGTGTGTGTGTGTGTGTGTGTAGGGGGGAGGGGGTGACATGAGGGACGGGTATTAAAAGTATGAATTTGTTAAACGTGAACATTAAAATACACCACCGATTTTATTTGGATCCTAAAGGTCTCCTCTTCCTTTTTTTAAAAAATAAACTTTCATTGACATATGACAGGCACACCGAAAAATGCACAAACCGTAAGTGTACAGCCCATGTGTATGCATTGAACACACCCGCGTCATTGCACCCGGATGAAGGCAGAAACATGCCAGAGCCTTCCTTGTGCCCCCGCCCCGGTCAGGACCAGTTCTTGCCGAAAGTAACTGCTCTCCTCACTTCTAACATCTTGGGTTGCTTTTGCATGTTTGTAACCTTTATGCAAATGAATCATTTCACTCAACGTTATGTATATATGATTCATTCATGTCATTGCACACAGCATATTTTCATTGCTGCATATGATTCCATTGCACGAATACACCGCAGTTTATTTGATCTATGGGGGGACATCTGCATTGTTTCTGGGTTTAACTATTGTAAACAATGCTGATAGAAACATTTCTCACTTGTGCATTTCAGGGAGGAGGCAGATATATGCAGGAGTAGAATTGCAAGGTCATAGGGTGAACGTGTGTCCGGTTTCTGAGAAACAGTTACCCAGGATGGGTGAACCAGATGTGACTCCCGCCAGCAGTATGCGAGCATTCCCGCTGCTTCACATCGTCACCAATTTGGGATATTGTCAGTCTTTAAAAAAAAAATTTTTTTTTAACATTTATTCATTTTTGAAAGGCAGAGAGAGACAGAGCACGAATGGGGGAGGGGCAGAGAGAGAGGGAGACACAGAAGCAAGCTCCGGGCTCCGAGCCATCAGTACAGAGCCCGACGCAGGGCTCAAACTCACGGACCACGAGACCATGACCTGAGCTGCAGTCGGACGCTTAACTGACTGAGCCACCCAGGTGCCCCTACCTTTTCATATCCCGGTAGGTATTTCGTTTGTGAAGTGCTTATTCATATTTTGGCCAGTTTTGCTGTGGGGTTGTCTGTCCGTTTCACATTGATGTGTAGGAGTACTTTACATATTCTTGATATGAGCTTTTTTATTATGTGCTGCAGATACCTTCTTTTTATTCTTTTCTGGTGTGTTGTTTGTGAACGGAAGTCACAAATGTTAATATAGTCCAATATGTAAATCCTTTCTATTATGGTCAGTGCTTTTGTGTTCTTCTCTTCCTCAAAGTCATGGAGGCATTCTCCCATGTCCTATTCTATGAGCTCTGTTATATACCTTGTATCTTTTGATCTATAGTCCACTGATACTGCTTTCTATGTGAGATAGAGATCAAGATTATTACTTTGGGGATATTCAGATGGATATCCAATTGACCCAGCATCACTTATTTCTTTAAAAATTCTCTTCCCATTGTTTCATCTTTTTTCAGCCACTTTTATCGCTAGTCACATGTCTGTATAATATGGGTCTATTTCTAGACTCTCTGATCTGTTCCACTCGCCGATCTGCATATTCCTGTCGCAGCTCTGCACAGTCTTATTGTCACATTATGGTAAGTCTTAATATCTAGTTGTGTTTGTTCTCCAACTTTCTTCTTTTTTAAGTTTGTCTTAGCAGTTCTTAGCCCTTGACATTTCAACGTAAGTGAGAGAATCAGCTTGTGACTTTCTACAACAAATGCTTCCAGGACGTATTAAAATTTCATTACATTTGTATAGGCCACTTTGGGGTTCTGTTTGTTTGTTTTTTAATGTTTATTTATTTTTGAGAGAGAGAGTGAGACAGACAGGAGTGGGAGAGGGGCAGAGAGAGAGGGAGACACGGAATCTGAAGCAGGCTCCGACTCTGAGCTATCAGCACAGAGCCCAATTCAGGGCTTGAACCCCCGGACTAGGAGATCATGACCGGAGCCAAAGTCAGGCTCTCAACAGACTGAGCCACCCAGGCGCCCCTGTATAGACCACTTTGGAAAGAATCACCAACTCCAAGTATTTAGCCTTTCAACCCATGAATGTGGTATACTGTTTCATTTGTTTAATTTTCTAGTTTCTCTCAGGAATGTTTTACAGTTTTCTGTGTAGGAGGTTCACACGTCTTTTGTTAAATTTATTCCTAGCTATTTGATCTAAATAAAAAATTTCTGACTTCATTTAATAATTGATGATATTATGACGAAATAGAATTGACTTTTGTGTATTAGCCTCGTATCTAGAAACCTTGGTAAATTTATTGATTAATTCTAATAGTTTATGTATAGATCTTTTTGGATTTTCTACATATAATATCATGTCATTTGGGAATATGACAGTTTTAGTTCTTCCATTCCAACTTTTATACATTTATTTGTGTTCTTTATATTCTTTATCTCACTGGCTGAAATCTCCAGTATCATGTTTAACAGAAATTCAGGTGGTGAGCAGATTTGTCTGACGCTTGACCTCAGAGAATAAAACTTAATTTTTATATAATTTTTGCTCTATTTTTAATCAGATAAAGAAATTTTCATTCTACTGCTAAGTTAAGAGCTTTTTTAATGGGGCGCCTCAGTGGCTCAGTCGGTTGAGCGTCCGACTTCGGCTCAGGTCATGATCTCAAGGTCCGTGGGTTCGAGCCCCGCGTTGGGCTCTGTGCTGACAGCTCAGAGCCTGGAGCCTGCTTCAGATTCTGTGTCTCCCTCTCTCTCTGACCCTCCTCCATTCATGCTCTGTCTTTCTCTGTCTCAAAAATAAATAAAACATTAAAAAAAACATTATGGGGGCGCCTGGGTGGCTCAGTCGGTTAAGCATCCGGCTTCGGCTCAGGTCATGATCTCGTGGTTTGTGGGTTCGAGCCCCGCAGCATTGGGCTCTGTGCTAATAGCTCAGAGCCTGGAGCCTGTTTTGGATTCTATGTCTCCTCCTCTCTCTGCCCGCCCCCCCCCCCTCCTCCCATGCTCATGCTCTGTTTCTGTCTCTCAATAATAAATAACATCATAAATTTTTTTAAATAATAAAAAAAAATTATGAATAAGCATTGAATTTTCTAAAGTGGTTTTTCTTGTTCTGTGGAGATGATTATATGACTTTCCTTCATTAGCTACATGTGTTAAATCAGTTAATGTGATAAATTACCTTAATTGATATTTAAATGTGTTAAATTAGTTACTGTGATAAATTAGCTTAGTTGATTTTTAAACATCACGCTAACCTTGAAACTTGATCTTGACGGATTATCTTTTATATATATTGCTGGGTTCAGTTTGCTAAAATTTTGCGTTGGGTTTTTGAATCGTTGTTCGTGAGAGAGAGAATGGTGTGTCATTTTTCCTTCTTGTAGTAAAAACAAGGAGGATCGTGCTGACTGAATCGGGTCATCGATTGTGAGGGTCACCAACTTCCAGTTCAGTCTTCCCTCCCTCACTGCCACCTTGGGACTCCACTTCAGCTGGGAATGTTTGTCAGGCACCTCCTTCCTTGGCTTGTTCTGTGTCCGTTTCTGTCCCCCTGTCTCATGAGAGTGCCCAGAGTTCTGCCGAGCTTCTCCAGCTCGGAGCCTATGTTTTGTTCTGGAAATGTCTGTCGCCTTGCAGGGAACGTGAGCCTAAGTGCTGGACTCACCTCGCTTGGGCGAGGTGACCCCCTCTGCCTCCAGACTTCCGCCCCTCCCATTCAGACTGGTCATGTCTGCCTGCTCCTCGGCTATGTCCCAGACCTGTCCTCTACGCCACTGATGGACTACGCTGTGTAAAGCATGGCCGCGCACAGGTCACCCTCCAACTTAAAAGCCTGCCTTGATTTCCAGAAGCCTGCAGGACAAAGCCTTCTTGCCAAGCCCCCACCTCAAGGACTTCAAACAGATGGTTCCCCTTCACTGCAGTGTGCCACTTACCCCCTCCCTTGCCACGTGTCCCCTAAGCCACCCTCCATTCCAGCTCACGCATTTACTCGCCCTTCTTGGAGTACATTAGATGGGTTTCTGTCTCGGAGCCTTTCCCCTCTGCTCTCCTGCCTAGAACACTCTTCCTCCTGCTTAAAGTTGCCCTATGTCTGCCTTTCCTTTACATCTGATTGAAGTCCCCTTGCCTATGAAGTTGTCCTGTCTTCCATACCCTGTGATACTCTACCTCTTAAGGGTGTCCAGAATGCTTTCTTGCCTTTCAGGTGGCAAAACAGCAACTCCGTGTCATTCATTAACTTATCTGTGTGTTATCCCCAGTGAGCTGGCTGATCCCAGCCCTTCAACCCTTTCGTAGGGCTGACAGCTGGCACAGACAGATGCTCGGCGGATATAGAGGCTTCGGATGACGATGCCCATGGTTCCCATTGGAGTTGCTCATCAAACGTGTCTGGCTCTCGGCTGGCCAAGTGCTGGGGGGGGGTGCACTTCCATCCTTTCCCAAACACAGTGGGGCCATGTTACTGGATTTGGCCTGCGACATGTGGGTAGGAAACATATGTATCTCTTCCAGGGAGAGAAAGCCAGTGCACAGACTGCCTCCTGTCTTGGCCAAACAGAAGCCCTGCCCACCCACTCACCTTGGTGGCTGACAAGGAGTGAAAGATAGAGTTTTCTTCTCATAAGCCACTGAGAGCTTGATCTTGTCTGTAACCACGGATGGCCTCACCTCTCCTGACTGGTGTAATGATGCCAGGGTGGTGATGGTGAGGTTGCCGCTACGGATGATGAAGAAAAGCAAATGAAGATAGGGCTCTCACTTTCTATCACGTCACTCAAGCATCCCTTTTTCAGTCGGCCAGAAGAAAAGACCTTGCCCCTGAAGTGTTATAAAAACCTGCCGAAATAAAGATGACAACAACACCTAAGGCAGTCTTCAAAGCTGTTCAAGTAGCATTCCCCTTTTGCTAACTCCATGAGACAGGAATGATGAAAGCTACCTTGAACACTTGCTCATGTTCTGGCACCTTCCTCACCGTCTTGACCTTCCTAACAACTCGGCAAGATGGACCCCATTCGCCCCTTTTCAGTTCACAGACTGAAGCTTCGAGAGGCAAAGTGATTTGCACGGAGCCACACGGCAGGCAGTCTCTGGCGAGGCTGGGTCCCTGATGGTGATCCGTCACCTCGGAAGCCGCATTCCTTCTTCGTCAGTGTGCTGCCCTCCCCGTTCTGATAGTTCCAGTTTCAGTACGTGAAGGAGGAATAAAAGTACTAACAGCGTGCATCCCTCTATTCTAAGTGTCTTCTATAAAATGATAAGCAGACGAGCACATAAAAAATAAACTATCAAAGCCAGTAACATTCGCTGCTTATGATCGTGTCCGTGTATTCATTTCATCCTGTTTCCATCTGTTTTTTTCTCTGCTACCTCTTAGCGGACATGTAGCAAGAGGCATTAATTTTCGAGAAAACTTTACGGGAGGAATTTGAAAATAGAGAATGTTCTCTCTGTTAATCGAATTTTAGTGTAATTGGGGGAAAAAAAAATCCCTCTATTATTTCATTCTAGCTAGCTCAGGGAACCCTGGGTTGAGGCCAGCGCTATGGGAGTGCCATTTAAGAAGTACTAGGTGGTGCCTTTGCTATTCTGCCCCGCGGTTGACCTTGCTCCCTCCCCTCCAGCTCCAAGAGGAGACAATTCTGTCCGTGGGTGGGAGTCGGCCCTTGGCTTCCTGGAGAATGTCCACATGGATGGGCAGCTTGAATTGAGCCTTTTTTTGTGATGTTAAACCCTGGGGATCTACTGGGTTGGGGCCATTACCTCATTTCGCAAATACCGTAAGGGTCAGAGAATCTCTAAGCTTCTTACCCAAGGGGAGAACTGATATCCTGGTCTCTTTATTGCATTGCCCTTAGCTCTTCAAATAATCTTATTTTATTTGTCTATCCATTTTGCCACACTCCGCGGCAGTATTTATACCAGTTTTCATAGACATCAAGCTTTGAATTCGGATCGGCATCCGCATTCCGGCCTCGCCTCTTACTAGCTCTGTCCCTGGGCAAGTTAAAGGGCCTTGTCAAGCCCCAATCATCTGTTTTTTTTCGTTTTGTCCTGTTTTAAAAATCTGTTGGTTTGAATGGGGGATCATAACGCATAGGGTTACTTTAAATATTGAATGAAATAATACTCGGTACCTAATAAATATTCAGTGACTGTTAACTGCTATTTTAATGCTGTAAACTCAGAAACTGGGGAGTGACAAGTTTAAAGGGCTCACTCTACTCTAATTGTGCATGTAACAAGGTTGATTTCAAATCTTCATTCATTCATTCATCCATTCATTCAATAAAGGCACAGTGAGCACCCACCCTATGCCACCGTGTGGCCCACGTACCTACACGGCTATACTGACGAGCCATTGGGATTCATCTGTGTGCCACAGACCCAACATTGGGTGAGGTGAGAACAGCAGGGACATATTGGCTTCAAATGCGGGCTGGTTTCAGGCTACCACGTCAAGGGCAACAATGGAACGTTTTACTAAATTCTGCCGGTGGAATAGGACAGAAGAAGGTTAAATCCAGGGTGTAAGTCCTTCAAAAGCGAAACCTGGTGCTACCTCATTGAAGTCTTCGAGGGTCTTGCTAATATCCTTGCTTCAGTATTTATCTTGAATAACTTAATAAGTAATGGTATTGAAATATCCTCAGTGATATTTTAAAGATAGTAGAGAAAACACGAAGGGAAGATTTACTCAGTAGGTGTAATGGTTCTCCACCTTCTTGACCTGTGAGGTGCGTGTGTGCTTGACCTGTGGCGTGTGGGCTCAATGACGCATGACCTGAGTCCTCACTACCTGTGACACATGTGCTTGGCTTCCCTGGGACTCTCCACTACCCCATTAGAAACTCCTCTACTTCATTCCCCTGCATTCCTTCCTACCTAGATGGCTCATTTCAATCCCAGATTTCCACTAAATGTCCCAGGGCAAGGGATGCCTTGGTGGCCCAGTCCGTTAAGTGTCTGACTTCAGCTCAGGTCATGGTCTCATGGTTCGTGGGTTCGAGCCCCGCATCGGGCTCTGTGCTGATGGCTCAGAGCCTGGAGCCTGCTTCGGATTCTGTGTCTCCCTCTACCTCTGCCCCTCCCCCACTTGTGCTCTGTCTCCTTCTGTCTCAAAAATAAATAAACATTAAATCAATAAATAAGTAAATAAATAAATAAAGTAAAATAAAATAAATGTCTCAGGCCATGACCTTGAGTCTTTGGTCTTCCTGTTCCTAGACACAGCCCTCCGGGGCATTTAGTCTATGCCCAGACTACTCTTTATTGAACTGAATTTACTCATTCAGAAGCACTTGTTAACTTTTTTAGAGATAAAACCCAAAGAAGAAACTAGGTAGAGCCAATATCAAGCCCTAGTTCTCAATAATACCCCTGGGCCCCTGGACCCTTTATCTTCTTCCTTCCCTCCCACCGCCCCGGTGCAGATCTCACTCCCTGTTGGGGTGGACCCGGGAGCTGTGTGCCCACCGCCACGAGGATCCAAAATGAAGCCCACGCTCACCACCCCTCTTCCCTGGCACATTTTCATCAAGTGTTGGCAAATATCAATAAGGTAACATGAGGTCCTCAAGTGACTTCTGCCCCCGGCTTTGTCTGAGGGTAGTTTCCCCCTTCGTTTTCTCTATGCCGGTCCCGCTCAACTTGGCTCCAAACCCATTATTCCCTGAGCTAAGGCAGCCTCCGTGCCCAACGATGACCTCCTTGTCTTTCTTGCATCTTTGTTCTGAGTTCTATCTCATTGCTCAGAGTGCCTGGGGTTGTGGGCAGCGTGGGACCTGGGAGGTGCGAGCTTTGGTGTGGGTGCCTGACCAGCGCTGGGGGCCGTCTGCTCAGCCTGAAGGAGCCCCAGGTGGGAAGAGAGATCTCTGGAGAAAACCACCCACAGCTACCTCGTGTTTGGCCTGCCCAGAGAGAGGAGAGACACGGGGTCAGGTAGACATCAGAACAAAGCCTATCACAGCGGTTCTCCATCACCTTTGGAAGAGGGGGTCAGTATACCTGGCACGGGACCACCTGACCCTGAAATTGTCACGGAGACCACTCCAGCCTGCTTTCTCCAGAGGGGCTTCTGGCTTGCATCCTACTTAGTAAGTCATTTTATTTCAATCTCCTGTGGATTTAATACTGGGGACAAGTCCAGGGAACCTCATGCCCGGGGCAGCGAGAGAATGGAGGAAGGGGCAGGCCATTCAAAGAGCATGGGGCTGAGGGGTGGTCAGGTCTGAGAGAGAGAGAGAGAGAGAGAGAGAGAGAGCAAGCGAGCAGCTCACTTCCGAAAAGCATTCACTTTGGGGTCAGCTTGCTCTATCCACTCCTCTGTGACTTTGGGCAAGACAGTTCACCTCTCAGAGCCTCAGTGTCCTCATCTGTACAATGGGAATGCCCCACGCTTTGTTGTTAGAATTAAACGGGATAATGTAAACCCCTCCGGGAGCGCGAGCCTTCTTCTCTGGGAAAGAAGGACACCATATATATCCCAATGGCCTTGGCCAACTCTCACTCAACAGAGAGAATCTCAAAGAAGGAAAGAGAAGGTAGGGAAGGGACCCAATGGAGGATGAAAGGTGTCCATGAGGAGACAGTTTGGAAAACACAAAAGTTGAAGTGCAGGAGTCTTCTACTTGAGGAGGGACGCCTGGACACTTTGCACTGGCCCAGCGGTTAGTTCTTTGGGTTTCCTGTCTTCCCTCTGGCTGGGTCTCTGCTTCCTTTCCCCTCCTTGAAGCTTCCAGTGAAGTCTTAGAGGTACAGAAGCTCCAACGAGGGGCTGAGTCATTATAATCCGAGCCTCTCCTTTCCTGAGAGCCCCAGGATCACCAGTCCTTCTAGAACACTCCTCAACTTCTACAGCAGCCATGACTTGTCCAGCTTCTCAGGTCACGTCCTTGCTCAGCCCTGAGTTTCCTGTGCTTACCTCCTTACCGATGTCCTACTGCAGCCCCATCCCAGGGACCAGAAGCGGAGACCTTGTTGGGTTTGGGGCTGCCCACTCTCAATGGTCTGCACACGGTTACCCCATTAGGGGGAAGTTTGCGCTGTGGGTCCTGGTGGGGGGCACCTGCTCTCCCTGCCTCCCACCTGGCCTCCCGCCTTTCCCTTCTCTTCTGCCAACCCTTTCTTCTCCTTGGTCTGCTTCACACACGGCACCCCCCAAAGGCAATTTTCGTGTCTGCCAAATTCCCATACAACCTGCACTGTTCACAGTCTAATTCTGCTTCGGGGCTTCGTTACTTGCCTGTCGGCCACGGAAGGAAAGAGAGAGCAATGGATTCCCATTCTGGTTTTGTGCGGGGCATTCAGCGATTGCTTTCATAAGTGAACTAATAAATATTTACCTCATGAGATTCAATAAAGAATTAGATCATTCATCGTTCTTTCATCCATTCCCAAGAGCCCCCTCTGTCGCGTGTCTTCCTCTGCGTCCTGCGGCAGAGACTTGCCCGGGACAGTGTAGGAAGTCTGTGTGCCAGTTGCCCTGTGGAAGACGCGTGCGGCATCTAAAATGCGGAGTATAGGGGCGCCTGGGTGGCGCAGTCGGTTAAGCGTCCGACTTCAGCCAGGTCACGATCTCGCGGTCCGTGAGTTCGAGCCCCGCGTCGGGCTCTGGGCTGATGGCTCAGAGCCTGGAGCCTGTTTCTGATTCTGAGTCTCCCTCTCTCTCTGCCCCTCCCCTGTGCATGCTCTGTCTCTCTCTGTCCCAAAAATAAATAAAAACGTTGGAAAAAAAAAAATTTAAAATGCGGAGTGTGTGGGTCGGTTGGATGTTGGTTAAACACCCGGCTTCAGCTTAGGGCATGCTCTCGCAGTTCATGAGTTTGAGCCCCGTGTGGGTCTCCGTGCCGACACCCAGAGCCTGGAGGCTGCTTCGGATTCTGTGTCTCCCTCTCTCTCTCTCTCTCTCTGCCCCTCTCCTGCTCGCACTCCATCTTTCTCTCTCTCAAAATTAATAAACATTAAAAAGAAACTTAAAAAAAAAAGACTTTTAAAATGTGGAGTTTGGAGGTGAGTGGGTAGCCTAAATAATAGCAGCCTTGGAAGTGTCACTTTGGGAAGTGTATTTCAGTTGCCCAGGCTGAAATGACATGCTTTTTTCTTTTTTTTTAATGTTTATTTGAGAGAGAGAGAGAGAGAGAGAGAGAGCACCCCTGCGAGTAGGGGTGGGGGCAGAGACAGGGAGAGAATCCTAAGCAGGCTCCCCGCTCCACACCGGCAGTGCAGGGCCTGACTCAGGTCTCGAACCCACAGACCATGAGATCATGGTCTGAGCCCAAGTCAGACGCTTAACCAGCCGAGCCACCCAGGCGCCCCTGAAACGGCACCCTTCTGAGAGATGATCTTGATGTGCTTCCCACAGGCGGGAAGACTCCCTCCCGCGACTGGGGAGGCCACGCAGGCTGTGCTGGGGTCCAGACGTAGCAGCTGGCTCTTCTCACGTGGAAGGCACTGCCGGGCTCGCTGCCACCTCCGGGGTCTCTGTCCCCTGTGCTCTCCCCGCTGGCAGGGTCTGGCATCCGCGCAGCGGCTCTGGGAGCTGACAGCTCCTCAAGCCACGCTGGCTTTAGCCAGTGCTCTATTAATAGAGCATCACTTGGGAGCACGGTTGGGGAAGACCATAAACAATCGCTTTCTCTAAACTTGATGTCCGGTTGCTGGCGCCGTCTTCCCAAACAAAGCCTGGTCCCATGAGTACCCCTGACTCTAGCCGTCCCCCAAGCGCCCACTCACAAGGGCCGGGATTGCAGACTGCTTGGAGGCTGAGAACAGGGAACATGGAAATGAGTCCTGGAAAATGACTCGTGTGGTCCCAGGAGAGTCCTCTCTCCCCTTGGGCTCAGGATCGCCATCCCATCACTGTGATCCTCCTGTCTACCTAGAAGCATAGGCAGAGCTTCATTTGGGAGAACCTGAAGCCTGCTTCTGAGTCCCATGGTTAGGGGCTCCTGACCCCTGGTTCTGCGCTCCCTCCGCTCAGGTGCGCGCTCCAGGAGAGAGATCCCTAGTTCAGTGCTCCCTCCAGGCAGGTGCCCGCTCCAGGTGGCTCGAACACGTGCCTCCTGGGTCCGGTATTCGTTCACTCTGAATCTAAGCGCCACTAGAAAACCCACCCACAAGCTCGCAGTGGAAAGCTGGCTCTTCATTTCCATCATTTTCCGAAAGGCTGCAGCAGATTTTGTGCAGAAAAATTATGCGCCTTTTCCTCCCCGGGGCGGCTCAGTTGGTTACGCGCAGACTTCGGCTCAGGTCACGATCTCACGGTTCGTGGGTTCGAGCCCCAGGTCGGACTCTGCGCTGACCGCTCGGAGCCTGGAGCCTGCTTCGGGTTCTGTGTCTCCCTCTCTCTGTCTGCCCCTCCGCCTCTCGCACGCGGTCTCTCTCTGCCTCTCAAAAATAAATAAACATTAAAAAATAAATAAAATAAAATAAAATAAAATAAAATAAAATAAAATAATGCCCCTTTTCTATTAAACCCCGTTCTCTTTAAGGGTGGGATGGCAGGATCTGCTCCTCACCATGTGAGCTAACGCCACAGCGATTTTCAAGATGTAAGCTTGGATTACTGTCACCTCAATTTCTGGTCCGTAGGGCTGCACCGCGGCGGAAGGGGGTCCGGGCAGGTGAACAAGGAGAGGGGGGTGGGGAAGGAGAATTCTCACACGCCCCCCTCCTGGGGCGCTTGGCCTGCTTCCTCATTTGCATCCGCTCTCTTCTTAGCCCTCCTATAAGCAAGCTTCTAGGAAAAGGTTGGCAAACATTCATTCTCCGTTATGAAAGATAAGACTTTGTGTGCAACTCCCCAAAGGTTTTTTAAAAGGGTCAAGGCCTCCATTTAAAAGAAAGTTCCTCTGATTATGGAGTTTCAGGCTTTGGAACATAATGAGTGTATATGAGTGTGTGTGTGGTATTTCCATGTGGTGTGCGTGTGTGTGTGGTGTGGGATGTGTGTCTATGGTGTTTGTGTGTGTGTGTGTGTGTGTGTGTGTGTATGGTGGGTGTGTGTCAGCGGGACAGGGTGGGCGTAGGAGATGGAAGTAAGAAAGAAGAAGGAAGCTTTCTTCAAAGTTTCTGGAAACTAAAATGCGCTCATTCATTAAACATTTATTTGTGCTTACGTGCCAAGCGTTGTGTAAGCACCGGGGATTTGGAAACGGAGGCCAGAATCCCTAGACTCCTTTTGCTCCCAATTAATTAGACCACTGTAACTTCCTGGAACAATTTATGTTTTTTCATTTGTTTGTTTTTAATTTCTGTCTTAATTGCTTTCCTTTACGAGACTTATTTATTCTGATTTTCTGGAATCGACGGACCATTTACATGTTCTGCTTCCTAAAGATACGTTAGGAGGCCGTTCATTCAATTGGCGATCACTTATTATACGCCATCTGAATGCCCGACGTGCACTAGACCTGCGCACACCGAATATGAGAAGCATAGTAGACATCGCACGGGAAACCTCATCTATACCTTCTGGAAGATCAGAAGTATCTTAGTAGTCCCAAGGATGGCCCATTGACCAGCCCTGCCCTTTGTTTCCTGCGACCAGTGTGTGTTCCCAAAGCGTTCTTTCCCCTCTTGCTAAATAACTGTCAAGCCAGGGTACCCTCCACCCCTTCCCTCAGTGAGGGAAGCTCTCCCGGAGACCCTGGGGACGACTGGCCCAGCCAGAGGCCAGTTTCTTCCAGGCCGAGGTCACTTTGCTCCGGGCGGGTTTGCTGATACAGCACATCGGGAGTGAGTCTGGCTCGGGGCCTAATCTCAGGTCAAATGTTTGGCACTGGTTCAATACCCAAAGGCTCTCGGAGTGAAAATCATGTGATAAATGGGACCAATCAAAGTGGGAGCGTTTTCTCCGGAGGGAAGCTTGGGGAGACTTTCAGGAAGGGGCCGGACCAGTGCCATTCAACACGCCATCGGAGTTTCCACCCAGAGAAGCTGAGACTTCGCCGACTGCCTGACATCTTTCACTTTGAGCTGGATAACTGTAGTGTCTTTCCAAAGTCACTGCCTCGAAACACCAGCTTGTCAGACTCTGGACTGTCTCCCAGCAAAGCACTGGCCTTCACAGAGCCCCGCAAGAGCAGGTAGCTGGCAAAGGAAGGACAGTGAGGCTCAGGCCTGTCTGCCTGTGGTCGCATCGGACGATTTCCCTTATCGGTGCAGGTGGGGAGCAGGGGGGGGTGCTAGTTCCCAGCTTAGGTACGGGCGCCGATAGGCCCCCACAGCACTGCAGGGGGCGGGGGGGTGGAGGCAGGCTTCGGCTTCAGCAAATGCCATCATCCCCCACAATTGTGATGGCAGTGTGTGAATGCAAGTCACAGGAGGAGGCCCTGTCCTGCAGCTCTGCCTAGCTATCGATTTAACTCCTTGTTGGCAGACGAATTTATGTATTAATTCAACAAGCGTTTGCGGGGGTCACTCTGCAGGCACTGAGGGAAACAAAAATGGGTAAGAAAATGCCAGGCCTCTAGCT
Organism: Felis catus; assembly: GCF_018350175.1. Taxonomy (NCBI): domain Eukaryota; kingdom Metazoa; phylum Chordata; class Mammalia; order Carnivora; family Felidae; genus Felis; species Felis catus. The sequence goes on along the minus strand of NC_058378.1, from coordinate 19,375,657 downwards.
CAGGGCTTTGAAACAGTTTTTAAATCATAATCCACAGTAAAATGTAAAAAAAAAAAAAAAAAAAAAAAAAAAAGGTATTTTACATTGTGATCCAGTGTATGTGCACACACACACACACACACACACACACATACAGAAGAAATAGAAGTTCTACAAAACGAACCGATCCGTACTATGTGGGATACCTCCTGATATGTTCTACTCTTTTATTTTATTTTATTTTATTTTATTTTATTTTATTTTAATTTTTTTTTTCAACGTTTATTTATTTTTGGGACAGAGAGAGACAGAGCATGAACGGGGGAGGGCCAGAGAGAGAGGGAGACACAGAATCGGAAACAGGCTCCAGGCTCTGAGCCATCAGCCCAGAGCCTGATGCGGGGCTCGAACTCACGGACCGCGAGATAGTGACCTGGCTGAAGTCGGACGCTTAACCGACTGCGCCACCCAGGCGCCCCTCTACTCTTTTATTTTAATACCCAGCTCACTACATGGATTTCATGGTTGGCTAAGAGGCCAGGAGGAGAAGTTTGAAGAATGCCGCAGCCCACGGTTCAATTGCTGAGAGCCGAGTGAACAACCAGTCGCAATTCCAAATTCTACAGCAGAGGTGTCTGAGCTGGGCGCTGGGGCAGGGCTCAGAGGAGGGAGACAGGCTAACCCGGGGCCTCTGAGGAGACACGCAGCCAGGGAGGGGGAGTGGAGTCCAGAAAGCAAGTTTGAGACGCCGTACGAGGAGCGTGTTTGTGTGCCGAGGAGAAGACGTGGCAAAAAGGTCCCTGTGGGTCTTTACTACTGAATTTCTGGAATGCCCAGTGATCTTCTGGTCCTAGAGCTTCAGCGTTTGGTCTCCTGTGGGACGTTTGTTGTTTGGGCTGCATTTAGACGGAGTTAGCTGTTCTCACAAGTATTGTTATACGTATGATCGTATTCTGCATATCGAGCTGTACTGCATAGACGGTTCACATTGTACGTCGCAGTGGGTCCTGTGTGGTATATTCTGTGCTGGGTGATGAGCACACAGAGGGACGATACTTTACCTGCTCAAACGCAATAACACGACGTGACATGACGTCACGTCATCCCATGGCGACCTTGGGAGAATGGAGCAGAGTCTAGACTGGGTGCCGTGGACACCATAGACCTGTGGTGACGCGCCTCCACGATCAGGCGTGTTTGTCGAGCCTGCTCTCCTCCTCGGGTCTCGTATCTTGCCGTGGATGGCTACTCCTCCCGCCCCACCCCACCCCAGGCCATCTCTCCCTCCACTGCGCCCATCCACCCCCCCCACCCGCCGCTGACAACACTCCGTATCTCCATGCCACCCTCTGCCACTGCTCATACCACATATTCTTAAATTAAAAAAAAAAAAATGTTAAGACCTATAGCATCAACGGGACCGTGAGCTGCTTTCGGGCCAAGCAGCGACTTTTGCGTCTCTCTTGATTCAGACACGTGCCCCCCAGCACAAGACGGCTCCTCGCACATTCTTCTCTTAACCTGTAACTTAGAGCAATCACCGCGCACCAGGCCCAGTGGTGTTTGGTGGCGGTGGGTAGAAGGCAAAGCAAAACGACCACCACAGAGGCAAACACGCCTATTCCAGACAAGAAAAAAACACCCCGGGCACCGCAAAAGATTAACATCACCTGTAAGGTGCTGCCTGAAGACGGCCTGGAGCTGGAACTGGGTCGGGTGCGACCGGCCTGACAGGGGGGATCCCGGTGAATCCACCCAGAGACGCGTCTGCTCTCCTCGGGGCAACTCCTGACACGGGCCACACTTGGTCACTTCCCTTCCAACCTCCCGACGCTATCTGTTTCATTCCCAAACATGCCAGCTCTTCTCTCCCTTACTCACTTAGTGAATTAAAAAAGAAATGAGCTCTTCTGCGACAGATACCGAAGGGGAAGCTACAGAAGTGTGTGTGTGTGTGTGTGTGTGTGTGTGTGAGACTCCGGCTTTTCCAAGTAAATTGGGAAGAAAGAGCGCTACGATTCGGAGCAATAGCTGCCAGGGAGACCTGCCACAAAATCTTAAAACAGCCCCGCAGGGGAGACGTCGTGATCCCTAAGCGACAGGCGAGGACGCGCCCGCTCAGGGAAGCGACCCTCGCAGGCGGCTGGACGTCCACGCCTGGAGGGTCGTGCCTCACTTACGAAGCCGCGGGGATAGAGCTGCCGGGGCAGACGCGGAGCCAGCAGGTGGAAGCAACAGGCAGCTGTCCCCGAACACTCGAGGGCCTGGGGACAGGGGAGCCCGGCCTCTGCTCTATCCCACTAGCCTCCAGGATCTAGAAGCATCAAGAATGGGCAGGAAGTCTGAGGGCCGTGGGGACTCAGGGCAAAGTGGCTGGGAAGCCTCCACAGGTCAGGGACGGGCCAGGCTCCCCCAGAGGGGTGGGGACAGTCTCCTCCTGCTTCACTGAGAGAGGGGGGTAGGACCGAGTGATTGGAGAGGAGGAGGAGGAAGTGTGGCTGCCTCGGACCCTGCCCGGGAATGAGAGAGCCTTCTGTGCGTGAAAAGCACAGAAGCTGGGGGCTTGGCTTCTACTGTGTCCCCTCCTGGGGACTCAGAGCTCAGGCTAGAGTGCACGAGCGCTGGTATCTCCCCGGGCCTGCACCCGGTGTCGGGAGCCCTCCAAGAGTTTGAAATCCAGACAAGCATGTGACTAGCCAGGGTCCAGAGTCCCCACTATCAAAAGGGACCGTGGGTGATGGAGCTGGGGAGAGAGGTTACCAAGGACCCGCCTTGAGGTCAGTTTACAGCCGGACATGGGTGTCACTGCCCAGGACAGACAGCACAGGGACGTGTGGTGACACCGAGAGGAGGATCTGGGGAACCATCGGCAGGTGAGGCCGTGCTGCTAAGGCGCGGTCTGTGGGTCACCTGCTTCAGACTCCCGGCCCCCGCCTCAGCCTCTGACTTGGAACAGGACTCTGCATTTCACTTATTTACTTATTTTTAAGGTTTTGCTTATTGATTTTGAGAGAGAGAGAAAGCACGAGCAGGGGAGGGGTCCCCCATCTGCTCCGTGGCCAAGCTGCGCCCTGTGCCAACCACGTTGAATCTATGCCCGGCGTTGGCAGCTCCCTGGGAATCCGACTTCTGGAGGAAACGTTAAACAGTGGCCTGCCTGCCCTGGGGGTGGAGGGCTCGTGAGGGATCAAGCTTATGGCCCTTTCCAGAAATTTAATGAGCACGATGTTACAATTAGTCAAGGTCCGCATGTCCCCTGACCAGCCCCGTCGCCCGCAGTCCTTTAATTAAGCTGTAGCGATGCTCCCCCCAGAGCGACCAGCACATGAGTTCATTCGCCCTGAGCCATGAACCCAAGAGGGCGTTCGTTCTCTGGGAAGTGGCCTTCATGGGAATCGATCCTCCTTGGTTGCCATCAAACTTGTGCGGGGATTCTGGGAAGTGGCCTTCATGGGAATCGATCCTCCTTGGTTGCCATCAAACTTGTGCGGGGATTCTCAGCTCCCCCTGAGTCGGAGGATGGCCAGCCTTGAATCGAATGGCCGTTTTGTAAAGCAGAGGGTGGAAAGACGGCAAAGGAAGAGAAGTTCACACGCACCCTAACCGGTTCTTCCTCTCTTGAAACACCGCTGGGCCCTCACAGCCATTCTCACCCCCTACTGACACATACCAATGCATATACACTCACATGTGAGCTCTCTGTCTCCCACCACACACCCACACCCAGCTTCTGGAGGCCGGCGCAGTAGACATTCCCTTCTCATAGTGGATGAATCATGGGACCTGTTGCCGCACCGACAGTCTCCCTCGCTGAGGTCTGCTAGCCCAGATTCGTGATCCTTCGGTCCGGCCGAGAGCTATGTCCGGCTGCCATTTGCTTTCATGTTCCTTCGGAAGAGAGCGTTAAAAAACTCGTTCATGGTCTACGCGAGACTGGGGCAGATTCAACTTATTAGACCAGGCTCACCTGTTCCGGGCCAGTGGGGTTCGCTACGGATTACGAGGGAACCGATGCGTTTCAAGCCACGCTCCCCGTGTCCGCTTCGAAATGTTCTACAGACGCGAACCCGGTGACTGTCATTTGAACGGATGACCAACACAGGCTTGAGCTGCGCGGGTCCACTTACGCGTAGATCTTTTTTTTTTTTTTCCACTAAACACAGTACCGAACTGTAAATGTATTTTCTCTTCCCTATGATTTTCTTCACAGCATTTTTTTCCTCTAGCTTACTTTATCGTAAGAATACAATATATAATACGCCTAGCACACATTTGTGTCAGTCGATTATTTATGTTACGTTATTGGTGATAACACACTGGCAATAACACATAAATGATCGGTTATTTGTGCTATCGGTAATGCTTCTGGTCAACAGTAGGCTGTTGGCAGTTAAGTCTTCGAGGAGGCAACAGTTACATGCGGATTTCCCACTGTGCTGAGGGTCGGCGTGCCTTATCCCTGTATTGTCCAAAGGTCGATTGTAGGGATATCATATGAACTAACTTAAAGGCCAAAAATGTGCGAGGCGCTGTAGTGACATATAGATGAGTGTGACCAACAGCAGGGAGATGGACAGACGTCATATGGAGGCAGAGGCCCCTGATGTAGCTGTAGGTGACTGCCCGGCATTGTGGAGGGAGCCCCAGGAAGCACGGGGGGCAGAGAACTTCCTTTTTTTTTTTCTGGGTTCCATCCACATTTTATTTATTTTTTATTTTTTATTTTTTATTTTTTAATTTACATCCAAATTAGTTAGCATATAGTGCAACGATGATTTCAGGAGTAGATTCCTTAGTGCCCCTTACCCATTTAGCCCATTTGCCCCCACAATCCCTCCAGTATCCCTTAGTTCGTTCTCCATATTTATGAGTCTCTTCTGTTGTGTCCCCCTCCCTGTTTATGATTTTTGTTTGTATATTTGTATATTATTTTTGTTTCCCTTCCCTTATGTTCATCTGTTGTGTCTCTTAAAGTCCTCAGATGAGTGAAGTCATATGATTTTTGTCTCTCTCTGACGAATTTCACTCAGCCACGTAGTTGCAAATGGCAAGATTTCATTCTTTTTTTTTTTTTTTTAACATTTATTTATTTTTGAGACAGAGACAGACAGAGCATGAACGGGGGAGGGTCAGAGAGAGAGGGAGACACAGAATCCGAAACAGGCTCCAGGCTCTGAGCAGTCAGCACAGAGCCCGACGCGGGGCTCGAACTCACGGACCGTGAGATCGTGACCTGAGCCGAAGTCGGACGCTTAACCGACTGAGCCACCCAGGCGCCCCAAGATTTCATTCTTTTTGATTGCCGAGTCCTACTCCATTGTATACATGTACCACATCTTCTTTATCCATTCATCCGCCGATGGACATTTGGGCTCTTTCCACACTCTGGTTACTGTTGATAGTGCTGCTGTACACATGGGGGTGCACGTGTCCCTTCGAAACAGCACCCCTGTATCCCTTGGATAAATGCCTCGTAGTGCAATTGCTGGGTCGTAGGGTAGTTCTATTTTTAGTTTTTTGAGGAACCTCCATACTGTTTTCCAGAGTGGCTGCACCAGCTTTCATTCCCAGGGGGCAGAGAACTTTCTATCCGGGGCGGGAGTCAGCAAACTCTTCCCGGACAGGGGCGGATAATAAAATATTTTAGGCTGTGGGGCCACGCGGACTTTGTCTCCACGTGAGAATGTCGTAGCGTGATGGAGCCCATAGGATGAGTGTGGCTGTGTGCCAGTAAAACTTTATTCATAAAAATGTGTACTTGGTTTCACCTATTCTCAGGAAATTTTAAAGGTAAATTGTTATTACTAGCCTTCTCATTTTTCTTCCGATGGCATTAATCTACGGCAATATTTTTCCATACTTTCATTGTTGGTCACAATTGTTTTTCTTTTTTAGAACATTATGAAAGAAATACGTGATCAGTAGGGGCGCCTGGGTGGCTCAGTCGGTTAAGCGTCCGACTTCGGCTCAGGTCACGATCTCGCGGTCCGCGAGTTCGAGCCCCGCGTCGGGCTCTGGGCTGATGGCTCAGAGCCTGGAGCCTGCTTCCGATTCTGTGTCTCCCTCTCTCTCTGCCCCTCCCCCGCTCATGTTGTGTCTCTCTCTGTCTCAAAAATAAATAAACGTTAAAAAAAAAAATTAAAAAAAAAAAAAGAAACACGTGATCAGTATAAAGTGATTAGAAAATAGAAGTAAGCAAAGAAAAAAAGGTGATATTACTAGGCTGCTCTTCACCTTGTCTCTTCCTTCGCTTTACTCACAAACGTCCCTCACCTTCCCAACGCCACCCACAAGGAGGGTTGTCCAGCTGGCAGGAAGGGAGGGAGAGGGCGGTGACCTCCGCTGAGGCCATGAGCATGAACTACTGATCCAAAAGCACAGACTGAGCCTCACCCATGGGCTCCCAGGTCTCTGCTGACATCCACTGTCACCTGCCTCCAGCAGGAGGGACATTCATGCCTCAGCCTGCCCCGGTGACCTTGGGATTCTTGTGGGGTGAGTTGTTCTTCTCCAAATGGTGGGAATTCCTTTTTTTGTTTGTTTGTTTTTGTTTAGTTATCTTTTATTTACTTACGGCTTTCATGCCATTTACTTTCATTGGTGTTTACTTTTTTTTTTTTTTTTAATGGTGAGAATTCCTACTGAGGCGAGGTGACGTCTGAAAGCAGAACCCGGTGGTCAACGTCAAGTCACCCGACCTCACCGAGTCGACAAATATTTGTTGGGCATCTGGCGTGTGCCGCTGCAGTCAACGAGAAAGTCCGGGGAGCTTTCGTTCTCGTAGGGGAGGTTAACGTAAACGCTAATAAATACCATAAAAATGATCATTTACCTTTTGGGTAGTAACGGCGGCAAATGACAAACTGGGAAGCATTTGGCAGAAGGGTGGGTGTGGAGGGGACAGTCCTCCCTTGGGTGGTCAGGGAAACCATCTCTGGGGTGGTGATAAGGACAGCCGATCCTAGGGACATTGGAGCAGAGCATTCCAGGGAGAACGAAGAACAAATGCAAAAGCCCTGTGGAGGGGCCGGGAGCGTGGGCTCAGAGAGACACAGGAGGAAGCCCTTCGGGCTGGGACAAACAGACTCTGATCCAGAATGATAACAAAGGGAGTCAAGGAGGGAGCCAGGGCATTCAGACTGCCATAAGGCCTTGGGAATTGACTCAGGAGCACTGGGAAGCCAGCGCAGGATTTCAGGCAGAAAAGTTATATAATCCGACTTACATTTTTGACACCCGGCGCCTGCTGTGTTTGGAGAACAGGCTGTAAGGGAAGAGAGGGGAAACAAGGCGGGGCCGCTGCAGGGGGCAGGTGCTGAGAGCCAAGGGTCGCGGGTTCTGCTGCCTCTGGAGAAGGGGAGCTGTGGGACCCGCTGACCTGTGGCCGGTCGGAGCAGTGTGAGAGAAGGTGTCCCTCAGAAATGCCCTCTCAGGGGCTCCTGGGTGGCTCAGTCGGTTAAGCGTCCGGCTCTTGATTTCGGCTCAGGTCATGATCTCACGGTTTGTGAGTTCGAGCCCTGTGTCCAGCTGGGCACTGTCTGTGAGGAGCCTGAATAAATAAAAATAAAATTAAAAAAAAAAATGCCCTCTCAGCTGAGAGAGAAAGCCGAGAGAGAGAGAGAGAGAGAGAGAGAGAGAGAGAGAGAGAGAGCTTGGGACAGCTGGGGCAGAAAGCACGCATGGCTTCCGGACAGGATAAGATAGAGACTCTTTGAGCGTCCTAGGTGTTGACTAAGGTGCTTTGGGTGAGTCAGGAACTCTGGCAAGAGGACGTTTGAACTGGTCTTGACTGGACACCCTCCGGGTGCCGGTCCCAGGCCTGCGGTGATTGCCTCTGATGACCTGTGCCCTCCCTCCCTCCCTTCCTCCTAGGTGCAGCCTGGCCCCGGCCCCCTGCTGGCCCTAGACCTTCAGGCCAAGGGAATCGAGAAGGGGGAGAGGTAGGGGGCTCTCCGCCCCGGGCTCTCGGGTTCCTACACGGCCCTCACGGGCCCAGCCGTCTTTTTGGAAAGAAGCCACAGGCACGCTTGGGGGAACAGATGTGAGCAGTGACACCGCAGCCCGACTCCCCCGCGCTTGCAAAACAAGCAAAGCTTCGACAGCTCTCTGTCTTCTGTGCGCGAGTGTGTGTTTTTAATCAACTTGCCGCGGTTGCGAGAGCATCCGCTTAGGCTTGTAAAATGTGGAATGGCCTCTGCAGGAACGGTCCTCCGCAGCTCTGACCCGAGACCGCTCATGGGACATCCTCAGAGGGGGGATCTGGAGCCCACCGCTTGGGGGGGAAGAGCTGGGCTGGGGGCGGGTGCTAGCGCTGGGAGGGAGCTGGCTGGTGTCTTGTGCCCAGTGCACCCGCCCTGACGTCCCAGGCTTCCCGTGCGCAACAGAGGTCGCGGTAGTGGTAAAACGCAGGGGGCCTGGGTGACCGGGTGCCCCGCACACAGAACACTGGCAGGGGAGGTGGGCCAGGGGCTTCCTGTATCTCGGCCTGCAGATGAGGAGGAAGTTGGAGCTTGGCCCTGCCTGTCCAACAGCTCCTTCATTCCAGGCAGGCTTGCCCTCTCTCCACATTTGGCTCCGACTCTGGGTTTATGGGGCCACATGGCAGGAAGTTCACAATTGCTGCGCTGACGGAAACCAGAAAAGAGGCTGTTTTTTCCAGAGGCGTGGCCTGAGCAAGCCTGACAAGAGGTAGGGGGAGGGGGCCCTTTAGGGGACCGCGGCCATGCGGACACTGGGACTCCCTGCTCCGTGAAGATATATACATATATACACCATAATTTCAAAGAACTCCAGAGCTGGAGAGAATTATAAAAATCATGTTCGGTCTCTTCACTTTACTATGAAGAAGACCCAGGAAACTAAGGCAACTTCCCCAGAATAGTGACAAAGGCAGCACTAGAACCAATTTCCTGATTCCTCCGTCCCGGGATGAGGGCACAGAGCCCTCTGTCCCCTTCTGGAAAGACTCCCAAGCCTCCTGGGCAGGACTTCCCAGACCTCTTCAGGCCACGGCACCCAGGATAAAGAATTCGTTTGCACAGCCCCCTGTGATAAAAGGATAAGGCTGCTCCCGGGAGCAGGGAACCTGCCTGGGGACTCCTGTCACCTCTGTCAGGCATCAGCATTCCCACCAGGGATTTCTGTACATGTGTGCATGTGTATGTGCATGTGTGTGTGCACGTGTGTGCGTGCACGTGTGTGCATGTCTAAGTGTGTGTGTGATTACAGTCTATGTGGTTTTGCAGCTCTTCTGCCTTAGTCTGAGTGGTTTCTAGGAATCCCTTATTTTTTTTTTAACGTTTTTATTTTTGAGAGACAGAGACAGAGCGTGAGCAGGGGAGGGGCAGAGAGAGAGGGAGACACAGAATCTGAAGCAGGCTCCAGGCTCTGAGCTGTCAGCACAGAGCCTGACGCGGGGCTCGAACCCACAATCCGTGAGATCATGACCTGAGCCGAAGCTGGATGCTTAACCGACTGAGCCACCCAGGCGCCCCTCTAGGAATCCATTATTGACTGAGGGGCTCCGAAAAGGACGAAAGTCATTTGCCCCACCACAAAACTCTTTACACTTTCTTATTATAGGAGATCAGTGCACATGACTTTTCTGAGGTGGAAAGAAAGAAAACTATAAACAGGTCAAATAATTTTCTTAGGTCATTCAGGATGTTTGTGATGAGCCGGACCCGCCTCCCCAAACCCCCATAAAAAAAAAAAAAAGGTAGTCAGCACTATTAGATCTCAGACAATGTATTAGGTAAATAGAAATTAAGCCCCAAAGTATCCCATTGTATTTTATAGGTACCTTGACCACTCTCATCAGACGCCCAACTGCTGTCGTATTAGTTCTGAAAAGCAATCCCATATACTAGACCTGAAATTCACCTTTAAGGGTGGTGTAGTGTATTGGGAGAAGCACTAACCAAGGGTATTAAACAGATTTTTTTTTTCAACTTTTTATTTATTTTTGGGACAGAGAGAGACAGAGCATGAACAGGGGAGGGGCAGAGAGAGAAGGAGGCACAGAATCGGAAACAGGCTCCAGGCTCTAGGCTCTGAGCCATCAGCCCAGAGCCCGACGCGGGGCTTGAACTCACGGACCGCGAGATCGTGACCTGGCTGAAGTCGGACGCTCAACCGACTGCGCCACCCAGGCGCCCCTAAACAGATTTTTAAAAAGCAGTTATATGGGAAAATATGTTTAGGAAATCCTGAGTAAGGAAAAGTAAGCAAGATTTTTATAGCAGGACTTCTCTCAGAACCTTGAAAATGTTAGCATGCATTGGGAGTCCCCAAGGATGAGATAGAGCAAAAAAAAAAAAAAATTCTGAATTTGTTTGATCATAGAATATTTTCCACCAGCAACCTAGTCGGTCAGGTGTTTTGCCAAAATACCTTTATGGAGAGAAAAGTGTGTTAATATGACTTTCCAGTGCAACAAAATACTGATGCTCCTGTTTAATAATGGAAGAGGGGCAGGACTTACAAAATGGCATAGCTAGGACCTCTGTGAATCTGTTCCCCCATAAAAACAAAGACACTGGGGAATTGGTCAAAATAATCTTTTTCAGAACTCTAGAAATTAACCAAAGACTCGCAACCATCAGAGGAGCATCTGTTCAAGAAAACTGCTAAGCCTCAGTAAAAGCAACAGGGTTGTGGCATTTGAATACGCATCCCCTTCTATTCAGTTCCGTGTCAGCCTTGATAACCAGCAGCCTGGCAAAATCCAAGTATCTGTGAAAACCATGAACCTTGCGGCCACAAGGGGAAACACACTGGATCTGAGACTCCTCAACATGGCCCATCCTCTGAGCGTTGTCATTATTTACTTGTCTCACAGACTCTTAGCCAAAACCCATTTATGGGGCATTGTTGATGTTTGGTCTGAGAGCTCACTCTGCAGGAAAATCTCTGCCCCAGGGGATTTGTCAAAAACCATCAGCAGCAATTGTTAAACACTGCAGCTACCTGACAGCAAATAGAACAAGTGTCTGAGCGAAATGTAAAAGGAATATCTGCGGGCTGAAATGCTTACGGCAGTCATTAGCTGACCACAAAACTAACTGAGCAAAACTTCAATGGTTGCACAATATAGGGAAAACGGACTTATAAAATTAGTTCAATTTTATCCTGATAGAACAAACTGAACAAACTAACTGAAACTAACCAGCAACTAAAACAAACAAAACAAAACAAAACCCAACAAATCCTGGGACATGTGGGTCTTATTTTGAAAGTTGCCACATTCTATTATCAAAACGTTCAGGTTTCAACAAAAAATGTATGATACAGGAAAACAAGCACATTTATGGCCCCTATATGGAAAAACAAGCTCTGAGCAAGCTCAGATGTTGGACTTACTAGACAAAGATTTTAATTCAGCTGTTATAAATATGTTAAAAGAACTAAAGAAATTGATGTCTAAAGAATTAAAGAAAACTGTAACAATGAGGTCTTACCAAATAAAGAATCTCAATAAAGGTATTAAACTTACTAAAAAGAATAGAAATTCTGGAGTTTAAAAGTACAATAGCTGAAATGAAAAATTCACTACAATTTGAAATTTGAACTATCAGAAGGAAAAAGTAATGACCTTGAAAATAAATCAATTGAGATTATCCAGTTTAAGGAACAGAAAGAGAAAAGAATGCAGAAAAAGGAATAGAACCTGAGAGGCCTGTGGGACCTTATCAATCATACTGACATACACAGCGCAGGAGTCGCAGGAGAAGAGAAAGAGAAAAAGGTAGAAAGAACATTTGAAGAAATGTCAAGAACTATCCAAATTTGACTGCAAACATTAATCTCCGTATCCAAGAAGCTCAATGAAGTCCAAGTATGATAAGCACCTAGATTCACACCTAGACACATCAGAGTTAAATCGTTGAAAGCCAACAAAAAAGAGAATCTTGAAGGCCGTAAGAGAAAATAAGCTATCACGTACAAGGAACCTCAATACGTTCAACAACTGATTTCCCATCAGAAACCATGGAGGCCACTGGACAACATATTGAAAGCGCTGAAAGACAGTCAGCCAAGAATTCTATATTCAGTAAAGCTATCGTTCAAAAATAAAAGAAGAATAAAAAGATTCCCAGGTAAACAAAAACTAAGAGAATTCATCACTCACAGAACTGCCCCACAAGAAATACTAAAAGGGGCCCTGCTCACCGAAATAAAAAGACCCTAGGCTCAAATCCATATGAAGAAATAAAAAGCACTGGTAAAGGTAACCTTATAGATACTTATAGAAGACAGCATAAATGCATCTTATACTTCTTTTCTTCTCCTATCTGATTTAAAAGGCAACTGCCTAGAGCAATAATTATAAAGCTGTGTTGATTGATTTATAATATACAAAGATAAAATTCCTATGACAATAACAGGCAATAAGGGAGTGAGGAGGGCTGGAGCTTACATACTAATGAAATTAAGTTAGTGTCAATCCAAATTAGATTGTATTAAATTAAGTTAACAATTGTAATCCCCAGAACCACCGCTAAGAAAATAACTACAAATCATATAGTATAAGAATATAAAAGGGAATTAAAACGATACCTGGAAAATATATATTTAACAGAAAAGAAATTAGTGATGAAAGAATAGAGAAGCAAAGACATAAAGCACAGAAAACAAATCTCAAATGGCAGATGTATATCCTGCCTAATCAGCGATTATAATAACTATAAATGGAATAAAAAATTTTAATCAAAGTCTGACTGACAGAATAGATACCAAAGAACAATCTATGTGCTCTTTATAAGAAACGCACTTTAGGGGCGCCTGGGTGGCTCAGTCGGTTAAGCGTCTGACTTCGGCTCAGGTCATGATCTCGCAGTCTGTGGGTTCAAGCCCCGCGTCAGGCTCTGTGCTGACAGCTCAGAGCCTGGAGCCTGTTTCAGATTCTATGTCTCCCTCTTCCTCTGACCCTCCCCTGTTCATGCTCTCTCTCTCTCTCTGTCTCAAAAATAAATAAATGTTAAAAAAAAAATTAAAAAAAAAGAAACACACTTTATATTTAAAAGATATAAATAACAGACAAAATATATTATATTATATTATATATTATATTATATTATATACTAATATCAGACAAAATAGATGACTTAAAGTTAAAGATTACTACTAGAGAAAAAAATATCTTATAATGATAAAAAGCCCACTTACCAGAAAGATACAATGATTACATATATATGTATGCAGCTAACAACAGAACCCCAAAATTTATGAAGCAAAAACTGACAGTATTGAAGGGAAACACAGATAATTCAAAAATGATTGGAGATTTTAATACTCCACTTTCAGTGATGAATAGGATAACTAGGCAGGAGATTAACAAGAAAATAGAATACTAGAATAGTATAAACTAACTAGACCTCATAGACAACTATAGAAAATTCTACCTAACAGTAGCAAAATACAAATTATTCTTTTTAAAAAAATTTTTTTTCAACGTTTATTTATTTTTGGGACAGAGAGAGATAGAGCATGAACGGGGGAGGGGCAGAGAGAGAGGGAGACACAGAATCGGAAACAGGCTCCAGGCTCTGAGCCATCAGCCCAGAGACCGACACGGGGCTCGAACTCACGGACCGTGAGATCGTGACCTGGCTGAAGTCAGATGCTTAACCGACTGCACCACCCAGGCGCCCCAAATTATTCTTAATTACATGTGGAACACTCTCCAGAATAAGCAATATGCTAGACCATAAAACAAGCCTAAATAAATTTAAAAGGACCGAAGTTTTACAAAGTATTGTCTCCAACCACAAATAGAAATAAAGTAAAAATCAGTAACAGAACATCTGAGAAATCCACAAACATATGCATAAACAACACATTCTTAAATAACCAATGGATCAAAGTAGAAATCACAAGAGAACTTAGAAAATATTTTGAGAGTAATGAAACGGAAACGAAAACATATCAACACTTATAAGATAGAGCAAAGCAGTACTGACAGTGAAATTTATAGCTGTAAACACCTATAGCAAAAAAGAATCAATTCAATTTCAAATCACTAACAAACTTCTGACTCAAGAAACTAGCAAAAGAAGACCAAACTCAACCCAAAGAGAGCAGAGGGAAATAGTAAAAGTTATAGTGAAAATAAATAAAATAGACTATAGAAGAAAACCAAAGAGAATATCAACAAACCAACAGTTTGAAAAGAACAGCAAAGTTGTCAAACCTTTACAAGAGAAAAAGCAAAAAGATGCAAACCACTAAAATCAAGAATGAAAGAGGGGTATAACTATTGACCTTATATAAATAAGAAGGAGTATGGTACAATCTGGATGCCAATATATTAGACAACCTAGATGAAACAGATTCCTGAAAAAAACTTACTCAAAACGAAATAGCAAATATAAATAGGTCTATGAAACAAGCAAAAATATTTAAATAATTTTTAAGCTCCCCACAAAGAAAAGCTCATACCCAATTCCAGCAAACATTTGAAGAATTAATACTAATCCTTCACAATCCTCTAAAAAAAATAGAAGAGAAGAATACATCCCAACTTGTTCTATGAGGCCAACATTACCTGGATAGCACAACCAAAGAAATCACAAGAAAAGAAAAACACCTGGCTTATATCGCTCATGAATATAGACACAAAAGTCATTAGTAAAATACTAGTAAGCTAAATCCAACATATCCACCATGACCAAGTGGGGCTTATTTCAGGAAGGCAAAATTGGTGTAATATTGTAATACCTGAAAATCAATTAATGTAATACGCCATATTACTAAAATAAACAACAAAGACTTTGACCTATGATTATCTTGATGTAGAAAAGAATTTGATAAGATCCAACATCTTTTCATGATAATAACACTCCACAAATTAAAAATTAGAAAGGAACTTCTTCAATACATTAAAAGGGCATCTATTCAAAGCCCACAGCTAGTAGCATATTTAATAATGAAAGACTGAAGGTTTTCCCCCCTAACATCATGAACAAGACATGCGCACTCCTGTACTTCTATCCAACAATGTGTTTGAGGGTCTAGCCAAGGCAATAAGGCAAGAAAAAGAAACAAAAGTTGGATGAGAAGTCATTGTCTTTATTTGCAGATTGCGTAATCTTATAAATATAAAAAATCCTAAAGAATGCACCAAAAAACTATTAGAGCTAATAAAATATTAAGCTAATTATCAGCAACATTGCAGGAAAAAAATCTATATACAGATATCGATTATATTTCTAGATACTGGCAATAAACCAAAAAATGAGAATTAATTCTAAAAATAAAAAATTAAATTAAATTTACAATAGTATCAAAAAATAAAATTCTTAGGAATATATTTAACCAAAAAACCCAAGATGCATACACTGAAAACTATAAAACATTGAGACAAATTAAATACCTAAATAAGCAGAAAGACTCCTTAAAGTTATGGTAAGAAGACTTACTATTGTTTTTTTCTTAAATATTTTTTATTGTTTAATTTTGAGAGGTGGGGGAGGGGCAGAGAGAGAGGGAGACACAGAATCTGAAGCAGGATCCAGGCTCCGAACTGTCAGCACAGAACCCGACATGGGGCTCAGACTCATGAGCCTCAAGATCGTGACCTGAACCAAAGTCAGATGCTTAACTGGCTAAGCCACCCAGGTGCCCCTAAGACTTACTATTGTTAAGGTGGCAATTCTCCCCAAACTGACCTATAGATTCAATCTAATCCTTACCAAAATCTCAAGCAGCTTTTTTGCAGAAATTGATAAGCTGATTCTAAAGTTCATATGGAAATGCTAGGTACCCCAAATAGCCAAAACAGTCTTTAAAGAAAACAAAGTTGGAGGTCTCCCACTTTCTGATCTCAAAACTTACTATAAAGCTGTCATAATCAAGACAGCATGGTACTGGGATAAGGAAACGAGATCAGAGAACTAGAACTGAGTGTCCAGAAATAAACCATTATATTTAGAGTCAATCGAATTTTCACAAGGTTGCCAAGATAATTGAATGAAAGAAACAACAGACTCTTCAACCAACATTACTAGACAGCTGGATATCTACAAGTAAAAAATATAAAGTTGGACCCTCTACCACACACCATACCCCAAAATTAACTCAAAATGGTCATGGACATAAATGTAAGGGCTAAAATCATAAACCCTCAGAAGAAGACATATGTGGGGTGCCTGGGTGGCTCAGTTGGTTAAGCGTCTGACTTGGGCTCAGGTCATGATCTCGTGGTCCGTGAGTTCAAGCCCCGCATTGGGATCTGTGCTGACAGCTCAGAGCCTGGAGCCTGTTTCAGATTCTGTGTCTCCCTCTCTCTCTGACCCTTGCCCGTTCATGCTGTCTCTCTCTGTCTCAAAAATAAATAAACGTTAAAAAAAAATTTTAAAAATGGGCAAAAGAATTTGAATAGGTATTTCTCCAAAGACGATATACAAAGGGCCAATAAGCACACGAAAAGATGTTCAATATTATTAGTCGTCAAGGAAATGCAAATCAAAATCCCAGTAAGATCGCACTTCACAACCTCTAGCGTGGCCACAGTAAAAGTCCAGACAATTACAAGTATTGACAAGGATATGGAGCAACTAGAAACCTCACACAGTGCTGATGGGAATCGGTGCTGAGTAGAATCTACCTTCTGCACCCAGGTATATGTCCAAGAGAAATGAAAACGTCCGTCGATACAAAACGTGGACACGACTATTCACAGCAGTATTATTCATAGTAGTCAAAATGCAAACAACTCAAGTATCCAGCAACCGATAGACAGATAAACAAAACGTGGTATATCGGTACAGTGGGCTATCGGTCTGGAATAAAAAGGAATGAGGGAATGAAAAGTCCGGTACAGGCACATCTAGAGAAACAGAAGTAAATCCCTGGTGTACCTAGGGTTGGGATTGGGGTTGGGGAGAGGGCGTGACTAATAATGGCTACGGTGTTTCTTTTGGGGGTGATGGAAACGTTCTAGAATTAGATGGTGCTGACAGTTGCACAACTTTTGTGAATGAACCAACAGTCCAATGAGTTGGACATTTTAAATGGGTATATTGTACGGTACGTGTATTATGTACCAATAAAGCTTTTTTTAAAAGAAAGTATTTGGAAGAGGTCAAACCAACCCATATTTTTCTTCTGTCGTGCACACACACTTTGTATCCTACTGTGGGAGAAGAAAACCTCTTCCTTCGTTTCCCCACACATGCTGAAATCATCCTGTACTTATTACCAGAAAATTGATTAGACGATGGTCCTGGAGCCCAATAGGAGAATCAGCAGACAAAAATCACCCTTTTTCCCTGGTGGTACTTACATTGGCACTTTACTTTTTTCTCCTCTAGCAAGCCAGAGCTCTTTTCTCTTTTTATCTCAAGCACATAATAACTCTATTAATTCACACTAAGGACGTCCAAGTGTAAGTCCCGCTGGGCTTGCTTTAACGAAAAGAGTGGATTCGTTTGTAATTAGCCGTGTTCGCCTGAAATAAATATTTTTCTTGTGGCCTCTAAAACCTGACTGAATTAAACCTTCCGGGAAAATGTCTCTCTTAATACCCCCCTAAGTAGGCGATCTGAATTGTAATCATTTATTTATGCTTCATAAATGTTCACATGCACACCTTATTCCGTATTAATTTATACTTACTGTTGGGGTTCAAATCCCCCTCCCCGCACACACAAATCAATAATAATTGTTACAGAGCTCCAGCCAATGGTCTGTAACAGTGGCATTCAATTGATTATAATGCAGTGAAATTCTGTGTGCCAAATCATTCGATATAAGAAGGTATCTTTGTTTGGGGAGCCTGGGTGGCTCAGTCCGTTAAGCGTCTGACTTCAGCTCAGGTCACGATCTCACGGTCTGTGAGCTCGAGCCCCGCGTCGGGCTCTGTGCTGATGGCTCAGAGCCTGGAGCCTGCTTCGGATTCTGCGTCTCCCTCTTTCTCTGCCCCTCCCCCGCTCACGCTCTGTCTCTCTTTCTCTCAAAAATAAACACTAAAAAAATATATATAAAAAAAAGAAGGCATCTTTGTTTTCCACAGCTATTGACTATAAAGAAAAAAATCCAAAACATTGGCATGAATCTTATTTCACAATCTTATTAATCCTTTATATGTGATATTTTACTGCTTGGGGCACAAAAAGAGACTGTGTGGTTTTAATACAGAGCTGTGCAAATTTTGATGTTATTCCTTGAAAGGCAGGGGGTCTGTGGTCCCCTCTTTGAAAGTGGATGGGCTTGTGATGCTTTGCCTAATGGTGTGGAAGTGACTCTTGGGACTTCCGAGGCCAGATCCTAAAAAGTCAGGTGGCTTCCACCTTGTTCTCTTAGAGCTCTGAGCCCCACACAAGAAGCGTGACTTCGTTGAGGCTGCCGTGCTGTGAAGGCCCCAAGCCTCGTGAAGAGACCACACGGAAACGCGCCAAAAAGGAAGCCTCGCTCAGCTCAGCCTCTGAGTGTCATCCCAGCCCAAGCACTATGGGACTATGGGCCGTCAGACGATTCCAGCCCTTGGCCATTGGAGTGCTCTCAGCTGAGGCCCAGACAAGACGGATCGGCTCTGGCCTGTCCAGATTCCCGTATGAGAGCACGCATGAGGGTTATAAAAATGCTTATCGAATCAGGCCACTAAGTTGTGGGGCGTTTTGCTATGCAGCAGTGAATTGCTCAGGGCACCGTGGGCGGCGCTCCAGTTGAACGTTCTGCAGATGAGGCCACCAATAGAACGAATGGGCTGGGGACTCTCCTTGATGACCCCGAAGGCCCACTTAAAGAAGCTACCTTTGTTAACGGAATCCAGGTCCGTGTGCCACAAGGAAAGAATCTGGGTTCTTCCTAAAGTTTTTTAGAATTGGATGTGACTTTTAACTTGTCGAGCATTCCTAAATTATTTGTGGGCGCCTGTCCAATTTTTCCAACTACATTGCAAGTGCCTGAAAGCCGAGGGATGTCTTCTGTTTCCTTTGTTCTCTAATCTTCTACAGCAACTAAAACAAGGCATCCCAGGGGGCCTTGCTGAGTGTCACCTGACTGACCTGGCTCCTTCCGGAGTAAATGGCCTTAAGATGTGGGAAGGTTGCTTTTCACGTTGGGCTTCTATGCCCACTGCTGGGTTTTTTTGTCTGTTTGTTTTTCATCTTCCCAGTTTCATATAAACAAAACAGAATGTTTCCTCAAAGAACCTTGTTTTTTATAAGAACAGAGATTTTCAAATGCGAACCTTTTGCCGATATAGGAAAAGGGGAATGGGAAAAGTACAGGCTTGGCAGTCGGGAGACCCGACTTGAATCAGGTTTCTTGCACTTAACCGCTTCTGCAATCTCATCAAGTAGCGACGTCTTGGAGGCTTGTTTCCTTGTCTAAACAATTCAGACAGGGGCGCCTGGGTGGCTCGGTGGGTGAAGCGTCTGACTCTTGGTTTCAGCTCAGGTCATGACCTCACCGTTCCTGAGTTCGAGCCCCAAGTGGGGCAGCGCGGAGCCTGCTTGGGATCGTGTCTCTCCCTCTGTCTGCCCCGCCCCTGCTTGTGTTCTCTCTCTCTCTCTCAATAAATAAATAAACTTAAAAAACTTCAGATGATAATTCATCTTGGAGTGGTTCTAGAGTTCAAAGAAAGTGATATAGGTAAAAAGGCTTTTCAAATTGAAATCGCTATGCAAATAAAAGTAAAGCATTATTATTATCTTTTGTATACATTTGCATAAATTACATCTTCTCTGGGCCTCCGTGAAATGGGGATAATAATAGTTATTACCTCCTGCCAGGATTACAGCAATACCCTCCTAACCGGTCTTCCTATTTCTATTTTTGCACTCTTAAAAGACATTCTTCACACAGCAGCTGGGCAATCTTTTTAATATGCAAATTAGGCCATGTGCCTCTCCCGTTTAAAATCCTCCAATGGCTTCATATTGCTCTGAAAATAAAATCCAGGGGCGTCTGGGTGGCTCAGTCGGTTGAGCGCCCGACTTCGGCTCAGGTCACGATCTCCAGGTTCGTGGGTTTGAGCCCCGCATCGGGCTCTGTGCTGACAGCCCGGAGCCTGGAGCCCGCTTCGGATTCTGGGTCTCCCTCTCTCTCTCTGCCCCTCCCCCGCTCACACTCTGTCTCTCAAAAATAAATAAACATTAAAAGACAATTCCGTATCACCGTATCGGAGTCTACAAGGCCCTGCGCTATCTGCCCCTTGCCTACAGCTCTGACCGTGGCTCATCTCCCTCCACTACAAACTCCCTGTGTTCTAGCCACATGGCCTTCTCTAGGTTCTTCTAAGCTCTCCACAATCCCAGGACATTTGCACTTACGTGGCTTATGGTTCCGGTCTCGGTTTGCGTGCCAGCCCCTGGCAGAGGTCTTCTCTGACCACTCTTCCTAAAGTGGTCCTCAACTCCTTATTCACATCACCCAATTCTAATGTATGGGCGGTGCTAATTATTTTCTGAAGTGATATTGTTTCGGGTTAACTTATGCGTTCTAGGTCTCCCGCCACTAAAACGCAAGTGGCCGGAGAGCGGGGGCCTTGAATGCCCAGCATCGCACCTGACTCGCGCTTGGCCTCAAGCAATAGCTGTTGAGGAACGGGTGAGTAAATGAGAATTTCCGAGCCCCCTCCACCCGCCCCCGCCATGGCCTAGAAAGTTCACATCTGCTTATTGTTCTGTGGAGAAAACCCCGAGGGAGAAGGGAGTGTGGCGATGATTGCCTGAGATAGCGTTATCTGAACCAGATGTGAGAGCTTCCGGCCGAAACGCCACCCCCACGCTCTGTGGCAGGACCGCTCTCGTTGGCCGGGAGCACCCTTATCAGTGATCACGGCATCTAGCAGAAGTTTTTCAGCAATGCCCGATTCTTCTCGGGGCTTCAATAGCGATGGCCAATTTGCCACCGGCTTGTGAGTGGAACATGTGGCTGACTTAACGTTCTGGCTTCTGCCCAAGGCCAGAACTTCTTGCCCTTCTTCTAGCGCAGCGTACCCCTCAGAGTAATCTCTCCCGTGGATTTTTCCATGACATCCTTACAGTGGGGACAGGGCCCTGCTCCTCAGGACTTTGCTCGCCAAGGAGAAAACGGGTCAGAGAGGGAAGCGAATGTGCGTGGAGGGAGGGGGAGACTTTAATGCTCACACCCACCTGTAATTTCGGATACTCGTCAGCCTACACAGCTCAGCTGCTGTAACAAAGGTGTCCAAAAACACATGGCCCGGAGCAGGGGTAATGCTACTTATCCGGGGGCCTGGTTCCCTTGTACAAAACCCTCGAGTACTGTCTTGTCCTCAATCTCATGAAGCAGGTGGGGGAGGTGAAGGGCTAGCGTGTCCCTGTAAGGACATAACTCAGAGATTGCTCTCCATCGGGGCAGCTGGGTGGCTCAGTCGGTTAAGCTTCCGATTTTAGCTCATGATCTCAGGGTCCGTGAGTTCGAGCCCCGCGTCAGGCTCTGTGCTGACAGCTCAGAGCCTGGAGCCTGCTTCGGATTCTGTGTCTCCCTCTCTTGCTCTCTCTGCCCCTCCCCTGCTCGCGCTCTGTCTCTGTCTCAAAAATAAATAAACGTTAAAAAAAAAAAAACCTTTTTTTAAAAAAGAAATGGCTCTATATCCTCTCTGTTCTCATCCCTTTCGTGCAAACGTTATCAAAGGGCCGTACGTCATTGCAAGGAAAGTAGAGAAATGCCATCTCTAGACCGAGGGCTCTGAGCCCTGACAATGCCCAGGGGACTCCGTCATCAAGAGAAGGGCATGACCGTCGAAGGTCGATTACAGTCCTTACCGCACTCTCAGACGGTAGCTGACCAGCCTTACAACGCCGAACTTCGAGGTCCCTGGTGCTGTTTTCAAACATATAGAGGAGACTTTCATGAGTCAGGAAAGCAAAGAAAAAGATAGGAGCGGCTTTTAGAAAACTCAGAGACAGTCAAGGTTTTTCGATGAAACTTCTCAAGACCACACAATACTTTTAAATATATATATATTTTCCCACCATGACAATTTCATTTCTCACTGCAATCCAGTTCATGCACAGGACCACAACCTTTTAAAAGGTTATCCTTTTTGGATTGAATTCTTACATTTTGGATTTTAGTCCCGAGGCATTTCTTTCTTTCTTTCTTTTTTTCTTTTTTTTTTTTGTTAAGATAGAAAGTTTGAACAAGCGCCATTTGGCAGTTTCTAAAGCAGAGAAATAAAAATCTCTCTTACGTAACCATATTTTGGGATTTCTCCGGTTAACTCAAGAGCCGCCGCGTTGTTATGAATGTTTGTGAGGCACAGGGATGGGCGTGAGAGCGTGCGGCTCATGTTATGCAAACCCTCCCTACTAAGAATTTCTGAACAAAAGCCCCATCATTCTAAGAAACAACCGGGCATCATTTCAAACAGGAGGTCTCGCTGTTTCCTTTAGCAGATGGGAGGGTGACACGAAATGCCGGGAGCGTGCATCTGCATATGCCGTGCCGTGTGCCATGCCCCGTGTAAACCGCAGTCTGCTCACACTTGGGGTGCTTTGCCCTCCCCTTTTTGGGGCCTCGGTTTCTGACTCTGTGCAATAAGGTTAGTAGCAACCAGTCCGGATCGCATAAACAGCCGCTGCTTGCATGACCTGGCAGAGCTCATTTTTCACCTTCGTAGTAGTGAGGGGAGGTCAGGCTGCATCAGAGGCTGCCAGACTGTACTTTGGGGGTCCCCAGAGTTCCGTGGAGGTCCCCCAGTTCCGTCTGGTTAGCTGTGGGTCTGGGCCGGGTTGGGGGGGAGGAAGGATGGGGGCTCGAGCTTCACCTGAAACGGTTTGGCTTGTTGTCTCCTTAAGATCGTTTCCAATTCTTGGGGCGCCTGGGTGGCACAGTCGGTTAAGCGTCCGACTTCAGCCAGGTCATGATCTCACGGTCCGTGAGTTCGAGCCCCGCGTCAGGCTCTGGGCTGATGGCTCGGAGCCTGGAGCCTGTTTCCGATTCTGTGTCTCCCTCTCTCTCTGCCCCTCCCCCGTTCATGCTCTGTCTCTCTCTGTCCCCCAAAAAATAAATAAAAGATTGAAAAAAAGATCGTTTCCAATTCTGAAATTACGAGAGTCAGAAGGGTCAGGGAGGTGAGCCCGGCAAAGGTGATGTCTGCCGACAGCTGTGAAGTTCTCCAGGTGAGCAGGGAAAGTAACAGGCTGGGGACGCAGGGTGTGGGTGACGTGCGGATGGGAAGGAGGTGCCCTGCAAGGAGCCGGGGAGAGCAAATCATACGAGGCGGCCCTCCGGGCTCGCTTGAAAAGACACAGGCCTGGCATTAGAAGAACCTAGCCGGTCTTCCATGTGCCACGTGATCCCCAGGGAGCAGCTCGCTCCCTGAGTCTGGATTTCTCCCTCTGTGAGAGCTGAAGTCTGGAGGCAGGGCTACGAGACGAGTCTGTCATACCCTATGCAGAGTTCTGAAATCCCCGAAACCAAGCCTTTCTCCATTTAGCACAAACTCATTTGGTGGTGAAATCTGACCTGAGCAAACTTGAGGTTTTATATATATACATATATATATATATACTTGTGTATATATATATATATATACTTATATACTTATATATATACTTATATACTTATATATATATACTTATATACTTATATATATATACGTATATATATATATACGTATATATATATATACGTATATATATATACACGTGTATATACATATACGTATAGTATATATATATATACGTATATATATACTATATGTATATATACGTATATATATGCATATATATATATACTTATAAGTATATATATATGTATATAAGTATATAAGTATATATATACACATATATATATATATACACGTGTATATATATATACGTGTATATATATATACGTACATACATATATATACGTACATACATATATATACGTACGTATATATATATACGTACGTATATATACGTACGTACGTACGTATATACATATATACACGTACATATATATATTCTTTCTTTACTCCTCTTAATGCAAATACGTATCTCTATTGAGGTATCCAGCTGCTTACGTACGCTGTTCTGTTTCATTTCAGAAATGTTTGATGATGGGAGCTATCGTGGCCCTCTGGGTGTGTTAGATAGTATGTGGTATATACATCCATATTCTTTTTAAAGCCTGAGGAATTCTGAAGTCCAAATGCATCTGTCCCCAGTAGTTAGGAAAAGGGACTGTGTGCCTGGGACGCTTCCCGATCTTCCCTTTACGATCATGTGGGCCCCTAGCCAGAGTGCATTTTGTGACCTGTGACCCTTCGCTGGCACAAAGGGCGGCCCTCCCCAGGCCTGCCGTGGTCGCTGTACCACGGCAAGTACCACAGACTGCACGGTTTAAACCACAGAATTTTCTGGAAGCGCAAGTCTGAGATCAAGGCATTGGCAGGGCTGGTTCCTCCTGAGGCCTGTCCTCGCCGTGCGGATGGCCGCCTTCTCCCTGTATCCTCGCATGGTCTTCCTCCTGTGGGTCTTTGTCCGATTTGTCTCTTTTTATATGGACCAAGTCAGATCAGAGCCCACCTTCATGATCTCGTTTAACCTTGGTCACCGTTTTAAAGGCCCCCAGCTTCAAGGGCACCCGGGTGGTTCAGTCGGTTAAGCGTCTGACTCCTGGTTCGAGCTCAGGTCATGGTCTCACTGTTAGTGGGTATGAGCCCCGCATCAGGCTCTCTGCTGACGGTGTGGAACTTGCTTGGGATTCTCTCCCTCCCTCTCTCTCTCCTCTCTGCCCCTCCCCTGCTCATGCTTTTTCTCAAAAATAAACAAATAAACTTAAAAAAAATGTATTAAAGGCCCTCGCTTCAAATATTGTCACGTTCTGAGGTCTTGGGGTGAGGACTTCGACGTAGGAATTTGGGACGCGGGGGACACGACTCGGCCCGTCACCGTCACCATTTAGGCCATCTCAGCAGCCAGTGCGCTCCTGGCCTGTGTCTGAATCTGTGACTTTCCCCGTTTCACGCATAAAAACACACCCGAATCCGAGACTGAATTTTTTTTTTTAATTTTTTTTTTTTAATTTTTTTTCAACGTTTATGTATTTTTGGGACAGAGAGAGACAGAGCATGAACGGGGGAGGGGCAGAGAGAGAGGGAGACACAGAATCGGAAACAGGCTCCAGGCTCTGAGCCATCAGCCCAGAGCCCAACGCGGGGCTCGAACTCACGGACCGCGAGATCGTGACCTGGCTGAAGTCGGACGCTTAACCGACTGCGCCACCCAGGCGCCCCCGAGACTGAATTATAAACAGAGATGGGGATGCCCGCGTGGCCTGTCCCCCCTTCTCCTCACCCTACTCGTGCGATTGACCTGCCGGCGAGCTTCTGGACGTTTGCAGTGTCTCATCAGAAGAATTGGCTCCCGGTGAGAGAAGTTCTAGTAAATAATTAGAAGCACATCTGTTGACTCTGTGAAACTGTAGCCTGGGCCCCCTGCCAGGCCAGCGTGAAACTGGAGGCCAATAATCCGACACCCACATGGCGTTTCCCTTTGTCCATCTTGCCTCGGGTCAGGGGAGGGAGAGGGGAGAGGAGGGGAGCTCCGTCCCTGTTGCCCCGGCAGCCTGTTGGAGGCCGCTTACCCTGTCCCGCACCTTCAATGAAGGCACAGCTGGGAAGGGGCCGACCACATGGAAGGTGGTGTCGCTCCCCGGACAGACCATCCGTCTCCATTTATTGTCTCATGTTTTCTGACGGGGCCACAGGGGGGAGGGGAGGGCTTACCAGCAGGGACCGGCCTCCAAGGGTTTCTGTAATAAACAAGGGAAGAAGTGGAGGCTGTCCGTCGACAACTATCTATTGACCTCCTGCGGCCACAGGGCCCTGGGCCGTACTGCGGAGGAGATACTCTGCTGTACTCACTGTTCATCATGACGAACACCGAGATGGGGGAGGCCCTCGAGAAGTCCTTCCCTCACCTCCATCCAGGACGGGCGACGAGGCAAAACCACATCAGATGGTGGCTCCTTTCTGGGGCCTTCCGGGGGCTTCAGCTGTGCTGGGGCAGAAACCATGACGGATGAGTCACTTTAACACGTGTCTGGGGGCCTGGCACGGACCCTGCTTTGCCACAGCTATGCAAGAAATGAGCCAGCGCTTGTCAGCTGGCGGACGCCCCCTCTGCCTCTAAACCAGCCTTCGAGTCAGCAGATATTTCAAATGCTATACCCTCTCTTGGGGGCATGGGGCTTGTTAACAGCATCAAAACGCCCTGCTGGGGAGGGGGGGGGCGGTCACGGCCAGAGCTCTTCGTGGGATCTCGGGCATGAGCACGAAGAATACTTCCCCCCCCCCCCGTTCAGGGTTTTGCAGGCCCCGAGACACTATCATAGGCACTTAGATTGGTTTTCTTCCTAAGGGGTGGACTTCAGCGGTGCGTTAGGGGAAGAAGGGATCTCTCAGCCCTGAGATAATTGCACACCGCCAGCTGCTTTCGGGGTGGCCGAGAGAGATAAGGGAGGCCTGGGGGAGAACAAGTCGCCTTCCCTTCACCTCGGCCACCCACCGCCCGGAATCGCGCGGCTTCTGGTTCCCCGAGCCATGCACTTTCCAGACAAAAGAAGGTGCTCTGTGAACGGACAGCTGGATACTCTTGGCTGCTCTGTGTCCTCACCCAGCCACCCCGGGAAAGTGAGCAGCCGTGGGGTTGTTGAAGACAAGCTCGGGAGGAAAGAAGAACAACTTCTGCCTTCCGAGAGTTTGGGGCCAGGGATGGAAAACCCGTGGCACGTTTCAAGCTCCCGTCCCAAGGATCCAGCAGGAGACAGGGGAGCTTAGCAGCCCTGAAGCAGTGCCACCCTGCCTTGTTGGGGCTCCTTTGGTTTCCTTAGTGCTGGGGGTACAGTCTCCAGGCTCCGGCTCCTGGGCAGCACGGCCACCGTCCTTCAGGTTGCCTTGTTGACTGGGATACCTCCTGTCTTCTCTTTGTCTGCGGGGACTTCCTTGTCCTGGGGAATAAGCACCACTGTCAGCTCAGAGGACACCGGCTCTTCCCCCGGGGTTTCCAGGGAGCGGGAGTCAACCGTATAGACGGGAGGCATGCGTGGCAGGATAGGAGGGAGGCTTGTGGCTGGGACCCAGACCCCACACCAGACAACTGGGCTTAAAGGGGAACTCCACAGTGTCCCAGCAGCGGCCCCACCCTGTATTGTCCCAGTGTCCCTTGGGACATAGACCACCTCCGCAGTCCCTCAACCGTTACTCAAAGCGGCCACTCGGGGACGCCTCTCTGGACTCATTTTCCTACCCAGGTCCCTACCATCCTGCCCGCCTGGCTTTATAATTCAAAGTCCAGCAGTAAACCCGAAACCAGGAAGTGCACGTTCCATCCAACGGTTCTCACTCCAGCGAGCGCTGATTGGTTTCCCGAGCTTTGGCCAAGCCCCAGATCTCGCCTGCAGAAGTTCGAGCAGCTCGTCCTAACTCAACGGAGATCATAGAGGCAAAACTACTTCTTGACTATAAAAATCCCTGGTCAGGTGTAACGTCAGAAGACCAACGTTAGCTCTCACTGCGGTCTCCCTAGCCTAACTCAGAAGTTGGGGAAAGCGTGAAAAGTCAAATGAGTTGTAAATCTCCCAAGAGGCATAATTCAGGTAAGAAACAAAGGGCAGACAAATTTCCCTGTCCTCAGGAACTTAAAATCTCAATAAGGACATTAGACACAAACAGAGGAAAGATTTCCAGGAATGCCTGCGAAGCGTGGGTGGAGACAGCAGGCTACGACATACCCAGAGGAAAAGAGGCCATTTAGAACCCAAGTGGTCAGCCGCGCTACCTGACGGAGGTTGGTGTTTGAAAGGGACCTTGAAAAATGAGACATCAGTGCCCAGAAGTCCCTACTTCTTTTAAGTCTTAACTCTTAAGGTTCCAACACGTTTCCCATTTTTTGCGGGGATGGATTCCATTTTTTAGGCCAAAGCCCAAAGTATAAAACCACAAATTGATGTTTTATGGGCATACACTTATGCTACTTCAAATTTATTAATTCCAGGGGCGCCTGGGTGGCTCAGTCAGTTAAGCGTCCGACTTCGGCTCAGGTCATGATCTCGCGGTCCGTGGGTTCGAGCCCCGCGTCGGGCTCTGTGCTGACAGCTCAGAGCCTGGAGACTGTTTCGGATTCTGTGTCTCCCTCTCTCTCTGTTCCTCCTCTGTTCATGCTCTGTCTCTCTCTGTCTCAAAAAAATAAATAAATGTTAAAAAAAAAAATTAAAAAAAAAAAGAAAAGTCAAGTTTTGGAGTGCCTGGGTGGCTTACTCAGTTAAGTATCTGACTCTTGATTTCAGCTCAGGTTATGATCTCACGGAGCCTGTTTGGGATTCTCTGTCTCTGCCCCTCCCCTACTCGCTCGTGCACACGCGCGTATGCTGTCTCAAAATAAATAAGTAAACTTAAAAAAAAAAAAAAGGCAAGTTCTTATATACCATTACAAATAACTGTTAGTAAAACTGACAACTTCTACATCATCATTCAATACCAGTTTGAACGATCCCAGCAGAGTGTTTATCTACGCAACTTACTTATGTCTGCAACACATTTCACCAAATCAGAGGTGCGTGAAATGTAAGCTAATGCCATTGTCTTAAGCGCCACCAAGAAAGGAAAAACACTGCCACACAAAGACACAATGCTTTCTTATCTCTTGTAATTTAACTTTATAATTGTTAGTATTCTTTGTAACTTATTCATATTTTCATTTTTTTGAGAGAGAGAGAGCAAGTGAGCGAGGGGCAGAGAGAGAGAGAGAGAGAGAGAGAGAGAAAAGCGGGGCTTGTGGGTTTTTTTTTTTACCTGAATTGGGGCTCTAAGCTCACCCGAAGTGAGGCTCACACTCACGGAACTGTGAGCCAAAGTCAGATGCTTAGTGACTGAGTCACCCAGGTGCCCGCTTATTCATATGTTTAAAAAACACATAACACTCTTTCAGAAAACAAAAAGTATAAATGGAACAAAATTGGTTATGATGACTGAGCCACCCAGGCGCCCACTTATTCATCCATTTAAAAAACACATAACATTCTTTCAGAAAACAAAAAATATAAGTGGAACAAAATTGGTTACGATGTGTATGAAGATTCACAAAGTTAGACCCCTCATTGTGTTTCTTGCAGAACATTTTCGGAGCTGCCTGGCTATGGATGACTCAGCTCCGAAAAAGGATGCTCCTCTCCTGTCCTCGAGACTTGGCAACACTGAGCTTTGTTGTGTAAGGGTGAGCGATGACAACTACCACCGGGCAGCAACCTGGCCCATGGGGATGGTAAAGTGCAAGCCCGCTTCACAGGTCTTAAAATGCGGAGAGGACACACAACCCGAGCCAGTAAAATACAAGATGGCCATTTGGCTCCTCCTGGCCTGCCACACTGTGGTCACAGATGTCACTGCGTGTTTTCTAATTTACCTCATGGTGTATTAAAAACCTACCTGAACGAGGGGTGCCTGGGTGACTCAGTCGGTTGGGCCCCCGACTTCAGTTCAGGTTTACGGGTTCGAGCCCCTCGTCGGGCTCTGTGCTGACAGCTGGGAGCCTGAAGCCTGCTTCGGATTCTGTGTCTCCCTCTCTCTCTGCCCCTCCCCCCTCACGCCCTGTCTTCCTCTCCTTCAAAAATAAGTAATAAAACATCAAAAAAACCAAAAAATTAAAAACCTACCTGAACGGAACGGTTTCTTTGTGGCAGTTGTAAATGTGAGGCTTTACCTAAGACAACCCTTGCTCACCTGTGTCAACATAGTTTGCAAATATAAGTAAAATGAAGAAACCCGGAATGTGGGCACTCTTACCCAGCTGACTGCACAATGCCCCTGACCTCACACTTTGTCCTCAGCCATCGAGTCAGGGCAAAGCTTCCTGGATCTGTCTCTGGGCTCTGTTACCAGACGGTGGCACGAGTCCCGTTTCCCAAAGCCTGTTCGCTTTACACGCTTTATGTCAAGTGTCCCCGTATGAGGAATGGTTCCCTCGCCTGTTTTATCACTTCAGTGTCTTACGTGGAATAGAGGTAACTTCTTCTGCACGTCCCTATATGTGTATTTCATCTTCTCGTTTCATTTGTTTTTAGATTTTTGTCAGTAACACTCGACTTGCACTGAAATAAGGTGAAAACCATAGTTTCACGTTTATTCTTCTCTATTTTCAGAAGATCTTAATTTGGCAGGAACAGCGTGAGCATACTAAGGGCACGAGAAGATCTTGTCGCAATGAGCGATGAACCTTGACAGCGGCTCCTTAGGACATCACCTTCTGAAACTGACTTCACCCTTCACCCTTCCTGACCTCCAGGGTTGTCAGTGTGGGTGGCACTGGGTGAGACACTGATTGGGAGATTGCCATGATGCCATTTTACCGCAGGCGTAGCCGATCTCTTTGCCCGTTCCGTGAAGTTCTTAAGTTTTCATTTTTAACAAGTAGTCAAGTTCTGGTTTTTCCACTTGGCCTAAGGGGGGGCAAGAAGCATTTATAGATGAAAAGGTAACACAAAACACATGCAAAACTCACAATAACCACAAAAACCATAGCCATGCCTTAACAGGACCATGTGCCTGGCAGACACAGACTACAACGACAATAGCTGACAGTAATCACAGTCATTGCTTCCTGGGCCTTACTACGGGCCAACGCTGCTCGAAGCCTTTGCACGAACCGGCCCAGCTAGCCCTCACCACTACGCTCCCTGGTGTCCATTTCACAGGCGAAGAAACCGAGGCAAGAAAGGTGAAGCGAGGTTGCAGAGGAAGGGGATAAAAGCACTGGGACCCACCCAATGACCTGGGCTTGGAGTCCAGGACTCTTGCTGTCACTGCCACCTTTGTCCGGTGCTACAGGCACCTTGAGTAGTTGCCCCAGACAGAGACTTGGGCTCCTGTGGAGTGAGCCCAAGTAAGCATGCAGAGGAGAGAGCTTAACTGAGAAGCTGGCACAGAACTAATCTACTAAGTGTGTGTACGCTTTGTATATAGCAGGCCTGGGTGTGCTCCTTTTCATAATTAAAATACATATTATATATATATATACATATATATATATGTGTGTGTGTGTGTGTATGTGTGCGTGTATACCTGTGTGTGCATTTTTTTTAAAGTTTATTTCTTTTGAGAGGGAACAGGGGGAGGAAGAGAGAATCCCAAGCAGGCTCCACGCCGGTGACTGGTGACTCGGGGCTCGATCTCACAAACCATCATGATTGTGACCTGAGCCAAAATCAGGAGTGGGATGAGGGGCGCCTGGGTGGCTCAGTCGGTTGAGCGCCTGACTTCAGCTCAGGTCATGATCTCACGGTTGGTGGGATGGAGCCCCGCATCGGGCTCTGCCCTGACAGCTCGGAGCCTGGAGCCTGCTTCGGAGTCTGTGTCTCCCTCTCTCTTTGCCCCTCCCCTGCTTGCACTCTGTCTGTCTCTTTCTCTTAAAAATAAATAAACATTAAAAAAAAAAAAAAAGAAATGCAAATCAAAAAAGAAATGCAAATCCCATGCTGGCAGGACCTCTGAAACCCTGCAGGGGCTGAGGTCACTCCCCCAGGAACCAGGGATCCAGATGTGGGGAACAAAGTGGACTGCCTGGAGGCCCCCTTTCCCTGGGCATCTCCCCACATCACTTTCTGGTGAGCTTCTCAACCCCAGGCCCCAGCTCCTGAAAGGCTCTGCCCACTGTGTTTCCTCCTTCCCTCCCGACCATGGTCCTCAACATGCCCCGTGTTTATTTACTCATCCACTGTGCTCTCCTCCGTGACAGGCCCCTGTGAGCCCACGCCCAACCTGACAGCAGGGACCCATTACATACAAGCTTAGTGAATAAACCAATAAACGCGAACACAGCTGTCCCATCTTGGGGGCGTTCCTTTAGGTTCTGACAGGGGTCTCTGATTTCCCTTGACTTGCTCCTAAACCTTTGAGAATAGCTCGGCCAAGCTTGTTTTCTCCCCTCATGGTAAGAGGCTCTCGCTGAGGAGCCCCTGCTGGAGGTTCCCAGAGGACATGGTGATGTGGCCCGGTGAGGTCCCTCCTGTTTGACTGAAGACCTAATTCCACCGGGCTCAGCACCAGGCAGGTGTGTGAACCGGTACTCAAGAGAGCAAGACACACAGACCCAACCAACAAAGGGCAGGGCCTCAGCAGGGCAGTGATAAGGCCAGTGAAGTGCTTAGAAAAGATAAGAAGGAAGCTTGTCACTTAAGGGACAAATAGTATCACGGTAGTGAACACATTCATGCCAAGAAGACAGAAGTTACAAAGAGCAGGGCTTTGAAAGTGAATGTGGCCAAATGATTCTCAAGGCACCGGGAGAGTAGAAATAGGGTGACCGGGGGGGGGTCACCTGAGTCCAGTGGAAGCCAGGCTAGGAGTGGTCTGTTCTAGATTGTTGAGACTCTAATACCTTAACGTTTGAAAAGCGCAAAGTATTTCCATGTTGCCTTATTTAATCCTGGCAGTGACCTTGTGGGGAGCATCACTGCCCCCATTTTATAGATACTAAGGTCTAGAGAAGCTAAGCTCAAATTCACATGAATCTGAATGGAAGATAAATATTGTAACTCCAGGACCACTAGAGAAACATTCCTTCTCCTTTTGGTCTCAAATGACATTTTATAGCCCATCCCTTTTCTCCTGTGAAGAGGGAATTCACTTTTGGACTTGGGTTGGGCACAGTCTTGATTCAACACAGTGACAAACTGTGACTCGGGAATCGGAGACTCTCTCAAATCAGAGACTCGAGGGTTGGCTCTGGCTATCGGACAGCTGGGGATGCCAGCCAGGTCCCCATTCAGCCTGAGACGATACTTATGGGAAGTGCAGTCTGCTGAAAGGTTACATGCCCCCCAGGGACCACGGCAAGCAAAAGGTAGGTGTGAGCTGGGACAGAGCGTTTGTACCCCTCACAGTCTCCTCAGCCTTCTCCATCTGTCTGTGCTTGTCCCCCCCCCCCCCCACCTCCACCTTGGGGAGCACTGGCCCCGACAGCGCTCATCCTTGATGGACACTCAGAGGTCATGGCTCACCACCACATGAACTCTGCCTCTTTGGGGGTTGCCCTTGGTCAAGAGAGGTGCTGTGTATCAGTACCGTTTAGTTTGGAAGTAAGGAGCCCTGGGCTGTGAATTCGCAGCCTCCACATGTGTGTACTTGGAAGGCATCTGACCCCCAAGATGTCGAGCTGTGCCTGGACAAAGTTAGTGGAGTCTGGAGGACCTGCCCCCATCATTCCCTCCGGTCCAGGAGAGCCTCAACATTAGCACAAGGAGGAGCTTACAAAGAATGAGGCCATGTTTAAGGAGTCAGTTCAGGTGGGGGCTGATGGCGGCCATCTTTTGCTTCCAGGCCGGAAGACCCTTAAGATGGCATACGAGGCGGAAGGGAGAAATGATGCCAGTTCTACACAGGCATTCAGAAGGGGGTCTTTTCCCGCAGCCTCTGAAGAGACAGGTGCAAAGACCCCAGGAGTTGAGACGACATCGGAACTGTTGGGAGTGGTCATGCCTTGACACTTCTGCTGCTCTTGGACTCGGCAAGCACTGCAAGACTTCTCTATGGGATCCCAGGCAAGTGAACGCCCTTCAGCTGAAAAATGGGGCAGGAGAATTGGGCTCAACTTCCTTCTTGCCTCATGACCTTTGCCGTGTCATTGTATGGCTTTCTATTTATAAAAAGGTAATTCACGGCGTCTTCTCGCTGTCTCCCGTGCCTTCATTGGAGGCGAAGGCCTCCCCTCCTCCCCGAGTCACCCCCTCCCTCACAGAGCAGAGACCTCAGGGTGGGCAGAGGTTTCAGCAGACCCTTGCAGGACTTGGGCAGGGGGGTGGGAACCCACACCACTAGCTGGGAAGATTGGGGGTGTTGCACCACGGATCTCTAGTCATACATTTAAACATGTTTGAGGCTCCTTTCGAACAACCAGTTTGCTGTCTCTACTCCTCACTGCCTATACCTTCCAAAACTCACCTTCCCCAATTTTAATCTTATGTGAAAAACATACCATTTTAAGACTTTTAGAATTGTCCTCCTTTAATTTAACAAGAGGAATATCTTCCTAGCTATCCGCAAATGCACTTTCAGCGATTAATATATTTATATGAATTGTTTGCAAATATTACTCAACATTCAGTCCTTAGAAATCCCTACATACCTGGGTTTTTTTTTTTCCTTTCTTTCTTTCTTTTTTGGGTTTTTTTTTTTTTTTTTTTTTTTGGTTTCCTACCCACTTTCTTTTTGTTTTCAAACAGAGTTGAAAGTTTCAAGGACTTTTCCACTCTAACTCCTAAATCCCTTTTCCTGCTTATCTTAAGTAGGATTTAGATAATGTGTGGCTAAGTAGACCCAAATACTTAGAAAAGAAAGGGGGAGGGGAGAGGAGAGAGAAAGGAGCAGGGAAGGTAAGGAACAAATCTACTGGACGTGAAAAACACCAATGCCCATCGTAAGAAAGTGAAGACACACATGCGCCCACTGAGCTCTCTTCCAAGGGTGGAAGGTGACGTGTGTTCTGCGTGTCTCTGAAAGATTCAACCAAGTCCAGCTCTCTCACAGGAATCTGAAGAGGGAGATCTCAGCCCCGGCATTTTACAGGACCCCTCTTTGAAGCAGGTTGGCTGCTGTCGTTAATCTCCACACACGTTGCCGAGAATACATAGTTTTTAGAAATAATTAAATTTTTGACGTCATGGTGAGTGAGTGATTGGGACTTCACCAGCTAACACTTTTTTTTTTTCCATATAAACACTTGATAAAGCCATAAGAAACAAACCGTTCTCTCCAGGAGTTGTCACGCTTCCTCCCAGCTAGCCCCATCATGACACCTTTCTATATGCAGGGCTCCTGGCAGGGTCTGTGAGGCTTACCCAGGATGAGAAGGATCCGAGTAAGCAGTAGTACCCAAGGATCTGCTTGACTCATTGAGTGGGGATGGGTAGGACTTTGTCCAAGTCTTCCCCAGGTTCTGGGGCGAGCTCAAAGGTCCCCTCGTCCCAAGAGTCTCCCTTCCCTTGTTGTCCACATTAGAATTCATTGCTCCCTTGGAGGGATTGCCATAGACCTATTTGTAATCTTTTTATTACACCTTCCTCTTTTTTTTTTAATATTTATTTATTTTTGAGACACAGAGACATGGCATGAGTGGGGGAGGGGCAGAGCGAGAGGGAGACACAGAATCCGAAGCAGCTCCAGGCTCTGAGCTGTCAGCACAGAGCCCGACACGGGGCTCGAACTCACCTGAGCCGAAGTGGGATGCTCAGCCGACTGAGCCAGCCAGGGGCCCCCTCTTCTTCCTCTTTCCGACTGCTTAGGATTGTGTACAGAGCAGACACCTAATACATGTTTGCTGTATTGCAAGGTCTATTTCTAACTTCTTCAATATCATAGGAATCTGAACTTGGCATTAGACGTGGGCAATTCCTACTAGCTACAGCCACTCTTGGTTTGATGTTCTGCTATCACCACTTGAAACCCTTAATATTTCACGAACAAGAGACCCACAGCTTCATTTTGCATTTCTGTCTACAAACTATGTAGCCCGTCCTGATGTCTCCATTTATAAGTGGAAGGGTGTGCCGACTTCCCTAATTGTACTAATGGCAGGAAAGGACACATTTCGGCATAGGAGACATTTTAAAAAGACGTGGCCGGGGCGCCTGGGTGGCTCAGTCGGGTAAGCGGCCGGCGTCGGCTCAGGTCATGATCTCGCGGTCCGTGAGTTCGAGCCCCGCGTCGGGCTCTGTGCTGACCGTTCAGAGCCTGAAGCCTGTTTCGGATTCTGTGTCTCCCTCTCTCTCTGACCCTCCCCCATTCATGCTCTGTCTCTCTCTGTCTCAAAAATAAATAAACGTTAAAAAAAAAAAAAGATGTGGCCATGTTAAAAAGATCATTTTGTAATCCTAAGGAAGTGATTCCAAAGAGAGGTCCTTAGGAAGCTTGTCATAATAGATTAAAAAGAAGGGTTGGCAGGGCACCTGGGTGGCTCAGTTGAACGTCTGACTCTTGATTTGGGCTCAGGTTATGATCTCACGGTTCGTGAATTTGAGCCCCGCATCCAGCTCTGTGCTGACTGCCGAGAGCCAGCTTGGGATTCTCTCTCTCCCTCTCTCTGCTCCTCCCCAGCTTGTGATCATGAGCGCAGTTTCTCTCTCTCTCTCCCAAAATAAATAAAACATTAATAAAAAGGAGGGTTGGCAATAACAAGAAGATAGAACGCTCATAGAGCGTGGCGGTGTTATGTTGAATATTTTATTTTTCCTGCTTGCACTCCTCTGATACACTGCCTATAAACAATGTTATTTTTATTTGCATAACTTTGCAGTTTACAAAGGTTGTTTGCTTTCATGGTTTTGCTGCATCCTTACACCTTTGCGAAGCATGCACTTCTATGATTTCCACTTAACAGATGAGAAAAGCAGAGTTAAGGAACCAGTGGCCTCAGGGGCACCTGGGTGGCTCAGTAGGTTAAGCATCTGACTTCAAGTTAGGTCATGATCTTCTGGTTTGTGGGTTCAAGCTCCACATCGGGCTCTATGCTGACAGCTCAGCGCCTGGAACCTGCTTTGGATTCTGTGTCTCCCTCTCTCTCTCTCTCTGCCCCTCCCCCACTTGCATTGTATCTCTCTCTCTCTCTCCCTCCCTCAAAAATAAACATTTAAAAAAACAGAAAAGAAACCAGTGGCCTCAGGGGAAAATGTCTTGATATAACCAAGAGGTGAACCTACCCACTTTGGGTTCTGAATTTGGGACTCTTCCCCATTTCACGGTATTCACCAACGTGCAGTTTGCCAAGGATCAGAGACATCAGTCCGAGGCCTGTACGGGTTACATTTCAAACTGTTTAAATAAACATCAATAAGATCTGACTATCGTTAACTCGCGAGCAAAAGCGCAAACTCACTTGAGGGGAACAAGCCGTGAGTCCCACCTACAGTCGGTCCTGTTTTGTGGAGGGAAAAGGAAAAAAGGGCTCAAAGTTGCTCTGCGTTAGGTGCCTTGTTGAGTAAGCCCAGATAACCCGGAGAGGAAACAAAGCTCTGAAACCACTCTCAAATGAGCTCCGGCTGTTTCACTCGTGTGATCGCACCACATACGTAAGCTGGCCGCCTTATTTATGTGATAACCCACCAAACAAATAAAAGAGAGCTGTCCAGCGTGCTTGGTCAGAGCAAAGGGAAAGTGCGAGGTGCCTCGTTCCCACTAGCGAGGTCTGAACTTTCCCACATCCAACGCGGCCCCGCTCCCTAGAAGGAAGACTGAAGCGCATTCATCGAACTGACCCAGTTCGAGGGGCCAGTTCAGGCAGAGTGTAAGAGAATACCGTGTCAGGGACTGAACACCCCGTTTCTGTCTGCACGAGGGCCAAGCCCGGACGTTGTCCGCAGTGGCCACAGATACCTGTGAGAATCGTGTGGGCATCTAAGGACAAGACCGGGATCTTGGCAGTCGGAGGTGTGAGGTGCTGGTCTGAGCTGCTGATTAAGACAAAAGCCTAAGCATTGATACGGCAGGAATCTCTTTGCGTTTATTTTATTGAACAAACACATGGCGCTTTCTACAGCCCCCACACCGTGCCCGTAGGGGCTTCCGGGGAGGCAGCCCCCTACGCCCCACTGCGAAGAGTGCCATGACTCTGCCTTCCTGCCAGTTCTCCCTCTGAAGAGGCACGCTGAGAAACCAGCCAGGCTCGTTGGGTCTTTCCTCACAGGTACGCAGGACAATTCTCTTTGCTTTTGCCCGACTCTGGTTTTACACGTAAGGTGTAAGTTTTGAGGGGCGCCCGGGGAAGCTCCCTCGGCGAGGCGTCCGACTTCGGCTCAGGTCGTGATCTCATGGCTCGTGAGTTCGATCCCTGCCGTAGGGTTCTGGGCCGGCGGCTCAGAGCCTGGAGCCCGTTTTGGCTTCTGCATCTCCTTTGCTCTCTCTGCCCCTCCCCCACTCACGCTCTGTCTCTGTCTCTCTCTCTGTCTCTCAAAAAATAAATAAATAAATAAACCTTAAAAAAATTAAAGAGACAGAGATAAGAAGTAAAAGGGGCCCAGTGGTCAATCTACAAAAAAGATGAGCTGTCCAAAGTTCCGGAATTTTCCATCCCTATGCACGGTTTTTATACCGTAAATGTACACTTCATACGTATATGCTCATCGATACTATTATTTGCATGGCTTTAAACTTTAAGTAAACAATATCATATTTCATTTATCATTTTATAACTTGATTGTCTACGCAAAGTCGTGTTTTGCAATTTATCCCTGTTCGTGCAATTGAGTTCATTTTAATGCCACAATATAATTTTTTTTTTAACCTTTATTTATTTTTGAGACAGAGAGAGACAGAGCATGAACGGGGGAGGGACAGAGAGAGAGGGAGACACAGAATCAGAAGCAGGCTCCAGGCTCGGAGCCATCAGCCCAGAGCCCGACGCGGGGCTCAAACTCACGGACCGCGAGATCGTGACCTGAGCTGAAGTCGGACGCTTAACCGACTGAGCCACCCAGGCGCCCCGCCACAATATAATTTAATATAATTTAATGCCACAATAACAGTTTCTAGTATCCACATGAAAAGAAGAAACGAGTAATAAGTTTAATGACATTTTATGTAACCCAGTATAGCCAAAATATTATTTCCACCTTTAAGCAATATACTATTGTTAATGAGCTAGTTTGCATTCTTCTTCCGCTCGGAGTCTTTGGAGCTCAGTGTGTGTGTCCTCCGTATAGCACATTTCAGTTCAGGCTGGCCCTAGCTCAAATGCTCAAAAGCCTCAGGGTCTCATGGCTCTGCATGGGACCGCACAGCCGTGAACTATTCTATTGCCTAAATCCGCCAGAATTTGTATCAAAGGGAAACGTTGACGGGCTAAAGTTAAAGAGGTTGTTTATTTTTACTGCAGGACTTGTCAGAGCTCTTAATGGCATAAAGTGCATTATGAATCTCCAGGACAGTGGGGAGATGCACACAGAATTCAACAAATATATTCGGTCACGGAACACTTCTTCATGGAGCGCTTTGCAAGACGGGGGTTCCGCAAACTATACTTCTGGAGTAGAAGGAGCCTGAGTTTTAACATTACATCCAACTAAGCCAGAGCCTGCTCTCACACTTACTAAACACTTGGACATTCAGGGCCTTCCTTTCCACGTCACTAAGCGGATACCACAATGCTGCCTGTTTGGGATCTTATTTTAAAAAGAATGTGTTTCAAGCATCCAGTACATAGCAGGTGCTTAACAAATGTTAGGGTCCTCTGGCTCTTCTCTTTTCCTTGCCCCCTCTCTCCTAATTCAAGAAAACTATCCCTTAATTGGGAAAGACGTGATTGGCCAATTCACATAAAATTAGCAATTACCAAATGAATCGATAGGAAATTGTATGCCAAATCAGTGAGTTGTAAACAAACAAACAAACAAAAATACGTCTATACCCGAAAGATGAGGCCATAGTTGAAACCCCCTCTCCTCGGGGTTGGTGTCTTCAAGTACCATCTTGAAGACCATCAAGTAGACCCCCTCAGTGTCTACACCACGGTGCCCAACTGCCTTTTGCAGCAACTCCTAAAGGCTGTAGTTGTCTGTTGCCTTTGTGTTTACTTGTGTGTTGTCCTTCTCGGCCCCAGACACATCCTCTACAGGGGCAGGGCCAGGTCTGGTGTTGGCCACCCCATACCCAGTGATCAAGACAGTTCCCCGTGCATAGCAGGTGCTCAGCAAGTATTTGCTGAATGAAAATGATTGAACGAACCTTGTGTACACAAATGGATAAGAATTGGAAGAAGGGGAGACAAAACAAAAATAGTTGGATGAGTGCCTTGCTGTTAAAAAAAATGTCATGTTATGCCATATAGTTGCATAAAAAATGAAAATAGTTAAGTCATGTACCTCTGAGAAGGACCACAAATTCGGTGCTCTTAGTCATTAACAACTTGGCGGGAATTACTCAGCAAGAGTTTTCCAGTGGTACAGCTGGTGGAGAGCCAGCTCCAGTCGGTGGCAGAGGGGAGGCTGTGGGGTGTTGATGGAGGGAAGGGGGAGAGGGTGGCCCGTTTCAAGGGAGAGCTTGGCTCCCTTGGGCTCTGCTTTGCACCTAGCTTGCCTGGCCCCGGGTGGATCTGCCTCCAGCTCGAATTGACTAGTTAGCTACACTGAGCTGTGCTTCGGGCTCTGACACAGTGTGCCCATAGCCAAGGCCACCCACCGTGACCTTGTGGGGATAGTGCTGTCACCCCTCAATGGACATTGGACCACATCTCTGGGATGCAGGATATGCCCCAGAGAAGGCTCTTGGTGGGGCTTCAATTCCCAACTGACTCCGAGGGCTCCTGTCCCCAGTGGTAAGCTTCCTTCTTCCGAAAGGTTGGTTGTATTAGTGCGACTTTCTTTTGAGGGCCTAAAAGTGGGTTCACGTCTAGATCTCGCTAGAGCCCCTTAGCTTTCTGATAAAGTGGTAGCAGGAGCTCAGACAGGGGCCTCTGGCTCCCACCGGGGGGACCAGTGTGAGTAAAGCCGCAGAAGAGAGAAAATCTCTAACCTATACGTGATCACTAGAAAGAGGCTCAAGGTGGGTACCAGCCTCCTTAATGGCAGAAGAGCCAACATCCTGTCCCTGCAGGTGGATGGAGATGGAGAGACAACTTTTCTCCGTGAAGATTGTTCTCTGTGATTTAACGCAACTTTTATTTATCACCTTCAAAAACCTTTATTGCTGTGGTCAACACGGATACTGCAGGCCAGGGAGCAATGGCCCTTTCAGTTCATTGGTTTCTCTCAACTGGCTTTCTTTGAAAGAAATTTGCAATACACTGAGGGCTTTCCAAGAACTTTTACCTGCGTTTCCTCATCAGACCTGACATCCACCCTCCCAAGTGGGTGTTACCGGCTTTCTTTATAATATTGATGGGGATGAAGGGCTTGATCATGGAAGAAACTTTTCGTTGTTTGTTAAGAAGTTACCGAGGCAAATAAGAACCGTTTTCAAGCAAGAGGAAAATCTGAAGTTCCAGAAATTTTATCCAGTGGCTGGCGATTGGTGACAGGAGGAATGGCGGGGGGCGGCGGTTACCCTTCCTCTGCTTTTGGAGCCCACCTTCTCTCCCCAACACCTCACTGCCTCCCACATCCTTGCCTAGAAACGGCAATCACCTCGACGATCACAGCCACGCAGGGGAGGTGCCAGGGAAAGTAGAAATCCACAGAGTCTTCTAGACGTCTTGTAAGTAAAACTTCTCTAATAATGACAGGAGCCACTACTCGATGCACTTAATTTTCAGACACCTAGAAATAAAACTTGGCCAGAGGTATCACTGCCCCCATTTCACAGATGGAGCAAATAAACGATTTGCCCAAGGGTTCAAGTCAATAAGAAGCAAAAGCTGGGATGCAAATCTAGGCCTTCAGTGCCCGACGCCAGCCCCTTGAGTCCTGGGACACTCTAGTCGCTGGCTCTCGTCTGGAGCTGTCACTAGCTTACCTGGAGGAACTGGTGAGAAGGGGTCCTCTCCCAGCACCACCACTGGCGAGGTGGGGATCTTACCCACTGCTGCCCTGAGGGCTGGGAAGTCTAAGGGCCAGAGAGGTTGTTCCAGGGGTAAGGGCCAGAGGCAGCAAGAAAAGGACACGCAGGGCCTGCCTAGACACTTCTCACCCAGCACGCTGACTCTCCCAGGACTGACGCCCTGGCTAAGGTGCACCCCCACCCCCCTACCTCCCCGCCACCTTCCTGCTCCCTCCTGCTCTTCCCCCCACCTTCGCCCTTGGCAGTCTGGTGCTCTTAGCTCCTGCCGTCTTTTTCAGTTTTCCTGGCGATCTGGTTTGTCAGGTGGCAGCGCTTTGCTGAGACCCTTAGGCGATCCCAGACCTTGAGTCTGTTTCATGAAGAACTGGCCTCGCCAGCCCAGCCAGCCGGGCAGGAAGGTGGGCAGCGCTGCACTGCGCCCTGAATCCCGACAGGTTGTCGGGAGCAGTTGCAGAGCCAAGGACCCGAGTCCGGGCTTGTTCAGAGTCGGCTTCCCACTCATGATCCATGATCCCTCTCTTGCATTGTCACACCTTTTTTATCCTTGTAATTTCTGCACCAGCCTCTAATTATCTTCGCCTCAATGCTTTTGGAAGAGGCGTCGCGAACATCGTCATCCCCTAAGTTCTGAAACTACGTGAATTTCTCAATTTGTGAAAATGCCTCTCGTAGACTGCCCCGGTGCTGGTGGTTCCTTTCCATTGTTTTCTTTTTTTACCTTCAAAATGTCCTTTCCCCTCTGATCGGTCTCCAGTGAGCCCCAGCCACTTTAGTCTGGCTGTCCCACTGGGTAAAGCTCACCGAGGGTCAAGAACGCCGGAGCAAGCTCGGCTTTTGCAGGGCTGGATCCAGAGCGAACGTTCTCCACCCTCTTCTCAGGCCACCTATCAGGAATGGAGCCCTGAGAGTGTCCCCTTGTTTCTTTTCTTTTTTTAACATGTTATTATACAAACATGTATAAAATTTTATTTTATTTTATTATTATTATTTTTGTCAACATATATAAAATTTTAATGGTCAATGACCCAATCTATCCATTACCGGGCATCAACAATTATCAACATGTTTCCATCTATGCACTCGGCCACTGCTGCCTACACTCATATCATTTGGAAGCAAATACCAGATAGTATAACATTGGATGTGTATTTCAATCATTATAGTTGGCCTTTGAACAACATGGGGGTGAGGGGTGCTAACCTCCCCCACAGTTGAAAATCCACACGTAACTTTTGGTTTTGCTTTGTTTTTATCATTTAAATCTTTTTTTTTTTTTAAGTTTATTTATTCGGAGAAAGAGAGAGGGCAGGCGGGAAAGTGCGAGTGGAGGAGGGGCAGAGAGAGAGGGAGAGAGAGAATCCCAAGCAGGCTACGTGCTGTCAGCTCGGAGCCAGACACACGGCTCAAACTGACGAACCGCAAGATCACGACCTGAGCCAAAATCAACCAACTGAACCACCCAGTCACCCCTACATATAATATAACTTCTGACTCATAAAAACTTGACCACTAACAGCCTACTGTTGACCAGAAGCCTTACTGATATCGCATTGTTAACATATATTTTGTATGTTATGTGTATTCTATACTGTATTCTTACAATAAAGGAAGCTAGAGAAAAGAAAATATTAGTAAGAAAATTGTAAGGAAGAGAAAATACATTTACATACTGGATTTACTGAAAAAACAAACCAAAACAAAAAAAAACCTCTGTGTGTAAGTGAACCAATGCAGTTGAAACCCATGTTGTTCAAGGTCAACTGTATATCTATCTAAAAGATAAAGACTGTTTTGAAAAGTATACGATCATAGTAACATGACCATTACATCTTTGAAAAATTAAAGTGAATCCTTAATTTCATCATACATCCAGCCAGTGTTTACATTGGCCTATCGTTTCTTTTACTTCATTTACTTGACTTAGGTTTCAAAAAAAAAAAAAAAAGATCCATACGCTGAGATTGGTTGATATGTATCTGAAGTCTTTCTTTTTTTTTTTAAATTTTGTAATGTTTATTTATTTATTTTGAGACAGAGAGAGACAGAGCGTGAGCAGGGGAGGGGCAGAGAGAGAGGGAGACACAGAATCTGAAATGGGCTCCAGGCTCTGAGCTGTCAGCACAGAGCCCGACACGGGGCTTGAACTCACGGACCGTGAGATCATGACCTGAGCTGAAGTCGGACACTTAACCGACTGAACCACCCAGGTGCCCCTGAAGTCTTTTCTAATCAGTACCTTCTACCCCCCCCCCCCCCATTTCCGTCCATTTTCTGTGCACATTGCTGTTGTTGAAGAATAAACCAAACCATTTGTCTTGTAGAGTTTCCCATAGTCTGGATTTCCTGGTGATTCTCATGGTGTCATTTAACATGTTCCTCTGACCCTTGTTTGTTTAATGAAGTAAATAGATCCAGAGGACCTAGATCACACTTAGGGTTGATTTTCTTTTTCTGAATATATATTTACATCCATCCTAATCCTGAATCTTAAGACCCTTGAATGGAAAATAATCCAGATAACTACTGACTCCATTTGTAATGGGGTACTGGGTGCGAATTTTACCTCCAACTTAAAAAAATTTTTTTAATGTTTATTTATTTGTGTGAGAGAGAGAGAGAGAGACAGAGCGTGAGTTGGGGAGGGGCAGAGAGCGAGGGAGACAGAATCTGAAGCAGGCTCCGGGCTCTGAGCTGTCAACACAGGGCCCGACTCGGGGCTCGAACTCACGGAACTCGAGATCATGACCTGGGCCAAAGTCGGATGCTTAACCGACTGAGCCACCCAGGTGCCCCTGCCTCCAATTTTTAAAAGGTGAAGCCCCAGGGAAAAGGAGGACAATAGAAGGGGTATTAAAAGATCTAAATTCAGTCCATTTCTGATGCTGATTACTGTGACAATCACCATATCGGAGTCACCGTGAAGTCAATCACATAACGTACTTTAGCTTAAGGTACAAGATGGTTTTAGGACAGAAAAGCACTGTCCGTCCAGGCAACAGGAGGCCGGCTTCATCCATACAGTGACTTTGCTACAAAGCTAGCAATATGCCAGCCGAGATGCAAAGAACATAATGATTGGATTTATTTGAGGCCCATTCTACATGGGAATGTGACATTCACAGATACTCCAACAGGAATTGTCACCACCAACTGCTGGGGCAGGAGGTCCTCCCGGAGCCACGTTCTTCTAGAAAAACAACACTGTGGACCACCTACCAGGGATTCGGGAGGGGGTTATTTCTAAAAGCGTTGGAGTCGCCTAGACACGCTAAGTGGTAAATGTAATTACCACCAGGGGAATTGTCAAATCACTTCAAAAGACTAATTTTGTTCATTCAAAATCCTGCTTGAGTGGGGAAAAGTTGGGTCCTGGGAGAGAAGCCAGATGTCAAGGACAGGCCTCCAGGTCAGTGGAGGAATATTTTTGGA
This sequence comes from Felis catus, assembly GCF_018350175.1. Taxonomy (NCBI): domain Eukaryota; kingdom Metazoa; phylum Chordata; class Mammalia; order Carnivora; family Felidae; genus Felis; species Felis catus. Next base: position 19,330,809 of record NC_058378.1, on the reverse strand, counting down.
GTCCACTGCCTCTCCGGGGCTCTGGAACAAAACCTGCATTGTAGCTGCTGCCTGGGACCCCACTCGGGGAGGAGGAGGGGCTCCTGGGCTGGCTGATGATCTGATGATCGCTGGGAGAAGGCGGGAGGGGCCAGGGGGAGGCTTGGATAGCCTGGAACCAGGACTTGATCCATTCGTCCCGATGGAATCTTCCCTCCTGATAGGATTTCCTCGAGGAGAACAAAAGGCAAATTGAGAGCATCTTTGCCAAAGCATCCAGCGAAAGGAAAGCTGGAGCAAAGTTAATCATTATTTCTTCCTGGCTCTCCAGGCCGGAGATAACCGGCGATGAGAACAGGAACACTTGCCATCGCCTGCTCGGTCTACCCAGAGATAGGAGCCCTTTCCTTGCAGACAAACAACACAGAGACTCTGTCCAGCTGTGCCGAAGTGCCTGGGTACAGCCAGAGACCACGGCGTGCTCTTCTCCACAGACCCAGAGAGGCACCTAATCTTCCCCTGACTCACCGACGTCCTCAAGCCCCAGCAACACCCCTACAAAGGCCCTCTTTGGGGGAAGGAAATGCCGGGGTGAGAGAATCCACTGCAAATACAGTGGGTTAGTCCAGGGAGAGCCCAGGAGTGCCCTGGAGAGGGACACATCACCCCGCTCTTGAGAAGAAGGCCACACTGTGTTGCACTTCCATATTACTGAGGCGGGATTTCTAGGCGGCTGGTCTGTTCCACCGACAGGAAATTATCCACGAGCTACGACTTTTGGTTTGGAATCTGCTGCTTCCAACCGATCAGAAGTTGGTCCATTCCCTGACCCTCCGGAAGCCTCGGTTTCCTCGTGTGTGAGGTGGGGAGAATCACAGGGGGGTGGCGGGCACGGCAGCCGAGGGAAGGGTCTTCCGCCGCCTTTGGCAAGATCGCAGGCCATCCTAAGTCCGTGTCTCAGCGGTCTGGTCCGCTCCCTAGAACATTCCGGTGAACACAGCTTTCTAGCAGCGACAGCCTCAGAAAGAGACGGCCAGGGCCAGGCACGGGCCTTCAGCAGGGAGGGCAGCTGACAACGTTGGAGCGCTACGAGGGCCACAGGTACAGATGCACGGCCAGCCGGGGCCACGCGGTCTCTGATATCGTGGGAGGCTGATACGGCATCCAGGCAGCCTGGTCCTCCAGGAGGACAACAGAGGATTCCTGGTACCTCTTTCTCAAAAGGGCAGAGTGTGCACGCTGGGCCTGCGGCTTCCCTCACATCCTGGTGACGCCGGGGCCAGTCCTGGGACCAGGAGCCACCGTCAGTGTCTATATGTACGTGAGAAATGCAGGGCTGGGCCGAGAGAAACACCACAGGGCCGGGAGGCATGCCTCTCAGGCTCACTTCCTGCTGGGATACATGAAGGCACATTCGAGAAGAGAAGAAAACCCAAGACTGAGTAACCATGGCTGAAGGGAAGCAAGTAAAAACGAGCTAAGGTGCCATGGCTGACTGCTCACGGCCTTCTCTCTCATCCCTGCTTTTGATGGCTTGTCCCCCGGGACTTTGGCGGAAGAAATGGTGTCGGGCTTTTTTCTGTGAATAATTGCCTGCCACCGCGAGCAACGATAGGCACATAACTCCTCACCCATTGGGCTGTTTCTTTGTTGTCTTCTGAAACCAAAGCCGCCCAGAGAATCTTCGGGATGTCTCATCCCCACCCCCCACCCCCACCCCCGTCTGAAAATAATGGCGTTTTCCCCAAGAAAGATGCTTTTTAAAATTTCCCCTTTGATGGGAACAGGTTGGCCCCAAATAACTGACCCTTCACCTGGGCCAGCCTTGGAGGAAGAGGTTGCAGCCATCCGAAATGGCAATTAACTCGTTAGCCTGTTAGACGCTTGTTTATTTGTACAGAAATAGCCCGACCTGTACAATCTCAACACCAGCTCTAGGAAACTGGCGGGCCTGCTTTTATTTTTAAACTTCAAAGTTTGTCTTGGAGATAAAGTCCTGTTTCCCCCTGACTTTCCCAGGGTTCTGCACGGGTGTGAAGGAATCACGGAGGTCGCGGACAATTACTTGCAACCTTCGAGGCACTGGAGGGCCTGATGGCCTTGTCTTTGTTCTTCTTGAGACAAGCTTCTTCCTTCCACAGGGCGACCTGTCAACCAGGATTTATTTCACCCTTCTGTTTGTTTGTTCATTTTTTGCAAAGGTACCCCACTTTGTGATCTAGTTGAGTTCGATAATATAATATTTATATTATGCTATTTATATTATATTGACTACGAGGCTCTTGGACGAATGTGACATACAAAAGAGGAATACGACAGGTCCTTTAGAAAGCGAAATAGAAAGGTCATCTGCAAAGCTTGTCTGGGGCTGAAGGAAAGCTGCCCACTGTGTGTTTATGCTAGCCTGGTCTGAAATTTTTCCAGAACCATCTGTCCATTGCCATCCTCCACCTCCTCCCCCCCCCCACCCCGAGTCCCTCACTCATTCAGGGTGGGGAGCCAAGTGCCCACTGGGGTCCAGCCACTGTGCTCGGACTTGGGGGAGACCCTCCCGGGATGCATCTCCACCCACCTCCCTCCCTGCCACAGTCTTTTCTTTTTGTTTCCTTTTTTTTTTTTTTTTAAACATTTATCTATTATTAAGAGACAGAGAGACAGAGCATGAGCAGGGGAGGGGCGGAGAGAAGAGGAAGACACAGAATCCGAAGCAGGCTCCAGGCTCCGAGAAGCGAGCACAGAGCCCGACGCGGGGCTTGAACTCACAAACTGCGAGATGGTGACCTGAGTCGAAGTCGGACACTCACCCGACTGAGCCACCCAGGCGCCTCCCCCACCCCCACTGTCTTTTCTGTCACAGCCCGCAATTCCCTTTCCAAGTCCTCCAGCCTGCCCCCCTCCCCTCACCCCAGATCCTCTCCTGGCCCTCTTGCAGAGAGCTCTGTTTGCCTGATGGATACTCCACTCCCCGTAAGTTATTATGTTTCTGGATCCAAACACATGGGGGACTCTACTTCTAGGAGCATGTGTTACATCAGAATGGCTTTCAAACTTTCATGCTGGTGACCTACAACTTGGTGCACGCGCGCGCACACGCACACACACACACACACACCTGAGTCAAAAATCTCGCAAAGCGGGGCGCCTGGGTGGCGCAGTCGGTTAAGCGTCCGACTTCAGCCAGGTCACGATCTCGCGGTCTGTGAGTTCGAGCCCCGCGTCAGGCTCTGGGCTGATGGCTCAGAGCCTGGAGCCTGTTTCCAATTCTGTGTCTCTCTCTCTCTCTCTGCCCCCTCCCGCATTCATGCTCTGTCTCTCTCTGTCCCAAAAATGAATAAATGTAGAAAAAAAAAAATCTCGCAAAGCAACACTTCCTGTTACTACACACCGTGCCTTCTCTTATTTTCCTATTCTATTCTCTCCACCCTACCCCACCCCCACATTTACAACATACTGGTTGAATCCACTAAAGTGGTTTCCCAATCCCCTAATGGTTTATGGTCAGCGGTTTGGAAAACACTGGCTGAAATCCCAATGAAAGGGCATCGAGGGTGTCCCGCAACTCAGTGTTCCCACGGACACTTCTTCTCCTGCCCTTTGCCCCACATCCCACCTGCCACTTGTGATGAAATAACAGTTTAACATCTCTAAATGCCCCTTTCACTCAAGGACTAACTCAATTAGGACTGAGCTAGTGGGAGCCTGAAGCCGATTAAGGGAAAACAAAGGAAGCTTTGGGGTTTACCTTCAGCTTTTATGTTTCCAGGAGTTTTTCTCTCTTCCCAAGCTTAGTCCTAGGCATCAAAGGGAAGGAGGGAGAGGGGAGGGAGGTGGGGAGGTAAGGAAGGGGGAGGGAGACAGGGAGGGAAGTGGGGGGGGGAGGGAGGGAGAGAGTGAAGGAGGGAAAGGGAAGGGAGGGGTGGAGGGAGGAAGGAAGGGGGGAAGTAGGGAGGGAGGGAGGAGGACCCCACCACACACATGCCCCTTCACCTGCTGAGGGCAACCAGTGCCAGGACTGGTCGCCCACACCTCGCCGGGTCCATCTGTCCAAGGCGAGCCGCAGCTCTCCAGGGGGAGCTGTGCAACTTTGTTCCCTCCCTACTCCCTCCCGTTTCTCTTCTTCCCCTCTCACAATTCTCTATCAGAAAATGACTGTGGGATTTCTGCTATGTGCTGTCTCTCCCAACAGAGGAGACGACCCAGAAGAAGACAGACAGGTCCCTGAAATCTTGGAGCTCTCTGGGCTTGCCGGTCACCGCATGGGAACGATGAGGGTGTTCAGTGGAGGAGAAAGGAGGGCGCGGTGCCCTCGGGGCTTATGGTCAGAGCTGATCCCCCACTTGGTCCACGGGCTTCTGTGACATGTCCACAAATGTTGCGGGGTGCCTTGGATGCCCCCCGTCATGCCATTGCTAGGGCACAGCCCAAGAGTGGACATTCTTAAGAAGATGTTGGTGGCATGGATGCCGCTCTCCAAGCCCCTAACCACAGGGCGGGGCAGCTCCCTGCTCTGACAGTCAGAGCTCGTCACCTCCCTTCCCATCCTGCCCCCGCAGCTCAGCCAAGGCATCCGTGGGGCCAAAAGAGCTGAGCGGCCCTTCGGCTCCCCCGCCTTGCCTGACACAGACGCGCAGAGCATGCTTGGTGGACATTTGCCGAATCCACTGAAATGGTCCATTTAGGCCTCTCTACAAATCTGGTCCCTCCTAGACCAGGGCCATCCGACAGAATGTCAACGTGGGCCACACATGCCACGTCACATTTTCTGGTAGCCACACCAAAGCGAAAAGGAACAGGTGAAATTAGTTTTAGTACGACTGTATGTTTCATTTGACTCCATATATCACAAACATTAGCATCTCAACATACGATTATTAAACTTGTCAATAAGATACGCGTAAGGGGTGCCTGGGTGACCTAGACCTATTTCGGCCTAGGTCATGATCTCGCAGTTCGTGAGCTCGAGCCCCGCCTCGGGCTCTGGTGCTGATAGTTTGGAGCCTGGAGCCTGCTTCAGATCTGTGTCTCCCATTCTCTCTCTCTCTCTCTCCCTGCCCCTCCCCTGCTCACACTGTTCCTCTCTCTCTCAAAAACCAAACGTGAAAACGATTTTTAGTAAGATATGTGTGAATTATTATATAAAGCTGTTAGAGTTTATGTTCTTTTTGTTTGTTTTTGGTACCGGATCTTTGAAATCCAATATGTGTTTTACGTCGCTGCCCATGTCAATTTGGAACGGCCACATCTAAAGTGCTCCATAGCCACATGTGGCTTGTGGCTGCTGTCCTGAGCAGCAACTCTAGACTCCCCCGCCCCCAGACCTTGGGGTGTCTAGGGCAGAGGTCGGACGCGGTTCAGAAGGAAGGCAGTGAGTAGAGCCGTGGTATCACAGGCTACAAGGCAAGCTGCTTCCAGAAACTTTACCACCGCAGCCCCGCGACGACCCCCGCCCCCCCCCTTCCCTACAATCCTCCTCATTTGCCTTCCCCACCCAGCTCCGTCTCTGGGGTGGGGACAATGGCAGCGGAAGAAATAAAAGGACTTGATGTGTGAGCAGCTGTCACAGACCATCTGGCTGCCCCTGGTGAGGAGCCTCAGCTGACCCCACACCCGGCCTACCCCCCTTACCTGGAGAGAGCCAGTCTAGACGCACTCCCCAGCAACACGCACGTCTCTGCTGGCTGCATTTGGCTCAAGGGGCGACAGCTGAGTTCGATGACCGTGTCCGTGGTGTGGCTTCTGAAGACTCGTAGCCTCCAATCAGTTTAGGTCGCCTTTTCTGGGATGGTGGGGACACACACAGACTGGCAATTCGACGTGAGCTCCTCTTATTAGAAATAATCAACCAGATGGCCCTTTGCGACAAGTCGATGTGCCCTTTGTATAGTCAGTGCTATTCAGCCTACTTGGTTTTGAGCCGGATCCCGGCTCTGTTCTCCCCAAGAATCCATTTCCCTCCCGTAAGTGCGTCAGCCTTTCCATAAGGGACAACTTGGAGCAGAGCACAATGCCAGCTTGTCATATGCTAGACTGCTAGCACCTCAGTTCCAGAACGTGGCAGCTGGGATGGTCTTAGTTCTCCCCTAGGCCTGGGGATTTGAATGTTCCCTTGTAAGTACAACACTTTCTTTCGGATGAAAGCTTATGGGGGCCCCTGTTGAAGATAGATTCTTCTGCAGGAGCCAGCAGATGGGCACAGAGCCTCCTCCCGCCCCGCCACCATTCCTCGAGGATCTCTGTGTGACCAGAGCTGGCTAGAAAACCAATGATTCTAGGCAAGCCACTCATCATACACATCAGATAAGCAAGGCCCAGGGGCGCCTGGGTGGCTCCGTCAGTTGAGCGTCCGACATCAGCTCGGGTCCTGATCTTGTGGTTCATGAGTTCGAGCCCCACCTCGGGCTCACTGCTGTCAGCGCAGAGCCTGTCTCAGATCCTCTGCGCCCCTCTCTCTGCCCCTCCTCCGCTTGCGCTCTCTCAAAAAAGAAATAAAACATTTCAAAAAATTAAAAAAAAAAAAAAAAGATAAGCAAGGCCCGGAGCAGTTGTGGGCGCCACGGTCTCACCATGCTGTGACAGATCAGAACCCGCCCTAAATTCCAAGACCTCTATTTTAGTGCTAGTGCTCTGTGCTTCCAGAAGGTTCTGTGGAAGATCTTTCTCAACAGACAAGTGAGCTCTTTCTTAGAAATAAATTATGGAGACGATGGTTAGGATTTATAGTATCGAGAGCTGTATGGGAGGCTTTGTGCAGTGGATTTCACGTACATTTTCTTGGCTCCTCACGACAACTTAAGTATTTGATTATTGTCTTCATTTTACAGAAGAGGGGACTGAGGTTTGGCTATGCCACCCACACAAGGCCATGAAGCCCGCTGGCAATAATGGCTGGGTTTGAACTTGGCCTGTTCCAAATCCAAGCCTTAACAGCTCAGATACTGCCTCCCACACATCCCAGGGCTCTGGGCATGGGTCAGGTGAATGGAACACATAGCACATTTCCTCACAGAAAAGGCATTATCAGTGGTAGTTAGGTTCCACGCCAGCCCACAAATTCAAAATCAAAATGGTTCTACTGCCTTAGTCCAAACATGGTCACCCCCACCGGCCCTCGGGACCTGGGAACTGCTGGGACCTGAGCCCTATGTCCCCAGAAGCACGGGCACCGTGGGCTGCCAGCTGCCTTGAGCCCCTCGCCCCTCTGAGGCCCTGAGTCTGTGGAGCCTGGCCCTTGGAGAAGATCGACTAGGAAAGAAACTGGACCTCAGCCACTGTGAGGTTGGAGGAAGCTTTGATGCAAACAGGAAAGGGGAAGTCCCATGAGGGTTCTGGGGGTAACTTAGAAGAACAGGAGGATTCCAGATAGGGGTGCGGATGTCAGTGAAGACTCGGCCTGGGGTAGGAAGGCCAAATCCAGCAGATGAGAGTGGAGACAGCTGTCATGGGTCAGGTCCATGGGTCAGGGTGGCCTTTCTGTGTCTGACTGTATTTGGAGGACTGTACGTGACAGGTGAGGAATGGGCCGTTCAGCTGGTCCACGGGCAAAAGCCTGGAGTCAGACCCTGGATGCAGGCATGACATCTGCTCAGAGAGACCCTCAGGGATGTGCCCACTCCCCAGTCGGCCTCGTGACCTGCTCAGAATGTCTCTGACCAGCTGCCACCACTGTCCTAGTTCACCAAGAGCAATGGCCAACGTCAAAGACCACAGAGGTGCCAAGAGGTCTGACAGGGGATCTGCAAGGAGTCACTGAGGTCCTGAGGAAGGTGCCGGAGCTCCCCAGGAGGCTGGCCTTGCCTTTTTTTTTTTTTTAATGTTTATTTATTTTTGAGACAGAGAGACACAGAGCATGAAGGGGGAGGGGCAGAGAGAGAAGGAGACACAGAATCGGAAGCAGGCTCCAGGCTCCGAGCCATCAGCCCAGAGCCTGACGCGGGGCTCGAACTCACAGACCGCAAGATCGTGACCTGAGCTGAAGTCGGACGCTTAACCGACTGCGCCATCCAGGCGCCCCTGGCCTTGCCTTTAACAAGAGCTCGGGACCGGACTGTCGCTATCGCTCTAATCAGGAGACCCACCCTGAGAGCCTGTTGGACCAGGCGGCCGAAGCCCAGACAAACACTGCATGAGCTCACTGGTCTGCGATTGCAGCTTGGATGTGCTATCTGACATGTGGACTTTGGACGGAGGTTTTAACCAGAAAAAAAGACGCATGAAATCGCGAAACAAAAGAAAATGTTAACTTGAAACATTCCCCTTTATCTTACAGCTGTTCGGATCCAAACACCACTTAATGGCAAAGCCAAATTCCGTAATGGGCCCTCTGGGAAAGAAGTAGATTGAGGGGATTTCCAGAAATGGATCAGGAGGTTAGAGTCCGCAGGACATGAAAATTTTAAAAAGAAGGTGGAAGACCAGCCCCAGAGTTTGGTGGGAACTTTGACACAGGGCGTCAGAGCACACAGCCCACCTTCCCTTCCACTGCCTCAGTTTTCCAGGACAAGGTCCGGGGCTTGTTTTGCGGGTGGATGTATATGCTCACCTGCAGATCTGTGGATGCTTTACAGCACGAGGGAGACAAGGTCTCCCCGCGGGAGCTGCGTGGATGCTCTTCCACGGACGTGGGTGGAATTAAAGCTGTGGACAGAGACGCGCCTGCTTAGGCGAGACTGTAGGGAACTGAGGGGGTCTAAAATGGAGCCTTCATGTTAACCTTTAAAAGTTGGATAGAGAAGGATGACCCAGCAAGCAAAACCGAGGAAGCCTATGGCGTCTGACCCATTAACTACCTTATTCCCCAGAACCAAACCCCGTGCGTTGTACAGAGTGAGTAATCAATAAGTAAGTATTTATTAAATTAATCAATATGTTACCTTAGCTCTCTTTTCCTAGGGAGGGAAACCAGGCTTGCGTTGACCAGCCATTGCTGTAATGGTGCTGTGTAACAAATGACCCCAAAGCTCAGTGACTCTCCAGCTTCATACCCACTTCCAGTCTGTTCCGCGTGTCCCATTTTGAGGCTGAGGCCGGGGGACAGTGGCTTCCTTAGGCATATGCCCTCACGGCAAGCAGTTTCAGAGCCATTGCCCACAACACACCCACCCCAATTCTCTCAGCAAGTCACGGCCACGTCTGAAATCCATGAGGCAGGTAGTAGATGAGAAAGGGCATAAGCGTTAAGTTTTAGAGACTGAGGGATCCGGGTTCTGGGTTCAAATCCCAGTGGTGCCACTAGTAAATACATGAACTCAGCCAAATTAACCTACCCACCTTTAAAATGGGTAAAATAATAGGTACTTTCAGAAGCTTTGGAGAAGAAACATTATACGCACAAAGCACCCAACACATTACCTGGCACATAGCGGGTACCCAATGGTCAGTCGCTACCGTGGTCTGTGACCTCATCTCCTAACCTTAGTATGGAATATTAAAAGCTCAGCCGTGTTGATCAGAGCTACATGCTCACATCTCAGGCACAGATGTGCCTCTATCCCCCAGCAGCCCTGTGGTAAAGCCCACTCTAACGGCAGCCTCTGGGATGTGCCCAGGGGATGGGGGAAAAGGCAGGGAAGATAATCCACAAGTCTAAGGCAGACTGAAGCTAGTATCTGTTTCTAGTTTCCAACCCAGCCCCTGATCAAACGCCTCCCAGGTTTACTGGAGCCGCTGCTTAGTTTTCATCCAGTCCGGGCCCACACTTTTGCCTAGAGACATCCGTACAAGAAATCCTCCTGCTTCCTAGGCCCGGGCTTGAATTCTGCCTGTGTCTTGAGTAAAAGACCAAAATGTTAATGAGGTATAGTATTCTGCAGGCAGATAGCTTTTCCAAATGATACTTTTCCCAGATCGCCTCTGAACTAGACCTTGGCCTGAAATGTAATATCCAGAGCTTTCTTTTTTTTTTTTTTTTTTTTATAGCTTGTGAGGCTTTTTTTTCCATGAATGCTCATGTAAAGATGAAGAATTCATACGATCCAATGAAACGTCTGGCACCGGTCCCAGGTTTATTCACTGAAGGCGATACTCTTTTGTTCTCATCCACTATTTGGTAAATTACCAGCAACGCCATCAGAGAAATTGATGAGTAGAGCTGGTATTGTCACCCTGATCACATTGACCATTTAGTACGCTTGTCTTTATAGCTCTTAAGAAATGTATTTCCGTAACTCAGCATTCTTTCTCAAATCTTCAGCAACAGATTGTATTCGACATTAATGCATTCTCTCCACAGTATTTATTGAGCACCTATACGTGTCCCGTGCTAGGGGCTGGGAATGCATAGTAAATAAATACGCAGCCACTGCCTTTGGGGAAAAAAATTAGATGAAGGAACACAAACCCAAAGAGTATAAAATTTGGCTAAAACCACACCGCACATTTGAGCCGAGATGGGGAGTCATATATCCTAACAGGACCAGCTACGTCATTTGCAAACGTAGTAAATGACATTAGGAGGCCCCTGTCCAAAAATTGTTAAGAATCTCAAGACACCGACAGCAGAGAACTAAGCCAAATGTGGCATCCTTCTGTCTCTCGCCCATGCAACTGGCCCTCTTCTCTGGGTCATATTTTTTAAATCAGTTTCTACTAATTCCATAATTAAATGAGTACGGAAGAAAGAGGGAGTGCTGTCGAGTATAGATGGAACCACCCACGAGGACGCAGATAAAAAACAAAACAAGCAGGAAATTCACATACGGTATTTCTGTTTGCTGGCCTGTTGTCAAAGTGAAGTGTTTAGTTAGAGTCTTGCCTTGATAAGTTCCTAGCAGAACACCGCAGTTTGAATTTCTGAGTGCTTTCATCCCACACAAAGGAGCTAGAATTTTCCAACACGCTTATCTGTGCACAGACTCTGAGGAAAAAGATCTTACGTACACGGCCAAGCCGGCCACTGTACTGTGTGTGCTAGAATACAGAGCAAGCTACGTCTGTGGCATTTCCGGTTTCTCTCTTTTCAAAGAGAAACAAAGGGAGGTCAGAACAACCATACCCTTCAGTAGGGTAGACCAGTTGTCCCAGGAGATTTCCTTCCCTTCTTCTGACCCCCTGTGGGGCCGGGTCCCCCAAGGTGCAGAAGTCCTGCCAGAATCCCCCGGGCCAGGCTTCAGCATCAGCTGGGGACATGGGATCTGGCAGCACTGGGAGCCGTTCCCCACTGGGCCCAGATGTCCTCTTAATGGTTTACACACCCTCTCTGTATCTGTTTCTAGTTTTCAGGCCACAGAGCCCAGTGTGACATCAAACATCCCTCGAACTCGTCGTCTTGCAGAGGTTGGGGGAAAAGGAGTCAGCTATGAAGAGCGGTCTTCTCTTGCCCCTTCTTCTGTCTCACGTTCTCGTCGCAATTCTTCGGGCTAAAATTCATGTTCAGGGGCGCCTGCGTGGCTCTGTTGGTTAAGCGTCCGACTTCGGCTCAGGTCACGATCTCACGGTTCGTGGGTTCGAGCCCCGCGTCGGGCTCTGTGCTGATGGCTCGGAGCCTGGAGCCTGCTTCCGACTCTGTGTCTCCCTCTCTCTCCACCCCTCTCCTGCTCACACCGTCTGTCTGTCTCTCTCTGTCTCTCAATTTAAGTGTTAAAGAGGAGGGCCCTGAACACCATCCTGGGCCACAGCAAGAGTTTAAGTAGCTTGGACTCAGGTAGCACTGGAACAAACAGGAATCCCCCAAGCTCTGTTCTTCCTCCAGCTTTGCTATTAATTGGCTGTCCAATCCCAAGCAGAGAGTTAACTCCAGAGCCAACAAAGGGATGGGTGGGTATGGGATGGCCTGCTCCACAGGGGGTTGTAAAAGGTTTCAGAAGGAATTCATCGAATTTGAAGCTCCTTGGAAGGAATAATGAGGCCAGGTCCCTGAATGTATTACAGTAGGAGGTAAAGGGGGTGGCTCCTTTGAAGGGAAGAGAGGTAGACACTCTTGTGACACTTTAGGGAAAGAAAAAGAATCAATCTCCCTGTGCCTTCTCTGTAGCACGTGCACACACACACACACACACACACACACAGGTAAAACAAAATAAACTAAAATTACTAGTAATAGCAATAAAATAGAAATTTCCATCACATTGATAAGTTAGCTGTAGAGGATTTAAAATGGCTTTGGGTAAAGTTTCCCAGGAAAAGGAGAAGCATCCTTCACCATAGTTTGTTCATGGTTGTTTTCTAGAAGCACTCCGGGCCCCTTTACAGCCACCCTCCTGACGCATCTCAATGAAGGCCTCAGCATGAAGTCTGGTCAGGCACTCAATCCGGAGGACAAGGCCCCTGCAGAAAGTCTCAGGATGCACGGCAACCTGCCCAAGGGCTCATGTGTTTATTCTCTGCATCCCATGGTAAGTTGAAGAGGCTTCAACTGAAATAAAGACAGTAAAATGTTAACACATCATGAAGGATTTTGTTAATATGATACAATTCATGTTAAAGTTTAAGGAGCCCCAGATAGCCAAACAATCTAGAAAAAGAACAGATGTGGAGCTCTCCTACTTCCTGATTGCAAAATTTACTGCAAAGCTCTAACCAGTACAAGACAGTATGGCACTAACCTAGAGACGGACATATAGGTCAATGGAGTAGAACAGAGAGCCCAGAAATAAGCCCTTGCCTCTATGGTCAGTGGATTCTCACCAAAGTTTCCAAGGTCATTCAAATCATTCGAACTTGGCCAAAGACCTAAACGTGAACACCAAAACTATAAAACACTTTCTAAAAAATTGTTCAAGTTTGGGGCGCCCTTCAGCTCACAGTCACAGCTCACAGTCTGTGAGTTCGAGCCCTGCATCAGGCTCTGTGCTGACAGCTCGGAGCCTGGAGCCTGCTTCAGATTCTGTCTCCCTCTCTCTCTGCCCCTCCCCCCCACTCATGCACGCACATGCGTGTGTGCGCGCTCTCTCTCTCTCAAGAATAAACATTAAAATTAAAAAAAAATTTTTTCAAGTTTATTTTCAGAGAGAGAGAGAGAGAGAGAGAGAGAGAGAGCAGGGAAGAGGCAGAGAGAGAGGGAGAGGGAGAGAGAATCCCAAAATCCCAAGCAGGCTCCTCGCCACCAGCACAGAGCCCGACGTGAGGTTCCATCTCACAAACTGATAATGACCTGAACCAAAATCAAGAGTCAGACACTTAACTGGCTGAGCCACCCAGGCACCCCTAAAACTATAACACTCTTAGAAGGGAACATAGAAGGCAATCTTCATGACATTGGTTTTGGCGATGATTTCTTAGAAATGACGTAAAAAGCAGAAGCTTCAAAAGAAAAAATATAAAAATAAGACTTCCTCAAAACTTTTGCATCAAAGGACACTATCACGAGAGGGAAACAAAAGCCCAAAGAATGGGAGAAAACGTCTGGAAATCAGGTATCTGATAAGGGATTACTATCCAGAATATATAAAGAAGTCTTGGGACTCAACAGCAAACAACCCAATCTAAAAATGGGTGAAGGACTTGAACAAACATTTCTCCAGTGAGCCTGTGAAAAGATACTCAACGTCACTAGCCATTAGGAAAGTGCAAATCAAACCACAATGAAATACCCGCTCACGTTTGTTAGGATGGCCATTATGTACAAAGAAAAGAAGGGAAGGGAGGGGAGGGGAGGGAAGGGAAGGGAAGGGAAGAAGGGAAGGGGAGGGAAGGGAAGGGAAGGGAAGGGAAGGGGAAGGAAGAAAGAAAAATAACAAGTGATACATGATACCTGTTGATGAGCATGTGGAGAAAATGGAACCCTCTTGCATTGCTTATGGGAATGAAAAATGGTGCAGCCCCTGTGGAAACCAGTTGGGCAGTTCCTGGAAAAGGTGAACATAAACCTTCCACGTGATCCAGCACGTCGACTCCTAAAATTCAAAAGAATCGAAAGCAGGGGCTCAAACAGCTATTTGTCCATCCATGTTCACAGCAACGTAATTCACGGTAGCCCAAAGGTGGAAATGACCCAACTGCCCATCGAGCAATGGAATGGATGAACAAAATGTGATATACACACTGGGTGGGGCATTAGTCAGCTTTAAGAAAAAAGGAGACCCTGACACGTGCCTCAACACGGAAGAACCTTGAAGACATTACGCCGAGCGAAGTAAGCCGGCCACAAAAGGACAAATACGGCAATAATTACACCCGCACCAGGTACCCCGAATAGTCAATTCCAGAGAAACGGAAGGCAGAACGGAGCTTACCCGAGTCTGGGTGGGGGGAGAATGGAAAGTTCTTGTCTAATGTGTGCACCCTACTCTTATCTCACCAGATCATGAACATTTTAAGTTAATTCTGCCTAAGAGTAGAATTCCATCGCTTCTGCTGACAGGGCTGGACAGCCCAGCATGGGCCCACGGGGTGCCGACGTCATATGCTCCCTTTGTGCGTGTGTCACAGGGGGCCTCCAGAGCCCGCCCAGCCCCTCACGGAGGGCAGGCCAGGGGGTTCCAGGCCAAGGTTGCGCACAAGGTCCAGATGCCGGCCTCTGCACCCCGGTCGCTGGCTGCCATTTCTGCCTGGGGTCCGGCTGGCTCCGGGCTGGACTGTCAGAGAGAAGGGGTTCTGGGGGCCCCAAACTCTCTTGTCCCTCCTCCTCCTTTTTTTCTCCTCTTCTTCTTTCTCTTGGTGCTCCTCTTCCTCTCCCTGGTCCTCCTCGCCCCCCCAAAGCGCAGGGGTAGCTGTCCAGGGTGAGGGACCCCACTCTCCCTCTCCATTTTTACGAGCCATGTTTTTTAATGTTTATTTATTTTTGAGACAGAGAGAGACACAGCATGAGCAGGGAAGGGGCAGAGAGAGAGGGAGACACAGAATGTGAAGCAGGCTCCAGGCTCTGAGATGTCAGCACAGAGCCCGACGCGGGGCTCGAACTCACGAACTGTGAGATCGTGACCTGAGCTGAAGTCGGACGCCCGACCGACTGAGCCACCCAGGCGCCCCAGCCATGTTTTGTTTATACCCACGGATCCTCTCCCTTTCTGAGGCCTCGGTGTTCGGAAGGAAGAATCAGAAGGCTTTAAGCCCGCATCTTCTTCCTCCCCTGCGGTGCCCCACTGAGGGCACAGGGCTCGCAGCCCGGTCGTTCCTGGAGTCGGTGGGGGGGGGGGGTGAGGGGAGGAACCTTCGCGCAAGTCGGGATCTGAAAATGTCACCCGTGCGCCACAGCCGCCTCGCACCGGGGGTGAACTGACACCTGGCGAGGATGAACGATGCGCCCAGGCCCATCAGCCGGTCGGGGTCACCGTGCAAGGCTGTCCATCTGTCGGTGCCAAGGCTGGGTGCCTTCCACCGCAGCCACCGGCCTGGGACCCATCCTGGTCCTCGCCCCCATGCTTCAAGCCTGGGAACGCACAGCACTCCCTCCCCTGCCTTTTCAGCCCCCGGGGGCTGCTGTCCTGCAGCTGTGCGGGGTGGGCCTGCCCGGCCCTGCTAATTGGACACAGCTGTCCCACCAGCATCCCTGGACTTGGCCGCGAGGCTGTTCCAGCAACACATGTGGTTTCCCGCTGAACTTAGAGTGAAAGTCTCTCCAGCTGGGGGGCCGGAGCAGCAGGTGGCACAGTGGGGCGGGTTCCTGCCCCTCCCCCCCCCCGGGGGGGGGCAGAGGTTCCGGTTTGCTGCTTCTCATGGAGACCAAAGCCGCCAGAGATGGTCCCGGCAGAGCACGCGCCCTCCCGCCGTTTCGTCTTGCCTCTGCAGAGACCGAGGCCACCCGAAAAACAAGCAGAAACAGAACCAAGCCTTCCCCCCATCATCCAAGTACGGCGTGTTCCCCGTTGACCTTTGGAAAAGATGGGTACGTAGAGAGAAGCAGAAAAGATCGCCCGGCCCTGCCGGGCGGCCCTCTGGAAGCATCTGTGTGTGCTCCCTGCTGACTTCTGCACATGTTTTCTGCTCCCTCCCACCGCCGGCTCGGGCCAGGCCCAGGCCTTCTTTGAGATACAGTAAGGCCAACAGATCAGGAGATGACCGCCAGGGAGAGGAGAGTTTGGGGCTCACGGGACGGGTTTCGGGAGAAAGGGGCACATCGCGTCATGGGCGGCGGGGCACGCAGGGAGGCACCAGGGTGGGTCGGGAGGGAGACGGAACCAGAGGACACGTGGGCAAGAGCCTTTCCTGTGGTTTCTGCAGAAACAGGGCACACAGGCTGAGGGCTGGCTAGCTCGAAGGCTTTCAGGGTCCTACGGCGTGTCCCCTGTTGGACAGAACGTCCCTTGTTGTCCGGTACCTGGCCCTGGGCAGGGAGGGCAGGTGGATAGTGGTCCAGAGCGAGGGAGGGATCTAGGGGGGTGGGTCTGGGATGAGTTCTGCATTGGTCGCTCTGCATTTGAAGAGCAGGAGCTCTGGGTCAGGTGTTGACCATCTTTGGGAATCGGTGAGCCCTGAGAGGCGTAGTCTTTCCGGGGTCCCCAAGGGCCCCAGATGTCAAAGCATCAGAAAACAAAAAATAACAGCCACAGTTATTTCAGGACAGAAGCCACCTAGATGGGGGACAGTACTCCCCAGGACAGTGCTGGTCCCATTAGGCGCCCTGCCCCTTCTTCCCGGAGCCCTCTGCGGGAGAGGGCAAAGTAGGGGGGCCCACCTGCTCCCTTCTCGTCTGCACTCGGAGGGAAACGCACTTGGCCCGTCCCACCCACCACCCCACGGAGGTCCGAGTGCAAAGCTCTCTCCTGGGTGTTCCCAGCTGGCACTCTCAGGACACAGATGGAAATCCACGAGGACAGGGCCAAAGCAGAGGTCCACACCCCTTCCTCCAGGCCCTTGTCACCGGCCATGCACGGCTCTTCCTTCGGGCCGACTGCCCTCCCAGGAGGCTTTTCAGTGCTCAGTCCGCCCACAAGGTCACCAGACTCGCAGAGACAAATGCGATCCCAACCCTGGACACCCCGTACCTCCCCCCCGCCCCCCCCACACACCCAGGACCGTTGTGGCCACAGAGTTCACGTCTTAAACGTTTCCTATGTTATTAAGAACTCTTCGCAAAACCATTTACCTA
Source organism: Felis catus (assembly GCF_018350175.1). NCBI lineage: Eukaryota > Metazoa > Chordata > Mammalia > Carnivora > Felidae > Felis > Felis catus. The sequence goes on along the minus strand of NC_058378.1, from coordinate 19,313,867 downwards.
TTTGCATAATTGTCCACCTTTGATCATGTCCTCATTTCCTGCAAGGCTCCCCCACCCCTCACCAGACCTGGGAGGGAAAAGAGGCTTCTGTCAAGGGCTCCTAATGCTTGCTCGCTCCTTCCTGATGCTACGCATGCTCACACACAGTGACAACGGAAGAAATTAATGAGGAGGCACCTTGTAACCACGCCAGCCTGATCGTGTGAGCCTCTCGCCCTTTCCAAGGCTGGCTCTCAGCCAAGACTGTGTCCTGTTGCTCAGCGGAATGGGCAAGGGCACAAAGCTATCCTTTGTGTCTTGTTTTCTTCTGTGGAAATGAAGCCGAGTTCTCTGAACCAGCCTCCCAGTATGCCAGGGCTGGTATTATTACTCCCAGAACGCCAGGGATCTTGTTACTTTTGTGTCCTGCCAGGCGCCCCGCTCCGGGCCAGGCATGCGCCTCGCTGCATCTCCTTGAGAGAAGACTGCATTTTACAGGGACGTAAACTCAAATATCAAGAATAAAATCTGCTAGGTGAGAGCCAAGCAGAAAAGCCTAGAGCGAGGACCTGCCCGGATCCACACCCTCATTGCCCTGGGCTCACGCAAGAAGGGCGAGCGTTTAAGGTCTCCGACCTACCTGAAACTGAATCCGGACAGAGCCCCTGGGGTTAATTTGAACGTGGGGATCTCAACTTGGTAGAGAAGCGTGGAAGATGTTAAGTTCCACGAGTAGTTAAATGAACGAGCTTTGGCTTACCGAATCCTGCCAAGTAATTCCTACTGCGCATCAAATTCATCTTATGGGCAGTGAATGAGGAAAGGGGACTGAAGGAAGAGGAAGAGAGATTCAGGGAGAGGAAGCATCAGACGGGACAGAAAGAGAAATGCAGAGCAGAGAGAGCTGGTGAGAGGCGAGCAGAGGCAACCTTGAGGAGGAAGCCAGGAGGCGGAGGCCCGGAGAAAGAGGCCAGTGATCCCGACTTCTGTTCTCTCTATCATTGAGAAAGCCGAAGGCTGCCAAAGTGACTCAAAATGGGTAGGCTCAGCTGACCCCAGAGAGGAAGGCATCTTCAGGGCAGGTGGTGACAGAGCAAACCAGAGGTCAGCTCTGAGGTGCAGGCCAGGTCGGAGTTGTCAGCCCTACAGGGTGTCAGAAACACCTTGGGCCTCCTGAAAACTGAGATGCCAAGGGCTCCCTGGCTCAACCAAACGTATTCTGCCTTCATATTATTAGTAATTCCATATCCAAGGGCTTGGGATTAAACCTGATTGGGTCCCTTCGCATATCACCCCTACTCCTGATCCGGGCCCCACATCCCCTACATATTCTGTATCTCCCACCTCCAGGGCCCTCTCCGCCTACTGAAGAAGGCATACCTGAATAAATCATTGTTAACACCCAGCAAAGGGCGTAACTATCACATATGGGGCATTTGAGGTGTCAAAAAGTCTACCAGAGACCTTGGGTTGAGGCCCTAAAAATCCTTACGCAACTATAAATGGGGAAGCAGGCTAGTACCTGGGGTTTGATTTGCCCTCTACAGCTTTCTGAGCATGCTTCCCTGGTCACCCCATGATCCAATGCATCACAGCGGAAAAGGCAGGTGCGAGTCAGAGATCTGGGTTTGATGCCTGACTCTGCCCTTTATGAGCTCCGTGGGCTTGGGCAGTTCATTCAACCTCTCCCAGCTTCTGTGTTGAGTTTTACAATGGCACCAAAGCACTGCCTAAGTCAAGTAGCATGACAGGGATAAAGGGCTTTAAGCTATAATTCTCTGTAGATGTACTAGAAATCTCAGTTGAGAGGGCACCTCTCCCGAAGGGTGGTCAGGATAGATACGATTATTTCAGCTGAGTGGTCAGCGGTGATCCTTGAGGTCAGTCATGTTGGAAGGGCAGTTACCAGGCTGACCAATGACACGAAGAGCTGGGAAGCAGAGAAGGGAACCACGGCCCAGCCACGAGGCTTTGGGCATGGGGCCGTGGAGAAGAAACACAGGGACCACTGGGGATTCTGCCGGGATCCTGAGGAAGAAAGAGTGAGAGAGCATCAAGGTCACGGGCAGCAGGAGGACTTCCTCCAAATGCTGATGGCTTTCTGCGGGACACCCAACTCCACGAGGGCCAGGCTAGACCACGCAGCCCATCTCATTTATCACGTCACCTTTCGTCACTAGCGAGGCATGTGGCACATGGTCGTTTCTTCGAGTGATTCAATGAGTCAATCAATGAATCCACAGAAGAAGGTCGTGCCAGGATACCTTTCCTTTCCTCTTCCCTTTCCAAATTACACAAAACCTGGAAGTAAATTTGATGTGGACCCACACGTAGGAGAGACGGTGTTTTCAGTATTTTAAGTGTGCTAAATAAAGAGGCTTAGAAAAAGGAAAACAGAGAGAAAGGGATTTTTTTTTTTAATTTTTTTTTCAATGTTTTTTTTATTTATTTTTTTTGGGACAGAGAGAGACAGAGCATGAACGGGGGAGGGGCAGAGAGAGAGGGAGACACAGAATCGGAAACAGGCTCCAGGCTCCGAGCCATCAGCCCAGAGCCCGACACGGGGCTCGAACTCCCGGACCGCGAGATCGTGACCTGGCTGAAGTCGGACGCCTAACCGACTGCGCCACCCAGGCGCCCCCTTTTTTTTTTTTTAAATTTTTTTTTTTTTTGAGAAAGGGATTTTTAAAGACTGTGTGTGTACGTGTGTGCGTGTATGTGTGAGAGATGGACAGACAGACAAGCCAGCTGGGAGACTGACAGAAGCACCCAGATAGGTGTTTCTAAGGGTCCTGGCTCCATAAGGGGCAGGGAATTTAAAATCTGGGAGTTGGCATTTTTCTGCCTCTCCTCTGGCATCCCTTTGTGATTTTCTAGAGAGATCGGCTTAGCGAGCACCGGCTGGCCGCAAAGTGCCATGCGAGGCGAGCCTGTGGGAAGCCGTGATGAATGGAGTCCACACTTCATCTGTCACCGGGAAATTGATTTCAGCAAGGCCACTGCTGTTTGAGACGTGGCTATGGCCTGTGGGTCTTGAGTTTCTTCTGCCAGCCCTAAAGCGGATGTACTCAAAGGGTGAGACAGAAGCCTGGGAGCCCCGCGAGGGCTTGCAAAGCCGAGGACCAAGGACCCAGCGGGTACAGTCTTAAGTGGGAATTGGGTAAATGTCCGTGAGAAGACTTGCGAGCATCCAAGAACCGGAGGGACACCACCACCCCACACCCAGCCACACTCTTTCCTTGGCTCACAAGCCCTCTTCGCGAAAAGAACCTCGAAAGTGAGTCTGGGCTGGGGGAGGTGGTGCTCTTTGGGGTGTGCAGACTTGCTTTTGACATCATTTTGCAACATTGGAGGCATGCCACGGGCCTGACCATCCAGATCTTGTGACCTCGCCCTTAGGCCATCCAGCCTTTGCTCCGTAACAAAGCCACTGGGTGCTCACAGCGTTCTCACCTGGTGCTGGGGCCCCACCTAATCTCGCAGCCCTTCAGATGGGGTGGAGGGGAGGGGAAAGGCCACCACATTCCTCTAATCTGTGTCATAGTAGGAGACTGTCTTGTCCCTGCTGCACCCAGTTTGTGGCCTGTCTCCCTTATCTTCTCAGTCTTCCTTGGAAGAACACGATCTTCAGCATGTCTCTGCTTTCTCCGAGCTGAACCCTACTGTGACCATGTTCTTCAAGGCAGAAAGACCCAGAGCGATGGTCTGACAACACTGAGCCTGTTGTCATGGGAGCCTGGAGGGGGTGGCCCTGCGTTCTGACTCACTTTCATAAAAATACACATACGAGACCCACGTGCACAGAGCGGGCATGCCTTACCTACCTCTTCTTTTGTTTACCTTTTTATTTTATTTTATTTTTCTTTTAATGTTTTTTAGTGTTTATTTGTTTTTGAGACAGAGAGAGACAGAGCATGAGTGGGGGAAGGGCAGAGAGAGAGAGGGAGACACAGAATCTGAAGCAGGCTCCAGGCTCTGAGCCATCAGCACAGAGCCTGATGCGGGGCTCGAACCCACAAGCTGTGAGATCATGACCTGAGCCAACTGGGCCACCCAGGCGCCCCCCCCTTTTTTCAAAAAATGTTTAATGTTTATTTAATTTTGAGAGAGACAGACAGACAGAGTGTGAGCAGAGGAGGGGCAGAGAGAAAAGGAGACACAGAATCTGAAGCAGAGTCCAGGCTCTGAGCTGTCAGCACAGAGCCCGACGCAGGGCTGTGAGATCATGACCTGAGCCAAAGTCGGCCGCTTAACCGACTGAGCCACCCAGGCACCCCCTTGCCTACCTCCTTAATGCCACAGAAAGACTCGAGAATTTCTTACACCGATAAGTATAGCTTCGATCACAACCCTTTCCGATCAACAGCTGCAGTACCAAATGGGAGTCTGGTGGCACTTGTGGTCAGAACTCCGAAAGACAGATTTGGTGGAGATGCTGGCCCAAGGCTTCTGGAAAGGACTTATATCAGACTTCCTGTGCTTTCCCAGTGCTTCTGTTTGGAGATTTCTTCCTCGGCCAAACAGTCCTCAGCCACAGGTCGGCTCTGCCTTAACCGAGTCTGCTCTGGCTGGTGGGATCCAAGGACACCCACCTCTTCCCAATCCCCTATCCGGGCAGAGATTCTCTCCTGTGGGTCACCGGCCTCGTCCTCACAACCGTCCTGAAGGCCGGTAGTGCATGGCCTCTGTCACTTGCCGGAGGTAACGAAGTGACCCTAACACTTTTCATCTCTTAAGAGTCTGATGATTTACATTAAAAGATTTTTTTTTTTTTTTTTTTGACATAGGCATCAGGAGCAAAACCTCAGAATGTTTTGGATTTTTGGAAACACACGGTTTCGTGTTATGTTTGTTTTTAGTTGTGTGTGGGTGATGGGGGTGGGCGTGCTTAGGACTCCCAGCATGCCACTCTTAAGAGTCCAAGCGTCACGGGAAGACGCCCCCAGCTCTCCCTGCACCAGGTCTGCTCCCACGCTCTGCCCACGATGCCTTTTCAGTCCATGCATAAGGAAAGGAGGCCCCCCCCCCCAGAGGTTTAGGAACCGACTCTCAGACCCCACAACAGGTGAGCGACAGAGCCAGGCTTCAGGCCGTGGCAGGCAAGTGGGAGAGGCCAGATGCCCTGACCTCCCTTTCTGAGAGCGCGCCTTGGGCACCATCCCCGTGCGTCCTCCTGCAAGGCATGCACAGTTGCACCTGTGTGCACGGGACCCTGCACTGGCTTCCCCACCGTGCCCCAGCAGGACAGTGGCAGGATTTACGCCACGGCCCAGTACACCACCCTACCAGGACGTGCCGCACCCCTTCGGCCAGCCTGGGCCCCGTAAGAGACCGACTTCAGTTCTCTGAGGTTCCAATTTCCCGGTTACGAAACAGGGATATCGTACCGATCCCGCCTACTGTGAGAACTTCGATTAGGCTTTAATGAAAGGGAGGAGAAAACACTGGCAAACTCACTCCCGGGTCTAGAATGTTCCACCGGGTCCTTGTTAAGGTGGTCCGGTCAGCCCATTTTGGAGCTCTAGGGGGTGGGAGATCCCAGTGCAGCAGGCGGGAAAGGGTGGCCCACTCTCTTCCACCCCCTGGATTAACAGATCCAAAGAGCTGTCACCACGTGAAAGCTCACCTCTAGGGAGGCAGTGACTTCCAGGCAGTGAATGGGTTTTCCCGCGTGCACAGGCCGAGGCCTCAGTCCTGGGGGCCTGCACGGGGCCTGGAACGGCATGGCCTCTACACGTGGCATTTTCCCTGGGAGCGGCCTCACCCTTTTATAAATAATGCCATCTTCTGTGGGTCCTGTGGCCTGAAAGATTGCGAGCAGGAGCTCTGGGCAGAGGCTGGACTTCCACACAGAGCAGAAGCCAGAACCTCGGGGCTGGCATTCTGCAGAGTCAAATCCTGGGCCGCGAGGCGAGCGTCTAGACCATCGCGGCACAAACTGGTAGTTTAGGGAAACTGTCTGGTCCTCTCCCCACCGCGTCCTCATTGTCTCAGCCACCCAGACGTCCCCAGATACAGATAGTATCTGAAATGTGCACAGGATGTATTCTCAAGTCTATGTAAACGTTGTTAGCGACATTGCTGTGTCATTGTTAGGGGTGGGCACGCTTTTCCTGCTGTAAGTATTTTTAGGCTGATGTATACAGGTCACAGTCTCTGTCACAACTACTCAAATCTGCCCCTGTCGCCCCAAAGCAGCTATAAACAATAGGTAAATGGATGGGCATGGGGCCGTGTTCCAATAAAACTTTATTTACAAAGGCACGTGGTGGGCCAGATTTGGCCCAGTGTCAGGTTTATCGCCTCGATGCTCTAGAATATAGCATCTGAGTAAAAGCAGGGTGGTTGCTCTACGGACACAGCTGTAGGACAATTCTAGTACCTTCCCCCCTTCCCCACCCCCCCCCCGCCCCGCCACGACCAAATTCCTGTCTCCAAGTCCCTTTTATGCAAAATTCCTGGGGCTACCCATAGCGCCGCGGAACCTTTTTCCTGATACGAGTCAAGGCCTCTGCACACGATACTAATTCAGCAAGCCCACCTGCCCATGGGACGGAAGGAGCCAGAAGTCTAAATGAGTCCTAAAGATCGTCAGCGAAGCAGAGCGGAGCTCGGCACTCTTCGCCGTTCAGATGGGAAATGATTTTTCTGGGCTTTCTCCAAAGAACCACGCCGATAACAAACAGAGTGATGCCAATTAAAACAAGAAGAGGACACTGACTGTTACCAGGGAGAGAGCCGATGGCAGGCATGTCCCGACTGGAAAACGCTTGGCTACTTTTCTTCTTCCTGCCAGGCAGCGAGGAGAGAGGCGGGGAGTGAGGCCACCAGGACTGAGCAGACAGGCCAGGGACTCACGCGTGGCAGGGAAAGAGGGCTGGTCCCCTCACGTGACAGGAAGGGCTGCCTCCAGGACAGGACGCCGGATTCAAAACACGATCGGAGGGCTTTAGTTGAAAGCTGCTGGGTTTCTGGAAAAGGTCTGTACAATCTCGCTTCCTTGAGATTTCTAAGAAAAGAGGAAGTTTTTTTTACTGCTTAGAAGAGGTGGAGACAAGATTCCCCAAGGACAGAGAGGACGAGACTTCTTACAGTTTCTCCCGGGACTGTGGTGACGATCATCACGGTGTGGATAAAGGTTATTTTTCTTTAAAAAAAATTTTTTTAATGTCTATTTTATTTTTGAGACAGAGAGAGGCAGAGCATGAGCGGGGGAGGGGCAGAGAGAGAGGGAGACGGAGAATCCGAAGCAGGCTCCAGGCTCCGAGCTGTCAGCACAGAGCCCGACGCGGGGCTTGAACCCACAAACAGTGAGATCGTGACCTGAGCTGAAGTCGGACGCTCAACTGACTGAGCCACCCAGGCGCCCCAAGGTTATTTTTCTGATTTATTAAGAGTTTCCTAAGTAGTGCCAGGCACTGTGCTAAACGCGTAATCTCCACTTTACAGAGAAGGAAGCAAAGGTTTGGGATAGCTTGTCAAAATCTCACAGTGAGAGGGAGAGAGAGAGATTATCTTAAGGAATTGGCTGACATAGCTGTGGAGACTCGGTAAAGTCCAACATCTGCAGGGCAGGCCGGTAGCTAGAGACCCAGGAAAGAGTTGCAGTTCGAGTCCAAGGGCCATGCGGGCAGAATTCCCTCTTTTTAGGGGGAGGTCAGTTTTTGTTCTCTTAAGGCCTTCAACTGATTGGATCAGGCCCACCTACACTATGGAGCGGCATCTGCTTTCCTCAAGGTCTACCGATTTAAATGCCAATCTCATCTGAAAAATGCCCTCGCGGAAACATCCGGGGTAGTGTTTGACCCACTACCCGAGTACAGGGCCCAGCCAAGTTGGCACATAAAATCACAGATCCCATCCCAGCATGTACAGCCCCTGAGAGCTTGTTAGAAATCCCACATTAGGCTCCCTCAGACCCACTGAGTCAGAATCTGCATGGCGAGTTTGAGAAGCATCGAGGAAGACCACTACTCTAAGACTTCCTACTCGCTCCCCTTTAACACCTGCAACAGTTCACTTACTGACTTCTCCTCACTACCTCTCCCAGTGCCCTGCCTGCGCCACAGGGTGGGAGAGTACAATCTGGATGTCCCAGGGAGGGCCGAGCCGGAATTCCTGTCCCCTGCTGTAGATCTCACTGCTCCCCTCCTCCCAAGCCCCCTGAGCTCCTCCAGGCCCGACGCCCTGGGATCCTGGAACAGGGCCCCTCTCCTGGTCCACAGGTGCTCAGACACCTCCCCCCTCCCCTCCTCCCCCATTGGGACAGACATCACTGTGAGATGGGAAGACCCCTGGGCTGGACTCTGTTTCTGAGACTTCCAACCCCCCGTGTGACTCCAGCTCCGTTGGAGTCTTTTGGATTCTTTTTGGTAAGGGAACTATGCATTAAGACAAAACTGGAGGGGCGCCTGGGTGGCGCAGTCGGTTAAGCGTCCGACTTCAGCTCAGGTCACCATCTCGCGGTCCGGGAGTTCGAGCCCCGCGTCGGGCTCTGGGCTGATGGCTCAGAGCCTGGAGCCTGTTTCCGATTCTGTGTCTCCCTCTCTCTCTGCCCCTCCCCCGTTCATGCTCTGTCTCTCTCTGTCCCAAAAATAAACGTTGAAAAAAAAAAAAAAAAGAGAAAACTGGAGTCTCTGAGACTAAAGGGGAGGGGAGGGGCAACCTTGGCTGAGCCCTACAGCACTCCCCCTTCCCCCCCCCACCCCCCCCCGTCACACCTGCAGGCAGCTCCGGAATGCAAGGCGGTAGACAGCACCCTGGGACCCTGCCAGGACCGAGGAGCCTGAGGTCTCTTTCGGCCCCTCCGTCCTGCTACCGAGTCTGAGGCCCTCGCCCGGCCCAGGCAGCATGCAGGGTCGGAGAGCGCGCACTTGACAAGCGAGCAGTGGGAACTCCTACCCCTGGTTACCCAAACTCAAGTATAGTCTCATTCTGATGTGTCGGTGTTAGGACTTCGGCACAGGAACTGGGGAGGGGGGTGGGGGGCACATGTCACAACAGCCCCCTCCGGCACCGACAGAGGAGTGAAGGGGACAGAGTGCTTCAGGGCTCAGGGCTCACCTCCAGCCCGCTCCCTCAGGCACTTCTCCTTTGTTACCTTCCACCGCCCCCCCCCCCCGAGGTTCCCCATCGCCTGTGCCCATCTGAGGAGGGTCGGAGGGAGAAGGACTGAGCCTGACCTTCAGGGAGGGGGTGGGCAATGACAGGTAGGCGGGGGGCGGGGTTCTGTGGCCTCTGAAGACTCAGGCTGCTTGAGCAGGCCACCCCTGCAGGTGCCCAGCAGGGCCAAAGCTGCTGATCCTCGAAGCTCAGGCGGGTGGTCGGCAGCCCGGGAGGAGCGCCTACAGCTCTACTAGGCCATCTAGAATAGAAGCCAAGGTAGTAGGCCAGTCCCCCGAATCGGGATGTGTGGGGACAAGGGGCTAATGCAGACTCAGTAGCTGAAAGACACGAGCACCGGGAGCAGCGCAGGAGCCCAGGACTCGATGTTCTGGGCTCGTTGTCTGCCTCATCCCAGGAGGACTGCTGTGGCGAAGACTGCCGGCTATCTCCCAGTACCCATTCTCGTATTCTTTCTTTCGGCCGGGGTTTGAGCAGGGCACAGAGCTGCCCAGCTACAGACTAGATTTTCTGGTCTCCCTAGAGTGGCCTGTGGCAGTGTCGCCTAAGCCCCGGTCACTGGGTTGTGAGCAGGAGTGCTGAGTGCAACTTCTCGGTGACATGGCTTCAAAGAGAAGCTGGTGGCCTTCCTGCCCTGCTCCCCCCCCAACCCCTCTTCTCACAGGCTACGATGCAGATGTGACCCTGTGGCCAGATGTGACCACAGCCAGAGGACAGCAGAGCAGCAAGAGAAGGAACCTGGGTCTAGGGTGGCCTCAGCAAGCGAGCCCGCTCGCCCGGACGCTCCCACCTCTGGACTGCTACGTGAGAGAGAAACCGAAGTCCATTCTGTCTTGCCTCCTGGGTCCGGCTAATTCCGAGGACAGGAAAGAAGGATGGGCTTAAGACTGTTTCCACACTTCCTTCCTGCCTGACTAGCTGGGACAGGAGCTGGAGATTCAGGAGGGGAAGGCAGGGGAGGGAGAGAGAGGAAGGGAGGACCGTCCCGCTCGTCAGCACCCCACTGCTGCTCTAAGATGCCCACGAGCCCTCGGGGAGCCCCCTGGCTTCATTCCTCCTGGAGGCCTCTGTCCCCATGGGCCTGTCCTATTCCTTGTCCCCCTCCCCTCTCCCACTGACACTTTCCGGACCCCAGACTCCCAAAGGCTTCAAGGTGTCCAGCATCTGGTTCGATAAACTAATCTGTGCCGATGACAAAGGGTCCAGGGAAAGAAGGTCCTTTCTATTTCAAGTTTGCCAATAATTATTCACAAGGCACTGATGTTGAATGTTGTCTATTGTTTCTGTGTATGTTAAGAAAATGATTTATTTTTCTACTTCCATCTATTAATAAAATAAATAATAATATAAATTCATTTTTACGAATTTATGAATAATATAAATTCATTTTTATGAATATCAAAGTTACTTTCTTTTCCTTGGTCTCAAGGTATTTAAGAAAAAAGGAGGGGAGTGGGGGGATGGGGAAGGCCCAAGGCCAAAGCTCAGATCTTCAACCCTGGGCAGTGGAGTTTCTACGCTCTGATAGCACGAAAGGCCGAGAGGAAGGCTGTAGGCATATTAAGAATGAATTTTTATACAGTTGGGACTAGTTAACAATTTTCCAAGATAGATCACCTGGATCCAAGAGGTAGTTTTCCTCAAGGGCAAGCAAAATCCTATCTGATAAGATTCTGTGCTGTCCCCTTTGTGTGAGAATTTGTTTACCACGGGGGCTTTTGTGAACAAGAAACACATCGTTTACTGGGGTGAGACACAGGGGACTGTTCAGTTTACAAAAATAAAAAAAAGAAGCCAAGGTCTTAGCTGATTTTTTTCCGGACAAGAGGGCACAACAAAATGCCCAGAGACCTGTGTCTCCAGAATACGAACAAGTCAGGAGACAATGCTTCTGGGCAAGGGCGGTCCGTAAATGTGTGCCTGTCTCTATCTGAGGATCTCTGCTCTTTTAATCGGAGGACTCCACGAAGCCTTGAAATAGAGGTCAGGGTCATCTGTTTGTATGTTTAAGTCAAGGGAGGGCGTGGGAGGGCGTCCAGAGAATGTGGTGTGGCCCAGCTGAAAGACACTCGTCCCCGTGTCATCCCTCTTCCTGGCCGGAAGAGCCCAGGAGGGAGGAAGAGGAGGCTGGCTGGCCTTCACCCCCTCCCTGATGCCAATGCCTGGCCAGGCTGAGCCAGGAAGGGCAGGAGGCAGCAGAGCCGGGCCTCAGGGGCCCACATGAGCCCACGGGGGTGGGGAACAGCCAGGCGCAGTGAAAGCAGAAATAAGGCCGCCGTGGAGGCCGCGGCACGTCTGAAAACAGCTTTGGATGGACCGTGGGGAGAGGCGATACACAGAACATTCTGGGGTTCGGCTCTGCCTTTTTTGCTGCCACCCAAGCTACGCAGCATATGGAAGAAATTTTATTTCTTCTCAAATGTTGATGCTAATTTTGAAATCTTTCTATTCTAACAAGACATCAAACTATATAATGGGAGAACACACAGATTGCTACCCATGTGACAGCTCTCCAAAGAAAAGCCCACATGCTCTGTGTTATGTTGTTCCAGACCCTGTGTGGGGTGGGATTACAGAGCTGCTCGGCTCGGCCCGCACCCTCGGCTCTGACAGTGAGGGAGGCTGCCCCACCTTGACCCTCCCCCGGCCCGGCTTGTTCCCAAATGTTTTGTGTGGTGAAATGTCATTCTGCGGGGTCGGGGGCGGGGGGGGGGGGCGGCGAGCGGGGAAAAACACCCACCAGCAGCGCCTTCTGAGAAGCAGGACCCTAATAAGGCTGTTCCTTGGCTGGCTCTCCAGAGAAATGCCCGTAAGAGTGCTGAGCCGCTGAACAGCAGTGTGAGAAGTGTGTAGCAAATGAGTCTTTAGAAAGAGTAAACACGAATTGAACTAGTATTTATACGAAGCATGTCAAAAGTCGAGCAGTGGAGGAGCGGCTCCGGCCTCCCGATCTCCCTCCTTCTCGGCTCCCTTCTCTCTTCCTTCCTCCTCCTAAGCATTATCTTAGTGGTCCTGAACTGCCAAGTTCAGCAGACACGGCTTCTAAATTTTCACCCACAAAAATGAGCTTTGTCCTTCAGGTCCAAGGTAGCTGTCTCACGGATCATAAAAAGGTCCCCCTGGCCTTTGCGCTCACCCGCGGCCCCGGCCAGCCTGCACTTGCCGTGTGCCACGGGTGGCCCTGAATGTTCTGGCCCACGGCGTGACCACAGAGCAGACAGCACTTCTCCCTGTGGCCAGGCCCCCAGCCCCGCACTTCCTTTTCCAGTCAAACGTTCCCGCTGGGGCGTCCCCCACACGCCTGGCGCTCTATGCCCAACTTGGGTAACTTCCTGTTGAGTTATTGGACAGGCGAGGCTTGATAGCAGGGGGCTTCCTCAAGAGAGTCATCCCGGAGGCGCCTGGGTTGGCATCCGACTCTTGATCTCAGCTCGGGTCTTGATCTCAGGGTCTGGGGTTCAAGCCCCGCGCTGGGCTCCACACTGGGCGCGGAGCCTCCTTAAAAAAAGAAAAAAAGAGATAATCATCCTGGAGAAGCAGTTTTTGAAAGGATGGGAAACTTGCACGTCTGGACTCCAGAGGCTGAGCTAGGCGATCACTCTCCAGCCCCTGCCTCTTGGAGACACAGACTTACTCTGGGACGGACGCAAGCAGAGGAGACACCCTTACCCGGCTTCAGGCAGACGAAGCTTCTCTTGGTCTTGAGGGCGGGAGGTGGTTTCATATTTTCCTCGCCCGTATTTTGTGCAGGCAGAAACTCACATCTTTCCAGCTTCTGCTGACTGTCTAAGTAAGAATAAAAATGATTATTAGAACTAAGGTTTGCTGATCCCTTACCACGTGCCTTGCCCTGTCCTGAGCGTTTTACGTGCCTTCCCTGATGAAATACTCATCGCCAATGCGATGACGTGGTTACGAATGTCCCCATCATATACAGGAGGAACTGAAGAACTTAAATAGAAGAAGCTTCAAGAACTTGAATAAGACTGGGAAGGCCATAGGAAGTATTCCGAAGCCAAAGTCCTAGATCATTATCCTGAACTCTACATTGACAGCCACCCTCTAATGGAGAACCTATCAGCCTCCCGAGTTTCTGGGACTCCTGACCTCAAGGACATGTTCTTGGGTTTCCCTAGCGATGTTTTCGGCCACAAAGTGGGCCCTGGATGAAGAGCGTTCCAGAAGCTCTTCCCTAAACCAGAAAGACTGTTGTCTTTGTCTTCAGCCTCCTGCAGTTGGTCGGCTTTCTTGCCCGGGTCTCCATCCTTGGCCATTTCTGCCACCTGGGCGCCCACCCAGTCGGTTCTGTAAATCTCTCTTCTGCACATCCCCGACCCAACCCTCTTCCTCGTCGCTCTTGACTCCAAGGCTCTGCATGGGGTTTCTCTAGGTCCTACCCCAGTCTCAGCCTCAGAACAGTGGCCCCCCCTCTGGTCTCATGTCTGCTCTGAGCCCAGCCCGGCCTTTGATGAACCGGGTTTGATGAAGCCTGACAGTCACTGGATTGTGGGAAGTGCTTTCCAATTTAGAGCACATTCATATCCAGGATCATTGTCCTTTCCTCCTCCCAATGGTCCTTTACGATTCTCCTTTATGGCGAAGACACAAAAGCTCAGAGAAACTGAGTACCTTGCACCGGTCTTGTAGCTCCTGGATGTCAGAGTTTGTCCTTGAGGCCAGGTCCTCTGGTTCAGTTGGGTTGTCCCCTTTGCCTAAACACTGGCCTCTTCGCTAGGAGTCAGGGTGAGGACAGGTGGAAGAACCCACCGAGGCAGATTCAGAGAGATGCACCCTCAGTAATGACACTGCCATATGCTCTGGGGTCCAAGAGATCGGACAGAGAAGCTCCTCACAGAGGTAAGTTGTAAGCCAAGTGCTTAGCACAACGGGGGACAAGGTGCATCAGAAAGAGGGGCGGGGGAAGCATGCATGCTGAAGGGGGGAGATGGGCAGGGAGGAGAGCCAGCCTCCAGGAAGCAGAAAGCACAGTAGCCCGGCTGAAGGGGGCCATTCCATGGGGTAGGGAGGAGTGAAGGGAGCACACGGCCCCCAAAGATCTGGAGATCAGGGAGGCCACCATTTGGGGCTGACCTTAAAGGCAGGAGGGAGGCAGGGGAAGGCTTTTGAGGAAGGAGACGGAGGAATGAGAATGTGTCAGAGGAACATTATGTGGCCGGTTGGATAAATAAACGCTGCAGAGGAGAAAAGCCTGGGAACAGAGAGCAGCCAGGAGGGAATTCATTCCAATAATTCAGCCTCCGCCTGCGCCAAACCTTTGGCCAGGTAGGTAAACACTCGCAAATCTTCTCTCTAGTTTGCCAACCCAAAGGGCAGGGCCCTAGGGGTGGGAGAAGCCAAAACCTCTTGCATTGCCCCCCAGGCCAGTGTACTTAGCCCACTCCAGCTGCCGGGGTGGGGGTGAGGGTGGCTATTGCCCGCGGAGGGAACCTCAAGCTGCCGAGCTCTGTCTGCCTCTGCCAGCTGTTGCCAGGCGCTGGGAGGTTTTGCTCCTCTGAGGCTGACCCACAGACCAGTGACGTCAGGGTGTGTGGGGAACAGTTTTCTTTTTTTAATTTTTTATTACTTTCTTATATCAAATATAATTTATTGTCAACTTGGTTTCTACAACACCCAGGGCTCATCCCCACAGGTGCCCTCCTCAATGCCCACCACCCACTTTCCCCTCTCCCCCACCCCCCATCAACCCTCAGTTTGTTCTCAGTATTTAAGAGTCCCTTAGGGTATGCCTCCTTCCCTCTCCGTAACTTTTTTTTTCCCCTTCCCCTCCCCCTGGTCTTCTGTTGAGTTTCTCAGGATCCACATGTGAATGAAAACATATGGTATCTGTCTTTCTCTGCCTGACTTACTTCACTCGGCAGAACACCCTCCAGTTCCAGCCACGTGGCTACAAATGGCTAGATTTCATCATTTCTCATTGCCAAGTAGTATTCCATTGTATATAGAAACCTCATCATCTTTATCCATTCGTCCGTTGATGGGCATTTAGGCTCTTTCCATCATTTGGCTATGGTTGAAAACGCTGCTATAAACATCGGGGTACGAGTCCCCTGTGCATCAGCACTCCTGTATCCCTTGGGTAAATTTCTAGCAGTGCTGTCGCTGGGTCATAGGGTACATGTGGATTCCCAGGCCCAGCTCCAGCACTGCTGAATCAGAATCCCTTCGGGTGGGTAAGTGAATGAGCTGTTTTGTTTATAGACTCCATTTTTCTAGAGCTGTTTGAGGTTCACAGCAAAACTGAGTGGAAAGTCAGAGCTCCCATTTGACCTCTTTCCCCTCTTCATGCCCAGCCTCCATCAACATCCCCACCAACAGGGCACAGTTGTTAGAGTCGCCAGCTTTTGAATCTCACCATTCTCATAGGTATGTGTAATCTGAACTTTTTTTTTAAGTTTATTTATTTTGAGAGAGAAAGAGAGCAAGCATGAGTGGGGGAGGGGCAGAGAGAGGGGGCGAGAGAGAATCCCAAGCAGACCCTGCACTGTTGATGCGGGGCTCAAACTCACAGACCGGGAGATCATGACCTGAGCTGAAATCAAGAGTCAGACGCTTAGCTGACTTAGCCACCCAGGAGCCCCTAGATAATCTGAACTTTTAACAAGCTGCCCCAAGTATGTCTCATGCTTTCTAAGACTGACAGTGACTCTCCAGAGGTATGTCCACTGCCTGAGAAGTTGGGGGTGGCCATATTGCAGAAGGAGATAGAACTTCAGAAAAGCACCCCCAGGATCTCTGGGATGTCAGCTGAGGCCCCAAGTACCCAGAAAGAACTGACGGGTCTGCACTCAGCGTTCCTGCACAGGATTAACAACCACTGAGTAATGCATCAGCCTGGGAGTTTTAGAAGCTCCTAGAACCTACTGGAAGTTTTGTGAAGAATCCTCAGGTAATGGTGCGGTTTTGCTGTTTTTGATTGGCTTTGTTTTTGAAGGGGCCAGATTCAAGCCTCCAGATGTGTATTCCAAGTGCTCCAATCCCCCAGTAGGCTGATTTTGGCTTGAGTCCCTGTTAGTCACTGCTGGTACACAGAGAAGCGATCATCCATGGCAGTAGCATCCTCGAGCGCTCTGAGCTTGCCAGGACCAGGATCCCTGGACCACCCCCAGGGCTCAATGACGCACAAGGCTCATGTCAACAGTCTCCAGCACTGATGAAGCATCAGCCCTTGAGTTAACCCAGGGACGCCTGGTGGTCAGGCTACCCCCTGGGACACACCCCTCAGGGCCTCCTGCTTATCGTCACAGGCTTTCCTGCCACCAGGATTTGTTTTATGAACCTTGCTGAGCGTGCTGATCGCCCAGCTTCCTCAGCGAGGACAGAGGAAGTTGAAGCAACTTCAAGTCAGCAGCCCCAGGATGTCTCGATGTTCACATCAACTGCTATCCATGACAAGGGCCCTTTGTTGGGTGGATTTAGGAAACTGGGCATCTAGGGCAAGGTGGCTTCATTTCAAAATGAATCCCTGCAGCCCCAGCCTGCATCCGCTTTCTGCTGGGGAGGTAGATCACCCCTGGGTACTCTGGAGAACAAGGTCAAACCAATCCCTCTCCTTTGGGTTCAACTTTCTTATTCTTGGGAACTCAGCACACCTCTATGGATTTGTAGGGTCACCTTTGCCACAAATCATCGCTCATCAGATTTAATCCAAGACAAAGCCTTAATGGGGAACGAGGTTTGAAGGAGAGCAACTAAACTGCCCCTGCAGCACGGGGAAGAAGAAGCTTTTTCAAAGAATAGACTGCAAAATAGCATCGATAAGACTCATAGACCATCCCCAGATGTGAGCAGCAGAGTTGGAGGCTGGGCTCTGCCGAGGGTAGGGCATGCTTTGGTGAATTCATTACCTTGAATTCATCCTTCTGCCTTCTGCAAAGAATAATTGGGGCAGCCAAAATCCAACCAGGAGGTGTGTACTCCTCTATAAAATGTGAGAGAACCTCTTGGGATCACGGCCATGGGGCTGTTGCTTTCATGACTTAGGTCAGCTGGATGCGAAAAGAGCAGGGCCTTTGTAACGCAATCACGAGGTAACTTCAAGGTTTGTCTTGCCCTCTCCTGCAAACCCACCAATGGGGCTGGCTCTTCCAGGGCCTGGGCAAAGGGGAAAGGCCATAGCTCATGTCTTCACCCGTGAACAAGGAGTTTGCTGATAATCTGAGTTCCATGACTGACCGTAGTTCAGTTATTAACACAGCCTTTGTGAATCTCATTCAAAGTGAAAACTCAGGCCTGCTGTAGGCAGGAAGCCTGCAGAGAGAGCAAGGGAATGGTTTACTAGTCAGCTTGGGTGGCCATAACAAAGAACCATAGACTGAGTGGCTTAAATAATGGAACTCTATTTTTTCATGGTTCTGGAAGCTGGAAGTCCACAATCAAGGTGCTGGCAAGGTTGGTTCTTTCTGAGGCCTCTCTCCTTGGCTCGTGGTCAGCTGCTGTCCCTGGTCTTCCCTTAATCTGATGCCTTTTTATCAGCATACCAGGTTGGATTAGAGCCCACCCTAATGGACCCATTTTAACTCCATTGCCTCTTTAAAGACCCTATCCCCATCGATCTATGTGTCTATTTTTATGCCAGTACAATACTGTTTTGATGACTACAGCTTTGTTTCTCTTTTTCAAGATTGCTTTGGCTATTCGGGGCCTTTTGTGGTTCCATACAAATTTTAGGATTGTTTGTTCTAGCTCCGTAAAAAATGCTGGTGGTATGTTGATAGGGGTTTCATTAAATGTTGCAGATTGCTTTGGGTAGTATAGACATTTTAGCAATGTTTGTTTTTCCAATCCATGAGCATGGGATGTCTTTCCATTTCTTTACGTGGCCTTCAATTTCTTTCATCAGTGTTTTATAGTTTTCAGAGTACAGATCTTTTACCTCCTTGGTTATGTTTATTCCCAGATATTTTATTGTTTTTGGTGCAATTATAAACGGGATTGTTTTCTTAATTTCTCTTTCTGCGGCTTCATTATTAGTGATAGGAATGCAACAGATTTCTGTATGTTGATTTTGTATCCTGTGACTTTAATGAACTCATTAATCAGCTCTAGTAGTTTTTTGGTGGAGATGTTAGGGTTTTCTACATACAGTATCAGGTCATCTGCAAATAGTGAAAGTTTTACTTCTTCCTTACCAATTTAAATGCCTTTTATTTCTTTTCATCTGACGTCAGCCACAGCGATATTTTTCTAGATATGTCTCCTGAGGCAAGGGAAATAAACGCAAAAATAAACTATTGGGACTACATCAAAATAAAAAGTTTCTGCATAGCAAAGAAAGCAATCAACAAAACTAAAAGGCAACCCATGGAAAGGGAAGAGATATTTGCAAATGACATACCTAATAAAGCATTAGTATCAAAAATATATAAAGAACGGATACAACTCAACATCCAAAAAACAGAATGCAATTCAAAAATGGGCAGAAGACATGAACAGACATTTCTCCAAAGAAGACATACAGATGGTCAACAGACACATGATAATGTGCTTGACATCACTCATCGTGAGGGAAAGGCAAATCAAAACTTATAGAAGTGAGATATAACCTCACACCTGTCAGAATGGCTAACATCAAAAATACAAGAAACAGCGAGTATTGGCAAGGAATGCAAACCGGTGCGGCTGCTGTGAACAACAGCATGGAGGTTCCTCAAAAAGTTAGAACTTCCTTATGATCCAGTAGTTGCACTGCTGAGTATATGCCCCCCAAAAACAGAATCACTAATTCAAAAACGATACATGCACCCTTTATCTGTGTTTATCGCAGTATAATTTACAATAGCCAAATTATGGAAGCAGCCCAAGTGTCCACTGATAGACAAATGGATAAAGAAGATGCGTATACACAAAGGAATATTATTCCACCACAGAAAAAGAATGAAATCTTGCTACTTGCAACAATAAGGATGGAGAAAAATAAGTTAGAGAAAGACAAATACCGTATGGTTTCACTCATAGGTAGAATTTAAGAAACAAAACAAATGAGCAAAAGGGAAAAAAAAGAGAGAGATCACCAAGAAACAGACTCTTAGATATAGAGAACAAATTGATGGTCACCAGAGGGGAGGTGGGTGGGAGGGGTTGGGTGAAGTAGGTGAGGGGATAAGAGGGCCCTTATCGTGATGAGCACAGTAATGTATAGAATTGTTGAATCACTATATTGTACACCTGAAACTAATAGAACACTGTATGTTCAGTGTTCTGGAATTAAAATTAAAAATTTAATTAAGGGGCGCCTGGATGGCTCAGTCGGTTAGGCGTCCGACTTCAGCTCAGGTCATGATGTCACAGTTCATGAGTTTGAGCCCCGCGTCGGGCTCTGTGCTGACAGCCCGGAGCCTGGAGCCTGCTTCGGATTCTGTGTCTCCTTCTCTCTCTGCCCCTTCCCTACTCACACTCTGTCTCTTTCTCTCTCTCTCTAAAATAAATAAACATTAAAAAATTTTTTTAAATTTAATTTAAAAAAAAAGCTTTAAAAAAGATCCTATCTCCAAATACAGCCATCTTCTGAGGTGCTGGGGTTAGGACCTCAGCATATGGGTTCAGGGAGTAGGGGAGCTGCAACGTGACCAACAACACCTGCCAGGCCTTCTCTCTTTTCTCCAGTGTTCCTACCCCTTGACCTCTCCCTAGTTTTGACCTCTCCAGAGCTGAAGCTGGGGATAGAGGAGAGACAGAGCCTTAGCAGGGGGAGAAGGATTCTGTCTGTCTGGATGTGGAGCCCTGTGGCCACAACAGATATAAAAACCAGGCTTTCTCTTGGGAATGTCTTTTTGGGTCCTCTGGGGACCCAGTCCTGAGATGTCTGAGGACCTCTCACCTCCAGTTCTCTGGATGAGGGTGATACACTGCCCAGTTGGCCATGACAACTCCCTTCCAGTCCCTGGTTTTTGGAGGTTCATCTTCACAGACAGAGGCATTTTATTCTGGGGTATCAAGGGCAAAGAAGCCCAGGGCCTGGTCTCTCAGATGAGAGACCCCTTCCGTTGCACCCCTTGTCAGGACTAGCAACTTCCCACCTACAGTCCTGGTCTCACCTCCTCCAGCCAGTTCAGCTAAGTGTCCCCCCTACATTCTCAGGCCGTTGTCAGATCCCCTGGCCTGTGCCCAAATGTATCTACTCAAAGCCCCTCTCCCTAAACTGGGGGTGAGGGGGCACCCCCCCCTACTCTTTCCCCACAGGAGGGGAAGGACTCACTGTATGCCCACAACGTAAGTTCTGTCTTTTGGACCCCTCACCTCTCTCCAACCTCTTTTATAGGCAGCAAGACACCATGTGCAGAGGCCTCCTTTGAAAGCCCTGCTGGGTGGGCTGGCTCCCATCTTTGGAATGTGAGCGTCCTGGCCACAGGAGAAACTGAGGCAGAGTCCAGTCTTAACGCTGCTTTGCAAAGTATAACACTAATTGGGGTGGCAGTTGGGTGGTTATGGAAAAGAAAGTAAGAGGAACATCCACCATCAGCTAAAAGTAGAATGAGCAGCTGGCAGGCCAGAGGCAGAGCTCTAGATCCAAGCAAGCCAACCCCCGGGGGCTTAGGGCTTCGGTGTCTAAATAACTTACTTCCAATAGGCAGTTAAACTGAGTCGTGCTTTTCTATGACATGTGCTCACCCTATTCAAAGACAGATCGATAAGACAGCAAAACATAATCATAACATGAATATAAAAATATTTTTAAAAATATAACAATTGAGGTACAGTTCAAAGAAACACAGACAGGTCTGAAGGCAGGAGAGAGCAGGGTGGAGGGAGGCATAGGAAGACGGTGGCATCCCGGCCCCCGGGTCGGTGGGAGCTGGGTGCCCCTGTGCCCTGGTAAGGGCTCCACAGTCAGGAGTTGGGGATTTAGCCTAAGGGGTCAATGGTTGGATATTTATATCACCGACCTCAAAGGGCCGTGCATCTTTTTTGACCTTGCCTCCAAAATACCAAATCTAAGTCTCACAAAGCCGTGACGTTAAACGCTACTCAGTTTATGTAAACATTCCTGATGTTTGGAGCTAACGATCCCTTGTAGGCTTGTTTGTTCTATTATAGGGGACACGTCTGTGTATCTTTTCTAGTGCCAGAAAAAAATATCTTAGACTCTTTTCCCTGCACCACGGCTCAGAGTTTCTGATTTCTTTTTTCTTTCCCTCTGAGGACAGAGGTACCACGGAACAGAAGTTCCGGGGAGCACATGCGCACCTCGCTCACACCTGGGTGCCTGCCCCTGGACTTTCTCTTGGCCATCTTCTCTTTTCCCTTGACTCTGCGCCCTGTCCACCTCAAAGCTGCCTCTATGTGTAATGCACCTTGAGTTGAGTGCTTTTTCCTTTGGGGGGCTGAATTTGAATAAATTCAAGTTACTAGGTCCTTAGTTGATGGCACAGTACTGCAGGCCGGCTGATACATGCAGACATCCATTTCTTCTGTGGGTCCCTTGATCTCTGCTCCTGGCCCCACCCTCCCATAACACAATCTCATATAATTACTGCATCCTCCCAGCCCTCCTCCCACACTTGATTTGTGTGTGTGTGTGTGTGTGTGTGTGTGTCACATCCATAAAAGGTATAGTATTGTTTTATATAATATTTGATTTACATAACTCATGTACTGTATGCTTCGTTCTCAAACTTTCTTCATTCAGCATCATGGTTTGGAGTCCAATCCATGTTGACAAGTGGAAATGTAATTCATTCCTTTTATCACCCCCAAGACAAGTTAGACCTGAGACGTCCTTGGACCACACTCTGGGGGAGCTGGTGTGCAGGGACCACAACATTTTGGTAGAGCCAATGAGAGAGAGGGAGGCACTCCAGGCAGAGAATGACAAAAACAAGTGATCGGCTGGGGGCGGGGGGGGGGGGTCATAGCAGGGTACAGAGAAGAAGAAATGAGCTCAGATTGTAGCAAGAGAGACCAAGATTACCTATAAGAAAAAAATTCTTGGCATCAGGGTTTGTGACATTCTAGACTGTTGCTGAAAGCAGCTATGGAATTTTGTCTGAATGCATTTAAACAAAGAGCAATCTTTCCTGAAAGTAGGAGACTAATTAGATGACTTTCGAGTTTCTCCACATCCCATGATTTTCTGACTAATTTTCTTTTCTTTCTTTCTTTCTTTTTTCTTTCTTTCTTTCTTTCTTTTTTCTTTCTTTCTTTCTTTCTTTCTTTCTTTCTTTCTTTCTTTCTTTCTTTTCTTTCTTTCTTTCTTTCTTTCTTTCTTCTTTCTTTCTTTTCTTTCTTTCTTTCTCTTTCTTTCTTTCTTTCTTCTTTCTTTTTTTTTCTTTCTTTCTTCTTTCTTTCTTTCTTTTCTTTCTTTCTTTTTCTTTCTTTCTTTCTTTCTTTCTTTCTCTTTCTTTCTTCTTTCTTTCTTTTTTTCTTTCTTTCTTTCTTTAATTTTCCATCGCAGACAGTGAGAGAAAAAATTCAATGGGTCCAGCGTGAAGGGACAAATTCTGTGAGTGCAATAGTAGGAGAAATAGAAAGCACCTAGGTCTCCTTTGGCTGTCTCTGGGAGCCCAGCGGAGCAGGATCTCCCTTGCAGATGCCAGTGGGTGGGTTTCCACAGTCTCAGGGTACTCACCACCCCATGTGTTTTTGACAGTTTCTCTCTGTGTCATCTCTATGACACTGTCTGTGCTTCAGAACCTGCCACAGAGCATGTCCTCAATGCATGTGCACTGAATAAACCTTGGATGGACTCTGTCTCCCGTCCCATTTTTAGAGCCTCGACGTATTATCAGCCAGTATTTTTTTTTTTTTTTTTGCCCTTTGGTTATTCATTTACCTATTCATTCCTTCAACAAGGATTGACTGGGTCTGCCCAAGCTAGGAGCTGTGACAAGCCCAATGGATAGGACAGGTGCCTGCTCTTAGATGATTTATATATTATAAAGAAGACAGGCAATTAAATATGCAAGTAAAATATGGTCAGATGAGTAAAGTGACAGAGGAAATACACTGGTGTGCAGGGCACTAATCTGATGGAGGGGGTCAGGGAAAACATCTCAGCAAGGGTGACATCCAAGCTGACATAAGGAATAATGATGAGCAGGTCAAACGAAAGGGGATTGAAGAGAAAGTATCCAGGCAGAGGCAACAACAAATGTGGAGGCTTGAAAAGAGCTGGGGGAAGGATCTAAATGAAGGTGAGAATGACTCCCAGCTCTTAGTGGCCATGGTGGCGAGTAATGTAAGAAGAGACCAAGGCCTGTCAGAAGCCTTGTCAAGCACTGGATTTTATGAGGCCGGCGAGAAGCTATTGCAAAGTTTTCAGCAGGAAAGTGACATCATGATCCGATACGTGTTCTTACCGTAGCAGGGAGAAGGATTGGAGAATGGCAAAAGCAGGAGACCATTAGGGAGCTGATCCAACAATCTGTTAAATCTGCAAATGTTTCTGAAGGGTCTCGTATATGTCAGGCTCTGTAGAGATACTGGAAATAAAATGGGGAGCAGAAAGCAAGTCTTGCTTTCGTGGAGCTTAAGGTCAAAAAGAGGGAATCAGAAAACCATCCATGGATGTGTAATTACAGAGATGTTTTCGAATGGAAAAGGATAGGGCTCTTTGCAAACAAGCAACAAGGAAAACTGTCCTCCAAATGACAAGTAAGGGTGGTCTGTACTGAGGAAGTTACAGAAGGGGAAAGAGGAGTGGCGGGTCTACAGCATACGTGGATGTGGAAGGGGAAGAAGAGTGAAGAAAGAGACACCTAGCTTATGCACCTGGGGACAGAGGTGCCATTCTCAGTCAGAGGGGATCGCAGATCACAGGAGGAAGAGCCAGCTTCGGTGCTGGACACATTGGTGTAAGCCCCCGTGAACATCCAAAAGGAGCTGTCCCATTGGCAGGTAGATATGGTTCCGAAGTTCAGGTGTTGTGGGCTCACAGGCGGTCTTTATTTGAGTTCATTATGAGATCCTTAAAGGGGTGTTAAGCCCAAGGATATAAGGTTTTGGCAGCAAACACAGAAGTGGACCATTAAGACCCAGTGTATTGGCTGAACAGTTGACTTGTTTTCATTCGAGTGTGGCAGAGACTGGTCAATGCTATTCCCTCTTAGTATTGCACAGTGAGGTAGGAGGTGGGGTTTCAAGATCGATGGGAAGCAATGTCAGCTCGTCTCTAAAAAAATTCCACATTGGTACCCATGACTGGTGGAGCTTGTATTTGTTCTTCTAGTATCCTCCACAATACCCAGAAACATGAAACCACTTCATCACTACAGAAACAGACAATTTGGGGGGCACCTGGGTGGTGCAGTCGGTTAAGCGTCCGACTTCAGCCAGGTCACGATCTCGCGGTCCGTGAGTTCGAGCCCCGCGTCAGGCTCTGTGCTGACAGCTCACAGCCTGGAGCCTGCTTTAGATTCTGTGTCTCCCTCTCTCTCTCTCTCTCTCTCTCACTGCCCCTCCCCTGCTCATGCTCTGTCACTCAAAAATGAATAAACATTAAAAAAAAATTTTTTTTAAAGAAAAAAGAAACAGACAATTTGGAATAGAGTAATACAGGAAAATCTCACTCACCTGGACCCCAGGCTAGGCTCCCCAAGGAGCTTGGAATTTGCATTTGAATTGTCTATGAACGAAAAGTTTTGCTAAAGACGTAGTAGGTCAAATTATACCACAAGGCTAAGGTTGACCTGATTAAAAGATTCGAGATTCTCTCGCTGCCCATCCGTCATTCATGTGCACATGCACGTGCTCTCAATAAACTTAAAACTTTTTATGGGTTCTTCAGCTTCCTTCTCTGCATAGTTTATGGTTTTGTGGTCCAGTGGTTTGCCGTTGAAAGGTTCTTCTCTGATCAGGCAGAGTGTAGATAGAGAAATACCTTTAGGAACAGCCCATATTGTCAAAATGAGTTACTGACTCCTTGGCCAATCAACATGCCCATTCCTCAGGCCCTCCCTGTGTGCCATTTCACCGTCCTATCTGCCTCACCATTCTGGTTTAGTCATCTGTTCAATTTGCTTGACTTCAAGCTACCTGCTTTCCTTACTATTTTTTAAATTAGCACACTTTAATTTTTAGGGTAGGTTAAGTTCACAGAAAAATTCATCAGAAAACAGAGTTCCCATATACTTCCTCCGCCTTGCCCCCTCCCTGCCAAGTTTCCTTTATTGTTAATGTGGTGCATTTGTGTGATGCATTTGTTATAATTGATGAACCAACATTGATACATTTTTAACAATCACTCTGCGTTTCTCATTCTCTGGGTTTCGTGGAGTCTGTACCACCTCCTAGGAGTGTCACAATGGAATTGTAAGACATCTAGTTGGTGTCCAGAGATTGGAATTGGTTAGTGTGGGAAAACCCCCATACTTTGGGGTCAGAAGCGTTGTGAGTAGAGGGAAAAAAGAGTATAATGACATGTATCCACCATTATAGTATCATACAAAGTTCTTTGCTGCCCTAAAGACCCTCTGTGCTCCACCAATCCATCCCTCTCCACCAGCCCCTGGCAACTATTGACCTTCTTACTGTCTCCATAGTTTTGCCTTTTCCAGAATGCAATATAGCTGGAATCATACAACATGAGTAAAGCCTTTTCAGATTGGCTTCTTTCACTTAGTAAGATGAATTTCAGTTTCCTCCATGTCTTTTCATGGCTGATAAGCTCACTGATACCCCATTTCTTTTCAGGACCGAATAATATTCCCTTGTCTGTGTGCCAAAGTTTACTTCTCCATTCATCTACCAAAAGACATCTTGGTTGCTTCCCAATTTTGGCAATTATGAATAAAAGTGCTCTATATATCTGTGTGCAGGCTTTTGTGTGGACATAAGTCTTCAGCTCCTTTGGGTAGATACCAAGGAGGAGGACTGCTTGGATCATATAGTAAAAGCATATGCAGTTTTGTGAGAAACTACCAAACTGCCTTCTGAAATGGCTGTATCATTTTTCATTCCTATCGGCAATGAATAAGAGTTCCTGTTCTCCACATCCTTGTTACCATTAGATGTTGTTGTTTTGGATTTTGGCCACTCTGATAGATGTGTGGTGGTATCTCATCATTGTTTTAATTTTCTTTTCCCCGATGACATATGATGGGTTGCATCTTTTCATATGCTGATTTCCATCTGTACATCTTTAGTGAGATGTCTGTTCAGGTATTTTGTCCATGTTTAAATCAGGTTGTCTGTTTACTTATGTTGACTTTTAGGAGTTCTTTGGGTTTTTTTTTTTTTTTGCATATTTTGAATGCCAGATCTTTATCAGATGTGTGTTTTGCAAAGATTTTTTTTCCCCAGTCTGTGGCTTAGCTTTTCATTCTCTTCATAGCGTTTCTTACAGAGAAGAAGTTTTTAATTTTAACAAACTTCAGCTACCAATTTTTTCTCGTGGGTTGTACTTTTGGTTTTAAATTTAAAAAGTCATCACCAAATCCAAAGTCATCTAGATTTTCTCCTATGTTATCTTCTGGGAGTTTTATTGCATTTTACATCTAGATTTATAATCCAGTTTGAGTTTCTTTTTGTGAAAGATGTAAGATCTGTATTTAGATTCATATTCTTGCATTTGGATGCCCAATTGTTCTAGCACTATTATGTGAAGGACTAGTATCCTTTCTCCACTCAATTGCCTTTGATCTTTTGCCAAAGATGGATTGACTACATTTGTGTGGATCTATTTCTGGGCTCTCTTTTCTGTTCCATTGATCTATTTGTCTATTCCTTCACCAATATCACACTGTCTTGATTATTATAGTTTATAGTAAGTCTTGAAGGTGGGTAGTGTCAGTCCTCTGACTTTGTTCTTCTCCTTCAATACTACGTTAGCTATTCTGGTTTTTTTTTACCTTTCCACACAAACTTTAGAGTCAGTTTTTCTATATCCACAAAGTAACTTGCTGAGATTTTGAGTGACTGCATTGAATATATAGACAAAATTGAAAAGAACTAACATCTTGAGAACATTGACTCTCTCTTTTTTGTGTCCTTTCTAAAATGCACACGTTGAAGCCCTAACCCCCAGTATCTTAGAATGTAACTATATTTAAGGATGGGGCATTTTAAAGAGGTAATTAAGTTAAAATGCACCTTGATCCAATCTGACTGGTAATCTTACAAGAAGAGGTTAGGACACAGGGACAGAGATACCACAGATGTGCACACAGAGGAAAGGCCACGTGAAGATGTAGAGAGAATGTAGACATCTGGAGAGGGGCCTCAGGAGAAACCAAATTTGCCAACACCTTGATCTTGGACTTTCAGCCCCCAAAACTGTGAGAAAATACATTTCTATAGTTTAAGCCACCCATTCTGTGGTATTGTGTTATAGCAGCCTGAACAAACTAAGATAGATTACACTAGTATTGGTTTTCAGTGTTGAACTAACCTTGCATACCTGGAATAAATCCCATTTTGTCAGGGTGTGTAATTCTATTTATTCACTGTTCGATATAATTTGCTAGTAATTGGTTGAGGATTTTTGCATCTGTGTTCATAAGAGATGTTGATCTGTAGTTTTCCTTTCTTGTAATGTTTTTCTCTGGTTTTGGTATTAGGTAATGTTGACCTCATAAAATAAGTTAAGAAGTATTCCTATTGCTTCTATTTTCTGGAAGAGATTATAAAGTACTGGTATCGTTTCTTCCTGTAATATTTGGTAAAATTCATCAGTGAACCCAACTGGACTGGTGCTTTCTATTTTTGAAGGTTATTAATTATTAGTTCAATTTCTTTAATAAATATGGGTCTGTTCAGGATGTATATTTTTCCTTCTGTGAGTTTTGTATGCATTTCAGTAAGTTGCAACTTTCAAGGAATGAATCCATTTAATCTAGGTTATCAAATTTGTGGGCATAGACTTGTTCACAGAATTCTCTTGTGATCCTTTTAATGCCCATAGGATCAGTAGCGTTGACCCCGCTTTCATTTCTGAGATTAGCGATTTGTGTCTTCGCCCTTTTTTTTCTTCGTTAACTTGGCTAGATGTTTATCAATTATATTGATCTTCTCAGAGAACCAGCTTTTGTTTCATTGCTTTTCTCTATTAATTCCCTGGTTTAAATTTCATTGATTTTTGCACTAATTTGTATTATTTCTTTTCTTCTGCTTACCTGGGATTTGCTCTTCTTTATCTAGTTTCCCAGGGTGGAAGCTTGGAAAATTGATTTGGGTCTTTTTTTCTTTTCTAATGCATGCACTCAATGCTATAGATTTCCCTGTAAGCACTGCTTTCACTGCATTCCACAAACTTTGTGGGTTATATTTTCCTTTTCATTTAGTTTAAGATACAAAATTTCTCCTGAGACTCTTTTTGTGACTCCTGTGTTATTTGGAAGCCTGTTGCTTAATCTCCAAGTCTTTGGGGAGTTTCCCGTGATCTTTCTGTCAGGATTTTCTAGTTTAATTCTATTAATATCTGAAAGCAAATCTCATATGATTTCTATTCTTTTAAATTTGTTAAGGTATACTTTAGGACCCAAAATGTGGCCTATCTTGGTGAATGTCCTGTGTGAGCTTGCAAAGAGTGTGTATTCTGCTGGTTTTGGCTCAAGTAGTCTGTAAATGACAATTACATACAGTTGTTGGTGGTTAATGGTGTTGTTTAGTTCAACTATATCCAACTGATGGTCTGCCTGTTGTATCTGTCCATTTCTGAAAGAGGGGTGTTGAAGTTTCCAACTTTAATACTGCATTTATCTATTTCTCCTTGCATTTCTATCAATTTTTTAAGTTTATTGATTTATATTGAGAGAGAGAGAGAGCGCGCGCGCGCAGGGGAGTAACAGGGAGAGAATTCCAAGCAGGCTCCATAGTCAGTGTGGAGCCCAATACAGGGCTTGAACTCACGAACTGTGAGATCATGACCTTAGCTGAAATCAAGAGTTGGAGGCTTCACCGGCTGAGATTAACAGGCACCCCATTTCTATCCATTTTTGTCTTGTATTTTGATGCTCTGTTCTTAGGTGCATACACATTAAGGATTGGTATGTTTTCTTGGAGAATTAACCCCTTTTTCATGATCTACACTTCTCTTTATCTCTGATAACTTTCCTTGCTGTGAATTTTGCTTTGTTTGAAATTAACATAGCTCTTTCAGCTCTCATTTGATTAGTGTTACTATGGTAAATCTTTCTGCACCCATTTACTTTTAATCTGTGCCTTTTATTTAAAGTGGGTTTCTTATAAACAACACACGGTTGGGTCTTTGGTTTTTTCAACCTACTCTGATCGCCTGTCTTTTAATTGGCACATTTAGACAATTGACATTTAAAGTGATTATTGATATAGTCAGATTAATGTCTGCCATATCTGTTACATTTTCTAGCTATTGCTTTTGCTTTTCGTTTGATTGTTTTTGTCTTCTTTTTTTTTTTCCACCTCTGGCTTTGAGAATTTTATATGATACCATTTTC
This sequence comes from Felis catus, assembly GCF_018350175.1. Classification (NCBI taxonomy): domain Eukaryota; kingdom Metazoa; phylum Chordata; class Mammalia; order Carnivora; family Felidae; genus Felis; species Felis catus. The sequence continues at coordinate 19,284,396 of NC_058378.1, read as the reverse complement.
TCTTCTCTCTTAGCATATCAATTGTGACGGTTGATTTTATGTGTCAACTTGGTTGGGTCTTGGGGAGCTCAGATATTTTCTTAAAGAATATTCTGAGTCTGTCTGTGAGAGTGTTTCTGGATGAAATTAACAGTTAAATCAGTGGGTTGAGTAAAGCAGATTGTCCTCCACAACGTGGGCAGGCTTCATCCAATCTGGCCTGAATAGAACAAAAGGCCAAACCAGAGAGAATCCTCTCTGTTGGACTGATGATGTTGACCTGGGACATTGGTCTTCTCCTGCCTTTGGAGGAGACCTGGACTGAAACTTACACCATTGGCTCTCCTTGGTCTCCAGACTGCAGACCTTGGGACTTCTCAGGTGTTGCATGAGCCAATTTCTTACACACACACACACACACACCCTATCACCCTATTTCTTGGAGAATCCTGATTAACACAGCAATTATAATCTATAAAACTTTTTTAGTGGTTGCCCTAGAGTTTGCAGTATACATTTATAACCAATCCACTTCCAATAACACTATACTGTTTCGTGAGTATTACAAGTACCTTATAACAGAGTATTCCAAGTTTCTCTCTCCTGTTTCTTATAACATTGATGTCATTGACCTCAGTTATCTGTAAACTATAATCACAGAGGGTATTGTCATTGTTTTGAGCAAACTGTTTCTGTTAAATCAAGTAAGAATAAGAAAATAAAATGTTTTATTTATACTTTCTTTCATGCTCTTCTTTATGTAGATCAAGGTTTCTGGCTTACCTCATTTTCCTTCTCTCTAAAGAACTTTTAATACTTCTTGCAAGGCAGATCTAATGGTGACAAATTCCCTTAATTTTTGCTTGTTTGAGAAACTCTTTATTTCTCCTTCACTATTAAAGGATTTCACTGGATACAAAACTCTAGGTTGGTGGTTTTTCTCTTTCAACACTAAATTATTTATTCCACTCTTTCTTTATTGCCCAGTTTTTGAAGAGAAGCCCTATGTGATTCTTATTCTTGTTCTTCTATAGGTAAGGTGTTTTCTTCTCTGGCCACTTTCAAGATTGTCTCCCGTCTTTGATATTCTGCAGTTTGAATATGATATGCATAGGTATAGATTTTTCAGTATTTAGCATTCCTAGTGTTCTCTGAGCCTCCTGGATCTATGGTTTGATGTCTGTCATTAATTTTGGAAAATTCTCAGTCATTCTTACTTCTAATATTTCTTCTGTTCTTTATCTCTTTTTTCTCCTCCGCTATTCCCAATACATGCCAGTCTTCTGATGAGCCCCTCAAAGGCATTCCTCATTCATTTCTGTTAGAGTGGTTTTAGAATTTATTTTTATTATTCTTAGCATTTCCATCTCTCTGCTTACATAACCTATCTGTTCTTGCATGTTGTCTACTTTTTCTATTAGAGGCCTTAGCATATTAACCACAGTTGCTTTAAATTTCCGGTCTGATAACTCCCACGTCTCTGCCATATCTGATTGTGGTTCTAATGCTTGCTCTGTCTTTTCAAACTGTGCTTTCAGTCTTTCAGTAAGGCTTCTAAGTTTTTGGTGAAAAACAAACCCGATGTACTAAGTAAAAGGAACCCTATGTACTACACCTTTAGTGTGAGGTTTTATGTTTGTGTGGCTAAGAGTGAGGCTGTGTTTACTGTTTATTATCACTTAGGTGTCATAGGCTAAAATTGCCTCTGGTGTCTTTGCTTTTGCTTCCACTGTATGTTTATGCTTGAGTTTCCCGAAAGTCTTCTCAAATAAGATCTGTCACGTGACAGTCCTACAGCTGTTTTCCCCTGATATTATACAGGAGCACTACTGATGTGGGGGTGTGGTATAGGGAGGGAGAGGTCTATAGTTTTATGATGAGGTCTCAGTCTTTTAATGAGCCTGAGCCATGGACCGTGATCTTTACAAGTGCTTCTCAGTACCCCCCAGCACATACTTGCATGGAATAAGGCGGCCAGAGGGAGCTGGAGTTGGGTGTTTTCTTTCCTCCAAATTGGTTAGGCTCTGATGAAACCCCAGTAGGCTAGCTGTTTCTCTTGAAGGCAGGCCCTGTTAAGAAGAACAGAATGCTCTGGCACGTTTCGGAAAAGTTCCTTCTCCCCTCCCCCTACCAGCAGTCTGAAGGTATTTTTCTCCAATCTTCATTGTGAGAACCTGATAGGGCTCATGGAAGTAAAACTCAAAAAATAATGGGGGGGGGGGCCTTCCAAACCTTGCATCCCCTCAGGAGTTTTTAGCTTTCAGACTTGGCCAAGTCTCAGACTGGAGCTTCTAGCTACCCGTCCATTAAAGTTTGGTTTTTCCTACACCAGTACTGGTTCCCACCAAGATTTCTGTTCGTAAGCTGCTTCTCCAGTAAGTCGTGATCCTCTCTGCCAATAAGCTGTGATTCTCTCTGCCTGCTCATCTCTCCAATTTGGGAGGCAGCCGATTGCCCTGTGATGTCAGTACTGTCATGGATCTAGGAAGAGTGGCCGATTTTCATTTTGTTCAGCTTTCTCTTTGTCATGAGCACAGGAGTGACGACATCCAAACATACTGGATCAGCGTCTTTTCTTACCATTTTATCACCTAAATCCTGTCCTCAGGCAGAGCCTTTTCTCAGGGGGTAGTTCTAACATTGGAGCCTACCTGGCGCTTTTTCTGCAACCCCAAATAGATGAACTGCAGTCTGAATTTGAGAAATGTCACTCGCCTCCCATTTCTAGCGTGCCTTTACTCAGGGAGCTCCAGGAACAAAGTGAAGGCAGTGTGGCCCACATATCTAAGTATAGGGAAGTTCTTGCCATGTTTGAGACCCATTATTCAAACCAGGGATTTATTTCTTCTTTAGTTTATCTCTTTAAGATAGGCATAAATTTTGCTAACTGGTTTTATCCCCAGTTTGCCCCAAACTACCGTAATAGGTTCTTATCGTTGAGTTGACACCATGGGGGTAAGAGGCAAAAGCGTGTTCCGGGGAGTAACTTACTGCTACTTCTTGAGTTTTAACATTGTAATAATCACCTGTTCTAACTGCTCAGGGGAGTGGAAAAATACGAAACAGGTTAGTAAACTACATACGTCAATTTGTACTTGGTCGTCAGGAAAATGGAAATTAACATCATGAGGCACTAGCTTACATCATCAGCGACAGAGGGTGTAGGTGCCTGCGGGGAAGAGAAGCAGTAGTGTTAGTTCATACAATGCCTTCGGATGACACTTGGGGGGAGTATCTATTAATATGGGACAGGAGTACAAGCACAACCCCAGGGCCAGCGATTCTGTTTGTTACACATGAGCATGGAGACTTAGAACATCACAACACTGTGTGTGACACGTTGAACGATGGGTGAATAACTTGTGGAGAACACTACAAGGAGTTTCCATCCACAGTGGCAGTCGGTGAGCTAGAACCCCTTGTACTGACATGGATAAATCTCAAAGACAAAGAAAGTTCAAAAAGCAAGGCATATGCACCACATACAAAAATTGATTCAAAATTAATTGAGGACCTAAACATAAGACCTGAAACTATAAAACTCCTAGAAGAAAACAGGGAGGAAGGTTTCATGACGTTGGATTCAATAAAGATTTCTTGGAAACGACACCAAAAACACAGGCAACAAAAGCAAAAATAGGCAAACGGAACCACATCAAGCTTAAAATTTTCTGTGAACAACAAAATCAACAGAGTGAGAATGCAATCCTATAGAGAAAAGATGTGCAAACCATTTATCTGGTAAAGAGTTAATATCCAGAATGTAAAAAGAACTCCTATAACTCAATAACAACAACAACAAAAGCAAAGAACCCAATGAATAAACGGGCAATTTGAAGAGACAGTTCTGCAAAGGTACACAAATGTCCAACAAGCACACGAAAAGATGCTCAGCATCACTAATCATCAGGGAAATGCAAACCACAACCCCAATGAGATATCACCTCACACCCATTAGTGTGGTCACTGCCAAAAACAGAGAAAATAACAACTGTTAGCTAGGAAGAGGAGAAACTGGAACCTTTATGCACTGTTGGCGGTAACGTAAAATGGTGCAGCCACTAGGGGAAATAGCGTGGCGCTTTCTCAAAAACTTAAAAAAAGGGTAGAATTATCGTATCATCCAACAATCCCACTTCTGGGTGTATTTCCGAAGGAACGCACAAAAAAATTCAACCGAGACCTCAGAAAGATATTCGCATACCCGTGTTCACGGCAGCATCGTTCATAATAGTCAGCAACTTAAAGGCCCATGAATGGATTAGTGGACAAGCAAAGTGCAGCATATATATGCTATGAAATATTATTCAGCCATAAAAGGAAAAACTTTCACATATGCTACAACATGGATGAACCTTGAGGACGTTATGCAAGTGAAATAAGGCAGTCACAAAAAGACAAATACTCTATGACTCCACTTATATAGGGTATCTAACGTAGTTCAATTTGTAGAAAGCAGAATGGTAACTGCCAGGGACGGGGAAAGGAGAAGGTGGGGAGTTGTGGGCGGGTGTAGATTCATCACACAGGATGGGTTCGTGTGGTTGACGAATACTACAGCCTACATCGGAAATTGTTGGGAGGGTGAATTTTCATGTGTTTTTTTTTTTTTCTTTTTGCTACAATTTTTCTAAACAAGCAAGGGCAGAATCGTATGTAGAGTAGAAAATCATTTAAAGGAAGTTTAAAAACAAAAGAAAATCACATCCAGTTGTGTGTGTGTGTGTGTGTGTGTGTGTGTGTGTGTGTATCATGAAACTATTAAAGCAAGCATGGGAAAGGTAAACACAGATTGAGGGTAGCAATGACCTCTGGGGAGAGAATTGTAGAGTATGGTCAGGTTTCTAGTGGAACATAATGTTTTATTTTTATTTCTTAAGATCTGAAATAAACCGGGCAACATTACTTAAAATTTGTTTTTTAAATTGCTCCGTCTTTCCATTTGTTTGAAAACTTGAAAATTTCAAATAAAAATCTAGCCCCTCCTTCCCGCTTCCTTTCTCTAGAATCCCAGTCTGGCAATCCCTGACAATCCTGTTGGCTTCCCTACGGCCAGTGGCCTTTCTGGGCAGGCTGTACTGATTTCTTTCTGCTTTTGTCGAGAGTGCACTCGAGAGCTGGCACGCACTTGTGATTACTGGAACGAGTTCCTGGATTTATTTATGCCATGGGCAAAAATAATTCTTCCTTTCTGAGAGACATGTCATGGTTCTGGAATGTACTGGGACGAACAAGCCGGAGGATAGGGCTTTTGGAAGCTGAGGCCCGCACATAGATCCCTGTTCCCTTGGGTGGTACCTGGGCACCCAGCCCTCTTTGAGGAGGACAAGGCACCGCGGAATTCTTCATCCCTGGGGGCCACTCCTCTTATCAGCCTGCTTGTTACTATGGCCAGGAGGGTGACAGAGAAAGGCAACACCCCTTTCCTTGAGAGCCAGCTCTAAGCTGGGATATATTTTGGTCAGAGTCCAAATAAAGCCCAAATATACGTCAATCCTATCCATCTGTTTCCCCCAAGGACCCAAGTGAGTTGAGGTAACTCCAGGGAAAGCCCAGGACTTGGATTTTCTCCCCATTATTTCTTTATTTATTTTTGAGAGACAGCGAGAGAGAGAAAGAGAGAGAGAGAACACAGGAGAGGCAGAGAGAAAGGGAAAGAGAGAAAATCCTAAGCAGGCTCTGCGCTGTCAGCGCAGAGCCCGATGTGGGGCTCGAACTTACGAACCTTGAGATCATGACCTGAGCCAAAACCTAGAGCTGGACGCTTAACCAACTGAACCAAGAGTTGACAACCAGCTGAACCACCCCCGTGCCCCCAGGACTTGGAGTTTAGTTTAAGGGAAAACCATCTTCAATGCTGGAACCAGCCCCCCTCATGTTTCATTTCTTCTCAGCATTCCCCAAAGCAGAGCCTCAATTAGGGAGTGACCTGCCTAGAGGCTCAATGATTCAATCAACTATGCCATGTAATGAAGCCTCCATGAAAACCCAAAGTGATTGGTTTGGAGAGCTTCCCTGTTGGTGAACTCGTGAAGATTCGGGGAGGGTGGCATGCTCAGAGAGGGCATGGAAGCTCCACCTTCTTTCCCCAGACCTTGCCCGGGCTGTTCCTGAGTTATACCTGTTTATTATAAACCAGTGCTCTGGTAAATAAGGTGTTTCTCTGAGTTCTGTGAACCACTCTAGCGAATTACTTGAACCCACGGAGGGATTCGTTGGAAACTCCAATCAGTAGCTGGCGGAGCAGAAGCACAGGTGATGACAACTTGGACTTGGGATTTGTGTCTGGGGGGCAGGGGGGGCGAGGGGACTTGTGGGACTGAGCCCTTAACCTGTGGGATCCGATGCTGTCTCCAGGCAGATAGTGTCCGAATTGAGGTGGTTCTGGAGAATTACTCAGCAGTGCAGGAAACCTCCAGCCATACATACTTGGAATTGCGCGTGCATAAACTTATTGCATAAACTATTACTTAAGCAAACTTAAAACAATCTTTATAACATGTTGTGTATATGTTGTAATTCCCACAAATCATATATTAAAAATATTTAAGACACGGGATAAAGCGATATACGCCAAATTCATGATAGTGGTTGCCTCTGAGGAGGAGAAAAGAGAGGAATCAAATTAAGAAATGGGTAACAGGGGACCTGAACGCTCTTTGCTCTGTGTCTTTGTTTCGAAGGCTCAGGAGACACCTTGACCTGCTGGAGGAAGACGCTACTTCTCGCAAGGCTTCAGAGGAATCCATGAGGAGGGATACTCACATCTCCTTGTGAGCCTGCCATGCCCAGCAAGTGGAGAATTCCAGAGTGCATCCCATGTGTACTTGATGAATCCATTTACTCACTTGACAAGTATCTACCCAACTTCGACCATGACCCAGGCCCCTTCTAAGACACTTGAGACGTAACCAATAAACCAAACAGATGGACAAAACTCCCTTGCATTCCAGAGATAAATGTGGGATTCCCTTGTGTTCCCCTTGACGGGAAGATGGAGATCCTCCCCAGGGGAGGGCACTTGGCCCTCTCTAGAGCACAGTTCCCTCTCGGCTGTCTGACCAGGGCCTTCCGCAAGCCCAGCCACAGAGGTCATCCCTGGGCGGCTCCAGCCTGGGTCCCACGCAGCCGGAAGGCACCGAACACTCTGAAGGTCCTGGCACACAGACTATCTCCTCTCCACCCTCCCCCTTCCTTCCCCTTGGCATCTGGGCAGACCTCCTTTCTGTCATCTACGTCCCGTTCCTTATCTTCAGTTAACCCTTCTACCCATCCGTAGGGTTTGCTTCAGAGTTTGCGCAAACAATATCTGAAAATCCAATGGTTGAACTTCCCCCCAGAAGCCCTGGCCCCTAGACTGCTGCTGGTTCCTCCTTCTCCCTCCTGGTGGAGATAACTGAGTCTGACCAGTTCCGGCACAGCCAACGCCTGCCTTTCCCTTGGAGCCCACAGCTGTCCTCCTGTGAGTGCCATGGGCTCTCCCTTCTATTGGAGGCTGGTCCCAACCACCCCTTCCTGGTCCCCATCCCTCCCCACACGTGCCAGACTCTCCATACTCTGCTCTGCTTTTCTCCAAAGCACATTACTTTCTAACACAATATTTCCTTACTGATCGTGTTTGTCATCACCTGCCCCTCCGCACTAGAATGTAAGCTCCACAAAGGCAGGGTTTTATCTAGTTTGTCCCTGTTGCATCCACAAGCACCTAGAGAAATGCCTGGCACATAGTGGTCCCTCAAGGACCACACGTTGAGTAGACAAATGGGGAAGAACCGTGTTCATCAGAAGCGATCAGAATCTGAACGTGTGGACACAGAGGTCTGGGCAGTGGGCGGATGGGGCCAGGACAGAGGTGCACACGGGTGTATAAAGATGAAGGGTGCCCCCAAAGCCTCACACATCCTGTAGGCGAGTTGCATAAAGCAGAGCATGGCCCCCACCGTGGGCCCTCTGAGGGGTAAAGAGTCCGTGTTGTACCTGGACCGCCTGGGGAGGGCAAGCCAGGTTTTTGTAAGTCCTCACAGCTAAAACCAAGGCTGACCCTGCCAAGCTCACAAGTCCCAAACTCCCAAGCACTGTTTCTGCAGCTCTGGGGATTATTCAGGCCTGTTTTTCTAAAGGTGGGGCGTGAGCAGGCCGTAAAACTAAAATGAATGCGAGGAAGGCTTTGGGATGAAAACTACCTCTTCCTAAGGTCTCGCTGCACCGATTATACAGAATTCAAGATATACATAAGAAGACATCTGAGCACAGCCTTTGGAGGGGGGGGATCACTCAAGAAACCAACCTTTTTTTTTTTTTTAACGTTTATTTATTTTTGAGAGAGAGAGAGAGAGCGCGCACACAAGTGGGGTAGGGCAGAAAGAAGGGGAAACAGAATCCAAAGTAGGCTCCAGGCTCTGAGCTGTCAGCACGGAGTCCGATGCAGGTCTCAAACCCACGAACGGTGAGATCATGACCTGGGCTGAAGTCAGATGCTGAACCGACTGAGCCACCCAGGCACCCCCAGAAACTAGCTTTTAAAGGCAATTCTATACAAACATTTATTGAGCACCTCTGGTGGACCAGGGTCTCTCTGGGGCTGTGGGCTCTGAACCAGAGTAAGGTGGGGGCATGGAGCCATCAGAGGGTAGAGCTGCCTCTGACGGCCCTCCCCAAGGGGAGCCTAGGAGAGGCCTCAATCCATTTAACATGCAAATGGGAACAGTATTGCTCTCCAGGCAAAACTTCATTGCTCGCGCGTTTTCTTCTTTCCCGGGGAATGAAGCTTCCCAAGAGCAAATCCACATTTTCAATCTGCGCTGTTGGTTTTTCATGGTCTCCCCACCCCCACTGTGCCCCTCCTTCACCAGACTCCACGGTAAGAGCGACTGATTTCTCCCTCAATCCACAGGATTTCATATGGTTCACCTCCAAGCTTCATTTCATTTTATAGTCACGATTTTTTCAGCATTCCCTAGCAGCAGATGTGGCTGAAGCAGAGATTTCTCAGGTTGCGTTATCGGGAAGGATCTTTGGCAATAACAAAGGGCTATTTGTTCCCTTCAACCCTGCACATTCGGGGTTCGCTCTAAGCCCTTATATTTTATTCATCAAGTCAGTCCTTAAAAAATCTTGATGACAGTTCCGACAGTATGTCAGAGAAGGTATGACTGTGTTTTCCACCTGGGAGCTGGAGTTTCACACGCTCGGCTTTAAACTAGACAGATGGCACTGTGAGGAGCGAGGGGGAAAATTCTGCCAATTCCAGAGCCTGATATTAAATTGTTCCTCGGGGCGCCTGGGTGGCGCAGTCGGTTAAGCGTCCGACTTCAGCCAGGTCACGATCTCGCGGTCCGTGAGTTCGAGCCCCGCATCAGGCTCTGGGCTGATGGCTCAGAGCCTGGAGCCTGTTTCCGATTCTGTGTCTCCCTCTCTCTCTGCCCCTCCCCCGTTCATGCTCTGTCTCTGTCCCAAAAATAAATAAACGTTGAAAAAAAATTTTTTTTAATTGTTCCTAAAGGCCATAGCCAATATTTCATTAAAAAGCCCCTCGGAAAATGGACAATGTCTGTAGCCAGTTTGAAATTTTTGGTTTTAGCATTTGAAAAACTTACAGTTTTATCTATAATACCTCATTTATTATACTTAGATTTAAAAAAAAAACAACACAAGCATCGCATGTGAAGCCAAAAGAAAGAATCCAGGGGGGAGGATTCGAAGCTAGCTGTGGGAGTAATTCCCTTCTGAGCTCCCTCCCCTTTTAAACTATTTCAATCACTTGAAACAAAACAAAACTAAGCAACACGGCTGGCTCATTATTCGGGCTCTGGAACTGCCCGACTCCCGAGCCTGAGTCCCTTCCCTTTGCTCTGCCAGTGCCCCCTGCAGATTTTGCCCCAGCCGGGTGGGCATGGCAGCAAAAGCCCAGGACGTTTGCCGAGCACCGGGGGTGCTAGAAGCCGGGCACCGGAAGCAGCTCGCGCCTGAACTCAGACCTGAGATCTGGCCCAACGCGTGTCCTCGGGGGGGGGGGGGGGGGGGCCCTGCAAGCTGTTCCTCACCCTCCTGGCCTGGCCTCCCCAGCGGCGTCCCCCTTCAGCCCCGCAACTAGAAGTTCTAGATTCCCTTCCAGACATCAGCCCTTGATTCCCCTCCTCCCTCATAACCCCTGTGACAGGGCGCCCAGGGGAACAAGCGCAGCCGTCAGAGGCTCTGCCTGCTGGGGGTTGACCGTGCCTGGTGCTGTCACAGGCGTGGGCGAGTGCATGGACGCTGTGCACAGTTGCACCTAAGAGCTAAGTGTGCCTGGTGACAGAGCAAGGAGGCCTCCCTCCCTTCCAGGAAATCTAGTATACCCACAAGGGAAACTTCAGGAACAGAGAGAGTGGGTAGTGGGAGTGGGTGCAAAGAAGGATAATAATCCACCTCGCAAAAATGTCCACGTGAGCTTCGTGTACGCGGCCAGTCTGCCGCTCTTCCGACACAATTCAATTTGTCAAAACTTCACTTACTCACGACCTTACTAGAAGAGATCTACTCACGTGAGGCATAGCTGCACACACATGTAGATAAGACCTAAATGAAAGCAATTAATCGGTGGGCTTTGTGATCCTCGAGAGGAGCCCGTGGGCCTCATTTCGTAGAGACTGTGGCCAGAACTTCCAGAAGAGCGGGGCTTTTTCCAGAACCCTGCTTCCCGGGGGGTTTTACAAGAAGCTCCACGTTATCACCCTGCTACGTCACCAGTCAGGCGAATAGGCACGTCTGAGTCCGCCGAACCTCCTCTTCCTGATATATATGTAATATATATGTGTATAAATATAAATATATAGAAGTTATATATATATATATATATGGGGCCTGTTTCTGTCATTTGAACATATCCTAGTACTCTTTGGATGTCACTGATTCTTTTTCTATAACGACAGCTTTAACTTTTTAAATTTTTTAAATGCTTATTTATTTTTGAGAGAGAGAGAGCGCGCGCGAGCGGGAGAGGGGCAGAGAGCGAGAGGGAGACACAGAATCCGAAGCAGGCTCCAGGCTCTGAGCCATCAGCACAGAACCCAACTAGGGCTGAAACTCACAGGCCGTGAGATCGTGACCTGACACAGACCGTGAGATCGTGACCTGAGCTGAAGTCGGATGCTTAACCAGCTGAGCCACCCAGGCGCCCCAACAGCTTTAACTTTTATAGCTTACTCCATCATTGAAGAGCTATGGGACTATATTAGAGTCCTAGGGCCGCTATAACAAACAATTACAAACTGGGTGGCTTAAAACAACGGAATGCATTCTCTCAGTTGTGGAGATCAGAAGTTCAAATTCAAGGTGTCGGTAGGGCCCGCGCTCCTTCTGAGGCTTGAGGGGAGGATCCTTCTTGGCCTCTTCCAGCATCTGGTGGTTCCAGGGGTTCCTTGGCTCTGGGCCGCATTATTCCTGTCTGTGCCTCCACCTTGACCTTCTGTTCTGTGTCTTCTCTTCTGTTATACGAACAACTGTCATTGAATTTGGGGTCTACCCTGACGATCCAGGATGCACTCATCTCAGAGTCCTTAATTATGTCTGCAAAAACGTAATTTTAAATTTTTTTTTTAACGTTTATTTATTTCTGGGACAGAGAGAGACAGAGCATGAACAGGGGAGGGGCAGAGAGAGAGGGAGACACAGAATCAGAAGCAGGCTCCAGGCTCTGAGCCGTCAGCCCAGAACCCGACGCGGGGCTCGAACTCACAGACCGCGAGATCGTGACCTGAGCTAAAGTCGGACGCTTAACCGACTGAGCCACCCAGGCGCCCCAAAAATGTAATTTTAAAATCAGGTCACATCGGGGCCTCTGGGTGGCTCAGTCGGTTGAGCGTCCGAATTCGGCTCAGGTCACGATCTCACAATTTGTGAGTTCGAGCCCCACGTCGGGCTCTGTACTGACAGCTCGGAGCCTGGAGCCTGCTTCAGATTCTGTGTCTCCTTTTCTCTCTTCCCCTCCCCCACTTGTGCTCTGTCTCTCTCTATCAAAAATAAATAAAATACAAAAAATAAAATAAAATAAAATCAGAGCACATCTTTTCAAAATTAAGATCACATTCAGGGTCTTTGCGTGGCTCAGTTGGTTAAGCATCCAACTCTTGAATTTCGCTCCAGGTCATGATCTCACGGTTGTGAGTTTCAGCCCTGTGCCAGGCTCCGTGCTGGGCATGAGGCCTGCTTAAGATTCTCTCTCCATCTCCCTCTACCCTTCCCCCATGCATTTGTGTATGTTCCCTCACTTTCTCTCTCTCAAAAAAAAAAAAATTTAATAAGATCACATTGACAGGTCTCAGGGATTCAGTCATGGGCGGGGGGTTGGGGCACCATTCAAACCACTACAGCGATTTTGGGGCAAGTCATTGAACCTAAATCTCAATGTCCTCGTCTGCAAAACAGGAGCTCAGTAACCGCCCTCTCAGAGAGCTGTGATGACTGAGTGGGTTGCTCTACATCAAGTCCCTGGCACGTGCCTCCTACGTGGTAAGCACTTAGTGATGGCTAACTGTATTCATAATGGCTGTTACTGTTCACGAATAACTTCCACTCCTCATGGTAGTGCTGCGAGTAGGGAGAGTTCAAGGCCTTGAGAGAAAATTACTGGCACCAGTGGTTAATAGACACCCACAGGAGAGATCTGGCCTGAGCTTGGGTCCCCGAATGTCCGCGCTTGCTTGAGTGCTAATTGCCCAAAGTTTTCCCCCTCCATCCTGGAAACCCGGCTTGGGAGAGAGAGGGCGGGCTGGGGGTGGGTAGGTGGGGTGACTAGGCTGTTCCCAAGCCTATTTGTTCCACTCTATTTTCTGCAAACTTTTAACCGCCTACCCCGCGAGGCAAGAGCTAGTGCATTGCACAGCTCATGAGTTTTGATCAGAGAAAGTGTAGCCTCCAACTGAGAAGGAGCCAAACTTGGGAAATGAGTCTCAGAGAGGGAAAGCAGGGGGCAAGAACCCCAGATCCTGCCAGAAAGGGAAAGCAGGAGGAAGAACCAAAAGTCAAGAAGGGGTCCTGATAGAGCCCAAAGCGCGATCCCCTCTGGTCAAGTGATCTGCGGGGCAACTCCCTGTTCCATCCATTTCTTTATGAAAATGATCCTTCACACTGGCCCCTTTCAGAGGCCATTGCAACAGACCCTGGTTTTATCTCACAAGAGACGAGAATCAGTGAGCCCGCCCTGGGAGAGTGAGCCTCCGAGCCTTCCTGCGTGCTCCAGCGTCATTTCTGTGAGCTTGTCTTCTTGGCAAAGCCCAGGCTGCCATTCACATTGGCCTGACTCTGAATTCCACCCCCGCCCCCATCCCCACATATATCTGAGAGGAAATGTAATCCATGTGTCTGGGACAGATTTCCTCCTGACTCATCACAATGTGGCTTTGTCACGGGGGACCAAGTTGGCTTCTCTTCACACCCCCTCTGACTTGGGAAGTCCTGGGCCAGCCCCGGGGCTCAGAGGAGTTGGGGGGAGCCCGTGGATTCTGACCTTGCAAAAGCCCCAGCTCTGGGTCCACCCACTTTTTGGTGCTACTCTCTGGTTTTAACTCATCTCCCTCCCTCTGGGCCCTCGGCGCTGCAACACCTTCTCCATACTATTCCCCTGCTTCAAAATCTTCAACGACGCCCTCATGGCCGGAGTTTTACATTCTAAACACCCTTCGCATGTATGTCAATGCTACCCATTGACCAGGAAATATAGGCGTGGCTTTCCGCCACTTTGTTACTATTGATTTTTTTAATGTTTATCTAGTTTTGAGAGAGAGAGGAAGTGAAGGCAAGTGGGAGAGGGGCAGGGGGAGAGGGAGACAGAGGTTCCAAAGTGGGCTCCGCACTGATAGCAGAGAGCCCAATGCAGGGCTCGAACCCACAGACCATGAAACCATGACCCGAGCCAAAGTCGGACACTTAACCAACTGAGCCACCCAGGTGCCCCTTTTATTATTTTTATTTTTTTAATTTTTTTTTAACGTCTGCCACTTTGAATGTTACAGTAAGCACAACACGCAAACGAGACGGTTATCAGCAGGCATAAAAACAGTCCTTCTACCTGGTCCTGTTAACCTTGGTCTCTGTCACTGTAGGCTCCAGCAAGCATCCTGCAGGCAAGGGCCACTCTGGGGCAGATACTGTAAGAGTTCTACCACCCAGCCTTCTACTGGGTCAGGTGAGATGTCCCCCCCACCCCACCCCAGGAAGGGTAGTTAAAGCCCGAGGACCCATCAGAATTCTCTACAGAGAGCTCTACTGGAAGGGAGGGAAACTGAGCACCATGTGTCCTCACATCTCATCATGCAGGTGTGCGTGTAAACTTTCTAGCTAAGCACACCTCCTGAGTGCTACTTGTTTCACCAATGAAAAGTTATTTCTAATATCTTATATGCTAAATAATGGGCTTTCTGTGCGCATTTATACGATGACATTCGAAGCACTTGCTAAAGCCCTTGTCAAGTTCTTAACTGCTTACTGACCACTCCTAAGGGATAAAGTTAACTTCACACATTTGTAAAGTTTACAGGGCTCATACTGAAGTATTCTGAAGTATATGGCAAAAATATTATACAGTGATCTGGTTCCAACCAAGTTCTTCCCACTTCTCTCTGATTACTCCTCTACATAGACCTCCAAATTCAATTTAAATTGCCCATAGTACCCTTCAAAGAATCAGGGTCCACTGGAGAGACAGCAAAACACATACAAAATGTTTAATACAAACGTAATTACAAATACAAATAGATAATACAAGTAAAGCCCAGATAATAGAAGAGATATCACTGCCCCATACAGTGAACTTGAATATATAACTCAACCCACATGTCCCATGGGAAGGAGGGACGCTCAGTGCCTTTCAGAAATTTCTGGTACTGCCACATGACCACCTTCCCATTCCCACTCACTCCAAATTTTGGCTCTTACCTAACTCCTAACTCCTCCCCCTTTCATCCCCAGACCTGCCCTTCCCTCTCTATTCCTTTCTTCCCCTTCATTCTCCAAACATAACAAGTTATTGGGTCCAACGGTCTGTTACTGAGGATTTGGGAGCAGGAATATCTGAGATTGAATGTTGGATTCACTATTCCTTGAGTTCATCGGTTATTTTCTCTCCCAGGGAACCCTCGCCTCCTTTCCTTGGTGTCAGCCTGTGGCCATATTGCTGGGGCTCATTCTTGCCCTCTGTAGGGAACACGTTCCCCTTCACAGTTCACAGGTCCCAGAGCCAGACCCTCTGTCTTCCCAGCCAAAGAAAGCAGAACGTAGGCAAAGAAATGTCTGCTTTAACCTCACCCCGTAACTCAGACAACACCCTATAACCAACAAGCCATTGAGGTGTTTCACAGACCCAAGAGAGATTTCCTCCCCTAGAGGTATTTTGCTATTGTCCTTGGCCAGAATATCTCCATTACCCCATATGTTTCTAGGGCTCTGTGTGCATATTCTCATGGATTTGCTAGGTAAAGATACTTTTTTTTTTTTCAGTTTATTTATTTGGGGAGGGAAAGAGGGTGTGTCCTTGTGTGAGTGGGGGAGGGGCAGAGAGAGAGGGAGAGAGAATCCCAAGCAGTCTCTGTGCTGTCAGGGCTCGATCCCACAAAACGCAAGATGATGACCTGAGCCAATATCTAGAGTCAGACGCTTAACTGACTGAGCCACCCAGGCACCCCATTTCCTAATTATTTTGTTTTCATTGCAATAATCTAAAAATTCAATATAAATGTATTCTGGATCATTTGGGTGATCTAGAAAAGTTTAGTAGCTGTGTTCATGTTTTATATGTATATTGTATTTATATTTATTTACTTGTGACCAGGGTGGCACAAGTGATTGCCTAATTCCCTTAAATGATAATTCAGTGTTTCATACACTTGACCTGAAGACTCCTGAAGGTTTGAGGGACTAGTCCCAGGATCTAAAAGAATTTGTCTTCTTGAAAGGGACTATACCTATTAGCAAACAAAATCCAACAACACATTAAAAAAATCTTTCACCGTGATCAAATGGCATTTATTCCAGGGGTGCAAGGGTGGTTCAATATTTGCAAATAAATCAATGTGATACATCACATTCATAAGAGAAGGGATAAAAACCCTTATGATCATTTCAATAGATGCAGAAAAAAAAACATTTGACAAAGTACAACATCCATTCGTGATAAAAACGGTTAACAAAATAGGTTTAGAAGGAACATACCTCAACATAATAAAGGCCTTCTATGAAAAACCCACAGCTAACATCATTTTCAGCGTGAAAAACTGAAGAGGTTTCCTCTAAGATCAGGAACAAGACAAGAACGTCCACTCTTTTTTTTTTTTTTTTTTTTTTTTACATTTTTTATTTACTTTTGGGACAGAGAGAGACAGCACGAACGGGGGAGGGCCAGAGAGAGAGGGAGACACAGAATCGGAAACAGGCTCCAGGCTCTGAGCCATCAGCCCAGAGCCTGACGCGGGGCTCGAACTCACGGACCGCGAGATCGTGACCTGGCTGAAGTCGGACGCTTAACCGACTGCGCCACCCAGGCGCCCCAAGAACATCCACTCTTACCACTTTTATTCAACATAGTACAGGAAGCCTTAGCCAGGGCAATCAGACAACAGAAATGAAGAAAAGGCATCCAAATTGGTAAGAAAGAAGTGACACTTTCACTATCTGCAGATGACGTGATACCACATACAGAAAACCCTAAAGACCCCATAAAAAAAACGTTAGAACTGACACATGAATTCAGCAAAGTCACAGGATACAAACTTAATATACGGAAAGCTGCACTATTTCTATACAATAATAATGAAGCAGCAGAAAGAGAAATTAAGAAAACAATCCCATTTACAATTGCACCCAATAGAATAAAATACCTAGGAATAAACTTCACCAAGGAGGTGAAAGGACTGCACTCTGAAAACTGTAAAAGGTTGATGAAAGAAATTAGAGGTGACCCAAATGCTCACGGAGTAGAAGAACCAATATTATTAAAGTGTCCATGCTACCCAAAGCAATCTACAGATTTAACGCACTCTCTGTTAAAATACCAATAGTATTTTTCACAGAACTAGAACAAATAATACTAAAATTTGTATGAATAACCAAAGCAATCTCGAGAAGGAACAAAACCGGAGGTATCGCCATCCCAGACATCAAGATCTGCTACAAAGCTGTAATAATCAAAACAGCATGGTACTGGCATAAAAATGGACACATAGATCAATGGAACAGAATCGCGAGTCTGGAAATAAACTCACAATGTTATGGTCAATTAATCCACAACAAAGGAAGCAAGAATGTGTAATGGGGAAAAGACAGTTTCTTCGACAAATGGTTTTGGGAAAACTGGACAGCTACATGCAAAAGAATGAAACTGGACCGCTTTCTTACACCATACACAAAAAAATAAACTCAAAATAGACGAAGACCTAAATGTGAGAACTGAAACCATAAAAGTACTAGAAGAAAACATCGGTAGTAATTTCTGTGACATCAGATCAGCTCTAGCAACATTGTTTTAGATATGTCTCCTAAGGCAAGGGAGACAAAAGCAAACATAAGCTTCTGTGACCACATCAAAATAAAAGGCTTTTGCACAGCAAAGGAAACCATCAACAAAACCACAAGGCAACCTACCGAACGGGAGAAGATACTTGCAAATGATATATCTGATACGGGGTTAATATCCAAAATATATAAAGGACTCTTATAACTCAAGACCAGAACCCCCCCCCCCAAAAAAAAACAGAAAAAGCAAAAAGAAGAAACCCACACATAATCCGATTAAAAACAGACAGAAGTCACAAACACACATTTCTCCAGAGAAGACATCAGCTGGCCAACAGACAGATGAAAAGATGCTCAACATCATTAATCATCAGGAAAATGCAAATCAGAACCACACGGAGATACCACCTCACACCTGTCAGAATGGCTAAAATCAAAAAGACAAGAAATACCAGGTGCTGGAGGATGTAGAGAGAAGAGAACCCTCGTGCGTGGTTTGTGGGTTGCAAATCGGCACAACCACTGTGGCAAACAGTGTGGAGTTTCCTTTAAAAAGTTCAAAATAGGGGCGCCTGGGTGGCGCAGTCGGTTAAGCGTCCGACTTCAGCCAGGTCACGATCTCGCGGTCCGGGAGTTCGAGCCCCGCGTCAGGCTCTGGGCTGATGGCTCAGAGCCTGGAGCCTGTTTCCGAGTCTGTGTCTCCCTCTCCCTCTGCCCCTCCCCCGTTCATGCTCTGTCTCTCTCTGTCCCAAAAATAAATAAACGTTGAAAAAAAAATTTTTTTTTAAATAAAAAGTTCAAAATAGAACTACCATATGATTCAAGAATCCTACTACCACTTGGTAGTTACCCAAAGAAAATGAAAACACTAATTCGAAAAGAGAACGTTTATTGCAGCGTTATTTACAACAGCCAAGACACGGAAGGAGTCCCAGTGTCCATCCGTAGACAAATGGGTAAAGGACTGGTATATATCTTTGTGAGGGGCTATCACTCAGCCAGAAAAAAGAATGAGATCTTGGCATTCGCAACAACATGAAGAGACCTAGAGGCTACGATGCTAAGTGAAATAAGGCGGAGAAAGAGAAATACCAGAGGATTTCACTCAGATGTGGAATTTAAGAAACAAAACAAATGAACAAAGGAAAAAAGAGACCCCCCCCCCAATTTTGTTTTGAAACACCCAGACTCTTAAATACAGAGAATAAACCTGTGGTTACCAGAGGGGAGGTGGCTGGCGGGGGGCCGGGGGCGGGGGTGGGGATGGGTGAAATAGATAAGGGGAATTAAGAGTACATTAAATGTGATGAGCCCTGAGTAATGTATTGAACTGTCGACTCGTTATATTGTACACCTGAAACCAATAGAACTCTGTATGCTAATTATACTTCCATAAAAACAATAAGTAAATAAAAGGATTGTACTTAATGGTTAGAGTACATATGCTATTTAATAAAAGTCTACAAAGGGCACGTATCTGATTGTTTCTGGGCAGATAAAAAGTCCTCTATTTTCTACTTACACTTTGGATACTTTCACTCACCCCCGACGGGATGATGCTGGAGCGGGGCTGCTGAGGGTGAGTAGGCGTGTCAGTAGGCGGACGGCAGGCAGAAAGGGCTGGAACTTTGTAAAAGGAACAGCATGAAAGGCACACGGTCTGGAGATGGTGCGTTTGCTTTATGCCATGTGGCCAGATAAGGGGCAGCAGGTGGACAGGGTGAGGGAATAGAGCTGGGAGGGGAAGCAGGGCCTAGATTGTAGAAGGATATTGACCAGGCAAAGTTCTGACTCTTACCACAGACAGAGCCTGTGGAGGATCTTAAGCAAGGGACTGTGTGTTCATCTTCTTTGGTGCCAGCAGAAACAGGGTTGGGAAGTGCACAGGAATGGAGACAGGGACCTGGACAGGAGACTCTGGTTCTTTGTCACCTGGGAACGCCTGTTCTACTCCATGTTGACCTGGATTTAACTGGTTTTGACATGTGTGGTTGGCTCACTTTCATGTGTGTGGGGGGCCCGTCCCCCGTACAAGAGTCCAAACCCCTTGAGGACAAGGACTGCTCCTTCAGCTTCCGTGGGTCCCTTCTCTGGGCCCAACAGCTGGTGTTCAGTGAATGCTTTGGCTCTTTTTTTCATTGTTTTGTTTTTTAATGAATCACAAGTCTGCTGAAAGTAACTTTGACAAGGGTTTGGATTCTTATCTTAGATTTTCTACCCTCACTCTGGGCATTTCCACACAAACAGGATCACCAGTCATAAACCCAGTACCGGCATGGGTGTGCTAGGTGACCTTGGAACATCACTAATCTCTTCTGGTCACCATTTCCTCCCTTCAGTGCCATTGTGGAATCAGATGGGCAGAAGTATGGATTAGAAGGACATGGCAATCCAGTTCTGAAACCATTGATTCCTTTCCCAAGAGAGGTATTTTCCCACTACCCCCACCCTGCCCACCATCCCTAGGCCCCCAGGAGGAGGCCAGCCTTTTCCAGAACTCTCGGCCCCTCTTCACCACATCCCAAGTGTCACCAGCTTCTTGACAGCCAAACAAAGCAGGGTGGAGGTTGTCATCCATCATGCAGGCATGTCATCCATCATGCAGGAATGTGTCATAAAGGTCCTTCTCCTACCTGGTCCCCCCATTCCCCAACCCTGGTTCCTTTTGCGTTGCCCCTCCGGGCTCAGGGGGCCTTCCAACGCCTGCTGTATGATGTCAGCTCTTGCAAGTTGACCTGCAGCGAGTTCTGCAAGGTCAAGACTGCTGCCCATTGAGTTCCCATCTGCATGAAGAGCAGTGAGCTCACTGTGGGAACACAGCCAGGGGGCTGATCCAGAACCCCAAATAACCCCAGGCTCAGGCGCTGAGGAAGAGAGCACGGGGTCTGCCCTGCCCGGCTGGGTTTCCGTATGCACCCAAGATTCCCACCTAATGCCCATGGCTTTGTGATAGATGAGAGGGACACACTGTATCTGCCTACCGCTCCCTCCCCAGCACCAACCCCCCCCCCCCCCCCGCCCTGGGCACCCATACCACCTGGCACTCACAGGTTGTTCAACAAATATTTCTGAAACCAGTGACTGCTGACCTATTGGCAGTCTTCCCCCCTCCCTCTTCGTGCTCAGTGTTGTGATCACCCACTAGGCTTGGCTTTGAGAGAGAATTGGTAATAAATAACAAACATGCTCCGTGTAAATGAAAGTGGCAAACATGAGTTCTCCACTGGAAGAGCTGGCTTTCTGTAATCACATTAGTGTTTTATTACCAATGAAGTGTTGCACTCTAGGTAGGACTGGAAAAACATTAAAATCACTGCTGGCCCAGAATTTTTTCCATTTCTGTTGTCAGGCCTTCACTGTTAACCTCCGAACTTCCCCCAATCCTACGGAGCTTTACGTTCTTAAGCAAAAAGTTCTTTCAACCAGCCAACTAGTGTTTGGAAAACTACCTAAGCTGATTGGGGAGTTAATCTCTTTTGCCCCTGTTTGAACAGCAGAACTATGAATTTGCTGACTGACTATTAGTTAGACTAATAATGCATACATATTTTGGTTATCTTGGCTGGTTACGCATCCCGCAAAATTTACAGTAAGGCATGGAATTATGTTCTAAAGAAGGGACAGAGAAATAAAAAACATATTTTCAATACTTAATGGTCTAAAAAGAGTTAATTTTGGAGATCAGTCAACAAATATCTATTTTAAATTTTTTTTTAACGTTTATTCATTTTTTTGAGAGACAGAGAGAAACAGAGCGTGTGTGGGGGAGGGGCAGAGAGAGAGGGAGACACAGAATCTGAAGCAGGCTCCAGGCTCTGAACTGACAGCACAGAGCCCGATGAGGGGCTCGAACTCGCAAACTGCGAGATCATGACCTGAGCCGAAGCCAGACGCTCAACCGACGGAGCCACCCAGGCGCCCCATCAGTCAACAAATATCTATTAAGCATTTGTACCCAATACAAAA
Source organism: Felis catus (assembly GCF_018350175.1). Lineage (NCBI taxonomy): Eukaryota > Metazoa > Chordata > Mammalia > Carnivora > Felidae > Felis > Felis catus. Next base: position 19,262,967 of record NC_058378.1, on the reverse strand, counting down.
GAAGTACAAGATAAGGTCCCCGTCCTCAAATCTCCTGGCCTACAGATGATTCAGAACAATAATGCTCTGAGCCATCGGCATTATTTCAAGACTTAAGACCTGATCTTGTGATTCTCCGGCCCCAAACACCATACACATTTGGTTGATGCTGGTGGATCAACGAGAGATCTAATCAAGTAGACAGAGGGGTGATTACCGAGAACAATCAGTGGTCAATGTCCACACTCCCTAGCTCGTGATCAACTCAGAAATGTTCTGTATTGAGCGCTTGGGTTATCAACTGGTTCGTTATGAAAAAGTAGCTAATGGTGAGCATATGTGTGTATATTCCAGGTTGTGCTTCCTTCTCTGTAGCTATCGCAGAGCGACACGGCTTTAGCTGGGGCTGCCAGGTGTCCTGCAGGGCCAGGACGTGTCGTGTCCTGTGTCTAATGACGCCGTCAGCATCTGCCCTATTGACTCTGTCAGGATTTCTTAAATGTCCTGTATTCGGCTTGTTTCCATAAACTACAAAAAGCTGGCAGGTAGAGCCATGCTTCAAATTCACCTGGGCATCCGGTACCGTCCTTTGCCAAATCTGCCAACCCTTTAGTCTCCATGACCAAAACAGGCCACACCATGGCCTCTTTTGCTTGGCCTCCCCTCTCGGCACTGACACAGCCAGAACGCTGGCCACAGGAGCGTGAGGGTCGGCGAGCCATGAGCCCTGCTTCATACAGCTTCTTCAGTGGACAGCACCCTAGCAACCTACCCTCTTCGGCCAGGCTTACTTTAAAACAAATTAGCTTTCATTCCTCCCCACTCTCTGTGTATGTCTGCTTTCTGAACACGTGAGTTGATTGATTATCAGTAGTGGCCATCAGGCTACATTTATGGAGCCCTTCGTGTTCACCATGGCAATCCCTAGACCCAGATGATCATGTTTGACTCTCAGAACAACTTAACGAGAAGCAACTATTGTTGTCCCCATTTTTCAGACCATGAAACTGAGGCTCTAATTGAAACTGAGGTACAGAACCTGCTCAGGCTAGCAAGTTGGCAGACTGAGAAAATGCAATCGGAGGGTCTGTCTAGAAATCTGTGGCTTACCTTCTGCATCTTCTAACACGGTTGCCTGATTGGTGGGCCCGGCTGAGCCTAAGTGACCACCCAGTAAGGGATGGAGAGCCCCAGGAGAGTCTGTTTGCACGACTAATTCACTTGGGGACTTCTGGATTTTGCCTGGAGAAGCAGGAATGGCTCATGCCAATGGGGGATGGAGGGGACTTTGTGCCCGGCTCCCAACTTGGGTCTCTTGAGATAAGAGGTCAACCAAAGAGAGGGAGGCCTTGAGTCCAGCCATGGGGTTCTCAGGAGGGACTCCGTGAGGCAGCGCTCGTTCGAGCAGCGCTCATGCTGAGCCCACAGGACCACGTGAGCACATGGTTGGAGGAGGGTCATCTTCTGCCTGAGTCCCTGGCATGTAGGTGTCCAGAAGCTCCCTGTGGGAGAGCAGCAGTTCAGCGGGGGCGGGGTGGGCAGGGACCAACTTACCGATGAGCACAGCTGGGGCCCCTCTGGGGTCTCCAAGGAGTGACCGGAAGGATCTGAGGAGAGGCCAGACCCTCCACTTGACTATTACTGTAGAAGTGATTCTCTAGGCCTTCCAGCTGGTCATAGCTGGTGACGCCTGGGAATATTCAGATTATGATCAGAAAACTGGTAGCTATGGTTGATAACACAGTCTAATTGAAATGTGCTAAGAGGGGGAAACTTCAATGTTCACACACACACACAAACAAAGATAAATGAGCAAAAAAAAAAAAAAAATTGTCAGGTCAGTGGCCTGGTCCACCAACCTGCTGAGGTTATAGAAGAAAAAGTGGTCTTTCGATTGGTCAGTTTCGGAAGTGGTTTGGCTACAAAACAGGCCACAGTCCCACGCCGCCCGCCTTCTCCGTGTTGTAAGATGACTTTGCTGTGTCTGTATTTCGGCCTCTGTTGTCAGAGCCGGCTGGTCAAGGGCCGGGAGGCCCCTGGGGCTGAGCCAGTTGAGTTGATGAATGTTGGCAGTGAGGGGGGACGTGCACCAGGGACCCGCGGGTATCTGAGTCCGGGGGTCAGAAAGGACCTGAAGGTCTGGAGCCTTGCTGGGGGATGAGGGGACAGGCTTCCAGAAAGGGGCTTGTATTGGATGCTGCGAGGGAGCAGGGCAATTTTATGACTGGGCATCTTAGTAAATCTCCCATAGAAGGAAGGACAGCAAGGTCCAGGCCCAAGCCGGGAACTGGGGAAGTAACAGTGGCTGCTGGTGTCGTGGGGACAAGAAAGCGGGGCATGTTTGGTGTTTTGTGGCTGGACAGTGTGCATGCTGAGTTCAGACTGATCCCGATGCTGAGTTCAGACGGGGCTTTGTCCGGTTCCATCGCGGAGGGACAGTGGTTTCGTCCAATGTCGTTGTCCTGTGGAGACGTTTCTGTTGGACAGGAGGACAGCACTGGCCAGCAGTGAGTGCCTGGCCAAGAGGACCAGGCCAGCCACTGGCGCTTCAGATAGGCAGAGATCATGATCTGCATTGTTTGACCAACTCTTCGTTACCTGAGCTTTCCGTGAGCCCTCGGTGTTTGCTGTTGGACAGGACTCTCCTCTCCTTCGCCGACGTTCTCACACCAAACGACAGCTTCAGACGGGGTTGCAGGAACTTATCTCTTACTTTTTTTAATGCTTAATTATTTTTTTTTTAATTTTTTTTTCAAAGTTTTTTATTTATTTTTGGGACAGAGAGAGACAGAGCATGAACGGGGGAGGGGCAGAGAGAGAGGGAGACACAGAATCGGAAACAGGCTCCAGGCTCTGAGCCATCAGCCCAGAGCCTGACGCGGGGCTCGAACTCACGGACCGCGAGATCGTGACCTGGCTGAAGTCGGACGCTTAACCGACTGCGCCACCCAGGCGCCCCATTGCTTAATTATTTTTGAGACAGACAGAGTACCAGCGGGGGAGGGGCAGAGAGAGAGAGAGAGAGAGAGAGAGAGAGAGAGAGAGACGGAGACACAGGATCCGAAGCAGGCTCCAGGCTCTGAGCCGTCAGCACAGAACCCGGCGCAGGACTCAAACTCACGAACCATGAGATCATGACCTGAGCTGAAATCGGACTTATCTTTTAATACCCGAGGGATTTGCAAGGGACTGGCTCAGAGGAGAGGGGCTGGGTAGCTGAGGGCGGGGCGGGGGAGAGGGGTGCACACGTATAGAAAAAGCCCTCAGCGGTACCGGGCACCTGAATCTGTTGCAATGAACGGAAGTGGCCTGGGCAGTGGAGTGAGGCCTGGTCCTTTTGCAGAGGGCTGTGGGCTCTCTTATTCCCCACCCTGTGAGCAGAGGGGATGTCGATTTCACATCACGTTTGCCCAGGCGCGGTGAATCGGATAGCCCTGGCCATCCTCCCCGGTCGAGTCTGTTTCCCATCAGATGGAGCACCCTTCACTTTGTGCTACAGGAATTGACTGGTAAGTGGCCTTCCTGGGATGGCGTGGTGAGGGCGGGGGATACAGGATGTCCCATAAAATTCTAAAGGGCTGGCCGAAAGGGGCATCCAAGCATCTCACAAACCCAGAGCCTCCTACTCCCTGGGCCTCAACAGAGGGCTGGACACTGCCCAGTGACCGCCCCCTCCCCACCCAGTGATGCCCCCAGGTGCTGAGTATGAAGATAACCCCCGGGACTTATTAAAATACTGATTCCTAGGTCTTGCCCGAGGGGTTCCAAATGAGTGGGTCTGAGGAGAGGCCCAGGAGTCTGAATTCTTAACCAGTCTAACGTGAAGAATCCTTATAAACAGCCAGGAACTTAGGAATCACTAATCTGGTCCAGTGTTTCACAGCTAAGGGAGAGGATAGTCAGACTAGGGATCTTTTTTCTCTCCAAAAATAGAAAAAATACAAGTGGGCACGCATGTGTGTGTGTGTGTGTGTGTGTGCGCGCCCTTTCTTTTTCCTCCTTATGTCGACATGCCCTCTAGAAAGAGGGACAACATGACAATTTTTGAAAAGCCCCAGAGATTCTGATACCTTCCCTCCGCCCTCCCTGTTATGGAAACCAGCGAATGGGGAGAATACGACACCCCGAAATATGCCTCTTTGGCAGAGGGATTACCTTGAGTTGATTAAAAACAACAGACACAGGAGGAACTCTGAAAACCTAGCGGAAGTAATTCTTTTGTAAGGGATATGCACATTTATAAAGGAAATCTCCATTTGTAAGGGTGTCTCCCCCTCTGTGCCAGGAAACTCTTATCAAGGCAGAAGGACTTAAATCTGCATAACAGCCTGTCCCGGTTTCCTGGGCTTTCCTGGTGACCTTCCAATAACAGGCTTTCCTACCTGTCTCCCCAACATCGTTTTTTGTCTTGAGCTGAAGATGCCATTTAAGGCAACAGCTTCAGCCGTTTCTGGGACTTATTCTGTTTTCCCGAGTATCTCCCATGTATATAGGAGACACACACGTTATTAAACTTCTGTCACTTTGTTCCCGTTAATCCGCCTTTTTGCTATAGGATCTCAGCCAAGAACCTAGACGGGTAGAGAGAAATTGTCTTTCCTCCCCTACACCACAGATCAAGAGCAAGTTTGCAGACACAGCCCTGAGGCCTGAGGAGAGTGGTTTCCTGCTCAGGGGCTCAGCTAAATGAGCGAGCCAGGCTGACCAGACCCCCTCTCCCCCCACCTGGTCCCTCACGGGCCCAGGGCCCTCACTCCATGTTCTCATCACTGAAATTGGGACTGAGCTTCTGGGGTGTTCATGGTCCAGCAGCCTGCAGTGCAGCCGGTGAGCTAGGGAGAGGCTGGCGAGGCAGAGGGGCAAAGGCCAGCAGGGACGCGGCACCACAGTCATCTGGTCAAGGGCAGCAGCAGGGAACGGTGATGTGCATTCGGGGCCCGGCTGGTCCGGGAGGCTGGGATCTCCCAGAGCAATGACCGGAGACAGAGACGCGGAACGGTGGACGAGTCCTGGCAGAGGCCAGAGGGGCGCCTTCTTTACAGGAGTGGGAGGGTATAAGGAGCCTGAAAGGGTTAAAAGCCAGCTGGGCTCTGCGGGAGCCCCGCCTCTGGGAGTGGAAATTCAAAGTGCTGCAAAGCTGCCTAGAAGACAGAGCCCTGGGAGGCTCGCCGAACTCATTAACTTTTAAAGCGGTTCCTACCCCTTATCTCTCCCCAGCACCTTTCTAGAGGCAGCCTGGCGAGCAGGGATCCCTGCTCCAGAAGCAGTTGCTACTGCTTCAGTGACTCAGGCCCCCTGAGAAGTGCCTCTCCCCCCCCACCCCCGCCACAGACCACTAATAGCGCAGCCAATTGACCCATCAGAGCCTCCCAGCACTTACTGGTCCTCAAAGCCTTGCAAGATGGAATGCAGCTCCAAAAGGTGCCAGGCCCACTGCCAGGGTAATAATGCTTCAGACGTTGAAGCCGGAAGTTAAACCCCCGTAAAGAGAAAACTCAAGGGATCTAATTACACCTTCCAGGTAAAAATGCTACCATGGACACTGCTAGAAAACCCGAGGGCTGTGGAGTGTGGTCCTCTGCGAGGCCCAGACGCTAGACAGCGCGTTCCTGACCCCATGCCTGTCCACCGAGAGGTCAGGCTCTGCACATGCACAGCTGGCTGTGTTGAGAGCAGAGGAAATTTGTGCCGGGCCCTCTTGGGATATAAGCCGTTGACAAGCAGGCAATTTGACGGTTACACAGCTTCGCTGGGAGGCTGGTAGACAAGGTTTAAGTCCAGTTATCAGTCTTGCCTGTTCCACTTTGTTTCTCTGCTCAGCTGGCCTTGGGCAGCTTGGGTCAGTGGAAGCAACCCTGCTCTCCAGGGGTTGAGTCCCGCTTAGCCTCTAAGTGATGCGATTTGAGCATCTCGGTCTCTCTCCATTACATGGGGACATTTCCACCGTGAAACTTGTTATCCCTTCTAATTCTAACATTCGGTAACTGAGCACGAGAAAAACAGATTCGAGGGTACGCGTGGGTTTTAGGCAACTGGAATCGATGCCAGCTGGTTAAGACGGAAAGAGGTCTAGATGGTTCACAGAGTTTTCAGGAGGGCTAAAAGCAAACCCAGCTATGGGCGAAGCTTGCAGAAGATGGCTCCCCTCCCAGCATCACCAGGACGCCACCCCCCCCTGCAGTTACATGCAGGGGGTGGCACTTTCACAAGAACAGACGCATTTCTCTCACACAACATCATTCCTTGAGGCTTTATGTCCTTGCAGCTGAAGGCATTCCAACCTGATTAACAGCACATTTGACTTCATCTGCAACCCAAATAACTGATTTCTTCTAATTCTCCCTGGGAAGTCAGCTTCCTCATGCGTTCGGCGTGCGTCGACTGAATGCCTTCTCTGAGCGTTGCTCTATGCGACTCGATCCGCAACACCCCACCGCACCCTCGAGCAGCAGTCTAAGGAAAGACCCAGGGAAGAATCAGGACACTCAGATCAGTTCTCAGATCCCCTGGGAGAGGGGTTATCCCTGGAAGTACATAGCCGAGCCCCTTGCCCAGCCGAGCAAGGGATACGAAGGGTTTCCCAAAGAAGTCCGCTCCAAATTCAGTCCTAAAAGAAAAGAGGGAGGGGCGCCTGGGTGGCTCAGTGGGTTGAGCGTCCGACTTCGGCTCAGGTCATGATCTCACGGTCCGTGAGTTCGAGCCCCGTGTCAGGCTCTGTGCTGACAGCTTGGAGCTGGCAGTCACATCCCTGAGAGGACAGGCCCGTTGGTCAGCATGGGAGTCCACACGTTTATGAGTGAGAGCTTGGGGGTCCCTCTGATACATTCACTTCGCTGTCCGGAGTTGAGAGCAGCTGCCGGGGGTCCCCAGAGCCTTTAGCTTACTTATGGGTCTTGGTCGATTACAAGATCCCCGCCATCTGGGTCAGAGATGTGCCCCTGCGTTATGTTTTCGTGGTTTGAAAAACATTTGACGCGTTGTCTAAATAGCGATTCCCACCGAACACAGGGTGAGATTAAAATCCCGGCCAACTGGAGCTGGCTGGCACGGCCCTTTTGCTCACCCCCCTGACCTCGGGTGGGGGCAGGGCAGGCCACCCAGACCCAACAGCCTCAGATCGGAGCAGGCACTGTGATCTGCCTCCAGCCACATCCCCAGGGACAGGCATTCTCTTCCGGGAAGAGAAAATTCACTTGTGATATTGCCATGCTATTAGAAGTATGAGGATCCAGGGGCAGGGTTTGAAAGGACAATGGCACAGTTTAGAAGGTCTTTCAAGTTCTCTGGGCCAGGAGAATGTCGCAAATGTGGGGAACCACTCTGTCTGCTACGCTTTCCTGGCCTCTTTCTCTCCACCACTCACCAAGTCCAGGCTAAGGGCTCCTTCCTTACCCTCCCACAGCACCCTCCGGGAATCTTCTATCAAAACAGCTACTGATAGAGAAAAATTATGTTATAAGATGGCCAACAGGACTGTTAGGGGAATTTCGGTCCCGGCCCAAAGACTCCCCTTCCAGGTTCTTCCTGCCCCGCTTGCCACACGCTAAATTACTAATGCGGAAGTTAACAGACTAAAATTGTCCCCCACGCTTACGCTCGGGACTCGGACCTCTGGAGGGTGATCTCTTCTGAGCCCGCCGGTGTGAAATAAACCTCCTGCCTTCCAAGATCTCCGAGCGCTGCTTGGCTCTTCCGTCGGGTGATCCAAACCAGGCTCCGTAACATTACCACGCTGCCCTACATGAAGTCCTACCCGTCTGTCTTTCCCTGAGGGCTGAGACCTATTGCGGCTCACTTTTTATCCCCATTGCCTACCACGTACCTAGTACAAAAAAAGTTATTAAATAAATGTTGTAGAATACATGCGTTGTAGAATAGCCCGGTCTCCATGTATGGTTGCACAGGTTGTGCACTGGGAGGCCCGCACAACCACGTACGACAGCACTGAGAAGAGACAGGACTTTATTGGCTAAATTTTACGAATGGCTCAGAAAAATCATTGGGCCATCGTACACTTTGTACCCAGGCAAATCGCCCGTTCCGACAAGTTGTGAAGCATTACTGCGCTGCTCTTATGAAGTAACATCCAAAGTTCCTCCAGCAAAGGTTGTAGTATTTAGGGGCTCCTGGGTGGCTCAGTCGGTTGAGCGACCGACTTCGGCTCAGGTCATGATCTCGCGGTTTGTGAGTTCGAGCCCTGCGTCGGGCTCTGTGCTGACAGCTCAGAGCCTGGAGCCCGCTCCCGATTCTGTGTCTCCCTCTCTCTCTGCCCCTCCCCCACTCATGCTCTGTCTCAGAAATAAATAAACATAAAAAATTAAAAAGGCTGTAGTGTTTACAGTGCCACTCCTTCCTTGCCCGTCACCAATCTATTCTTTTTTTTTTTCTTTTAATGTTTATTTATTTTTGAGACCGATCTATTCCTAACTTGACCCAGGCAATCTCTCTTATTGCCTTCCAAAGATCCTTCAGCTCAGGGGATGCGGTTTCCGGATGGTGATGTACTCCCTTCGGAAGGCAGGACCCGGCAAGCTCCCTCTCCTGAACCGTCAGGAATGGGGCCAGTTAAACCTGGGCCTGGCCGGAGCCCCAGACTTCAAGCATGCCACGGAATGCCTAACATTCATCCTCTGCCTTGTCTCGGAGTAACTGAGGCCAGCCAGGAGGAGGCAAGAGCCCCTGTCGCGAGCACAGAGCAAGGCGTGCCCTGAATCACCCTGAACAATCCAGCAGGACAGCGCTCATTGGAGACTAAGGGCTTTCTCCCGGGTAACTGGTTTTCCACCATGACTGGGCTCGTGAAAGAATCTTAGGACAGGGCTGCACGTGAGCTTAGAGACCGTCTGGCCCATCTCCCCTCATCAGGATTCAGAAGCTCAGGGACAGAGCCGAAGCTCAGTCGTCCACACCACGGTGGCTGCGGGAGGGCCAAGAGAGAAAAACTCATGGGAACCTGTCACCACCTGCCTTTCCCGCCGAACCTGCTAAGAGGATCCTAACTTAGATGTTACACGTTTCTCTTGGAGACCGGCTGCCACGTATCCACCCCTCCCCACGGGCCCTGCCCATGACGCTGTCAGGCTGCTTGCTACTAGAACACGACGTTCTCACACCTCGCGGCCTTTGCATCTGCAGCCCCACCGCCAGGCATGCCCTCTCCTTCCCCGGCCACACGCCCTGGTTCCTTTGGGGACCAGCTCTGATGCCACCTCCGGCAGGGACCTCCCCGCCCAGCCCCTCCTCCCCTGTCCACAGACGGAGCCAATCCCTCCCCTCGGCGCTCCCCTGCAGGCTAGACTTCCTTTAGAGATCCGACCCGGCCAGTTTCCTGCCTGCCACGCCCCCGTGGCCACCCCCTCCGATTTCAACCCCAGCTCCCCCCTTGGCCTGCCGGTACCAGCCCCAGTGGCTCCTGGGAGCCCTACCCTGCGCGTCTCTCACCACGCTCTCTCTCCCAGGGAGCCCTCGCTATCTCCAGCTCCAATTGTACACTTGGGTTTTGGCTTATTTAATTTATTCAAAAATCGTTATCGCCCTCCCGCTATGTGCCAGGCACTTGGGCTGGCGGGATAAACAAGAGCCGTGCGCTGTCACGATGTCACGTCCTGGGAGTATGGGGGCAAGACACAGGAACCAGCCATGTAGCCAGGGCATGGGGTGGAGACCATTCTGACGGTGACAGGTGACAGGTGAGGCAGGAAATCCAAGTGAGGCATTGAGGGCCGCTTGCCCGAGATCTGTCCCCACCCTCAGACTCTGCAAGGTGGGCTCTGTAGCAGTGGGGACGCTATACCTGGGCTGCTACAGCCCTGAGAGCCAGAGGCAAGCCATACGTGTTTGCTGATTGAATCAATGAACGCGGCTTTCTGAGCCACCCGTCACCGGCCCCTGAACTCCTTGAGGGCAGAGGCTACTTACTACTCAGCTCTATGTCTCCAGCACCTGCCACGCGACAGCCCGGGAGTCTCCCTCCAAGGTGCCTCATCCGGCTCGTCTTCAGTAAGCTGGAGAAGGTAGACTGCCCACCAGCTCTCACCTAAGGCGAGAAATGCTTCCTGGCTGCTGCGTCTATGGAGCTGGAATAAATGATCTCATAGTTTCGTCACTCGGCCGACCTCCTAGTGCTTTATAAACTGCGACGTGCGCTTCATTTGTTCATCGAACACAGCTTTATGGGGTACGGACGGACGCCTGTGACACTCGGGATCACTATTACTCCCCGGAAGAGGACGTGTCCCAGCCTTCCTCCAAAACCCGTGCTCCCTCCCAGACATCTGACCCGGAAGCAGGCATCTCCCTTCGTGCCCCTGTGTGACCTCACAATGACAGGGACATTGTCCGCCCGGGACACCACTGAATCTCCAGCGACCGACATGGTGCCCAGCTTACAGCAGGAACCTAGTCAGTATTTTGCAAAGAAGTGATGCCTTGCTCAGGGACCCAAGGCCAGATTGGTGGAAAAGGCGGTGACCTCTGAGTCTATCCAGACCTGAGCTCCAACCTTCAGGCTTTGGACAGTCACTTTAGCCCCTCTGTGCCCTGGCCTGTAAAACAGCACTGTAACAGGGTGCTGCTTCCCACACGGGGCCCATCCATGGAACGAAACCCCACGTGGGAAAGCTTAGGAAAATCCTATAAGATATAAGGTGGGACTGGAAGAAACTCTAGGGGTTCCCAGGTTTCCCGGGGAGGGGCTCTCACTCATGGTTTAAGGCTCAAAATCAGTGTCACCTCCCTGAGCAGCCCCTGCCTCCTGTCCCCCCAGGCCCCTGGCCCCTGACCGAGTTGTTTCATCACTGCCATTACTCGCTGGCTCGCCTGACTCCCCCGCTGCCCCGGGGTCCCTCCGGGCCAGGACTATGTCTTGTTTATTCTGAGTCCCCCGCGCAGAACAGAAGATCCTGGCACGGAAGCTGCTCTGCAAACTTGCTGAATCGAATCCTTATCCAACCTTCCCTCACCTTTATTAAAGACGACAAAGACACATCTGCAGCCTGGGGACATTGTGGGCTCCTCATCCAGCCCGTGGTCAATCTCAGGGTGCCGGGGCAGACCAGCGACGGTGTCCCAGAGACGCCCGGGGTTCCCAGACTCTGGGCGGCTCGTGCTCACGGCCGGCACAGATCCCTCGCGAAGCCCTCCTTCTGCGCTGCTGAAACGCACAGCCTCCGGAGCCACACGCCGGACCAAAGCCTGGTGGCCCGAGGGGTCACAGCGGGGCTTGATGCCAGAACTCTTCGTGCCTTAGTTTCTCTTCTACGAAATGGAGTGGTAATGAGGCCTGGCTTGCAGGGTCGTTTGGAGAATCAAATGAGCCATTCTGCGTACATCTCGGAGAAAGCACAGGCTTTGTAAATGTCCGTGCTGTGTAAATGTCCACCCTGTTCTCACAGAGACAGGATACGCACCAGCCCAAGGGTGGGTTTCAGAGGTGGGATGGAAAACCTCCCTGCTCTGCTCCCAGATGTGCCTTCCACGTCCACCTTGGAGGCTTAAGTGACTGGATGACTCACGTCTCTGAGATTAAAATAAGAGAGGGCAGTAGATGTGGGGCTGGCTTCCCGTGTCATTCCTACCATCGTTGGTCCTTTGGCAGCACGGTGCTCATCGCAAATGAGCAGTACCCATCTCTCTCTAACTAGGCTGCCACCCCTGGGTGACCAGCCCCGAGCCTCCTACCCGGTAGGTACTTAGAATACGGTAGCAGGTGCACTGCCCCTCGGTTACTACACTGTCCGAGACCCTATGTTCTGCATAGAAGAGCTCTCGGTGTTCAAGGCACTGATATGTACCGCGGCAGGCTGGGGCCAGCAGCCTCCACTCTGGCCCTTCCTCTCTCCTGCTCGTGTCTGATGCCCGCCTCCCTCCGCCGGGCGGATCTGGATTATTCCGAGGGACCAGCGAGTGCCAGTGGCTGGTTTAGGAGTAGGCCCGTGGCCCAGCTCCGCTCGGTGTGAGGGAAGAGGTGGGGGTCTCCGGAGAGGCTTCTGGGGAAGCTCTCTCTGCTGGAAAAATTTAAAAATACACGGAAGGGAAAAGCATTGCCTTCTCCCACCTCGATGACCCTGAGGCTGTGGCGTCGACCCTGAAGCGAAGGAGCAAGATACACCGTGACTGGGAAAAAGAAGCTCCTCGAGGCTGCCTTTTCTGTTATGAGGTCGGGTCAGAGGCATTCGGCTGAAAGCAATCAAAACCCCAACTGGCCAACGATTTGGATCAGGAACGAGCAAACTTCTGCTTCGGAGGGTCGGATAGTCAGTATTTGAGGCTTTGTGGGCACATGGCCTTTGTCACGGGCTCATGCCTGCCCTTGCCACTCAAGCCCCACCAACAATGAGCACACAGATGAGGCTGCCCGTGTGCCAGCAAAACTCAATTTACAAGACCAGGCAGCAGACTGGATGTGGCCATATGGTTTAAACCAGAGAGGAATCCGTCGTTTACTGAATAACAGAACAGGAGGAAGGTTCTGGGGCTGGTTCGGGACCTGTGACGTGGTGTCTCTTCATTCTTCCCTCCGAAGGCTCCAAGAAGGCTGCCCTAGACCGGGGCGTCCCCACCGCACAGGGCACCACCCAAGGCAGAGTGGGGACCCCGGTGTCTCCCACACGGCCCACACACCTGCCCTTGTATGTCCCCATGTCCAGATGCAAGGCAAGTGAGAAGTGGGTGAGCGAGAAAACGGTTGGCGATGACTCTGGGGAGTCCCTCCCACCCCCCACCCCCCCGCCCCGAGAAATGTCAGCCCCGAGGAGTCGTCACCAAAAGGAAAGGGACTCAGAGCAGGTGAGCTGACCAGCTTCCCTGGGCTGCGACAGCGGCTCCAGGGCACATAAAAAAAAAAAAAAAGCCTAAAACTTCTTTTTTAAATACTAAATACTACTATTAACAATGAATTAAATGACTTAAAATTACAGTTATGTTGAAATCTTAAAAACGTAATTGCAGAGGCAAGAGGAACGCCGGGGAAATTACTAGAAGGCGGCGCCAGAAAGGAGATTTCTAAACGAATCTGTATAATGCTTTGCAAAGTGCACTCACGTACTCTTGATACTCTTGGGAAGAGACCTTGGTCCCTGGTTTACGGGCTAACCTGACAGAACTGGGGTCTCCTGCAGGCCCAGGATGGCTTCTGTCTACAACACCTGTTATATGACACAGGGCTCTCGGGAGACTGGCGCAAAGGACCGAGGGCTGAGGAGCCAAGCTGTTGGGTCTGGAAACGCAGGCGGAAGAGAGCCAAACACTGTGTCCGAGAAGGTGCCCCACTTGTTCCGACGACACACAGCTGTGACGTCACACACAGCTGTGATGACACACAGCTCAGCTCCAGGCAACCAAGCCTCGGGGTCCAAGCCTAGGTCCTTCCTAGGGGAGCCCTTGGAAGGCGCCTGTGGCCCAGAGTCCGACTACAGATTGGACTCGATGACCCTGAGTCCCCAGGGCCCTTTTCACCCCCCAGATTTGAGAAGTTTGGCAAAGGAGCATCGGGGAGGACGAGGGGAAGCTGAGGAACCGCGGAGGTGTGACAGCAGGACCTGTGGGTCAGAGCTGGACCAGGGCTGGGAGGAATGGCATGGGGGATGGGAAAGGCTACGCAGTCAGGGAAGCCGTGGGAGCTGCTTCGTCACTTCTGAGAGACCTGGGGCACCCTGGGCAGGAGGAGACGCTGCCTGTCCCTCTACCTTCTTGCCCCCGGGCTCTAAGAGATCAACGACTGGCCCACACTCAGCCCTGCAGGAGGTTCAGAACAGGAAGGAACCTCAGAAATGGCCCTCACCAGCTTCCTCCCCCACCCCCACCCGCGCGCGCACCCTGCGCGCGCGCGCGCGCGCGCGCGCGCACACACACACACACACACACACAAAACCACATACGCACAGCCACACACAGCATCCCACGCACACAGTGCATGTAACATCAATATTGGATATTTTACAGACCAGAAAACCAAGACGGAGCGACATGGGGGGGGGGGGGGTTGTGCTCGTGTCCGCCTGACGCACACATAGAGAGGGGACCTGGATCCCGCACTGGACGCCACCTTCCCCTCCCTTCTCCCCGCCTGCTCGCCTGGTCACGGATGGTTCCGCCTAGCTGGCAAGTGGAGTCGGGGAGGACAATGGCCAGGATGGCCACCATGGCCTTGAGACCCCACTGCCAACAACCGGCCCTCCCGGGACGCAGCCTTTTCTTCGTTCTTCACCCAACGCTCAGCCTGGCACAGTGGGACCTTTGTGAGAGGCTCAGATGTAGACAGAGAAGAGAGATGGGGACAGGGGCTTGGAGGCATGGAGCAAACAGCCTGTTTCGTCTCCAGGGCAGCGGCGATGAGCTGGCCCAACTCCTGTCCAGTGTCCTCCAGGGAGAATGGAGGAGGGGTGTTAAAAATGAAACACAGGGGGCGCCTGGGTGGCTCAGTCGGTTGAGCGTCCGACTTCGGCTCAGGTCATGATCTCGCGGTTCGAGGGTTCGAGCCCCACGTCGGGCTCTGTGCTGACCGCTCGGAGCCTGGAGCCTGCTTCGGATTCTGTGTCTCCCTCTCTCGCTGCCCCTCCCCTGCTCATGCTCTGTCTCTGTCTCAAAAGTAAATAAAAACGTTTAAAAAAATTTATTTTTTAAAAAAAAATTTTTTTTCAACATTTATTTAGTTTTAGGACAGAGAGAGACAAAGCGTGAACGGGGGAGGGGCAGCGAGAGAGGGAGACACAGAATCGGAAACAGGCTCCAGGCTCTGAGCCATCAGCCCAGAGCCCGACGCGGGGCTCGAACTCACGGACGGCGAGATCGTGACCTGGCTGAAGTCGGACGCTTAACCGACTGCACCACCCAGGCGCCCCTGAAAAAATTTAAAAAAAGAATGAAACCCAGGCAGACGGAACGCATCCCCCAGGGTGTGGACGGAGACTCAGCTGAGGCTGTATGCAAATGGCCGGCTGCCTCCCAGTCTGGTGTCCCTGTGCCTGGCACCTCCTGGCTAGAGACAGAGGCATGCGTAATGTTGGGGACCCCAGGCATTCCTTCTCTAGCTACTGTATGTAATCTATGTCTGCCAGTGGTCACCTCAGGTCCCCCTGGCTTTGTCTCCAGGTGGGGAGGCCTTCCCGGGGGACCAGGCACGTCCCGGCCCGCCCTTGGGCCCCGGCTGCCCTTCGGCAGGGGAAACTGAGGTCTCTGAGCCTCCCACAGCTGAGAGGGAGAAGGGATAGCAGGCAAGGCCACCTATATTCTGAGGAGAGAAGGGAAATCTTTTTGAGGGGAGGGCGCAGAACCGGGGGACTCCAAAGCAGAGATAACGAACATTTCTGTCTGGATTTTGGAAAGAGATTGCCTCTCTGTCCGGGGCAGGCTTTCCATCCGGGAGACCCAGGTTGGCTGGGGCGTGCTGGCCAGGTCGGCCTCGGACTTGTCGGGTCTAAGGACGGCTCAGATGTTTCCAGTGAGCCAGTTAAGCCCTCACAAACACCTGCCCCCTTCTCTCTGGAACTTAGGAGGGCAGTCGAGGGAAGGGGGATCAATTCTTCGAGAGGTATACAAATGGATTGTTTTTAATTCCTACGTACTGCAAACCGCGCTAAAGTCTGCCAGACGTGTTCAGAGAAAGGATCTGTAAAGTTAAACCAAACCAGGAACGGGGCCTCCAGAGCATCCCGAGGAAACCTTCCCATTTAATAGAAATCACATGCAAATCCTTTCCCTCTGATGGTGCCCACAGCAGACCGCACCTTAAAGCCACACAGGCCTGTTGCGCGTCTTGTTTTTGTTTTTGTTTTTTCATCACTGAGGAAGATCGTTCTTGCTTTTCTATGTAAAAATTCCCTCAAATTTCCAAGGCCTTGTTCCGAAAGATGATGCGTCACTTGAGGTGACTATTACCTCTCCCGGGTCAGGCACCTCAGATGCTGGGGGCCATCCTTGGCAACCGAGGGAGGAACATTCCAGGTGAGCCAGCAGCTTGTGCCGTCAGGTGGCCCCAGGCTACGCTGTCACCTGAGGTCTTGCCACAACAGAGCCAGCCCTAGACAAAGCCCTGGCAGGCTCTGAGACCCCAGGGCAGAGCCCATCCTTCCAGACCTTCTCACACAGTCTCCTGTTCGCCCCCCGCAGACCCCTGCTCCACGTGAAGCTGTGCAAACTTCCCTGTGAGATATTATGCCTTTGTCACCTCCCTCAGATGGCTCTTTCAATGGAAACTTTCCCAATGTTTTGACTGATTTCCACACACCTGAATTGCGGCTTACTCTGTGCCACGATCATCATCATGATGGATGAGGCAGAGTTTCTCTCCTAGAAGAGAATGTCTCACCCTTGACATTCGCCTTTCCCGCCAGGGCACCTAGGGGGCTCCCCTGCAAGCCTGGAGACCTGACCCCAAACCCGGTCTCACCGGCCCAGATGGAGCACCTGTGCGGAAGCTCCAAGGCCAGCCTGGATCTTTCTTTTACTCTCAGCCGGTGCCCCGGGGTCAGGTTCCCAGGCCCGGCTGTCACTTCACTCATCTTGTCCGTTTGTATAACTGAGCACTACTCGCCCGCCAGGCCGCCCACCATCCGCCAAGCCCCCAAGGGGCTCTCCCTTCGTGCCTTTGTCACTCCTGACGACAGAAGTGGCTGTGTCCTGAGAGAGTCTCTCAAGCGCGTCCATTCCCAGCACAGCGGGCTTTGTGGCGGGAGCGCCGAGTTCCCCTTGGCGAAGGGACTGGGAGCCTTCGGCCAAACTTTAACCTTGATGGGGGGAGGCGGTGTTCTCGTCACCTCAGCTGCTCGTAGGCTGTAGAGATGTGAAGGAAAAGGTTGGAGAAGAACCTATTTTTTTTTTAACATTTATTTATTTATTTATTTATTTTAATTTTTTTTTCAACGTTTATTTATTTTTGGGACAGAGAGAGAGAGAGAGAGAGTATGAACGGGGGAGGGGCAGAGAGAGAGGGAGACACAGAATCGGAAACAGGCTCCAGGCTCTGAGCGGTCAGCACAGAGCCCGACGTGGGGCTCGAACTCACGGACTGCGAGATCGTGACCTGGCTGAAGTCGGACGCTCAACCGACTGAGCCACCCAGGAGCCCCAACATTTATTTATTTTTGAGACAGAGAGAGACAGAGCATGAACAGGGGAGGGGCAGAGAGAGAGGGAGACACAGAATCCGAAACAGGCTCCAGGCTCTGAGCGGTCAGCACAGAGCCCGACGTGGGGCTCGAACTCACAGACCGTGAGATGACCTGAGCCGAAGTCGGACGCTTAACCGACCAAGCCACCCAGGCGCCCCGAGAAGAACCTATTTGTAGCCCACCTAAGAAGCGTCCCCGGTCGTCATCAGGCCCGTGCCTGATGGCACGCGAGGTCTCAGTCACCCCCACTATCAGGAGGGCCAATAAAGCAGAACCTCTGTCTCCACAGAAGAGACTCTGGCCTCCTTCCCAACTTCCCCTTCCTGTGCTCGAGTAGGTAAACACTCAGTTCCATGAAAGCAGCTGGGATAAAGGCCAAGCTTCTCACGCATATTACCTCACCCCTGCTTCCTGCCTTGGGTGATGCCCTAGTTTATAAGGACTCGGGTGGATCGAGGCAGCCAGGCTGGGCTCCTGCCCCCTTGGGTGAAGCCCTGACTTTTGGGCCCTTGCCCTCTCCTTGGAGTCCCCTTTGCTTCTGGAGTCAGCTTCCGGCCCAGACCAGAGGCAGCCTCCACGGGCAGTGCGTGGGCCCCTGAGACTTGTGGAGCCGCCGTGGTTGGCACCCCTCGCTCCCCTAAAGGTTCACCTTCCCACTCCTCGGCCTCTTCTTTCCTCTGGCTTCTGCCATTGCGCTTCCCCCTTGCACCCCTCTGTCCCCCTTCTCTTTTTATCTCCCCAATTGCTTACGCCCGAGCGAGGCCCCCCGACCACCCCGCTTGGCTCTTGGTATCTCGAGTCCAAAGGGTTTATCTGTGCTCTAGGAAGGGAAACTCCTCTGTGCTTATCCAAACCCGTGGATGAGCAAAGAGCCACAGGTCAACCAAGAAGATAGTGTAGTTTAGGGACGCCTGGGTGGCTCCGTCGGTTAAACGTCCGACTTCGGCTCAGGTCATGATCTGGCGGTTTGTGAGTTCGAGCCCCGTGTCAGGCTCTGTGCTGAGAGCTTAGAGCCTAGAGCCTGCTTCAGATTCTGTGTCTCCCTCTCTCTCTGCCCTTCCCCTGCTCATGCTCTGTCTCTCTCTATCTCAAAAATAAATAAAACATTGAAAACAAAAATGTTTTTTAAAGAATATATATAGTGTAGTTTACAAGCTACAAAAAAGGGAGGCGAGTAAACCCCTGTATTAAAAACTCCAACCTTTAAAAAACACTGCAATTTAGAAGCAGAAAGGAACAATTGAAAGATCCTCATTGGGGTGCCTGGGCGGCTCAGCCGGTTAAGCGTCTGACTTCGGCTCAGGTCATGATCTCACGGCTCGTGGGTTCGAGCCCCGCGTTGGGCTCTGTGCTGACAGCTCGGAGCCTGGAACCTGCTTTGGATTCTGTCTCTCCCTCTCTCTCTTGCTCTCAAAAATAAATAAACATTAAAAAAATATAAAAAAATTTAAAAAGATCCTCATTACTCCCTGAAAAATATTGCCATTGCCCCATCACTGCCTGGAAAGAGTCACCACATCAGTGGAGGAGTTCCAAGCAAATGTCCTCCTGGGGCCTTAACGGGCATCTGTCAGGAGGCCCGGACTTCACCTGTGAGAGAGCTGGGGGCACCGGCCAGAAATGGGGCAGCAAAGCGAGGCAGGCAGATGACGGGCGACCTCTGAGCCCTGTCATGACGGTCAGCGCTTGCTTCAGTCACAAAATACCACAGAGTGGGCGGCTGGGACAACCAGAATTTATTTCGCACAGTTCTGAGGCCGCAAGACCAAGGTCAAGGTGCCAGCTGGCTCAGTTCCTGGTGAGGGCCCACCTCCTGGCTCACAGACGGCTGCCTTCTCGCTGCGTCCTCCCATGGCAGCCCTGGTGTCTCTTCCTCTTCTTATGAAGACACTTAACCCCATCCTGGGGCCACCCTCCTGACCTCATCTAAACCCAGTTGTCTCCCAAAGGCTCCACCTCCAAATAGCAGCCCCTCGGGGGTTAGGACTTCCTCGTGTGACTCTGGGGTAGGGGGGCACAAAATTCAGTCTATAGCTCCCTTATCACCAGGGGAGAAGTTCCTTGAGCATATGGATACCCCAGAGCAGAGGCCTGTGGGCTGCATTATTCCTAATTATATTCCTCATGTGACAGAGCTGTGTGTTTGGAATTCAGAATCCCACCAGTCTGCCGGTTAGAAAGGCCAGGGCAGCTCCTACAGAAACATGGGAGGCATTCAATTTTTCTAGAATCCAACTGTTATTCTGCACATGGTCCCCAGGAAGCCGGGGGCCCCAAGGCTCCTCGAATCTCTGAGGGGAATGACTATGCTTCAGAAAGAAATAACAGCAAAGCAGTTGTTGTCTTGAGACGATAGGGCCGATACAACACAAGAATGGGGAGGGGGGTGGTAAGGGCTGAATGCGGACCCCACTGAATCGTCTTCACTTGAGCACAGCGTTGGCAGGGTAGTTTGATAAAGCCTGGCTAATGTGAAATCACGGTAAGGATCTGGTTCGTTAATAATTCATTGCAGTCCTATTTGCCAACTCTGTTACCCAAGATAACATTTTGTAGGTCAGCCTCCTTTCCAGTTCCATTAAGAAATCATGAATATTTGGGACGCCTGGGTGGTTCAGTCGGTGGAACGTCTGACTCTGGCTCAGGTCATGATCTCGCGGCTCGTGGGTTCGAGCCCCGCGTCGGGCTCTGCGCTGACAGCTCGGAGCCCGGAGCCCGCTTCGGATTCTGTGTCTCCCTCTCTCTCTGCCCCAATCCACTCGCATTCTGTCTCTGTCTCTCTCAAAAATACACAAACATTTAAAAAAAGGGTTTTTAAGAGAAATTATTAATATTTGCGATTTAGTGAACTATTATGAATCAGTTCGTGAAGAAAGTAGAGAAAACTGACCTAAAATATTGTGGTCCTCGGCAACAGAATTGTAAATAGAGCCATAATTATTTTTATAATCAGTTACAGAGATAGCATACCCATGTTTTCGTTTTTAAGTAAAATACATATCGTTATAGAATAGGCACGTGATGGTCATAGGATTTTGAAACTCACAGATAGGCTTTCTGCCATTAATTCCTCAACTCTCCAGATTAACCCTTCCTCTGTCGCTTTCTTGAGCTCTTGTGCCACTCTGCCTTCTTTTGTGCCCTCAGAAGGATATGATCTTGTCCCTCACGACATCTTGGTGGTTATGTTCTTTTCGAAACACGATGATGTATGAGCTTTATCTCAGCCTGTCACCAAACCGTTACTCCCTGCGTGGCACAAGGACTAGGGCCTCGATGCCTCGTGTTAAACGTTACAGTTTATCCCCAGCCCACACTTTATAAATGTATGAAATGACTAATCAAGACTTAAAACATGACGGAAGACCGGTCCACAAAGAAGCCACACAGAACATCTGAGACCTGGGGGCAGACTTTTACTCCTCTGTTTTATCCAAGCTATAAAGCTGGGAAGATTTAACTTCTCTGCCATAGAAGCGAAGTTTTCCTTCACTGCCGTGTGCCCCGACTTGTGAGAACCCCCATTCTTTTTGTGGGAATAGGGGAAGACTCATAGATGCTTTCTGCCGAACCTATAGTCAGGGTCTGAAAGTGGGGTTCCCTGTACCCCTATGTACTGCTCATCCTTCAAGCCAGCTTGTCCCCCCCCCCTAAACAGATGACCCCCTTGAGAGCCCATGTTTTCATGTATCTGGGGATTATTTTCATGATAAACAGAACTGGGAGACCGGGGAGATGAGGAACAGACACGGGCTAGATAGAGAATCAGTGTGACTATAAAAAAAAAAAAAAAAAAAAATCAAATAAGGAAAAAAAGCAGTTGGTGTTTTTAAAGATGAAGAAATGTATTCCATCTGCGATTTGGCTCTGTGTGTCGCAACCAGAGACGAAGGAATTTTTGAAGGAGACTGAAAAGCGATTTTCGGGTTTGTTTTTTTTTTTTTTTTTTTTTTTTTTCAGATCCATTACTTCACTAGATGGTATTTTAAGCAAGCATGGGAAGGTCTGAGAATGCCAGGTTTCTTCGTAAATCAGATGCGAAATGAGAAGGCCAGCCAACTCACAGGAACCCAAGGATCCCTTGACTGAAAGCGGTCCAGGAGAAAGAAGGAAGTGGGGATATACCTAAAGGAAGTTAGCAGAGGAGTGGGAAATGAGAGGAAAAAATTTTTTCGACTGAAGAACATACATGGGGCAAGGAACTTAAAGACACGCTATGTGTTTGCCAAACAGGTCAGGCAGGTGGCAAAGAGAAAAGTCTGCTTGAAGCTAATTCCAACAAACATATTCTCAGTGACAGGCACCAGAGCTTAGGAGTTTTCAAAACGGGGGCGGGGATAGAACAAGTGATCAGACCTTTGCATTTTTTTTTAATTAAAAGTTGTTTTAATGTTTATTTTGAGGGAGACAGAGACGGAGTGAGAGCGGGGAGGGGCAGAGAGAGAAGGAGACCCAGAATCCGAAGCGGGCTCCAGGCTCCGAGCCTGTCAGCACAGAGCCCGATGCGGGGCTCGAACTCACGAACCGTGAGATCGTGACCCGAGCCGAAGTCGGACGCTTAACCGACTGAGCCACCCATTCTTAACACGGGAATTGACCAGCTCAAGGAACAGATGCGGCCAACATTAGCTTTCTGCAGGACAGCATGTTGGGAGCCACAAAGGGGTCCCTGGGGGAAAGGTGGGGGAGCGGGGTATCCCCACAGGAGCCTGGGGCCAGCCCTCCGACCCAAGCCCAGAGCCCCACACGCCGTGGAAGCTGACTGTTGCTGGGGTCTTCAAAGCCATGTGGGAGAGATCCGACTCTCACACCTACACCCATCTGAAAATGTTGGTTGGATCTTCTCGATGAACCCTAAGGCAAACTTTTGGTGATTAAGAAAGACTGCAAAGTCTCCTGGAAAAGAGACTTCTTGAACCTTCCATTCCGCACGAACTTCATGTTGTGGGTAAGTTGAGTTGAAGACTGTTGACAGAAGAGATGAATTAAATTTATTCAGACGAATCCCAAAATACCTCATCCTAGAGACCAGATTTGAAGTGATTGTAGGTCCAGAAGTCGAGGAAACATTTGTGGAAGAGATTTTGAGGGACAAACATGTAGCTCCTCCCCCCTTTTATACCTCTCCATAGTTTTGTTCTCGGAGGCCTGGCGTACAAAACTTTGAAGGATCCCCCAACCTTTAGTGTTTCGGGTGCTCCGTAATCATTTAGGCAAAGTGGATTCTCCTTTCTTCTGATGACCCAAGGAGAACTTATTATACCCAACTTCGACCCTATGCGATTGCTTCTAGCCTGATGATGAGCCCCTCTTCGTGGCCCAGAATTCCTCCATCCCAAGGAAGACTCCATATGTGAATGTTCGACAGAAAGAAAACCTACCCTGAGAGTCCTAGACGTGCTTGTTGCTGGCCCTTTTGTGGAGGTCTGTGCATGGTGAGAGGACATCAATCCCAGTACAAGGCAAGGCAAGAGACAGAGGCTCGTCCTCCCCACATCCCTTTAAATGAGCCTGGCTCTTACCTTCCTCAGCGGCTCCCCCAAACCACTCAGATCTCCTCTTACCCTCTGTCAGGCCAGTGAGCCTTAAGGGACAAGGCCCACTGGGTTTGCTTCATACAAACTTCTTTGCTCTAGAGCCAGTTCTGTATTATTTTGTTCATGGTGTTTTACTATTTGTCCCTTTTACAGACGAAAACACTGAGGCAAACTACAATAAGAGTTTTATAAAGAAGAGACCTTAATAAGTATCATGAACCAACCAAATCGTTATAGATTCATTATCTTTTTTTTTTTTATGTTTATTTATTTTTGAGACAGAGAGAGACAGAGCATGAACGGGGGAGGGGCAGAGAGAGAGGGAGACACAGAATCGGAAACAGGCTCCAGGCTCTGAGCGGTCAGCACAGAGCCCGACGCGGGGCTGGAACTCACGGACCGCGAGATGGTGACCCGAGCCGAAGTCGGCCGCTCAACCGACAGAGCCACCCGGGCGCCCCTAGATTCATTATCTTATTTCAATTTCTAACAACGCAGTGAGCTGGAGACTCTTCCTATTACCAATCTCCAGAGGAGGAAACTGAAGCTCAGAGAGGTTTAGTTGCTTCTCCAAGGCCACACAGCTAATGAGCGGTGAGCCCGGATTCAAAGCTGCTGGGTCTGACTCTAAAGCCTCCTCCCTCTTTCTCCACCTCGTGCCCTCTCCGCCCTCCGCCTTAACCACTAGGAGAAGTGAATTATCCAAACGTACAAACAGCCTTTGTAACATGTATGTTTGCTCTTGTAGTAAACAAAGCATGGAAAATTAGAAACATAAAAGCATCGACCCACCCTTGGATTGTTCTGGAAAATCAACGTCAGAGAAATCGGAAAGGCTTTCAAGGAACAGGATAGCTAAAAATACACCAGAGACGGTGACAATGCCTTAGCCCTGGGCAGGAGAGGGATCAGGGGAGCAGAAGCAGAGAAAGGCCGCGTCTGGAGAAACACCTTACCCATGCAGAGCCCAGAGGTACAGGGTCCCCTCTCAGGTTTTCCTCCCCTTCCATCTCAGCCACTGCCCCTTCCGGGTTGGACGTGAGCAACCGGGTTCCAGAGGGGAAGAGAAGTGAGGCATACAGCAGAAGGTCAAGGACCCAGCCAGCCACATCAGTCCCTGTGACGTGGTGGCCGGGATCGCAACACGAAGTCGCCCCTGAATGCGGGCCAGGCTCCTCACAGCTGTCTTCGGACCAGGGTTCTCTTAGGAGTCAGGCAGGGCTCGGCTGCAGGGAACCTCATCTGTCTGAAAGCGGAACAGGACGGCCTGTAAGGGAACCAAAGGCTCACAGAATCTGTGGGACGGCTAACGCAGGCCAGGCTGGGTCTCAGGTTCAACTCCCCAAGCCACACCAAGCAGGACCAGGTGACAAAAGACCCGACCCCGCTCCCCTGCCACGATCAGGAGCTTGCCAGCCATCAAGCCACAGTGCTTCCTCTAAAAGCACTCCCGCCCTGCCTCTGTCTCCCCACATAACTCCACCGCCAAGTAGCTTCCTCCGGTGCCCTTGGCCGGCAGAGCCCGCGTCCCATCCAGAACCCGCGTCCCATCCAGAACCTGTGCGCAGAGGATCTGCGAGGTGCGGGCTTAGCTTTCCAGTGTTTGCGGGTGGGGAGGACACAGGAGGAAGCTGACTGGCCAGCCGCATCTTCGCAAATAAAAGTAAAAGAAAGGAAAGGAAATGCGGCCAAAAGGTTCCGGTGCTGAAGAAGGGACCGCCCTGGATGCCTACACTTTCCTCCCTGCTCCACAGACCTGCAGTGAGTGCCCGCGCTTGCACAGAAGTGTATACAGGGGCCTGCCCCTGAGGCTTTCAGAGAGAAGCTAGAGTCAAGGAGGGAGTGGGCAGAGCCCTTTAGTTTTATAGCTGGGTAAGCTGAGGCCCCAGGAGGCCGCCAGCCCCGCCCAGCAGGCCTCTGGGTAAAGCCCAGGCACAGATCCCTGCCCTTCCAGGCGGGGCGTCTCCTGCTACCAGTGAGCTCCCACAGTGACCCAAGCCACAGAGGAGCTCAGATTCCGGGGAGCCCCCAAGCCCCACATGCGGATTCCAGGAAAGAACGATTTCACTAGAAGTTTCAGTGAAAGACCAAGTCAATTCATACTTAGATTTCAAGATGACGTCGGGGGGGGGGGGTGGCGTTTCATGCACAGGAGACTTTTCTGAAGTCCTCTTTCTCCTTCTCTCCCACTGACCCTCCGTAACTTTTCTCTCACCCTGCCCCCTCCCCGCCACCCCCCCTTGCAAAGCTCACCCCCTCCCGGTCCCCGGTGGACCGCTGCCTCTCCTTCTCTGCTTCCTTCATGTCACCTCCACTACTGATTCTCTCCCGTCGGGCAATTTCTGACTCTCCTGCCACGGCCACTCCTCAGCACGTGCCTCCAGGAGTCTCCAGTCCTTTCTCTCCCCGCCTCGCCCTGACTCCGCAACGGAAGAGCCCAGGAAGGCAGCTGGCAAAGACAGAGTCCACTGTGGTTGGCGGAGGGCAAGGGGAAGGCTGTAGAGGCTCCTTTGCAAACCGCATGGTCCCTGTTCACGCCCGTGGCGGAGAGAGGGAAAGCGACCCTCTCCTTTCTGGAAGGTGGCTTGGCATCCAGGATTCCTCTCGGGAGCTCTCTGCAAGCTTCCCACCCCCCTCACCCCATCGCTGTCCTTGAACAGTTGGGTAAATCTTTAGAACGTGTCACAACTTGCCCAGGTTCACAGCAAAAGCAGAAACACATTAAAGGCGCCTGGCTCCCGGCCTGACTCCCCCACCTCCACCCTGGCTTTTCCACCGTCAAACTCCTTTGAGTGGTTTAAGCACGAAATGTGGCCATTTCTGGTGCTGACCAAGCTGTAAAGCAGCAGGTACCCACACCTGAGGTCACCACTGCCCACCGTGATGGCTCAAATACTTTACGTTAATTAAATCCATTTACTACCTACTCTGTGCCTTCGCGCAAGCGTTAATTCATGCCCCGTATGGAGATCAAACCCAGGAAGCATTTACATATGATCTCCTGCCCAGCATGGCACACGAATCATTTCCATCATGGAAAACATCCAGTCAGGAAAACAATAGCCCATTGAAAAGAGTTATGCAACGGAGCCTGCATGGTCAAAGTCCTCCTGGCTTTCGGTTAACACAGGGAGTTCAGGTTAAGAGGGCCGCCTGCTTGTCGACGGGTTGATTGTTTATGAGAAGAAGAAACGTCCTCTTTTCCCTACATTCCCCCGCTGGCTGGAAGCCCAGATGCGGCCTCCAGCACCATCCTGCAGAGGCAGAGAACATTCTGTCGGCTTCTCCTGACCTCCTGGGTGCCACTGCCCCCACGTTCCCCAAGCTAGACCCCTCAGGAACCCCCTGGGTCCCTCCTTGCCCTTGCCTCCTCATGTGACTGATCCCCACGGCCTCTGACACCCCTCCCCTCCTTTCCTCCTGTCTCTGCCTTGGCCTTCTGTCACCTGGACAGTAATTTGTTTCCCTGAATCTCAGATTGGGTCACGGTTATCCCTCGACAGAGGCCCGTCTTTTGGCCAATGAAAAGGGATGGAAGTGAGAAGGCATAATAAGGGCCCATGCCTGCTTGGAGACGCTCTTTCTCCCCCTCTGCCACGGCAGCCGGCCGTGTTCTAATGAAGTTCTCCGTGAACCTGGGGCCCAGTAGGAAGCCCCTGAGGGACAGAGCGGCACCAACCTGCAAGGGCCAGACCGCACAAGTGAACAGCAGTGCTTTGTTTCCAGTGATCTTGAAGCTCCTGTTATCAGAATGTTATCTGCGCTGAGTTGAGGGAGCGCTCCAGTTCCCTTCTATAGAGAATGTCATGACTTCCTCAAGCTCACAGCCAACGCATGAGTCAGAATCTGGAAAATAAAACCAGAAGGCTAAAAGCTAGTATCATACGATAAAGAATCTGACTGGCCTCTGTCCCTGGTTCCTGGGAGAGAGACTCTAGGTCCTCGGAGTTTCCCAAGTAATAGGAGTGTCTTCGTTATTCACGAGCCCCTGGATTATATCTGAGTTTATGCTAATGAGCTGACTCACGTGGGCCCCCGGTTAGTTTCAGGGTGCTCTGATCGTGCTGGAAAGACTGACCATGTGATTGATGAGCGAGTTAGGGCCACTGGCATCAGCCTGACCTCCCAACCTCCAGGGAAGGGTGGGGGGCTGATGGTTGAGCCACATGTCCCATGGCCAATGTTAAGCCGCGTGTCACATGGCCAATGGTTCGATCAACCGTGCCGTTATAAAGAAATCTCGAAACAAACTCTGGACACTGAAGCTTGGTGGAGACTTCTGGTTGGGGAACACGTCACCCTACTGGGAAGGTGATGTCCCTTGATTCCACAGAGACGGAACACGGAAGCTCTGCGTCTGCAACCCTCCAGAACTTGCCGTACGTACCTCTTCATTTGGCTGTTTCCGACTTGCATCCTTTACAATAAAACGGTGACCGTAGCATGGCACTTTCCTGCGTTCTTTGAACCATTCTAGTGAGTTATCAAACCTGAGGGGGATCGTGGGAACCTCCCAGATTTGCAGCCAGTCAGTCAGAAATGAGAACAGTCTTATTGTGGACCACACCCTTTAATTTATGGGGTCTGCTCTAACTCCGTGTAGTTAGTGCCAGAATTGAATCCCAGCATACTGGTTGGTGTCCGAATCAATAGACAAATAGGTCCAATGGTGGACCAAGCTGGGAGATCCAGGCAGGAGACGCAGGGGACTTAGCACAACGGGGTAGAGATGAAAGGCTGTGCATCGTTGGTTGTCAAAACCCCACCTAAGTCAACTTCTTCAACCTCTCACGTTCCCATCTCTTCTTTTTTTCTTACATTTATTTATTTTTGAGAGACGGAAGGAGACAAAGTGAGAGTAAGGGAGGGGCAGAGAGAGAGGGAACCACAGGATCGGAAGCAGGCTCCAGGCTCTGAGTTGTCAGCCCAGAGCCCGACGCGGGGCTCGAACTCACGAACCATGAGATCATGACCTGAGCCGACGTCGGACGCTCAACCGACTGAGCCACCCGGGCGCCCCTTCACGTTCCCATCTCTTTGCAGACAAATGAAACCATCTCTTGCTGAGACACTGGATTCAGCCCGGCATCACTTGCCCTAACAGGGAAGGCTACCAACCATCTCCTCTCCCAGAGAGTGTGGTGCTCATGCAGGGATGAGAAGAGGACCCCACCCTTCATTCCAGCCCACTCTGTTTCACCCCCATTCTCATTCTGTACACATATTCCTCAGGGGCTAGGCCACCATTTACAGTTCCCGGGGATGGCTGGTCCCTTGAGTCTGCTCCTAATTTGCCTTCTAGCAATTTCTAAAAGCTCACTTGAACATCAAGACGTGAAGGAAAAGTACGCACGCCCCTTTGGATGGCCCAGATCTCTCACGTAAGCTTCAAAAACTGTCTACCTAAAAGGTGGCTCAAAAATATACCACTTCAGGGGCGCCTGGGTGGCGCAGTCGGTTAAGCGTCCGACTTCAGCCAGGTCACGATCTCGCAGTCCGTGAGTTCGAGCCCCGCGTCAGGCTCTGGGCTGACGGCTCGGAGCCTGGAGCCTGTTTCCGAGTCTGTGTCTCCCTCTCTCTCTGCCCCTCCCCCGTTCATGCTCTGTCTCTCTCTGTCCCAAAAATAAATAAATGTTGAAAACAAAATTTTTTAAAAAAATATACCACTTCAAAAACAAATGTTAAGATAACAGATGACATTCATCATTCCAGGCCTGTGTGTAGCGAGCATTTAAACGGAGTCTGGCAAAGCTCTAGGGTAGGGGTGGCAGGGTGGGGGGGTGGGGGTGATCAAAAGAAGTGTGACACAGCCCTTGGCCTCAAGGCCTTGACCGTCTACTTGCAGAGACAAAGTTTATAAATGGAAAAAGTACTGCAAGGCAGGCCAGGATTACATTTCCAACTGAGTTGGGCAGATTGAGAGTCAGTCTGGGGAAGAATTTAGAGAAAGAATTGAGCCTCAGGGAAATGTCACAAATGATCTGGGTCCCTGGTTCCTGGGAGAGAGACTCTAAGTCCTTGGCATTTTCCAAGTAATAGCAGTGTCTTCATTATTCATGAGCCCCTGGATTATATCGGAGTTTCTGGGTTTATTAGCATAAACTCAGATATAATCCAGGGGCTCATGAATAATGAAGCTAATATTATTATTTAAAAAAAAAATTTTTTTTTTCAACGTTTATTTATTTTTGGGACAGAGAGAGAGAGAGAGCATGAACGGGGGAGGGGCAGAGAGAGGGAGACACAGAATCGGAAACAGGCTCCAGGCTCCGAGCTGTCAGCCCAGAGCCCGACGCGGGGCTCGAACTCCCGGACCGCGAGATCGTGACCTGGCTGAAGTCGGACGCCTAACCGACTGCGCCACCCAGGCGCCCCAATGAAGCTAATATTATTTTTATTTTTATTCTGATGCTAATGAACTCAGATAGGATCCGGCAGACAGGCTGAGTCTTCGTGACTTTCCAAAGAGGAAAAGGCCGCCCCTCCACTACTCATCTCCTTTTCTTTCTCTTCCCTGAGAATCTGGCTTTGCCTCTTGTGTGTGGCACTTTGTTGTTGTTGGGTTTTTTTTTTTTTTAATGTTTATTTGTTTTTGAGAGAGAGAAAGTGCGAGCAGGGGAGGGGCAGAGAGAGAGGGAGACACAGAATCTGAAGCATCCTCGAGGCTGAGCTGTCAGCACAGAGCCCCACGCGGGGCTCAAACTCACGAACCGCCGAAGAGATCATGACCTGAGCCGAAGTCAGACGCTTAACTGACTGAGCCGCCCAGGCGCCACTTGTGTGTGGCACTTTGAAGGGTACACAAGGTAACCCCAAACCAGCCCACTGAAGGTCAAGGGCAGAACAAATGTAGAATTCTTTGGATGTACTGAGAGTGGAAGTCAATGTACCATCCACCAAAGATCTTGCCTTCACTCAGATTAGCTCAGTCAGAAGGACAGCAAAGATCTCAGCCTGGTTACTAGGGAAAAACCTCTCCCCCGCCCCCAAAGAGAGTGCAAATCACCGTCTGGGACTGGATCCCAAAGAAATGACTGAGTGTGGGGAACCCGTGTGGGGCCCAGCTGGTGACTGTGGCCGGGGTTTTGGTACATGGGGCAGATAAGGCACCAGAAGTCCTCAGGTAATGCGATTCTCAAGGGCAGCGATGGCGTGTCCTAGGTTCAGGTGGACTGTGACCTAGAGCCGAACCCAGCCATATGCAGCGGAGATTGAAAATCAGGGCTCCAGTCCCAGGCGTGGGATGGGAGTGTTCTACTTCCTTTGGGAAATCTTCCCTAGATTAGTCTCCCTTACCCAGTCTAGGTTAGGGGTCCCTGTGGAAGGCTCCTACAGTGTTCTGTTCTTACCTCTCTTTTATTACCTTGCGTTAGAATCTTCCATTTCTATCTCCCCAGCTAGAATGGCACGCCTTGGGGACAGCCTCCCTCTTTGTAGCCATCAATGTCCTACATGCAACGAAGGCTCAGAAAACGTTGGTTGCTGCTCTATATGGAGATTGCAAATCAAGGAGTCGGACCGAACCCTGCATTTAGGGGAGCCCGTGGTCCTGAGACCACGTGTGAGGTCAGAGTTTCCACAAGCAGATGAGACCGCGGACTGCTACGGAGACTTAGAGTCCATCTGCTAATGGGAGTGGCTCAGAAACTTGAAGGGGCGGAGCCTATGGTTGGAAGGTCAGTGAGGTCCCAGAGACATCAGAGCCTGTGGGGCTGGGGAATGTGACAAGAGCGTTCATGAGAACACTCACTGCTAGGCTTTCGTAGGAAAACCTACTCTGAGTAGCAAAGCTTACACTAATCACGCTCAAGCCATAAAATCCAAAATCAACGACACAACCCAAGAATGACTTTGCCTTTCTCCACTCTCTAGGGGAAAGGGAAAAAACCTGTGCTCAAAATGTAGCTTCAGTTTCTGTCTTGACTTAGAGATGGTGTTTTTGAGCACATACGTTTCTAACCCCTCCAAATAACCACCCAGCCCTCCTCCCAAACACCCAGAGCAACTGACTGGTGCACCTGCTCTAGGCAGGTCCAATAAATGTTTACTATGCAGAAGCGTGCCAGCAACGAAAGAAATCTTGATCGTAAATCACTGCACCTTGTCAGAATCGAAATAAACCTGAAATTACACCTGAAATGGGATGGGAAGGGAACTTGCCTCCAAGTAGGGTCAGAGAAATAGTGGGGAGAGAGAGGGTCTAAGCAACATCTTTGAGGCTCAGAACGAGGCTCTTCCTGTCGGCCCCTTGTTCTAATAAATAGCCCCAGGTTGACAGAGGCCAATGTGGGCCCTTCCTTGCAGCATTCCAGGCACCGGGCAGGGAGACAGCCGTCAGCCCAGGGCGGGTTCCATGGTGAAGGCCAGCACTTGCACAGCAAGGTCTTGGCCACCACCATCAATCAACCTTCAGAGGAACTTGATCCATGGTAGCATACCCCTCACATTCTAAAGAAGTTTCTGCCAGTCAGTGTCTGTGAACTGCCCTGCCACTAGAGACAGAGGTTGGTTACACGAAAGGCTGCCTCCCCTTTCAGCTCCTCTAGGGACATAGTCATTTCGTTGCCCGTTCTGTTGCGGAAAGTCAGGGGCAAACGTGTCCTCCCCCACTTTAGGGCTGGGGAGAAGAACAGGGCACATGTTTTTCTTTGAACAGTTCCTGTCTTCTGGGCCACATTCTACGTGACTTACCCATCTCACGTCAGTGCACAGGACAACCCTGTGAGGTAGACTGTTGTCCCCACTTCACAGGTGAGGAAGCCAAGAGAAGTGATAGCATCAGGCTTAAAGGCAGGTAGACTCCAGGGTCCACGTCTGCTGCCCTCCCTGGGAATCTGGAGGTAAGAGGTCACAAAAGGCCTGGCATGTTGCCTCACTAGCCCTGCATCAGTGGGAGAGATGACAGAGGGCACGGTGGGGTGCACAGTGCCCCCGCTGCATCATGAGAGGGTTCAAAATATCTTCCAATAATACACTTCGAAGTCAGACGGTGGCTCAGCCAATCAGAAGGGCTGGGTTTACACTTCAAAACTTGTCCTGGCCCAGCGGCAGGGTTGGCCTCCGACCTTGTGGCATTTCTTTTTTTTTTAGGATTATTTAAATTCAAGTTAGTTAACGTTGGGTTTCGGGAGTAGAATTTAGTGATTTATCACTTACGTATAACACCGAGTGCTCATCCCAGCAAGTGCCCTCCTGAATGCATTTCTTTAAAGTCAGGCAATGTATTAACTGAGCTGAGGAATTCAGGGGTGGAACCAGACAGTTTCTAATACGTCATTGGCCCCTAAGATGTCAGTCATGTCCCCTGGGTCCTAGAACCACCGGAAGCAGACAATCTCCAAGGAAATGAAGAGAGAGAGACTTGGGGGGCCGGGGGGAGGGAGGGCACAGAGAGACCACAAGCATCAGAGAACACGTGAGTAAGAGGAGAAATGAAAACAAGAGAGAAGACAGAAAATAGAAGAGACTAAGAACACAGGGATATTTTTACAGTAAGACCTGTCTGCATGTGCATGAGTCTGCTGGGGCTGTCGTAACAAAGTACCACAGACGGGGTGGCTTAACCAACAGAAATCTATTGTCTCACAGCTCTGGAGGCTGGAAGTCCCAGACCCAGGTGTTGACAGGGGTTGCTTCCTTCAGAGGGCTGTAAGATTTGTTCCAGGGCTCTCCCTTACCTTCTGGTAGTTTGCTGGCAAACTTTGGTGTTATTTATCTTGTAGAAGCTTCACCTCAATCTCTGCCTTATTCTTCACATAGTGCTTGCTCTCCTTGTGTTTGTCTTGTATCCAGATTTCCCCTCTCTATATGGATGCCAGACATATTGGATTAGGCCACCCTAATGGCCTCATTTTAACTTGGTTACCTCTGTAAAGACTCTCTCCAAACAAATTCACATTCTAAGGTACTGAGGGTTAGGACTCAAACATCGTTTTGGAGGGACACAAGTCAGCCCATAGCAGCATGCATTTGCCTCACTTTTAAGAAGGGGTCTAAGCCTGTGACTTTTGAAGTACTTTTTAAAAAAAAATCCTTCGATACAAAAGGCCATACAGAGAAAGACAGATACCGTATGTTTTCACTCTTATGTGGATCCCGAGAAACTTAACAGAAGACCATGGGGGAGGGGAAGGAAAAAAAAATTTAGAGAGGGAGGGAGCCAAACCATAAAAGACTCTTAAAGACTGAGAACAGGGGCGCCTGGGTGGCGCAGTCGGTTAAGCGTCCGACTTCAGCCAGGTCACGATCTCACGGTCTGTGAGTTCGAGCCCCGTGTCAGGCTCTGGGCTGATGGCTCAGAGCCTGGAGCCTGTTTCTGATTCTGTGTCTCCCTCTCTCTCTGCCCCTCCCCTGTTCATGCTCTGTCTCTCTCTGTCCCAAAAATAAATAAACGTTGAAAAAAAAAAAAAAAAGACTGAGAACAATCTGAGGGTTGATGGGGGATGGGAGGGAGGGGAGGGGGGGTGATGGGCATTGAGGAGGGCACCGTGGGGATGAGCACTGGGTGTTGTATGGAAACCACTTTGACAATAAATTTCATATTAAAAAAAAATCCCTTGAAATCAATCAATCAGTTAATTGCCAACTGCTATCTATGGGATGTGTGTTTGAGTAGAAAGCAGTGAGGGTGTTGACCCTTTCACATGAAACCCAAATTTCTTGTGTGCTCCATTGCAAGACCCATACTCACAGAGGCAGACGCCTTGGAGCATCCCTTCTATTATCTGGCCAAGACCCATATTATAAAAACATTCTCTTCTCTCTCTCTCTCTCGCCTGCTTCTTCCACTGAGAGATGATGATGTTCCTATTCACTGAAGACTCAATGTCAGCAACAGCTGAAAGGCAAGAAAATTCTTTTACTTGGTGATATAAAATTCGGCTCCTTTGGAAGGGCAGTGTCAGGTGGTACTCGAGAGCCTGGACGCTGGTGCAGGACTTTCTGGGTTCAGGTCCCAGCTCCGCCATTTAGTCGTTATGTGATCTAGAGGAAATTCTCAAACTCGATAGCTCAGTTTCCCCACCTGGGATAAGGGGTGACAATAGCACCTCCCTCCTAGATTTGTGAAAATTATGTGATGTGGTATGAATACATAATATTAAATAGAGCCTGAAGCCCAGGAAGACCCACGTGAATACTTGCCCGTTAGTTAACAGTTAATGGTTACACTGTTTTGTTTGAAGTCAAATATAAACTTTCCCCCAGATACATTTTTAACCGTCTAAAGCCCACTGAAGATCGATCGGAAAGTACAGAAGAAGACAATATACAGAGGCAACAGATCTAGAAGTTTAGATTCAGATTCAGCAGAGGCTGGAGAAAGACAATAATCATGATTAGAAGGAGTCATCGCCAGCAACCAGTTCATGAGAAGGAAGCGGCAGCTCCCGCGTAAGCTTCATCAGGGACTGTGGGAAGGATGCCAAGGCACATGACAACAGACTGCCAACTAAGAAGCACTTAGAGGTGCGCATAAAGGTAAAAAAAAAAAGATCACGGTCATCAGGGAGGAGGATTGGGTGCTGGGAAGTACACTCAGGAAAAACACAGGGGCAGTCACAAGGGCCAAGGGGTTAATTTGCTTACCAGGCCCCCATCACCTCGTACCTGGGTTACTGCAATGGCCTCCTCGGTGACCTCCCTGCTCTGCC
This sequence comes from Felis catus, assembly GCF_018350175.1. Lineage (NCBI taxonomy): Eukaryota > Metazoa > Chordata > Mammalia > Carnivora > Felidae > Felis > Felis catus. The sequence goes on along the minus strand of NC_058378.1, from coordinate 19,228,692 downwards.
TTTATCACTGCCTCCTCTGCCCCCATTCTCCACACAACAGCCAGAGCGATCTTGTTAAAACGTAAGTCAAATCAGGGGCGCCTGGGTGGCCTAGTCAGTCGAGCATTCGACTCTTGGTTTCAGCTCAGGTCACAATCTCATGGTTCGTGAGCTCGAGTCCCACATCAGGCTCTGCACTGACGGGGGCAGAGCCTGCTTGGGATTCTCTCTTTCCCTGTCTCTCTCTGCGCCTCCCCCACTCACACTGTGTCTGTCTCTCTCAAACAAATAAATAAACTTAAAAATATACGTATTGGGGCACCTGGGTGGCTCAGTTGGTTAAGCGTCCGACTTCGGCTCAGGTCATGATCTCGCAGTCCGTGAGTTCGAGCCCCGCGTCGGGCTGTGTGCTGACAGCTCAGAGCCTGGAGCCTGTTTCAGATTCTGTGTCTCCTTCTCTCTCTGACCCTCCCCCCGTTCATGCTCTGTCTCTGTCTCAAAAATTAATAAACGGTAAAAAAAATTAATATATATATATTTAAAAAACCACATAAGTCAAATCACCTCACTCAGTAAAAACCAAAGTCCCTATAACGTCCTGCAAGGACCTCACATGACCTCTCCATTCCTTACCTCTCAAACACATCAAGCATGATCATGCCTTATACGAGTTTACTATTTCTGTGTAACAAATTACCACAAACTTAGTGGCTTAAAGTAACAAAAGTTTGTCCTACAGCTCTAGAGGTCACGAATCTAAATCGTTCTCACTGGGCTAAATCAAAAAGTTAGCAGAGCCAAGTTCCTTCTGAAGGTTGCAGGGGAGAATCCATTTCCTTGCCTAGGCCAAGTTCTAGAGGCCGCCGGCATTCCTTGGCGCATGGCCCTTTCTGCCATCTTCAAAACCAGTGGCACGATGTTCTCACACCTCCTTCACAGACTGACCCTCTTCCCTTCCTCTTGCAAAGGCTCTTGTGATCACATTGGGCCCACCTGGATAATTCAGGATAATCTCTCCGTCTCAGAATTATAAACTTAGTCACATCCACTAAGCCTCTTTTGCCATTAATGCAACATTTCCCGTTTTCTGGGCTTAGGGTGCGGACATTTTTGAGAGGCCATTATTCAGCCTACACACGCCTCAAGGCCTTAGCACTTGGAATATTCTTCATCCAGATATCCGCCTGGCTTACTTCCCTTAGGTATTACTCAAAAGGCACTTTCTTAATGAGGTCTGAACTATCTTTTTGAAATGTCTATACACATACTCTTACTCCTTATCTCCCTTTTCTGATTTCGTTTCTCTTTACTATATATTTTAGGAGTATATTTTATTATGTGAATTTACCACCTGGAATATAAACTCTATACGCAGTCAAGTTTTTGTTTGTTTTTTTTTTTTTTTTTTTTTTTTGATATAACATGGACATACACATCTATACCAAAAAAAAAAAAAAAGGCACTGAAAATGGCAACCACATGAGTAAATATATAAGATCATTTCTTCTTTTTTGAATCTCTCTAAAATCTAAGTAACCGCTTAAACATGAAAGATGCAATGTATTTTAGCACTTACATGTATTAGTAAAATGTAAAACATATGACAACAATAGCATAGAGTCTGTGTTGGGGGATGAAAATATGTTATTGTAGTGTATTTATACTACACATAAAATCGTATAATATCACATGATGGTAGACTGTAATAAGTTGAAGATATATGTTATAAACTTTAAGGCAACAACTTAAAAAGTTATAGGTAATAAGCCAACAGAAGAGTTAAAATGGAATTACAAAAAATATTCAATTAATCTGAAAGAAATCAAAATAGAAAAAAGAAATATAGAACAGATGGGAAAAATGGAAAACATCAAAACGATAGACTTACACTTAAAAATATAAAAATATAAAAATATGCCTGGGTGTCTCATTTGGTTGAGCATCCAACTTCAGACTAGGTCACGATCTCACAGTTCACAAGTTTGAGCCCCATGTAGGGCTCTGTGCTGATAGCTCAGAGCCTGCAGTCTGTTTCAGATTCTATGTCTCCCTCTCTCTCTGCCCCTCCCCAGCTTGTGCGCTCTCTCTCTCAAAAATAAATAAAAGCATTTAAAATTTTTTTAATTAAAAAATATGTATAGATAGATATATTGTATGTATAGGGGTATCTCTGTGGCTCAGTTGGTTGACTGTTCAACTTTGGTTCACATCACAATCTCAAAGTTCCTGAGTTCGAGGACCACATCAGGCTCTCTGCTGACAGTGTAGAGCCTCCTTCAGATCTTCTGTCCTCCTCTATCTCTCTGCCCCTTCCCTGCTTATGCTTGCTCTCTCTGTCTCAAAAATAAATAGACATTTAAAAAAATAAATCATATATAAAAAATAATATTACATGTAATGGTCCAAACATCCCAATTGAAAGGCAGAGATTGTCAGATTGAATAAAAAAGTAAGACCCAGCTACATATACAACTTACAGGAACATTCTTTAAAGACGTAAGTCAGTTAAAAGAAAAAAATATAAAAAGATATAGCATTCTAATACTGGTCAAATGAAAGTTGAAATGATTAAATTAATATCAGGCAAAATAGACTTCAGGGAAATTACCAGGAATAAAGAAGGTCATTTCCCAAGCATAAAGGGATCAATTTATCAAAAAGACATAACAATCTTAAACATTTATGTACCTAATAACAGAGCTTCAAAACACATGAGTACTGCAAAAACTCAAAAGAGGTACAAGGAGAAATAAACAAATCCGCAATTATAACCAAAGATGTTAGTATTCTTCTTCCAAAAATAGATAGAACAAGCAGACAAAATCACTAGGATACAAGGACTTGAGAAACATTATCACCCAACTCGAGATAATTGACATTTATAGAACACTCAACAAGAATAAAAAGTCTTTTAAGTACAGTTATCAAGAGAGATCTGGGCCGTAAAAGAAGCCTCAATAAATTGAAAAGGATTCAAATCGCACATTATATGTTCTATTCCCAGAATGGAATTAAACTGGCAAACAATAATAGTAAGCTCTCTGGAAAATCCCCAAATATTTAGAAACTAAAAATTATACTTTTGAATAACCCACATGTCAAGAAGAAATCAAATAGATATTTATAAATTACTTAAAACGGAATGGAAATGAAAACATGGCACTTCAAAATTTGTGGGATGCTACCAGAGTAATATTTAGAAATAGCACTAAATGCCTTAATCAGAAGGGAAGAAAGGTCTCAAATCAATGGCCATAGCTTTCAACTTTAAAAACCAGGGGGAAAGGAAATCGGATAAAACCAAAACTAAAGACAGGATAGAACAACATAAATTACAGTAGAAATCAACAAAACAGAAAACAGAAAAATAATAGTGAAAATCGATGAAATAAAAGCTGTTTCTTTGAGAGGACAATAAAACTGACAAAACTCTAGCTCAACAGATCAAGCAAAAGGGAAGGAAGACGCCATTTACTATTATCAGAAATGAGACAGGGACTATCTCTACAAATTCTACAGATATTCAAATGTCGACATTTTGTTAACAACTTTATGCCGATAAATTTGAACACTTACACGAAATGGATAAATTCTTTGAAATACACAAACTACCAAATCTCACTCAAGAAAAACTAATTACGTGGAATAGTCCCATTACTATCGAATAAATTGTATTTGTAGCTAAAAGCCTTCTCACAAAGAAATCTCTAGGCCCAGATAACTTCAGCAGTAACTTCTACCAAACATTTAATAAAGAAATAATACCAAATCTTACCCAGACACAGGCATTACAAGAAGAGAAATCTACAGATCACTGCCTTTCATAAACATAGAATTAGAAATTATAAACAAAGTTTGGGGTGCCTGGGTGGCTCCGTCGGTTAAGCGTCCAACCTCGGCTCAGGTCATGATCCCGCTGTTTGTGAGTTCGAGCCCTTGCCAGGGCTCTGTGCTGACAGCTCAGAGCCTGGCGCCTTCCTCGGATTCTGTGTCTCCCCGTCTCTCAGCCCCTCCCCTGCTCATGCTCTGTCTCTCTCTGTCTCTCAATAATAAATAAATGTTTTAAAAAATTTTTTAAAAAGAAATATAAACAAAATTTTAACAAATAAAATCCAATAATACAGAAAATGACCAAAAATAGAAAACCCTATATGATCTCAGTTGACATCGGAAAAAGCATTTGACAAAAATCTGACATCCATTCCTGATGATAACTCTTTTTTTTTTTTTAATTTTTTTTTTCGACGTTTATTTATTTTTGGGACAGAGAGAGACAGAGCATGAACGGGGGAAGGGCGGAGAGAGAGTGAGACACAGAATCGGAAACAGGCTCCAGGCTCTGAGCCATCAGCCCAGAGCCCGACGCGGGGCTCGAACTCCCGGACCGCGAGATGGTGACCTGGCTGAAGTCGGACGCTTAACCGACTGCGCCACCCAGGCGCCCCCATTCCTGATAACTCTTGGCAAACTAGGAATGGATGGGTATTTCCAACCTGGTAAAGGTTGTCTACAAAAAACTCCTACAACTAATATCACACTTAATGGTGAAAGACTGAATGCTTTTATCTGCGGGTAACTGGAATGAGGTACAAGTAGAAGACAAGCTATTGTCTTGGTACTGGACGCTAGAATAGTACGTGGAGGAAGTTGACTGTTTTGAACTGCATTGAAAACCTTTTTAGGGGGCGCCTGGGTGGCGCAGTCGGTTAAGCGTCCGACTTCAGCCAGGTCACGATCTCGCGGTCCGGGAGTTCAAGCCCCGCGTCGGGCTCTGGGCTGATGGCTCAGAGCCTGGAGCCTGTTTCCGATTCTGTGTCTCCCTCTCTCTCTGCCCCTCCCCCTTCATGCTCTGTCTCTCTCTGTCCCAAAAATAAAGAAACGTTGAAAAAAAAAATAAAAAAAAAAAAGAAAACCTTTTTAATAAGAGGAAATAATAAGCTCAGGGCAGTCATCTGCCAACTCAAATACGGTGGCCTTAAGGAGACTCTAGCCTCCGGCAGTCACAGGGCAGGCTAGGCTGAAAATCAGGCTTGGGATCAAACTGTAAACACAGCAGAGCCATAATGGTTACAGAGGAGACTGAATCCAGAGTCTGGATAGGTGTTCTAGGTCAAAGTCAAGGCCCCGATGAGAAAAAATAAATAAAAGTGGGACTCTGAGATCTGTAACAAGATTATTTGAATGGATGGGACGGAGAATTTGGAGCCTCTAGACTGTCCTGAATCCAGTGAACCATCAGAAACAGCCCAAATCTCCTCCCTAGAAAAGAATATTCCTTTGCCCGGAAATTGAGCAGCAAAAGACCTTCCTGAAGCACATGACTTGCATGATGATACTTGTTCTCCTCTAGATTTGCTCTTAGCTACCCTGATTGATTCCAGGACAAAAGTCACCTAAATGGGAAAATGTAGCCCATGTTCCAGGATAAAGTTTACATACCAAAGGAATTGCAGTCCTGGATCATCAGTACTGTCAAAAACTGGGAAACATGTGGGAATAATGTTGAGGCTAATGTGGGGTGAGGAGGCTTAGGCTGGGTAAGGGAGAATTTATTTGACACGCGAGTTGGGACTCAGTGTTCGGACAAGGACGCTTGGAGCCAGTCCCAAGAGTTTATTGAGATGCCTCTTTCATCATTTGACATAAAGAAAATCTACATATAAGGAGGCAATGATACCAATTTCCTTTTCACACGATCAAGGAAAGAATCAGTTAGCTCAAGGAGGTAAGAAGGTTAGAGCGGATTTACCCTACCAAGGAAGACCTGAGAAGACCTGAGATCAAGCTATTAATGATCCCCTAGTTAGAGGGGAGAAATATGGACACCGGGTGACAAAGAAAATTTTCCAAAGCCAACTCTCCTGCAAATACTGTCCACAGTAGAGGACAAGTTGTTGCAACTTGCACTAACATAGGAGGAACAGTGCTTGGTAGGGAGGGCGCTTCAGGTTTTAGAGGCTGCCAACATAGCACATGGGAACACTTCTCTGACCCACTTGTCAGGTGACACAGAAGGCTCCCAGTCTTGAGTGGGTCACTGAGCAAGAAGGAACCCCTGCAGCAGGTTCAGGCTGCTTGGACCATATAACTCACCAGATTCCGGAAGATTCCTTGATGCTGGAGGTATCTTTGATGGATTAAAAATTGTGACCGGGGTGGGGGGCGGCGGGGGGTTAGGAGATCTATAAGAGGGAAGTCATAGCACAGACCCCCTAGGGCTCTGGAACAAGGCCTCTGCCTCCTTTTTGTTGAAAACAGGCAGGAACACCCACCTGGGGGCCTCTCTTTTCTCCTTTCTTTATCTCCATCCTCCTCATTCTTCAAGGACCAGCCACTTTCCATTCTTTTATAAAGCCTCCTCTGATGACTCCAGTTCAAAGAAGCTTTTCACGCCTGTGAATTCCCATCATCCTTACATCCCAAACCACCTAGTCTTGAATTTGCTAATGGTTCTCTGTGGGAATCACAACTGGTGTGATTTAAGCATCTGTAGCAAAGGGGGGCGCCCAGGTGGCTCAGTCGGTTAAGGGTCCGACTCCGGCTCAGGTCATGATCTCGCGGTTTGTGAGTTTGAGCCCCGCGTCGGACTCTGGGCTGACGGCTCAGAGCCTGGAGCCTGTTTCCGATTCTGTGTCTCCCTCTCTCTGACCCTCCCCCGTTCATGCTCTGTCTCTCTCTGTCTCAAAAATAAGTAAACGTTAAAAAAAAAAATTTCTTTTAAAAGCATCTGGAGCAGAGCAGAGGAGAGGCCTTCGGCAGCGTTGATCAAAGCCCTCTGCCTGTATTAGTCGGCTGGGTCCGCGTAACAAAGTACCACAGACCTCGGGGCTTAAACCACAGGAATGTATCTTCTCACACTTCTGGAGGCTGCAAGGCCGGGATCAAGCTGTCGGCAGGGTCGGTTCCTGCTGAGGTCTCGCTCCTCGCCGTGCAGAAGACCATCTTCTCCCTGTGTCTTCACACGGCCTTCCCTCTGCTTGTGTACTCCTAATCTCCTCTTTTTTTTTTTTTTTTTGATTGTTTAGTTGTTTATTTTTGAGAGAGAGAGGGACACACAGAATTCAAAGCAGGTCCCAGGCTCTGAGCCGTCAGCGCAGAGCCTGACGCGGAGCTTGAATCCACGACCCGTGACATCGTGACCTGAGCCGAAGTCGGACGCTCAACCGACTGTCACCCGGACGCTCAACTCAGCCACCTGGGTGTCCCTCTCCTCTTTCTAGGAGGACCACAGTCACGGTGGATTAGCACCCACCCTAATAAGCTCGTGGTAACCCAACCCCCTGTTTAAAGGACCCGTCTCCAAATACAGTCACAGTCTGAGGTACTGGAGATTAAGACTTCAACATGGGGATTCGGGGGATGGGAGACACACACTTCAGGCCCTCCTGGTCTGACTCAGAACCACTCAAAGGTCATCGAAGGTCAGGAACCTTTGGGAGTGGAGCTGACCTACCTGCTCAACAGGGTCCCTTTTGTCCTTCCCACCCAGGCTCCTGTCTCATGGGCGGTGCCTTGAGGCAGACATGGAGTCGAATCGTGGCTCCTCCTCTTCTTAGAGTGGACACTTGCGAGTTTACTCAAGCTTCCTGGGCCTCAGTTTCCCCTCCAATGAAGTGAAGATGAGGCCATCTATGTCCCAGAGCCCCAAAGACAGCTAGTACAAAGAACCCAGCTCACAGGCAGTGCATGCCGTTCCCCGGCTGTTTCTTTGTCCCCAGGGCTGACTCCCCAGCCAACAAATGGCTGCTCATGACATTTGTGATGCTTACAAATATTTACATAGGATTTGGTTAACCTGCAAAATTTGACTTCAGCCTCAATAGGATTTTAACCTCCCAGGGGCAGCGCTCCCATCTGTCTGATTGTCCTCATGATTCCCCTGAGGACAGGACGTCGGGCAGATAGGCCTGGGGACTGGCTTGTGAAGGGGCATGCAGACTCTGAGGTCCCGCACTTCTGTCCCCTTGTCACCAGGCATTAACTTCTGTCCCCTTGTCACCAGGCATTATCTCAGCCGCCACAGACCCATCAGGGAAATCCGCCCTCCACCCCCTCCACCCCGTGGTGCCAGGCGGTCCTGCCTCAGACTTTCAAATCAGGCCATTACTAGCCTAGAAGCTTCATTGCTATTCACTGGGGCTTCGGTTTCTCCGCCCTTATCTAATCAACACACAAACCCAATCATTCAGCCAGTATTTACATAACCCTTCCCTCCAGAGCCTTCCGTCCTCCAGCTGCTCCCCTGGGCACAGAGCTCTGGTTTTACTTAATCAAGTGTCCCAGGTAACGAGCCGTCCGCCCGTTTGTGTTGGCAGTTTTCAAAGGTGAGGGCCGGATAAACAAGGAGCCTCTCTGCCGGAGCTGGGGCTCCGAGAACGGGGTGTCCTGAGCCCGCCAGAGAGAGCCTGTTACACAAAGTCCCTCCCTCCGTGTCCAGGACTCGCATGATCAGATCCCTGGCCGCAGCCCAGTCTTCCCTGAGGAAGCAACGCACGACAGATGAACAGGTACAGGTCACCGGGTCACCTTCCCCCACGGGACAGCTCCCAGCACATAACACCCGGGGCCCAAACTTCACACTGAGCTCTTCACACACAGTCTCTATCATTCTGGTTCACTAAGTTTGAGAACCACTAGGCTTCACGATCCCCAGGGTTGCCTTCCATCCTTGGACGTTCCCTGGCTTCGAGAGATTTTGATAAGAAGCGACATATTAGAGCCCCCCCCCCCCCACCCCGCCCCGGACTCCTCCCTCTTCCCTCGGTGACCATCCCTGTGTGCTCTCCGGAGCGTCTCCCCATCAATTCAGATGGGAGGACACCAGTCACCGCTGGGTAAGGCAGGCCCTAGACCAGCGCCTAGCTTCCTGCTGGAGCTGCGGGCCCTCAGACGGCCTGAGGGGAAGGGACCGGATTCTGCCTCCAGAAGGCTGAGGTGACAGGGCGGGGGATGGCAGAGGTGGGGCAGGGCTCATCCCATCACATGCGCGTTGGCACTTACCCACAATATCCTCCAGGCCTAAAGGCGGCGAGAAGACATTTCTGCTCTGCTCGAGGTCAACAACCCACCAGACTTCATTCCAACAGCCTGGGCTGACCTCTGACACCTATCTAAAGTGAAATCTGAAGGTGAAAAGGGGAGCTTTGGCGGGTGACTTTACAGGAGGCCCTCTCCTGCAGCACGTCCCCATGAGGAGTGCCCTCGGCCCTTCCCCCGTCTGAAAGGGTGTGTGCGAGTTCCAGAGGTGGCAGGTGTCCCGGCAGGGAGGCCTTTGGGGACCCTGGGCACTGGGAGAACTTGTGAGAGCAGCTAGGAGGTCCCGGGAGCTCTCCGTCCAAAAGCCCCGGGTGGACACATCGCAGGTGTAGCAATGCCCCAACAGCCACAGCTCCTGATCTGGGTCAGGCCATGGGGCCATGGTCAGCCACACCACTGAGGTGAAGACAAGAAATCCCAGGGGAGTCCACGTGGGCCAGAAGTGTAGAGAGGGAGACACAGGATCGGAAGCAGGCTCCAGGCTCCGAGCTGTCAGCACAGAGCTGGGCGTGGGGCTTGAACTCACAAGCTGCGGGATCATGACCTGAAGTCGAAGCCGGACTGCTCCGCGGGATATACAGCAAAGTTCCAGAGAATGGCAATGGAGGCCAGGGTCAAAGTGTTCTTTTGCCTGGAACTGTTCTCTGGGTTCATCTCCTGCAGGAAGCTCGCGGAGACCGAGGTCGAGGATACGATTCTGGATCCTGTGCAACAGGCACAGTTCCAAGCAACAGTTGCTCTAATTTCCCAACACACATGAAGCAATTTCTTTTAACTCATGAATTTGCAAAGCGGCAACATAATAAGGTGAATAGAATTGAATTCAGGCTATGGCATAAGTTATCGGTAGGTTATTAAACAATTACGTTAACCCTAAGTATAGAAAGCTATAGATGTACATCAACTTCAAACCCTGCACGCACGTAACTGCATTGTGAGACTATTACTAACGTCCATGGCCCTGCTCCTCAGCCAGTGGCCTGGCCCCGATTTGTCTGAGTGCTTCACTCTAGTCACCTGGCTCTGTATGTCACCACCTCTACGTCCCAAGCTAGTCCAGGCTAGCCTGAGTCGGACTTGTCTCCTCCCTGAGTCAGCAGGGACAGGTGACTGCAGAGATACTTCATCGCCCTCGCTCAGAGTTCAGCTGGAAAAGTGTAGAACCTTCCTACAAAAGGTAGGACTGCATCCTCAAAGCTGGATTGCTCTCTGGCCTCTGGCGGTCCCCTGTGCCTTTGCAAAGGATAAAAGGCCTGGACGTTGTGTTTCTTTGTACTTCCTGAGTGTTCCATGAACCCCTGTGACATGCTCACTGCTGGAGAAAAGCCTGTGATAGGAGGTGGTAGAAAGCGATTTCCAGATCTTGTGGGCACCCAGAAGGGGAAGTTGCCCCTTTCACTGAGGGATCCCTGGACACCCCTTGTGCCCATGATAAGCCTTCCTCTCCATGATGATTTCCGGTCTGTCTCTCAGTATCAAATCCCTCCACCCACCACCCCCAGGTATAAAGCCCAGAGCTAAAAAGCAACCACGAGGGACAAAATGCTGCCTCACCGAGGTTATGGGTTTACCATTTTCATGTTGACTGTGAAGTGTCTGAGACGCACAAAAGAATAAAATGGCTAGCCAGACTGCTTGAGGAATAATCCCAGAGAACCATACGTACCTATTAACTGGGTTTTAATAAGAAGTCCCCTTTGTTTTGTTTTGGCTGGTACTGTTTTCCTCTAATCTTTCTAAAATGTAAGCAAGCATCGTGGTATACAGGAAAATAAATGAGGTTGTTGGATGGGCACCGGGAGACCTGATGTTTTGTCCAGGTTCTATAATTCTCTAACCATGTCTCCCAGGACAAGAGTGCTCCAGGCCTGAGTCTCCTTGACTATAAAGCCAGGGAGCTGGATTAGATGATTTTCAATGCCCCTCCCGCAGTTGTGAATCTGTAGTTCACTTTCCTAGCAGATTAAGTTTAGGATAGAGGACCTTTGGTCATTGAGAGTGGTGCCACATGGCCCAGGAGCCCTGGGTGGGTGAAGGGGTGGGCAATGGATTTCCCGCCATGCCCAGAGGAAGTTGCCAGCTAGAGGGAGTTGGAGGTGGGGAAAGGGTGTCTAGTCCCAGGGGGTAGGGCTCTGGATTCTACCTCCCTTCAACCAGGGCCACCCCACTTACACTGTTTTATATTTTAAAATAGTAGATTAGCTCCTGTTTAACCAAGAAGTTATACTACAAGAGGCACCTGGGTGACTCAGTCAGTTGAGCATCTGACTCTTGATTTCAGCTCAGGTCATGATCTCACAGTTTTCTTTGTGGGTTCAAGCCTCACATTGGGCTTGGAATTCTCTCTCTCTCTCTCTCTCTCTCTCTCTCTCTCTTTCTCTCTCTCTGCTCCTTCCCCACTTGCTCTCGCTCAAAAATAACAATAATCATAATGATAATACAACTTAAAAAAAAGAAGTTACACTACAAAAAAATGGTGCATAAAGGACACTGATGTTGGAGATCTTATTCGAACAACTGAGAACCTGGAAATCACTCTTCCTTTCTTTGTTTACTAAATGCCTAACATGAGCTGGTTTTCTTATCAATTGCCCTTCCCTGCAAAAACAAACAAACATAAAAGTATAGTGTAAAAAAGATTTCAACCAATTGGGAGAATCTGCTCAGTTGTGATTCTAGCAGCTAGGGCCTTCTCTGTCAAGGCTAGCAGCATATTAAGGAGAGGCTGGGCTGCTTTCCACAGCAGCCTCTGGTTGCCCCATGGAAAAATGACATGCCCCGATGTAAGTAGAAATTTCTTTCAGCGGGGATTGCCTCCTGCTCCTGTTTTTTTCCAACAAAAACTAGGAGAAAACAATTTGTGCTTCTGCGTGAAACTCTGATATGCCTCCCTCGATAAGCATGCACTTCCTGAACTACACAGCACCTACCCCAGTGGCAATACCAGATAAAATGAGAAGTATTCACCGGACGTCTGAATGAAGATTTTGCTGATGCCCTGAAGACTTCCCTGTGTTATTTCTTTTCATTTCTCTCTTCTTCCTCCCTCTGGCCTCCTGTCACCTCTCACTGGAAACTGCTGCAAGGACCTGAGTCGTTAGAAATTCAGTCTCGGCAGCCTTTGTGCAAAGGCTTCTGGTAGAATCTTTTCTCTCAAAGAGCTTTAAAGCCGTTTGACTTAAAACCTAGAAAAAATGCTCCTTTCCTCTCCTCTCCAGTTCTTTCCAACTCTCTTGCACCCTGCAGCTGCCCTAAAGCCTTCCCACTCTCTGAATGTCTCATCCTTCACCCTGCTATCTCAATTACAGCCCCAAAACATGAGCCTGCCCAGATTGTCCATGAATCAACTCTTGATTATATACATGGACTTAACCTCTTGATCAGTCACCTTAAGCTTACACTTCCCTAGCAGATACCTCCAGAAGTTTAGTGGCTTCTAACATCCAAGGCTTAATTCTCATTCACGTCAGAGCCAAAAGGGTTGGCTTCAGCTTCAGCCTGCTCCAGGTTGCCAGGAATCCAGGATTGAAGGTGAAGTTGCAGCCCCTCCCTGGCACGTGCTGGTCTTACAGCAGAGGGAAAAGAGAGATGGTGTACCCACGAATGGCTCTTAAGTCTTCTACTCAGAGATGGCTCCATATTGATCATCCCATTCCAGAGCATTCCACAGGTAGGAGCCAGCAATGATCTCCAGATTCACTCTACGATGCAGTGGAAGGCTCATGGCAAAGGATCTGGGGATCGGTGACTGAAGACGGTCGCTTGGCCCAGAGGACTCAACTTGTCCATGTGGGCACTCTGCCCCAACCCACCCCATTCATCCATCTACCTGGGGTCTGGCTAGTTGTCAGAGAGTAAATCTGAGAGCAAACCAGACTCAACAACTGAAGACACGCACCCTTCTCTCAATAACTGAAATCCCATTTGCCCGAAACTAGTGGCAGGGACATTCTTTTACAGGCCAAGTTCTAGAAGCAGAGCAGGCTACTTAAGTGTTTGGCTGATCTACAGTCCAACTTTTCACTGGATTTTATGGGAAGCTGCTTTCATGGAGACGAAATAGAACAGTGGTCTGCAGTAAGCCAAGGAAGAGTTCCTTCAAAGCAACTGATTTATCCATTTTTGTCTCCATGCCACAGTTTTGTCATCCTTTACTCAGGAAAAAACATGCTAAGCAGTTCCATGAGACGGTTAAGGGAAAAATGATTGTGCAGCATTTTGGGGAAATGTATCAACAAGTGAAAATATCAGCAGATTTGCTGAAGAAGCAGGGAGGGCTGCCCTCTTCAGTTGAGGAGACAAGTCCTTGACAAAAGGGTTCGAAACTCCCTGATAAGCATTTTGTTGAAGAGGTTAAGTCTTTATCCTCTCCTGCCAAAATTAGAAAGCACCCTTTTTTTTGTCTGTAATAACAACTCTGGTGCTTAATCAGCAGTTGTGTAGGGAAAAAAAATTTGTGTACTTGAAGTCTGGTAGTCCTCCATATAAAGGACAGCTGAAAATTTCCAGAACGTCTCTGTCTAGGAAACACTTTCCTTTTTCCCTCTGACCAGATATCCTGAGTGGATCATCTGATCTTCACAGAAGGAAGAAAATGATACAAAGGAAGAGATTCCTTCCAATAAGGAAGCTTTGCCCAGGAGGTCACTGCAAGTGAGGTAGATGGAAAAGTAAATCACTCCCGTGCCATCCATGTTGCTGCAAATGGCCAAATTTCATTCTTTCTCATTGCCAAGTAGTATTCCATTGAACATATAAAGCACATCTTCTTCATCCATTCGTCAGTTGATGGACATTTAGGCTCTTTCCATCAGTTGGCTATTGTTGAAAGTGCTGCTATAAGCAGAGAAAGACAGATACCATATGTTTTCACTCATATGTGAATCCTGAGAAACTTAACAGAAGACCATGGAGGAGGGGAAGGGGAGAAAAAGAAGTTACAGAGAGGGAGGGAGGCAAACCATAAGAGACTCTTAAATACTGAGAACAAACTGAGGGTTGATGGGGGTTGGGGAGAGGGGAAAGTGGGTGACAGGCATTGAAGAGGGCACCTGTTGGGATGAGCACTGGGTGTTGTATGGAAACCAATTTGACAATAAATCATATTTAAAAAATAATAAATAAATAATACTGTTAAACTCTAAAAAAATAAAATAAAATGTTTGTTTTATATCAAAAAAAAAGGACAAGTAGATCACTCATGAGATGGAAAAGAGAGAGACAAAGACACACACACACACACACACACACACACACACACACGGAGGGAAGAGACAGACAGAGGGAGAGAGAAAGAGGCTTGTTAACCCTGCCTGGCTCTGCTTCTCAGAGATGCTCCAAGTGTCCACACAAGTTGAGCTCATACTCCACTGCCTGATACCTTCAGTAATGGCCGTCTCCAACGTAGCTGAATTTCTCCTCCCATTCTAGGATTGTGTAAGTTAAGATCATGGACAGGGGCACCTGGGTGGCTCAGTCGGTTGAGCGTCCGACTTCGGCTCAGGTCATGTTCTCACACTCTGTGAGTTCGAGCCCCGTGTCAGGCTCTGTGCTGACAGCTCAGAGCCTGGAGCCTGCTTCAGGTTCTGTGTCTCCCCCTCTCTCTGCCCCTCCCCTGCTCAGGCTCTGTCTCTCTCTGTCTCAAAAATAAATAAAAACATTTTTAAAAAATTGTTTAAAAAAAGATCGTGGACAGCTTATGGGCCTTGCCATATTCATCATGCAAGGTAACAGATAAACAAGGAGTAACATAATTATCACAACCTCACCTTCTAGCAGCAGTATGTTAATCAGAATCACAGCCTTCAGATGCTAATGCTATGACCTCCCACTTTTTCTAGGAACAAGCGAAATGAATGAGCCCAATTTGTAGCATGAAAATGTGAGGCAACTTCCGTAGATGGAGGCGCTTGGGAGGTGGATGGGAGCATCACTGCAAATGTGAAGCAGGAAAGACATCATTTCTTGGGCAATGAACTTCAGTGAAGCCTTATTATTAGGAAGGTTGTGTTTATGCCCCAGTGTCGATGCAGGTGGAGACAGGCCTGCAATAGAAGCAATGCTCCAATATGGAAGGCTATGAATACTCAATCTAATTTGATATAAAATCTCAAGTTGTTTTTGTCTTTCTTTTCCCACCTCACATGTGACACATTCTGGGATGGGCAGGAGGGAGAACAATCTTTCCCAGAAAGTGCACAACAAGCAGCTGTGTTTCTGAGTAGAGTCTCTTGACAGCAAAGAAGGGAGGAGTGATTTCTTCTGTTGCTAATGACTCATAATCTTGTTTTAAAGGCTCTTTCTGATTTGGTCATCATGGGTGTTTTGTGAAAGAAAACCCTGGAAGATGGCTTTAGTGTGCAGGAGAACAAAGGATCCAGGCAGAAGGTGAGGAAGGGACTGAGAAGTAGAGAGAGACTCCAAGGGACTCTGTGACCATGGCAAGAAAGAGGTCAGAGCACAACACTAACTCAGCATGTGCAGCAAGGGAAGGCCCATCTGGAGGAGTGCAGTTTGAATGCCCAGGAGCTCCTTCAACTCAGGGGTCTACACAAAGAGACCCAGACTTCACCTTGCCATCACAGTGCACCCCACCCAGCCTCATATCATGATCCTGGCTCCACACACCCCACACACAGGTTCATGCATGCATGCACACACCGTGATGCCAAAGAGTCTTCTGGCCTCATGCAGGGTGGTGGACAGCAGTTCAACCTGTGCTAGGTTGAGCTGAACAACATGTAGAATAGTAAGATATCAACACACCCCAGGAATCAGAATTCCCCAAAAAAAAAAAAAAAAAAGGGATTTTGTGATTATCTGTGGTAAAGCAAGTTTGAGGAAAACTATGTACCGTGATCTCTACCTAAGATCGTGTAATGTCATGGGAACCAGCTGCCAGATGGCTCCCAAAGATCACCTTCTTGTCTGGCAGATTGTCTGGGAGAAGGTGGCCCCCATGCCATGAGGACACACAAGCAGCGCTGTGGGGACACACACCTAGAGAAGAACTGGGAGCTCCCACCAATAACCAGCACCAACTTGCCAGTCAGGTGAGTGAGGCATCTTGGAAGTGGCTCCTCCATCCCCAGTCGAGCCTGCAGATGATGCAGCCCCACCCAACATCTTAACTGCCACTTTATGACAGACCCTGAGCCAGAACCACCCAGCCAAGTTGCCCACAAACTCCTGACCCACGGAAATTCTGGGCACCATTCGACATTTGCTGTTCTTAGTCACTAAGTTTTAAGGCAACTTGGTACATAGTGATAGACAATTACTACAAAAACGTATTAACATATTTTAATCTCAGAAGCTGTCCTGCATGTTTTTAACTGTATTTTGCTTTGTTTGACTAGTATTTTCTGAAGGCTTTAGTTATAAAACAGTTTCTTCAAAGAATGCTTTGTTAACATCTCAGGATATTAGAGTTTCACAGAGCATAGTTTGGGAAGATCCAGGCTAGCTGTGGTTGTTTTTATTAAATAAATTAACTCACATACACTTCATGCAATAGTTTAATGCCAGATAAATTATCTCTAATGAAAAATATTTGGGGGTGCCTGGGTGGCTCAGTCAGTTAAGCATCTGACTTCAGCTCAGGTCATGATCTCAGTTTGTGGGCCTATGTCGGGCTCTGTGCTGACAGCTTGGAGCTTGGAGCCCACTTGGGATTGTGCGCCTCCCTCTCTCTCTGCCCCTCTCCCACTCATGCTCTCTCTCTCTCTCTCTCTCTCTCTCTCTCAAAAATAATAAACATTTAAAAAATTTAGAAAAACATAGCTGAAGAAAAACTTAATTCTAATTTTAGAAGCAAAATATATGCATTTAGGTAGATCACCAATTAAAGGAATGCTAAAGAAAAATTTTGTCCAGTTAGCACTTTGAAAATAGAAAGGCTCTTCCAACTTCATCATTTTTTCATGTATTGGTATGTGTAAAATTGAATTTTATTTTTGTGGCTCTAAATTATCTATAAGATGTAAAAAATCCCTGGCCATTAAAAATGTTAACCCCAGTTACTGGTCAAAATAGGGCAACTGAGCTATTTGTTGTCTTAAATAATTTGGTGGTCTTAGAGGATGACCTTCATCCTGGAGAAGAGAGGCTAAAGAAAAAGTGACTTGCCAGAGCCCCCAGGTATTGGGAAAGTTAGGAGAGAAACACTGAGCCCCCATTTTTCTCCACCATTCTGCACTACCACAGTGGAACCACCCAGAAAAACTGCATCTCATGACAACCCATCTCCTTTCTTAAGAATAAGGGGGCTTAACCCTGAGATTAGTTTCAAAGAACTGCAGGTGAGAGTGGCTTCAAAACCCAGAGCCTAAATCACTTGCCCAGGTTGCTTCCCATTGAAAAGCTGAGGCACGAGAGGACCGTGAGCTCTGGGAGGTCCCTCTGAGCCAGGTGGTGAAGTGCCCTTGGACTGGGTTCTGGCCCTGCCCGTGCCTGCCTACAACTTTGGTCATGGACCTCTCCTGAGCCTCACTTTCTCCCTTTCTAAATATGGACAATAACACCAGCTCACAGGACTCTGAATGGATTATGTGAGAGTGGGAACACCGGGTGCTCTGTTCACCTCCGATCTCCCTTCTTCTCCACCACACTGCTCTGCCCACATGTGTGGTCTTCAAGAGCCATTCAGACATGAGCTAATTCTAGTACATTAGTGACTATATACAGCAAGAGAAATGCCATTTATTAGATCGATTGGGGGGAGATTTTTCCTCACTAAAATGGGATTTTGTGCTTTATAAAAGGATTCACTTAAAATAGCTTATTGCTTTCAACAGAGAGCCCCTCCTTCACACATTTATGGACAATTTACCACTTAAGAAACTAAAAAATGAAGTATTTGGGGTATTTGATGATCAATTAGAAATGAAACAATTCTGTCAGCCAAAGGTGAAATATTTATAAAAAATATATACACATCATTTTTTAGGAATAGTCCTACTACAAGCAGCCAGTCCAACACAGATGCACCTCCATGGTGCTCAGCATCAAAGACAGATTCAGTCCAGTGCAGAAAGGCAGAGGCAGGGCCCTGTTCCCTTATGTTCACCAATATAGGGCCAGTGCCTTGCTAACCAATCTTAATGTAGTGGTGAAAAATAGTCTATAATAACCTTGTCAAGAAGTTGGTTCCCATAATCTCCCTAGCTTGCTTCTCAAAGTCTTCTCATTCGATAGAACTCATGACTGTTTCATGTAAAAACCCTTCTTCCAATTTCTATATGTTGCCCATGAAGATTCCACAGGGTGTACAAAGCAGGAGACTCACTGGCCCCTGGGGACCATAGCCATGAAGCTGCTGGGCTTGTAGGCCCTTGCCCAACCCCTCCACTGGCCACAGGCCAACTCTGCTCAAACCCAGGCTTGATGTCTTCCCAGGTTGCAGCAAGGAGGGAGATCCCAGCTGAAATTGTATGCGGGTTACAGGCTCGTTGTAGCCTAGATTCAGAAGACATGGGCTTACAGTGGATGCAGAAACCACCCCATGTTTCCCTTAGCTCTGAACAGAAGGTTCCACAAGTGCTGTGGACAGACAAAAGGCATATGAAGAAAAACCACCGTCTGTGTCCTCAAAAGTGTGCAGTCTAGTGTGGAAGATATGTCTAATACATCCACCACATGGAAAAAAATTCAGGGTCAAACTTGGTGCCCACAGTACACTAGGACTTGATTGTTATGCAGCTAGAGAAGTCAAAGAAGCTTTGTGAAAGAAGGTAGATCGGGCATGGACTTTAAAGAACGGTTGGTAACAATGACCATAACCATGAGTCCTTCGCATTTGCCTGTGCAAGGTGCTTTGCATGTGACTCTCCTCCATGTCACTCTTCTGTCAACACATGGAAATTTCTATTAATATTTTCATATTATATGAGGTAACTCTGACTTTCAAGGTTAAAAAAAAGTCACACACAGCCAGCCAAGTGGTAATTACATAAGTTTAACACAGATCTCTTTAACCTTGAAGCTCAAAATTACAATTTTACACGTTAGGGTAGGCAGGAGGAAGGAGGAACTGTGTTTTTCAAAAAAACAAAAGGGAAGATGGGGTTGAACAAACCTATGATCTGTGTAGGGGACAGAGGGAAGGGCACCCTTGTTAGTCAGCAGGGGAAAGGATATGAGGTCAAATATGTTGGAAAGGGTGATTATGGACCATCTTGAAGACCTACCAGGGGAGACTGGCCTTGGAAAATATGGCAGTAGGGCCTCACAATAGGTTCTGTAGTAGAGGCCAGGCTGTGACCATAAAGACAGGACCAGGGGCCAGCAAGAAGGTCACGGAAGAAATCCAAGTGAGGACACTATGTGCCTGAAGTCCAGTTGTGGAAGGAAGGAAGGAAAGAAGGAAGGAAGGAAGGAAGGAAGGAAGGAAGGAAGGAAGGAGAAAAGGGAAGGGAAGGGAAGAGAAGGGAAGGGAAAGGAAGGGGAGGGGAGGGGAGGCAAGGAAAGGAAGAGAGAGGGAGGGATGGAGAAAGGAAGGGGAAAGAGGAGAAACATTCCACAGGGAAGGACAAGAAGGCATGACAGAAGGAGAAGGCAAGAGTCAAGATAAATTACTATGGACCTACAGAACATCTGAGCCCAGGGCAGCGGCCACTGAGCTGCCCACCCAGGGGCCAGATTTTCCACGGTGCAGCCGTCTCCCCAGCTAGTGCGAAACTTCCATCAGAGCAGGTCTTCATTTCATTCACTGATATATCACTAAGGGTACCTCCCTTCCATTCCAATCCTTTCTCCCCACCCGATGTTCACATGAACTTACAGTCTTACTGCTCTTTCTGGTTGCTCTAGATCTCAAGAGAAGAAAAAGAAGGACAGAGGGAAGAATCCTTAGTTGCTCTGTGATAGTGGTACATTTCATCATTTCTCTGGGCCTCAGTTTCCATATCGGTAAAATTAAGATTGTAACCTCCTGCAGTTGTTACAAAAATTAAATGAGATAGCAAAGTGCAATCATCTATTAAATGTAGCAGAGGTTAAGTTATATATGCAAATTATAATTTATATAAAATTCTATATGTAAAATTTGTTAGAAGTAACAACTAGCACATTAAGTATTGTGCCTTCTATCTCTCTGGAATCTATTGTGAGTAGAACAATTGGGCAATGAGAAAATCTTGAAGCAGTGAGAACACGTGACTCCTCATATACAAAGCGTCCCAGGAAGATTAACAGCTGACTTTGCATGAGAAACCATGGAGGCCAGGTGCAGTTGGACGCCATACTCCTCATATACAAAGCGTCCCAGGAAGATTAACAGCTGACTTTGCATGAGAAACCATGGAGGCCAGGTGCAGTTGGACGCCATATTTAAAGTGTTGCAGGGGGAGGGGAAGAGTGATCAAGGATTCTATATCCAGCAAAACTATTTTTCAAAAACCAAAGATGAAATAAAGACATTCCCAGATAAACAGAAACAGAGGATCCATTGCTAGGAAACCCACCTTACTAGAAATACTAAAGGAAGTTCCTTAGGTCGAAAGCAAGGGACTCCAGATGGTAATTCAAATCCTCATGAAAAAGAAAGCGTACCAATAAAGGTAATTACATAATCATAAGAGATATTTTAAATGCACATTCTATTTTCTTCTCTGAACTGATTATAGAAACGGTTGTGTATGTATATGCAATACATATAATGTACTGTGAAACCTGTAACATACAGAAATGTAATATATTTGAAAATAACATCACAAAGGAGGTGGGTGGGGACAAACTTGTAGTCGACTAAGGAAATGGCACCAGGCGGTAACACAAGTCCTCAAGATCAAATGAACAGAAGGATATGGTAAAGAGGATTAATATAACCAACTCCATAAATATGTACTTTATAATTCCTTTTATTTCTTTTGCTAACTTCTCTAAGAGGTATAAAGTACATAAAGTAGTAATTGTAACAATGTATTATTAGGTTTGTAACATATATAGATTAGTGTGTATCACAATAGTAGTATAGAAATGGGAATGAGAAATAGACTTTTTCTTAAGTTTACTTATTTTGAGAAAGAGAGAGACAGAGCATGGGAAGGGGCAGAGAAAGAGGGAGAGAGAGAGAATCCCAAGCAAGCTCCATACCAACAGCACGGAGACCAATGCGGGGGCTCAAACTCACAAACTGTGAGATCACAACGGGAGCTGAAATCAAGAGTTGGACGCTTAACCAACTGAACCACTCAGGCGCCCCGAGAGAATAGAATTATACAGGAGTAGTGTTTCTGTATCTCACTGGGATCAAGTTAGTAAGTCATACGTAGTTAATAAATCCAAAATACATTCTGATGAGTAAAGAGCTATGTGCTAGGCCCTAGGGTGACCACTAAAAACAACAAACAAAAACTCCAAGAAAATCATTAACATTTCACAATCATTAACAACGTTACAATATTATCTTAAGAAAACTATCATAAGTATGCCCATATACTAGTGACCCAAAAGTTCGTTGCAGAATAAACTGTGAAAAATAATTTAATTTTTTAACCCAGAGAATTAGCCATATATTTAATGTTTATCCATATAGTGGTTTAAGTTAATGATTACAGTCATCTAAAATTATGTTGTAGAATTGCATTAAGGGAAAAGAGAGGTGGCTACAATACAAATTTTAAGTGTTATAAAAATAGTAGGTCCAGTATGGTTCCACTTCAGGAATGACATATATATTTTCACAATTTAAAAATGTGCTTTTATCGCATTTTATTATTTCTGAAATGGATTCATCTTTCCACTGAAAGTGCTTCTTTTAGTTTGCAAAAGGCTATTAATTGGGCAAGATGTATCTTAGAATTGATATCTTAGAATCAAGAACACACACACACACACACACACACACCCCGGCCCCAAAATGCTGGGCTTGAATGTGAGACTTGCCAATGAAATGAGAATGTGCACGACCATACCGTGCCAAGATCAGGCAAAGCTTCGAACGTTCCCAAGGGTTTGCTTGGCCCCTGCCCAGACCACTGGGAGGAGGCCAGTCGTCTTCACCCAGGAGTCTCCGGACTTGACCTGCCAACCACGTGGAAGAGAAGAAAGTCACTGAGCGATGTGGGCGTTTTGTTATCTCGGCAAAAAAACGACTAATACCTTCTCCCGAAAGTTGAATGCAGGAAGGAAAACCTCATTCACCTCAAGGGTCTAGTCCATTAAGTTCTGGTTAGTCAAGGATCTACAACGTGCTTCATCAAGGTTAATATCAAAGTAGATGAGTAGCAAACTTCCTGGGACTGTTTGGTCTAATCTATGAGTCGCTGCTTACTCATAACTCCAAACAGACTGTGTTCACACCTCATGGTAGCTTACTCAACATTACCTCTAAGATCTCTGTGCTCATTACTTCAGACAATGCTCTATGTCACTGTGACCTCATGGGGTCAATGGTGATAGGAACTGTATGGCCCATCAGTACCCCCTGAGGTCTGCCCATCCCCCACTCATTCAGCACACATCCATTCATTCAGCACGTCACTCTCATGTGGTGTGTTAGCCACTCTGGTTGCCCCTGGAAACACAAATGTGAGGATGACGAGATCCAGCCCTAAAGAAGCTCATGGTCTAGCGAGTCTATAAATACCATGCCGTTGGGTTTTTTTAAAAAAAAGAAAAGGGCTCACTATAATCTCCAAGTTACTTGTCCAACGGTGAAATGAATAGGGATAACAAATCCCGTGTCCCGATCTGTGGTTTGAGGCAAGGAGCCTTTGCGTTTCAAGGCCACTTTGGGGAGCGCTAAAGCGTCAGAGGAAACGCAGAAAGACCCTCAGAGAAAGGTAATTGTGGGTGTGGATGGATGAGTGCGTGGTGTGTAGAAGGAGCACGCGCGTGAGCATACATTCAGTCCTCCAACGCCAACTGAGGAACAAAGTGAGGACGTTTCTCCTTGGCCCCTCTGCCTCACGCAGGGCCCCCCGCTCTGCGCAAATTGATCTGGTATAAGTAGAAAGAGCCTCAGAGGGGAGTCAGGCCACCACCAAGCTGTCATTCTTGAGCGAGTTTCAATTCTCTTCACCTAGGGTCCTTGTCCAAAAAGTGAGAACTGTAGAGGGCTTACGGAATTGTGTGGGAACATTTTTGGTGGACACCATGGATGGGGAAGGAGCTCCTCGCCTTCCCAGGCACAGGCGACTTTCCAGGTCAGCAGAGCTGGTAAACCACTCAGCTAGATGGTGCCCTGCGTGGCATTTGATGATTCTAGGAATATTCCAAACAGAGTATCTTAGTAAAATTACCAAAAGACACCCCTGATGTCCCCCCACACTTCCGATATCTGTGACTCTGGACCTGCGGATTAATATTTCCAGGTTGTGTCAGCTTCATATATTTATTAACTGCCTTTTTTTTTTCTTCTCAGTCCTAAACTATGTCCTTCAAGCTTCAGTGGCACCCACTGGCTCCACTGTGGAGATCACACCATCCATACACTGACCCCACACCAGCTTCATCCAGCATCTCGTGTCATGGGGGCTGACACCCACATACCAGGAGGGAGCACCTTGTCCATGGATGGCTGAAACAGGCTTTAAATTGTAGGCTCAGCTTTAATACAGAGGAAAACAGAGGACTTCAGGGCTACTTTCAAAAAAAAGAGACAGGGTACCTGGATGGCTCAGTCGGTTAAGTGTCCAACTTTGGCTCAGGTCATGATCTCACGGTTCGTGGGTTCGAGCCCCGTGTCGGGCTCTGTGCCGACAGCTCAGAGCCTGGAGCCTGCTTCGGATTCTGTCTTCCTCTCTCTCTGCCCCTCCCCCGCTCACCCTCTGTCTCCCTCTCTCAAAAAATAAATAAACATTAAAAAGAAAATTAAAACACACACACACAAAGAGCCAAGGACATGCTCTGTGGATGAAATGAAAGCTCACTTACTAATTGAGGAAGAAGCATGCAAATCCAATCAGGAAGTAATTGGATTGAAGGCTTAAGGCCCTATGTTGGATGTGGGTAGAGGAAATCCCTTAAACTTATACATCAAGAAAAATAAAGCCTGCAGCTTCAAGAGAGAAAGCGCTCTTAAAGCAGTGCTGCGGCAAACAAGCAGATAAATCAAAGACAATTCCACCTTTGCTTTGCATCTGGGGGGCTTTTTACAAGCCCGCTGTATTGAACTCGCTAGCTGGCAAGACAAAGTCGGGGATCAAACATCTGCTCACATGTGAATCCAGCTGATGAACAAGAAATGACAGAAATCTACTGGGAATGGGGGTAAAGGGGGAGAGACAGGGACAGAAAGGGAGGGGGGAGGAAGGGAGGATATAAGGGGAGGAGAGAGGGAAACCATGGGGGTAGGGCAGTTGTTAGGGGGCGGAGTGGGAGCCAGATCAGAGTTCAAACCCATAGGTTCAGCATTTTCCTATATTCTCATATATTATTAGGCTCCCACCTTTGTGGAGAATTGGGAAAAGAGCATCAAACCTCTATTGGGGGTAAAGACAGACACGGACATTTTAGTGACTCCTTTGCACGAGAACCATACGTGATAAATGCCTTCCAAGGAGAAAACGGGAAGAATGGAGGGTTGACCTGCCTTCTCCTCCAGGCTGAGCAGATTTGCACGGGGCAGGGCCGGGGACGGTGAGGAGGGGTGCACGTGTTGTTTTGTCTGTCCAGCCTCCTCTGCTCACAACACAGTCTTCTCCTCACAGCACCTCCTGCCATTGGAGAAGTACTCCTCCCTCTCACCAAATGCTTCCACCCATTACAATATCCCACCCCTAGACTTGCCCCCCCCCCCGGCCCATCCTAATACCTTCGGCTTGGACACCATGACTGGCCCAGACACAGCCGTGTGACCTGGTATTTGCAATGTGCACAATAAAAAGTCTTTCTTTTGTTGTGGCGTTGCTAACACTGTTACACTGATGTGATCTGTGGGTCCCTCTTCTGCTGTACGAGGAATAGGCCCCTCTGTACAAGGAGCCCGAGTCCCCCCGCTGGTACCCCAGAGCTGAGAAAGGACAAGAGGAGAGAGAGATGTCCCGACCTCTCTCTTCGAGTCCTTAGATCCAACCATGCCCAAGGAATGCCACTCCATCTCTGCCTGTCCCAACTGAGACAAATAAGTCCCTCTTTTCCTTAAGCTAGTTTGAGAGAGTTAGGTTTTTCCTGGCATCAGAAAGTGTCCTCAGGGGGTCTGGTTTGTCACAGCACCACCCTTAGACCTGAGCCACTCCAGTGCCCCTGGGTGTCCCACTTGAAAGGGCTCTCGTCCGCTCAGGCTCTCATGTGGCCACTCCCCTCCCCGTGGTGCGAAGAGTCTGGGGCCAGGGGACCACCTCCCCTTCTAGGCCAGGCCCCACAAGCTCCTGCTTCAACCTGGGTCATCTCCCAGAGCCACACAGACCTCTTCCCTGGGTCTATCTTCCAAAGGACAGAACACCCTGTAGGTGTGTGAGCTCCCGGGCTCGAACTGCCACCCACAGGAGCGTGAAATTAAGGTGTTCGTCACGTGGACCTAAGGCCATCACGATGCAAAGTAGAGTCAGGTCAGGGCTGGGGGAAAGGAGACTTTTTTGGTTTTTTGAGAGAGCACAAGCAGGGGAGAGGAAGAGAGACAGACAGAGGATATAAAGCGAGCTTTATGCTGACAGCAGTGAGCCCAGTGTGGGGCTTGAACTCACAAACCACGAGATCATGACCTGAGCCAAAGTCGGATGCTCAATTGACTGAGTCACCCAAGTGCCCCGGGAGAGGAGACTTTCATCCGCACTCTTTCCTGGGTGCACAAGTATGGGGTGAGGGTGCATTTAACCTCTCAACAACCCATGAAGTCAGTACCATGACCCCATCAGATAGATCAGCCAACAGAGTAGTCAAAAACATGAGAGAGAACATAGCGTGGCCAGAAGTAGGGCTTTCACGAATTGGTGACATTCTCTCACCTTTTGTGTCTAAGTCACAGGGCAAATGCCCCGTGCCCACACAGACATCAGGGCTTGTGCCTGAGCCATACCAGCCAAATGGGGACCCAAACTCTGCCTCTGTCCCCATCTGACTCCGCTCAGAAGGCAAGTCCCTAAGTCCTTTGATTGGTCACTGAAGCTCCAGCTTCAAAAAGAAGCTCAGGGAGGCGTCAAACTGTTCACTCTTCAGGGACAAAGAGTGGGCACAAGAACACCAGGCTTTAGTCAGTTTGCTTCAAGGACTTAAGGAGGCCAAGCGCACAAGGCCCCGGGCACCCAGCAGTACGGAGCTCCTCACCCCAGCCTCCGGAGGTCAGTGCTCCCGATGCACTTTCAGATCAAACCTCAGGAGCAAAGGAGTGATTAATCAGCCTTTCCAGCTGTGTCCAATCATTCTCGAACGCCAGCCCAATCTAAGTGGCTACAGGTTAGGGGCACAAAGAGGAACTCAAGACATGAAGCAAATTCCAAGAACCATCAATAAACCAGCTCCTCTCCAGATGATTGATGTTCGTAAAATACCGGGGTGCCTGGGTGGCTCAGTCAGTTTAGCATCAAAATGTAAAAAAAAAAAAAAAAAAAAAAAAAGAAAAGAAACCAGAGTTCATAAAAATTGCCAGAGACAAGAAACTAAAACTCACGATAGCATTTCTTTTTACCACCAATAATCAATAAGAGAATGATAAGAATAAATGGTGCACAAGAGTGGCAAAAATTATATCCAAGAATGAATTTAAACGATATCTAAGACCTCCGTGGAAAACAAACTAACTCTTTTAAAGGACATTTTAAAAGAGCTGAATAAATAGGGTGACATTCCATGATCTCAGGTAGGCTCCCATCATATTTTAAAGGTACCTGTTTTCTCCCAAATAAATGTATAAATTCAAGGCTATGCCAATGAAAATGATCGCTGATCCTCTTGAGAATTTAATAAACACATTCTAAAATGTTTATGAAAGAATAAAATCTAGACACAGCTAAATCTGTATTGAAAGAGAAGAGCGGAGAGGGGGGAACATAATCTACTAGACATAACCACCTTCTCTAAAGCTCCGCTGATAAATCTGCGCGCTAACAGCTCAACAGCAGTAATGAGAACAAACATGACGGAGTGTGTTTGAGGCTACGATAAAGGACGACCGCACCCACGGAGGCCAGGACATCCCGGGATGGGCTTAGGAAAACGGACTCCCAGCATGGCATGCTTTCCTAAACCCATATGAAATGGCGGAAGCCAGACGGCCCGACACCCCAACGTGGAAGGTAAGACCGTAAGTTTTAGAGAAGATGATGTAGGAGAAAAACCTGGCATGCTAGGAAGGGAGAATAACTTAAACAGAATCCCGAAAGCACAAAACATAAATTCAAATATTACTGAATACGATTGTATCGCAATTAAGGAGCTCTGGTCAACCAAGAACTCCGGAACAAAGGAAATACTTTGTGCTTGGTTAACAAATACTCATACACTGCACACCGTGCGCCTCGGTGCTTTAAAATACTGACTGAGTCAATGTTTTTAGCTGCCCTATGAAGTGGGTATTGTTATTATCCCCATTTTGCAGACAAGATGCTGAGCTGTGCAGGCGTTAACTGGCCCAGGATCACGTAGGTTAATGAGCATGGCCAGAAGGCAAACCCAGGCCGTCTAGATGCAAACATCTGGAGTCACAATCTTTTCCCTTTTTAAGTAAGCTCTATGCCCAACGTGGGCCTTGAACTCACGACCCCAGATCAAGAGTCACACACTCCACCAACACTCTACCAGGCACCCCTAGAGCCACATTTCTTAACTACTATGCTGCACAGACACTCCACAGAGTGGAGACAGGTTAGGACAAGATACTTGTGAAGGTGTGTCTAAAACATGTTCCAAAACAAAGGACTAATGCTTGGAATACGTAAGGAGCTCCTGCAAATCGGCAAGCCTAGGACAACGAAGTCCGACAGAAAAATGATGTGCGTGCCAAGGCCAGAAGAGGAGATCAAAAAGGACTGACAAGCATATGGATGGGATATTCAAATGCATTACTCTCAGAAAAATGGAAATTAAACAACAAAATATCACATCACACCTGTTGGACTGGGAAAAAGTGAAATGCCAGACGGGAGGCTGCAGGGGGTGAACTGTTTACTGTAAACCGCCACGGCCATGTGGCAAACAACCTGATCGTTGTTATTTCGCGTATGTATATGGATACTTTATGACCCAGCAATGCAGCCCCTGAGTAGTTCCGTCTTAGTCCATCGCACTGCTATAACAGAGCACCATAAACTGGGTGGCTTATAAACACCAAAAATTTATTTCTCACAGCTCAGGAGGCTGGGAAGTCCAAGATCAAGGCGCTAGCTGGTTCAGTGCCTGGGGAGAGCCCACTTCCTGGTTCATGGAGGGCTGTCTTCTCCCTGTGTCCTCACAAGGCAGAAGGGTTCTGTGGGGTCTCTTTCATAAGGGCACTTATTCCATTCATAAGGGCTCTGCTCTCGTGATCTAATCACCCCCCTCTGGAGGTGGATGTGACTAGATCATGACCAGGTCGGATCCTAACCCCTAATCACATTGGGATTAGGATCTGAACATGTAAATTTCAGAACACAAACCTCCCGTCTATAGCACGTTCTCATAGATGTCCCAGAACAGGATGAATATGCGGACATTCATCTCAGTTTGTTACGGAGTCCGGGAAGTGGGGCGATCTAGGCATCGTTTCGAGATGAAGCAACATACACCGTAAGACGGATATGCACTGTGGAATCCTGTGCAGCTGTGAGGGACCCACACGCCAGATGTACACACAGCAGTAGGAACAGACCTCAAAAACATCGTGTTGAGTAAAAAAAGGAAGCAGAATTAGATGTAAAGCACGTTACCATTTATGTAAATTTTAAAAAGGCATCCATGCAA
Source organism: Felis catus (assembly GCF_018350175.1). Taxonomy (NCBI): domain Eukaryota; kingdom Metazoa; phylum Chordata; class Mammalia; order Carnivora; family Felidae; genus Felis; species Felis catus. Next base: position 19,199,859 of record NC_058378.1, on the reverse strand, counting down.
ACTCCACGTTTTATAAATCACACTTATACATAGTTTACGCATGAACTATATATTTTATAAATTATATGTTTGTTTACACACAAAAGGACAGATACAGATCCAGATCCAAAACAGGCAACGATTGCCTTTGAAGGAAGGATTTGAAAGTGGGAAATGCCTATCAAAAGGAATGAATAATGAAAATTAGAAACCAGCGTGGGATCTTGCACAAACGATGATAAAGTGCCCTGAGCCACGAAGTGTGATTAATTCAGCCCGCCTTGTCTGGGGTTAAAAAACAAATTCCAAAATTATGAAACACAGTTAGGGACTGACCTTTGGTTTTACACAATGGATTCATCCTCCATAGGGTCACAAGCTTCCCTTATCTACTTAGATTATTTTGTTGTAAAATTTAGGTTTCCAATAAAACTATTAAATAATGCATTTGTCAAACAGGGCTACAGGGCATGCCTTTAGGGAGCTTTCGGTTTTTTCTTTTTGAACAACAAATATATATCAGACTTGTTTGCTATCTTTGTCCTAAAAAGTTACTTTGGTCTCATGTTTAGAGCAGTTGGTCTCCAAAGTAGGGTACAGCTAACTTAAAACTAGTTACAACAATCTACTAAGGGATGGAAAGAAATGTTAGAAATTTAATGTTTATCTTGCAAAATGAAGACATTGTTTTAGGCTATTTGCTCCACGATTAAAGTTGCAACTCTTGGGGCGCCTGGGTGGCTCAGTCGGTTAAGCGTCCGACTTCGGCTCAGGTCATGATCTCACGGTCTGTGAGTTCGAGCCCCGTGTCGGGCTCTGTGCTGACAGCTCAGAGCCTGGAGCCCATTTCAGCTTCTGTGTCTCCCTCTCTCTCTGCCCCTCCCCTGTTCATGCTCTGTCTCTCTCTGTCTCAAAAATAAATAAACATTAAAAAAAAATTTTTTTAAAAAGTTGCAACTCTTGCTTTTTCAACACATCAGACTGTCCTAGGTTGGAAGCAGTGCACGGGTATTGTGAGCGACCCTGGAAGAGGTGACATGGGGTTCTCATTCACTCATTTCTTCCTGCATGTGATGCCGTGACATATGCCCAACTGGACTGTCTAGCTTGAACTGGAGCCACTCTTACAAAATGACCTTAAAAGATTCCTGCAAGAAAACTATAGAGTGAAGAGAAAGCTAATCATGCAAGCCCAGTGAACAACCAGAAAATGGCAGAGATGACCCTTTTCCCATCCTCGAGACAAAACCTCCACCAGCCACATCCACAAGAAAAACAGGGACAATCTAATCAGACCTGAAGGATAATCAGTCACAAATATTGAAATAATCAAGGAGATCATTTGAAGAATGGATTTACAGCCACTCTTAATCTCCCCAAAGTGTGTATTATGCTGAGATATTGGCTAATGATAGCATGAAACCATCATGATGAGTCAGACATTTCAAACCTAAACAAGATTATAGAGGCAAGGACAGACCTCTATCCGTTCTTCAGCAGTGTTTAAAGTAAGAAAATATTTAAGTCACCACTTTTGGCTATTTTTAAAATATTTTTTAGGGGCACCCGGGTGGCTCAGTCGGTTAAGCATCCAACTTCAGCTCAGGTCACGATCTCACAGTCTGTGGGTTCGAGCCCCACGTCGGGCTCTGTGCTGACAGCTCAGAGCCCGGAGCCTGCTTCGGATTCTCTGTCTCCCTGTCTCTCTGACCCTCTCCCACTCACACTCTGTCTCTCTGTCTCTCTCTCTCTCTCTCTGTCAAAAATAATTAAACATTAAATTTTTTTAAAATATTTTTTAAACCTTATTTATTTATTTTGAGAGAGAGAGAGAGAGCAGGAGGGGCAGAGAGAGAGGAAGAAAGAGAGAATCCCAAGAAGGCTCCACCATCAGCTATCAGTGCAGAGTCCAATGAGGGGCTGGAACTCACCAACCATGAGATCGTGACCTGAGCCAAAGTTGGACGCTTAACCAACTGAGCCACCCAGGCACCCACCCACCACTTTTGAAAAGCTCACTGAACCCAATGATAAATTTGAAAACTTCTTTCAAGGCTTCTCTTTCATAGCAATGGACTAGCAAATGCACTTACTTGGGAAACACATTGTTTTTTTCCTGCTGGGGAAAAAAAGTGACTGAAATAAAATATGAGAAACAATAGCAACAAACTAGAACGTAATCTTTTGTTAGCAGATCCTGCTGAAAGACACAAATTCAAATCTTGGTGAGCATTTGAAAGAGGAGGCATCAAAGCAAATTACTTGAGGAAGTTTGTTATACAATCAGATGAAAGTACAGATGTCCCTAACGTGTCTTGGCTTATAGTATTTACTAGATTCTGTATTAATAATGCAAAGTGCTTTCAAAAGTCTTTTTTTTATGAGCTTTTGACAGATGCCCTGGAGATGTGCTCACCATTAAATGATATCCTTCATAAAAATAGAGTCTTAACAGGAAGACTGTGTAAAATGTGGCCATGGAGGGAGCTACTCCTTTAACCAGAATTCTCTCTCTCTTTTTTTTACTGTAAGGAATTCTGGGCTTAGGTTTATGAATAAAGCACCTCCCTTGAATTTCATTTGCAATAAGTTACTGTGGCGTAGAAGTGGATGTCACAATGCAACAGTAAGTGACGCTGGATGTCTCTGATGTTGGCTTTATAAAAACAAGACCTTTAAACTTTCACTGGGAGTGATCATTCGACTTTGTACCACAATGGTTGCCTCATGGCAAGATACTTAAGAGACTTATCAACTCAACCGTTCTTCTTGTCAAAGGTGTTCCAAGTCGGCTGACATTTTCTGTGATGACAAGAGGCACTCAACAGTTTCCCTGTCAGGAGATTTTATTAAGATATGTAAATGAATTTTTAAAACACGGGTCTTCAAGGTAAAAGTAAACTTGTAACTAAGAGTGAAGAAAGGACTCTTTCAGAAACAAAGTTGTGCATTGGAGAAGGCATTTTTTTTTTTAATTTTTTTTCAACGTTTTTTTAATTTATTTTTGGGACAGAGAGAGACAGAGCATGAACGGGCGAGGGGCAGAGAGAGAGGGAGACACAGAATCGGAAACAGGCTCCAGGCTCTGAGCCATCAGCCCAGAGCCCGACGCGGGGCTCGAACTCACGGACCGCAAGATCGTGACCTGGCTGAAGTCAGACGCTTAACCGACTGCGCCACCCAGGCGCCCCATGAGAAGGCATTTTTTAAAACCAAAGTCAGGAAAGGTTTGCATCATTATGTGACTTCATTCCTGAAAATTACCGAAGTGTGACACCTACAGAAACCCTGGTATCTACACACTTTCAAAACTTAGAAACATCAAGAAAATGAAAAGGCAACCCGAAGGATGGGACAAAAATATTTGCAAGTCATATATCTGATATCATATAACATACTAAGAACACTTACGACTCAAGAGTAAAAAGGCAAACAGCCCAACTTAAAAATGGGCAAGAGGTTCGAACAGACATTTCTCCGGAGAACACACAAAATGCCCAATAAACACATGAAGACATGTTCAACATCATTAGTAACTAAGGAAACAGAAATCAAAACCACAAGGAGATACCCTTCACACCAACTAGAGAGGCTATAATAAAAAAGACAGTAGTAAGAGTTGGCAAAAAAAAAAAAAAAGTAGAGAAATTGGAACCCTCAAATGTTGTTGGTAGGAATGAAAAATGGTGCAGCCACTTTGGAAGACAACCTTCCAGTTACTCAGAAAGTAAGCACAGGGACACCTGGGTGGCTCAGTCGGTTGAGCATCCGACTTTAGCTCAGGTCGTGATCTCACGGCTCGTGGGTTTGAGCCCCACGTTGGGCTGTGTGCTGACAGCTTCAGAGCCTGGAGCCTGCTTCGGATTCTGGGTCTCTGTCTCTCTCTCTGATTCTCCCCCAATCATGCTCTGTCTCTCTCTCTCTCTCTCTCTCTCTCTCTCAAAAATACACATTAAAAAAAATTTTTTTTAAAGAAAATAAACACAAAGATAGCATATGACCCCATAGTTCCACTGCTAAGTATGTGTTGATAAGAACTGAAAACATAGGGGGTGCCTGGATGGCTCAGTCAGTTAAGGTCTGACTGTGGTTCAAGTCATGATCTCCCAGTTTGCAGGTTCAAGCCCATGTCAGGCTTTGTGCTGACAGCTCAGAGCCTGGGGCCTGCTTCCGATTCTGTCTCTCCCTCTCTCTCTCTCTGCTCCCTCCCCCCACCAGCACCACTCATGTGCAGTCTCTCTCTCTCTCTCTCTCTCTCTCAAAAATAAATAAACACTAAAAAATAAAATTAAAAAAAAGAATTGAAAACATACGTTCACACAAAAGTTTGTACGTGAATGTTCGTAGTAGAACTAATCATAATTACCATAAGTGAAAACAACCTAAATTATCAGCTCATTAGCTGATAATGGATTTTAAAAATGAAAGGTATCAAGATAGTGGGATATTATTTGGCCATGAAAGGGAATAAAGTATAATACATGTCACAACATGGATGAACCTTGAAAACAGGACGCTAAGCGAAAGAAACCGTTCACAGAAGACCACGTGTTGTATGATTCCATTTATACGGAATATCCAGAAAAGGTAACTCCATAGGGATCAAAAGTAGATTGCGGAGGACCTAGTGGTCGTCAAGGGCTAAGGGGAAGGGAGAAAGGAAGGGTGACCGTACTGGGGATAGGATTTCTTCTTGTGGCGATGAAAATGTTCTAAGATTGCCGATGGCGATGGTTGCACAACTCTGTGAATATACTAAAAGCCATGAAATTGGGGGTTTAAATGGGTAAATCGCGTGGTATGTGAACTATTAACTCAATAAAGCTGATATGAAAAAAATCCTTAAAAACAGACCCTTCCGACACGTTTCTTAAATTTCCAGACAACCCATAAAGGCAACCCAATTCGTTTTAAGAACCTCGCTGATTAAGGCAAGGAACACAGAAATGTAGTTACTACGTTTTGAAAAAGAAAGTGGCGTAATCAATAGACAGAACTGGAAAAGAGTAACGAAGCTCAGCGAAGGCCTAGCAAGTGCCACCAACCACGGGTGGCTTCCCCCTAGACCCCCTGTGTCTTCTTTAGGGGCAGCTGCCATTAATCCAAGTATCCAAACTGGACCTAACACAAGCCTTAGAATCACCACATCACACAGAGTGGAGCCAAGATGTCAAAAGAAAATAAAGGCTCTTCCAACAATTTTCCTCACTGAGAGAAAACAACTTTTGCACCTTTTTTTTTCCAAATTTTTTTTGATGCAGATTTATTTTTGAGAGAGACAGAGACAGAATGCAAGTAGGTTGGGGGAGAGAGAGAGAGAGGGAGGCACAGAATCCAAAGCAGGCTCTGGGCTCTGAGCTGTCAGCATGGAGCCCCATGCGGGGCTCGAACTCACGAGCTGCGAGACCATGGCCTGAGCCAAAGTCGGACACTCAACAGACTGAGCCACCCATGTTTGCACTCTTTACTAAGTAACACATAAATGTTAACTCGCAATATTTATTGCATCACTTTGACCTTCGGGTGTAGGTATAGTATACAAATTATATTAACACAGTCGCATAGCGGATAAAATAAAATACATACCCGCACTGAGGCTGCAAGCCCAAAATCTTGTCGCAGACATGATCAGAAAACGTAAGAACCTAGGCTGGAGGAGGAAGTTGAAGTTGGAAAGCTGGGATAGTCTATGTTCCCCCAACTCGCTGCGCGAGTCTGAGCGAGGGGTGCAGTTGTGAGTAACTGAGCCACAGTCGGCCACCCCAGGAAGAAGGAAGTCTCTGCAAGGCTCCAAGGAGCCTGAACCTGGAACAGAAGCCGAGGAAGGGCAGGATAGGCTCCCATTTGCCCCCAGGGCTCTCCCGGTTCCTGCTGTGCCTACTGCTCTGTCCCGGTCTGTCTGTTCCCTGCCAGCTGGTCAGTCCTCCTGTCTCCCCGGTTCGCGTGATGCAGGGCTAGACTGCTTAGTGTGGCTGCCTGCTCCTGGTCCCCTGGGCAGAACCCGAAAGCCGGTCTCCGGGTCAGGTATGCGTGCGTGTGCTCACACACACACACACACACAGCCTGGACCACCAGGGATGGAGCGGGGAGGAGGGGTGGAACTGATTATAGCAGGCACTGTGCCTGATAGGGCTCCTACAGGGGACGAAACAAGAAATGCTAAAACTGGCAGGGACCCGCGAACAGACCACCTTCTCCATCCCGCTTTCTGCCATCCAGGGATACCACCCCCGCCCTTTTAGGGGCCACAGGGTCCCACGAAGTGGGAGTCAGAGGCCTGGGTTCTCGTCCAGCTCTGCACAAGGAGCCTGGCCTCTGCACCCCCCGTTCTGCGTGCAGGGCACACGGGTGCTTTGCAGGTCCTTGCAGGGAGGCGGAGACAGTGTCATGAGGTGAATCTGGATTTTCCCAAAAGGATTGTGCCAGTACACTCGGGTACATCAGGTGAGGAGCTCAACAGTCACGTTGAGGTTTCTAAGTGGTCTTCCCGACAAGTCTCTTTTGCCTGGGCCGCAACAGAAAAGCATCCAGGAGCACCCCATGCCTTCCTGAGCCAGCGGCATCCTCTACTGCTGTGTCCAATATCACAGACAGGTATTTCGGACACGCTGGGGACACACATGACATAGACTCACTATCAGAGCCAGGAGGAAACCCAGCCACTACCCAGGGCTAACTCCCGTTTACGTGCAAGGGAAGTGGGGCCCAGGATGGGAGAGGGACATTCTCAGTTCACACAGATACACAGACACAAAAGACATTTCTCACAATACAAGCCAGGGCTCCCTGGGATGGCCCGTAGTTAAGAATTGTGGAAAACTACGGGGCGCCTGGGTGGCTCAGTCTGTTGAGCGTCCGACTTCAGCTCAGGTCACGATCTCACGGTTCATGAGTTCGAGCCCGGCGTCAGGCTCTGGGCTGATGGCTCAGAGCCTGGAGCCTGCTTCCGATTCTGTGTCTCCCTCTCTCTCTGCCCCTCCCCCATTCATGCTCTGTCTCTCTCTGTCTCAAAAATAAATAAACATTAAAAAAAATTAAAAAAAAAAAAGAATTGTGGAAAAATAATAATAGTTCCCCCAGCAAGTCCTTTCCACTTGCCACGCATTATCTAAAGCAATGTTTCCAAACTGTAAGTCATGACTTGATATTCTCGGGAAATCTCTTTAGAAAATTGAACCCAGGACGAAGTACAGACTAGAATAGGATCTATCAAAGTACGTCACTGGGCACGCCTGGGTGGCTCAGTCAGTGAAGCGTCTGACTCTTGATTTCTGCTTAGGTCATGATCTCATGGTTTGCGAGATCGAGCCCCCAGTTGGGTTCTGCACTGATATTTCAGAGCCTGCCTGGGATTCTCTCTCTCTCCCTCTCCCTCTGGCCCTTCCACGCTTGTGCCTTCTCTCTCAAAATAAATAAACATTAAACACACACACACACACACACACACACACACACACACACCAAATTCATCACTTAAGAGTGGAGGTAAGTATTGTTGTCACAAACCGTTGTTTCATTTTTATAGACACACAAACACATGCAGATACATACGTGTCTATCAGCGCTGAGTATTTGTCTACTGGGTTACTAAAAAATGCCTTTCTTCCTGAGGTCCTCTTCAAAAAGGCACGAAGGCCCGTGACCTGAGGACCAAGTGTGCAGAAAGCAACACTGATGGGAAGAGAAGCTCTTTGTGCACACACATAAGGGGATACAGCTGAGGAGCAGCCCGGCAGGGGTGGTCACTGCCACCGGCGAGGTGATCGGAAGCCACGGGGTAGGCTCTAGGCAGCTGCAAAACCAGCTGGTCCACTTTTGTCACACTCCAGGCCACACCTGGCTGCCTCAGGTAAGGACATGGCAGGAGTTCCACCCAGGATGGGCTCAGGCCCACCCCACCCAGCTCCCATCCCTCGGCCCAGGATGCTCCCCTGCTGGTCAGCCTCACCAGAATCAAGAGGACATTAGGGGGCCTCACTCCCCTGTGCCTCTCAACAGTAGAGAATGTATCTCCTGGACACTGGCCAGGGCCGGCTACTCTTCCAAAGGTCACGATGGCTACACGAGGTAGAGGAGAAGCGTGCTCGGTGTTGAAATTGGGTTTCCAGTGTCCTCCTGTCTGAGAGCAGCGGGCCGTGGGCAGCAAGGGTGCTCAGCAATGCTGTGGATCACACGAACTGCAAGGGAGCTTCTCTAAAGGGAACTGGGATTGGTACAAACATTTCTTGAAGCAAATGGTCCACTGGCAAGGGCTTGACACGTAATCCGGGAATTTAAGAACTGCCCTTACAATTCAGAGTACAAACCTGGGTGAAGCCCTTCTAGGTCCCCTAGTCCAAGGGTCACAAACACTGTCTGTACAGAGCCAGAGAGTCAGTGTATCAGCTTTGCAGACCACACAGTCCCTGTCACAACTCAGCTCTGCTGTGGTACAGCAGGAGCCCCACAGACAGGAGGAAATGAGAGGGTGTGGCTGTACCCATAAAGCCACATCCACAGGGACAGGTAGGGGCCACGTGATCTGCTAGCCACAGTTGGCTGACCCCGCTCTACTCCAATCTCCCCTTTTTATGATTTGGAAACTGCTATCCAGAAGAGGGAAGCACGGTCAAGTGTCCTGGGGAATCACTGCTGGCCAGATAAGGACTCCTGCTGCCTGGAGACAGCCTACCCAGTTCTCTATCAAATAACGTCCTGCTACTGAGAGAGACATAGACTTCCTAGCTCTCTCTTGCCCAAGAGGAAATTCAGTTTAAAGGTTAAATCGTTGGGACCAGAAGTCAGGCAGATCTAAGTTCCAATTCAGGCATTGCCCTGAATTGCCTAAGTTCTCTAAACATTGGTCCTTTTCACTGGAAAATAAACGATAAAATTGCATTAGGCTAAAACTGTCCTGAAGTATATACAGGTAAAGACAAACAAGGTGAACATTTGGGGCAAATGTGAGCAGGGTAAGCATGTTGAGGTGAGGGTGAACAAGGCGAAGCTACGTCGCACACAAGGCAAAGGTAACAAGGAGGGGTATGTGAAGGGCCTAGATGTAATGAGCGCTCAGTAAATTCCAGCTGTCTTTTCCCACCCCTCAGACCTGAACTCTCACACCTCATGTCAAGCTCCACCCTACTCTTACTTGAAAGGATGGAAGATAACATAGGTGGACTTTGAAAACCATAAAATACTGAGATGGCATCACACCCTCCTAGACCTCATCCACTCCTTTTTGTCCATTGAGATGTCTCCTTCCATGAATATGGTATACTCGTCCCCACCTACACATTTGTCGCACATTTATGGAGCGTCTTTGGGCCAAAAACTACTAAGCAGAGTGTCATACATGTGATCTACTCATACGGTTCCACTCGCTTGCAAAGGCATCATCTATTCTCTTTATATACTCAAACCCTATCTCTGCTTCCTGACTTGAGTATTATTTTCCCCAGGATGCCACCATTCTCCTACTGTCTTCTGATCCTCAGCAGTATTCTTACCTCTGATCATTCCTGTATCTCAGGGGCTGAAACTCTTATTCTCTCATCCCAGGAAGTTTCTGGCCTAGCTTAGGCCATTGAGAGGCACTGGAACATGAAACGTGGAAGACGGAAGAGAAAGAGCAAAGTAATATTCTTCTCTAATAGCAGTGGGTATGTGTATAGTTAGACAGCAGACACAGGGTTCATGGTGTCTAGGCAAGCTCCCAGAAATCGCCTACTTCAATTCAGCAAGCAGCTGACTTCCAAGTGGTGACTTCCTACAATTCTGAGCACTTCTTAATTTTCTTAAATCCTGGAGCACTGCTCCTGACCCTTGTAACCTCAATTTTATAAGCATGTAAGTCCTTATATTACATCTTTAACTACTAAAATACGGAGTAGTTTTAGACCAAACCCTGACTGCTATGGTCATTGGAGCGCTGAAATGAGTTTCCACCATGAAAACTAAATATGGCATTATCTTAACAGTTTTGTGGCAGGCATGAGGAAACCAGGATCGGAGTCTGGGAAGACGGCACCCCATGTCATGTGGTGGTAAAACACTCGGTAAAACTTCCCCTTGCGATAATTTGGAAACCATTTGCCTCCCAAGCAGGGGACTCTAAGGGAAATCATTGGAAAGAACCAGTATGATAGTATGCATTGGCCACTACTGGCTTTTTGGGGCAAGGTTTATAAGTAAGAGAAGAGATCAAAAGAGACCTGGCCAATGAGTAAGCAGAATAAAGAGAAATACAGTCTAGAAATTTGGGTGTTGAAGGGTTGGAAAATCCAACTATTTCCAAAGTCAAAAGTTCAATAGATTTCTCAGCTGAATAAAATAACTCGGCCCTCCATCGATGATCAAGTTAACATTATTTTTCTAAAAATTTTCTTGAATAATATGAAAATGGCCACCATTAAGCTTACAAAGAAAGAGCAATGACAGTCCGGCAGAAAAAATAATTATTAAGAAAAATAATAATGGGGGGGCACCTGGGTGGTTCAGTTAGTCAAGTGTCAGACTTCAGTTCAGGTCATGATCTCACTGTCAATGAGTCCAAACCCCGCATCAGGCTCTGTGCTGATGTCTCAGAGCCTGGAGCCTGTTTCAGATTCTGTGTCTCCCTCTCTCTCTCCCCCTCTCCTGCTCACACTCTATTTCTCTCTCTCTCTCTCTCTCTCTCTCTCTCTCTCTCAAAAATAAATAAACATTAAAAATTATTTGAAAAAAAGGAAAATAATCATGGGAGTCATGTCTAGGAAAAATGCTTTGAGTATTACTTACAGTTACTAACACAGAACTATACAGAAACAACGGACGTGGGGGGTCTTCCAGAAGGCAGAATCATTGTTGTGATGGTTTTAAAATATGTCTCTAAAGTTTCTTCTTTCTTTTCTTTTTTTTTTTTTTTTTTTTAATTTTTTTTTTTCAACGTTTATTTATTTTTGGGACAGAGAAAGACAGAGCATGAACGGGGGAGGGGCAGAGAGAGAGGGAGACACAGAATCGGAAACAGGCTCCAGGCTCTGAGCCATCAGCCCAGAGCCTGACGCGGGGCTCGAACTCACGGACCGTGAGATCGTGACCTGGCTGAAGTCGGACGCTTAACCGACTGCGCCACCCAGGCGCCCCGTAAAGTTTCTTCTAACAAACAGAACCAGGTAAAGGGACAATGTATGACTTTTGAAATTAAGATTTTTAAAAAGGCATTGTGGCTTCCTCCTTCCCTCTTAGATAGTTCACTCGGGGAAGCTAACTGCCACGCTATGAGAACACCTAAGTAGTCCTATAGACAGGTCCATTGGTGAGCAACTGAGATTTCTTGCCAACAGCCAGAGAGGAACTGAGGCCTCCAGCCCACCGTTGTGTGGGTTAGCAGCTCCTCTGACACCAGTTGAGCCTTCGGATGACAACAGCCCCAGCCAACACAGGGACTGAAACCTCAGGAGAGACTGAGCCAGAACCACTCAGGAAAGACACTTTCAGACTCCTGACCCTCAGAAACTGTAAGATAAATAAGCATTTATTGCTTTTGGCTGCTAAGTTTTAAGATATTTTGCTATGCCATAATAGACAGCTAGTACAATGGCTGAATCCAGAGGTGGGAGGGGAGGGGCTCTTCACAGTGTCTGCCCAGCAGGAGCTTGAAACTACCATATGCCTACTGCTTTTCAATTTGTGTCCAGTTCTAGATGAACCTGGAAAATATGGACTTGTACTGTGGCTATCCTGTTCTTCTTTCACCATTTATATTCAGTTTATGAGGATGTGGGAAGACACATTTTAGTTCTTAGGGCGTTACACCATAAGCAACCACATGTAGACTGGTGGGACGAATTGCACATCATTTGAGTGTGACCATTAAACCGGATGCAGAGACTAGATGGGATTAAGGGATGTGTTTCTCTTGGGGAAGGATGAATGTAGGAGAAAGATAAAAACAGGTACTAGATGTGGTGCCTGGGTGGCTCAGTCGGTTGAACGTCCTACTTCCGCTTAGGTGATGATCTCACGGTTCATGGGTTTGAGCCCTGCATCGGGCTCTGTGCTGACAGCTCAGAGCCTGGAGCCTGCTTCGATTTCTGTGTCTCCCCCTCTCTGTCTCTGTCTCTGTCTCTGTCTCTCTCTCAAAAATAAACATTAAAAAAATTTAAAACAAAACCAAAAACAGTTATTTGATGACCGGAAGGATAGACCTTGGCAAAGACAATACTATTCCTAAATAGTATTGTCCACATCCCATTTTTCTTCTCCTCCTGGACGCACAGCTAGGTTCTATTTCCCAGTCTCTCTGTGGTTGGCGAGGCTGTGTGAGCTCTGTAAGGGAATGTGGGCAAAAGTGTCCACGGCACTTCCAGGCCCGGCCCCTAAAAAGTCTTCTGAGCCCTTCTTCGTGCCCTCTATTCCCTCACTGGCTGCCCATAGGCAGTGTATCCAGTGGGGGGCTCAGGGGCTCAGGGAATTGCTGCTTCTAGAGGGAAGCAACCTAGGTCCCTGCAAACATCATGCACGTGATGCACACACACACATTCACACACACGCTGGCCCACCGAGCAAGACAGAAATATGTTTTTATTTGAAGACATTTGTTATAGTAGTTACCTGCCACAACTAAAACAATTTAACTCCTCTGCTCTGCACTGCAATTTTACTGAGAGCTGGTGCCACACTATCTCACAATTATATGCAGGCAACCCGTGAGTTATAGCAATCCACATTTACAATCCTCTGACAACCGCCTCGTGACATTAGTTATGGTATTTCAAAACCAGAAGAATACAAAACCATATCTCCCCGGAGGGCTTTTGCCTTGGCCTGGCACCACAAGCCTCCTTTAGTGGTTAAGAGCGTAGACGCTGGAACTCAAGTTACTCAATTTGGTTCTCGTATCGGCCATGTAAGAAATGTGTTTTTATCAACAGTTTGCTCTGCCTGAGAAAGTCAAGGCCCTAGGAGGCTTGGAGCCTTGCCCAAAGTCATACATCTGATAACTTTAGAGCTAGTGTTTGCGTCGAGCTCTTCTGACTTCAAGCCCCACGGTCTCTTCCTCATATCACGACGCAAGGGGGAAAGAAAGTCCATCTGTGGCCTTGAGGTTGTCTCTCTCTCTCTGCATGACTTATTGCCAAATGCCTTCAAACATGTGAAAATAACAGAGAGGACAAGTACACATAACACTTCTTCCCGGTTCTGACAAAACCCTTCCCAGACAAAGATGATTCCATTCCCAGTTGGGAATGTTTTCCTGAAGCAGGAATGTGCATTCCCCATTGAGGACAGAGGCCCGTACCCAATCCTGTGTGTAGAGTCCACAGGGCTCTTCCCTTCTCTGTTGGGCCAAAGAGAGGTAGCCCTACGACATTCCCCTGGGAAGAAGACAAACTTGAAACTTCGGTAGTCTGGACCCCAACTGCTTTGAGAGGTTAATACACCCCTAACCTCCAGTCACTAAGCAAATGAGCCAACTGTTAAGATTGTCTTTCCCCAGTTCCTGATCCGACAGGACATATCTGTCCTGTGGTGACTCTAGAAATACCACAATAGATGGAACAGGGTTCTTGGGGAAACCCAACTACACAAGGCACGAGCCATGGTGTTCATCACAGTTCATCGCGGTTCTCAGTGGCCGTAACACAGCATCCCTCAGCTGGGTACAAGGAAGACCACGTATGTGCCTTCTGAAGCAGATGGATGCTCGGAGCTGGATAAACCAACGAAAAGGTGTTTTTGCACACGCCAGCAGCTTGGGGTTGGAGCTCAGAGGCCGGGCAACCAATGAGCTCTTGCCTCCATGATGCAATGCTTCCAATACGGAATCTGAGCGGGTGAAGGACTTATCACTCACTCACCAAAGTTTACAGGGATGAAATCTGTGTAATCCAGGGCTTTCTCCCATAAGGAGAGGCTCAGGGAAGCTCTGGTCGAACTCCGTCACTGTCTTCCTCTCCTACAATTCACTTCTGAGGGTTTCTTGGGCTTTTGTGCCTTCTAATATCATTAGCGTAAAAAGCCCTTCAGTTAAGAGACTTTCCGAAGCAGTAAATATTTTCGGGAGATCGATGCTCCACACTTTTCAGAGTCCTGCTGTTATTTTTATCACTTCCATTTTAGCCATGGAAACCGAGAGCCGGCAGCAGAAAAACTTCCCAGTTGCGCAGATTCTCAGGGGGGGAGGACTGCGGGCCCCTGGATACGGATTTTAAAAAGCAGAAAGGACAGAAAGGAGCCACAAATCCAAGCGTGGCTCTGGCAGCGTTTTCTGGGCTGTCAGTCCAACCACTCCCACCGGCACGCATCCTCTCTCTCCTTGTGCTGGCCGGGGGGCCTGTGTGCGGTGCAGCGTGGTGGGAGACTGGGCCAGCTGAGCTGGTCTCTGATCCCAGAGGCCATGTGACCTTGAGCAAGTCCATATGCCAGTGTGAGCTTCAGCTCCGACGCTGTAAAGTGAGCCGACCAATGTCTCCCTGGCAGAGTGGTTGTCAGGATTAGAGGAGGGTATGTGCGAGTCTCTGGCACGAAGCTGGTGCTCAGGGAAACCTGAGCCGGGAGACTGGCTTCAAACGGTGTCCGTTCCAGGCAATGCAGTCCAGGAAGATGGGGGGGGTGCCCGGGGGGGTGGTTCAGCTCAAGTGGTCAGCGACATGGCTTCAGGGAGCATCTGCAGGAGGCTGGGACGAGCCAATCTGCTGGTGCCAACCAGGGTCAGGTGCCCGAGGTAGCCTCACGGCAGGGCGAAGACCACTGTTCCAGGAAGGTGGACTCGGCATTGCCCGCGTGAACTTCCACCGCGTCCCCAACACAGAGGAGCCTCGCCAGCATGGCAGTCACACATCCCACAAAGGTTGCGCGGGGAACACACTGGTCTTCACCCAGGAATGTGCCAACAGGAACTTCACTCAGCCAGATTGCCTTGGGCGCCTGAGGCATCTTCCTGGCATATGTAGGGGCCGCTGTGCTTCGAGAAAAGTAGGAAAGGAGTAAAGGGAGAAAATGCTCCCGATCCCTTATGACCCAAAATCACACTTCTTCGTTGAGTGTGGTTTTAGATCCGGCTACTCAAAAACATCAGGCAGAGGGGGGCCGGACGTCTGTCTTCCCTACCGTTTGAGGACAAAGGAGGCAAACGGCCTCAAGAGAAGCCGTGTGTAAGCCACACAAGCTCCAGTCAAGGCCTCTGGGAGAGGGAGGGACCAGTGGCAGGAGGGCACGTGTCCAGAGGAGGGGGAAGGAGCCCTGAGATCAAAGACTGGCGTTCTCCGCCCTCCCCCATCCCTCTCCCTCTGCCCTCTCTCCACATCCCCTCCCCAGCCACCAAGACGGCTGCCCTGCCAGCCCCGTACCAGTTCGTGCAAAGGGAACAAAACATGCCACAATCACAGAACCACCTCCGAAACAGAAAACGCTGCCAGCTTTTTTGCCCAGGGTGAAGCGGGACTTGGGCAGAGAGCTCAGCCCCGGCCACCATCAGTGAGCTTGCAAATACTGCAGTACCACACCTCAGGGAACACAAACCGTTGAGGATGGAGTCCTGGCATGTCACGCTTGGCATCAGAAGCTCATCTGAAATTTCCAAGATGTGCTCTTTAATACAGTCATCTGGATGATACGGAGGAGCTTCGATAACTTCCCCGAGTGATAAAATTAGTCATGCTATGCTGCAAAGCTGTTTCCAATTTACGAAGCTGCTTACACTCAAGTTCTCCCAGCATTTGGCACATGCATATTTTAGTGCCTTCTGCCTTTAACAATGTTTCTCTTAGGGGCTTACTACTTGGGAGACTGAATTTCTTGCTCAGAAGAGACACAAAGACACAGGATCGGGAGCTCTCCTCCATCACAAAAGCCACAGTTGACTCCCTGCCATTCTGAGCATGCGGGCTCCCCAGCGGCCACCATTTGAGCAACGGAATTTTTTTTTTCTTTCACAAATGGGGATCCTGATACTTGGAGAGGACTTTCTCACGGCTGCACAAACGCTAAGTGAGGGAACCTGGATTTCGGTCTAACCTGCCTGGATGCACACCCGGAGTGTTTTTCTCCTAGGCGGTTGAAAAATTAGGGGCAAGGCCGTCGTTGGGTACTTGACATTGGGTCAATCAGCCTCCGTGTACAGCTAGAGTCCCATTTGCAGGTGAGGTCAGTCCCGAGGACACTAAGCCACTGAGTCCCTCTCGCTTTGCAGTGATGATGGGCAAACCACAAATTGCAAATTGGCTGTCCCTCCATGCTTCAGCACTGTTGCTAGGTAGGTGGTGGCCAGGCACCAAAAACAGAGCCAGCTAGGTGAGTCAGGGGGCGGCTGATACATCCTCTCCCCTCTGCTTCAGAATTAGGCAAGGAGCCCTTTAGATGGTCCGAAATGCCTGTCCTCTTCCTTTTCCTTCCAAACCTCCCCCTTGCCATCTTTTGGTTGACTCTTCTTGAGGTCTTCGGATTCATCCACTGTAAGACCTCCTCCGGCTGTCTCCCGCAGTGTTCAATGTGGCCAAGCTCTTAACTGAGTCTTAAACCCAGTTCTGAATTCCGTAACTCAAAGACAGGTGGATAACCTGAGAAAAGCCTTCCTCGGCCCTTCGTGGCAGAGGTAAGTGCCCACATTCTTCCCCTCCACTTGGATGGACTGAGGAGGGACAGGGAAACAGCTCACCGCACCTAGAGACAGAACATAAGAGGACTCCCACAGGTCAGACCCCAGCCGCAGGGCAGATTTCTTCTGGGGGCGTCTGGCCCCCACCCCGTCTGGACCCTGGCTGAGCAGCGATCCCCTGAACAATTTCCAGGAACGATCCCTGTGGATTCCGGAAAAAGGTCATAGAGTCTCAAACAACAAAACTTTACCCCCCTGCTAAGTATCAATCGTGTACTAAATGTTGCACAGGACGTACACTGAACCTCAGCTGGCCCGTTATCTGAATTTCAGATGTCGCCCCCTGAGAACACGCGGACTGCTAATCACACGTGGTAGGGTGCTCTGCAGGCCCTCGACAGGTGGGCTTCCGAGGGGTCTGGAAGAGGCGTCACTGCAGATCTTAGTGAACAGCGTGTCTCCTCTGACATCGGGCTGCAACCCTGCTTCTCTCTCCAGGCCAGGGTGGATAGCGTTCTAGAAGAAGACATTAGTCTCTGTTACAGAAACAGTATACAGTAGGAGATCGCTCCCAGGGTAGGAGGTTGCTCACTCGGCACCATAAAAGAACCGTCTTTCCCTTCCCATCGATGACAGCACCCATCTTGTCCTCTCTTCTACTCAGTGAATTAGGTTCTGTTTTCAAAGGAGTTTTATTGCTGATGGTCAGGTCAGTCCAGCAGGTACTTGGGGTGTCAAAGAGTCTAGGGCAGGATTTTTTTTTTTTCCTATGGAGGGGCTGCAACAATTTATTCCTGCTCAGATTCCTACTAAACCAGAGAAAAATCGCTGCTGCCTTCAAGGTATCAGATTGTAAACGGCACTCTTGTAAAGGTATTTTTGCTGTATTTTATACAGTTCTGCACACAAGAATTCTTTTTTAAAATTTTTTTTAACGTTTATTTATTGTTGAGAGACAGAGAGACACAGAGCGTGAGCAGTGGAGGGGCAGAGAGAGAGGGAGATGCAGAATCCGAAGCAGGCTCCAGGCTCTGAGCCGTCAGCACAGAGCCCGACGCGGGGCTCGAACTCATGAACCGCGAGATCATGACCTGAGCTGAAGTCGGTCGCTTAACCAACTGAGCCACCCAGGTGCCCCGGGAATTCTAATTTAATAGCCCTCTTGACTCCCCAGCAACAGAGGTGACACACGACTCTGGGGACAATGCAGGACTCCAGGGACAATGCAAATTGAAGGCAACGTTCAAAGAATATCTAAAGATCCCACCACTTCATGAGCGAGCCCTTTCTAAAGACTTTTTCTTAAGATTTCTCTAGCACTTTCCAAATCTCTTGATTGCGTCCCAAAGATGAACTCAGCCCTTTCTTATTAAGGGAGGGAAGAGAAGAGGGAGGGAGACTGAATGATATTCTCCCTTTTTCAGCAGCATGAGTATGAACCACTCCTGGACATCATCAACTCCTCACTGTGATTTAGGGACTTAGTGGCTAAATAGGTCCTGGAGTCCTAGTTCAGGCCAAGGCACCTGTCTTTCCATCCCAGATGGATTTACTTAAAGAGCTGAGTTTGCCAAACACCCCCAGGAATAGGCAGAGACCGCAGGCAGTACTCAGGGCTGAGGCCCTTCACAGGGGAGCTCCAAAGAGGATCTCTAGGTCTCTGATGTCATAGGGAGCACCTAGTTCTTGATCGCTGAGCCATCACTCCCTATACCGCTGCCACCTTATAAGAGTTTAAGAGCCGTTCTGGGGGCTCTTTACTCCAATTCTCAGCTCTTATCCCCTCAGTTCCTCCTCTTTGTGCTCCCAAGGCTCCTACTGAGGCAAGATTAGTATAGACGTTGCCCTCCAAGCAGCTTCGGGGTTATCTTTTCCAAGGAAGTGGTGGTTCAAGTGTGCTTGGAGTCTGACCTTATGGCTTGAAGGCAAAACCACAATAAAGGAAGTGAAGAAAGGGGCGCTGGCTCTCAGCTGTAATTACACTGGAAACAATAGAGAGTTTTTATAACGAACTGGGTCATTTCTTGGCCTGGTGACACTGAGGTCTGGCAAGAAACCTGTCGGTCAGGAAAAGCAACTATGCTACTTACAGCTTATTGGATCTAACGCTCTTGTCCTCAGATCCCAGCTCTCTCACCTGAACCGAGCACCCCGCTTGAAATGTTTTGTGGTGAATCCACTTACCAAGTCTAAGGGTCATCTAGGCAGAGGGGCCCCTAAGTAATGTATTTCTGTAACAAACATTGACCTAGCACTTACTAACTTCCACATCTCATCTAAGCACTTTACATGCACAAGTTCCTTAAGCCTCAAAAGAGTCCTACTGGGGGAGGAGGCTGGGAGATGGCAAAGTAGGAGGACCCGAAGCTTACCTCATCCCATGGATACAACTAGATAACACCCACATAAGCATAAAATAACCCGAAAAGCGACCTGAAAACTGGCAGAACAAACTCCACAACCAAAGATAGGGAAGAGGCCAGAAGGTAGAAAGGGCAAAGACGCAGTTTGGAAGTGAAACAGACCGTGGCCATCCATGGCAGGAGGGAGCAGGGGTCACAGAGAAGGGCAAGAAACAGGCTATCACCCTGGGGAGCCCACATGGGTTAGATGAATCCCCATAACGTTTGGCTTTGAAAGCGAGAGGGGACGACTTTCATGAGTTCTTACAACCATCTGGACTTAAAGCCTGGAATTTTAAGAATCAGCACGCTCGGCTCTGGAAGAGCCGGTTAGGAAGCTGAGTCCCCGCCCTTAAAGAGACAGCAGACAAACAGCCAGTGAGATACAGCCTGGAAGCAGCAGTTTGGAAAACGCCAGGGACAGATAGGAGGGAGAGTTCTTTACTTATCTCAGAGCATGGCCTGGAAAGTCTGGGATCATGGGGAGACCCCTTCGGGAACAAAGTAGCTGGCGTATACCATTTTCCTCCCCCATCCCTCAGTATAAACAAATGGCCACCTGCAGGAACCAGCACTGTGCCAACACTCACTAAATAACTTGCTTACAGCAAGCCCCACTTCCTGCACTTCCGCGGATCCACCCTTTCCAGTCAAGGCTTACTTTAGTCCCTGTGCTACAGGGCCCCTGCCCCAGAAGACCAGCCCTGCATCTCCCGACCCACACCTTTTGCGCGGCCTCAGTTCGGGCAGCAGTGGTGGCAGGTCTCATTTCACAAGCAGACTAGTGCACACCTTGTGAAAAAGGAAACAAACACTGCCAACAATGGGCAAGAAGAGCCTTGGCCGACAACTGGACTAAAGGAAAAAGAGGCCAAGACTCAGCAGGAGATGCTCCCTGATGTGCCAGGTTCTGGGGAACAGGGGACATTGCAGTGCAGGACACTACAGGACCTCTTTCTTGTTCATAAGGCCATTACCTTCAAGGCCAAGAGACATAGTTGACTTTCCTAACATGCAGAAACAGACACAGAGAGTTAGACAAATTGAGGAGACAGAGGAATGTGTCCCAAATGAAAGACTAGGACCAAACCAGAGAGAAATGGATGTAAGTAATTTGCCTGATAGAGAACTTACTATTTTTTTTAAGTAGACTCAACAACAGAGTCTGATTCAGGGCCTGAACTCACCACCCTAAGATCAAGACCTGAGCTGAGATCAAGAGTCAGATGCTTAACCAACTGAGTCACCAAGGTGCCCTGCCTGATAGAGAATTTAAAGAAATGATTATAAAGGTATTTATTGAACTTAAGAAAAGAGTGGAGGACATCAGTGAGACCCTTAACAAAGAGATAAAAAAGAGCCAATCGTCAAAAGCAGTTCTCGAGATAGCTCAAGAAGCAAGAAAAATCTCAAATAAACAGCCTAATCTTACACCTAAAGAAGCTAAAAAAGAAAAAAAAAAACAGATCAGTGAAACCAGGAGCTAGTTCTCTGAAAAGATCAACAAAATTGATAAACCTCTAGCCATATTCATAAAAAGAGAGAGACAGAGAGAGGACCCAAATAAAATCACAAATGAAAAAGGAGAAATACCAACACCATAGAAATACAAACAGTTGTAAGAGAATATAACGAAAAAGTATATGCCAACAAAGTGGACAACCTAGAAGAAATGGATAAATGCCTAGAAATATATAACCTACCAAAATTGAAGCACAAAGAATAAAAAATTTGAACAGACGTGCTGCCAGCAAATAAACTGAATGAGTTATGAAAAAACTCCCAACAAACAAAAGGCCAGGACCAGATGGCTTCACAGGCAAATTCTACCAAACATTTTTTTAAAGTTTTTATTTATTTATTTTGCGAGAGATGGAGACACTGTGAGTGGGGGAGGGTCAGAGAGAGAGGGAGACAGAGAATCCCAAGCTGACAGTGTGGAGCCTGACACAGGACTTGAACTCACAAAACTATAATCATGACCTGAGCAGAAACCAAGATTCAGGTGCTCAACTGAGCCACCCAGGCACCCCCCACCAAACATTTAAAGAAGAGTTAATACTTATTCTTCTCAAACCATTACAAAAAATAGAAGAGGAAAGAAAACTTCCAAGTTTATTCTATGAGGTCACTATCACCTTGATACCAAAACGAGATAACGACACCTCAAAAAAGGAGAACTACAGGCCAATAGCTCCGATGAACATAGATGAAAAATTCCTCAATAAAATATTAGCAAACCAAATCCAATAATACATTAAAAAAATCATTCACCATGATCAAATGGGTTTATTCCTGGGATGCAAGGGTGGTTCAATATTTGCAAATCAATCAACATGATATACCACATCAATAAGAGAAAAGATAAAAACCATATGACCATTTCAATAGATGCAGAAAAAGTATTCAACAAAGTATGACATCCGTTCATGATAAAAACCCTCAACAAAGTAAGTCTAGAGGGCACATACTTCAACATAATTAAGGCCTTATATGAAAAACCCACAGTTAACATCATCCTCAATGGGGAAAAACTGAGTGTTTTTCCCTAAAGTCAGTAACAAGACATGGACGTCCACTCTCACCACTTTTATTCAACATAGTACTAAAGTCTTAGCCACAGCAAGCACAAAACAAAAAGAAATAAAAGGCATCCAAATTTGTAAGGAAGAGGTTAAACTTTCACTATTTTCAGATGGTATGATACTATATATAGAAAACCTTAAAGACTCCACACACACACACACACACACACACACACACAAACTGCTAGAATTGATTAATGAATTCAGTAAAGTCACAGAAAATCACTGTACAGAAATCTGTTGCATTCCTACATAATGAAGCAGCAGAAAGAGAAATTAAGAAAACAATCCCATTTACAATTGTACCAAAAACACAAAATATCTAGGAATAAACTTAACCAAGGTGGAGAAAGACCTGTATTCTGAAAACTATAAAACATTGATGAAAGAAATTGAAGATGACCCAAAGAAGTGGAAAGACATTCCATGTTCATGGATTGGAAGAATAAATATTATTAAATGTCTACATTACCCAAAGCAATCTACAGATTTAATGCAATCCCTATCAAAATACCAACAGCATTTTTTCACAGAACTATAACGAACAATCCTAAAATTTCTGTGGAACCACAAAAGACCTTGAATAGCCAAAGCAATCTTGAAAAAGCAAGGCAAAGCTGGATGCATCACGATTCCAGACTTCAAGTTATATTACAAAGCTGTAGTAATCAAAAGATTTTGGTACTGGCACAAAAATAGACACATAGATCAATAGAACAGAATAGAAAGCCCAAAAAGAAACCCACAACTAAATGGTCAATTAATCTTCAGCAAAGCAGGAAAGA
The DNA here is from genome assembly GCF_018350175.1 of Felis catus. Lineage (NCBI taxonomy): Eukaryota > Metazoa > Chordata > Mammalia > Carnivora > Felidae > Felis > Felis catus. The sequence goes on along the minus strand of NC_058378.1, from coordinate 19,177,547 downwards.
ATATCCAATGGGAAAAAACCAGTCCCTTCAACAAACGGTGTTGGGAAAACTGGACAGCAACATGCAAATAATCAAGCTGGACTCCTTTCTTATATCACATACAAAAATGAATTCAAAATGGGTTAAAGACCTAAATGTGAGACCTGAAACCATAAAAATCCTAGAAGAATGCACAGGCAGTAATTTCTCTGACATTGGCTGCAGCAACATTTTTCTAGATATGTCTCCTAAGGCAAGGGAAATAAAAACAAAGATAAACTATGGGCACTATATAAAAATAAAAGGCCTTGGCACAGCAAAGGAAACAATCAGTAAAACCACAAGGCAACCTACTGAGTGGGAGAAGATATTTGCTAATGACATATCTGATAAAGGGTTAGTATCCAAACTATATAGAATTGATACAACTCAATACCCAAAACACCAATAGTCCAATTTTAAAATGGTAGAAGGAGCACCTGGGTGGCTCAGTTGGTTGAGTGTCCAACTCTTGATTTCAGCTTAGCTCATGATCCCAAGATCATGTGATTGAGCTCCACATGAGGCTCCACGCTGAACATGGAGCCTGCATAAGACACTCTCTCTCTCCCTCCCTACCCCTCTCCCCACTAATTTAAACAGAAAATCTAAAATAAATAAATATATATATATGTATAATGGGCAGAAGACATGAACAGACAATTCTCCGAAGAAGACACACAGATGGCCAACAGACACATGAAAAGATGTTCAACATTACTCGTCATCAAGGAAATGCAAATCAAAACTACAATGACACATCACCTCCCACCTGTCAGGATGGCTTGAATAAAAAACACAAGAAGCAACGGGTGTTGGTGAGGATGTGGAGAAAAAGGAACCCTCTTGCCCTGTTGATGGGAACGCAAACTGGTGCAGCCACTGTGGAAAGCAGTGTGGAGGTTCCTCAAAAAGTTAAAAATAGGGGCACCTGGGTGGCTCAGTCGGTTGGGCGTCCGACTTCAGCTCAGGTCATGATCTCACGGTCCGTGAGTTTGAGCCCCGCATCGGGCTCTGTGCTGACAGCTCAGAGCCTGGAGCCTGTTTCGGATTCTGTGTCTCCCTCTCTCCCTGACCCTCCCCCATTCATGCTCTGTCTCTCTCTGTCTCAAAAATAAATAAATACATGTTAAAAAAAATTTTTTTTAAGTTAAAAATAGGATTACCTTGGGGCCCCCCCGAGTGGCTCAGTCGGTTAAGCGTCCAACTCCTGATTTCGGCTCAGGTCATGATCTCATGGTTTGTGAGTTTGAGCCCTGCATCAGGCTCTGCACTGAGGGTGGGGAGCCTGTTTGGGATTCTGTCTCCCTCTCTCTCTGTCCCTCCCCAGCTCCCTCTCTCTCTCTCTCTCTCTCAAAATAAATAAAAATAAACTTTAAAATAAATAAATAAATAGAACTACCTTATGATTCAGTCATTTCACTACCAGGTATCTACTTCAAAAATACAAAAACATCAATTCAAAAGGACACCCCTATGTTTATTGCAACATTATTTACAATGGCCAAATCATGGAAGTAGCCCAAGTGTCCTTCGATAGATGAATGAATAAAGAAGAAACGGTATATACAGTATATGGAATATTACTCAGCCACAAAAAAGAATGAAATCTTGCCATTTGCAAGGACATGGATGGAGCTAGAGAGTACAGTGCTAAGCGCAATAATTCAGCCTGAGAAAGACCAATATCAAATGATTTCACTCATATGTGAAATTTAAGAAACAAAACCAATGAGCACAGGAAAAAGAGGGAGAGAGACGAATGACAAACCAAGAAACAGACTCTTAACTCTAGAGAACAAACATGGCTACCAGAGTGGAAGTGGGGGGAGGCATAGCTGAAATAGCGATGGGAATTGAAGAGTACACTTAACATGATGAGTTCTGAGTAATGTATAGAATTCTTGAACCACTATATTGTGTAACTGAGACCAACATAACACTGTATGTTAACTATACTGGCATGAAAACAAAAACTTAATTTTAAAAAAGAATCCTGGGCGCCTGGGTGGTGCAGTCGGTTAAGCGTCCGACTTCAGCCAGGTCACGATCTCGCGGTCCGGGAGTTGGAGCCCCGCGTCGGGCTCTGGGCTGATGGCTCAGAGCCTGGAGCCTGTTTCCGATTCTGTGTCTCCCTCTCTCTCTGCCCCTCCCCCGTTCATGCTCTGTCTCTCTCTGTCCCAAAAATAAATAAACGTTGAAAAAAAAATTTTTTTAATAAAAAAGAATCCTACTGCATGGATCCCACTGTTGTCTCCATTTAAAAAATAATGGAGGGGAGGGGAGGTGATGGGCATTGAAGACGGCATCTTTTGGGATGAGCACTGGGTGTTGTATGGAAACCAATTTGACAATAAATTTCATATATTAAAAAAATAAAATAAAATAAATAAATAAATAAATAAAAATAAAAAATAAAAAATAATGGATCCCCTCCCACTGCTCCTTTTCAATATTGTACTGGAAGTCCTAGCTAATGCAATAAGAGAAGAAACAGAAACAAAAGGTGTAAGATTAAGAAGGAAGAAATAAAACTATCTATGTTCACAGATGGTGTGATTGTCTATACAGAAGTCTGAAAGAATCAAAAAAGGACTCCTGGAACTAATAAGCAGTTACAGCAAGGTTACGAGATACAAGGTTAACATACAAAAGTCAATACAATACAATACAATACAAAATGAACAAGTCGAAATTGCCATTTGCGTTGACACCGCCTAAAACGAAATACGGTAAAACCTTGGATTGCGAGTAACTCGTTCTGCAAGTGTTCCGCAAGATGAACAAACATTTCTAGTCCATTTTAACTTGATAAATGAGTGATGTCTTATAATACAAGTAGTACGTGACACTGAATGTCACATGATCACCACTGAGTCAATGGTTCTTCTCTCACGCGCGTGTGTGCACGGAATTGTGGGTGATCATCTCCCACGCTCAGATGCTTGGTCTCGGGCCACGGTATTCAGCAGAAATCAGTGATTTTTTCAGAACATTGGAAGGTGCCCACGACTGGCACTTGTGTATTTTTTGTCACTTCAAAGCCCCCGTGGACAGTCCTTTGCTTTTCTGTGCAAGGGTGAGCTTAGGAATGCTTTGCGTCCTCTTAGGTCAGGCTGCGTGCAGATACAGACCCTTTCCTCTGCTGTCTTATTGCCAGTTACATTAAATGCAGTATATGACAAGAGTTTATTAATACTTTCTGTAACAGTGACTCCGTTAGTGATAGTGAAAGTCGCCTTACACAATAACCTTCCTCTCTCTTGTCCCCCTCCCACAGCCACAAAGGTTCTCAGAGGTAAGTGCAGGTTAACTTATTTTTCTTTATATTTTGTGTTTTCTTTATTCTTTTGTATTATGTTACAGCATTGTAATCGTTTTTCTAGGAATATTTTGGGGTTATGGAACGAATCATCTGAGTTTCCATTATTTCTTATGGGGAAATTCGCTTTGATACACAAACGTTTTGGATTACAAGCATGTTTCCGGCATGAATTATGCTCGTCAACCAAGGTTTTACTATACCTTAGGTATAAAGCTAACAAAATATGCCTAAGGTCTGTATGAGGAAAATTATAAAACATGATGTAAAATCGAGGCACAGAGAGGTTAAGTAACCTGTATGCCTAAGTTTGTACACCTTGTACGGGGGAGGGTGGGCTCTGAAATGAAGGAGCCTGGCTCTGATGTCCGTGTTATAACCCCCATGCTACGCTATCTTGCTGCTGAGTTTTAAGGACATCTGGGCCTGAGGTACCAAGGATTTACACGTATGCACTGCCCTCTACTGAATCTAAGCCACTGAATGGGAGACCTGGGAGAGACATTGGGGTGCGTTGAGCTCTGCACTCAACTTAATAGACGAGACTGCTCAGGCCCCAGGGAGGAACTTCTGAAGGTTACTAACTAAGCCTCAGATCTCATCTTGAACCTAGAAAGAGCATATGTGTTTGCAGAATGACTGCCCTGTTCACTAAGCCCTTACACTCCTTGGTGACGGTGGGCTTGCCCATTCTGTACAGACCCTTGAAATCTCAATGCCTTGCCACAATAAGGGTCTACTTCTTGATCTACTATAGTCTGAGGTGGGCTGGACGTGGGGCAGAGCTCCTCCATGCAGAGGCACAGGCTGCTCTCAGGGGCACACGTCCCCCTAACATCTCAAGGCAGGACCCCGTTGTTTCAGAGGAAGGGAAAGAGCCTGGAGATAGTGTTCATCCTTGCTGCCTGCCTCTAATTGGCCAGAACCCAGTCAACATGGCTCCCACCTAGCTGCAAGGGAGGCTGGGAAATGTAGGCTAGGAAGAGTGAAGGGAAACAAGATTTGACAGACACATAACACAGTCTCTAACATTTACCTTTGCATATATCACCTCATTAAACTTTCCCAGCAGCAGTACAAGAGGAGCATTATTATCCCCACTGAAGGAGATTAAGTAAATTGCACCAGATTCACCCTGTTAGTGGATGGCCGGATCAAGATTAAAACTGAAGTTTTTCAGGGGCACCAGGGTGGCTCGGTCAGTTGAGCGTCCGACTTCCGCTCAGGACACGAGCTCACCGTTCGGGGGTTCGAGCCCTGCGTCGGACTCTGTGCTGACTGCTCAGAGCCTGGAGCCTGCTTTGGATTCTGTGTCTCCCTCTCTCTTTGCCCCTCTCCTGCTCACACTCTCTCTCACAAAAATAAATAAAGTTTTAAAAATTAAAAAAAAACAAACAAACAAACCCTGAAGTCTTCCTGACTTCAAAACTCTCTGATTTCTGTACTACACCGAACTAGCTCTACAAGATTGTCTTGAGTCCCACCTCCAAGCTCTTTCACGACTCTACACAGCAGTGTGAGAATACAGAGAGGTGGAAAGATATCTTCTCCCCAGCTTTGTAGCCAAGGATGTAGCTCTTCTCCCAAATGCTGTAGGTGAGAGTATAAATTAGCACAACCTTTTTGGAGAGCAACTTGGTAACACTTATCCAAGTGATTAAAAATATGTGTATTTTTGACCCGGTAATTATACTGGAAGTCCAGGAATTTCTCTTCTACAGATAAAGTTTCAACAGTGTGCAATGATATGCTTGCCTAAAAATCTTTATTGCAGCCTTGTCTTTAAAAGCAAAAGAACTGGGGGAAAAGAAAACAAAAGTCTAAAAGGAAGGGATGGCTAAAATAAATACTGGAACATCCATTTGGCAAAATACCCTGCATCCATTAAAAAACAACGTGAGTTATCTCTACACGCCGACAGGAAGAATGGCTGACTTATATGGACAAGTGGGAACAAAACAATAATATGTATGAGCTAATCTCATTTGCGAAAGAAAACATGGGTATGCATATTATATATAATGTATATGTTATAATATATGTCATGTGCAAGGTACTGAAAGTATTCCCAACAAAGTATTATAAGTGGGCAAATTCAGAAGAACCTTTTATGTGATAACATTTGACTGCTAATTTTTATAATAACTATAAATTATGTATATAAATAAAAGAATTACATTTTGAAAAAAATGCTGCTACAGTTCTGAATGCGATGTTCCGATCAAACCTGAACTCTGATAATGTCCTACAGTTCCGAGGTGAAAAATATGTTATATTTGAATTCACTCTGTTGATTGCTAAATGCAACAGTCCCTCTCTTGGTCAGCCTGGGATTGCCACAAAGGACAGGCTTCGATGGATTAGCACAGCCTCGTATCAGCCGGGTAAGAGCTCACTTTACGGTCCCCCAGGTTAGCCACACCTAGCTCACGCTTGTTCCGTGGGCTTTTTAAGGGGAACTCCATCTCTTTCCACTCGGCTTGGCTCCTACATGCTCGTGGTCAGCCATAGGGTTGGCAGTGAGATATTTGTGGGAGCCAGCCCACACCACAACACCAACAATAACTGGTTACACACAGAAGTGACTGCAAACCGCTAAACCCTAACTGAAAGAGTCCCCCACTCTCATCAGGGTCCCAGAAATGCGCTATTCGAGCCCCACAACACAAGTAAACAATGTTTTACGGAGTCTAAAATACATTTTCAAATACAGGGAAGAGAGCCCCAGAATACAAACAAAATGCAAATGTTTGTTACAAGCTGGGGCGCCTGGGTGGCTCAGTCGGTTAAGCGTCCAACTCTTGGTTTTCGGCTCAGGTCACGATCTCATGGTTCCTGAGTTCACGGAGCCTGCTTGGGATTCTCTACCTCCTTCTCGCCCTCTGCCCCTCCCCCACTCGTTCTCTTTCTCAAAATAAATAAATGTTTTTTTTAAAGCTCATTAAAGCATAAATACGCCATTATAACTGCCACTGAAAGATATTGTGGAACATAGGTACGGATTCCTTTTTTGGACATCTATGAAAGGGATTGTCTTTTCTCATCTTTCAATTTATCTATTAAAAAACTGAGAGAAGGGGCGCCTGGGTGGCTCAGTCGGTTAAGCGTCCGACTTCAGCTCAGGTCACGATCTCGAGGTCCGGGAGTTCGAGACCCGCGTCGGGCTCTGGGCTGATGGCTCAGAGCCTGGAGCCTGCTTCCGATTCTGTGTCTCCCTCTCTCTCTGCCCCTCCCCCGTTCATGCTCTGTCTCTCTCTGTCTCAAAAATAAATAAACGTTAAAAAAAATTTTTTTTAAAACTGAGAGAAAATCCATATATAAATTAACAGAATATGAAACGAAAGTGACAAATGGAAGCAGAGACACTGATAGAAATTGTTCTGATATCAAGAAGTGTATTGTAACCAAAGAAATTCAGACCACGCCAAAAGCAATAATTCATTAAATAAGAAATCGATTTCTAATCGAAGTAACGGATTATGATGACTAGGCTCTTGTACTGGCTGGTAATTCAACTAGTGAAGAGAAGTGAATCATAGAATTCATTGAGAACACCAATTTTTTTTTTACTGATTTGGCCCCCCAAAACTGGCATCAACATAAATAACATAAAATTCCTAAGAAACCAGTACCACTGGAAGATTATCCCTGGCAAATTAATGAGTTCTTTCAAAGTAAAGAATACTCAACATCAGTCACTTGCACAAGAAAACTTGAACTGACCAGTGACAGAGAAAGAATTTATTCTGTGAATAAATATTAAAGGGAAGAGGCGAAAAGCTAATTTCTATTGATTGATACTCCCACTCTGTGTTTCTTACAAACTATAAGAAAATTCAGTAATAATATAAAACGATTAACTCAATATCTTTCGGCATACACTTAACCACAACCAGTTAGAAGATATATTAAAGAGTAATTTCCAACAGAGAAAAGAAAACAGCTACTTAGACATAAAGCCAACGAGAATTCAGCGAAAATCTATGTAAAAAAATTAAAATGTTACTGTAGGACACATTAAAAATATTCTGAGCGAATAGAACGATTCATTATACTCCTGGATCGGGAAATAACACAGTGTCATTTCTCCCTTACTTACTGTATCGAGAGCCTATAAAGAAGCAATCCAAATAAAATACCAATAAAAGTGTTGTACTAGATAATGAGATCCTAAAGATTATCTATAGAAATAAGCAAACAAAGTGGTCAGGACATTTCTGAAAAAGAAAAGTAATAACGAGGCAGCACAGGCAAATACGGACATATTCTCATTAATGGCTGAAATCGTGTGATAACGGTGAAAACCAGACAGGCAGATAAACGAGACAGAGCTAAAAGTCCACAAATAAACCCGAGCACAAACTAAAATTTAGTGTATGGAAAGGACAGCACATGAAATCAGTACAGAAAATATGGTGTCGGAACAGTTGGATAACCACCTGTGGAAAAAAGGAAGTTGAATTCACACTTCACATCTTACACCGGGGTAGATGTAATGTGGGTTTAAAATGTTTATATAAAAATTAAGTCATGGGAGAGTTAGAAGATTCCATGAGATAATCTCTACGTTAATCTTGGCATAAAGAATATCTTTTTAACTGCAAAGCAAAACAGAAGCCATTTAAGAAAAGGCTGATCCATTCGACTACATACGATATTTCAGGGTCTGCGTGGCTACTATATAAACAGCTCCTTTTCAGTATAAACATAACCCAACAGAAAAAAAAAAAAAACAATGGATATGGGTAGGGGGTGGGGAGGGGCAGGGGAATACTTCCAAAATAAAATGAAAATAGATTTTAAACATGAAAAGATGTTCAGATCCACTTATTCTAAGAAGAATGTAAATTATAATTTCAGTGGAGCACATTTTTTTTTCACATATAAAATTGCAAATGTCAAAAAAAATTGACAATCTATTATGGCGACAAGGATGTGGTCAAACAGTCGGTTAAGCGTCTGACTTCGGCTCAGGTCACGATCTCACAGTTTGTGAGTTCAAGCCCCGCGTCAGGCTCTGTGCTGATAGCTCAGAGCCTGGAGCCTGCTTCAGATTCTGTGTCTCCCCCTCTCTCTGTCCCTCCCATGCTCATGCTCTGTCTCTCTCTATCTCTCAATAATAAACGTTAAAAAAAAAACTTTTTTTAAATTACCAAAGCTCGTATCTTTTGACTCAACAATTCTACCTTTAAAAATTTAGGCTGCATTATACTCACAAGTGTATTAAAATGGGAAGTTTGGAAACAACCTAAATGGCCATCGGTAGGGAATCAATTAACTAAGCCACAGGTCATATACACAATGGAATATTACACAGTCACAGAAAGAGTGGGGCATCTTCTCAGGGACTGATGGGGCATGATCTCCTAGATATATTTTTAAATCCGTAAAAGAAGCAAAGTACAAAACAGAATTTGCTCTTAAAACAGAGACCAATCTGTTCCTTAGTATAGAGACACTATCTCTGGAAAGATAAGAGAGATGTGTGCCCTTGGGAGGGCTGGTGAGGCAGGTGCTATTTACATATTCTTCATACATTTTCTTTTTCAGCTCTGTGTTTTGCTTACTCAGTAAATAAATGCTAAATAAAACCAAGTAAATAAGAAACAAGTACACCTCCTTCTGGAGAGAAGAGGGAGGTCGTTGAGATCGTACCTACTCGGAGCGGCGAGGGGTAGCTTGGAGGTGACAGCAATAGGGAATCACTCACGTAGCCAGAGACGGACTACCATGGGACAGAAGAGGAGAAAGGTCTACCTGTTCTGGAAACTCTGATGATTCCAAAAGCCACTGGTAAGAGCTTGAGACAAGAGTTGGGAATTTTTTAATAATTATTATTATCGGGACACACAGTCTGATATTTATTTGTCAGACCTGTTGGGACCTGCAGAAAAATGGGCTCCCCGATACCCGGGAACTTCCTTCTCGCCCCCCCCCCCCCCCGTCATCTGGTGTCACCTTTTCTTAGCAGTATTATCCCCCATCGTTCTCTTCACGAAGGCCCTATTTCAGATCAGGGCTAGCCTTCCTGCTCTCCCGGGTCCTCATGAGATCTAGCCCTGGTCTGAGCTTCACGACAGAAAAGGGGGCTGTATCTGTCATTGCACTCACTAATATTACCTCTGGGTTCCTGGGAGGATTGAATGACTCTGAGACTGTCCCCCGGGGCACCATGTCTACCGTGTTAGCAAAGAGACACAGGGATGAGCTGGGGTCCAGGGGACACGAGACCACCGCTGGCTTAGGGTGGGTGACTTCATCCTAAACCAGCCCCAGCTCCCGCCTCAATGGGATTAGGTCAGAACTTGGCACATTGTAGGCACAACGAGCCATCGAGAATGAAGGCAGGCCAAGGAGGGGCTCTGACAAGGCTCACCTGTCCTTCTGCCCATTGGCTTGTCAGCACATCTTCCCGGAAGAGGAAGTGTTTCTGAAAGTGGCAATTGTTGGCCGCCTGGACCAGAATCCCCTGGGGTGCTTGCGGAAAATACACATGTTCAGGCCCTCCCGAACCTGCTAGAACAGAGGTCTGTGGGTGGAACCCCTGAATCTGCACCTGAAATACCCCATGGAATTCTAACATAGCCGCCTGGGAAACACTCTGAAGGACATGGTCCTAAGAACTCCATAAGCTCTGCTTTTTTATTTCGTAACTTTTTGGTGTGAAATAATTTCAAACTTTAGAGAACTCAGGAATAGTACAGAGAACCCCCTTATACCTTTATTTCGCTACATTTGTGCACTCTCTCCATATATACGTATACACATACGTACGTATGATTACATAAATAATTAGTATTTTCTGAACTATTGGAAAGTAAGTTACAGAGACAACATTGCCTTTCACCCCTGCATATTTCAGCATTTTTACCCTGAGATTTTACATAGCAACCGTATAATATTCAAATTCAGGAAATTTAAAACCGATGCAATTATCTGTCCTATAATCCGTGTACCAACTTCTTCAATTGTCCGATGGCGTCCTTTACAGCCATCCTCCCTGACCCAGGATCCAATCCAGGCTACACGTGGCACTGAGACATCACGCCCTGTACCCAGGAGTATTTCCCCAGTCTGTCTCCATTCTGCTCCTGGGGACCCCTGCTTTGGGGTCCGTCTGCTGTCTGTCCTCTCCCCGCGCACCGACCCTGCACTTCTGGGGACAGATGACGATGCACAGAAGACATCAGCAGGAAGACGAGACGCTGACCTTCGGGACACCTGGTTGTTCGGGTCGTTGCTGCTCTCTGAGTGCGCGCTGCGGCCCCAGGAGACCGAGGGCTGCTTCCCGGGCTCCGGGGAAGACGCGGACCTTGGGGCCCAGAATAATGGGCTGGCTGCACCCGCATAGTTCAGCCCACTTAAACCATGCCTTTCCCTGCAGTGGCACTCCCCGGCCAATTTCCTTCTCATGAATAATTCAGCCTCCCGGCCTCCAGCTCTTGGGAAGAGGCCATTTTCGCCTCAGCTGGAAACAGCTGACGTTCCTGTCCTCCAGCTGTCCTGGTCACTAGGCTCTCTCCCTCGCCTCTGCTCTCCCTCCCCTGCCATTGCATCAAGACCAAAGCATTTGGATTCGCTCCTTAAACATGCTTTCCCTGGCCTTTGAGTAGGCCCATAAAGATGGGGAAGGTCCAGGGGCCTGGAGTCAGGATCAAGTTCCAGCCGCTAGTTACCATGACCCATGTTTCGTCCCCGCTAGAGCTCAAACACAACCCCCCCAGTAGGAGATAATGGCGCGCCCTTCAGGGAGCCTCTAAAGGGGGGAGACCCCACAGGGGCTCTCACAGGAAGCCCACTGAAACTCAGGCTTCAGCCAGCACCTGGGAGGGGTTGACACACTTGTGTTTCTGGAAAATTCTGCAAAGATCATTTGTATTTTTTTTTTCTTTAAAAAGGCCACCCGAAATTTTATAAGCTACTGCCTTACGAAACCGGTATCCAATCCTGTATCTATAGATATTATCTGTGTGTATACGCAATAGGTAGGTACATAGATACGTAGATATGATATGTAACAATGAAGAATACTCCAATGAATTCTTTCAGGGAGCCTCAAAATTGCAATTAAAGCTATTTACATTTAGATTCGTTTTTTTTAATAATTTATTTATTTTTTAATTTACATCCAAGTTAGCATATAGATCAGTTTTTAAACTGAGAGGTAAGGAACTATATCAACCGGATGGAAACATGACTATTAAAAACTTGCCTTGGGGGAGGGGGGGTGGAGAACTTGCCCTGGATTTTTTGAGCAAAATTCCAGACCAAAAAATGTTTCTATCCTTTTCTCTTTCTCTTTTTTCTTTCTTTCTTTCTTTCTTTCTTTTTTTTTTTTTAAGTTCCTTTTGAGAGACAGAGAGAGCAAGTAGGGAGGAACAGAGAGAGAGGGAGAGAGAGAATCCCAAACAGGCTCCACACTGTCAGCTCGGAGCCCGACTTGCTGCTTGAACCCACCAACTGGGAGATCATGACCTGAGCCGAAACCAAGAGCCAGATGCTTAACTGACTAAGCCACCCACATACCTCTCTCTCTCTCTCTTTTTTTTAATGTTTATTTATTTTTGAGAGAGAGAGAGAGAGCACAAGCTGGGGAGGAGCAGAGAGAGGGAGGCACAGAATCCAAAACAGGCTCCAGGCTCCGACCTACCAGCATAGAGCCCAACATGAGGCTCAAATTCACGAACTGTGAGATCATGACTTGAGCCGAAGTCAGACGCTTCACTGACTGAGCCACCCAGGCGCCCTTCATCTTCTTCTTCTTTTTTTGTTTTTTAAACATTAATGGCCTATTACTGGATTCTTCCTGGTTTTCTAATCCAAAAAATCACTTCTCTGGCTTTCTCTTTACCAGAAAGTATAAACCCATATGGTCAATGAGGCACAGAAATCCGCAGCCTTTTGCTGAAGGAGAGGACAGAGCCCAACATCTGGCTGAGAAACAGTGTCTACACAGAGCATGTCTCTTACCCTCGTTTGGAATGTTCTAACCATAGAATAAATGCTATTGCAGTCAACTGTCTTCCTACCTTAGACCATGTTCATTTGGTCCTTCCCCCCCCCCCTTGACATGCAGACTCATTCTAGAAAATAAAGACCATTTTTCATCTTGCTAGCTATTCCGTTTCAAATAATCTCTTGCTAACTAAATGATCCAGTGGGAATAAAGCTGTTTTCCAACGTTTCCATAATCATTCAAAGAAACACCTTGTGTTTTGTCGCCGTCCCCTTTTCCGGAAGACTCTGTGGGACGTGGCAAGATGTTCTCATTTGCTCCTCTCTCTATACAGATCTTGTGTCTACTAGGCCCGGCAGTAAAAACAAGTGAGGACCCAGGCGAGAAAAGACTCGAAGAGGTCACACGGAAAGGACTCCCCATCCAGGAATACCCCTTAAAGCCACACTGTTCCCCTCAAAAATCTCAAAGCTTCGCATGACCCCAAGCCACAGAGGGCCTCTCCAGAGGACACCTGAATCTATTATTCCTGTCTAAATGCATGCCCGTGGCCTTTGGGGGCCAACGATCTGTGAGGTGACAAATAGGCATGCAGGTGGCTTCCGTGACAGTTGTCACTTACTCTACTTCCACAGAAAGAGAGGTAAAACCTGAAGTACCACAGGCAGACATCACTTACCAAGCCAAGCACGCTGCTAAGCGCTTTCCATGCGTTCTGCCATCTAACTCTCAGAAACAAAATCCCGGAAGGCTGTTATAAGCAAAGAGCATCTTTAACAGAAAATAACAAGTGTGGCGGAGGATGCGGCCCCGGAACACGTGTACGTGGCTGCTAGGAAGGTAAAATGGTGCAGCTGCTGTGGAAAAGAGTGTAAGGATTTCTCAGAAAAATTAAAAATAGAATTACCATGCCACCTAGGAATTCGAATCCTGGGTATACACCCACGTGAACGGAACGCAGAGACTTTAACAGCTATTTGTCCCCCCATGTTTATAGCAGCATCGCTCACTATACCCAAAAGGTGGGAACAACCCAGTCGTGTCCCCATCGATGGCTGAATGGATAAGCGAAACACGTGCACGCGGTGGGATCCTGTTCAGCCTTGAAAAGGAAGGAAACCCCGACGCACGCTGCGGACCCGGATGAACCTCGAGGACGCTCGGCGACGTAAAGCAAGACAGTCCCCAAAACGCAAATGAGTGCATGATTCCACTCGTATGAGGTACCCAGAGTTGTCAAATGCATAGAGACCGAAAGTAGGACAGTGGTTTCCAGGGTCCGGGGGGGGGGGCGGGAGGAAGGGGGAGTTGTTGTTTCAGGGGGACAGGGTCTCAGTTTTGCAAGATGAAAAGAGTTCTAGAAGTGGACGGTAGGGAAGGTAGCACAAGTGTGAGTGTATTTAACAGGACGCTTAAAAATCATTAAGATGATGGGGCGCCTGGGTGTCTCGGTTGGTCAAACTTCCACCTTCAGCTCAAGTCTCGAGCTCAGGGTTCGTGACGGGGCCCTCTGCTGTCGGCGCAGAGCCCGCGTTAGATCCTCGGTCACCCTCTCTCTCTCTGCCCCTCCCCGCCCTCAGAAACAAATAAACGTTTAAAAATAACAATCGGGGCGCCGGGGTGGCTCAGTCCGTTGAGTGTCTGACGTCAGCTCAGGTCGTGATCTCACGGTTTGTGGGTTCAAGCCCCGCCTCGGGCTCCGTGCTGACAGTTCAGAGCCTGGAGCCTGCTTCGGATTCTGTGTGTGTGTCTCTCTCTGCCCCTCCCCCACTCGTGCTTTCTCTCTCAAAAATAAATAAATGTTAAAAAAATTTTAATAATAATAATTAAGAGGGTAAATTATATATATATATATATATATATATATATATATATATATATATATCTTTTACCACAAAAATAAAATCCCATGAATGAGGTGCTATTATTTTGCTGAGGCAGCAACCGAAGCACAAAGATATGCTGCAAGTGAGTGGCAAGGCCGGGATTCTCAGTGGGTAGGCGGACCTCAAGGTCTGGGATCCGGCCATTAACGTCCACCACTGTCGTCCCCTGACCATCCACCACCCACCATAGATCATCTACTTGGTGGGAAACAAAAGACAACCAGAAGAGAAGTAAAAATAATAAAAATATCCACCCTGGCTCTGGGCACTCAGGCATCCCAAGCGCCTGAAAGAGTTGACGTGGCCTTCTCGTCATAGCTAATTACAGATGCTAACCCTCTCTCCCGAGCCAGTTGTAAATTGACCACAAATCAGTAGTCATCTTGCTCTATAACGTGACATGGAATTTGAAGCCAGGCCTCACAAAACCAGAGTAAATTCTTTTTTTTTTTTAATTTTTTTTCAACGTTTATTTATTTTTGAGACAGAGACAGAGCATGAATGGGGGAGGGGCAGAGAGAGAGGGAGACACAGAATCGGAAGCAGGCTCCAGGCTCCAAGCCATCAGCCCAGAGCCCGACGCGGGGCTCGAACTCACGGACCGCGAGATCGTGACCTGGCTGAAGTCGGACGCCTAACCGACTGCGCCACCCAGGCGCCCCAAAACCAGAGTAAATTCTAATAATTCCCTGATTTCCCAGATTTCGGTGCCCCCCCCCCCCCACCGCCAATGTGCCAACAGAAGCTGCCATCCTGTCATTCCCAACTTGGTCTCTCCATCCAGCCCATCTGTGTCAGCCCCCTCAGTGGTCATGGAAGGTGTCACGCGAGCAACCCACCAAAGGAAACAGAATTGTCCAAAGGCAACAGAAACCCTCTCTTTCCATCCTCGGTGAAACAGAGTCAACAGAGGGCTACCTGCAAATTGGTCCTCTTCATGAGGTCACCGGGGACTGGACGACCTAGTCGATTTACCCGGGTGGCACAGCAGTCCACACGTGTCTTGGTGGCGGCAGTGGCTGAGACCCCCCGCCCCGCGCCCGCCCACACAACAGCCATGCTTCTGTATCTCCAGGTTCCGGATACAAAGCTCCACCACTCACACTTCTGAGGGAGGAAGGGGCGGGGGGGGGGGGGGGGGGGGGGGGAGCCACGTGCCTGTCAGAGCAACCCCCCACGGGGGGTCACAGCGCTAAGACAGCTCATTTAAACCGCGCGGTATTGAAAACCAAATGAAAGAGAGAAAGAGTCAAGTAGAGAACACTGAAAAGTAAACATTACAAAACCTTCCAAACCAGAAGCCCAGAGGCACATTTTCTTTGGGGAGAGACCAGCTATTTGTTCTTCCTTCCAGGAGTGTGATGTTTATTTAACTGGAAAAGACAGCTTGACTTAATTGTGTGTGTGTGTGTGTGTGTGTGTGTGTGTGTGTGTGCGCGCGCGCGTGTGCGCCCGGAAGAGGGGGGCTTCTCTAGCTAGGCAGAATTTCTGCTCTCTGGGGCAGAAACAGGTCACACTCTGAGGTCCGTGACTGAACATGGGCACAATTTGGGTTTCTAGAAAAGAAGGAAGGGGATACATAACCATTGTTAAATGCCTACTTTCACTGGACCGATCTATGCCACACATTTAGGCTTTAAACGTTTTACGCAACGATCCACAGGAAGAAGGCTTTTACCGTAGCCCAATGCACGCACGAGTGCACAAACACACACACATTGACACATGTATTTCATAAAACTCATGCTTGCCCTTCTACATGTGAGGTACTCTGATCTTTTGTATGCCATTGTTTATATTTAATTTTTAATTGAGCTCTAGCATACCACAATAGAGCGCACAGATTTCAAACATACAGCTTGATGGATTTTTTTCAGGGTTCCTAATTTTTTTTATAAATCGTTTTATTGCTATATATATATGTTATATATATATATATATATATAACATATATATATTCACCCATTTCAAGTATACACCTCAAGAGGTCTTAGTATATTTCCCGAGCTGGGCAGTCCCCCCACAAACTAATCTTGGAACGTCTAGCATTTTCATCAGCACAAAGAAAAACCACTATATGTTCTATTTTTTACTTACTTATTTTTTTAACGCTGGTCACAACCCATCAAATTTATGTCACCAGTGGGTCACAGCTGCGGGTGAGAAAAGCTGTATCAGACGTTTTACTATAATATCCCACTCGCTTTTCAAAACGAGTCCTGATAGACAGGCCATAGTATGTCCAAGTAGCTGGAAGGCCAAGGGGCAGGTGTCACAGTAATTCCAAGCTCACAGCACTCAGAGATAGAGGCTGGTCAGGAGAACAAGCCAGACCCACACAGAAACCTCCCTCGCGGGGAGATGCTGACCTTGGTGACTCATTGCACGGAACAGATTACATCCAGAAGTGTTGCCAGACAAACTGAACTCAAACCTCGTTACGCAGAGCTCAGCAATGACATTCATAACCTGGGTGGAGGTGGGGGGACGTGTGCCCTAGCAGGATTTAGGAGAGGAGTCTGAGACGCAAACAAATAACTTACGAAAGCCGTCAGAGGTATTGCTGCCTCAAACTCTTTCAACGTGGAGCAGTTGGTCCACATACATGAGAAGAATCCCACAGAGTAATTGTGGGAGAGAATGTGGTGATTAAATACAGATAAAAATGTCCTGTCTTCTCTCTTAGCCCGACTCAACCCGGGGGAGGCGGTGGGGGGAGGTGGGAGTAGGTGGATGTTTGTGTCTTCACGTGTGTGTGTGTGTGTACGTGTGTGTGTTGGGGAAAAGGGAGGGCTCAACTCTCACCCTCACCCTAAACGATCTAGATGTGGCACAACAGGCAGACATTCCAGCCCAAGGTGCCACGAATTATGTGGACACAGATGCCACGCACTTGCCCACTGGGGCTCCAGGAGGGGTTCAGTCAAACACCGGAGGAAAGGAAAACCCAGAGGGCCTGGGTTCTGGATCTCCGGCAAACTGAGCCAACCTGAGGTGATTGGCATCTTGAGGGACAAAAGGTAGGGTGCAGGGCACGCAGAAGGTTCTGGCGAGCCTTCTGCCGTACACGGGAGTGCAACTGAATAAGTGCACCATATTCCTCCACCAGTGGGTTTGATGGGTAGTCAAAGAGCGAAGATCATTGCGGGGAGGAAAGTAGATAAAAATTTTCCCCTTCCGATCTAGCCCCATCCTCTGTCTAGACACCTGTAAGTAACAAAACCAGGCTCCCCTTCAAGATCCCAGTTTCCTGTTCCATAAGCCGCCTTGATTCGTGCAATTAGCAAGCATTTCTTGAACACCTCGTAAGGGACGCCAGTCGGGATAGAGAGCACAAAGCCGTTTCATTTTCCCCTCGAAACCGTTGGTCTCAAGTTGAGGGTAAGTGTCTAAGAGGGTGCCGCATAAAAATCACCAATTTGGATACTGGGGAAGAACCAAGTTCAGTTAATGCCAAAAAGCTATGCCTGAGAGCCTGCAAACCCTATGCTAATCTGAACACAACCGCACCTTGGGCTCAGATAAGCTCGCCCGTGCTCCACCCCCCAACTGCAACAAAGGGTCCCCACAAAAGAGCAGAAGCATCATGGGAGCAAAGCCGTGGAGGCGGCCTCTGAACGGAGCAGGGCTGACCGACTCACCAGCAGTGAGTCTGGCTTTATCACGCGCTTGCTCTAGGATGGGCTTGACATCTGTTCCCTGACCTGCTCCGCGGCCATGAGGGCTCCCGCTGCAAAATGCAGGGCAGGGTTAAAGAGCACAGCCTGATCCCATAAAACAGAGCAGAGCTGGCCGTGGTGGGTTTGGGCCTCCCTTCCCCTGGAGCCTGGGACACTGACACTGACAAGCAGTAAAAGGCGGGGGGGGGGGGGGGGGGGGCGGCCCAGAGCCCTCAGTCCCCTCAGATCCAGGTGCCTTTGCTGCCAGATCTCCCTAGGATATGGGCTCCTTTGAACTTTTCAAAGGTATGGAAGAAAGCCTGGCTTTTTATGAGTTGTGCCGCGGGCAGAGGAAATGGCTGTGTGCAGAAATGGGGGCCAATTAGAGGCAAAGGTCCGGGAGTCGCTCTCCAGAAGGGCTTGCTGCAGCCTTGCCTCGGGGGTCCCGGGGCCAGGGCTCCAGTGCCCCGCTCCTGAGGGCTCCTGGACAAGGGGCTGCTGGACAGAGGCAGGTGGCCATTCCAAGGTGTCCTCTTTTGGAAAAAACAAATTTTTTTTTAACGTTTATTCGTTTTTGAGCGACAGAGAGAGACAGAGCATGAGCGGGGGAGGGGCAGAGAGCGAGAGAGACACAGACTCCAAAGCAGGCTCCAGGCTCCGAGCCGTCAGCCCGGAGCCCGATGCGGGGCTCGAACTCACGAAGTGCGAGATCATGACCTGAGCCGAAGTCGGACGCTCAGCTGACTGAGCCACCCAGGCGCCCCTCAAGGTGTCTTCTTTTGGATTGAGGTCCGCCTTTGACCCCTCCCACTGCCAAATTCTGGAAGACAGCAGCTTGGCCCGCATCCCCCATTCATCAGGTGCTGCGAGAAATTCCTGCGTGCGGCCAACATCGATTCTGGTGGTGGGAGGAAACGGCACATTTTTTTTTCTTGAGCGAAACTGTCTTCCCTGGGACTCTTAGGGCCACAGAGCTCTCTTGCAGGGCTACCCCACCTGAGACCACTCACATGCTCTGTCCCACGGGGTGGCCGGCCCCACCTGGGACTGACAGTTTTGCAGGGACACAGGACTTCCAGGGCCAAAACAAGTTAGTCATTCCACGCACAGGGCTTTTATCCGTCCACTAAGAGACGCGGCGTTTCAAATGGAAACAAAGGAAACCTATCCCTGAGGACAGAGAGCATTGAGACCGGCCCTCCAGCTGCAGAACAAAGGGTGCCTCGTTTGAGATTCGGAGGACAGAATGCATGGAGACTTCCACATGTGCCCCGACCCAAACTCCCCGGGTCAACCCAGACCTGAACAGGTGCCCAAGTGGAGCTGAGGCTGTGAAATGAACAAATCAGGAGACGCTAGATGCTGGCGAGGATGCGGAGACACGGGAACCCTCTTGCGCTGTTGGTGGGAATGCAAACTGGTGCAGCCGCTCTGGAAAACAGTGTGGAGGCTCCTCAAAACATTAAAAATAGAGCTAGCCTATGACCCAGCAACAGCACTGCTAGGAATTTACCCAAGGGATACAGGAGTACTGATGCATAGGGGCACTTGTACCCCAATGTTTATAGCAGCACTCTCAACAATAGCCAAATTATGGAAAGAACCTAAATGTCCATCAACTGATGAATGGATACAGAAATTGTGGTTTATATACACAGTGGAATACTACTTGGCAACGAGAAAGAATGAAATATGGCCTTTTGTGGCAACGTGGATGGAACTGGAGAGGGTTATGCTAAATGAAATAAGTCAGGCAGAGAAAGACAGATACCATATGTTTTCACTCATATGCGGATCCTGAGAAACTTCACAGAAGACCGGGGGGGAGGGGCAAGGGGGAAAAAAGTTAGAGAGAGGGAAGGAGGCAAACCATAACAGACTCTTAAATACCGAGAACAAGCTGAGGGTGGATGGGGGGTGGGGGAGAGGGGAAAGTGGGTGACGGCCATTGAGGAGGGCACCTGTGGGGATGAGCACTGGGTGTTGAAATGGAAACCAATTTGACAATAAATTATATTTAATTTAAAAAAAAAGTGAAGGGGCGCCTGGGTGGCGCAGTCGGTTAAGTGTCCGACTTCAGCCAGGTCAGGATCTCGAGGTCCGTGAGTTCGAGCCCCGCGTCCAGCTCTGGGCTGATGGCTCAGAGCCTGGAGCCTGTTTCGGATTCTGTGTCTCCCTCTCTCTCTGCCCCTCCCCCGTTCATGCTCTGTCTCTCTCTGTCCCAAAAATAAATAAACGTTGAAAAAAAAAATTAAAAAAAAAAAAAAGTGAAGCTGAGGGCTGGACCCTTAGAAACCCGACATCCTCGCGTGCCCATCATCACAGCCACCACCACTACCACCAGGCTCCCAGACCCTGGAGTAGCCCTGCTCACACCTACCCAGGTATCCAGGAACGGGGAGGATAGACGCCGCCCAGGATGAGGTCCACAGCGTGGGTTCCAGGCCTCAGCGACAGGCAGGAAGGGCAGGGAGAGAATGCAGAGCTGAAGGGAGAGAAAAGGAGGCCATCGGGCCAGGAGAGAGAAAAGAGCCGAGAGAGAGAATTCTGGTCGGGGTGCTTCGAAATTGGCTCAGCCTTCACTGAGCAATGATACCTAGCATTCCCCGAATGCCTCCGTGGCTGAGATCTCTATTAGCCACACAGAGACTCTTCCAGCATCCCCCTGAGGGCAGCCTGGATTCTCCAGTTTTTTGTATGAAGAAACCGTGCCTGGAAGAGTTTAAGCCACTCGCTGGAGGTAAGGTAGCTAAGAAATCTCATCAGAGGGATGTCTGACGGCAAAGCTCTCGACAGCTAGAACATCCAGCTTTCTGTCTCCTAAGGTTCTATCTGCAGAAGTACCCAGTGAATCTCCATGCCATGCCCAGGACGGTTTCTATCTTCCCTAACGTTAAGATCCACAGGTACTGTCCTTAGGACTCCTCCGGAGAAGCCCTGGCCGGTCACAAAGCCCCGCCTGGGGTTCGGCAACGGCCGCGTAGCTCCCCCTGCTGGCCACTCCGAGAGCACAGAAAGGGCGTTGGCATGGCAACGCGACCGGCAACGAGGACGCTTCACATTGACAAAGAAACCGGAACGCGGCAGCCATGCTGGGGACTGCTCTGTGCTTGGCGTGGGTCATTCTGGAGCCCAGAGGAAAGCGGGGAGCGGTGCCCCGCGGCTGGGTTCCCAGAGGAATCCTGAGAGGGTCGTCCCGGAAATGGAAATGGTCTTTCGGATGGAGGGACCTCCAAGGCAGGCAGATTGCGCTCGCACGGCCTGAATCCAAACACAAAGAAAAGACGAGAAAGGAGAGCTGCTGCTTGACTCAAAGAAAAATCACAAGAGCCATACATAGACCTACGGCAAATGTTTACATGTTTGAGCCCTTACTGGGTGCCCACCACTGTTCTAAGAGCTTTCCCGTTGTTATCTCGTTTAGTCTTCACAGCAATCCTATGAGATAATAGTATGATTAATTTTATCGGATGTGGAAAATGGGGCACAGAGACGCAAAGTAATCCGTACAAGGTCACACAGCCAGAAAGTAGCAGAGCAAGGGCAGATACATAAAGCAAAAGCCCCAGGTGCCTGGCCGGCCTAGTTGGTGAAGCGTCCAATTCTCGATTTCTGCCCAGGTCGCGAGCTCACAGTTCATTGGATCGGGGCCCGCGATCGGCTTTGTGCTGACAGCGAAGAGCCTGTTTGGGATTCTCCCTCTCCCTCGACCCCTCCCCAGCTCGCACTTGCTCGCTCTCTCAAAATAAACTTTTTTTTTTTTTTTTTTTTTTAAGGCAAAAGCCCTGTGGGAGACAGATTTTATGCTTCAGGAACAAGTAAATTCTGCCCTCCTGTGTGTACAGAAACAGTGTCTCCAGGTATTCGGTCTGTCTGTTGCTCCTTTATTCTTATATCCCTGGTAACAAGCAAACAAACAACAGAGCATTTGTGAGTCCAAAAGTTAAGGTGGTTCACGTTGGCCACAGTGAAGGGGGAGCCCCATACACTTCCCCTCCCAGAAATAGACACTCTGCCCCGGCACCCTGAAAAGATCACCTCACCCCCTGAGCGGAGCAGCCCACAGAGACAAAGGGGGCAAGCCTAGGTGCCGGGAACCCTAGCCCAGGGCAACGGCAATATAGTAAGTTACGGCTCATGGCTCGTTACAGGGATTTGGCATTCCCGGGAAGAAAAGAAGGCACATTGGCCGAGGTGCAGACAGACATCTGAATCTTATTCCCCAGTTCTTACGAGCCGCTTAGAGGTCGTGTTTCCCCCGCTCCGTTTTCTACTAAAGAGATGACGTCGCGCCCTACTTGCTTACCAGGAGAGGGAAGTGAGTGCAGGGGGCAGAGGTGACTACAGCTGACCTCAGTGTGATACTTGGTTCTTCCATAAAATGCTAAGCCTGCTGTAGGCTCAGAACTGAGACTAAAGAGAAAGAACGTGGCACCTGGTGTCCCTGGCTGGGTGCTCTTGCTTTACAGACGGGCGGCCAAGACACCCTGGACCCCCAGAACTCTACCCTCGCGACAGGGAGGAGTTGGTGGGCTGGCGTGGAAGTGGGAGGCCGGCTGCGGGGAATGAGTTTAAACCTTAAAACTGGAAACGTCCCCGGGATCTTGGCAGGGTTTTAGTGCTTCCCTCCGCCTTTAGATGAGGGACTTAAGCTGACCTTCTGACAGCGTCCCCCAGTATTGTGCAAGGACAGAGCTAAGCTTTTAGCAGCAGCACGCTGGAGCACAGATGTGCCAGGGACGTTCTGTTAACAAAGCACAAAGGCTCAAAGGCAGGAACAGACCATTCTTGTCCACCATTGGGAGAGAGCTCCGTTGTGTTTCTCCAACAGGGCAGAATTTGTTTCATTAAAGACTCCGTCATCGCCACCACTGTCAAAGGCAAATCCCTCCCAAGGCCGGCATCTGAATCCGGCTGCTGGAGCAAGGATTCTGAGGTTTCGACGTCAAAGCCTACAGCGCCAGAGAAAACCCAGGCGCTCGGATCCCCCAGGTAGGGGCAGGGCGGGCCACGCTGCGGCATCCCACCCACTCAGGAATCCCTTCTTTCCACTTGTCTGAGCAGACTGGGAAGGAGGGCCTCCGGCAACCAGCTGGAAGGGAGTTGGCTGGGGCTCCGCTGTCACTGATTTATGAAGGCCTTTCGGGGCCAGAATGACACCATCCACCCTCCACCTACCTCCTGCTAATTTATATTCTCAGAGCTTTAAATCACAGCGACAGCCCCGCAGGCACTTTGACCAGTCAAGGGCTTCCGGGGCCCCGCACGCTGCTCTCCTGTCCCCACAGTGGGTCCTACAGTTCCCCATCCCCCCCAACCTGCTCCAAACCGTACTCCCTCCCAGCTCCTGGGGCTCTCAGGCCCTCTGCTCAATCAGATAAACAGCAGAGCAGTGACTTTCTTTTCGCTGACTTGGAAGCTCCCTTGTCTGAAAAACATTGCCAATGTTAGAAAAACAAAAACAAAAACAAAAAACCTTATTGATGTTATGACTCACCCTTACCTGGTATTATTGCGAAGCTGCAAAGCAAACACCTGCTCCCACCAACAAAATAAATGCGAAATTACTAAGATACCTAAGTTCATTTTCTTTTTCCTTTTTTAATGTTTTTATTTATTTTTGAGACAGAGAGACAGAGTGAGAATGGAGGAGGGGCAGAGGGAGAGGGAGACACAGACTCCAAAGCAGGCTCCAGGCTCCGAGCTGTCAGCACAGAGCCCGACGCGGGGCTCGAACTCACAACTGAGCCACCCAGCCGCCACCCTAAGTTCATTTTCTAAACACATTCTACCACACCACTTACATCTTGCTAGGCTAGAGGTGTTTTCCAGTTGCCCGAGGCATCTGAATGCCCATTATTTCCACCCCACTTTTATTTTTTTTTTATTATTTAAAAAAAACCTTTTTAATGTTCTTATTTATTTTTGAGACAGAGAGAGACAGAGCACGAGCAGGGGAGGGGCAGAGAGAGGGGGAGACACAGAATCCGAAGCAGGCTCCAGGCTCCGAGCTGTCAGCACAGAGCCGGACACGGGGCTCGAACTCACAGACTGTGAGATCATGACCTGAGCCAAAGTTGGACGCTTAACCGACTGAGCCACCCAGGCGCCCCTACCCTGCTTTTAAATGCTAGCCCAAACCTTTGAAGTCTACTGCCTCTTGCAAAATAATAATAATAATAATAATAATAATAATAATAATAAAAACCACAGCACACTGGAAAGCCTTATTATTTTTGAGGGTACCGCAGTAGCTTGCTCTCCAAATGGTAGCTATAGTCAAGCACACGAAACACAAAGCAGGTAGAAGCAGAAAGGAGGCAGGAAATGAAAGCCAGGCTGGCTAGAAATTGGAGAAAGGCTTCAGGAAGCAAATAGGACAAGGAAAAGAGAAAGTTCTGGGTGATTTCGTCCCTGAGATCAGAGCTCCAGCCCACCGCTAAGGGTACCGGGAGCCATTCTTTCAGTGGGCAGACAGCCAGTAAGCATTTATTATGCTCCCACTGTGTTGCCACTGTGTTGGAATTAGAAGTCGTCCCTGAGTTTAGCCAGGCTCTTCTAGAGAAAGAAAGCCACCCTTACACGGTTAAATCGCCCAGGTTGCCTCTGTGGCCTTTCCTGTCCTGCTGCTTCTGACAGAGGGATTCCGTTTCTGACACAGGGAGACCAGGGATAGACCGTCATCTGTTGATTCAACTCAAGGGCGAAACTCAGGAGCCTGTGATCTTGGCCGGGGTGCTCTCCTACTCACTTCATGTACGGGGAGCCGTCACGGCACTGTTTTCCTCCAAACTCCAAACAGGAAGCGAGGGTTGTGATTTACTTCAAAGGGCACAGGGGGGGCCCTAAGATGGCCTGAAAGTGAAGGCGTAAAACATTCAGAGTGAATAAGTGCTGTGGCAACTCGATTGCCCCCAGTGGACTTTCACCTTGCGTTTTATTCTAATACGATCAAAGCGGTGGTGGGGGGAGGGCCCCTTGGAAGAAAGGGGGTCGGATTAAGACTGTTTGAGTTTATAATCTAGCTGGAGTAAAAAAACCTCTGAATCATCGGCAACCCCAAAGTTCTGACAGCTCTGAGAACTAGGGGAATTCGCAAGAGACACATCATACCAAGAATAATTAAACGACCAGCTGCAGGTGGAATGGGAACTTCAGACAAAGCAGAGGTCAGAGGGAGCAGGGCTTGGCCTCCTCCCTGTGGGGACTGAGCCAACTTTGGAGAAAACAAAAAGGCACCACAGTCAGGAGGCCCTATGAGCAAAGTCATGAAGAAACGGAGCAAACAGGTTTCTGAGGACCGTGGTCACTAACCCAGTAGGTGAGGAAAGTTCACTTAAGGCAGATGGCAGATGAGGTCAGAGAAGCTTATAAATAATATAGGGGTCATTAGACATCTATGGAGGGAAATCAAAATACTGGAACAAGTATTTTACAAAGATTAATCTAGTATCAAAATATAGAAAGGGGACGTCGGCCTCTGTGCTGACAGCGTGGAGCCTGCTTGGGATTCTCTCACTCTCTCTCTCTCTCTCTCTCTGCCCCTCCCCTGATCTCTCTCCATCTCTCTCTCTCTCTTAAAATAAATAAATACACATTTTAAAAATAGAGAGAGAGAGGGGCGCCTGGGTGGCGCAGTCGGTTAAGCGTCCGACTTCAGCCAGGTCACGATCTCGCGGTCCGTGAGTTCGAGCCCCGCGTCGGGCTCTGGGCTGATGGCTCAGAGCCTGGAGCCTGTTTCCGATTCTGTGTCTCCCTCTCTCTCTGCCCCTCCCCCGTTCATGCTCTGTCTCTCTCTGTCCCAAAAATAAATAAACGTTGAAAAAAAATTTTTTTAAAAAAATAGAGAGAAAGGAGAGGGAACACAGAAAGAAGAAAGAGAAAAATTCTAGGAAGCCGCTAATGTCACCCAAACCCAAAGCCCTGGAGAACTGGAGACAGGGAGGAGCGGGGAGCGTAAGAGTGACATCAGAAGAGGAAAGATTCGGGGTCCGGGTGACTACAGAAGACAGAAGGAGAAGTAAAGACGATGTGGAGACTTTGAGCCTCTGTATTTCTAACTAACACGGGGGGACTTCCTATCAAAGCTCCCCCAGCCGCCACTGTTGTTAGCATCCAAATCCTGCCTTCAAATCAGCCGGATCTTAGGAGTTGACTGAGCTCTGAGGCAGAGCGTGGGGGCAACGGGGCCTCGCTGGTGGCTGTTTTCATTGGGATACATTTCAAGCGTTCTAACAGAGACCAAAAACAATCGGGACTTAAAGCAGACATGGATTTCTCTCTCCTGTAATAGTTTGCACATGTGAGAGCCCAAGGCTTGTACGGCAGCCTCCTGTGTCTAAGACCAGGTTTCTCCTTTCCAGTCGCTCGGTCATCCTTAAGGTGGTGTCCTTCCTGGCGTTCTCCCAGCTGGCCTGCTCCACCCCCTCCATAGTCTAGGCAGCAGGATGGAGGAAGGGGTAGAAGGAAATCACTCTCCTTCCCTTTAAGGATGTGACCTCGACGTTGCACAGCCCTTTGGCCACACCTTAGTATGTCCACACCCAGGGCCAAAGGAATCTAAATGAAACTCGAGGGGCGCCCGGCTGGCGCCGTCAGTTAAACATCTGATTTCGGGTCAGGGCGTGATCTCACGGTTCATGGGTTTGAGCCCCACCTCGGGCTCTCTGCTGTCAGCACAGAGCCTGCTTCAGATCTTCTGCCCCCCTCTCTCTCTGCCCCTCCACTGCTGGTCACAAATAAATGAATAGATAGATAGATAGATAAAAATGGAGTCTCGATCCTGGACAATCCTGGTGAAAATCCTGTCGCTGTGAAAGAAGAAATGAATGCATATTGGAGCTTCACCTACAGGTACCGTGACAGAAGCACTTCACCTAAAGCAATAAATCACACCTGTTTTTGAGCAGGGTGGGAAGAATTGCCCAAGAAAATGGTGGTACCATTCACAGAAATAAGAGAAACGAGGAGGAATCCCAGCAGGGGAAGTAAGATGATTAATTCATCTTGGGATGTTTTCACGAGCGCCCCAATGAGTACTGGATTGGGGCCACGAGAGACCTGACACCATAGCTCAGGGGAGAGAAGGGGGTTGGAAATTCAGGTGACAGCCATGATGGCGGAGACCAGGAATGCCTTCCAAAGTGACTAAGAAGGATGTGTCTTATCCGGGACTATTTAATGGGCTTCAGTTACAGTACTGGATGTTCCTAAATGGCTTCCAGAAAGAAACTAAATCCTTCTCTCCACTGGGATTCCTTGTTCCAAATGGCACAGTGCTTAACCTTGGGAAGAAAAAGGGTTCCTTTTTTCTATTGAGTCGGTATTTGAACCCTTGACGGACAATGACTTCTTACTAAGCAAGCCGGCACCTTCTTGATGTCGGTCCCTGTTAGCCTGCACTGCTGGGAGGGAGGGCTCAACACAAGAAGGGAAGTGTTGAGCATTTCCAAGGTGCCTATCATCAGATAAGCTGCCCTTTTTCTGGAAGTCATCAGCATTTTTGAGCATCCTGAATTTTTCATCCTCCATTGCATAGCCGTCCATTTTTAAAGTGTTTGCAAATAAGTAGGATCAGGGGTCAAGTGGATTGGGAGCCAGCACCTTCACCTGGCGACAGAGATGGATGGATCTCCAGTCAGTGGGCATGAAGTTGGCTCCAGAATATAGAGTGGCCCCCTCTTCCAATCTACTCGGCAACGTTCTGGCTAAACTGGGGAGCCAGCCGCCCTCCCCTCTAGAAGATAGATGTAAATGTCAAGCGCTGAAGGAATGTGCACAAAATGTGGCAAAAGAGAGAGAGAGAGAGAGAGAGTATTCCAACCCACAAATCTGTGGAAGTCTCTCACAATCACGGCTGCAAGATCGCTATTTTGTCCGATGACTTTCTGAGCATCAAAAGATCGGGTTTTATATCGAGCTATTCCTATCCTGAAGCAAGATCAGAAACGTTGCACAGGGGGTTTAGATTCGTCTGGGGTGCAGGGTGAAGCAAGAGTGCAGTGAAGTCAAGGCAATGCTTAATGGTTTGGATTTCTTGCCCACCAGCCAGGTACAGTTGGAAGCTAAGTAAGGCCATGCCTATTTTTTTTTTCAATGTTTTTTATTTATTTTTTGTGACAGAGAGAGACAGAGCATGAACGGGGGAGGGGCAGAGAGAGAGGGAGACACAGAATCGGAAACAGGCTCCAGGCTCCGAGCCATCAGCCCAGAGCCTGACACGGGGCTCGAACTCACGGACCGCGAGATCGTGACCTGGCTGAAGTGGGACGCTTAACCGACTGCGCCACCCAGGCACCCCTTGGCCATGCCTATTTTTAATAGCTTTGTGAACCAATGAGGCAAGAGTCCTTAAGAGGCACCTGATGTCTTTGCTTCCAGCACAGAAGGAAACTAATATTTACTGAGTATGTATTACATGTTAGACACTTTACATATGCTATCTCGTTTATCGTCCCAACAAGCCTAAGAGACGGGTTTTATTACTCCCACTCCACAGGTGGGGAACCCAAAGTTCTGAGAGATTAAGTAACTTGCCCAGGGTCACACAGCCAATTAGTTGTGTGGCCAGGATATGAGCCCAAGTCAGTCTTGATTTATAGATAGTACATAAAGGGGAGCAAATTATTGTAAAGGGAATATACACAGAATTTTTTATTAGAAAATGTTGTATAAAATCTTGACAGTAGGGTGGTTCTACAAAATGTTGTCTCTGTAGATCAGAGAGATTATAAATCTACGTTAAAACTGAACTAAATGAAAATGGACAAAGTAGGGGCGCCTGGGTGGCTCAGTCAGTTAAGCGTCCGACTTTGGCTCAGGTCATGATCCCATGCGTCCGACTTTGGGTCAGGTCATGATCTCACGGCTCATGGGTTCAAGCCCCGCATCAGACTCTGTGCTGACAGCTCAGAGCCGGGAGCCTGCTTCGGATTCTGTGTCTCCCTCGCTCTCTGCCCCTCCCCCACTCACGCATATGTGTGTGTGTGTGTGTGTGTGTGTGTGTGTGTGTGTGTGTATGTGTGTGTGTGCGCTCTCTCTGTCTCAAAAATAAACTTTAAAAAAAATAAAAAGAAGGAAAATGAACAAAGTAAAAATATAAATTATATGTGACACTACACGAGCTTATTAAAAGAAATATGAAGCCTTATAAATAAGGATAGAATTCTGAAAATATCAAAAGTCAGTAAAATTTTAAAGCATGTAAAATTCTCACCCACCATTTGATTGGAGTGTAAGTTCGGGTGTTTTTCTGTTTTGTTTTGTTTTGTCTGGAAACGGTTTAACATTAGCTACTAAAGCTAAATATAGACCAGCCCTCTGACCCATCAGTCCTACGTAAATACCCCAAGCAAAATAGGTGTATGTGCCCACCAGATACCTGAGCATTTATAGCAAGTGTATTTGCCACAACAAAAAACTGGAAACAACCCAAATGTCTGTTCAGAGCAGATGGCTATTTCTTGCCTGGAAGGCCTTTCATGAGTCCCTGTTTTATTGATCCGAGTTCATTCTCCAGTCCTATTATTTAAAAGATCACAGTTCCAAACTGGTAAGGTTTGCACTCGGTCCTGGTGGGTGTGAATCTGGCGGTGATTCTGAACGTGTGAATCTGGCGGTGATTCTGAACATCGGGGCAGCCCGGGTCAGAGGCTGAGGGAATGAGAGAAAGACTTGGGAGGTAATTAACTACCCTGGGAGGGTTTGTGCATGTTTACATTTCAAAGACTAATAAAACCCGGATCCTTTCCTCCTGTTCCAAAGGGCTGGAACAATCCCAGAACACCAATGTCGTGGTGTAAAGAGGAAAGGAGTCAATTCACAAAAGGACTCATAAACATGTCGTCATGTACAACCTCACCAATACTCAAAAACCAAAAAAAAAAAAAAAAAAAAAAAATGCAACCAAACCCAATACGACTTTCCTCTGTTCGTCAATTTAGCAAGGGGTTTTTAAATTTTTAAATATCAAGTGTTAGAAAGGTGAAGGTAAGTTTCTCCCAAACTGGGGATAGAAGGTATGTTGATAATAAGTTATTAAATGTCTTACCTCACACGCCCCCTTTGTCCCCTTTTAGAATTATCCAAAGGAAAAACTAGCGGACCCATGTGACAATCACAATGCCAAGGGCCTCATCACGGGGTTGTCTTTGATAGAAAAGCCTAATAGTCCAACGGTAGAAAGTTGGTTAAATACATGATGGTATGTCCATCCACTCTGAAATGCTGCAGGAAAGTATTCAATGACGTGAACGATATTCACGATATATTGTTAAATGACGAGCAAGTTATAAATGTTATCCAAAGTATAAGAATATATACATATATGTGTATTTATATAAATATAAATATATATGTACACATTTATAGAAAAACACTGGAAGTCTCCATACTGAATAATATTATAATAATATTCCATATTATTAATATAGAAATAGAAATATATATATACACATTTATAGAAAAACACTGGAAGTCTCCATACCAAATTGATGACAATATGGAATATTTAAATTTCCTTCCTTCTGCCTATCTACATTTTCTAAGTTTTCGAAAATGAATTCTCATTACTGCTGGATTAAGAAAACCAATAAACATGAATATATTTAATAACATAAGGGAGTCCGCTGAGAACTGGATGCAGCCTAGTGGCTCCTGGGCAGGAGGACCATTGTCCTCCAGCTGCCCGACCTGCTTCCCTGGGGCCCAGAAACAGCCTTTCCTCCCCCCCTCCCCCCACCGCCTCTGACCATTGAGCCTCTCCGGGCTTGAAACCCACAGCTAGTCTCTGCAACGGTGGGCGGGGCAAGAAGGGAGGGAGCTTCTGATGCTCCCGGGGGCTGGGATGAATGTGATCCCACCAATATCTGCTGGTCCCCCAATGCTCCCTATACACACTGGGCAGGTTTGGCAGTATTAACAGACCAGTTCACTATGGGTTACATAGGTGTAAGCAAGCTGGCGACCACCTCACCACAATGCACGACATTGTTTCAATGAGAGTACCTTCCAGGTCCCAAACACCCGACTTCTTGGCAACCTTTGGCTCCTAACACACCTGTAAACTGAGAACTTGGAATGTACTGCTTTCGATAACTCGGAACGGTTCAATCACAGGCAGCCATGAGGATTCCTCCAAGAAGAACTGCTCTCAAAGGTCCTGCTGCCCACGGCCACCTCTTGCTACGACGGCCCTCAGTACCAGCCCTCCGAGGGAAACCCACAACCTGTAAAGAAGATCCATAGCTTCATTACAACAGAATCAATGAGGGCTCACTGACCTTTCAGCCTCTGAGTCTAGTGGACATAAGGGCCATTTACTCTGCCCTAGCCACCACCTTGTCAGTGACGCTTAACGCAACGATGACACCACGTGACCCCATTGGGGTTGTTGTCTCGGGAGGCTTCGTGCATCGACTGGCAAAGCCATCCTAAGGTCAGCACCGTAACTAGGAGCAGAGGGAGCCGAGTTTGAGCTAAACTTTGCTGTCAGCTCCCACTCATTCTCGCAGAGTTGCAATACTTAACCTCCAATTACTGGATCTCCGACGCCACCCTTCCGCCTCCCTCGAGTGGCTCTTGCAGGGCCACTCACCCACATAAAAACAGAGACGTTTTTCTTTTTTCCCCCAAGGAGGGAACTATGGAAATGAGGTGGGCAGCTGTGTGAAAGTGAACGGGACAGGCGACAGGAGGCCTGCACAGTGGGGTTTTCTGCCCACTGCAAGTGCTGGGCATGGCCTTGTAAACCAGTCCCTTAGATTTTGTTTTTCCTAGTGACTGTCAGTGGACCGGTCAATGCTTCAGATCTTAATTTCCTTAATTGTCAGATAATGAATAAATCTATACCGACCCATCACCATCCTAAGAAAGCCCCATTTTATCAAAAGAGGGAAGGGAAGGGAGTTATTATTTAGCCTCTGAGGAAGGAATCCCTGAGGCCTCCTTTAAGTGTGAACATGTCTCCTACACCTGGTTTAGAATGGCTTATTGAGAGGAAGGCCCACGTTAAATCAGGGCCCTCAAACAGCCCTCTAGCCTAGAACGCCAGCAAACTATGACCCAAGGGCCTTTTTGTAAATAAAGTTTTATTGAAACACAAACGCCCTCATTTGTTGTCTATGGTTGCTTTTGTACTACAAAGGCAGAATTGAGTAGTAGCAACAGAGGCCACGTGGCCTGCCAAGTCTAAAGTAGTTACTCTCTGGCCCTTGGTAGAAAAAGTTTGCCGACCCTGGTCTAGACAGTGGAGAGCTGCTGGACCCCATCCTGTTGCCCCGGGGCATGGCCCCTAATAGATACCCCAACGCCCACATCACAAAAGCAGTCCACTGCTTTTGGAGGAGAGGTGCAGAAAGGTTGGGACGTAGGGAGTTTAGGGGAGAAAAAAGTGGGAGAGAGGGAAAGACAATTTAAGATCTTCAGGAACACAGAAGGCATCTCAAAAAAAAAAAAAACATAAACTCATAAGAATATATAACTAAATGTACAAAATTACGATCCCCACCTAAAGTTTTAGCTAGTGCCTAAATCTGAGCACATCTGTTACAAGCCAGCAGGCATAATAAAACTCATAATAAGAATAATGAACCACCTTGTATTTCTAGAGTGACTTTGTTCTAGCAAGTTCAAAGCATTTCCTTCTCACCTTTCACCTGCCTTCGTAACATTGATGAGAAGTGCTGTTGGACTCACTGAACAGATGAGAAAATGAATTAAGCTGTAACAAAACTGAATTTGAAGTCTCTTCACTTCAGATGACCAGATAGCTTTTTGTCTAATAAGCCCTTTTGTGAGTGAATGGGGGTGCAATTAATAATTACTCTTAGACAACGGGTGTGAACCAGAACTGTCCTGGGCACCCATTGATTCTCAC
Source organism: Felis catus (assembly GCF_018350175.1). Lineage (NCBI taxonomy): Eukaryota > Metazoa > Chordata > Mammalia > Carnivora > Felidae > Felis > Felis catus. The sequence goes on along the minus strand of NC_058378.1, from coordinate 19,144,831 downwards.
TTTGAAAACTATATTCCAGGGGCACCTGGGTGGCTTAGTTGGTTTGGTGTCCAGCTCTTGATTCGGGCTCTTGATTTTTGTGAGATCCCACTAGGTGTGAAACCTGCTTGAGATTCTTTCTCTCCCTCCCCCTCCACCCTTCCCTTGCTCGTTCTCTCTCTCTCAAAAACAAACAAAAAAATAAATAAAAAAAAGCAAAAAAAACAACCCTGATATTCTAGAGAAAAACTGGAATGAGAAAACTTCAATTTATATGATTTTTAGCAAATCAAATACCACCAAACTTATTTCTTGGGACTTTGGAATATGGAAGACAGAGAAAAGGAACCTTATAAGCCTCCTAGAATCACCACCTTCTAGAATCCTAGGAGTGGCTGAACGGCTCAGTTCCAGACCTGGGACCACAAAGTGATTCATCCATCACCCTGTCATTTGGACTTCCAAAGCAAGAAGCGTTCTGAAGAGAGAAGGAAGTAGAGGCAGGAAAGCATTACCTGTAGCCAAAGGAGCTTTGAAATCCACGAGCAATCTTGACCTTCATGGCGGCCCAGGACATAGCCGAAAGCTTGTATTCTTAGATGAGTGGGTGAAGTGTTGGCAACTGATTCTTTCAATTCTTCTTGTGTGTTGGTCAAGAGAGAGGAAGGAGAGAGATATGGGGAGGGGTTGGTGTTACCAACCTTTGTTGGCTATTCATCTTTGCCCCTTCATGTCACACAGGAGACATCCCATACATGTTTGATGAGGGAATGAAGATATAATGCCCAAGAATTTTTTCTGTGATGAAAAATCACAGATCCAAGAAGTTTAGAGAACCCCAAACAGGCCCAACACACACACACACCACACACACACACACACACACACACACACAACCACCTGCCACGTCATAATCAAACTACTGAACACTCAAACATAAAGAGAGAAATTGTCAAGGCAGCCAGGAAAAAAATGACTTATATAAGGTGAGAAATGATAATAATTATAGCTACTGCTTGACCAAAACCATGGAAGCCAAAAGACAATGCAGATATATCTTTACAGTAGTGAAAGGAAAAAACCTGTCAACCTAGAATTCTATTTCAAGCAAAAATGTCTTTCAACAACAAAAGCAAAATAAAGATTTTTCAAACAAGCAAAAGCTGAAATGATGTATTGAGGCATACCAGGTCTGTAAGAAATGTTAAATTTCTTCGGCCAGAAGGAAAATGATGTCAAATGAAATTCACAATCTCAATAAAGGGAGGAGTGGAGAAGAGTAACAGATATGGTAATATGGGCTCAATGTTTTAAAAACATTCTGTTCCTTAATATATAATTTTTTTATTATTTAAAGCAGAGTTCACAAACTATAGCCCACAGGTCAAATCGTGCCTGCTGCCTGTTTTTGTAAATAAGATTTACTGAGGGGCACCTGGGTGGCTCAGTCAGTTGAGTGTCCACCTCTTGATTTTGGTTCAGGTCACGATCTCACTGTTCATGAGTTCAAGCCCCATGTCAGGCTCTCTCTCTCCATCTCTCTCTCTTCCCTCCCCCATGCTCTCTCTCCCAAAATAAATAAATAAACTTTTTTAAAAATTTTAAAAAATAGAGGCGCCTGAGTGGCTCAGTCAGTTAAGCGTCCAACTTTGGCTCAGGTCATAAATAGGCCTAGATGGATTAAAATAAACGTAAAAGGCTGGGAAAATCTATGGTGTATAGACAACACTAATTTTAAAAGCTCAAGAGTTTCTATTTATAGCAGACAGAATAGACTTCAGGACAAAGAATATTATCAGGGATAAATATGAATGTTAAGGTGTATGGGGGAGGAAGAATTGAGAAAAGGTGGCCAAAAGGTACAAACTTCCAGTTACAAGATAAGTAAGCCCTAGGGATACAACATGGTAACTATAGGTAACATTACTGATTGATGTAAAGGAAAGTTGTTAAGAGAGTAGATCCTGAGAGTTCTCATCACAAGCAGACATTTTTGTTATTTCCTTGCTATCGTATCCACATGAGGTAACGGATGCTGACTAAACCTGTCGTGGTAATCATTTCACAGTATATGTACATTAAACAATCATGCTATCCACCTTAAGCACATACAGTGATATAGGTCAAATATTTGTCCATAAAACTGGAAAAAAAGAAGAAGTTCTATTATGATACATGGATCAATGCTTCAAGAAGCTATAAGAAAGCCGATACAGTGGCCCATAATAATAGAGCTTTCAAAACACAGAAAGCAAAAGCTGATAAAAAGAATAAGTAGGGGCAGCCGGGTGGCTCAGTCAGTTAAGCGTCTGACTTCAGTTCAGGTCACGATCTCACAGCTCACGGGTGTGAGCCCCGCATTGGGCTCTGTGCTGACAGCTCCGAGCCTGGAGCCTGCTTCAGATAGATTCTGTATCTCCCTCTCTCTCTCTCTGCCCCTTCCCTGCTCATGTTCATTCTCTCAAAAATAAACAATAAACTTTTTTTTAATTGTAAAAAAAAAAAAGAAAGAAAAAATTGACAAATGCAGATTTATAGGAGATTCCAACATTTTTCTCTTAGTAATTGCTAGAACAAGCAGACAGGAAAATCAGCAAAGATGTAGAAGATTTCAACAACACTACCAACCAACTTGACCCGATTGATATAGAACACGCCATCTAAAAAGAGAAGAATACACATTCTTTTCAAGCATACGTGGAACATTCACCAAGATAGCATTCTAACCCGTAAAACAAATCTCAGTAAGTTTTAAAGAATTGAATTCACACAAAGTATATTTTTCTGATCACAATAGAATCAAACTAAAAATTGACAGGCAAAAAAATGGACTATAGTCGATATTGTCTACGGTGTAGAAAACCAGCATTCTCATACGTTGTTGACAAGAGTGGAAATTAGCATAACCCTTCTAGAAGTTAATTTGGCTCCATTAGAAGTGAATTTGGTACCAGGAACTTACAACGTGCATCCATTTAATCCAACTGTTTAGGAATTACGAGGAATTTTAGGAATTATGCTAAGGAAATAATCGTGGATGTGGATAAAAGTTAAGTGCCAGCAGGTTCAACACAGTATTATTGTTTTTTGTTTTGTTTTGTTTTGTTTTTCAACGTTTATTTATTTTTGGGACAGAGAGAGACAGAGCATGAACGGGGCAGGGGCAGAGAGAGAGGGAGACACAGAATCGGAAACAGGCTCCAGGCTCTGAGCCATCAGCCCAGAGCCCGACGCGGGGCTCGAACTCACGGACCGCGAGATCGTGACCTGGCTGAAGTTGGACGCTTAACCGACTGCGCCACCCAGGCGCCCCCACAGTATTATTGTTAATAGGCAAAAAAAAAAAGTGTGCGTAGGGGAGGGGCAAGGTATCTTAAATGTCCAAAAATAATAGATTAAATAAAGTTTTATGTAATCATATAGTAGAGTACTATGTAGTACTTAAAAATATTTTTATAGTGGGGCACCTGGGTGGCTCCATTGGTTAAAGGTCAGACTCTTGATTGTGGCTCAGGTCATGGTCTCACAGTTTGTGGGATCAAGTCCTGCATCGGGCTCTGTGCTGTCAGCCTGCTTGGGATTCTCTCTTTCCTTCTCTCTAGTCCCCATTCATGTTCTCTCTCTCTCTCTCCCAAAATAAATAAACATTAAACATTTTTTTAATGTTTATTTATTTTTGAGAGAGAGACAGAGCGTGAGCAGGGGAGGGGCAGAGAGAGAGGGAAAGAGAGAATCCCAAGCAGGCTCCAGGCTCCAGACTCCAAGCTGTCAGCACAGAGCCCGACGCGGGGCTCGAACCCACGAAACACGAGATCATGACCTGAGCCGAAGTCGGACGCTTAACCGACTGAACCACCCAGGCGCCCCTAAATAAACGTTTTAAAATAAATAAATTAATAAAATATTTTATAGAAAAATACTAGCATGGGAAAATGTTCACCCTAACATATTAATGTCAAAAAAGTAAATATATTATGAAACAGTATATACAGCATATCCCCAAAGTGTGTGTGGGGGTTCATGTATGTAAAAGGCTAAAGGACATACATCATAATGTTAACCTCAGTTATCTGTGATCACAGAGTAACTGACAACTATAAACTTCTCCTTTGTGCCTCTCTATATAAAATCCAGATTCTTTGGAATTAATACGTATTGCTTTCAGAATCGGGAAAACAAGTTTTATTTAAGAAACACTTTTCTGTTATATATACCCGGTTAGAAATGAAATACAACGTATTTAAACTAAAGTCTGCTGCTACATTAGGCAGAGGCGCAGAAGTTTCGTTTCCTTTTTCTTTGAATGAAACAAGTCTGCTAATAATACAAGTCTGTTATGGAACAAAGCCTGCTAATAATAACATCTGGGGTAGGCGTGGGTAGGAAGTTAGAGAGAGAAAAAGAGAAAAGAGCTACTAAGAATCGGAAGAGGTGCAAACAGTGCAAAGGGGGGGGGGTTGAAATGCCAGTTTAAGCCACAAAGATGCACACACACACACACACACACACACACACACACGGGGGAGGGGGAGACAGGAGACAGAGAGAGAAACAGAAAGAACAAAGAGAGAGAGCACTTTGGCCAGCAGGTCTGAGGAAGGCCTTCCTCCTACGTGTTCATGCCTCCCTCCAGCAGAATCGCCTTGCGACATTGTGGGACTAGCCTAGCTCTGCCCAGACACACGCCACACTTAACCGCTACCAGCAGAGTCTCTCCGTTAGGTTAAAGCGAGAATTCGCCTTGTCCCTTTTAAAAATGGGAAGCCCCTTGGACCAGTGAGCTGACAAGCCCCCTACACTTTCATGTGAATTCGTCGCATCAATATATTTTGGTGTGCCGGAGAAGAGACATGGAGTTATAAGAAAAAAACAAAAAGCAAAACGGTATCAGGATTCCTGGGCCTGAGAGAATCTACAGGAAGCTTACACTTCCCCTAGAATGAGCTAACTTACGAGACAGCTGACTTGGAGTCATGCGGATTCGCTGACTTACGAGACCAGGACCAAAGTGGAAAGATGCAGAAACGTGGCAGGGGGTAGGGGTGGGGGGGGTGGAGGGACTCGGACAGAGGGCTGTGGTAGTGAAAATATTTCCGCAAAATCTTTGAGACTCCTCCCTTCACAAGACGGAGGGTTGACTGCCTTGGGTGGGGGCAGGATGCGGTTACTTGCTTCCGAGGAATAGGATCAGGCAAAAAGGCAGGGGATTTCAGGGAGCAGGTTGCAAAAGGCACAGTGACGTCCTTCCTCCCCTCCCCTCTTGCTCTGTCTCTCCCTCTTCCTCTGTGCCCTGCCCCACTCACTCTCTGTCTCTGGTCACTTGCTCTGACGATAGCCAGCCATAAGGACACTCGAGCCATAAGGACACTCGAGCAGTCCTCAGAGAGGCCCACAGAGCAAGCCAACCGCATGTCAGTGAGACTTTTTGGAAGCAGTCTCCCACCCCGGTCAAGCCTTCGGATGACTGTAGCCCTGGTCGACAAACGGACACACCACAGGCCACGCCTAGGTTCCCAAGCCTTGGAACCTATGTGGCCGCTTATTTGTTGTTTCAAACAGCTACCGTCCGGGATGTATTTTTTGCACAGCTAGATAACGAATACAAGAGAAAGAAGGGAGAAAACACGAAGACTGGGTAGGCGCTGGACTGTATGCTTTTAGCTTGATTTCAGGTTCACTTCCTCCCCCCCACCCCCCAACATCTTTTGCCTGTGTTTGAGGAAAAGAAAGACCACGAACCGGGGCACCTGGGTGGCTCAGTCAGTTAAGCGTCTGACTTCTTCGGCTCAGGTCATGATCTCATGGGTCGTGGGTTCGAGCCTGGTATTGGGCTCTCAGCTGTCAGCATAGAGCCTGCTTTGGATCCTCTGTCTCCCTCACTTGTGCTCGCTCTCTTTCTTTCTATCAAAAATAAATAAACATTTTTTTAAAAAAAATACAGTGTGGGGCGCCTGGGTGGCTCAGTCAGTTGGGCGTCCGACTTTGGCTCAGGTCATGATCTCTCAGTCTGTGAGTTCAAGCTCCCCGTCGGGCTCTGTGCTAATGGCTCGGAGCCCGGAGCCTGCTTCGGATTCTGTGTCTCCCTCTCTCTCTGCCCCTCCCCTGCTCATGGTCTGTCTCTCTCTGTCTCAAAAAATAAAGAACAGTGAGCTGTCACGGGGAGGCACGGGGAGGCGTGAGGAATGCACTCCTTGCTTCAAAAAGGTCTCCATAGCAGTAGAAAGGCAAGCATGCTTTATTTTCTAGGTCAGAAGTCAAATGCGGTGTCTCTTTGGAGACAGAGACACTCCCAGGACACTGGGGAGAGAAAACTCGCAGAAGAACCCAGCATCCAGCCTGCTGGTGACCACTCTTCCTACCACAGCACGTTGAGGCACCCACAGCCCCACCCAGTCATCTCCTGGATCTCAGACACTCTCCCAACCCAGCCCTGCTCAGGCCTACAGACCCCATCGTGTGTATTTCAGTTCAAGATGCTACCGAGGAGCAGCGAGGAAGATGAACGTGAACGCCAGCAGGGAATCCAGCCAGCACATGACTGCCCACCCCAGCACAGTACATCAAGACTGGTCCTTCTGCCTGTCAGTCCCAGATCGAGTGTCTGTAAGTCCTGGAAGTAATCATCTGCAACAGACATGCAAGGACTTGTGCTATTACCCCTTATGCTACAACAAAGCTTCCGTAAAGACCAGCTCCCTTGTTCTAACAGCCCTGTCGCTTTCACAAACGACTACAGTCTGCATCCCTCTTCTCTTTTCCTTCAAGCTTCAGAAACTAAATTAGGACCCGGCTTCAACAGCTAGTGCGTTTAGGTAGTCAAAATGATCTGGTAAGCCCATTGATTTCTGACAGTTCAGATTTTACGAACAGAAAGTCCAGAGACGTTGTGCTCTAGGAGTTCAGGGTAAGAGCCTGGAAATCGGTGAGTATGTGGGGCTCCCTAACCTCCGTTTGTGAAGAGGGCAGAAACCAAACCCCAGGGGTTTGGGGACAACGCTGCCCTCCTGTCCTGGCGGTGGGGCTTCCTTCCTTCTCCACGGTGGAAATCAGTCCTGCCTGATCAACCACTCAGGCAAGTCTAGAAGCAAGATCCAGGAAATGGGAGTGGAAACTAAATCTACACCAAAGAGCATTGTTAAAGTGTTAGTATTTCCATTCCAAAGACAGGAAAAAATGTAGTGATTACCTATGCTGTGCCCAGCATTGCTGGGTGTTGGGGCTGCCGAAAAAGCACCTGGGGTTTCTGCCCTTAAGGAACTGGCTGTCAGCTCATGATAAACCATACAGGAATACAAAAAGCACTGAAAAGAGTGACTGCAACCACCCGCTTTGTAGAGCAGATGCGTTTGAAGGACGAGTAGGAGTTTGCCAGGAGTCAAAAAAGGGCTTTGAAGGATGAGTAGGAGTTTGCCAGGAGTCAAAAAAGGGCTTTGAAGGATGAGTAGGAGTTTGCCCGGGATCAAAAGGGGAACAAAACCATGGAGAGGCCAACAGGTGTAGCATGTTTAGGGGATTTTGGAGCAGAGTGACCAGAATGTAGTGAGATATGACGAGGTTGGAAAGGAAAGGGCCAGAGTTTGAAAGCTTTTATGTACCATACTAAGTTTATGTTTTACCCTTTTTGACAGCCTGGCATTTAGTCTGCTCATAAAATAAAGATCTTAACTAAAGCCTTGGTTCTGAGCTTTATCAGATCTCTTAAGGATGAAAAGTGGCTTTCTTATTTCTTTCCTTTCCTTTCTCTTATTTTTAACCTTTAGTGAATACTTTACCCACCATGATTTCGTGTTCTCTCTTACCCTGACATGCAGCTGCCTAACAATAGAATAATTCATTTCTTTATTTCTCACTATTGACCTTTGGAAGGTTTTTCGGTTTTTTAAAAATCTGAATACTTTCGGCTATTGTTATTCAGGGAAAGCCGGAGGGCACTCCAAGCACAGCGGAGAGGTCAGCTTCCGGAAGACAAAGGGGGCTTGTTAGATCTAATCATGGGCTCCCCACCAAGAGCACTGGGAGCAAGAGAAAAAATGCAGAGGCAGAAACTGAACTGAATTCTATGTGCACAGGAGGAGTGAGTTCTAGGGCACGGTATCCATGAACTATCTCCCACAATAAATAATGCAATGCTTCAGAATCTCCTTCCCCCTCTTCCTATTTGTTCCAGGTGGCTTCAAATACGAGCAATATCCTAAAGCCTCCAAATGTCATCTCCCTGACCCTAGCTCCCTTGACGCATACATCCACCTGCCTGCTCAACAGCCCCACGCACACTTTACAGACCTTCCTCCCTCAGGTGGCAGATTGTATTTTTTGAAGAGAGAACCACAATATCTCCCAGCCCATACGCTCTTCTATGTGATGTTGACCCCTCCCCTTGAAACTAGACTGGTCTTTGTGACTCCCTCAAGCAATAGAGAACAGGAGAAGTGGGCTCTGAGACTCCCCAGGCTTAGGGCATAAAAAACGTCATGCACTTTCACCTTGTTTTTGGAAGGCTCACCCTTGGATCTCAGCCACCAGGCTGTGAGGAGACCACCAGCCACACGGAGAAGTGAGGTGCGGGAGTTCTGGCTGACGGTCCCAGCCGAGAGCCCAGCCCGGCCACACGGGATTGACGAACCCCAGAGCGTTCCAGCCAGCATCTGGGAGCCCCAACTCACCCCACCTGCACCTACTAAGTCCCCACCGAGCTCTGTCCAAACCGCAGGTTTGTGAGAACTAATGATGACCGATGTTTGAAGCCACTAAGCTTGGGATGGTTTGTCACTCGGCAATAGACACAGTTACTGGGCCTACTCCTCCCGCCATCTTCCCTCTGTCAGATAGTAGAGCCCCTATCTACCCCACTGCTCAGGTCAAAAAAACCCAGATTCATTTCTCTCTCACATCCCACATCTCATCTATCAGTAAATCCAGTCGATTCTGCCTTCAAAAGATATCCAGAAGCCATCCGCTTCCATCGTCTTCCATCCAAGCCTCCATCATCTCTCAGGGTTGTTGCAACGGCTCCCCAACCCCTCCCCCTGCCTCCAGGCCTTGCCCCGCTGTGGCCTGGTCTCCCCATAGCCATTAGCGGTCTCAGAGCCTCTTGGGGCTAATTCACTCAGAAGAGAGCCAGTCTCTTCTCAGTGGCCTACAAGAGCCCATACGCTGCCCTCCACCCTTTGCTGAATCACGAATGCATGGTCCTCACCGCCCCAGCCTCCTGCTGCTGTCCCCCAATGTCCAGCACACTCCCACCGCAAGGTCTTTGCCTTTGCTCGTATCTCCTTACGGAAGGTTCCTGCCACATATCCAAAGGCTTGCTCCTTTCCTCTCCCTTCAGATCTCTGCTCAGAATGTCTCCTTATCGAAACCAGCCATGATCACTGTCCCCCAAAATGGGGACCGCCACCTCCCTGGCCCCTCCCCAGCACTCTGGACTCTGGGCCACCACCTGTGCTTCCATGGCATCCATCACTCCTGACATAGCACATATTAATTTGTTCACGTTCCGTCTCCTCCCACGAGCAAGTCTGCTTCACGAGGCCAGGGACTTTGCTTCGTTTACTGCCGCATTCCCAGGAACCACGGCAGAACCTGGCATTAATGGGCATGCTGTGAAAACTTACTACTCAGATTTACTAATTTACTAATATTTACTAATCAGAATGCTATGAATATTTACTAATCATGCTATGAATATTTACTGATGGAGGAATGAATGAATGAATGAGTGAATGCATGATTTTGAAACTAGCCCCAACGGACACTATTGACACAGAGGTGAGTGAATTCGAAGAGCCTACCTTTGGGTCTGCTAATTTGCTCCCCTGGCTTAGATTAAAAAAAAAAAAAAAACAGCACAACAGAATCTGACTTCTTTAAAAGAAAATCCACCAACAAGCTGACAGGGAAAATACCAACGGGTTGTCTTCACTGCTGGACATACTCAGCTATTGAGTAAAACATTTAGAAAGTACCCTGCATCATCCACCTCTGGGCTTCCCGACTTTCTTTGAAGACATTAGAGCTAAATAATAATAGTAATAATAATAATAATAATAAGCACCCAAGTCAACTATTTCACTGAACTGAACATTTATAAATATAACCTTGATAGAAGATGCCTTCAAGGTGAAACGGTGCATACCAAAGTTGCCTGGACTTTCTGCTGCTCTAGAAACCATTTCCTATGTTAGGTGCAGACTCTGTATGACTTTATCTGTATTAAGAAAGAGAAGTCACAAATTACAATGAGACCTTACCTTATTGCGGTCCTTATCATTTGCACACCTGGAAAAATTTTTAATTTTATTTTTTAACGTTTATTTATTTTCGAGACAGAGAGAGACAGAGCATGACAGGGCAGGGGCAGAGGGAGAGGGAGACACAGAATCTGAAACAGGCTCCAGGCTCTGAGCTGTCAGCCCAGAGCCCGACGTGGGGCTCGAACTCACGGACCGCGAGATCGTGACCTGAGCCGAAGTCGGACGCTCAACCAACCGAGCCACCCAGGCGCCCCTAGAAAAATTTTTAAATCACATACGCGATTCATACACCTTACACAAAAATTGGAAAACATAAATAAAAAGAGAAAAGAAAAACAGTTCAAAATCCCGCTCCCCCCGGAAATCACAATTATTACCATGTTGATGCACCTGTTTTTACCATATACATATTTGTACACACATATTTACATTTTTCTTATTAAAATGGAACCATATCGAAACAACTGCTTGTTTCCTTAACATGCAGGCAGGTTTCCCAGATGAGTGGGGCCCTCACAAGTTCTCCAAGGGGGGTTTCACTTTTCCCCTATGAAGCATAGTATGTTTCAAGAAAACAAGCCAGTACATGGGCTCAGGGCATCTGGATCCTGGTCGCCAGTCGGCAGAGTCTTAGATGATCGGACATCTGGTAAAGACACTGGAATTTTCGGAACCTCAGTTTCCCTTTTTGTGAAAAGGGGACAAATGGCTACTACCAGCAGGCAAAAGAAACTTGGTGGCTTCTCCCTTTAGGCACTAAAATGTTACAAAAGAAGCAGCATCTCCCTGCCACCCCTGGCTTACTGGAGACATTCCAGAGACTGCTGACGCCCCAGGAACGGCTGAAGCTCCTGCCGCGTGTATTCAAAAGCCAGGTGATTTACATGCTGATTTACGTTTCCTTGCGGAAAATGCCATTCATTCATCCGCTCACTCATTCATTCCTTCTCTCCCTCAACGAATGCCCATCAGGCAGCCATTCTGTGCCACGTGCTGGGGAGAGAGAAAAAGGTTAGAGAGATGCCTGATTGATACCCACCAAGGAATGGGTCTCGTGAGAGCAGAGAGGCAAAGAGATTAGAAATCACAGCCCGGGGGCGCCTGGGTGGCACAGTCGGTTAAGCGTCCGACTTCAGCCAGGTCACGATCTTGCGGTCCATGAGTTCGAGCCCCGCGTCGGGCTCTGGGCTGATGGCTCAGAGCCTGGAGCCTGTTTCCGATTCTGTGTCTCCCTCTCTCTCTGCCCCTCGCCCGTTCATGCTCTGTCTCTCTCTGTCCCAAAAATAAAAATAAACGTTGGAAAAAAAAAAAAAAAAGAAATCACAGCCCGGCCCAGCGATCATTGTGGAATGTGTCAAGGGCCACGAGGAAGGGGTGGCTGGACTGCCGGCGTTGACTGGGACGTCCACAGAAAACTTCACGAAAGAAGCGACACCCTGAGTCTTAAAGAAAGAACAGGGTACCAGAGCACAATGATGATGGAGGAGGTTTGGAGAAGACAGACAGTGACAGGAGAGGAAAGAACTCTGAGGAAGGGAAAACTACCCCGTGCAGAAACCCACAGCATGTCTGGAAACTACCAGTGATTCGGAAGCACCAGAGTAAGGAGTGTGAAGTGTGTCCAGCCACAGACGGGACACAGAGTGGGGCAGTGAGCCTGACGGAGGGACACCTGCTTTAGAATCACAAGAAACTCGGTGGGATCTTGGACTCTCTACATCTCATCTCTGAGACATTTCTTATCTCCAAAACGTGAAGGATAAAACTCACTCCTTGCAGGGTTCTTCTAAGGATTAGAAAGAGTACGTAAAGTGCCTACCACCCAGGAGACACTCAATATGCTAATGTTGTGCTCACTGTTACTAAAAGTCAGCTGGAGTCAGATTGCCACACTGTAACCAATGTTTGATCCAGCAGGCAATAGGGGTCACGGAAAGATTTTAAACAGGGAGTTACATAATTATATTTGTGTTTTACAAAGATCTCTGTGGACCATGACCTCAGAACCTCTTGAAATTCGATCTAGGATAGTAGTCTGTGTAATTGTATGTGTGCTTTACTGGAAGAGGGTCCCCTACTCCTCTTTAGAGCTCAGGGGGCCTGAGGCACAAAAAAGGGTCAAGGACCACTGCTGAAGGGAAGAACGTGGTGAGGGGAGCAGGCGGGGGCGGGGGTTGGAGGAATGAGGAAATGGAATATCATGAAAATACTCGAGGTGACCCACCGAGAGGACCACACGGTAAGTTAGGACTGAGGCCTCCTGCCAACAGCCAGATGAGAGCGCCATCTTGGAAGTGGGTCCCCTCCACCCCCGGTCCCAGCCAGCTTCTTGAGTGCATCCTCATAAAAAAAACCCCAAACCAGAAGCACCCAGTTAAATTGCTCCAGATTCTTGACTCACAGACACTGTGTGAAATAATAAACGTCCATTGTTTGAAGACAGTACACTTTGGGGTAATTTGTTACAGACTAACCATTTTCTGATCCCTCTAATGCATTCCAGCTCCATTCCTGGGCATCACTGCCTTTGGCTCATTTGAGAATCAAGTTTTCATGATATTCTCCTTCCTGATATTCTCTTTAAAAAAAATATATATATATACATATATATATATAAAATTTATTGTCAGATTGGCTTGCATACAACACACGGTGCTCATTCCAACAAGTGCCCTTCTCAATGCCCATCGCCCATTTTCCCCTCTCTCCCCACCCACCCTCAGTTTGTTCTCTGTATTTAAGAGTCATCCTTGATATTCTACATGTGGACCCAGGAAAACGAACTACAGGGCCTAGATCTCAGCCACCGCACTATACTACCTCTTGCTACATAATAACATCACATTTTCACAGTGCCCTACCGTGAACAAAATATGCTTACATACATGATCACCCTTCACCCTCACGGGAACCTTGGGGTAGGGGAACTCTTTTGCATGTTTCCATTGGCGATTGATAAAATAGAGGCTCAGAGACATTGAAGTGATTTGTCCACGGTCACCCAAGTTGTTAAGCGGTAGCTGGGGTCCTGACTCAGAATCCCAGACTCTCTCTGCATTAGCTCGCTGAGGCCGTCATAACAACGAATGAATGTCAAACGGGCAGACACTTACTCTCTCACAGCTCTAGAGGCGAAATCAAAGTGTCCACCCAATCGGTTCCTTCCGGAAGCTCTGAGGGAGATCTGTTCCTTGTCCCTGCCCGAGCTTCTGGTGAGGCTGACAATCTTGCGTGTTCCTTGGCTCAGAGCTGCGTCGCTTCAGTCTCTGCCTCCCTTCTCACGTAGCCTTCTCCTCCCCTGTGTCCCTCTCCTCTTATAGAAGGACAGCAGCCATATTGGATTTAAGAGCCCACTCTACTGGCCTGATCTTAACTTACTTCTTAATTATATGCGCAAAGACCCTATTTTCAAATAAGCTCACGTCCACAGGTATCAGGGGTTAGGACTTCAACATCTCTTTTCTGGGGAGGTCACAAATTAGCCCACACCACTTTCACGAATTACATTCTTGCCTAATAGACAATCCACAGAGAACCATCAGACCGGGCCTAAACCAGAAGTAATCCTTGCTGCTGCGGTCTTGCGTTGCCAGAGCCAAGGTTCCTGGAGAGTACATCGAAGTACCCACAAGGGGGCACCACTTGACCAAGAAAGTAACAAATACCTGCGCTCTTACTAAATCCCTCGCTGAATTTGTTCCTCAACTTTTTTTTGTTTCCTAAGTTTATTTATTTTGAGAGTGTGTGCATGAGCGGGCAAAGGGCAGAGAGGTGGAGGCGGGGAGGGAATCCCAAGCAGGACCTGCCATCAACACGGAGCCCGCCACCAGACCATGACGCCAGCTGAAATCAAGAGTTGGACGTTCAACCGACTGCGCCACCCAGGCGCCCCATCTTAATTCTGTTCCTTAGATCAGGATCTTCAAATAGGCCAGCCCAGAGGTGCCTGGGTGGCGCAGTCGGTTAAGCGTCCGACTTCAGCCAGGTCACGATCTCGAAGTCCGGGAGTTCGAGCCCCGCATCAGGCTCTGGGCTGATGGCTCGGAGCCTGGAGCCTGTTTCCGATTCTGTGTCTCCCTCTCTCTCTGCCCCTCCCCCGTTCGTGCTCTGTCTCTCTCTGTCCCAAAAATAAATAAAAAAAAAAAAAAAAAACGTTGAAAAAAAAATTCAAATAGGCCAGCCCAGCCCAGAGAGATTCAAAGATTTCCTGATTTCCCAACGATGATTTCCAAGTAGCTTCAAAACTCACTGTTTCCGTCGTGTGGCAGTGGATTTGCCCTGTGCTGGTAGATTTTTCAGGAAGAGAGAAGTAGCTCCTCAGGGTCCTTACCACGGGGCACCCTCTGGGGATTCCAGAAAAGCTCAATTAGAGGGGCAAGAATCTCCCACTGAATCCAAGATTCAAGTGAAATCACTCGTGAAAAAATAAGTTGAAGACTATGATGGCCACCCTTCCAGGGACGGACCAACCTTGCATCTCTGAGCTAATTTTCAATGCTAAGCAAATCTGTCCAAGAAAAGTCTGCATGAGGCCACCACTTCCTTGTGGACCCCATCACTCCACCCCTTCTTCCATTCAGACACATGCTCCAGCCACCTTGTTCCCACACCCCCCATTGCACATTTGTTCCCACAGAGCCCCTCAAGTTCCGAAACCACTTCTCCTGCAAACAAAATTTCCATTCCTTTAAGCTCAGTAGTGAGGAAAGACGCCTCTTGACTCAAACACAGTGTGAAGCCTTCTAGGCTCAAGCAAACAAAGGAGGCTGGAAGGAAAACCCATAGAAAGAGCCTCAGTAAAAACGATCTCTGATTCCTACCCCTAAGTGATTCACCTGTTCCTTGGTACTCTGGCACTTAGCCTCCACACAGCCTTAACACGGACTGGTCTGAAATGGTTTAAAGGCTCCATATATTCTCCACAGTCAGCTCTGCTGTTTACAGGTGGTAACAGCATTCATTTGTTCATTCATTCATTCATTCGTTCGTTCATTCAATTCCACAAATACTTTGAGGCACCTAAAATGTGCCTGGCACTAGGGCAGGTGCTGGGGGGGGGGGGGGGGGGAAGAGTGAGAACAATGAAGGTCAAGTCTCTGCACTCAGAGAGTTTACATTCTAGTGTCAGAGGCAAACGCCTTGCCCGGTGAATCCGGAACTCTTGCTAAATTATGGGGGCAAGCAGAGGAAAAGAAAGAAAGAAACCAGATTGAGCTCTTAAGGAGATTCACCATCTCAACAGAGGATCGAGGGTAAGTCTTTGAGTCAAGATCCTCCTTAGGAAGGATTAGTCGGTAAAGTGTCCAACTCTTGATCTTGGCTCAGGTCACGATCTCACGGTCTGTGAGTTCGAGCCCTGCGTCGGGCTCTATGCTGCCAGCTCAGAGCCTGGATCCTGCTTCAGATTCTGTGTCTCCCTCTCTCTCTCTGCCCTTCCCCCACTCATGCTCTGTCTCTGTCTCTCTCTCTCAGGAAGGAATAAACATTTTTTTTTAATTTTTTTAAAAAAAGCAGCAGCACACTTCACCCAGCTGTTGGATGGAGATGGTATTGACTGCTGTTTGGGCTCAGAGAGCAGCAAACACAAAGGAGATTAAAAGAGGGAGAAGGACAGTCTGTCAAGATGTCTGCAGTCAGGGGAAACAGTGGTTAGTCTCTGCAATGGGAAATCCCTACCCAATCTCATACGACATATTTTCTCATGTGACAGCCAGTAATCCTCTATCAAAGCTTCCTACGTCAGCCCAGAAGGCATTGCAAAGGGACGTGGAAGAAGTTTGCGGGTGATATAAAGGTTCTATATCAAGGGGCGCCTGGGTGACTCAGTCGGTTAAGCGGCCGACTTCGGCTCAGGTCACGATCTCGCACTCCGTGAGTTCGAGCCCCGCGTCGAGCTCTGGGCTGATGGCTCAGAGCCTAGAGCCTGCTTCCGATTCTGTGTCTCCCTCTCTCTGCCCCTCCCCTGTTCATGGTCTGTCTCTCTCTGTCTCAAAAATAAATAAAAAAACGTTAAAAAAATAAAAAAAAATAAAGGTTCTATATCAAGATTGTGTTGTCTTTTATCACACAACTACATATAATTTGTCAAAACTTACAGAATTGTATAGTTAAAATTGTTGAACTTTATTGTATATAAATCATACATCAATAAAGCTGATTGAAGTAAACAAATCAGCTCATAACATAAAGTTCTGACTAAACGTATTTGGTAATCAGGAGGAAAATCCAAAAACAAAAACAAAAACCATTCATTTTGCAATCTTTTTTTGAAAAAAAAAATTTTAACATTTATTTCTTTTTGAGAGACAGAGTGAAACAGAGCATGGGTGGGGGAGGAGGGGGAGTGGGGGGGGGGGGGACACAGAATCTGAAGCAGGCTCCAGGCTCTGAGCTGTCAGCATAGAGCCCAACGTGGGGCTTGAGCTCACGGTCCACGAGATCATGACCTGAGCCGAAGTCGGATGCTTAATTGACTGGGCCACTCAGACGCCCCTACAATCTTTTTAACAAGAAACCAGACTGGAAATAGGCCAGTTGATTCAAAATGTGTAGAAAAGTTTAGATCTAAAGATTTAGAAAAGAAATGGAAAAATAAAACAAAGATAATTGTAGTTTTAACAGAAAATGGGAAGAAAACACATGTATTCTAGTATCCTCAGTCGGATAGTTAATCTGAGCTCTAAAACATGATTAAAAGAGGGGTGCCTGGGTGGCTCAAGTCGGTTGAGCGTCCGACTTTGGCTCAGGTCATGATCTCACATTCCGTGAGTTCGAGTCCTGCTTCGGGCTCTGTGCTGGCAGCTCAGAGCCTGGAGCCTGCTTCTTATTCTGTGTCCCCCTCTCTCTGCCCCTCCCCTGCTCATGTGCTCTCTCTCTCTCTCTCTCTCTCTCTCTCTCTCTCTCTCTGTGTGTGTGTGTGTGTGTGTGTTAAAAACAAATAAACATTTTAAAAAGTTTTAAAATATGATTAAAAGAAAAGAAGAACCAGAAAACCCTCTTTACTGAATGCAGAACAAAAATCAAAAGGACTCAGAAAAAAATCTCTCTGAGTACCAATGTTGTTAAATGCAGAAATAAGCAGAGACGCATTCCCATTAGAACTAAGAAGATTTGCTGGTAACTTTCCAATTAAAAGGTGAAGGTGAGGGACGATTACGTCACCGAACTAAGCACTGTGCCCACAGCTCCAGCCTCTACCCTTCATACTGTTACACGGAACATTTGCAGTATATTCTTGTTGGGTAAACACAAGTCCGTTTGCCTTTAGAAACAGGTTCAGAGACTTGAGTGGAGTACTGGAGAATTGGATGTGACCTTCAGGGTTCATGTTCTAGCTTAGAGCTAGCTTGAGCTTATGCTTAATTTATAGAGGTGCTCAGGGAATTTTTTTTCTCCAGGAAACATTTTCCCACTCCTGTCTCCGTCTTTATTTAGCATCATAGTGCAGTAAAAAAAAAAAAACAAAAAAACAAAAAAACCCTGGCCTGGAGCCATCCTCGACTATACAAGGAGGGTGAGGAAAACCACCTTGTCAGGAGACGGTCAGGGAAGTTACATAAAGCATCCAGTACAGGGCAAGACCCCAAGGGCACTATTTTCCATAGGTTCCCTTCCATTGAACGGTTTGATGCCTTGCGAAGTCACGCTTGTTTGGGATATTTTTATACTGCATTTTCTTCCCTGTTACACACTATCGATGAAAAGGAGAGGTGTCTACTTTAGTGTGGGTTTAGAAAAAAATCCAAACAAACACACTAGCCCTGAGAATTGGGGCAAACTATATAATGCACCCGGACCTTTGTTTCCTCATCTACAAAATAGGATGACATCTCATGAGTCTGTAGGAAGAAGCAGGTTTTGCCATAATACATGTGAAGCAGGAGAATCTCAAGCAGGCTCCGTGCTGTCAGCACAGAATCCAACGTGGGGCTTGAACTCACGAAACTGTGAGATGGTGACCGGAGCTGAAATCACGAGTTGGGTGCTTAACCAGCTGAGATATCCAGGTGCCCCGCCAAATGCTATTTTAGGCACGAGGACAGACCTGAGAATAAGAGAGATACAACCCCTTCTCTTATAGACCGTGCCATCTAGAGGTAGAGTAGACAACATACTAATAAATGATATATGTGTTAGGTGGTGGTAAATGCTATGAGGCTGCACCCGAAGTAAGGAGTGTATGAAATGCTGCACGCGGGGGGGGGGGGGGGCAGGGGAAGAGGGATCACTGTTTTATATCTGAAAGGGAAGGCCTCACTGATGAAGTACCATAAAAGCAGAAAGCATAAAGGCCACGAGGGCACAAGCCATGTAGAGATCTGGGACAAGAGCATTCCAGGCAAAGGAAAGGGCACATGCAAAGGCCCTGGGGCCAAAATCTTCTTGATGGGTTCAAAACACAAGAAGGCCTATGTGATCAGAGATAAGAGAGTAAGTGTGAGAGTGGAAGGAGAGAAGTTGGGAGACCACAGACGATCTTTCAAGCCAGGGTAGGTAAGATGAAGGGTTTTGAGCAGAGTGGCAGGATGGAACTTCCATTTCCCTTCCCTCCTTCTCCACCCACCCACCTGCCCCCAACCCTGGCTGCCTTTAAAGCGATATTGTTCTTCTTGCTTTTGTTTTTGTTTACTTACATTCACTAGGATCGCTCTGGCAGCTGTGCAGAGAACCGACTGCCAGGAGACAAGGACAGAAGCAGGAAGGCCAGTTAGGAGCATAATGCAGAGAGAGGTGACGCAGGCTTGGACCAAGAGGGAACGACACAGGGGTAAAGTGGCCGGGTTCTGGATGTCTTGAAGGCAGAAAACTTGCTAATGGACCAAACGTAGGCATTAGTGACAGTGAGGAGTCGAGGAGGAAATCAAGATTTTGTCCGGCACAAACTGCCACTTAACTGAGATAGGAAAGATTGCACAAGTTCGGTTGGGGAATTTGGGTGTTTGCTTTTTATTCTTTTAGCGTGAAGAAGCCTAACAAACGTTCAAGCGAAGGTAGCAAATGAACAACTGTATGTAGGAGCCCAGGCAAGAGAGAACTTCAAGAAGCATCACCTTTAGATGGTATTTAAGGCCTTTGCAGCTGGATGAAATCCACTAATGAGTAAGTGAATTGGACACGGGAGGAGAAGGTAGCACTCCCTGAGCTCGGGAGACGGTGCTGGGAGGCCATGGAAGCTGAGAGGTAGCTAGGGTCCTCAGGGCCCAGTAAGGGAAGGAGGGAGCTGTGCAGAGGCACAGCACCAGAGATTTGAAAGGGTTCCCTTCCAGCCCTCACCTACTGATGGGTGCAGGCACCTGGGGGAAGTACCCAGGGCCAGGTAGAATCACCTCTAGGGGCTCCTGGGTGGCTCAGTTGGGTAAGTGTCTGACTCTTGATTTCAGCTCAGGTCATGATCTAGCGGTTTGTGAGGTGGGGCTCTGGGCTGACAGTTCTCTGCCCCTCCTGCACTTGCTCGCCCTTTCTTTCTTTCTTTCTTTCTTTCTTTCTTTCTTTCTTTCTTTCTTTCTTTCTCTCTGTCTCTCTCAAAATAAATAAAGATTAAAAAAAAAGGATCCCCTCTAATTTTTACATCAATCCCCAGCACACACACAAAGCCCAGAAGAATTCCTAATCCTTATATATTATACATACAATTAAACAAAGTAAACTCCTCAATGTCTGGCATCTAATCAAAAATTACCTGGCACGTAAAACAGGAAGACACCACCTACAACAATCAAGGGGAACTGTGTCAGAAATTCCTCAGATGATAACATTAGTAGAAAATGACATTAAGAGCATTATTATAACACATTCTATACGCTCAAGAAGCTAAAGGAGAAAATGAGAATAAGTACTGAACATGATAGGCATATATGCAAATGGAACTTCTAAAAATGAAATTACAATGTCTGAAAGGGAAAACACACTGGATAGGATTAACAGAGCAAATATCGCAGAAAGGATTAGCGGACTTAAAGACATGGCAATGGAAGTGATCTAAAATGACACAGAGAAAGAGAAAAGGTTGGCAAAAAATGAACAGAGCATCAGTTACCTGTGGGACAAATTCACATGGCCCGGTATATGTATGATGGAGTCACCCAAAGAGAAGAGACGGAGGGGCAGAAGAGACATTTGAAGAAATAATGGCTGAAAAAAAACAAACCAACGAGCCCCGCGTCGGGCTCTGTGCTGACAGCTCAGAGCCTGGAGCCTGCTTCCGATTCTGTGTCTCCCTCTCCCTCTGCGCCTCCCCTGCTCACGGTCTGTCTCTTTCTGTCTCTCAATAAGAAATAAGTGTTAAAAATTTAAAAAAAAAAAGATAGCATCTTTCAAAAAGGCAGAGATTAAAAAAAAAAAAAAAACCCAATGCATACAAAGGAATAAAGAATGGCCATAGACTTATCAGAAACAATATAAGCCAGAAAACACTGTGTTGGAAGGAAAAAAAAAAAAAAAACTTCTGAGAAATCTAAACTTAGGAAAAACATCACTCAAAATAGAAGTGAAATAAAGATATTTTTAGGTATATGAAAGCAGAAAGAATTCATCCCCAGCAGACCTGCCCTTCAGGATCTGCAAAGAGAATTACTTCCAGCAGAAAGGAAATGATACCACATGGAATCTGAATCCACACAAGGGATGGAAGAGTGCTACACATAGTAACTAGGTGGATACATTGAAGTATTTATTTAAATCGATTGAGGACAGAATTTTCTGGAAACTATGGTATATATATGTGTATGCGTGTTTTATAGATCTCATGCACACACATGCAATGCACACACACACACACACACACACACACACACACACACACACAGGAACATTATTCATTCTCGAAAAGGAAGGAAATTCTGACACATGCTAGAACACGGATGACCCCTAAGGACATTACGTTAAGTGAAAGAAACCAGTCACAAAAGGACACTGTTTGACTCCATTCATACGCGGTACCAGGTTCTTATGCTCTGCATAAAATGGCATGGCACTTGAAGGTGGACTGTGACAAGTGAAAAACCCGTACCATGAACCCTAAAACAGCCGCTAAGATAACCTTCCAAGAAGGTATTCCTAATCAGCAACAAAGAAGATAAAATGGAATCGTAGAAATTGTCTCCACTGAAAAGGCCCACAGTAGTGACATCCCAGTGGCACAAGCAGAGCTAGACAGCTATACCAAAAATCATCACTTGTGTACTTCAAATGCACTTCAACAAAGTTGTTTCAAACCGAAGCAGACTGAGCTGCCTCGACAGGTACAAAGCCCTGTGGTGGTCATCACATCTTTCCAAATACACCCTCTTCTCCTTTCCTTCTGGGACATACGATGTGGTACTCCCCACCCTCTTCGAAGTCAGGTGTGGGCACGTCACTTGCTCTGGCCCATGAAATATAAACGGAAACGATTCTATCCATTCCCGATGGAATCTTCATGAGCGGATGCACAATCGGTGCTGGTTCCTTCTCCTGCCTGGGTAATGGTGGGAGCGTGTGTTTATAGGAGACTTGGGTCAGCCTGGGTCTATGAGTGCTCACACGGAGCTGAGTCTCTGCCACCATGAGAGGGGCAGGTGGTCTGAGGGATGAACGCCATTGTGCCAGTCATAGGCGTGTTGGGAGATCTTTGTTACTGCAGATAATTTAGCCCATCCTGACTGCATATTCCCGAACAACAGGCGTGTCCAATGAGAGATGTGGTAGTCTCGTTCAGCCCTGGAGAGCAAACTGGTCTAGGGGCCTCTGAGGTCTCTTTCAACCTGAAGAGTTATAGGTCACAGGTGTCACCAGCCTGGGTGTTTAACTGAGGCCACCTTTTCAAGCCTCTACCTACCTGGGCAGAACCTGGGTCCTTCTTTTTGTTGTTGTTGTTTTTTTAATTTTATTTGAGAGAGCATGCAAGCAGGGGAGGCAGGGGAGAGGGGCAGAGGGAGAGAGAGAGAGAGAGAGAGAGAGAGAGAGAGAGAGAGAGAATCTTAAGCAGGCTCCACGCTCACCACGGAGCCTGACAAGAGGCTCGATCTCACGACCATGAGACCATGACTTGAGCCAAAATCAAGAGTCAGACGCTTAACCGACTAAGCCACCCAGGTGCCCTTCTTAAAGTAACACCGAGGTATTTCTGAGTCTGCAAGGACCCAGACATAAGTTGGCTCGTGTTCTTCAACTCGAGCCATCAAGTAAAGTCACCAAACCACACAGGCTGTAACCGATGCTCTCCACCAAGCCTAGCTCCACCAAGGATGCCATTTCCTTTCATTCCCAATGCCATTACTTTCTGGGCCATCAAGGCTATGCCGGATTCTCATTCCTAAGCCTTTCTAGGGCTCCACGCCATGGGACTGGACCACTGGTCTCGGTCCAACCCTTGCCTAGGAGTCTAAAAGGCCCCTTCAGTCATTGTCCATCTGTGCTCACTGTTCCCTACAGAGACCACTGTCCCTACCCCTGTGGTCCTCTGCTGGTCCTGGAGAACATGAATCCTTGTGAGGCCGGCAGCCCCCTGAGATTCCTAATTGCTCATCTCATGTGAAGCATTGCCAGGGAGCAAGAAGGAAAGTAAAGGAGCCATTGGAGGAGCGGATCTTCTGGAAGAAATCCTTCTCCCTTCATTTCCTGTGGACATATCCCCAGTGTGCTGAGGCTTTTGGAAACTTACTTTTACTCCATCACAAACCCCCCCTGAAAAGAAAGGAGAAAATAACCGGAGAAAACACTAATTTTGCAATAAGTTCTCCTTCCACAATCAACAGCACCTCAAAATCAAAGGTCGTCTCGAAGAGATTTTAGGAGAAATTTGGTTTCTCTCAAAGATCCACAGTTACTGAGATGCAAAGAATCTTCCACACTGCTATTCCAAAAATGTGGCTCCTTCAAGCCTCAGCTCCCGCGTATTTCCTTTTCTAATTGTGATATGTGCCTTTGTATTTGCAAACTAGATTTCTTTGGGTAGTTTTTCCAAAACAAAGAGTTTTCCCCAAAGGTCTAAGTCTTCATGTCCACAGAATAGATAACTTCTCTCAGCTTTGAAACAGCAGCTTAATTTTTTTATGTCTACCACTCTGTCCAGGTTTCAGAGATCTCGAGGTCCAGTTTTAATCAATAACCCAAGCAATCACTGTAACTCGGTGATTTCTTTCTTATCCACAAAAGCCCCTGGCAGGAAGAAATCTTAGATTTAAAGAATGGGATCCCTGTCTTTCGTTGGAAATAGTTTCCATCAGATTAGCCTGCTATACTCAGGAGTGTAAATCCGAATTGACATGCAGAAAACCAAATTAAGAAAGCCACAAAGTATCTCAGCCACCGAACAAGAAATATATGCAAAATAATTCTAGATTATAGTCCTCACAATATTTCAGCATGGGGCTTCTCTGTGATTTAGAAGCAAGGATATCTATTTGCTATTAAGATCAGAGAGAAGAGTAAAATGTAGAGCCAAATGGCCATTGGGGAAGAGGGGAAAGTTCTCAAAGTCTGATGCCAATTTATGAGGAGGATGGAGCCAAACGGACTTGAAAAAAACGTATTTACTAGCCTTTTCCCCACAGTGCACGTTACTTGCGAGCTTAGCCAAGGCATATTTTAGTATCCTACAAACCTTTTGAATAAGGTTGGGTCTTAGGACATAGGATGTGACTCTGGTCATGCTCAGTCGAAGCAAACTCCCAGCCAAAATTCTCTTCCTAATAAACATTCACCTCTGCACTTCCAGCAGAAGGGGATTCTGAATTCGGCTTTGCGCCTTAAATCAGAATACCCAGCCACCGAATCCTAACCTAAGCTGAGGTCCGGGAGATGCTTCCGGGAGATGCTTCCTGCCCGTAAGCCAGATTCCCCTAACATGGGACGCAGAAGGCCAATGTCTACAGTCTTCTGGGGACTCTCTCCAGCACCAGGGCACCTTAAGTTCTGACCGTTTTCTCCAGACACCCGCTTAGCCCTACAGGAGAGGGCCTGGCAGGTCTGCGTAAAGCTCAGTTTCCCGGCTAAGCCAGCCTCCTCGGCCACAGGGGCTGGTCTTCTAGCTGGACGACTGGGGCTACCGCCTCCTAGTTACCCATTAACCACGTTCCCCGGTTGACCATAATAGTTTCAAGAAGTCTTTTCCTGCCTGAGAGCCGCTAACGACGACGACGACAAAGTCTTTACCGCGGAGGGCCAATCCGGCAGGACTGTCTTCCCACTGCAGGCATTTTGCCGACCCTGCCCAGGAGCTAGACCCCACTGTCCCCAACACTCGGTCACCCCACAAGCCTGCGGATCGCAGGCCCCTCCCCACCCCTGCAACCGGACCTCGGCCAGCCGCAACCCTCCGTCCGCGCCCTGCCCCACCCCCGTGCTCCCACTCCAGCCCCCGCCTCCCCGCGCCGGGCGCCCCCCGCCCCCGCCTCCCGGCGCTCCCCGGCCCCGCCCCTGGCCCGGCCCCGGCCTCCTCGCGCCAGCTGCCCCCCGCCCCCGCCGCGATCTGCGTGCGCACGCGCGACCACGGAAGGGCCGGGCCTCGCGCCCCCTTTCCTCCTCCTCCTCTTCGTCCTCCTCGTCCTCCTCCTCCTCCCAGTCCCCGTCCGGGCCCGGCGGGGGGCGGAGGCCGTGCGCCTGCGCGGAGCCCGCAGTCCGGCAGGGCCGCAGCCGCGGGGTGGCCGGCCGTTGCCGTGGGGACCGCGGGCCCCTCCCTCCTCCGCTCCCCTGCCGCACGCCGTTCCCACCGAGGCGCGGAGGACGACCCCGGCCCCCCACGCCCGCCGGCCCGGCCGGAGCTGCAGCCGGTGACCCGGCGAGAGGCGGTGCCGCTCCCAAGATGTCGCAGACGGCCATGTCCGAAACCTACGGTACGAGGCGGCCGGGCGAGGCGGGCGGGTGCGCGCGGGGCCGCGGGTCTCGGGGGCGCGTCCGGGCCGCGGGAGGTCGGGGGCGGCGGGGGCGCGGGGGCGCGGGCCCGGCCGTGCGCCGCCCGTTTACGTGATCTGCTTTCTCAAGTTTCCTCCGGCCTTTTCTACGCGCTCACACGCGGAGGGTTTTCCGATTTTCAGTAGCTCCGGGTCTGGAAAGCCAGTTGAAGACTTTCCTCTGCGAGGTTGTCCCCCGCGAGGGGCCGTGAAGGACTTAGGGCGACGCCTGTATTTCAGTGTGTTCTTCGAATATTCCAGCATGACCTTTCCTGGGTTGGAATTCCTTTCTTTGCCCTGGGATTACAGTGAGAAGTAATCGATAGACTAACCCGTGTCTTCGTGCGGAGACCTCTTGCCTCATTTATTTCTCCCTTTCTCCGTCTCTCGGGTGTTTAGTCCTTTCTGGGTTGCATTATGGCTGTTTATAAATGTGCCTTTTTAAAATCCTAAACACCCTAGGAGCAGAGCCCTATCTGCTTAATCTTTGCTGCCCCTGTAGCACCCACACCTGGATGCTATAAGGGAATCATTTTTTTTTTTTTTTTTTTTTGAGTAATCGAAAGCCTTCCCAATTCATCTACTGTGTTGTTGTGCTTTGTTTTAGTCCTGCGTGGTAAAAATAACTAATATCGTACACGTCTCCTTTGCATCAGGCTCGAGATGTTTACCAGTCTCTGATTACTTGTTCGGAATTGTGCGTTCTCAGATTAAGACTTTGATTGGGAGTTTTAACAATCCCAGGGAGAGGTTCGAGTTCAAAAGTATGTACCCGGACTCAGATCACTTGTGGTGGCCCGCTGCTCCTTCACCAGACACGCGTGGAATGGCAGGGTGGAGCCAGCAGGGTGCTGCAAATACCGCAGGCCACGCGACAGGCGTGGTTCTGGTCTCATGGAGCATGCAGTCTAGTGGCGGATACAGAGTTAATGCCATCAGGACACTAACGAATGAGTAGTTAAAACTCCGGGCAGGAGTTCTGGAGGATTGTGCCTTCGGAAAGTATGTTAGAAGGAACCCTGGCCCAGAGTGGGGAGCCCAGGAGGTAGTAACTGGTCAGGGCGGCAGAATGGCAGATGCCCAGGGCTGGAGAGAAATGGAGTTCCTCCAATAAGGGGAGCCTAAACAGTGGTACAGAGGTGAGGGCGAGGTGGAGAGAGCCTATGGAAGGTTCCATCTTTCTCCTAAGAGGGGTGAGGTCACAGTGCATTTGCTTCACCTTCAGCCTCTCCTGTGACTTGTGATTGCCCTGTTCTTGGTGCCCCTCGGGGCATTACACCCATTCCTAGAAGGCTTAGGACATCCTCCAGGAACCCGATGGCTTTTGAAGTGTTGTCAGAGCCACAAATGGTCCCGTTCATCCGTGTGGTCGGGTCCTCCCTGTACAGAACCACAGTCGGGAGATTTTGCAAAGAAAATACGCTTCTCTAGCGATTTTTGGTTGTCCTTGTGCTTTGCTTTATTTTCGAGTGCTCCTTACCCCACACTTTTTTTCTCTGACCTGGATAGGAGCGTTAGGGAGGGGTGGAAAGTCTGAATAAGAAAACCAGGTGGGGATTATGAATGAGGAAGAAAGGACTGGAAGAGTTCGGGAGACGGAGCTTTTACATTTCATTTGTGTTATATGAACTAACCTTCATAAAATATCGCATATCTCTACTACACTTCAGATGCAGTTAATTGAACTTTTGAGCATCACAGATTAACTGATTAAAGTATGATCATAAGGGGGCGCCTGGGTGGCTCAGTTGTTTGGGCGTCCGACTTCAGCTTAGGTTATGCTTACAGTTCGTGGGTTCGAGCCCCACATCGGGCTCTGTGCTGACAGCTCAGAGCCTGGAGCCTGCTTCGGATTCTGTGTCCCCTCTCTCTCTGTACTCCCCTGCTCACGCTCGCTCTCTCTCAAAAATGAATAAATGTTGAAAGAATGTAATAAATAAATAAATGTCATAAGGTTTTAAGCAACAGTATTGTTTTGTCATGATTCCATCCAAATATGTTTTTACTCACAATTTAATCTTTTTCTCTAATAGAGAAAGTTAGAAGAAGCTAATGGAATAGAAAATTGGTTTTTAGGGGCACCTGTGTGGCTTCAGTTGGTTCAGCATCGGACTTCGGCTCAGGTCACGATCTCGCGGTTTGTGAGTTCGAGCCCCGCGTCAGGCTCTGTGCTAACAGCTTGGAGCCTGGAGCCTGCTTCGGATTCTGTGTCTTCTCCTCTCTCTCTGTCCCTCCCATGCTCATGCTCTGCCTCTGTCTCTCAATAATAAATAAACGTTAAATAAAAAAAAGAAAAGAAAAAGTTGGTTTCAGAAACAGCAAATGTGGCAGTTGAAACTGCCAGCCAAAAGTCGTAAGCTGTCACCTTCATTTATCATTGACCATATTTGCACAGCATTGTTCCCCAAAAGTAAAACAATCGGGTTCCACCTTCCAGACGTGTGCCTCTTGGCTAGCTGGTAAAGGAATGTTTGCCTAACCTTTAAACTCCTTTGTGCTCTATACTTATTTTCTCTTCCAGAAAAGGAGGCTCTGTGTAGCTTATCGGCAATAGGGTGAAAAATAAAGAGCCAGTGCTTATAAAGTACTAGTGATGAGCTATATCTGCCTTTAATGCTTTTTAGCAAATTAAGGCACTATGTCTTCTTCCATAGACTGAGTAGTAAATATTTTGCCCGCCCTGAAACTAATAACCACATGAATACTGTATGCAAGATTGTAACACACAGTTAAAATCTAAAACAGATCTGTTTCCGTTGGAAGCCCTTGTCTAAGTATATCTAAACTGAAACAGTGTTTCCCCAGTGTAGATTTCAGAGCATTCTTAAAGCCAGTTAGTAGGCTAAAGAACTCCCGCCATCTGAGACTTGGGACACAAATTGGCCTTAAGTAATTCCTGACACCAAGATTTGCGAGACAAAAGTAACAAGTGGATTAGGTAGTCCCAAGCAATGATGGCCAAAAAGGGGCTAAAAAATATAAGTGGTGCAGAAAATGCTAGGGGAAAAAAAGTAAGGACTAAAGCAGGCTAAGACTGAGGAAAAAAATCTAAGATCAGTCTCTACACTTTGGGCTTTATGCTTTCTACAACGAACACGGTTTAATGAAACAAGAACACAAATTGTTAGTCGTGTGCTGAGTTTATTACAATATAGTCTTCATATTTTTATTTTGTGCCTTATTTGGAAAGCACAGTATTATAGTATTTACCACATCACTTGGGGAATTATCAAGATGTTTTCTTTTAGAAATATTTCATTGTAGGCCGTCGCGGGTTGAATTGGATCCCCCCAAAAGATACGTTCAGGTCCTAACCCCAGGTACCTGCGAATTGTGACTTTATTTGGAAATAGGAATGATGTAATCAGGTTAAGATGAAGTCCTGTTAGATTCGGGGAGGCCCTAATCCAATGACTGCTACCCGAATAAGAGGGGAGAGATTTGGGTATAGACACGTGCAGGGAGAATGTGATACGAAGGGCAGGCTGAGACGGCAGTGGCCAAGGACCACAAAGGGGGTGGGCACCCACCAGAAGCTAGCAAGAGGCAGGAATGGGTCCTTCCCTAGAGCCTTCAGTGAAAGTATGGCCCTCCTGACATCTGATTTCAGACTTCTAGCCTCTAGAACTGGTGGACAATAAATTTCTCTAGTTTTAAGCCATCCGGCTCGTGGCATTTTGGTATGGCAGCCCTATGACACTAAAACATCGGCCTTGGTAGTCAGAATATGACTCATGGAGAAATTTGGGCTTAATAGGGGAAGTAGAGTAAGGATATTTGGGGTAAAGGAAGTAACATCTTCAAAGGCATGTGGTGCCAGTAAAGTATAAAATAACTTACTGTTAGAGAAATCACCAAGATAACCATTACCTGAATTTCATAAAAGACATAAACATCAGTCAAGGAAGCGTATAACAGCGGCATAAAGGACCTTTCTCCAAATCGAATCTGTTTATTATTTCTAATGTTTGTGTTTTCCTTTCCTCATGTACTGAAAACGGGTGACCATTTAAAGAACTAGAACGTGGGGAACACTACACCAGAGGTCCTCAAACTGCTGGGCCCCCGAGTCCCCTGGTGCGTAAAGTTCCAGTTCTGATTCGGTAGATGGGGGGTGGATGGCGACCCCACGGCTGATCAGCTCCCAGCCCACGCAGATGCTGTTGGTCCGGGGACCTGATAGAAGGTCGAGATCCTACGCTATATAACGGCTCCCGTGCCCAGACCTTTGAAAACTTGTTTGTTCGCTTTTTGGTGGTGTGTTTGTTTATTTGTTTGTTTGTTTGGGGGCACTCTTGAGATCAAGGCTGCCCTTTGTTTTGTTTTTTTTTTCATTAATTAATTTATTTTCTAATTTATATCCAAGTTGGTTAGCATCTGATGCAACAGTGATTTCAGGAGGAAACCTTGTTCTTTAGAAAAGCAAAAGTGGACGATAATTTTCACAGTCACTTGAACTATAAAGCATTCCCTCCCAATCCTTGCCTGTGACTTCTGCCACTCCTGAATCTCTGTTTCCAGTCATATCAGTCCCTCAGGCTTAAGAGCCTGTTTTGAACTCCATACCTAACTATTCCATTTGGATGGCCTGGGGGATCCTAACACACTGCATCCCAAACCCAACCAACCCATTCCTACTCCCCAGCCTTCTATTTGTCCCTGGTACCCATCTGCCTGAGAGAAAGTTGGAATCTTTAATTCTTCATCATCCCATCTCCTGAATCCAGTTGGTTTCTGTCTTTTTTTTTTTCAACGTTTTTATTTATTTTTGGGACAGAGAGACAGAGCATGAACAGGGGAGGGGCAGAGAGAGAGGGAGACACAGAATCGGAAGCAGGCTCCAGGCTCCGAGCCAGCAGCCCAGAGCCCGACGCGGGGCTCGAACTCACGGACCGCGAGATCGTGACCTGGCTGAAGTCGGACACTTAACCGACTGCGCCACCCAGGCGCCCCGGTTTCTGTCTTTTAAATAGACCCCTTAACGTAGTTCAAGTTACTGTTAACCCTAGAGGAGGCAAGGGAAGGTTAGCGGGGGGCCAGATTAGTGGATTATAAAGGAAGATTAGTGGATTATAAGGCAATGCCTGTCTCCAGCTTTGGGGTCACAGCAACCTGAGTAGTTGGACCAGTTGTTTGCTGCTGGTGGTATGGCGTCCTTGTAACTGGCGGTAAAGCAACCTCTGTGGCTCCCGCATGCAGGAAGGGAAACCGGCCGCCTGGGCAAGGGTGAGGTGGGTTCCGGTAGGGGTAAGTTAGAAGGGGTCCTGGTAAAATCTATCCGGGGACCCAGACCACTGGCAACTTAGGCCACAGCTTCACGGGAATATCATCACGATTTAAGTAAATGGTGTTTCCAAAGCTTCTTGTGCTCCTTGAAAAATAATTCCACGTAAGCCTAAAATGTGAACTTTCCTTCTTAACTTAGTAATAATAGTAATACCTCTTCTGTTAAGAACCACGTCACCAATGTGTTTTGAAAAGTATCTCACAGGGGCGCCTGGGTGGCGCAGTCGGTTGAGCGTCCGACTTCAGCCAGGTCACGATCTCGCGGTCCGGGAGTTCGAGCCCCGCGTCGGGCTCTGGGCTGATGGCTCAGAGCCTGGAGCCTGTTTCCGATTCTGTGTCTCCCTCTCTCTCTGCCCCTCCCCCGTTCATGCTCTGTCTCTCTCTGTCCCAAAAATAAATAAATAAATGTCGAAAAAAAAATTAAAAAAAAAAAAAAAAAAAGAAAAGTATCTCACACTTTGGGCCCCGAGGCATGGAATTAGCCATAACAGGATTCTTTCCACTTTTAGCATATCTAATCAGGCAAGCGTTTTGCTCTGAAGATTTCTTTGGAATGAGGAGAAAGCTGATGTTGTTCCTTGAACGTCTTCTCATAATCCATCCTCTAGAGATTGGTTAGGCTAATGGAATAGATTTTCTTTTTTTCCCCGTTCCTGAAAACTCCGTTAGGATACATGCCAGTGAAAATAGTTTGAGGGAAAAACCTTTGAATCCTCTGTGCTCTGTGTTCTCTGAATATCGCCGCTTTCTCTACCAGTCTGATCTTAGTAATGGACCATGCTCTGTATGTTTGAAGAATACTTTTGTGCTTCTCTGTAGCTGTGAATGTAATTTAAAAGCTAAAATGACATGCAGGGTACTGTTGCTTAAAGGGTGGATAAAGTTGGGTAAATGTGAAGAGTAAATAGCACTGCAACATATGAATCAAATAAACGCCGTGTAACTACAAGTTTTCTCCCTTTGTAATCCCCCTCTGAGCTCCCTAAACCAGAGTAAATTAATGTGGAGAGATTTGGCCAATACCAAGAAGTCCCTGATAATGATGGCTGTGACACCTGGAGAAAGACTGCTTTGTACTCTGCCACAGCCAAGTGCATTCCTGCACTACTCAGAATGGCAGACTCCTATATGACAACGCGTAGTTATCTTAGTCTTCGTTTCTTTCTGTCTCTCTTCTGTGCTGTGTCTTTGGCATCTAAGTCCTTAAAAAAGCAGCTAACGATATTTAGGTGTGCAGGGTAGGGTACACCGTTCATCAAGGGCTACTAAGTTATGGGCGAGTGGACGTATGTTAGAAGGAGGCTTGTAATTTTTCAAATATGAATTTTTAAGCATGCAGAAAAAATTTGGAACTTAAAAACAAAGTATCTCTCTCTTTTGTTATCATTTAAAATGTTACTGTATGTGGTGTGCTCCCTTAATTGTAATACTGTTTCTCTTGTTCATTTGCTTATGCCCTGTTGTTGCAGAAGTCCTCATAAAATATATACTATCTTTGCACTGGACTTTGCATGTCTTTTTTTTTTCTATGTTTATTTTTGAGAGAGAGAGAGACAGAGCAGAGCATGAGCGGGGGAGGGGCAGAGAGAGAGGGAGACCCAGAATCCGAAGCAGGCTCCAGGCTCTGAAGTGTCAGCACAGAGCCCGATGCGGGGCTTGAACTCACAGACTGCAAGATCATGACCTGAGCCGAAGTCGGAGGCTTATCTGACTGAGCCACCCAGGCACCCTGCATATCTTTTTTTTTTTTTTTTTTAAGATTTTATTTTTTAACTAATCTCTACACCCAGCGTGGGACTCAAATCCACAAGCCCAAGGTCAAGAGTTGCATGCTCTACTGACTGAGCCTGCCAGGTGCCCCAGGACTTTGCATATCTCTTTTATAATTTGCTCAAATCTCAGTTGCGACAAAGAGAATGTTTCTTTCAAGGTGAGACCATGAGCTCTTTGAAAGCAGGGGTCTGCTGAGACGTCTCTGTGTCCCTGGTGCTCCTGGACACGGCCTTCTGGGACTGCTAAAAGCACCTTTGATTTGATTCCGTTTGAGAGGTGGCGTTTTTCTTCTGAGTTACAGAGTATGAAACAAAAGGCCAGGTTAATAGGAAAACCGACTTTAAGACATAGTTTTTTTTCTTTATGGTAGAAACCAAGCAGTCTTTACATTGTGTGTAATATAAATGCAACACTAATTAAAACGTCTTCCACAGACCACGTTTGCTTGACTTAAAGAGGTCACACAGGGCATCCTTTAAAAAATAGATTTCCCTTCTGAGAACTCGGATCTGAAATCAGTTCACAGTGCACGGGGGGCAGAGAGTTGTGGAGGTACTTTCACGGCTTTCCGGAGCTTCAGGGCCTCATGGCTGCCCAGTGGTGAATGTACCTAGGGAGAGAACAGGTTGATCAAGTGGAAGGAGGTTAGTCGACCGTGGAGGTGAACGAGCCTTGAGGGCAGGCTTTGGTGTATCCATCAGGCACTTCAGGGGGAGACTGGCAGCCCGCTCAGTGGCCCGGGAGCACTTGGGGGCAGACATAACCCTGTTGTGATGGCAGATGTCTCAGATGATCTGAATGTGTGGTTCCTAATAAGCATTCAGATGCCTGGCACTGGGTAGTTACCAAGTAGCCAGTGGTTGGGTGAACTCCCCTAGTCCTAAATCCCGGCTTACTTGACCGCCTTTTGATTTTAAACCGATTCTATATGACCAAAAATAAAAGACTTTTTGAAATTGTGCATAACACAGTTTCTGTTTAGTCGATAATAGGTGATGAGCCCTCTGGGTCGTTTCATCAGGCAGAATGCTTCCAACTGCAGGGGGCAGAAAACCCAGCTCACAATGCTGGAGGTAATATGGAAATGTATTTTTTTCAAATAACTGTCAGTGAGGAGGGTGTTCAGGGTTGGCTGAGTCGGGAGCTCAGCTGTGTGGGCAAGGACCTGTAGCACTGTGATTCTCACCCCTGCAGAGCCATAAAATGACTACTCTTTGTAATCCTAGTTTCTTTCTTTCTTTCTTTCTTTCTTTCTTTCTTTCTTTCTTTCTTTCTTTCTTTCTTTCTTGTTTTTTCTTTCTTTCTTTCTTTCTTTTTCTTTCTTTCTTTCTCTTTATTTATTTATTTAGAGAGAGACAGAGAGAGTGCAAGCAGGGGAGGGGCAGAGAGAGAGAGAGAGAGAGAGAGAGAGAGAGAGGGAGAGAGAGAGAATCTCAAGCAGGCTCTGCACTGTGAGCGCAAAGCCCCACTCCCGGGGCTCAAACTCGCGAAACTGAGATCATGACCTTAGCCGAAGTCAAGCGTCAGATGCTTAACTGACTGAACCACCCAGGCGCCCTTTGGTCACTTTTTTGTTACGTCCGTAGGAAAGAGGAGCTCTTCCCTGCATTGATGGAATAAAAGTTCTTCCTCTCCACGCGGTTGAGCCACATTGGGTCAAGTCCCTGTCCCTGGACCCATTATGTGGCCAGGGTAATAACACTTTGCACTGATTAGCTTAAGGCTGTATATTTTTCTTTTTAAAAATTTTTTAAGTTTATTTTGAGAGAGAGAGAGAGAGAGAGAGAGAGAGAGAGCAGGTGAGGGGCAGAGGGAGAGGGAGAGAGAGAATCCCAAGCAGGCTCTGCACTGTCAGCACAGAGCCCAGTGTGGGGCTCAAACTCATGAACCTCAAGATGATGACCTGAGCCGAAACCAAGAGTCTGACGTTAACCTGGGCCACCCAGGCGCCCCAAGGCTGTATGTTTTTCTAATCCAGTCTGGCAGGGAGGAGGGGGCTGGGAATGGCCATAATTGGCTTAAAATAACCAACGCCTGTCTCCAGCTTTGGGGTCACATTCACCTGTTCCTTTGGCTCCTTGGGGAGTAGCTGTTAGGCAGTTATCTGCTACGATAGCATCTACCGCAGCCTCCAAAACATGTAAGCTGCAGTTCCCTTTCAACTGTTTGTTCCAAGTAAGGATCTTCCCGAAGAAGATGATGGGCTTAAACGTTCCTTCACGCCTCCCCTCCTCCGGTGAGGAAGCAGTCCGAGAAAGCAGCACAGTAGTAGAAAGAGCGTGGGCTTCCACATTGGCCGTATGCACACACGTTAGAATCCCTTGTCTTCTTAGAAAACAAGAAATTTCTCCTGTCGTTTTGCAAACGGGATACACTTGCACTCGTTCTTAGTTCTTACGGTCTTTGTGAATGCGCTAAAAATATTTGGTGTTTTGAAGACTAACGTTCCACTTTGACCGTGGTAATATTGGGGGGGAAATGGAAGTTGCTATTTGGTGGCCATCGCTATTTTCCCACTTGTCGTACATTAGCACCTTGAATAATTTTGTCATAAATATGTATATAATCTAGGATACTATATAAAAATGAAGTCCAGGGGTTCCTGGGTGGCTCAGTCGGTTGAGTGTCTGACTTCGGCCCAGGTCATGATCTCACAGTTCGTGAGTTCAAGCCCCGCGTCGGGCTCTGTGCTGATGGCTCGGAGCCTGGAGCCTGCTTCCGATTCTGTGTCTCCCTCTCCCTCTGCCCCCCCACTCCACCTTGCTCACGCTCTGTCTCTCTCTCAAAAATAAATAAACATTAAAAAAAAGGAGAATGAAGTCTATATTTTGGATTATCTTTTTTTCAATTTCATGGAGACCTCCATAAGTCTAGACATTGACTGGTAAAACTTTATTGGTAAAATTGATTTTGAAGTGTCTTTTGTTACTATGTAAACAAGTTCCTTTAAACGTTTACAAGTATAAAAACATTGTGAGTTAGAAGTGACCCATCTCTGTATTTCCTCTGGGACCTATTATACAATAATAATTTTCCCTATTACATTTTGCCAAGAACAGTGTTATTTCTAGCTATTGCATGACCAAAGAAGCTTTTAGGTCAGTGTCTTTGAATATGTACCGATTGAAGATTCTTCTGGTATTAACGTGTTGCTCTGTTTCCATGGTTGTACAGGAAATTTTTCCTTACTGAAAAACCGATGGTGTGCCGAGCCTAAATTATAACTCTTACCTCTGGATAAAGATGAAGTTAGGGCACGTGGTTGGTTCAGTGGTAGAGGATGCACCTCTTTTTTTTTTTTAACGTTTTATTTATTTTTGAGACAGAGAGAGACAGAGCATGAGCAGGGGAGGGTCAGAGAGAGAGGGAGACACAGAATCTGAAACAGGCTCCAGGCTCCGAACCGTCAGCCCAGAGCCTGATGCGGGGCTCAAACTCACAGACCGCGAGATCGTGACCTGAGCCTAAGTTGGACGCCCAACCGACTGAGCCACCAAGGCGCCCCGAGGATGCACCTCTTGATCTCAAGGTTGTAAGTTGAAGCTCCACGTTGGGTGTAGACATTGCTTTAAAAAAAAAAAAAAAAAAAAGATGAAGTTCTAATAATCTATGCAGAATTATCTACTGGACTTTGTGTCCAGAGTCTCTGATCCTTACAACAACAGTGTAAAGGTAAACACTATGTCCTGCTTACAGGTGAGGAAACTGAGAGGTTCGGTGCTCTGCCTGAGTCTCAGAGCTGGGGGTTGTAGAGCCAGAGTTTGGGCTCAAATTTGCCTTGTGTCACATTCTCAAGGGTAGTTAGGTTTTTACTCTGCATATATCTTGTACAGAAATCTCTTCCATAAAATCTCTGCTCAGTGGTGACCCAGATGAAACATGGCCACTGGATGTCATTGCTCCCCTGCATGTTCTAAACTAACATGGACATCTAACATGAGTCAAAATCTTATCTCTGAACTCAGGGTAAAACCAGGGGGTGGAGGGTAACGGGGACCAAAGCTTATACCTTCCAGACCAACGCGGAAGACCTTTAACATTCACAAGGGATGCTTTCACAGATCTTTGTAAACGTGCAAATATTGTTAACGGTATTCAGGTTTGCTCCAAAGTCGCAAGTCAGAAAGACAACATTTTGTGTATGTATCCTCCAATAAAAAAATAACTGTTCACCTTCTCTTTTTTAATTACACCAGTTGGAGTGTTCTCTGAAATATTTGACAAACCACTTGCCCTTACTTCTTAATATGATTTTATCTTCTCATGTATCAGAATCAAATGGAACATCCTACTCTTGGAAGTATCCAGAACACCTGGATGGCTCAGTTGTTGAGCACCCAACTCTTGATTTCAGCTCAGGTCACGATCCCAGGGTCATGGGACTGAGTCCTTGTCAGCTCCGTGCTGAGTGTGGAGCCTACTTAAGATTCATTCTCTCTCTCTCTCTCTCTCTCTCTCTCTCTCTCTCTCTCTCTCTCTCCCCCCTCCCCCCTTCCTCTCCCTTTTCCCCCTCTCTCTCTCCCTCCTTCCCTCAGTCACTCCCCCACCCCTCCCCCACTCGTGCATGGTCTCTGTAAAACAAATAAAATGAAAAAAAAAAATGCTTGAAGCATCCAAAACTTGTTCCCTGCTTAAAGATGATTGTTTTTATTAGGTCTCTTTGTCTCTGTGTACCGCACTGGTAACTGATTTCCTTTTCGGGACAGTTTTGCACGTTGGGAGAATTCTTTCTGTTTTTATGTTATTACATCACGTAGAAAGCAACTAGGAACTCACAGCTTCAGTGCTGGTGGCTGACCAGGCTCATTCACCTGCTAACTACCTTGCATCCACACCCCCAGGCCCCACAGCGGATTTGATCCAAATGAGGTCTTCTGCAAAATCACAGAGCCCGTCACCGGACCTTGAGCAACCATCAGTCTGTGGTGCAAATGTTAAATCCACAGACGTCACGGTTCCTCTCTGCTGGCATTTAACTCAGAGTACCAGAGTCGGGCTTTAGGCTTTGCCTTCTTTCCCACCTCCCTTGCCTTATTTTTACCTGCCCTTCACAGGTCACGTGTTCTTCCACCGCCCAAGCCATCTCTCTCTCCCAAGCCAACGCTTCAAGCTTTTGCAGCTTAATTCCTGCCTGACCAGCATTACCAGAACGTTTTTCTCTTTGAAGCTCGTGCCATGTTGCGTTCTGTGCCCTACTCGATCCTGCTCATCGCTGTGACGTGATGACCTCGGGGCTATGCCTCATTCTACAAGGTCCCCTGGTGTAGGGTCTCAATGCCCCGCCCCCGCGCCTCACCACTCCTGGGTGATTACAGTGTCCGTGCAGAGGGGTCAGTCCGCAGCTTAGTGTCCATTTCGTCACTTCGTCTCTAGGCACCTTCTCCTCCCCGCTCCCCCCCCCCCCAGGTACTCACTTCCCCGGCTGCTCATTGGACACAGTCGCATGGCACCTGCTCCCCTTCTGTCACGTGATGAGCTGCTCTCTCTCCACACGTGATGCCGTCGCCTTTCCTTCCACCCATCCCTTCTTGGTCCTTCAACCGTGCAGATCCCCGGCCCTGGCTTCCCAACCCGCGTGACCTGCCACCGTGCAGACAGAGCGCTCTTTAGATTAAGCCCACTGCGGATTTGTGGTCTGCTTCGAAGGGGCTCTCAGTAGCACTTGGCGATCCCCTCTCATCCTGGCCATCTTGCCCTTTGTCCCCACCTTTGCTAGACCCCTTGTCTCCTGTCCAGTAGAAGACAGGGAAGAACGTGCCACGCCCAGGAAACCACCTCTCCTCCCCTGTCCTTCTCCAACCCGTGAAGTGACTTACCTCCACGCTCGCTCGTCCTCTACCCTTCTCTTGCAGTCTTGGAAGAAGGGAGGTCTCTCTTCCTGTCTGCGACCAAGCCCTCCCTCCCACCTTGGACTCACCCCTCGAGTCTTCAGACTCGCGCCACCGATCACCCTGGAAGTTCCACTTTGTTCGCCCTACACTCTGCAATCCCCCCGGACGCCCAGGCTCCTTGTGAGGCTGTCAGTACTTTTCATCCACAGCGTCCCGCCTCTAAATCTTCAGCCGACTGGCTTTGCCCCGTCTCAGGCGAGGATGAATTCACCTGGGGTGCTGGGGCCTCCTCCCTTGGGAGCACCGCTCCCCCCACATCTCCACTGTGTCGGCTCACCGGTATTTTCAGTTTCACCTCTCGGTATTTGCACTCATTATTTTGCCACGAAACGGATTCCTCTTCCAAACCTTCAGTACCTCTTATCACAGGTGTTGGTGTCCCACACCAGCTGGTTGCCGAAGCCAGAAACCAAGGAATCCTCTCAGATGGCCCCACTGTCCCAGCACACCACATTTCTTCTTCCGGGAAGTGCAACGTGGAACCAGTCCTGTGGCCCGGGCCACCAGCCCTTGCCTCCTTTCTGACCTTTGGAAATCTTAAATGCCAAACCATTGCTCATGGGAGAAACTAGGAAGGCAAAGGCCATCTTGTCTGCTCACTATGACTTAATTTTCTGGAAGATTCAAGGTCATCGTTGGCAATCAATTGCTGAATAAGTGTGCTGTGCTCTTAGAGGCACTTCCTGGCTCATTTCCTGGTCCGTGGTTGCCTTTGCTGTGAGCACTTGATTGTCCTTGTACCTGAAGTTCACAGTCCTACTTAGTATATACGCTTCTAACCTGCTCTGGTCTGAGAAGTTGGAGGTTCTTGAAAGGAATGTAAAGACAAGTCAGAAGGTCCCCAATGAGTGAGGTTTCTCCCATAGAGTTAATCCTTTGGCTCTCTGTTAGCTATTTCACTTGGCATGGAGGCCATTTGTTCCTGATCTGTACTTTGTCCATGTTCCTGAATTGCTGACTTTTAAATAGGAACTGATTTTTATTTATGTGATACCTTTCCTATTACCACATTTAAATTTCTTGTGAAAAATTAAAAGTACATTGGTAGCATATATTCATTTTAGATTTTCTCCTTTGGGATATGGTCTTTCCCCCACTTCTAGGCTTAATTCATGCCAAGGAAACCCTCATCAGGTGAATGGAATTATCATAGATTCGATGCAGAAAACTTCTTTGTGATTTTGAGCCCCCAAGTTAGCAACCATTATAATAAAACTGCATCAGGTCTGCTTGAAGTAAACCTAATTATTTCACAAGTTCTCTTTAGGTGATCTTATACAGCCCACCTGGGCATTTTTCCTTCCTTAATTACTCTGTAATATGGTTAGTTACCTGCTCCTAATTAAAGCCTTTTGTAGCCGTTAAGCACCGTCCGCTTGACATATAAAACGTATATGTACTTTATATTTGATGTGTATGTCCTTCAGTTTCAAAGAAAAGAGAAAAAGAAAGTAAAACCCCACGGTGATAAAAACAAAATAAGTCAGTAACATCAATTCAAATTCTACCCGACCCATGGACATGGGGGCATGAGGCCATCAGACCTCAAATACTACCTCTCTGAAGAGAGAACATCAGGCTGTACTCCTGACCCCGGGGTTGAACATGAGCACACGGGGCTCCCGTCTCCTGGTGCTCAGTTACAAGGAGGTGTGTGAAATCCAGATCCCCTTGTAAACAGGAGGGGCATTAGCTGAAACTCCTCACAGAGTTGGATTCTTCTCACCTACAAAGAATAACTCATTACCCATTGTGGTGCTTGGTTTTATGTGTGTTAGCCAAACAGCTATATCTCCAGGCAGAAAATAACATACTGACTGGACCGCTTGGCTTTGTAGCTGCCCTCGTTCCTTCTGGGTACCATTTCCTTCTTGAAGCACATCCGTTGGTAACTCTTCCAGTTTAGGACTGTGCATAGTAAACTTATAGAATCATTATTTGATATGTTACCTATTTTTTTTTTTAATTTTTAATTTCTATTTATTTTGAGAGAAGGAGACAGAGAGGGAGCACATGCAAGCACAGGGGAGGGGCAGAGAGAGAGAGGGAGAGCGAGAATCCCAAGCAGGCCCCATGCAGTCAGCACACAGCCTGACATGGGGCTCGATCCCCCCAAACCCAAGATCGTGACCCAAGCCAAAATCAAGAGTCAGATGCTTAACCAACTGAGCCACTCAGGCGTCCCTATTGTTTTATTTTTTATAAAGCTTTTTATCTTGAGATAATTATAGATTCACATGCAGTTTTAAGCAAAATTACAGAGATCTCATGGCCCCTTTGTGTTTTTCCCTGGTGCTAACATCTCGAAAAACTTGTAAGACACCACAACCAGGATATTGATGTGGCCACAGCTGCAGGTACAAAACATTCCTATCAGCACAAGGATCTATTGCCCTTTATAGGCACACACTCTTCCTTCCTGCCCCCACCCCCTCTGGAGGCCCTGGCAACTACTAATCTGTTCTTTATTTCTATAATCTTGTCACTTCAACGATGCTAAATAAATGGAATCATGCATGCATTGCGTAATGTCTTGGGATTGACTTTTTCATTCAGTGTATTTCTCTGGCGATTCCTCCAGGTGCCTGCATATGCCAACGGTTCATTCCTGTTTACTGCCCAGTAGGATTCCCTGGTATGAATGTACTAGAGTTTTCTCACCTGTTAAAGAGCGTCGGAGTGTTTCCAGCTTGGGGCTATTACAAATAAAACTGCCGTAAACATTCATGTGCAGGGTTTTGTGTGTGTGAACATAAACCTTAATTTTTCTGGGATAGATGCCTAGGAGCGCAATTGCTGAGTGATACGGTAGTTGCACGTGTAGTTTTTTAAAAACTGCTATTTTCTAAAGCAGCTACACCATTTTACATTTCCACCAGCAGTGTGTGAGTGCTCTGGGTTCCGAGCATTCTTGCCAGCATTTGGTGCTATCGCTATTTTTTATTTTAGCCGTTCTGATAGGTGTGTAACAATACCTCACTACTGGTTTCAATTTGCATTTCCCTGATGAATGGTTAATGATGAGAGACACATTTTCACATGCTTATTTGCCATTTCTCTATCTTTTCAGTGAAATATCTCTTCGTATTATGTGCATTTTCTAATTGGATTATTTGAGTTTTTATTGTGGAGTTTTGAGAGTTGTTGTTTGTTTGTTTAACGCATATAACCTAGATGCTAGTCCTTTGTTGGATATATGTTTTGCAATCTTTTCTTCCATCCTGTAGCTTATCTTTTCATTCTCCCAACAAAACTTTCTACAAAGCAAAAGTTTTCAGTCTTGAGGAAGACCATGTGATCAGTTTTTCCTTCTCTGGCTTGTTTTGGTTTTTGTTTTTGTTGTTGTTGTTGTTGTTTTTCCGAGTCAAGTCTAAAACCTCTTTGCTTTTTCCATAGATCATGAAGAATTTTCTCCTAATTTTTCCTAAAAGTTTTATAGTATGATGTTTTACCTTTAAGTCTGTGATCTGTTTTGAGTTAATTTTGCATAAGGCATGAGACTTAAGTCAAGTGTCATTTTTTCCCCTTATAGATGCCCAGTTGCCACAGCACCATGTGTTGAAAAGGCTAAATTTCTGGCACTGAATTACTTTTGCAGTTTTAACATCAGTTGGATGACTTCGTGTACGTCTATTTCTGGGTTCTTGATTCTGTTCCATTGATATGTGTCTCCTCATGTCAATACCATTCAGTCATGATTACTGTAGCTACATAATACATTTTCAAATCAGGTACAGTGGTTCCTTCCACTTTATTCTTCTTTTTCAAAGGTGTTTCATCTATTCTAGTTCCTTTGTCTTTCCATATAAATTCTAGAATAAGCTTGTCTGTATGTACCGAAAAGTCTTGCTAGATTTCTAGTAGAAACTATTAAACATATGTATCAATTTAGGGAGAATCGACATCTTTACTATCCAGTCTTCTAATTCATGAACATGGTATATCTCTCCCTTTATTTAGATTTATTTTGGGTTTTTTTCCATTATCATTGTATACTTGTCAGTATAGAAGTCCTTTACATGTTTTCTTATATTGAGACCTAAGTATATTTTTTGAGTGATTGTGAGTGGCATTATATTTTTAATTTTGATGCCCACGTGTGTGCTGTTAGTATTAGAAATACAGTTGATTTTTATATTCTCTAATCTTCACCTTGATGAATTCACTTATTGATTGTAGGAGGTTGTTTTGTTTGAGAGTCCTTGGATTTTCTATGTATACCGCCATATCATCTGCCAATAGGAACAGTTTTATTTCTTTTTGATCTGTGTGGCTTCATTTCCCTTTCATGTCTTATTGCCCTGGCTGGAACTTCCTGTATGATACTGAATAATAGTGGCGGGAGCAGATATCCTTACTGTGTTCCTCATCTTGGGGAAGGGGGGGGAGTAATCTTTCATCATTGAGTATAAGGTTAGCTGTACAATTTTTGAAATGTTCTTGATCAATTTGAGGAAGTTCTATATTTATTTTTTTGAGGGTTTTATCACAAGTGAGCGTTGACTCTTGTGAAATGCTTTTTCTGCACCAATTGGTATGATCGGCTGGCTGACTTTTCTTTTTAGCCTAAATAGAGTAGCGACATTGATTTTCAAATATTGAACCATCCTTTTATCCCTGAAATAAAGCCTACTTGGTCATAGTATATAATTTTATTTAAATTTATAAATGTAAACATTACTGAATTCAGTTTCCTAGTATTTCGTTAAGGATTTGTGAGAGATATTGTTCTGTAGTATGTTTTGTTTTAATACTGCCTTCTTCCGGTTTTGGTGTCACTGTAATATATGTAAATAAAATTTTTTA
Source organism: Felis catus (assembly GCF_018350175.1). Classification (NCBI taxonomy): domain Eukaryota; kingdom Metazoa; phylum Chordata; class Mammalia; order Carnivora; family Felidae; genus Felis; species Felis catus. The sequence continues at coordinate 19,101,973 of NC_058378.1, read as the reverse complement.
ATATTTTTATAATATGCAATTATGTATTTAATAATACATACTTAATATATTTTTAAGCTTAAAATATGCATATGTATATAAAACATAACATTTAATATATAACGTTAAATATATAACATTAAAATATTTAAATAAAAATGTATAATAAATCAGGTAATAACAAATATCAGCTTCATAAAATGACTTGGGAAGGGTTCCCTCTTCTATTTTCTCCAAGAGGTTATATGGAATTGTGTTCTTTTTTAAATATTTGGTAGAATTCTCTAGTGAAAGCATCTCAGCCTGAATATTCCTTTTTTGTGAGTTTTAAAATCACAGATTCAATTTCGTTAGTCACTGGAGGGCTATTCAAATTGTCTATTTTATGTCGGGTGAGTTGTGGTACTTTGTGTTCTCAAGGAATTGGTCCATCTCATCTAAGCTGTCGAATTAATGTGTATCGAGTTGTTCGTGTTATTCCTTTGTTATCTTTTTGATGTCTGCAGGGTCTCTGGTGACATGCCCTGTATCATCCCTGAGATTGACTAATTGTGTCATCTTTTTTTCCTTGTTATAGAAATGGATTAAAGATGGCCCTGTATATTGGTCCCTCTGTTGGTTTCTTTCTCCTGGCAAGCTGGGACATCCGTTCAGAGTCTACCAGCACTAACCTCAAATTCTTACACACTCAGTTGCTTAAAATTCAGCCCAAATAAGCATATTTTTAGCCATTTAGAGACTTCCTGCTTTGCATACCCTGTGAAATTACAGGCACCATCTGCTAACCTTTGACAAACTCAAGGGCTATGAAGGATCTCAAGCTGCTAGCTGCCCCGCCAGACTGCTGGCGACATCATCTAGACACATAAATCCCCTCTCAAATCCCTTCTCCCCCAAAAGTCCCCTTGCCCTATTCCCCTTCTGGGCATCTTGTCTGGAAGTTCTCCTGCTGAGAGGGATCTCCCCTCCGATGCAGCCTGTCCAAGTGTGCCCAAAAAAGTTTATTGTGCCATCTCACAGTCTTGCCTTTTTCCTTGGTCAGACCTCAATTCCTTGAACTCATTACGGTTTTGCTAGAAGCTTATCAATTTTATCGATCTTTTCAAGGAGCCAGCTTTTGTTCATGGGTTTTCTCTTTTGTTCTCCTATTTTCAGTTTCATTGATTTCTGCTCTTTATTATTTCCTTCCTTCCTGCTTGCTTTATTTTGCTCGTCTTTTTCTAGGTTCGTGAGTTAGGAACGTAGATAATTGCTTGTGACTTTCTTTTTTTCCTAATGTATGCATTTAGCGCTCCAAGTTCACCTCTCGGCACTGCTTTTGCTGTATCCCACAAAGTTTGATAGGATGTGTTTTTTTTTTCCATTCGGCCCAATATACTTTTTCGATTTCCCACGAGACTGCTTTAAATCATAGATTATTTAGAAGTGAATTATTTAGGAGCACCTGGGTAGCTCAGTGGGTTGAGCGTCCAACTCTTGATTTTGGCTCCGGTCATGATCCCGGAGTTGTGGGGATTGAGCTCCACGTCAGGCTCTGTGCTCAGCATGGAGCCTGCTTAAGATTCTCTCTCTGTCTCTCTTTCTCTCTTTCTTTTCTCTTTCTCTGTCCCTCTTCCCCACTCAAATTCTCTCCTTCTCTCAAATAAAAATTAATGTTAAAAAATTTTTTAAAAGAAGTGGATTATTTATAAGTATCCGAGTATTTGGAAATATTCCTTCCATCTTCATCTTATTGATTTCTAGTTTGATTACATTGTGGTTGTAGAACACATTGTATATGATTTCAGTTCGTTTAAATGTGTTGAGGTTTGTTTTACGGCCCAGGATATAGTCTAACTTGATGGGTCCCTGAAAAGAATGTGTGTGCTCCTGTTGGGTGGCATATTCTATAAATGCCAGCTGGGTCCGGTTGGTTTACTGTGTTTTTGTTGTTATACTTGCTGATTCTCTGTCTCGTTCTCTTGGTTGTGAAGAACTCTCGGTGGTGTTGAAGTCTCCAACCATAATTGTGGGTTTCTCTGTTTTTCCTTTAAGTTCTCTCAGTTTTGGCTTGATAAGCTTTTTAGCTCTGTGATATACACATTTAGGATTCCTAGTCTTTTTTTTTTTTTTTTTTTTTTGAGATATAAATGACATAGCATTGTATTAGTTGAAGGTGTGGATTCCTGCGTCTTACTGGTCGATTTATCCTTTTATCGTTATATAAATAACCCTTTTGGTCGTAGGCAGTTTCTTTGCTGTGAAGTCTGTTTTACCTGATAATAATATTGCTTTCCTTTGATTAATGTTTGCATGATACGGCGTTTTCTATCCTTTCACCTTCAGCCTGCCTGGGTCATTATAATCAAAGTGAGTTTCTTGTAGACAGCCAATAGTTATGGCATATTTTTATTTTCAATGTTTTTTATTTATTTTTGGGACAGAGAGAGACAGAGCATGAACGGGGGAGGGGCAGAGAGAGAGGGAGACACAGAATCGGAAACAGGCTCCAGGCTCTGAGCCATCAGCCCAGAGCCCGACACGGGGCTCGAACTCACGGACCACGAGATTGTGACCTGGCTGAAGTCGGACGCTTAACCGACTGCACCACCCACGCGCCCCGACATATTTTTAATGTAATCTGCCAATTTTTGTCTCTTAATTGCTACATGTATACATTACCCAATTATTGTAATTACTGATATATTAGGACTTATTTTTGCCATTTTTTATTCTGTTTTTCATTTTCTCTTTCCAGTGTTCCTGTGGTTTATGTGAACATTTTTAAGAATTCTTTTTTATTTATGTATACTAGTTTTGAGCATCTCTCTTTGTATAGCTTGTTTAGCGGTCGCTCTAAGTATTACATTGTGTATACATCTCAGTCTACTGGTGTCACCACTGTATGCATTTGAGGGAAATATAAAAACCTTACCTTCTTTGACATCCCTTTACAGTAACCCACCTTTAACAAAATTGTCTGAAATGTTTCCTGCACTCATATTTAGAATCACATTGGATAGTGTTAATCGTTGTTGCTTAAATAGCCAGACATAATTTAGAAAACTCAACAGGACAAGAAGAAAAAGCCTATTGTAGTTATCCATGGTTTTGTGTCCCATGGTCCTCCTTCCTTTGAGGATAGGTCTGTTGCTGACAAATTCTGTAGTGTTCCTGCCCCCCTCCCCAAGAACGTCTCGATTCCCCCCTTCATTCCAGAAGGTCACTTTCACCATATATAAGATTCTGGCTAGAGAGTTCTTCTCTTCCAGCCCTTGAAAAATATTCTGCCACTTCTTTCTGACCTCTCTGGTTTTTGATGAAAACTCTGCTGTCATTGGATGACTTTTTTCCCTGTTAGGTAAGCTGTGATTTTCTCTGGCTGCTTTCAAGATTTCTTTTCTTTGTCTTTAGCTTTCAGAAGTTTAGTTACGGTGTACATCGGCATGGATTTATTTGGATTCATCTTCTCTGTGATTTACTCAGCTTTTCAAATCTGGGTTTGTGTCCCTTGCCAGATTGAGAAAGTTTTCAGCCATTGATTCGTTGAGTATCTCTGCAACCTTGTTGTCTTTTTCCTCTCCCTTTCTGACTCCAGTGACACAAATATTAGAGCTTTTTTTTTAGAGTCTCACAGGTCTGTGAGGCTCTACTTGTATACTTTCAGTCTATTTTCTCTTTGTTGTTCAGAATTGGATATTTTCTATCATTTTGTCGTCCAGTTCACCAATTGTTGCCCTGCCCCTTTCCATTTTGCTGTTGAGCCCATCTGCTGAACTATGTATTTCAGTTACTGTATTTTTCAATTCTAAAATTTCTATCTGATGGTTCTTCTTTATGTTTTATTTCTTTGATAAGACCTTCTCTTTGCTGAAGATTTCTGTTTTTCATTTGTTTAAAGAGCAGTTAATGTGTAAAAGTTTTCTCTCTTGCTAGGTTGCCCTTGCCTAGTCCTATGGCCAGAGAGAGCTGACTTTTGTTTATGTTTTTTATTTAATGTTTATTTTTGAGAGAGAGAGAGAGGCAGAGCGTGAACAGGGGAGGAGCAGAGAGAGAGGGAGACACAGAATGTGAAGCAGGCTCCAGGCTTTTAAGTTATACTGAGCAGGAGGAATAGGGAAAAGTCTCCTATTCTATCTCTTGGAAGCAAAAGTCTACCGTGGCATTGAGTATAATAGTGCGTGCATTGAATTCTACATTAAACAGTTTTTGGTTTTGTGCTCCTTCCTTCAATACTGGGAAGGTATTATCTCATTGCCTTCTCATGTTTGGGGTAAGGAACTTAGTTTCTTTATAGGGAGTTTTTCCATTCTTTCTGATCGCCTTTATAGTGTTTGTCTGTAGTTTTACTATGGTAATGAGGTGTTTAAGTGTGGATTTACTCTCCCTGACAGTCCCGTGTCTGGGCCCCTACTGCTTTTTTTCTGTTTCTTCTCTGTTCCAAGCATCTAGAATTTTCCTTTCTTCCCTGAAAACTCCGCGGTGCATTTTTTTGGGGGGTGGGGAGGAGCGGGAATGTGATCTATTTTATCCAGCATTTCTAGATGGTGACACAAAAGGGTTTTCCAGCAAAAGGGTTTTCCACTAAAGCATGAATACTTAACCTGTTTGAGCTACAAGACAGAGTATGAAGAGTTTTTGGAGGAGCTTTTACATCTGGAGACTACATATCTTTTGTCCAGCAAGGTGCAGCTCAGTGGGTATGTTACCCTTTTGCCTTTTGGAGCTATGGGACAACCCGGGTAGCAGTTACCATAGAAAAGTACATTTAGCAAAATTTCCAAAGGAGAAGAAAACAGTGGAACAAGAGTCAAGCCAAAGTCTATGTCTAGCTGTCCGAGTTTTTGTTCCAGGAGCACGTAGATTTGTGATCCTCATTTTCCTGTGTAGACATAACACATAAACATTTCAATTTGCGTACAAATTCTTTTCTTTTTCAGTACTTACTGTTGCCTGCATATTGGCAGCATCTTTATTTAGCCCTCACCCTTTTCTGTTTCTAACTTACAGGGTTGACTCTCGAACAACACAGGGGCAAAGGGTGCCAACCCTCCGGACAGTTGAAAACCTTCATATAAATTTGACCACTCAAAAACTTAACTACTAATGTCCTCCTATTGACGGGGAGCCTTACTGATAACATAAAATACCTGTTGACACGTATTTTCTATACTGTACGTGTTATATATCACGTTCTTATGATTAGGCAAGCTAGAGAAAAGAAAATGCTACTAAGAATATCACAAGGAAGAGAAAATACGTTTACAGTACCGTACTGTTAAAAAGATCCACACGTAAGTGGACGCACTCAGTTGTTCAAAGGTCAACTGCACAATGATTGGGCTTTATATCTTAAGTAGAAGAAGATATTGAAAAAGATTGAAAGATTCCAGTGTTTTCATTTTAACCTGGCAATCTTTTTTTTTTTTTTAATTTTTTTCCTATGTTTATTTATTTTTGGGACAGAGAGAGACAGAGCATGAACGGGGGAGGGGCAGAGAGAGAGGGAGACACAGAATCCGAAACAGGCTCCAGGCTCCGAGCCATCAGCCCAGAGCCTGACGCAGGGCTCGAACTCACGGACCACGAGATCGTGACCTGGCTGAAGTCGGACGCTTAACCGACTGCGCCACCCAGGCGCCCCTAACCTGGCAATCTTAACCATCTTCCCTTCGACGTCTTAGGTTATAGAAGCTGTTTGATGAAAATGATTAGATTTGGCATGTTTTAGTGTGTGTGTGTGTGTGTGTGTGTGTGTGGTAGAATTACGTAAGATTTGCCATTCCCCCCATTTTTAAGTCTGCAGTTCATTTGCATTTAGCACATTCACATTGGAGTACAACCGTTACCACCGTCTGTCTCCAGAACTTTTTCATCTTTCCAAACTGATGCTCGTTTCCATTAAACAACACCTCCTCATTTCCCCTCTTCCCCAGCCACTGGCAGCCACGGTTCTACTTTCTGTCTCGGAGTCTGATTACTCTAGGTACATTATAGAAATGGAATCATACAGTATTTCTCCTGTCGTGACTGGATTGTTTCCCTTAGCATAATGTCTTTGAGGTCCATCCGTGTTGTGACATGTCAGAATTTCCTCACTTTCAAGCCTGAGTAGTATTCTGCTGTTTGTATACACCGTATTTTGTTTATCCATTTATTTATAAATAATGCTTCTTTTTGACTACTCCGAATAATGCTGCCGTGAACCTGAATGTGCATGCTTTCAAAACACACAACGAGAAGCATAAAACTTGTTATTTTTAAGCGCCGACAATTCTCATAGCACTATCCACTAAGCTCATTGCCTGTAACCTTGTGGAAATCGTGAGAGGTTGAATCGGCTTAATCTGGGAGTGATGATGAATATAGGTCTTAAGAAGCAGAGCTAGGGGCGCCTGGGTGGCGCAGTCGGTTAAGCGTCCAACTTCAGCCAGGTCACGATCTCGCGGTCCGGGAGTTTGAGCCCCGCGTCAGGCTCTGGGCTGATGGCTCGGAGCCTGGAGCCTGTTTCCGATTCTGTGTCTCCCTCTCTCTCTGCCCCTCCCCCGTTCATGCTCTGTCTCTCTCTGTCCTAAAAATAAAAATAAACGTTGAAAAAAAAATTAAAAAAAAAAAGAAGGAGGGCTAGGCTAAGCTTCAGCAAAGAAATGGGCTGTTTGAGCTTCCTTGGGGGAAAGAGGGAGCCAGGGCTCGGAGCGCTTGGTCTGGGTTCAGAAAAGATGTATGGAGGCAACACTTTCAGAGGTGCAAACCAGGGAACCCGCAGTACAGACTCATCAGGGCCACGCAATGAGTCCAGCAGCATGGGGGCTAGCGGTCGATGGGTTCTGATCAAAGTGGGAGGGGTCGGGGTGGGAGGGGTCCTCTGCAGCACCTGGGCTCCGCATAACTCAAGTTCTTTGCTAACAGCAAAAGCCAAATGGATTATTAAGGCATCGTGGGGCTACCGATGCTACATCATGCTGATTAAATAACAAATTGCACTGGGGAGTCTTCATTTCCGTTTCATGTAAAATAATATCCCAAATTAAACATATTACTCTGTAAAGAAGAAATGAGAAATTCTTTCTATGCTGAATGAGACAAATTTCACCCTTGGAATACTGACTCAAACTTGGCTCAAGCTGTCCTTCCCACAAGTTACAGATAAGGGGATAGAAGCAAGACCACAAAAATCCGCAAGGGCGGGGGGAAGCGTACCTATTTTTTTTATCTTTTTAAAAACTTTTTTTAATGTTTTTATTTTATTTTTGAGAGAGGGACAGAGCGCGAGTGGGGGAGGGACAGAGAGAGAGGAGGAGACAGAATCCGAAGCAGGCTCCACGCTCCGAGCTGTCAGCGCAAAGCCCGACACGGGGCTCGAACCCACAGAGTGCGAGATCACGACCTGAGCCGAAGTCGGACGCCCAACCGACTGAGCCACCCAGGCACCCCTGGAAAGCATACCTATTTTTAAAAGGAAAGGAGTGAACTTCTCAAAGCCTAGAAGTTTCCCAGGGTTTTCCTTTTGTACAGAAACACTTGAAATTTCTAGGCTATTTTTTCTTGTCACTGCTTATGCGTATTTCTTAGAATAGTGACTCGCAAAGGGACAAATTTTATACATTACAAGAACAGTCGCCAGACTTCCAACATGAAAGGAAGTTGTCCCAGGAGCACAGTTTGGGAAACCACTGAATTGGCATGTAAGCCAAATATCCAAGAGGTGAAAAGGTAAGTTGACACATGTATTGTTGTTTTCACAGGGTAGTTACCTCTCTTTTCTGTTAACAAGTCAGGTCTTACTAACTTTTCTTTTTTTTAATCATAGTCTAAGAATAAACATAGCACGTTTTAAAGGTTTTTTCATAGTCTCTTTTTGTTTTTCAGATTTTTTGTTTAAGTTCTTGGTTATTGGAAATGCAGGAACTGGCAAGTCTTGCTTGCTTCATCAGTTTATAGAAAAAAAATGTAAGTGACATCAAATGGTCAGTGTTTCGTGCATGTCTTTTTCTGAGAGTGCTCCCTTGCTCAGATTTGTTTGTAGTAAAACTTGTGAATATTATTTCAGCAAAGAGTTATAGTTTAAAATATGTTAAAATAACGTTAAAAGTTTATGTCGTATTAAGCTTTCAGCAACATGCCTGTGGTTTTCGTCAAGTTATTTCAGTTTGATGATGGCTCATCATTCGGCATATTATCATACCATCCATTTTCCCACATACTCAGATACATTCCAGACACTGAGCTACAACATGGTGAAGCGGAAGGCAAAGGAGGAATGTCATTCCCTGACAGGGAGCCAGCCGCCCAAAAAGCCCTAGCGGCACATTGTAGATAAGCCAGTCATGTGGGGTCCTCGGCAGCCTTGTACTACAGTGAAGGCAGCTGTTGTCCTCAGTTCCGTTTCGCAGGTAAAAGGCGCAGGTTTAGAGAAGTGGGTGTGTGCTCTTGGGACGGTCATCCCACCACCTTGGGAGGGTAGTTGATTAGACTCAAGCCCGGACCTTTTGACCACAGACCCATCTTTTTGCCATTGACTTGGCGCTGTTTTGGTAAGGGAGGTTGGATTTTTTACTCCGAGGTATTGTAAGAGACTTGGTTAGACCTAGAGACCCTGAAAATAAACAGTGCTCTTAGAGCCATGGAAAGAATGGTGGGGAAAGACCTGTTTCGCGGCAGGTGGGTAAAGGCACGGAAGCAGAATTAACTGCCCTTGCTGAAGTGGGGGTGGGTAAAATGGGCAAAGAGACGGCAGAGGGTATCCAGGCAAAGAGCTTCGAGGAGGAAAACTGTAGAAGTGTATTCTGCTATTTCCATTTTCAATCTCCAAGGACTTGTTGGAACCTCTGTCCAGTGACACGGCCCCAGCATGGATTAGTCACAGAGCCAGTCCTTACCGAGTGGAACACATATTCCCCCCCTGGGGGCCCAGGTCCCCTCACAGGTTGCCAAGACTGCATTGTAGCATCTCAGAAGAGAAGGCCCCCAGGACATTGGGCCCAGTGCCCACCTGCTTATTAATCCTTGTGTCCTCTCTCTGTGGCGAGCTCTCCCTTGATCGTCCTCCCCTAAGGCCTCGCCACAGAGACCGGTACCTGTGTGGTGTTAGTCCGCGTGGTCTAGAGCATCACGGGAAAGGTTTCAGTTTATTCCTCTTGTGGCCATGTTGTAATCAGGATGCCCTCCGACCTTAGCCATCACCCTTTGAGCCTTTTACTCCGAGGTTTCTCAGTAGCTTGAATTCTAGAACGTCCACACTAGCTCCTCACTGTCTGGGACAGGCCTGTGTGGTCAGTATGAACCTGTTTTGTGCGCGCGCGCGCGCACACACACACACACACACACACACACACACACACACACACACCAGGAAACTCAGCACCCCGTCACGTGGCATCCCTGACTTTGGCCCTACGGCTATAAAGTGGAAGCCAGTCACAGGCCGTGGAGCCACAAAGTGGAAGCCGGTCATGGGCCGTGGAGTCATCCTCAGTGTTCATCACCACAGCAGTGTTCCTTCACAGACCGCTTACTCAGGGTGGGCTTAGCAAGCTGCTTATCTTGCCCGCCTCCTGGCACAGAGAGTATTGACTTCTCCAACAAGTTCACTCCAAGTCATTGCCACACAGTACTAAAATCCACGATAATACGCGTAGAGGCTTTGGGTTTGGGGTTCGTTTCTTTTTGGTTTTGTTTTATCTTTTCCTCTTTTTCCCTTCATCTCTGGTGTCCATCAGGTTTCTTTTGGGGGCTACAGTGTTTTTCCTCCCCTTTGATTTCTTTGGAATATTTATCCATTCAAATAGTGGGAATTCTCACCTCTTCATTACTGACTGAGGTGCAGTGGGCCGTAAGCCCTTTCGGGGGGCACCCGGGTATTTTATGCAGTCACCATTTGTGAGTACCCTCCCCGTGGACGGGTAGATGTGGTTCTCATGTGGTGTAGCCATTTCCAAGCCTAGACTTTAAAATGTATGGTTTGTTTTGGGGGTCTTGCAAAAGAGCCTTATCGCCTCCTTCAGAAGAGGAAGTGTGTGTGTGTTCTGTTTAAAACAGCGAGTGCTTCGTATCAACTGACTGTTGGAAAAATGAAAGGCTACAGTAAATTACATTTCCGTTGACTTTAACCCTTGATTTCACTTGTTTAAATCTGTAAGCCTGTTTCCTTAATGTTCTAAAATTAAATATCTTGTTCTTTTTCTTTTTCAGTCAAAGATGACTCAAATCATACAATAGGAGTGGAGTTTGGTTCAAAGATAATAAATGTTGGTGGTAAATATGTAAAGTTACAGATATGGGATACAGCAGGCCAAGAACGATTCAGGTAGCTTTCTCTCTAACTTAATAAAAATATTTGAAAATTGGATTTGAAGTAACCAATTCTAGCCTTTTAATATGTGTAGTTGTCTTCTCCCCTACACAGATTTCAGAACCTTCACCTCTGGAAGCTTAAAGAGCAGCTTCTTGTCTTAAAGGACTGTTTTCTCCAGGTGGCATTGACTTGCTAAAGAACGCGTTAGAATCTCTTTTGAGCGAACGCATCCTAATGTAGAGGCTGAGTTATTCTTTGGGACTAGCGAGTACATTTGGAGGATGTGACATTGTTTATTCTGCAGTATACTTTGAGATTAAAATTAAGGCAAAGTAATAGCACAACGATTTCTTCTCTATCTTCCACTTTTAAAGGAGAATTTTTAAAAACCTCTTTTGCGGTTTTCTTTTGTTTTGCATTAACTAGAGCACGTTCTGACGGCTGGTATATACGTTCCACCAAATATTCTCTCCTGCACATTTTTATTACACTATAGTCATAACTGATGTTTGAAATTACGACCCCAGATCACTGCGTAGGAGGTTACATGTTTAATAGTCTGTAACTACTAAAGCAAGAAAGTGGATTGATATTTTAGGTGTGTTTTTTGAACAGATACACAAAGTCAAAACAGAACGGATATTCACGGTCTTAAAATTCAGTTAAGTAAAACTCACTCTCACTATAAGCATTTCATTTCATTAAAGGCAGGAGTATATTATATTTTAAATGTTCAGTAATTGTTTGCTTCAGAAATATCGAAACCATTTTTAATCACGATCATTCTTCTGGAACCACTGATCAAACACGCAGACTTGTGTTTTCTTAGCCCCGAACCCTCACCGGAAGGACTATAAAATAACAGAAATGGCATTAACTCGCAAACACCCAGAAAGGGGGGTACGTGATTAGTGGATGGTGACTGACTAAAAGCTACATCTAAGTGCCCATAATGGGGGAGGCCAGGGAGCTGGAGGCAGGCCACGTCCTCCTGCTGAGTCCCAAGAAAGGTCAGGATTTGGAGGCTTCAGGTTCTACAGGAGGGGGGGTTTAAAGTGTTTTGTATGTGCGCGCGCACACACACACACACACACACACACGATGAGAAGTTCAGTCTCAGAGTTAAAGCAGGGTCTAGATGCGAAGTCATAAGGCGCAGCAGAGGACAGGGACGAGGGAAGGACTGAAAAGAAGGAAATCGGTGAAAGTCTGCGAACCCTCGCCCTCTTCTCCCACCTCTTCCCTGGCTGCTGGCCGCCAGGTGGGTATTCAGGAGAAACAGTTTTTCTCTGCAGAAGAATGAGTAGCCCCAAAGGAAAGGCCCAAATATATTAACATGTTGGCGTCTCCAATGAAATAGCCCAATCTCTGTGATTTTTCTACTGAAGAAATGAGATTCCAGATGTACCGGGCCCGCCTTAGACCAAATGCAAATGAATGGGGCAAAAAATCCCAACTAGCGTGCATGTCGTGTGAAATTTCAGAGGACAAAGAGGCAGTGGAGATACAAAAAGATCCCCAGAAGAAAAACACAGTCACATTAAAGGAGCAGAAATGGGAATTGCATTTCACCATTCAACAGCAGCAGGCAGAAGCCAGAAGATACTGAAGCCTCACCTTGCCAACTCAGCATGAAAAATCCCATTCCGACCTTCGAAACTTAGCCAAACTATCAATCAAGTGTGATAGATAATAAAGTCAGGAGACCTTCAGATATTCAAGAGTAGGGGAAACAAAGGTTATCTTTCACACACTCTTTCTTAGAAACTTCGGGAGGGTATGCTTCATCAACACAAAGAAGTAAACCCTGAACGAGGACGGTGAAGTCCATCCACCCAGCTGGGGAGAAGAACAAGGAGGCACCGCAGGCCGGTCGGTGACAGGCAAGGGTGCTCCCCGGGAGGAAGAGGAGACGGAGGGAAGGGGGTGGGAGGTTTTGAGTGTGCTAGATTCTTATCGAAGCAGGAAAGCAGTAAGCCCTGAAACTCAAGTCGAATAGTTTCATAAGCATTTTACAGAAAGATGAAAGCAAACGCCGGAGAAAGGAAACGAAGATCCAGGAGAGTAGGGACGTTTGTGCGTTTCTTTGTTGCTTCTCCAAAGCCCTGGGGAGAATATAGCACGTAGGTGTTCAACATGTATTCTGTTAGTGACTTCATTTAGGAAAAAAGTCAAGTGCAAGGGAAGGAACTCGCCTTGGGAGTGGGGCTCCCGGGAAGAGTGAGGCAGGAGACAGCGGAGTTTCATGTTGAGACTGTCAGCGGTATTTCCTTTTCAAACTATGTACCTGTATTACTCTGCTTTAAATTACTTTTGAGAAACATTAACTGCCTCAAAAAAGTACTCTTAAATGCTTAAATTTGTATACTTGAATAATTTGTTAGACACCACATGTCAAAATACCGTGTTTAAAGTGAATGACGCAGCCGATATAATTTAGTTTATCTTGAGGAAATCTCTTACCCCTTTCTCTGGAAACTAGATGTCTGCTAGTTTCTGGAAACTAAAATAGAAAAGAGTTGCCTCCGCGTATGTGGAGAAGAGGCCTCCCTCCAGTCCGAGAGGCGGCCCCAGGAAGCACTCAAAATGCGGCCCTTCTCACGCTGCACCTGTCGCCAGGTCTCCAAGCATATGCCGTGCAGAGCGCAGTCTATGGGTAGAAAGGAAAAGCCTCAAGCTATCTGTGTGCCTTTGGAGTTTAAGAGCCGAAAAATACATTTAAAAATAGCTGCCCTTTTCAAAGTATCAAACTAATCATGAGTCATCTTGTTTGTTTTTGATAAGTTCCCCAGTTTTCTTTTTGCCCTAAAGATAGGCACTGTTCTGTGATGTGTATTTTCTGACACCAAACGGGGGGTTTTCCACACCTGTTCTCCAGTTTTCCGATACCAACTCGGTGTCCAACAATCCAACTCCAATTCTGACTCTCTCTGGAGTTAGCATCCGACCCCACAGGCTAAGGGGTCCCACAGACCTGCTCCCACTTCATACACTAGTCCTAAATTAGGTGCCCAGGCCATCCTCCCTTCTGCCCAGCAAAATGCAAATTCACAGGTTCCCACAACACATCCCCCAGGTTCAGTGATTTGTTAGCTCACAGAACTTAGGGAAGCACTGCATTCACTGTCACCAGCTTATTATAAAGGGTACAACCCAGGAACAGCCAAGAGATGCATTGGGCAGTGTATGTGGGAATTGGGTGCTGAGCTCCCAGGCCCTCTCCGGGTGCTCTGCCCTCTCTGCCCCTGCAAGTGATCATAAACTCAGAAGCTGTCTGAACCCTATCATTCAGGGGTTCTTACGGAGGTGTCGGTAGGTGAACACGGTTGATTCATTCATCGACCGTTGGCAGTTGAGGTCCATTTCCAGCGTCTGAGCACAGGAAGCCTTGTAGGTGTTGACGAGGAATTTGGTTGCTCAGGAAAATGGACCAGGGGACACAAGTGGCCGTGGGGACACACGTGGTAGTGGGTGACTGCAGGGATCCAGGCGGAGGCCGGTGGTTTGGGTTAGGATGGCCCTGGTGAAGCTGGAAGAACATGGACGACGCAGGAGACGTCAGTTAGAGAGCCAAGACCTGACTGGTGGGTCCAGTGTGGAGAAGGTTGAGGATAAAAGCAGAGTTTTCTGGCTGATAAACAGAGGGGCGGTGGCGTTCCCCACCCCCCAAACCAGAATGGACGTGGCGGGTAGGAGCCAAGACGTCCTGTCTTGTAAATGTTAAGTGTGACGTGTTCATTAGGCAGTCACAAGGGGGCGTTGGGGCAGCAGCCGGATCTTCCAGAAGTAGCCCGAGCCGCAGATTCCTCTCGGGTCAAGGTGTGACTAGAAGAGAGAACCCGGGACTGAGCCCCAGCTCCGAGGAACTCTGGGACAAACAGAGCAGGCTGGCTCGCGAGAGTGTGACCCCGAGCTGGAGGAGAAGCGGCCAGTGAGGGAGGAGAGGGGGGCGGCTGGTTCAGGGAGGGGTGAGGCGGGGTGGAGGGATGAGGACCCAGAAGTGCCGCCGGACTCGGAGACGCGGAGGAGCGGACACGGACGCCAGAGCAGTGGTGAAGAGAAGGAGACAGCTGCTGGGGACAACTGCTTGGGAGGAATTGGGGCGCAGAGAGGAACAAACAGCGGGACGGTAGCCGAAAGGACTGTGCCGCACGTCTTGCTGTTCGAGATGGGACGTAGCGGAGCACATTTTATGTTGCTGATGGGGGGTGGAATCTAACAGAGAAGGAGAGACCGATACTGCTGGGGAGAAAGCGGGTTACTGAGAGAAAATAATCCTGAGGACCGTGAGAACGGATAAGATGTATCAGAGGCACTCAGTTGGCAGAGGCGAAGCGGCCTTTCCTTGTTAGGAGTGGGGAGGGGAAAAGAAGGTGAGTACAGGGGCGGGGGGGGGGGCAGTGGCTTCCCGGTTGGAAGATGTAGTGGCTTCCCACCCGAGGACTTCCCTTTTCCCGGGAAAAGAGGGGGGCAGCTACGCAGGGCCATGGAGAAGGCCTGAAACTCCCCAGAGGAAGCAGGGCAGGAGTGCTGGGTGCTGAGCGCCCGCCTAGGGGTTCTGATGGCTCCCTAAGACGCTTTGCCCCTCCTTGTAAGTTCAGAGCCAATCTAGGGTGCTGGGGGAGAGCTTCATCTACCTGTTAGGAAATGTCATCGTTGTCTCAGCCGCACGTCCCCCCACCTCCCCAGCGTTTCCGTGACATGATTTCAGACAGACGAGCCCCCCGTGCGCTCGCTCAGATGTCTGCATCATTTCTGTTTTAACGCAACACCTGTCCCTGCGTGGTGGTCTGCAAAGCAAAAATAGGTGACAGTGTTCAGTGGGAGAGGATCTTGATTGGCCGGAAGTAAGAGTAGTGTAACTCTTTCAGGTCTGTGACGAGAAGTTATTACAGAGGTGCCGCGGGAGCACTCCTCGTCTATGACATCACCAGGTAACGTGACCCCCCCCCCCCCAATCCCCACCCCCGGTGGAAGAGGCAGCCCTGCTCCCCGGAGCCTGGTCTTGCCAAAGCGCACCTGCGTGCAGCGTGTGCTTTGTGCCTGGGATTCTGGGATCCCCTCGGCCCCTTCATCCGGGGCTTTAGAGGTGTCTGAGCCAGCCGCTGCCGCCCCTTTGCCACGTAAGGAAATGCAGCAGTGAGGTTTTAGATAAAGCATCCCCAGCGGTTCATTATGTTTCTTAGCTTGATGCTTTGACACATTCCTCAAGGTTCCCAAAGTGAACGTTTCGGTGTGGTAAATTATTAGAAGTCATCGATGTCGACGAAAGGTGAGGGCCCAGGCTCTGGGCTCTGACCGCCCGGGTTCGCATGCAGCTCTGGGCGGCTAGCTGGGTGGTCCTCGGGGAGGGTGCCGTAGCGTCTGGACTTCAATGTCCTGGTCCGTTACAGGGAGCGCTGATAATTGCGTAAGACTTGGGAGGTTTGCAGCTGGTTAAATCGGTTGGTGTTAAGGCTCTTGGCACATCATAAGGATCTGAGTGCACTGTCACCCACATATCACGAATTAAATTAGAAATCTGGTTCCTTGGTCTCACTTGCCCCATCTCGAGGGCTCAGTAGCCTCACGGGACTGGTGGCTGCTGAATTGGACGGTACGGATTATAGAACATTCTTGTCCTTGCAGAAGTCCCATCAGACAGCACTGATCTCAGTGTGTGCCGGCACCACCTTAAAAATGTCATCTATACCCTATCATCTGGCAGCTCCTTCCGGTAGGAACTTGCCCAAAGAGTGTCACCTTGCTGCTGTGACACCCAGTCTGTGTGTGCGGAAGGAGGCACACTGGCAATGAGGTGGCAGCTCCTGGCCCGGCCCTGCCGCCCTCGCTCAGGCAGTGAAAGGCTCAGCTTGCCTACTGCAAAGTCATCAGGCTAAGTAATCTGCCCGCAGGGCAGATGTGTCCCTGAATGTATCGGGACAGAAGACGGCAGATGGCAGAGCTGGTCCTGGAGTCCGACGGACCCAGTCAAGTCCTGGCTCCGCCACTGGCTGCTTGTGTGACTTTGGGCAACTTAATCTCTCCGGGCCTCAGGCTTCTCATGAAAAAGGGAGGTAGAGTTTATGCACAGAGTCTTTATAAAGAATGTGATAAACTACAAAGTACGAGCATGCCGCACAGACCTGCTACATGATAGCAGCTACCTGTTAGAACTTGCTTCCCCACGTTGCACACAACTGAGCCTAGAGCTAAGAGCTCGATAAATATTAGCGAAATGAATAAAGGAACTTCTCTTTCCTTTTGCACCGATTGGGCAAAAACAAATAGCAAAATATCTGACTTGCTCTCTCCATTTTTCTGGAAGAAAAACAAACAAACCCTATGGCGTGGTGTGTAATTGAGCATTCAGGTTACCTGAGTAACCTTAAAGGTTGTTGACATTACCCTGACATGTTTAAAAGCAGTGTGAGTAGTGTGAATGATTGGAAAGAGTTGCTAGTTTTATAAAAAACATGTATTATTTTCACAATCTTATATTATGCAGCCGAGAAACCTACAATGCGCTTACTAATTGGTTAACAGATGCCAGAATGCTAGCGAGTCAGAACATTGTGATCATCCTCTGTGGGAACAAGAAGGACCTGGATGCAGATCGTGAAGTTACTTTCTTAGAAGCCTCCAGATTTGCTCAAGAAAATGGCAAGTGACCTTTTACTTAATACTACCGCTTTTCAAATGGGCGGATCTGGGGGTAACAACATTGCTTTGGGTTTACCGTATCTACTGAAATTTTAGGATTAAGCCGTACTTAAGAAATGTGAGATTTCCTGTTGTTTTTAGTAAATTTAGACTTAACCTATTTTCACTGTATTCTGCCCACCAGGTTACGATGAGGATAAAAGCAAATGTGCTAATACTGTGTAATGACCTTTCAGTCCAAGGTCTTTGAACAGCCCAGGCTTTGGTCTAAAGTGAAATTTATACTATTAATTTTTAAAGGCCCTAATCAGGTGATGTCCTGTCCTTCCCCCCCCCCCCCCAATGTAATTTGGAGCTAAGTTGGTAAAATGTTAGATGTAAATTGAAGAGGAAGCAGTGGAAGAGATACTAGGCTTATTGGCTTTATTTTAGTTACATTAAATTAAAGTCATTTGGTTCTAGATGCCTTTGGAACCTCTATGACTTTCCATACAGAACACCAGAGAGCGACACATAAAATTAATGGTTGCTTATAGATCACAAAACGATCAGAATTTAGACATTTTAAATAATTTTTAGAACCAGTCAAGAACTAAAATATCCTAGCGCCAATTGTCCCTTGGAGTCTAGGACTACCAAATTATACTCTTACAGATTGACTGGCGTTGTGCTAAGAAAATAAGCATGGGAGAAGAACCTAAGGCATCGTGAGTTTGGAAAGAAACCATTTAGAAATACAGAAGCAAGGCAAGCCCGCCTCCCCACTGGGGTAGTAAGCCCTGGTGGATACGAAGAGTATTAATTCATAGAAGGCCTCTTCGCCGTCAGAATGACAAGCTGCCGTGTAGTCCCCTCCAAAATGAAAAACCTTTCGGTTGTATCCATGGTGACATGAAGAATATTTGGAGGATCTCCATCTCGTGTCGACAGCTGGGCCCTTTCTAGCAGCCTGCTTCCTTACCAAACGCTGGAGCTCGCACGGTCTCTCCAGTAGACTTAAGTGCTAGCACAAGGCGTCTCCCGCTTTTCAGGAAAGCGTAGATGTCTTCTGACATTTAAAAAGCCGTATTTACATTTATTGATTTTATTTGCAGAAATATGTGGTTCGTAAGTAATAAATTGCTTTTTGGCCTGCCGTTCGAAGAGAATTCTGAACAGGCTGTCTGTTATTGAATTGTGATCGTCCTCTAAACATGGCTTCGTGTTTTGTTTGATGTCACTTTTAGAGCTGATGTTCTTGGAAACAAGTGCACTAACGGGGGAGAACGTGGAGGAGGCCTTTGTACAATGTGCAAGAAAAATACTTAACAAAATTGAATCAGGTAAAAAGTTTTCCATCAGTAAACTTTTCTTCAGCATATTTTACTGTCTAGCCCAGTAGTATCACCTTTTAGTTTTCCAGGAGTGATTTAGTCCAGGAGTATTCTCTCTACATCCGCCAACCTAAAATTGCCACTTATGGTTTTGAAGGCGTTGTGCACATGGCTGAGGTGAAACCCCACCCTTGTTCATAGTGGCTTCCATGGCCCACTGGTGACAGAGGATGGGCAGTCGGGGCCTCAGTGGGCGTTGGCTTTCAGAACCCCGGCCTTTTGGGGATCCATCGCTTCGAGGAGGAAGATCGGAGCTCTGTTCGCTCTCTGACAACAGCTTACTAGCCCTGCTGGGCCACGGTCATGTGGCATGATGGTGGACCGCCTGCGTGAGGCTAAGGAAGTTATGGGTACATGCACGACGTTGATACTTGCAGCTTGTACCTCGTGGATAGTTTATTTCTGAAGCTAACTGAGCATGCTTCGGTAGTAACGCGTCTCGTTATTTTGTTGTATTTGTCGCTTCAGTAAAAATTAGTTTAAAATAACCTGGGGCTCCGGGGTGGTTCTGCCAGTTGAGTGTCCGACTTTGGCTCAGGTCATGGTCTCACAGTTCGTGAATTCGAGCCCTGCTTGCGTTCTCTGCTTTCGGTGAGAGCCTGCTTCAGATCTTCTGTCTCCCTCTCCTCGCCCGCTTGCACACACTCTCTCTCTTTCTCTCTCTCAAAAATAAACAGTTTAAAAAAAAAAACATAAAAAAAATAAAATAACCCTAGTTTAGGCAGCCGACAAAATAGTACGTAGTTGTCGTTATTAAAGTTGAGTTTTATTAAGATACCGAAATTGTATGTAGACGTTCACTTTTTAATTGATTCACTCAAATATCTGAAGGTTGGTTCTTTGTCAGGTGCTAGGAGACAAAAACGAATTAATCACAACCCTTGCCCTCAAGAAACTGTCTTTCATGAGACACCTCAAAAGATCATTACAATACGGTGTGGAGGATATAATAATTGGGAGGCGCATAGAATCCTGGGGTCGCACAGAGAAGGGGAACCTGCCCAGCCAGGTCACGGAGGTGGTGTCCCTCCAAGAGGGGGTGATAACCGAGCCCAGTCTTTCAAAATGTAGGAATGAGCCAGCCTAGGGAGTGGAGAGGAGGGTAGTCCAGCAGAAGGGACAGCAGGAGTTGAGACTGGCAGAAAATGACCGCAAAGTTGAAATCACTAGAACAGAGAGACTACGGGGGGGGGCGGGGGGGGGGGGGCAGAGGAGAAGGTTGGAGAGAGGCACCCGCCAGGCCAGTGATTCTCATCCAGGATCTGGAACTTTGTCCTGTGGGTTACTGAGTCTCACCTCTGGCTGTCCACTAGAGTCACCTGGGACACGAAAATTCAGATCCCAGGCCCCACCTCTTGAGATGCTGATTAATTGGGCCGAAGCATAGCCTGGGCATCAGCATTTCTAAAAGCCCTCGTATGTGATTGACTCTAGCGCTCCTCCAGGATTGAGAACCACGGCTGTATGGGATGGGAAGCTATTCAGGGATGGGAGCAGCGAGTGGTAAGGTCAGGTCGGGACCTGAGATACATCATGCATGTAGGCGGCCACGTCGAGGATGGAGTGAAAGAACAGGACTAGAGACCAGGAGAGCAATTAAGGCATTTTTGAATAATCCAAGTAAAATATGACTGATTAAAGCTTTAAGGAGGATGTGGAAGTAAAGATTAGGAGATATAGATGAATCTAAGAAATATTTTGGTAGCAGCGTCATGTGACTCCAACGCTAAATAGTAGGGCAGTTGGTTTTGGGGTGAGGGGGGCGGTGAGGCGGTGGGGTCAGGAAGGCATGAGGAGCCAAGGATAACTAGATGTCACACTTGGGTAACTCGGTAAAGAGATGTCATTAAGCCAGAGGATAAGCGGGCTCAAGGGAATGAAGGGGAGTCCGTTTCAGATGGGTTCCCTTTGCAGTGCCACTGGCCCAACAAGCACGTGCAGTTACAAGCTCTGGGGAGAGGTCTGGGCTGGCGGTATCCATTTGGGAGTCATCAGTACGTTGGAGTAGTCGAAACTACGGAAGGAACGTGATCATCCGAGAGCAGTTGAGAGTGAGAAAAGCAGTGATCAAAAGCAGAGCCTTGGAGACCGAGAGGGAAGAGGAGGAACCTACAAAAGAGAAGGAAATGGTCAGAGATGTCTGGAAAGAACCAGGGGAAAGCGGGTATCATTTCAGCCCAAACACTAAGCGAGTCAAAGACTTGTTCGCGATCGAGTGCGATGGAGACCAGTCTGATAAGCTAAGAACTAAGCTAAGAAATAGCCACAGGGGTGGGTAATAGGAAGTCACTGATCATCTTCATCAAGAACAGCTCCAGCAAAATTATGAAAATAGAAGACAGCAAACGAGGAACAAAGAGGAAGTGAGAAAGCAGAGTGAGTTTTGATTCCTCTCTTGAGGAAGAAGGTACTGGTATGGCAGGGGACAAAGGAGTAAAGAGGTTTCGGTGATGGAAGACATTTTAGCATTTCTAAGTGCCGAGAGAGAAAATGAGGTAGAAAGTAAAGGAGAGGAGGTAGGGAGAGGGCATGACAGAGAAAGTAGGGCACTGGGTGAGGTAGTGGGAGAGAGGGTCGAGGGCCCAGATACAAGAGAGGGACACTTCATCCTTCAGGATTTTCTTGGTCTGAAAACAGAATATTTTTTCTTTATGAAATTTGGCACAAAAACTGTTACTTTTAAAGACTCTATAACATACGTTGTTATTAAAATTGACTTGGTGTTGAGTATTGCCAAGCTCAGCCTGAGGTTTTATTTAATTACCTTGCCGCCTTAATACTGCATCCATGAATATAGTACACATAAGTTGACTCATATAAAACTTTCGAGGTCTATTTCTTCTGAGATCCTCAAAATCATAATTATGTCTAGGTGAAAGAATATAAAGATACTAGTTAAAATTTTTCAGCAGTATTTTTTAAATATGGTTCAAGAGCCATCATTTCCTCCTCTTTTTTTTCTTTTTTTACACAAAAGTTAGCATACTATAAATTCTGCTGCATCTTGCTTTTTGTACTTACTAGATCTACGGATGATGACAAATCAACGTACAGAGACTTCCCTATACATACATATGCTAAGGTACACATGTATGTATTTTGTGTGCACATGTAATATTCAGTTGTCTGTGTTGCCATAATTTACTTAACCAGTCTACTTTGGACATTTGGATTATTGCCGACATCTTGCTGTCACAGATAATACTGCAGTAAATAACCTTTTATATTCTCGTTTCGCACGTGTGGAGTGTATGTGTAGGATAAGTTCCCAGGAGTGGAATTGCCAGGTCAAAGAACCTAAGCATTTGGATATTAGGTCGAGGCTGTCACATTCCTGCTATATATGAGGAATGGAGCCCCACTAGAATGAATAGAATTGCTTAGTGCACTAAAGCCACGCCCACGGGGGATATTACCACACTTGGGTTCGTACCATTCTGGTAAGTAGGCAGTGGTCTCCTTGTAGTTTAATTTGAAATTAATTTAGTTTTGTGTACATACTACGTTCACATAATTCCAAATTCAAAAAATACAAAAGAGGATACAGTGAAGGTCTCCCTCCACACCCCTCTCGCGGCCCCTAGCCATCTAAAACTCCTTTTTTTTTTTTTTTCTAACGTTTATTTATTTTTGAGACAGAGAGAGACAAGGCCCCTAGCCATCTAAAACTCCTTTTTTTTTTTTTTAACGTTTATTTATTTTTGAGACAGAGAAAAGACAAAGCATGAATGGGGAGGGTCAGAGAGAGGGAGACACAGAATCTGAAATAGGCTCCAGGCTCTGAGCCATCAGCACAGAGCCCGACGCGGGGCTCGAGCTCATGGACCGTAAGATCATGACCTGAGCCAAAGTCGGCCGCTTAACCGACTGAGCCACCCAAGCGCCCCTAAAACTCCTTCTTAAAGCCAGCTGTTATTATCACTTCTTTATATATCCTTCCAAAGGTATTTTTATGCCCATGCAAGAAAATGTGTATGTGGTTTTACTCCTTTATTCAAAACATTGGTTTTTTTTTTTTTTTTAATGTTTATTTATTTATTTTGAGAGAGTGTGAATGGTGGAGGGACAGGGAGAGAGGGAGTGAGAATCCCAAGCAGGCTCCACACTGTCAGTGCAGAGCCCGGTGCAGGGCTCAAACTCATAAACCGTGAGATCATGACTGGAGCCAAAATCAAGAGTCAGATGGTCAACTGACTGAACCACCCAGACCCCCCTCAAAACACTGTTTACACACAGTGTTCTGCACTTTGCTTTTTTCACTGAATATATTTGGGGCACCACAGAAACATAAAAACTTCTTTTAAAGAAGACTTGCTTGGTCCTCAGGTGAGCTGGACCCAGAAAGAATGGGCTCTGGTATTCAGTACGGAGATGCTGCCTTGAGACAGCTGAGGTCACCACGTCGCGCACAGGCCCCAAGTGCTCAGGAGTGTGGTTGTTAAAAGCAGCACGGGAGTGCACAGGTATGTGCTCACATCACAGCATCTTTGCTGACACAACCTTGTACTCTTTCTTACTTGGGCGTTCTATACATGCTTAGCTGTAAAGGTTGCTGTCGCTTTTTGCAGCTACGTTGAAATGGAGAGGTGATTGTATAATTAAAATTAGGTATTTTCAACAACAGCGTTGAAACATTCTTCTCAAGCTCACATGGAACATTGACCAAGATAGACAACATTCGGAGCTCTAAAACACACCTTAACAAATTTAAAAGAATAGAAATTACACAGTGTCTTCTCTTAGACCGCAGTGGAATTGAACTAGAAATCAATAACAGAGAGATAACTGGAAAATCCAAAATCTGTGGAGGTTAAACAACACAGTTTTAAATAACTCAAGGAAGAAATCTCAAGAGGAACTTAAACACATTTGGAATTAAATGAAAATCAAAACACTGCTTATCAAAATGTGGAATGTGGTGTAAGCATTGTTAGAGGGAAATTTATAGCATTGAATGCATAATTAGAAAAGAAGAAAGATCTCAAAATCAGTCATCTAAGTGTCCACCATCAGAAACTGGAAAAAGAAGAGCAAATTAAATTCAAAGTAGGCAGAAGAAATAATAAGAACTAGAGCAGAAATCAATGAGATGAAAACCAAGAAATCAATGGAGAAAAATGAACAAAATCAAAGCTGATTTATTGAAAAAGATCAATACAATCAATAACCTTGTAGCCAGGCTAATTAAGAAAAAAGAGAGACATAAATTACTAATATCAGAGATGAAAGAGGGGAATCACTGCAGATCCTATGGACATGAAAAGGATAGTAAAAGAACACTATGCCCACAAGTTTGATAATACAGATGAAACAGACCAATTCCTTGAAAGACCTATTTGCCAAAACCCAAGAAAAAAATAGACAATTTGACTAAGTCTACATCTATTAAAGAAACTGAACCAATGATTAATAATCTTCAAAAATAGAAAGCACCAGGCCCAGATGGGTTCACTGGTGAGTTCCACCATTTAAGGAAGAAATTACACCATTTCTCTACAATCTCTTCCACAGGACAGAAGCAGATGGGATACTTGCTACTCGTTCTACGAGACCAGTGTTACCCTAATTCCAAAACCAGACAAAGACATGACAAGAAAGCTACAGACCAGTATCTCTCATGAATATAGATGCAAAAATCCTCAATAAAATTTTAGCAAATCAAAGCCAACACTGTACAAAAAAGAGTTCTATGCCACTTCCAAGTGGGATTTATCCCAGGTATGCCAGGCTGGTTCAACATTCCGAAATCGGTTAATGTAATCCATCACATCCATGGGCTAAAGAAGAAAAATCACCCGATCACATCAAAAGAAAAATCATTTGACAAAATCCGACACCCGTTCATGATGAAAATTCTCAGTAAACTAGGAATAGAGGGGAATTTCCTCAATGTGGGGAAGAGCATCTATAGAAAACTGCTAACAGCATTAAACTTGAAGCTTTCCAATTCATAACAAGAAACAAGGAAGGATGTCTCTGCTCACCACTCCTTTTCAGCATCATCCTGGAAGTTCTAGCTCATGCAGTAAGACAAAAAAGGAAATAAAAAGTACACAGATAGGGAAGGAAGAAATTAATGTCTCTGTCCACAGACAGCATGGTTATCTATGTGGAAAATCCAAAAGAATCCACAAACTCCTACGCAAGCGGTTATACGGCAAGGTTATATGGCAAGATACAAGGTTAATAGAACTCAATCACTTCTCTATGTACCAGCAATGAACAAGTGCAGTTTGAAATTAAAAACACAATACTGTGTACGTTAGCATTCAAAAAAAAGAAATACTCGGGTCTAATTCTAACAAAATACGTGTAAGATCTATATTAGGAAAAACCAAAGTGATTCTAAAGTTGACACGGAGTGACAGAAGACCCAGAACAAGCAGCACTGTATTGAAGGAGAAGAACAAAGCTGGACGACCATAGATCCTGGACTTCAAGACACTATACAGCTATGGTCATCCAGACAGTTTGGTATTGATGAAAGCATGAACAAAGAGATCAGTGGACCAGAGCAGAGAGCTCAGAAATACACCCACGTCAATACAGTCAGCTGATCTTTGATGAAGGAGCAAAGATGGTCCTTTCAACAGACGGTGCTAGAACAAGTGGCTAGCCACGTAAAAAAAAAAAAAAAAAAAAGACTCTAGACACCACACACACACACACACACACACACACACACACACACACACCCCTTACCCCCCTTTTCACAAAGATTAAATCAAAATGGATTACAAACCTAAATGTAAAACATAAAACTATAAAACTGCTACAGGATAACGTAGGAAAAAACCTAGGTGATCTTCAATGTAATGATGACTTTTTAGATACAGCACCAAAGGCACCATCCACGAAAGAACCAGTCAATAAGCTGGGTTCCGTTACAAAACTTGTGCTCTAGGAAAGACACCCAGAGAGTGAGAAGACAAGCCACAGACTGGGAGAAAATATTTCTGAAAGACATCTAGTTAAGGATTGTTATCCAAATAATACAAAGAACCCTTAAAACTTAACAGAAAACAACCCAATTTATAAATGGGCCAAAGACCTTAGCAGACACCTCACCAAAGAAGACGCACTCTAGGTGGCAGTGAGTATACGAAAAGATCGTGCACATCATATGTCATCAGGGAAATGCAAATTAAAACAACGATGAGGTACCACCACAGCATACTTACTAGAATGGCCAAAATAAAAGACGCGCACAACACCCGATGCTAGCAAGGACGTGGAGCAGGAGAACGGTCATACGTCCCTACCGGGAATGCAAAATGGTCCGGCCGCTTTGGAAGACAGCGCTGCAGCTCTTACAAGACTAAACACTCTCTTACAGTGTGATCTGGCGGTCTCACTTCTTGGTATTTACCCAGAGAAGTTGAAAACACAAAAATCTGCACGTGAATGTTTAAAGCAGCTTTATTCATAATTACCAAAACTTGGAAACAAGTAAGATGTCCTTCAGCAAATGGATCACTGAAGTATGGTACATCCAGGCAATGGACAATTCAGCGCTAAAAAAAACCAAAAAACAAAAACAAAACAAAAAAAACTCTCAAACCATGAAAAGGCTACATATACTGTATGCTTCCAACAAGATGACATTCTGGAAGAGGCAAAACTATGAAGATAATTAAAAGATCAGGGGTTGGGGTTGGGAGGGATGAATAGGCAGGGCCTAGAGGATATTTGGGGCAGTGAAAATACTCTTATGATACTGTAACGATGGATACATTTCATTATATATTTGTCCAAACCCATCCAATGTACAGCATCAAGAGTTAACCATAGTGTAAATAATGGACTGTGGGGGATGACGATGTGTCAGTGCAGCTTCATCCCTGGTAACACATGTTCCACTCTGGTCTGGGATGCTGATCACGGGTGAGGCTCTGCATGTATGAGGGGCAGCGGGTATTTGGGAAACTGGGAAATCTATGAACTTTCCCCTCACTTTTGTCGTGAACCTCAAACTGCTCCCAAAAAGTAAAATCTTAGTAAGAAGAAAGTCCTAAAGCAACCACTACGATAACATGACGAAGAGTTTTGGCTCATTAACCAACATAGGAATGAGAAGGAAATAAACACATAATTAATCTAAATAACCAAAAAGAAGGCAGAAAGAGGAAAGGGAGAGTAAGGAACAGATCACACAAATAGAAAACAAATAGGAAATGGTAGATTAAACTCTACAAATTAAAAAAAAAAAAAGATGTTCTGCTTAAAAGAATGTAAACTTTAGGCTCTTAGGAAGGAAGGGTGGTCGTTGATGGGAGTAATTGAGATAGAGATTCTTCTGCCTTTGTATCAATACGGAGACTTTTTTGGGTTAACTGAAGTCTGAATGTGTCTGTTGCTAAAATAGGCTTTTTTTATAAAATTTGCAAGTAGAGATCGTAGCTCTGTAAGGCTTCCCTTTTCCCATTTGCCACAGTGGACTTTTTTATGCACCTGCAACATCATCTAACAGGTGTACATGACGTTTAAGTGGAGTAGGAAGATCTGTTCACCAAGTCCCTATGGGACTTTCAGCTGTATTTGTCTGCACATTTATAGTTATGCGGATTTCTAAATCGTTCTTCATATTTTTTAGGTGTTCAGGTGTTATTTGGGGCACAGTTGTCGGAGCTTGAAGAAGAAGTTTTTTACCACCGTCTTTTTCTACTTTATACAGAAGTAGATATTCCTGCGAAGAAGAATAATTTGGGGTAATATGCAAGCTAGTAGATGTGGCACAGCAAATCATATAATAAATCTCA
This sequence comes from Felis catus, assembly GCF_018350175.1. NCBI lineage: Eukaryota > Metazoa > Chordata > Mammalia > Carnivora > Felidae > Felis > Felis catus. Next base: position 19,074,947 of record NC_058378.1, on the reverse strand, counting down.
TTAAATGGACGGTACCGTTAGAGGTATACATGTATGTAAAAATTTTCTGGTCCATATTTTCCCTTTCATCTTTGGTTTAAATCCTCACTGTGTGCTGTATATAGACTCTTACTCAATACGTCTCCACGGCATGGTATCTGATGTAGGACCTGATAGAACGTTGCTCCCAGTGCAGTCTAAAATTTTATTTTCCTTAATCGTCTGAACTAAAACCTGTCGATGGCGAGTGTACTTTGATCATCCTGTCAGCTACATTGCACAGTTGGTTATATTGATGGCCCGGTATTCGAAGACTCTGGCATTGACGGCCAGTGAGATGCTTATTTACTTCCCATTTGCCACGGTCCACAAAGTGTTTACGTAACCCACACTTGAAATACTAGACCAGTAGTTACTCAGACACGGAAATGAAATGGAAAATGGAGTTTTTCCATGAACTTGACGCTTTCCAGCGCTCTGTTGATTTTACAGCACCTTCGTCCAGATCGATTCAGGAAGTGTAGCCAGAGTACCTGCTGTGTTTTAGGCACTGTGATCAGCACTAAGGATTCTGTTACCTTTACCCAAACTTACCAGGAAATCGATTCTCCTTTCGGCTGTTGGTAAATGCGACGGACGGTATAACTGGGGCCGCTCACCTGTTCCCCGTTTGCTGCTCTGTCTGGTCTCCCTGCTGGAAAACGCTGTTCGTTACTGTGCTTTTCCTAGGATTCGGTGTGTGACGTCACTGCCTCTTTTTTAAGTCTTTTATTGTTTCGTGTTCATTTTAAGGAAACCCGCTAAATCAAGTTAATATTAAAGGAATACCACTCAGCAAGAAATTTCTGTATAGCTTTTGCTGAATACTTCAATGCCTTACTACGGTTATCGAGTTGACATGTTTTTAATTCACATAAGGTATATCGAAGTGTAATATATATTGTATTACAAAGACTTGTTCTAATCTTTTAAAATGTCGATGCAAAAAACATAGAACTTTTCTTTAAAGTTGAAATACAGTATTATTTAAGGCCAAAAGGTTAAAAAGCATTCTTCACCTGATATATGTTCTTTCACTGTGACTTTTCGCTGCAGACTGATTGGTGGATTTCACTGCCTTTCAGTGAGAAGCTGCCTGCTGCTTTGGTTGTTCGAGTTAATCAACAGAGCACAGTGGCACTAGAAACTCTGGGAGGTGACTTGGGTAAAAAGATCAGTATGTATCTGTGTTAGGCGTCTTAATTTTGCTTTTTTTTTTTTTTTTAATGCTTGGAATATTTTTGGTTTGAAAAGTCAGAAAATGAAGTAAGTTTTCAGACTGAACCACTACATGGACCTCGCTGGAAGAATGTCCGATTCGGCGTCTCATTTATGATAGTTCTGCAGGCTGCTCACTTTTGAACAGCTCTTTGCATGGGATAGGAGCATGTCTGTTCTGCCACATCGCTTGATTCAAAAGCAAGAATTTTTAAAATAAGATGTTAACTTGGTTTACAAATGAGCCTATTAATTAAACCACAGGTACTGCATAGAATTCCACATCGTTTGACCAATAAAAGTTGCTGGAGAACCAAACCATGGTGGTTCTTAATAAAGGCCTTTCAGGAAAAATGAAGAAGGGAGATAATTTACTATATTGGTCAGTGGAGTGTTTTCCAACGCCCTCAACCAGTTCTCTGATTCTCCAGAGGTATGAGGGGGGCGGCCTACAATTCAGTTCCAATATTCTATACCTAGAGATAGCATCAGATCCCACAGGTTGCGGGCTTCGTCTGCCCCACCCCAACACACACACACACACACACACACACACACACACACACACTTCAGATACCACTAGCACAAGGATGTGTTCTTGTTCCCCAACCTGGAACCTCATCACATCTTGTTGTTCAAGAGTTCAATCTCCAGCCTGCACCCCACCCTTCCCGAGTTGAGGCGGTGGGCCTGGAAGTTCCAGCCCCTCTAATCATTTGGTCTTCCTGGTGGCCAGTCCCATCCTGAGACGCAGGGGACCCCACCCTAAGTCACCTCATTAGCATAAACTCCAATGTGCTCCAAAGTGACACTTGGTGATTAACGGCAGACACCCCCATCGTGGAAATTCCAAGGGTTTGAGGAGCTCTGTGCTGGGAATCAAGGACGAAAACCAAATACATGTTGTTATATCATATGCCGGTAAATGTTATGTGTACGCTTTCCACAACTCACTACGTTTTCAGGATGCTCTCAATTCACATTTCTAGAGAAGCGTTTTTTCATCGTCCTCGAAAAATACTCTAAACTCCATTTAGACTTGAAATTGTTTATTTTACAAGCCCAGCATTTAGTGAAAATGAGAGCATCCCACGGTGGGAATCTGTAATGGTTTTTTTTTTATTAAAAACATTTTTTGGGACTTATAAAAGAGTCTTTGAAGTCTCAAGGAACAGTGATATTACTCAGAGTGAAGAATCTGATGTTAAAATAAAAAAGAAAACTTAAATGGTTAGCAATTCATACTGCAAGCCAGTAGGGGGTTCTTAATTTTCTGTGAAGTTTATCCGTTTTTGGTTTTTTGTTTGTTTGTTTTTGTTTTTTTGTTTGTTTTTTTGAGGAGAGGATTAGAAGGACTTTAAAACACCTGTGAATTTTTTCATATTTTTTTTTTTCTGTGCCACCTGTAGCGTGAATCTCTTTAAAGACTAATCATTCTGCCTGTTCACGGACAGTCACAATTTGTCCCAGCTAGCCGTTGCTTGGTTAATTCCCAGTTGTATGAAATTCTTCAAGGAGTTGTTTTTAGACTTTTAGATTTAGCCGAGAACACTCACCAGGCTCAGGAAGACCCGTGGCTGAGGAAGTGACGGCCATCGCCCTCTCAGGTTAGAAAATACTGCTTGTTGGAAAAGAACAGTGTGATCAGGGGATCACCTTTGTTTCATCGACCTTTGCCCCACATTTTAATGCTGTCGCATTTGGAAACACCCAAGGCATCTGTCGTTTCACCCAAAAAATAGTTGAGTGTGCATCTCTGAAAAGAGTTTGTGATTTTATATAACACCAGAGCATTGGGGACTTCTCGAAAGATACTGATAACAAAGCCAAGAGTGGTTATGTTTATTGTTACCTTGCACTCACGTAAAGTTTTCTGCCATGTGTGGAAAAAGCAAAATGCATGTCTTTCATACAGTATTATCAGAGCATGTGGCTGATTGTACCAGAAGCTCTGTCCCTCAGCAGGGACAGCAGGGCAGCGGGCCTGCTCCCCACGGCCAGCATAGCATCGGAGTGGTTGGTGACCTTGCCGTATTGGTTAAGTACTTCCAGTATCCCCTCTGCCGGTGCAGTAGCATGAGAAATACTTCATTGAAATCATCCTAATGTGCTTATATCCCATTATGAAGAATGCCTTTGACTTCGACTTATGCCAGCCAACTATGAGGTGGGTTGAGCCACACCATAAACTTGCAATGATGTCAACTTCTTTGTGTTAGAGGACATTGTCCCTAAACTTCTGTGTAGATAAGCCTCTGCTCTGACTACTCGTTTCTGTAACTTCTGGGTGATGTGTAAGTTTCATTTTAAAGAAAGCTGGTGTGAAGCACACAGATTGCTAAGTTTCTGAGTATTTTGCAGCCCCAAATATGGAAAATATCCAAAACATGGAAATAATTGTGTTCACTAAATATTTAAGGACCAGCTAACAATGTATGAAGGTGACATGCTGATTTCTTTATGTTGGGTGGAGGGCCCTCAAATCATTTTACATTGAATTGTTTTGGTAAGTCAGAGTAAGTCTCCCACATTATTCTCTTTTCCAGAAAAGTCATTGTAGTAGTTTCCATGGCCATAAATCTACATCACATACCCCATAGTACCTGTTACGCCCATTTCCTGGGAAGAATGGTGCTTTTATATGACACTCGTGTTTTTCTGAATGCCCCCTGCTTTCTCATTGCCGCGGTGCCTTTGCATGGACTGTTTTCCCTCCCTTGGACCGCACCCCACTGGCTCTCCAAGTCAGGTTGTGGCCCTGTTGCCCGATAGGGGGCAGTGTAGAACTTCTCCACTGGGAGCTTTCTCTAAGCCCCTCCCACCCCCGGACACCTGCAAACACGCTCTGCTCCTGTCATTCTCGGTCGTAACCTTTCTTCTGTCCTAACCTTTCATTTATCTATATGTTATCCTTATTTGTCTTCTCTCCTGGGCTAAGACCTCCCTGGGACAGCGCTGCATTTGTGCGCCCGCTGCCTGGCACGTAGGAATGCTTGTGGGAAGGACACATGATGAGTCAGGTCTGCCCCCAAGGCTTTTCTAAAGTATTTGGGTGTCCAGTCTGTCCACTGCAAGAAACCCTTTTTCAGACTCTCCAAAAGGTGGTCATACGATCCTGCTTAAATTCCTTCTGTCTGGGAGGGAGTTTCATAACTCCTAGCTCGCCTTTCCAGATGAGAGCACCGAGACGGTGCAGTAGAAGTCCCCAGCCTCTGTCCCCCAACAAAGACCGACTTAGACAACATTAGACAACTGTCCCCAAAATCCATTCCAAGTGATCTCAGGAGTCCACGGAAAAACGCCAGCATAGTGGGACAAACAGCCTGAGAATAACTACAAAAAAAGGGAAGGAAGAACTTCATTTTGCCTCTGTCTTCTCATCCTCCAAGGAGGAGTCCCTCCAGCACTGGCTCAGCACCGAGAGAACTCCCCAGCCTTTTGGGGCACCACACAAAGGACCCACTTCGGGTCCCCCCGCCCCCAGATGCTAGCAACACTGAGACCTACGGCCATGGCTAAGAACGAGGAAGGGGGACAAGGGCTATAGTAGCAGCACTCTGCAAGAGTAACCACGGTTGCCAGTGACCTGCTCTTCCGGAGGACCCCAGCGGCTTTCACCACTGAAGAAGTAAACAGCCCTCCCACCTGCATGGAGCCCCTACACATTTCGTCCTTTTTTGCCCCGGGGCCAGATGCCTGAGTCCCACTCTGCTCCTTCCCAGTGCCCCCACCAGAGCCCCGGATCTGCACTGGCAGCCTGCCCAGGCCTCTGCGGCTAACAGTGCAAGATGCCAGCCCGGATCCCCTCCCCCCCCCCGCCCCCCGGCCATAGCTGACTCCCACTGCCATGCGCACCCTTGTGGCTAGCCCCACCAGCGGTGCGTTTGCAGACTGCCAGCCTCTCATCACTGGCCGATCCTACCACCGTGGAAGTGCACACCGACAGCCAGGGACCCCCAGCTGCTTGCTTATGGGCCCCAGTTGGCCCGAGCCCTTGCTGCTGGCTGCAGCCCCAGCCCCTGCCACCACACGGGCAGCTGCAGCTGGCTTCCACAGCCAAGTGCGTGCACACCACTAGCCTGGCCACCACTACTGCCTGCCCTGGTCCCTAGCTTCTCAACCTGGAGGCGGCACTGAGGATCCAAACAGCCCTGGGAGCCACTGCGGTACCCCCACGGCGTCCACCGAGGCTCATGTGCTTGATGCTATGGACCTCGTAGCAATGCAACCCGAACCAATGCAGCATCAGACCTGGAGCTGCCACACGCCCTTGCACTTGGACCTTGCACCCTGCGCTGCTAGCCTTGGAGACACAGCCTGCTCCAGCGGCCCCCACTCTCAGGTGAAGGTCTTTCCTTACTGAAGCTGGTCCATAAAGTCTGGAAGAGGTGACTGCTTCCTCAAACGCCTACACAAGGTAACGGGGATCACAAAGAATAGGGGGATCATAACACCACCAGAGGAATACCATAAACTTCCAGCAACTGACCCCAAAGGAATGGAGATCTATGAGCCGCCTGATAAAGAATTCGAAACAGTTGTTCTAAAGATGCTCAAGAGGACGCAAACGGTAACAAAATCAGGAAAATACAGGAACAAAATAAGTCCAACAAAGAGAAAACCTAAAAACCAAAAAAAAAAAAAATTTGGAGCTGGAGAATACAATTATTACACCAAAGAATTCAGTCGAGAGCTTCAATAGACTGGGCTGAACAGAAGACAGAATCCACGAGCTTGGAGGCAAGTGGTGTGAAATTGCCCAGAGAAGCAAAGGGATGAAGAAAGTCTACGGGACTTACAGGACGCCGTTAAGAAACAATCTACGCGTCACTGGAGTCCCAGACGGAGGGAGGAGGGAGGGGGAGAACGCTTATTTAAAGTAGTGGCTGAGAACTTCCCAAACCTGGAGAGACATTTGCACATCCAAGTTCATGAAGCTGATGAGTCACACCAAAATTTCTTCTCTGAGGCACATAAAAGTGTCTAAAATCGTATCTCCTGGTGCAGCCTACACCCTTTCCAAAAGTTGGGTAATGAACATAGGTACCCAGTTATTTTAAATTCTAGGGGCAAGAGCTTTGACTCTGGGGCAGCAGGTTTTGTTGTTTGGACTAGCGTTCTGTGTACCCTTGGCTAGCCTCTTGGCACCTCGCGGCACAGCCCATGGGCAAGCAGGTGGCCAAGGTCCACGCACCATCGTCACCAACCTGCTGCTGCAGTCACCGAGCTTTAGGCTTGAGGGCTGTGGGAAGCCACCGAGAGTATGATCACCCATAAGCCCCTGCTTTCAGGCTAGGCATGCTCAGCTGTCTAAAGATTGTATGCTGGGTCCTAAATGCTTGGGGCTGCAATGTGTCAAATCTCTCCACTTTGTTAATCACATAACCCTGTTAACAGACAAGTCCCCGTGTTGGAGGAGCCAGGGCTAGAGTCAGATCTTGAAAACTCAGTACCTGCAGCCTTGCCAAAGGGGTAGAGGAATGGCAACGTTCAAACTTTGTATTCTCCTTAAATTGTTTATACAGGTTTTTGCCTGGTTCTCCGCACCTTCACCCTGAGCGATGAGAACTGTACTTTTGCACTTGGAGAAATCCAGTTCCCATTGCCGAGCGCTCATTGGGTCGTTCACGGTCTCTCTGATCAAAGTGCAGCTGTCCCCCCATCATCCACGGGTGTACATTCTAAGACCCCCCAAGTAGGTGCCTGAACCTGCAGCTATAGGGCTGAGATCTACATACTGCATTTTCTCCCGCGCGTACATAGCTACGATGAGGTTTAATTTATAAATTAGGCACAGTAAGAGAATGTCCAAATTGCCAGCGTCACCACCCTTGTGCTTTGGGGCCATTATTAAATAAAATAGTACTTAGACACAAGAACCACGGTACAACAGCCAAGCTGATCATCAAGTCAGCCAAGTGACTAATGGGTACGTAGCATGCACAGCCCGGATATGCTGGAAAAACGGATGATTCACCTCTTGCGTAGGACAGAGCAGATTGGCACAAGATTTCATCATGCAGCTTAATTTAAAACTAATGAATTATTTATATCTGAAGTTTTACGTTTGGTATTTTTGGACCAGAGTGACCACAGGTAACTGAAACCACAGATGGCTGGCAGGACAGGTGGTGGTGGTGGTGACCACTGATTCTTTAAAAAAGAGTTTATTGGGGCACCTGGCTGGCTTAGTAGAGCGCGTGACTCTTGATCTGAGGGTTGTGAGTTCAAGCCCCGCGTTCGGTGTAGAGATTAAAATCTGTAAAAAAAAAAAAAATGTAAAATAAAAATGCTTATGCGTGAAATTACCAGAAAATTTAGTTTAGCAAGCTCATTTTTAATACTGTCAATTAAAATGTCCATAACATTAAGCCCTGGAGAGAGCTCTGCGGTTTTTTTTGCAGCGGAAAAGTATTTTCACATTAACGCCTGATTTAGCCTTCAACACAGCCCTTTGCAGTTAGGGCCCAAAGGGCAGAGGGTAGCAGCCGGCCACCCCTAGGAAGTGACAGGAGGCCCTGGGTGCAGGCTGTGGACCTCACCGCACAGCAGTCGGAAAAGGCACTGGGATTTGTGTTGATTGGAATCCTTTCTTCCCTCGAAATTTCAAACACACATTTACTGGAGTTTTTAAGAACTTATAAAGAGTTTTTATTTCACATAGTAAAATGTTTTATTTTAAAAATAATCTTTAGTGAGGCGCCTGGGTGGCTTAGTTAAGTGTCCGACTTTGGCTCAGGTCATGATCTCGCAGTCCGTGAGTTCAAGCTCCGTGTCAGGCTCTGTGCTGACAGCTTGGAGCCTGGAGCCTGCTTTAGATTTTGTCTCCCCCTCTCTCTCTCTCTATCCCTCCCCCACTTGCACTCTGCCTCTCAAAAATAAATACACATTAAAATAATAACCTTTAGTACTTGAGGCGCTCAGTTAAGCGACCAACTTCGGGTCAGGTCCTGATCTCCCGGTTCGTGGGTTCGAGCCCCTCGTCAGGCTCTGTGCTGACAGCTCAGAGCCTGGAACCTGTTTCGGATCCTGTGTCTCCCCCTCTCTCTGCCCTCCTCCTCAGGCCCCCTCTCCCTCTCTCTCTCTCAAAAAATAAACATTTAAAAAATTAAAAAAAAAACTTTAGTGCCAAATCGTTAGAGGTGGGGAAGATATTGATGTCATCCTTGTGACACCATGTTTTGATTTACCAAAAAAACAAACAAAAAAAAAAAACTTACAAGTTTGATAACTTGCCTTTTGGCCCTGCCTTCAGTGAGTTGAAAATATTAGCAGGTGAAAAGTGCGTGACCGAAAGCGCATGCTAACTCTTTTCAGAATGCTTGTCAATATCTTCTCGTTGGCTCTTAAAGCTGTCCAGTCCTGAGGTTGTTTGCGAGTTAAATATTTCTTTGGCAAAGGTAAGAATGTGCCTGTGAGGCCTGTGCTAACGGCGGTCGCCCGCCTCATGAGAGTGTCCTCTACCTTATACCTGGGGCTTACATCCCTCACCGCAACATTTCGTGTATTTCCTGTGGCCACATTCCTGCGCCGTGTGTGTGTGTGTGTGTGTGTGTGCGCGCGCACGCGCACAATAAACTCTGGACCCAGGCTAGTCGTAGCCTCTGCTGCTTCTCACTCTACTTATTTCACTTAGTCTTCGAGCAAGAGTAAAAGAGAAATCGCCTTACTTAGGATTTCACTTAATCTATACCTATCGGATTATTCTACTTTTCCCCTTTTTATTTCCAGAAGTAATTTTGGCGGGAGGTGCGAGCCTGTTGCTTCAAACTTTTACCAAATGTAGTCATATCTTGGGACCCGTCCAGTGTCCTCCACTGTAGCCCAAGTCTGGGATTTGTTCACAGGGCTCTCCCGTTGGCGCGAGATTTTACCCCCATGTCGGGTCTGTTCTGTCACTGGGTGACACAGCAGAGTCCTTGGCTGCGGGTAAAGTAAAAGTCCAGTCCAGCGGGTGTTGTAGAAAGCAGGAAGGGCGGCAGGAATCAGGCACCAGGGAGCAGGGTGCAAAAGCCCTGGGTGCTGAGCCGGCGTGCGGGGCCCGCCCAAGAAGCAGGTGGCCATCCGAGCGTGGTGAGCCACTCGAGGAGGCTCTTGGCAGGAAGCAAGCGTTTGATCCCAACTTCCCAGGGTTCCTCTCAATAGCAGGGCAGCACAAAGACAAGGTAACGCCCCAGTTGTGAAATCCTCAAGCCCTAAGAATGTGAGAGAGAAACCGATGCTGTCATCACAGATATTAGTCAACACCTACGCCATAAAAACTAAAAGATAACTTGATGGCAAGGCCAATGGTTAGAAGTAGTTACTCTGGCCCGGGTCAGACTGTCTGTCATAGTTCAACACAAACTGAAACTATATACACATAGCAAGATTCCTGCCCCAGGCTACCCCGTACATCTGTGAGCAGTTAGCAATGGTGCAGGGAGCCTGTATGCTTCAGGACTGCTGGGCACTTTCCTTTCTTCATCCCCGCACCACCCCCCGCCCCCCCCCATTGGTCTAGTTCATGGCGAGAGGCAGGCAGTCTGCCCGCTGTGCTACCCTGGTGAATTCCCTCAGCCAGCACACCTGCACTCAGGGATATACCAGGAAGTGCTTAAGAGTGGACCTGCCACGTCAAAGATGTGTTCCGATAAGGCCAAATTGCCCTCCAGTGAACTTAACGCCGATTTATACTCCCACTCCTAGAGCCAGAGGCCCAATCTTAAATCCACACTTTAGAAAACAACAACAACAAGGTTTATATTTTGTCATTATTAACCTAGGAAAGGTTAGTCCTTCTAGTGAAAATTCAGGATTTATATCTCACTATTCAAAAATCCCAGTGTAGGGGCGCCTGGGTGGCTCAGTCCGTTACGCGTCCGACTTCGGCTCAGGTCATGATCTCGCGGTTTGTGAGTTCGAGCCCCGCGTCGGGCTCTGTGCTGACAGCTCAGAGCCTGGAGCCTGCTTCAGATTTTGTGTCTCCCTGTCTCTCTGCCCCTCCCCTGCTCATGCTCTGTTGCTCTCTGTGTCTCAAAAATGAATAAATGTAAAATTTTTTTTTTAAATCTCAGTGTATACTTCGTAACAGTGCTGCTGGGTAGACTGCTATTTGCGGAGTGGAAGTATACTTTCTTCGTGACTGCTACAGTATTTATGGAAAAGCTAAAATGTAACAAAGACGAATCTTCAGTGGGAGGACATGTCTTTGGAGAGGGATATTTCGTTTGTGTTCTCTCTAGGACTTCTTTAAATACCGAATACGTTCTTATCGTTCAAAAATCAAAACGGTATGAAACGTAAACATTGGCCTCTCTCCCCAACTACCACTCCATTCCTTCCCTCACCTCTATAGGTAACCACTTGTTAGTTCGTGCCTCTTTCCGGTTTCTTGATGTAGAGACAGATATTTTTTATTCTTTTTTTTTTTTTTTCTTAAATAAAAGGTAACGTATGACCTACTCTCCATCTATACTGTATCCTGGAGCTCTTTGCCTAAACACTGAGAGCTTTCTTCTCACTAAAGCTTCCCTTGTGTGCATAGACCGTGTTTCTTTAACCAGTTCCTAACCGATAAGCAATTGGGTCATTTCCAATTCCCTGGTTCTTTGGAGGTAATTCCAAAATACTCAATTTGACAGCATTGTTAATTTCTCAGTCTCGCCTACATTCTCCTTCCCTCATTTATCAAAAAAGTAATAGCGAAAAAAAAAAAAAGTAATAGCGTTCCTTTCACTTTAACCCGTTTCCTATATATAGGAAAGAACCATTTAGAAAATTTGCTGGAAGGGGGTGGGGGAGATCCAGCAAGAAACGTGCAAGATATTTTTGCTGAAGACTCTTGAAATAAATATAAGAAGACTAACTTAAATGGAGACATACTATATTTGGGGATAGAAAGACCCAGTATTATTAAGATATGAATCCTTCAAAATTAACAAATTTAACGCAGCCTTAATAAAACTCCCACATGGAGGCACCTGGGTGGCTCAGGTGTGATTGGGCATCTGACTTCGGCTCAGGTCATGATCTCACAGTTCGTGGGTTCAAGCCTCGCGGCCGGCTCTGTGCTGACAGCTCGGAGCCTGGAGCCTGCTTCAAATTCTGTGTGTGTGTCTCTCCCTCTCTCTGCCCCTCCCCTGCTTTCACTCTGTCTCTGTCTCAAAAATGAATAAACGTTTAAAAAAAAATCTTTTTAAATCTCCCATATGGAATTTTAGAATTGGTAAGTTCATCCCAACGTTCGTATAAAAAAAAAAGAAGATTGCCAAGAAAAGCAAAGAACAAGATGGGCATAGAGAGGCTTGCAACACCAGATACTAAAGTATACTGCAAAATTAAATTAAACCAGTGGCAGGAGCTCAGATGTAGACAGATTGATCCACAGAAGAGCAAGCATCTAGAAACCTCACGCATCCATGGCAATTTATGAAAAAATACGATGTGACATTTTATATCAGTAAGGGCTCTTCACTGGGCAGAGTGCATAAACAGGATATTCATCAAAGAAATGGATGATTAATAAACATGAAAAGATGCTAACCTCACTCTTACCAAGTAAACTGCCAATTAACCGCATTTTATCCCTGATGCTGGTATTACACGACTTGTTCTTTTCTGTCAGTCTGGCTAGATGTTCAACTTTCTCATTCTTTTTGCAAAACCTGTCATTTATTTTCTCTGTTTTTGTTTTCAATTTCATCGATTTCCACTCTTTGTCTTTCAGTCTACTCATGTGGGTTCATTTGGCTGATCCTTTTCCAGTTGCTTAACAACTGGAAGCGTAGGTTACTGATCTGAGATCTTCTTTCCTAATATTAGTACTCAAGGCTCTAAATTCCCTTCTAGGCACTGTGCTGTTAGCTGTGCCCACAAATTCTAATATGTCGTAATTTCATTTTTTTTTTCATGTCAGTGTTTTTTTTTTTTATAATTTTTTAATGTTTATTTTTGTGGGGGAGAGAGAGAGAGACGGAGCATGAGCAACGGAGGGGCAGAGAGAGAGAGAGAGAGACACAGAATCCGAAGCAGGCTCCAGGCTCCGAGCTGTCAGCACAGAGCCTGACATGGGGCTCGAACCCACCGATGGTGAGATCATGACCTGAGCGGATGTCGGTCGCCCAACCGACTGAGCCACCCGGGGGCAACCTCATTTGAAGTATTTTTAAATTGCTTTTGAGACTTCTTTGATGGATTTTTATGAGTATATGGTTTAACTTCCAACCGATCTGAGATTTTCCTGTTATCGTCCTCTCACTGATTTCCAGTTTGATTCCATTAGAGTCAGAAATACACTTTACGTGGTTTCAATTACTTTGCATTTGGCAATGTTTATTTTATGAACTCGGATATGGCCTGTCTTGATGAACGTTCCATGTGCTCTTGAAAAATGTTTTTCTGTTGCTGGGTAGAGTGTTCTACAAACGCCAGTTATTTGATTAATGATGTTGTTTAGCTCTTCTAACATCTTCGCTTATTTTCTGTCTAGTTCTCTTACCGATAGCGTCGAACTCTCCAACTAGAACTAGAAATTTGTCTACTACTCCTTTCGATGATCAGATTTGCCTTCATATATTTTACCCAAGCGTGATCTTCTTTGCAGTTTTCACCTTTTTCTGGCAGCTCAACACAGTCTGTCCCCCACAGCCACTCTTTCCTGTCAGAGCCCCGCTTTCCCTGGCCTTACAGAGAGATTCCTCATCTTCTCGCGTGCTGTCATTTTGTAGGGATGATGCTGGCCACGTTTCTTACAGAGGTCCGCCGGGTTTTAGGAACATTCACCATGTCCATGACAGCACTATTGGGACAGAAGCTCATATATTTTAAAGCACTGTTGTTAGGTTCTTTTTTTTTTTTTTTTTTAATTTTTTTAACGTTTTTTTTTTTTTTTAATTTTTTTTCAACGTTTTTTTATTTATTTTTGGGACAGAGAGAGACAGAGCATGAACGGGGGAGGGGCAGAGAGAGAGGGAGACACAGAATCGGAAACAAGCTCCAGGCTCTGAGCCATCAGCCCAGAGCCCGATGCGGGGCTCGAACTCACGGACCGCGAGATCATGACCTGGCTGAAGTCGGACGCTTAACCGACTGCGCCACCCAGGCGCCCCAACGTTTATTTATTATTGAGAGACAGAGGGACACAGAGCGTGAGCAGGGGAAGGGCAGAGACAGGGGGAGACACAGAATCCGAAGCAGGCTCCAGGCTCCGAGCTGCCGGCACAGAGCCCGACGTGGGGCTCAAGCTCACAAACCGCGAGATCATGACCTGAGCCGAAGTCGGTCGCTTAACCCACTGAGCCACCCAGGCGCCCCGCTGTTGTTAGGTGCTGAGGAAAAATTCCTAATATGTGTCTTCTCTACTCTCAGCACTCTAACCAGAGCACTAACAACTTCACTTCTGACACTAGATTTGGGGGTTTTCCACACATCAGGCAGTTTTGTGACACCAGTGGTAGGCTACAATTCAACTCAATTCTGACACTATGTACCTGAAAATAGCATCAGACCCCACGGGTTAAGGGCTCAGTCCCACGAGACAGCCCTTCTGTCTCCACTGCAGACGCTGATCACAACTCCAGATTGTTCCCTGTTCTTCTGTCTGACCAACTATAAATTGGAGGGTCCCATGACACCCTCCCCGGGTTCTATTAAATTGCTAGAGTGTCAATATCACTCATCATCACAGAAACTCAAAACCACACTGAGATTTCTTACACCTGTCAGAATGGCTAGGATAAAACAGACAAGAAGTAACAAGTGTTGGTGAAGATGTGGGAGAAAAAGGAACTCTCATCCACTGTTGGTGGAAATGCAAATTGGTGCGACCGCTGTGGAAAACAGTATGGGGGTTCCTCAAAAATTGTGAAAAAGAAACACCATCCGACCCAGTAATTCCGCTTCTGAGTATTCACCCCAAGGATACAAAACCACTAATTCAACAAGATATATACACCTTTATGTTTACTGTTTATCGTTATTCATAATAACCAAGACACCGAAGCAACCAAAGTTTCCATTGATAGATGAACGGGTAAAGAAGATATTCACAGCGGACTATCACTCAGCCTTAAAAAAAAAGAAAAAAAGATGCAATCTCGCCACTGGCGACAACGTGGGTGGACCTAGAGTGTTACGCTAAGTGAAGTAAGGCAGAGAAAGACAAATAGCCTATGCTTTCACTTCTATGTGGAACATAACACACGCACACACACGCGCACACACACACACAAAGCAGAAAGAGTCCCATACATGCAGAGAACAGACCGGTAGTTGTTGGAGGAGAGGGGGTGGGAGGGAGCAAAATGGGTGAAGGGGAGTGGGAAGGACAGGCTCCCAGTTTACAGAATGACAAAGTCACAGGAATGAAAGGTACAACGTAGGGAATAGAGTAAATGGTAATGTAACGGCGTTGTGTGATGGCAGACGGTGGCCATACTCGCGGTGAGCAGAGCATGATGTACAGACTTATTGAATCCCTGTGCCGTACCCCTGAAAACCGATGTAACATGTCTTTCCTTTCTTTCTTTAGTATTTTAATGTAACTATATTTTAATTGTTTTTAAAAAAAGAGAGAGGCTTCTGGGGAAGAAGGCAGAGGAGGACTGTAGGCCCACCTATCCCATGGATACAACTCAATGGCACCTCAGTGTGAATAACCCAGAAAAATAATCCAGAGATGGGCAGAGCAAACTTCACAACCGAAGGTAGAGAAGAGGCCACATAAAAGAGGGTAGGAAGGGTCAAGGCTTGAGAATTCAATGGACCCTCGGGACTGTTCATGGGAGGGAGGGATGCCACGGGCATAGAGAGGGGAGAGAAACAGACCCCCACCCCGGGGAGCCCACGCAAGGAAGATGAATCCCCACAGCGTTTGGCTTCGAAAACCAAAAGGGCCAAATTTCAGGAATCCTTACAACCAGTGGGACTTAAAACTATAATTAAAAAAATTAGTGGGCTCCGCTCTGGGAGAGCAGGTGGGTAAGAAGCGGAGTCCCCGCCCTGGAAATGACAGCACAACAGGGACACCTGGGTGGCTCACAGGTTAAGCATCTGACTCTTGGTTTTGGCTCAGGTCGTGATCTCACGGTTCCTGAGCTTAAGCCCCAAGGTTGGGCTCCGTGCTGACAGCTCAGGTCCTGCCTGGGATTCTCTCCCTCCCTCTCTCTCTCTAAATAAATAAATAAATAGGGGCGCCTGGGTGGCGCAGTCGGTTAAGCGTCCGACTTCAGCCAGGTCACGATCTCGCGGTCCGTGAGTTCGAGCCCCGTGTCAGGCTCTGGGCTGATGGCTCGGAGCCTGGAGCCTGTTTCCGATTCTGTGTCTCCCTCTCTCTCTGCCCCTCCCCCATTCATGCTCTGTCTCTCTCTGTCCCAAAAATAAATAAAAAAACGTTGAAAAAAAAAATTTTTTTTAATAAATAAATAAATAAATGAGCATTAAAAAAAAAAAAAAAAAAGCACAACAAATAGCCCGCGGAGACCCTGCGGCAGTTTGAAAAACACTTGGGGCATATGGGAGGGAGAGTTATTTACTAATCTCAGAGCATGCCCCAGAGGGACAGAAAGCACTGGGGACTTCCTCCAGGAATAAAGGAAACAGAAGGCACCATTTCCAACCCCTCCCCCCCCCGCCAGCATAAACACACAGCCCCCCATAGAACTTACTAGCACCGCTGCTGTCCCCACCCACGCTGTGCCTCCTCCCTCAATCCACCATCCTGGAGAGCCGGCCTCAATCCAGGCACCGCAGGGCTCCCCGTGCAGAGGGACAGCAGGGAGGCCAAACTTGCTGGTGCCCACCACCCCCCCACCCCCACCCACCCTCCACCCAACCCCCCAGCACTGCCCCTCTGTGCTATACTTTGGTGGACCCGCCCTCTCGGATACACTCTTGACCAGGGTCCCCACACAGCACTATCACAGTCCTGGTGGGAGCGCGAGCAGTCCCTACAGTGGCCAGCACCACTCCACAGTGACTCCTGCCCCAGAGAGAGAAAGAACGACACACACCAGTCAGACGGAGGCCCCAGCAGTGGACTGGAGGCAGACAACTGGTCTGACTTCAGGCCCCACCCACCAACAAAAGCTTCCCCGGGGGACAACACAGGAAAAGTGCCGCCACAGTTTAGTGCGGGGTGCACACAGGACCCACAGGAGAGACCCCTGAAACAGCGGGTTCTAGCAAACAGGGGACCCTGCACAACAGGGGACTGCAGGACCCCTTCTTCAGAAGACCATTACTTTCAAGGGCAGGAGACGTAGCCGTCTTTCCTACCACACAGAAGCAGATACAGAAAGTTAGACAAAATGAGGAGGCAGAGGAATATGTCCCAAACAAAAGAATGGGACAGAATCGGCGAGAGACCTAAACAAAATGGAGATAATACGCCTGAGAGAATTTAAGGTAATGATCATAAAGATACTCACTGGGGGGGACTCAGTCGGTTGAGCGTCGGACCTTGGCTCAGGTCACGATCTCGCAGTTCATGAGCTCCAGCCCTACACTGGGCTCGCCGCTGTCAGCCCAGAGCCTGCATGGGATCCTCTGGCCCCCTCTCTCTGCCCCTCCCCCACTTGCACTCTCTCAAAAATAAACATTAAAAAAAAAAAAAAAAAGATACTCACTGGACTTGGGAAAAGAGTGGAGGACATCAGCAAGACCCTTAACAATTGGATAAACACGAACCAATCAGAGATAAAGAACACAATAAAAAAAAAATTAAAAACATACCAGATAGAACAGCTTACTAGATGAAGCAGAAGAACGAATCAGCGACCTGGAGGAAAGACTAATGGAAAGTAGGAAAGCTGAGCAGGTAAGAGGAAAAAAATTATGCAAAACGAGGGTGGACTTAGGGCATTCAGTGACTCCGTCAAGCATAACAATATTCACATTATAGGCATCCCCGAAGGAGAAGAGAGGCAAAAGTGGGCAGAAAATTTATTTGAAGAAATAATAGCGGAAAACTTCCAGGGCACCTGGGTGGCTCAGGGGGTTGAGCATCCAACTCTTGATTTCAGCTTAGGTCCTGATCTCACAGGTCGCTCCATTATCCACAGGCTCCATTTTACCGTGGGGGAGGTGTCTGAGCAATTCAATTTCCTCTCTGACCTCCCCTGACTCTTTTTAAATGAGGAGGTTTGGATTATACGAGCTCTAAGCCCTAACATGGATTCTCGCACCGTGAGAACGAAGTTCACTTCAAAGTCAGCAAAGGAGTTAGAGCAACATGAGGAGACCTCAGGGTATAAACACTATGTTCTCCAAAGGGACGATAAAAATGGCGGACACGTTTAAGGAATGTTTTTGGTAATAATAAATTGCTTCAGTGGCTCACAGAAATCAGGAAATTTTACATACTAGATTATTGGTTTATTATAAGAGGCTAGAACTCAGGAACAGCCCGATGGAAGAGGCGTGCAGGGCAAGGTATGGGGGACGGGGTGTGGCGTTACCATGCTCTCTGGGCACACCACTTTTCCCACATCTCCCTGTGTTCACCAACCCAGAAGCTCTCTAAACCCTGTCCTTCTGAGTTTTTGTGAAGGCCTCATGACACAGGCATGATTGAGGGTTGGTCCTCGATGACTGAACTCAATCTCCAGCCCCCTCCCCTCCCCAGAGGTCAGGGCAGAGGTTGGCAGTTCCAACCCCCTAATCGCAGGAGTTCCTCGGGCAACCAGCCCCCGTCCTTGGGTACTTCCCAAAGTCACTTCATTAACCCAAATTCCGGGTGTGATTGAAAGGGGCTTGTCATGAAGACAAGCCTTTAAGGTTCTGGAACTGTTTTGGGAACTGAGGGCCAAAGACCGAATATTATCATTGTTGCTTCTTCTTCACTCCCAACGGTCCAAGTTTCCTCTTTGGTCTGAAGAACATCTTTTGGCTCTTCCTTTAAAGCAGATCTGCCAGCTATGAATTCTCTTAGCTATTCTCATCTGAAGATGTCTCCATTTTACCCTTCATTCCTGAGGGATATTCCACAGGATAGAGAATCCTGAGTTCTCAGTTATTTTCAGCACTTTAAGAGATGTGTCCCTTTTTCTGGCCTCCTTAGTTCGTGATGAAAAAATGGACTGTCGTTTGAACTCTCCCCTATAGGTAACGTTTCGTTTTCTCCGGCTGCTTTCAAGATGTCTTTTAGTTTTCGACTGTTTATGACGTGTCTGGCTTGGATTTCTTTGGGTTGAACCCGTTTCCCGTTCACTCGGCTTACTCGGGAGGTTGTCAGCCCCTCATTTCCGCAGATGTTTATACAGCATTATGCTTGCTCTTCTCGTGCTGTGACTCCTACTGATGGGGTTTGGGGGTGATGGTGGGGTTCGTGGGGTCTGGAGCCGATGGCCAAGAAAGAACTCTTGAAGACGTCTTTGGTACAAAAGGTGATTTCATTAAAGCATGGGGACAGGACCCGTGGGCAGGAAGAGCTGCCCTGGGGTTGTGCAGAGTGACTGCTTATCTACCTTGGAGTTTGGAGGGGAGGTAAAGTCAAGAGTCAGTTTCTTAAAGGAATTTCCATATGCTAAAGAGGAGTTACAGATTACTGGAGGCCTAGCTATTGTCAAGCTAAGGTTGTTTTTCCCTCTGGCGAAGCATTATCATTAAGGTAGTGGGGAGTTCCTGGAGATCTATTGATGAGATATTTGTAAACTGATGGAGACTAGCAGTTTAACCATTTGCTTTCTGTCCTTTCCTTTGTTCTTGGGCAGCCAGGAGTGCCTGAGGAACATCACACTTATCCCACCTTGGTGGGGCGGGGGGTTGTGCTAGCTTGTGCTTGGCCCTCAACTTGCCTTATGGTCCCTCATCGCTATGACCTGACCCTGAAATTTTTCCTTTCTTCTCTGTTGATCGGAATGGAGGACTTGTGTTGAACTCTACAGTAATCCTAGGCATTTTGAATGTTGCATGAGGAGGTGGGAGCCAATCCTATGGAGAACGCTGAGCTTTGTCTTGGCAAGTAATCAGTCTGGTTAGGTTTGGGCCATACGTTCTGTGAGTGCTGGTTCTCACGTCAGTGCGGTTTTCCAAGCCTTTGCAGTGCTATTTGGATCTGTCACCATCATGGGACCCCTGGGAGACCCGGGGAGGGAATCTTCCTATCAGCTCAGGTCTCAGATGTGCTTGGTACGCCAATTAGGACCAGCTCCTCGGGTGCACGGCGTGAACAGGTGAGCAGGTCAGGGCTGAGCCAGAGCTCGAGAATAACCTCGCGGAGTCACTTGCGTGAGCTCTTCCCTCGCTACTCTCTCCCCAGCACTTTCTGGGTCCTCTAGCCCACCACTTCCGGCCCACTCCTGTAACCGAGCCCCGTCCTTGAGAGAGGAGGGCGAGCACACGGGCTCAGCCTTACCTCCTTGGTGCCACAGCTCTACCAAATGGAAGAGAAATTCCCTTCCCTCAGACTCTCGGCTCCCGCAGGCCTCCTGTTGGCAGCCGAGGGAGGCCTCGCCTGAAACATGGAGACAAAGAAGGGGAAGAAGCAGGCATTTCCCCCACTTTCTGGGCTCTAGCATTTGTGTTTCTCAAGCCTGGCTTCTCTAGGATCCCGGCACCACCGTGCCCACTGCTGCATCTGGGGCTGCGTTGCGTTCCGGCTGGGAGAACCAGAGGAACACGAAGCCGGCACACTCACCACCTCGGGGGTGCTTGGAATTCTGGGGTTCTCCCCAACCTGCTTGGTGCTACTTACTTCTTCGTGTCGTCCAGTGGTGGCGCCATACATTCTGTCCGGGCTTCGCAGCCGTGTTCAGCGAGAAGGGAAAGGAAGGTGTGTGTTAACTCCACGTAACCCGGAACAACAAATCTTCCCCGTGATATTGAAAGACCTAGAAGGCGTATGGCACTATTGCGTATTTGTGCACCGAAGAAAGGGTCTGTGTGGCTCCACAGGTAAGTGCCTAGGGAAGAAGGTCTTCAAGCTTACCTACGCAACCTGACCCGGGTTTCCTCGAAGAAGGAATTTCGGCGCAGGGGTGGTGTCGAAAGAACTTCCACCTTTTACTCCATACCTCTTTTTGAACGATTCTAAGCATGCACGCATTATTGCTTTTGTAATTTTCAAAACGGGAAGACGTGAGCGAAACGACGACGAAACACTTATCGTTCAACTCAAAGCGGATATCCAGAAAGCATCTTTTCCTGGGTGTAATGTATCTTGGTAACATTTGTCTGAGGGAAAAAAAACCCATTCAGGAGTCAATGTGATCATGCGTCGTACACATAGCCATTGATCTACTGCTCAGAAGTATTTCCCACAGAAGTTTCAGCCCATAATCCTAAGTTTATTCACATTTTTCCAAGTAATTGCAACATTACATAGAAGCTACAAGCAAATACGTAGTTCTTCGAAAAGACAACCCAGAATTCTCATCGCCTGAGCTTTGGGATTGTAAGTAGGCCTTATATTCCTTCAGAATGTTAAAGGGAAGGCACTACTCAAAATAACCATAAAACAACATGGCGGGAGGGGGGCAGGGGGGAGGGACTGTTCTTAAGTACAGTTTTGCAAATTGTGAAAGAAATCTCAAGAGAGGCTTCCAATGTCTTCATGCAGGTGTCCTGACTTTCAAAATGGAAATAAGTGTTAAAGAAGCAATTTATTTCCCTTTTACGCTACTAGGCTTGAAGGGAGCAAATCTGGGCCAATAATGTCGACATAGCTCCTTGCCTAGAATTTGGGATTAAGTGTGTTCTTACACTGTATTACTCCCTATTCACCCTGCTGTCCAAAAACTCCATTTCAAAAGCATTTGAAATGATCAGGTCACATTTTTAGTATGGCTTTTTAACCAACTGAGCCACCCAGGTGCCCCAGTATTGCTTTTTAAATGTGAACTTATCACCAAACTATATAGCAGGGGCCTTATGAGTCAGGCATTAGCATTTTAGTATCAAACCAAACACAGAATCAAGATAAAGAAACATTAGCACCATTTTGTATCTAATCCAGTGTAAACCTATTTTTTACTCAGAAAAGTTGTTTTCACTTCTAACATATGCTTCGCCTCTCTCCCTCCTTGCCAATAATACTTTTGAACATTTTAAATACCAAGTACGATAACATTCCATTTTTAAAGTTTATGCTCAGTACAGCATTTCAAGTCAAAGGAGGAAGGTTATCACTAGAATTTTTTTTTTTTTTAACTCTGCCAATTGCACAAAATTCTGTTTGGGGAGGAGAGTTTTTTGTTTTTTTTTTTTTGGGGGGGGGGTGACGTCTACTGGCTCACAGACACCATTCTTCCGTGCAGTTTACAGAGTTTGAGTGACCTCACACACACACCTTTCAAGTTATTGGCAATTTTTATTTAATGAAACAATGACAAAGGTATTACATATGAAGTACCATAAATAGGTGCCTACTACATCATGAGCAATTCAGAGAATCTATACCCTATTATACCTTTAGTAAACTTTTAAAAAATGTATATATGTACTTAGAAATGTTACCGCGGTGGAGTTCATATATATATATATATATATAGGAGTATATGTATGTGTGTGTGTGTGTGTGTGTGTGTATATACATACATATATATATATATATATATATATATATATATATATATATATATAAAACCCAGAGGTACTGAGTATTTTGATACCTCCTAAATAAGAGCAGCCTTTTAGGTTTAAAATGAAAGAATAGGGGCGCCTGGGTGTTCAGTCGGTTAAGCGTCCGACTCTTTGAGTTTGGCTCAGGTCATGATCTTGTGGTTCGCGAGTTCGAGCCCCACATCGGGCTCTGTGCTGGCAGTGTGGAGCCTGCTTGGGATTCTGTCTCCCTCTCTCTCTGTCCGTCCCCTGCTTGCTCTGTCTCTCAAAATCAATAAAGATACACTTAAAAAAGTATTTCAAAATATTTTTTCAAAAAAAGAAATAGATTTCTATTCACTTGGCATTTGCCTTGGTCCAGCAGAGTTGCTAAATGTTACTTAGTATCCGATTACTGCTCTTAATAAAAGTAACACAGAAACCATGTTTATGGCAAACTTTTAATTTTAAAACCAAAATTTAAAAAAGAGAATCTTAGGCAGCAATTATTTTATTCCATATTCTCACTGGATTTTCCGTTTCAGACTTTTCAACATGAAAGGTAATTTTAAACCAGCTTGCTGTCTTCCACGCTGTCCCAAGAATTAGGAACACGATTTATAAGAATTAGGAACATGAGTTTCTAGAATGAAGGGAACAGTCAGACCATCAAATTGTTACCGCTTAAAAAACTTCATGGGCTCCAAAGGTGATTTTCACCCCTAAAAAGACACCCTCACCAACTAATGACTTGGACATGGGAAGGGGACTCACAGTTAATTCAGGCTGATGTACTCATTGTTCATGCACACGAAAAGTACTTTAAAAATCCTGTCCATTGGTCTTCTACTTAAAAAAGGGGTAAAACTGGCCAATATTGCCTTCTAGGTTTTGTCCCCATCTGGAGTTGCCAGTAGGAAGCACATTAAATACGAGTCTGTTCCCTAAAGGGGAGGGAGTCCGGCTTGGTAAAGCCGAGAGGAAGCTGGGTTTCTAAGGCAGCCCGTCAGTGTGGAACCTGACCTACACCCAAGGCCATCTTCCCGGAGATTGTCAGGTGCAACAGGAACGCTTGAGCTGGATGCCTAAACACAAAGGAGCACGAAGGGCTTTGGAAGGAACAGTTTTCACAGTCAGCTGCACCATCACAATGCCACGTTAATTTGATCCTTAGGTACCTGCAGTGTTTAAGGACTTTAATAACGACAGTCACGTTCACCGGGATTATTAGCAGGGTTGTTTTGGACCGACATATAGAACTTCCTGTTAAATACCCATCTCAATGATTAGGAGAGCTCTCTATGTAAAAGGATTCACCTCAGAATGATGCAAGTATTTAAAAAGTCTTCTTTTTTTTAAAGCTCACGATTCTTGAGTTTTCAAAGCTTATACAGTTGTAAGAGGACACTGTGTGAAGATTTTATGTGGAATATAACATATTTGTGTTTTAGACATTGACTATGGGGGGCTTGGTTGGCTCAATTGGTAGAGCATACTCTTGGTCTCAGGGTCATGAGTTCTAGCCCCACACTGGGCCTGGAGCCTACTTTAAAAAAAAAAAAAAAAAGTAAAAATTGACAACACTTCCAAGATCCAGAGTAAAAACAGCAAGGGAATGTTCAACCTCACACCTAATAGCAAATTTTATTCACCCATCTACAGGTGCTAGCCTGGCCCAGGCAAAGGACCCTTTTTCCCTCTTCCAGAGAATTCGGCACGCTTCCTTCCTGTAGTTTCCTGTATCAGCTGGATGGAAACCAGCATTCCTTGAAACCATTTTGTTCTACCCCAAAGGAAATGTACCAGGGAAGGAGCACTTTATTTACATGCTCAACATCCGTGCCTTAGACAAACACCACCATCGTCTCATTCCACTGGCTAGGAATCCGGGAGAAACGCATTTCAGCGGAAGTCTGAACCACGTACGTCGTCAAGGCTTTGTTACGAATGAGTTCTGTAGAGGAAAAAGTGGAGAAAGCAGGGGTAAGCCACACCTCTAACTGGTATCTGGATGTCATCCCCCTCCCCGTGCGCAAGACCACCTCAACATCGCTAAGTGAAATTTCACACGGGAAGTTCTAAATGTCACGGCCAACTATTAAAGAAGAGGCAAGAGTCCGCAGCGCGTACATGCCACAAGGCTGGACCGCAGCAAGAAGCTGCTTCTCCCGTTATGTGTTAAGAAAGTTGCAATAATAAAAAGAAAAGTTTCACAAAAGAAGTTCAGTACTCCTCTCAACACACCGCACTGGCACTTTACGTACGGGACTGCGTTCGATCGATTAAAATCTGTATGAGATAGAAAGTGCCCAGATGACAATTTAAAGAGAAAAGAGGACCCTCACCCAGCCCAGATAATTCTTAAATATCACGGTCTGTGTAAAGTGGTGCCATAATTGAAAGACGAATAAGTTTACTTTTTCAGGAACTGCGGGGGTTCTGGCGTCACTATACAAGGAATCGATGTTAGTGTCGAAACTCCCTTTCGATGAGCCGTTCTTTCACGAAGAAAACCACGCGTAAGGAAAATGAGTCTTAAGCTACAGGTCGGAATGATCTTCCTCACTATGGAATCTGGAAAGTTACTCAGGACAGGATGAAAACAGGCTCCGGCTACACTGACAGAGAAGACTGAATGTTAAGCATCAATAGCCATTTAAAGGCATTCGGTGGCGGTATCTGAAAAGATTAAGATGCTTTAAAACAAAAACCCTTATAAGAATATCAAATATTAGGGACTGAGCTTCATAAATAACCAAATATCTATGGCTTCAACTGTCGCCCTACTACTGAGGTAGGTGACCAGGGTTCACTGAAATAGAGCAATCTTTTGGACATTCCCTATGGAAAACCTTGCATAATCAGCTGGTTTCTTAAATCTATGTCTGTTTTCTTTTGTTTTGTTTCTTCTTTCTTTTCATTTACACTCTTTTGAAGAGGCTGTCCAAGCAACTGTTTCGGCCTTTAAGCTCTTGCCGAATAGCATCTCATGTACTCTGTCATCCATGGGTTCTCCGAGGAGGAAGGCTTTATCTTTCGGTTTTTCTCCACGTCTACAGAGTGAGCACGCTGCCTCTGAGTGACCAATTTCCTTTTTTCCACCTGTCTTCTGTTCTTGGCTCGTAATGCTGATTCGTGAATCTAAATTACTCAAAAATAAAAAGATTATTGTTACTTCTAAAATAAAAGTATAATAACTTACGTGGCTTTTATACTCATTTTCAAGAATATTTGCGATGAATATTTACTACCCCCAGGACCTTTTTTTCCCTCTTCCAGAGAATTCGGCACTCTTCCTTCCTGTAGATTCCTGTATCAGCTGGATGGAAACCAGGGCAGAGGCCAGCCCGGCTTCATCATATCCCTTTCTCCCAGGTATAATAGCTCCTCCAGAAAAGCCATCCCCTTGCCCCTGGTCAGTGACCAAGGCGCTAAACAATAAAAAACGGACATTAAATTTTAGGTATAAATGGTAAGCAACTAATTTGCATGTGTCTCTAGAAACTGGCTCTGGAAAATTATTGAAGACGCTTAGCAGTAAGCCTGGATAAGTATTCCATTAAAGGACTTTTACCACTTAAGACGTTTCATGCTACAGACGAACTCTGTTGAACTTAATCCCATGTAATAGCCAGTCTTTTGTTAAACCACAGCTCCATTGTCTCAAATATCACTCCAAATAACACCATCTGCTAGGGTTCGCTCAGAAGTCTGTTCAGTAAAAATCTGATCATGGTAATTCATCAGAATCCAAATTCTTTGTATTTTCTGCTTCTTTTCATTCGTTCTTTGCTTTAGGCCGACTTAGTCATGTCAGTGCTAACATATGTAATTGCTTTATGGCTGCACACACGAAGACCTCTGGTCAGACGTGTTCTCGGGACTGAGAGGACAACTGGGGGCACCTCGGTGGCTCAGTCGGTTAAGTGTCTGACTTCGGCTCAGGTCACGAGCTCACGGTTCGTGGGTTCAAGCCCGGGGTCGGGCTCTGTGCCGACAGCTGAGCCTGGAGCCTGCTTTGGATTCTGAGTTTCCCCTCTCTCTCTCCCCAGCTTGTGCTCTCTCTCAAAAATAAGTAAATAAACATGGAAAAAAAAAAAAAAAAGAGGACAACTAAGGCTCCAATGAGTAAAAGGCACTGGCTGTGGATGAGCAGGGGAAAACACAGTCATCCGAATTGAACTCAAAGAGCCAAAGGGAATCTACGGTAGGTGTCAAGAACTACAGAATCAATCTAACAAAAGATAACAAGGGAGTCGAGGAATACCAGTTATCAAAGCCACAGGAACCAGAAACCTCTCAAGAGGCCCACGGCACATCTACACAGGCAGCCACCAGCCCCGCTGGGCTCCTCCTCTGCACCTGCGCCCCCCCCACCCCCCCGGAACTTGAAAACCCTGACTCCAGCCACTTCTTCTCCTGGTTCCATGTTGGTAAATCTTCCAAATCCTAGCTAATTCCCAGCAACACCCCTCGATCTCCAGGGAGCTGACACCCTCAATCTGTTTGCCAATCAGATGCCCAAATTCCAGGCTTTCCTTGGCCCACCCTGCCATCTCCTAAGATCTACCATGACCCCAAAGCACCGCGGTGATCACAGAATAGGACACCCGATGACGGGAACGCAGCCCAACCCCCAGCCTCCAAGGAAAAGCAGTGACGGCCAGGTGCCCACGAACCCACCTCATGCACGGGGGCAGACGCGCAGACGTTGTGAGTTTTTTGGCTTCCTGTATCGGTCTGTTTTTCTCCCCACCCATAAAGAGCAAACGGATGCTTCTTCTCCTTTATTTTAGTTGATGATCTTTGAGGACTTTTGGCTGCTTTCCTATTTCCTCTAGCAAATAAGGCACTTGGTTGCTGTCGAGGTTCAGTACTGCTGGGTAACTTGTCAGTCTCTTTTGCTCTGACCTGTTGTTCAGGTTTTTCTTTTATGTCTTTCACTGGCAGTGCTTTTGAAAGAAAAGAAAAAAAAAGGAGATAAAACAAGACGAGAATGCTTTAAAATCACGTTTCTATATAATCACTTCAAATAGCTGGGTTGTGAAATTCATAACGCTTCATGCCGTAACGGCTCAATTCACGAGTCCAAGTAAGCAAGAAATACAAAACCAAGTCAGGGTTATACCTTTCAAATGGTCTGGCCCATTTTAAAATCAACAGCAAATCCACCAAGGCTGGACCAAACCTATTCGAAAGCCACAACTCTCACTCACAGTCCGATATCAAGCATCCCAATTAAATATTAAAACCTAAAAAGCACCACAGCCTCATGGCTTTCTCCACACCCCCAAGGGAAGTCCAATCATCAAGGCCTCACTTCAGAAACAGATCGGGATTTGCGGTAATCTCTCAGCAGATGTAAAAGGTTAGGTGTGAAGTCACTCAACTCAAGTTCCGGGATCCCGTTTCTTTCTGGTGCACCATGATTACGGAAACCTCCCTACGGCTCTTGACGTGCTCAATTTCATTTCTTTTTGAGGTGCCACGAATATGGAGAGCTCCCTGTGGCTCTTAACATGCTGTAAGAAAGAGTAAGCTGCCCACCTTAGCTTGAACAGTCCTCAGTCACAATCGGGAGCGGTTTCCATAGTTACTCACTATGGATTCCCAGCATGAAGAGCTGGAGGTGTGGGGAGGGCACCTTTTGGGATGAGCACTGGGTGTTGTATGGAAACCAATTTGACAATAAATTTCATATATTGAAAAAACAATAAAAAATAAAAATAAAAAAAAATAAAAATAAAAAAATAAGAGGGCTTCCCCAACACTTGAGATAGAAATGACTGCATGAATCAGGGCTCAGGGTCTACACAGCCCTAAAGCCTACCAGCAGAGCTGGAGCAATCCTCAAGGAAAATGGGACTGGCCCTTTCTGAGGTGAACGTCAGACATGAAGGATGTGCTCTAGAACATACCTACTTCCCTTGACAACATTTTATCATTTGGCCGCTCATTACTTTTTATAGACCCTTTATTTGTTGTAAAAGTTATGCGATGTTGTTTCAACGCTTCGTGATCCCATGTTTCGTTTCGGCCCGAATTTCCTTTTTTTTTTTTGTTTGGTTGTTTTTACTGACGTAAGATCGGCATACAACATCATATGACCTTTAGGTGCACGGCACTATAATTTGGTATCTGTAGACACTACAGACTGATCACCACGGTAAGTCTAGTTACCACCGGTCACCACGCAGTTGAGTCCCCTCGGCCACGCAGCCTTCCCCCAACTCCCTTCCCCTCTGGTAACCGCCAACTTGTCCTCTGGATCTAGGAGTTTGCTTTTGTTTTTTGTTCCTTTGTCTTGTTTTCTAGGTGAGATCGCATGGCATCTGTCTTTCTCCGTCTGACCTCTTTCACTTGGTCTGAAACCTGCTAGACCCACCCGTGGTGTTCCAAAGGGAAGATTTCCTTCTTCTTTTTGTGGCTGGGTAAGGAACACTCCATTGTGTGTATATATGCCTTATCTTCTTTACCCACTCGTCAACGTCAACCGGTGGACACTTAGGGTTGTTTCCCTATCTTGACTATCGTAACTCATGCTAGAATAAACATGGGGGTGCCTATGTCGTTTCGAATTAGTGTTTTTGTATTCCTCAGCTTAATACCCAGAAGGGAAATGGTTGGATAATATGGTTAGTTCTCCTCTTACCTTTTTGCGGAATCTCCCTCCATATTGTCTGCCATAGTGGCTGTACCAACTTACAGCCCCACCAAGTACAGGAGGGTTCCCTTTCCTCCACATCCTCACACCACCTGTCATCTCTTGCCTTTTTGGTAATGGCAATTCTAACAGGTGTGAGGAGATAGCTGATTGTGGTTTTGATTTGCGCTGCCCTGCTAATGACTGATGTTTAACATCTTGTCACATGCCTACCGGCCATCTGTGTATCTTCTTTGGAAGAATGTCTATTCACACCCCGTGCACGTGTTTCACTTGGGTTGTTTGGTGCTTTGTTGTTGAGTTGTGTGAGTTCTTGATGTATTTTGGATATTTAACCCCTTAGGCAAATATCTTCTCCCATTCAGTGGGCTGCCTTTTTATTCTGTTGATGCTTTCTTTCCCTTGCTGCGCGGTTTTTCAGCTTGTTGTAGTCCCATTTATTTTTGCTTTTGTTTCCTTTGCCTTTGGAATCAGATCCGGAAAAAAAAAACATTGCTAAGACCAATTGCCAAGGAGCTCACTGCCCATGTTTTCTTCTAGGAATTTTATGGTTTCAGGTCTTACATCCGAGTCTTCAATCCACTTGAGTTAATTTGTGTGTATGATGCAATAGAGTGATTTAATTTCAGTCTTTTGAATAATGGCTCCTTATGCATCTACAACTCCATTTCACTTACCCGAGCTGTTTAGGTCTTAAGGATACCCCTCACTTCAAATGCTCCAGAATTTGGCTCTAGGTGATGACTTTACAGATTGCTATTCTAAAGCCTCATCACCTCTTTAGGACACATTCTTGTCCCTTCCTATTTCTGGTTGTGACTCTTTTCTTCCTTCTGCCTACATTCCCTTTATTTATTTATTTTTATTTATTCATTTTTTTGCCCACATTCCATTTATTTATTTATTTATTTATTTATTTATTTATTTATTTTTATTTATTTATTTATTGCCCACATTCCCTTTAGAGTAAGCCCCTGGATAGGAAGTATCTTGAAGTATCACAAGCGTGAAGTCTTGACAGATTGTCGTCTGTCATTTCTATCTTCTATCCTCAGCAATGACCTTGACTCCACCAAAGTTCCCTTCCTTCTCTTCCTCTCCTGGTCTGTATGTGTCTAACCCAGGTCTTCCAGAGAAGCCTGCCCAGAGAAGGGAATAATGATTTAGGTTAAAGGACAAACTAGTCAGGAAGAAAAGAGAAAAAGAGAGTCCCAGCAAGAGGGAATGTCTTGTCCAAAGGCCCGGAAAGAAAAGGGAATATAAATAGTTCAAAATGACAGGTCCAGAGAGAGTCTGTGGATGAAGGCATGGAGCGGGTGGCAAAGGAGGAGACTTTCCACACCAAACTCAGGAGTTTCATTTTCTCCTGAAAATGAAGAATCACTAAAGGATTGTAAGCTGAAAAAGCAACATGGCCCTATTTGCATTTTAGGGCTAGGGCCTCCAGCTACCAACGTGAAGGATGAGCGAGAGAGGCGAGGACAGAAAGGCCAGCTAGCAAACAACGGCAGAGTCTGGGGGTGAGGTGGGAAGTGGGGGCCAGTGGGGCCCAGGAGTCACGGTAGGGGTGGAGAGGGGAGAGAAAGGACCAGAAGGGGGCCCACCGAGCCTGGCAGGTGCTCAGACTCACTGGGCACCTGTGAACCACACACTGATCAGAACAGCGAGCCTCTCCAGAGCAGGTACCGAGGTACCGAGGCCTCTCCAGAGCAGACGGCCCAGCAACAGTGCGACAGACCGGTGAAGACGACAGACGCCCCGCGGCCCTGGGAGCAAAGAGGAGTCCACGGCTCCCACAGATGTTTAGTGGGGATGGTCCTGCTATCCTCTGACAGAGGTCCACCCAAGGATAAAGACAGGATACTTGCGGCGTCGGATGGGAGATACTTCTGGAACAACTCAGCAGGCCCATGAAGCCAGGAGACAAGGTAGTGAGCCAGCAGGTGGGAGCTGAGGTCTGGACGTGGAACAGATCATCCAGGAAGCAACGCGGAGTCAGAGGAGGGGACAGAGAGTCAGGCCCCTAGGGCCACCATTATTTAAGGAGCAGCCAGGCTGAAGAAGGAGAGCCTAAGAGGGAGAAAGAATAGCTAGAAAAGGAGGAAAACTCACCAGGAGAGAAACTACGGGAAGAGCGTTGGTAAAGGAGGCAGCCGTGAACAGTGTTCAACACCGCAGGGGGGAGGGGGTCCGTCAGACGAGGGGGAAGAGACTCGGCATTGGGCAAGCAGGCCGCCTCACTGCTGACAGAGGGGGACGCGGGGTCGGGGCACCAGGTCACGGTGGGCTGCGTACCGGACAGAGTGGAGGAGGCCTAGTTCTGCTAACCATGAGCTACCGGACCAGCCCTCCCCCCCCACAGATAAACAAAGACTGATGTTAAAAATCCCGAGGGTCCACAGGCGCCCGGTACAAAGAAGTAAACTCTTCTCTAGAGACCCTGGGCCAAGTTATCCCTGCAAATAATTTTGCAAACGCGCTTATGAATGTACTGCAAAAGATGGGCGGCCTCGTAAGGACAGAAGACAAGAAGGAAGGGCCAGCGGGAGCAATTTTCCATTTACAGGCTATCAAATCGTTGCATTTACTCTCCGTAACACTTAAAAGAAAGAAACCAACCCAAGTACGTCTGCAGCAGCAGGAGACAAAGACGGAAAATGCAGAAGAGACAGAACCTATCAGCCCAATATTAATATTTATGAAACTCTTGCCTGCTGTCAGGTGAGTGCATGTGACCATACGGGTCAAGATCTTACCTGGAGGGCTGAAGTTTAAACCAAAGACCTTCTCAGAGGAACAAAAAACAGCGGTCATCGCCATTGTGGGAGAGGATTAGAATGCCCCTTTCTCAGGAGCTGACAGGACAGTCAAACAAAAATAAATTCAGTCTTGGTGTAGGGCTGTGCTAGCCAATACGCGTGGCTATCAACTATAAGCGTAAAGGAAAATTAAATAAAAGTAAAGATTCGATTCCTCAGTTAAGCCGATCAGAGTTTAAGTGCTCAATAACCCCACGTGGCTAGGAACTACCATGCCGGATGATACAAAGAGAGAACACGTCCACCGGGCCGCTCAGTTTTATTGGAGGGTCTGTTTTGAAGACACTGGACAACAGAATTAACACATTTGACCGAGTGGCTATACATACAACCCTGCATCCCATAACTACAGAATATATAATGTGGTGAAATGGAACGTTTACAAGAATTTACACATCTGAGTCTCTAAAGCAAATCTTAATATATTTACAAAATTGAAATCAAACAGAATGTACCCTCTATATAGTGGATAATTATGGTGTAATTATAGTGTAAATCACCTTGATAAAACAACAAAAAGAAGTAACTTTTTTTTTTAACTTTTTAAATGTTTTATTTATTTTTAAGACAGAGACAGACACAGCATGAGTGGGGATGGGCAGAGAGAGAGAGGGAGACACAGAATCTGAAACAGGCTCCAGGCTCCGAGCTGTCAGCCCAGAGCCCGATGTGGGGCTCGAACTCACGAACCGTGAGATCATGACCTGAGCCGAAGTCGGACACTCAACCGACTGAGCCACCCGGGCGCCCCAAAAATAAGTAACTTTTTAAAATCTCCAGTTTTGAAATTTAAAAACATTTCTAAATAACGCACGGATCAAAAATAAATCATATGCTTGCACAAAGATGGGAATGCACTCAATGCCACACTTACCGATGGTTAAATGGCGGAGCGAGTTAGCAGATTTTACCATAATTTTTAACAATTAAAAAAAAGTGGTGATGGAAGGCATTCCTTCCTTAATCCTGACCTTATTAGAAATGCTTCTGCAGTTTCTTCATTAAGCGTAACGTTTGTAGTATGCTTTTAGGATATAGTCCTTTTTTTTTTTTTAAGATAAATACATTTCCTTATGTTTGTATTATATACATAAGTGTTAAGGTTTGTTAATTTTTTCATGTATTTTAAGAATCATAATGATTTTGCTTAAGTAAATAAAATACTATATAACAAAATGCGGGTCTTTCTCCTGCAGGGAGTTAAGATTCATCCTACTCAACTGACAGTATAGCTAAAGCAGTAACTGTGGGGAAATTTACAACCTGAAATCAACACATCCAAAAAGAAAAGCAGGTAAAAAAAAAAAAAAAAAAAAAAATCAACGCGAAGCACCCATCTTACAAAGCGTAAGGGAAGAAAAGATCATGGATCAATAAAGACATATTAATAAAGAAAATCCACAGAGTCTAGAGTTAGTTTGGGGGAAAAAAACTAATAAAATTCACAAATCTCTGGCAAGACTGATCAAGAAGGAAGTAAAAAATAAACCTAAGTGGGCGCCTAGGTGGTTCAGTCAGTTAAGCGGTTAAGCGTCCGACTTTGGCTCAGGTCATGATCTCACAGTCCGTGAGTTCGAGCCCCACGTTGGGCTCTGTGCTGACAGCTTAGAGCCTGAAGCCTGCTTCAGATTCTGTTTCCCTCTCTCTCTGACCCTCCCCCACTTGTTCTCTCTCTGTCTCTCTCTCTCAAAAATAAAGATTAAAAAAATTTTTTTTTAGTAAATCTAAGTAAAAATACAGCAAATGGAATTTAGGCTTAATACGCACTGATGACATGTGCATATAGTCCCTTCCTCCCAAAAGCCCACTAAAGTGAAGGAAAAAACGCATAACCCATAGGACAAAAAGCAAGGGAGACAATGACACCAGGCAGCAGGTGTCCATACAATTCTGGAAGCTGGAACATAGATGAGGACGTAGAAGTGACCTTGAGAACTGAGTAGGACGAATCCTAACCCCCTGCGGGAGAAAGTCCCACAGGACACACACTGAACCCCAAAAGGAAATAGAAAATGAGGCAGAAGGCCAGCGTAATGGAATGCCTTTTCCAAAGGTCCAGCATTAATCAGTGTCCCAGCCCACATGCTCTTTTTTTTTTTTTTTAATGTATGTTTATTTTTGAGACTGAGACAGAGACAGAGAGACAGAGCGTGAACAGGGGAGGGGCAGAGAGAGAGGGAGACACAGAATCGGAAGCAGGCTCCAGGCTCCCAGCTGTCAGCACATCCGATGCAGGACTCGAACCCACAGACCGTAAGATCACGACCTGAGCTGAAGCCGGGCGCTGAACCCACTAAGCCGCCCAGGCCCCCCAACCCACATGCTCTTCTGACAACATAATATGAATGTGCCTGTTGAGATGGGGGGGGGGGGGTGGATGCTTCTTCCCCTTGAACCTGGGCAGACCTTCATAAGCGAGGAATGGGGAGAAAGAAGTGGTCCATGGCTTCTGGTGATAAGTCACAAAGGGCAGCCCAGCACGTGCCCTGCTCTCTCTCAGGAACAGTTGCCCTTGGAGGCCAGCCGGCACATTATGAGGAAGGCCAGGTGCATGAAGATGTCACAAGCGAGGGCCCTAGCAGCCAGCCCCCAGCCCTGGCACCTTCCAGCAGAGGCTGCAGACGGCACAGAGTGGAAACAAGGCATCCCCTGTGCCCAGGGCAAGTGCCAACCCACAGAAACCATGGGCAGTAATAAATGAGCAGTGAAATTTTAAGCCACTAGTTTTCAGGGTCACTCGGTTATGTCGCTGTCGACACTTCTTGCAAAGTCTTTCCTCCGGTCGGTATGCCACATGATTGCCCCTCTCCTAGCTCAGAAGGCATGTGGGTTACTCCCCAGAGATGGAGAAGCAGAGTGGGTAGGGGCTTGAGATACGAGGCACAGGAAAAGTAAAGGGCGACACCTTCTTGAAAAACAGGTTTATGTGGTAAAGAACAAGGCCCCTCCTCCCTTTCCCCAACTCTTGTTCCCTGAATGCTGACAGCCAGGCTTGTACCCGCCCCAGGCAGGAGACTGGAGGTTTGCCATGTGGGGAGGTGAACACAAGAAAAATGGGTACTTATTATGTTTAAGTTCCCCAGAGAAACAGCTCGTCCTCATCCAATTAGTCAACAAGCACCCCCACAGCCAGAGCTCCTGGAAAGCTCTACAAGTCTCACTCTTACGTGCGAGCAGACAGGCTAAGAGCAAACATCTGAGTACATCCTCTAAAAAGAGAAAGTCCAAAGTATACAAAAAGAGTATGAAATATAACAGACCTCTCAATTATGGCTTTTTTTTTTTTTTGAGTTAAAAGAAATCCAAGAACAGGATGTTATTTTTTTTTTTTAATGTTTATTTTTGAGAGAGAGAGAGAGAGAGAGAGAGAGAGAGAGAGAGAGAGAGGGGTGAGCGAGTGGGGAAGGGGCAGAGAGAAAGAGGAAGACACAGAATCCAAAGCAGGCTCCAGGCTCTGAGCTGTCAGCACAGAGCCCGACGCAGGACTCGAACCCATGAACCGTGAGATCGTGACCTGAGCCAAAGTCAGATGGTCAACCCACTGAGTCACCCAGGTGCCCGCATTGTTTTTTTAATTTTTAAAAATAAAACTTGGGACAAAAATAAAAAAAAGGTAATCTTTCCAAAATTTAAAACTAGGATGGCAGAACTAAAATTTTCAATATAAAGATTGGAAGATACAGTTAAAAAGTTCTTCCAGAAAACAGAACCCCAAATTCCAATATCAAAAAAGTTTTAAATAAAAATGTTAGAGGTTTGATCCAGGAGTTACACCATCCAACTAAAAGTAAATATAGAAAGAAAAAGCAAATAGAGCACAGGAAATTATTTAAACAGTACTAGAAAATATTACCGAACTAAACGAGAAGTTTCCAGACTAAAAAGGCCCACCAAGTTGTCAGCCCAATAAATGACAAAAGACAGGGGTGCCTGGGTGGCTCAGTCGGTTAAACATCTGACTTCAGCTCAGGTCATGATCTCACACTTCATGAGTTCGAGCCCCGTGTCGGGCTCTGTGCTGACAGCTCGGAGCCTGGAGCCTGTGTCTCCCTCGCTCTCTGCCCCTCCCCCACTTGTGCTCTGTCTCTCTGTCTCTCTCTCTAAAATAAACATTAAAAAACTTTTTTTAAAAAAAGACATACACATAAAGGGCACCTGGCTGGCTCAGTTAGTAGAGCATGCGACTTTGATCTTAGTATTCAAGCCCCTTGGGTGTAGACCTTACTTAAAAAAAAAAACAAAGACATAGACTGTTAGAACACCTAGGATAAAGAGAATCTATTAAAAACTGCTCTCTCCGCCCCCCAAAAAAGAGGTCACATACACAAGGTGTTGGAATGGCATGGTACTTCTAAAACGCAAGACCAAAAACTAGGATGCAATATAATAATACCTTTAAACACTGAAATTTCTCATCTATAGTTCTCTACCTTGCAAAATATCAATCCAGCCTTTGGATATAATACAGGCATTTTCGGTCATGCAAGGTCACAAAATTTCTATTCCCATGCAACATTTCTCAGGACGTACAGAGGACATGTTACCCCAGAAGGAAGGGATAAGCCACACGAAGGGACACTCGAGATGTACAAGAGAGATCAGAGAAAGGATGTGAGCAAAAGAAATACTGAAACAGTGAAGAGAAGTCCCAGACTGACAGCACAACGTCTAAATTGGAATAGGAGGATGGGGGTTCAAAAAAAAAAAAAAAAGTCTCCAAGGGAAAAAAGAAAAATAAATGAATAGAACACCTAATGTGTCTAGCATATGCCAAGTTTTAGAATACTACCGGACTATTTCAGGGTGAAGTAGTCGTGGGAATACACACACACACACACACACACACACACACACACACACACATACACGCATACAAAAAGGTAAAACAATGATTAACTTCAGGAAAAACATAAATAAAAAGAAAATGTAGTCAGAATATACTACACGGCCCGCCTGTGCATACTTCTACATAGCCACAATAATTCAAACACAGAATCGTGCTTTAAACAAAATAGTCACCTAGTTAATACTGTGGGACAAACCGGGGGCTGGTAAATGGCAGGGAGTGGGCGGGGCAGAGCCAAGATCTTAAGCTACATCATCTCCCATGATGGGAAGTCAATATATAATGTTTAAAATAAAATTTAAACAGCCAACGGAGGGGTGTCTGGGTGGCTCAGTCAGTTAAGCATCTGACTTTGGCTCAGGGCATGACCTCCCGGTTCAGGAGTTCAAGCCCCGCGTGGGGCTCTGTGCTGATAGCTCAGAACCTGGAGCCTGCTTCGGATTCTGTGTCTCCCTCTCTCTCCGCCCCTCCCCGGCTCGTGCTCTGTCTCTCAAAAATAAACAAATGTTAAAAAAAATAAGAAAATAAAATAAAAAGCCTCTAGATGAGAAGAGGGTGGGCATCGCTGAAAGGAAAGCTAAAAAGAGTTGGAAGGAGCATCCGCAGGAGCGAGGGGCACGGGTGGGAAATAGGTCAGATTTTTTTTTTTCGTTTTAAGCATATTTTTAAAAAATTATGCATATGTGTAAATTTGCTAAAAAATAAAATTTAAGTGAAAAGGAGACACATGAAGGAATTAGAGACAGTTCGGAGGACTCTCCAAAGCAGGCTTCAAGGCGTACCACAGCGAACACTCCTGTAACACCCACCAGGTGCACAGAACGTCCTGACAGCTTTTTCGTACCCGTCTCTTAAATAAGAGTGAGAAGCCAAGGATCATCAGACATTTCAAAAAGGTCTCTAACATGAAATACAGGGTTAAAAGCAAAAAGAAACGCAAGTGGGGAGAGGGTGGGGAGCCAGAAACTAGGCCGTAGAAATACAATAAGAAGAAAATACATAAAAAAAACTTCTAGTAATATCCTCAGTAAGATAATAAAAGATACTATATGCACGAATTGAGAAGAGAATACTGTTTTTTATGAAGGAATAAAAAGAGGGACACCTGGGTGGCTCAGCTGGTTAAGTGTAGGACTCTTGGTTTCTGCTCAGGGGTCGTGATCTCATGTTTCCGTGAGTTCAAGCCTCACATCTCTCTGCCCCTCCCCCACTCATGCTCTCAAAATAAATAAATGAACTTTATAACAAAGGAATAAAAAGAGGAAGGGAGGGGGAAAGAAGGTAGGGAGGGAAGGGAGCAAGTCCAGAAAACAAAATTAATTTAAAAATAAATAGAATCCCACAGATGAAAAAAAAAAAATAGAAGAGTTGTGGGGGGCGGAAGGGGGGCACCACACTGAGCATGCAGCCTGCTTAAGATTCTCTCTCTCTCTCCCACTGCCCCCTCCCCTGCTCACGCTCGCTGTCTCTCACTCTCTCTAAAAGAAAGAAAGAAAGAAAGAAAGAAAGAAAGAAAGAAAGAAAGAAAGAAAGAAAGAAAGAAAGAAAGAAAGAAAGAGTTGTAAGATAAGGTTGAGAATATCGCCCAGAAAAAAAACAGAAGAAAAAGACAGATGAACATTCGAAAGGTAGAGGAGAAATTCATGAAGTCTAACATCCAACTAAGGAGTTCGAGAAGACAGGAACAGGAACAGAAATAGAGGTGAAAAAACAAAACCTCCCAAAATGACAAAGCAGGAGTTTCACTGCAAGGGCTCACAAGCACACTGGAGGAAGACAGACCTAGATCAAGGAGAAATTTCAGAACGCAAAGGACAAAGGGAAGACCCTAAAAGCTTCCTGAGGGTGGGGACACGTTATCAAGAATCGGGTGACCACAGGACCCTAGCGCAATACCGCAAGCTACAACACAACACAGCAAATGCCTCCAGACTCTTTAGAGACAATACTTCCAACCTAGAATTCCAGGCTCAGCCACGAACTCACCAAATCGCGAGGGCGGAAATACAAGCTATCGTTTGACATGCCAGCTCTCAGAAAATTAACCTCGCACATACCCTTTCTCGGGAAGCTACTGGAAGATGAGTTCCAACGGGAGGGGTAAACCAAGAAGGAAGATGATGTGAGAGCCACACAAGGGCTCCTACGTAAGAGAAGCCAAGGAGTCCCTGGGGTGGTAGCCAAGGGCCCGCCCAAGATGGAACCAGGCAGGCAAGAGAGAGCAGCAACCAGGCCAGATGGAAGTAGGTCAGAGACGCTGGGAGGGATGTCTTAAGATGTCGAGAGCGAGAGCGAACCTGATGTGTTGGTTGTATTGTGAAAGAAAGAAAAACGAGTCACGGCAAACAATACAGGGCGGCTTGGCACAACATTTTCCAGGCACAATAATGTAGATACAGTTGTAGGTGCAACAAACTCCATGACGACTATTGAGCAGGTGTGGGGAGGGCCCGTGTGTATGGGTTAGGAGGGAGTTAAAAAGAAGGAAAGCCGATAGATAATGCTAAAGACTGAAAGAAAAAAAATTAAGGGGTGTCAACAAAAGCCTTGTCACTCGGAGAAAAATCAACACCGAAGGAAAAGCCAGAGGCGCTGGAAGTGGTCCTCTAAGGAACAGGGGGCTGGTCTGTGTGTCTGCTGGATCCTTGTAATAAGCCATACAGAACTAGATGCTTCTAAGTGTACATACGGCTTCAGTGAAAACAAGAACCAAAGGTTTGTTTCATAGAAACTCAAGAGTACTCATCATTCTAGTATATAAAACCATCCACGTAAAAACAAGGATTTTTCAGTCTTGCCAGACATAGGAATCAACAGGCAGGAGCAAAGCAAATGAACCGAGAGGCCTGGACACAACAAACATCCTTTCTTTTTTTTTTTTTCAACGTTTATTTATTTTTGGGACAGAGAGAGACAGAGCATGAACGGGGGAGGGGCAGAGAGAGACGGAGACACAGAATGGGAAACAGGCTCCAGGCTCTGAGCCATCAGCCCAGAGCCCGACGCGGGGCTCGAACTCCCGGACCGCGAGATCGTGACCTGGCTGAAGTCGGACGCTTAACCGACTGCGCCACCCAGGCGCCCCTGAACATCCTTTCTTCTGCCTGATGCCTAAGCCAGAAATATCAGCAGATAAGAAATAACTGACCTCAGCCACTAGTAGGATTCCGTGTCTCTAAGGAAACCAAAATAATCAGGAACTCAGGCAAACACAGGCACCTCAAGTACACCTCACAATTTAGCTGGTAGGCCAGTGTCCGCGGGGACTAAACCAGAAGGCATGTGCCCCGGCCCCCTCTGCCTTCTGTTATTCAAATTTCCACCAGGGATCATTGAAGCTAGGAAGCTCCTAGAAGCTAGCTAGGAAGCTACTACACAGCCACAAATCTTGGGGGATTTACAGGTTATGTGAGGATGGAAAGGCAGCTCTAGGAAGCACTGAGAATGGCTGAAGTTGACAGAACAGCAACAAAGCAGGCTGGCTCTGTGACTAAAAGATTCAGTTTTCTCTCTTCCAGCCTCTCGAAGAGGGGCTGCGAGGAGAGACTGAAAAGCTGATTAATCCCCCCGCTTTACGGTGCCGTAAACAAACAAAACTGAAGTCACTGATCATCTATCCCCAGCTTCCATTTCTTCATCTATGAAACGGAGGTAAAAATTACACCCCTACCACTTAGAATTGTTTTGAACGCTGAGCGAGCAAATACGTATTTCTAAGATCAGCGACTGGAGGGATAATAAGCTGTCAATACATTTTGGTTACTTTTCTCGCCCAAGCCTCTTTAAAATCGAGTGACCCGGGACGGGGGTGGAGAACTGGGACTGGGGGAGGGGTGGGGGGAGTGTCTGGCCAACGCTAGAAAGTGGCAGGAGGGAACCCCTGGTTACTCCAGGCTGTATCCTAAGGCATTTAGCCCGGCCCCAAGCACCAGCGACCGTCCATCCGGCCTCCCGCGCTGAGACCCCAACTCTGCCACCGTCTGGCCAGGAAAGAAGGTGGAGGAGGACCAGGGCAGAAACAGTAGACGCACAGCACCCGAGGGCCATCTTCCAGCTACGGCTCCACCTCCACCCCGCGGCAGCCTTTTGATGAGGGGTGCGCGCACGGGGGACGAGTGGGTGGGCAAGAAGCGGAGAGCACCTCGCACTTACAACGAATATTCTCCCACCAACCAGGAGTTACGCAACCGCCTGCGTCAACAAATTCAAAATACTCTTCAGGGACAATGCAGCGAGGTCAGGGACTTAACACAGAAAAACAGCGGCCCCATTCATAAGACTGAAAGCTGGGCTCAGCGACCTTAACCTCTTGGGCTCGGTCCCCTCTGAGAATCTGACGGAAGCTGGGCTCCTCTACGGGGGGGGGGGGGGGGGGGGGGGGGGAAGAGGTGCTTAGATATAAATAGATGGGATTTCGGAGCTCACTAAGGCAACCACGGCCCTCGGAGGAAGACCCGGAGTTCAGCGCCACTTCAACCCAGTTCACAGCGGGCCCAACCCAGAGCCACCCGATGACGGAAATAAGGGCGGGAGGGCGGAGGCGGGGCTGACACCACCCTTATTTCGGCCAGGGAGGCGCATTCTCCGTCTACCAGAAAACAAAACAAAAAATAAATAGGAAGGGCTTGCCCTGAGCGCTGCGAGACACGGAGCTGGGCAGCTCGGACGCCAGGGGCAGCCCCCTCCCGGCCCCCTCGCGTCCCCCCTCCCGGCCCGGTACCTGGCAGAGCCCCGTCCGCCGCCTCCTCCGCGCTCGCCGCGTCCCGGGCCTCCCCGGCCTCCGCCGCCTCCGCGCCCTGCTCCTCCGCCGGCCCCCGCGCCCGCCGTTCCGGCCCCTCCCGCGCCGCGGGTTCCGCGGGCGGCGGCGGCGGCGAGGCGGGGGCGAACTGGGGCGCGGGGCCCCCGGCGCCCGACGACGCCGACGACGCCGAGTCGTCCGAGGCGCCGGCCGGGCCCCAGTCGTCCCAGAGCCAGGGCGCGTGCGCCTGCTCCAGCAGCCGGCGGCCCAGGCGGTAGTGCAGCAGCTCCCGGTAGCACGGCCCGTACTCTTCCCAGCGCGGCTCCCGGTAGCGCTTCATGTACTCGCTCTTCACCCCGCTCCCGGGGACATGGTGCCTCCCGCGGGCTTGAGCGCGCGCGGCTCCGCTCCGCCGCCGCCGCCGCCTACGGAGCCGGGGACACGACACAGAGACCCGCCCCGCCCCTCCCGCCGACCCGGCCCGCCGCGACGTTTAAACCCGGAGCCCCGCCCGGACGGGGCGGGCGGGGGCGGGGCGCGGGCGGAGGGGCGGGGCGCGGGCAGAGGGGGCCGGGCCCGGGAGGGGGCGGAGGTGAGGGGGCGGAGGGAGCGGGCGGCCGGCCCCGGGAAGGGGCGGGGCCCGGGAGGACCGGGCCAGGTAGCGCCTTGTCCCGTGACCCTGTCCTGATGGCCCCGGCGGGGTACCGCGCGGGAGGCTCCAGGAGGAGGGCGCAGCGGCCAGGACTGCGGGGGCTGGGGGGTCACCCCGGAGGACGGCGGCCAGAGGCCGGGGGCTGGTGTGACAGGGCCGCGGGAGGCCGGGGACCGGCGGGGGCAGGAGTGAGGCAAAGCAAGGGCGGGGGGTCCTCGGGGCGCCCTCCGAGCTTACCTCCTCGGTCCCGCGCCGG
Source organism: Felis catus (assembly GCF_018350175.1). Classification (NCBI taxonomy): domain Eukaryota; kingdom Metazoa; phylum Chordata; class Mammalia; order Carnivora; family Felidae; genus Felis; species Felis catus. The sequence goes on along the minus strand of NC_058378.1, from coordinate 19,033,219 downwards.
CCTGGCCCTGCGTCCCCGGCCCGTCCTCCGCGCTCGTGGCGCAGCAGCTCCGAGCGGCCCGCTCTCCCCCGCGCTTTCCTGCCGAGCAAGATGTCGCCGACGGCGCGGCGGCCCGCGTCCCTGCGGCAGCCGGCAGGCGAAGGCGCCGCCTCAGTCCCCGGGAGCAGACGCCTCCCCCGCGCGCTCCCGGTCTCGGCCCCCGCCCGCTGCGTGGGGGCGGCCGCTTCGGTGCCGAGCGCGAGGCGCGGGGGTGCAGCGCGTCTGCCAGCCCGGGGCCCCAGGCCCACGTCCCCGGCCCACCGGCCCAGGCGCCCGCGCCCCCGCGTCCCCAGTAGGCGCCGTCCCAGGCGCCCGCCGCCGCGGGAGGCGTCAGGGGCTGGGGTTGCTGCCCCGTCCAGTGAACGGTGCAGCACCCCCGGGGTCGCACCCTCTGCGCTCCCCTCCTGACACCCCTGCGCTGCTCTCCTCTCCCAGAAACGAGTCCCCGCAGTCGCTCTTGCTTCCTTCCTGTGTTCACACAGCACCTGTAACTGTGGGTTTAACCCCTTTCCACGTGTTAATACGAATTCCTTTCTTCTCGGCACCCCAAACATTTTTTTCAACTTCATTAAACCCGCCAATCCACCGTCTCAGAGACGTCAGCACAAAAAAGCCTGGACAGATTCAGTTGCCTCGTGCGGCAGCATACAATGTTGCTGCAGTCGGTACAGTTTCAAGTGTGGCCCCACGCAGATCCTTACCCTCCGTTAAAAGGAGCGTTGATACATTCGTAACAAAAAAGATTCGAAAGCAGCTTTGGAAAATCAAAATACTTAAAACAGTTGAAAAACAGGCCTAGGCCATCCATGAGTGAGTTTACACCGGTCTGGCTTCCGTAGTGGGTTTTCCTCCATTCACCTATTTTTTTTTTATCTACTATTTAAAAAAAAATTTTTTTTTTTAATGTTTACTTTTGAAAGATGGAGAGACAGTGCGAGCAGGGGAGGGGCAGAGAGAGAAAGGGAGGCGCAGAATCTGAAGCAGGCTCCAGGCTCCGAGCTGGCAGAGAGCCCTACATGGGGCTTGAACTCGTGAGCCATGAGATCATGACCTGAGCAGAAGTCCGATGCATAACTGACTGAGCCACCCAGGCGCCCCTTCATCTGCTATTTTTGCTTCTGTCTTCATTCATATTCTGCCCCAGCCCCTCATGGAAGCCGACTGATCCAGAGGTCGACACTGCCCAAATGGGACAAGTCAGACTGTCCTGAGAAGTTGAAATGAGCAGTCCAGGAGTCATTACCCCTGGATTGTTAAGGGCAGTTTTCTGGATGGACCACTGCATGAGCCCTGGCTGTTGACCTCCCCACAGCGGCCCTGACTTCTCTCTTCCCCAACTTTGCCTTTTGATCCTTGAGACACCCCCCAGGAACCTTCTAATGCATTTCACTTTTGTGGAAGTGGCCAGGGGTGGTTTGGGATGGTTGCGACCCAAAGAATGGTAACAAATATATTAATAACCCGGGGGAAATGACAATGTGCAGTTGTGTGAAAAATGCAGAACGCAAGCTGTCTCAGCCTTGGCTGCATGATTAAACACCCCAAAACTTAGTGGTTTAACATTACAAAAAGATTGCTTGTTTCTCACAACTCTGTGGGCTAGCCAGGCAGTTCTGGTTTCGCCTTGCTGGTCTAGACTCACCGTACAGTGGCCTTTAGCCGGAGGGAGAGTTGAGCTCATGAGGGCCTCACATGCCTGCTGGTGGGGCTGGCTGTGCACTGGCCTCGTTTAGTCCCCTCCCTGTGGCCTCATCCTCAGGAGGCTAGACTGGCTTTTCCACTCGCCCCTGTCTTCTGAGAGGGTAATGGCAAGCTGGAAGGCCTGGGAAGGTCATATACATCTCTTCTCCTGCATCTAATACTCAAATAAACCACAAGCCCAGCCCAGATTCAGAGAGAAATAAACTTCACCCCTGCAGGGAAAGGGCAGCAGCTAACTTCCCTGGGTGCTTTGTGGTCCTACTTTACAAGGTAATGTACTGGGTTTTTTTTGTTTTTTGGTTTTCGTATAGCTGAAAAATAGAACTAGGAATGATTTGTTTTATTTTTTTTTTAAGTGTATTATCTGAGAGTGAGAGCACGCCCAAGTGAGGGAGAGGCAGAGAGAGAGGGAGAGAGTCTTGTGCCTTTTCAGCATGCAGCCCAACGCACGGGGTCTGATCACATGGTTCGTGAAATCGAGAGCTGGACGCTTAACTGAGCCACGCAGGGGCCCCGATTTGTTTTGCTTCTACCTGTTGTGCACACTTAAGTGTGCTACTTTGATTCTAATTTTTTTAAGTGTTATTATTCATCAGGGCTCGTCCACTTGGAGGTGATAAAAACCAATTCAGCCAGCTTAAATAGAAAGGACATTTACTGACTCTGGCCGAGCTAAACCCAGAGTCCCAGTCAATTTCATTGGGATTCTATTTCTTTCTGTCTTTGAGCTCTGCTTTCCTCCTGGAGCTGGCCTTTCCCCCCCCCCCCCAATGTAAATGGACTTCTTCCACATAGCTGAGGAAGAACCCCTTGTAGCCTTATGTTGTCTTAGCTGAGGACCACCAGCATAAGAGAACAAAGATTCTCTGGTCACATGCTTAGCCGTTGGCAGGTGTAGGAAGTGACATGATCGGCCAAGCCTGGGAAACGTGCCCATCTCTGTCGATGGCGATAGGGTGGCAGGCTGAGATTGACAGCCCAGGGAATAAGGATGGGGTGACTCCTCAGAAGGAGGAGTGATAGGCACACAAAACTGTGTGTGCCCACGTGGAGGTTTGTCTTTGTGTCTAAGAAGAACAAGATGAGAATGTTCTAATTTGACAGCACGTGTAAGAGGGATAAAAACATGGGATATAGTTGATCTTAAGTATGTTGATCTTAAGCTGTTAAGAATTTGAATACAATCGGGGCGCCTGGGTGGCTCAGTCGGTGGAGCATCTGACCTCGGCTCAGGTCACGATCTCACAGTTTGTGAGTTCGAGCCCCGCGTCGGGCTCTGTGCTGACGGCTTGGAGCCTGGAGCCTGCTTCAGATTCTGTCTCCCTCTCTCTCTCTCTCTCCTCCACCACTCACACTCTGTCTCTCTCTCTCTCTCTCTCTCAAAAATAAACATTAAAAAAATTAAAAAAAAAAAAAGAATAGTCTGTTCATACAGCACGGAAAGCTGCCGATGTGGATGAGAGTGTCCGTCATATTTGCAGGTGGGGTTAGGGCCCGTAAACAGTGGTTACAAGATACAACTGTGGCAAACGTTGTGGACCTGGAGCTGCTTTTTGTTTTTTTAATATTTATCGTTGAGAGAGAGACACAGTGCGCAAGCAGGGGAGGGGCAGAGAGAGAGGGAGCCACAGAATCCGAAGCAGGCTCCAGGCTCTGAGGTGGCAGAGAGCCCGATGCGGGGCTTGGACTCGTGAGCCATGAGATCGTGACCTGAGCCGAAGTTGGACGCATAACCGCCTGAGCCACCCAGCTGCCCCTGGGAACTGGTTTTCTTAAGCAAGAGGGAAATTTTAGGAATGGCCTTAGAAGCTCACAGAAGACACAGAGAAGGTGGAAAACAGGCAGGCCTCAAGGAGACCTCTGAGGCCAGGCTGCAGGGGCCTGGATGGACAAGAGGGGCCTGACGTTGGCAGAGGGAGGCTTCAGTGAGAGGCAGCCCTGGGAGAGCCTCTCCACCAGGGTGACTGGGGAGCCAATAGAAAGCAACGCTGAATCCTGGGAGACTATAGGAAAATAATAGCTATTTGCTACATAGGCGTACAGATTCGTTATTAAGACCTGCTAGTCCGACTTCAACTCAGGTCACGATCTCGTGGTCCGTGAGTTCGAGCCCCGCGTCGGGCTCTGGGCTGATGGCTCAGAGCCTGGAGCCTGCTTCCGATTCTGTGTCTCCCTCTCTCTCTGCCCCTCCCCCGTTCATGCTCTGTCTCTCTCTGTCCCCAAAATAAATAAACGTTGAAAAAAAAAAAAAAAAAAAAAAAAAGGCCTGCTAGTGACTCAGTCTGGTCACAAAAATGCATGGCTGATTCTCTGGGCTCCCTGCTTCCCAGAGCCCTCCCCAAGCATCTGGCACTATCTCCCCCTCAGGGTGCCACCCCATCCTGGGTCAATAACCTCGTCCTTCTTTAGCGCAGGGAGGCCGTCTTCCAAGAGCTCTCTCCACTTCACTTGTCCTTTCTTCTGAGAAGATGTTCTTTTCAGGTCATGGGCTCTGCTCCCAGTTCTCCCGAGCCCTCCCCTCCGCCCCCTCTCCAAACACGAACATACTCAGAAGTCGCCCGTCCACCCTGCCCTTTTTATAACTCCACCTCCCAATGGAGAAGCTACAAACGCTAGATATTCTCCCAGACCCTCTCTTGCGGCTGGAATGCAGTTATGAGACCCTAAACTCTGTTCATCAGATACTCCTGTCCCGAGGCTGGCCATCAGGGTTTCCTGTTGCATCGGAAGCAGGGACCAGGAGGCTCTCTGGCCGCGGTGTCAGTTTCAAGGCTGAGTTCCTGGGGCTGCAGTGGCCACAGCGCTCGGAGAAACCCCAGGGACCAGAGCCAGCCGAGTCAGGGATGGGAGCCGCACACCCAGGGCTCCAGGGCAGTGGCGGTCTCCGTGGCTATTCTTCCTCTGAGAGCTCCACACCTGTGTTTTCCAGCCCGTCCAGAGCTTCTGGAAGCCACCCAGGCAAAGTTTTTAAATATGTGTCTGTTCTTCTAAAATGAGCAGAGGGGGTTTGTCTGCGAGCAATTAGGCGCTTTGTTCAACACACCGGACGGTCCTGACTCCTCCTCTCGGATGGGTTTCCCAGTTTCCTTGGCAGCTTCCTATTTCTCCGTCTCCCTTTTTAAGTCACAGATTCCCCCCATTCTTTCCCCTCCGCTCTCCTCATGCCAACCCCCCCCCCCCCGCACGAGGGATCGCAAAACAGCGGTGACCCCTCTGCATCACGGCATCAGTGCCCCGGTGCCCCGCCCCCACTCTGGGGGCCACACCGCCTTCCAGGTCACCGTCCGTCCTCCCCTCGCGCCCGGCTGGCTACCACTTCGAGCTCAGGGTTCGTTGTATCTACCACCGTCCTCGCCCTGCCCATCCCTTCTTCTGGAGTCCCAGTTCCTGCTAACGGCATGTCCGTTCTCCCAGTCCCAGTCAAAATGTCATCTTTGTCACCGGGTGCCCCACGCACAATCACTCGCTGGTGTGATCACGTCTATCAGGCCGTATTTCCTGTGCCCGTCCTCTCACCCGCCACCTTATCAGCCCAGTTGGGGGCACGCGCACAAGCACCAACTCCCCTTGGCGGCCCTGCAGAGAGCAAGGACCTGATCAGATAAGGGGTCTACACGGTCAGGGGCAGGCCTAGCTGAGCTGCCTCACCCACAAGGCCTCCCCCGATCCTCAGCTGAGGGGGAAGCTGGGCCCATGGTGTGGGAAAGAGCTGTCAGAGCTGTGGGCTCATCCAGACTCTAAATAAGAGAGTCTAGAAAAATAACATTAAAAAAAAAAAAATCCCCCAGGACACCTCAGGACTGTTTAACTGCCTTCCTTCCCTCCTTGTCTACAATGAACATAGCCAGGAATTGTCATACACAAAAGTACACACGGAGAATTCCTTTCACAGGAACAAGATCTAGGCCAAGCATTTGTTTGCCTGGATTGTTCCCGGTCGGCATAACCTTCTGTCTCAAGGCACTACCAGCCACGGGAAGAATGAAAAGACGAAACACAGTGTGTAGCTTGAATTCCTACCGAGAAGCCTGCAGCCCCGTTAACAGGCAGAGGGTGGCCGTGCAGAGAGCGCCAGCCATTTGCACGATCTCCCTGCAGAAGAGAAGTTAGACGCCTTCCTGGCCAGCGGCTTCGGGAGTCCCACGAAGGGGATGGGAAACCACCCAAAGTCCTTCACTTACCAAGAACAGGCCTAGAGCTTCTGCGCCAGGACCCACTGACCACAGACCCTGAGCTTGACCACTAGTTGAGCTCCTCTGAGTGGCTCCTCAGCCCTGGGGCGGGCTGTCAGGTGAGAGACCCCTGTCTCCAGGGCTGAGGTGGAGGTGGAGGTGGACCTCCCAGAGGCCCCATCTCTAATACCAACTGGAAGGGTGGGAAGTAAGAAGCATAAGTGGACAGGGGGTGGGGGGCATTGGTTTCAACATACAAATTTGAGAGGGACACCGACATTCATACTGTAGCCACCCCTATGTCCTCTGCCCTTCCTCCACCTCTGCTGCCTTTCACCGACTGTTCTAGTTCGTTCGCTGAACAGCCCTACAAGCTCTTCCTCCCTCCTCTCCCTCCCTCTCCCCGCCTCCTTCTCTCTCTCTTTGCTTGACTTCTAGCACAGAGCCTCTGGCCCCCTCCGGAGCAATCCCCTGTCCCTGATCTTCCTACGCTTGGTCCCATCTAGCAAAGAAACAAAAATACCCCCAATTACCTTGACTACTAGATAATAAGCCGTCAAATCCAGAAACACAGTGTGATTACCATGGCAATTTGTCAGAACGCAGTCTCATCTGGCTGCATTGGTAACGCCTGCTTTGAAAGAGTGCTCCACGATGTTGAACCCTGAGCCCCAGGTTGCCTATTTGTGTGTGTTTCTGAAGAAATCTTGGCCCTACCTGCATATACTCTGTCAGCCCACCCCCGTGTAGACCAGGATGCCTTTTTCTTTTTCCCCCTGTGGCTTCATAATGTTCATGGAAGGATGGATATTCTACTGTCCACTTAGGTAAGCAGCATAGAAAATCTATATTCCAGGGGCGCCTGGGTGGCGCAGTCGGTTAAGCGTCCAACTTCAGCCAGGTCACGATCTTGCGGTCCGTGAGTTCGAGCCCCGCATCAGGCTCTGGGCTGATGGCTCGGAGCCTGGAGCCTGTTTCCGATTCTGTGTCTCCCTCTCTCTCTGCCCCTCCCCGCTCATGCTCTGTCTCTCTCTCCCAAAAATAAATAAACGTTGAAAAAAAAATTAAAAAAAAAAAAGAAAATCTATATTCCAGGTCCCCCCCCTTCACCCCAGAGAATAGAGCCCCCAACTCTATTAGGCTTGGGAACAAGAACGTATTTTTCATGGAGGATTACCTAATGGGTGTGCACTCACTCCATCGCTCTAAGTGATTATTTCCCCCCTCTAAATCTTTTCCTTGTTTTCTCGCCAACCCATGGGACAAGTGTGCTTCAAGAGCATTTCTCTGGTGTCTCACAGAGGCGTTACGTGTGGTGTTAGAGCACTGGCTTCACGGGTGGATTCTCCAAGAAACAGCCAGATGCGACTTTCTTTTAAATCCGTGCAAGGGAGTTGAAATGCCCTGTCTGCCCCTTTACCCATGATCCCCTTGTGAAATCTCACAGGAGAAATCTGTCTGGGTCCGCTGTTGACGCATTGACTTATTTTTACCATTTGGGCACTGAAACTTCTGTGGTTTTGCTTGGCTTCGAGTGTGGCAAGTTCAGAGACAGGGGCAAACGTGTGGCCCACTCTCGTGCACCAACCTCCCGTCACTTTGTTCTGTTTTAATTTCCTTTTGGTCGCCTCGTTTACTGATCTTATCCTAGCGCATGGTGTATTTTGGATGCTCACTTAAACCCATGATGAATCCTTTCTTCATGTATGAGTCCTTTTTGGTTTGAAAATCATTAATTCTTCCGAACTGATGTAACATGTAAACTTTTTTTTTTTTAATTCAGTGGGACTCGCAGGGGTATGTAACGTAAACCTCACAGATCTTACGTAGGAAGGCAAGATATATTATATATCTCAATGGGAAACCGATACCTAAATACACTTGAGCCCTTTTTGAATTGAGGGTGGGCATCACAATCCCCAAGGAGATGGATAAAAATAAGAATGAATAGCTTGTGTTTCCACTCTTTACATAGCAGCCGTTATTATGTCAAGGTGTTTGAGTGAGGGAAGGGCGAAGAGGGCCAATACAGACTTGCCCTGCACACAGCCACCTCCTCCACCCAGGTGGCACTCCGCCAACCGTAGATGTCACAGCGTGATGTGATGTCACTAGAGTCCTTTTCCAATGCAACATTTAGAATAGTCTGCTTTGGGTTATTGCTGTTGGACAAAAGAAGCGATTTGGAAAATCTTTTCACAGTGGGAATCTTTGTATGGAAGAAAACGGGTTGGCAACACGAGGGACCCCACCATCCGAGGCCTTGACATCCACTGCCGAACTGCAGTCGAATTCGGTTTCCTGCACGTCACGGAGAGCCTGCTGTGTGTCCAGCATTGTGCTCAGGGGAGGAAACCTAAAAGACTCAGGTCTGGAAATGTGGAAGACTCAGGACTCAACTTCCAGGCCCACTAGCATTCAGTGGTTTCCAGTTGGAGGGGGTGGGGGTCGCATACTCTTCTGGGAATATAAATAAAGCTATAGGCTCTTTCCCAGAAAAACATAGATGTACACACAAGACATTTGCCTGCCTGTCATCCTGTCCCGTGCCAGCTAATGGATCCCAGGAAAAGTAGCCCCATCTCGTATTCGTGAGGCAAACTATACGCTGAGGTATCTAACAAATGCCTACTAATATCAGGCTTTCTGCTCACATTATCGCAATTAATTCTCAAAACAACTCTGTCAACTAGACTTATTACATCCACTTTAGAGATGGTAAAACTGAGGACTAGCCCTAATAAAAAAAACTTGACCAAGATTACGTGGGTAGTAAGTAGCTGATGAAACTGGAACCCAAGCACGCCCCCGACTCCAGAGTTAACGCGCATGTTACTAGAAGGGATGATTAAGACAAAAGGAATTTGGCTGAGGAGCAGTTGGCCAGGTACCCTGAGGCAGAGAATAAAGAGGGTGGGGGACAATGTGGTATGGAGAGTAAGTGTGCCGGGCACTGGGGCCAGAGTTTGAATCTTGGCTTTGCCCTATGTGACCTTGGTCAAGTACCTTAACCTCCTCGTGCTTCAGTGTCCGTAGGCACAAAATAGATGCGGTAGCAAGGTCTTGTGAGGATTGGATACAATTTCAGTGTGTGAAGTAATGGAATTTGCATGTGCATTTAATAAGCAACCAGGAGACGGGAGCTCTTTTTATCAGAAAGCAGCAGCCCAGGATGACCGTGTGCCGAGTAACTTAGGATAGTGACGGCTGGAAAAAAAAAAAAAAAATCAGGCTGGCAAGAGTTGAATGAGCTTCAGAAATGAAGTTTCAATGGAGAGACGAGATAAAAGCCAAATCGTAGAATTGTCAAGTCACTTCTATGCATCTGAAACTAATATAACATTGTATGTCACCTATACTTAAATAATATATACATATATATATATATATATATATATATATATGTTTGGTTTTTTTTTAAATAAATAGTGTGTGGGGTGCCTGGGTGGCTCAGTCAGTGAAGCGTCGAACTCTTGATTTCAGCTCAGGTCACGATCTCACGGTTTGTGAGTTCGAGCCCCCCGTCAGGCTCCAAGCTGACGGCGTGGAGCCTGCTTGGGATTCTCTGTCTCAAAATAAATAAGTAACCTTAAAAAATAAATAAATAGTATGTGAGTCGTGAGGCAATGAGCGTAGCCCACGTAAGCTGCTCATTTTCAAAGCCTGACAGAGAACAGCCTTCCAGCATCGTGCAGATCTCTCCCCTGAGCGTTTAAATGAACCTCGGAAACACGTTCTTTCTGAATTTGTGAGAGAGTCACATTGACCGCTTTGGGGGGAATTCTACCGTCTGAGTCGGCTCAGGGGGGTTAGGGCTTCAACATAAGGATTTGGAGGGAACACGGTTCAGTCCGCAGCACAGACTTCGCCGGTTCTGGAGATCCACTGTGATGGCAAAGTCCACTCAACTTTCAGAGCCGATTAAACTTTATCGCCCAAAAACGTGACTCAGGAGAGTCAGAGAGTTGCCCATTTCCTGAGCCTGCAGAGGAGAAAGCGCGTATGTGAAAGGGACTTGAGTGAACTACAAGTCAACTGCTGATTGGGTGGCTGCTGACATAGTGGCACATCGCGTCATGCCTTCTTTTCAGAACCCTGGGAGTTGGCAACCATGACGAAAATGGCCGGTCAGAAGCCAGCTTAAAGCTTCAGCCCTATGTGGTCAAGGGGCAATAACCTCCATTGCCTCATCTAGCCTGGGCTGCTGGGGCACGTAAACATGTCTGCCGATAGATGAGACAGGGCTCAGAATGGCAGGGTAAACTTCGTGGACAATTAGCACAGGATTTTCCAAGCACCATGGTGGATGTTCAAAATGCGTTTGCTTTTTGACGATGCAGTGGACTCTGTTGAGTCTCAGACAGGAAACGAGATATTCTAGGGCCACCTGGATGGCTCAGGGGGTTAAGAGTCTGACTCTTAGTTTCAGCTCAGCTCATGATCTCACAGTTTGTGAGTTCGAACCCCACGCCAGGTGCCAAGCTGACAGTGAGGAGCCTGCTTGAGATTCTCAATCTCTCTCTCTCTCTTTCTCTCTGCCCCAATCCGCCTCAAGATAAATAAATAAACTTAAAAAAAAAAAGCCAAGATAGTTTGTAAACATTGGCCTTCACAAACTTCTCTAAAAGAAAACTTTTCCACAGGCATAGTAAGGACTTAACCTGGCCCAGAAGGAGGCCTGGCCTTTGCTCTCAGCCCCTGGTGGGTAATCTCCAAGCTCTTGGAATGTCCTGACCGCTGAGTGTCTTTGTTTGCTTGGGCGTCTTGGACCCTACCAGAATGTCTAACAATGTGATTTAAGTCCACTTTTAAGTCCTGCAATACCAGCTCAACTTCCAAAAGATCTGGAAACTGAGACCAGCTACGTACACAGCTGACGAAGGAGCCCCCATAGAGACTGAGGCGTGGGTGAACTTCCTTGGTTGGCAATATTCCACAAATGACGTCACCCATCATTGCGGGGAGCAGTTAGCACTGCCCGTGACACCATGGGGAGGGAACAACCAGAAGCCCTGCTTCTGGAACCCTCCCGGACTGCCCCACGCAACGCTTCCTTTTGTCGTTATATTGCAACCATTGGCTTTCAGTGAGTTCTGTGAGTTCTTCTAAGGAATTATCAAACCTGGGGCGTCCCAAACTTGGAGCTGGTGTCCAGAGCGAGGGTGATCTTGTGAACTGGGCACGCTACCTTCTCAATATTAGAGATTAATAAGCACAAGTACACAGTGGAGCAAAGGACTCTTGGTGGAAAAGTGTAGATAGTAGAGAAAAAGTGTTTGAACCTTCTGATCATTGCTACAAAGTTAAATTCGAATCCCTGTTGGCAGGAGTGGGTGGGAGTAGATGGAACACATCTCCTTTCATGGATCTCCTGACGTTGCTTAAATATTGGTTACTCCACATTCCTCTAGTCTTTAAAACCGAGAATACGTTTAGAAGGTCACTTAGTGAAGGTGGCTCAGTCAGTTAAGTGTCGGACTTCGGCTCAGGTCATGATCTCCTGGTTCACAGGTTCAAGCCCCATGTCAGGCTCTGTGCTGACAGCTCGGAGCCCGGAGCCTGCTTCGGATTCTGTGTCCCTCTCTCTCCGCCCCTCCCCCCTCTCAAAAATAAACATTAAAAAAAATTTTTATAAGGTCATTTAGTGAAGGTAAATAAGTTTTGCAAGATCACACACTTATTGTCAGAGCTGGGACCAGAATTTTCTCTTTCATTTTACTCATTAAATGAGTATATATATATATATATATATATATATATATATATTCTGGGAGAGCCTACCTGACATAAACCCCAAAGATGAACCAGGAGAATACTGTTGTTCATGATTCCCAATAAAGACGTTTCAGATACATAATTTAGAGATACAGGGTGTTAAAATAGCGATGAGGGGCGCCTGGGTGGCTCGGTCGGTTGGGCGACCGACTTCAGCTCAAGTCACGATCTCGCAGTTCGTGAGTTCGAGCCCCGCGTCGGGCTCTGTGCTGACCGCTCAGAGCCTGCAGCCTGATCCAGATCCTGTCTCCCTCTCTGCCCCTCCCCCACTCACACTCCGTGTTTCTCTCGCGCTCGCTCTCAATAATAGATAAACATTTTTTTTTAATTTTAAAATAGCAATGAAAGTCCGGCACAAGGGGACTGCAGGGACATCAGGAGCCAGCACTGCACTTCCGTCCTTGCCATGAGGTCGAAATACGTGACTTTGTAATAAGCACCTCTCCCTGCAGTCAGTGATGGCTGGTTGGCAAGTCTTCTTGAGTTCTTTCCTTTCCCGTACAGATCCTTTGACTTCTTAAAATGGAAAGGTGCATACATAATCTAGTGGTTCTAGTGTAGGACCGTGGTGGCTCGATTCATTAAGCATTTATTGGCGGCCTGGGAAGCAGTTTTCATCCCCGGATAAAGAAGAACTTTCTTACAAATTGAATTGGGCCCGAAATGTGACCGGCTGCTTAGGTGTGGACCACAGAAAACCCTTGCTGGGGATTCGGTTGTTCGGCGGAAGACTGAATTAGATCAGTGAGGTCACTTACCAGTTAGTATGTAGGGCCCTGCAGTTGGACAGAGCTGGGCTGAACACCCAGCTTCCCCACCTACTCCCAGCGTGCCCCTGGGCGAGGCGTCTGCCTCTCTGAGCCTAAGCTGCCAAACCCTGAGAGATGGGAATGATAACACTCGTGTCACAGGGACGTTGTGGAGGATTCAGTGAGACGCACACTGAGGGCTTCACAAGCACTCCGTAAATGCTAGAAGCTTTGACATTTTACGCCTTAAAGAAAACACACGGAAATCTTTTGCTAAAGAAAGTCTGACCGGGGCGCCTGGGTGGCGCAGTCAGTTAAGCGTCCGACTTCAGTCAGGTCATGATCTCGCAGTCCGTGAGTTCGAGCCCCGCGTCGGGCTCTAGGCTGATGGCTCAGAGCCTGGAGCCTGTTTCCGATTCTGTGTCTCCCTCTCTCTCTGCCCCTCCCCCGTTCATGCTCTGTCTCTCTCTGTCCCAAAAATAAATTAAAAAAACGTTGAAAAAAAAATTAAAAAAAAAAAAAGTCTGACCAAGGGAGCTTAAACAGGTGAAACAGATAGAAATATAGTTTCCTTTAAAAAATTTTTTTTTAATGTTTACTTATTTTGAGAGAGAGAGAGAGTCACAGGGCAGGTGGGGGAGGGCCAGAGAGAAAGGGAGGCACAGAATCCGAAGCAGGCTCCAGGCTCCGAGCTGTCAGCACAGAGCCCGACGCGGGGCTCGAACTCATGAACCGCGAGATCACGACCTGGGCCGAAGTCGGATGCTCAACCGATTGAGCCACCCAGGTACCCCTAGGGTTTTGTTTTAGATGGAATCCTAGGTATCAATCCTCGCCCTCTAGAAAAACAAGAATATTTGCTAAAGTTTTTACTCACTGTTCATCTCATCTGCAGAAGGGTAGTAGTTCCTGCGCGCATTTCCTACCCGGTCAGGCCAGCTTCTACAGCAGACAGATTCCAAAATCTGCATATTCGAAAACAATAGAAGCCTGTTTCTCACTCAAAGAGGGGGCTGTCCTCCCAGCAGTGAGTCAGGGACCCTGGATCTCCCCATCTTGTGACACAGCCGCCCCAAGGCCATCCCAACACATAGCTTCCAGGTCACAAGGAGAAGGGGAAGGGAGGGGACCAGTTGGAGAAAAACGCCCTGTGTGTTTCTCTTTTACTCTCACGTGACCACCACACTCAGAACTCCGCTGACACCAACATGCATAGGTTTTTACACACCAAGCAATTCTGTGACGCCAGCTGGGTGTCCTACAATTCAGCTCTGATATTATCTACCTGGAGTCAGCCTCAGATCCCACAGGTTAAGGGCCCAGTCCCGTAAATGGCCCCCACTTCAGAGGCCAATCACAGGTCACCACCTGTCCCCAAGTTACCTACAACTTCTGTGCCACCTGGCTGCAAATCAGAGGTTCCTGTGACCCCTCTCCTTGGATTTGATCATTTGCGGGATAGAATGGCTCACAGAACTCAGGGCGACACGTACTAACATTTGATGGTCTGTTACAAAGGGTATGATAAAGGATATCAATGAGCAGCCAGATGAACAGACACATAAGGCAATATCCAGAAGGGTCTGGAGTCCAGGATCTTCTGTCCCCGTGGAGCTGGAGTGTGCCTCTGCTGGCATATAGATGTGTTTATCAACCTAGAAACTCTCCGGACCCCGTAGGTTTGGGATTTTTGTAAAGACTTTTCATGTAGGCAAGACGGATGATTAACTCAACCTCCAGCCTCTCTCCCCTTCCCAGAGGATGGCAGGCAGGGCTGAAAGTTGCAAGGTTCTAATCGTGGCCTTAGATTGGTCTTGCGGGTCACCAGCCTCCATCCTGAAGCCCACTCAGAGTCACCTCATTAGAACAACAGACACTCCAGGGGCACCTGGGTGTCTCAGTAAGTGAAGCGTCCTCCTCTTGATTTCGGCCCAGGTCATGATTCCAGGGTCGTGGGACTGAGCCCTCCATTGGGCTCCACACTGAGTGTGGAGCCTGCTTGAGATATTCTCTCTCTCTTTGTCTCTTTCTCTCTGCCCCTCTTCCCCAGGCTCTCTCTCTCTAAAAAAAAAAGAACAGACACATGTATCATCCAAGAAATTCCAAGGGATGTAAGAGCCCTGTGTCAGAAACCAAGGTCAAAGAGGGGCACCTGGGTGGCTCAATCAGGTAAGCATCCGACTTCGGGCTCAGGTCATGATCTCACGGTCCGTGAGTTCGAGCCCCGCGTCGGGCTCTGTGCTGACAGATCAGAGCCTGGAGCCTGCTTCAGATTCTGTGTCTCTCTCTTTCTCCGTCTCTCCCCCACTCACGCTCTCTCCAAAAATGAATACGGCCCGAGCCTCCGATGTGGGGTCAGCACCGGTGTAGGAACAGATGTTACAACATGAACAAGCCTGCCCTCCACGCGGACAAAGGGAACCCACAAGTGGCCGAGTTGACAGAATGATTCCTGGTGTGGGAGAAAATTTAAAGTGGGAGGAAGGCTTCTCTGAAGAGGGGCATTTGAGAAGAAACCGGAGCTGGACGAACATTTCGAGGACACAGGGTCAAGGCAGGGATGACAGTGAAAGCCTGAAGGAGCACAGGCCACTAGTGGCTGGGAAAGTGCCGGGAGGGGCTATGGGAACAGCTCTGAAGGGCCCCCTGCTTCCTTCCCAGCGGCCCGTGACTATGAGAACGGGGACCAAGCACGACCGTCCGATGCATCACTCTCCCTGCACTTCGTTCGGGAGATCTTACCTTCCAAGGCTGCAGCTGTGACAGCAATTTCAACGTAAATCACTTTTTTTAAGTTTATTTGTGTATTTTTTTTTAATTTTTTTTTCAACGTTTTTTATTTATTTTTTGGGGGGACAGAGAGAGACAGAGCATGAACGGGGGAGGGGCAGAGAGAGAGGGAGACACAGAATTGGAAACAGGCTCCAGGCTCCGAGCCATCAGCCCAGAGCCTGACGCGGGGCTCGAACTCCCGGACCGCGAGATCGTGACCTGGCTGAAGTCGGACGCTCAACCGACTGCGTCACCCAGGTGCTCCTATTTGTGTATTTTTAAGAGAGTGAGGGAGCGAGCAGGGGAGGGGCAGAGAGAGAGAGGGAGACGGAGAAGCCCGAGCAGGCTCTGCACTGTCAGCACAGAGCCCGATGCGGGGCTCGAACTCAGGAACCAAACTGTGAGATGGTGACCTGAGCCGAAATCAGACGCTTGACCCACTGAGCCACCCAGGCCGCCCCTAATAAATGCTTAATTAATAATAAACTATCCCAAGTTTTCTTAGTTTACCTGTCCTTATGAGTCTAGTTTTATCTTCGGGAGCCTGGAAGTGTGTCGATCAATCTGGGATTACCTCCCAGCCCTTCAAGTGTTTAGGAGACAGTCCTGTCCTATCAGTAAGTCATTGACGACATTAGAAGTGGCCTGAAGGGTCACCTAATCAAGCCCTTCATTTGGATAAGGAGGAAACTGAACCTCAGAGGCCAAGCCCTGACTCTCAACCAAGTGTCCCCCTCCCGCCACCCTGCTCCCCCTCCCCCTCTCCACAGGCCTCACCTTCTCCAGTATAAAAGCAACTCTTCCCTGGGGAGAAGACGAGTGTCTCTTCTCCACTACTCCTTACTTTTCCCAATTTTTATAACATGTGTTTGTTTTTCTGCAGTAAAAAACTAAAACACATGTTTTAAAAATTAAAAAGTTTCCTTTGTTGGGGAGCCTGGGTGGCTCAGTCAGTTAAGCGTCCGACTTCAGTGCGGATCATGATCTCACGGTTCATGAGTTCGAGCCCTGCGTCGGGCTCTGGGCTGATGGTGGGGAGCCTGCTTAGGTTTCTCTCTTTCCCTCTCTCCCTGCCCCTCTCCAGCCTGTGTGCACACAAGCACACACTCTCATGCTCTCTCTCTCTCAAAATAATAAATAAACTCTAAAAAAAGTTTCCTTCACTCTCCTGGGTATGGCATTCCACACGCCTCCTTATTCTGGTCACCCAGCTCAACGTTCCAGAATTCACCACTGTTCCCGGATCTTAAAATGCAGAGCCCAGACTTGAACTGAGATGCGGACTAACAGAAACTAGGTGAAAACTGATTTTCATGTACTATGGCTTGAACATGATCTTGACACGGATGCTTCAGGAAGGTAGTGCGGGATTGTGTATCTCTCTTTTAATCACGCCGCAATGTGTTCTATTCAACTCCCCAGTGACTCTTCTCATGAATTGCCAACGTGTTTCTCTCGCATTTAAAAATCTAAATCCAACCTTGGCATTCATCCTGGTTGGCATTTTACCCATTGATCTGAGCCCGCCATTTCAGGCTGTCAAGCTTGGATGTCAAGTTTGGTTGTCTGCCGACTAGTTGCCCTGTCGCTTTCGAAGTGCCTACGAATTTAGCAAGCAGGTTTTCCATTTCCAAACATGGAGAAGCTAGAACAGAATACTCCACCCTCTACCACGATATCAATCCAGTTTCCAAACATCATTCTTCAAGCAACCCATCTCTCACCTGTCCAAGCGTGTCACTACCCAACCCACATTTCTCCATTTCATGCATAGGGTTTTATGTCGGATGCCATATGAAACGGACCAAACACCCTTGCGGGATCCCTCGGAGGTACTGACTGAGCGCCACAATCTGAACAAGCAATAGCATCACTTTGGCATGACTTACCTGCTCTTTCTGAACGAGTGCAGACTCCCAGAAATCTTTTCCTCATAGTCGAAATCATATATTCAACAATGAATCTCAGGAGTTTTCTGGAAAGCAGTGTCACACAGACCTACAGTTTCTCAGGATCTACTATATTTTCCTTTAAAAAAAAAAATGAGGGGCGCCTGGGTGGCTCAGTCGGTTGAGCGTCCGGCTTCGGCTCAGCTCATGATCTCACGGTTCGTGGGTTCGAGCCCCGCGTCGGGCTCTGTGCTGACAGCTCGGAGCCTGGAGCCTGCTCCGGATTCTGTGTCTCCCTCTCTCTCTGCCCCTCCCCCTACTCATGCTCTGTCTCTGTCTCTCAAAAAATGAATAAACATTAAAAAAAATTTTTTTTAAATGACATGCCAGCCTGGTTCCCATCTTGTTTAATATTCCTATTATGTAGATCTAAGGTGTCATCTGTGATTCTTTTAAAATCACCAAAAAGGGTTCCAGGGGTGCTCAGTCGATTGAGCGTTCGACTTTGGCTCAGGCCATGAGCTCACATTTCGTGAGTCCGAGCCCCGTGTCAGGCTCTGTGTTGTCAGTGCAGAACCCACATGGGACCTTCTGTCCCTCTCTCTCTGCCCCTCCCCTGCTAGCGCTCTCTCTCTCTCTCTCTCTCTCAAAAATAAATAAACATTTCAAAAATTTTAAATCACCACAAAGGGTTCCAAGTTATATCTGGGGGCACCTTTAGAATGCAGTTATAGACTACCTGGGTCTGAAGTCTGAAACTCATAAAGCATCTTGCTCTGCCCTGGATTATGTTTTTGCCTAAAAGGACAATGCAGAGGACAGTGAGGCAAAGAGAAACTCTGGTTTTCATTATAATACACGAGCACTTCTCTGGGGCATCACTCGACAAAGAAAACCGAGTGCTAGCATCTTCTCCAACCCTCGTGCGTGTTATATATAGGTCCAGACATTTCCAAACCGTCCAGCTGGGGTCCTCAGGGACTGAACTTTCCCACGGAGCCCTGGATCCCTCAAGGGATCAGGTGGCGTTTCCCGGGCAGCGGGCCACCACGAACTAGAAGGTAAATGATATCATGGCCAGATTCGGACCGGGGTATCTGTTTCCTCCTCCCAAAACTTCAAGTTCTGTGTGGTCCGCTTGCCAAGCCAGGCATCATCCTGTGTCACGTTTATAAATAGCTCCAAACATCTCCAGAGGGACTCAGGGGCCCCCTGGACATACAGGGGTCAGCGGAGACGAGAAAGAGGAGAAATGTTTTAAGCTCTTCAGCGATTGCTTTGCACGAATGCTTTGCATTGAACCAAGCCCATGACAGAAACAGATCTGTGTATGTGGTGGGTAGGGGCTCGGGCCTCGGGCTCAGCACCTTCTCACCGACGGGCCTGATGGTCCAGATTTGGCTTCTCCAGAGAAACAGAAGAGGACTTGGCCGAGGAATTTATTTGAAGGGTGGCCAGCAGGATTAATCCTAACTGCGAAAATCCTTACCCGGTGGTATTCTGCGTAATCCCAGGTAGCGTGTAAAGCGGTGGTCTGAAAAAACCCAGCATGCACTTCGGAGATCTAGGGGATCAAAGAGACCGACTGGCCAACCGTCCACTAAGCCCCCTGCATGCCTGGGCTTGTGCGCTAAGCAGAAGGCTGTTCGAAGAACTGAGTTAACCCACGTGACACCACTACACTGGTGGCCTTATTGTGATACTATTTATCACTGGCTATGTCCCCAGAGGTGGGGGGTGGAGGGCAAGACCCAACTGACATGGGCAACAGAGTCAGCTTCTAGCCCCATCCCTCAGCTCTGTAAGAAGTGAGAGTGGGGCTGGGCCACAGCGATGGGGGGGCGGGGGGTGGGAGGGAAGCAGGGCTCCGCCAGGCGTTTGCCGTCTACAAGGCCACCTATGTCCTGAAACAGTGTGCCCTGCGCCTGTCCCTGCCTGAGTCATGCGGGAGCCGTGCTGGGTGAGCGCAAGGCTGAGAGAAGGTTTCTGGTCCCCAGAGAAATGTAACGAGCCAGATCCTTCTCGGGGCGAGTATGCATTTGCTGCAGGAAGGATGTTGATTTCTAAATGAGTGCCCAAAATTGCTTTCCTGCCGGCAGCGCAGACAACTGGGTGATAGAACAAAGCCTCCTGCTCGAGCAGTGGCCGGCCATATACGAAGCAAATTGCATGGCTTCTGTCTCTTAGGTGACCCCAATTTCCACCCACCCACCCGCTCCTCAACTACAATGTAAATCATGATCTCCATCCACTTGATGACCTTGGTTCCCAAACCCACTCCAGGAATCCAAGAAAAATACCTTCCCTGTGTCTGTCCTTCCCCACAAGGGTCTGGCTTCCACTCAGAGCTCAGGAATCCGAGCCTTCAGCCTTCAGCAAGTCCTTTGAACAAACGTGCCGATTCCCCCATTTCCCCTTCCAGCTGCCCCACTGGGAAAGTAGGAACGAAGGCCCTGCTCTCATCGGCCAAGTTTTCAGGTGTGTGAGGACCCATCCCGGACAGAGACCCCAGAGCCGTGACTCCAAGGACCTCGTATGAATAGGGTTCAACCTTCTAAGGGACCCAGAGTTTTTCTGACTCAGAGGCCAGCTCCAGGGTCCCTGCTCATTTGGTGCCCTGGAAGACTTAGGAATCTAGCTTGGGGCAAAATGCTGTGGGTCCTGCAGGTTTGGGGCTCTGAACGAGAACCCGAGCTCCTCAGGGGCTGGCTTCATATCTGATGATGCTAATGCCCGTCCCGACCCGTGTGTGGTTCTTCCTCTCACCGCCGATAAGCGATTCTCAGACACCGGCTGGGTGTACTACAATTCGACTCAATTCTGACGCTCTCTACCTGGTGTAGATGGTGTCAGATCCCACAGGGTAAGGGCTCAGTCCCACAGGACTGCCCCCCACTTCAGATGCCTGTCGCAAGCCCAGGCTGTTACCTGTGCCTCTGACCAACTAGCTATAGATCAGAGGTTCCAGTGACCCCGTCCTTGGGTTTGATCAATTTGCTAGAGCCTCTCACAAGAATTCAGAGAAAAACATCTCATGTACTAGATCACCGATTTATTATACAAGGAAGAGTCAGATGGAAGAAACACGTAGGGCAAGGTATGGGGAAAGGGTGAGGAGGTCCCGTGCCCTCTCTGAGGATACCACTCTCCCCAAATTCCCATGTGTTCACCAACCAGGAAGCTCTCCAAACTCTGTCCTTTTGATTTTGTTTTTTTAATTTGACAGAGAGACAGAGAGAGAGACAGCGCCAGTGGGGGAGGGACAGAGAGAGAGGGAGACACAGAATCTGAAGCAGGCTCCAGGCTCTGAGCTGTCAGCACAGAGCCCGATGTGGGCCTCGAATTCATGAACCATGAGACCATGACCTGAACTGAAGTCAGACGCTCAAACGACTGAGCCACCCAGGCGCCCCTCTAGCAATGTTCTTAGAAAGTCCTTGGTTTGGGCAAAATTTACAAGAGTAAGTAATTTAACTGCAACCTTCCTTCCACTGCACTTCCTTCATACGGAATGGGGCTGGCTGCGGGTAATTTGGGGACCTGGCAGGTAGGACGCTGAGATAGGGAGGCGTGAGTTTGGGTTTGGTGGAGTTCCTTTCTGTGGTCACAGGCCCTCCGTGGGGACCGATGATGCGGTGACACTCTGCGAACCTGGCCCACAAAGGGCCACCTGCCACCCCACCTGCCCCAAACCACAGCTTGAGGCCAGCATCAACCTGCTGTGGCATTGAGGACCGTGTCACTCGATGGGGCGAGGAGGCTTCGTAGACGAAGTTTTCCAACATAATTAGGAACGCATTCGTTGTAGAAAACTGCAAAATACAGGGGAAGGGGGAAATCGCATGAAAAGAAAATCCTCATAATCTCCCCCATTTGGTTGTGTGCCCTTCTAACACTTATTTAAGTGTATGCTCGTTTTAAACAATAAAATTGGGACCCTGCCGATTTTGTGGTTTAATATACTGGTTTTATGTGAGATGCCTCGTGGGTATTTCCCTCGATCGGGTTCAAGATCCTTCAGTACATACGTCTAGTGGTTGCTCAGTGGTCCGTCCTACACCACGCAGTGTAAGCTTATCAAACTGGGCTAGCCTCGACCCATGACTTACCTCTTCCAATTTAGGCTTATCATAAATAGCACTACGGTGTCCTTGTACATCCATCCCTGAAGCCTCGTTCATTACTCCCTTAAGATAGATTCCTGGAAGTAAAATCACAGACAGGGCACTGTTATGGCTTTGGGGTTTAATTGTCTAAATTGCTTTCGGAAAAGTTTCCCTGTTTCCCTCCCCCGCCCCCCACCACCGGGATGCTGAGAGGCTGCCCACACCGCTAGTCTTCTCAGTCCAGAGTTGCGTGTTAGCTTCTTAAATATCGCCAATTTGATACGCGACGAGCGCCAACTCTCAGTGCCTAAATGGCCGTGACTTTGATCACGAACGGTGTTAAACATTTTTCACGTGTTTTGGTTTGTGTGTTTATTTTATGTCCTTTGTGCTTCTACAGAATATGTATCTTAAATCGTGATTTGTTTCGGGGGGCCACGTGGCTGGCTTAGTTGACTGAGCATCTGACACTTGATTTGGGCTCAGGTCATGATCCCAGGGTCATGGGATCAAGCCCCGCGTCGGGCTCTGTGCTGAGTGTGGAGCCTGCTTGGGATTCTGTGTTTCTCTCTCTCTTTCTCTCTCTCTCTGCCTCTCTCCCCCACTCATGCACTCTCTCTCTCTCTCTAAAATAAAGCAATATCTATAATTATGATTTGTTTGTACATGTCCGTTGCCTGCTTTCCTATTGGGATTTTTTAAGGTCAGTTTTTTTTCTGTTTTCTTTAGTCATGACTATACTAACCATTTCTCTGTCTGACCGCGAGGAGTATCTTCCCTGGCAATTGTTTGCAAATGAACTGAGGGCTGGGCGCCACCACTGCTAACATTTCCATCTTCGTGGTGGATGGACGGCCTCTTTGTCCTCACTGAACAGATCTATCCGGGGCACCAATATCTTTTTCTCAACCGGGGTTTGAAGGGCAGTAAGAGAAAAACTGACCCGTGACGGGCACTTCAGTCCGCCAAAACCTCTACTAGTTCAAGTGCAGGACTGATTCACCAACACGGCCCTTCTTTCCAAGGCGGTCAGCCGTGCATGCTTTCTCCAGGATCTCTTCCTCACGGCCGCCTCGGGGACCTCACTCAAGGCTCCCCTGCTGACGACCCGATGGGGGGGCTCCTGCGAGAGGAAAAGCCAGCCTCCTTGGCAGGACTCAGCCTTTCCTGATCTGGCCCCTGCCTGCCTCTCTGGCCTCATCTTCTCCTAGCCCCTGCTCAGCCTAAGTGCCCCGGTGCCGTGCTGCTTATGGGTGCAAAGACCTTCCGCCTTAGAATATCAAACTGTCCACCTTCCAGAACTGATTCTGGGCAACTGCCGCTTCCAGCAGCCCCCTTCCCCTGCACCGCAGCACACAACCCCACCACCCTTGCCGCACTCATCACAGCGGATCTAGGAGCTTGCTCAGCTGTCTGTGTCGGCCCCTACTCTGTGACCTCTGCTGGCTCTTCTCTCTTTAGTGCCCACTCAACATTTAGCAGGTGCGCCCCACATATTCCCGGGACGAAGGGGGAGAGGGAGAAGGCGGGGGGCGGGGCACCCAGCATGGGTGCAAAGCACCCAGCGTGGGTCCTGCTGGGGGCTGGGGCAGGGGCAGCGTGTGCCGGGCTGGCCTGCATTTCTCGGCAGTGCTTTATGGGGGACCCGCAGGGCTGGCCCAGCCCCCAAGGCTGCATCTCCTGTCGGCACCCGGACTCCTGCCTGCCGGCTGTGCACGGTTCCCGTGGGTCCCCCGGCCTCCTTGCCTGCCCAGGTGGTTGCTCTGGGCCCAGTGCTGGAGGTACAGGGGAGGCTCCATGCAACAAAGCAGGGTGAGGGTCCTTCCCCATCCTGCCCCGGGTTCCGATGCTCTCCTGAGTCATTTTTCCTTCAGGCCACAGTTCCCCCTAGGGCCTCTTTATACCAAGATCTGACCTTATTGGCTAATTACGGTAGCCATCCCATGAAGCAGATCTATTCTGGGGAGTCAGGAGGCCAAAACTTGGGGGCACAGAAGGAGCACACCATCGCACACGGCAGCGGCACAAGCCCATGGGCCATTTCAACCTCGGCTCTGCCGTGAGTGACCATGTTTCTCGTCCCTACAGCAGCTGCTCACTGGCATCCGTCTGCACCGGAGTCGTCTGGGGCTTTTACTGAACTGCGGGTGCCGGGGGGTCCTCCCCTAGATTCTGGCTGTAGGGGAGCCCAGGTGCTTCCAGGGGCTCCAATGCAGACGGCCTGAGGACCACACATGGGGAAACACCGCCTTCCCTCCGTGGAACAGGCCGGCGGCCTCGCATCACCAGGGACCTGGTTATAAGCCAGAATCTCTGACCATCTCAGATCTACTGAATTCGAATCGGCATCTTGGTTAAAAACAAATGCTTATTTATTTATTCAATTTTTTTTTTGAGAGAGAGAGAATCAGAGTGCAAGTGGGGGAGGAGCAGAGAGAGAGAGGGAGACACAGAATCGGAAGCAGGCTCCAGGCTCCGAGCGGTCAGCCCAGAGCCCGACGCGGGGCTCGAACTCAGGGACCGCGAGATCATGACCTGAGCCGAAGTCAGCCGCTTAACCGACCGAGCCACCCAGGCGCCCCGGAAAGTGTTTATTTTTGAGAGAGAGCTGGCAAGCAGGGGAGGGGCAGAGAGAGGGGAACAGGGGATCCAAGTCAGGCGTACAAATGTGTTTATTTCCAGAGTAGAATTCTCAGTCGAGGAGACGGGGTATATTCCGTCTGCCAGAGACAAGGATTCCTGACTCACGCGGGCGAGGAAGGAACAGGTACCGTCTCTGGAATATCGAACACTTTTCCTCAAGCACGAGCTCATTCAAAGACCAAAGGCCGTGGCTCTGTCATGGGTGATATTCTCACGTAGCATAAAAAAGAAAACACAGGCTGGGGCGCCTGGGTGGTTCAGTCCGTTAAGCGTCTGACTTCGGCTCAGGTCATGATCCCACGGTTTGTGAGTTCGAGCCCCGTGTCAGGCTCTGTGCTGACAGCTCAGAGCCTGGAGCCTGCTTTGGATTCTGTGTCTCCCTCTCTCTCTGCCCCTCCCCCATGCTCTCTCTCTCTCTCTCTCTCAAAAATAAATAAACATTAAAAAAATTAAAAAAAAAAATTCACTGACCAAGTCTAATCCCACCTCCCCACAGCCCTCCCCTGACCTGAGACACTGAGGTTTCTGATAAGGATTGGGAAACAGAGGAAGAAACAGTAGGAGTACATGCTCCAGGGGGAACCCCACTGAGGCTGTGTCTGTGGCCTTAAGGGTCGATCTGACAGGTGGCCCAACAGACCTCTGGCTCTACAATTTTGGGGGGCTCAGTCTGCTGGCGACCTGGGGCCATTTTTGTAGCCGGGCCTATGATGTCACTCCATCGCATCCAAAACGCGCCAGATTAGGACGGGTCTGTTGGGGAGCGGGACCTGGAAACACGCTTCACCCCACTCTCGTCTGTGCCCTGAAAACATTACCCGTAAGCGAGCTGGGAGTCAGGGGAGTGTTTCATGCCATCCTGTGGGCCAGCGGGTTCCTCCCAGGCAGCCACGTGGCCAGGGATGGGGAAGGGTGTGGTAGACGAGGGCCAAGAGGACCAGGGATTTGTGGCCTGTGTTTCCCCTTCTCACAAAATAACAGGGTACATTCTTTTCCTGTAGGAAAACTCAGAGCAAGTTTTTTTGCAAATGAACTCCAGGAGAATAGCTGGGCGGAGAAGCAGCTACGCCTTCCACTTAGGATGATGCGCGAGAAATTGGCCACCCGCCCCCCCACCCACCCACCCACCAGTCTGCATCTAACAGGAATACTAACCGTCCTTTTTCTTCACCACAAAAGCGCAGTGCCCCCAGATGCAATGACGTCATAACTTCCGGGAAGCATCTTTCTTGTGCGGGATTGAAAATGTGCTTTTCTCCTTTCGTTAGATTTTCTGCGAGGAATTCTGACCTGCACAAGAGACAGATGCGGCAGCAACAAAGCAGGGGGGGAGAAGGCGGGGGTGGAGGGGGGGCTCCTATCACCTCGCTGCCTCCTGGTGGAACAGATGAGACACCACCCTCCCCCCCCCGCCCCCATTCAGCGACATGTGTGCCCCACCCCCCACCCGGTGCATTAAAGGAGGGTCCAGACCAGAGGGCTCAGAGAGCCCCAACTCACCCCGGGCCAGATGCCAAGCCCCTGAGTGAGATGAACCCGGATCCGTTTCCCCAGGGAGAGGCAGGCAGGGGGCTGGTTTTGTGTCTGTGGGATCGCGATGCTCCCTTACTCTTCATTTCCTGACCTGTTCCGCCGCCCCATCTGTACATGTGCTGGCACACGGAGGGCATAGCTCTGGCCACCGGCTGCAGCGCCCCAGGATTCAGGCCTGAGGCCCCAGTGGTGCCCAGGGCGCTGGCTGGTGGGTAGGGCACCTGCGCTTCTGCTTTTGCCTCCTGGCCCTCTAGACACCACTTTGGGGACAGGGACCAGGGGTGGTGCTGCAGGGAAGGGGCCAGGGAGGGACCAGGAGCCAGGCTCGCAGGGGAGTGGGGGTGGGGGGGTGGTGATCCCCGTTGGCAAAGGAGGCTGAGGGTAGTGGCTCTCTCTCTGGGTGATGCTCTCTCTGGTGGGGCTGCTCTGTCCCTTCAGATCCCACCAGGGTCCTGCCTCTGGTCTGGCAGGCTCTCCCCTCCCCCCACCCCGCCCCAGCAAGGGAGCCTCACCCCATCCCTCACTCCACCCCATTCCCTCTGCTGGGACATGAAGACGGGAGGTGGTATGACCGGCAGTTAGCACCCTGTCCCCTGGCAGGGGGCAGAGGAGAGGCCGGGGCACCTCTGAGGCCGCCTCCCCCGGTTTGTCAGGGCCAGGCTGATCCCCAGCGCCCCGGGGCCTGACTTCAGCCCTTCCGTCCC
The DNA here is from genome assembly GCF_018350175.1 of Felis catus. Classification (NCBI taxonomy): domain Eukaryota; kingdom Metazoa; phylum Chordata; class Mammalia; order Carnivora; family Felidae; genus Felis; species Felis catus. The sequence continues at coordinate 19,007,136 of NC_058378.1, read as the reverse complement.
ACTCAAGAGAGGTCACTGGCATCCAAGTCATTATCCCTAGTAGAGGGATAATCCTGCCTCCATACACCCCATCATTTATGACTTGGGAGTGTCACTTCCAGGACAACAAGTCACAGGTGGGGGCCTCCCCGGGAGAGGTTGCGATGGGCAGGGGGCCGAGCCACCCTGGCCCTCCCCCTGCACCCAGCGGTAGCAAAGTACTGGTAGGCAAGGGCTGCAGGGGTGACACTGAGGCGGCTGGGAGGGAGGAGCAGGGAGAGGTGGGGGAGGGGCCCGGGGAGCAAGAGCATACAAATCCAAATCTGAGTTTTTCCTCATGCAGGGCTCAGAAATGCGCATCTGCAGAACTGGGACAGGTCACCTGGGGATTAAGGAACGGGATGAAGCGTCAGTTACGTCAGTCAGTTACGACCTCCTCCCCCAGCACTGCCTGGGTGACGTGTGACTGAGGCCTGGGATTGCCCAGCGTGCTGATCTCTGCCAAGAGCCATCGGTGGAGGGAGGCAGCGGGGGCTGGAGGGCCGCGAACCCCGGGCACCTGAGAGCCCCGGCAAGCTTCTGCCCGCCTCTGGGCTTGACGGGTCCTCCTGTGTCTACAGAGGGCTTCGGGGCTCAGGGCTCCCTGAGACCCTTCTAGCTTTAAGAGTCTGTGACTCTGAGTCTGAGAGATTTAATACTGATTGACGATTCACCCTCAAGGCCTGGAGGTAATTTAAATGGAAGCCAGGGGATTCTTCATAAAGAATCAAAGCATCAGGCGGGTAAAACAGAATCACTTACCCATCAGAGTTCAACATCCAGAGGTAGGGCTAGCAGAAAAAAAAAAAAAAAAAACAACTTTTGTTCTCATTGCTTTTTAAATGTTTTATTTTTGAGAGAGCGTGAGCAGGGGAGGGGCAGAGAGGGGGCGGGGACAGAGGATCTTTAGTGGGCTCTGTGCTGACAGCAGGGAGCCCGATGCGGGGCTCAAACTGACAAACCATGAGATCGTGCCCTGAGCTGAAGTCGGACAGACGCTCCACTGACAGCCACTCAGGGGCCCCGCAAAAAATAAATAAATAAATAAATAAATAAAAATATATTTTTTTTAATTCTATCTCTGCAAAGCCAAATCAGATCCGAAGGAGGAGAGGAAATGATTGCCTCATCAGAGGGAGCACAGCAGGGAGAGGATAAGGGCTCGCCAGGGAGGACACTTCCAGGACCTGTCCCTCCAGTACCTGGCTCCTAATAGTTGCTCAATAAATGTTTGCCGAATTGGATAGACATAAATAAAGCATCCCTAAAGAACTGTGCCCGTTATCCGCCCCCCCAAACCATTCTCCTTTCTTACACCTTTATGGAATGCCCACATTTTAGTTGAGCACAGGGCCGCTCAGAATAAAAATGACTTTTTTGGGTTACCCTTGAAGCGATGTATTTTGGCCAAGTTTTGACCAATGAAGCACTAAATAGCAGCTTCCAGGAGCTTTCCGTAAGACAGCTAGTCACGTCCTTTGCCTCCTCCTTCCTGCTAGCTGGAATGTGTGTGTGACGACCGGACCTGTGCAGCCACATTGGACCACATTTGCATCATTGATGATGCAAATTAAAACCACGCGAAGCAAGAGAGATGGCCTTGGGTGTCTGAGAACTTTGTGGAGTAGAGCCACAATTCCAGTCCTGGATGGTCTATCCTCAGGCTTTCAGAGGAAAGAGAAAGACATTTTACCTTATTTAAGCCACTGTTATTTTGTGTCTCTTACAACTGAACCTGATCCAAACTGGGGCACTATGCTTTGGCTGTCTAGAAGTCCTCAGTAGTGCTTATTGAATGAATAAATGCCATGCTCATTATCGAAAAATAACAAAATCAAGAAAATATAGACAAACCAGAGAAAATTTGAGACTCATGTTAATAATCAGTAATAGCCAGCAACGCCTGGGTGGGTTGGTTGGTTAAGCGTCTGACTTCAGTTCAGGTGATAATCTCTCAGTTCGTGAGTTTGAGCCCCACGTCAGGCTGTCTGCTGTCAGCAAAGAGCCCGCTTGGGATCCTCTGTCCCCCTCACTGTCCCTTCCCCCCACCCCCATGCTCTCTCTCTCTCAAAAATAAATAAACATTTAAAAAAAGGTAATAATAGCTGGGTATTAGCTTGGAGTGAAACAACCGCTGAGATACTAAATACCAAAATACCCCACAGAGAGAGAGAGAGAGAGCGTTTTCCTAGAACTTGGCAGCTAGCTCAACTGTGCAAAACTGACACCGTATTTTCTATAACCATGCTATACTTTTTCTTGAGTCCCTGTTTTCTCCCAAGAGCAAAAAGAATCTTGTCATTTCCAGGTAAATTTCGTTAATGACTGTGAAGTCAGTTTACGATTTAAAATCGGATGTTTCTGCCCTCCTCTCCCCTGGGGATGTGGCAAGGCCCTGGGAGGACTCAGGTGAGTGCTGATGAGGAGGTGCTGAGCTCAGTCCACCTGTGCCCACGTGGCCCTTCTGGGGGGACCTCATTCCCACAACTGTGCGTCCTTTCTAGCTCTGCAAGGAGCCACGACCTCCTCCCCAGGACCCCCAGCTCTCTCAGCACTTGTGGGGACCTCCCGGGGTCTCAGGACCTTTCCGGGATCCAGCCTGACCACCTCACCACCCTGAAGACCCCACTTAGATCCTGCTCCATGCTCCGGTTCGTGCTGGCCACGTCCCAGGGCTCGGGGGTCATTATCAACATATCGAGGGGTCACGATCATGGCTCATTCAGCCTGGGTGTGCCTGCCACAGAGTTTCTCCTCTGAAACTGACGACATAGGTGGCCTCCCCACTACCTTACCATCCTAAACTTGGAAAACCTCTTTTCCTGCAGCCCCAAAGAGCTTGCCTGTCTTCATTCTGTGGTGAAGAAAATAAGCTATAGGTAAGCGTCCTCCCAAATGTCACTTGCAAGCGTCTTCCTGTCATTTATAGGCGAACTTCAAACAGCTCTTCAGTTCTTAGACCTTTGATCGCCCTTAAAGCCCGGCTCTTGCCAATTGAGATCCTCGGTTTTCAAGACATTACTCCTCTCTGGTCCTCACAAGCCTATTTTCTTTAGTGTCAAGGCTAAGAATTTGATTGTTTTCTGACTCTGAACTTGGCCTCTAATGTTGGAAAGAAGGGCCATGGGATACAAAGGAATACCAAGAATAAACATGAGCAGCGTTTTAAAGGGGCACCTGGGTGGCCCAGTCGGCTAAGCATCTGACTTTGGCTCAGGTCAGGCCCTCACGGTGCATGAGTTCGAGCCCCACCTATAGAGCCTGGAGCCCTCTCCCGATTCTTGTCTCTCTCTGCTCCTCCCCCACTCACCCTCTGTCTCTCTCCCTCAAAAATAAACGTTAAAAAAAATTATTTTTAAATGAGCAGCTAATATTTCCAAAATGTGTTCCTACCGCATTAAGATGAATGGAACTTTTCTCAGAGAGTGCTCAGGGATGAAACAAAAAACAAACAAACAAAAAAGAATCACAAAGAAACCAGCCTCTCCCGAGGCTCTAAATTCCATGGCACCGCTCTCACCTCTGAGCTGTGTGGTCTTTAAGCCTATTTCAGCCAGTGTTCTATTGCCGCTGAAAGCCTCCTCTCAAATTGTGCATTTGTCTTTGGGGACTTTGCTCAGTCCAGGACGCAACGTCCTCTTTAAGAGGGCTACCGGAGACAACTGCCTTTGGCCTCGCTTTACTGAATAATCGCGCTTCTCTTTCTCACTGGATACCACGGACACCCTGAGTCACTGCTGCAGAACCTGCCAGGGATTTGCTGTACTCGGGTGTGATAAGATACACAGACGTGGAAATATCTGTCATGAAGGGAGCAATCTTTATACCCATGGATTCCCTAGAAATGAGGGAACACCAGGTCAGTGAGGCGGTGGACGGAGCGCAGGTGACATCTCGTCGCCCGGAGCCTTCCTGGTGGCTTCCACTGAGGCAGGGCAAGCAGGTTTGGGATTGGCTAGTTTGAATAATCTCGGCGGGTTTGGGGGCCTGGGGCAGGCAGGGCCTTCACTAGGTCATCAAGGCCCCAAGATGTGAAAACATCAGGATGAAGACGCGAGAGTCCTATACCTGCTCGCAGCTCCCTCTTCGCATAAGCTGTTGGTGAGCTCAGAATTACACTTCTGGGGGCGCCTGGGTGGCTCAGTCGGTTGAGCGTCCGACTTTGGCTCAGGTCACGATCTCACGCTCTGTGAGTTCGAGCCCCGCGTCGGGCTCTGTGCTGACAGCTCGGAGCCCGGAGCCTGCTTTGGATTCTGTGCCTCCCTCTCTCTCTGTCCCTCCCCCGTTCATGCTCGGTCTCTCTCTGTCTCAAAAATAAATAAACATTAAAAAAAAAAAAAGAATTACACTTCCGGTTCATCTGAACCTGCCTGGCTAACTAATCTCACTCCTAGGTTTACCTTAGCTTCCCGACCCTCGATGCCCCAATTTCTTCACTCATTTCCATTTCATCTTTCAGAACCTTGCGGAAGCTATCATAAAGGCATAAATCCCTTTTAGAACAAGACACTGTCGGCATAAATAAGTGAAGGAACCCCTGACGCTTCCCGCGAGGACTTGCACATCGTGAACGCCGGCATGTGGCCATTTTGTGTGAGGCCATCACGATCGCTGCACAGCGTGTCCCGTGGCTCGGGAAAGGGGCCCCGGAGCTAGAGCAGAGACGCTGGCCCATCTTCCGGTCAAGGAGACAGGCTAGGGTGCCTCAGTGCCGGCCAGCTACCCATCTCGAGAAGCGGGACCAAGGTCCGGACTGAGGGAGCCTAAAGCCACAATCTGTGCCTTTGACCCCCTGGGCAACTGCCTCAGGACGAGACTCTTGGCCCGGCCTCTTTTGGTTGAAAGCGACAAACCCAACTCGAAGCGGTTCAAGCCAAACAAACACCAGTGGGGAGGCATCTGTAGACCCGAGCAGGAAGGACGCACTGAGGCGTAGGAGCCCGGTCCCCAGATGCAGTCTGAGCATTGCCACCTGACTCTCCCTCCCCCAGCCCCCACCCCAGGGGCACAGCTTCCTGGATCCCTCCCCCCCCCCCACCTGTTCGGCATCCCCAGGCCCAGAAGAAGCCAGCCTCCCTCTCTGAACACCACAGACCGGTCTAGGCAAGGACTCTCACTAGACGGGTTTGGATCACCGGCTCATCCAGGACCAGCCGTTGTTTCCAACTTGGCTCAAGCTGGCTCTTGTGCCGGGTCCCTGTTTTGGGGGGGGGGAGGGGGACGGGTGACACACAACAGTGTGACTGACAGCGCAGGGAGGAAAGGAGGAGTCTAATCGATAGACCAAAACACAGGTGGTTACCAGGTTACCAGAAAGCGTCCACACCACTAGCCGAGCAGCTGCTTCACAGGAAAGACACCTCGGCCCGCACCTTCCCAAGCTGTGAGCAGCTCTTCTCCTTCCCCCGAGCCGAACCGAACGGGGCACATGTGGGCGATTTCAGCACTCGGGTTCTCACGCTGGAGGTGACACAGGGACGCGGCGTGTGCTCTGCTAGTAAATCCTTCCATTGGGAAAAGGCTCTTTCAATTAAGGCAAAGACATGCCAGACGACCATGGGTGCCGAGGCAGGGCCCTTAGGAACCCGGGGCTTTGACAATGAACCAGAGACACACTGATGTGATGGCTTCCCACCGGAGCTAAGACGCCTCCCTGGGCGGCTTCCTGGGTTTCCCATGCAGACTGTGCCAAATGTGGTCTCGGTATCAGGCCAGGCGTCTCAATATTTTCTCCCAAATACACGGTTGCCCTACAAGTGGCCCCGAGTGACGGATAGTGTGAAGGTCACCAAAGTCCCCCGGGACTCGCACAACACCTCCTTGCCTACCTACGGTCCCAGGGGTAGACGCTTCTTTGAGATTAAGCTCTACCTCGTGAAATACACAGGGACCAAGTGAGGCAGACCCACGATGCTCCCATCCTTCCAATGAGGCCATATCTGTCCCTCGGACCTGGGCAGACAAGGACCTTGACACCAGTTCACGGGGAAGGAGAGTTCAGCCCAGGGATGCAGCCTTGGCAAAGCAGGCACCCGGGCCCTGGGGCCCCTCAGATGTTCTGTGTGGCTCCGCAAAGAGGGACACATTATCTGGCGTCTTGAAAACTGCACTTGATCTTAGCCTGAGCTACCCAGGCGCCCCCCAAAAAGAAGTTTATTTGTGCAAAAGGGGCAAGGGAGTCAGACTTCAGCAACACTATCTCATCCAATAATAGAAAAACAAACAACAAACAAGTATCTAACATTAAAGACGCCACAAGATGACCATGTTTATGTCTGTGTTTTCATGGTGGAAAAACTAAAACTCCGCACACAGTTACCATCCACACATTGTGTTACATCCTCAGACATCAACTCTGAAAGCCAGGGATGAGGTTGTTTCTGCCCAGAGTCTACACTTACAAGAAATGCTCAAGATTTGGTTCGTTGGGGGCCAAAACTCGACAGAGTATCTGTATTCTTTTTATTCTGCGTGAGGGTACAGAGTGTTTTTCCTCCCTGGCTGTGGAGAACGATCCGCACACACATTGATAACGGAGGCTGAGCCAAGTACCGGATTCCACGGGATGAATCATTTGCTTACATTCCGGTCCATCTCTCAACCAGGCCCCTCAAAGACATGATCGAAATCAGTACCACTCCTAAGGGAGCGCTCTTTTCCTCTACTCCAATCAGGAAGGCCACAGGGCCATAAGGAAAAGTGGCTTCCGCAAAAATGACACACGTAATCTTCCCCTAAAAAGATGAAATAGTTAGTGCTGAAGCTGGCTTCATTCTATTTCTTTCACCTTTTTTCTTATGCTCTGCACATCCTCTGAGATACATGAATCATTACATCTGTTGAACTGGGTTTTTTCTTTTTAATGTCTATTCATTTTTGAGAGAGAGAGAGACAGAGCGTGAGCAGGGGAGGGGCAGAGAGAGAGAGGGAGACACAGAATCCGAAGCGGGCTCCAGGCTCCGAGCCGTCAGCACAGAGCCCGACGCGGGGCTGGAACTCACAGACCGTGAGATCATGACCCGAGCTGAAGTTGGACGCTTAACCGACTGAGTCACCCACACGCCCCTACATACGTTGATGTTCACGAAGGAGAAGAATGACTATCTTGAAATACTATTCTTGGTACTTCCTTCCCGCCCTATGACTCTTTCATCAATAAGGCTGAGTTTTGCTGCCTCAGGAGAGGCTGAACTCTTGCCTTTGACTTCTAAACTGGGGTCTTGGAATCTATGCCAAGCTTGCACCCGCACACACACACAAGACACACGCACACGTGCATAGGCGTGCACACACACGAACACACACTTGGAAGAGTCTGTTTTCCCACCACTCCAAGAGGACAGAACTTCCTGGGTTGGGAACATGAGCCTGTTTTGCCAACAACACCCAATTTCTCTCTCTCTCTCTCTCTCTCTCTCTCTCTTTGTTCATGTAACATGTTTTTTTTTTAAGTTTTTTATTTTAATTCCATTTAGTTAACAATACAGTGTTATATGAGGTTCAGGTGTACAACACAGTGATTCAAAATTTCCATACATCACCCTGTGCTCATCACGACAAGTGCACTCTTTTTTTTTCTTTAATTTTTTTAAACGTTTATTTATTTTTGGGACAGAGAGAGACAGAGCATGAACAGGGGAGGGGCAGAGAGAGAGGGAGACACAGAATCTGAAACAGGCTCCAGGCTCTGAGCTGTCAGCACAGAGCCCGACGCGGGGCTCGAACTCACGGACCGTGAGATCATGACCTGAGTCGAAGTCGGATGCTTAACCGACTGAGCCACCTAGGCACCCCATGACAAGTGCACTCCTTAATCCCCATCCCCTATTCCCCTCATCCCCCTCCCACCTCCCCTCTGCAACCACCAGTTTGTTCTCCATAGTTAAGAGAACTGTTTCTTGGTTTGTCTCTCTCCTTTTCCCCTTGGCTCACTTGTTTTATTTCTTAAGTTCCACCTATGAATGAAATCATACGATATTTGACTTTCTCTGACTGACTTATTTCACTTAGCATCATACTCTCTAGTTCCATCCATGTTGTTGCAAATGGCAAGGTTTCGTTCTTTTGATGGCTGAGTAATATTCCAGTGTGTGTGTGTGTGTGTGTGTGTGTGTGTGTGTGTGCCATTTCTTCTTGATCCATTCATCAGTCAATGGACACTTGGGCTACCTTCATAGTTTGGCTATTGTAGATAATGCCGCAATCAACATCAGGGTGCACGTATCCCTTCGAATTAGTGTTTTTGTATACTGGGTATACCCAGCTAGATAGTGGGGTAGTTCTATTTTTAATTTTTTTGAGGAACCTCCATACTGTTTTCCATAGCGGCTGCACCAGTTTGCTTTCCCAACGACAACCCAGGAGCTTTCCTTTTTTCACCACATCCTGTCCAACACCTGTTTTTTCTTGTGTTGTTGATTTTAGCCATTCTGACAGGTGTGAGGTGATATCTCACTGGAGTTTTGATTTGCATTTCTCTGACGAGCATCTTTTCATGTGTCTGTTGGCCATCTGGATGTCTTCTTTGGAAAAATGTCTATTCGTGTCTTCTGCCCATTTTTAATTGGATTATTTGTTTTTTGGGTGCCGAGTTTTTGTAAGTTCTTTATAAATTTTGGATACTAACCCTTTATCGGGTAAGTCATTAGCAAATATCTTCTCCCATTCCATGGGCTGCCTTTTGGTTTTGTTGATTGTTTCCTTCACTGTGCAGAAGCTTTTTATTGGGATGAGGTCCCAATAGCTTATTTCTGCTTTCATTTCCCTTGCCTCAGGAGACATATATCTAGAAAAAAAAAATTGCTCTGGCCAATATCAAAGAAGTTACTGTCTGTTCTCTCTGCTAGGATTTTTATGGTTTCAGGTCTCACAGTTAGGTCTTTGATCCATTTTGAATTTATTTTTGTGCATGATGTGAGAAAGGGATCAAGTTTCTTTCTTTTGCATGTTGCTGTCCAGTTTTCCCAACACCGTTTGTGGAACAGACTGTCCTTTTCCCATTGGCTACTCTTTCCTGCTTTGTCAAAGATTAACTGACCATATAGTTGTGGCTTTCTTTCTGGGTTTTCTATTCTGTTCTATTGATCTATGGGTCTAATTTTGTGCCAGGACCATACTGCTTTGATTCCTACAGCTTTGTAATATAACTTGAAGTCTGGAATCGTGATGCATCCAGCTTTGCTTTGCTTTTTGGGGGCACCCAGGTGACTTGGTGAAGCATCCGACTCTTGATTTCACTGTCGTGAGATAGAGGTCATGATTTCACTGTCGTGAGATAGAGGTCATGATTTCACTGTTCGTGAGATCGAGCCCTGTGTTGGGATCTCCACTGACAGTGAGGAGCCTGCTTAGGATTCCCTCTCTCCCTCTCTCTCTCTGTCTTTCCCTACCTCTGGCTCCCTCTCTCTCAAAATAAATAAGTAACCTTAAAAAAAAAATGCATCAAGTTCCAGCCCCGCGTCCGACTTTGGCTCAGGTCACGATCTCAATCTGTGAATTCGAGCCCCACATCAGGCTCCGTGCTGACAGCTCAGAGCCTGGAGCCTGCTTCGGATTCTGGGTCTTCCTCTCTCTCTGCCCCTCCCCCGCTCACGCTGTCTCTCTCTGTCTCTCAAAAATAAATACACGTTAAAAAAAAAAAAGAATTGTGATAGATGAGAAAAAGCAGTGTTTGTATTTCTTTGTTTACTAGTGACATTGAACTTTACTTTTGGTGGAGTGTGTGTAGCATATGCTTACTTGCTAAATTTGTCCTCTTGGGACTAACCCTTTGCCCGTTTGTTGAACAGCACACCCACTTTTCCTGCGAGCTTGCGAGAACCGTCTCCATGCCCATTTCTGGGCTGGTTTCTCTGCTGCAATCACGTTTCACGGCCCCTCATTGCAGGGCGGCTCCTTTCTGAACGGCAAAGTTGAAGTGGATTTGCAGTTATTTGCACATTATCAGTTAGCGGAGGTGCGTGCCTTCGCCCTTGGCTGGCGTCGAGTTTCGGGTTTCACGCTGGCAGGAGAAGCCCTTGTCACCAGGGATGAGACACTTGCTTCCCTCAAGGGTCTTTCCGTGACCGGGGCCGAGAGAGAGCACTCGATGGGTTTCCGCAGCTCTTTGGGCACCCTTGCTGGTTGGGCGAGAAGGGAGAAGGGGCCGCAGAGCTCAGAGTGACGTGAACCTAGACGGGAGGACGGAAGCAGTGAGATTTGGGCAAGTAGTGGAATCTCTCTGGGCCTCTGTGACCTCACCTAAAAAGTGAGGGGATGATACGGAGGGGGAACGCTGTGCATTTACAGAGGTTAGCTGGGCGGAGAGAGTGGGGGTGGGGTCTATCACTAACATTTCACTCCACTTTATCAACTACCCATTCCGCTACCCGCCCTTCAGTCCATCTGAGGTTTTTTTTTAATTAATTTTTTTTTATTTGAGAGAGAGAGAGAGACAGCACACAAGCGCATGAGCAGGGGGGAGGTGCAGAGGGAGACTAAGAGAGAGAACCTTAAGCAGTCTCCACACTCAGCGTGAAGCCCAATGAGGGGTTCGATCCCATGACCCTGGGATCATGACCTGATCTGAAACCAAGAGTCGGACACTCAACTGAGTGAGCCACCCAGGTGCCCCCGATCCATCTGAGTTTTGATACATTTTTTTTTAACGTTTATTTCCTATTTTTGAGACAGAGAAAGACAGAGCGCGAATGGGGGAGTGGCAGAGAGAGATGCAGACACAGAATCTGAAACAGGGTCCAGGCTCTGAGCTGTCAGCACAGGGCCCGACGCGGGGCTCGAACTCACGGACCGTGAGATCATGACCTGAGCCGAAGTCAGCTGCTCAACCCACTGAGCCACCCAGGCGCCCTGCCTATCTCATTTCTAAAGAGAAAAGTGATCATAACCCCGGCATGAGAGGGGCCCACACATCTCCACCTGCCCCTTCTCTTCACTTTTTTATTCTTTTCTTCCCTTCTGCAGCTAGGGGTTGGCCGCTTACCTGTCTTGAGTCCTCATTTCCTTCCCGTCCCAGGAGACTCCACAGCCTAATTTGAAACCTCTACTTTGACGCCACAGCCAAAGGGAATTCGTCCATGTTTGGGGACATGCCAGCTGCACATTAGGCCAGTTTGGAGAATTATGTGGCCGGGGAGTTAATTCTACAGGAATTAGCACAAGCATTATTTCCCATTAGAAGGCTTGGTCTAGAAAATATTCAGCTGGAGACGACACGTCCCTTTAGTGAAAGTGCAACCTTCCCACAGTCTTGCCATTTTCACAGCAAAAAATGCCCCTGGAAAAAAAAGGAAAAGGAGCTGGTACGAAAATAGGACAGGAGTGGCAGGTGTTCTGGCCTACCTTCATCCCATTCAGTCCCCCCCCCCCCCCCCCATCGCTGAAGTCATGACTGGGAACATTTGTCAAAACATTCGGGAGATCTGACAGCATGTGGGGCAGGACAACATTTTGGAACAGTCAGCAACTGAGAGCAGTCCGTCCAATTAACAGAAAAAATTACAGGGGCGCCTGGGTGGCTCAGTCGGTTAAGCCTCCAACTCTCGATTTCGGCTCAGGTCATGATCTCGTGGTTCATGAGTTCAAGCCCCGCGTTGGGCTCCGCGCTGACCGAATGGAGCCCGCTTGGGATTCTCTCTCTTTCTCCCTCCCTCTCTCTCTGCTCGTCCCCTGTTTGCACGCTATCTCTCTCTCTCAAAAAAAATTATACTTAAAGAGAAAATAATGAAAATAAATAAATAAATAGATAGATGGATGGATGCACCGTTGGGGTATTAGCATAACAGACCTTAAAATTTCAGAGATTGCCCACACCCACACAATCTGATTCACGTATTCATCAATTCACTATTGATTGAGCATCTAAGTTTTACTTTATTTTAGTTGTTTGACTCATTTGATTTGATTTGATTTGATTCGATTTCATAGAGAGAGAGGAGCGCCCGTGGGAGAGAGGAGCAGAAGGAGACAGAGAGAGTCTTACGCAGGCTCCGCGCTCTGGGATCGTGACCTGAGCGGAAATCACGAGTTGGACGCTCGACCAACTGGGCCACCCAGGTGGCCGGCATCTACTGAGTTTTAGCCACCGGGGATACACGGGGAAAGAAGACAGACATGGCTCCTCCCCCCCCCCCCCCCCCCGAGAGCTTCTGTTTTAGCAAAGGAAACAGACCAAACTGGAAGAAAGGTAGGAAATATAATAAGCATTATCATCCTGGGAAGGCTTCTGTAGTAACCTTGTCTTTTATTTTCTGTGCTCTGATGCTGTCACACCTGGGGCCTTGCTGACCTGGAGGGACTGCCCCTTCCAGGGTCACACAACCCCTGCACACAGTAAACAACTTGCCCCAAGGGGGTGCTTTTTCCGATGTGAACCTCCTGACCCAGAGCCCACACCTCTGACCTCCTCCTCTATGGGGCTGTCACACTCAGGATCCCTGCCACCTGCTCTACTCCCTGGCAAGACAGCCAGGGACGCCCCCGCCCCAGAGGCCACAGACACCATTCAAATCAGCCACTTTCCTTCCCACAGAAACTGTAATAATGGCTCGTGCCCACATTTTCCCCTTTGCTCCCTCTGTGTCCTGTCAAAACCTGGTGCTTCCTGAGTGGCCCTGCAGAGCTTGGGGCGTCTATTTCTGGGAAACTGCCAGAATAAAACCCTTTTTTTTCTCCACAGTCATCCCCATGTCTGCGTGCCTTACCACACCTGATTAACGCAAAGCCTCGGCCCCTTGAGACAGCCTCTCTGCAAGGTGGTGCTTCAGCCGCTCTCCCAAGGATGGGAAGGAGCCAACATTCCCAGACCTTGGGGAAGTTGGGTCCATAGAAAATAGAGACAGCAGGAGCCGAGGCCTCAAGGTGGGAAAGAGATGGGCGTATGTGAGGACCAGAAGTGACCCAGTGGCAGGAACATGGTGGGGGGGACCCGGGAGTGACCCAATGGCAGGAGAATGGGGGGGGAGGGCTGGAAGTGACCCAGTGGCAGGAACATGGTGGGGGTAGGGAGGTTCCATCCAGCAAGGTGCAACCCCCACATGTGCTTCCTGTACTGAGATACAGAAGCCTGTGCTACCCCGAGCTCCTTCTTAGAGTCTTTGATGACAGGAGCACAGTACAAATCCAAACAGAATGTCCTCCTGGGGCTATAGAGATCGCCACGAATTCCTCCCACACCACGGTGACGGGAGGGCTCTCTGTGCACGAACTCATGCTCACAAACAACCTGGCACAGGACTAGATTCTCTTAGAACTTCCACGAAAATTCCTTTAGAGGATATTTTACAGCAGTTAGCATGGTGTTAATAACCAAGGGCAGAAAGAATCTTTCCAATATTAAACACTCATGTCCATTCTCCTGGCCATCTGTTTTCTTGTAAAATAGTCCCTCAGTAGTATTACCTGTTGCATTCTGCTTTAAGATTCGGCAGTTGAGTCGACTTTCGGAATTTAGATTTGACTTCTGAGGTCTCTGGTGTGAGCAACGGAACTTTCTTAAGACCAAATGGGCTACTGGTCACAACATTTCCAGCAATTCAGATGCCTCCAGAGTCCTCTTTCAGCCATTAGATCCCCCAAGAATAATGACTATCCTAATTTTCCTTTTTTTTTTCTCATTTTTCTTATTGAGATGAAATGAACATAACATAAATCAACCATCTTGTTGAATTATTTTTTAAATTTAAATTCAAGTTTAACATACGACCTACAGCGTAGTCTTGACTTCAGGAGTAGAACCCAGTGATACATCTCTTACATAGGACACCCAGTGCTCATCCCAAAATGGGCCCTCCCCCCAGCTCCTGGACTCCCCCTACTTTGTTTTTATGGATTTATTCATCCTGGATATTTTTATATAAATGGGATCATACAATATGTGACCTTTTGGGTCTGGCTTCTTTCGCTTAGAATAAGGTTTTCAAAGTTCAGGTACATTAGAGCATGTGTCCGTGCTACAGTCTTTTTTGTGGCCGAGTAATATTCCACATGTATGGACAGACTACATTTTGTTTATCCATTCATCTGTTAATAGCCAGTTGGGTTATTTTCACTCTTTGGCTGTTGTGAATGGTGCTGCTATGACCATTCATGCGCACGTATTTGCTTAAGCGCCTGTTCTCAAGTCGTTTGGATGTAAATCAAGGAGCAGAATTTCTGGGTCATCGGACAATGCTATGTTTAACTTTTTGGTGAGCTGCAAAACTGTATTCCAAAGTGGCTACCCCATTTTACATTCCCACCGGCCACGCATGAGTTCCCATTTCCCCACGTCTGTGCCAATGCTTGATATTGTCTGTCTTTATTCACATCCTAGTGGGTATGCAGTGGTATCTCATTGTGGTTTTGGTTTACATTTCCATAATGACAAACGATGTTGAGTGTCAAGTGCTTACTGGCCGTTGGACTTTGTGTTGTTTTGTTTTCGGGAGAAAAAATCCATTCAAATCCTTTCCCTGTTTTTAAGGAGGGGATTTATTTTTTATTGTTGAATTTTAAGTTATTTATCTATTCTGGATACAAGTCCCTGCAGCGCAAGCCTTACTTGTTTGTTTGTTTGCTTTTTCCCTTTTTTGTAATTCAAGTGCTTGACTTTCGCTTTCATGGCTTAAGTATCCATTTCAAAGATGACTCTCTTGAATAAACATATTGCCAGCCTGAGTAGATGATTAGATTAAAAGCCAGGTCACCTCCCTTCACTGAGGCTCCATTGTTTCAGACATCTTGGTTAATTTTGGTAACTGGCCATTTGAGTCACTTGTCTCTTCCCTTCCTGTACACGTCCACTCTTATGGTTTAAACTTACCAACAAACAGTGAGCCTGTGAAATCCTAGGCCCCCACCCTTGATCCCAATAAAAGCAGAACTCCTGATCTGTGCACTCTCTCCCCCAACAACCTTTCTATGTGGCCCCAGGTATGCTGTGTAATTTCCAGGTGTTGGAAGTAATAAACTTCTATTTTTTCATCGCTTCCTGCTGGTTGTTGCTGAAGCGCATCTTGCAATATTATGAACCATAAAAGCCAGTCCAACCACAACACTGGTTATTGGTAAGCTGAGGCCAAAACTGTCCCTTATCAGATATATAATTGTAAATACTTTCTTCCGTTCTGTGGGTTGTCTTTTTACTTTGTTGATGGTGTCGTTTGAGGCACACATTTTTAAATTTTGGACTTCCAGTTCAAGATGGCAACTCACTTCCTCTCATGAACACACTGCATCTACAGCTATGAATGGAAAAATGCCCTCTGGCAGGGTGGGGACCAGCTGAGTGACCCTTACACAGCAGGTGGATGAGAAAAATCCACAAAGAAACTGGTAGTAAATTTTTGTGTATGGTGTGAGGTAGGGGTCCAAATTCATTCTTTCATACATGGATACCCAGTTGTCCCAGAACCATTGTTGAAAAGCCTGTTCTTTCCTCCATTGAATTGCCTTGGCCCTTTTGTTGAAAATCAACTGACCATTAGCCAAAGACTACATATGACACAAGCTAATCCAACCACAGTTCTAGGCCCCAGAGTGAGGCAAATGATACACCTGACATGGGTTTAGGACCCCACCTGCTTCAAAGGGATGCTGTGAGGCCTTTCACCATGGGGGTCACCATTCTAAGACCCTTACAAACATCATCTCATGTCAGTCTTATGGGAATCCCCTGAGGGCAAATACAGTTATTCTCTCCTACAATGGAGGAAACTGAGCCACAGAGGCTAAGCAATGTGGGCAACGCCATTCAGCTGGTTAAGGGAGAGGGTAAAAGGGGGAAGCTAGGAGTCACATCCAGGGCTCCCAACCACTATACCAGGCAGGAAGCATAGCACAGCCTCTGCCGTGTCTCAAGCTCTCAGAAAAGACCAAAAGAGTAGCGATTATTTATAAAATGAAAATAATAGCATCTACATTACAGGTTTTCGATGATGTGTGCGAGTGCTGTTTTACAGACTCTAAAGTGCCATTTTCCCGGTGTAGGCAACATGTAGCTTTAGGCATTTCCACTGGTTACATCTGTGACATAACACAGGACTTTTTTTTTAAATTTTTTTAACGTTTATTTATTATTTTTGAGACAGAGAGAGACAGAGCATGAACAGGGGAGGGGCAGAGAGAGAGGGAGACACAGAATCTGAAACAGGCTCCAGGCTCCGAGCTGTCAGCACAGAGCCCGACGCGGGGCTCGAACCCACGGACCGTGAGATCATGACCTGAGCCGAAGTCGGACGCTTCACCGACCGAGCCACCCAGGCGCCCCAGGACTTTTATTTTTAATGTTTATTTATTTTTGAGAGAGAGAGAGAGAGAGAGAGAGAGAGAGAAAGAGAGAGAAAGCGAACACACGTGGGGGAGGGGCAGAGAGAGAGGGAGACACAGTGTCCGAAGCAGGCTCCAGGCTCTGAGCTGTTAGCACAGAGCCTTACACGGGGCTCGAACTCACAAACTGTGAGATCATGACCTGAGCCAAAGTCAGAGGCTTTACCAACTGAGCCACCCAGGTGCCCGCCCCAGACTTCTTTTTGTGGACGTTCTGCTGGCCGAGGAGCCTCATCTAAAGGGATGTATTTCTGCCCAATCTTAAACCAGCAATGATGCACAGAGAATAACGTAGGCTTGTTGCTTTGAAAGCTTCTTCAGTCTCATGGAAAGTTTGGTTCGTCTATTTCTGGAGAGGTTTCGAATACACGGAACCCACACCCTCACAGACACGCGCACACACAGACCCGCATGCCCCGGTCGGGGAAGCCTTCCCCTTGAGACACTTTAGTATTTAAATTTTTTTTTTTTAACGTTTATTTATTTTTGGGACAGAGAGAGACAGAGCATGAACAGGGGAGGGGCAGAGAGAGAGGGAGACACAGAATCGGAAACAGGCTCCAGGCTCCGAGCCATCAGCCCAGAGCCCGACGCGGGGCTCGAACTCATGGACCGCGAGATCGTGACCTGGCTGAAGTCGGACGCTTAACCGACTGCGCCACCCAGGTGCCCCGAGACACTTTATTATTTAGAAAGGAAAAGCAACGTGTGAAAATAAGTCTTCGGGTTGCAGAGAACTTATCTGCCGACTACTGTTCTCATCCTGATATTCAGGAAATAAAGATGCCCTAAATAGCAAAGGCAGATAATTACTGCCTTCCAAAAAGAAGTTGGCAAGAACTTCAAAGAAAGGAAAGCAAGTTTGCTTCCGTCAAGTACGGTTGCAGGTGATAAATTTGCTGTGGACGTGGAGGCGGTGGAAACCCAGCGTAAGCGTCAATGTCGATCACCCTCGGTTGTTCCCGACTCCCGGGTCACCTGTACGCAATGCAGGTGTTTGTGCTGCCGATCCTAAGGCAAATCTGCCTCCTTTACCACAGGGACTCTTGCTTTTGTGGCAATTGGCCTATGCCAGGAAGAGG
Source organism: Felis catus (assembly GCF_018350175.1). Taxonomy (NCBI): domain Eukaryota; kingdom Metazoa; phylum Chordata; class Mammalia; order Carnivora; family Felidae; genus Felis; species Felis catus. The sequence goes on along the minus strand of NC_058378.1, from coordinate 18,989,731 downwards.
GACGTCAGCCCCAGAAAGGATCACTTTTCTTGACGCTTGTAGTTTCCTATTGTGGCTGTCTAACGTTGTAGGGAGTCACCCCAAACTTAGTGGCTTGAACAATACGAACTTACCGCCTTGCATTTCTGGAGGTCAGAAGTCTGAAGTGGATCTCAAATCAAGGGGTTGGCGGGTCTGCATTCCTTCTGGAGGCTGTAAGGGAAGATTCCATTTCCTCAGAGGTGTCTTTCCTTGGCTCTTGGTCCCCTTCTGGCCCTGTGGTACTCCTGTCTCTGCCCCCAACCATCACGTCTCCTTCTCTCACTCAGAACCCCTGCCTCCCTCCTGTAAGGACTCTTGTGACTATTTTGGATAATCCAGGATAACCTCCCCATCTCAAGATCCTTACCTTGCTCACATCTGCGAAGGCTCGTTTGGCCATAGAAGCTAACGATCTTGCAAGCTAAGATCTTGCAAACAGGTCCTGGGATTGCAAGATCTTTGGGGGCTGTCATTCTGTCCATCACCCCATGATAGGCTCTTGTGCTTCCAAGGGAACAGGTAAGGAGCCCAGTTTGCTACAAGTTGAGGCAAGAACAGATGGGCACAAAGTTGTAGTTGCGTTCCCAAGGGAGCAGGCATCCTGGAAGATGACCCAAGCAGCCAGAGCAGGTGGCCTTGGCCTTCTCTTTTATTTTTTAAAGAAATTTTTTAATTTTAGAGTATTTTTTAAGGTTTATTTCTTTGAGAGACACTTGAAAGAGAGAGAGCACGCACAGGAGCTGGGGAGAGATGGAGAGATCAGAGAGAGAGAATCCCAAGCAGGCTCCGAGCTGTCAACGCAGAGTCTGATGTAAGGCTCGATCCCATGAACCGTGAGATCCCGACCTGAGCTGAAATCAAGAATTGGACGCTCAACCAACTAAGCCACCCAGGTGCCCTTAAAGTAGTTTTTGATTTACAGAGAAGTTGTGAAGATAGTATAGAAGGTTCCCATATACTTCATACCCAATACCCCTGTTATTAGCATCTTAAATTAGTGTGGTACATTTGTTACAGTCAATGAACTAACACTGATACATTATTATTAACTAAAGTTCATTCTTTATTTAGATTTCCCTAGTTTTTTGTTTTGTTTAAAAATTTTTTTAACGTTTATTCATTTTTGAGAGAGACAGAGCACGAGTGGGGGAGGGGCGGAGAGAGAGGGAGACACAGAATCCGAAGGAGGCTCCAGGCTCCGAGCCGTCAGCCCAGAGCCCGACGCGGGGCTCGAACCCACAAACCCTGAGATCATGACCTGAGCCGAAGTCAGACGCTTAATCCATGGAGCCACCCAGGCGCCCCTGGATTTCCTTAGTTTTTATCCAGTGTCCCCGTTCTGTTCCAGGATCCCGTATTTCCTTTAATTCTCAGGTCTTCTTGGGCTCCTCTTAGCTGTGACATTTTCTCAGACTTCCCTCGTTTTTGATAACCTTGACAGTCTTGGGAAGTGCTGGTCAGGTATTTCATAGACTGCCCTTCGGTTGGGATTTCGTCTGACGTCTTTTGCGTAATTATACGGGGGTCGTGCATTTTTTGGAGGAAGAGCACAGATGGAAGGGGCCATTTTCATCACACCAAGGTTACGCACATCAGCATATTATCTCGGCCACTTGGCTGTTCGTCAGGTAACGTACTACAGCTGGAGACACGAACTCGTTTCACGAACGAACTCGTTTCACGCACGCACGCGTTAGGCAACGCGTTTAATATACGCGTTGCCGAATACAGCGATATGCACAGTTGTGTGTATACACAGGGTGTAGAGTGCATACTTTCTTGCTCTGCCAGCTGAGAGGCCCTCTAAGCAATGATACCCACGTACCAATAAGCACAGCCAGCCCCAGAACTCTGCGTCCTAAGACCATTCTCCGATAAAAGGAACCCGAACTCCCTGGAGAAATGGCTGAGTCTAGGACTAGGACAGAAGATACACAAGGGCAGCCTGGAGTATCTCGTCGTGCCAGCAGGTAAAGGAGTGATCAAAAAAATCCCAGTGAGGGCATAGATCAAACTGACACGGGAGCCAGTAGCCAAAACGGGGAGAATCTGGCCTTGTCTTTTAAATAGCGGGGATGGTTGCTACCAGGAACCGAATGGTATTTCACAACCAGCCAAGGCTACACAGACATCACCACGTCAGTCCTCACAATATCCTTGCAAATATTTTTCTGTTTATGGACAAGGAAGCAGAGGCTGGGGATGGTGAAGTGAACCCCCCCCCCCCCCAAGATCACACATCTGGGAAGCGACCTCTAAGACTCATGACTTCCAGATTCAGGGTCTGCTCCCAAATGTCACTCACTGCCTGCTCCCACAGCCTCCGCGGAGAGCCCACAGAGGTCTCATAGGCCAGGACTCCTACCTCTGGTGGGGTTTCTTGCGCATCTCACCTTCTCCAGGGGACAGTGGGCTTGTCGGGGCAAAACAGATGTCTCCCTTTCGCTTGCTCTCTCCCCCAGGCCTGGTGAGCCCTTCTCTAAGAGGTTTAAAGCAGAAGGCAGACTTATCATGCCTTTCTCTGTTTTACAAGTCACATCTCTAAAGACACTCTGCACTTCAGGGGGTGCCCAGGTGGCTCAGTTGGTTAAGCGTCTGACTTCGGCTCAGGTCATGATCTCACGGTTCATGAGTTCGAGCCCCGCGTCGGGCGTATGCTGACAGCTCGGAGCCTGGAGCCTGCTTTGGATTCTGTGTCTCCCTGTCTCACTCTCTCTGTCTCTCTGCCCTTCCCCACTCGTGCTCTGTCTGTCTCTCTCTCTCTTTCTCTCAAAAATAAACATTAAAAAAAAAAGATGCTTGGTGCTTCAAGCCAAGATTCCTTTCCCTTTAATTTAGAAGCTTCCAGAACCTATGAGCCCTGCATGTCCCTCAGATAGGTCCTCTGTCCTGACTTAAAGAGGGAGACAAGAAGCTGGAGCCCTTCGTGCCCCTGCAGAGGAGGGGGAGCTGGTAAGGGGAGCGGGGCTCCTGCAGCCAGCTGTGCCCCACCACCTGCCACAAAGTCCCTTTAAACAGGTCACGGTGGGGGAAGGGGGCCCTAGGTGGCTCAGTCCTGATGTTGGCTCAGGTCATGATCTCATGGTCCGTGGGTTCGAGCCCCCCATCAGGCTCTGCACTGACAGCACAGAGCCTGCTTAGGATTCCCTCCCTCCCTCTTTCTCTCTTGCCCCTTCCTCTACACCCCCACCCAAAAATAAATGAATAAACATTAAAAAAAAAAAAAAAGTAAACAGGTCACGGTGGCTGGCAGCCAGTCACCACCATCTGTCCCAAAGTTGAAGGCAGAGCTCAGCATAACGGTAAAGCCTGGGCCACCTTCAGACTGGGGAACCAGAAAGCCAACCTTGCCTGGTCTGGACTGGCTTTTGCCTAAAGGAGGGAAGACCAGGTTTCTTGTGATCCTTGTGGTGCTTCCCCACCCAGGCAAGGGGGTCTGTGGGCCCTGATGACCTGCCCAGGGTATCCAGAAGTTTCAGAGCAAGGATAGCTTGTCTGCTGAAGGTGCCGGAATCTAAGATTGTCAAGTCCCCCCCAGGCACAGTAGGGGGGAAAGACATGCCCAGAGGACCCACACCCAGCTGCTTGGACAGCAGTGTCTTCCCACCCTTAATAGAGCTGGCTCTGGAAGGAGGGAACGTTTCACTTTCTTTACGTGAGGATGTGTCATTTCAGTCTATCTCCATCTGTCTCTATGCGATGGCAGACAACTGGCTGAAAAGTGAACAAAGCAATTAAATGTTCTCTCTGTCAGCTAGATGTCAGCTGGGCTTGTGTGGTCTCCTAAGATTGAAATAAGATAGGCTTGCGGCGCCTGCGTGGCTCAGTCAGTTGAGCGTCCGGCTTCGGCTCAGGTCATGATCTCACAGTCTGTGGGTTCGAGCCCCGCGTCGGGCTCTGTGCTGACGACAGCTCAGAGCCTGGAGCCTGTTTCAGATTCTGTGTCTTCCTCTCTCTCTGCCCCTCCCCTGCTCATGCTCTGTCTGTCTCTGTCTCAAAAATAAATAAAATCATTAAAAAAATTTAAAAAAAAACACAGAAAGAAGGAAGATAGACTTGAAGCTTCATTCCATCCCGCGCAAAATCCAATATCCTCCCTCCACAGCTCAGGAATAGAGACTCTTGTCTTCATGTCCATACTTTTCTCTGAGCTAGCCAGATTCATTCAAATCATGCATCATTTAAAACTCCGTTAGAGTCAGAGATACCAGTAAGAAGCCACGTTTAACCTAACACATAGGTCGCATAGATGCAAACGCATACGTGGAAACAGTTACAGATGTACGTATATACGTGGGCTAATGTACACACACATCATTATTCCCGAGCGCTGCCTACCCAGAGGGCCTAGAAGCGAGAACAAACACCCCAGGAACAACGAGCACCCCAGCGCCAGATCTTGGTTTCTAAAGATCCAGGAAAAGGCACCACGGCTCCTTGGCGAAGTGGTTGATTCTAGAGCCGGTGGGAGGGGGGGGAGGGGGGAGGGAATACACCACGTGGCTGGAGCAGATCACAGTAGGAGCAAGTAAGGAAGTGCTTGATGCACAGCAGTTTGTGATGCCAGAGGAACAGGGGAGCCAACCCGAAAGAGCACCTGACGGCCAAGGCCGGAATGATTTGACAGCGAAATAAATAACGTGACATTGGATTATAGCCCAAAGCATAAAATATAGATGTCTCCACGCGGGTGTAGATTATGACTGAATTCGTGAATAAGGACTGAAGAGGGGCAGCCCCTCCTTACGAAAGATTCCAAGCAATATATGGGGAGACTCTCCACTCCAGGCTGTGGGTGGAGCTTCATCCCCTCCTCTAAGCTCTAAGCCTGGGTTCCGGAAAACACCGTAGGGAAAGTACAAAACAGCCACTTCGGGTGGAGAAAGCTGGCAGACACCCCCTTGGCCACGCGAGGAGGGTAAATGCCACCAAGGATGACATGTGGATCTCACGCGTCCCTTTCTAGGATGTGATGCAAAGGGCACTTGGCCTCTTTCATATTCTTTCCCCATAACGCGTGTCTGATCATGAGAAAAACACGAGAGAAACCCAAATTGAGAGCTCCCCTATGGTGGCCCCTGGGTGGCTCAGTCGGTTACGCGTCTGACTTTGGCTCAGGTCATGATCTGGCGGTTTGTGAGTTCGAGCCCCATGTCGGGCTCTGTGCTGACCGCTCAGAGCCTGGAGCCTGCTTCAGATTCTGTGTCTCCTTCTCTCTCTGCCCTTCCCCTGCTCATGCTGTCTCTCAAAAATAAATAAACATTAAAAATTTTTTTCTAAAAAAGAAAAGAAAACATGATAATTAGATGCACCAGGGCTCCCTGGGTGGGGTCCTGGAGCAGAAAGGATATTCATGGGGCAACTGCTAAAACCCAAATAAAATTCTGGAGTTCAGTGAATAGTAACGCACTTTGTGAGCCTTTCCTAAAGATTTGGAGACATGGAGAGTTTTCCCGGCTCCAAGCTGAGCGTCAGAGGGCTCATCTCCCCCGTGCAGAGCTCCTGCCACTGCCCCCTCTCCTCTTCTCCCCTTCCCTCCCACCCTAGTTCCTGGGCATAGCTCAGGCAGAGGAATTTAACCTCTCTTATGTGCTGCCCACCACCCCCGCCCTCGTCTATGTGAGGGGAGTTTTTACAATTGGCCTTTTTTCCCCACAGTGCGCAGACTGGCCCGAGACTGGAGTTCTCAGTTGGCAGGGGAACAGCCCCGCGCACAAGAAAAGCCCTGCATTAACTCATTTAGAGGTGGGGCAGTGCCAGCCAGGGAGGGCACCGAGCTTCTAGAGGGGAGGCGGGCCGAGGATCTCCCAGGACTACCACGGGCCAAGATGGCTTTCGGGAGCCCTATGTGTCCCAGAGCAGTAACTGTAGGCTGGCTTCAGAGCTTCAGGACAGAAAGGGACCCTGGAGGTGACTATTTTGTCCCTTGTTTTACAGATGCGGAAGATAAAGCCCAAGGTGGGAGCACTGAGTCATAGAGGAATTGTCCCAGAGTGAGGTCAGGGGAACCAGGATAACTCAGCCTGGAAGGAAGGAAGGAAGGAAGGAAGGAAGGAAGGAAGGAAGGGAGGGAGGAAGGGAGGAAGGAGGGAAGGGAGGGAGGGAGGGAGGGAGGAAAGAAGGAGGGAAGGGAGGGAGGAAGGAAGGAAGGGAGGAAGTGAGGGAGGAAGTGAGGAAGGAAGAAAGGAGGGAGGGAGGAAGGAGGGAAGGAAGAAAGGAGGGAGGGAGGAAGGAGGGAGGGAGGGAAGGAGGGAGGAAAGAAGGAGGGAAGGGAGGAAGGGAGAAAGAAAAGAAGGAGGGAAGGAAGGAGGGAGGGAGGAAGGAAGGAACAAAGGGAGGAAAGAAGGAAGGAAGGAAGTGAGGGAGGAAGGGAGGGAAGAAGGAAGGAAGACAGAAAATCAAAGTGCCCTGCCCATGAGGCCCGACCTTGGCTGTGAGCCCCTGGAGAGGCAGAGGGCAGGCTTCTCTCCCGCTAAACGCAGCCAGTGAAAGGGGCGCATATCCTCTCCTCCCGTCGCCTAAAGATGCCAGTCACTTCTGGTGGCAGAGGTACACAGCCTGTCTGCTGCCACCAGCCATTGTCAAATAGTCCGGGGGCTGGGGCAGGAAGCAAAACTGTGTGCATCCCTCCATCCCAAAGCTTGGCAGCTCAGGGACCCCCGAGCGGGGGGGCGGGTGGGCTCTGTGCCCTGGGAGGGGCCTCCTCCCGCACCCTCCGGGGCAGTACGGCCCCCATTTCCCAAATTAACTCTCCTTGTAGAACCATGACATTAACCGCCCTAGTAAACATGCCCATATGTTACCAGAGAGAGAAAGCAATTGAGCCCACATCAGCCACAAACTAGGTCAATTTATATTACAGAAACAAGCCCCGGGGTGGGTGGGGGGCACAAGGGGGCAGTGGGGCCAGGCAGGCCCACGTGTGAGCTCGGGGGCAGGTGGGGGCACACAGCAAGGGAACGAGGAAAGGCACTGACAGGTGTACGAAAGAAAGGCACCTTCTTCATTTTGCCCGGAGGCGGCCCCGGGGACCCCCAACCAAGCTCAGGTTCAGGGATAAACTCCTTCCAGGACCGGATCATGCTCCCCCCACCTCAACCCCCCCCCCCCCCCCCCCCCCCCCACTGAGGCTCACCCATGGCCGCCGGAGTCCCTGGGACCTAATAATACACGCAAATCAGAAGGCAGGCTGCAGGCCCTGGCCATGCAAGGAGAGGAAGAAAGCTGATACCTGGCCCAGCCTGTCCCCACTGGCCTTGCCCTAAAGCAGCAGGGTGTCCGGCCCCAGAGCCAGAGGCCCCCTGCCTGGGTGTGCCAGAAGCGCCCTATATTGAGAGGATGAGCGCGCCAGGGGGAATGGCAGGCATGTGGCCCGTGGCAGGCATGTGGGGTGAGCTGTCACAGCGAGCCCAGCCCAGGAAGGCTGCCCGCTCCCCACACCCTCCTTCCTGCCCCCAGGCTCCCGAGCCAGCTCCCAAGCTCCCAGAGGATCACAAACCCTGCGACGTGGAAAATCAGGGAGCGCAGGCCACCAGGAAGACTGAAAAATTAAAACCCTGCCTAAGGAAGGTGGGCTGAACACTGACTCTGATTGAAGGGATCTAAAAGAGAATGTGTCCTCTTGTCTCTTTCACCAGGAAGCGGCCTGACAGCTCCCCGTTTCCAGGGTTACCCTAGACTCCTCCACAATCTCCGCCACGGCGTTCTCAGGGGGGAGGGGGGCAGTCCCGTGGCTCAGGGGAAGTGACGGGCCAGTGATGGAGGAAGAACAGCCTGGGACTGTGCGATCAACTCTCGGCCTTGTCTTTCAAACCTGCAGAATGGGACTACGGCTAGCTTTCCTCCTGGGCAGAGTGCTCCTTGGCCACAAGAGAAGGTCCCCTCCCTCTAGTCCACGATGGGCGAGACTCTGTAAGGCCTGCTGCTCACCCTGCAGCCCCTCACTGAGCCAGCCCTGGAGGGAGGAACCACAGGGGCCCTGGGGCCCCTTTCTGAGGGGGAGAGTGTCTCAGCCATTCCAGCCAGGCTGCGATGCCCCCTGGGGGCCTGCACACTGCCATCTGCCTGGGGCCGAGAACTACACAGGAAAGGGAAACCGACCAGACACAGGATGGGAAAGGGGGGGGGGGGTTCTTGCGGTGGGGTGAGCATGTGGGAGCCAGGCACCTGAGGCTGTGTCTGGGAGAATGGGGCCCTGGGCTCCTGCCACAGTGCTCAGATAGGTAGGGGAAGGGGGAGGGGGAGGGCAGGGCAGGGCAGGAGAGGACAGCGTGTGCATGGAGCCTGACTGGCAGCATCTGGATGCTCTGGACTGTTCCCCAGGGCCTACCAGGGCCACTCTTGGCCTTAAGGTTTGAGTTCAGGGCTGCCTGCACGGCTCAGTCGACTTCGGCTCAGGTCATGATCTCCCAGTTTGTGGGTTCGAGCCCTGCATCAGGCTCTGTGCTGACCGTTTGCTCAGAGCCTGGAGCCTGCTTCAGATTCTGTGTCTCCTTCTCTCTCTGCCCCTCCCCCGCTCACGCTTTGTCTCACTCTGTTTCTCAAAATTAAATAAATGTAAAAAAAAAAATTAAATTAAATAAAGTTTGAGTTTAAATCTGTGCCTAGTTGGACAAGAAGAAAGGGGGAGAAAACAGGCTCCTTGTCAGTGTCCCTGGGCTTCCTTCTAGGGTCAGGCAGTGTATGAAGGAGAAGGCAGCTGCCTGTTCTGGGGGTCCCCAGAAAGGAGAAGACTGTGCCAGCGGCCAGGCACCTGCTCCTACAGGCATGACTCTCGGGGCACCTGACGCTGCACTGGGTCTGGGGCTCAGCCTACCTGGCCCGCAGCCTCAGGGCACAGGCAGGTCCTGGGCCCCTGGGTCACCAGGATCTTGCTCTGAACGTGGGGATCCTTGCCATGGAGAGACCAGAAATGCTCACGCCTCTTCTCCACCAGGCCCAGGAGCCGGGAAAGAACCGTGGGACCGGCGTCGATCCTGGGGACACAAGGACACACGGACACACGTGAGTTCTAGCTGTGCATTCGGTGCAAAGCATGGCAAAAAGGACGCACGGGTCCCAGCTCCCCCAGCTCTTCCTGGCAAGAGCGAGCTCTGACTCTCCTCTGCCCAGCACCTCTAAAGCACCAGGATTGACGTCACCAAGATTCACCCCACAATCTGACTCCAGCAGGTGAACTTCAGAAGGCAGGGATCAAACAGACGTCTCTGATCAGGATGCGTCACATAACCGAACGTCAGAGGAGGAATGTCATCCCGGAGAGTCTCCAAATGGAAGAAAATCCAGAGAGGCTCAAAGACACATTGGCAGAGCGCCTCTTGCCCTTGACCCCTGCTCAGAAAGGCTGGTGTAACCATCACAGATCCCAGAGAAAGCAGCACTCATTCTCTAGCAGGCGCGAGGGAGCAGAGCTCTTCTGCGGACACCGCCAGAGGAAGCCCCGGGCCCAGCAGCCCCCTGGGCGCACCCGACTCGGACACGGGGTGTCCCTGCAATCCTCCAACCCCACGAGGCTGAGCGCACTACCCCCCCCCCCCCCCCCCGCCATTTCACAGCTGAGGGAACTGAGGCTCGGGGCCGTTGAATTACTTGCACAAAGTGACCTGGCTTGCGGGCCGGTGGTCCCCTCCCCCATGTGACCGCCAGCCCCAGTCTGTCGCATTTGTCTGTGACCATCTGCGGTGCGCTCCCGCTGGCTTGCTGGGTGGGAGGGCACAGCCTTCCCGCTGGCTGCGGACGGGGCCTATTGTGCTGGGTGTCACCGGCAGGTGCGATGGGCGCACCTTCCCCAGCCCCTCCCGCAGCTGCCACCACCCTCTGGGGCCAGAGCCCCGGCTGCTGGGATCCTGGGATCATTCGTGTGGCCGCTGCCCAAGGCCTCGCAGGTCTCCCCTCCCCTGTGCGGCAGCAGCTTAAAGCGCCTGGTTGTTAAAAAGGCGAAGAGCTCCTAATAAGAGAGAGGGATCGCTTTATAATTCCTATTTAGACTTCTACATTATTCCCTCGGTCCTCATTCTCTGCCATCAGATTCCCCTCCTCCAGTTGGGAGGCTTATTTAACGAGTCAGATATGAGCAGGCGCTGATATAAAAATAGAGGCAGGCGGTGGGAGCTGGCACCGTGACTCACCGGGTGGCAGGCGGTGGCGCTGGGCAGACAGCTGCGGCCCTCCTCCCCTCCCCTCCTCTCCTCCTCCTCCTCCTCCTCGGCCCCATCCCTTTTCCCCCTTTCCCTTCTCCCCTTCCTCCCTTTCCTCCTTCCCCCCCACCTCGCCTTTCCCTATCTTGCTCCGCCCCCTCCCTCCCCCTCTCCCCTCTCCCCTCCCCAGGGCACAAAGCACCGTCCTCAGAGCAGACACTGGATAGAGCGGTGCTATTTGAGGCAGGTTCCCCCCAAGGCTCATTTACCATTTAAGATTCCTCTGCATTAGTGCCTGAGGAGGAAACGCCAAAATAGCACGAACTCTCGTTCTCCTGTGCTCTTTCCGGATTTTCTACGGAGAACATTCCAGTTCTAATGACCCTCTGTACCAGCTCCAAGGTGGGGATAGACTGGGAGGAAGTGAAAAGGCTGCAGCCCAGGGACACCCCACCTCAGGACCCAGGCCCCGCCCCCACCGCAGGAGCCAGGCCCCGCCCCCACCTCAGGATCCAGGCCCCACCCCCACCTCAGGACCCGGGCCCCGCCCCCACCGCAGGACCCAGGCCCCGCCCCCACCGCAGGACCCAGGCCCCGCTCCCACCTCAGGACCCAGGCCCCGCCCCCACCTCAGGAGCCGGGCCCCACCCCCACCGCAGGACCCAGGCCCCGCCCCCACCTCAGGACCCAGGCCCCGCCCCCACCTCAGGACCCAGGATGTACCCCCATCTCAGGACCCAGTCCCCGCCCCCACTTCAGGACCCAGTCCCCACCCCCACCTCAGCACCCAGGATGTACCCCCATCTCAGGACCCAGGCCCCATCCCCAACTCGGGACCCAGGATGTACCCGCATCTCAGGCCCCAGTCCCCGCCCCCACCTCAGGCCCCAGGCCCGCCCTGCCCTCCCCACCTGCCGCTCCTGCTCCGGGACCGCCAACTGCCTGGCTGCCGCACCAGCCGCAGCTCACACTGGCTCCCGTGTTCCCATGACTGTGAGTGAATGTGGGTCAGGGGCCCGAGAGCCGTCATGGCGTCTGTCCCGCCGCCTCCGGTGATGCCCGGTTTTCTCTGTCTCTGCCTAAAACACGTCAGTGGCTTTCCAGTCTTAGATTAAGGAAAAACTACGTCCTCCGCAAGGGAGGGTCTGCTCAAGCTGGGGGCGCCTCCCGCTGCACCCTCACCCCGCACCGCCCTACACCCCAGCCTCGCCCGGCCCTCCTGGGGGCTGGGGGCTCCACCCTCCACCCCACCCTGGTCTTGAATGAGCTGCTCCTTTGCCCTTCGCCTGCTAACTTCTCTCGACCCTTCAGACGCACCTCCACCTGCACTTGCTCAGTGAACCCTTCTGTGTGGCCCTTGGCTCGCTCTGTATTGTCACACGCCACACCTCTCTTGTCGCATGTGCCAGATTTACGGACTTACGTTGATTTGTGTTATGTGACTGACATGTCTCCCTTCACCCTGATACTGTAAGGCCCCTGAGGACTGAGCCCCTGAGTCCTTTGGCTCACCCTTTTATCCCCTAGCACCGTGCCTGGCACACAGGAAGTGCTCAATAAGTGTTTGTTGAATGAATCAGCACATTAATTGCTGACTGGTGGGTAGGCCCCTAAGCAGGCAATAGTCGAGTGACAGCGCTCTGGATCCTTTTGGAAAAGGAGCTAAGGAGCAGGGGGCGCCTCGGTGGCTCAGTCAGTTAAGCGTCCGACTTCAGCTCAGGTCACCATCTCACAATTTGTGAGTTTCAGCTCGGAGCCTGCTTTAGATCCTCTTTCCCGCGCCACCCCACTCCCCCACCCCCTTCCCTCTGCCCCTCCCCTGCTCACACTCTCTGTCTCAAAAATAAATAAAACCTTTTGTAAAAAGGCAAGATGCAATTATAAACAACAACAACAACAACAACAAAAAGAATCAGGACTAGGTTGGGGATGTCTTGATTTCTCAGACTTATGAGGACAGCCCCCACGCCTGTGTCCTTGGACAACCAGGAAGTTGGGTGGAGGAAAAGGATACTTCCCTGGCAGTGGACCATGACCCTGTGTTCTCCCGTGGCCTGGGACAAATCTGTTTGCCTCACAGTGGCCACATTGCCCTTTGGAAAAAATAGAGACATTCGGCTCAGGGCTGGGATGAGGGTGTGGCAAACACAATGCCCCGGGGCTCAGGGATTTGAGGAAGAGCCCGCTCTGAGGACAGTGCTCCCCCTCATCCTGGCCCAGACCAGAGTGTCTTCCTCTGTGAAGTCCCTTGAATTCGAGAGGCCCTGAGACCCTGGCTTTCAGATTCCTGGCCTCCACTGCCCGTGCGGTGTGGGAAGAAACGCGGGGCTCCCCTGAGGTGGCAGACCCAGGCCAGCAGATTCAAGCCTCAGTGTCCCTGGTGGTCTGAGCGCACCTGACTCTACACCCACGCCCCTGCACCCCCACCCTGCCATCCCGCTCTCCACCCGTGTGCTTGGCACTACACTCTAGAGTCTAAAAAATTAGAGGCAAATCCAGGTTCCAGAGAAGCTTCCAGAGATAGATGTGAAGCATGTAAGGCATCCCTTTTAAGCATTTGGAACCAGGACTAGAATTCAGTCTCTGGGACCCCAGGGACTCTTTCCTCACTGCTGTCTGCCAAGTTCACCCAGGACTGCTCTGGAGCTCAGCAAGTTTAGCTCCTTTCAGCAGGTGCCGCCTTGGGCTCTTGCATGACACGGTGGCCCTGTGATCCACTGCCCAGCCCAAACCCCACGGTTCCTCCATCTGTCTCAGGAGCCCAGCCTCTGGTCACCAGCCGGGTTGTGAATGGATCTGCCCAAACTTGTCCCTGCTGCGGGAAATACTATCCAGGGCTACTGGGCTATGGGGGCCTTTTCTCTTCTGTTTGTTTGTTTTGTTTTGTTTTTCATTTTCTTCCTGACTATATTTAATATTGACATAATATGCATTTCCTGAAGAAAAATAAAGTTGGAAGAAATATTGAGGCATAAAAAAGGCAGGGGAAAAAATCGCCCACCAACATCAACCTTGCAGAACCTGGGGCGATGACTTACCACTTTGACCTAGTTCCTTTGTCCCTGTCGCCCTTCATTCAGTTTTGTTTTGTTTTGTTTCTCGTGGTTCAGCCGATCCCTGGTGACACATGGCACGTTCTCATAGGGGCTGCAAGGGCTCCAGGCACCTCTGCCTCCCAGCTGGTACCCTGTCATCCTGGGGAATATTTCAGAGCCAGAGCACTTTTAGGTCCAAGGAAAAAATAACAGCCTTAAAATAAGGCAGCAGAACTTGAGGCAAAATTCCTGAAGCTTGTATATGAAGTTTGTGCTGTTTTTCAGAGGTGGCTAAAGCCAAGCCTGAGAAGTAAGAGACGTTGAGTTCTATTTTTAGAGAACATGGCAGGCTAAATTCTCAGAATCAACACTCCTGTTGAAAACAGCTTTAAAAAAAAAAAAAAGCCAGATAAAGTATTTAAAAAATCTTACAGGCCCTGAAGAGTTGACAAGATAGTAAAGAATTACTAGGGCCAAAATCTAAGAGAAGCCAGAAACGCAGCAATTCTAGGAACAGCTCTTTCCTGGAGAGGGTTTATCTTGATTACCTTGCACTTGGGGTTTAACAGCTTTGTAAAGCTTGGGGCCCCTAAGGGCTACACCACAGGGTGGGAGTGAAGGAGTTACCCAGAAGTAAACCCTACCCCGCGCTGACACTCAAGTCCCCGGAAGGTAAGTGGCCTTGACACTGAGCATGTGGTGGTAGTGGTGTGGGGTGCGGATTTCGGAGAAATTGTGAACACAGCTGAGCCCTCACGTGTGTCTGTAGTCCCAATCTGTATCACCTGGGAGGACCAAACGACCTCAGGCTGTGAATTTTACCATCATTGCAGATTACTAGTAGCCTAGGAGCTCTCTGGCAGAAGCAAATACAAATCGTTTCTGGAGAGAGTCACTTTTATTCTGTTTCCAAGTATTCTACAAGTAATTCTTTCAGGACGGTGAACATGGCGTTGTTAACAAGAAAACACATGGAAACAAGGTAGTATGGACAAGAATCGAAACAACGGATAACAGAAACAAACTCCAAGACTCCAGCTACCGGGATTATTAGGTACACGTTGTGAAAACACAAAACCAAAAACAAAACAAAACAAAATTATGCGTGCTCCATCAAGGAAGCAAGAGAAAAGCTAACAAATATCCCCTGGGAACAGAAAGTATAAAAACATGACCTTGTTGATTTGGAAAAGAACAAAGCAATTTCTAAAAATTTCTATCAGTGAGAAAGTTAATAACAGAGACTTGAAAGTGAACGAAGGAACTTCATGATAGATTAAGTAAGAGGAAGAATTAGTGGATTGGAAGATCAGTTGGAGGAATTACCCAAAATGCCCTTTGGAAAAAATACAGACACTCAGCACAGGGCTGGAATGAGGGTATGGCAAACACAGTGCCCAGGGGGCAGGGACTTGAGGAAGAGCCCGCTCTGAGGACAGTGCTCACCCTCAATAATTAGAGCAAAATACATGTAACATAAAATGTTTTATTTGAACCATCTGTCAGTGTACAGTTCTGTGGCATGAAGTTCATTCACCTTATTGTGCAACCCTCACCACCATCCATCTCCAGAACTTTTTCATCTTCCCCAACTGAAACTTGGTGCCCATTAAACACTGACCCTCCCTTCCCTTGTCCCCCCAGTCTCTGGAAACCACCCTTTCACTTTCTTCCTCTGTGCATTTGACTACACTAGGTACATCATATAAGTGGAACCATACGGTATTTGTCTTCACGGGACTGTTTTATTTCACTTAGTGTAATGCTCTCAAAGTTCCTCCATGTTGTAGTATGTGTGAGAATTTCCTTCCCTTTTAAGGGTGAATAATATTCCGTTGTACGCATATACCATATTTTGTGTATCCAATCATCCATCAATGGACACTTGGGCTGCTTCTATCTCGCGACTCTTGTGAACCATGGCGCTATGAACGCGGTTGTGCAAATACGTCTTTGAGTCCCTGCTTGTATTGCTTTGAGGATGTGCCCAGAAATAGAAATCGCTGGATTCTATCTTTAATTTTTTTTTAGGAATTGCCATAACGTTTTCCACAGAGGTTCCACCATTTTGCAGTACTATCAGCAATGATCAAGAGTTCCAGTTTCTCCACATTCTTACCAACACTCGTTATTCTGTTGTAGTTGGTTTTCTGTGTGTTTTTACTATAGCCATCCTAACAAGTATGATCATGCGCTTATCTTATTAGCCATTTACAGATCTTCTTTTGTGAAGTGTCTATTCAAACTATTTTGCCCATTTTATTGCATTTTTATCTGTTTGTTATTGAAGTGTAGGGGTTCTTTCTATAGCCTGGATAACACACCTTTGTCAAATATGTTTTGCAAACATTTCCTCCCCGTATTAGGTTTGGCTATTCATTTTTTAAATGGTGTCCTTTGATGAACAGGCATTTAAATTTTGGGGAAGCCCAATTGATCAATTCTTCAGAACGAAAGGAGAGAAAAAATGGGACCGGAGCCAGTATTTGAAAAAAATAATGGTTGGTGACTTCCCAAACCTGTTGAAAAGACACCAATCCACATATTCAAAAAGCTCATAAATTCTAAGGAAGTAAAAAAATAAATCCACAATTAGGTACATCATAGAGAAACTGCAGAATATCAAAGACAAGGAGAAATCTTTAAAAAAATGAAGCAAAACAAAATAAAAAGACTGAGAGGCAGGGAGAGGGAAATGCAAATTGCCTCAAAGAAACCCCAGGATGACTGTTGACTTATCAATAGCAAAAATGGCACTCAGAAGATAGAGAAATATCATTTTCAATATGCTGAAAGAAGTAACTGTCAACCAGGAATTCTGTATTCAGAAAAAAAAATCTTTCAAGAATGAGGGAGAAACAAACAAAAAGTGAGATATATTGCAACCAACAGAGTCTCATGAAAGACATTGTAAAGACTTTGTGCTTCAGGTAGAAAAAAACGATCCCACTTGGAAAGGATCCATAAAGAGGAAGAAATGGGCAAAGAAAATTATTAATATACAAGTAAATCTAAACTGACAATTATAATACTTTGAGGAAGTTAAAGCCATGACTGATGTATAACAAATGATAATGTCTGGGGGGTTATAATTTTTTTTAATCTTTATTTTTGAGAGAGACAGAGTGCAAGCAGGGGAGGAACAGAGAGAGAGGGAGGCACAGATTCTGAAGCAGGCTCCAGGCTCCGAGCTGTCAGCACAGGGCTAGGTGTGGGGCTCGAACTCACAAAACACCCGGAGATCATGACCTGAGCGAAAGTCTGACGCTTAATGGACTGAGCCACCCAGGCGCGCCTGGGGGTTTAAAAAGATAGAATGAAACTACATGACAAGTCAGGAGGAAGGTAAATTGTTGGAATGACAGTCCTCAGAGGGTCTCATATTGTACCAGGAGGGAGAAGTGATTAATTTTAGACTTTGAACAGCCGAATCTAATGGCACAAAATAAAATCGTAGACTTAACCCAAATACGTCAGCAATTACATCAGATACCACATGGGTCAAGTGTTTCAATTAAAAGACAAAATTGTCAAGCTGGAAAAACTACGTAACCATATGCTGTTTATCAGAAATACATATAAAACACCAGGTTTTATATATTGAAAATAAAAGAATAGAGTCGAGAGTTCCACGTTCAAGTCTTTGCTCTACCGCATTTCCTTATTTATTTATTTATTTATTTATCTATTTATTTATTTATTGAGAGAACAAGAGAGCAGGGGAGAAGGGCAGAGGGAAAGAGAGAGAGAGAGAAAGAGAGAATCCCAAGAAGGCTCTGTACTCACTGCAGAGCCCAACTTGGGGCTGGATGCCATGACCCTGGGATCAGGACCTGAGCTGAAATCAAGAGTCAGACACTCAATCAACTAAGCCACCCAAGCGCCCCTCCCTTTTCCTAATTTATAAACTTAGGCAAGTCATTCAATCTTGAAACCTCACCTTTATCATTTATGAAAGTGGAACCGTACTCTCTAGCTACCTTATAAACTCAAATGAGTTCATGCATTTGAAGGTGCTTCATATAGCATAAGACACAATATTAGCATAAGAGCTGCAGGACCTATTATAATGAACTACTAATGTAGGGGCACCTGGGTGACTCCCTCCATTAAGTGTCCGACTTCGACTCATGTAAGAATCTCCAGTTCATGAGTTCGAGCACCGCGTCGGGCTCTGTGCCGACAGCTAGGAGCCTGGAGCCTGCTTCGGACTCTGTGTCTCCTTCTCTCCCTCCCCTTCCAATGGCTCTCACTCTGTCTCTCCCTCAAAAATAAACATTAGAAAATTAAAAAAAAATAATTATTGATGTTAATATAAATTAATTGTTATAGGGCCTCTTAGGTACCATAGTGGGTCAAATTGTTGCTCCCTATTTTGGGCTGAATTGTGTATCCTCACTCATTCATATGTTGAAGTCCTAACACACCCAGTACCTCTGAATGTGACTATATTTGGAGATGGTGTCTTTATTTTTATTTTTTTTTAATGCTTATTTTTGAGAGAGAGAGATAGAATGTGAGCGGAGGAGGGGCAGCGAGCGAGGGAAACACAGAATCCGAAGCAGCCTCCAGGCTCTGAGCGGTCAGCACAGAGCCCGACACGGGGCTCGAACCCATGAACCGTGAGATCATGACCTGAGCTGAAGTCAGACACTTAACGGACTGAGCCACCCAGGGGCCCCTGAAGATGGGGGTCTTTAAAGAGATAATTAAATTAAAATGAAGTCATTAGGGTGGACACTAAATCCAACATAACTGGTGTTCTCTAAGGAGGAAATTTGGACCCAGACGTGGAAAGAGGGAAGATGAAATGAAGACACAGGGAGAAGATGGCCATCTACAAGCCAAGGAGAGAGAAACCAATCCCCACCGCCACCTTGACCTCGAACTTGTAGCTTCCAGAACTGTGAAGAAGGCAATTCCTGTTGTTCCAAGTCACCTACTTCATGGTAATTTGTTACAGCAGCCACAAGAGCCTAACATAGGTACCGTGAAGGAACTAAGTGAGGACACGGTGGGATGAGGATCCAAGGGTGTCACGGCTGTCCCTTGACCCATGCTATAATCTGCCGTTCCTGAGGCCAGCTGTGGTGACCAGCAACTCCGCACAATGATGAGCTTTAAGAAACTCCAATCGTTATCATATAAAAGGCAACCTATTCTCAATTCTATTGACACATATGAGAACCACCAATGTCCTCTTTGCACCTTCCTTGATCTTTTACTCGCTCACTAATCACCCCCAGGACCTGTTCAACGTCAGGATAAGCCATTAAGAAACTGATAATGGGGGAAGGGTCACTTAGAGGTCTCAGGGCTTATCATCAGCTTACGGTAATTACACAAAAGAACTATGACATCTCCATGGTGCTAAAATGGATGCCTTCCAAAGGACGGTGCAGGGCAGGAAGGAAATGAAAGTGACAGAAGCGAGACGAAGAGGAGAAGGAGGCAGTCAGGTAGGCAGGCTGACCACACAAATGCCCACATGGCCGTGCAGGTCTGGTGACATGAGCCCCTCCCCACCTCCCGCCCTCGGGGCTGAGGCACCCCCAGGTAAGGGGCCGTGCTACTCTGTGTCCCCAACACCACAGGCAGGACAACCTGCTTGAGCACCATGAGGGACGTGTATCCCCATAAGCACCATATTTGGAACCCATCGAGCCTTGTCGGAAAACAATGGGAGGGAAGCCGGCCTCATGGTGGCAGTTGACTGAAGACAACAAAACAGCCACTGCGTCCACAGCATCTGATGGCTCCCAGTGCGGCGTGTGCCAGCCTCCCTCACCGCCCGCAGAGCGGCTCCAACAGCCTTCGTGGTGATCAGAGTCAAGGCATAAGGTGCCTGGCGATCCTGGGGATCAGGGCCCCAAACGCGTAAGGATGGGACCATATCTTAGCCCTCTCTGTACCCCTTGCACATGGTACGTGGGCAATAAAATATTTTATTAACCTTTGGTGGGTTCTACCACATCTGGGGTGATGGGTCACGGGACAGATGCAGCTGGGCGGGACCCTGATATTCCCCGGTCTAATTCGAGCTTCCAAAGGTTTAAGTGATAGAGCCTAGCATGTGCTGTGGTACTGACTACTTTCAATTCTCCCTCTCAGCCTTAATCTTTTTTTTTTATTTATTTATTTTGAGAGAGACAGAGAGAGACAGAGACAGCGTGAACGGGGGAGGGGCAGGGAGAAAGGGAGACAGATAATCCCAAGCTGGCTCCACACTGTGGAGACTGACGGGGGGCTCGAACCCACAAAACTGTGCCATCGTGAGCTGAGCCGAAATCCAGGGTCAGACGCTTAACTGACCGAGCCTCCCAGGCGCCCTCATCCCTCATTCCAATCCCGACACACTCTCTCTGCCCATTTTCTTCTCTATTCCTTCCTTCTTCGACAGAACACTGGTAACATAGATTCAGCGAAAACAAATTGGTGGCAACTTACCAAGGTTTGTGAGAAGGAAATAAGATCCCCGATAAGCCTACTGCCAAGTCTAGGGAAACACACCAAAAGCAACGGGGGGGTGGGGTGGGGGGTGGATTCTTTGCTGCTTTCAATTCTCTCACTGCTGCAGCAACGGATTCCCCGAGATGGCTTTTCGGTGGGGAATCAGATGTAACATTATTCACTCTAGCGCTAAGGGTACTGCCACCACACAGGGACTTCTCGACTGTTACTACTACAGACACTCATAGAGCTGCTGGAAATCGTTCTTTCTCCCCTCACCCGGCACAGACATTTGTATACGCTCTAGATATATATTCTCAACAGACTCATTCTTTATTACACCACACCCACCACTCTCTTTCAGGACAAACATAGGTAATACGACCTGATAGGAAAGTACAGAACGCCAATAAAATGCCTGTTTGTTTGTTTGTTTGTTTGTTTGTTAGAAGTGTCAGTAAAGGAAAGGTAATTTTTAGATTTGGCACATTCCCAGTGAAACCACGCAATTGATAGTTTTTGCACGTTTTGTCCATAGAAATGTCAGAGGCAATGCATGAGGAAACGTTACCAGATTATATCGAAAACTTCTGTGCATCCTAAATGATCATGAGCTATGTAATGATTATGATCACCGGGAAAATGTGTTGTTACCCCCTTACACACCTTACTGAAGTCTTAATTAAGTGATGTTGGGTTTTGGTTAAAAAACACTTAACATGAGCATCGGGCTCTCTGCTGTCAGCACAGAGCCCACTTTGGACCCTCTGTCTCCCTCTCTCTCTGCCTGTCTCCCACTCGTGCTCTCTCTCTCAGAAACAAATCTTTTTTAAATTAAAAAAACAACAACATGACAATTAGCTAACTCGTGTAATTCTGACATTTTTTTCCAGGCTGCTGGCTACATGATTATTCGGGCTGTGTGTGTGTTTTGTTTGATCATATATGCCTATGTACTGTTATCAGTAAAACCTAGATTCCTCTGAGAGACTAGGATGTAGCCCATTTTAAACATTTATCCACCCTTGGTGGGCAATAACACATAGTATCATATGCTTGTTTTATTAACGTTTTAAATTCTACCGAATTATTGATTTTCTTGATCTCTGCATTTGGCAGTCATTCCCACCTTAGAGGCCTCAAGGATTTCAGAACCTTTTCAAAAAGGAGAGAATGAATAAACACATGGCTACGTGGCATATAACATTGCATATTGTTAATTCTACTTATAAGCCTATCTCCAAAAGAGTTTATTACCTGCCTTGAGTCAAAATCGATTTTATTTAGGTACCACTGTCCTTGGTAATCTTGACTAGAAGACATTAAGGTAGTTCTGTTTTTGTTTTAAAGAAGACGGCTGTGCTGTCCCATAGAAATTCCTACTCTGTTAATATATTTCGTGCCTTTTGGAACATTGCGAGTGCTGGGAAGGAGGACGGTCGTCTTCCTTCTTCCCTGTTTACTCCTCTTCACTACTCCTGCTCCACTGGCACCAGTGCCAGTGCCAGTCTCAGCTCCACTCCCCGCAGACCCCTCCTTGCTGGGCTGCCCTCCGTGCCCGGCCCAGCCCTGCACGCGCCGCCCTTTCTGGAAAGCGCATGTGTCCCTTACCCTCCTCCCACCTCTGGGCGGCGCTCCTCCCCAGCCCCCACCCTGGAAGAGGCACTTCCGTCGCCTTGGCACGAAGCAAAGGACTTCCCAGTCGGGAAGAGAAGTGACCGCCTTCCCTTGCAGATGAAAGCTGGTTCATTAAATGCAGCGCACCACTTTTTCAGTTAGATCTCCAGATGCAGTAGGGAAGGCCGATCCCTTAAGGTGGGACGGAAATGCGCTCTGAGGGGCGGCTCCCGGCGCCAGCACCGTGGACAGCGCCCGCCGCCGGTCGCTGGCCAGAGCCACCCGCCCGCCGGCGGCCACCCCAGAGCCTGCGGTGGGAGAGATGGCCTCACCACCTACCAGAGGGGCGGGCCTGCCAGTGTTTGGGAATGGATCTGATCCAGAGGGGGAGACCGCAAGCAAGGGAAGACTTAACTAAGGCGTCGCAAGGAGCGCGCTCATTCCGAGTATTGTGAAAAGTCACGCAAGGAAGGTGGGGTCCCTCTTCCTCCCTTGCCCCCTGCGACGCCCCCCGCCCCGGCAAATAAACACAACGAACAACTTTACGCAACAGACAGAATGGCTGAGTTTAATGCTTCAAGTTTTCCATTTCCTTCCACAGGGCTTTGTTTTAAAAATAACAAAATGAGGTAAATAAGTTAATGTATGTACACGTTATAAACATTGTGTCGGATTGCGGCTGCGGCAACTCAAGTTGTTAGAGACGAAGTTGCTGCGCGGTGACTCGAGGTCAGCCACCTGCAACCTGAGCAGATTTGTCGTCCTGAGGAGAATTCGCACGCTGTTGGTGGAATGGGGTCTAGAAGCATTTGCGGTGGACGATGGAGGGGCCGGCCTCGTCGTACTCCTGCTTGGTGATCCACATCTGCTGGAAGGTGGACAGCGAGGCCAGGATGGAGCCGCCGATCCACACCGAGTACTTGCGCTCAGGCGGGGCGATGATCTGTAAGACAGGGAGCGCGTCAGGCCGGCGAGGGCCGCACCCCGGGGCCCACCCGCGGGCAGGGGGCGCGGGCCGCCGCCAACCTTGATCTTCATGGTGCTGGGGGCCAGCGCCGTGATCTCCTTCTGCATGCGGTCAGCGATACCCGGGTACATGGTGGTGCCCCCCGACATGACGTTGTTGGCGTACAGGTCCTTCCTGATGTCGATGTCGCACTTCATGATGCTGTTGTAGGTGGTCTCGTGGATGCCCGCCGACTCCATGCCTGGGGGCCGCAGGGAGGAGCGTGAGCCGGCGGGTGCGAGCCGGGGACCGGGCGGGGCCCCGGGGCTCCCGGGGAGGCCGGCGAGCGGGACTCACCGATGAAGGAGGGCTGGAAGAGCGTCTCCGGGCAACGGAAGCGCTCGTTACCGATGGTGATGACCTGTCCGTCGGGCAGCTCGTAGCTCTTCTCCAGGGAGGAGGAGGAGGCGGCCGTCGCCATCTCGTTCTCGAAGTCCAGGGCCACGTAGCACAGCTTCTCCTTGATGTCGCGCACGATCTCGCGCTCAGCTGTGGGGGGGCAGGGGCAGGAGAGGCGCCCTCAGCGCAGGGCCCCGCGGCCAGCGCGCCACCCCGCCCGCCCGGGGAGCCCGGAGCGCCGCGCACCTGTGGTCACGAAAGAGTAGCCGCGCTCAGTGAGGATCTTCATCAGGTAGTCGGTGAGGTCGCGGCCGGCCAAGTCCAGGCGCATGATGGCGTGCGGCAGGGCGTAGCCCTCATAGATGGGCACGTTGTGGGTGACGCCGTCGCCGGAGTCGAGCACGATGCCTGCGCGGGGGGCGGGGCGGGGCACACGGCGGCGGTGAGCGCGCGCCCCCGAGGCCGGGCGCGGGCGCGCGCGGCGGGCGGGAGCGGGGGAGCCGGAGAGCGGGGCGGCCCTGCGCGCACTCACCGGTGGTACGGCCGGAGGCGTAGAGGGACAGCACGGCCTGGATGGCCACGTACATGGCGGGCACGTTGAAGGTCTCAAACATGATCTGGGTCATCTTCTCGCGGTTGGCCTTGGGGTTGAGGGGGGCCTCGGTGAGCAGGGTGGGGTGCTCCTCGGGGGCCACGCGGAGCTCGTTGTAGAAGGTGTGGTGCCAGATCTTCTCCATGTCGTCCCAGTTGGTGATGATGCCGTGCTCAATGGGGTACTTCAGGGTCAGGATGCCTCTCTTGCTCTGCGCCTCGTCGCCCACGTAGGAATCTTTCTGACCCATACCCACCATGACGCCCTGCGGAGCGGAGACACCACGCCCACGTTACGGCGGCTCCCGCGACGGCGGCTGGCCTACGCGGGGGGGGGGGGGGTGGAGGTGGGGACCCCCGCCGGCTCCCTCCGCGGACGGGCAGCCTGACCTGGTGGCGAGGGCGGCCCACGATGGAAGGGAACACGGCCCTAGGGGCGTCGTCGCCGGCGAAGCCGGCTTTCACCAGGCCGGAGCCATTGTCGCACACGAGGGCGGTGGTCTCGTCTTCGTCACACATGGTGTCTGGTTTCTGTAAAGGACAGGAAGGCCGTGGAGACGCACGACGCGACAGCGCGGGAGTCCCCGACGGCCCGAGCGCCCTCCCTTCCCGGGGACCGACGGACGTCCCCGGCCCCGAGCCGCGCGCCGCCGGCCAGGGTTGCGGCGGAGGGCACCCTGGCGGGCTTCGCTCCCCGGGCTCACGGCCGCGCTGCGGAGAATCTCGGAGAATTTCTCCACCCCGGGAACCCCGGCACAGTGTCCGCCGGGACACCTCTGCCTTCGCTGCAGGCTACCTGACGCAGGAGCCGGGCGCTGGCGCCCCAGGCCTCGGCGCCTCGGCGGCCTCGTCTGGGCGGCTGAGGCGGGCGATACCTGCTCGCCGGGCGAGCGCGGGGGCCGAAGGAGGTGCCCGTGGGAAGGGCTTTGGTGCGCCGTGCCGAGAGGAGTGGCCCATTCCGGACCCCCACGACATTCCAACCTCAGAACAGAGGCACCGTTTGGCCTGATGGCGACCCCAGAGAATTGCGGCCTTTGCTGCTCTTGGGCTCCGGCCTTCCTCGGGAAGGCATTGCCCTTGGGACGACTAAAGCAAAACCTCTAATCCACCCGGCACATACGAAACGCCAGGTAAAGGAGCCCAAAGGGGCTGGGGATAAATTTGGAGATGTTTCCCAAAGCTGGTGGCCTCGGGCCTCCTCTATAAAGCGCGTGTGGCTCTGAGGACCAAGCCACGGGGTGGGCGGGCAGAAAGCAGGCCTTGGGGCTGATCAGGTGAGTCGGTTGGGTTCTACCCCGGAGTTCTCCAGGCTCCCCTCGGTGGTGCCCTGTCACCTTGTCCCCCTGTCCTATTGTTCTCCTGTCCCCGGCTCCCTCCCCCACTCCCGCCCTACCTGGGCGGGTGGCTACACCTGCTGCTCTCCGGCTCGGGCCCTGGTCGCCGCGGGAGGGAAGCGAGGCTTCTCTCGGCGCTGTCCGCTGCGGTGGCCGCTGGTCCTCGCGCTCAGGTTTTATATAGCCCGCGGGCGCTCCCCCCCGCGCCGCCCCGCAGGAATGTCGCTCCCCTTCTCGAGCCATATTTGGGTGTTGGGCACTGGAGCCCAGTCCCCCAGCCGGCTCGCGGCCTGGGTCCCCGCCCGGGTCCCCTGCGCTGACCAAAGAAGGAGCGGCCTGGCCCGAGCCCAGGTAACGCGGGCCGGGCCGTATATGGAGTGTCTCCCCGGCCGGTCGGCCCCTCCCGACCCGGCCCAGTTGCCCGCCCGAGGGGATGGGGTGGGGCGAGGGTCACCGCGAGCGCCAGTGGGTGCGCGTGTGCGCCTGCGCTCCCGGAGCTGCACCTGTCCGCAAGGCCTCCCCACCCTGTCCGCTCTGCTCGCACAGGGCGCTCCGGAGGGTGCCTCCCACATTTCATCCCTTCTTTGGGTTTACTCAGACCCTCAGAGCCCCACGTGCGGCTACAGGGAGGAGGGAGCCGTGTCCTGGTGGTGGGACAAGAGAGGATGGGAGAAGCGGTCCCAGGAAGGGAAGGAAGGCGACCCCCGCTCCCCGGTGAACTTCGCCTCTCCCTTCCCACCCCTGAGCTCCCCGATTCGGAGGGCTGACCCGCCCCCACCGCGGAGAGGGCCACCGGCGGCGGGAGGGCGCGCAGCTGTCGCGGGCCAGACAGCTGGCGGCGGGAGGAGAGGGCGGAGAGGCGGGGAGGAGGAGGAGGAGGAGGAGGAGGGCTCCCGGGGACAGGCCGGGGCGGCGGCCCTGGCCGCGCCAGGCACAACGCCAGGGCAGCCGGAGCTGTTCCTCTCAGTGACACGCAGCGCACTCGGGTGTTCGTGAAGGGAGTGAATTTGGTGGTGCTGGTGGTGGGTGTTCTCTTCCTCCCGGACTGAACCCGCCCCAGGTTGGGTGGGCTGGGCTGAGGCCCCAAACCCCCACCTCCCTGGTGGGACTAAGAGTGTCCCTGTCCTGGGGCTGAAAGGCAGGGGTCACAACTCCCGACCAGACCCGGTGGCGGAATGGGCGAAGCGCCCTTACTAAATGAGACCTTGCTCGACCTTCCTCCCAGTAAAGAGGACAAGGACATTGCACTCTAGGATGGGTAGCAATTTTTCCTTCTGCAAAGGCTGAACAAACTCATCTTTCTATTTAGAGGGTGCAGCCTTGCCAAGGCCAGGCTGCTTCCCAGTCCACCTTGGAGCAACTCACCCTCTACCAGAGCCTGCTGAAGCGGTTCTATTTATACCACTGATACATGGGGATATGCCTTTCAGATTTTCTAGAAGGATTTGGATCTACTTATGGTAAGGTGGAGCGAGGGTCAGAAGAGGTTACCCAGTCGGTGCCGGACTCGCATTTTCGGCAGGGGTGGGGGTGGGGGTGGGGGAACAAGCGCAGTCCTAACCCTGCCATCGAAGGCAGGAGAGACCGTTTTCTGTGATGAACTCAGTGCCATGCCTGGAGCGGGTACATCGCTGCTGTGGTGCCAGCGCGAATGGAATCATTCATTTTTCTGATGTGCTTAAGTGTTCCCAAAATAGTTGCAATTCGCATGTGGTCGTGGAGCTGGGCAAGGGGGACAGGTGTGGATTCTCCGGAGGACGGATATAAAGGCACACGTAACCCTCCCCGGTAGCCCACATCATGGCAGCTCTTCCTAAACCATCAAAGTCCGTTAAAAAATGAAGTTTGTTTAGCAGGGGGCCTATGTCGTGAGTATAAAGAGTCAGCTGAAAGCTGCTGTAGTTTCTCTCACATGTAGCTTTTTCAGTTGTTGCAGAGAACGAGTAACAGACAGAGCTACGTGTCCTTTTTAATACCTTCTGTCCTGCTGTCCGTGGGTAGTGAAGATGCTAGGAAGGAAACAAACAAAAAGACGCCCCCCCCCCCAAAAAAACAAAAATCCAAAAAAACCCTGCACATGCACTGTATGCACAATTTTGAGGGGTAAAGCTTAAATTCTGGCCTGAAAGCAGCAAGGATACCTAAGAATTTGTTGCTTTTTTAAAAAGGGGAACTGGGCTGCCACTATCTTCCAAACCTCTTGCTCGGTGTGGTTCCTCTCTCTCCCATAGCAAGCTTTTCTGAGCCCGGAGTCTATCGGTTTCAAAGACACGTGAAAAGCTATGAAGAAAACCCAAGGGAAGGAAACCTCGGGAGCTGGGGCCCGAGAACACAGGGCCGGGCATCTGCTCTCCTCCCACGGTTGGGGCTGTTTAAATGGTCTCTTGACGGGTCACCACGGGGCCACCCAATCCCATCCTGGTCTTGTTGAGTTCTCATTGGCCTAGGGAATAGACCTAACGGGTGAGTGCAAAGGCCACCTCCATACATGTACGGTTTTGGGGAACACAGCAGTGCTCTGCTCTCGCCTAGTAAGCGGGTGGCTGCCCGCATAGCCTTTTGAGAACTATCGCCAAGTAAAGCTCAGCCACGGAGGGAATGCTTGACAGAGCGTCGGCTTCTAAGTTTTCCCCGGGCTCTTGACACTCTGACGGGGCCTTGGGCTGCCGCTCAGCTGTCTTCTCCACAGCCCTGTCCCCTCGGTTCCTCACTCATCTGTGAGCCACCTTGCTGGGTCTCAGCCTCCCATTGTTATTTCCTACTGATTCAAATACGAATTCATAGAACGCTTTATGTGCTTTCACATGGCTCCCTTGGATGCTTGTAACTATTCTGAGGGAAATAAGACCTGTACTAGTCATGCTAGAACTCAGAATAAGGCTCGGTGAGTCAGACCACAGAGCCCCCGGGGTCCCACAGCTGGGGCTTGGGCGACTCCCCCTCCCACCAGGAGCAGTTGGGGGTGGGACCCCTTTCTCCCTTCCTTCAATCCTCCCCAACACTTGGTTTCGTTCCGGAAATATAAAAGATCCTCAAGGGATCTTTTCCAACAGGAGCCAAGGACATCCAGAAATGAAGTCACGGCTTCCGCCCTGGCCACCTCTGAGGGCCGTCACCTCTCGTTCTGCCCCCACTACCTCCTAATATCTGGCATAAGAACCTGGTGAAAAATCTGCACTTGGCATTTCTGGGTATGCCCCTCACCCCTTCTGAATGGCTGTGTGGCCTTGGGCAGGTCATTTCAAGAAAGACTCTGTATTCTCAATGGAGGGTACTACCTACTCCTTAAGACTGACTTGGACAGAAGTGCCTGGGACAGAAGTGTTCAATAAATAGTACAGTATCTTTCTTCTGAGTGTCTGGAGGAGGTGGGGGGGGGGGTTGGTGGTGAGGTGGGTAGGTGAGCAAAGGACATTCAAAATGATTACAACTGTTCACTAAACGTGTATAAGCATCATCACAAACTGAACAGGAAAAGTCATGTAATTTTAAAGGAACTTGGAGCGCACAAAGATTTTTGTAGAAAGATTTATTCTATTATTTAAAATGGCAAAAAAAAAAAAACCCAAAAAACAAAAAAAAAAACCCAACCCAAACCCAAACCATGAACTCAAATGTTAAGATCATTAAGAAGGGAGAACTGTTAAATAAACCATGGCATAGCCATGTGGTAAAGTGTCAGGCACTCATTAGAAAATTGTATCTTGAAAAATCATGCATTCTCAAAGGGGGGAAACTGTTTCTTGGGGGGTGTGAAAAAAACTTAGATATTACAATGATTTGTGGCCTCCAAAGGCATAGTACATTATATATGTGTGTGTGTGTACATGTCTGTCTATCTATCTGCAGTATTTAATTTTCATGGAGGGATGGGGGTGGAGTGATTAGGGCAAAAGTGTCTAAAAAGATCCCTTAGGGATGCCAATGGGAAAAAGGTTGGGAAACATTGGATTAAGGATATATGGAGATGCTCATAATATACACTGGGTTATAAAATATGGACAGTCCCAAGTAGTCTAAGATACATTTCTTTTTTTTTTTTTTTAAGTTTATTTAAGTAATCTCTACACCCAACATGGAGCTCCAAGTCATGACGCCGAGATCCAGAGATGCACGCTCTTCCAACAGAGCCAGCCAGGTGCCTCTAAAATGCATTCTAAGCTGGTAACTGAAATGATTTCTGGCTGGTGGTATTACAGGGGTTTATGTTCTTCCACATACTTTAAAAAAAAAAAGGTTTTACATTTTCTACAGCTTTTCATAATTTTAGAATTACACAAAATTATTTTTTAAAATTGCATTTTTGTATTTAAGGAGTGGATTTTACATAGGAGTACGTAAAACTACTTTCTCTTCGGGCATTCTCCAATAAAAGGTCCAGGAATAAAAAGGTGGGACTACCTTTTTCTGTAGTTATCAGTCTCAAGATGTACAAGTGTGAAGGATCACAAGAGATCAAGGAGGAGCCTGACGACATTCTGACGTGGCTTTCCGTCTGTTCCCGCTACTAGAGAGAGCGATCCACCTCGAAGGGGAAACGTGCCGTGTGCCCCTCGCGCGGGCCTCGTGTGCTCGGTGGGTGACAGACTTCAGCATTTTGATCCAGACCCCGAAGTCAAAGAAAGAATCCAATTTCGAGGGCTTCTTCAAAAACAAAACCCCTGTGACAGAGGGTGTCCGTAGCCTTTTACTTCGCTACGGGTTTCAGCAAGTCCCTACGTGTATCTCAAGTTCTGCCTTCAACCTTGATACATTCACAAAGTCTTAAAACAAAACATACCAGAGCACGAAGTTGGCTGCTATCAAAAACCGCGTTGCTTCATTTAATTGAGGCTGCAAACTGTGACTTTCAGAACAGCAAAGACGGGGTGAAAAAAACCCCTTCCCAAGGCAGGAATGTTTCTCTTTCCTTAGAAAACACGCTCACCTTTATAATGCGCCTTTATTACTCAATTTATACAAAAATCAGTAATTCTTTGATAAAGACTACACTGTGAAACAACTTTTTAAAATTTAGAAAAGTTACTTAAAACCTTAGACCTTAATTTTATTAATTTTAAAAAACCCAACCATTTTGGTGCCAGGCTAAGAGACAGAGCTAGAAGAGTGAAGCTTCTCCTCCCTCAACATAAGACAACTATGCATTACACCGCGAGAGCAGCAATTTGACATCAGGCAGTCAACGGGGCCAGGGTCACCGTCAGACTGGCTTTCCTGTCACATTAGGGATACTTAGATTTGTGGTAGCATGTGAAGGGGGCACAGTCTTGTGTTCCCAGAGCACACGAGTATCTAAAAAGGATCATACAGGCAAGAACTATTAATGTCTATGTAAAAGCAAAGCCTCGGCTTAGAACACAAGAGTT
The DNA here is from genome assembly GCF_018350175.1 of Felis catus. Taxonomy (NCBI): domain Eukaryota; kingdom Metazoa; phylum Chordata; class Mammalia; order Carnivora; family Felidae; genus Felis; species Felis catus. The sequence continues at coordinate 18,959,836 of NC_058378.1, read as the reverse complement.
CAACCATTTCTTCCCTGCCACCTGACAAGTTCTTCCTACCTTCCCTTAGCACCCCACCCTTCCATAGACTCCTAACCGGGACCCTCATGCTGTCCCAGCACACAAGCTGCAAACAGAAAAAGACAAGACTGCTAGTGTCTTTCCTCTGGTTATTAACGTAACGAGCTCCATTAACCTGTTCCTGCCAACATGTTCAAAGGCTGGATTTGAAGCCTAGAGGGGAAGAGGGCACGGGAAGAGAGGCACGATGGCCGCACTTTGTGAAACCAGGCACCGGACTCTTTACCATATTTAACTTCTGACCTTTTCAGCTGTTGGAGCAAGTTGTTTAGTGAGCATTCAACTGGGCCAGAATCTGAATATGCCAGCAACACCCTGTCCAACCTCTAGTCTTTATTTAAAGCTGAGAAAAACTGAGTAATGACACTAGTCAGAACAATGAAGCTCTGAGAGCCACTACTTTTCAGTAAATCAGATGCCGTGTTAAGAAAGCCTATAACGGCTTCTAGCGTAACACATGCTCTATGTTGCCAGACTGTGGCAAAGCAGGAATTCAGTGTAAATCACCTTGAAAATACAGCTTGAATCCCCATACTGAAAGGCCATAACTAACTTTAATACTACAAATTTACCATATGGTACTTGCAGGCAGGTTACCACTTAAGTGTTTTTACTCACTACTCTAATACTCTATTTACATGGAAATTTATAGTATTTTCCCAGTGAATTAAGCAGTTCTCAAACTCACAGGAATTATGCCCACTTGTTTTGTCTTTCGGCCCTACAGCAAGTCACCAAATCTGACATCTGTCTTACTGGACATTTCGCAGCAGCCCTAACCCAAACGGATACCAGACTCCCAATTCTCCTCAGTGCACAATCTCCAGAGCGACAGCAATCTCAGAGACAATCAGTGCCATCCTGTCATGTTCAGAGTTATAGGGACTGAGGCCTAGAAGTGCTTTGTGCAAACAAATAGCCACAACTAGAACAAGAACTCCGGACCTTGATGGAATGAGAAGGGTAGCCAGCAGGGAAATAACAAGTGATGAATCGATGGCAAAAGGAGAAAAGATCTTGTAACTAAAAAACAAAAAACTACAGTCACACGGCTGTTTCCGAATAAAGTACCAAAAATTCAGTAATTCATGTTATAAAACTGTACAAACTTTTAGATATTTAAGGTCTAAGATTTTTCTAAGGATGAGCCTATACAAATTTTTAGCAGCAGTGACCATTTTCAGAAGGAGTTACACTTGTCCGCGGACATAATATTCATAGTTTGCTTTCAAAACAAACTCAAAGTAAGGATTAGACTTGAGGCTCCCAAGCTGGTCTGCCTGTAGGAGGTCTTTCACCTCTGGCAGGTATTCACTGAGCTGAATGCCTATAAACACAAACACAGAAAGTCCTTTTTTACTTTGATAAAACTCTCAAATGAATTAAGATGATTGATGATAACGGCATCTGTGCTTCTATTTAAAATATAATGTCACCCCACTATTGGGAAATACTCTGTTCTAAATTCCTTCCACGGTCAAACATACTTTCAGGTCTAACAACACGACATGCTTTACTTAGAAGAGGTTGCTTGAGTGTTTTTTTCCCCCTAGTGGTCAAAACAGCCAATCTAATTAAAGTCTTTAATAAGACCTGAAATATTTTCATTTTTCTCTACAGTTTAAGTCATTTATTTCTTCAACGTGGGAGTTTTTAACTAACAATCACCTGAGAACAAATATTTCAAACAATTATATATTCCAACGATTATGTATTCAGGTATTTCAAATATCTTATAGTTACATATTCAAATATTTCGACAGTTATATATATTAAATATGTATCCAATTATATGTATAGGGAAATAATTCAGTAAATGCAATGTCATGAAAGCTAGCTACAGTCTCTCAAAATATATATTATAGTTAAAAGTGAGATAGGTGAAGAACCATTTCATTAGTCCTCTAAAAGCCAGAAAGCCAATGAGCACTGATGAGACAGAACTGCTGAAATCAAGATCTGTGTAGTTACAAAAAGGCATGTACAGTTTTCTCGCTTGATAAAGAAAACTGGAAAAAAAAAATTTTCATATAAGACAGTATTTTATAATCTGTTACATTAGCATAAGGGTCTCAAAATCAAAGGCCCTCAAAGTGCCTAGCACCGTTTTTTTGTACTTAATTGTAATATAATAAAAATCTGGTTAATGAATGTTATGAGGCTAAATTCAAAATATTTATACATCATTTATTATAATTAAAATACTTCCAATAAAGACTTTTTATCTGTAAAACAGTATTAAACTTGTGAAAATACATTAGTTTCTAAAAGATCAATTCTCTAAAAAAATGTAACATCTTATTTGGCTTCTATTTTTATGGGGCACGCCCTCTGTTTAGAACTAACATTTGGTGGATTTCTTTTCGTTACAGCTGGGGCCAAAAACTCCCGCAGGTGGTATGAGGAAGGTGGCCTCGGGGACGTTGGTAAACTTAGAGCCAATGCCTCATCCAAAGGGGGCAGTGCTCATCAGATCCAGTTTACTGTTGCCAGATAAATATATCAGTTCAGTTTAGGCAAATAGTTTGATTCTTAAGAGAATTAAGAAAATAAGAGTTTTGTGGGGCACCTGGGTGGCACAGTCGGTTGAGTGTCCGACTTCGGCTCAGGTCATGATCTCACAGCTCATGAGTTCGAGCCCCACGTCAGGCTCTGTGCTGACAGCTCAGAGCCTGGAGGTGGCTTCGGATTATGTGTCTCCCTCTCTCTCTCTGCCCCTGCCCTGCTCATGCTCTCTCTGTCAAAAAAAACAAACAAAAAAAATTTAAAAAAGAAAAGACTTTTGTAAGAACTCTTCTCAACTATTAAATACTGGTGACTAATTAGAAAAAAATTTAAACTCCATATATAATGATACGTGCATTTTATTTTGTGTGGATAATGTACTTCAATAATATATAAAAACAAACTGAAAAGCTCTGTATGGGTAAGTTAAATATATCTGGAGGATGAATACATTTCCACAAGCTGAAGTAATTGTTGGCTGTCAGAGCTTACGAAATATGAGGCTATCTATAACTCTCTATCTTCAGGATCTGTCTTTAAAAATATTTACCATTGTATATAGTAACTATATTATTAAAAAGGTTCCAAAAATAAATGTCTTTGGCTTCTTGTTATATATAATACATATACCTTTAATTTGTACATGTATGTATGTATGTATGTAAATGTGTCTGAATGTATTATATATATATGTATTACATATATTTATATATACTTATATATATTTCTATAATATTTCTACTTGTTTTTGTCCTTTGGTCACAGTGTAATAATTCTTCACAACTTTACGTTCCTGTTGTCCTTATGAGTAAGATCTAAGAATAACAAAAACAGCAAAGTCACCTTTAAAGAACACCAGTTACTTAGCCACAATTCAATTCTGTGGCACTTTTTTTTTTTTACTTTTTTTTTTTTGAGAGAGAGAGAAAGAGACAGCTCGAGTGGGGGAGGGACAGAGAGAGGCAGGGAGAGAGAGAGAGAACCCAAGCAGGCTCCATGCTACCAGTTGCAGAGCCCGGAGTGGGGCTTGAACCCACGAACTGCGAGATCATGACCTGAGCCAAAACCAAGAGTCAGAGGCTCAACCGACGGCCACCCAGGTGCCCCTCTGTGGCACTTTTAGAAGAACAAATTTCATGGACAGCATTGGATTTGGGTCCAAATGGTTTCCAACTCTTCAACCATACATGAAGTCAACCATATCATTTCTTCATTTCCAAATACAGAAAAGAGAAAGCCTTTTGGTGCATTTTAGCTCTTTTGGAATTTCAAGCATTTCAAATACTTTCAAGAAAAAAAAATAGGTTCTTTTGCTAGATTCCTTTTTTCATTTTTAGTTTTTATTTATTCTGTGACAATGTAAAGTCTTAATTAACCTTTGTATTACTTGCTCATTTTTGAAAATGAATGTACTATTAAATCTATCAATATGGAGCAATCAAGTATTCCTTTTTCATGAAGAAAAGTTCAAATCATTTCTGAGCAAGTTCCAAGTAATCTAGTCACAGAATTACATTTTCTTTGGATCACTTATAAAAGGAGACTAAAAATCTGAAAACTAATGCTAGGAGACCCATAGAGATGGGCTATAAAAACAAAAAACAAAAAAAACAAAAAAACACCTTCTGAAACACAAACACTGAGAGTTTGCTTCTCTTTAATCTCAGAATACTGGTTGGTGTGGTTAATTCCACAGAACTTTTCTAAGGGTCCTCCTTCATTTCACTTGGTTAAGCCAGTGATTTTTTAAAATAGAGGACTGTAAGGGCGTCTGGGTGTCTCAGTCGGTTAAGCGTCCGACTTCGGCTCAAGTCATGATCTCGTGGTTTGTGGTTTCAAGCCCTGCGTCAAGCTCTGTGCTGTCAGCTCAGAGCCAGGAGCCTGCTTCGGATTCGGTGTCTCCCTCTCTCTCTGTCCCTCCCCTGCTCACGCTCTGTCTCTCTCAAAAATAAATAAACGTTACAAAAGAATTAAAACACAGGACTGCAGAATACAATCTATTGCAGAGGAGTTGGGGCTATGAGTCCTATGAATCTGCAAAATACTTCCAGGCATTCAAAGGACAAACGTCTATTGAGTGACTACTATGTATCAGAGACTGGATTTGGCATGTTTTCATAGATTAAATAATGTACCTTGCGTATGTATATATAGAAACCTTTCAAATGTGTGTAAATGTCAGTATGATGGATAGAAGTCCCATCCATTTAGAAGGACTGCTGAATTTACAACTTTTTATCACTGTGTATTTTTTCCATTTGATATAAAAGAGAGTGTCCTTATATTTGAAAAGATTGGTGAACACTAAGTTAGCCTATTTTGCACATTGCCTGAATTTAGTAGCATACGTTTTGATATAATTCTATAATATGAGTCACATAGGTATAAAATGTGCAAAATTGCTCATCTCTACCTAACATTCTCCATATTAAGCTCCATATACATATACATACACAGCTGATCCCTGAACAACACGGGTTTGAACTGCAAGGGTCCACTTACATGCAAATTTTTTTTTTTTTAATACAGTACAGTACTATGACTGTATTTTCTCTTTCTTATGATTTTCTTAAGAACGTTTTCATTTCTCTAAGCTTAGTTTATGATAAGAATACAGTACATAACACACATATAAAATATGTGCTAACTGTGTTACTCGTAAGGCTTCTGGTCAATAGCAGAACATCAGCACTTAGGTTTTTAGGGAGTCAAATGTTATACATAGATTTTCAACTGTGCTGGGGATCAGTGCCCCTCATCCACACACTGTTCAAGGGTCAACTGCATCCTCTAATTCATATACCTCCCTAAGAACAGCATTTTGTCCATAAAAGCTTCTTTACCTAATTTGTGTCTCAATCAGCAAATGGAATTTTGCTCACTGCTTTAGTATGGGAGTATGTGCAGAACACATTCCCTTCTTGTTTCTTTTTATTTTGTTCCTAAAATGAATTTTAGAGTATTAACATCCAAAATGGATTTGAAAAAGCATTTGTAATTTATTCTTAAGCATAGTATGGTCAGTTATATTACAAAAAGTTACATCTCATTTATCATATACATTTTTGGTATCACAACCAACACTTGAATCTATTCCTTGTCCAATCAGCACAGAGACTTTGCCCACTGGAGTCCCCCAGGATCCATGTGGATGGAGACTTCACCTTGACACATGCTCCCCCAATTGGAGAGGAAAGAAAAAAACCCTTCATTTTAATATTTGTGTATTTTTGAGAGAGAGCGCGTGAGCAGGGGAGGGGCAGGGAGAGAGGAAGACACAGAATCCAAAGCAGGCTCCAGGCTCCGAGCCGTCAGCATAGAGTCTGATGCGGGGCTTGAACTCATGAGCCGTGAGATCATGACCTGAGGAGAGGTCGGACGCTTAACCGACTGAGCCACTCAGGGACCCCAACCCTTCCTTCATTTTAAACAAATCGAATTCTGAGTATGGTACTGTTTAATCTTAAACTGCCCTCGCACTGACACCTTGGCAAATCCCATTCTCAGATTTCTAAAACTGAGGAGCGATACCAGAATTTCTAGTGTTAACAAACTACTTACCATCTTTTAAAAGCTTCTGTAAGATTTTCACAAATATACTGCCTTTAGATACTTCAATTGGATCATCCTTACCATCTGAACTGGACCAGCTAGAAAACAAAATTGCAATGGGAAGAAAATGAAATCGTGAACATATCTGAAATAAAGGACTTCTGTTTGCTACCATAGTCTTATTCTAATGGTTGTGCTGGGGAGGGGTTGGGGGGTCAGGTGGAGAATCTTAAGTTTTTGTGATACTGTTTCAAATTATTAAAATAAGGGAGCTTTAAATGTTGAACACACTTAGAGTCTTTATAGTAGATACAAGATGTTACACTCAAGTAGCTACCTGCCCAATGTAACCATACCTATGTGATGTCAAAACCAAGTAGTGAGGTATCTGTTCCCAAAAAACGCTATAAATATATAACAAATCTAGTAAGGACTCCAAAGTATGATCTTCGGAGCACAATAGTTACAGTATATTGTAACAGACTCTGCTTTTCATAAAAGTAAAAGGGTAAATGGTGTCTAATACAATGTAAGTTTTATCTAGATGAGATTATCTACTGCTGAAAAACACACACACAGAACCACTACTCTGTATCATCAATGGATCTATCCCACGATACCTTAAAGTTTTTAAACACAAAGCCATGAAAAGAATTCCAGCCAAATGATGGCATACTTTTTTTTAGATAAGGAAGGAGAATCAAGTGGCAGAGCTAGATGCTTCAGAGCGTGACCTCCAAGACCAAGCAGAACAATGTGAACCATTTGGGAGTGATCAGAGGAAGAAAGGCTTTAGTAAAAATAGTTCTACTGTAATTTCTCAGCACGATATAAAAAGGGAAGTTGTGGGTAGGGAAGGACGTTAACACTCAAGTCACGTTCTCTTTAAAATTCTTTTTCCCCGAAGCAATTTGATTCTCAGTCTTTCACAGCCACCACCTTTCTTTGCCACCATTTCCAGCAGAAATCTCCCCCCTTAAGAAGGAGATAATGTGAGAGGTCTCAATAACTTACAAGACAGTACTGATACTCTAATAAACTTTTTATTTAAAACAACAGCAGCTTGTTTGGCAGAACTGGCCCAACTTGTGTGAAAATCAGGAACATAGGCATTTCTGTGCAAACTGACGGTCTAAATTTTAAAATCAAAAGTAGAGACGTATTATACTAGTGGTCCTAAGTCCTTAAACTCTCCCTTAATTATTGAATGAAAAATTTAGATTACTAATGCAACCATTACGATTTTCATAGTATATGTTATAAAACAATTAGGCTACAAGACCGTTTGATGTATGGTATCATAATCTTCCTAAAGAAACCTTTCCCAAAACCGTACCTTAGATTCATGCTATGAGAACTTACTTATCTCTCTGAAGAGCTTTGCAAAGGATTTCCAGTTTTAGATCATTTATATTTACATCTTCCTCCTTTATGGTGAAACAAAAAAATTCTCATTAAGTCCTGATTGTAAGAAATACATGCTTACATTTGAGTTGTTATCAGGTTCTAATTCTACATAAATATTGCTTTACTTCTGATTCATAATTAAAAAAAATTCCTTTTAAGACATTAATATGCAGAAGAGTAAGCCAATTAATAACTCTGTGCGAATCAGTTTCTGATTATTCTGTGATAATCTGATGTTATCAGGAACCCTGAAAAGGTTAAGATTTTAAACAAGGTAACATAAAAGCCACTCCATTACATTTTTTAAATCTACCAAACTACTTTCAATTGCAAGGCCAATTCTTATCCTACAGAATTATCATCATAATCTTTTTTCTCCCCCCCAAAGAAAGCTGAGAAACAGCTCCTCTTAGGGTGAATACTATGAAAAATAAATTGATAAAGCAACGTATCAGAATGAAGAACTAATAATGACTTAATAAATGAAAGAAAAAAACTAACTCAGGACTCTGAAAAGCCGAGTTTTTTATTCATGCACAGAAAAAGACAGCAGGGAACATGTGAGAATTATCAGGAAAGCGACTCTCCTGACAACTTTTCTAAAGAGCTACACATTCCAAGAATTAGGAATAGCTGAACCACAGAGTCTTTTTTAAAATTAAAAAAAAAAACATTTATTTATTTTTGAGAGAGAGAGAGACTGAGAGAAAGAGAACAAGTGGGGGAGGGGCAGAGAGAGAGGGAAACAGAATCTGAAGCCGGCTCCAGGCTCTGAGCTGTGAGCACAGAGCCTGATGTGGGGCTCGAACTCATGAACTGTGAGATCACGACCTGAGCCAGAGTCGGACGCTTTAACCCGACTGAGCCACCCAGGCACCCGAGAGTCTTTTTTATATTTTTTAATTAAAAAAAAAAAAAAAATTTTTTTAACGTTTATTCATTTTTTGATAGAGAGAGACGAGGACAGAGTGTGAGGGGGGAGAGGCAAAGAGAGAGGGAGACACAGAATCCGAAGCAAGCTCCAGGCTCTGAACTGACAGCACAGAGCCTGACGCGGGGCTCGAACTCACAGACCGCGAGATCGTGACCTGAGCCGAAGTCGGACGCTTACCAGACTGAGCCACCCAAGCGCCCCACCGGGAGTCTTTTTTAATTAACACATTGTCATGATTGGCTAAAAGAAGTTACCTTTTCTTTTTTAATACGTTTTCAACTCTACCGCAAACCAAATACATAATTGTGATACTTGCCTTTGATCGTCTCCAGGGATTTTACTCACCTCATCGATATATTCCAGCAAGTCCAAAGCTTTCTTGAAATCATATTCATTAGCTCTTCTGTTTTCTTCACAGATATATAGCTATGGGAAATTCAAATAAGGATGAGGACTATTTTAAGTAATCATGTAACTAAGACTAGAGAAATTTAGGGAGAAAATAAGTCATTATGTCTTGCAAGTCAGTCACAGGTATTTGTATTTTATACTAAGAAGACTGTCACATTTGGAAATCACATTCCATCTATCCTCACGATCAACTTTCTTTTAAAACATGCCTACACTCAACAGTACTTAATTTGTGTAATTTGGTATATATACTTTAAAAATGTCAGTAAATTCATATTCTTATGTTCAATATAATGTAACATACTTCAGTATTCTTTTGGGCATATTCTTTGCAATATGCTATATAAAGAGAGGCTGTTGTGGGCTCAATTACAGGAAATCTGTTACCAATAATGACTAAAATACTGAAGTTTTGGAATTGTCTTCTGTTACTATAATTAGAGCGATTTCAAAGTGATCCTACATCACTCTTGTATGGGGATGCTCTGTTGAAGGGCAAAGAGCGAAGCAGAGTTAAGGTTACAAGTACAGTACGTAACAATGAGACTGTCTCGTGGAGGCTGCAGCCCATAATCTAGGGAATTGTTGTGTTCCTGCCCTCAGGAGTGTGTTGTGTTCCAGACAAAAGCGGGAGGACAGTACTCACAGGCTATGTAAATCTAGTTCCTTAAACTATTTTTCTTATGGAAGAGCCTGAACTGTACCTCATGGTATGTATATGTCCTATGCTAGAAAAGAAAATCCAAGTACTTCCTTCTGGTCACCTGGATAAGCATCTCTAGGAACAGCTGGAGTTCCATGGGAGGCAGAGGCTGATCCGCTTCCTGCCAACTGGCATCCTGTTCTCAAGCAGCTTCTAACAACTTATTTTAGAGGAAGGGGAAAGTTACCAGAAAAATAGAAATGGAAAGAGGACTACTCTTAGGAACTGTCCATCTGACTCAAGAGACACTGACGCTGTTTTGAGACTGAGGAATGGCGCAAGGATTCGCGCAGACGTACGCTGATGAGCTGTGGTGCAGTCAGCACCGGCATCGCACTGAGACTCAGCTCTTTCTCTGCCAGCAGTTGCTCCGGCAGGGTCTCCTGGTGCAGCAGAAAGCGCTCCTGCTCAGCCATTTCTAGAATTCAAAATGAGAGGCAGGGAGGGGAGTAAACTTCTGCTCTGTCATAAAACAAATCTGAATTAAAAAAAAAAAAAAAAAGGAACACCTCTAATGGTAATCTCATCGTTATTTGATGATCTTAACATGTTATTAATTCTGCTTGCCTTTGATTTCTGATTATGTTAAAACATATTCATGATTTGATCCAAGTCATATAAACAGTCACAGTAACCAGAGAATTAGGAGAGAAGAGAAGAGCTATGAAAATACACCTACTGCCTGGAGAACAGATGGCTATTTCACAAGACACAAGTCCCCCAAATCTGGGGCCACCCGGTCCCATTTTATGTTAACTCAAGAAAGTGCTTCTTCCCACCAGTTTCTAGTAGAATCTTGCACTAAGGGAAATGATCTATTTAAAAGCCGCCATGAGTTATTACAAGAAAAAAAGGCTGGAAGATTATGCACCAAACCTATTAATTAGCAATGGTGAGCTCTACTGGATGAGGTGACATCAGCCATCCAGGCTGCAGCCCAATTCCCCGGTTTTGCCCAGGAAGATGTGGACTGCAGGAGACAAGGACTGAGAACTGCTATGTATTCTCATAAACACAGTTGTCACCGCCAGGTACAATGACCAAAGCATAAATATGCTCATTCAAATACTGACATCCCTCCACGTGATCCTAATTTTGTAAAAATTAAATAATTTTTGTGCGATTTCCATACATAGAGAAGCAGACTGGGAGGGTACACGAAACAGTGACTATAGTTCTCTCTGGGGCAGTGAGATTATATAGACTATTTGATTGTTATGTTTTTTCCTGGTAATTTACAAATTTCAGTAAGGAATTATTTATATAACCAGAAAATTAAAAAAAAAATCTACTCCCTAGGATTAGATACACTGTGATGATAGTCTGCAGGTAATTACTGACACCCAAAAACATTCCCATTGTGTTAAGAAAGCAAAAGTTAAGAAGTGATCAAATGTAAAATGGTGACCACAGTTCCAATGATTTCTGGTGAGCGGGTTGTGGGGGGAGCAAGAAATAAAACCTTGATTTGAGGGACACTTGGGTGGCTCAGTCAGTTAAGCGTCCGACTCTTGATTTCAGCTCAGGTCATCTCACGGTTTGTGGGATTGAGCCCCGTGTCAGGCTCTGAGCTGAGCACAAAGCTTGCTTAAGATTCTTTTGCTCTTTCCCTCTGCCCCTCTCCCCAGCTCGTACAAGCTCGCTCTCTCTCTCTCTCTCTCTCTCTCTCTCTCTCTCTCTCTCTCTCAAATATAAATAAATAGATAAAACAACCATCTGGATTTGAATAACATGGTCTATCTCTGGTGACAAGGCTAAAATATGGCTTCCCATGTCAGACTATCTGCCAATCTTGCAGAATATATACACACTTCTCTAGAAGAATAAACACTACTAGTGCTTAAAAATAAGATTGAAAATCTCCTTTATAAACAGTGAAAAATAGTTTTAATAATAAAAGTTAAATGCTAACCCTACACTTTATTGGGGACTTAATACGTACAAGACATTTTTTTCAAGGAACACAGTGTCTCCACTCCTTACAACTACCCATTTTATAGCTGAGGAAACTGAAGCTCAGAGGGTATCCAAGGTCACAAAGCTAGTAAGCCAGAGAAAACATATGAAACCAGATCTGTCCAATTTCTGTCAAGATTCTTTCCATTGTTCCCATTCCTTGAAGAAAAAAAGACGGTAGTATAAATAGAACCCATACCTCAAAGGCTGGCCTCTGTGGATAAGCCCTGCAACCAAATACAAATATCTATGTTTGTATACCCTTCACCCCTGATCACAGAGCTAAAATCCCCTTCCAATTTTTACTTTGAGAAATTCCAAACTTGGGGCACTTGGGGGCTCAGTTGGTTAAGTGTACGACTCTTGATCTATGGGTCGTGAGTTCAAGTCCACAATGGGCTCCATGCTGGGCATGCAGCCTATTTAGAAAAGAATTCTAGGGGGGCTTGGGTGGCTCAGTTGGTTAAGTAGCCTACTTCAGCTCAGGTCATGATCTTGTGGTTTGTGAGTCTGAGCCCTGAGTCAGGCTCTGCTTTGGATTCTGTGTCTCCCTCTCTCTCTGCCCCTCCCCTGCTTGCACTCTGTCTCTCTGTCAAAAATAAACAAACAGGGGCACCTAGGTGGCTCAGTCGGTTAAGCATCCAACTTCAGTTCAGGTCATGATCTCTCAGTTCATGAGTTCGAGCCTGGCGTCAGGCTCTGTGCTGACAGCTCGGAGCCTGGAGCCTGCTTCAAATTCTGTGTCTCCCCCTCCCCTGCTTGTACTCTGTCTCTGTCTCTCTCAAAGATAAAGCATTAAAAAAAATTTTTTTTAATAAATAAACATTAGAAAAATAAAAATAAGTTCTAACACCACAGAAAATTAAAACAATTTTTCTTAACATTTTTTTATTTTTGAGAGAAAGAGAGACAGAGTGCGAGCAGGGGAGGGACAGAGAGACAGGGAGACAGAATCCAAAGCAGGCTCCAAGCTCTGAGCTGTCAGCACAGAGCCTGACGCAGGGCTCGAACTCACGAACCATGAGATCATGACCTGAGCCAAAGTCAGACGCTCAACCGACTGAGCCACCCAGGCGCCCCTAGAGAAAATATTAAAGAAATATACAGTGCACCCCTGTATACCTACGGTTACCTGTTATCATTCTGGCTTTATCTACCTATTTACCAATCTACCTATTTGCTTTTCCTCCTAAATCAAATGAAAGCTGCAAACATCAGGACATTTCTAAATACTTTAGGATGTACCTCCTAAGGGCATTCAATCACAATATCATTATCAGGTCTGAAAAATTTAACATAAATACAGAAATATCATCTAATGTTAATTATGTTCACATCCCCTCAGTTGTCCCCAAAACGTGCGTCATGGTTGGTTATTTGGGGGATGATCGAGGTGCTGAGCCAGCCTCTCTCCCTACATTTGGTTGTCATGGCTCTCAGGTTACTTTAATCTAAAACAGCCTCCTGTTTTGTTGTTTTTTTAATTTTTTTGTCTTTCATGCTGCTGAATTAGGGAGTCGGAGCCAATTATATTGCAAAATGCCCCAAAACAGGATCTATCTAATCACTTCCCTGTGGTTAGATTCAGGTTGAACATTTCTGACATGACAATAGCACAAGGTGGTATTCCACACTGCTACATGACATCACCCTGGGAAGTATTTACGGTGAGCCTGTCTCAGTGCTGATGATGGTACCTGTCAGGTCCATGTCATGATACTCTGAAAACATGAGGCCATCCTTTTCCCCTAACCCCTAAACTCAATGGCTTTAGCGTCCTTGGATGACACATTAGTCACCATGGTTGCAGGTGGTGATCTGCCAAGTCCCATTCTACACTTATTAGTTGGTATTCTTTTTTTTTCTAAAGGAAACTCTCACTGACCCCTCCCCTTCTGGGTCTCACTGTAGATTTATGGATTTTTTTTTTGCTTTTAAACTGTGAAATAAAATGTTTTACTATCATTCTTTTTGGTGTTTAGATTATCCCCAAACTTGGCCAGTGGTGGCTGTCGTATTGTTTGACATCTCTACATTAAGCTTGCTTTCTGGCCCAACAAGACTCCCCAGGATCATTTCCTCAATAACCCTCATCTCCTTTTACTGAGAAATAGTAGTTAGAAGCCATGATACAGGACTAGGTACGCTCCTGCCACTGGGGTGTCACTGCTTTTAGGCCTTTTCAGTGGACAGAGCCCAAGAAATACTTTAATTTTGAACAATCGTGATTCCATCTGAAATCTCCAATTCAAGTACAGTCCAGGGCCCTTCCTCATCCTCCTCCTAGATTTCCATCTCCCTCTTCCCCTTGGTTCTCAAAAATAAGAATATATCCAAACATTTTCTTAACTGACAACATAACAAAAGTCTCACAATTATGACACCAAAAAGCTTTGAATTCTGAAACCAGTAGCTTTAACAAACTACTACCTACAACAAACCCACTGAATAAAGATTTCTTTGCAGTTCTTCCTGTTCTTAGAATGTGAGTCACTAAGGGTGTAATCAAAGCACAGGTCAAATCATTTACTTTCATTCTTTAGGAATTCTTATTTAATATACAAACTTTCTCTAAAAAATAGAATCCCAAATATGTACTTACGTAATTGTCTAAAGCCACTGAATAGAAAGCATTCCTCTTAAAGAAGAGATGGGTCCTATGTTTAATGAATACCACTGAACAATACTAGGAATGCATTATAAAAGTTCACTGATAGCATGCTTGATGCTCAAATTCTTTCTTTTACCTTCAATTTTTTCTTGTAGTACATCCTCTGAAAAGTCTGAAGCCAACGCAGCCAATTTACTCAAGCCAAGAAGGGTTTTTTTCTTTGCAAAGTAATGTGTTTCCATGTTTGCCAGACCCAGAAGTGTTGCATGAGCCTACAACAAAACATGAAAAGTGATAAGACCCTGCGTACTAATTCAAGTTGAAATACAGGCTAATGCACGACCTAAACTTGTTTTGCCCCCTAATTTATATCAATGAAAGATCAAGTCAGTACTAGCAAACCTAAAAACTAATTGGTTCTATACACCAAGAGTAATTACACAATAAAATACCAACCAGCGACACTAATTATTGGGAAAAGAAACACATATAAGACATTTGCTCTGTAACAATTAGAGTCACTTCAACGACCTGTCAAGGACAAATTTTAAAATTAATTCGTGTATTGTTTTTACTCATAATTTGAACATTTTAATACTCATTGCAAATAAAGGTCAACGGTTATTTACATGTTAATACAATTTTTGTGCTTTATCTTACTCTGATAGTAGTCAAAACACAACGGGCTACATTTTTTTGAGACATTAAAAATACGAGCAATCCCATCATAAATAAACAAGAATACTTTATTCAAATTATGTCAGAGAAAGGAGACATATGCTTAAAATAATTTCTAAATAGCATTTTAATCACTATAAACTAAACTAATTAAAACTAAAGGGGCACCTGAGTGGCTCAGTCATTTGAGCATCTGACTCCTGACTTCAACTCAGGTCATGATCCCAGGGTCATGGGATGGAGCCCCATATTGGGCTCTGTGCTGAGCATGGAGCCTGTCTGGGATTCATTCTCTCCCTCTCTCTCTCTCTCTCTCTCTGAACTTCTGCCCCTCTCCCCCCTTGTGCTCTTTCTCTATAAAATAAAAACTAGTTAAAAAAAAAAAAAAAAACTAAGTAAAAAACTGCCTAAACCTGCTCCATGTAACTCAATTCTTACCTTTTCTAATTCTTGGCTGTTAATTTCATGTAACCAGCTGAGATGTTCATGAGCTTGCAAAAAATTTGCCAACTCTCCATGCTGAGAAATGGGTTGAGATAATAATTTGCCTCGCTTTCCTTTCTCCAGATACCAACGGAAGAGAAAGTCTGAAAAATTCTACAAATAAAAGAGCAAAGAATCCAATAATATTTATTAATACAGTTTTAAAAAGTATATTTCTGATAATAAAACGTTAATATTTTTTTCAAAGGTCTTAGATTCCAGAACAGAGATCCTGTTTAAACATTTATTTTCTATATACTAGGATCCTCAAAAAAAACCCCTTAACTTAGTTTAACAAAAGAGGAATGCAGATTCAGAAAGGGGATCTTGCTTAAGATCATGTAAACTCTAGATGTGCGTGGTATGGTTTGACAGCTATTAGCTATGTACAGCTGTTTAAACCTAGTTAAAATGTTAAAATTCAGTTCCTCAGTCACACTAATCACATCAGGTGCTCAACGTGCCCCATGTCCTATCTTAGAAAACACACAGGAAAGTTCTATGCAACAGTGCAGAATGAAAGATTCCCAGGGGTCAAATTCTTTTTTTAATGTTTATTTTTTTTTGAGAGAGCGAAAAAGAGACAGAGCATGAGCAGGGGAGGGGCAGAAAGAGAGGGAGACACAGAATCCGAAGCAGGCTCCAGGCTCTGAGCTGGCAGCATAGAACCCGACGCAGGGCTCAAACCCACGAACTTGTGAGATCATGACCTGAGCCCAAGTTGGACGTTTAACTGACTGAGCCACCCACCTCCACACCTCCAGGGGTTCAATTCTGTGCCAGAAGGCCATGTGCACTGGAATGATAAACAGGATTCTAGAGAGGGTCTAAATGCCTAGCCAGTTTTCCCCACCTGATGTTTGCCGGATGCTGGGGTAGCATGGAAGGCTAGGCTGGAAGGGAAGATTAAAATGTCCTACAGTCACACAGTATTTAAGAGGTATTTCCACTAAAGGAAATTCTGCCATGAACACACCAGTCCCACAAGACTTTGAAACCAGAAATGAAATGAATGTAACAAAAGCCTCAACCAAATCTTGGCCCACCTCTGTTCTTGATGAACTGAGTGACCTACCTCTCACTTTATCTGCCTCTCAGGAGAAAAAAAAACAAACATTATTTTCATCTTTAAGGTTCCTTTACACACAATATCCAAAATACAACAAGAAATTCGTAAGACATAATAAGCAGAAAAATATGACCAAGAAGTAGGCAAGAGAAACAAATCTGAGGATGATCAGATTTTAGAGGTAGTACAGAAGGATGTTTTAAAGAACTACTGAACGTATTAAAGAAAATAAAAGAAAGAAAAAATGGATGAAAAATGTCAACAAAGAACTAGAATCCACAAAAGAATAGAAATCATGATGGACGCAGACATATTGACTTTAGTGTTATCGTGAAATACTAAATAAGCCATGTCAAACATCAGGCCCTGATCAAATAAGGCAAGTTACATCCAGGCCATGAAATACCACAACACCATCAAAACATTGTGAAATATTTAATGATATCAGGACAAATTTTTGTGATTAGCAACTGGCAAAACGTATTTGTCCACAATAATATGGCGTGAAAAGATTAGAACAACATAAACCAAATGTTACAAAGGGTTCTTCCTCTCTGGGTAGTGAAATTTTGAATGATTCTTAAAATCTTTCTGGTTTATAGGGGCTTTCTGAATTTTATACTATGTTCACTTTTATAGTAAGAAAAAAGTCCGTGCTTACTTGACAATCAACTAGCTTAAATTCACCTAGAGAGTGTCATAATGAAAAGTTTTTTGAAAAATAAAAAGCATGTGGTCCACCTGGGTGGCTCAGTCGGTTAAGCATCCGACTTCGGCTCAGGTCATGATCTCATGGTTCGGGAGTTCAAGCCCCGCATCAGGCTGTGTGCTGACAGCTCAGAGCCTGAAGCCTGCTTCAGATTCTGTGTCTCCTCTCTCTCTGCCCCTTCTCTGCTCACGCTCTTTCTCTCTCTCCCTCAAAAATAAATAAACATTTAAAAAAAAAATTAGAAAAAAAATAAGAAGCATGATGTCAAAGAAGGAGAGCACAAATCTTTGGTGTATGGAAAGCTGAGCTTTTGCTGCAGCATCCTGTGCTCCTAAGATCTTCTTTTCAAATTTTAAAAATTCTCTCAATTTTCATATACCTAAGTACTTTTAATTATGACTGGAAATATATGAATAGAAATGACAATTTTAACTTATTCGTCAAAGGTCACAGAACCTTTCAACAATATTTGGAATCATCTGCCAATTTACAAAAAATACCTAATGCACAAATTAGTATATAAGGTAACTACAAAACGACTATATATCATCTTCCAACAAAACACCCAAGTAAGATTTGAAACGAGGGCGCCTGGGTGGCTCAGTCAGTTAAGCGTCTGACTCTTGATTTCTGCTCATGTCATGATCTCACGGTTCATGAATTCAAGCCCTGCCCGCATCAGGCTCTGCACTGACAGTTCCGAGCCTGCTTGGACTTCTCTCTCTCCTTCTCTCTCTACCCCTCTCCCCACACGTGCTCTCTCTCTCTCTCTCTCTCTTGAATAAACATAAAAAAAAAAAAAGATTTGAAATGGTAAAACCTTACAACAGCATCAATTTCCTACGTCCCCAACACTCGTTACCTGATCAGCAAACTGGGTCATGTAGCGCTGGAGTCTGGTCTGGTTGTCAGTCTGCTCACACATTTGCACTAAGATATCAAAGTCACAGTACTTTTCTGCTAATGAAGCAGCCCACGGGTATTGGCCTAGTGTGACTGTAGAAATGAGAACAGATGGAAAAATTTCTGTTAGTGAAAACTTATTATGTGATAGAAAGTATTACTTGAAACTTTACCTTTAATTCATATTATATTCTAAAAAATAACGGAATAGAAACCTTTCCACTTACTGGCATTTAGTTTCATAATCCTTATAAACTCATTAGAGAGGCAAATTTAATCCCCTGCTTCATCACTGCCTACCCATGATGCTAGTCCCTTCCTTGGTATACTAGCAAAACGAGCTACTTCTCCTAACTCTAGCTATGAAAATAATGTGTCCTTTGCCAAACAGCCACACTGTTCCATCTGTACCCTCTAACCGCCCTCATCGTGCTCTACTGTGCAGTCGACTTATTCATGTAAAAGTCTGAGATAAACTCTTTGAGCACAGTCTCCAGTTGTTTTTAATTTATTCATTTTCAAATCATCTTCAGCACCATCTATGGTACTCGTACCTGGAAAGGTGTGAAGACAAGGTCGAACAAATGAATGAATGCAGAAAGCTGTACATACATGCTTTGCTTTACGTTCTCGGTTACAGTTGGATTAATGATATTACACTGAATATGCTACATTAACGATTGGACTCCGTCACCCGTTCCGCAACGCCAAAGACCCACAGCCACTGCTAAATATCATGCACTTACGAAGTGGAGATAGGAGATCTGATCTTTTCTGTAGGTATTCCATTTCCAGACTGCTGTATCTTTCTTGATCACCAGATTTGTCCAGAGACTTAAGCTGGGAAACGTAACCATCCAGGAAGCAATCAATCAGTGCTACCAGCTGCTCTGTCAGAATGTTTCGGAGGTTGCTGTCTGCCTGAGGATATACCACTTTCAGGACAATCCCATGCTGGCGCACGATTACTGTTCGGATGCCCCCAGGACCACTCGTTGCTATGAAATCACATAAAGTAATACGGTAAGTAAGGGTTCTATAATGGCTGGGGGAAAGACCAACTGCCTAAGAACTATCATGTCACCGCTGCTGGAAAAATAAACCAAATAGGGGTTCAGCTGACCCCTCTATGTCCTGCTTAAATCCCATCTTCTCTATGGAGACTTCAACACAGCCAGGTGAACATGATCCTCTCCCTTCTAAATTCCTTCAGTGCTAACTCCACTTACTTTCTTGTATTAAATCAACATTAACTATTGTCAATACCTCTAGGGCCAGGACCTCCTTCTTTGAATAACCATATGCACTAAAATCTAGTAGACAAAGGGCGCCTGGCTGGCTTAGTAGAGCATGTGACTCTTGATCTCAGGATCGTGAATTCAAGCACCACGTCAGGGGCAGAGATTACTTAAATTTTTTTTTTTTTTAAATCTAATAAGTATCAGTTACATAAATTACAGACAAATCTACAAATTATTCTAAGAGAATAAGGCAATTTTCACAAGAATTACTCATTC
Source organism: Felis catus (assembly GCF_018350175.1). NCBI lineage: Eukaryota > Metazoa > Chordata > Mammalia > Carnivora > Felidae > Felis > Felis catus. The sequence continues at coordinate 18,940,338 of NC_058378.1, read as the reverse complement.
TGGAGGTGGCACTTATTTTTCATTTCACTCACAAACCCACACTAATGGAATAATACAGCTTCCAGAAACGATAGGCCATTAGAAATACATTTTGAACGACTGCTAATAATAAACCAGTATATTTGCGCTCAGAGCTTGCAATCTCACCTGTCCAAGGAACATACTCAGGTTCTTGTTCTACTGGCTCTTTTCTATATAAGGAGTTTCTATTCTGTCGATAATGACAGGCAGCTTGTAGCATGTCCTAGAAAAAAATGCATCAGCATATGCAGAAAGTGATGAGTCCCAGTATTTTTAAAGATAATTTGAAACATCAAAGTCTATTAATACTAAAAAAATACTCAGCTCAAGTCTGTAAGAATTACTCTTTTGGTTCTTTCTGCATTTGAAATTTGTTTTACTCCATAACTTAACTTTAATTTTGGAAAACTATACTAACCAAAGTAGGAAAACCATTGCTATAAAGAACATTATCTAAGATTAAATGGAACATTTTAATCAATAATGTAACTATTAAGTTCTTGAGTAATTAAGACACTTAGTTACTATAACATTAATACATTTGCCATGATACATGTATCTTTCTCCAGATAAAAGGTTATTATTTTATTATAATCCAGAACCCAGGATTATAGAAACTTTTAATATGCATAAGACATTCAAAATGTTTGATAAATAAAACGACTGTACTTTTCTAAATTTTTTGAATTAAATGCTAAACACTTTTAAATTACTGGCGATACAGAGCTGGAATATGGAACCACTTTCTCTTCCAGCCACACTCCGGTCTTTGATTTGCTGAAATCTTCACCGTGGTTTTGTACCTTGAGAATACTGTTCACATTGATCACCACTTCAGCCCATTCAACAGATTCCAAAGATGTTTCCTTTAAGACCTGCTCCTCGTGCTCCAGTAAACACTCGCAAATGGTGTCTACCTGCGACACCTGAGGGAGTACAGAGAAGGCAACTACTTTTAACAAAAACCATGGCGATGGGTAATAATCACAACTGCCCAGAATCTACTCAACGGGCTTTTCTCATAAAGTCATATTCTTAGCTCATTACTCAGAATAAAACAGTTGATGGCAAAAAATACATTTAAAAAGAAGTAGGGAGAGAAAATACTGTGCAAGGGATCCTCGAGCAACACAGGTTTGAAATGCGTGGGTCTGCTTACATGTAGATGTTTTTTTTTTGTTTTTTCAACGTTTATTTTTCGGACAGAGAGAGACAGAGCATGAACGGGGGAGGGGCAGAGAGAGAGGGAGACACAGAATCGGAAACAGGCTCCAGGCTCTGAGCCATCAGCCCAGAGCCCGACGCGGGGCTTGAACTCACGGACCGCGAGATCGTGACCTGGCTGAAGTCGGACGCTTAACCAACTGCGCCACCCAGGCGCCCCATGTAGATGTTTTTCGATACCTTACAGTACTGTAAATTTATTTTCTCTTCTTCAGGTTTTAAAACATTTTGACTACATGGGGGGTCGGGCACCCTTAACCCTCACATTGTTCAAGGGTCAATTATATAATTTTTAACTGTTCTTTTCTAATTTTTGTCTTTACTAACACACGGAGGTAACGGTGCAAAACTGTTCTTAAAGCACTGAAACCCTTGTTTCCAGTTTCAGCCCAGTTAAACTTTCCCTACCTTACTACTTAATACACCTAGAGTTTGCATAGCATTGGGCACTCAGAGATAAGGAAAAACAGAAATCAGGTTTGCTGCCCTGAAGTATACAAACTAGTTGAAGGAGCAAGACCTATACACAAACTGTGGCCCAAACAGAATCATTGTCTTTTAAACCCTGTTCTGTTCTGCCTTCTCAGATGTTACTCAAAGGCACATTAACAGCCCTAGCAAGAGACTTTTGGCTCATTTCATTTAAAAGATTAAGTGTAAGAATTTTTTTTTAGGGTGCAATATTTATTTATTTAATTCATGTTTGTTTGCTTATTTATTTTGAGAGAGAGAGATAGAGCAAGCAGGACAGAGAGAGAATCCCAAGTAAGCTCTGCACTGCCAGGGCAGAGCCCGATGAGGAGCTTGAACTCACGAACTATGAGATCACGACCTGAGCTGAAATCAAGAGTCAGATGCTTAACTGACTAAGCCACCCAGGTGCCCCAAACTTAAGATTTTTTTTTAATACTGTTAACGTGAAAACGATAGGGAAAGCATATATGATATGATATATGATATGATAGCAGAAAATTATTGTCAAAACATTTGCTCAACACCTTTATGATAGGAGTTACATACTCAGCGGTCTCAAATTCTGTTCATATGCTAACCTGAAAGTCTGACCCTTAAACAGTTACCTCTGCTTTAATGGAACCCTGGGATTCAGAACTACACCCAAAGGAAGCTTAAGGCCAGTAAACGTCATAGTCTTAAACATTACCATTTCCCATATGGAGTGTTCTTTTGAAAAACCTATCACGTTTTTGGTTTTGTCCTATGCTATTCCTAACGTACTATTCCTGAATTATGTATCCAACTGATAATCCTTTCTGATTTCCAAATCATTCCTTTTTTTTCCAGTTATCTGGAAAATATATACTGAATTAACTAGTATGCTTTCCACTTTGATCCGAATGCAGAAAAAAGAACACGACTCTTAATTCTTTCAAATAATTTGTGAATTTTTTAAAATAAACTTTGTTTTGCTGTATAAAATTAAGTATGAACAAAGACAAAAAAAAAAGACACAAAAGTTACAACAAACACTTTGATTGTGAAAGCAACCTATATGCCTTAAGGGTCCTATCTTTTTCCCTTCAAAACCCCAACATCCTCTCAAAGCTGAGGCCTTGCGAGGCTTACGACCCATTTCCGGATTTCCTTCCTCAAATGTATTAAAACCTACTAACTGTCCTTACAATACTCCAGTCCCTCCATTCCAAAAGCCGGATGGTTCTTACAAACTAGTTTAGGATCTCAGAATTACCTGAGGCCGCTGGCCCCAATCCATGTACCCTCCTCTCCACCACGCCACCCTCCACCATGTACTTCACGGACTTGGATCTTAAGAACACATTCTTCACTATTCCCATCTCCTCAGAATTCCAAGACCTTTTCACCTCCACCTAGACTGACCCCGACACCCAACACTCCCAACGGTTAACTTGGACAGCTCTCCAGCAGGGTTTTAGGGATAGACCCCAACTCTTTGGACAAGCTCTGGCATCAGATCTAACCTCGCCCTCCCAAAAACTACTCTTTTTCACAATGGCCAGCTGACCAGCATCTTCCTCTTTTCTCCCTCCAAAGTTTACAGCAGGTTTTTCTTTTCCTTTGAAAATAAATTGATTTCAACAGCAAGGTAGATAGTAGGATCCTAGCAGGCGCCTGAGAAGAGTTTAGTGAAGGGACGGTTGGCAGAGTAAGGGGATCTGCAGAGGAAGGGGCGGCACCCAGGGCTAGCGACAGGGAAGCCACCACTAAGCCCAGGTGTGAAGGGGCACTGGGAAGCAGCAGTTACTGGGAACGCGGAGAGCAGCCAGAGGGAAGCCGCAGTCTCTGACAGAAGGCACAGCAAACTGCAGTGGAAGCAGGGAGGGAATGAGGCTGGGGGAGGGGGGCATGACAGAACAGAGAATAACAGTGCCTCACCTCTGTTAAAGGCAACAAGAAGCCACAGGGCGAAGGAACCCACTGGCGAAGGTGCCCTCTGAGGCAGAGTCAAGAGTGGATTTGGAGAGACAAAAGGAAAACACCCAGCAGACAGTAGGGAAGACTTCTTAGTCAAGTTTGCAAGCTCTAATTTGTAGGGAAAGTGACAAATAAATATGGAGTCCTATTTAAAATTTCAATGAGATTTTTTTTGGCCTCAAGCTTTTTCTCTGTTGGGGGCATGATCGGCCAAGGGCCCAGCTCTACAAAGCCACATTAAGGGTAAAATAACAACTCTTACTTCTCTAAAAAAGACGTCTGCGGGGGTCAGGTTGGATGGGATTTCGCAGTCCCTCTTATTTAAAGCAATCATTATTGCTGTGTTCACGAGCTCAGAGAGCCTCGAGTGATAGTTCTTGAGAACGATGGCGGCTGATAACTTTTCGGCATGCTCACAGAGCAACAGGCGAGTTGCCATGGGCATCCCTCGAACTGCAAAAGTGCCAAGACGTCCAAATAAGCCAACCTGGTGAAAACACAAACACATGTTCTTAGAAAGCATTTACAGTAACGTACAAAGTAATGCAGTCTTATCTCCCCCAGAAGCACACTGGGTACAGAGCCACTGGCCTCATCTGCCCCTAAAAAAGTACCTCAGCTACCTCTCTTTTTTGCTGTTTTGAACACGAACACACACATGAACGAACACACACACACACACACACACACACCCTTCAGCCAGAGCTGTGAGCACCTATAAGAAAGGGCAGATGGTTCCTCTTCTGAGATCAGGGCCATTCCATCACTCCATCTTATTTCTTACTTATGGTTATGAAAATTGTAAAATTGTTCTTTTCTACATAACTTCCCTACATTCAAGATCCTCAGGAACTAGACACTCAGCAGTTTCCATCTTCAGCACCTGATTCCCAGAACCTTAAAGCCATGGGGAGGGTGGGAGAGTCTTTAATCCTTTGCACTATCTACCTCTGATCTGCCTGATGCCTGGTTCAGGCGTTGCTAGGTTCCAGGACTTCTAAGCTTTCTCATTTGATGAAGTGTTACATCCCAACTAGGAAGCCAAGAGACATCTAAATACTGAATACTCTTCCACATTTTAAGTGTGATCTATTTCATTAACAAAGTGACTTGGTTTTTATATGCTGAGGTTTATTTTAAATAAAGTACAAAGAAAACAAAAATAAACAGTAACCCAAATCCCCAGGGAATTCCTATGGACAGAAGCGATGAATGCACATGGTTAAGAAAAAAAATTTTGGGGGGGTGCCTGGGTGGCTCAGTCGGTTAAGTATCCAACTTCGGTTCAGGTCATGATCTCACGGCTTGTGAGTTCGAGCCCCGTGTCGGGCTCTGTGCTGACAGCTCAGAGCCTGGAGCCTCTTCAGATTCTGTGTCTTTCTCTCTCTCTGCCCCTCCCCCGCTCACACTCTGCCTCTCAAAAATAAACATTAAAAAAAATTTTTGTTTTAAGAAAAGAAAAAAAATTAAGAAAAAGAAAAAAAAATGTTTTTCTGAATTAGATTTATTACAACGAGCTCAAAAAAACAATGAGGAATCTACCTTTTGCTAAATGGTTTTCTGCAAATACCCCATGAGGTTAGTCTTCTTTTTTTTTTTTTTTTTTAAAGTCTAAAGACAGCCCTGCAGTGCGTAAAAGGAAACCCAGGGCGGAAGGCTGCTTCCCACAAAATGGAATCATTTAGGAACATCAGCAGTCAAGACAAGAAGAACAAGAGGTAATTACAGTGAAAAGCCAACCTGTGTCTTGGCAAGACTTGGTTTTGTAAACAAACTTGGTTTACAAGTGCATGTCAAGGGGTGCCTGGGTGGCTCAGTCAGTTAAGCATCGGACTTCAGTTCAGGTCATGATCTCGCCGATCCGGAGTTTGAGCCCCGCATCAGGCTCTGTGCTGACAGCTCAGAGCCTGGAGCCTGTTTCAGATTCTATGCCTCTCTCTGTCCACCCCTCCACTGCTTGCACTCTGTCTCTGTCTCTCTCTCTCTCAAAAATAAACATTAAAAAATGTTTTTAAAAACACAAAAACAAGCACACGTCAAGAACAAACACTCCAACATCAGCCAACTGAAAACAAAAGATAAAAGATGACATTCACACGTCTTTTTCCTTTTTCTCTGTGTAAAAATGCTCTTTCCCTTTTTCTAAATGAGAGAAGATGGTTTCTACACTGGGAATGACCATGGAAATGCTGTGTGTCCAGGGTGCTGCCGGCACCTCTCACTGCCTGCCTCTGCGAGCAGAGAACCTGGGCAACGAGAGGACGAACATGACCTCTCTTGGCTGGAGAACCATTTCTTGCCACTTTGCTGCCAAATTCACTCATTAAACTGCTTAAAGAAAAGCCACACCCTGACTTCTGAGAACGTACAGCAATCATACATAAAGACACATCGACTAAGAGGACAGCACACAAGAACCCTTCCTTCAGAGAATACGACCAAAAGAGAGTGGGTGTGATAAACCAGGGCCATAAGGAAGGATAATACTGTAGGTTGGACCTCAAGGCTCTCAGGAACATTCTCTACCATCCCAAATGAATAGCAAAGTCAGGAAAGAGGGCGTGAAGCTCTAATCCACGGAAGAGAACAATACAAAATATTTAACAAAGGGTTCTCTTCCCAACACGCTCCTCCCCTTGAGGCTCAACTAACAGCGCAGGTGTGGGTCACCACTCCAGAAATCTCTCCACCACACTGTCCACGGTGAAAGCAGAGAGCCTGACTTGCACATGGTTAGGAAACTTAATAGCGTGGAGAGGTACAAGTCCCCCGCCGATTCCCTACTGGACCTACAGTTGTTTCCTTCATATCTTTATATGCTTTTGTGGCATTTCTACACGGGAAGACATTTTGGTTTCTGTAACACAAAGGAGTCACATTTTATATGTTGTTCAGCACCTTGTTTTGCTTTTTAGTTTTTTAAAAATGTTTGTTTATTTTTGAGAGACACACACAAGAGTACAAGTGGGGGAGGGGCAGACAGAGAGGGAGACACAGAATCTGAAGCAGGCTCCCGGCTCTGAGCTGTCGGTACAGAGCCCGATGCGGGGCTCGAACCCGCGAATGGGGAGATCGTGACGTGAGCTGAAGTCGGACGCTTAACCAACCGAGCCACCCAGGGGCCCCTGTACCTTGTTTTGATGGCATCTTATTTTTCACAACACACTTAGATATTCATTTTTTTTCTTTTTACCCATTATTTTTAGTGACCGTGGAACAGGTCACTGAATCAATCTGTCTTAATTTATTCAACCTGCTCACCTGGCTATTTTAAAATAAGAGTTCCATTGTCCTTTCTGATTTGAATTCCCTTCTTGGCTCCCACACAAATACCGCAAACGTAGTTTTTACATGAGGGCGTTCTGCTCGTCTGCTTCTATTTGCCTCAGTGCGGCAGCACGGCCAGTGAAGTGGTAACGACACAGTAACGTCACTCAAGCCACACAGCAAAGAGGAGCACATTAACTCCCCGCTTCTAAGGTTCTCTGCACTATGTGTGAGGATATATGCTTCCCTCAACACCGGAAACCCAGAGGCAAAGATACTGTCCTGAGGCCCGGATACTAATTCTCCTCCCCTTTGGAATGAGATATGGCCTTGTTGGTGTTGAATCTGGCCCGAGGAGGAGAGCCTTCTGTTCAGAATTATTTCCTTAGATACAAGTATCTGCTTACACGTTTTTCCTGATTATTAATATAAATTAATAATAAGCATTAATAAGGTAACGCAAGTATAAACACACAGCCGGAATGGGATTTTTAGATCCAGCTAGACACTACCTTGCAATGCACACTGCTTCCAAGAGCGCAGTGACTCCAGCAGGAGTCTGAAGCCCAGGGAGGCTGTGCCAAAAGAGGCGGTAACTGCTCCTGCCCCCTGGCTCCCTCCCCCTCTGATCAGTCAGTGTGTCCTCGGTGTGGCACGTTAAGGCATGAACTCCTTCCATCCCAGTATGACACCTTCCTGCCACGCGACCGCCACTCCTCCCGTCAAGAGGTACAATCCACTTCTCAATCCTTTTCATCTGGGCTGGCCTGGTGACTTGCTTTGACCAGTGTCACTTTGGTGGAAGTAACACGATGTGACATCTAAGGTAAGACCTGAGCAAGACCACAGCTTCTAAGTTCATCCCCGGTGAGTGCTGCCCCGAGACCACAGGAAGCCAGTCCAGACGAAAGGAGGACTGGAGACTAAGTGGAGAAGAACCAAGTGGCCCAACTGACGGCCAATTGTCCGTCAGGCGAGAGAAGCCTGGGGACCTTCCAGCCCAGCCTACCCTGAATGCAGTTCAAGGAGCGGTACCGGCCAAAATCAACAGAAATGTCGCCCAGGTACCCTAAAGAACTGTTTTAATCCACCACATGTTGAGGATTTGGGGGTGGTTTGTTAGGTACTAACAGTTAACTCATAGTTAATTAGTACACTTGACTGAACAATTATATCAGGAGAAAATGTATTTTCCCCATTAATCTGCAGTCCACCTAAACCCCTAAAAAAAAAAGAGAGAGACAGAGAGAGAGAGAGCGACTTAAATGGAGTTCTCTTGCCAAGACAATAAAAGTAGTCAGGAGCCAAACCATGCATTATAATGAAGCAGAATGTGGAATTAAGAACAATCAAGCTATTTCTGGAATCATAAGAGAGCCACTCTCCACCAAATGGTGATTTAAATTTAAGTTAATTAAAATTAAATTAAAAACAAATGTAGTTCCTCAGTTGTATCAGTCATATTTCAAGTGCTCGGCAGCTGCCTGTGACTAGTGACTACAGAAGACCACAGATACAGAACATTCCCGTCACCACAGGAAGTTCTACTGAGACAGCATAAGAATCTCTTTAATGTCAAGGCATTACTGATTTTGGAAAAAGTAAGCAAAAGTGGGATTGAATTTCTTCATGTGGATATGTAATATGCGTGGAAGCCACTACTGATCAACAAAGCAGAGGTGGATGATTCTGCCTAACAATTCTGTCTAGCAGCAAATTTTAATATTCTAATTTTAGACCTAATATAAACGGGAATACTCCTGAAAGAAAACACTTTAAACAGGGAATTGATTCTAATGGCACTTCAAAATTAAAAGCCCATGTATCAAAATATGTCATCACCTTAAAATGGTTCACTCTTTTTAACAACACAAAGTCAATTCGTGAAAACCTAAGTTTACATAAAAGCACACAACAGATCGGAATGAAAAGCGGGACATCACAGAAAGTGATAAGAAAAACTGAAACATTTCTGCTGAAAGACACTATTTTTCTTCTTTTCACCCTGCTTTCAATGCACTATTTATACTTGAATACCTCGCCCCCGTCACCCCCACCAGCCCTGGAATTACTTACTTTTAAGTCAGCAAAGAAAATGAGAACACTGGTCATGTCCCCACCCAATGAAACATCTCACAGTAAGCAAGGATCTCCCATTGCCTTAGAGCTGACAAAAGACACAGGGTCCTGGCCATCCCTGTTCACAGCGACTAGATGCTTACTTGGTGAATAAAGTCCATAAGGAAAGAATGGGCTTTCATTTTGTCTTCTAGCTGGTGAAGAATAATCAGCGATGTATTGCTAAACCCAGGTGCTTCTGTTGAAACACAATAACAAAATTTAAACACATAATATACTGGGTTTACAATAACTACTGCTATTAAAATAAAATCTATACAAAATAAACTTATACAAAATCTATACAAAAAAATCTACACAAAATAAAACCAAAAAAAAAATCTATACAAAAGGAAACGACCAACCTTTCAATGCAATCATTTGTAACATTACCCAAGAATTTAAAAAATTTAGAGGGAAATTTTGGGAGTCTGATACATTTCATAGTGTATTTATTCAAAACACAAAAACATTAAGCTAACAATAGCTTAATCATTTATATCATTCTAAGCTTGACAGATCAAAATAAAGTCAAAGAAAAAAGGTAAGCATTGACGTTTCCTTCCTAAACCTCTAATAAGGCTTAGCAAACTTGCTAAGTAAGAAATAAGGGAGAGAAATGGAGGTTTGGACAGTTTGCTGGGACGCTGCAGTAGAAGTCTAAGAGGGACAGTCCCCCAGGGCAGGGAGGAAAACCCTGGGCCGAATGTCAAGACACGCCCACTCCTATACACTGAGATTTGCTCAATGCAGCTCTTAGGAAAATGGATACCTTCTATTAGGCAAATACAGTGATTATGCCAGAATTATCATTTAATTTGGGGGCTAACAAGCAGGTGTCAAAGGGGCACCTGCGTGGCTCAGTCGGTTAAGTGTCCAACTTCAGGTCAGGTCACGATCTGGCAGTTCGTGAGTCTGAGCCCTGCATCAGGCTCTGCACTGACAGAGTGAAGCCTGCTGGGAATTCTCTCTCTCTCTGCTCCTGTCCTGCTTGCGCACGCTCTTTCAAAATAAATGAATAAACTTTAAAAAATATATACATATATATAAAAAATATACATGTATACAAAATATACATATACATGTATATATATATACACATATATACGTATATATACACACACACACACACACAGATGCCAAATGCTTACCTATGCTACCAATTTTTTAGAAATAAAATGTGAGAGGAAGCTAAGTAGGGCTAATCTGCTTCAGGTAGAACAAGCAAGATTTGCTCCAATATTCCTTCAGTTTTTATTAGGCAAATCTGTTCTGAGCCCTTTCCAAAATCTACTATAAGGTAAATTACAACCTTTTAAAACATAATAAATAACTGATTTAAAAACTAAAAAAGACATGCTTCAAGAGATGCTTAAAAAAGGAACCAGAATATTCTCAAAACAGATCACTCATAATATGAAAAGTAGAAGTTGTCACCCTCAGGGACAGACTCAGCCCATCGTGGGTCTGAGGCCGGGTAGTCATCCACCAGGTCCACACTGATTTGGGTAACAGCTCGGTCTAGTTCACAGTCGGAATCCAAGTCAGAGTGGGAGGAAAAGAGCTCATCAACCATCATTTGAGCATGACTTAGATCTTTTCTGAAATAAAATGGGAACACAGAAGTATTAAAGGAGGCAAACATTTTCAAAATTCACCACATAAACATTAATTGGGAAACTCCTGTATTTTAGCCCAAAGTTAATAACGTTATTAAAACGTTAAAACAACATTATTAAAAGTTAGCAACATTTCTTTAAAAGGGACACGAGGGGCGCCTGGCTGGCTCTGTCGGTTATATGCCTGACTCTTGATTTTGGATCAGGTCATGGCCTCATGGGTGGTGAGTTTGAGCCCCACGTCTGGCTCTGCCCTGGCAGTGCAGAGCCTGCTTGAGATTCTCTGTCTCCCTCTCTCTCTCCTCCTCTCCGCTTGCTATCTCTTTCTCTCTCTAAACAAACATTAAAAACATAAGAGAGAGACACCTGTTATGCATTTATTAGTTCAACAAATATATGTCGAGTACTTACAACACACAAGGGACTGGAGGCAGAAGGACAGGACACTGAGAACACACTCCAAGGCTTCACAAAGGGTACGGTGTCACAAGGAGCCGGAGAGTTAAATAAGCAGTCACACGCACCCCGTGACAAGGAAAGGGGAGCGCTACAGAACACACCGAAGGGAAACCAAAACCGTCCGAGGGGCAGGGAAAACCTCCCGGAGGAAGACACGGATAAGCAGAGGCCTGTAGTCAAGGAAGAAGAGCAGCGAGGCCGAGGGACTATGAGGAAGGGCACACGGTGGCAGAGAGAGCACACCTCACCCCCATGAGCAGGAATGTCTGCATCTTAGGAAAGAATTGAGGCCACGGGGAGGAGGAGAACACCCAGGGGGGAGAGCCTGCCAGATGATGAGAGGGCACACGAGCAGAGACATGACCAGCCAGAGACCCTAAATGTGGGCAAGTCTAGCCTGGGTGGCTGGCAGCTGATCACAGCGAGTCCACATGAGCCCAACCCCTGAACAGCCAGACTGCAGAATCATGAGCTATGTTAAATAAGCTGCTAAGTTCTCGGGTGATTTTGTACAGAACAAAACCCAATGAATAGGCCAAGTCTCACTTCTTTATAACATCGCTAGACCTCTGTATGCAACTTATTTGCCTTCACAGTATACATAAAACATGTTTGCAAGAGGTCTTCCATGATCATCATTTTTTAAAAAAATTTTTTTCTAAATATTTACTTAGTTTTGAGAGTGAGAGAGACAGAGCATGAGCAGGGGAGGGGCAGAGAGAGAGGGAGACACAGAACCCGAAGCACGCTCCAGGCTCTGAGCTGTCAGAACAGAGCCCGACGTGGGGCTCCAACTCACAAACCGCGAGATCATGACCTGAGCTGAAGTCACTCAGCCGACTGAGCCACCCAGGCGCCCCCCACGATCACCATTTTTAACAGCACGTTGTTATCCATTAAGCGGAGAGGCTTTGTCACACCACGTTTTTTCCTAGACCAGCTGGAAGCCTCTTGTGCCTACCAAGTGCAGCGTAAGTTTGGTAAAGCACCGAAGCTCAGAAAAACATCTGCTCCTTGGTGGCAGCATTCTTCCAACTTGCTCACCAGTCAACAAATAAGGAACGCACGTCAGTAAAATGTGTGCTCAGACATCAACTAAGCCATAATTTAAAGAACTGTTCATACCTGCAGTATTGCAGAAAAGCAGCTTTTAACACTTTAGTTTTATCTTCCTGGGCTATGGTTTCATTCTTTGTAGAAGCCTCAAAAACCATACTCTGTCAAATAAAAAACTGTAATTTAGAGGTGAAGGTATCAGAATATTCTAAATTACTGGAATTTAGAATAGAAACTGGACCCACCTATGACAGCAACAACACAGATGCACAAACTGTTTACCATACTTTATACCAGTGGTTTATATACCTAAGACATTGAAACAAGCTAAAATGGACCAAATGGTATATATAACCAAAGCAGTCTTGGAAAAGAAAAAATTCGAACTATCACAATCCTAGTTATCAAGTTATGCTACAAAGCTGTAGTAATCAGGGGCGCCTGGGTGGCTCAGTCGGTTGAATGTCCGACTTTAGCTCAGGCCATGATCTCACAGTTCGTGGCTTCAAGCCCTGCATCGGGCTCTGTGCTGACAGCTCGAAGCCTGGAGCCTGGAGCCTGCTTCAGATTCTGTGTCCCCCCCACCCCTCTCTCTCTGCCCCTCCCCTGCTCACACTCTGTCTCTCTCTCTCTCTCTCTCTCAAAAATAAGCATTTAAAAAAAAATTGCAAAGCTGTAGTAATCAAAACAGTATGGTACTGGCACAAAAACAGGCACACAGATCAATGGAACAGAATAGACAGCCCAGAAGTAAACGCACAATTATATGATCAATTTATCTTTGACAAAGGAGGCAAGAATATGCATGGGAAAAAGTCTCTTTAACAAATGGTGATGGGAAAACTGGACAGCTACATGCAAAAGAATGAAACTGGACTACTTTCTTACACTAAACACAAAAACTCAAAGTTTGATTAAGGACCTAAACGTGAGACCTGAAACAATAAAAATCCTAGAAGAGAGCACAGGCAGTAATTTCTCTGACATCCACATTTCTCTAGATATGTACGCTGAGGCCAAGGTAACAAAAGCAAAAATAAACTATTGGGACTAACTCAAAAAGCTTCTGCACAACAAATGAAACAATAAAACTAAAAGACAAGCTACTAAATGGAAGACATTTGCAAATGACGTATCTGACAAAGGGTTACTAGTCACAGTACATAAAGAACTGATATAACACCCAAAAACCAAACAACTCAATTAAAAAATGAGCAGAAGACATGAACAGACATTTCTTCAAAGACACACAGATGGCCAACAGACGCATGAAAAGATGCTCAACATCACTCATCATCAGAGAAATACTAATCAAAACCACACTGAGATATAACGTCACCCCTGTCAGAATGGCTAAAATCAAAAACAAGAAACAAGTGTTGGCAAGAATGTGGGCAAAAAAGGGACCCCCGTGCCCTGTTGGTAGGGATGCAAACTGGTGCAGCCACTGTGGAAAATAGTATGGAGATTCCTCAAAAAGTTAAAAGTACAACTACCCTGGAGTGCCTGGGTGGCTCAGTTAAGTGTCTGACTCTCAATTTCGGCTCAGGTCATGATCTCACGGTTCGTGGGATGGAGCCCTGAGTCTGGCTCTGCACTGGGTGTGGAGCCTGCTGAAGATCTCCCTCTCCTTCTGCCCCTCTCCCACTCACGCACACTTGGAGATCTACCCTTCAATCCAGCAATCACACTACTGGATATTTACCAAAAGAATACAAAACACTAATTCAAAAACGTATATGAACTCCTATGTTTAGTTCAGCATTACTTAAAAGAGCCAAATTATGGGAGCAGCCCAAGTGTCCATCAACAGATGAATGGATAAAGAAGATGTATACACACACACACACACACACAATGGGATATTACTCAGCCATAAAAATGAATGAATATTTGCAATTTACAACAACATGGATGGATCTAGGAAGTATAATGCTAAATGAAGTCAGTCAGAGAAAAACAAATACCGTATGATTTCACTCACGTGGAGGAAACAAAACAAACGAACAAAGAAAAAAAAGAGACAAAGTGAAAAATAGACTCGACAACTACAGAGAACAAACTGGGGGTAACCAGAGGAGAGGTGAGTGGGGGGACGGGTAAAACAGGTGAAGGGGATTAAGAGCACATTTATCATAAGGAGCACTGAGTAATGTATAGAATTACTGAATCACTACATTGTATACCTGGAACTAATGTAACACTTTATGTTAACTATCCTGGAATAAAAATAAAAATAAAGAATATGAATCGACTCATACAATTTTTTTTAAAAAAAGATATATATAACTCAGGGATTATATTGTGAGTAAAACTATCTGGGGGTTTCATCATAAGCCACACAACCTCTCATAGGTTTGCTCTTACACAGTTCACCACAATGTATATTACTAACAATAACGGTTGATTTCAGGCTTAAACAGGGATTTAGAAAAATTTTAAAGAAGTAGAATGCTCTAAGATAGCTTCAGAACACAAGGCAGTATTACAAAACCACAAGGCTACAAAAGAATAAAAGCAAAAAAAATGTTACTTTCCGTTGAAACTACCAAGTCATTCCAATTTCGAATTACAGAAATAGTCTATATATTTCACATTCTATTCAAATGGAAATTGCCCCACATGATATTAACTTAGTCTTCTGTACAAGAATGATACAAATCTACAGATCAGGGTATTCTGTGTTTCAAGACAGAAAAAAAACTGATGGTTTGTATCCCACTCTCCCTTTCAAAATAATCCCACAATAGCAGGAAGCACAACCACCCAAACATCTGTGATTCCGACTACAACGCATGGCGATGGAAAAACCAGAAGAAGGAAAGGCAGATGAAAGAGCAGAGAGGACACAAAGCAAATCGGTGTGGGTGGTGCAGGGACAGATCCTGGTGGGGATTTGTGGACAATGAAAAGAAAAATTCCAAGATGATCATAGACGTAGAATTTCTAGAGATTTGACTATGGGGAAAACCATATGGAAAGGCACTTAAACTGCTGCTGGAGGCTGTTAGAAGATGGGCCAGATACTAAAGAATGAAAGCAAATACGAAATTAGTCCATTAAAAACTCCAAGAATCACATAAAATTGAATAACGAAGGAAACGTAATCAGTACATTACTTGACTCAGTGAGCCATAAATATTCACACTGCCATTAAAGGAAAAAATTTATACTGGGACAATATAGGCAGAGGAAGGAGTGTAAGTTACCCTAAATCCTTACCTTCTATAATAGGAAATCAAGAGGTGTCTAAAACTGGTAAATTAAGAGATAGCAACATACGATGTTACTTAGAAATATGGAAAAAAACACCAGAAGACACGGCTCAAAGACCTAAAAGGAGTTGCTTCTGGAAAGGAGGACAGAGGAGATGAGGGAGAGAAAAGAATTATGTTTCATCACAACTCTTTTAAACTGTTCAACTAAAACATTTGTGGGAAATATCTAGGGGCACCTGGGTGGCTCAGTCGGTTAAGCGTCTGACTTCGGCTCAGGTCATGAGTTCATGACTTCGGCTCAGGTTCATGAGTTTGAGCCCCGCGTCTGGCTCTGTGCTGACAGCTCGGAGCCTGGAGCCCGCTTCGGATTCTGTCTCTCCCTCTCTCTCTGCCCCTTCCCTGCTCACACTCTGTCTGTCTCTCAAAAATAAACATTAAAACAATTTTTTAAAAGGAATACTCTAATAAAAACTAAAAAGTCTTATGGAACTGCATTACCTCATTGCTGGGTCCAGCAACTGAAGATGCTAGGGATTCTTCAAGGTCTTCTGCTAATATGGATGCATTTTCCCTTGATGTAATAGACACCAACCCACTGTTTCTGGAAAAAAGAATAGGAAGACCACCACAGGAACCAGCTCCTAAAATACTATCTCCTAAAAGAAAGAAAAATATACAAAAATACGTAATAAAACACAAAAAAAATGTTTTCTAAAATCTACCACTCTAGGGGCACCTGGATGGCTCAGTCGAGTATCTGACTCTTGTTTTCAGCTCAGGTCATGATCCCAGGGGTGTGAGATCGAGCCCTGACAGCGCAGAGCCTGCTTGAGATTCACTCTCTCTCTGCCCCTCCCCTGCACACACACTCTCGCTCTAAAAAAATAAAATATAAATATAACCTACCACCTTAAGCAAAAAATCATTTTGCTATAATAAAAACAATTTTTTCCTTTACAATATTCCTACTTAGAACTCAGCTTTTTAAAAACTTTATTTGAGAGAGAGAGCGAGTGAGTGAGCAGGGGGAAAGGGCAGAGGGAGAGAGAGAATCCCAGGCGGGCTCCACACCAAGTGTGGAGCCTGATCTAGGGCTCAATGCCACGACTGAGAGATCATGACCTGAGCCAATATCAAGAGTCAGATGCTCAACTGGCTCAGCCACCTAGGTGCCCTGTGTTTTTACTTACTAAGTAAGCCAAAGGGGAAGGAAAAAAAGTCTACGCTTGCTCAATGCCTTAATAACAATCTCCCTACCCAAAGTCAAGGCTCTTGTGTTTAAACTAGAAAATCTATATCTTACTCCCCAACTTGGATTTTGCACTATGCCCAATCTCTTTAGATTAAAATTCCTAATGAGACTACCTGCTTGGCTGTTTTTTTTTTTTTTTCCTCCACTCTTGGGTGGCTCCCCTCGCCCCCATTCCAGTCCCCCTGCATGAGTCCAGCACCTGGGATTCTTCTTATCCAGAGATCTGGACAAACTTCCTTAAAGAACAGCAACTCAGGATAAGTTATTATAGCTAGGAATAAGCAATTACTTCTCTTACCATTGGTTCTTTCCTTCCTGGCTTCTTCTGGAGAAAATGTTACTATTTTTTGCCCAAAACACTTTGGGAATTTACTATCCTTTTGGTTTTTCAGTAGGGTTAGGACTTCAGCTACCACTGGTATCGTACAGAATGAATGTCTCAATAACACTTGGAGGTATCATGCTTAAAATAACACTTATGGAAAGACAATAAAAACTGCTAGGAATGACTAATGAGTTCTTAATCATCCTTTCTAAAGCTGATACTATACCTTGTGTATTAAAGACAATTTTCTCCCGAGGAAGAGAAAACTTCCCAGTTCCAGTGGAGCACACATAGATGGCACTCTCAGTATACAGATAAGCAGTCTGGTTTGAAAAGTTTGGGACCATCAGCCGACACATAATCAAGTCTTCAGACTGAAAATGAAAGATTATATTTAATGAGAATTAGAACAGAAATACTTGTTTGTATAATTTTGTTCTTTACATTTTTGTTTACTATCTCATAAAAATGATAAAATAATTCAGACTGTCCTTATGAAAACCTAAACACTACCCTTGGGATGATTTATAAAATAAGTTTACAAACATCAATTGGAGAAATCATTTGTAGAGCTGTAAATAATTAGCTAATTTTGAAAATAATTCCACGGTGATTTTAACTAAAAGCCTATAACAAATGTGAGAAAAGAAATAAAATATTTAAGAAACAAAACAGATGAACATAGGGGAAGAGAAGCAAAAATAAGATAACAGAGAGGGAACTAAACCGTAAGAGACTCTTAAATACAGAAAATAAACTGAGGGTTGCTGGGGGGAGGGGGGGTGGGGGATGGCCTAAATGGGTGTTGGCCATTAAGGAGGGTACTCATTGGGATGAGCACTGGCTGTAGTATGGAAATGATGGGTCACTAAAATCTACTGAAGCCATTATTACACTATATGTTAACTAACTTGGATTTAAAATAATTAATTAAAAAATGAAAAAAAAACCCAAAACAAAAATAAACATTAAAAAAAAAGACATAAAAAAATTAATTATATTATTGATTTAGAATTGGCAAATACTTTATAAATGATCCCCGGTAAACATTGAGGTTCTTACTTCACTGTGAAGATATCAAGCACAAGAAAATAGAGTTCATTTGTTCATATATAAAGTCAGAAGCAAAAATAGAAATACGACCTAATTAAATGAAAGCAGCAAATATATACTGTTATTAAAAAAGTAATTTTATAAATAAAACATTAAAAGGGGTATCCTGTGATTTCATTCTGAAATTGTTTGCTTTATACCTCTTTTGCACTGCCTAAAAACTCTTAACAATGAGCATGTTTTTCCTGCATAATCAGAACTATGAGGTTTATTTGGAATAAAAGAACAAATTAAATGATTTCCTTACAGTATTTAGTTACAGTCATATTAAGAATAAGAATTTAACAAAATTTGATACTATACCACGTAAGGTCAAATGAAATGAATTTACAGTTAAGACATCATTGTTTTTTTAAATTTTTTAAATCTTTATTTTTGAGAGAGAGACAGCATGAGCGGGGGAGGGGCAGAGAGAGAGAGAGAGGGAGACACAGAATCTGAAGCAGGCTCCAGGCCCTGAGCTGTCAGCACAGAGTCTGACGCGGGGCTCAAACCCATGAACCTGAGCCGAAGTCGGATGCTCAACCACCTGAGCCACCCCTGTTAAGGTATCATTATTAAACAATACTTACAATATTAAACAACTGCTTCCTGTCAGCTGCTTCCACTCTCATTTAGCTAAGGTTGCGCAAAGGAACGAATCTAAGATGGCAAATAAAATGCAATGCCTAAACACTGGCTATTTAAAAATATTTCCAAGCCCCGCAGATCAATCTCCTAAAAAGATTTGACCCTGCAATGGTTAAGACAACTCGAATGAGTTGAGTTACTCTGATGTTACTATCATCTGTAATTTAATTTACGATAGAAATCTTACCTGAAAAGGTGGATTATACTGAGTGACTTCTACAGTTACTACATCAGACATTTGGTGGCCATTATCTTCTACTGTTATCAGAGAGTAATAGATGAGACATGGATTGTCCGCTGGGTGCCATGCAGCTGCCAAAATCAGGAGCCCATCACTAATCAATGAGAAAGAAAGATCTATAGCTCTTTGGAAAACAGCTTGTCTTCTCATATAGTTAAATATACATTGACCATATGACCTAGGAATCCCACTCCTAGACATTTACCCAAGACAAACAGAAACTTAAGTTCACACAAAAACCTGTGTGCCAATAGGTAGAGTAGCTTTATTCGTAACTGCCTAAAACTGGAAGCTCAAGATCCTTCAGCTGCTGAACTGATGAGCCCTGGTAATTCTACACAGTGTGCCACTACTCAGCAGTAAAAAGGAAGAAACTACTGAATGAATGTCAAATGCATTACGCCAGTCTCAAAAGGCTCTATACTATATAATCCCACTTATATGGCATTCTGAAAAAGGTAAAACTCCAGGGACTGAAAACACATCAATAGTTGCCAGGGGCTGAAAGAAGAGGAGGGGTTGATTACAAAGGGGCACGGAGGAATTTTTGGGGTGACGGAACTACTCTTCTTGATTGTATCCCAAATGAGTGTGCATTTGTCAAAACTCATTGAATTATACACTAAAATGGGTGAATTTTACTGTATATAAAATAAGCTCAATAAATCTGACTTAAAAAAACAAATTGGGGCATCTGGGTGGGTCAGTCGGTTAAGCGTCCGACTTCAGCTCAGGTCATGATCTCGCGGTCTTTGAGTTCGAGCCCTGTGTCAGGCTTTGTGCTGACAGCTCAGAGCCTGGAGCCTGCTTCGGATTCTGTGTCTCCCTCTCCTTCTGCCCCTGCCCCACTTACGCTGTCTCTCCCTCTCAAAAATAAACATTACAAAAAAATTTAAAAAATATATCAAATCATCAAATTCAGGGGTTGGCAAAGCATAACCCTCAAGCCTCACTGTGCCCAAGTGAGTTTTTATAAATGAAGTTTTACTGGAATACAGCCAGGTCCACCTATTTCTATACTGTCCATGGATGCTTTTGTGCTATCACTGATTGAGTACAATAATTGCAGTGAAGGCCACAATGGCCCCCAAAGCCTAAAATAGCCAGTCTGGGGCCCTTCACAGAAAAGGTTGCCAAACCCTGGCCTAATCTGTTCTTTGAAGTTTACTTTGGTCCAGAAGAACATTTTGTTTTTAATAGTCAGTTACAGAAATCTCCATGTGAAGACAAACCTTTTTCTCTCTTAAAGCTTCTATGTTCCTCTCAAGTCTATCAAAATTGTTGCCCTCAAAAAGAATTAAATGGTCTCTACCCTTAACCCCTCCGGAACTTTGAGTAGTGTTAATTATTAGCCACTTCCATTCAAGTCTCAGAAATATTAACAGGGTGGTAAGCGCCCTCTACTGACAACTAAAAAAAAGAAACGGAGGGTGGGGAGGGGGGTGGGGAACCAAATGGAAAAACCAAGAAAGTGGGAGCCAGGGACTCAGTGACACACCACTCCAAACCAAGCAGTCCTAACGTGGCTCTTACTCCTTTTCCACTGTTTTCTTCACCCAATTCCTGAACCTTTATCACTTCTACTTGGACTCTTGAAAGAAATCTAAAAATATTGGTCCAAATTTGTAACATACGGGTAATGACCTGGAGAGCTAATACAGGACATAGAAGAATGTTACGCATAAAAAGGAACTAATGGATTAACGACCCAAATGTGAGACCTGAAATCATAAAACTCCTAAAAGAAAACACAGGCAGTAATCTCTCGGGCAGCAGCTTTAGCAACATATTTATGAGTATGCCCCTTCAGGGAAGGGAAACAAAAGCAAAATAAAGTTATTGAGGCTACAACAAAATAAAAAGCTTTTGCATGATAAAAGAAATGATCAACAAAACAAAAAGGCAACTCACTGAATGGAATTTTGCAAATAATATATTGGATAAAGGGTCAATACCTAAAATATGTGGAGACATACAACTCAACACCAAAAACCCAAAAACCCAATTTAAAAATGGGTAGAGGGCCTGAATAGACATTTTTTTAAATGTTTATTATTTATTTTTGAGGAAGACAGTGTGGGAGGGAGAGAGGCAGAGAGAGAGGGAGACACAGAATCCGAAGCAGGCTCTAGGCTCCAAGCTTTCAGCACAGAGCCCAACACAGGGCTCGAACCCACGAACCATGAAATCATGACGTGAGCCAAAGTTGGATGCTTAACCAACTGAGCCACCCAAGTGCCCCTGAATAGACATTTTTCTAAAGAAGACATACAGATGGCCAACAGCCATATAAAAAGATGCTCAACATTAGTAATCATCAGGGAAATGCATATCAAAACCACAATGAGATAACACCTTACACCTATCAGAATGGCTAAAATCAAAAAGACAAGCATTAACAAGTGTTGGTGAGGATGTGGAGAAAAAGGAGCCCTCAAACTCTGTTGGTGGGAATGCAAACCTGGTGCAGCCACTATGGAAAATAGTATAGAAGTTTCCTGAAAAATTAAAAATTGAAATACTATATGATCCAGTAATTCCACTATTGCATATTTATCCAAACAAAATGAAACCCTAATTCAAAAAATATATGCACCCCTATGTTTATTTTATTTTGAGACAGAGAGAGAGAGAGAGAGAGAGAGCAAGCAGGGGAGGGGCAGAGAGAAAGGAGGACAAAGGATCTGAAGCAGGCTCTGTGCTGACAGCAGCGAGCCCGATGTGGGGCTCGAACCCACGAACCGTGAGATCATGACCTAAGCCAAAGTCAGATGCTTAACTGACTGAGCCACCTAGGCGCCCCACCCCTATGTTTAATTCAGCATTGTTTACAACAGCTGAGATATGGAATCAACCCCAGTGCCCATTAACAAATGAATGGATAAAGAAGACGGAATATTACCCAGCCATAAAAAAGAATGAGATCCTGCCATCTGTGACAACATGAATGGAACTAGAGGGTATCATACTAAGTGAAATAAGTCAGACACAGAAAGACAAATACCATACAATTTCACTTACATGTGGAATCTTAAAAACAAAACAAATGAACAAAAACAAAAGAAGACTCCCCAGAAGGGAGGTGGGTGAGGGAATGGGTGAAATAAAGCGGGCTAAGAAGTACAAACTTTCAGTTATACAATAAACAAGTCAGAGATGAAAAGTATTGCCAAAACACAACACGAAAAAGGAACCGAGCGAGCTCCTGGAGAATGCAGTCTTAAAAATACCAAGGACGGAGGTACAGTTGGTTACACGGATGATAAGACTCTACGTTGAAGTTACTTTAAAGACTGCATCAGGGCACCTCAGTGGTTCAGTCAGTTAAGTGTCGAACTCTTGGTTTCTGCTCATGTCATGATCTCACAGTTCATGAGTTCGAGCCCCATGTTGGGCTCTGCACTGACAGTGTGGAACCTGCTTGGGATTCTCTCTCTCCCTCTCTCTCCACCTCTCCTCTCTAAAAATTAACATTAAAAAATAAATAAATAAAAATAAAATAAAGACTACATCATTGGGTGATAAGGAGCGCCCACCGAGTCATGGAGACACATCTAACAGAATTCCTTAGAGAGTGGTGCTAGGCCAGGTTTGACATCTTTAGAAAAACACTGTCACATTCTAAAAAACATGAAGCTGTTTTAGGTAGTAGAGATGACAGAACAATAGATAATGAAAATTTTGCAAACCAGTAAAAATTTAACAAATTTTTATGTGAGTATATATATAATACATTTATGATTTAAAAAATCCAGGGGCGCCTGGGTGGTGCAGTCGGTTAGGCGTCCGACTTCAGCCAGGTCACGATCTCGCGGTCCGGGAGTTCGAGCCCCGCGTCAGGCTCTGGGCTGATGGCTCGGAGCCTGGAGCCTGTTTCCGATTCTGTGTCTCCCTCTCTCTCTGCCCCTCCCCCGTTCATGCTCTGTCTCTCTCTGTCCCAAAAATAAATAAACGTTGAAAAATCCAACTTCATATCTAGAATGAAGCTATCTGAGGGGCGCCTGGGTGGCTCAGTCAGTTAAGCGTCCGACTTTGGCTGAAATCATGATCTTGTGGTTCGGTTCATGAGTTTGAGCCCCACGTTGGGCTCTGGGCTGACAGCTCAGGGCCTGGAGCCTGCTTTGATTCTGTGTCTCCTTCTCTCTGCTACTCTCCCACTCGCACTCTGTCTTTCTCTCTCTCTCTCAAAGATAAACATTAAAAAAAAAATTAAAATGAATGGAATGGAATGGAATGGAATGGAATGGAATGGAATGGAATGAAATGAAATGAAATGAAATGAAATGAAATGAAATGAAATGAAATGAAGCTATCTGAGGGGAGCCTAGGTGGCTCAATCAGTTAAGGGTCCGACTTCGGCTCAGGTCATGATCTCATGGTTTGTGAGTTCGAGCCCCGCACTGGGCTCTGTGCTGACAGCTCAGAGCCTGGAGCCTGTTTCAGATTCTGTGTCTCCCTCTCTCTCTGCTCCTCCCCGACTTGTGCCTCTCTCTCAAAAATAAATTAGCTTAAAAAATATAAACTAAACTAAACTAAACTAAACTAAACTAAACTAAACTAAAATAAAATAAAATAAAATAAAATCTGAGTTGTGTCAGTAATAATCTAGTAAAAGAACTTATAAGCCTGCTCACTGAAAATATAAGCCTTGGTTGCAAACCTGGCCAAAATGAGCAACAGATCAAGGAGCATCCATAAGCATTGGGAAGGCAAACACTATTCTTTTTTTTTTTTTTTTAAGTTTTTTTGATGTTTTTATTTATTTTTGAGAGAGAAAAAGAGAGCGAGCGTGAGTGGGGGAGGGGCAGAGAGAGGGAGACACAGAATCCGAAGCAGGCTCCAGGCTCTGAGCTGTCAGCACAAAGCCCGACAGGGGGCTTGAACTCACAAACCGTGAGATCATGACCTGAGCCGAAGTCAGACACTTAACCGACTGAGCCACCCAGGTGCCTCAACAAACACTATTCTTAAATGAAGAAACATACGCAGACACGGATACTCCATATGGATCTCTAGAGGGTCCAGAAGGAGAACAAGAGCCGTGTCTTGCAAACACAAGCATCTTGTTAGCATGACAAAAATGGGGGAAAGGAGCTTGGGGTTTGGCCCAGTACAGCAATTCCTAAGTATGTTTCTCTTTTCTGTTTTCAGCCCACATCTCCATTCTGAGAAGTGTATGTGGAAAAATGTCTGCATCGTATGCCCACGTGGGTTGTGTCCTATCAGTAGTTCTAAATCTCTGAAAGTCTGGTAAAGATAAAGGAAAACAGATAAACTATATTTAATTAAACCATACATGAGAATTCAGTATATACTATTGTTTATACCTCTTTGATAGTTTATATAAAGTTTTCAGAAACTATAAAGAAGGATCTTACTGACATTCTCAAGAGCCTGAGAGAGAAAAATTATACAGCAAAACTATAATATCCTTCCAAGAAATAAGAATTTGTTCTACTAAATTAAATTACCCTAAAACACATAAAAACTGCCCTTAACTTCTGGTAAGTTGTGTTTTGAAGGATTCCAAGTCACACATTGGGCACTGATTACGAACTTTCTCATGGAAGCCATGTTACGAATGATTTTTAAGTTCCATATGACCTTTGGTATTAAAACTAAGTAAGACAGGATATATTAACTTTATCAGACTAACCTGGGATCTTAAGCACCACTTAGAGCCTTGTTTCTAAGAGGAAATTCACTGGGACTATAAACTCTGAGTTCTAACATGTATTGCCAAGACAAAACCTCACCCCACCTTCCTTTCTCCAATACAGCCACAAACACAGGCTTACTAAAGCAAAAGATGTGGACAAGTATGCCTGGTATCTCCACTGAGAAGAGAAGGAGGACAGCACGGAGCACCCACAGCAGCAGGGAGGGCATTTCTTAGCACGAAGAAAGAGAAGCTCCAGCCATGAGAGCAGGAAAGATGAGTCTTGAACTAGGGAAGGCAAGTAATATAAGAACACACAGCTGAAGGCTGAGAACTGCCTACATTTGTCAAATGAACCAGCATCTCTAGATAAAGAACATAAAATCATTGAGTGAGGTATAACAGTATGAAAGGATTAGCATTAGAAGAACAGATAGCAAGACTGCTCATCATTTTATAATAAACATTATTTTCCCAAACAACGATCTATATTCTTTATGAGACAAAGTAACTGCTTACCAGTTCTGCTTCAAATCCAAATACCGAATGTTGACCCCTTCTTTAATAGCTTCGTAGTTACTCTCGGATCCCTACGTGAAAACATCAATAACGTAAGTTCCTGGAGTGTGAGGATTTCTTTTCAACTTTGTATTCCCAGCACCTACTAAACGGTTCAAATAGTTATTAAATAAATAAAAATAATGGATGCATTTTAAAAATTATTAGGTAAATCAGTGAGTTCCACCATTTCTAGAGATTGAACGCGCCCTCTCTTGTTTATCTGATGGCTAAAAACAGTGCATTGCAATGTCATCTAAATAATGAGAGAAACTAGCATTCTCATATAACCATGAATGTGAATTACAGAAATGAATATTATTGTTCCTTACCCAAATAGCATCAGTAATGTTTTCCTTCAGAGCTCTGTTTATATCCCAACTATGTGCTTGTTTTTCTGAAGAATCATCTAATTCCCATTTACTGATGTTTGAACTTGTCAGGCTATAAAAACTTGCTCTGTCTCTATCCCAAAGGACACTTGAAAGCTGTATGGAGAGAAGAAAAAGGTTAAGTTTATAGATTTTTTTTAGTTCTGATGTTAATGAACTATTTTTCTGAAATCTAAATTTTATATATTTTGTGAGTATTCTATTAGTAATCTTAGCAGAATTCTTCATTTAGGATTCAAAGAAAGGAGTGATCTTAAAATGGACCTTGAAAGCCACGTCAGATTTTCATAGGCAGAAATATAAAAGCAGACAGCCCACAAAGAGCACAGTTGGGAGTTAGCAAAGTTATAAGGTCTTTCAAAGAGCAACCAGTAGTCCTGTTACATTGGAAATAATGCTCAATGTTACAAGTAGAAATAATGCTCAAATGAAACACGAGGGACACATGGCAGAGTGGGGAATATGAAAACCTAGTAAGCAAGGGAGATATTCTCAATGGCTTTTGAACTCAAGAGCTGTGTTACAGGAAAGTGAATGTGGCAGGGATGTGTATAGTTAGTTACATGTAGGCAGATTATTTTGCCTTTTCAAGTATACACTTGGTTATGAAATACAGACGTGTTTTTTTTTTTAAGGTGGACACACAACTGTTTTGAGCTGAAGCCCTAATTTTCTCCATTTCTCTTGTCACCATGATTCTGGCCACTAATGGGTAAGGAGGCCGACGGTGAGTGAACGGAACTGGCACCAAGAGCTTAGGGGAAATTTAGCAAGAGTATAGATTAGGGCATAACAATGGAAGCAGAAGACAGGGATGAAAATGAGACATGACCGAAGTCAAATCTACAGTATCTGGTAAGTAAGAAGGAGACAGAGACACACACAATCAAGGTTTATACCTGGGTCACTGAAAAAACAGGGTCATGGACAGAAATAAACAGGTCAAAAGAGAAGTAAGTTTTGAAAATGGGAGAGAAAAAGGAATATGGGCCATTTGTTTTCAGACAGGTCAGGTTTTAGGTTCAAAGAGCATCAAGAAAGCAGATGATGAGAGCAACCTGAAATTAGAAGGAAAGAGCACAGTAGAAAGAAAATGTGCTTTCCATTCTAACGTGCCTGGGCACGGAGTCGTTCCATAACCTCAGGCAGTTTACATGACATCCCTGAGGCCGTATTCTCATTGGCAAACTGGGGAGAAAGCTCTCTACCTCATAGGTGATTGTAATTGTTACTTGAGATAACAAATACAGAGCACCCGGCAGAGGGTACATGCTCCATAAATGTGAGCTCCCATCCGCCTCCCTTCACTAGTCCAGAGCCTGAGGCACAAGCCCAACCAACAGACCCAGATTTGAGTCATCCACACAAACAGCTGCAGTAATGGGAGTGAACACACTTTTGGTTAAGTCTAAAAAGCAAAACTGGTCCTTAAGCACATTTATAATTTTACAAAACAGTTTTAATTCGAAGATTCAAAAGAATCCATACGATTTATTTAAGAATATTACAGTTACAGTGTGAGAGGGTTAGTATGGCATCTCATTTGATCACAATAAATATGCATCATTGAAAAGATCAAAGGTTTTATTTCATATACACTAGTGTTCATACGGAGGCAATATCAACTTCATAGGAAACTTCCAACTTAATGATTTCATGAAGAAACAGGCTCATAAAACGTCATTTCATCAACTTACGATGAGATCAGTACTTGGAGATAAAATTCCCAAAAGAGAAGAAACCTTCCGACCAATTCCTGAAAGCATGCCTTGTCCTTGAGGCAGGATATGTTGATGAATCTTTCCTAAACTTTCAGGTATCAGTCGAATCAGCTGGCTTCCCGATGAGGACAAAATAAAACTTTCTCCCTATGAACAAATATTGTGAAATTCGTTAAGTAAGCTTCTATAACTAAGATGAAGAACATTAACAAAAAATGCTTTGATACAGAGATAAATGATCTAGCATCTCCCTTAAAACAGATTTAAAAGAATAAAAAAAGAAAACTTTATTAAAATGATTTACTTATGAATCCATTCACATAATACTACTAATTCTACATAGGAAACCTTCAGTTGCAATTCTGTTTTTTTCATTGAGTGTCTGAATTCTGATTTTTAAATTACAGGTTCATCACGTTACAGGTTCAACAAATCAAGTACCACATTTTATTCTTTGGTCGACCTACAGAGTGTATTTTAGCAAACCAGACTTCATAACGTCTAAGGGCTTCAAAGTCACCATCAGAAAATACTTCTGAAAGAAATGAATACCGCTGGCTACTATCCGATACTGGTATTTCAGAGTCCTAGGAGAAGGCCTTTCCTTTGTCCAACTGTTCAAATCCTAGACCCTTACATTCTTCTCTTGGCTCCTGAATTCCTCTCTGGCCTGTATGGTCTATTCAAAACCCTGTATTTTTAGTTGTTCACATCTCACTTCCAAGTCAAATTACAGCTTTCCAATACATATAAAAGAATATCTATTGTATACCTGCACTGCTGTTAGGAAACTGTAAGTCTTATCACCTCCTAAATCCACGAAGGTCTCTGTGTAGATGTCTTCACTGGCAAGGCTTGGCCAATAGCGGATGGATCCTTCTCTGGTGGCAACCATGACAGCCACAGCCTTGAAACAAGATCATAACACTCAGCAATCACAGTAAAAAGAAGGACCCTAAAGCTAGCAATTTGGTGACACTGATAAAAAGAACACAGGGCAATTTATTTTTTAATAGAAATTAGGGGGAAAAAAACCACCTCTTTTTTTGTATTTTAAAAATTATCACACTATAAAATTGACTTTCTTTTCCTTTTGTTGTGCAGTTCTATAAATTTTAACACACGCAAAGATCCATGTAACTACCACCACAATAAGAATACAGCACAGTTCCATTAACACCCAAAACTCCCTAGTGCTATCTATCCCTTTATGATCAGACCTTTCCCCTATCCTAACCCTGGCAACGACTATTTCCATCATCATAGTTTCATCTTTCTGAGAATGTCCAGCAAATGAAACCATACAGAATGTAGCCTTTAAGCACTAGTTGATCTCACTCAGCATGTCTCTGAGATACATCCAGGTTGTCACTTGTATCAAGAGTTCATTCCTTTTTACTGCTGAGTACTATTCCATTCTATGGATGAAACCATTCGTTTATTATTCACTCGCTAACGGACTTTTGGGTTGTTCCCACCTTTGGCTATCATAAATAATGTGATATGAATACTGTAACACTCATGTACTGTTTTTTGTGGAAACGTAAGTTTTAATTTCTCTGAGGTAAACAGCCAAGAATGGAATTGTTGGGTCAAAACAGCAAGTGTATTTTAACTACTAGAAAGTGAAAGTCAAGTAGCTGTACCATTTTGCATTCCCACCAGCAACGTACAATTTCCAGTTGCTCTACATCCTTGTCAGCACTTGCCAGTTCAAGTACTTTGTATTTCAGCCACTGTAATAGGTAGTACTGTGATACCTCACTCTAGTTTTGATTTGCATTTCTCTAATGACTAATGATGTGAACATCTCTGTGACATCCTTACATCCTCTTTGATAAAGTGTCTGTTCAAGTCCTGTGCCCTGTTTTTAAACTGGGTTGTTTGTTTTATTAAGCTTTCAGAGTTTGTTTTACATTCTAGATATAAGTCCTCTGTTGGATATATAACTTGGAAAGATTCTCTCCCAGTCTGTAGCTTGTCTCTTCATTTTCTTGTCAGTGTCTCTGACACCAAGTTTCTAATTTTGATGAAGTCCGACTTATCTATTTTTTTCTTTTATGAATCATGCTTTCGGTGATTTCCCAAAACTCTTTGTCTAACGCCACGTCATGATGATTTTCTCCTGTTTTCTTCTAAACATTTTACATCTAGACCTATGATCCATTTTGAGTTAACCTTTGTATACGGTATGAGGTGTTTTTTTGTTTTGTTTTTTGCATAAGGATGCCCAATGGTCCCAGCACCATTTACTGCAAAGACTACCCTGACTTCACTGAATTGCTACTGCAGCTCTGTTAAAGACCAAAGGGGCACCTCTTTGTTGATCTGTATCTGCACTCCCTATTCTGTTCAGTTGCCCTTAGGTGTCTACCTCTTTGCCAATACTAGTATCTTGATTCCTGTAGCTTTACAGTTATGTCACTGAATCAACTTGGATAATGTTGATTGGATAATTCCTCCAATGTTACAACTTCCCTTAATTAAAAAAAAAAAAAAATACACACACACACACACACACACACACACACACACACGCACACACACACATCAAGCATTTAAGTCACCTACCTGAGTAGAATGTGCTTCACCTGAGGTAGCAGAATAAGAGAGAGCCACCAAGTCAGCACTCCAGTGGAAGTCACTTGGTGGCAGCTGAAGCTCTTTGCAAACAGATAACTAAAGAACAAACCCAAACAAAAAAAAATCTTTCACATCAAATCCGATTCTTTGCATTCACGATTTCCCTTCCCTGTACGTTTCAGAATCTGAGTCATTGCTGGAAATACCATTCTACAAACGTACTTTTTTCTCACATCCTTTTGATCAGGTTTTCATCAGGCCCTTCAGTCATTTTAAAGCAAACTATTTTAAGAGATACAGAATCAGAAAAACTTAAGAGCTAGACCAGACTCTGAACATCAACTAGCCCAGTATCTTTCTAGACTAAAAAAAGTCTGCAAGACTTAAGAGAAGTCATACTTCCCTTAAAGAAGTATGTAGGCTTCCTATGGAATTTTCCCAGTCTAGTCTTGATTTATTTGACATCTAAAATCAGCATGACTACAGAGCAATTAATTATACCAAGGTGTCTAGAAAATATTTCTTAGCCTCAGCCAAATTATCAGGCTCCTTCTGCTAACTCTTCATGGCCCCCAGAACTTTCCCTCACCTATGCTCTTAACTACAAATACTATCTTCTAGGCAAAAGTACAGAGGCCAGCAGACATGAAGAGTTTAAGTAAGCAAGAATCCCCAGGTCCAACAGAACAATGGCCCAGTAACAGTGACCAGTGAGTGGTGTAAGAGAGTATGCCTCATCTGGAACAGACAGGAAAATAGGTTGCTGAGGATAAGTTCCTAGAAACGCAAATGATAACCCCATGTGAGAAACTGACAACTGAAAGTTAAACTAGCAATTGCTAAAACTGGTATCATTTTTTTCCCATTAAACACCATTCAGTAGATTCAGTGAATCATAGTCCTATCTTAGAAATATATAACCTCAGGGGCGCCTGGAGGGCTCAGTCAGTTAGGCATCCAACTCTTGATATCAGCGCAGATCATGACACCAGGGTCATGGGATTGAGCCCAGCATCAGTCACGTGGGATTGAGCTCCGCACTCAGCATGGAGCCTGCTTAAGATTCTCCCTCACTCTCTCTCTCAAAAGAAAAAATTAAAAAAAGAAATAAGCTCAGTTCATTAGCTAATGTGGGCAGCATTTATTCTTAAAATTCATTAGGCAGACCGGTATGGCATTCATAACACTCACTAAAAATTTTAATAACATGGATCCTAATTTAGAATTATGAAAGGGGAGAAACTTTTTTTTCCCAACATAAAAATGTGAATGTACGCTCTGCAATTCATACCACTACGAAAATGCAAATCTAATGAGTAAATTCAGATTGTGTCCTCCAACAACTCTAAAAATTTAGAGTAAAAATTAAGAGCCAACTGGTAATCATTTCCTCTTCTCCTTCTAGCTCTCTCAAGAGCCATTACCTTAGTAATAGGTGACAGAGCAATCTTCCAAATAATGAGTTTCTCTTTGCAGACCAGACAAGCCCATCCACCTTCATCTATGTGAACAGTCAGCTGATCATCAACTAAAAAAAAAAAAGTACATAACTTACATATTTAACCTCAAAGAACGAGTAAGAAAAACTATAACAAAAAAAAAAAAGAAACAGAAAAGAAAAACTGTTAAAACTCCTTATACCAAGATCTTCTTTATGGATACATTCTTTATTAAAAAAAAAAAAAAGTAATTACCACAGATAAAAAAGATTCATTCATATCAAAAAAATGCCCTTGAGTAATTCAAGAGTTAGAGTTATTAATATCCAAAACAAGAGAGCCATTTAACTTTGATAACCACTTTAAGAAATGTATCTGAAGGCAAAGGTATATTTTGGCCTTAGGTTTACTATCTTTTAATATTGGCCATAAACAAGTATCTTGCTTTCTACAATATTTAGTAACATTCATAATTTTATTTTGATACAGAAATGCAAATAATAATCTCTCATTAAATATATAAAGAATTTCAAGAAAAAAATTATTCCTTCAAAAGAACATGACTTTCAAATACCTTCTTTAAAAGTTTGATAAGTCACTTCATTATACGCAGACATCAAGGGTTGCATT
Source organism: Felis catus (assembly GCF_018350175.1). Classification (NCBI taxonomy): domain Eukaryota; kingdom Metazoa; phylum Chordata; class Mammalia; order Carnivora; family Felidae; genus Felis; species Felis catus. The sequence goes on along the minus strand of NC_058378.1, from coordinate 18,908,401 downwards.
CCATAGTAAGTGACAAAACTAAATTAGTATATTGCTGTCATAAGCACTGGTGGTGGTAAACCTCAGTTAAGTGTGTTAGCCCTGGAAACTTAATTAATTTGAGCTCTGCTCTTTGCCTAAAGCAGGGTAGAAGGGCAAAATAAAAGGCATCAATAATCTACAAGCTAAAATACTAAATCATGCCTAGGCTAAGTGTGGGCTTTTGCTGAATTAGAGTATCTGTTCAATATTTTCATTTCCTGAAAGCAATACAGCAGCTCCAAATACTCTACTGGTAAACCTGTGAGGTCCCTGACTTAACACACAGCACTTGGTAGGTTTCCATATTCGGAAAAGTTCTTCAAGTTTACACACCCTTAAGTTTACACATCCTGATTTTGAGGGACTCTCTCCTCTGAGGCTGTGTACTATTTGTTATTAACAGTCTGGTGGCATGAACCAGGAGTATGTTAAAAGGTTTAAATACTATTTGAGCTGAAATTTTTAGAGGACTAAAGAAAAATATAATACATGTTATATATATAATTAAAACAAGAAAAGTACATGATGGAGGTTACAGTGGAAGTTTAGTTGTCTGAAAACCTCTGTACCTGGGTTCCCAAGGACTCACAGGCAAGATACATAGTTCAAGTTGATGAGAAATATTCCTTCTAGAATGGAGTACTTTAAACTTATTTGACCATCATTCACAATATGAGATATATTTTACATCATGATGCATTCACATGTAATTTAAGTAAAACACACAAAACTTATGTAACATTATGACATAAAATGCACTCTGATGTTTTGCTTTCAATTTTTTTAAGTGCTGGCCATGAACCACTAAACTGATTTCAGTCACTACCTACAGTTTCAAAAACACTGTTCCAAAAAAATCACAGAAATCTAGAATTGAATCATAAATAAAAATGACTTGGGCAGATCATGGAGGATGCTGTGAACTTTGTTCTGCCAGTCACCCAACCCCTTACCCTTACTGTTGCCTTTCTGACGCTTGCGTGACTGCATCTTCCAAACTCCCACTCTAATTCTCTGCCAACAGAATCTTCTGAAGGTACTTTACACTGATAACATAAATGTGTACATATAGCCTCTGGGATACTACAAAGGATCCAGAAATGGAGGTAAGACTTGATCTTATAATAACGTTATTATACCCATACTCATAACATGACGGAGTGGTCTTTTAAGCTAAGCTTCACACTCGCAATCAAATTTTGAAATTGGACTGAGTTTTGCCTATGCAGTGTTTACGACCATTGAAGAAGTAATCTGTGCTAAAAATGGACTCATTCTGCTTCTCAAATTTATTATATTTTGCAATTCATGGAAAACCAAATGTTACCTGTTTCTACCCCATTTAAGTGAAGGTATATACCAGAAAAAGCACAAATTTCAATCTCGGACCCAGGGACAGGCTTCATTTTGAATTGCTAATATAGGCAAATGGAAATGACACTCACCTTCAGCCAACGTTAGGGCTTCCATTACTTTAACAGGGAGAGAAGATCCAAATGTTTTCACATCATAGTTCATAGACTCAGTTACACAGTGGTGTGGCAGTACTCGTGTAGGTGTTCCTCTAAAGAAAAGAGACCATACAACTTGCATCATATTTAAAAGTTTCCGTTATGCTTACTTTTATGTACTATTTTCATATAAAGAAAAGATCTTTGATAAACAAGAAAAAAAATGAGCTGTAGCAGTAAAAGAACACTCTGGCTCATGTGTACTGTGTAAATATATTTTACATTAAAAAAAGACTGACAGGATATAGGAAAATTTGGCTTCTGACTCTTATGCTCTAGTAATCAGATGGGTGCTCCGTTCACTTAAACTCTATATAACTGTATCCTTCGTTATGTAATACAAAGGTTGGACTAGATCACCATTTTCCAAATTGTGGGTCATTGTGAGGGTCTCAATTAACATTTCTGAAAAATAAAATAGAATATAAACTAGAATTTATCCTACACTGTGGCCAAAAAGTTTTACAAACATTGGATTAGATTATCTTTTAGCTCTCATCAGCTCTGGAATTTTTTTTTTTAATGTTTATTTATTTTTGAGAAAGAGAGAGAGAGAGAGACAGAGCACAAGTGGGGGAGAGCGGAGAGAGAGGGAGACACAGAATCCAAAGCAGGCTCCAAGCTCCGAGCTGTCAGCACAGAGCCTGACGCAGGGCTTGAACTCACAGACCATGAGATTGTGACCTGAGCCGAAGTCAGATGCTTAACCACCTAAGCCACCCAGGTGCCCCTAGAATTTTTTTTAATTGAAGTATAACTGACACACAACGTTACTTTAGTTTCAGATGTACAACATGGTGATTCGAAACTCTATGCTATGCTCACAAGGACAGTTACCATCTGTCACCACGCAACCCTATTACAGTACTGTTGACTATATTCCCTAGGCTGTACTTTTCATCACCATTATTTACCCATTTCCTAACTGGAAGCCTGTACCTCTCGCTCCCCTTCACCCATTTGGCCCTCATCAGCTCTAGGATTACATGAAATCTACCAGATTTCTATAACTATAAATTAAATAGGGTCATGAGTATCTGCTGTTACCTGTTAAGAGCAGATACAGTGTAGAAATTAGATCTTTTCACCTTGTCAACATTCAAAAAATAATGTAAAGTTACCAGTATAAAATTTATTCCATCTCTTATCATGAGGATTAAGTGAGCTTTGTTTCTTGAGAGTATTACAACAAAGATTTTTCTTTAAATGATCACTGGAAAGTAAAAAGAGATTTGAAACAAAACGCATTATATAAAGTACAGCTTTACTTTTCTCAAAGGTAGTAAAAAAAACACTGACAAGATCACCACTTTGAAGAGCACTTTCGAGATGTAAAAGTCCAAGATGCAGTGAATTCTTTAAAAATCATGTCTCCGGGCGCCTGGGTGGCTCAGTCGGTTAAGCGTCCGATTTCGGCTTGGCTCAGGTCATGATCTCGCGGTCTGTGAGTTCAAGCCCAGCATCCGGCTCTGTGCTGACCGCTCAGAGCCTGGAACCTGTTTCAGATTCTGTGTCTCCCTCTGTCTCTCTCTGACCCTCCCCCGTTCATGTTCTGTCTCTCTCTGTCTCAAAAATGAATAAACGTTAAAAAAAAAAAAAAATCATGTCTCCTTGGAGCACCCGGGTGGCTCAGTGGGTTAAACAACCTAATCCTCTTTTCTTCTCAGGTCATGATCTCATGGTGGGTGAGTCTGAGCCCCACATCGGGCTCCGAGATGACAGTGTGGAGCCTTGGGATTCTCTCTCTCTCTGTCCCTCCTGTGCACACTCTCTCTCAAAGTAAGTAAAATAAACTTAAAAAAATTAAAAACCATTTCTCCTTTAAAGTATTGCAAGCATCTATAGATAAATTTTAACTATAAGCTCAAGACCCAATATTACACTTTTCTTGCAAGGGAAAATTCTTTTTTCGTAGATGAATTCGGAGGAAACTACTCAGAAACATGTTACCTTCTAAAGTTTTAGATTAATTATGAAAGGGGGATGCAGAGTATGGTTTAAGGAATGATGTGGACTGATGTGCCACACTTTTATTTGGGAGCAAAACTACTATTCTTATCTCACTGCTAGGAAAGACTTTCCCCTATTAATTTAGCTGCAAAGATAACTTCTCTTGCTAAAAGTCATGTAATTATCAGTCAGCAGATATTAATAGCAGTAACTATGTTAGGCATAACATGACTTTCCAGAATTGGAGATCCTCATTCCCACCGTCGTCGAGGGTTTTCGTATTGATTCATTTGGCCTTAAGCAGGCTCAGGTCGCCTATTATTGCCATTTCAACGGACTTACAATGGAAGACGGGGGTAGTAAGGAGGCAGGTAACCACTGACTGAAATCCAATTTGTTCACTTCTACACAGAGGTAATTCCATGAAAAGTGCAAAGTGAAGGCTTAAGAGATGAATTAAACTGAGGCTGAAGTAACTACTCGCAAAGATGGCGAAGGTCTAGTTCCCCCAGCCTTGGCATTACCTCCCCGCCCCCTCCTCCGCGTTCCGAAGGCGTCTGGAGACACTACCCCATCAGACCCACTGAAGCCCGTAAGCCTATTGTTCGCCAGACCCAACCGGGGACGATCACCTACCGCGAGCTCAGCGAGCTACGCCGGCCGACCGGCGAAAAGAGCGCCGGGGAGCTGACTGCAGACCCCAGGGATAGACCTTTCCTGCTTGTCGCCCGGGGCGTGGAGCCCGGCCCGACTCCGGCCAGCGGGCCCCTTCGAGTCCCGGGCCCCGGTGTCCGCGGAGAGGAGACGGCCGGGAACATGACGGAAAGGAGAGGCGACAGACACTCCGCCTGTGGGGCTGAAACTCCGCTCGCGCGCCGAGCTTGAACACCCGGGAGCGGGAGGGCGCGCGCTGATGACGTAAAAGCACGGCGCCGAGCCGCGGGGCGTGGTCGAGGTGGCGGGGGAAAGCGCGCGGTCAGACGTCAAAGGGCCGCGCCGAGGCGCGGGGCGTGGTGGGGGCGGTTTGGAAGGGGGCGCGCCGTAATGACGTCAGAGGGTAGTGTCCCGCCGCGAGGCGTGATCACAGCGGTGACTAGTGTGGAGGATGACTAGTGTGGAGGCAGCTGGCGGGTGTCTCTAGCCTCGGGAGAAGTGAAGCTGGAAAGCCAGGTGCCCTTCTCGACTCCGGTGGGTGGGGCTGGCCCGCTAGCAGCCTGAAGGCAAAGCCTCTCTGCACGCTGGTCTTTTCTGAGCCTCTTGGGGAACTGGAAAGTGTCTGTCGCTGAGAAGGGAGAAAAACCGAAAAGCTGTCACTGGTTTCACTCTTAGCGTTGTATTTGTTGGTCTCTAGGTTTGTCATTCCCCATTCAGCCCCGCACTGTCTCATCCACGCTAGTAACACCCCAAGTCCACCTCTATCCCGGATCTTGGTCAAAAACTGCGGGCTCCTAACACTTTGCCCTGCATGTCCTGCAGACTCCTCACAATACACCTGCTAAATTCTTGTTTTCCTTTTGGACCCCTCTCCTACCACCTCTGCCCTACTTGGTAAAATTGGCCGATCACCCAAGTCAAAAATAAGAGCGCTACCCTAGAGTCATTCTTCACACTTCCCGCCACTGCAACAGGCTGGTACACTGTGGCTCCTGAATACAGTCCATGGATGTCAGCCTCCCGCAGTGTATGGTGGGGACCGCGAGTGAAACAGTAGATACTCAGGACTATGCCTTGGGGCAGCGGAGTGCTTCTTTATCACTACCGAGGATGCGACATTTTCCTAGTGGCTGCCATTTCCTAATTTAAAAAAAATTCATTTCCTTACTTTGGGCCTCATTTTAAATAGTATAGTCTCTCATACGGGGAAATCAAGAAGGGCATAGCGTAGTGCGGTGGCTCTCACACTCAAGGGTGCTTCATCTCCTGGAGGGCTTGTTAAGCCGCATTGCTGCCCACCCACAGCGTCTGAGTCCTAGGTCTGGGCTAAGGGTTGCGTGTTTACATTTCTAACACGTTTCCAGGTGTTGGTGATGCTGCTGTCTGGGGACATTTTGATAACGACTGGTGTAGTAATTGAGTGCATAGACTCGAATCCAATGGGACTTGCTTCAAATCTCACCTCTGCTATTTGCTATCTGTGTCACCTTTTTGAGACTTTATTAGATTACGAATAGTACTCACTTGTGAGAATTAGATAATATAGATATGACTATATTTGTGGATGTCAAAAACCACAAACATAGTGAGGGCAAACAAGCTGAAAACCAGCATTTCCAATAAATAATACTCCTTAAGAAAATCAGTAAGAGAAAGCAAGCTACCCCAATAGGAAAAGATGGAAATGTACGAAGGGCATGAGCTAGCATTAAGTCAAAGACTACAAATGACCAAAAACAATGAAAAGGTCTTCAACTTCACTAGTAATTATTAAGAAATGTAAATCAAACCACCCATCAGTATTATTTGTCAGTTGAATTAGCTGGAAGGTTTTAAAAAATGAAAAGAGCTCATGTTGAAAGGCTGCGGGGGGAAGAGGCGCTGATGTATACACTTCTGGTGAGATTTTTATAAGTTAGTACAGTCTTTTAAGCAGACAATCTATCAAAAAGCCTTATAACTTGTATGTGCTCCTTAAGTTTGGCAATTAGAAATTTATCTGAAGTTTTAGAAGTTTATCTGAACAAATCACATCATAACAAAGATAGTATTGTTTATAATAGCAAGGAATATAGAAGGATACCCAATGATAGATTTATAGTATATTTGCATTATAGAATTCTATATGGTTAAAAAGACTACATGTAGATATGTGTAATGAATACTTAAAGGATATAGGAAAGTATCAAATTTAAATTTTTTTTTAACGTTTATTTATTTTTGAGACAGAGATTCACAGAGCATGAACGGGGGAGGGGCAGAGAGAGAGGGAGACACAGAATTGGAAGCAGGCTCCAGGCTCTGAGCCATCAGCCCAGAGCCCGATGCGGGGCTCGAACCCACGGACCGCGAGATCGTGACCTGAGCTGAAGTCGGACGCCCAACCAACTGAGCCACCCAGGCGCCCCGGAAAGTATCAAATTTTAAAAAGCAGATTGGTCAAAAAATAGTATGTCCAATACGAGCCCATTTTTTTTTAACTGAAATAAAGTACCTCCTAAGTATAGACATGTAAGTACAAGTGTGAGATGCTCAACCTCAACACGTGCCTCCCTTCTGTACACCCTTCCTAAAGTACTGCCCTTTCAGTTAAGACCAAACTTTGATTTATGTGGTAGTAATCACTGCAATGAACAAGAGGATAGTAGCCAGAACTACATCCCGTGACTGTGGCGGAATTGTTAGACTTCCATTATCACCAACATAATGGTGACAATATTAAAATGGAAAGGCAGGGAAACAATGGAGAACTCATCATGGAAATCATCCATGCCCCAGCCAGTGTCCAAGGTATTCATTTAATTGCCCTCTAATGCCAGTGGAACTTTTTTGAGATAATGCTAAATTTCATTGCAGCTTTCCAAGTCCTTCGAGCGGGGAAGCACGCATATTGTTTCCATTAGTTCTGCAGTCAGCAAACTGTCAAGGGGCCAGAGAGCACCTGCTTGCAGGCCGTACGGTCTGTTGCAACTGCTCACAAGTTGGCTGTGGTCCAATAAAGCTCTTTACGGACACTGAAGTTTGAACTTCAGAGAACTTTGATGTGTTATGAGATCTTTTTCTTTTGATTTTTAAAAAACCATTTAAAACTGTAAAAACCATCCTTAGCTTGCAGGCCGTACAAATCAGGCAGCAGGCTGCACTTTGGTGACCCACAGGTTAGTTTCAGGAGGGAGGCACTGGTCCTTTATTAGCACAGGACCTAACAAAATAGAGGATGATCAATGTTTCTCGAATGAGTTGAATGAATAGATTACCATGATGCCTCAGATGTATAAATCACGGAGAACACCCCCAAAGGAACATTTACAAGGTAGTTGTCCTGTACTCCTTTCATTAATATACTTAATGTTTTACAACATTTACATTTGTTTTATTTTCTAGCCACTTTGGCATTTTTATGGAATAAAATGGATTTCCCAAAATAGAGCCCTAATTTATAAAACTGTATTTGCAAGGGTTTAGCCTATAATGGTTTATTTAGCTTGTGATTATTCCCTGAGAAGCAGTCAGGTCCGCGGTCAGAGAAGGCCTTGCACATAGAGATGAGCCTGGGAGGGCGGACAAGAAAACGTTAAGCTCATTAACGTGAAATTTTATCTTCACGTGTAAAATTTCAGGTGATTAAAATGTCCTTTTTTGCTTATTTTCTAAATTGCCCCTATGAATATATACATCCTTCAATGGCTCTCCATACATGTAGGATGAAAACTAAGATTTTCAGCATGATATTGAAGGTTCCCCCCCCCCCCACCATGATCTGGCTATTTCTCTAATTTTTTCTTGTATACGGCATCAACGCTGAATGAATTACAACTTGCCTAGTCTTATTTCCTCTTCTGTGAAAAGGGGATGATAGGTATTTATTTAAATTATAGGACCGTCAAAGTATCAAACGTGGTAACTCGTGCAAACACTCAGGAAACAAAGTGGTAGGAACCACGGTAAGGGTGACACCTCTGTGATATTTAGCTATCTTCTTGTAATTAATTTTTATCTGCCTCATCCCTCCTTCTGAACAGAAGCCCCTTGAGGGCAGGTGCTAATCTGTCCACTCCATAGCACAGTTCTTCGTCCGTGGTAGGAGCAGGGGATACTTATTTCTTGCACGGAAGCAACTAATTACAATGTTTCTGTGGGACTACGGACAATACTGATTCCACCTTTAGCCCTCCATCTTGTCCATGTTTGCTCCATGACCTCCCTTGTGTTCCGGGCCCCTTGAAGATTAACATACATACCTTAGAAATGACCGCCAAGGCTGGGAGGGACGGAGGCTTGCTTTGGCCTCCCATAAATCTTGTAGAGATAACATAGTCTTTCCCCTGCGCGATGCCTGGATGGTGCCACGAGATCTAATTACAGGTTCACTGTCAGGTGCATGCAAGCCCTTTGATCTCCCTATAGTGCCCTATAAAATCTCTAGACTAAGGTCTCAACTTTGCGGAGAATATTTGTGCAGCTGCCTGGATGGTCGTCCACCCGAACTCCCATCAGTAAGTTACCTTGAATAAAACTGTGTGTAGACTGAATGGAGTCACCTGCTTCGTTTTCCAGTCTTTCAATGCTGTCTCAGTTTGGGGGATACTTTACTATCCCTCCCTCACCTTCTAACAGTTTATAAATAGAAAATAAAAAAGACAGTAACAATCTTAGGTAAGGAGGAAATGAAGGGAACTTGTAATTACTACTTTATTTGTAATGTCAGTTTTTTCCTTATTTCTGAATCTCCATAGCCAAATTCTAGTGAGAAACTGAATGTAATAAAGTTCTATAAGAAGTGACAGACACAGATAAAGTTCACTATAAATTTTAATCCAGGATATAAAATGTTCCCTAAAGACACAATTGAACATTTTTGTATTAGAGAATAAAATGTAATGATCAAATTCAATGTTGTCAATACTTCTATGGCACAAAGAGATCCACCCTTGTCGTCGTGTTTTGTCTGCTTTCTGAGAACCACACCATAACAGCAAATCGTATAAAGAATGCAAGTAAAGGTTGTGAAAATGATTGTCACAGATGTACTGCTTCCTAATTCAAAGAACATGGAGTTCGTTCATTCACTGAGTTCACTTTATTCAATAATAAACTCCTTTATGTAGAATGAAATCTAATACTCTGTGCTTATCATGAAATAGTGATCTCTCCTTCCAGTATAATCAGTGAACTAATAAATATGTAGAACAAGGGAAAACCTCTATTTTCATTACATCGACATAGTTATTTCTTAGATTCTGGCATCGTCAATGTAAAAAAAAAAAAAAACCACTTTTTCTTGAGGCAACAGCAAATTAACAGCACTGGTTTGAAATATGGCAAATCTAACGGCTCTCAGCATTGCTTTATGAGTTCCGAGGCATTTGGGTGCATAAAACCATAACCATAAATAAAAATGACTATTGTCCTCTTTTTAGAAGAGTGACAAGTTCTTAACGTTTCATGACGTTGTACAGAATAGAAAGAACTAAGCTTTCTTCAAATGTTTTAAGGTTGAAAATTATTTAGGTTTTTGCCTCACTGAGTGAAATTTCAAATGTATTTAACTGATGAAAAGTAACATTTGGTGAGGAATTATACATTTTTTAAAGATAATTGTCAAAATACATGCCTTTGGGTGACTTCAATGTAGAATTCATTTTTACCTCTTAATGATACCTGGCAGTTCATGCCTCACTTCCCACAGTAACAAATGCGTGAATAATGAAAATAGAAGTTTTCTTATTCAAAGGATGGGCTTCTTAACCCTTTTTAAAACTCGTCAGGCTTTCGCGTGCTAAGGATTTTGAAAGCCACACACATTCAAACAGTCTCATCCCAGAGGAACGCATACTCCTAAACTCTCATACCTCTGAAAATACAGGAAGTATGGAATGTAAACGTTCCCATCTTGTCATGTGATGTTTACGATTTCTGTAGGTCTGTATGTGAGGTTCACTTCATGAGATTACCAGAATTAAAAAAAGGGAAGATTTTCATCTCCTAGTAAAATTAGACACAAAGGAGGTAGAATACTACCGAGAGGATTACACAGTGATTGGAAAACTCACCTAAAATAATTAAGCCTTTTATTTAAAATCCCCTTTTAAAAATTGTCATGTGACAATAGTTTCAATCTGTAATGGCAGGTAAGAAAACACAAATGAGGTGCCACGTTATAGTAACTAAAGTATTCCAAGATAAAAGAAAGTAAAACACCTGAAAATAATCTCAGTGCTAGAGACATTTAGAAAGTTACCGTGATTAAAACTGAATAAAAAGGTCTTGAGAACAGGTGCATCTCAAAACAATATTTTACCCACCCTGGGAAAAAACAGGCATACTTAAGATAACTTGCAGTGTGACGCCCAGATTTCACATCCTAAATTCGTTTATTCCCGTGACCATGTTTCGCTCTAAAGTCTCTCGCGTTCACTTCATCGGTAACTACTTCTTTATGCGGACTCAACTTTGCTTGTTCATTAATCTTCTGTATATCCCGTTGGGTTTTGAAAGAAGTTCTTCGTGCCTCCCACGTTCTGTGATCTTTCCTTGGTCAAGAACAGCCACCGTATTAGCGTTCTTAATGGTGGACAGACGGTGGGCAATAATCAACACCGTCCTACCTTCCATGAGTCGGTCTAGAGCTTCTTGCACAAGGTACTCATTTTCAGCATCCAGGGCACTTAAACAGGAAACCCACATGAGAAAGCAAAGCTGTCAGTGCCACCCATACTGCGTATTTACGTGCTTCCTGTTGCACACACAGCTGTCCTGAACCGGCAGTGAATTTTCACTGCGATCAAAATGACAACCTCTTGGGTTTACTATCTACCTCTTATAGCGTAAAGATACTACAAAGGAAGCTCGGAACCCTTGATTTCCACACAACTTGCGGGACCGCTGCTGAGTAGAGTGACTCGGGGCTCATCACAAACGCGTCTAGGTTGAGACTAGAACACTCAACTTACGACTCAGCCTGTCCACTGGTCTCGTTAAGTCACACTCGGGCACTTTAAAGTGGAAGGGGGGAAAACGGCATTTTTCAGCTGTATCACTTTGAGGTAAGGAGTCATATTTGGTAAAGGAAGGATGTGGCTTATACAATCATACATACGATTAAGATATCCTCACCTGGTTGCTTCGTCTAGGAGAAGGATTTTGGGATTCTGAAGAAAGAAAAACGTTGAAAAGAAAAGGAACACAATTTTATTAGGAAAACACAAACTCTCAGGAATAAAAAAAAAAAAAAAAGTATTGATACGTGACACAACGGGGATGAACCTTGAAAACATTCTGCCAAGTGAAAGAAGCCAAACCCAAAATTCTACAAACTGTAGGACTCCATTGATCTCAAATGTCCAGAAAGGCAAATCCAGACAGATAGAAATTACAGTGGTGATGGCCTGGGACTAGAAGTGGGGAGAAGAAAAGCTACAAGTGTGTATAAGGAAATCTGGGGTGATAGAAATGTTCTAAAATTGGACCATGTGACAGTTGAACAATTGTAAATTTCCTAAAGGTCGCTGAAAAGTACATTTAAAACTGGTGAATTTTATGGTATGCTTCAATATAGCTGTTTTTTTAAAACCTTACCTAAGAGGGCGCCGGGGTGGCTCAGTCGGTTAAGTGTCTGACTCGATTTTGGCTCAGGTCATGACCTCACGACTCGTGGGATCGAGCCCCACATCAGGTTCTGAGCTCACAGCTGGAGCCCGCTTGTGATTCTCTCTCTCTGCCCCTCCCTCACTCTCTCTCTCTCTGTCTCCACCCCTCCCTCACTCACACACACACTCTCTCTCTCTCTCTCTCAAAATAAGTAACCATTTAAAAAAAAAGTTTTAGGGGCACCTGGGTGGCTCAGTTGGTTAGATGTCGGACTCTCGATTTTGGCTCAGGTCATCTCATGGTTTGTGAGTTCAAGCCCTGCATCGAGCTCACTGCTGTCAGCACAGAGCCCTCTTACAAATCTCTCTCTTTCCCTCAGTCTTTGCCCCCTCCCTCATTCATGCACTCTCACTCTCTCTCAAAAAATAAATGATAAGTAAACTTAAACAAAATTTTTTTTCATAAAAAAAGTTTTAAAGTAAAACCTCACCTATGACCCTGAGGAGAACAGTTATACAACAAAGGGGAAGGCTATCATTTGCTAAGAAATACAATGTCTGGGGCCTTAAGCTAAAATGGCTTTCCCTCTCTTCTTAGGAGTCCTGTATAAGTATTTCCAGTCTGTACTACTATTAAGTTGAGCAGGTGACTATAGACGATACAAGGAATCATACTTGTATTGTTTGATATTTTGAATTAATCACTGTTTCACTCATTAGACTGTATACTTCAGGACGGAAGGTTCATGTGCCAAACTTCTCTCCCTCCAACAACTCTAGCATAGTCCTGGGCTCCTCATACCCAAGAAATACTTGTTAAATTGGGACGAGACGTACCGGGTGGAACACTCCCCACCCATCTTTCACCAGAACTCTCAACCACGTACCTCGCCTCCCCCTCCAAAAAAACAAAAGGAAGAAGAGTAGTAAATTACAAATGATAAACTCCCTAATTAAAAATGATAACAAGAACAACAAAAAATCCCGGCCAAGTGGCTTGAAGCTTACCTTAAGCAGAGCACGAGCAATTGCAATCCGCTGTTTCTGTCCACCTGACAATGACAATGTTTTTTTTTTTAAAAACTTGAAAGCCTTAACAAAAATTCTTGGTAATAGGATTTTCTGATCAGCTACGCGGCAGTTTGAAGACAGCTTCTTCCAGTTAGTCACAGCTGAGGTGGGTCGGGGGACAGAGACCTCTGTTTAAAATATACTGTCGCCTCACCAACCTCAAAATTAGTAACAAACATTATTATCGTAGCTAACATTTACTGAGGAGTTCTGATGTGCCGGGCAATGTCTGAATGTGTTACGATGTTATCTCATTCAATCTTGAAAAAACCCTATGAAGTAGATTCTGTAATCATTCCCTTTTCACGGATGAAAAACCAAGGCAGAAAATAATCAGTCTGAGGTCTATAGTTGGTAGGTGGCAGAGCAGAGGTCTGAACCAACAGCGAAGGCCGATGCTCTTAACCGCTACATGTACCGCTTCCCTTGCAGAACATCCCATGTGGCAAGGAAACCAGAAACTTAAGACATCAAGGGGTCTCTGAACAGTATGTGAAGGGGATGGGAGCCGATACGGGAGCCGAGGGCATCCGTGGTGCTGGGGCCTGTCATTCTGCTGCTCTACCTCAGGGCGCTACTCCCGACACCTTCCGTCCTCATGCTGTCCTCTTGTCTTTCCTTTCCTGGGGGACAACAGGCACAGGGAGCAGTCTGTGTGCGTGCACAGAACAGGAGAAAACCAAGAGAATAAACCACCGGGGCGCCTGGGTGGCTCAGTCGGTTAAGTGTACGACTTCAGCTCAGGTCATGATTTCACAGTTTGTGAGTTCGAGCCCCGCATCAGGCTCTGTGCTGATGGCTCAGAGCCTGGAGCCTGTTTCGGATTCTGTGTCTCCCTCTCTCTCTCTCTGCTCCTCCCCCACTTGCACTTTGTCTGTCTCTCTCTCTCTCTCTCTCTGTCTCTCTCTCTCTCCCCATCCAAATTAAATAAACATTAAAAAATCTTTTTTAAAAATATTTACTCTCTGGCCCTTTAATGAAACTCTTGGTCTAACGGGCAAAGTACAGAGTGGGGAATAAAGAATTCTTCAATTTCAGTTCTGTTCCTGATTCACAGCCTCTGCCTCCCTGGACAGGTCATCTTGCTACCCTGTGTTTGTCTTCTTTTCTGCAAAATTCAAGGATTTCAAGTTGCAAAACACATTTTTTCTCAGGTGAGAAAAAAGCTCAGTGGGACACTGCGTGGGAATCTGGGAACACCTTTGGGGTAGAAAGTGAAGGACACTGGGGAGCAGTCCACATACAGAAGAAATTTTAGAAAATGGAAAGGCAAATTGCATAAACTCTAAGGACAAGAGCCTAATTAGAAATTAATACTGCCATACGAAATGCTGGAGAGTTCTCTGGAACAGCAAGTTTTCGCTACAAAGCAGTAACAAAAAGGTACCTGAGAGGAGAACGCCCTTTTCTCCGACCACAGTGTTGAATCCTTGGGGGAAATTCCGGATGAAAGCACCTGCATTGGCTACATCAGCCACTTTTTCTATCTGCTCGGCAGTCACCGAGGAGGGGTCGTCCGCACCATAAGCAATGTTCTCAGCAATTGAGCAAGAAAACAAAACTGGTTCCTGCACATTGGAAATACAACATATTTATTGCAAATTTCAACACAGACTTCAAACATATCTAGTAAATATAGTGAAGCTTAATACAGTACTTATATCTAAGAAACTATTAAATTGCTCCCCGAGAACACACAGTCGGCTGCTGAGTAACATGAGGCTTAGACGGGTGCTGATCCCCGTGCAGTCAAAAATCTGAGTATAACTTTCGACTCCCCCAAAACTTAGCCACTAACAGTCTACTGCTGACTGGAAGCCTTACTGATAACATAAAGCAGGTGATTACTATGTATCTTGTATGTTCTATGTATTCCATACCGTATTCTTCCAATAAAGCAAGCTAAAGAAAATGTTATTAGGAAATCATAAGGAAAAGAAAGCACATTCACAGTACTGCACTATAAAAATCCACATACGAGTGGCCCCATGCAGTTCAAACCCATGTTGTTCAAGGGTTTTCTCAATTCTACTCCCTCATTCTCCATAAATTCGCCCAGCCGACTTCTAAAAAATTCATGTTGTTCCATGAACAGGATTGATTTCATCATTATACTGCAGGAAATGAGATTCCACAGCAGGTGCCTGGCACACGGTAGACACTTCATAAATGCAAGCTCCTCCCCTTAGGAATTGTCAGGTAAGGAAGATGCCGAGTCCACCTGAATTTTCCAGCTGTGGGCTTCCCACTGAGAATCAAGGGGGGAATCCATCTCTATTCATTACTTTTAGAAATATACACAAACCAGGGTGGGGACATGACATTTTCACAGAACCCTGTGGAACAGTCCTGAGAAGCAAATAAACCTCCAGCTTCTTTTCTTCATCCCTAAACAATATGCACTACTGGTATACTTATACAACCAAGCAACCCCCCGCCCCTGCTCCTCGCCTAGGGGAGTGGGGGCAGGGGTAAGGTCTGAGGGCAGGCTCAGATTTGTCTGCTGTGCACATAGCCTGGTAATAAAAATATAAACAACTGCGTCAAAAATTCCCTGCACCAAAGGGTCTCGTGAAAACAGCCCCATCAAAGCCGCCGTATTACACTAACATTTTGCCTCGAAATCCGTGACCTCTTTGCAAGGAGACACTGGCTCTCGCCCGAATCTTGGCTTGCTTACTATCCCTGAAGCCCATTGTGGAAAACCATAGACTGTGCTGGTGACTAAGATGGGAACTGTGGAGGAGTCAGTAAAACGTAGAAAAGTTCTATTGTTTTCTCCTCACCCTCTAGACTATCTGCTCTACAAAGTAACATGAGTCCCCAGCTTTTGATAAAAATCGGTTTCGATTGGATCAAGTGTTTAAGGTCTGCAGGATACAGCTCTGTTTCCAAATCTACAAAACCTGTGGGTGAGATCAGTTCGGTACATCTGGAAAACTTCCTTCTCTTTTGGGAGGGTCAGTCTAAGGCAAAAATAAATAATAAAAGCAAAGTGAAAGGACAAGTACAATAAAAATAGAAACCTCTCTTCCTACCTGACTCACTGTCCCAATCTTGGATCTCAGCCAGACTGGATTCAGCTGACGGATATCATGGCCATCGAGACTGATAGTTCCTTGTAGAGAGGAGAGGAAAGTCACGGAGTGTCATGCGGCCAATGACTCATGAAAACAGAGAAAGGATCTGGTGGAAAAATTCCACACTCGGTTCTTTCAAAGATTACAAGTACATTCAAAATCTCCAAACGGAATCTAAAATCAACATGTTTCATGGAACTTCCATGTCTCCCGTCTCCCTGCAGCGGGTAGCTGACCAGCCCGTCTCCTCGCTCATCCATGCAGCTCACTTTGCTGCAATGGCTTCCTTTCTGGAATGACTCAGGGCCCCGCAAGAAGATGCACCTGTGCGAAACTGACTCGGGAGAGAGTTACGTGGAAGGGGGCAAGCAGCGAGGTGTCCATTGGCTGTCACAGACGCTGGCGGTGGTGGCACAGCTCTGAAGCTGGCACCTGTGACAGTGGCTGCCTCATCCTGGAGCTTGTGGGCCACGTCAGCATCAGCAACCACCTCGAAGGCCTGGTTCTGCAGTGAAGTTACGAGACGTGTCCTAGGAGTTTAACCCCGCCAGTGATTTTTTTTTTTAGCTCTTTTATTCTTCCTTAAAATATCTCTTCCTGCATAAATGCAGTTGGAAGAGAATCATTATCCGCCACCGAGAATCTGATACCAGAGCAGAACATCTAAATAATCAGATGTAACCCTGCGACCCTCGCTAACAGAATTAATTCTACAACGCTCAGTAATGCTTGGTGATGACGATGATGGCGACTCAGAAATGCCATTCCTTCTCAGTGGTGTGGGAATCTACAAGCCAGCTGTAAACGTTCGCCAACTGGCAAACATCTGAGGTCTTTGGCTTAAAAAGTACAAGTGTATATATATTTATATATAGTCTACCCAAGGCGGGAATTTATGATAAGGCAGTTTATGATAAAGAAACCACAGGCTTAATATTCTGACTTGCTTTGCATTCACTTCACTAGGATTTTTCTCAATTCAGAATTTTATAGCAAGTAGCGTGAATCAAAACGGGGATTCCAGAGGCAAACAGTGGAGCTAACACCCATTTTAATGCAGTTGGCTATTCTGCGGGTCAGGATCCGCAAGTCAAATACTTAACTGGCACACAGCCAGCTCTCTCGTTGTTTTAACCAAAAAGCACAGCTACAAAAGCCACGAGACGTATTCCTTTTAAATTAATGATGTGGTTCTTTCCTAACAAGCAGCTGTTTTCTTGTTGAGAAACATCCTTGTTGTCTCAATCCAGAATGAAAGCCATACATAAGGACTATCTACTTCAGGCTCTGATATAAAGAAGGATATAGACTTTATAATTATGTGTGGTGATGGATGTTAACTAGACCTTCCATAAGATATACATACAGCAAATCAGGTTGTACACCCGGAACTGATATAATATTATATGTCAATTACATCGTAATTGACAAAGGACATAAGGAACTAAAATATCATGTTCTCTGCTCTAAAAGATGCTATGATCCAGTTAAAAACAAAATAAAAACGAGAGCGAGAAAAATCCATTAAAAGAATTCCTACTACCTCAAAATGACTTCAAGAAAGCAGTCACAAACTAGAAGTGAACCACGGACTGCCAAATCACCGGTCTGCACGCTGGCCACAGGGCAGTTCACGGGCGGATGCAGCCCGAAGGCTTCCAGAGAAGCTTTACAAGCTGAGCGGCTGGCACAGAGAGGCACTTACTCCGCGACTGCTGGGCAGTGATGCTCTGCCACACGTGGGGCACCTTCCCGTAGCTGCGGGGCAGCCCTGCCTGTCCTCTCCCAGGATGGGGGCGTCAGAAGGAGACACCAGCACGGGAGAGGAGGCAGAATTCAGGAAGTCGCTCGGGACTTGAAGAGGCCAGACAGGAACTCTACAAACTGCCTGACGGGGCTTCTGTGTACTCTTAAGAGGGACCCCTTTGTACAGGGGCTTCCTTTCCTCAGAACAAACCCTCTAGCATCCAGAAGTCTCACACTACAAGTCGTTGCATAATTTGGTCCTCTCCCAGAACACAGGGGTAGGGGGGCTCTGGAGAGGCCTCCCACCCTACCAGGCGATGACCCACTCACCAGAAATGGGGTCATACAACCTCAGCAGGAGGGACAGCACCGTTGATTTGCCAGAACCACTTGGGCCAACCAGCGCCGTGACCGACGCTGACGGGATACAAAGGCTGAAATCCTGGAATATAGGCACCTCCGGGCGAGTGGGGTAGGCGAAATGCACGTTCCGAAACTCCAGGGTGCCCTGGAAACTTTCCTGGTTTAAAACGACCCCTTCTGAAACAAGACAGAATACGAGTTACTTAACGCAAAGATCGAACGGACAGCGGAACTCCATTCTTCCACTCGTCTGACTCCAGGCGGTGCCGGGCCACGGCCACCACACTCCCCCGGACTGTGAGCCCTTCCCGGGCAAGCCAGGAAGAGGCCTCCCTCCGTCTAACGCTCACCCGGAGCCTGCTCTGCACGCACTCTGTGCGAGGCACGATACCTCTGCGTTCGTCTGAGCCTCATGGCCTTGATGGGCAGAGGTGACTGTCCCAGTTTCACTGACGGGACACGGAGTCTCAGAGACAACCGCCTGCCCAAGCCAACGGGCAGCAGAGCGACCGTCCACCCGTAGGGCAGTCTGGTTTCGGACCCGATTGCCTTCCCCCTCTGTGCCGCCACCTCGAGTTCCTCGGGTGCAGGGTTTATCTTCTCTTCTCTAAATGTCTTGAGGGAAGGACGACAGAGGGCTGAGCATTGTCCACCAGCCGCAGAGCCAGAGGGATCCAAGGGCTGCTCTGTCCTTGTATTCCTCACCCTGCCGATGACTCGGGAGAAGCCACTCCGTCTCCCTCAGCCGGGCTTACTTCCTCCAGCCTGTCACACTGGAGAATACTGGGGCTGAGCAGCAATCAGTGTCCTGGGAGTCAGCGAGTGACGGAGTGGCCACCGCTTCTAGGTCACGTACCTCCCCGGAGCGCTAGCTTCTAGGGAAGGAGTTGACGAGGGAGATGGCTCTAGCCAATTAACACCAGCATCCGCTAGCCCAGCCCCCTCCCCAAGCCAAGAAATTTGGAGGCTTTTAATGTGTGACCTGCCTTCCTTTCCCCCCGCCCCGCCCTCGCCCCAACACAAACGTCAAAAGCACTACAGAAGACAAATCTGGTGGACTGGCCAGGGCCCTTCCCATCTGTACCCCTGGGTGGTACTCGCTTCCTTCCTGCTGCTGGTGGTAACAGATCACCGGCAGGACTGACACACTGCATGGTCAGCCCCCACGCTTCCTTTGTCCTTCCCCTCCCACCACCTGCCCCTCTGATCACCCTTTCCGTAACGTGGCAAGGACAACACCCTTGTCATGCTCAGCCTTCACAGGTAGAGCTGGTCTAACTGTCCCAACCCACATTTTTTTTTTAAACTGTTTAGTTATTTATTTTGAGAGAGAGAAAGAGAGAGAGCGCCAGTGAGCAAGGGGGAAGCAGAGAACCCCAAGCAGGCTCTGAGCCGCCAGCACAGAGGGGAAGGGAGGGGGTTCAAACTCATGAACTGCGAGATCATGACCCGAGCTGAAATCAGAAGTTGGATGCTCAGCCAACTGAGCCACCCAGGCGCCCCCAAAGCAACATTTGTCTAATCCCAGCAAAGAACAAACCCGTGGGATACCCACCGTCAAAAGGCAGCTCAGGCTTTCTCTCGAGGAGCTCCCAAAGGCGTCCCCCGGCACCCAGCCCTTTCATCAGCTCCGAGTAGAAAGAGCTCAGCCCTAAGGACAAGAAGCAAACATACTTATCACCAATGCCAGGAAACAACCATCTGCTACAGCCCTCTGCAAACAGTAACGGTAACTTGCTTTTAATATAATAACATCTGTTCACTTTCAAACAGGATTTGAGGCAACTGCCTGGGAATCTGTACTCAAAATTCCCTCTGTCTCGTACCCTTGTTTGCCTTCAGCTTCTCCTCCTCCGATTTCACTGATTTCTAATACAGATTTCATGTTTGATTGGGAATTTACAAGTGCATATAGCCACAGTAATCAACCACTGAATTAAAATCACAACGTTACAGAGAAAAGCTACCTAGTGAAAAAACCGAGCAATACAAATAGAATATAATGCTTACTTAAAAGGAATATAAAACATCCCAATATTCGTTTTAAATTCATATCTGCAAAACCAAACCCCATTTCAAGCACTCGACAAATACAACTTTTACTAGGCTAAAAACTGAAAAGGAATTTAGAAATGTTAAATTTTCCAACAATCTCTTTTTAAAGTCACCTTTGTTTTTGTTTGTTTGTTTTAATGTTCATTTATTTTTGAGAGAGAGAGAGAGAGAGAGACAGAGCATGAATGGGGGAGGGTCAGAGAGAGAGGGAGACACAGAATCTGAAGCAGGCTCCAGGCTCTGAGCAGCCAGCACAGAGCCCGATGCGGGGCTCGAACTCACGGACCGTGAGATCATGACCTGAGCCAAGGTCGGACGCTTAACCGACTGAGCCACCCAAGCGCCCCACGTTTGTTTGTTTTTTAAATAAGCTCCCTACGCAGCGCGGAACCCAACACGGGGCCTGAACTCAGACCCCGAGATCAATTCCTGAGCTGAGATCAAGAACCGGACGCTTTACTGACTGAGACACCTAGGTACCCCGAAGTCACCTTTGAACTGTGAATGAATTAATGACTTAAAGCAAACAAACTCCAAGTACGCTAGGCCATGCCAACCGCAAGAACATACACTTGTAACATGTGGTAAGGATGCCACAAAAATGCAATTCAGCTATTCTTTCCAAGGTATTTTGGTGCATTTTTTGTGGAAGTCTGTGCAAGGTACAGTGGATTAAACTCTTCGTGTTGAATTAAAAGTGCACCGGGCAGAAATAGATCCAGATAAATATCGTCCACTGATATTTGACAAATGAGCAAAGGCAATTCAACAAAACTGTAAAACTCTTAGAAGTTAACATAGAACAAATCCTAGATGACTCTGGGCTTGGTGATGACTTTGTAGATACAACACCAAACCCATGATCCATGAAAGAAAGAACTGACAAATTAGACTTTATTAAAGTCAAAGACTTGTGCTCTCCAGAGAGAATGAGAAGACAAGCCACAGACTGGGAGAAAATATTTGTAAAAGACCCAGCTGACAAAGGTATCCACGATGTACAAAGAACTCTTCATACTCGACAGTAAGAAAACAACCCGATCAAAAAATGGGCAGAAGACCTGAACCCAAAGACCTCACTAAAGATCTACAGGTGACATCACATGTCATCGGGGAAATGCAAATAGAACGAGGTACTTCCGCACACCTAACGGAAGGATGAAAACCCAAGATTCTGACAACACCTAAAGCTGGTGAGGACGAAGAGCATTGGGAACTCTCATTCACTGCTGGTGGGAATGCAAGATAGCACAGCCACTTTGGAAGGCGGTTCCTTACACTGAACATACTCTTGCCTACGACCCAGCAATCTCACTCCTTTGGGTTTACCCAGAGAGGGGGAAAACTCGCGTCGGCACAAAAACCTGCCTGTGGATCTTTAGAGCATCTTTATTCATAATTGTCAAAACCTGGAAGCAATCGAGATGTCGTTCAGTATGTGGGTGGATAAAGAAACCGTGGTACGTCGGACGATGCAATATTAGTCCGTGCTAAAACCAAACGAGCGATCAAGTCCTGAAAGGACACAGAGGAACACTAAATGCCACCTATGAAATGAAAGATGCCTATCTGAACTAGATGACGCTCTGGAAGAGGTGAAAGTGTGGAGACAATAAAAAGATCAGTGGTCACCGGGGGTTAAGGGAAGGGAGGAATAGGCAGAGCACAGAGGACTTTTAGGGCGATGAAAGTATTCTGTATGATACTGTAATGATAGATGCATGTTCCAACCCATGGGATATACAACACCAGTGAACGTAATGTAAACGATGGACTTTGGACTTTGGGTGATAATCACCTGTCAGTGTTGCTTTGTCAATGATATCAAATGTGTCACTCTGGTGGGGGATGCTGATGGGGAGGCTGTGCTCGCATAGAGGCAGGGAACATGTGGGAACTCCCTATACTCTCTGCTTAATCTTGTGAACCTAAAATTCCTCTAACAAATTTTCTATTAATAAAAAAGAAAAAAAAAGAAAAAAGGAGGGAAGGAGTTGGAGGTAGTTCAACATAGTGAAAATAAAAACAAAGCAAAATGGCCCCAGATACACAACACGCGGTCCACCCATACAACGGAGTATTATTCAGCCGTGAAAAGGAAGGAAGGACCAAAGCACGCTACAATGTGAGGAAATTGTGAAAACATGCTGAGTGAAACAAGCCAAACATACAAGCCAATACAAACATATTGTGTGATTCCTTTTACGCGAACTCCAGTAAAGACGGGAAGACACAAAGCAAACTGTGGTTGCCAGGGGCTGGGGGAGGGAGGGATATGGAAACCGACTGCTTAACGAGTATGGGATTTTCTTTTTGGGCTGGGGGTGGGGGGGTGACGAAGATATTTCGGAACCAAGGGGAGGCGGTGGTTGCACAACACTGTGAATGTACAAAATACCACCAGACTGTAGACTTTAAAACGGTTCACGGTACGTTAGGTGAATTTCACCTCAATAGAAATAAATAAGAAACGAGATATTGGGGTTCGCTAGGTAGATGTAAGGGCATTCTCTGGCACAAAACGAACAAGCATGCTTTTCTTCAAACAGCCTTCTGATCCTCTCTCGAATATACGTAGAATTTGTTGTATTTGTTTTTCAGTATGCTATTCTAAGCAGAAAACATCTAAACTTTCTTTAACATTTAATTATTAAATACATTCTAATAAACAAAATAGGATTTCTTGCTTACAGATTCATCATGTGACTATTTTCAACAGTGAGCTTCACAAAAACCTTTAAAATCTGTTTCAGCTTCTTGAATCAAGTTCCTACAGCCTTAAGTACCTATCTAGGTGGTAAATGTGGGGACACCGTGTGGTCACAGATCCCCACCTATCCACCCGCACCTTTCCCCCCCCCCTCCAGCCCCACATGGCACGTATTGTACCAGGCAGTGACCAGAGTCATGGGACAGCCTGTGGTTCAGAAAGCAAAGTTACCCTCAAACCTCGAGCACAGACAGAGCCTCAGCAGCAGCTTCCGTAACTGGGGGAGGGAATTAACTCCCGGTCAGTCACCCGGTACACCGTGTTTCCCACCTACTCCTGTACAAGGCACAGCTGCGAACTTGTCAGGACAAAAAGGAAGGCAGTGAAGACCCCAAAACAGAGGTAGCTTCTGTCGGGTCAAGAATTTTGGAGAAAAGCAGGTGCGAGGAGCGGAGGGACTAGGAAAGATCAAAGCAGCTTGTAGCAGAAAACAGAAGATTGGGGGAGGCTGGGGAGGACAGGAGACTGCGGTCAAGCGTGGGATGTGAAAGAAAGGCCGCAGAGAGGGTAAGTGGTAGAAGGTAAATCCACTGTCGGGCAGGACAGAAGACTGAAGGAACACGACCACCCAGGTGTGAGACCCTGTGGTCCAGCAGGCTCATCCCAGGGGTGGAGAGGAGAGCAACCCCACCTCACTGGGTCCTCGAGAACTGACCCTCTCACTTCCCAAGTCACTTAGCACCCTGACCGGTCTGAATCAGGTTTTTCTTCCAGAGCAGCCCGCAGAACTAACATGCTCTTTTCAGGGATCTCTCAAAATCTCAGTCCAGAAAATATCCTCACTTGCCTGCCAACGTCTAAGGAAAAGCCTCTAGCTTTAACCCTGAAAAGAAAAGTCTTGGGTGGAGATGCCACGGTGGGATAGCAGAGTTCCGCTGGCCAGACCTCAAGCTATTTATCTAACCTTTCTATCTCAGTTTTCAGGGAAGGCGGAAAACAAAAGGCAGGAAATCATTTGTCCCCTGTTGGCTGGGCATGCAGGCGAGGTACAGGAAAGAAAACTTTCATAGACTTCACACAGCTCTGTCTCCAAGAACTTGCTTCCCTTTGGCCAGGATTCAACAACAGAAGCTGAACTTCGAGAGATTCTTGACCAAGGCAAGCGACTCCGTTTCACGCACTTTCTGATTTATACTTACGACTGTTCATCGGTTTTGAATGTGGTTGACTTGGTACAAAAGGAATTTTATTTCACGGTGATTTGCCGGTCGGGTAACTACCAGAGCCACAGGAACCGTGGGTTTTGTGTGCACACCTGTTCAGCACTGTCCTTCCTTCCACCTCCTAGGTCCCAGAGCCCCCACCTGCTGGTCCCACCTCCTAGGACCAGAGCCAGCAAGCCGTGTTAACATGCAAGTTGGAAAATACGGCTCCAGTATGACCCTGAGCTCAATGAGCCACGAGAGGCCTATGAAAATCCTCACCTTCCCAGCCAAGGAACTGCTCACCTACATGGCAAGATCGCGTCCATATCTTTACATCTTTTTTCAGAGGCAATTTGGACTAACACTCTAGGAAATGTTTTTTTCAGTTGAAGTTAACTGACGAGAGGTGGTGCAATGGCAAAGTTAAATTGTTACCGCAGAGACAATAAGCTGAGTTTTAATTTGTAACTCCCAAGCCTATTTAAATTATATACCTCCAATGCTTAATCCAACCCAGAAAGCATACATTAGGAAGGAAGAGAGTTCACCCACGGTCATGTGGGCACTGCCCATCAGCAGCCCTCCTTTGTACAGGACAGAAAGCACAATCAGGTTCCCGGAGAGCCCCGTCTGTCAAATGAAGAAAATGAAGACACCTCAGGTAGGAGCCAGAAACCTAAACGCAAAAAGCGTAAATATCGCCTATAGTTTCTTTTTTGCATTTAACTATCACAACAAGGTTTTCCCAGAACACTAAGTTTTAATCTGAATTCCAAATAAAAAACTACTTTGGAAAGATCACAGTATTGAAGGAAATGATCTCATCAATGTGAAAACCTAGAAGCTAAGTCACCCATCAGATTCCTATTTTACTCAATGGACTCGGTTTGCAAAGGAAAACACAATATTAAGGACTCCCTCCCTAACAACAAGACGAATGCACAGCAAGCATATGCATTTATGTATCTTAATGTGATGCCCTGAGCAAAGGCTAGACAAGTTGAAGTCCTGTCTCTGATCTGCCTTGAGCTTTGTTAGGTACATGGTCTTTGGTAATGCTGCCTCATCTGGGCCTGTTTCCTCTGTGTCCCTAAATCATGACCATTATTGAATCGCCTCTGAAGTTCTTTCCCATTTGAACATGGTATAGATTTCCCACTCGCAGTGATTTTCTAGTTCAGTGTTGTATTTGAGTTCATTGTGATCAATGCGATCATTTTTGTCGTACTTTTTTCTTGAAACACACTGAAGTTATTTTGGTTAATCCCCAGTGGGTCTCAAACTGCCTGCATCAGAAGCGACCTGGAGGCCTGTTAAAACAGATTGTTGCTGGGCGCAGCCCCAGAGCATTGGATTTGTAGGCCTGGGGTGCAGCTGAGGGTCTACACTTCTAGACAGTTCCCCGGTGAGGCGGACGTGGCTGGTCTGGGCCATGTTGGGGATCTGCCTGCCCCCACCACCACTTAGTCACATGTAGTGGTTTCCTCTTCTTTCACAAAAATGAACTCTCAGACCTAATCTTGAAGTGGAGTAGAATTATTTTCTATTTACGGCAAAGTCAAGGGAATACAAATCTGTTTCAGTCGTAACATCTGTCCTTTGCACTCTTTTCAAAACGATCTACTTACTGCTCCAAAGAAGCCAGCCCGAGCAAACGCCTCTTTCCTTGCTAACTGCATCACGTGGTCCACTTTGCTGGTGTATTTCTCTATTTCTGTTATTTCTTTCCCAAAAGCTCGAACAGTTCTTATATTTCCAATACTTTCCTCAGCTAGCTGGGAGAATAATAAATACATTTCAGGGGAGGAAAGTCACATTTCAAGATTTCTAGAGCAAAGTTAAAATGGGGCTCTCATTTTTAAGGCATTAAAAATAGATTACAAAGCAGAGTATATGAACAATTTTATTTTTGGAAACAAATATATTTTTGTTATATTTACACATTTACACGCCACATATATGTAGATAGAAAGGCAAACGGGGGCTAATAGATGCTGAAATATGTGTATATTTTTAAAGTTGACTTATTTTGAGAGAGACAGAGAGAGTACGAGCAGGGTAGGGGCAGAGAGAGAGAGAAAGAGAGAGCTAGAGAGAGAGAGGAGATACAGAAAGAATCCCAAGTAGGCTCTGTGTGGTCAGTGCAGAGACCAGCGCGGGGCTCGAACTCACGAAACTGTGAGATTGTGAGTCGAAATCGAGAGTTGGATGCTTAACCGACTGAGCCACCCAGGTGCCCTGTGAAATATATTTTTATACAGAGAAGAAGATAGGTAAAAAGGATAGACTCCAAAAGTGTTAATACCATTCATTCTGAGAGGTAGGGTTATATGTGTTATTTTTTCTCTCGATATTTTCAAGTTTTCAATTATAAACACCCATGTTTTTTGTAACATGAAAATGTACCAGCTATGTTCAGTTTTTAAAAAATGCAATACTGGATAGCATTGCAAAGCTTCACTTCTCAATTAACAAAGGACAAAGCGTCACGCAGACACTATTTTCAAAATATAATGAGCTTTGCGATCCTACGAGAAACAGTGATGGTGAAGAGCGAAAGAGTTCACACAATGTTTAGTCAAGTGGGATCTACTTCAAGGTGTGGGTAGTAATCTAGTCTAGAAGGCAGAGTATTTTAGGTTTCTAGGATTCTAGCCTATTCTAGAAGGATAGAATCTATAGGATTCTAGCCCATAGAAACCTAGTCTGGGTTTCTAGCCTTCTTGAGGGCTCCCTTAAGGAAAAGTGAAGTACTTTTTTTTTTTTTTAATTTTTTTTTCAACGTTTATTTATTTTTGGGACAGAGAGAGACAGAGCATGAACGGGAGAGGGGCAGAGAGAGAGGGAGACACAGAATCGGAAACAGGCTCCAGGCTCCGAGCCATCAGCCCAGAGTCCGACGCGGGGCTCGAACTCACGGACCGCGAGATCGTGACCTGGCTGAAGTCGGACGCTTAACCGACTGTGCCACCCAGGCGCCCCTGAAGTACTTTTTTTGAAAAGCAGAAGCACATCTCCTCCAAGCGGAGACCACGTAAGGGAGGGGCTTTTACCTGAGTGGTCTGTGCCAGGGAATCCTGCATAACTTTGGTTAGCTTCTGTAGGTAACGTCCATAAATCACAGCAAGGACGGATATTGGAGGCACCACACTCAAAACAAAAGTGGCCAGTTGAGGTGAGACATAAAACTGTCAAAGACAAAAGCCAAAAGGTGTTAGGTGTTTGTTACACAGAGCAGCAAGACACTTTCATTACCTACTACAGGGTGTGTGTGTGTGTGTGTGTGTGTGTGTGTGTGTGTGTGTTATTCAGACACCTTCAAGCTTCATAAAACCCCCTGAGTACTGAGCACACCACACAGGGGTAATACGGACAAAGCCGCTGAAGAAAGGATGGAAATATTTTACCGTCCAGTGCTGGACCACAGCCGGCACAGTGCCGTGTGCACCTTAGACCATGCTGTCCCACGAGAGAGGGGGGGGAAGGCAGGACAGGAGTGAGGGAAGGAGGCCCGGGCTGCTCCACGCTGGCCAGACCACACCAGGAATTCTGTAGTCAAGTCTGGGTCCCCTCTAAGGCACTGAATGACCAGAGCAACGTCGCGCTGAAATGGCCAAGACGGCAAAGACACCACAAAACCCCGTATCAATCGATGATCAGGTGAAAGTAGGACTAACAAGTGGAAGAAGAGTTGGAGCTGTTTCCAGGGCTCAGAGGACCGAAGTCTCGGCAGGAGGGATGTGGACTCAACATAAGAAGTTTCTAGCAACTGGAGCTGCTCAAGGAGGAAATAATCAACTTCTAGAGACATAACATAATGGGGCTCCTGCCAACCCTGCAGTTCGGTGATTGGATTTTCAATGGTCCCAGCGTCTCTTCAACAAATGGTTAAAATCCGCCAAATCTCATCTGCACGGGAAATGGTATAGTCGGCATGAGGCTTTCTTAAAACGCTGAGGAAAAGTCGCAGAACGAAACGTACAGTGATAAACCGATCAGCCAATCGTTCATTCAACAGCCCGTTACTGAACGCCTACAGAGAGCTCACACTATTCCAGGCACCTGGGAGACAGCTGATCCATGTGGAGTTTTATCAGAGTGACAGCTAGATAGCAGATGGGTAAAAGAGAGAGACACACAGAGGATAACTGCAGGTGTAATAGGGTCTTACAAGGGCAAGTGCCCAAAGGCCCTGAGGCAGGAAGGTGGTTGGCACCTTTGACCACTTATGGACCGATCCACCCTGAGCACACAGGCCATGCAGTCCAGCAGGTCACCTGCAGGCCATGTGCAGGGGCAGGGATGCAATCAAGGCAGGCCTCACAGTTCCGGCGCCTGAATCCGACAGAGCTCAAGCAAACCAACTGCATGGGGCGTCCTCTGCGGTGGGGCCGGAATAGCCATCAGAATGTCTCGGCACCACCCACCTCTCTCTGCTCTGGTTCCGTGCTTGGTAATAAGTCTTTGAAGCCTAATGCAGGGTCCTGTCACCAAAAAGGAGCATTTGGAAGAGCAGGAACACACATTTTTTTTTTAACGTTTATTCATTTTTGAGAGACAGAGAGAGACAGAGCACGAGTGGGGAAGGGGCAGAGAGAGGGAGACACAGACTCTGGAGCAGGCTCCAGGCTCTCAGCTGTCGGCACAGAGCCCGACACGGGGCTCGAACTCACAAACTGCAAGGCCCTGACCTGAGCCGAAGTCGGACACTCAACCGACTGAGCCACCCAGGCGCCCCAGGAACACACATCTTACTGTAGGAAGGAAGATCCCGTAATGTAAACTACTAAACTTGCAGTCTGGTATAGACATTACTAGGTTCTTGTCAGCAGACTTATCAGAGGTCAGGTCCAGGGAGCTTGTGAGAAACTAAGGCTACTCTTGTTCCTCCAGGGCTAAAAACCAGGTCCCAGGTGATGCCAACTCATGAGGCTGAATGTTGGTGCCCCCCCCCCCGCCCCCCGCAAAATTTATATGCTGAAGCCTTAACCCTAGTGTGGCTATATTTGGAGATGGGGCTTCTAAGGAAGTAATTAAAGTGAAATGAGGTCATAAGGGTGGAGCCCTGATGAGATCAGGGTCCTTAAGAAAAGAGACCCTTAAGAACCTGCACGCAAGCACTGAGGAAAGGCCATGTGAGCACATGTCAAGATGGCGGCCACCTACAAGCCAAGCCAATGGAAGAAACTCACAACGAACCAACTTGGCCAGCACCTTGACCTTGGACTCCAACCTCTAGAACTGTAAGAAGTAAATCTCTGTCGGTTATGTCACCCGCTCTGTGGTACTTTGTTAAGACAGCCTGAGCAGACTAAGGCCCCTTCTGATTAGCCATCGGACTTATTCTGAACTGTCTGAAACTGTTACAGGAAGAGGTTCCCAACTTTTCCTGAGCCCCAGAACTATCGATATTTAGGAATGATGCGTTAGTGCAGGATGGGTCTTCTTGAGAAAACACGGGATTTCACAGTGGCTTTTCATTTCATAAACCAGACCTTACTGGCTCAGGTTGGCAGTACGTCCTTCTGCTCTGGACTGAGCGCTGCGTGGACGCAAAGAGGACAAAAACCCAAGCTGCTCCACTTGGGAGATGGGATCAATTAGAATCTTCACTCTGGGGATCTAGGACTGCACTGCTCACAATGATAGGGCCACATGGCCACTGATCACTGCAAATGCAGCCTGTGTGACTGAGAAACTGAATCCCTAAATTTTCACTAAAATTTAAACTTAAAAACCAATATTTCATTTCTATTCAGTTATTGGTCAAGTTTAGGTCAAGTTCTGGCATGTCAATCTACCTTTTCAATGGCAAACGTTATGAAATCTAAATACAGCTGAAATATTTCCAATGAAAATTTAGCACCCGGATTGAGATGCTCCATGAGTATAAAATACACATTGGATTTTGAAATCTTAACATGAAAAAATAATATTAAATATCAGATTAATGATTGTTACAAAAATTACATGTGGAACTGATGCTTTGTTATACTGGATTAAGTAAAATACGTTATTAAAATTAATCTCATCTTGGGGGCATCTGGGTGGCCCAGTCAGTTAAGCATCTGACTTCGGCGCACAGTTTGTGAGCTCGAACCCCACGTCGGGTTCTGCGCGGACAGTGGAAAGTCTGCTTCCGATTCTCTGTCTCCCTCTCTCTCTGCCCCTCCCCTGCTTGCTCTCACTCTCGCCCTCTCTTAAGAATAACAAATAAACATTTAAAAAATCATTTCTTTCTGCTTTTTAAAATGTGTCTACTAGAGGGGCGCCTGGGTGGCTCGATCAGTTAAGTGTCAGAGTCTTGACTTCAGCTCGGGTCAGGATCTCACGGTGCGTGAGATCGAGCCCTGCTTTGGGGTCTGCGCTGACAGCACAGAGCCTGCTTGGGATTCTCTCTCCTTCTCTCTCTGCCTCTCCCCTGCTCGCTCTCTCTCTCTCTCTCTCTCTCTCTCTCAAAATAAATAAATAACATTTAAAAATAATAATAAACTGTGGCTACTAGAAAGTTTAAAATGACCTATGTAGTTTGCTTTACATTCTAGTGGCCAGCAGCACAGGTCTGAACAGAAACAGGGTTTGAAGAAGCGAGGCAAACAGACGAAGGTGCTCAAGCCACCCGGTTAAGGCAGGAAAAGGGGCTGCGGGAGAAGAGAGAGCTCACTTCAGTGGAGTACAGACCCACTCGTGTACAGGATAGAATTTATCGTCTTCCTTACGAAGAGGAAAGGAAACCATCCCTTGGTCTTCTCAAGACAGCAATAGCAGCTCTACTGCATTTTTTGGTGTGGGCCGGGGGGAGGCGGGTGGAATGTGACTTACTTACCTTTCCTCTGACACACAGCTTGGCACTCAAAGCGCTCCTTCCACCTGTTGCTTTTTTCAGCAACATTCTTTCACACATTCTTAGAAAACCCAGGCAAGAATGCAATCTTTCCTAAATGTTAATGGTGCACGCTCCAGATAAGAAGTCATCCTGGAGGAATGAAGGGTGCAGGAGGCCGCACAGGAGGAAGCAAGCCCCACATCCCCCGTGCCTCTGTGGCAGCACTCCTGGCTAAGTGGCTTATGGGGCGATGAGAACAGCTCAGCTAGAGCTCATCCCCTGACTGAGAGGCCCGGAACAGGCCAAAGCCCTGACCAGAAGGCGCCGATGCCAGCCAGGCCGACGTACCATCATGCCAATGCCAATGGAAGCCTGGGCCCCGGCCCTGAGCCCATCCGACAGGTTTTCGGTAATTGAGCGCCCCAGGAGTGCGGTGTCCGAGGAGAGGCGGTTAATCAATTCTCCAGTGCGAGTCTTGTCGAAGAAAGCAACCTCCTGCCTCAGAAGAGAGGAGAATAACGAAGCCCTCAACCTATTCACAATGCGCTGACCTGCAAAAGCAAACAAGAACGGCATCAGCTTGGGTCGAGCCAGCTAACAGGCAGCGGCTCGGGCGGCTGTCGTCAACCTCCTCCCAGCATGTCTGGGGCCCTGCGTCCACCTGCTGGCAACAGGCCCCCCTGAGCCCCGGCACGCTGACACGCAGACACTGGTAACGAGCACTCTTTCTGCCTCAGGAAGCGTGCGGAGACCGTGGATGCGCAGGAGGGGACCCGGGGATAAAACAGAAGATCGCTGAGAGACATTTTAAACAGTACTATTTACAAATGAGGCTTCCTACGCTAACTTCCCCAAAGCTGATTCTGTTCCCCCCTGGCAATCCTTTTCTGTACCGAGCTCGGCAACGGGCAAGGGCCGGTTAATCATCCGCAGAGCGTTTTATGAGCTAAGTGGCGAGCAGCCGGCGGAAGAGTCGGGCACCCCGGGCTCTGTGATTTCTGTGGTTGTCACCGGCCTGTTAACAGCCAGGCCTCGTCACGGAAAGGCTGTAAAACACCATCGCCCCAGTGCCCACTGGAGGGGAAACACAAACACGGAGCATGCAAGATTTCCACAGCTCCCTGGAGAAGGCTCAGAACTCCAGCCTCCTGCCCACGGGCCGTGCCTCCCGTAAGACAGGCGGCTTCCCTCCCTTCCACCCACGTACCAGGGGAGCTGAGAAGTGAGCGCCAGATCGAAAAATATTCGTAGCTCCCACGTCTGGCCAGACATGGGGCTTTGTCCCCGCTGGATGGGACTGTGGGAAAAGAGGAACAGGGGGCCCGGAGCGCACGAAACCCCACGTGAGCCCCAGTGCGAATCCTCTGGAACGCCTCGCTCGGCAAGGTGAGGGCCCTTTTACCTGAAGTCTGCATGAGGTAGACGCGAACAGTGTTTGCAGCAGCACCGCACAGGAACACGCCGCTGAGCGCCAGGCAGAGGCGGGTCAGGGTATAGCCGTAGTCCACGGTGGGGTTTGTGTAAATGACATCGATGATCCTCCCCAGGAAGAAGGGAGCGGACATGGTGATGACACTGGACATGGCCAGAAACCCAACTGCGGCTAGAAAACACAGGAAGTTCTCAGGCCCGGGGGTGCTTCGGCGAGGGGCGGGGCGCCGAATTCACCAAGCGTCTTGCCCGCAGCAGCTGTTCAGAGCGTGCGCTGCTCAGAGCTTGCGCAGAGCAGGTGCTGCGGGTTTCCTTCTTTCAGCTCCCGGGCCCTTGACTAAAGGCAAGAACCGAGGAGCTTCCAGGGACAGAGTGAGGAGGGTGACCGAGCATACCCAAGTAGCCAGAGAAGATGACTTTTGCTTTTACCCAGGTTTGATCGTGTCTTCCTTGCCAGGAATATCCAAGAGCTGACGGTGGAAAATCTGAAAATCCGTTCTGGCCTCCCTCCCTGCCGCTTGATCTTGGTGTTTATCTCAGATGAGATTTTTCCTGCATTCATGCTACACGTGGTTATTCCCTGGCATCTGAACTGTATCTTCGCTGGAAGATCAAGCAACGCAGGTGGATCTCTGAATTATGTATAGAATTTCAGAACTTTAAATAACCTTTGGAAAGCAGTTGCTGTCATCCATGACACATGTGGCACGTTCCCTCTTAATCTTACTGCTTTGGGGAATAAAGCACCAGAGTACTGGCGTGATAGGACAATAGATAATAATACAATTGTTCATCCGTCTAAAAAACAGTGGGATAGAGTCTTAACAGAAAGGAAGATACTGAGAAAACCCAACCAGGAACAACACATAAAACAGGTGAGTGCATTCCTAATAAGGGAGTGCAAATCTACACTACAAAGGTATTCCAGTTTTCATCTACTGGATTGGCAAAAATCAGAGATCGATAACACACCGTGCTGGAAGAAGCTGTAGGAAAAGGGGCATTTGCACTGTTAGTGGGTGTGCAAAGTGGTACAAATGCAACGGAGAGTGATGCGATCATATCGGTTAAAATGTGAATGTACATTCCCTTTGATCCAGCAATTCCGCCTCTAAGATTCTAACTTCTATGTATACTCCCCTAAGTGTATGCAAAACATGTACCCTCACGGATGTTCGTTACAGCATCACTTATACCAGTGGAACATCCACAAATGGGGAACAAGTTAGATCAATAAAGGAGCATTTATTTTCTGAGTGTTACACAGTTATTAAAAAGAATGGGGCAACTCTATAGGTACTGACGTCACCAAGCTACAATGTCAGTGAAAACAGCCCAGGACCCGGATGTTAACGTTTTCTTGTTGGTTTCGAAGTTTACGTACACACAGGACAACTCCAGGAGAGTAATCAGACGCAGGCAACAAAAGTTCCTTCTTAAGACCAGGGTGACTGGGGGGCAGGGTATGTGCTACTGCGTACTTTTGAGCTTGGTCCTAGTAGGAACCCACCTAGTACCACCACCATAAAGCCAATGGCGAGGCTCCTAGATGAACACCAAATGGACTGAACCCCAGGAGATGGGAGCTCTCACACCCTGCAAGTAGCAATTGCTTCTCTTGGTGTTTTGTCTAATGCTAACCACTGCAGTTAAAGGTATTACTTTCACGTAACCTCAATAAAAAGAATATAGACTGTATTATTTACAATACCAAGTGTCCATCCACAGATGAATGGATAGTGTGGTATACGCGCGTGCGCGCGCGCGCACACACACACACACACACACACACACACACACACACACACAGTGGAATATTACTCAGCCATAAAAAAGCATGAGGGCTTGCCATTTCCTCTAATATGGATGGACCGAGTGGGTATTAGGCTGAGTAAGGTAAGTCAGACAAAGAAAGACAAACAGCACGTGACTTCACTTACATTTGGAGCATAAAAAACAAAACAAATGGACAAAATATTTTAGACTCTTAAATACAGAGAACTGGAGATTACCAGAGGAAAGGTGGGAGAGAGTATTAAGAGACAGATACAGGGGTGCCTGGGTGGCTCAGTCGGTTGAGCGTCCGCCTTCGGCTCAGGTCATGATCTCACGGTTCGTGAGTTCGAGCCCCGTGTCGGGCTCTGTGCTGACAGCTCAGAGCCTGGAGCCGGCTTCAGATTCTGTGTCCTCTCTCTCTGCCCCTTCCCCGCTCATACTCTGTCTCTGTCTGTCTCTCAAAAATGAATAAACGTTAAAAAAAATTAAAAAAAAAAGGGTGATAGATATAGGAGATGAACTGGAACAAGCTTCCAGTTATAAAATAAATAAGCCACAGAGATGCAGAGTACAGTCTGGGGAATACAGTCAATAATACAGTACTAAATGCTGTTTGGTGACAGATGGCGACTACATTTATCGTGGTGGGCACGGAGTAAAGGGCAGAATTGATGATTCAATATATTACACCTGGAACGAATATAACTTTGCACATCAACTAGACTTCAATCAAAACTATTTGTTTAGATTTTAAAAAGAGCAAAGAGCAGACTCAGTGCCAACGGTTATTTGGCTGGCAGAGCGCTAGGAGAAAGGGGAGGCGTTTAGGGAGGGAACATTTCCCACAATGGCTCTCTTCCTTCCTCGAGGCCTCCTGACATCCTGTTCTGGAGAAGACCTTAGCGGACAACCTTCTGGCAACCTTCGTTAAAATACAAATACCCAAACACTGCCTGCGTCACTCCCTCTTCCTTCTTCTCCTAGCACTTGCCACCTTCTGGCATTCTAAACCAAAAGTGTCACTTGTTTACTGTCTACTCTCCACTAGGACCTAAAAGATTTTTGTCTGTTTCGTTCACTGCTATCCTCCCACCGCCTACGGGGACAGAGACACAGGAGAAGTTCAATAAACATCTGCTGGATGAATAAACAAATAAACTGAACTGGGGCAAAGAAGGCACAAAAGTCTATCACACCAAAGTGCCTCAGTGAGCCTAACTAGGAACGGAGTATCTGGTGCCTCGGAAAGTCCACATGGAAATGATTCTTTGCACAGAGCCAGAAAGTTCCTGTGTCTGGCTTCATACTGCACAACCACAGTTTAACTGAATAATGTGAACCTGGTCAAGGGCCGTTTCATTTTGATGCAAGACCTGGGGTCTTGTTTCAAAATGCCACGCTCCTGACAAGAGCCCAGAGGGACTGAAAGCCCACCAGGCCCAGAGAATGTTTACTCGGGATTCTGCCCAGCACAACCTCAGGGAGCCAGTGTGCTCCGGAGAGAGGCGTCCTGAGGAACGAGGGATTAACCCGAGAGGCCCTTCTGTTTCATCTGTCATCAGTAGCTAGCTAGTCTCTCCAGTCTGCTCTTTCGCTCTGGCAAACGCCTCCACGGGTGCAATGCATGTGAAGTGCCACAAGGGTCCATTTCCCCCTCCCTCCTCCCGTCTTTTAACTCAAATTGATGATTCCAAATCAGAATCTGGAGTTCGTGAATGAAATGCCCCACGATTTAGATTCTGAACCCTGGTTCTGACACAGTCATAATAACGATTACAAAGAGGAAAGAATTTAGTTGAATCCAAACTCATTCCAGGATATCCCCTTTTTCCTTTGAATTAAAAAAAAAAAAAAGATTATCAGCCTGTTTTATTGCCATTTGTGTCCTTCTCCTACAATGCAGGACACAAAAGTAGAATAAAATAGACAAAAGTAAATGAACGTAGACAAAAGTAAAATAAAAGATTTTTTCAGCTTTCAGTTAGATGGATTCTTTTTAATGGACGTCTTCCCTACATACCACTGTCTTTGACATTAATGAATAATTTAGATTTGAACCAGAACTATCGTTCCAGATTCCTCCCTAAACCCAACATGCCAAGGACACTGCAACCCTTCTGAAATTCTTCACCTGTTTTCCATGGTTAAGCCTCTTGCCTGATGGGACCCAGCGACTGTTATGTATCTCTTGACAGATTTCTTCAGGTATCTTCCTGAAGGTTATCCTCGTTCTACTGAACCACGGCATCCAAAAAGTGCAAGAAATATTCTTCAAAGGGAGCAGGGAAGAAATCCTAAAATGCAGAGTTTACTCATGAAAGCACAGAGGTTTTTGGGGTGGGTGGAAGAAGCTGTACAGCATGACCCCCAGCTGCTGGACATAGAACCAATCTTTTAGCGAAGCATCCGACCATCAGGCCGGTACAGCTATCCCCAGTGTCGTTCCAGGACTAAAGACGAAGCACAAAAACGAGCCCCCACCACGATCTGAAGCCTCTGATAGGCATTATCTCCTTGAATCTTCCCAGCACCCCTCTTATCCTCATTATTTTAGGGGCAACTCCAGCAAAGAGGTGAGGGCGCTTGCCCAAGGTCACCCAGTTCATATAGGACAGAACCCTGTTCTGACACAAAGCCTTCCTCTCCTTCCTACATTCCAAGCAGAGAAATCGGCATGAGCCTGGGGTCGGGGCAGGCCAGGAAGCAGCAGAATGGCTGCAGGACAGAGCTGGAATAGGGACCTCGTGACACAAAAGCAGCCCCGAGAAACAAAGTGGAGAGGTGGGGGGGCTGCAGATTGTGAAGCGGAACAGGGAATCTGCAGTATGGCAGGCTGTCAGAGGGCTTTAGGCGGGCGAGTGCTACAGGCAACTTTGCATTTTAAATGTCGCGCTCTGGCTGCAGAGTGAAAGGAGAGAACTGGAGGCCAGCAGGACCGCAGACGGAGACCGCTTACGGTGTGGTGTTCCAGGGTTTCAGGCAAGGGGGACTGGGGGAACTAGGGTGGGGACAGAGGGGACAAGGAAGGTGACAAGGACTGCAGATGTTTTTAGGAACGAGGCTCCAGAGGACCCGAGAATTGACCGGATTTGGGAAGCGTGTTAGGAGGGTAGGTTCTAAGCTGAGACCTAGCTCTGCCATCTAGCTGTTGGACCTTCAGTGAGTCACTCAACCGCTCTGTGCCTCAGTTTCTTCATCTGTAAAACGGCAATAAAAATAATACCTCTTTCATAGAGATACCACAAGGAGAAAATTCAGTACATACATGTAAAGCATCTGGTACGGTGCCCGATATCTAGCAAACAATACGTAGTAGATAGCACTTCCGTTGTCCCCATCACAAGGAGTCAAGAATGTCTCTGGCTTTGGCAAAGGGGTTCACACAGCAGCCCGCTCTCTGAGAGAAGTGGCAGCAGAAAAGGCAGTTTGGGGGAGGAAGGCAACTTTGGATTTTGGACATGTTGAGTTTTCAGGCATCTGGGAGACATTTCCGTGGATGCAAGGTGGGTACCATGGGGAACAAAGGAGTAGAAGATACTCCAGGTTCGAGGGTGAGGTGAAGAAGCCTGGCATCTAAACTGGACAGGGAAGGAAGTGAAGACGCGAGGGGCTGGCGGACTAGCAGGAAGCAGAGCATTTAGGAAACTTCTTAGGTTCATGCAGAACAAAGACCTTCCAGACTGTCAGCACGTGCTGAAGACTGAGGCATCTGGGTCATATGTGCAATTGGGGGGCGGGGGGGCTGCCTTTGCCTCCAGTACTCTCTGCTCAGGGGACACGACGGCCACCCATGTAATTTTATTATTTTTTTAACGTTTATTTATTTTTGAGAGAGACAGAGAGACAGAGACAGAGCACGAGTGGGGGAGGGGCAGAGAGAGAGGGAGACCCAGAATCCGAAGTAGGTGCTCCAGGCTCCGAGCTGTCAGCACAAAGCCCGACGTGGGGCTCGAACTCGTGGACCGCGAGATCATGACCTGAGCTGAAGTCGGACGCTTAACCGACTGAGCCACCTATGTAATTTTAAATCTTCTAATCGCCACATTAAAAGAGTAAAAGGGAGTGGGTAAGATTAATTTTAACAACACACTTGATCCAATATATCCAAGTTATTAAACAACATGTAATCTACATAAAAATAATAGCGAACCCTACAATGATACTTCACTTTTTTTTTCCTTCATACCAAGTTCTTTTAAAATCTGGTATGCACTTTCCACTTAAATCAATGCTAACACGTTTCATAGCACAGCTACAGAACGTTAAGGCGTTCTCTGATACATGGTGTCTCCAGAGCAAACAAACATCCCCCGCTTTCTGGAGCAGTCCCCATTTCAAAGGTACAGCCTCATGTGCCAGTTAGTACTGTCCTTGTCAGAGCCTCTGTCCTGACCGGGGACTTCAGGGAATAGTCGCTCTCAGCACGGCTCATCCGCTCCTTGTTTACCGTATTCACTGGCTTTATCACTTCATTGTTTTTGGTCACTTCATAAAATATAACTTATACATTCAGCAAAAGCTCCCGGTGGGCATGGGGTTCTCAGAATGGCCCTAATCTCAAAGCACACAGCCCTTATCAGTATTTTAAGTGAGAGGCACCCTCCCAGGTCCTCCACAGAGGCCTCAACTGAACAGTGTGGGTGGAGGGGTGTGGTGTATCTCGCACAGTGTAACCGGGAACCTGCCTGGCAAGGTGTCTCTGTGTGCACCTCCAGGTTGGCACTGTGGTCACGACCCCACAGGACCCCAACGGCCCACACACCTCACTGCTGAGATCAGCTCACGCAGTGCTCCCTGCCCCTAACTCAGTGGGATGGTCAGAGCCCTCCACCGCCCCCCTCTATCTGCCAGGCGCAGCAAGGGGCTCTGACAAATGACTTCTTATCCCAGCAGTCCACTAGGGGCTCCTCAGTGAGCTCCTGTATCTTTGAAGACTCCTTCTGGCCAAGGGGATAAGAGGAAGAGTTATCAGTGAGACCCGAGAGCACCGCTGTGGGCCACAGCTGTAGGAAGATGGGCTGCGGATTCCTCTAGCAAGTGGGTAGCAGGGGAGGGGGCGCAGGGGAGGGGGCACAGGGGCGGGTGAGGGGCTGCAGTGCCTCTAGAAGACCCGGGGGGGGGGGTGTGGGTGACGCCACGACCGCTCTCTGCACACACACATCTGGAAACAGTTCAAATGGCAGACCCTGATTTTACAGTTTCTGACACAAATTACTTAAGATCCAACTTTCCCGGTCACGCACTTCAGGTGGCATACTCAGCAAACTGCTGAAGACAGAGGAAAACGTCGTTAATCAGATGTATGGCTGAATTGTTAAAAAAGGACGTTTGCGTTTGTTTTCCTAAAAACCAGCACGTTAACATTGGAATTCCTTCTCTGCAACTCGGGTTTTTTTTTTTTTTTTTTTTTTTTGGTCTCTTGATTATAACACACACATGCGCGTGCACACACGCACACAGCTCTTTATCTGTAGCATTTCGAAGAGCTGTGCCAACATCTGAGGCTGCCCTTATGATGATAAGTTACAAATTAATGACGACATGACACCCCACTTCCTTTTAATCCCACAAATGCCAACATCCAGATTGGCCTCAATGTATCATACACAATGACTTTTGAGGAAACCGTATGTCCTAGTAAGGGTTTTTCAGCAGATTTCCTTATAAGGTACAACACGTGCTGATTGTTTAGAAGAATTAGTGAACCAACCTCAGCCTTTCTCGGATTAAATGTTCACAATTATTCAGCGAGGCAGATCAAAACAGCTCTTCTTTTTTAAATTTTTTTAATGTTTTATTTATTTTTGAGACAGAGAGAGACAGAGCATGAGCAGGAGAGGGTCAGAGAGAGAGGGAGACACAGAATCTGAAACAGGTTCCAGGCTCTGAGCGGTCAGCACAGAGCCTGACTCGGGGCTCGAACTCATGAACCGCGAGATCATGACCTGAGCCGAAGTTGGACGCTCAACCGACTGAGCCACCCAGGCGCCCCAAAACAGCTCTCTTATAATAAAAGGCGGTACAGCTCTTGCTGTACTTCTCCACATACCAGCGTGGTGGGACATGTGGGAACAGAGTAAGAAGGTACAGGGATGGGGGCGCCTGGGTGGCGCAGTCGGTTGAGCGTCCGACTTCGGCCAGGTCACGATCTCGCGGTCCGTGAGTTCGAGCCTTGCGTCGGGCTCTGGGCTGATGGCTCAGAGCCTGGAGCCTGTTTCCGATTCTGTGTCTCTCTCTCTCTCTGCCCCTCCCCCGTTCATGCTCTGTCTCTCTCTGTCCCAAAAATAAATAAACGTTGAAAAAAAAAAAATTAAAAAAAAAAAAAAAGAAGGTACAGGGATGATGGGCACGCGAGATGCGGGGCTAGGCTACCCATGGTGGCGAGCCCATGTGGGCACTAGCAAAGCCTGACACCTAAAAAACCTTCTCAGCGCCTAATATCTCAGAAATAAAACAAAACTGGGCACCCGGGGGGCTCAGCCGGTTACGTGTCCAACTCTTGGTTCCGGCGCCGGTCGTCTCACGGTTTGTGAGATCGAGCCCCACGTGGGGCTCTGTGCTGACAGCGTGGAGCCTGCTGGGGCTTCTCTCTCTCCCCCGCGCTCTGCCCTTCCCCCACTCACTCGCACGCTCTCTCTCTCTCTTCATAAAGAAATAAACTTTAAACACCCCTGGTTTTCCTGGCACTCACTCTGAGTTGCATATGGGAATGGCAGACACACCCTGTAGGGTTCAGGGTCTCTACGTTTGGGCCTCAATCTGGGCCTGGTTGTACCATTATTTATTCTTCCACCTCAGGCACTCGGAGCCCCTGCTCTAGGCAGCACACATGCTAAGAACTAGACAGAATTAGGCCCAGCGCCATTCTCAAGCAGCTCACAGTCCAGTGGGATCTTCCGGTCTCAAAATGTCCTTTTAATAGAGTAAAAGATCTTTATTTCCAACAAAATCTACGTACAATCAAGTGAGCCATGACATAAATTCTGTCTACCTCAGTGATACCAAGAATTCCCCTAAGCTTCAACAGTAAGAAGAGAAACATTCTCTCCCTATCTGCCCTCCTCCGTAGCACCAACCTGCCCTACATCGCAAATGACTCTCTTGGAAAATCTTTTCTTTTTTTTTTTTTTATTTAAAAAAATTTTTTTTTTTCTTCAACGTTTATTTATTTTTGGGACAGAGAGAGACAGAGCATGAATGGGGGACGGGCAGAGAGAGAGGGAGACACAGAATCTGAAACAGTCTCCAGGCTCTGAGCCATCAGCCCAGAGCCCGACGCGGGGCTCGAACTCACGGACCGCGAGATTGTGACCTGGCCGAAGTCGGACGCTTAACCGACTGCGCCACCCAGGCGCCCCGGAAAATCTTTTCTAAAGCAGTGGATTTGCGGCAAAGAGTGTGGGATTCTCACTGTTTCAAGGGCTGCATCTGACAACCTCACAGGCCTCGATCCCAAGCCCTCACCACGGTTGCAGTTTTCTCTCCAGTCATATGATTATTTCATTTGTTTCTTCCCCACTAAGCTGAAAGCCCTAGGAGGAACAGGAACTGTGTTTCTTTCCGCTCACCCACGCAACCCCATGGCCCACCAGACTCTGAGGGGGCTCAATAAATATTTATTACAGAAATGAAGATTTAGGGGAATCTCAGAAACTTTTAAATCTTAAAAGGCCAACATTTCCCGAATTATGGTTAAAAACGAGGAGCCATAGAAAATCGTTCTGAAACATTCATTTTGGGGCGCCTGGGTGGCTCAGTCGGCTGAGTGTCTGACTTTGGCTCAGGTCGTGATCCCTCGGTTAGTGGGTTCAGCCCCAAGTCAGGCTCTGTGCAGGCGGCAAGAAGCCTGCTTCAGATCTTCTGTCCCCCTCTCTGTCCCTCCCCCGGCTCACGCTCTCTCTCTCAAAAAAATACACATTTAAAAACATTCACTTTTATTTCTTTAAAAAATTACTCAATTACGATTTAGTTGGGGTTTGGTCTATAGTGTGCTCAAAGTTTCTGGAGTTTACAGATCACTGACGGTAGGCAGTGTTTGATTTTTTTTGAAGAGCTAGTAACTTCCTGCTTACCACTGAGGGAGGCAAAAAGCACGAGACAAATCTGAAAGGTTTAGACTGTTTTACTTCACACAGCAAAAAAAAAAAAATGCTGTTTAATAAACTTGTCTAAGGCAAAAAATGTTTTTAAGTAGTATCAGTGTATAATACAAAATAGGTATATTTTTGGCTAGAATAAATTTTACAATGAAGGGGGGGGGGGGAGGGACGCGGCCCGTTCTGAGAATACTGGCAATGCCAAAGCAGAACAGACCCAAAGGTTCCAATAATGAAATACTGCTCCACTCGTATCATGTGTCAAGCCGAGAAACATAAAACACAACTCGGCCAACCTGAACGCTCGACAGTGCTACCGGGAGGTGAGCGCTCCACCCGGCCCTTCTTGGTGGAGATCCTCAGGTAAGAAGCCAGCCCGTCCCTACACCCAGTGTTACAAGTGGCCCAGGGTCTCTCTGCAGCCCCCGCGGTGTCCCCTCTCGGCGGTCGCGGGACCACGCGCTTTGTAAGGGGTGCTGACCAGCGTTGGGAAGAGAACGGACGGAGAAAAAGCCCTACCTGCCAGCCTCCCGCGCTCCGGATACGCCAGCCCCAGAAGTTTCCGGGCATCCGAACGCCTGGCCGCCGCGGAGCGCATTCGCGAGTCGTCTCCGGGAGTCGCCGCGGCCGCAGGCAAAGCCGGCCCGCGCTGCCTGGCCTCGTCCCCGACCCGGGCGGCCACTGCTGGGCCGCCCGGGAGCCCGGCGCGCGGGAGCCGCGCAGCTCCGGGCCCGGCGAGCCCCCAGCACCTGCAGGCGCCGGGGGGCCGCGCCCACAGCCCCAGGAGCCGCGCGAGGCCTGCTCCGCCCCCGGGGCCGCGGGGACCCCCGCCCGGGTAGCCGCTAGTCCAGCGGCGCGGGCCTCGCGCGGCTCCGGCGTCCCCGAGGAACCGCGGCCCCGCGCCCCAAGGCCGCGCCGGCCAAAGGCCCGTCAACTGCGGCCGGGGCCCCGGGACACGGGCGCCCGGGGCCCACGTTCTGGCGGCCGGGCTTCGCCACACGAGCAGCCGCAGCGGCCAAGCAGGCGGGCCGTGCATGGCGCCGCGTCCGCCCCGTGCGCCTCAGCCTGCCCGGCCCGGCGCGCACAGAGGCCGAGGACCCTCCCGGCCCGGCCGAGCAGAGGGCGTGAACGCGGCGCCGCCCGCAGCCCCGCCCGTTGTCACCCGCCGTCACCCTTCTCCTCGGGCCCCCGGCCCCCGCGCACGCCCCGGGTCGCGCCCGCCCCATGCCCGTCCTAGCCGCGGCCCTCCGCCCGCACGGGTCCCCGCCCCCGAGGGCGGCGACCCTGGCGCCGCACCACACCCCCTCCAAGGAGCCCCCTCCCGCCTCG
The DNA here is from genome assembly GCF_018350175.1 of Felis catus. NCBI lineage: Eukaryota > Metazoa > Chordata > Mammalia > Carnivora > Felidae > Felis > Felis catus. Next base: position 18,864,988 of record NC_058378.1, on the reverse strand, counting down.
GGGGTCCTTCCCCGCAGCGCCCCCCACCGGGCTGCAGAGCGCGAGGCGCGGAGCCGGCGGCGCCAAAGACGGGGCTGAAGAAAGCGTCGGGCGCTGCTGCGCCTGCGCACTATCGTGCGGGGAGCTTTTTCGCGCTTCTCAGTCCCTTCCCGTAAAAACCTGCGAGCCCTTTCTCACGCCGGACGACTCGGCGGAGCGCGCAGACCGGATCACACGATGACCGGTGAAGGGATGCGGCGGCCCGACAGCGAGCTGGTCTGGGCTCGGGGAGGGTCCGCGGCCCCGGCGACCCTGGCTGGGGCCGGTCCTGTCACCCTACGTCCCAGGGCCGAGCACGGACTGAGACGCAGAACGTTGCTGGAGAGGACACCGCTGCGGGTCAGCGCGGTTATGGAAGGCGTGGTGGTTGGAGGAGGTGGTTGGCGAGCCGTGAAATTGGATAACTTTGAGGAAAGGAAGAGATCATTTCCTAACCTGAGCCGAAGTGCAAAAACACATGGTCGAGACACCCCGGCTGCTGAGAGTGCAGAAGACCAATCTAAATGCAATGTAGTATTTTAATGCACGTGCAAGGAAAGCCAGAGGAGAGGATCTTAAAACCCACCGGGACGCAAGGAGACTTCAAGGTGCAGGCATCTGTACGCTGGGGGATTAGGGATGGGACCAGCCTGATTCTCTAACATGTATGAGGCGTGGCTGAAGAAGGTGGATTGAGTTTTTGTTGACTCGTAATTTTACAAAGCCGATACGAGGGTAAGGCTAGTGAGAGACACGTGCTTCAATCGCAAAATGTATGGATTCGAGAAAAAAAAAAACCCTAAACCTCCATAATCAAGATAAATATTTTAATGCAATATTTTTTAAAATCAAAATTAATGCAAAAAAATCCATCATGAGCAATGTATCAGAATTTCAAATGCATTTCTGCATTTGCACAATCCTGCCTCTCTCCTCCCACGTTAATCCCACCCCTAAAAACCTTATTTACAAAATTAGGCAGTTAGCAGCTGGCCTACTTTGCCAATTATTCTTTCTATTTTTGGATGAAAGTGTTATCTTGATTAGGGACACTTTTTAGGCCCCTTTAAGTTTCACCCCCAGGAGAGTGCCTCACTTACCTCACCCTACTTGGGGTGCCCTGGTAGGTAAGGAGTGTAGGACTTTTGAGAGGAAGTATTGATCATAGAAAGGTGGTGTGGAATTAAATAGTGCTTCAAATGCCCTGATGAGCAGGAAGTGAGCAGGAAGCATGCCTTCCTCTAAATTCCAACCTCTTAGACCCAGGGGAGCATGGAATCCCCACCCAAGTTAACCATGACTTAGGTTAGCCTCTCATCGGTGTCTAAATTCTAGGATGCAGGGTATAGTATGAAACACCATAGAAAAGCAAGAAAAGCCTGTGCATTAATCCTGAGACAACAAACAAAAGTCCAAATCCTGACCAATGACAGACAGAAAGGGCTCTTGGTGGAGGTGTGGTTGAACCAAGCAGTAAAATCTGGCCTTCCATGAATAGACTCTTAATAGGTTTAGTGGGCAACAGGTGTTGAATTCAAAAAGGATGTCTTTTGACGGAAACTTGAGAGCAGTGGAATTACTTCGAGAACAGTTCCACCTGTGGGTTCCTGTACCTCTCAAAGGGCGAACAGGGAGCTCATGTGGACAGCAGGACCCCTGCCCTGCCCCGCCCCCATGGGCAGCACAAGAAGCAAACAAAAATCTTCCTGGTGTGAGGTCTCTGATCTGATAAGGATGGAGGTGGGGCTGTCATTTGACCTTTCTTTGTACATTTCTTTTTCTCTTAATTCAAGCTTGCAGGTTATCCAGTCAAGGACCGGAGTGGCGAGGCAATGGCTGAAAGATGAGCCTACATACAGTTCCCTCAAGCATGAACCAGGAAGGGGTGCAATCTACATGGGGCAGAAGTGTTTTGTAAATTCCTCTGAAGTCCAGATTGAAGTTTTTGGTAACTCATCTGCATTGTGTGCTTAGAGTGAAGGCTGAGGCTGTAACTATCTCAGCAATATGACTCAGGCAGGCTGAATGCAGTGTAAGCAGGTTTCGGCATCTTTCGCTTTTACGTTCTCTCTCACCCCCTCCCCAAAGACTCTAGAGGAAGGTTGTTATGGGTTGAATTGTGTTCCTCCAAAAAAGATATGTTGAAATCCTAACTCCTGGTATCTCAGAATGTGACCTTATTTGGAAACAGAGATATAGTACATTAAAGTAAGATGAAGCCATATTGGAATTGGAGTAGGGTATCAATTTTTAAAAAATATTTATTTTTGAGAGAGAGAGAGCGCACGAGCAGGGGAGGGGCAGAGAGAGAGGGAGACACAGAATCTGAAGCAGGCCCCAGACTCTGAGCTGTCAGCCCAGAGCCGACACGGGGCTCAAACTCATCAACCGTGAGATCGTGACCTGAGCTGAAACCCAAGAGTTGGACGCTTAACCGACTCAGCCACCCAGGTGTCCCTATCTGATTTATAATAGAAGACATGAAAACTAAAATGACAAGCAGATACCATTCTCCTCAATCATTTAAATAAAGATCAAAAAGTTTTACTGCATTGCCTTGATGAGGGTGAGGTGTCCACATGTTGGTGAAAAATGTCAATTGCTGCACGAAAGCACTTGCTATATCTATTAACAATGTAAATACATATATCCTTTGATTGCACAATGTCACTTCCAGGATTTTTAACAATAGACTATTTTTCAGAGCGGTTTTAGGTTCACAACAAAATTGAAAGGAAGATACAGAATTTCCCACCTGCCCCGTGCCTTGACACAAGCACAGCCTCCCCCCTCCCCCACTAACAACACCCCCACCAGAGTCCACTGATGGATGTCCATAGTTAACATTAGGGTTCACTCTTGGTGTTGTACATTTGGATGAATGTATAAGGACACGTATCCACCATTACAGCATCATACAGAGTTGTTTCACTGCCTAAAAATCCTCTGCTTTGTCTATCCATCCCTCCTTCCCCCTCGCCCCAGGAACCACTGATCTTTTTTACTGTCTTCATAGTTTTGCCTTGTTCCAGAATGTCCAATGTACAGTATGTAGCCTTTCAGATTGGTTCCTTTTAGTTAGTAATGGCCTTTGAGTTTCTTCCATGTCATTCCATGGCTTGATAGCTTATTTCTTTCCAGCCCTGGAAAGAAATCCCTCGTCTGTACTGAAGTTTATCCAGTTACCCACAGAAGGAAGTCTTGGTTCCTTCCAAGTTTTGGCAATTAGGAAGAAAGATGCTATAAACATCCACGTGCAGGTTTTTATACGAACAAAAGTTTTTACCTCTTCTTGGTAAACACAAAGGAGAGAGATCGCTGGATTGTACGTTCGGTGTTGTAAGAAACTGCCAAACTGTCTTCCAAAGTGGCTGCATTGTTTCACATCCCCACCAGCAATGAATGGGAGCTTCTGTTCCTCCACATCCTTGCCAGAATTTGGTGTTATCACTGTTTGGGATTTTGGCCATTCCAATGGGTGTGTCACTTCTAGGAATTTAAATTCTATATACACTCTCACATGTATGGAATGATAAATTTATACAAAGATTCATTGCAGTATTGTTTATAATAGCAAAAGACTGGAAAAGTAATTTAAAGAAGGGGGGGCGCCTGGGTGGCTCAATGGGTTAAGCTTCCGACTTCAACTCAGGTCGTGATCTTATAGCTCGTGGGTTCAAGCCCCACATCGGGCTCTGTGTTGACAGCTCAGAGCCTGGAGCCTGCTTCAGATTCTGTGTCTCCCTCTCTCTCTCTCCCTCTCCCCTATCTTCTCCCTCTCTCTCAAAAAAATAAACATTAAAAAAAATTTTTTTTAAAAAGCCTGGAAACTATAGTCTAGCATTAGGCATCAGTTAAATAAATTGGGGTATATCCAGGCAGTGGAAGGCCATGCAATCTTTAGAAAGGATGAGGCAACTCTACATATGCCAATTTGGAACCATACTGTAAGACATACAATGAAAAAAACGAGGTGCAGAGCTGCATGTATAGTATGCTCTATTTAAGTAAAAAATAAAAATATATATACTCACACACACACTCATGCATTAACAGAGTATCTTGGCAAGGATACACAAGGAACAGTGGTTTTCTCTATGGAGAAGTGAATGGCCAGGGTATTAGGGTATGTGTCGTTTTGGATTTTCCAACATCTATTAAAAAATATGCAGGGGCATCTGGGTGGCTCAGTCGCATAAGCATCCAGCTTTGGCTCAGGTCATGATCTCACGGTCTGTGGCTTTGAGTCCTGAATCAGGCTCTGTGCTGACAGGTCAGAGCCTGGAGCCAGCTTTGTATTCTGTGTCTTCTCTCTCTGCCCCTCCCCTGCTCATGCTCTCTCTCTCTCTCTCAAAACAACAACAACAACAACAACAACAACAACAACAACAAAAAAAAAACATTCAAAGCTTTTTTAAAAATATGCTAAAAGTATTTATTAAAAAATTAAGAAAACAATAAAAGATAGCCTCCTATGTAGAAAAAAGAGGAAAAATTTAAAATTTATTTTTCTTATCTTTACAAACTCTTGTGTTGAGGGCTATTTATTTTTATTTTTTATTTTTGCTTAGTTTTACAAATACTTGCGTCGAGGGCTTCTTTCAAAATTTTCAAGAATAAATGGTTCCCCTGGTATATAAACTATTCCGAAGCATAAGAAAAAGATAGACTTCTTAATCCATTTTATGAAATTCATTAGCCTTAATATTTACATCTAACAAAGATCACCACCAAAAGCAAAACACAGGAAAATACCAACATATAAATCCTTAATAAAACCACAGCAAATCATATCCGACAGAATATTAAAAGACTTAGAAAAAACACATTATTACTAAACCAACATGATAAGAATAGAACTGCCACATTGCATAATCAGTGCCCTGAGAAAAAGCATCTCGATCAAGCCATTAGGTAACATCATACTTACTAGTGAACGAACAGAGACCATCTTATCTAAACCAGAAATAAAGCATAGATGCCAGTTATCACCGCTATTGTGAAACGTGGTGCTGGAGGTCCTACCCAATGCAAGAGACAAAAATAAGCGAGGTGTAGTTATGGACAAGAGAAAGATGAAATTGTCATTACAGGCAAATTATATCCTTCTTTACTTAAAAAAACCAAAGAGAGTCAACTGAAAATATAATGAAGCGACAAGAGAATTCTACAAGACAGTTGAACCCAACATTGGCAAAAAATAGGTTTTCCTGGGTATGCAGGTAGAGAATTCACTGCCAAAAAATGGCATTCATAATTGCAATAAAAAGGTAAAACACCTAAGAAATTAAAAAGAATGTACAAGACAAATGTGAAGGCAATAATAAAGCTGTGCTTAGACTTAAATAAAATGAAGAAATGCAATATTTTCCTGGATATGTAGACTGAATACTACTCGATATGTACCAGGTTCTATGTTAAGCAATTTATACACATAATCGCACTACATTTTTAGGGGGTGGGTCTTTTTTTTTTTTTTTTTAATGTTTGCTTATTTAGTTTAAGGGAAAGGGGATGAGAGAGAGGAAGAGAGAATCCCAAGCAGGCTCCCTGCAATGCAGAGCCCAACACGGGGCTCGAGCTCATGATCCATGAGATCCTGACCTGAGCCGAAATCAGGAGTTGGATGCTTAACCGACTGAGCCACCTAGGCATCCCTTGTTTTTTTTTTTGTTTGTTTGTTTGTTTTTTTGTTTTTAAACAAATGAAGAAGCTGTGGCCCCCAGAGGCGAGGCATTTTGCCCCAAATCACACAAATAGTAGATGGCAGAGTAGGAGTTGAATTCTGGCAATCAGTTTCCAAAGCACATGCCTAGCAGCCAAGTTGGTTTTCTCACGTTAATTTATAGATCTAACATAATTCCAACTAAACCCACGAAAAGCAATTTCTAAACTTGCTGAAGTGAATCTAGGATATAAAAAAAAAATAAAGCAGCCAGGGGAAATGTCTGGTAATTGAAGCCAATTAAATATGAAGCTTCTCCTACGTGCTCCCCAAAACTCTATGGAGTAACAAAAAGAACAAATAAAGACACACAAATCTCATACCTATAATGTAATTACAGACCTCATATTGCCATTACATAGAAAAATCAACACCAGTTTCTGCCAGAGCTATCTGTCCAGGTCTGTCACAAGGCTTTGAACATACCTGGGGCAGGAGGACTCCTAAAAAACTGTGAAAACAAGAGAAGAGGGTGATGTAAGGGTCTCAAATTGGCCTAAGGTCATGAGAGCGAAGGAGAATTTAAAGATGAAAATATGGAGCGGGACAGCGGGGTGGGGAGAAAGTTCTTGTGGGCCAAACCACTGACCAAAAGAAAAGAACTAAAAAATGAGCCAGATTCTGGGGCACCTGGGTGGTTCAGTTGGTTAAGCGTCTGACTTCAGTTCAGGTCGTTATCTCACATTTCGTGAGTTCAAGCCCTGTGTTGGGCTCTCTACTGTCAGCGCAGAGCCCACTTTGGATCCTCTTCCCCGTCCCCCCTCTCTGCCCCTCCCTGGAGCTGTCCTAAATATTTATTATTTATTTTTAAGTATTTTTAATGTTTACTTATTTTTGAGACAGAGAGAGACAGAGCATGAACAGGGGAGGAGCAGAGAGAGAGGGAGACACAGAATCTGAAGCAGGCTCTAGGCTCTGAGCTGTCAGCACAGAGCCTGACGTGGGGCTCGAACTCATGAACCACAAGATCATGACCTGAGCTGCACTCAGACACTTCACTGACTGAGCCACCCAGGCGGCTCTCAAAAATAAATATTAAAAAATAAATTTTATGAAGGGGGCGCCTGGGTGGCTCAGTCGGTTAAGCGTCCAATTCTTGCTTTTGGCTCAGGTCACGAACTCATGGTTCATGAGTTTGAGCCCCACATCAGGCTCCCCACTGACAGCACAGATCCTGCTTGGGATTCTCTCTCTTCCTCTGTCTGCGCCTCCCCTTTTCATCCTGTCTCTTAAAATAAATAAAACTTAAAAAAATTTTTTTTAATTAAAAAAAAAAAAGAATTGACTAAATGGTTAAGTACCCAAGGAAAAATGTTTTAAATAAAAAATCTAAAGAGCAGCATTGGAAAGAAGCAGCAAAACAATCAAAAGAAAAGGGAACAGATAGCTGAGATGATAGGTGAAGAAGGTCCAAGATCCTTATAATGGAGAAGCAAATCAAAACAATAGACCGGAACTACCATTAAAACCTATAATCTAAGAACACATTCCAAAAATAAAAATAATCTGAGTCTACTGTTTTAAAAAGCCCACAGCCGGGGCGCCTGGGTGGCACAGTCGGTTAAGCATCCGACTTCAGCCAGGTCACGATCTCGCGGTCCGTGAGTTCGAGCCCCGCGTCAGGCTCTGGGCTGATGGCTCGGAGCCTGGAGCCTGTTTCCGATTCTGTGTCTCCCTCTCTCTCTGCCCCTTCCCCGTTCATGCTCTGTCTCTCTCTGTCCCAAAAATAAATGAAAAATGTTGAAAAAAAAATAATAAAAAATAAAAAGCCCACAGCCACTGGAGAAAATGGACACTGAACAATCAATTCTCAGACATAGGATAGCAAAATGGTTAAACGTTACAAATAAAAACAGGGGCGCCTGGGTGGCTCGGCCGGTTAAGCATCCGACTTCGGCTCAGGTCATGATCTCACGGTCCGTGAGTTCGAGCCCCGCGTCGGGCTCTGTGCTGACCGCTCAGAGCCTGGAGCCTGTTTCAGATTCTGTGTCTCCCTCTCTCTCTGCCCCTCCCCTGTTCATGCTCTGTCTCTCTCTGTCTCAAACATAAATAAACGTTAAAATTTTAATAAAAAAAAAGTATTTAAAAATAAAAAGATAAAAACATGTTTTCAAAGCTTCCAGGCAAAAGGGTCCAATGACTTGTAAGGGCAAGAGAATGAGACAGCTTTTCAGCCTCCAGACTCTTCAAAAGTAATACGCAAAGTAGGCAGCTATGGAGCAGCGTTTTTAAAAGAAAGAAAGGAAACTCGACGGAAGAAAGCATGAACTAGAGATTTTATAACCAGCCAAGCTGTCTATGTTCGCTTCGCAGGGCTATCATAATGAATTATCAGGAATTCGGTGGCTTAAAACAAATGGACGTCTATTCTTTCAGAGTTCTGGAGGCCAGAAATCTGAACTCAAGGTGATGGCAGCATTGGGCCTTGGGTGGTGGCTCTGAGGGATCATCTGTCCCATGGCTGGCCTTGAACTGTTGGTGGCTTCTGACAAAACTGGCATCCCTTGCCTTGGGGGCTGTGTAACTCCAGTCTTTATCTTTGTCTTCACATGGCATTCCCCTAGGTTCCTCTGTGTTTTAAATTTCACCTTCTTTCCTCTATAAGGGAAGGTCATTGGACCTAGGGCCTGTGCCAAATCCAGGAGAATCTCATCCCTAGATCCTTGACTGTATCTGCAAATATACTTGAGTATCAAGAGTATAGGAAAATTGTTTTGAACATGGAAAAGCTCGGGAAATATGGAACTTATGAATCTTTCTTGAGGAGTCTGTGAGACGGTGACCTTCAACTGACAGATGATTGAGAGATTGTTAGCAAATGAGCTGATGAGCATGTAATAAAAATTAACTTAAATTTAAGGCCAAAACAGGGGTACCTGGGTGGCTCGGCCGGTTAAGCATCCGACTTCAGCTCAGGTCATGATCTCATAGTTCGTGAGTTCGAGCCCCGCGTCGGGCTCTGTGCTGACAGCTTGGAGCCTGTTTCGGATTCTGTGTCTCCCTCTCTCTCTGCCCCTCCCCTGTTCATGCTCTGTCTCTCTCTGTCTCAAAAATAAATAAACGTTAAAAAAAAATTTTTTTAAGGCCAAAACAAAGTTGGGAATGAGAATAAAATAGTAATATATAAATGTGATATGTACTAAGTAAAAACTTAAGCAACTAAAATAGGAGGGGAAGGAAGAGGGAGAGAAAAAGCAAAACAAACTCATTGTCTAGACAACAGATGGGAACGGTGGATATGAATACAAATGGACAAATCAGAAAGTAAAAGGGGACTGGCATCAGGAAAGAGAGAATTCCATGGATGGAACTGGAGGGTATTATGCTAAGCGAAATTAGTCGGAGAAAGGCAAATATCATATGACTTCACTCATATGTGTAATTTAAGATACAAAATAGATGAACATAAATGAAGGGAAGCAAAAATCATATAAGGACAGGGAGGGTACAAAACATAAGAAACTCTTAAATACAGAGAACAGACGGAGGGTTGCTGGGGGGCTCTGGGATGGGGGAATGGGCTGATTGGATAAGGGGCATGGAGGAGGGCACTGGTCGGGATGAGCACTGGGTGTTATATGCAGGGGATGAAACACTAGATCCTACTCCTGAAATCATGATTGCATTATATGCCAACTCACTCGCATGTAAATTAAAAAATAATAATAAAATAAAAACAAGAACATAAAGGAGAGAATTCCAAAACTAAGCATTAGTATAAAATTACAAAGTTTCCTAAATATCAAAAGAAAAGTTAAGGGCACCTGGGTGGCTCAGTCAGTTAAGCATCTGACTCTTGATTTCAGCTCAGGTCATGATCTCATGTTTCATGAGATCAAGCCTTATGTCTGACTCTGCACTGACAGCTTGGAGCCTGATTGAGTCTCTCTCTCTCTCTCTCTCTCTCTCTCTCTCTCTCTCTCTCTCTGTCCTTCCCCTGCTCTCTCTCTTTCAAAATAAATAAACATAAACAAGCATGAAAACATTTTAAGTAAAAAAAGAAAATTAAAAAATAAAACAGCGTGGGTGCCTGGGTGGCTCAGTCGTCAGCTCAGATCATGTCTCACGGTTCATGGGTTTGAGCCGCGCATCGGGCTCTGTGCTGACAGCTCGGAGTCTGGAGCCTGCTTCAGATTCTGTGTCTCCCTCTCTCTCTCTGCCCCTTAGCTGCTCACACTCTGTCTGTCTTTCTCTCTCTCTCAAAGATGAGTAAAAATTAAAAAAATAATAAAAATAAAAATAAAACAGCAAAGAAAACACATGTAGAGAAGCATTTCAACTAATTATACGTATACAAAGCAATTTTAACACAAGATGGATAAATAAATGTGAATGGATAAGGTTGATCTATGAAACAGAAAGGTTTCCAATGTGTCTAATAAAGCAAGATCAACTGTAGTCTGTATATAAAAGAAAGGTGAGAAAAAAGGGGACAGAAAAATGGAAACAAACAAAAAAGCAAGTTCTGTGATCTTGATGGCAGACAAAATAGAATTCAAGCCAAAAAAAGCACTGACTGTGAAGAAGGACACATTTTCTTTTCTTTCTTTCTTTTTTTTTTTTTTTAAGTTTGTTTAATTATTTAGAGAGAACCTCGCATTGCACAAGCAGGGGAGGGGCAGACAAAGAGGGAGAGAGAGAAAGAATCCCAAGCAGGCTGCATGCTGCCAGCGCAGAGTCCGGGTGTAGGGATCAAACTCACGAACCATGAGATTGTGACCCGATCTCGTGACCTGACCTGAAGTCAAGAGTCAGACACCTAACTGACGGAGCCACCCAGGTACCCCCCAACATCTTTCTTAAAGAGGAATCACAAGGGGCATTTCTGTTAAGATCAGGTACCAGAAAGCATGCCTGCTATCTACATGATTTCACTTTCTACTAGAGGTTTTAGTCAATGCAAACGCTGAAAAGAAATCTGTTAGGAGAATTGGTAACAGAAGTAAAACGATCTCTATTGCAGAAGATATGATAGTATCCCTAGAAAGTCTCAGAGAATCAATGAGAAAGCTAACTGAAACAACACAGTTTCATTATGATAGCAAAATATAATATCCACATACAAAAATTAAAAGCCTTCAGATACGCAACAATTATATAATATAGAAAATACATTTAGGAATAAACATAAACATATATGTTCAAAGTTTATAGGAGGATACTTTAAAACACTTCTGAAAGATTAAAACAAATGGAAATATATCCAGTATTCTTAGGTAAAACATCTCAGTATCATAAATTCTCTGGTCAGTTTCTAAATTTAACACAATCTCGATAAAAATACCAAAAATCTTTTCCATAGAACTAAAATTCCTAGGAAAAATAAACACACACCTAGAAAAACAGGGCCAAAAAATACGAACAAGTATTGACCTTACTAATAATTAAGTGCTAATCAAAACCATGAGATTCTAATCTCTCTATTAAATTAACCAATTATATTAACCAATGTATTAAATGGATCAATATATTTAAAAATATGGTGCCCACTATTGTGGAGAATGTAAGGGACAGCACACTCATATACCTGTTAATGGTATTCTTTTTTTTTTTTAATTTTTTTAATGTTTTGTTTATTTTTGAGACAGAGACAGAACATGAGCAGGGGAGGGGCAGAGAGAGAGGGAGACACAGAATCGGAAACAGGCTCCAGGCTCTGAGCCATCAGCCCAGAGCCCGACGCGGGGCTCGAACTCACGGACCGTGAGATCACGACCTGAGCCAAAGTCAGACTCTTAACCGACTGAGCCACCCAGGCGCCCCAGTGGTATTCTTAATTGTACAATATTTTGGAGGACTATTTGGCAATAATGTCCCCCCCCCAAAAAAAAAAAAAAGAAAAAGAAAAATACACTTCCTTTTAGTGTTTCACTTTTAGGAAGTTAGCCTAAAGAAAACACTAGGGATGGGCAGCAAGAGATTAGAAAACAACAACAGCAACAAAAACCAGTGGTGTTCCTGCAACTAAGTAACTTTTGGAAACAGTTGTTAAAGTACAATTTCCAATAACTTATGAAGCGTGACTACCTCTTACAAATATAGAATCAAAATGTGTCAAAGATCTATTAACTACACTGTCGATGAGGGAATAGCAGGATGGTAAACCTAGTTCCAGAAGTATTGAAGAACAAGGAAAAGTTTTTTTTTTTTTAAATGTAGAATAAGGGGCACCTGGGTGGCTCAGTCGGTTGGGCGGCGGACTTCGGCTCAGGTCACGATCTCGCGGTCCGTAAGTTCGAGCCCCACGTCGGGCTCTGGGCTGACAGCTCGGAGCCCGGAGCCCGTTTCAGATTCTGTTTCTCCCTCTCTCTGCCCCTCCCCTGTTCATGCTCTGTCTCTGTCTCAGAAATAAATAAACGTTAAAAAAAATTAAAAAAAAATGTAGAATAAGATTACTATGTTGACATGGTTAATTTCCCACAAGGCAATACGTGGTATCTTTGGAGGTTATCTTTACTCTCATAAGACAAATATTGTTTGCTGTACCATCAATTGTCTTCAAGTTAATCTCCTTCCGAGTTGCAAATATCCTAATCAAAGGTGAGTAGCAAGTCAAACAAAGGCTCTTCCAGCAAGCTTGCTACCAACTTTGAGTGGGACACTGAAAGGATACCCAGTGATCCCTTTTGCCTGTTTCCAAATTTTGGATCATTTTTCTTAGGAGCAAGTTAAACCAAAGCTAAACAGGTTTCTTTCCCACTGGATGTCTTCAGTTAATATGTTAATGTGCATATAACTGGTATGTCAAACAAGCAGTATTTTAACATGCCAAAAATTCTATCTATCTATCATCTATCTGTCCGTCCACCCATCCATCCACCCATCTATCCATCTATCCATCCATCCATCCATCCATCCATCCATCCATCCATCCACCCAACTGAAATATAGTTGACACACACACCACCTTACTCTCAGGTGTATAACGTAGTGATGCGACAGTGTATACATTCTGCTGTGCTCACCACAAGTGTAGCGACCATCTGTCACCATACAATGCTGTCACAGTACTATTGACTGTATTCCCTATGCTGTCCCTTTTATCCCTGTGACTTCTACATTCCTTCACTGGAAGCCTGTACATCCCACTCCCCTTCACTCATTTGTGCCCACCCCATTCCCTCTGGCAACCATCCGTTTGTTCTCTGTATCTATGGATCTGTTTCGATTTTGCAATGGTCTCCCACAACACTTATAAAGTCTGCTGAGAAAAAGTAAATTTCCTTGTTCCCGGAAGAAAAGTCAGCACTTTTCTCAGGTAACAGACAGCTCTAGTTTGGCACCGAATCTCCTTCCTTCTAACCTCTGGGATTATCTTTTCTATCTGACAGAGATATCTATGTAGTAAAATGCTTCAAAGGCTCTGGGCTGTAAGGAAATAATAAACAATGAAATCAGACAATGGATTCCTCTAGACGACTAACTTAATCCTCTGTGTAAACTGAATTGGGTGGCCAATTCACCCACCTTTTTACCTTCTGTGTCACTTGGGGCCTCTGAGAAGCAGACGCTGAGTACAGCAGGTTATTGGGAGGTGCATGGGTTGAAATGTGTCCCTCAACCCCCAAAGAGCACAGAGGAGGAGAGATGGGAAGCACAGAGATCCCCCCTGGGTCAAAGAGATGATAAGGGGGCCACTCTCACTTCTGTCCTTTGGTTCTTTGACCCTTGCATTCTTTCTATTGGATACAACGTAGTACAGAGACCTCACATTCAGCGCATATGACCTGGAAGACAGCATCCTTGTTTCCATACTGACTTAGCAGCAATGCCAGAGCAGGCCTTCTGGTGCCCTGTTGTGCCTGCTCTGGGATGGGTTTGGTGAAGTGGGCCTCCTGGTTGGATGCTCCATGGATCAGGTACTTCCTCATTCCCTGGTTGTGGTGCTGGCTGAGCCTCTGTGGGCAGAAAAGGCCATCATGGCTGGAATTAAGTGTTTACTCCTGTGAGGACAAACTGTGGACCCTTCCGGGATAGAAAAGGCCCAATGCTGGGGCACCTGGGTGGCTCAGTCGGTTGAGCGTCCGACTGTGGCTCAGGTCATGATCTCATAGCTAGTGGGTTCAAGCCCCACCTCGGGCTCTGTGCTGACAGCTCAGAGCCTGGAGCCTGCTTTGGATTCTGTGTCTCCCTCTCTCTCTGCCCCTCCCCCACTCATGCTCTGTCTCTCTCTCTCTCCGTCAAAAATAAATAAACATTAAAAAAAAACTTAAAAAAATAAAAAGAATAGGCCCAATGCTGGAAACTTCCCAAGTGGGTGGTTGATTGCATCAAAAATAGTGCCATATTGGGGGATCAGAGATGGGTTTAATCACAGGTTGGGTGTTTAGAAGCAATGGTAGCTAGAACAGCCTTGGTAAGTGACAACCCATGCAATTGGGCCCACGTCGGGCATCCATCTCTGGCACTATGCCACTCTGCTCTGGGGTGGCTGATTAGCCTGGTTAACGTCAACAGGCCGAGTCATTTTGTCTGTGTAGTTGAATGGCCCTTCTTCCGAGGTGGATACTTTTGCTGAGCCTAGCATGTACTTCAGAGATCTTCCCACCTTGTGTCCACTCCCTCATGGCCGTCAGCATTCCTCCATCCAAGACCTCCTCGTCGTGGGCTTCCAGGTTCCCGACACGATCAGCCAGGTCATTCAACACCACCTATAAGCCCATGTGCATTTTCATCTTGTACCTTTCTTCCTTCCACACACCACACACAAGCAGGTGCACTGCTCCATGTTCTGCCCATAGGGAAGATTTCCCCTGTCTACTTTCAAGGTCACCCCTGAGTGTGGCTACAATGTAGCCGCCGTTTTTGGCTTGAACTTACTCACTGAGGCAACCATCATAAACCACGTTTTGGGTATTTTCTCCCGTTTCACCTGATCATAGGGGACCCTCTAACTCAATGGCTATTCATGTAAATTGAGGGAGGGGTACAGGTGCAACCGTGGTGAGTGGCAGGGGTCTGGCTACTTGCTCATGTGGTTTACTTATACTCCCTTGTCCTGTTTGGGCTCGATTTGGATGTACCATTTCCATCTTATGATGGATTGTCTCTGGGCTCACCTGATCCCGTGAGTTAATGAGTCTGACAGAAGCCAGGTGTTGATAGGCAGTTCTGAACGCATGGCCACTTGGTGTCCATGGTCAAACATCTGATCTCTTCCAGAGCCCTGTAGCACATCAGGAGCTATTTTTTTTTTAATGTTTTATTTATTTATTTTTAAAGAGAGAGCGTGTGTGTGTGTGTGTGTGTGTGTGTGTGCGTGTGTGCGCGCGTGCGCGCGCAGGGGAAGGGCAGAGGGAGGAGAGAGAGAATCCAAAGCACGCTCCACACCGTCAGTGCAGAGCCTGGTTCGAATTCACGAACCATGATACCATGACCTGAAGGCGTCAGACACCCAACTGGCTTGAGCCACCCAGGTGCCCCAAGAACGATTTTTTTTTTTAAGTAGCAGATTGGACAGCCTCGTTCCAGACCCTGAGCCTGCATTGTGAGTCTCCCTCTGGAGCTTGCCATCACTTTCTTACTGTATCTTCTCTACCACTGATGCCTGCAGTAGCTTCAGGCCTGTTGGGATCACGTGGCTTAAACAGCCTCCAGCACACTAGCAATCTCTTGCTTATCCAGTGCACATTGCAGCAACACTCAGGGACAACCTTGAAAGTAGACAGGGGAAATCTTCCCTGTGGGCAGAACATCGAGCAGTGCACCTGCTCAAGCTTATCCGGCACAATGTCAGCATGGCATACGGTTACATACCCAGAAAGGTCGGCTACCTTCCCATGTGTTGGGCCAGACACATAAAGTGGTCGAAAACCATGATCTAGACCTTCAATATAAAAATACGTGGTCTTAAAGCAATAAAAGAATGATTAAGGGGGGCGCCTGGGTGGCGCAGTCGGTTAAGCGTCCGACTTCAGCCAGGTCACGATCTCGCGGTCCGGGAGTTCGAGCTCCACGTCGGGCTCTGGGCTGATGGCTCGGAGCCTGGAGCCTGTTTCTGATTCTGTGTCTCCCTCTCTCTCTGCCCCTCCCCCGTTCATGCTCTGTCTCTCTCTCTCCCAAAAAAATAAATAAATGTTGAAAAAAAAAAAAAAAAGAATGATTAAGGAAGACATTTTGCCCTGCCAATTTTCTGGCTTTCTTTGAGACCAAATCATCAGATCAGGTAACGTATAACACAGTAAAAATAGCCTTAAGTTTTAGACAAAGTGTTGAAATTTGCCATAAAACTGGATTTTGAGGTTTTTTTTTTTTATTAAAAAAATATTTTTTTTTTTGAGTAGTCTTCATGCCCAGCTCAATGTGGGGCTTGAACTCACAGCATGAGACCTGAGCTGAGATCAGGAGTTGGATGCTTAACCAAACCACCCTGGATTTTGAGCATTGTTTTATTTAAAACACTTTTTTTCTTAATATTTATTTTTGAGAGAGAGAGACAAAGACAGAGACAGAGTGTGAGTGGGAGAGGAGCAGAGAGAGAGGGCGACACAGAATCGGAAACAGGCTCCAGCTCTGAGCTGTCAGCACAGAGCCCGACACGGGGCTCAAACCCATGAACTGTGAGATCATGACCTGAGCTGATGTTGGGCGCTTAACTGACTGAGCCACCCAGGCACCTCTTGAGCACTGTTTTAATAAATTGAACTTAAAAAAGGAAGGATTTTTCCTTAATAGGCTAGATCTAGGGCATTAATGTGCATAGGAATTTCCTGACATATTGGGCACACTCACCAAGAACAAAACAAAACATTACCAGGCAGGCTCAGCACACATTGTTAGTATTCAACTTAGAGGCAAACATTTCCTGTGTCTGAGCACTTATACGATGCCTGGCCTCTCTGTTACCTGAAAACTGGAGGTAACCAGTTGAACAAACCCGGAAGTGTAAAATCTTCACCCTACATCCAACAGTCCTGACAACTTCTAGAAGTGGGACCTACCTACGACTGCTTAGAGGGCACGGTTGAAGTAGGGCTCAGTGTCATGAAATACTGTATATGATCTTAAAATTCCTGGGCCACACTTAACATCACCTTCTTTGAACTTGCAGAATATCGCATCAGTGGATGGGGCGCCATGCTGCGTCACCCCACCTGACCGGGGAGAAGTAATTTAGGTTATTGTCATTTGCTCATAGGCTAGATCCATGGCATTACTGTTCTCAGGAACTTCTTGAGGGGCTGTGCACACTTACTAGAAGCTGGGCAGATCTTAAGCGGCAATGCGGATGTTCAACCTACAGGCAAACATTTCAGATCAATGATGTCTGAGCACCCACCAACAGGAAGGCCTCCCTGTTAACTGAAAAATGAAGGAGCATCTCTGTCTAGTTTCTCACGGAGTTTCTGGCATCTAGCACCATGCCTGGCACACGGTATATATTCTGTAAGTGACACCTGTGCTTATTATCCTCTATTATTATTCTATTAGGCTTCTAGCCGCCCCCGCCTTCCCCTCCCCACCTCCAAATGTCCCAGAGACCAAAAGAAGAACACTGCCCCCCAAAGAGTCTCTGAATCCTGCTGCTACACTGTGGGGGGGGGGGGTCCCACAGAAAAGAAACAGCTGGCCAAGAGAGGGAGAAGCTACTTCCTGCTCCTCAAGGGATTCACTTTTCAGGTTCTTCATTATTCACAAAGAAGGCCAGAGAATGGCGGAGTGAGGGAAGATCGATGGGACCTTCAGAACGAATGTACGAACCACTGGCTGTAAGAACGATGTCATCAGAACAAGAAGCCCTGAGAGACAAGTCCAAAAATAGAGCGAAGGAGAGGGGAAATTAACTCATGGCCTGCCTCTGATTCATGTAAATATCGCTCAGCGCCCAGCAGAGGGAGACGAGGGATGCGGACAGTAAGCTGTCTGCTGCAGTTGATGGGAGACTCCCAGGTGGCCTCATTGTGGCACGCTTTCGGACCACAGCTCAGATGGGCACCGTGCACAGATAGAAGGCCATTTCAGGACTCCCCAGCGGCAGTCGGCAGGCCCTCTGTGTGCTCTGACTGTGGCTGGGAGGAAGCCCGAGCAGCTCTGTCCTCACTGTTCAGGACGCACAGGGCACTGTGCTGTGAGGCAGAGTGCTGAGGACGAGATGTCTTCAGAGCCCCGGCTGTGAGCCACATGCCTGATCCTGGCCCTGCTGTGTGCTCAGGTGGTGGGATCTGACTGGTCATACAGTCTCGAGTCAGAGTCAAAGTGTCGGTCATAGTTTGGGAACTCTTAGCAAGTCTAGAAAAGAGACAAGGCTTGGAACCCACGTGGGAGAAGGGGTGCCTGGGTGGCTCAGTCGGTTAAGCGTCCGACTTCAGCTCATGATCTCACGGTTTCATTCGGTTAAGCGTCCGACTTCAGCTCATGATCTCACGGTTTGTGAGTTCGAGCCCCGTGTCAGGCTCTGTGCTGACCGCTGGGAGCCTGGAGCCTGCTTCAGATTCTGTGTCTCCCTCACTCTCTGCCTCCCACCCCCACTCTGTCTCTCTCTCTCTCAAAAGCAACAAACAAAATAATAATAATAATAATAACCAATGTGGGAAAACTGGCTAACAGAGAAAGATGAGATAAGCTAAGATGGGAGAAGGCTCTCCAAAGAGTGAGCAAAATGTTGGGGGTGACAGATTCTTAGCAGCACTGAAATCTAGGGATCGGATTCTTTTGGGGGGGGATTAAAAAAGAGTTTATAATTAAAGAGAGATGTCTCTAATTATGGAAATACTAGTTTTCTGTCCTTTAAGAGGTGGGTTTGTCAATTTCTCTGTTTTCTAGGACTAGCCCTTAACAAAGACTATGATTAGGAGGTAGATTAAGTGCACAGCAAAGTATGGTGCATTTCTGGACACTGAATTCTAGCTTGATATCACTGCAAATCACTTTATTTTATTCTTCTGAAGTAAAAGTTGCTTTTGGTATACTCACCTGTGGTTTATTCTCATTGATAAACCTAGGGATATTAGCTGAGCCAAGAAATACATTTCAAATCAATTTTAGAGACACTTTTAGGAAGCACAAATCTTGTGTTTTAGAAATAGCAAAAGAAACTAGAACAATTCAAAATATAAAACTTGAAGCCTTGAGTTGATATTTGTGACTCTGCTCCAGTGAAGACGTGAGCCTAAAAAATCCTGTAGGCAGTTGTGTTGAAGTCTTGTCAAGGGCCAAAGGAGCCATGTTTTCTCCCATGATTGTGTAGCTATCATTTGCTATGTATTCACTTACTGGTTCATTTAGTAAACGTTTGAGTGCCAATTACAGGCCAGTTACATATTTGGATATACATCGTATCTTTTGAAAAAAAAATTTTGGTAACAATTGAGATTTAATTCACCCACCATACAATGTACCCATTTAGAGTGCACAGATCGATGGTTTTTAGTGTGTTCAGAGTTGTGCAATCATCATGATCGAGTTTCATCAACCCTTGTTACCTTTTGATTTTATCTTTGATTTCCCTAGGCAAAACTGGTTGGCTTTTCCATATTTTTGGTAACAGGTATTTTACCAAATTAGATTTTTCGGTTAGTATTACTAAGTTTATATCATGACACCATTTGATTATGAAGTTTTAACTATCTTAAATACCAACTGAATTCTTTCTTCCCACATTCAAGGATGGAAACAAGCTCCGAGGAGCCGAGTAACTTACCCATGCCCATGGCATACCTCACTGCAGCTGAGAATCAACAGCACCCTTCACCTCTTCAGGCCGCAGGGTTCCACATTCTGCAAATACACCCTGGGCTCCCTCCTTTGCGCCAGCTCAAGCTAAGCAAGCCAATTAAAATACCCTCTCCCCTCCCCCCCCCCCCCAATAAAAGCCCAGATTGCTTTCTGACAGGTATGTGCATTTCGTAGCATCTGAATTCGGTGTCTACACTGCTGGAGGGAGTAAGCTGTACACCCTACTGCCTCTCCAGGAAGCTAGACTGAGCAGCACCGCTGGGCTAGGGGAAGATCAGGTCTAGCTGCCGGGATTGTACCCAGACAAAAGAGCCAGCATTCACTGAACTCTCCGGGTTTTTTGTTTGTTTGTTTTTCCTTCTTCATGTTTTCAAAATCAATCTCAAGTTCAAAGAGGCTAAGCAGCTTGCTCTGGTTATCATATCTCTGTCAAAGCTGAGTGTTGTGGACAAAACCTAATGCAAAAATACAAACCCGAGTGAACCAAAAAAATCATATTGGTTCATAAGCTCATTCTTTTATTTATAACCTCCCTCCTCTTCCTCCTTTTCCTTTCTTTCCTCCTGCTTGTAAGCACTGGGAAAAAGCCTGGAGCCAGGACTTCTGACCCCAGCCCTCCTACCTACTCATCTCCACGGGCAACACCCCTTGCCTCCACCACCCCCAATCTGGGCTCCCCTCCCCAGCATTCAGAGGGGCCCTGGGTAGTGCTGTCCGGTTTCTATGTACCGGCCTCGTTAGTGGGCCATGAAATTAACCAGTAGGTTGTGACCAATACTAACAATTATATATCACAGTACAACACACATAGGAAGTTGTTACGCACTACACTCTGTTGAGTCTAAGATTTAATTAAGACAATTTTTTTTTTTAACATTTCTGGAATCAAGAGAGGACGGGACTTACAGCCGGATGACACTATAGCTGCTCTTGGCCAGGTGGCACTTGTGACGCATGAAGTCAGTCCCGGTGTCAGGATGGTCTCGTCTCATCGCGACCACCCATTATTTCCATCGGTAGACTATTTAAGGACAGTTTAAGGAAGGGATGCGAAGCCTGGGTGTTTTCTGGCCTTCTGTTCACACCTAAGATAAAGAAGAGGCCAACATCAAGCCTTGCAGAATAGCTTGGAAGGAAACCCTGGGGGCAGCAAGGGTGCCCGCCCTCTTCTAGGATGCCTTATCCAACATTTATTTAGGGGCACAGAAGGGAAAACTTCAATCCTGATGGCTGACTCAAAAAGTTGAACCGAAGCTCAAGTTTCCAGAACACAATCGCGACACATTTCACTCAAGGGAGAGGAACTATGCAAGTCTCAAAGTTTTTAAATGAACACAACGTTTTAAATAGACATAAAACTTCTAAGTGACAAGAAAGCATTGTTCAACATTTGATGGCAGTGAAAATAAATGGTGTATAAAAGAATGCTGCCTCCTATAGTCGATGGAGTCGCAATTTAATAAAACCCAGTATATGTGCATACTAGGTCACAGTGTAAAATAAAATATATATTTATTTAACAAATAAATATATATCATATATGTATATATTATTATGTCATTATATAATTATTACATATGTACATATGTATGTATATATGTACATATATATGTATATATGTCTCTATGTATACATATATATGTACATATGTACATATATACATTATTATATATGTATATAATATATATTGTGTATCTATTGTATACATGATATTTTATTTTATTTATTTAGAGAGAGGGGGTACAAGTGAGTGAGGGGCAGAGAAAGAATCCCATGAGGGGCAGAGAGAGAGAGAGAGGGAGAGAAGGGGGGAAGGAGGGAGGGAGGGAGGAAGGGAGGGGAGGGAGGATAGAGAGAGAGACAGAGAGAGAGAGAGAGAAGTGGATCTCACCCAGGGCTCATTTTTATTCAAAGAGGGGCACTAGCTCACCCAAAACGGGGTTCGTGTTCACCTGAAGCAGGTTTATTTTTATTTTAGAAAGAGTGCAAGCGGGGAGGGGGCAGAGGGGGAGAGAGAGAGAGTCTTAAGCAGCCCCCATGCTCAGCAAGGGGACTGACGAGGGGTTTGATCCCACAACCCTGGGATCATGACCTGAGCCGAAATGCAGAGTTGCATGCTCAACCGACTTGGCCACTCAGGCGCCCCAAAATACATTTTTACTGTCTGTTGAGGCCTCAACATTTGAAAGCCCCTGCTTGAGGAACTTCCATTAGAGACCGAACCAAAGCAAACGGGCAAACTAACAGATCTCACTCTCTGCCCCTTCTCAAGTGTCTCATGCTATCTGCACCCCGCACTCCACTTTCTCATCTACTTTTTACTCTTTCAATTTAATTATAATGAAATAAAATTGCACCACATAACGAAGAGTTCTCAAGCGCACGCCGGGGTAACCACCACCTAAGTCAAGAAGTAGAACATTCCTGGCCCTCCACCAGCGCCTCCTGCTGATCAGGACCCTTCCCCCTTTACAGCTCTGTCATCTTGGAACACATACTAACATCTATACAGATTAGCTTGGTCTGATTTCAGGCCTATGTAAATGCAATCATTCTATAGGAATGATGTGTCTTTCCCTTCAGTCAGCACTGTAAGCTACATCCTCGTTGTTGCTTATAGCTCTAGTGTTTCCTTTGTTTTTAAACGTTTATTTATTTTTGAGACAGAGAGAGACAGAGCATGAACGGGGGAGGGTTAGAGAAAGGGAGACACAGAATCCGAAGCAGCTCCGGGCTCCGAGCTGTCAGCACAGAGCCCTTCGGGCTCGAACTCACAGAGTGTGAGATCATGACCTGAGCCGCAGTCGGATGCTTAACCGACTGAGCCACGCAGGCGCCCCCTAGCTCTAGTGTTTTCTTAGAGTCAAGGTTGTCGTTGCATGACTATGCAATAATGTATTTATCCCTTCTATTCATGGGCATTTAGTTTGTTTCCAGCTTTGGGAAATGATAGACAATGTTGCCATGGACATTTTCATATATGTATCCTGGCGGCTGAAAGGAATGCCGGGAATAACAGAGTTCAGCTCTCTTCAGCTTAGTTGCACAATACCATATGGCTTCTCAAGTAGGTTACAAATTTACATTCTCACCAGTGTAGGCGGGTCAGATGCACCAACGCGTGGCACTGTTAGACTTTTACATTGTTGCTAGTCTTAGTCTGACGGGTGTTTAACAGTATCTCATTGTTTTACATTTGCATTTCCCTGAGTAACACAAGATTGAGTAATTTTTAAACACGCTTTTTTTAAGTTTATTTACTTATTTTGAGAGAGAGAGAGAGAGAGAGAGAGAGAGAGGGAGGGAGGGAGAGAGAGAGAGAGAGAAGGGCAGAGAGAGGGAGAGGCAGAGAATCCCAAGCAGGCTCCAAGCTGTCAGTGCAGAGCCCAACGTGGGGCTCGAACTCACGACCAGTGACATGACCTGAGCCGAAACGAGTTGGACGCTTCACTGACTGTGCCACCCAGAAGCCCCTTGAGTGATTTTGAATTTGTTTATTGGCCATTTGGATTCCTGACGAAGTGCCTCCTTCCCTTGAAGACTTTTGCCTCTCCCTGCCATTGAATATAGGCTTTTTCTCTGATTTGTAGTTCTTCATATATTTTAGAATTCTGTAACCTGATAAATCAGCTACTAGTCTCCTGTGGTCATTTAAATACACACTGATTTTTAAAAAAAATCAGTTCCTCGGTTACACTATCCGTATTTCAAATGTTCCAGGCTACCTGTGGCTAGAAGCTACTTTATCGGACAGCTGAGAACTGTAGAGCCTCTTTCCTCAAAGCACTTTCTGCAGGACGGGAGAGACCACGGAAACTTTCCCTCCTCACACAGTATTTTGTAGGACAGGACGGAACTAGAGAACATTTCGTTGCACAGCCCATTCCACTGTACGATGTTGCTCTAGCCTCTCCTCTCTGTCCCTCGTGTGTTACAAGTATCTTCCCACATTCACGGCCTGCCCATTAGTTCTTCCGTGGTTCTTTTGATGAACGGAAGTTTGGATTTAATCAAACTTTTCCTTTTTCGGTGAGGGCTCTTGGTTTCTTTAGAAATGTCTTCCTACCCCAAGGTCATGAGGGCGTTCCGTAACGCATCTGGAACTGGTTTTGTGTGTAGAGAGGAGGTGTCCAATTTAATTTCCCCCCTAATGGACTGCCAGTTGTCTTTGCCCTTTAGTAACGGCCAAGTTCTTCCTCCATTGCTGTATATGTCACCTGTCACAAATGAAGTATCCATATTTGTGTGTGTCTCTTACCTTTCCACTTTTCAATCCATTTCAACGTCCTTTCCTTTTCCGTTATTCAACTAAAACTGCTAGGGCCCAGATTGTGAGCCACCTGCCATCTGCTGAAGCTAACAGATATTCTCTAATCCTTATTCAAGTTCTCAGTAGCATCAGGACAGCTGACAACCCTATCTCTTTTTAAAGATTTCATAAGAGGTGCCTGGGTGGCGCAGTCGGTTAAGCGTCCGACTTCAGCCAGGTCACGATCTCGCGGTCCGGGAGTTCGAGCCCCGCGTCGGGCTCTGGGCTGACGGCTCGGAGCCTGGAGCCTATTTCCGATTCTGTGTCTCCCTCTCTCTCTCTGCCCCTCCCCCGTTCATGCTCTGTCTCTCTCTGTCTCAAAAATAAATAAACGTTGAAAAAAATTTTTTTTAAATAAAAAAAATAAAGATTTCATAAAAAATTTTTAATGTTTATTTATTTTGGAGAGAGACAGAGACAGAGAGACAGAGAGAGAAACAGATCATGAGCAGGGGAGGGGCAGAGAGAGAGGGGGAGACACAGAGTCTGAAGCAGGCTCCAGGCTCTGAGCTGTCAGCACAGAGCCCGACATGGGGCCCGAACCCATGAACCGTGAAATCATGACCTGAGCTGAAGTCGGATGCTTAGCCGACTGAGCCACCCAGGTGCCCCTAAAGATTTCATTTTTAAGTGATCTCTACACCCAACTTACAACCCCAAGATCAAGAGTGAGTCATACACTCCACCAACGGAGCCAGCCAGGCCACCCCTGCTTCCATTGTGAAGTACTCTCTTCTCTTGGTTCCTGAAGCAGGGCCCTCTCCTGTTTTCCTTCCTTTGTTGGCTGCTGCTCCTTTCTGAAACTGTACATGTTGGGGAACGTCAAGACGTAGTTGTAGGCCCTCATCTCATCTTACTCTATGCTCTTAACCTTGGTAATCGCATCTGTTCGGGAGCTTTCAAATTCCAACTACATGCTAATGACTCTTGCCCTCATCAGGGACAGGTTCCATGATTAGCAGGCCTACTGCAAATTGGAGAGGTTTGCTGGAGCTTCCGGATACATTTTCCTTGCTCTTAAAAGCGAGGAATGGAAAGTGAGCTCACATCCCCACTTGACATGACTGAGGATGAGCCTGGCCTTCGTTGTTGTTGGCGGCCCTCTCACAACCATGGGAAAAGCCAGGCTGTGAACAAGGCAACCACGGAAGAGAACACAGAGGAGTCTCAGGACACAGGCGGGGCCCTTAGTGAGTTGCACGCGAAACCCACCTGACCTGTACACTTTGTTACGGGAACCAATAAAATGCCTTATTTGTAAACCACTTGGAGTCAGATTTCTGCCCGTGGCAGAAAGTCCTCTAATGAACAGAAGTCCCAAACTAGCACGTCAGGGCCAGACCTCTGCTCTAAGCCCCACGTGTCTCTATCTCAATGCCTATCCGGTATCGTCACTTGGTTTTCTCGTACACACCTCAAACTTTAGAGGTACAAAACCGACCTCTCGACCTTTTGCCCTAAACTTCCTCTTCCTCTAGGATTTTCATCACAATAAATGGCAACTCTACCCACCCAACTGCTCGTGCCAGAAATGTGTGGGTCATCTATTTCTGTCTCTTCCCCCCATACAACCCAATAAAGTCTAGTCAATCCACCTCTGTAACATTCACTCGATTTGTCCACGTTTCCCCATTTCCCCCGTAGCTACTCTAGCCCATGCCACCCCCATCTCTCCCCTGGACATCTGCAATGATCTTAACTGGCCTCCTCGCTCACTCTCATACCCTCAATCCATGCTCCTTACACCTGCCAGTGATTTTTTTTTAATCAGTAATGATCTCATTTTCTACAGCATAGCAGTTAAAAGAATGGACTATGGAGTGGGACTGATAGGTTAGTTATCGACTCTACAGAAGTAATCACCCCAAACCTTAGTGGCTTAATATCTCACGGTTTCTGTGAGTTGGGAAACCAGGCAGACTTACCTGGATGTCTCTGTCGCAAGGTCGATCAGGAGGCTGCAGTCTTATCTGAAGGCTCGAACGGGACAGCATCTGCATCAGAGCTCATTTGTGTGGTAGTTGGCAGGATTCGGGTCCTCACAGGCTGTTGGTTAGAGGCTGCTTTCGGTTCCTTGCCCCACAGGTCATGCTACGTAGGGCTGCCTGGCACACGGTCGCTGGCTTCCATCATTCGGCTGCCCTGCAGTGCTCGGTACAGACAGGTCCAGTAAATGTTGCTTAGTTATCCTGATGCTGAAGTGCAAGTCCACTGCAAATGTGTCTATGTCCTCTTGCTGGCAGTGACGTTAAGGTGCAACTTGGACTTCGTCACTTGGCTGAGGTACACCGTTCAATGGTTTCCATCCCACCTGGGATAAAAGCCAAACTCCCGACAGTGCCCCAAAACCCTGCCAATTATCCGAACTCATGTCGAGCCGTTGTGCTCCTTACTCACCTTGCCTCAGCTCCAGTGGACTTCTTTGAGCGTACCAGGTCCTGCCCCAGTTGGGGGTCTGGACCATTCTTTCCTGAGCTCTGCCTGGCTAACTCCTGCTTCCCCTCCAGGTCTCAGCTTCATTGTTACTTCTTCAGGGAGGCCTTCCTTGAATGCTTAGTGTAAATTCAATTCCTGGGGCATATTCTTTCATTGCACCCAGTATAGCACTCCCTACCGCTTGAAATTATGTATTTATTTATGGTATTGTATGATCAATATTCGCTTCCCCCTTTAAACTCTAAACTCAAGTCAGGGTCTATATCAGTTTGCGTACTGCTGCATTTTTGCCCACTAACACATTATCTGATCATAACAGACATTCACATATTTAACATAAAAATCTTTCTTACAGAAATTTCAGCCAATCATGGGAAAGTATCTTAAGTTGTCCTTCGATGGGCCAAACTGACAAGGAACATTTGCATTCCTCAAATTCTATAGTGAAGATTTTCTGTTTACCATAAAGCAGTTTCAGAATTAATTGGCTGCCATGTGGGGCTCGATAACATGAATCCTTGCTGTGGGCCGGGCATAGATATAAGGGACACTTTTCTTTTTTTTAAAAGATTTTTTTTTCAACGTTTATTTTATTTTTGGGACAGAGAGAGACAGAGCATGAACAGGGGAGGGGCAGAGAGAGAGGGAGACACGGAATCGGAAACAGGCTCCAGGCTCCGAGCCATCAGCCCAGAGCCCGACGCGGGGCTCGAACTCACGGACCGCGAGATCATGACCTGGCTGAAGTCGGACGCTTAACCGACTGCGCCACCCAGGCGCCCCATAAGGGACACTTTTCTAAAACATGCAACCGAAAGACAAGTTGAAGTATAGACTAATCTTTTTTTTTTTTTAACGTTTATTTATTATGAGAGAGAAAACATGCACATGAGCAGGGGAGGAGCAGAGAGGGGGAAAGAGAATCCCAAGCAGGCTCTCTGCTGTCAACATGGAACGTGACTCAAGGCTCCATCCCATGAACCGTGAGACCTTGACCTGAGCCAAGATCAAGAGCCAGATACTCAACCAACTGAGCCACCCAGGCGCCCACAGACTAATCTTTTAATCCATATACTTAAATATCAATCTGGGCAATAGCAAACTTAGAAGCCTACGTACTCAATGGATTTTTTTTATACATCCATGACATTTTTAATATCTGAATAAAAACAAGTGAAAAGCTAATCACAGCTATACTTAGAAGCTAAGGATACACACACACACACACACACACACACACACACACACACATAAACTTCAAATTGTTTCCCGTTTCATCTCAATTTATTACTTTCCTTTATCTTAACTTTCTCTTTCTTTTGGCCTGTCTACTGCTAAATTGAAATTACAGTCAGGTTTTCTGAGCCTCTCAGTCTAAGATATCTCAAGCTGTTTTTTTCCCCTACCTGACGCACATTACAGAGATTTATCATCGCGGCTCAAAATAATTGAAGATTCTCAAGTTTCTTTTAGAAACTTGTACATATTGTTTGTTTGTAGTTAGTGTCAGTTTGATCTGCTTGCTGCTGATTTCTCTGGCAAAGGGAAGCATGAGTCTAACAACTATTGGCAAGAATATTTAATTTCTAGTAACCTCAGGTCACTCTTTACCTGGCAATGCAGGAACGAAGGAAGACGAGAGTGTGGGGAAGAACATGCACTTTGGAGCCAGACTGCCCAGGTTCAAATTCTGGTTACTAGCTGCGTGACTCTCTGGCAAGTGACTTAATCCAACAGGGCCTCAAAATCCCCAACGTAAAATGTGGATAAAAATGGCACTTAGCTCCCAGAGTTGTTATGGAGATCATAGAATGATTTCTGAGAGATAGTAAGCACTGCATATACATACATATATATTTAATATGCATATTTCCTTCCTGAAGGTTTTTTTTTTTTTTTAAGGTTTTTCTATCTTCAGGGCTATATCCTCCAGCTAGAACTTGAGGATACTAAATAGAGCTCCTCTCTGTAAAACATCCAAGACATGTGATCATTCCCTGTTGGGTGTAGATAATATAGCTTCTCTGGGCTTTAGGTATTTCATGTACCAAGTGGTGATATCACCAGTCCTGTCCGCCGAACAAAACTGCTCTGAAGAGACAATAAAACAACACAGGAGAGCAACGTTAAGAGTAGAACGATGTTCATATGCACCCTCGTGGCCATAATCACACATATGATATTTCTAAGAATCTGGGGGACGTTGTGAGGAGGGTTCTATTAAGTTAAATTACTCCACATTAAAGTTAGTTCAAAACAGCAAAGAGAGGCCAAACATACGGATCATTAAGAGCTTCAACTGAAACTACAAAGCATGTACATGATCGGTAATTTTAAGACTGACCAACCTAATACATTTTTTGTGTTTAATCAAAGAATATTGCATTCAAAAACAAACACAAACCCTTTCCAAATCATCCCTAAACAGTGGTATTTTCACTTCTGGAGAATGATTCAGCTCAATTTAGGGACTATTGTTTCTAGCAATATAGCATACAATCTAACTTGAGAGTTCACTTCTTACAGATAAGAACACATCTGAATTCTATCTAGGCTCTTCCACAGACGATGTGGAGGGTGACGCTGGCTAAGTTACCATAGGATCCTTCTTACGGTATCTCAAATATACAGATTTTTATGATTAAGAAACATTTCCTATCATTATTAGCATCTTAGGCTCAAGTAAAAACAGAATTTTCACACGTAATGCTAGAATCTTCCTATTTGGTTTCCTGAGAGCTTTTGATGTTTCACCAGTACATTTAAAAAATTCTCGCATCATTTAAATTTTTGCACAAGACCTTTATCTGGAATTGTTCAATAAATGGTTTAAATTAATGAAACAACACAGCTCTTATGCCCCTTAGAAATTTGATCAGTCTTTTTTTTTTTTTTTTTTTTTTTGGAGAGACAGAGAGAGACAGAGTGTGAGTGGAGGAGGGGTAGAAAGAGAGGGAGACACAGAACGTGAAGCAGGCTCCAGGTTCTGAGCCGTCAGCACAGAGCCCGACGCGGGGCTCAAACTCACAGACCACGAGATCATGACCTGAGCTGATGTCGGATGCTTAACTGACTGAGCCACCCGGGTGCCCCAGAAATTTGATCAGTCTTTTTTTTTTTTTTTTTTGGAGAGACAGAGAGAGACAGAGTGTGAGTGGAGGAGGGGTAGACAGAGAGGGAGACACAGAACGTGAAGCAGGCTCCAAGCTCTGAGCCATCAGCACAGAGCCCGACGCGGGGCTCAAACTCACAGACCGCGAGATCATGACCTGAGCTGATGTTGGACGCTTAACCGACTGAGCCACCCAGGAGCCCCAGAAATTTGATCAGTCTTAAGTGCGACCAATAATTCCTGTGAATGGGAAGAGGAATCACGATTCACAGTAAGCTGCACAGGACACAGGGGCAGAGAAGAGTACACCTGCATCGGGGCTGGCCTGGCCTACATCCCTGGCTGCCATCCCCGGGAGAGGCGGGCTGCGCGCCTCCCCGGGACAGGCCGCACGCCCATCTGTCCTCACAGTTTCAATGAGATACGACACTTTTTTTTTTTTTTTGAAACTAAATACATTTTAATAGAAAACAAAATACAAAATAACTCTTTTCAGAAAACAGAAATATTTAATCCTTTTTCCACGAATTCGAACTTGCTTTATCCTCAAAGCACAGTTGGCTATGCGTGCGGGCGTACTCAACGATTTGTTCCGCAGACTGTTCATTAAACCGCTGTTGCAGCGCAGGTGGGAGCAACCGATCGCAGGAGAAAAGGATGCTGAGAGAGCCACGCCTCTGAAGAGGTGGGCGTTTGGAAATTTAACATTTTCTAATTCTATCTTTTGCCTTATCGCTTCGATTTATTTTCATCTCTTTGCCGCAATCTGTCCTTTCGGGGGGAGAGAACGGTTCACAGAAGGGCAGCCGCGAGGAGACTCTCTCCCACCATCACCGCCAGAGCCCAGGACTTGCTCACACGCACCCCCCACCCCCCCACCCCCCCACCGCCCGCTTCGAGAAACATGTCAGCCGGAGTGATCAGTCCGTCACCCCAGAAATTTTCCCTTTCTCCCAAAACACTGTGCTACCAAATTCTCTGAATTCCCTGAACCTCAAGATTCCAAGTATCACAGCCAGTGCCAGGAGTAAAACCTGAAAGATGAGAGCAGAGAAAGCCCCTCTGCCAGTGCTAGGTTTCCTCTTCTCAATAATAATAATAATTATAATTATAATAATAAAAAAAATCCTGGTTCTCTGTAATCACGGGAAAGGAAAGACTCTTTGCCAGGATTATCCCCGCCCCGTTCCTAGTTCCCACCCCCTCATTCCTACCCCAGTACAGCCCCCTTCCACCCAGGCGACCGAGAACACATGATCCTGGGGCACTGTCCTGAGCGTGCCCTGCGGCCATCCTCGGGCCCAACGCAGCACCCGGCGGTGGCGGCGGCGAGGGAAGCAGCATCTCGGGTTTACACGCGGGGAAAGCGAGACACACACCGGAAGGTGCCCGGGCGAGGACGCGGGGGGATCTTTGTAAGAACTTGCAATCCGACCTCCAGAGCCTCTTGATTCTTCATCTCATGTCCAATGACAGCACCTCTCCCGCCCCCAGTCCTTCGACCCTCGGGGGGACAGAGGGAGGGAAGGGGTGACGCGCTTGGGACGTCTGCACGGGAGCGGGGGGGTGGGGTGGGGGGGGAAGCGGGGAGTCTTTCACAGTCAGTCAGTGATTCAATCTCAATTCGTCCTAAGACTTGCAACCTGGAGCCTTTCCACTACTGCCCCAGTCTGTTACAACAAAGATTAAAAAAAAAAAAAAAAAAAAAAAAAGGAAGAAAGAAATTAATGTTCCTGATTTTCTTGTGTGATTCCAGTCACTAGAAGAAGGTTGCAGGCCATGAACTGCACGCTCAGTACATTGCTCATCTGCCCGGTGTACACGCCCACGAGTTCGCCAGAGGAGCCGTCGGCAGGGGCGCTGCAGTACGTGTTCCTAATGTCCCAGACGCGCACCGAGTTGTCCATGGACGCAGAGGCGATCAGACTACTGTCCGGACTGAAGGTGAGGCTGGTGATGTTGTCCGTATGGCCCCTCAGTTCTTTATAAAGGGTCCCAGAGGCCAAGTCCCACAGCTTCAGCCGCTGGTCCTCGCCGGCCGAGGCCAAGTACTTACCGTTGGGAGAAAAGGCGAGAGAGAGCACGGGGCCGCGGTGGCCGGTGAAGAGCCTCACTGAGTTCCCCTGTTGGGCACTCCACAGCCGGACAGTCTTGTCGGTCGAGCCTGTGGCTAAGTAGTTCGAATTAGGGTGGAATTTGACACAGTCCACATCTGCCAGGTGCCCGGCATATATCCTCAGCGGGTACGTCCGATCAAATGACCACAGCCTCGCGGTGCGGTCATGGGACCCGCTGGCAAAGTACAGGCTATACGGGCTAATGTCCAGGTCCCACACAGGGTAGGCATGTCCTTGGTATAACACAGTGTTGGTGAAACTCCCGAGGTCCCAGTACCTAATGGACATGTCTTCAGAACAAGAGAGCAACCCTGAGCTGTCTGCGAGGAAC
Organism: Felis catus; assembly: GCF_018350175.1. NCBI lineage: Eukaryota > Metazoa > Chordata > Mammalia > Carnivora > Felidae > Felis > Felis catus. Next base: position 18,833,266 of record NC_058378.1, on the reverse strand, counting down.
CTTGTGCTGTATACTGGTCCACAGTGTCCCCGAAGTATCTTCATCTCTGTGCCCGCATTATCATCCTCATCATCCTGGGAACAGTGGGGGTGGGGGGGGGATGGCAAAGAGACACACAAGAAAAAAAATGTTTAGTGGTCTGCCATGAAAACCAAAGAGTCCAGCAAAAACAGAGCATCTGCCCAGTGTCAGCGGCCTCGCGGTTAAGGGTGAGCCCAGGAAAACATCGCATGACTGCATAACTGCATAAAAAGTCTCCTACAACTTACAAATTGGCTTCCTGACATTCGTCCTGCAGCTAAGACTATATTAAAAGTATACAGATGCGAGGCTATTATTATAATACTGTGGACCTTTCCGTTAGGCTGGGGAGAAGAGATTTCAAAAGCTGATCAAAAGACAAGTCAATGGTAATTTCCACTGTTAATTCGGATGGGCATCATTTGGAAAGATTTACTTCTGAATTCACATTACGTTCTTAGGTTCTTTTCTTCTGTGGGCAGGTCTTCATCGGTCAGTTTTAGCTGCTTTATAAACCACATCGCTCCCTGTTTCTACTCTACTAAGAAAATTCCTGGCATTCCCATGACTGGGGTCAATGACGAAGACAGATGTGGTCTTGATTTGAAATTAATACAAAACCACCGTAAGGGCTGTCACAATAAAGCCTAGACACATCAGAACAAATAGTAAACCAGAAAGGTGCAGTTACCAATAAATGACGCTCACACCTTGCGACCAGGCATAAACCATAAACTGCTGGTGTCCAAAAAGAAATAAAGATGAAGGGTTTTTCTGTTCTTCTTCTTCTTCTTTTTTTTTTTTTTTGGAGAGAGAGAGAGAGAGAAATCCATGCTGAGCACGGAGCCCAACTCGGGGCTGGATCCCACGACCCTGGGATCATGACCTGAGCTGAAATCAAGAGTCAGATGCTCAACTAATTGAGCCACCCAAGTGTCCCTAGATGGGATTTTTTTTTTTTTTGATGTGTATTTATTTTTGAGAGAAAGAGAGACAGAAAGAGAGAGAGGAGAGATGGGCAGAGAGAGAGGGATACACAGAATCTGAAGCAGGCTCCAGGCTCTGAGCTGAGCTGTCCGCACAGAGCCCGACGCGGGGCTTGAACTCACGAACCACGAGATCATGACCTGAGCTGAAGTCAGATGCTTAACTGACTGAGCCACCCAGGCGCCCCCCTAAGATGAAATGTTAAACTGAGACTTTCTGGAGGGTCTCAAACATTTTCCCAAACAAAGCATGGGTTTAGAATAGCTTTAAACAAAGCCAAGAGACTCATGGGATTCTTGGAAATAAATTCCTGTGTGTGGGGACAGAAAAGAAGATAGCCGCTCACAGCACTGAGGGAAGTCCCCTTCCTCACCCTTTTCCCCCCAAGGACACTATCTCTGTTCAAAATCCCGGTTCCCTTCATTCTCTCGTAGACAAGCACCTTACTTAGCACTACAGCTCTCGGTCCAGGAATTCATAAATTAACACGGGTTTTAATTAAACCCCAGGTGAACGGGGAGTAAGGAGATTTTTGAACCAACTGGCTTTGCTGCCTTAGAAATAAAAAGGTCTACGAGCCTTAGGTTCTGGTACAGGAAAAGGGCATCTTTCTCATTTCCATTTGAACACGATGAAAATCAAAATAAGACAAATGCCTTCAATGTGTACATATTTGAGGAAAAGGTAAGAGAAAATAAATACTGACGTCCATGAATATTCAAAATGGCTATTCCAGACATTCAACATTAAAAATACATAAGCATTCGGGAGCCCAACGTTCTACCGAGCGTTACCAAGAATATTAGTAATTTTCCTTTCAAAAGAGGTTACAACAACACTTTAAAATTTCAAGAATGACTCATTGCTGTACACCAGAAAGTTTATATAAAAACTGTGGGAGCAAAAAACGACCCCGGATGAATTACACAGAGACCCTTTGAAGGTAATCCACAGGGCACGTTACCATCTCTGAGGCTTAAGTGGTCTTCATTTGGAGCAAGAAGTTAGGGAATTGGGTCTTCGCCTCCTAGGTGGGGACCCTAAAATCAAGCTGGCACTTCCAGGGGTCTTGACGACTGTCCCGAGTACATGGAAAAGTGCCTGGTTGACTGTATAGACCAAGAGATGGGGAAACCAGAGCATTCCTGCTGGCTATCACTATCAGCCCTATGCCAGGACCACAGCTTAAAATAACCCAGCCACATTTTCTTCTGTGGCTCAACCCAGTCCCACAAGGGCCTCAGCATAGTCAAGCTGAAACTCTGAACAAGCAGCTGATTCACACATGCCCAGCCCAATTCTCCCTCTCCTTCCTTTCGTGCCAACAGGACAAAACCCCAAACTCCCTACAATCGGCTGAACTGACAGCAAATGCGCATTGGTCCCAAACAGGAATTTTTAATTTGTAAAGTGTATTCGTGTAATACTGAATGACACCGTGTGCATTATAAAACACATGTAAGAAATTTAAAAATAAGAAAAGGAAGCATAAAAAGGTCTTCGAATATTGTGTTTTGTACCCCTGTGCCATAGTTTGCTAAACCCTGCTTTAGGTCATGGAGGCCCTACAAATCTCGGACTTCTTATGGATGTCTGCTCCTGGACTAGGAGGTTCGATGTGCCTCAGCTCACACTCCAGGCTTTCTTAGCTCAAGGGTACTCTTTGGGGTCTGAGATTTGGCCTTGGGCTGTTCTCCCATCATCAGGTGCCAATGGAACTGGACGAGATTAAATATGGCGGGCTTGGGAGTTGGTTAAGACTTGGGAGCGAGAGAAGGCGGCTCTCGGCTCGTGGAGCTGAACACGTTGTTGTAAGCGTAAAACACACCAGATTTCCAAGACTTAGGACAAAAAAGGAGAATATAACAGATTTCGGTAATAATTTTTTTAATATTGCTTACATGTTGAAATGATAATACTTTAGCCACACTGGATTAAATAAGATACATTATTAATTTGACTCTTCCCTTTTACTTTTTTTCATGTGGCTACTAGAAAAATAAAAAGTACAAACAAGGCTCACGTTACACTCTTACAGGCCGGCAAAGACCTAAACGACCATTGTATACACAAATCACAGAACTGAGTGTCATTCACAACACTGACTGCTTTCCTTTTCAGACTGAAAGACTGCTGGACTGGGGCAAGGCTCGCTAGACAGTGCGTGGACTGACGCTGTAGTGCAGGGCTGCTAGGAGGGTGGGAGGCTGGCAGGGATGAGGGTGATCGTGTACACATACCTGAAACACAGAGAAAATTCTTGATCTGGTATCTGTGGTTTGGCCATGTTGCTCGAATATTAAAAAGACATAGTTACCAATCAACAAGGGTAAACGCTGGACCTCATTGCTAACTTAGAGGATGCAGGGTCTCAGACAGGAGGCGGGGGTTGGGGGGGGGGCGCTGCTACCTTTGGGAAGAAGGGCACTGCTGTGCCAGTTGACAGCTTTTCAGAGGTTAATCCAGAATATCTTCCAAGTTGAAGATATCAGGGCAGTGCCGTAAATCCAGTTTTACTTGACTTAATAGAGAACATTTTATGCCCTCATTGGAGCTTTTGTTTTCTGATTTTTTAAAACTGAGACAGAATTCACATACTCTAAAATGCACTCTCTTTAAAAAGTGTAACTCGGGCCACCTGGGTGGCTCAGTTGGTGAAGTGTCCCATTTCAGCTCAGGTCGTGATCTTGTGGTTCATGGGTTTGAGCCCCACGTTGGGGTCTGTGCTGACGGCTCAGAGCCTGGAGCCCACTTCGGATTCTGCGTCTCCCTCTCTCCCTGTCCCTCCCCTGCTAACGCTCTGTCTCTCTCTGTCTCAAAAAATAAGCATTAAAAAAAATTTTTTTTTACAGCATAACTCGATGGCTTTTAGTATACTCACAGAATTGTGCAACTATGACCACTTACCTAGTACAGAACATTTTCATCACCTCAAAAAAGAACCCCTTTCCCCATAAGCAATCGCTGCCCAGTTCCCTGTCCCTAGCCTCTGGCCTGGGGAAACAGTCTACTTGTTTCTACGGATATGCCTATTCTGGATATTTCCTATAATGAAATCCTATAGCATGTGGTCCTTTGTGGCTGGCTTCTTTTACGTAGCAAAATGTTTATTTACGAGGCTCATCTACATTACAGCAGGGCTCCTATGTATCTTTATAACTTTTTATGGCTGAACAGTATTCCATCACACAGATACACCACATTTTGTGTATCTATTAATCTGCTGATTGACATCTGGGCTGTTCACACTTTGGGGCAATTATGAATAATGATATTATGAACATTCATGTACAAGTTTTTGTGTGGACGTGTCTTTTCAATTCTCTTGGGCCTATATCTGGAAATGGAATTGCTGGGTCTGATCAATATTTTAAATGCCTACCATTAAAACATTTTATCCACTAATTTGTGCAACGGCTGTCGCTTCACAAAGATTAAGGCAGAGGTTGCAAAGTGGGGTTTTAATTGGGTTTTCGTGTCCTTTCGTACTTCCTACCAGCTCTTTGATCCATGTAGCTTTACCATGTACTTTTACCTGCTTGGCTTCTACGAGCATGTGAGTTTGTGATCTTTGCATTCAGAGTTTCTATTTTAGGGGCGCCTGGGTGGCTCAGTCAGTTGAGGGTCCGACTTCAGCTCAGGTCATGATCTCACGGTTTGTGGGTTTGAGCCCCGTGTCAGGCTCTGTGCTGACAGCTCAGAGCCTGGAGCCTGCTTCGGATTCTGTATCTCCTTCTCTCTCTGCCCCTCCCCTACTCATGCACTGTCTCACTCTGTCTCTCAAAAATAAATCAATGTGAAAAAAAAAAAAAGAGTTTCTATTTTAGGGGTACCTGGGTGGCTCAGTCGGGTAAGCATCTGACTTCGGCTCAGGTCATGATCTTGTGGTTCGTGAGTTTGAGCCCCATGTCAGGCTCTGGGCTGACAGCTCAGAGCTTGGAGCCTGCTTCGTATCCCATGTCTCCCTCTCTCTCTCTCTCTCTGCCCCTCCCCCACTTGCACTCTGTCTCTCTCTCTCTCTCAAAAATAAATAAACACTAAAAAATTTTTTTAAGAGTTTCCATTTTAATTGTGAATTCTACAAGAAGTCCAAGTTCTCATTGAAGAAACATTAAAAACTATCAGAACTGATTTATACCTTGCTTTCCCCCAAAATGTTCCTCGTCAGAAACCAAAAAACCAAAAACAACCCCCCTCCCCACCATAACAACAAAAACTTCCCTAAACTGCTATGACAAAATGGGTGTGGGGGGGGGAGGGGTAGAAATCCCAAACAGGAAACCCCTCACAACCTAATGGGACGATCTCAACTTTAGTTCTAAAGGTAAAAGAAAGTTTGTTCACAAGGAAAGCAGTGCCTTCATACTGGAGCAGAATCTATGGTACTTTCCATCTGGATAATGGCGAATAAATCAGGAAGATACCTAAACAAAACAAGCGCTCCCCTGACATCACTTCTGCTGAGTTGAATGGCATGTCCCACCATCCACCCAGGTGGTCAAGTCTGAGACACAGATGTCCTCCTCGACTCTTCCTTTCCCTCCAGCCCCTCCACTGAATCCAATGCGGGAGCTCTCATCTAACCTGTCCACTGTGCTCCCTTCCTGCCACCACTCCCCTTGCTCAGGCCACCATAATCCCTCACGCAGCCTGTGGCGCCATACTGCTTCCGGTCTTACCACTCCCAACGGTAGCTACATTTAATTTCTATCACTTCCTGGAATTCGTCATGTTATTCTTCGCTTCTGGGTCTTCAAACGCACGCCTTCCAAAGCCTGGAAATCTCTACAGAATGGGTCACAGAGCTAATTCTCAGTGGTAGCCAAGGCAGAATCTTACAACCTTTTTTGAACCTAATGTTCTTTCCTCCTTTGTATTTATCTTTCTCTTTGCTATCTTCCTTTATGTTAACTTGTAATGCCTAGAATAATCTCCAAACAATATCATCAAGCTGATAAGGTCAGCAGGAATAATTTCTCTCCTTGTATTTACAGAAGGTTGTAACTCAACGAAGGCAGCATCCTTCAGTTGTGTGTGAAGAACGCTCAACAGGCTAGAATTGTCTCCTAGGAAAAGAAATCTAAAAATTCAAATACATGAGCAATAAAAAATATCTCGGGGGTGCCTTGGTGGCTCAGTTGGTTGAGTGTCCGACTCTTGGTTTCAGTTCAGGTCACGATCTCATGGTTGGGGGATCGAGCCCCGCACTGGGCTCTGCTCTGACAGGGTAGAGCCTGCTTGGGATTCTCCCTCCCTCTCTCTCTGACCCTCCCTCACTTGTACTCTCTCTCAAAATAAATAAATAAATAAATAAATAAATAAATAAATAAATAAATAAAGTTAAAAAGATATTTTGGAGGGTACTGTAAGATTCTAGAAATCAAAGGGTGTGTACTGGAATTTAGACCTTTTACTCATCACAACAAACTCCTCTGTATCATCTCAGTCACAAGAAACAAAAATTCAAAGATCATATTAACTGGAAGTTGATTAAGAAAACAAGAATTGGAAAAAAGGGCTTATTTTGTGCATCCAATACTCTTGATATCCTTATCACCTATGGAAATTACGTTGAACTTTTCTAAACTCCTTAATTGTTCAACCCCATGCAAAGAATTTTCCATCGAAACTAACTTGAGCCACAGCTCCCTGAATTGCAGTGGTGAGATGACGAAAATATTCTAGCCCCCAGCTGTTGTGGGGCCACTTTCAGGGAAGGCGAACTCTGTGAAATTTCTTTCTTTGCCCACATGTTTTTTCTAAGACAGTAACTCTCAGGGACTTGAAACTCGGGCCCCTCGGCCTGCCTTTTCGGTAACCATCCCTAAACAAACCGAACAAGATCATTACCCCGACTGATGGGTGAAATGTCAACTACGCTTCCTGTGTACTTTTCAAAATGGGGTTTGGGAACGCCCCGGGGGACATGAAGCCAGAGGACGTGCACTGGCCTCAGGAAGGCCAGTAACACCCAGTGTTGGTGAGGGTGAAGGGAGACCGGAGTTCTCATTTACTGTTGATGGGACCGGAACATGAGAACATTTATCATCATTTAAAGTGCAGACCCTCTGACCCAGCAATCCTACTTCTAAATGTTTATGTTTGCACAAACGTACACCCTGGCTGCCACCGCTGTCACCACCACACACACCCACACCCACACCCACACTTACTGTAAATCTCAATATTAGCTAAAGGTCTTTAATTAGGCTTAGCAATGTTATCCACATTCAGACAGTAACAAACACTGATCGATCATTAATGATGTTCAGTTAATGTTGTTAAGGATAGTTTTCATGTCTTCCAAGGTTAGGCATGAGCAGGAATTCAATGGCTACAGGTTACATGGGCATTAGTCTGGCTGCGGCTATACGGCGAAGGAAATAACGAAGTCCATTCTCCATAAGATCGGTCATGTTTGGTAAGAACTCTAAGCAAATTAGTAAGGCAGGTGTAGGCAAGAAAACTGATACTCATACCTCCTCCTCCAGAATGTCACAAGCCAAGTGGATGCGGGACACGTCTACTTGATGGGGTTCTGACTTTAACTTCCTGGATCGTAAACTCCACAGTTTTATACAGGAGTTGTCAAACCCCGCAGCAAGCAGCTTGCTGTCTGGGGAGATTTCCGCAGTGTTCAACAGCTGCTCTGTGTTATAGAAGGCATAGAAACAGATGGTGGTGAGGGAGGGAGGGCCGTCCTTGACGCGCTTAATGCTCTCCTGCAAGACCTCCAGGGCAGCCTCGTTCTGCAGGATAGGGGCGGGCATGTCGGCGGGCTCTAAGCCGTTGCCCTCGCTCCGGGAGGAGCCGCCGCTGGCGTAGAGCTGGTAATCTGTTCTCTTGGCAGGCTGCACGTCAAGATGGATATGCAAGGTGAGGACTTTGCACAGGGCGGTGTTGTTGTCACTTTGGAGGTAGCGGATAAGGTAGTTGTAGCTGTCTTCCTGGAGACGGACCACGTACTTGTTATCTAGGAATGCTCGAAGCTTGAAGTTAGACAGGATGTCCTGGATGGTTTGAGTGGTCTGTAGCTGCTCAATGACATCCTTCTGGCTAGCGTTCTGCAGAAACATCCCATGGAAGCGGCTGTAAAAACTTTCCACTGTGCTCTTAGGACTGTTCTGGACCAGGTTGAGATGGAGGTAGACAAAGAGAGGATAGAGGAGAGGCATCACTTCGTGGCTATGCTGGGAATCAGAATCTACAATGAAAAACAAAAAACAAACAACAAAAAACAAAAAACGAGGGCTTTATAATCAGTATAATTTCAAGGAATAATGGGACTCTCCCGGGGAGCCCACCATCCCAGAACACTTTCTGGTCAGGACTATCGATTGACATAGAAGCCCAACGTGGAATTGTGCAAATTCAAAGCCTTTTGACTGAAGAAGGAAGAGCAGGGACTCTGAAGTCCAGCAAAACTGGGTCTGAAGTCGGCCACAAATCGGGACTTTGATGCCCAGAGAGGTTAAGTGACTTGCCTAAGTCCTCACGACACTTCAGGGGTTTGTGCCCAGGTCTTCGAGGTTCAGTACTTTCCCTTCAATATATGTTTCTCAAACTGGGGAGTGCGGACCTGAGGGTCCTTAGATATACTCTTGGGAGACTGTGAGTTCTTCACAGACACTTTTTAACTCAATGATGATTAAAAAAACAAAAAACAACAACAAAAAAAAACGAACACAAGTGTATTCAGAATGTTCTGGATGGCCATTAAGCAAGTACTGACATACGATTTTGGTGCTCGATTTAATTTTGTGATTACTTCTGGCAGCCGTCACCTAAAGTGATATCAGGGAGTACTTATTTTTGTGAGTTCATTACCGTGTCTCCCTACCCAGGCTGGCACGCCCTAACACTAAGATGACAACATCCATCCCTTGTTGTCCCATATCTGCCAGTGTAATCATTTTGATTATGTTGACTACAAAATAAAACTTCTCTTTTGCAGTGATAATTTGCAGATGAGACATTTTCAGGTCATTAAGGCTCAACCATTTACTAATTTGAGACTTTAACATCAGGAAGCTACGTGACAAAGGATGTTCAAAAAAGTGTCCGGCTTTAAATGTCACAGGCGAACGAGAAAAGCCCTGAGGTGTATCTGACACCTACGTTAAGTGAGGGCAGAGTGAGCCATGAAGGCACAAAGGTCGTTCAGCCAGAGGCCAGTGGGGGTGGCAGGACCTTACGCGGGGTGCAAGGGCCCCCGGGAAGCTGAGTGCAGACTAGCCTGTGTCACAGCCAGCAGCACCGTCCCCAACTCCACCTGGAGCGGCAAGTTAGTTCCGGCAAAATCCATCCGATATATTCACTTGCTGTTAACGTGAACTTTAATGCTTTTGTGGTTTTGCTTGTACTTGATTTGTGAGTTTCGGTTTCATTCGGAAATACGGCAGCCATAACGGTTTTATACCTAGTGTAATGTTTGCACATAAACAAACAAGTACCCAAATGCTTTAAGTCAGCATTTGCTGCTTCTGCCGGCATCTTTTTTTCCCCTCCGTGAAAAAGAATCCATTCATGGCTCAAAATCAGGAACATCGGAGAATCTTGCCTCCCTAATTTGATGACAAATGATACCCGCATGGTATCTCTACCCAACACCCTACTTCACTTTATCGCAGGTGAATTAATTGTACAATACGTACAGTTTAGAATAAAGGCGTCCCTACTGCAAGACATGTTTAGAAAATGAACTGAAATTGTGACTGTCACCAGGCCGCTCTGGGCTCCTCCTGTCTCCAGCAGGCAAAGAAGGGAGTTGCAGTGCTGGCTGGGCCGACTGATCCTGACTACCAAGGGGACGCTGGACGGTCACTCCACAGTGGAGGAAAGGAAGGGTATGTCTGGGCTACAGGAGATCCCTTAGGGCATCTCTTGGTCTCATTCTGTCCCTTGGTTAAGGGTAACGGAAAACTACAAAACTCTAATCGAGGCAGGTCCAGTAATGGCCCAAGGCTCTTCAGAAATGAAGGTATGGGTCATCCCATCCGGTAAAGACCCAGGACCAGCTGAGGGGATCGCCGAAAGGAAAGAAAATACAGAACGGGTAGAAGAAGGTAGTGACCCACCAAGAATGAAATATGTGACCAGTTATAGAAATGAAGATTATTTATGTAACCCTCCCTATTTTGTTGTGAATGTGTGTGTGTGTGTATCTACCTATAGGCAAATATCTTTGTTTTCTTTCCTCTCTTATTCCCTTATCACGTACACAAATTACTCTGATTTTGTATCAGAGTAGTTAAGTATTGTTAACTTTATGCCATAGTATTTAAGTTTCAGGATATCAAGGAAAAGAGTAAATCACCTAAGGACTTTGTTTTTTCTTCTGGGGGAAGGATTAGTGCATTTTTCATTGTCCTCAGGAGAGCTGTATCATGTTAGGTGGAATAATGACCTTGTTAATAATCTTTATTTGGAGAGTAAGTACGCTTTCAGGAGATGGGTACGGGTGCCAAGTTGACAGGGGGTGGACTTGTGGTGGTTAATTTCGTGTCAACTTGGCTCGGTCATAATGCCCAGATACTTAGTTAAACATTATTCTGGATGGTTCTGTGAAGGTATTTTGTTTTGTAGATGCGACTAACGTTTAAGTCAGTAGACTTTGAGTAAAGCGGATTATCCTCCATAATGTGGGTGAGCCTCGTCCAATCAATTGAAGGCCTTATAAGAACAAAGATTGCTCTCCCCGGAAGAGGGAATTCTGCCAGGAGAAGAGGGAATTCTTTGTATTTGAACTGCAACGCTTCCCAGGGTATCCAGCCTGCCTGCCGGTTCTGTGGATTTTGGACTTAGTAGCCTCCAGAACTGCATGCACTGACTCCTTAAAACGTATCTCTCTGCACATATGCCCTATCAGTTGTGTTTCTATGGAGGGCCCAGATACAGACTTTGGTCTTTAATTCTTTTTTTTTTTTTTTTATGTTTATTCATTTTTGAGAGACTGAAAGAGACAGAGCAGGAGCGGGGGAGGAGCAGAGAGAGAGACACACACACACAATCTGAAGCAGGCTCCAGGCTCTGAGCTGTCAGCACAGAGCTCGGCGTGGGGCCCTGAACTCACAAACTGTGATATCATGACCTGAGCTGAAGTCGGATGCCTAACCGACTGAGCCACCCAGGCACCCCAATTCTTTAAATGCTTCTTCTGTAAATGCTGTAATTCTTTAGAAGAGCTCCTGAAAATTTTTTCTTTAGAAGCTGTAATTTTTTTTTAATTCTTGTAGGTCTATTTACTTTCGAGAGAGTAAGCGAGCGCGAGCAGGGGAGGGGCAGAGAGCGCAGGAGACACAGAATCCAAAAGAGGCTCCAGGCTCTGAGCTGTCAGCACAGAGCCCGACGCGGGGCTTGAACACACAAACTGTGGATCATGACCTGAGCCGAAGCCAGACACTTAACCAACTAAGCCACCCAGGTGCCCCTAAATGCTGTAGTTCTTTAGAAGAGCTCTGGAATTTTTTTTCCCCAAAATACTAATGAAAAAACCAAAACCAAAACAGCTCAATCCTTATCAATTGGACTTCCAATATACGATGGGGATGAAGAATTGTTTGCAATTCCTTAAAATCTTAGTTTCAGGCTTCCTTTTCAAAATGAGAGGCATTTTAGTTTAATAAGTTTATAGAAAGAACCTAGCCAGCAAGAAACAGGGCTGCACTGCTTCAAAACTGACTGAAAATCACTGCTGTTTCAGCTCAGTTTCAAAATTGCTTAGCTGTTCTCTCTTGTCTGAAGAGAACCGGTCAGGTATAAAATAACATTTTGATCAACATACTCATTACGTGGAACAAGGTGCGACCCACATGATCAATCTTGTTTCCTTGCAATCATAACACGCACTTCGGATTCTGCTCAAAGGGGACCCACTTAAAATAGATTTTTTCTAATTTCAAAAGGAGCATATCCTCCGAAAAGCGTGATTTTCTTTCCTCCCATCCATCTACCCGCCGGCCACGGTAACAAATGCCTACTTGGAGCCACGCTCCTCTGGTGGGAAAGAAGAGGAAGCTTTTCGTGGAGTTTGCAGAAATCAGCAGCGAAAAGGACATGAGGCTAAGTGAAAACCGAGCTTGTCAGTCCGTGTCCTCCTGCCTGTCTCTGTGTGGTCTGACCCCACTGCGTGGCACCCCGGCCTCTACTCTGAAACACCACACTGCCCAGCTTGACTTCTCACCTCCCTCCCTCCTGGGCTCCGCTTCTCCCTCGTGTTCCTCAAATGCTCATTTCACTTTCAGGAGTCAACACGGAGCGTGTGTTTCCTGTGACCCAGGCAACCTGACATCCGTCATTGTGTCTAAGGGTCACGGCCGGCCCCAGATTCACACCTGGACCGAATGGTTCCAAAGCCTCTGCTCTTCCTACTGTGCCTCCTGAAGAAAAGGGCCCACAGCAGTAGGGGAGCTCCCAGAATCTCTCGCCCACAGATGACTTACGGAGGAAGAAACCACTCCGGGTGCTCCAGCCTGAGAGGTTCTTATTTTCCTACTATCTTCGAGATTTATCATCTCCTAAAACTGGAATGTGCCCCTCCGTGAAGCTGATGCTGAGTTCTTTATCACAAGTCTGTATCGTCTCTTAAATACTAGCCTCGGTTTCCTACTGCAGTCTATACCGTGGGAGGCCACCATCATCATGATGTACGAGGCACAACCTGACTTATTTCTGCCCAATGTAGCTTAAGCCCCGGTTTGTCACAGAGCCCGAGTCATCCTCCTTTGATCTTGAGCCTTGGAGAGTCTCCCTTGGAAATTTAATTATGAGATCCAGACACTGTTTTCCATTTTCACACCTCCGCTGAGTTCTGGTCCTTACTCACCTCCCTTCGCAAGCAAGTACTGCAGCGGACTTCAGGCTGGCCTCTGTGCCATCCCACTTGCAAACCCTGTCACCAACTGCCTTTAGACTAACATTCCTGCTGGTCATCTCCGCCAGGAGACAGGATGAGGCTCACGCTTCCAGGCCCAGTGGTCAGGTGTCTCCTCAGCCTGGCTCCAGGGTGTCTGGCTTTCTCTGCAATCGGAAAGCCCTGTTCTCAACCAAGCTGGTTTTCTCCCTGCTCCTAGAGGGGAAAATCGCCATCTCTATCCTCTTGCTCCTATCTTTTCCCCACACCCCGAATCCTCCTCCTCCTCCTCTTCCACCGTTTACTGAAATCCAACCCACCTTGCAAATGCTAACTTAAATTCTACCCCCTACTCAGGAAGGCCTTCTCGACTACCCCAACCAACGTTCACCTTTCCTTCAGAGTACGATTCCTAGACGTACAAAATTCAACACTGATTTCACACTGGCTTGTGAAAATTCTTCCACTACATTTGAACTTTATTTAAAAACTTTTAGTTTTAGACTTCTGTGGTTAGGATTGCTTCTTACTTAGATTAATTACTATATCTTATACTTTATTCCGGTGCTTAGGAAACACTTGTTCATTTGACTTGGTTGACTACTCTTCAGAGGCCTGAGGGTATGCAAAAATGTCTCAGGAAAAGCAGTCTGTAAAAACACACGACAAAACATATATTCACCCCCTCCAAATAACCTGTGCCCAGTGGATTAAGGAATTATAGGTAAAATAAGATAACTTCCTCAGTTTTGAAACAAGACAAAGGAGAGGGTTAATAGATTACAACTGACTACAAAGTAAAGTTCTGGGTGAAGGAAATTATGAGATGAGAATAAAGAAGATACCACATAATAGGAAAAAACCAGCCTCCTCAAATACAAGGAGTCAACATTTACTCCATGTTAAGAGTTTGAGCAGGTATATATATATATTTTTTTAATCTTTACTTTTGAGAGAGAGACAGCATGTAAGCAGGGGAGGAGCAGAGAGAGAGGGAGACACAGAATCCGAAGCAGGCTCCAGACTCTGAACTAGCTGTCAGCACAGAGCCTGACGCGGGGCTCGAACTCACGAACTATGAGATCATGACCTGAGCCAAAGTCAGACACTCAACCGACTGAGCCACCCAGGCGCCCCGTAAATATTTAAGAATAACATCAAGAGCCCAAAGAAATAAATTGAAGCAGAAAACTTTGCAGGATAAATCACATCAGTGAGCAATTAAATGTATTAATAATTCTCCATTGCAAGAAGTAACCACAGTTCTGTATCATAAAATTATTCCAATGAGCCTATCATATCTATGCTTCATTGATTTAAAAATGTAAACAAAAATCTATACAGTATCACTACAGTCACGAGTGTCAGGCATAATGGAAATAAGTCGTATCTATGACAAGAGTCATCTCACGGGGTGAGTACGGGGAAGGAATCACTATTGTAATGATACATTGGGGCTTTATGCTTTTGTCTGTCTCCCTCATTAGACAGTGGGCTCCACATCAATACTCTCTATTGCAATACCACTGCTTAACATAAATATCGGCTGAATGGATGAAAGAGAAAGGCTGAGAAGAGTTAGGCATTCCTTTCCAAACCAGCTTCCCCACCAATAGCACAGAGAGACAAATCTATCGTGGAGAGAGAAATAGAGCCCTATTTTAAAAACAGTAAAACGTCTTTCTACAGACTGAATTAAAAATTTTGAAATACTGCTTTAAGCCTCCAAACCGAATGCCAATGATAAAATTATCTCCAAGTTCTTGCTTACCTCTGAATGAAATCCTTCTTATAAATTCAATTTTTTTTTTTTTTAAATCCTTACTGGAGATGGAGAGCAGCTGATCACTGTTCTGAGATATTTAACATTCATATGATATGAGGATCTTAATGGAATTTCTTTCTTTTCAGTTTAAACTTAATAGACTCTTTTTACTAAACCTTTAAGTTTCATGATTTTTTCATTTTTGTAACCATTTAAAAGACTACACTTCTGAATTCCATCAATCAACAACTCTGAGGCTGATAAGATAACCCTCTCTAAGGTTTTATTTCGTAACGTTTATTCCCTGTAACATTTTGGCCATTTTTCCCCAACCGCAGGACACAGGAAATATGGAATCTCTCCTTTAAAATACAAACTATTAGAGGTCAAGTAAAATCAGGACAACCCTAAGTGAAATAAAACTAGATGTATTATTTTGGTTTATAACTGATTGCATTAGATGCATCTTTACCATTAAAGATTATTATTGAGGATTTTTCAAATAAAAAAAGAAAACAATCTCAAAGAGTTTTAACTACATTTACTATTAACCATTTTATCTGCCAGTTACTCTCAATCCTTTGAGGGCAGAGAGTTTTGTATTTCTTGTACTTCAAGGTATCGTGTATGAAGAAAGTACTCAAGAAAGTTTGATTAATAACCTGAATCAAGCTGGTCTCCCTCACTGCAATAGACTTTCCAACATTAAAAGTATAATCAGTCATCTTAGGACTGGATGGATGAGAACACTTGGTTATACCTTTGAATCGCTTTTTCTTTAAAAAAAATTTTTTTTTAATGTTTATTTATTTTTGAGAGAGAGAGAGAGAGAGAGAGAGAGAGAGAGAGAGGGAGAGGGAGAGACAGAGCATGAGTCGGGGAGGAGCAGAGAGGGAAGGAGACACAGAGTCCGAAGCAGGCTCCAGGCTCTGAGCTGTCAGCACAGAGCCTGAGGCGGGGCTTGAACCCACGAGCTATAAGATCATGACCTGAGCCACAGTCGGACGCTCAACCGACTGAGCCACCCAGGTGCCCCTTGAACTGCCTTTTCTATTTCAAATACAAGGAAACCAGGACCCCAGAGAGGCCAAGCAACTCCATTTTTTTTTTAAGTGATTAATTTAAAAAGTCATACAGGGAGTTAACAGAACTGATTGGAACTCGTATCTACTGGTTTTGCATTCTAGTGGTCATTTAGACCACCCATGAATGGTCTAAATTACTTCTAATTTTTTATCTTGCTGATTCATGAGAACAACAGCCTTGCACTTGGGGAAATAAGGGGAAAAGCTCATCCTGAGATGTGCTATATTAGTAACAGCAATTTCAATGTACGTTTCAAATTCTCTACATTTAAGTATGTTTCTCTACACGGCTGATTGAGCTTTCGCTGTTTCAACCCAAGTTCTAGTCACTCTGCTGACAGCCACAGATAAAACGGTGAACAAAACATCTGGAGCCCTGGTTCTTGCACACTTTCACCTTGCGATTTAAGTCTCTTACGAATTCCAATAGATTGTAATACTGAGCACAAGGGCTGTGTGAAACCACCTTGGAATCTCTACTATGTACACCATACCTGGAATATACTAGGTTCTGAGGGAAATTTGCATGATTCTTTCTTGATAAGAAGCAGCTCCTAGTGCCGAGTACTCACCAGTGAGAAAATTCCGTAGTCGTCCAAACTGTACTTCATATTGCTGGGGCTCTGCCTGGCAAGGGGCTGCGGACACGATGTTGGCACAACCGGATTCGGATTGGACTAAGGCGGAAAAGATACACGAGATGGGGATGGGAAACACAATTATTAATCCAATATGTGGCAGGATGGATGGACGAGGGTGTTGAGTACGCATCAGTAGCAATGGACATTTCAGTACGTTTTCAAAGTATGCTGGGACTTCTGGTTAAATATGACCAAGTGATGACACCTATGTATCTCCTCTCCTTCCTGATACCCAAAATAAAATGACAGTGGAGGAATGAAAAGGTATAAAGCACAGAGAAAGGTGAGTGAGAGGACAGGTCCATAAGTTCATGAGAGACCTATCTGAAAGCATCTGACCCCATGTTCTGACATCCTACAAGAAGGTACCTTGGTGTGGGTCTATTTTCAACCATCGTGATGAATACTTAGTGGGCCCTTTCAATTAAAATTCATGTCTCTTGGTTCTTTTTTCTTTTTTTTTTAAATTTGTTTTTTTCAACGTTTATTTATTTTTTTGGGACAGAGAGAGACAGAGCATGAACGGGGGAGGGGCAGGGAGAGAGGGAGACACAGAATCGGAAACAGGCTCCAGGCTCCGAGCCATCAGCCCAGAGCCCGACGCGGGGCTCGAACTCACGGACCGCGAGATCGTGACCTGGCTGAAGTCGGACGTTTAACCAACTGCGCCACCCAGGCGCCCCTTTTCTTTTTTTTTTAATGTTTATTTGTTTTTGAAAAAAAGAGAGCAAGCAGGGGTGGGGCAGAGAGAGGAGAGGGACAGAGGATCTGAAGCAGGATCTGTGCTAACAGCAGAGAGCCCGATGCGGGGCTTGAACTGTGAGATTATGATCTGAGCCAAAGTCAGACTCTTAACCGACTGAGCCACCCAGGTGCCCCCTCATGTCTCTTGGTTCTGAGAAATTTTGTGATTCCGTTTCCTTTCTGGGACCCCTACTATTTCTTTCTTCTTCCACCCCCCCTCCTTTTAAGTAAGCACCAGGCCCAGTGTGGGGCTCAAACGAACGACCCCGAGATCAAGAGTCACGTGCTGTACCAACTGAGCCAGCTATGCACCCCTGGAAACCCTACGATTTCAAGGTTAGATCTTGTTTCCTCAACTTTCAGCCTTCCTACTGATTTTTCATTTTTACTACCCTGTAGTTAAATTTACCAAATTTCTTGCTGTTCTCTGAATGTTCTTTGTTTTTTAAAAGTAGCATTCTCTTCTTGTTTCGAGGCGATCATTGAAGGTATTTTCGAAGTTTTCTTCTCTCAGCTGTCTGCTTCATCCAAATTGCTTCTCACGGTTTCTTTCCACATCTCCTTTTCACAGAGGGTATGGTAGGTTCTTTCATGGCTGAAAGTGAGGCCCTACAGAGCTGACAGAAACTTCGTATGCTTATCACCCAGCATGACTTGGATGGGCTATTTCCCAATGTCAATGTCTTTGTAGGTCTTCTGTCTTGGGCAGGTCAGATTCACCAGGGAAGAATCTGTAATCACCTTCCTGAAGGATATGTGACTGGCTACTGGTATTCTGGGCAGCAGAATGTGGGCAAGAAGGCTGGAGTCTTAAATTCTTTTTTTTTTTTTTTTAATGTTTATTTATTTTTGAGAGAGAGAGAAACGGAGCATGAGTGGGGGAGGGGCAGAGAGTGAGGGACACAGAATCGGAAGCAGGCTCCAGGCTCTGAGCTGTCAGCACAGAGCCCGATGCGGGGCTCGAACCCACGAACCACGACATCATGCCCTGAGCCAAAGTCTGATGCTTAAAACCGACTGAGCCATCCAGGCGCCCCAAGAAGGCTGGAGTCTTAATATTCAGTACGTAGACATGCACTTAGTCTCCATGCTATGAATTTATGCTTTCTAAGAAGAAAAACGACATTCCCTCACCCTTTCTGTGGGAGGAGGGAGACACTGGGGAAAGGTGGCTGGGGGCTGCGGGAGCCATCTTTAATAATCTGGATGAAACATTAACAGATTTCAGAAGATGGAATATAATGTGGGAGTGGAATCTAATGCAGCAGGTCTGAAGCAGCCACAACATAAAATGTACAGGGAGGGGGTACAGATGAGAAGTCAGTGTGCCCCACTGGAACTCAGAGCGACAGCCTAAAGCAGGAGACTATGCTGCACATGGAAGAAGGGGACCCCTTTCTGTCCTCCATGAGGCTCCCAACTTGAGTTAACCAGTCACCAAGTCCTATAGGTTCCTCAAATCTTTCCTCTCCTCTCCACTGTTACGGCGTCCTTAACTCAGGTCGTCCTCACTTTTCACTGGATTATTCTGTGGCCTTGTAAGTGGTTTCCCTGGTTCTACTCTGGGCCTTCCCCAAACACCACAGCCACCAAAGTGATCTTTCCATAATTCACATTTGAGAATTTAGATACCCTCCTTCCACTGGCCCCTGGTGAGCTCCTAATGGTTCTTTTGAAACCTAGCTCACCCCTTCTATTTACTAACCCCTGACTGTATGCTAGGAACCACGAGACCTTTTTAATTAATTAATTTTTAAGGGAAAGGGAGAGGGAGAGGGAGAGGGAGAGAGAGAGAGAGAGAGAGAGAGAGCGAGCGCACATATGTGAGTGGGGGAGGGGCAGAGGAAGAGGGAGAAAGAGAATCTTAAGTAGGCTCCATGTCTGGTGTGGAGCCTGATGCGGGGCTTGATCTCATGACGGTGAGACCATGACCTGAGCTGAAATCGAGAGTCAGATGCTTAACTGAGCCGCTCAGGCGCCCCAACCACGAGACCTTTGGGAAGCCATCCTTGACCTGCTAGGCTAATTGAGACGACCATCGTCTTTGTCCCTACAGAACCTGAGGCATTCTCCCTTTGCGGAACTTACTACATCATACCCTCCTGTCATCAGTGATTTATCTGCCTCATTTCCTGGCTACAATGTTAAGCTCTTTAGGAGCTAGGATCCTAACCTTAGTTATCTCTAGGACTTTTCAGCACCTGGCAATAGCAGATATTCAATAGGTGGTCTGCTGAATGAAGACATAATATTATTCAGATTGCTCAACTGACAGAAAGACCTCGGACAAAATCTTAGGATGATCACATTTCATGTTTCTCACATTTCCTGGTGGTTTTCCAGGGACAACAGAGACCTTCCTAGGAAGCCATTATGTCTTAACTCAGGCAACTAAGAGTCATGTTCTGGAAGTCTGTGTAATAGCTCTTGCTTCTATCTTCTACCAACAACTGCAGAGAATTACCGTTCCCAGGTTCGAATGAATACAGGGCAGCCGGAGATGATTAATGCACACCAAGGGCTATGATGGCAAGTTTACAAGGAATTACTCTGGCGCTATAAACTGGCCATCCTACTAGAAATAATAAGGCATTTAGTAATTTATTCCACGTCTGTCATCTGGCTCCGCTCTTGTCGAGGGTAACCCAGTCCGAAAGAAAGGAAGCACGGAGTGGATTTGATGCTGAGGAACAGGAAGGCAAATGCCTGACTGGGCTACTTCTACGGTCTCAGGGGGGAGTCAGGAACCACCCCTTTGAGGACACCCTCAGGTTTTTACTGTCCCATCATTCTTCCTCCACAGCAATGGCAACATACCCTAAGAGCACGCAGGCTCTGGCTTCATGATTTTGGAGGTAATACAGGGAGGCAGAGGGAGCTGCTGCTACCAGTATGGAGGCTGAAACCATTAAGGGAAGGAGGAGGTGGAGGCAGATACTCAGAAGAGCAGAACGAAGTGCAAGAATAAAAAAGAGAAGAGTCCAGTCTGAGCAGATAAGAGGAATCAGGGCCGAGCTGGAGAAGTCACTGCAATGTTGAACTCCACCTGCAGCCGTTAAAGGGCACAGTCACCCTAGAAACACTGCAGCCATTCGTTTTTTCCCTCCAAATCTCCAGTACACGAATCCAATAGAAGAAAATTCTATTACATAAAAACCGAACTGACAGCGTAGCTAAGTAATAAGTGTTTGTTATTCTGGACAGATTTAAGACACTTTTTTCCCCCCCGAAAAAGCATCTGATTTCAAAACAAGAAACAACACCCAAACTTAGAACCTCAGGAGCATATCTAGGATGCCAATCTTTCCAACCACTGGTCCCAAAGTATTCGTTCACCCAGCAAACCTGACTCCCGTGGGCCAGGCTCCGGGCTACAGCAGAGGGATGAGTGCAGGAAGGGGACAGAAACCCTGGCCCTCCGGGTCCTGTAGCACAGGAGTTCACAGAAGGACAGGTCGCACGTAACATCAGATACAGACAAAACCACTTAGAATTCTGAGGCGGGATGGATTACGACAGGAGGCTTCTAGGAGCGGCTTTGAAGGGTAGATAGCATCTCTGAAGGCCAGCACCATCATCTGGTGGTGCCCGCCGAGGCCTCCGGAGAAGTGTGACCTGTCACGGACGCTCCGGCCCACCCCCAGAGCGGGCCCGCGGGTACCTGTGAGGTGGGCTGCCATCTCCTCCGCAGTCTGGGACAGCCGCAGTCCTTGCTTTAGGGGACCGTCGGAGTCCACATACTGCCGGCGTTTGAGGTAGCAGGACGCTGCCATCTGAATCTGCTCGGTGCGCACTCGTTTCATGACCTTCAGAGGGAACCACAGAACACTGAGGCATTTGCGAGGTCGTCCAACCCAACGAGGACGTCACATGGGTAAAATGAGGAGCCAGACTGGCCGCGTGGCTAAGCAAGCGACCTAGTTGAGACAAAACGAAGTTCCTTCATGACTAGCCTGGGGCGCTCTCCACTTTGTCCGTTTTCTCGATAGTCATGCGGTCACCTTCAATTACGGACAACAGGAATGGCACTGAGGATAACACCCCATGGATCCCCCCCCCCCCAAACTTCATTGTATACTATGATTTCACTCTTTCTGGTGGAGCTTTTTCATCAGGGTTGCTAACAGGGGACCAGGGCAATTCCAGAGTCTTTTATTTCTCCTGCCTACTCGGGGAGAGAGGTGTTAGTTGGCAGTGAACCAGCTAATAAAGCGGGCAGGAGGCGATGCAAAATCGAAGATCTGAGAAATTCAGAAACTGGATGAATAGACGTTGAGGAAGTGAGAAATTAATAGGGAGGAAAGGAAGGCTGTGTTTTTCCAAATAGGAGAAGGCTGGCAGCACCACGTCCAAGATTTGAGTAATGTGTTTTCGTTGTAATCACATTATTGACCTCTCTTACTCTTTATTTATAACCTCGGGCACAGAAAAGCATCCACATGGTGAGAGAGTATGTATACGCGGTAAATGTCTCACGAATTCATACAAGAAAGGAAAGGAAATGAAGTGCACCAAAGAGGGGTAAATGACTTTTGATAATTCATGCCAATTTCAGGGTTCCCCTCCAAAGGACTATTTTCCTTGACTACTAAATTGATTATAACGAGTAACGGGACGTGCCATGGTCTCAGATGCTACTTTGCCAGGAGTACACGGCACCGTAGTCCATGTGGCCAATGACCCCGATGAGTTCTGCATGTTCCCTTCGGTCACGTAAAAATGGAGCGCATGTAACATTAGCCACACACATGGGACTGTCCCTATCACCGCGATCTTCTCTAAACCAAGGGCTCCCAATGTTTTCTGTGGAAGATCCGCTTTAGGCAACTCATTTGGGTGTGTTTGAGTTTTTTTGTTTCAATGACATGCACTGGCCTTCTTTGTGATTTCCTCCGTTCTCTTTTAGGATTTGAAATTCCTCCCGTTCCAGAAATCTGCCTTTTTTTTTCCCCCTTTAAACATTTCAAAATATTTTATTTGCATCTAATTTTATCTGTCTGCAATTTTAGTGTATAATGTGTGGTGAATAACCAAACATTTACACAGATACCGTAGCAACAAACTGTTCTAAAGTCATTTGCAAAGATATTTCTTTCTTTCCGAACTGATTTGTGGTGGCCCTTTTAAAATAAACTCTGAAGGTCTGCTTTTCAATTCCGGAAAAGTCAGACAACAGAGCAAACAGGGAAGACTGGGGATACACGCACTAAAACATATACATCTATACAAAAATATAAATGTTAGGACATCATAAATATGTATAAACTATAAATATGTTTAACTCCATTTATAGAAAAATTATATCCCCCATGCATTTCAGTTTTGGATTACCAAAGACAGTACAATATCACTCGCTAAAAAGGAAGGGCAAAGGAATGTCAACCAGGAACACCGCTCTAAGCATTCATCTGTCCATCAATGAAGGTAGATAATTGTTTTTTGGAGATTACTAATAGGCATTACTGTATCATTTTGACTGTATCAGGGATTCTCTCTGGTTCTCTAACCTGACCATACTTAGAACCTCTTGTGACTGTGTGTGTAAATAATTTCAGCCCTGGAGATTGATTCGATGTTATATTTAGAGAAAAACAATGAAATGCACACAGAGACTGTGACGATACTGCCCTTTCCCAGTCTGGCCCAAAGTCAGGACTGGTCAAATCTAACCAGCTCCCAATTTCCCAACCTGTGCCACGCCCCCATGCCCCAGGATGCTTGCTAAAGCTGCTTTCGATCTAACTTCAAGAGCTCAGAGTCCCCAAACTCTTCGAAAGCAGCCCGATTCCTTGTGTTTTAGCTGAGACTAACATTTTCAGATTTCCTACTGCCAATCTCTTGTCACCACGGGAATGCATGCTTATATCAGTGGGTGTCCCTTAGTGCTCCAAACAAGGTGGGAGTAAGAGATCACCTCTCTAATGGGAAGAAACCGTGCATGTGGAAGACACAGAAAAACCGACAGAGAGAACAGACCCTGCAATGACACATGTCCTCACAGCGGGGCCATGCTTATGCACATCTGAGGAGGAGGGGACAAAATATGAAAGGTATGGAAGAGCAAATAGGAGAATGAACAATAGCAAAAAAAAAAATGGCCATATTTGGGAATTGCTAGAAACTAGTTTACAGATATTGATTCTAATGAATCTGTCTCAATTAGCTGCCCCAAATGGCAGTTTCTCTGAACCCAAACCACTATGTATGACAAGGGACCTTTCCTGAGGGTGGGCGGTGAGCCAACTGTAGGGCCAAGGACCTTAACAGCAAGAATGCTGGCATTGACTCTCTTTTACAACTGCACTCAACAGAAATACCAGAGACATGATCCAATCGACTTAACTGAATTTGATTCCAATGCACACATATTTCAGATGAAATAGATAAATAATGAAGAGTTCTGTGGAGAAACCAGTTCCCCTCCCCCTACTGATTTCCGTAATACCAATACCCATACATGGACACGAGAGAGAGAGAGAGAGAGAGAGAGAGAGAGAGAGAGAGAGAACTCCTTAAAATAGACCTGTCTTTTGAGAGACTCAGACATGAGAGAACACTGCAATTTCAAGTTACTCGCTTAGCTATTCCCAGAATTATACAATCTTTTAAATTTAAAGTAAATTTGGATACAACTACATCTTTGTTAAAACTTCAAGATTTCCCACAACATTCCGTTTTACATAATATCTTAACTTTTAAAGGCAAAAACAGATGACTGCATACCTTTCTTTTCACGCCATGTTTGTAGTTCTAGAAATTAAAATGGGGATTCTGACACAATATGTATCTATTTCTCTATGTCAATAGTTGCATACTGTTTAATACTTTAACAAAGTTGCTACATAAAATCAAGACGTGACCATCTTCCCGTCTCCAAGTAGCAACAGCCCAGGAAAAACCACAGCCACACTCTTGATATTTAACTTCGGAAACAGGGAGAGGCAAAGACACCTGGAACCCAGGCACACTCTTAAGAAGATGGGGCTGCAGCCAAGTAAATTTCTTATTGGTTACAGACTGCAACCTAACCCCATCCACTCATGTTCAAACATACATGTTGGTGAGGGGTGCTAGGAGAGACACCCCCAGCCCACCAAGTCAAGGGCTAGGTGGGCGAAGGACTCACAATTCCATGAAAGGCCAACAGACTACTGTTTGCACAGCACCTCCTGGGTAAGGTGGCAGCTTTGAGTGAGTTCAAAATAAACCCAGGCAGGGGCGCCTGGGTGGCTCAGCCGGTTGAGCGTCCGACTTCAGTTTAGGTCATGATCTCACGCTCCGTGAGTTCGAGCCCCACGTCGGGCTCTGTGCTCACAGCTCGGAGCCTGGAGCCCGCTTCAGATTCTGTGTCTCCCCCTCTCTTTGCCCCTCCCCTGCTCATGCTGTCTCTGTCTCAAAAATAAAAATTAAAAAACAAAACACATCCAAATAAATCCAGGCAAACGCACCACCACCAGTCTCCAATCAGCTCCCTAAATGAGCCCACTGTCAGGTGGCTAGGGGTGTGTGTGAGTGTGCTCTGAAGCAAAAGTATTCCAATTATACATTTAGGCTTCAAACAGGTAAAAATGATTGTGCATTTTTTGTTAAATGGCATGTAAGGTGCCTACTGGGTACTCGGATATATTCGTTCTTTTTTCTTTACTTGCAGTACTATAGACGCAGTATCTATCAAAAGGTCATTCGAAGGAGGATTGAGAAAGCTAGCTTTTGCATTAATCATCATGGAAAAGTGTATTCAATTACCTTTGTGAAAATATAAAGCACAGATGACAAGTGAGCCACAGTACACTCAGTTTTAGTTAATACTTCATATAATGTTAACATTACGAGGGCCTTTCATATTCGATCTGTGCTCCCAGACTGACACGAATATACTTGAACGAGAAGCTGTGCTCTTTCTTATGGTGCCCCAAGAAACAGACGGCACGAAGATAAGGCTCAGTGCTGAGGGCTCAGGATGCAATGCAGCACCTGGAGGTTCTTTGGGGCTGGGGTGGGGGATGGGGAGCAGAACTCACACAACTAGGTGGACAGATGCCCCTAGGAATTGCTTTTCTCCAACATCAGCTGGGACCTCGACGATGTTCCAGATGTTTTTTTCTCACCAACTAGTTTCTTTCCCTATAGCTTCTCACCCAGCCATTCCAAAACGGCACCAGCCTCCTTATCCAACCAACTGACCCTGCTTCCCACCTCAGCAGGCTATTTACTAAGACTTGAGATTCCTCAACTCTTGCCAAATCAAACAGTCCCTTTCCACACTACCCCACAAGGTCTCTTGGCTGCTGAACGCGCCTCCTCCCTTGAAGCTCCCTCTCCCTTGGTCGCTCCCCCTCCCCCATTCTTGGTCTGCTTCTCATTCTTCACATTCCCTACACCATGACTCTACTTAGACAAGACTCACACCGTCTCTAGTCGGACCACCTTCCTGAGCTCCAGTCTGAGGGACATCTCTACCTAGATGCTGCCAACATCTAAGTTCAACGTGCTCAAATTTAACTGTCTTCCTTCAAACCCTCTTCCTTCTCCTACTGCTCCTAGCCAGCTTGGTGATGCCATCATCTACCACCGAAGCAAAAAACTCAGCCATCGTCTTGAGATTTTTCTTCTCCCTCTCATTTCTAACAGGCCACCAGCTCCTACTGTATATAGAATTCTTTCTTGCAGCCACTGCTGCTACCCCATCCACTGCAATGTGACAGCACAAATCACTTCTCAACTGCAATGTTCCAATATCCCCCCCACCTCTGGCCCTACCTCAAACCACCCTCTAGAATGCAGCCAGAGCGGAAGACAGATCTGATTATGCTACTCCCAGGTTTAAAACTGCTATCCCTCTGCCCTAGTGCAGGTTGTCCAGTCCTGCCATCACCGTTCCTTAGCTCGCCCAGACAGACGGGAGACTTCCCGGAGGATGGAGCTTTTCTTATCTTTGAAACTTACACGAAGAATAAAGTGAGTGCTGTCTTGCTTCTGTTTGTTGGAATTCATGACAGTTTACTGTAGGTTCGTGATTTTTCTGAGTTTTTATGAGCCACAAATATTTGCCTCCTGCTTTAAAACTGTTTTACAGCACAGAAAAACTATTTCTATCAAAACTTCACTAACACGGAAGAGTATGGAACAAGAATGGATATCTACATTTTCTATGACTTCAGAACGAAAACTTTCATACGTGCTCTGTTCGCAAACACTATTGTAGACAGGAAAAAAAAAAAGAATGATTTACTCTCAGAGAATAGGGGGATATGTCAGGAACAATATAATGACATTAAGACATTTATGTGTCTCAAGTGGAATGATATCCATTTTTCATTCTAGAGCAGTACAGGACTTTCTGCAATAATAAAAATGCTCTAAGTCTGCACTGTTCAGTACGGTAGCCACCAGTCACAAAGGGCTAATGAGCAATTAAACTGTGCCTAGTGCTGAACTTTTATTTTAATTAAATTTAAGTAACCACACGTGGCCGATGTTAACTGTAGTGGACAACACGGTTCTAGAGCATGGCGTTACTTTGTGAAACTCACGTATCAGCATCAAAAAACGCTGATTCACAAAGTTGGGCAAAACACTTCTGATTACTAAATTACCAAATATCCAAAAGTTAGTACAGTTGACCCTTGAACACCATAACTGACCCTGCCCAGCCCCCACTCAAAAATTTGCATATAACTTCTGCCTCTCCCAAAACTTCACTGCTAATATCCTGTAGACTGAAAACCTTACCAATAACAAATACAGTCGATTAGCACGTATTTCGTATGAGAATTACATATTGTATTCTCACAATAAAGTAAGCCAGAGAAAAGAAAATGTGATGACAACCATAAGGAAAATATTTATAGTACTGTACTGTCTTTATGGGAAAAAAAATCTGTATATAAGTGGATCCGCACAGTTAAACCTGTGTTGTTCAAAGGTCAGCTGCATTTTGCTAGTAAGACACAACTACCTTTTATTATAACCAAACACTGCAAGCTGACTAAGATACATTTCAATACATTTTACCAGAAGAGTAGCTTAGTTGACTGCTCAACAAAGAATTATGAATGGAAGTTCTCCGTGATATTTTCTGAACCCTGCCGGCACACAATGTTCTTTAAACCTTCTAAAAGTTAAAAAATGAGAAAAGGGAATCTGTTTTAGAGAAAAAGATCAACAATTTCTGTGAAATGTCCAAATAGGAGGTTAAGTTCAAACCTAAGACAATGATACCCTTGCAATGAGAAAATTAAGAAGAAATTGTGAGGATTAACTTAAATAAAACCTTTGAGGGCTGTAGATGAAATACTCAAATGTCTGCTTATAATCTTTAACTTATTAACCTACGTGTATTTAAAAATACGTTATAAAAGGCAATAGGTTAATTCATGAAACAGTTTCATTCTATTTCACTTTCGTCTTCCACATATCAGTGTCTCTGTGGTCACTTAAGCCCCTCTGAACGACTGAATTCCGTTTTCTAGAGCACATCACCTTCACGTTTGCCAAATCAGCTGCGAAAGAATGCTTTTTGAATCCACACACGATGCTCTCGTTGGGAAATCTCAACCAACCGAAGCCATCAATACGTATTCAGGAGGGCGGAACACTTTTCAGTCATCGCTGACTGTACTGATTCACTGTATAAACATACCAAATTAGCAGCAACTGAGGTTTTTGTAGTGCACTATGTATTTCCCAAACAGCATCCTGTTGCTCAAAAACAGAGTAACTGAGAGTGCCCTGTAATAAATAGGAAAGACTTGAACACGTGGGGACACCCTCTTTACCGACAGATGTTTGCGGGGAGCCTGGCCTCGTCATCAGGTATGTACAGTATATCCTTGAAAACAACTTTTAAGGGGCGCCTGGGTGGCGCAGTCGGTTAAGCGTCCGACTTCAGCCAGGTCACGATCTCGCGGTCCGTGAGTTCGAGCCCCGCATCGGGCTCTGGGCTGATGGCTCAGAGCCTGGAGCCTGTTTCCAATTCTGTGTCTCCCTCTCTCTGCCCCTCCCCCGTTCATGCTCTGTCTCTCTCTGTCCCAAAAATAAATAAACTTTGAAAAAAAAAATTAAGAAAACTTTTAAGAGGTCAGGCTGCCTGGGATGATCTAAAGGTTTCTTCGTGCCTTTTGCGAATGCTCGCTAAGCTTCCAGATTTGGAAAGAAATGCCTGTCTGCCAAGCAGTCATTCTCCTTTTTGAGTCACAGGCAGACAAAAAGCTGTCAGGACAAGTGGATGGATGGGCCTTCCCTACTTTTAATCCGACCCCGTGCTCCTGCAGGCACACTCTTTCCAAAAAGCTAATCTGATGGCAACTGTGCTCAGCTTAAAACCTTTCTACTGCGTCCACCAGCGTGGAGGATAAAAAAAAAAAAAAAAAAAAAGCATCAACCTCCATCGTGTCATCTCTAGGCTACTCTGATCCACCTTTGTTTACCCAACTGGTGGGTACCAACCCTGCCTGCTCATGTCAGGGGCTCTGGCCAAGACTCCTCCATTGACGGGAGGCACCCCCCCCCCGGCACTCCGACCTGGTTAAGGCCTACTCCTCCACACAGCTCAGCTCAGCCCGGTCCACTGCCAAACCCAGGACCAACCTGTTTCACTGCTCACCACACTGGTTCCTACACTACCACTGCTAACACCTCATACTTATTGAGCCTATGCCACTGGCAAGACACTCTTTTAAGGGCCGCACGTAGACCATCTCCCGTACGCTTCAACAGCCCCGGAAACTAGGTAACATTCCTTGGATAGGAAAGCTGAGGCCCAGAGAAGTTAGACACTACCCTAGGGTTTCACAGTGGCAGGATGGAAACTCAGGTCACCTGGCTTCAGGGTCTGGGCCCTGACCCTTTACAATGTCCGGCTGCCCGAGAAGGTTCCACATGAAAGCAAAGGCTTCTTCACAACAGTGAAGGCTTCCCAGTTGCTCGTTGAGAGAATGGTCAGAACAACTGCTACCTGGGAAGCTGCCCCTCACAGGCAAGGAGGCTGGAAACGACTTCCAGTAGCATCCACTGGGTGATGTTGGTTTAACAGAGGACCGCTAGGGCTCCCTTCCAGCTAAGACCAATCATCCAAACCAGAACCCCTTCCCTTTCTCCTGGGATGTCCTTCACAGGTGTTTCGAAGGACATTTGTTTGTAAGAACAAAACCCCCCAAACCAGTTACTGGGCGGTTAAGTGAGGCCTTCGCCTAGCTTCACAGGGACAGAAGCACATGTAAACCTCACATTTATAGGCAGGAGCAACAAAATCATTCCAAGACACAAGAACCTGATTTATTGTCTGATGATGAAGAAAAAACACTCAAGGCAAGCCCACCCATTGGCTTCCTAGTTTAACACTGCATTTTCAGAGGCAAGAAGGATTTGTAATTGGCAAAGCAAATCAAAGTTAGCAGGCTTCACATTTTACACGAAGAATTTAGGCCCACGAGGAATCTAAAAGGTATTCTCCCCAAAAGGAAATGACAATAGCTACTACTTAGTGCTTTCTGTATGTCAGGCATTTTCACATTCCTCATTCCTTTTTTGGGGGGGGGGCACCCTTTAAGAGACCTACTTTTAAGTTATCAGTCCTCACCTCGTTTTACAGAAGAGGAAGCTAAGGCTCAAAGAGGTTACAAGGTTTCAACCTTAGGTCTACAGGGTCATCAAGCGCCATCCACTACTTGAAGTTTCTCCTAAGTTTAAAGATGTGGCACAAACTCCCTTTCCTACTCTCACTTTCAAGCAGGGCTGCGAGCATGGGGAACGGCCGCCGTGTCCTCCCACCCCACAACTCAGGTAGGTCACGCACTTGTATCACCTAAAGAGCAGACAAACTCCACCCTCACTGCTCCTCTGGACACGGCACCCAACTGCTTGTTCGCGGGAGTCCCCATTCCAAGATTTCAATCTGCAAGGTCAGAGTTTAGGTAATTGAAGACGAACGCCGCATGGGATTGGCAGACTTACCTTCTGATCCCAGAACCATACAAGCTGCGAGATCCGCAGTATAACGACACTTTCACAACTGATGGGAGAACTGCACGAAGCTTTCAAGTCCTCCACTTCCGCTAAGTCTAAAATGACACCCACTATTTCTAACCATCAACTGACTTCGGACCGACGCCTCCCCTGATACATTTTCAAAAAGCCCCGGAGCTCCGCGAGTACCGCCTAAGCGCACAAACCTCTCGCTGTCATGAGTTAAGCAACCTCAAAGGCAGCCTTGCAGGTCGGTATCCTCCAGCAGCAACTAGTCTAACTCGAGATCGCCCCCCTGTCACACGCAGAGGTCGATTTCACACCCGGCCACCCGCAAGCACCATGTGCGAAGTTTAAGCGTGAGTTCGGCCAAAAGGCATTTCCTTTTTCCTTAAATGAAAAGGAGATGCGGACCTGTGCTCCTGCCCCGGCTGCCCAGCGCTCAGGACCCCTTCCCGGCGGGTGCCCGGCAGCCGCCCCGGCGGGACCCACCCCGAGCAGGAACGCGGAGCCCTCCAGGTGTAGCTGCCGACTGCAGGCCACGCCGCCCGCGGCCGCCTGGGACTCGCAGGCCGAGGGCGGAGGCGCGGCCGCCGCGCCCGCGCACAGCCGGCCCCGCCCGCCCGCCCCGCCCCCACCGCCCCGCCGGCGGGAGCTGCGGGCGCGCGCCCCGCCTAGGCCTCGCCGCGCGCCGCCGCGCCGCCGCCCGCGCGCCCTCCCTCCCGGCCCCCGCCCGCCCGCGCGCGCGCTCGGCTCGCGACCCCCTCCCCCGGCCCTCCCCGCCCGCGCGCCCCGCACTCACTGAACATCCCAGGCGGCTCCGGCTCCTCCCGCCGCCGCCGCCTCCGGGATCGGGTTGCTTCCGCCTCCGTCGTCTCTGCCGCAGGGTCTCGCTCCGACGGCCGGCTCAGCCGGGCCCCCGCGCCCCGCGCCCTGCCGCCCCCGCGGCGGCGGCTATGGGCGGCCGCTCCATGACTGACTGACACGGAGCGGGCCGCGGGCTGGGCCGCTCGGGCCTCCAACGCGCAACCGTCTCCACCAATGGGCGAGGCGCCTCGGCGCTCTGCTGGCGATGCCTGGCGTGCGCGCCGCCCCGCCCCGCCGCGCCGCCGGCGTCGGGCGGAAGGAGCGCGGGGGCCGGTCCCACGTGGTGGGCCAGTCCGGGAGTCCGGACCCGCGGCCGCCTCCACCGTGCTGCGCCCCGGCCCGCCGTCCCTAAGCGGGGCTGGCCGCCAGGTGAGCTCCTTAACCTGGGGACTGCCCTCCGGCCGCGCCGCCGCCCTGCTCGGGGCGGGGCGGGGCGGGAGGTGAGCTTCCCTGGGGGCGTCCTCCAGGTGTGCCCCTCACCGAGGGCCGGCCCCGAGGTGAGCCTCCCCCGCGGGGCGGGCGCTACGCCCCGGCCCGCCGTCCCTATCCGGGGTTGGCCTCGAGGTGGGCTCCTTAAGCGGGGAGGGTCCTCGGCCCCGGGTCCGTCCCCGCGCCGCGGACAGCGAGCGCTGCGGAGAGCCGCCTGGGCTCGCTCCTTCGGCAGCCCCTTACGTCGCTCCTCGCTGCTCTCTGGTTCTCGTCGCTTGCTTTCACGATGCGCCGCGGGGTTCCGAGTGTGGCCGCGCTTAAGCTCCCTTTGCGTGGGTACTAACACGGTTTCGCGTTCGGCCTGGTGGTCTTCACGCCCCCTCGCGTAGGCCGCCGGAGGGCACCGGGAGCGGAAAGTTGGTAGCCTCCGGGAGGGTCTTTGTAACCAATTCTGCCAACACTTTTTAAGTACTTTGTAGCTGGTACGTTGGCTTTCTGACACACTGAAGTTACAAGTAAGTTCTTCTTTGAATGGGCACGTGTGGACCTCTTGACACAATGGGAAAACTGACAGCACTTGACTCTTCTGTTCTCTCATAGAGGGAAGGATGCTGTGCTGATACTAGTGTCCTTCCCGTGGTGGTCGCTCATTCCTTGTATAATTCTGAAGGTAGGTCTGTAGGATTTCAGGCTCCGTAGATTGAAGAAATACAAGTGATCCAGCCCTTGGCATAGCAAATTCTTTCCCTTTGGTAGTATGTCAGAATCATGAAACTGCGATTTTTTTTTTTTTTTTTTGCGTATTGTCCTATTTTGATTTTATTTACAATATTTTAATTTCAGTACCGAGTAGGAAAATGGTTCACTTTTGAGGAACTTGTTTTCTTGTGTATAATGAATATGACTTAATGTGATAGGTTTCCGCCTTTTTTTTTTTTTTTTTTAAATGACGTTTAGGAAACTCAAAGCTATATTTACTTCAGGCTTATGGAATTATAGCTGGTCAGTATGCTTGCTTTCCTTTATAATTTTCTTATATCTCATTTTTATAGTTTCAATTGTGTAACTGTATCGAGTCTTTGGAAGCGGAGCCTGTCTATAAGCTTACATGTATATAAACAGAATAAAGTTACAGTGGAACGTTACTGTTGCAGCTGAAATAACAGTACATCTGTTGGGACTGGTTTTATACTATATTTCTTTTCTACTTGGTGAAATATTTTCTCCAAAGATTGCTTATTTCTCTCTCTAAACTAGTGGAGCTCCTCATATAGATGATACATAGTTGCAGGTGATTTGTGCAGACATTTTCAGTCTAAAACCTCACGTGAATCTCCTTTCACAAATAATTTGAATACTTTGGGTTTTGCCCAGTTGTATTCCTGCACATTCACATCGGAGGATATGATGTTTGATCACAGCAGGAATACTGGTACATATGTGAGTGTAATTCTTTTTATGCCTGCTTTTGTCAATTTCCCCCAGAAAATTCATGGGCTAAAGCATTTTATGTATAGATTTATGCCCAATAACTCTGTTGGTGTGTTTTAGTTCATTAAAATTTTTTTTCAAGGAATATGTATTATGTAGATGATAAGATACATGATGTTCTTTTTTTGGTGCCTATTGAGTTTGGCCTTAATATAATATTTTTTTCCATTTTAAGTTTTAGATAAAGTGTAGCAATGGCTGCTATTTATTCCGGCATTTCCTTTAAGCTCAAAAGCAAGACAACTTCTTGGGAAGATAAACTAAAACTAGCTCATTTTGCTTGGATTTCCCACCAGTGCGTTCTTCCAAATAAAGAGCAAGTAAGTTTAATGTGAAATTTACCTTTTTGTTTAGTACTAAAAAGAACAGTCACTTATATAAATTATGTGTTGAAATTTAATTAAAATTTAAAAAGAAAAAAGGTCGGAAAATAAAACGTGGTTAGAGGTTAAAAGTAGTATCAGTAAAAAAAAAAATGAATGAGTCAAATATTTCATTAACAGAGATTTTCTGTTACAAAGTCAGTATTTTTTTGTGTGTGTTTAGAAACTCCTCTTAGAGAGGGAAAGAGCCAAACCATAAGAGACTCTTAAAAACTGAGAATAAACTGAGGGTTGATGGGGGGTGGGAGGGCGGGGAAAGTGGGTGATGGGCATTGAGGAGGGCACCTGTTGGGATGAGCACTGGGTGTTGTATGGAAACCAGTTTGACAATAAATTTCATATTAAAAAAAAAAAAAGAAACGCCTCTCATATTTCAAATCAACTATATGCATCAGTGAACGAATTGGGGACTGGGTTACAAAAATTAGGATCCGAGTCTGTAGGTAGCTGCATTTGTTTGTGAATCCAAGGTAATGCTCCATAAGCAACTGCTTTTTGGTGATTTGTTAAACAGCTTTGGAATTTGACCCGGTGGGAAGTAGAGAAGCTTTAGTATCTGTAGTAAGCCATTCTAGAAGTAGATTAGGGACCAAGAAAGGCACGTCTTGTTAACATTTTTCAAGCTTATTTGGCAAAAAACAAATGAAAAAAATCCTGTTAATATACTAGAGACACCAGGATGTTGAGCTCATGAAATTGTTAACACACACCCATGTACTAGTATTAAAGAAGACAGCACAAAATGCATCAAATATGGGTTACATCTATTAAGTTGATGATGAGGTCCAGGATGCAGAGCGCTCTCACATCCGGTGGGTTCTAAATTTGGCTGCACCTGAGAATCATCTTAGCCGCTTGATAGTCACCTGGCACGTGCTACCCAGGGTGAGCCGAAGGCGGAAGTAGCAGTGGCGATCAAGGTCTCCGTAGTCTTATGCTGAGAACTATTTTCCCTTTTAGCATCTGTCACTGTTCATACTGTTACAACATTTCTCCTGTCATGACCTGAGGCCTCACCCCTTTGATGAACGTGTTACAGTAATGGAAACTATGCATGTCTGGCCCCAACCCCCCCCCTTCATAAAGCACCCGTGCATTATTTCGCAGAAGACCGTTTCCGTCTTCTGGATGAGGTAAATAGACCTAGAGGTTTTACAGGTAACGTGGGAAAGCCAGGACACAAACCTCTGCCTTTTGACTCTGTTTTTGCTTCTGGGTGTGATTCATTTTGAGCGGCCATTCTGAGCAATTGTTGTGCTTCTAACTTTTAGCATAACTCGAGAAGAGTTAGAAGAAACCGTTTAGAGTTTCACTTGAAACTTTTTGTTGGCCTCAAATGAAGACAAAATTAGTTTTTTCTGTTTTTATTATTTTATTTATTTATTTATTTATTTATTATTTTTTTTGAGAGAGAGTGAGCAAGCAGGGGAGAGGGGCAGAAGGGGAGAGAGAGAGAATCCCAAGCAGGCTCCCTTCTCAGCACGGAGCCTGACCCTGGGATCATGACCTGGGCTGAAATCTAGAGTTGGACGCTCAACCAACTGAGCCACCAAGGTGCCCCTAGTTTTTCTTTTTATCGATTTTATAATAATAAGCATCTTAAGTTACTAGGACATTCTATTATATATAAAATAATATTAGTAAAGGTAGGTTTTATTTTATTTTATTTATTTTTTTATTTTTTTTCAATATATGAAGTTTATTGTCAAATTGGTTTCCATACAACACCCAGTGCTCATCCCAAAAGGTGCCCTCCTCAATACTAAAGGTAGGTTTTAAAAGACAGCTTTTTCTCTGGCAATTGGATTTGGTTATACGTGGGACATCCTTATAAATGTTCAGCATCTTTCTTGGTAAGAAAATGTGTATTTTCAGAGCCTATTTCTTCCAAATTCAGGTATTACTTGATTGGGCAAGACAGTCACTGGTTGCATTTTATAAGAAAAAACTTGAACTGAAGGAAGACATTGTTGAAAGGCTTTGGATCTATATAGATAATATTCTACACAGCAGAAAACTGCAGAATCTCCTCAAGAATGGAAAGACAATTAACCTTCAGATTTCCCTAGTCAAGGTGATTATCTGTTTCCTGTGTTATCTTGTGTGTGTTAACGTGCATCTCTTGATTTCTGTTAATGCTGTAGGCTCATTTATTTTGGGGTTAATTATTCAAGATAGGAAGTATCAAGGTAGAGAAAGAGAAGGAAATATTACTAGAATTTTAATAATATACTTATCAAATGCGTTTTGTATGCTCTACACTGTGCTAAGCACTTTGTGTTATTTAATGTTAAAGGGAAGCTTAGAACTATTTCAGGGTGGTGGTCGATTACCTTTTCTTAATTAATTTTAAAGAGTGAGTAAGCAAGCGGGGGAGAGTGATGGTGGTGGCGGGAGGGGGAGGGGGATGAATCTTAAGCGGGCTCCACACTCAGCACAGAACCTGACGTTGGGCTTGATTCCACGACCCTGGGATTGTGACGTGAGCCGAAATCAAGAGTCAGACACTCAACCCACTGAACCACCCAGGGGCCCTGATGACCTTTTTTTTTTTTTTTTTAACTTTTTTTTAATGTTTATTTTTGAGAGAGAGAGAGTGAGTGCGAGCATGGGAGGGGCAGAAAGAGAGGGAGACACAGAATCTGAAGCAGGCTCCAGGCTCCGAGCTGTCAGCAAAGAGCCCGACGCGGGGCTTGAACTCAAAAACCGTGAGATTATGACCTGAGCCGAAGTCGGATGCTTAACCAACTGAGCCAGGCACCCCTCTGCTTTTCTCTTTTAAGAGTACCTTTTGCTTTTTTTTTTTTTTTTTTAATATAAAGTGTAATTGTAAAAACGTATTTCGGACCATAGGATCATAGCCCAAAGCCACTGTCCATCCACGTATAACTTCTAAGCTGAATTTCAGGCTTAGGATATAAGGAAAAGTAATCTTTGGAGTTCAAGTCTTATGAAAAACAAGCTCTTTAGAAGGGACAGCAGAATTACAAAGGCACTGATCCCTTTTCTGAATTTATATTGGTCGGAGATGGCTGTGTGAAGGACTTAAAACAGGTTCTCTGCCGTCCTTTGGCGCAGTAAGCGAATGTCAAGTTGATTTGGGTACGGTGATCTGGGGATTTCCTCCTCCTCAAGATAAGGACAAAGAGTGAGTTCACCGATTCAGTTGTATTCTTCTTGTGTGGGGGTGGGTGTAGTAATGAGTTTTCTTGCTTTTTTAACGCTCAGATCATAAACGAGAGGATAGCTGACTTCTCTCCTTTGGAATCCCAAAGAAGTATGTGTGCCGTGCTGAGCTGTTGCCAGGGCATCCTCTCGACACCCGCCCTCGCCGTCATCTACACGGCTAGACAGGAGCTGTTAGTGGCGTTGCTAAGCCAGCTGTGCTGGTTGGCCTGTAGGCAGCCAGAAGGAGCCAAGGTCGCCCAGTTATTCGAAGTCATTCACCTGGCGCTTGGTCACTACCTGTTGATCCAGCAGCAGCAAGTCAACCCACGACGTGCCTTTGGCGAGGTGACTGGGCACTTGCTCCAGCCCTGCCTGGTCCTGAGGCACTTACTCTCGGGGGGCCCGTGGACACAGGCCGGCCAGGGCCAGCTGCGGCAGGCGCTGAGCCGGGATGTGAAGAGTCAGATTGAGGCCGTGCTTCGAGGTGGGGCCTTTCAGCCCGAGTTGCTCTCGTCCTACAAAGAGGAGCTCTTGGACCAGCAGCAAGGTGACGCGAAGATAGGGGCCCTGAAGAATGTTCTCGCTCCTACGGACACTGTGATTGCCAGGCTGGTGGAGACGGGCTACTGTGAACCGTCACTGCATGCTGCTGTTGTAGCCAACTCAGTGGCCTTGCTGTATAAGCTCTTTCTGGACTCTTACTTCAAGGAGGGGAATCAGCTTCTCTGCTTCCAGGTGCTCCCCAGGCTGTTTGGCTGCTTGAGGATCGCACAGCTGCAGGAGGAGCACCTGGCCGCCCTGGCCGCATTGGATTGGACCTCAGAACTGCTGGTTGTGGAACAGCTGCTGACCTCGGTGGCCCACAGCGGTATCTACAACATCGCCGCCGACAGGATCCGGCACGGAGAGGCTCAGTTCCGCTTTTACCGCCGTTTGGCTGAGCTGCTGATAAACCATTCACAAGCGTCCGTGCCGGCCTGGTTCCGCTGCCTCAAAGCTTTGATGTCTCTGAACCATCTGGTTTTGGAGCCGGACCTCGACGACCTGTTGGCTTCAGCTTGGATTGACACAGAAGTGACAGACTCTCGAACGAAAAAAGCACAGGAGGCGCTTCTTCACACCCTCTTCCAGACTTACGCGAAGCTCCGACAAGTGCCACGGCTGTTTGAGGAGGTTTTGGGGGTGGTCTGCCGCCCGGCCGCCGAGGCCCTGAGGCAGCCCGTGCTGGCCGCGGGCCCCTCCCGGGTGCTCTGCGAGTGCCTCCTGGAGTTGCCTCCGAGTCAGATCTTGGACACGTGGTCGCTCGTGCTGGAGAAGTTCCAGTCTTTGGTCTTGCCTTATTTGCGGGGCGATGCCGACATGGCCTTGAAGTCGCTGTCCCTGAGCTCACTGCTGCACTGCATCATGTTCAACATGAGGAGCCTGGACGGCAGCACGCCTCTGCCCGTCATCAGGCGGATGCAGCGCACCATGGAGAGGATGCTCCGGGAGCTCGTGAAGCCCCTGCTGGACCTTCTCCTGGACCCCCCGGGCCCGGAGCTTGAGCTCTGGCTGCAGAAGGTCAGTGACTCTGCACTCCTGCTCTCTTACACTTGGGCCCAGGTTGACACCATGCTCAGCATGAACTGCAGCCAGTATCGCTCTGTGTCCGGGGCTCTTACGGGCATTGCTGTGGAGACCGCAAACCTCCCCTCGTTGCTCCCCGGGGTAGAAACGCACCACTGGAAGAAGATAGAAAAGTTTGTGGCTCGGTTTGACTCTCTCAGCAGGTATTGCTTAGAACAGCTCTACCTGCAGAAAATGAAAAGGACTTTAATGCAAACTAGTTTCCGGTCTGAGGAAGCTCTCTGCACTCTGAGGCGTGATGCTGCCTACATTCTTGGGTCTGGCAGAGAAAGCTTGAATCGGAGGACGACCGCCTCCTGGGATGGCCAGGTGGGGACAGTGAGTGCACTCACGTACCCTGTAGCGCACTGGCACTTGATCGTGTCGAATCTCACAATTCTAATATCCTATCTTTGCCCGGATGATGTGGGATCCCTGGCCAGTGTGCTGCTGAGAACTTTACCGACGAGCAAAGCCCAGGAGGTCTCAGCAGAAGAAGAGGCAGACCTCACGCTTGAAAGAATATCCAGTGCCGTCCTTCACAGCCCTCTCTTTCCGGAAATGCAGCCCCTCCATTCTGCTTTCTTAATGCGCCTGTCCGAAGGCTGTGCGGGCATCCTGTGTTCTGGGGCCCAGGGTGACCCGAGTCTTCTCAGTCAGCAGCTGCCCTGGCTCTTTGAAAAGGAGCACATGGGTGTGGCTCTTTGGGAAAACAGGTTTGCAAAAGTTGGACCCGAAGATGTAGAACCAAAAGGAGAAACTGCCCAAAACTTACTGTCCTTGGTCAAGAGTGGCTTCCCCATTCAGCTGGAGGGAGAACAATTAGAGAGCATCCTGGGATTGTTGGAAGTTATTTCTGCTCTGCAACTGGACAGCCTCTCGACTCCCTATCACGTGCATTACTTTCTTCTGTTACTGTCCGTGGCCGTCACCAGGCTGGGGAGCTCCTGCCCTTCCTCACTGACCCTCAGGTTTTTGAAGACTTGCTACCGGCTTCTTGGCCACCTGCAGAGAGGGAAAGGTGCCCGCTCAGTCCTCAAGACCATGTACGCCAGTGAGATTTTCGAGATCATGCTGACCTCCTCGTTCAGAGCCAGTAGTAGATTTTCTGTTGCTGCGGATGACCCCTCCTGGTTGGAATTCCTCCAACTGACAGGGACATTCTTGGAACAGCTACTGCAGATGCTTATCCAGATGAAGCTCAGCCTGGTGCTCAATTTTGGGAAAATCATTGCATTCCTCTGCAAACTGTCCACCGAAGCACCGTCAGGCAAGCAGGTGGAAAACCAGAATCCTCTGGGCCAGCAGCTCCTTCTGGTGTCTCTAACCAAGTTGTGCCAAGTCCTGGGGCCTTTGGTCAAAGAGCGGAGGCAGCACCACGAGGCCTCAGAAGCGCTGCCTGAGCTGCTGCAGAAGGCCATTGTCCAGACAGGAGCCGTGCTGCAACTGTGCTGGGCACGCGGGGCCCGGGGCCAGCGCCTTCCCTCCGCCTTCATCTCGTCGGTCAGCACGCTCTTGGAGGCGGATGTGGGCCAGCGCTCCAGGCACGGGGCCCAGGGTTCCCAAATGACTGGCGAGATGCTGACCTCCCATGCCGCCTTCTACCAGAACGTTTACTCTCAACTGCTGTCAGGGTTAGCGGCCCTCGCAGGAGACCAGCAGTCTTTCCAGGCGGCCATGCGGTTTTTAACTCTGTTCTTTTTGGCCCCAGAACTCCATCCCGAGAAGGATTCTGTTTTTGCCTCCGTGTTTCATTCTGTGACGAAAGTTCTGGCAGGTAAGGTATTTTCTCTTGAGCTAATTCTGTACCATAGAGCTTTTGGTAAAAGCTGGTAAGCCACCGGCAAGGTGAGTGCCCCTCTCCCCGCCACACTCCCATGGAGCAGCTGTTCACTGTGGAAGGTACATGCTGTGGGCAGTGAGAAAATCCCCCCACTGCCCCGCT
This sequence comes from Felis catus, assembly GCF_018350175.1. Taxonomy (NCBI): domain Eukaryota; kingdom Metazoa; phylum Chordata; class Mammalia; order Carnivora; family Felidae; genus Felis; species Felis catus. The sequence continues at coordinate 18,793,318 of NC_058378.1, read as the reverse complement.
CCCAGGAACTCATGTCCAGTGTCTGCATTCTCTGTCCGTAGAAAGCTCACAGTTCTGGTTTCTACACAGATGTCGGCCTTCTAGGTATGTTGTTTGACATCTTAGTTTTTTACTTATTTGGGGGATTGTTCTGGTTTATAGTTTTGAAATCTGTTACTCTTTATCTTTTTTACGTTTTATCTGTCCTGGCCCTGATGGTTAACATATAAATTTCATTCTTCTTGGTAGGCTTTCCCGTGTCCAATCTCCACTGCCATCTCCAGTAACTGAAGGTGACGTTAAGTCAAAGAAAAAACCGCAAATAATTTATAGGGAACCTCATAAAATTCCTCGAGGCAGTTCAGTGAACTTCCACCCCTGGGTCTCAGTGTGATGCCTGGCCGTCATTGAGCTGCGGGTGCTAATTGGGCGGGAGCTTAGCTGTCTTCACGGTCTTTTAGTTTGATGTCATCCTCCTGGGCCAGCCGGTCAAGACCACAGACCTCGTCATGGCTGTGTGCAGAAGCATTTGATGGCTGCTGTCCCCGAGGTCGTCTCTGTTTCAGGTTGCCGTGGGTTGCTTTTCTTTTGGTTTTGTCACCGAGGGTCGGGGTTAGTTAGGGTAGTCCTTAGAGGTGAGACTGGGGAGCGTGTCGGCTGGGCGTAGCCCCCAGAAGGCATGCCGACTTCTGTGTCCCGGAGAAAAGCTGCGACAGGCGGGAGGGAGCCGCAGCTGGGGCTGCAGGCGTGATCGGACACAAAAGCGTTCAGTAGGACCTTGTAGGAAGCGGAGCCGCCCGGACCAGCGCCAGAACCGGAGTGTTGAGGCCAGAATAACACTGCCGTTGTCTCCCTTTCAATAGCCTCTCTGTCCCTGCCTTGATTGTGGATTGACTGAAAAGGCTTTGGTGTCACATGTTCTATCTTATTCTGTCAGCGATCCTTTCAGGGAACGGTGTTCACCTTAGGGGAGGCTAGAATTTTAGTCTTTGACGAACACTGGTTACAGTGTCCTAAATGAGTGATCCAAGAAATGGCAGCAGGTGGCCTGAAGCTCTGGCCCCTCTTCCCCTTTGTGATACAGAATATCGTGTGTGTCTCTTTCCCTGCAACCCTCGACCTGAGGGGGACTCGAGGTCCTGACTGTGTGTCCCTGGACTTGAGGGTTAGAAGCCCAGGGACAGAGCCTCTGTTGTGGCAATCGGGGGACCGAGGCCGCCTGCCCCACTGTCCCTCAGACCGCAGGCTCAGGCGTTGCTGTTGGGTCTGGGCCTCCTCTCCTTGAGCTGCTAGACTTTGTCTGGAAGAGGGACTGGAGTGAGAGGTCTGGAAGGAGTGCCTACTGAGGGCTGCCTCAATTCAGTTATGAGAAACTGTCGCTTTTACAAATGCTCCATACACACGTGGAACCACATCCTCCTCTGGAGATGAATGTGGTGTTGATTTTTTTTTTTTTTTTTAAGTTTATTTGTTTTGAGAGAGAGAGAATGCGGGTGCGCACAAGGGAGGGGCAGACAGAGAGAGAATCCCAAGCAGACTCTCCACCGGTCAGCGCAAGGCCCTCTGCGGGGCTCGATTTCACGAACCGTGAGATCATGACTGGAACTGAAACCAAAAGTCGAACGATTAACCGACTGTGCCACCCCCGTGCCCCTGAAGTGTTGATTTTGACCTGCGTAATCAAGTAAGCCGGTGTTCACACAGATCGCACCACGGTGCAGCGCTCTCCGGGACCCCGGACCTGGGGACCGTGGGTTAGAGCGTGTGTGGGCAAACCGTCAGAAAGCAGTGGCCTTCGAAGAGTAGGTGGGGTAGGCGGAGACGGTGGGGGAGCTGATGCCCCGCGCTGCTCTTTCCTTCATTTGCCAACCACAGGAGTTGGTGCGGTTCTGCCCATTTCACTGGTGAGGGAATGGAGGTTCGGAGAGCTCAGGGGTCCAGGATCTTACACCTTGTTGGACGCTGGGGCTGATATCTTTATCCATCAAAGCCTGTGGTCCCCTCCACCCCTGATGCTTATGTAGTGAGTGAAGACTGGGAAGGTATTCTGGCAATGTGGAATAGTCTGTGAGCCGAAATGTGGCTGGGAAGGTAGGCTGGGTTCAGATTATAGAGGGCCTTGAATGCCCTGACCTGGGGGACCAGTCCGCCCTGGCGACATCAGAAGGCCTTCCCACGTTAAGTGGGAAGCAGCCTGATGATTGCGACAGGCAGACCCGGAAGTTTGGAGTTCTTTTCATGTCTCTAAAAGTGCCATGCCGCTCCTGTGTCCCTACTGATTTTGTAAAAGAATATGGGAACACCTTGTTTCATGGCACTTTTCTTTTCTTTTTTTTTTTTTTTTTTAACATTTATTTATTTTTGAGAGAGAGAGACACACACACACACAGTGTATGAGTGGGGCAGGTGCAGAGAGAGAGAGGGAGACACAGAAGCTGAAGCAGGCTCCAGGCTCTGAGCTCTCAGCAGCACAGATCCTGATGCAGGGCTCGAACTCACAGATGGAGAGATCATGACCTGAGCCGAAGTCGGATGCTTAACCGACTAAGCCCCCCGGGCGCCCCCCGTCATTGCACTTTTCTTTTCTTAAAAAAAAAAAAGTTTTTTTTAACGTTTGTTCATATTGAGAGAGAGATCATAAACGGTGGAGGGACAGAGAGAAAGAGAGACAAACTGAAGCAGGCTACAGGCTCTAAGCTGCCAGCACAGAGCCCAATGTGGGGCTTGAACTCCGGAGCTGCAAGATCATGACCTGAGCTGAAGTTGGATGCACAACCTACTGAGCCACCCAGGCGCCCTCCCTCATTGCGGTTTTCTTAATTGAACTTCACAGATACTCCCATTTTTCATAGTGTGCAGGTTTGTGCAGACTTGCTTGAGCAAGTCTGTTGGCACCGTTTTTCCAACAGCATTTGCTCACTTCATGACTGTCACATTTTGGTAAATCTTGGAATATTTCAAACTTATTTTGTTGTTACATTTGTTATGATGATCTGTGATCAGTGATTATGACTCACTGAAAGCTCAGATGGTGGTTAGCATTTTTTAGCAAAAAAGTATTTTTAAAAAATTTTTTTTATCATTTATTTATTTTTTGAGAGACAGAGACAAAACATGAGTGGGGGATGGGCAGAGAGAGAGAGGGAAGCACAGAATCCGAAGCAGGCTCCAGACTCAGAGCTGTTAGCACAGAGCCCGACACGGGGCTCAAACTCAGGAACCCTGAGATCATGACCTGAGCTGAAGCCAGATGCTCAACCAACTGAGCCACCCAGGTGCCCCAAAAATATTTTTATCTATTTATTTTAATATATATTTTTATGCGTATTTAACTTAGAGAGAGAGAGAGAGAGAGAGAGACAGAGTGCAAGTGGGGGAGGGGCAGAGAGAGGGTGACACAGAATCTGAAACAGGCTCCAGGCTCTGAGCTGTCAGCACAGAGCCCGACACGGGGCTTGAACCCATGAACCGTGAGATCATGACCTGGGCCCAAGTGAGACGCCTAAGCGACTGAGCCACCCGGGTGCCTCACAGAAAAAGTATTTTTAAATGAAGGTATGTGCATCGCATTTTGGACGTAATGCTGTTGTCCACCAGATAGACGACAGCATAGTGGAAACAATTTTTATCTGTGCCGCGAAACCAGAAAATTCATTTGATTCACTTGATTGCGACCCTTGCTTCCTGGCGGTGATCTGGAGCCAATCCTGTCGTATCTCTGAGGTTTGCCCGTACAAGGAATGTCGAAAAGCACGTAGAGAAAGTAGCAGTCACCCGCGTGCAGAGTCCGGCGTGAAGCACTGCTAACCGCTGTCGTCCTCTCCCCCCCGCGCTGTGTGTGCTCTGCACAGGTCAGCCGTGTGCGGGAGAGCGCTGTCACACCGTGCCACACGCCCCACGAGTATTTCCACACCCCTCAAATGGTGACTTTCACCGGCTGGGACTCTGTTCCATCATGTGGTTACTCTGGTGTATTTCACGTGCCCCTTCCCTGTCGCATCTTAGCCGTTTGGGTTTCTTTTCCGCACAGATCCTGCAGTTTCGGGTCAGATAATTCAGGATTTGGAGCCTCATTTGGGAGCCTTGTTGACCCAAATGTTAGAAGTTGGGACGACAGAGGACTTGAGGATGGTGATGCGGTATGTTCTCCAAGGATTAGACGTCAGTAACGTGTGGAGGGGAGACGTGCAGGTGGGTACCCGTTCTCCCTTGTATGGCAGGGGCATAAACGATAATCCGCTCGAAGGGGAAAACTTATTCGAGTTGTGGTATCACCCCTGGAAATGAACATGCAAAATCTACCCGGTAGAGACTGGGCCGGGGGTTTATGGAGGGAACCGTGGCCTGCAGAGAGGCCTGGGGCTTTAGTGTAAGGGGCCTTATTTTTCAAAGGGGAACTTTTTCAAAGTACAACTCTGTGTGCTCTCATATGAAATATTAAACGTAGCAGCCTCGTAATTTTGGCATATAAAAAAGCTAAATTCTGCTCATTCTTTGCTTAAGACCTCTCCCGTCATACCGTTTAAAAACTGATTCGGTCACATGGGCCTGATCCCGTTTGAGAATCGCTCTGATCGGCAAGCTGCCCTGCAGTCCTTTGCACTTCGTGTATTTGGTGGTTGCTAATGGAGCCCTGCATTTGCATTTGGCATCACATATTTTGGAGAGCCTCTGCATGGAGCTTACGTGCTGGAATTTCTGCCAAGCAGCCGTGTGCACTGGACTGGTCAGCTGTCCCTGCTCGCACAGGAGGAAGAATGCCACAGAGCCAGCCGTGCAGCCCATGCCTTCTGGTTCTGAGCTTTCTCTGCCTCATGAGTGGCTTCTTGACTTGTGGTTGTAATCAGCACACTGGCTTCGGTTTTGAGTTGGATGGGAAGAGAGCTGGAGAGGGTAATTGAGGCCACAGAGGGGCAGCGGGAGAGCTCACGTCTCTCGTGCATGAGCAAGAGGCCCAGGCTGGACCAGGGCCACTGCTATGTGGCCGTGGCACTTGCCCCTCTGGAGGTTTCCATCGTGTGCATGTGCAGCATGATTGGGCCCCAGCGTTGAGAAGGGTCAGTCTCAGTCAGAGGCTGGTTTACAGAGGAGGCAAGACTGGAGGCTGAGCATTCAGGGCCAGAGAGGATTTGGCTGGGGGGGACGTTGCTATGGAGACAGGGAGGAGGGTGTTGTGTGCACAGCAGGGCAGAGGTTGTGTGGGTGTGAGAAGGTGGACAGCGAGGGAGGCGCCAGTGTGCAGGCCCTTGGTGGGTACAGGTGGGTGGGAGAGAGGGTGAGGCCCTTTCCATCCTCAAGCAATCAGGAAATAGAGAAGATGAGCGGGGGCAGGGGGCGGGGCTACCTCGGGGTGAGGCAGTGTGTAGGGGCGTGGCTGGTCAGGGCTTGAGAGAGGGAGAGGGAGAGCAAAGGGCAGAGGCCAGAATTGTGTGGGTTTGTGGGGCCGCGGGATTAGGGGAGGAAGGGCCGGCATGAGGCTGAAATCGATGGTGTAAAATGCCAGCCTAGGGTCAGACGTTTGTTGACATAGGTACTCGCTAAAGTGAGTTCCTTTCCCACAGAGTTCCTTCTCCTGGTTTAAAACCATCACCTGTAATCTAATGGTTTCACTGTGTCCGTGTTTTCCCCTGGCTCCTCCTTTTCCCCAGGAGCACATACGATTCTTGTACAGGTGACTTACGGCTCGTTGCCTCTTTCCACAACATCTGGACGAGACGAGGTCTGTATAATTAGGTTGCTGCACTGATCTGTGGCCTTGTTTATTTTACTCTCTTGGTGCCTTTGCCTGCTTGGTTTAGTGAGATGCTACTGCAGAGGCCTCTACTTTGCCACAGTTGGGCTCATCTTCTTTATTTCCTGATTGCTTGAGGGTGGAAAGGGCCTCCCCCTCAGGATTTAGCCTTAAACCAGGTCTGGTCCATGCCCGTGACACCGGGGTGCTAACGGGCCCTGCTGTATCTCTTCAACGCCCGTGACCTGGCTTCTTCCCAAGATAGACTTGTTAGGAGAGAGCTGGCCATTTCTGCTAACTTTGTGTTTTTTTCCCCCTCAGGCCACTTTGTCAGCCATCACCCTGATCAAGTTGCTCCTGAGCTGCCCACTCGGCGGAGAGAAAGCGAGTCTGTTCTGGTGTGCGAGCCCCCAGATAGTCACGGCTCTGACCGTGAGTCCCCCTGGGTCATGCCCTCCGACTCTTCACCCCTGTTCCTGTAGGCCGCGTTTTGGCTTCTGCCGTCTCTGGCTTTCTGCAGAGTGTGTTTCTGGGCGCTGTGTCCTGAAGATGGCTGCCGGCAGAGCGCTTTTCTGTCCGTGCCCGTGCCGTCCGCGCTGTTGTGTGGCCCCTGCAGATGGGGTGCAGTGGCGGTGTGCAGGCGTGTCGGGGAGCCTCGGGCGGCATTCGGCGGGCGGTACAGGAAGGCACGCGGCGATCAGATGGGGCTCCTGTGGAAGCCTGTTTAAAGTAGATGAGATGAGAAGGAATTCTGGGGCTTTCTTTTGTCCCCACAAATTCTGGGGTCAGTTTAGTGCATTCATTCATTTGCAGGGGTGTGTGTACATTTACAGTGTGTGATACAGTGAGAGGAAAGTGGCTTTATAGAATGGGATAGTAGTGTTGCAGATAGATTATTGTCACAGTCACACCCGATTGTTAGATTTTGGCACCTGGTGGACACGTGGGGCAGTCCCATGACTTTCTGTTTGACCAGCACAAAACCCTCGTCTCGATTGGGACTGTCCCAGTGTTTCTGCCCTCTAGAGTCTCCAGTCAGTATTCTTGCAAAAGAGCCGTATCTGTTTCAACATCATCACCTGCTGTTAAGTCTCTTGTGCTACCTGAGAGAATTGGCTTGGGTTAGCACATTCTCAGCGCAGAAGAATCTAAGGAGTGGACTTAATGCTCTGGGTTCTGGTCTGTTGCTTCTTCGTTTTCCTGGGAATCTGCATTTGGTGCGTGGCCCTCATCTTTCCCCAGTGTGTGTAGTGGGGACCAGGAGGGAGAGTGACGGCTGGAGGGAAGAGGGGCTTGTGCGGTGCGCGATCAGTGTCGGTGCTGTGCACAGTAGGGCTGCATTAATATGCACGCTTGTAAATCTAACGGCGTGAAGTCAGCACAGCCGGTGTCCCCAGACAGATGGGTGCTGTGAGAGGCCCCAGCAGGGCTGCTGGTGACACATGGCAGCGTGAGGAAGAGGGTCACTGGTGAGCTCTCCCAGCTTACGTAGGTCAGACCTTGAGTTGCCCCTCATCATTTTGAGTCCATTCTCGTTATTCTCTAGAACAATAATCAAACATCTGGAGCTGATTTTTAGGACACGTAACGAAGAAACTTTATATAGATACGTAGAACTATTGACCTTTTTGGGAAAATATTATTAGGTGTATCTGGTGTGAAGTTTCCTTGTTCTGAGAAATTGGAGGAGTCAGTCCTTATAAGGAATTACTTCTCTTTGTGGTCGATGAGTCCAACAAAGAGTCCCAGCGTGGGTCGCCCTTGGAGATGGAACGCTGGGCTCCTGGTCTCCTCAGAAGGGTGCCTCTGACCACATCAGTTCATTTTGGACATTCTTACCGCTGTCGCTTTAGTTCTTACCTCCGTCTACTTCACTTGTTGTATTTTCTCTGTAGAGAATCACCTTCATTTTCTCTCCTTTCTTCCGTCTTTTTCTGTAGCTGCAAAACCGAGAGGCTTGTCGGGAGCAGACTGTGCCCCTGGCGGTGGTGGAGTCCATTTTGGACGTGCTCGCAGCCTTGCTGCGGCGGGGGGAGGGGACCATCGGCAACCCGCACCACGTCAGCCTGGCCTTCGGCATCCTGCTCACCGTGCCCTTGGACCGCCTGAAGCCCCCTGAGTATGGGAGCATCTTCCTGAGGACGCACAACGTGCTCTTTTCCATCCTGCAGTGTCACCCGAAGGTGAGGAGGGGGGGCAGGGTGCCAGGTGGCAGAAAAGCAGCAAGAGAGAGCCCTATTGCGGGAGGACGATAAAAATGGTGACCTGCTAAGCGAACTTCTGGGTTCCGGTACTTTCCAGGGACACAGTGGTTTCTCAGGCACAAAAATGTTGGATCTTCACACCAGGCTGTTCGAGTTTCATCTTTGTTGGGTCTGACGCTTGGAACGGCGTTTGTGTACTAGCTATTTAAGGAAGCTCGTTACGAACGATTCTCTTTTTGCAGGTCGCATATCTAAATGTCACTCACTTGCTTAGGTGTCTTTACAGGTTTGTGACTCAGATGGGTGTAGGGAGTGAGGCATCTGGAGTTCCAGTTTTATAGTATACCACCTTTGAAATTAAACTAAATGTCCCATAGAAAAGATTCCAGTTCAGCCGACCTGTA